>NC_091618.1:37112500-39612500 GCF_027580195.1 Bos mutus | reverse complement strand
TAGAGAACACTCCACATGTAGGATCAAAGCAAATACATTCTTCCCTGTCTCTTTTTGAAAGTTTTCAGAGAGTGTATTCAATTCATAGGAACAAAAAACTATCTCACAAGAGAACCTACTGGCCTTTTTTTTTTTTTTTTTTTTTATTGCTTCCCACCCCACTTCAATCTTTAATGAACACATGTTCTGAAGAGCTTAGCCTCCTTCTGATACACTTTGGGAAACAAATGTCACCATTTAACCAAAATCCTATTTGCTGCTTGTACAGTCCATTTCCCAAGGGGCCTTTCACTACAGACACCCCAAAAAAGTCTGTTGCTGGGGGCTGAAGTAGAAATGTTGGCATAATTCTCCACGAGGGCATAGTCTTTCTTCTAACAAGGGTACCTAGTTTGCTCAGTTGGCTGCAGTGAGGTGTTGCTGAGGCTGAGATCTTGAGACGCCAACCAACCATCTCCCTCTACTTCCTGGCTCCCGGCTACAGCCCTCCTTGCCCCGGCCGGCAGGTGGAAAATTCATAGGCACAAGGGAAAAGTAACGAGGTCTGTGTCTGGACCAGGTGATTCACTAGGGAGAGAACTCACCCAATGCATTCTAAGTGGAGCCAGCCACGCTACCCTCTCCAGCTCATTTGGTAGGGGAAATCCAGGACTTTGTATTGGGAAGGAAGAAATGCCCTAAGAAGAGAACAGGAACAGAGAGAAGACAAGGTGCCTTTATAAAAGAGAGAAGAGAAAGAGAGTGCACAGACTAACTTTCATTTGCTCTGTTAAAATAGAAAAAATAAAACTGGCAAGTTTCGTTCCCTCTTTTACCTGGTGCACAGAGTAAGGACTGATCGCCATAAGAGCGGAAGCAGCCCAGTTCCTGCCTCCTCCCTCCCACCAGGTGTTCTCTGGGGGAGACAGTGAGCCGTGGGAAGTGCTGGGCAAACACTGATCAAATGCCTGGAGCCTAATCAAATGCCCTAGGAATCAGATTTTCTAAAATGAAGGAAAACAATAGGACTTCCCTGGTGGGCCAGGGGTTAAGCTTCCACTGCAGGGGGCAGGGGTTTGATTCCTGGTTGGGGAACTAAGGTTCCACATGTCTCAAGGCATGGTCAGAAAACAGAAATGAGGATTTCAATGACTTACTCTTTTACAAGAATTAGGGGGGAAAGGCATAAAGAACTTAGCTTTCCTAGCTTACAGTCTATAACCGTTGGCTCATTAAGAAAACGTCAAATAAGCACTTTTTAAAAATAAGATGTCACACTCAGTATACAGTAGAAAATTCTGTTTCATGAGCCTAGTATTAGCATAAAGCTGGGCACAGTGTTTAAACAAAGGATTGCTGGACACAGGGAAGAAGTGACTTTTGTAAGGTAGCTTTGGTGTCCACTAAGGGCAGTTGAGGGCAAGAGAAGAGTGACAGAGGATGAGAGGGTTGGATGGCATCACTGACCCAGTGGACATAAGTTTGAGCCAGCTCTGGGAGATAGTGAGGGACAGGGAAGCCTGGCGTGCTGTAGTACATGGGGTCACAAAGAGTCAGGCACGACTTAGCAACTGAACAGCAAAAAAAGAGAACTTGGAACAAAGCACCCTGGCCTCCAGACTTGCATCCTCCACTGTCGAAGGGGATGGAGCTTCCAGGAGAGACTGATCACACACATTGTTCACAAGTTAACACAGGTGGAACCAAGGCTACAGGATTCTACATAATTGCAACAGGAAGAGGACAAAGGTGAAGGACACTGAGAAATACCTTCTTAGAAATAAGTGATCCAAAACTTAATCCTATCTCAAGCATCCAACTTACTCTGGGATCGGGTGGTGACCCATAAAGTAGGAGACGTCTACTTAGTCATGAAATCAATTAAGACAAGAAATACTTGGAGAATCGGCACATGAAAACAAATGTCTCTGAGTATGTATTTTGTCTGTTACAATGAAAATAGTACCTATAAGCATCTCAAATGAAACTAAAGGAACAAAAGGGGAAATAAAGAAAAATCAATTGTGTCCCTCCTCTAACTGCTCATGTGAATAATATGATATGCTGCTGGTAGTCGCTGTGTTATCTGGTCTCACTTTGGATGGTGTGCTGTGCTCAGTCATGCTTGACTCTTTGTGACCCCGTGGACTGTAGCCCGTCAGGTTCCTCTGCCCACGGAATTATTCCCGCAAGAATACTGAGTGGGTTACCCTTTCCTTCTCCACGGGATCTTCCTGACCCAGGAACTGAACTCATGTCTCTTGTGTCTCCTGCATTGGCAGGAGGGTTCTTTACCATTAGTGCTACCTGGGAATCCCCTAAATGGTGATACTTCCAAATTATATTCTCCATAAGGTCCTCTGGTAGGGAATTCTCCAGGAGATGAAAATTTCATGGTTGGGAGGGAATACACATACCCAACTGTATTCCTGAAATGTACAGACTGGTTGCTTCCAATGCTATTCTGAAAATCATTTCTGTTCATCAGAAAAGAATTTTCGTCCAGTGGGCTTCATTTTATGTTTGTCTATAAATGACTTTCATGGCACTGTGAGATTGTAAAGAGAAACTGTCACTCATTTGTTGGCCAAATATCTGACTCCAAAAGTTGGGCTACAGAGTCAGAGGGCTGACACATGTTAAAAAGTCTAAGTAACACTTGGAAGGAAATGTTCCTACTGTGGCTGACACATATTTAGGATAATTTAAGCTGGCACTTGTAGAATGGACTGTAACTATTGCTAGGACAGCTATAGCCTTAAGTACATAACAGAAGTAAAAAACTCCTCTCATACAAGATGGAGGTGCCTAACCAAGGAATTTTCCTTTCAACACAGCAAGATGGCAAATGTTATACCCGTGAGGCATGAGCACTGCACCTGGACACAGTGAGTGTTCAGTGCACATTATATCCAGAGAAGACAGACAGAGGCAACTGAGACCAAGAGCCGTCAACCGTTCAAGACAGAGGTCATCTGAGCACAATCATATGTTACTTGACTATACCTGCAAGACAGTGGCAACCAAAGAGAGATCTTTAAAAAATCTAATCTGAATACTAATTGGTTTAAAATTTTTAAGTATTCTAGGGCTTCCCTGGTGGCTCAGTGATAAAGAATCCGCATGCCAATGCAGGAGACAAGGGTTCAATCCCTGGTCTGACAGGATCCCACATGCTGCAGAATAACTAAGCCCATGAGCAAAACCCACGTGCCACAACTACTGAAGCCTGGGGGCCAAAAAGCCATGCTCCGAGAGAAGCCCACACACAGCAACAAAGAGTGGGCCCACTCACCGCAGAAAAAACCTGCATATAAATGAAGATCCAGCACAGCCAATAACATAAATATATAAAATTATTTAAAAAATAAAAGTATTCTCCAAGCTGTTAGCTGAGGGCTTTTTTTTTTCCACAATGAAATATTTAAATTGCTAAGTCAGTTTCAATTTGCATGTTGTATTAACAGAGCTAGAAGTACTATATTTAAGTAAGAAATGAAGGGAAAAATCATGCCAGGTAATTACTGCGGATTGAAAATACAGGCCGCACACCTGGTGGTCTCATGGATCTGTCTCTTGTTTTGACAATGTCTGGATGGAACAGATGCTGGGATACCCCTTCTTCCTACCTCTCACCACCTCCCAACCTCCTTTCTAGTTGTGACTGCTGGGACCCTCACCGCCCTCTGCCACTAGGACCGGGCAACGCCAGTTTTTTGGTTAGCGCCTCACTGCCTACCAGATTCACCAGAATTATTCCAGCAAGGTAGAGTCCACTGTCAACTACCGGTCGGCCATCTGTGGGCCTCCCGCACCCACGGCTCCATGGGCATCTAGTTGCACTGTATCACTGTGGCTCTGGGGCGTGTGAGTCCCTTCTGCCACGTGGCTTGGGAGTAGCACAAGGGCGATGACTGTCTCTTAAAGATGTAAAACTAGCTCGGTGGCTGCACCCTCTTCAGGACGTGCAGAGGCCCTCCCAAGATTGGTGGTGTGAAACCCTGGAGAAGACCCTGAGCTGGGCCCTGTGGGCTCTTCGGGCCCTGGGTTCTGTCCGCACAGACCTCTGCCTCTGTGATGTCATGGAAAGTTACTCCCTGGATGAAGGGGTGAAACTCATCAAGAGATGCATTGCACATGACTAGCCCCTGCGCATGGGGCTGGGTGAGTATCTCTTAGGAGGAGCACCCTCTGGCAGGACTAGGAGCCTCAAAGCCCAGTGGGACCCATCTGCATGCCCCTGGTGTCAGGGCTTCTGGCCACTGCAGTCACTACGCAGTTTTTTTTTTTTTTTTTTTAACCACCCTGGAGATCTCTCCTGAGCTGCGGACCAAATGGAAACAAGAAAGCTTTTGCAGGAAAAAAAAGAAAATAGAAACTAAAGACTTTCTTCTCTTGGTAAACTCTATAATGTTTATTTGTTTAATCTCATGGCATGTTGTTATTAAGATTATAAATTGTATGAAATAAATTAATAAATACCAAGTAGACTCCAACTCAAGTTGAGAAGTGTCAAGATTTATTGGTCTTTCGGGTAAACAATGATTGAGAACCAAGAGTCAATATTTAGTCAAAATTTATCTTGAAAGGCAATAAATCTTGATTTTTGCTAAGGCAAGTTAAGTAAATATGTGCACTGTTCGAGAGATTCTGACTGCTTTTCTATCTACTAAATAGCTACACTGAGTTATAAATATAATGATCTGTGACATGGATTTTCATTTCCAAAGAAATGTTTTGAGCTGAGTTACTTTTATTTTTTTTTTATAATAAGATGCTTCAATACCAGTATTTAGAGTAGTGTCAGATAAGTTTAATAATGAAATCTTATAAATTCAGCACCTAGTATATTTAAATCAGTCTAAAGTTAGTATTTTTTCATACTTGTTTTCCTCTTAAGAGTTTCTCTTTAAGTTCTATGCCTGTCTGCTCTTTCCATAAAGACTTTTGAGAAAATAGTAAGAAATTTAAACTGGAAAAATAAATAAGCAAATGGATAAACAAATACTGACATAATGCTTACTACTGATGGATGCAAGGTTTTGTTGTAAGCACTTTACACGCACACACATCCATTTAATTCTCTTCTCATTCTGTGAGGTAGGTGTTATCCCCATTTTACAGATGAGGAAACTGAGACAGAGGGTGGATACAGTAATTCTGCTCATGGTTGTACCTCTAGTGGAAAAGGCAGGACCTAGATGAAATGCCTGATTTAGCACTTAATGAGCAACACCAATGAACTATACAGGTGAATTTCCACATCGTCATCTCCAAGCAGAAGATACTACAACCACTGTCTCCTTGTCAATGACAACATGACAAGCACAGAAAATATGAATCAATTGCATGCAAGAACATCACTTAGTTCATCAATGCATTGTGCCTTGGACCACTCAATCATTAGCATCTCCTCTGAATATGAAAGGTGAAGGGGGCAAGAATACAGATCTGTAAGGTGGCAGGCAGAAGACAGCAGAGATGAGCAAAAAAGGAAGCAATCACTCTAATTGTGAAGATTGACAAAGGCTGTGTAGACATGGAGGAATTAGCGTTTGGCTTTGAAGGGGAAAAATACATATATTTTGAAAAAGAATGGTTCAAGTCAGAAAAATGGTAGCTTGTTTGGAGAACACTGACTATTCTAGTTGTCTGAAACTCACTGTAACTAGAGGGGTGTTGGGAAAAGAGCTTGGAACAATGAACTGAAGCTAGAACATAAGACTCCCACATGCTCAGGGAGAAGTCCTTACTAATCAATCCAGGATGAGTATTAACGAGTAAGATAAAGGAACAGCTAGAGTTAGAAGCAAAACTACAAGCTGAACTTTGGAAAGATTAATTGCCAAGAAAACAGTGGGAGGGGAGAGAACCAGCTAATAAGTCACTGCCCCAGCCTGAGCTTAGGCAGGCAGGGAGATGAAGGTGATACTGTAGTGGGAGATAAAGCACAAATGATTTGGTAGGTGAATAATGGGAAGAGTGTGGCAAGGGGATTGCCAAAAGACATCCATGACACTCTGAGCCTATGATGGTTATATAAGAAATCTATCAGTCAGAAGGGGCAAGTGGTTTACATGAGAAAATGCTGTCTGAAGCATTAAATTAAAAAAATAGCTCAGTCCAGTGGTTAAGACTCTTCATTTCCTATGCAGGGAGCCTGGGTTCGGTCCCTAGTCAGGGAACTAAGATCCTACATGCTGAATCTTGACCAAATAAACAGAAATTATAAAAAAAAAAATTTTTTTAATAGGTAAAAAAATTTGAACTAACAGATCAATTAATACCTAAAAAAAAATCAGCCCGTTGAGAATAATTCACCTCTATAATACAAATCAATTTGAATTCAATCTTTTGTTTCTTGTGACTAAAAGCATCTGATATAGTTACAATGAATGATGGTTGGTGAAAATTCTATTTCTATAACCTACTACTTTTACTTCTGAGCCTTGTGGCTCAGATGGTAAAAAGTCCACCTGCAATGCAGAGCATCTTGGTTTGATCCCTGCGTTGGGAAGATCTCCTGGAGAAGGAAATGGCAATCCACTCCAGTATTCTTGCTGGGAAATCTCATGGACAAAGGAGCCTGGCAGGCTACCATCCATGTGGTCACAAACAGTTAGACATGACTGAGCGAGTAATACTTTAATACTACTTTTCCTTAAACCTACCCAGTAAGAGGCTGAGGTCTCATTAGAAACCATTCAGTTCAGTTCAGTCATGCAGTTGTGTCTGACTCTGTGACCCCATTATCTGCAGCATGCCAGGCCTCCCTGTCCCTCACCAACTCCCGAAGTCTACCCAAACCCATGTCCATTGAGTCACTGATGACATCCAACCATCTCATCCTCTGTTGTCCCCTTCTCCTCCTGCCCCCAATCCCTCCCAGCATCAGGGTCTTTTCCAATGAGTCAACTCTTCACATGAGGTCGCCAAAGTATTGGAGTTTCAGCTTCAACATCAGTCCTTCCAATGAACACCCAGGACTGATCTCCTTTAGGATGGACTGGCTGGATCTCCTTGCAGTCCAAGGGACTCTCAACAGTCTTCTCCAAATCAACATGGATTTCAGTAGAAGACACTACTTTATAAAGAACTGAGGAAGAGGAGACAGTTGGTTGCCCTTGTTTCTTGATAGCAGTGGTTCTCTACTAGTGGAAATGCCTGTCCCAACAGGGGATATTTATAATGTCAGGACATTTTTGGTTGTCACAAAAGGGTGAGTGGAGGTAGCTGGCATCTAATGAATGGTGGTGAGGGATGTTGCTAAACATCCCTCAATGCACAGGACAGCCTCCCACAACAAAGGGTTGTCTGGCCCCAAATGTCAGTAGTGCCATGACTGAGCACACACACATGCACTACTTAGTCACTTCTCTCTGCAAGCAATCAATATACCATCTATTATCTTGCTGTTGTTGGTCACTAAGTCGTGTCCAACTCTGTGACCCCATGAACTGTAGCCCGCCAGTCTCCTCGGCCCATGGAATTCTCCTGGCAAGAATACTGGAGTGGGTTGCCATCTATTAATAGGGAGGAGTAAAAGCCCTTTACCAGCTCTGCTCTCCTATCTAAAGAGAATGATTCATGCTGCTAAGCCTCTTCAGTCGTGTCCAACTAGTGACCCTATGGACTGTAGTCTGCCAGGCTCCTCTGTCCATGGGATTCTCCAGGCAAGAATATCGGAGAGGGTTGCCGTGACCTCCTCCAGAGGATCTTCCTGACCCAGGGATCGAACCCAGGTTGATTATGTCTCCTGCGTTGGCAAGCAGGTTCTTTCCCACTAGCACCAACTGGGAAGCCCAGTTTACGTGAGAGGTGCCTCCAAAAAGAGGTGTTGTCCACACTGCACCACCATCTATAGACTACCTGACCGTTACACCTCCTCCAAGCCTGGGGCTCATCTCTTCATAAATTACTCCGCTGGTGAAACACTTGCTACCAGTAACTCTTACTTGAAAAACACAGACAGAAACAGAAGGGGCCAGACTAAGCGGATTATTTAAACATGCAGACGGCCAGTGGAGAAATAATGCTCCTCTGTTGTGGTTTACACAGCGTCCACTGCAGTTCTATCTTAACCCAGAATCTGTCATTGCTAAATCATAGTTATTAATCTAAAATGTAGGTTTTAGAACCCACAATTCCTTCCAGTGTGTAAACAGATGGCTCCATGTATATCAGTCTGGATTCCCCATTTGGCAGCCCACTAGACAGACCAGTGGGGGGTCAACCTCACCATCCTCAATATCAACAAGGTGAACATCAGGCTGGGCTACTCGGAACTTACACACTAAAAGCTTTGGGGGAAGATATCTTCTTAAGTAAACTGTCTTACTGGAATGTTTCTCTGGACCATATATTAGAGCCTGAGGCCCAAGGAAATCAGTCACACCTATGCTATCTGATACTGTTAAAAATTTTTTATTTTGTTCATTATGTACTTTTTGGTGTTAATCTTTATTTTTAAATAATATTCCATTAAAATAATGTTTATCTTGGTTACTGAGAGTTTTGGGTTTTTTTTGCATTTCCTTAAGTTTTACGCCTCAAATGAGTGCCTTCCTCTCCTCACCCTAGTCACGGCCCTGCTCTGAATCCTTTTTTCTTCACAGAGGATCCACTGTGTGCCCCAGTTACGTTGTTTACAGTGACTTCCCCTGGTATTTAACATTATATTAAGCCACCACTAATTCTTCTGTGATTCCCCAGTTATATCTCTATTATGATTCCTTGAAAAGATCAATAACCTCTTATTGGCTTAGAGGTTCAGATTATCTTTCAGATTTACTTGAAAAGCACCTTGTCCTTTCCTGACTTGTTTCAGAACCTACATTTCCTTCCAGCATGTATACAGAAGGCTCCATGTGCATTAGCTTCATCAGCTTGTAGCTTCTGTCACACACACTGTCCCATCAGGGTCCCTTCGGAATTCTCCTTCACATCACTCCTCATTCTTAATGCCTGTTTCTCTCTGCTTATTTTGTGAGAGTCTCCTCTCTTTGAACCTTACAATATCTTTAAAACACAACCTTTCCTCTCCCTTGCTAAAACCTGTGAAGAAACCCTGACAACATCTCTTACAGCAATTTCTACCTGAGCTATTTTAGTAATGACAACAATTTGATAAAATTAAAGTCATGAGAGTGGATCTGAGCAGTACTAGGAAAAGACTCAAAGTGAAAAAAAAAAATCACTTTCATCAGCTTCAAGTCCACGCTTGAATTCCTTCATTTTTACCTTGCACCAAATTCTTTGTGTTCCAGAGGATTTAGGAACTGCCTCAGTCTACTTTCTTCCTTTATTCTTTTCCCTTATGTCTTCTTTGTCTTGCTTTCCAAGTTTTTCTGCCTCTCTAAAAACAAAGATTTGCAACCACCGCCAAGACTAATCTTTTAACTATATGGTTCTTAACGATATGGTTCGCATTTGAAGAAGACAGGCTGCTGGTGTCAGGATATTTAGAGCAGGTAGGCAAGAGAACAAAAAACACCTATGACTCAGAAGCAACCACAGACAATACATAAACAAAAGTGTCACCGTGTGCCAATAAAACTTTAATTTATGGACACTGGAAGACACACAGATACACACAACACCTCCAAGTGAGAAATGCCTATTCCCGGTCTTCACGTTGCCATCTGAGAGGAATTTCCTAGAGCAGTATTCTCAGCTTCTCTCCCCATTGCTCATCCGGCCGTCCTCACAGATAAGGAAATGAGGTATCTGACCAGGGAGTTTAGAAGAAGGACCTTGGCATGCTCAGTTGGCCTGCAAGGAGCAGTTTTTCCGTTGGCTGTGGCAAGAGGACATGGCCTTAGGGACTCCAGTTGTGACCATGTGAAGAAGTCTCCCTAATTTAAGGCTCCCTTAGATAACACTGCATGTGATCTATGAGCAATGCATGCAAGATCTTGATCGCCATCCGCCTGACCCCTAGAAGCAGAATGAAGAAGTATGATTTATTAACCCTGGAAAGCCTCAATATGGATGATGGCTCAGACAGACAGCATCCAATGATGGGAGTGGGGAGGAAAGAGGGGAGAATCAGGAAACCACAGTACGTCTGTGGGCGGGTGAAGATTACTGAGGGGAGGGTCATGCAGGACAGTTGGACTCAAGGGGTAGCCAGGAAATCCCCCACATAACTGGACACCTTTTACTCAGTTAAAATTCCTCATCCTAACGATGGCTGAGAAACATCATTTTCTTCGAGGTTTCCATCCAGTTTTACATCATAAAACAGAATGTCCTCCCTCATATTTCCCGGAGGAAAAAATGCAGTGATAGATAATATTTAGCACTTTGAGTGCAACTGACATTTTATAACATTTGAATTGTACATAGTCAAGACAGTTTAATCTTGCCTCAAGTTATGGTGTCAAAGTTGCCGACCTGCAAGATGGTGACAGGCTAGCTCGAGGCTGTTAAGATAAATCAGCCGCAGGGCTGTAAACAGAAGACTGAGCTCTTGTGCTCCTAATTTATTACTTATCCTACTGAATCTGGATCCTTCCCAGCCCCCAGATCACGTGTGTCTATTATTTTGTCTGGTCTCTCAAAGTCTGGGGGTTGAGAACAACATCTTTATTGGTAAAGGAAGAAAGAGACCAAGGCTTTCAAACTAAGTCTATCCTCTCTGTCAGCGGTATGGGCCTGGTGATTTAAGGAGGAAGTGGCTTTTAGCAAAGCTTTTGGTTCAGCCACACGTGATTTATTTACATTACTGAAAAAATATGGGCAAGACACAACTCTCAGTACAGACCCGGTTAGAACGACTATAGTTAGTAATACTGTACTGTATCCTCGAAAATTGCTAAAAAAGTAGATGGTAAAAGTTCTCACTACCGAAAAAAAAGTAACTATGTGAGGTGATGGATATGTTAACTAATCTTTTTGTGACAATCATTTCACGTTACACACATATATTAAATCATGATCTCGTACACCTTCACATTACACAATGTCAACTGTGAATTATGCCTAAACAAAGCTGGAAATAAATGAACATGATTTGCGCTCTTTTGGAAGCTGATACAAGGCTACATGTCTTTGGTTTTGAAATCCTAGCTCCTGTATCTAAAAATAGCATACACTGCATTTTCAGTTAAAGGTAATATATAAAATTAATTTTGTTGATCATCTTTATAATAGCCGTTTAAAAAGGAAACACTCTATTTTAAACCAAGATGTGAGAGCAGTACCTGGGTGAGACAGCAGGGATCACAGTCACTGGACATGTCCATCACCCCTCCACCCTGAGCTGGGGCTCTGGGAGAGCTGTAGCCAGGCTGGGCAGCCCAAGACTGGCCAGTTTCTTATTTGCTTCTGAAGCTGCTTGGTCCCGCAGTGACCCAGGAAGACACCACCAGAAATCTCCCCTCCCCTGGCAGATGCAGTCAGTGCTAGAAGGCACCTACCAGTAGCATACCAGAAATGAGGAAACAGGTTGAGCAGGCCATGCCTTTCTCATTCTCTGAAGTGTATGCTCAGTCATGTCTGACTCTTTGAGATCCCATGGACTTAGCCCACCAGGCTCCTCTGACCATAGGATTTCCCAGGGTAGAATAATGAAGCAGGTTGCCATTTCCTACACCAGAGTAACTTCCTGACTCAGGGATCAAAACAGCGTCTTCTGTGTCTCCTGCATTAGCAAGTAGACTCTTTACCACTGAGCCACCAGGGAAGCCCACTCACTAAGAGGCAACCACAACATCACTCATCCTCCTTTCATCCAGGCTCCATTTTTGCGGTAGAAATGGCCCCCTCAATATTCTGAGCTGCTGTATGATAATGAATTATCTGGTCTTTCTTCCTTGTTCCTGGCAGGGAGCTTCTAAAACCCTTGGAATTTCCTGAGTGACACAAGTATCTTTATTATTCATGAGCCCCATGGATCACAACGGAGTTAATGCTAGTGAGGCAAGTCCTGGTGGGCCACTAAATAGCTTCAGGTTGGGGTGAGAGGGTTGTTGCCGGAAGGATCAATCACAGAGTTAGAGACCTGGGACTAGGAGTCAGTGTGACCTCTGGGGAAGGGAATGGGAACTAGAGATTGAGTTCAATCACAAAGCCAGTGATTCGATCACACATGCCTATATAATGAAGCCCCAGTAAGAACTCTGGACACTGAAGCTCTGGGGACATCCTGGCGGATGAATACATTGGTGTGCTGAGGGTGATGTGCTCTGACTCCATGGAGAGAGGGCAAGGAAACTCTTTTGTGTTTAGAGCCCTCTCAGACCTTGCTGTCTGAGTCTCTCCATTTGGCTGTTCCTGATTTGTATCCTTCCTTAATAAAAGCATAATCATAAGTACAGTCATTCCTTAGTACCCACAGGGTATCGGCTCCAGGATCCCACTATGGCTAACAAAATCTGCAGATGCTCAAGTCCCTTAAATAATAGGGTGTAGTATTCGCATGTCCTATTAAAGTACATAATCTATACACAGCCTTCCACATACTTTAAATCATCTCTAGATTACTTATAATCCCTAATGTAAATGCTATGCAAATAGTTGCTGATACTCAGCAAATTCAAGTTTTCTTTTTTGGAACTTTTTGGATGTAGTAGATCAGCATGATAGCAGAGGGAATTAAAAAGGTCCTGAGTCAGTCAGAAGGGTTGGTTGGAGAAGGTGTTCTTGAGAAAGGGATATCTAAGTAGTGACCTGAAGAATGAGTTGGGGGTTAATGGTGAGGGTGGCAATATTCCAGGGGAGGCAACCACCATGGGAAGGCTCTCGGGCAAGTGCAAAGGAAGTGGCTGAAGGCAGTGGGGCCGGAACCCAGTGTAGGGGAGAGTGACAAGAGGACAAGAGTTGATGGTTAGGAGGTGGGCAGGGGCCGTACCACGAGGGAGGAGCTATAAAGATGCCAGTCTTCACATCAAAGGAAGTGAGAAGCTACTGAAAAATGGTGTAGAAAGGTCTACCAGGGTCAATCTTAATTTTAATAAGATCACACTCACTGCAGTTAAGATAAGATTTGGAAGGTTAGAATGGAAGCAGGGAAGAATTTCTTGGTGGTCCAGAGAATTTGGTGCTTTCACTGCTGAAGGCCCAGGTTCAATCCCTGGTTGGGGAGCTAAGATCCCACAAGTCACACCTTGTGGCCAGAAAAAAAAGAATGAAAGCAGAAAACCTGGTTAGGAAGCCACTGTAGTCATCTATGGGAAAAATTACCAGGCTGGGAGAAAAGACAGTGAGGTGAAAGCCAGTCTCAAAATTCAAACACTAACTATGCCAAGTATAAAATAAAGACATAACATTAGAGTGTCTCAAAGGAAAAAGAAGCCAAAAATGTGGATCAAGGACTTGAGCTCATCACTTCCTTCATTTGTATTCACCACAGGGTAGAACCCTAAAAGAACACCATTGTAGTTTCCAGGATATAATGAGGATATGAAAACCTACAGATGATCAGCAGATTGATATCTCATAGGTATGAATGGTCATAGGTAGGAGAAACAATTAAAGGAAACGTACCTATATAACCTAAAGAAAGCTGAAATACGGCTCGATCCACTCACTAAGAACATTCTGTGGGCTAGATTGGTGGTTTCTCAAACTTTGCATGCGTGTAAACCAACTGGAAAGTTCGTGAAATCTCTAGGCCTGACTGGAGAGATTCTGACTCCAGCAGGTCTTAGGCAAGAATCCAGCCAGGGCTCCCCATATCACGCTCGTGATTTGGATGCAAATGGTGTTCCAACCACAGTTTGAGAGATGCTGGGGTCCTGCCCTCAAAAAAGTGAGACACAAGTCACAGGCCCATGAGTCCAACAGTGGAGGTGGGTGGAATCAAGCAGGAGGAATGGTCCAATTTACCTGCAGGATAAGAGTGGGGTTTGGGGAGAGCGGTCATGAAAGGCTTGGAAATAAGTCTCTAGGAGTATAAAGGATTGTTCACACCTAGAAGTCTTCAACAAAGCACAATACAAAACTGTACCCAAAACACTGGCTTTCACCCGTGATCACATGGCTTTGCAGGCCTGCTCCACTTTTTATCAGAAACATGTAAAGGAGTTTCATGTTGTTTTTTTTTTTAACTAACATAATTTAATGAAAACATTTTCTATATTAGAATGTTTCAAGGTATAAAGACCCGTTTATAGCCATATTTTCTAGGGTCCTCAATTTTGGGGACCGTATTAGGCCCATGTCTGTTGAATGAATGGATGGAAATATTAATGCAAGAAATAAGTTGGCACTACTCCATTCCCCAATTTCTTATTCAGAGACATATGATAAAACAGCAAGTTTTTCAGTTAAAAATGTTTCTGATTTTAGGCAGTATAATGGAGTTTAGAAAACCTCTCTAGTAGCTCTTATTCTAAGGACTTCATGAAAGCTTAGTTTTTCACGGAACTTAGTTAGAAATTAAAAGAACCTACCCCAGTCTGTCCTAAAACCACACCTAGACCAATTTCCCTCCCAGTGAAAGGTCAGTAAATAGAAACTTTTAACTCAACGTAGAGTCCAATAGTATATTAACACTTACTTTAGAAGTTTAGCCGGAAATGAACACACGATGAGAACAATGTTAACCATAAAGGAAGCTACAAAAAGGGACAAGAACTTTCCAGACCAAAGTATAGCAACAAAGACTAGGAGAAATGAACAGCTTTTTTAAAAAAAGATAGCACAGCTATGGTCTATGAAGTTCAGGAAGGTCTATCAAAAGATCCCTATCTTCTGAAATTCAAAATGATTTTATTCTTCTGAAACATATCAAAGACAACATGTGACTTCTATGATGAGAATACCAGGAATAAATCAAAAAGCAAATTTATATCCTATAAAATCAAACGGCCTACTTATATAAAGTGATCAGATCTCTCTGAATTTTAGGATGTGAAATAGTTCAAAACGCAAATTATATAACATTCTTCTTCTTCCATAGTGACAGTACTATTTCAGTGTGTATTCACATTCTTAATATACATTTAGTTTTATTGAAAATGAATTTCCTGGATCTAGAAACTTAGACTACGAAAGAGTAATTTATCCAATGACAGATATCAGAAAAAAAAAAAAAATCCCATCTCCTGTCTTCTTAGTCAAGTGATATTTCTAATGGTTTAAATACTGTTACCCAAAGCAAAAAGGCATTGCTTATTAAATGAAGTTTAAATGGAGGACCACATTAATCTAATTTTCTCTAATCTTCTATAGATATTTCAAAGAATCACAGAATGAGAGATAAAAGGGACCATACAGAGCAAAACTGTCCCCTCTAAAATACCGCAGACAGTTGGAAGTGTTGGAAAGATACTCAAAGACCTTCAGGTGCCAGAGTTACTTATTCAGTTGGCTTCCGGCTTTCAAGTTCTGTGAGGACATACAACGGGATTATCTTGTTCACTATGCATCAAGCATACTGCATAAAATATAGAAGAAATTCAATAAATATTTGCAGAAGGGCTGAATTAATGCACCTCTTCATCCTGCAGAGGAGAAACACGAAGCTCAGACAAGTTAGAAGACTGGCCTTGAGGTCAACGTTCCAGACCCTCTGGTCTCATTGCCACTCTACTCATTTTCACCCATGGCCATCAAACCCTCTTCAATAAGGAAAATCCATTCTACTCTGGGCATTTCTGTTACTTTGAGCCAATGGAACTACACAAAGTAAGCCTATTTTCTCTTCTAAATGGCAGCCTTCAAATAATGTGGAAACAAGACGGGTCCTCCCTATCCTGGGTGACATTTGTATGGCAGGGCTTTTTAGTCCCTTAACTATCCTATCGAGTGTCAGTAGATATTTGTTTGTTCCTCTAAAGCAGCATCCATAACTGACATTTCCAGGTGTGCTCTGGCCACAGTGAGGATACGTTCTCTTCTTTCTGGACCTGTTTTGTGCTTGCACTTTGTGTAGCCACAACAGCACAAATGCTGGCTTCCCCAGGGCCTCATCTGTATGACCACATGAGCTGCTATTAGATTAAGTTTCTCCTCTTTCCATCTTTGTAGCTGATTCTCTGAACCTAAGTATAGGACTATCTATTGATCCCTACTAAATCTCATCTGTATGACCACGTGAGCTGCTATTAGATCGAGTTTCTCCTCCTTCCATCTTCACAGCTGACTTTCTGAATATAGGTATAGGATTATCTATTAATCCCTACTAAATCTCACCTCATTTGGTCCATTCTTTTAGCGTGTTTCAGAATCTTGATTGTCACTCAACACATTAGTTGTCCAACCTAGTTTAGAGATAACTGCAAATTTGGTATGTAGGCCTATGATATCTTTATCCATGTAATTATTGTCCTATGTAGACAAATAATAAAACTAGATAATTCTTACATATAGACAGCATATTAAAAGGCAGAGACATTACTTTGCTGACAAAGGTCCATATAGTCAAAGCTATGGTTTTTCCAGTAGTGATGTATGGATGTGAGAGTTGGACCATAAAGAAGGCTGAGTACCAAAGAATTGATGCTTTTGAACTATGGTGTTGGAAAAGACTCTTGAGAGTCCCTTGGACTGCAAGGAGATCAAACCAGTCAATCCTAAAGGAAATCAAGGGTTTTCTGCTTGAAATCAAGACTGCTGCTGAAGCTGAAGCTCCAATACTTTGGCCACCTGATGTGAAGAGCTGACTCATTAGAAAAGACCCCGATGCTGGGAAAGGTTGAAGGCAGGAGGAGAAGGGGACGGCAGAGGATGAGATGGTTGAATGGCATCACTGACGCAGTGGACATGAGTTTGAGCAAGCTCCAGGAGATGGTGAAGGACAGGGAAGCCTGGCGTGCTGCAGTCCATGGGGTTGAAAAGAGTCAGACAGGACTGAGTGAACAACAAAATTCTTATATAGCATTTACTATGTGCCAGGCAATGCGGGAGACCTGGGTTTGATCCCTGGGTTAGGAAGATCCCCTGGAGGAGGGCATGGCAACTCACTTCAGTATTCTTGCCTGAAGAATCCCCACAGACAGAGGAGCCTGGCGGGCTATAGTCCATGGGATTGCAAAAAGTCAGACACGACTGAGCGACTAATCATAGCATATAGCATGTGCCAGGTACTGTTTTAAGCCCTTTTAACCCATTTTATTCTTACTACAAACTTATGGAGTAGATGTGATTATTTTCTCACATCTGAAATTTTAAAATGAAGGTACAGAGAGGTTAAGTAATTTACCCAAAGTCACAGAGTGAGTAGCAGATCTAGGAACTTAGCCAGTCTGATTCCAGAGTCCTAACTCCTAATTACTCAAGTATGCTGCTTCTCACTTTTTTCATGTATCTTTACTGACAACATTCTAGGATGAAAGGAATTTGTTAGTCAATAATCCTTGGGTAAAGCTGTCAGTCATTCACCATTCACAAAACAACATTATTAAAATCTCTGATAACCCAAGTTTCTCCGTCTTGAGGGTTTTTTACCAAATGCTTTTCTGAACACTAAGCATGGATCTGACCTAACTGTCTAGTAATCCCTCACTTTCCTTTGTGCACCCTCAACCAGACTATAATGTCCTAGGGGTCCAGGCCACACCTATGCTTCTCTTGTATCTCCTATCGCACCTACTACATAATGAGCACATAATAGAAATTCAGGTTTTATCTTTGATAGATGGTAGTAAAAGCTGAGATGATGGTCCCCTGAGATTAATTCTCCAGGAAGCAGAAGGACAAAGTTTTAAACGGAAGAGTGAGGAAAGACACTCCTTTAGCACTTTAGCTTTCAAGTTCTCTACAACAGGGTTCTCTGACATGAACACAGCCACGGACGTACGGGTCTCCAAACCACTGGCTTGCCCGCCTTTGTCTCCCAGTCCCATCCAGCCCCCAATACACTTCAGGAGGGGCAGGAGTTCTAGATGTTTTGAAGAGCACAGCATACACCACACTCCTACTCCCATATCCCAAGGTACCTGGAAGAGCATGTGTGTGGCATACATGAAAGTATTAGTCACTCAGTCGTGTCTGACTCTTTGGGACCCCATGGACTGTAGCCCACCAGGCTCCTCTGTCTATGGGATTTCTCAGGCAAGAATACTGGAGTGGGTAGCCATTTCCTTCTCCAGGGGATCCTGCCAATCCAGGGATCGAACCCAAGTCTCCTATACTGCAGGCAGATTCTTTACCGTCTGAGCCACCAGGAAAGCCCCTACATACATGAGGGGTTTAATAAATGCATGTTGAAATAAATCCTCCACTGAAACTCCACTTATGGATTTTACTATCAGAATGCCTCCATGGTGCTAATCAAGGTTGGGCAAATAAAACTTAGCCCTCCAGCACACAAACAAAACGAACTAGAGATTTCTTCTCTAGGAGACAGCAATCAAATACACTCAAAAACAAAATAACTTAGACAATACAAAGTGCAACCCCATGGACTATACAATCCATGGAATTCTCTAGGCCAGAATACTGGAGTGTGTAGCCTTTCCCTTCTCCAGGGGATCTTCCCAACCTAGGGATCGAACCCAGGTCTCCCGCATTGCGGGCGGATTCTTTACCAGCTGAGCCACAGGGAAGCCCAATACAAAGTGAGATGGTTATAATGGACTAAATAGTTCTCATTACTCCAAGCTATTTATGTTTTGAGGGGCACAGCAGAGTCTTCCTAATTGTTTCTTTCTCTTCCAATTGGCTACCTGCCTATTCCTTAAGTCACATAAATCTTCACTGTATTACCATTCCTAATAAGTATGAGACAAATTTGAAAATAGTAGTAAAGAGAGGAATTGGAGCTATCAAGGAAAGTCTATTTCTTTTTTTGTCTCTCATTTTCTTAGGAGGTCTGGCGCTTTGGCTACTAGAGATCCCCTAATTTTTCACATGAGAATCAAAACAGATTTTTGGCCATACTGGAATTTGTTTTTTTTCAAGAATGTAAGTAGTAAGTTGTATAACTTTCCGACTTGGCACTTAAAATGTACAGAACTTATTTTACCTAGACTCGTGCATAATCAGCTCCCAAATTCAATTTCTCTTTTTCTTAAGAATTGCCATTCTGCATGATTTACTCTGAGGCCAATAAGTAACTAACTGTGCCCAAGTCCGAAATACTGCTTACTTCCAGACTGGCAGCTATTTAATGAATAATTAACCACTCCATACTTTCTATCAGGGATGCTTGTATTACCAGGGTAAAGGTATCTTTTATGTCCAAACGATGCCATAAAACAGGCCTTTGCCAGAAAGACGCCCTCATTTATCACATGAAATGCCATGGGGTATTAACAAGGTCGATACTGTTTGTTTAATATATTTTGCTTTCATAGGGGCTTGAAATGATTTGTTTTTGCAGCTGTAACAGAGTTAAATTTGGGATTTAGCTTCAGCTTAGCTAGCTGAGCATATATAACTAGGGGCTATTAATTATCTGCCTAGAGGCCTTTGGTCATCTTCCCACCATTTACAGCAATCTTGGGGTGCTGAATTACACCACAAGCAGCCATGTTCTATCCTAAAATAATCAATCCTTGCTTCTCAGGAACTGAGGGGAGATTTAAATAATTCAAATTTTTATTTCTTATTCTACAACGCCGCCCCCACCTACACACATAAACGTGCACAGATTCTTAAAGTTGAAAGATTAGCTTCAGACATCCGTTCCCACACACGAGAAACTAAAAAAACAACATACAACAAAAAAACCCCACTTCTCTGAGCTTAAAGCACCAATAATCAGCCCTCTTCCCCTTTTCTGTCTTCTCACACTCCTGTTCTGCCTTAAATGGACCAAAGGGAGAGGAGGAAGTTTGCTCGAAGATAAACTTGTCAAAAGCCTGTACTACAATTCTAATTCCTCACTACCTGTTTGTGAATGTCAGCTGGGAGCAACTGCTCAAAAGCTTTGGGGTAAGGGGAGTGGAAAGCAAAGGGGAGAGGAGGGGAAAGAAGGGGTGGGGCAAAGAGAAACTGGAGTGCAATTCAAACAAAAATGAAATCACACCCACACACGCACACACATACACACACACACTCAGACACACAAAAAGAGGGGAAAAAAGGCTCCCCCCACCTCAGGTCCTAACAACATACTTCTTTATCAGAGGTTCATTGTCAATCAATTAGCCGAGGCAGCAGGGGTCTGTGAGGTGGGGGCACCGGGGGGAAACAATGGGCGGCCCTGTTGTATTACTGTTTAATCACTTTTGCTAAATAAATAGAGCAGCCCCGAGGTGCTGTCATGTCAAGGGAATTTATAACAAAAAAAACCTTCATTTTTCATTGGTCATTCCTTTTTTTCCCTTCAGGACAAGAGAGGGTTATTACTGTAGCCTTAAGTTCCATCTTTGTGTTTCTTGCCTTTGATTTCCACTCGGACCCTGCCACTTTCTGGCACTAATTTGTCAGGCTGAACAAAGAGAGGATTTGTACCTCCTGTAAGGTCTCAATTAGGAATGGCTTCTGCTGTATTATGTGCCATTCAGAGAGGACACAATGCCGGTAATTACAGGAATTTGCACTAAATGGCTGAAGAATTCACAGCAAAACTCCCCCCACCCCTTGGGCTTACCCCTCCCAAGGGCTAGGGGGGGTAGAAAAAAGGAAAGTAAAAAGTTCTTAAGGCCAGAGAGATGTAATCACCAAGAGCAGTCCTAAGAGGTTAAACAGCAGCCCAAGGAGTAAAACCATAAAAACTGAAAGTGTGAAATGGTGGAGGGGATCCCCTCAGATCACTGTTTTTCTTGCTGTCTCTTCTGTTAACATTTTCAATTTCGGTTCACAATCAAGAACACTGCCCCACAGTGGGCCTTCCGTTTGCACCTCCAAATCACAAAGCAGTAACACGCTTGGAGACGTGAGTGTTGCCATCTCTTGCCACATCTATAAACAAGGCTCTGGGCTCTTTTAGCATAACACTCAACTGCTATGTTTCTTGATTGTTGGGAAATTACAGGAGAACTATCTGTATATATTACTGCCAGGAAACCAAGTATCTGTTGAGGGGGAATAGGTATGAACACATTTTCTAATTCCAGAAGAAAACTGTGCTACTGCTTTATAATCAAATTGATACAGCATTTTGTGAATGACCTCATTTAGAACCACTTACAGGTACATACCCCATAAATATTTTAATAAGCCGCACAGTTATTTGTTTTAGCATTAATATTTTAAAACTATAGATGCCCTATTGCCAAACATAATTTTGAATCCCAACCAGTGACTTCATTAAAGAAGCATTCCTTACTTTCTGCTAAAGTGCTTCTGTAAAGTTGTACTAAAGCACTAGCAAATTAATTGTTCCTAAATACCACTTTCCTCATGTGCTCCTTTGCCCAGGAACCTTCTGGGACTTCAAGGTCAAACATGAAGTTCAACCTTATCAAACTGCCCTTTTTTGTCGGTCAGAAAAGACACAATGTTTGCAGTTTCATAGACTTCCACTTGGCACCACTCTGCTGCTGCTGCTGCTGCAAACTCGCTTCAGTCGTGTCCGACTCTGTGTGACCCCATGGACTGCAGCCTACCAGGCTTCTCCGTCCATGGGATTCTCCACGCAAGAACACTGGAGTGGGTTGCCATTTCCTTCTCCAGGCACTACTCTGACAGCTCCCCAATCTGACCTGTGGGCCTCGCTTCCCCAGCTCTGCTCACAGTTGCCATTTGGCATTGGTGATGAATCTGGTTCATGTTGGTTTCCCTAGGAGACTGCAAGATCCCTGAGGGCAGGGACCACTGACTCCTCCAGGTACATCTGAGGTTCAGGCATGTGGTCAGAAACTTGGTACACAATAAACGGTGGAATGAATGGAAGAATTTAATTTTCAAAGGCACGTTCTCAGAAAGAAGGAAGAGCGTATATAAGGGCCTTGGAGCCATGAATGAGCAAGAACAGGTTACAGAATAGCAGGAAGACCGCTGTAGCTGGGTTTTCTAGCATCCATGGAGCTGGAGAGGGAGCCATGTAACAAAGCACACATAATCAAACGCAACTATAAAAAGTTCAAGCACATGTTAAGAAATAAATAGTTACGTGCAAGCATGTATTTTCAAAACCATAACCTCAGGCATCTGGGGATGGTCAGGGTCCGTTTTCTCTGCCGGGGCTCTCTAAGTTTCTAAAAAGGATATAGAAAATTCTTCACCTACAGAAAGTATTCAGTGAAATGAGGCCAACTGCACTATTTTGTAGATTTAAAAGCCAACATCTGTAGCTCCCCCGAATAGCAACCGAATGACATCATGATAAAGACCTGCTCAGGGCAATCTTCCACTGTTAAAGTTTATTCATTAGGAATATTTAAAGGGGGAGGGACCAAGTGGACATAAGTCCCTGTAGTCTAAAGAGGCTCACTTAAACAGTGCAATACTGTGAATTAGCTTCTCCCCAAAATGATAAAGAAAGCCAAGATTCAACTAAAAACAGTTTATTGGACTTTTTGACAGCTTGGAAGGTAAACATGCTATGCAACCAGCTCTTTCACTGAATGCATGTCTTTATGAAGATGAAAAGCTAGGGGACACAAGGACTAAATGCACAAACAGCTGGTTTAGATTAACTGTGTTTGTGAGAAACATAGATCAATTTTTCAAGTTCCATCTGTTATAATAATCTTTGATATAAGGAACAGCCTCCTAAGTAACTTAAAACAACATTCAGAGGTTTGCTTACTAAGTTTGGGCCTTTTTCTTTTGAGACTCTGCCCCCTACAGGAGATGGAGTATGCCTATCTGAGTAGGAAACCAGTATTCTGGGCACAGGTATTTAGGAAAATAGAAGCCACGCATAACCCACGTGTACCACAGAGCGACTGAGCGTAGCTGTTTCTGATGGAAGAGGGGACGTGAAGTGAAATTAAACATTTTGCTTGAGAATCAGCCACACTGTACAAATTAGGACTGACTTCTCCCCACGCCAAATGAGAAAGCTACTTGTGCCCCATTAGTACTCCAAACCAAAAGCAAGAAGGTAAAAGTCGAGCAGAGCAAAGGACTCTTAGGCTACCTTACCCTGTCTCTGGGGTCCCTGTTACCACCATCCACAGCCTATTCTCCAGACGGTCAATCAGTGAGCACCCTATTCACACAGCAAACGGTGGCATCCTAAAACATGGACCCTAAAGCAGATGCTCTGGGGCTTTCCAGGTGGCGCTAGTGGTAAAGAACCCACCTGCCAATGCAGGACACATAAGAGACTCGGGCTCGATCCCTGGGTTGGGAAGATCCCCTGGAGGAGGGCACGACAACCCACTCTAGTATTCTTGCCTGGAGAATCCCATGGACAGAGGAGCCTGGTGGGCTACAGTCCATACGGTCGCAAAGAATCTAGCAGGCACACACAAAGAAGCTGCTCCAGGTCCTATCCCAGCCCATTATGTGATCCTTTCCCTACTCTTTTCCACTTAGCTTCCGTCTCCCTGTCTCTTCCACTCACCTTTCTATGCCTTTTTCCTGTTCTCCTTTCTCCAACTGCCAGATGTGGTATACCTGCCGAACGGTACCCTCTGCCTGTATTTCTCCTTCCTCTGGGTGTTAGAGATGCTACTCAGGTAGCCCAAGGTGTATGCAGGGCACATTCCATCAGGAAGCAGACTTAGGACAGGAAGGTGAAGTAGAGGGCCACAAAGGGATCATTCTGTGTAACACCTGAGGCTTTTCTTCCCTCTTTTACTAGGAAGGTCCCAATTCATACTCTGGTCTCCGCCTTGAAAATGAAGCTGGGCTGTTCTCCCCGATTCTAATAACACAGCAGATTTGTTGCCCTCCTCAGCAGTCTAAAGCCACAGGAGTGTACCACAATTCCAGCACATCCATAGAGCAAGCACTCATAAATTATTATTGACTGGCTGAACTCTGAAATATAATATATGCACTAGTAAATGAAGACACTGCAATGTCAATAATTTCTAAAAACTGTGCTAAAACCAGCATCTCCTTATTTCAAAAACCTTTCCTGAAAGTAGCTGGCTGACTTAACACAAGGTCACACAAGCTTGCAGCCGTGTGCACCTCACCCAGTATGGCTCAGAGTTGCTGGTATCTCCCAGCCCACCCTGCAAGTGTCGGCTCCCAAGCTACTGAGGCCCTCCAGACAAAGCATGGATGATTTACTTAATCCCCGCTTTGAGTAAATTATTTTTCAATAGAAGAGGCGACCATCATAACTAAGGTAAATTCAAAGGTTCACTGTGCCACTGCTATCTGGCTTTTCTGAATGCAGGAAGGGGCATGAAATTGAAAATCTGCTCTTGACTGGTGGTAGGTTTCTTGTTCATTTTTAAGCAACATACTTAAATCTGATACACCTGAATTGAAATTTTCCAAATCAAGCTTCCATTTAAAGCTACCTCCATGGTAAATTTCTTGTGACAAATTGCATGGGGTTTAATCAAAGGGAAAGGCTTGCCAGGTGGCACAGTTGGTAAAGAACCCGCCTGCCAGTGCAGGAAATACAAGAAACATGGGTTTGATCCCTGGGTTGGTAAGATCCCCTGGAGTAGGAATGGCAACCCACTCCAGTATTCTTGCCTAGAAAATCCCATGGACAGAGGAGCTTGGCAGGCTATGGTCCACGGGGTCACAAAGAGTCAGACTCGACTGATCACACAAGCATGTATAGTGAAAGGGAAATAATTTGATTTTGCTCATAGGAGATAAACAGACTTGGTTTAGTGAGAGATGCGTGCTTTCTGGTTTACTGTTTGCGGGAAGGTGAGAGGAATGGTGAGTAGGGGAGAGAAGCAATAACAGGGTTTTAAGGACTACCAGATAACTGGGCCTTGGCCTCCACCTTGGGTCTTGCCCTCCACAGCAGTTCTGGTAGCCCCAGGAGTCCCAAGAATGAGGGCCCAGCCCATCGTGACTCAGAGGTCACCTGCTGATTCATCATCGCCCTGCACTTGGCCATCTCCAGGTTCTCTGTCAAGGCTGACTTTCTGGAGTCTTCCTTAACAGAATCTGACAAGGTCATGATCAATGACAGTTACTGACTATGGATGCTTTCCTTACCTAAGGAATGCCAGCAGTCAGCTTTGGGCATGGATGTCTCTTAGGAGACAGTCTACATTCCCAGTGACCTTGATTTAAGAAGGCAGAGGAAATGGAATCACAGAGGACTCAGGAAGTCTACATTCTAGCCTGCTTATGCTGCAGCCGAGTCATTTTGATTCAGTGGGTAGATCACAGCTGCTTCTACTTACTTCATCAGAGTGGCATGAAGATGGATAGATGGTTTACTATAGCAAACTCCTTAAAGGAGGGGCTTCCCTGGTGGCTCAGACAGTAAAGAATCTGTCTGTAACATGGGAGAGCCCGGTTCGATCCTTGGTCGGGAAGATTCCCTGGAGAAGGGAATGGCTACCCATTCTAGTATTCTAACCTGAGAAATCCCATGGACAGAGGAGTCTGGCGGGCTACGGTCCATGGGATCACAAAGAGTTGGACACGACTTAGTGAGATGCAAGAGGTATTGGGGACTGGCTTCTCAAAGGGATTTTTCAAGTGAATTCCATTTGCGGGATTCAGAATTTTGTTCTTTAATGAGTTTTAGGCTGAAATGCTGTTTCATACCTGCACATTTGAAACTCTGAGCAGTGAGCCCTCGTTCCAGAGACAAAGTCGTCAGGATGCTAAGGAAGCTAGTAGTCACCGACTGGCGTTTGTTCTTCCTGAGTTCGTGCCCACCCATCTGATCCCTGGGTTTGGTCCTCAGCGTGACCTGCAGGTTCTGTTCTGAGCTCCTTGCCGTGTTGGCAGCTGTTTTCAGGGCCTCCATCCACTCCTGAGCCCTCTGCCGCGTCTCAGCACGGAGGCGGAGGATATCTTGGGGGAAAATGACTTGAAAGCAAGAATCACAGTCGTCCAGGTGGTCCAGTTGGACGGCCAGACACACGTCCACGTTGTAGCTCAGCAGGGGGTCCTCGTCCAGCTTGCCCGGCGGAAAGGCCATCAGGCAGGTCCTGCTCAGCACAAACGTAAATGCCTTCCAGTTGTTCTGCATGGTCAGCCTGTACAGTGTCCCGGATTTGAGGATGTTTTGATACTGTTTGGGGCTATCCAGCACAGGGGATGGCATGAGCAGCTCGCGGGATTTCTTCTGTAAACAATGATTCTGTGGACAGTCCACATGATGGCCAAGCCCCGGGGAGTTGGCCAGCTCTCCCAGCCGGCCCATGTAGGCTGGTGCGGCCGCATGCACACCTTCCCAGAGCTTCTGCCCCCAGTCCAAAGCCTCCCACGGTGACTCTGCCTTTAGCTGCAGCTGAGTGTTGTCATACAGGACGGTGTCCACCAGCCTGGCCTCAAGGTTTCCCAGAACGGATATGCTCTGGAAGTGGGACAGCTGGTACGTGGCGTAGAGGTTCTGATTCCCACTGCTGTCGAGGCTGTAGAAGTATAAGCTGTAGGGGGAGAGCTCGGCGTAACAGCTTTGCCAGTAACTGTCATGGTCCTTCCGAATCTCCAGGTAACCCTTCTTCAGGATGTTCGGGAATGCTGGCTTGTGTTCTAGAAAGAAAGGAAAAAAAAAAGAAGTAATGTATTAATCCGTGAACATGAATGAACTGAATGAGATGACAAGGCAGGTGCCAGAAAACAAACAGATCAGCCTAACCTGCTGACTCAAACCAAACACAATATTAAAGAGAGGTAGTAAAAATTCCAGGAGAGTGTCTAATCAACAAGATGTAATTGACGGAAACCCTCACATCTGAAGAACTTACCTAGGGTGCAATTCTGACTGCAAAAGTAAGTACTGGGTGGCTGGGGGTTCGCTGCCAATGAGACAGGCAGAAGCCTGTTCGAAAAACAGAAACACTGGAATGACCGGGGTTATGCTCTGCGGGCCCATTAAACAACCGCTTTTTGCCAGAATTTCTTGTTTTCTAGGTAACGTTCTTTTGTTGCTGGTTAGTCACTCAGTCATGTCTGACTCTTTTCGACCTCTATGGACTGCAGCCCACCAAGCTCTCTCCTCTGTCCACGGGATTTCTACGGCAAGAGTACTGGAGTGGGTTGCCATTTCCTTCTCCAGGGGATCTTCCCGACCCAGGGATTGAACCCGTGTCTCCTGCATTGGCAGGCAGATACTTTACCACTGTGCCACCAGGGAAGCCCAATGTTCTACAAAGCACCAAATATGAGAGAAAGAATGCTCCTCCTGCCACTTGACCTAACTCCCTGACAATACTCATCTTTCTTTAGGTTGGTAAAGACAGGAAGGGCCAGTGCAAAGAACAGAGCGTGATGCATGCTGCTCACAAACTCCTGTTTCTCAGACACTCCCATCAGTCTTCAAGGCCCGTCCAGGGGCCTTCTGGTTCATGACCAGTTCTCCAGACATGACTCAACTAGCTTACTTCTTAGGTGTCTGCTTGGATAGCAGTTCCCTCCCCTCTCTGAACCTGCTTACGCTATTCGCTTCGCTTGAAGCGCCCCTTCCTCCACTTCCACCAGCTACCACACACTTACCCATCACTCAAGGAGCCTCTCTTCTAGAAGGAGTCTGCCCTGACTCCCCCAACCCCACCCCCTAGTCTGCCCACACACACCCCTGGGTCAGTATCAGTGATCCTTACTACATTATTCTCTTCTAATGGGCTCTTCTCAGGCTGTATTATAATAATTTATTTAAATATCTGAACAAACAAAATAAATGTTGATGTTTTTAAAGAAGTGTGTCTTCCCTACTGGACTATAAGCTCCACAGAGGTCAGGGGCGAGGTCTGTCCTGCCATCCTTAGGTCACGGTACATAGTGCAATGTCTGGCACATAGTGGGTAAAAGTAAAAGTGAAGTAGCTCAGTCGTGTCTGACTCTTTGCGACCCCATGGACTGTAACCTACCAGGCTCCTCCGTCCATGGGGTTTTCCAGACAAGAGTACTAGAGTGGGTTGCCACTGCCTTCTCCAGGGGATCTTCCCGACCCAGGGATCAAAGCCGGGTCTCCCACATTGTAGGCAGACGCTTTACCCTCTGAGCCACCAGGGAACATAGTGGGTACTTAGTAAAAATTAGAATAGAAATAAAGCTTCTAGAACATAAAGCTTCTAGCATAATGCCCAGCATATAGTAGGTCTAACTCCCTTCCATTCTTTTCCCCTCTTCCCCAAAAGTTCATCTGGTCATGCCATCTCTAATGATTAGCTGCCATAGATACAGATGTCACACTTTAATAAAACGGGACTGTCACTTGGGAGATGTCCTGATACTTTCATCGGCGTGAAAATGAGGTAGCTCTCCTCCCTAGTAAAGTTTTTCATTTCTGAGATGTTTCTCAACCTTTTTGCTGACACATCGGAGACAGTCATAAACTAATTGAGTCACTCCCTAAAGAAGACAAATCACATTCCCAAAGGGGTAGGATTTCTGATCTTGGATGGAGAAAAAAAGTAAAAAAGAGTAACACAGATCTAGATCTTAAAATAGCAAACCAAAAGAGAAAAGGAGAGAAATGCGGCAGAGAAAAGCTAATTTCACCTACTTTACATCTCTGGTCCTGACATTCATTAGTATTTCTGTGCTAACTCAAAAGCCATTAATTTCTTGAAACCTGCACTAATCCCTTTGTAGAGAGAGATGATGGAAGACTATTCTCAGGTTATCTTTCTTTTCTGATAATGCAATAAGAGAGGCAGTGCTGTTAGACACACTGCTGTGGCCTCCTCCCTCTCATTTCCATCAGGTGCCGATGACAGTTCAACCTTTTCCATAACAAGACCCATAACCACGCATCCCTCCATCCCCATCCCTCCTGAGACCCAACAGCTCAGCTACGCATTCCTGAGCAAAAGAAAAACCATCTCTCTTGCTTTTAGCTAGGAAATTTCCTCTCCTTTTCTCTCCTCCCTGAGAGCTTTTTACAACAGCTACCACAAATTATTAAGTCTAACTTTAACTGGACCTAAACCAGAAGCACACCTCGCTCCTTTCTGATTGTATAAGCTAGGGTGTGTGTGTGTGTGCTCAGTCATTCAGTTGTGTCTGACTCTTTGTGACCTCATGAACTGTAGCCCTCCGGGCTCCTCTGTCCATGGGATTCTCCAGGCAAGAATACTGGAGCGGGTTGCCATTTCCTCCTCCAGGGGATTTTCCTGACCCAGGGATTGAACCCACGTCTCCTGCAATGGCAGGCAGGTTCTTTACCACTGAGCCACCTAGGAAGCCTTTATAAGCTAGGAGAACAGATGCCAGCTTGGGTGGACTAAATGGAAGTCTAGTAAGGAGTCTCAAAAGTTCCCCCACCTTCTTGCTGCAGAATAAGGTAAAGAATGCACAGTGTTTTAATATTTTCTTCCTACCTCAGCTCAGCCCTCTCTAAATAGGTATGTTAAACTGAGAAAGAGAAGAGGGGGGTTAATCATAGGATATGACCCATCCTTATAGACTGCAGTTTGTAGTGTAATTTCTTGAAAAAGAAGAGAACAGATGTGATTAAAAAACTATTCTCAGAGTGTACTCCTTTCTGGAGGGCCTGTTTATATCAAACCTTATCAGTATGTTGTGTGTGAAGTATGAATTATCATTGACTGTAGAGGGCTGGAGAACTACCATTTCTCTTTAATCCCTTGCTGTTACTTTCTGCTGAATCTATCTTGAATATTTTTGCTATTGACAAATCAGAAGTTATACACTTAGATCTAAGCTTCCATTAATTTCCATAGGTCAATTTTTATTTCCCCAGACCACATCATTTCATCACCTACATTTTTCTAAAGTGTCCCATTTCACAAATGAACAATATTATCTCTGTCTTAACTAATATCATAAATGATTCAGGTCGAACTTCTGACAAAGATTATCACCATTTCCCCAATGAAAACAGAAAGGTGATCAAAATGAATCACTGTATCTATAAATTTCATACTGAAACTACAAGAGACTAATTCTCTCATGAAAAAGAGCAAGGAACAAGACAAAAGCATAAAAAGAACCTGAGAGTTCTGTTTCCCCACTGCTTTCCACTGTGGCCAGTTATGAAGTCTTGGCTCAGTTCCTCCTCAACAAAGATCCCTTTTCACTCTCCTTGTCCCATACTACTCAGAGCAGTGGCTTAAGGATAAAACTTGCCACTGACTGAAGAGGAAAAGGGGATTTCCGCCCCACCTTATGCACCTGATTCATTTCTGTACTGCCAGCCCACCAAAGAGTTCCTCTTTTGCCATTATTTCCTCTCTCTGTTCTCAAAAAAAAGTTTCCATTCTCATAGCCACCATCTTAATCAAGACCTTAAATGGGCTCCCATGGTGAGTCCTCCCTTTCTGGGCCACTTATAACCTTTCTCATGCCTCCCCAACAGCCCAAAATCCTGCACAAGTTTCCTAGTCCTACATAACAAAGTTCAAACTCCTTACGTTGACCGTAACACATTTTCCTATGGACCCAACCCTCAGTCTAAAAAAATCACCAAGCTTCCACACTATTGGTGGGAATGCAAACTAGTACAGCCACTATTGAGAACAGTGTGGAGATTCCTTAAAAAACTGGAAATAGAACTGCCATATGACCCAGCAATCCCACTGCTGGGCATACACACCAAGCAAACCAGAATTGAAAGAGACACAAGTACCCCAATGTTCACTGCAGCACTGTTTACAATAGCTAGGGCATAGAAGCAACCTAGATATCCATCAGCAGACAAATGAATAAGAAAGTTGTGGTACATATACAAAATGGAATATTACTCAGCTATTAAAAAGAATGCATTTGAATCAGTTTTAATGAGGTAGATGAAACTGGAGCCTATTACACAGAGTGAAGTAAGTCAGAAAGAAAAACACCAATACAGGATATTAATGCATATATATGGAATTTAGAAAGATGGTAATGACTACCCTATATGCAAGACAGCAAAAGAGACACAGATATGAAGAACAGATTTTTGGACTCTGTGAGAGAAGGTGAGGTGGGATGATTTAAGAGACTAGCACTGAAATATGTATATTACCATATATGAAATAGAGTCCAAGTTCAATGCATGAAACAGGGCACTCAAAGCCAGTGCACTGGGACAACCCAGAGGGATGGGGTGGGGAAAGAGGTGGGAGGGGGTTCTGGATGGGGACAGGTGTACACCCGTGGCTGATTCATTTCTATGTATGGCAAAAACCACCACAATACTATAAAGTAATTAGCCTCCAATTAAAATAAATAAATTAATTTTAACAAAATCACCAAGTTTCTGCTATTGTCTCCTCTCCAACTCATGCTTTGTGTGTGTGTGTTTGCTGGAATATTTTTGAAAGCAAATTGCAGACATTTCATCATTTCTAATGTCAATACTTCAGGCTATACCTCCAATCTAACAGATAAGAACTTTACAATATATATCATACCATTTTTATGCCCCAAACGTTAATAATTCCTTACCTAATACCCAGTCTGTACCTCATTTTCCCAGATTATCTCAAAAAATTTCTTTATATAGATGATTTGTTCGATTTAAGTTTACACACTGATTTGGTTGACAGGTCTTTATGTTGTTCAGGATCTCAGTCGTGTCTTGATTATTTTTGACCACATGGACTGCAGCACACTAGGCTTCCTTGTCCTTCACCATCTCCCAGAGCTTGTTCAAACTCATGTCCATTGAATCAGTGATGCAATCCAACCATCTCATCCTCTGTCATCCCCTTCTCCTCCTGCCTTCAGCATCAGTGAAAGTGAAACTGAAAGTCACTCAGTCATGTCCGACTACTTGCGACTCCATGGACTATACAGCCCATGGAATTCTCCAGGTCAGAATACTGGAGTGGGTAGCCTTTCCCTTCTCCACAGGATCTTCCCAACCCAGGGAATGAACCCAGGTCTCCTCCATTGCAGGCAGATTCTTTACCAGCTAAGCCACAAGGGAAGCCCAAGAATACTGGAGTGGGTAGCCTATCCCTTCTCCAGGGGATCTTCCTGACTCAGGAATCGAACCAGGATCTCCTGCATTGCAGGCAGATTCTTTACCAACTGAGCTATCAGGGAAGCCCCTCCCAAGATCAGGATCTTTTCCAATGAGTCGATTCTTTGCATCAGGTGGCCAAAGTATGGGAGCTTCAGTCTCAGTATCAGTCCCTCCAATGAATATTCAGGGTTGATTTCCTTTAAGATTGACTGGTATGATCTCCTTGCTCTCCAAGAGACTCTCAAGGGTCTTCTCCATCACCATAGTTCAAAAGCATCAATTCTTTGGAGCAAAGCTTTCTTTATGGTCCAACTCTCACATCCATACATGACTACTGGAAAAACCATGAAATTAAAAGGCGCTTACTCCTTGGAAGGAAAGTTATGACCAACCTAGATAGCATATTCAAAAACAGAGACATTACTTTGCCAACAAAGGTCCGTCTAGTCAAGGCTATGGTTTTCCTGTGGTCATGTATGGATGTGAGAGTTGGACTGTGAAGAAGGCTGAGCGCCAAAGAATTGATGCTTTTGAACTGTGGTGTTGGAGAAGACTCTTGAGAGTCCCTTGGACTGCAAGGAGATCCAACCAGTCCATACTGAAGGAGATCAGCCCTGGGATTTCTTTGGAAGGAATGATGCTAAAGCTGAAACTCCAGTACTTTGGCCACCTCATGCGAAGAGTTGACTCATTGGAAAAGACTCATGCTGGGAGGGATTGGGGGCAGGAGGAGAAGGGGACGACAGAGGATGAGATGGCTGGATGGCATCACTGACTCGATGGACGTGAGTCTGAGTGAACTCCGGGAGTTGATGATGGACAGGGAGGCCTCGCGTGCTGTGCTTCATGGGGTCACAAAGAGTCAGACACGACTGAGCGACTGATCTGATCTGATCTGACTATACGCAACTTTGTGGCAAAGTAATGTCTCTGCTTTTTAATATGTTGTCTAGGTTTGTCAACATATTCCAAGGAGCAAGCGTCTTTTAATTTCATGGCTGCAGGTGCCATCTGCAGTGATTTTGGAGCCCAAGAAAATAAAGTCTATCACTGTTTCCATTGTTTCCCCATCTATTTGCCATGAAGTGATGGGACCAGATGCTATGATCTTTGTTTTTTGAATGCTGAGTTTTAAGTCAGCTTTTTCACTCTCCTCTTTCACCTTCATCAAGAGGCTCTTTAGTTTCTCTTCGCTTTCTGCCATAAGGGTGGTGTCATCTGCATATCTGAGGTTATTGATATTTCTCCCAGAAATCTTGATTCCAGCTTGTGCTTCATCCAGGCTGGCATTTTGCATGATGTACTCTGTATAGAAGTTAAATAAGTAGGGTGACAATATACAGCCTTGACATACTCCTTTCCAGTTTTGAACCAGTCCATTGTTCCATGTCTGGTTCTAACTATTGCTTCTTGACCTGCATACAGGTTTCTCAGGAGGCAGGTAAGGTGGTCTGGAATTCCCCTCTCTTTAAGAATTTTCCACAGCTTGTTTGTGATCCATACAGTTGTGATAGGTCTTTTAAGTCTCTTTTAATCTGTAACAATTCCCTCTTTCTCCCTCTTTGTCATGGCATATATTTTGGGCTTCTCTAGTGGCTCAGAAGTAAAGAATCTTCCTGCCAATGCAGGAGATGCAGGTTCAATCACTGGGTCGGGAAGATCCCTGGAGGAGGAAATGGCAACCTACTCCAGTATTCTTGCCTGGGAAATCCCATGAACAGAGGAGCCTGGCAGGCTACAGGACACAACTTAGCAAATGAACAGCAACAATTTATTGAAGAAATTCGTTCCTTTGTCCTGTAGAATTTCGCACAGCCTGGATTTGGCTGAATGTATCCTCAGGGTATTGTTCAAATGCTCCTGTTTCCTAGGTTTACTGTCAACTGCTATACAGATCTCAAGGTCCAGGTAGATGCTCTTCTTTTTTGTGAGAATATGCTACAGGTGGTTGTCCTGCTTGTAGGGATGTGGAGATTGATTAGGAGGGTCAGATGATGTTAGCCTGATCCCTCTGTTATGAATTTCTCCAGGAGCCTTCCACACGCTTCCACAGCCACTCTCCTCCACTAACCACACTCCAGCCAGGGGACCTGCTGTGACTTTTACTACTGGCCCCTCCCAACCATGGATTCTCTGTCACTGTTCCCCCCAGCCTAGATTTCCTTGAATCTCTTCTTGTCCACGTTTTCCTCATATGTAAGAGCTAGTATAAAATCTCACTTCTTCCCGAGGCCTTTCCTTGTCCCCTTTAGTTGAACACAGCTGTCCTCCCCTGAAGCCACAAGGCCCTATGGCTATACCACCTTGGTGACTCATATTTCAGATACTATTTCACACTCATCAAATATGTATTAAATTATATAAAAAATATTCCAAGAAAATCAATAAGAAAGGTAAAAAAAGGTTTCTGCCTCCACATCCCAGCACTCACAATCCTTCTTCCCAGACTGTAGAGTATCTGATATTAAGCTTTTAGACATCATATATATATGTAATAATAATATAAATAATAGCGAGACTTATTCACATATATTACCATATGTAATTAAACAAAATGTGCTTCCATTTTGATCACTTTATGAAATTTTGTTTTTAAAAAACCACCATGTTTTTTTTAAAATGAATGTCCCAGATCACAGTTAATGAAACATTTAGGTAAACATTTAGTTTACCAAGAAAGTCTGAATGGCCTGAGTCAAGACAAGGAATGAAGTCCTAAGAATAGGACTCCCAAAGATCAGGCAATAGTTTAGAATGAAAGACAAAGAGCAACATTTTAATGTTTTCAAAGAACTCAAAAGCCTATGTGCTGACAATATTCCAAAATTATCTAGGCAAATTTAAAAGGAAACATTTAAGTTCGTATAACAAGACGAATAAATGTGAAAAGAGGGCCCCACCCTCACATCCTAATAAGCACACTGCAAAGCCCCCTCCTAATTCCGTCACTTCTGGGGCCAGAAGTTTAACATATGAATTTTGGGGGATGCAAATATTCAGACCAGAGCGCTGGTCAAACATAAATTCATGTTCAACTTCTTTTATTGCTTTAATCCTGACAATTCATTCTTTTATTCATTTCATGGATCTCAAACACAATCCCAGAACAATTTTTCCACACCTTCTTTAGTCTTTCAAACTCCAAATTCTACCATCTCTTTCTATGTGCACCAGAGGGAGGGCCTTTATATATATTTTACTTGGCTTCACTTCAACATTACACTAACCAATGTACTATACAAGTGTAAGAGAGCACATTGGTTAAGACCACAGGTGCTTAAGCCAACTGGCCGAAGTTTATATCATAATTCTGTCCTAACTGTCTGGGTAAACCTGGACAAATGACTTAACCTAAGTCTCAGTTTTATCATCTTTAAAATGGGGCTATAAGAGCACCTGGGCTTCCCAGGTGGTGCTAGTGGTAAAGAATCTGCCTGCTAAAGAATCCTCCTGCAGGAGACGTAAGAGATGTGGGTGTGATCCCTGGGTCAGGAACATCCCCTGGAAGAGGGCGTGGCAACCCACTCCCAATACCCTTGCCTGGAGAATCCCATGGTGGGCTGGGAAGGGCTATAATGGCTGGTGGGCTACAATCCATAGGGTTGCAAAGAGTCAGACATGACTGAAGCGACTTAGCACGCATGCATAATAGTATCGACCTCATTGTATTATTATGAAGAAGAGATCAGTAACTCTCAGAATGATGCCTGACACATCTCAAGAATTCAATCGATCTGTTTCCTACTTCAGCTTCTGGTCTCAAAAGACCAGGAAAAGCTAGCCCTTCCACCTCCACTCTGAAGGTGGTATCTCCCTCTTCTTCAGAATCTCTTCCTCTATTACATCTGAAAATTACCCCTCTGTGGATCTCTTCTCCTCTTGTCTTCTAATATCCCAAAGTGTGTTGTGTCTATTCCAAAGTACTCACTTGCACTGCACCTCCTACACCTCAACTGTCTCCTTCCTCCAGATTCTAGATGCTTCCAACGTCTCTGCTTTCTGTCCTGCACAGTCTGGCCTCTGACTACTGCTCTGACCTCACCTCGCACCATCTCACATTTCTTCTCTAACTCCAGCCAAAAGCCTCCTGTGTTTTTTGAACGAGCTGAGTGCTTTCTGGCCTCGAGGACTCTGGAGCTGCTGTGTCCTCTCTCTGGAACACTTCCCCCCAGCTCCACTGACATCTTCATCTCCTCAGCTTTTCACCTCAAAGGTGCCATCCTCAGTGAGGCCACCGCCCCTCAGCACCTCAGCTAAAGGGCCCCTCTCAGTCTCTTATCTTACGACCTTCTTTTATTTCTTTCAAAGAACTGCTGCTCCTTGAAGACAGGGACCTGGATGTCCCTCTCACCCCCATATTAGCAGCACTGGCTCCATAAGCACTTGCTGGATGCACGCACAAAGGACTATGCTGGGATCTGTGGAAACGCCAAATAAGTCAGACAGATTCTATCAAGAGTTCACAGCCCAAGGACAGCCGTTCCTTCTCTTTTCACAAAAGAGAAAAGTCACTTTCTTTTACGCAGCCAGTGCTGGGAAAAGTCACTTTCTCTTTTCACTTTCACTTTTCACAAAAGAGAAAAGTCTCACTTTCTCTTTTGCCACAGTCATCCTAATTTGAGTCCCATCACTTCACATCATGATGACTGGCAGAGTTTTCTCATCTCCACCCCATCTACCAATCCTTCCATACTCTTAGGGCCTGAGGTGACCCAGTAAATAGCATCTCTCTTCTTCACTCAAGTTGCAAACCAACTGAGATTGATAGAGGATAGTCAGACTCATAGCAATCCAAACATGAGCCAGCTGGAGGTTACAGGTTAGGGGTGTAGCCATGAACAGAACCCCAGAATTACACAGACTTATCTGTGAGTCACCAGCAACACTGGATCACTGGATCCAGTGGATCACTAGATCACTCAGTATAGACTTTCCTTTCCAGGGGGCTGCCCACACAGGACTGATGGGTGGCAAAGCACATCGAGAGGAACAGGCCAGAATCAGCATTTCCTGCAGAGGCTGAGTGATACACGCCTGCGTCTTCTCCTAAAGCTGCCTGGAAGTTATTTGTCCCCAGGAGTGGAGTGTGCAAAGGGAGGGAGAGAGGACAAGAGTGGCATGCAGGATCTTAGTTCCCCCACCAAGCATCAAGCCCATGTCCCCTGCAGTGGAAGCTCAGAGTCTCTACAACTGGATCACCAGGAAGTCCATATCCTTTCAATCTTGATTCTCAAGAAATTTTCAAGTGCTTTTTCCCCAACATACCATGCTAATTCTCTCGGTCTGTCTTTGAAGGTCCTCCATAATCTGGTAGTCCATTATGAGTCCTGTTCTGGCTTAGCCTCTGACCACCCCCTACATAGGCTGTGTTCATCTGTACCTCTGCAAAGTGCTCAACCCTCAATGCTCAGCTGGAACAGTTTCCTTTCCTCAATGAAGACTTCTCTGACATTCTAGATCAATCAAGTCTCTTTGCTTTCCAAGTCTATTTGTTTCATATTCTAGTATCTGACAGTGTTTAAGCCAGAAACTAGGGAGAAGTTAACTAGTTTTGGGTCTTTGTTCTCATTAGAGTCACATGAGGGAAGTGAATTTAACAGGATGCACGTCAACTATGACACTGCCACAAATGCCCACAGAAAAGACCATGAAGAGAATGATCTACAGGAATCAAAGAGGGGCTGGGTCCTGGACATTTTATATACGATACACAGTGCTGGCCACTGCAGTGCTCATGGATGGTCATTAACAAACTTATTCTGGGAGAAATGAACTAAGCTCAAGTGATGAGCTACTTCGGGATCTTTCTTTGTTGGTGAAAGAGAACATCCCATTTGTTTTCCCTTCATAAACGTAGGGGAAAGGACATACCATCTGTGTAGGCTCTAGAAGAAACAAATCTGTATTATATCTGGCTACATAGGCATTAGTTACACAGCTAGGGATCTTCTCCATCTGAGTTCTTTGTGCTGTGAGCAACAGTGATAGTGATAGCATACAAGTCAACACAGACCTGGTCAGTTTCACTCTTTGGATGTGAACCTGACCAGAAGATCACAGACTCAACCTCTTAAATTCAGAGGTTTTCTGTCTTCTCTAACAAGGATAATCTCTAGTGTTTATGAACTTTTTTTTACCCAGAAAACATTTCCAAACATCAGCTTGCACATGATGCTCACTGTCTGCCATGGTGAGCTTCTCATTCTGTTTCATTAATCTATAGGAATTAAGTATAAAAGAATCTCCCATACTTAGGCCACCAGATTTTAAGATAAGTGCTCTATCTTTGGGTAACACTGAACCACAGAAACACAGAGGCAGAAGGGACTAGAAATCTCTCCAGCCCAGCCCTACCGGAGGCAGAACCTGTCAGGTACCCAGCTACTCTGTCAAGTGTCTCCCCCTTCTTTATCAAGAGAACCCTAATTGTGTGTAGGTGTGGAGATGGCTTCTCCCCGCCCCCACTGAATGGTTTGTTTAAAACAATTGGTAACCCCATTTTCCTTTGCCAGAGGTTGCTTTAGGGACCAGTATGGAACCCAGTTCTGACTGCTGATGGGGTGCTCTTGGGGACCTCTGAGAAAAGACCCAGACAAGGTGCCCTGCTTTTTCCCTTCCTGACTTTGGCTGCTGATACATATCTTTGGGGCTAATGCAGCCATCTTGCATCAATGAGGAAAAGAAGAGACACCACCAATATACTGAGGACAGCAGAGAAAAAAGATGAAAAGTACCCGGATCTTTGATGACTCTGGGGCCACCAGAGGTGAATGGTCAAGCAATTACCTATAATGCATAGCAGGATAAAATGTGCTGTGGAAACATGAAGTATTTACCGCCTACAGTGTTTGATATGCACTATGTCCAATAGCTATCTGTTAGATGAAAAAATAAAATGATAAATGGCCTCACTATTTATGCCACTTTTACTGAGTTGAGTATTCTATTACTTGCTTCTAAAAGCATTTTAACTGATTTAACAGATTTGGAATGAGGTTCCAGGAAACAAAATGACTTGGCCAAGGGTACACCACAAAGTGTGCAAGTTGAGGGTGGAATGCTAACCTCCAGATTTTCAATCTAGATCACACTGTGTTTTATTTGCGGTGAAGGGAATGAGTCCTACGCTTCCTCAGACTTGACAGGCAGTTTTACAGCGTGGTTACGTGTAGCCTCCAGAGTGGGCCTGGAGCTTCTCCACTTATAGCCTGATGGCCTTGGGTGAGATTACCTTTTCTAAGCCTCCACTTTCTCCTTTGTACAATCAGGACAATATTATCTAACATATTAAATTATTATTAATATTAAATGAGATAACAGATGAATACTTCTTAGCACAGGTCTGGGCATAAAGTTAACTCACTAAATGATAGCTCTTACTGACAAGTATTTATAATAACAAACTTTATTCAACTTGACTCAAGCTTTAGGTAAGGAAAACTGAAAGAGAGGGCAGGTCATTTTCATTCTGGAAACAAAAAAAAACCCTGTGCATCCTGATCTTCCAAGTACCAACACACAGAATTCAGCCAAACAGCCTCATAGGCTCATACCTGATATGATAGAAAGTTGTCTACAATTCACTGTGTCAAAGAACTGCCAACCTAGTGTGAAAGGTGAATGGTCAAGCAATTACCTATAATGCATAGCAGGATAAAATGTGCTGTGGAAACATGAAATAAAAGAAAAAACATAATTGTAATTAAAAAACACAGATAGAGAACAAACTAGTTGTTATTAGAGAGGAAAGAGGTCAGGAAAGGAGAAAGATAGGTGAAGGGAGGTATAAACTAGCAGATATAAAAAAAATAAGTTACAAGAATATAATGCACAGTACAGGAAATATGGCAATATTTTATAATAGCTTTATATAGAGTACATGTATAAAAACAGTGTATCACTACATTGTACACCAGAAGTTAATGCAATATTGTAAGTCATCTATACTTCAATTTAAAAAAACAGAAAAAGATGGAAAGGTCTCAGAGAGGATGTGGCATTTGAACTGATCCTTGAAAGATAATGGAGGATTGTGAAAAGTGAAGAAGGCTGGGAAGGTCTTCTGGGTGAAAAGACATCATGAGCAAATACTAAGTTGGTTGAAGACACAAGGCACATTCAACATTAGCACCCAGATGGAGGAAGGAGGGGCTTTCCTGGTGGCTCAGATGGTAAAGAATCCGCCTGCAATGCAGGAGATCCAGGTTCGATCTCTGGGTTGGGAATATCCCCTGGAGAAGGAAATGGCAACCCACTCCACTATTCTTGCCTGGAAAATCCCATGGACAGAGGAGCCTGGCAGGCTATAGTCTATGGGGTCGCAAAGAGTCAGACATGACTGAGCAAATAACACCAGAGATCTTTATCACTAGGTGGGGAAGAAAAGGTGCAGGTGATAAACTTAGAAAGATTATCTGGATGCTTTAGAAAATTTACACTTGATTTTTGTAAAGAATGGGGAACCATGATTCATTTTTAAGAACAGAGTAGCATGAAAAGATCTGTGTTTTAAGAAGGTAACTCTAGACGTTTGTAAAATTAGTAACTATAGTCCTCCTTAGCCAAGAAAGATAAAATGCATTAACAAAACAACCACAAAGAGAGTCAAAGACACTTCATTTTCAGAGTTCCCATATAGATTTGTTAGGAATTAGGATGCCAGTTGGCAATGAGGCATGTTAGGTTTCCGAAAAATATAACCAATGGAAACTATACAACCATATAAAATCAACTTTCTGTGACCTATTTTAGCAACTTCTTTGCACTGACTAATGGTGCTGAAGGGTGAATCATAGAGTCAGCAAGAGCCCATGTCCTGGTGACTTCACTTGTTCTAAGCCCACAGGAATATTCCCACTTCTATTGGCTCCAAGGCTTCTGAGAAAAATCATAACTGAAAAAGCAGTCAATTTAGTGGAAGGCCAAATTTGGCCTTTTTTTTTTTTTTTCCTCAAGTGAAAGATGGGAGAAAGGGGAATTGAAATGGAATAACACAGAACTCAGGATAAAGAAACCATACTGCCATGGTTTTTCCACCCCTACATAAAATTTCTGTTGAGATCTTCTCCTGAAGATCTCAGCACAAGAAACACAAGCAGAGGAATGGTACTAGGTCACCAGAGAGTGAGACCGAAGGAACCAAAAGCCCAGCTGACCACTACGCTTGCCAAGCAGATGAAAACATGAACACAGCTAGGAGGGAGGTACCAGTCAGATTCGGGTTTCAGAGCTCCACAGCTAAGGTCAAGGATTTCTTTTACACTTTTTTATTTTAAAAACTGCAACAGCAGTTCATCCAGAAGTAGAGTCACAAGGCACACAGAAATCCTTCTGTGTAAAATAATTACAGCCATGCCTTTATTTCCACCATGACTTTCCATCACTGATCTGACTACAGTAATTAGCTCCCACACAGCCATGAGTCGAGGTCAGATCAACTACATCTTAGAATAGTTTTAGAGCTGGAAAAGATTACAAAGACAATTTAACCTGCTTTACTAGGTTTATAAACCAAAGGCAACAGACAAGTGATTTTTCCAAACTTCCGTGGCGAGTTAGGAACAGAGGTGGGATAAAATGTTTGCAGGCCCTAGATGAGTGTTCTTTCCATAAAGCCTCCCCTTCCTCTATTATGTGTATATATTTAGAGCAATAAGTGTGTGTGTGTGTGTGTACACCTAATTTCCATATTGATAACATTCCAGTGTCCACATGTTCCTATGACTTTTCATGTTCTTACCTTAATATATTTTTATATTTGGATTGTAATCCTACAGTATTACATCCTCATCTTCTTTATCCCATGGAAAATTCCCTGCTGCCTACAGCTGTACCATTAACTCAGTAAACAAAATAGGATGATAGTCATGCAAAGGGGTAACAGGTTAAAGCAGATACTAGTTGGGAGCATGTCTGTATAGAATGAAGATTACTATAGTGCTAAGACTAAAAAGGAGCCATTCTGGTGGTGGAAGCAGGGCCTCTACTCAGGACTGGCTCCCAGTCACACCTTGCTACAGCTGCCCCGGGCAACGCAGACCCTGGGATGGCAGGAGGAAAGGCTGGCCCTGGGGAAGCTTTGGGCTCCACCACCTACTCTGAGGTAGCTCAGTGGTAAAGAATGTGCCTGCAGTGCAGAAGACCTGGGTTCGATCCCTGGATTGGGAAGATCCCCTGGAGAAGGGAATGGCTACCCACTCCAGTATTCTTGCCTGGGAAATCCCATGGACAGAAGGGCTTGGCAGGTACAGTCCATGGGGTCCAAAGAGTTGGACTCCACTGAACGACTAGCACTTTCACTTTCACCCTGAGGTTCTTTAGAAACAAGTGCCTGTGATGTAAGGTGATGGATGTGTCACTTAACAGATGGATACGTGCTTCTGTAGTGTATGTGTGTATCAAATCATGACGACACCTAAAATATCTTACAATTTTGTCAATTACACCTCGATAAAGCTGGGGGATAAAAAAGAACTGTTGCTGTCTCCCTTTCCATCAGTTTATGACCTCATCCTTTGGACACGATAATTCCATCCTCAGATAATGCAGACAGTCTTAACTAGGTTGGATTCAAGCTATACTCCACCCACCTTGTAGGACCCACTGGCAGGACCCTTTGTTCACTTAGCACTTAGCACAGTCTATCTTAGGTTTGCCTCTGCCTGAGGCAATGGAATCTCAAGAATGCATTCACAGGCTTCTGAGTAAGACTGAGAAAGGCAGCGGAGATGGGGCAGAACTCTGAAGCCCTCTTTCCATGGTCACAAACCAGGGGTTCAGTTCCCTTGTGCTTTTCTGCATGGCTAACATTCAAGGTTGTGAAGAGCAAAGCTGCAGTCTTCCTTCTGCAGACTCACTGGTCCCCTAAAGGACTGTGACCAGCTCTGTAACTGTCCATGTAGTAAACGTGTTAAAGCAGGAAACAAACCTTGCTTAGCTAGACTGCTTTGGTGCGTCTCAGTTTTTCCTAACCAGTGATTCCCCAAGGGATTAATTTTAGTTAATGAACACTATCCAGGTCTGTTTCTTCCATACCACTTCCTACCCTTTACCCCAACAGGGACTGATTGCCAACACAGCTTCCAGAGTGGAGGGTTCTGGGGATAGAACTACTGGCTTCCAAAGTAGGGGTTCAGGTCTAGCTTCATGGTTAAGAGCATGGACTCTGAAGATGGAGTGCCAGGTTCAAATTGAGGATCCATTTGTTACTAGTAGGGGGACTGTAAGCACATTACTAAAGCTCTCTGTGCCTCAGTTTCCTCATCCTTAAAATGGAGTCAATAAAAATGAATTAAATAAGTGACTATCTGCAAAGCACTTGAAACAGTCAGTGAACAAAGTATTATTATTATTTTTTCCCTTCTCTCTCCACCTGGGCTCTCTCACTTACCCTTAGGATAACACACCAGGTGCTTAAATGTTGGCTTTGATGGTAACAAGGAGGCTATTGATCTGTTTGGTGTATATTGCTCTCATATATACCAAAAACCTAGTAAAGAAGTGATCTTCAAACCCAAAGCAATAGTCTTCTATAAAGAAACATTATGAGGGAACAGGCAAAAGTTGAAGAGTGATGCAAAAAATTACCTCACAGGACTGCCAACTACAGAAAGCGCAAAGGGCAAACCACAATTATCTCCCCAGGCTCTGTGCTCCCCAAACGGCAGTCAGAAGATTCCTCTACAAAGGGCAATCGTAACCGTAACTGTGTGACCCTGAAGTCTGAGATGGTATCCGGAGACTCCTCCACGGCCAGGACACCATTCTTCCAACACGAGGGGCTATTTTATAAGCCATATCTGTTTGATTCTCTCTTATCACAAGGAGAGTACATGGCAGCCTTTGAGATGAAAGCAAATCTTCATTTTTCACTGCTGCTAAAGAACTTCACAGAAAAGACATGCAAGGTATGAGATGCTATGAGATGACCGGGCGAGGCTCTCGGAAAAGAGGGTGGAGTGGTCCTTTTTCTAGAAAGGCATAAACCCGCTAAAGAAGTTGATGTTCTTAATTTATCAGCTTTATTTCTATCAGAATTATGTTCATCTCGCATGTAAAAATTTGTTCTGAAGACATATTATGTTCAGAGCCCTATATTAGGTACTGAGGATAAAACATTGCACAAGAAACAATCCCTTCTTCAGTGACCATAAACTCTGGTGTGGAAGGCAGTAAACTGTTGATGGCAAGTCAGTATGAGACAAGGGATGGTCTATTTCTCATTAACGAACCAGTGAATAGCTATGAGAAAGTACAATGCAGGAAGGCCAATTGAAGAAATATTTATTGTGAGGCCATTTTATGAAATTGACTATGCCAGAAGAAACCAGGAGTGATTGGCAGGATCACTTTGATTCTCATGGATGAGTTTCAAATTCAATTGTAATAGTAATAATATTACTAAATGTTTAAGACATTTATTAAGTGTTTGAAAGTGAAAGTGTTAGTCGCTTTCTCCTGTCTGACTCTTTGCGACCCCATGGACTGTAGCCCACCAGGCTCCTCTGTCCAGGTGATTTCCCAGGCAAGAATACTGTAGTGGGTTGCCGTTACCGTCTCCAGGGGATCTTCCCAACCCAGGGATCGAACCCAGGTCTCCTGCATTGGAGGCAGATTCTTCACTGTCTGAGCCACTAGGAAAGACTTAAGTGTTTACTATGTGCCAAACATGGTTATGAGAAGCACTTTAGATCTTTTAACCCCTTTAATGCTCACAAGATACTGAGGTAAATACTATTATCCCATGCTTTATGGCCAAAAACATAAAGGCTCAGAGAGGTTAAGAAACTTGCCCTATGTTACACATCAAGTAAATACTGAAACAGGGATTGAAACTCTTAACAGTCTAGACCGGGAGTCATTTTTTTAATAGGCTCGCTACCTTGTCAGACCAGAAGGCCTTCTTCAGACAGGCTTGTCCATTAGCCAAATAGCTCTTACTATACCTCAGCTACCCACTGCCCTCAATATGCCAAAATCTGAGTTGCTTTATACCCAGAGCAATGTTTATCCTCAGTAAGGCTCAAAAGCCCAGTTAGTCACTGCCAAATGAGGCGGAAGACACAGAGGCCCTACCTAATAAAGAAGACCCTCAGGTGTATTGTTACGAAGGAAAGGGAAGGGATGGGGGTGGGCAAAAAAGGAGGAAGGGGCAGCTGAGGAGAAACCCACTTCTGGAAAGTCTCTAAGCTACTCACATGAGCTCAGAGAAGGATCCAGAAGAGAGTAAAAAATCAACTGGAGAAGACTACAAAGTAATACAGCCCATAAGTAAGGGAGAGACACAGAGATAAGGGCTGGACACAAAACCAGGCTGCCCTCATCAATGGAAACCCACCTCACTGAAGTTTATTTCTTCTGTGGAGCCCTCAACCTCTCATTACCCTGTTAGTTTTTACAACAGCTGAAGTGGAGGATGTGAGGATGATGGGCTCTTTTCTGGACACTGAACTTCCAAGTGCCTGTGGGACAGTCCAGCAGAGATGCCCCAGGCAGTGGGATGTGTAGGTCTGAGGCTCAAGAATGAGGCCTGGCCTCATCCCAAACCTCCTGGGTCCTCAGCTCCAGCTCTGGCCAAGATACCACAGCACCTTCCTCGGCTTTGGCCATACTCCTTCAGGAGGAACAACTGCTGCAGTTTGGATGGCTACTTTCAAAGATTTTAAAGCGAAGTTCACTCAAAGATCTTGGCTGATTTTGACAAGGATGTACCTGGGTGCTGACACACCCCCCATCCACTCCCAAATGCAGTGAGAATTACAGCTGGCAGAGTCGGTGACCAGCCACGAATCTAACTCTTCTCCACACACCCTCCCCACCAGCCCAAGAATGGGCAGCCAGTGGGCCCTGCTTACCCCTGCCCTCAACCGAGTGAGCAACACAGACAAGATTTATATCTCCTGTTCTCCACAGTGTCCCAGACAGAAAAGATGCCAGAAACCTGGCAGGTCATTTCCCAACTTTATTAATTCCTGACAGAATGTGTATTCCGTGGATACCCAAAAGCTGGCCAGGAGAGATAACATCAGTACCTGCAAAGGCCATTTGTTACAGTTTGCTTTTTGAAATACCATTCAGTTCTTTTATTTCAACATAATACCCAAATTTTTTAAAACTGAGAATTAAAAAGTAAAGATCATGGTCCATCATATCCTCAAGGGAGCAGCTAAGGAAGGTTCTCTCTTTAGGTTCCTTTAGAGAACGTGAGGAAGGCCAGTTTTTGCATTTACAATCTAGACGAGAAAGGAAAAATAAAACTGTAGATACGACGTCCTAACTTGGGTTATGCCAGGGATTTAGAATGGTTACAGGGGTTTAGAGATTTTTTAAAGATCTACATGCACTCCGAGAAACTAAACAAGAACTGAGCTTGCTTACTAGTCAATGAGTACAATTGTTTACAGCATGGGTGTGTATTCAGTCCTCAGTCATGTCCAACTCCTTTGTGACCCCATAGACTGCAGCCCTCGAGGCTCTTCCATCCGTGGAATTTTCCAGGCAACACTACTGGAGTGGGTTGCCATTTCCTCCTCCAGGGGATCTTCCTGAACCAGGGCTAGAACCCGCATCTTCTGCATTGGAAGGTGGATTCTTTACCACTGAGCCACCTGGGAAGCCACTTGTACGTGAGCCTAAGGAAAAACTCTCATTCTTAGATAAATAAATACGCGTAATGCTAAAACAGAAACAAAGTGCAAAAAAAAGTCTCCCCAGTTAACCGAGCAGAAGCCATCTAAACTAGGGCTTCCAAGGTGGTGCTAGCGGTAAAGAACCCATAGCCAATGCAGGAAACATAAGAGATGTGGGTTTCGTCCCTGGGTCAGGAAGCTCCCCTGGAGGAGGGCAGGGCAACTTGTTCCAATATTCTTGCCTGGAGAATCCCATGGACAGGGGATCCTGGAGGGCTACAGCCCATGGGGTCACAAAGAGTAGGACACAACTGAAGCAACCTAGCATGCACTCATGCATCCAAATTAAGAGGTTATGCAAGGTAGTTGAAGAATCATTAGTAATAAATGATTACCGTATAAATGTATACATGTATAAAGCCTGTATAAATGAGGTTATCATCAAGAAAAACACTGAGAGAAACAGAGAGATGGTTTGTCGTGTCTCACAGAAGAGGAAGTTCACATGTTCATACGTACATGAGTACGTACCCATGTGGACGTGTGCATGCATATAAAACAAGAGAAAAAGAAACTTGGGGCCTACACCATGAGGTCCTAAGCAACCTTTTCACACTGTTCCTCCCACGATCATCATGAGATCCTTTGGTCTCCTTGAGGGTCAGCCCGCTCTCCTCTGTCTGTCCCTCTGACCACACCATAATCCTGACCGAGTGTCTTCCCACTGCAACTCTCTTTCTGCAACATAGTGTCCTTCAAAGTCCAGCTCAAGTTCCACGATGTCTCACTATCCTTTTCTGACAAGTCCAGCCCAAAGCGTCCTCTCCTCCCTCTATCTTCTTACAATCAGTGTCACCCATTCTTTAAAAAAAAATCCCAACAATATAAAGTAAAACAAAAGTTCCTGTCCAGGTGTTTCAGTTGAGCATCTCCTTTCTCTCACCACTTTCTCTCACCACTGGGTGTCTTTCTGAGTCTTTGGGAGTGTCTGATCCCCTCAGCCTAAGGAGAAGTTCTTAGGGCAGGGACTGTGTCTTCATACTTCATACAAGCCTTCATAGCACAAGACTGATGCTTATGACCTGATAAACATCTATTGATGTGAATAAGTGGTATCATGGAATGTCAAAGGAAAGTACTGCCTTAGTTACGGAAATATTCTAACAAACAAGATTAGGAAAGAGAATTAACCACAGTTATCCTTTCCCTCAGTACCTCCTAGGACAATAATAAGACTGAAGACTTCAGATAAGGTAAGTGTGGAAGTAAATGGAAGAAGGGGCTTAAGTAGGCAAAGACAGACATGGACAGTGGAGAGGCAGACTTCATGAGGTAGATGCAAGAGAGACAAAGCAAAATCAACCACTGTTCAATAGCAGTCAGCTATGAAGACATACCTGTATTTCCTTGAGCATCTTCTACCTTGTTTGATGAGGACAACAGCAAAGAAGGCCTGGCAAAGTGAGGACCCTGAAGAGATACTTCTTGCTGCAGAGGCATGGTTTTAAGGACCACCCTCCAGTCCACCTGGGTAATATCTGACCTTGATCGAGCATGCCCAGGCTTAAAAGTAGAGGTCTCATCCAATAAGTCATTCACAGAACGAGGCCTGTCTCTCCGACGCTGACAGATGTTGAAAAAATTAAAGGTGGATGCTTCCTTTTGTTCCATCCAGGACAGATTATCTGGGGTCGTTCCCTTCTGGACCATAAACTGTTCTTTGGCAGGGAAGACATTTGGAACTTTGGTGTCTAAGAGTCTGGTCTTACAATGGTCCCAGATCACGCCACCCTGGCCCAGGGAGGTGACATTTCTGATAGCACCATTGTCTATGTTACCGAGGACCTCCCGCCCCACCAGTTCAGGGACTTCTTGGATCCCATAAACCTCCGCTTGCTGCACAGCCTTTTCGAGCTTATTGTCAAAAGTATTAAAGAAATCCTCAGTCACTTCCAAGGCTGGGCTAATATCATCCACTTCCAAAGCTTCCATGTCATAGGCTCCAAGGGGCCAAAGCCTCCTACACTGGTTCAGGAAAGGGCTTCATGAACATTCACCCAACGAGGAGAAGCGTTTTGGGCAACAGAGTTCTGGAAGCAACTGGAAGGAACTTTCATTCAGCTGCCCGGAGCAGGTCAAGCACAAGGGTGGCTGATTTCCCAAACATGAAAAGCATTTTCTAGATGATAACAGTCATCAACAAAGATACTGGGAGACAAATATTCCTTTGAGAATACTCTTCAGGGAGACCACTGTCAAGACAACAGGAAGTGTTTGTCAAAGCAACGTCACGGCCATCTTTGATTTCCTGAAAGAAAATAAACAGAACAACATTGGCACATGGTTCATTGTATTCTACACATACAAATCTGCCCAGTTATATCTTCATCTAGACATCTCTTCCATGACAGTCATGCCCAAACGTGGACAACATCCAGAAGTTCTACTGTTAAAGAGTACAAGTACACATCTCTACTTTGTGTTAAAACTTACACAGAGCAGCGTGGGACTCCTGATGAGCAGAATTAAAGTCAAGAGCTTTTACTCACACAGAGAAGCCTTTTATAGCAGGTGTGAAAAGACTGCCCTGGCAAATCTCTGTTGATACTGACCTAAAATAGTAAGCAAAAGAGACTAGGAATTCTGTGACTGGACCTTTATCATAATCAGTCTGAAAGTCATAATTGCATGAGTCTTTTCACAAACTTTGAAAGCAATGATGGTTTGATCAGCTCAAAGGTGCAAAGGGGAAGCAGAGAAGACGAATGGCCCTTCTTTCTCTGAATGTCACTGTGCTATGCTTCCTACGTTTGGATGACGTAATGCCTGAAGATGACTCTGAACAATTTTTCCAGTCAGCTTGCAAAAAGGTTTCAGTGTTGAAACTCCCCGAGGCTTTGAGGATTGCCTATGTGTAGGTTCAGGAGATTCCCTGGTGGCTCAGATGGTAAAGCATCTGCCCGCAATGCAGGAGACCTGGGTTCAATCCCTGGGTCGGGAAGATCCCCTGGAGAAGGAAATGGCAACCCACTCCAGTACTCATGCCTGGAAAATTCCATGGATGGAGAAGCCTGGTGGGCTACAGCCCACGGGGTCACAAAGAGTTGGACACGACTGAGCGACTTCACTTTCACTATATGTAGGTTCAGCCTTGGGGCTGGGCAGAAAGAATCCTAATACTACCTCACTGTCTGAGATACCTAGATCCTCGAAGCCAAGCCAAATGAGAACAGTAATGCTGTCCAATATGGAGGACACTAGCCATACATGGCTATTTAAATTTAACTTTATTAAAAATCAAATAAAGTTCTTCAGTCACACTAGCCACATTTCACATGCTCAACATACACCTTTGTATCTTTATCAAAAAATGAACAAACAAAACAACTAGGTAAGCTCTGTTTTCCTTAACTGCTGCTGCTGCTGCTAAGTCACTTCAGTCGTGTCCGACTCTGTGCGACCCCATAGACAGCAGCCCACCAGGCTTCCCCATCCCTGGGATTCTCCACGCAAGAACACTGGAGTAGGGTGCCATTTCCTTCTCCAATGCATGAAAGTGAAAAGTGAAAGTGAAGTCGCTTAGTCGTGTCCGACTCCTAGCGACCCCATGGACTGCAGCCTACCCAGGCTCCTCTGTCCATGGGATTTTCCAGGCAAGAGTACCGGAGTGGGGTGCCATTGCCTTCTGCATTTCCTTAACTACTTACAAGTAGATAAACCAGGCAATTAGCAACACCTTTGCAAGCTGTTATAAAGGTACATAAATGTGCTTTTTTCTCTAAAACTGCACAATTTCTGTGGTACAATAAAATCATTTTTAGCACTTAGGCCATGAAATCATTGTATTTACATCAACAGCACTAATCTATATTGCTTAATGTGTTAAGCTAGTATATACAGCCTTTTATTTTAAATGTATCAAGGTTATAGGAATTTGGTGGATAACCTCTCCTAAAACTGATAATGACTGTGAATTTATCTACTTTTTAGATTTTGATTTTTATTATGTTGGCAAGGAATTGACTGAAAATCAGTTATAACATTTTTCTAGTTGCAAACAGGGTTTTATTTGCTGTGTCTATGCTAAGCCTGAGTCTCCTGAATTTTATAGCAGAGTTTTACTACTGCTGTAATTTTGGAACTTGTAATTTTCAATTTCATCTTGTACACCAGAGGCTAAGAAAAAAATATAAAGTAAATCTTAAAAATTTTAGTTCTTTATTGACTAAAATTCTAAATGAACATCATAAAGTACGTTTCCCACTTTAGAGAAGAGACACTAAGGTGCAGAGCACAAAGCTATTCACTTAAGATTCTATTTTGAATTTTCCTTTCCTTACCCAGTGCTTAAAATTCACTCTTTATACATACTAGAAAGTATAAATACCTTCAAATTGACTTTTTTAAAAAAAAATCAAAATGTCTAGAAATATACTCGTGTGTTCCCTGCTTTGGTATTTGCAAGCTGGTTCAGTTCAGTTCAGTTCAGTTTAGTCGCTCAGTAGTGTCCGACTCTTTGCGACCCCATGGACCACAGCACACTAGGCCTCCCTGTCCATCACCAACTCCCGGAGCCTACCCAAACTCAAGTCCATTGAGTTGGTGATGCCATCCAACCATCTCATCCTCTGTCATCCCCTTCTCCTCCCACCTTCGATCTTTCCCAGCATCAGAGTCTTTTCAAATGAGTCAGCTCTTCGCATCAGGTGGCCAAAGTATTGGAGTTTCAGCTTCAACATCAGTCCTTCCAATGAACACCCAGGACTGATCTCCTTTAGGATGGATGGGTTGGATCTCCTTGCAGTCCAAGGGACTCTCAAGAGTCTTCTCCAACACCACAGTTCAAAAGCATCAATTCTTCAGTACTCAGCTTTCTTTATAGTCCAACTCTCACATCCATACATAACTACTAGAAAAATCATAGCCTTGACTAGACTGGACCTTTGTTGGCAAAGTAATGTCTCTGCTTTTAATATGCTGTCTAGGTTGGTCATAACTTTCCTTTCAAAGAGTAAGTGTCTTTTAATTTCATGGCTGCAGTCACCATCTGCAGTGACTTTGGAGCCCAAAAAAATAAAGTCTGACACTGTTTCCACTGCTTCCCCATCTATTTGCCATGAAGTGATAGGACCAGATGCCATGATCTTAGTTTTCTGAATGTTGAGCTTTAAGCCAACTTTTTCACTCTCCTCTTTCACTTTCATCAAGAGGCTCTTTAGTTCTTCTTCACTTTCTGCCATAAGAGTGGTGTCATCTGCATATCTGAGGTTATTGATATTTCTTCTGGCAATCTTGATTCCAGCTTGTGCTTCATCCAGCCCTGCCTTTCTCATGATGTACTCTGCATAGAAGTTAAATAAACAGGGTGACAATACAGCCTTGACAACTCCTTTTCCTATTTGGAACCAGTCTGTTGTTCCATGTCCAGTTCTAACTGTTGCTTCCTGACCTGCATAAAGATTTCTCAAGAGGCAGGTCAGGTGGTCTGGTATTCCCATCTCTTGAAGAATTTTCCACAGTTTATTGTGATCCACACAGTCAAAGGCTTTGGCATAGTCAATAAAGCAGAAGTAGATGCTTTTCTGGAACATATAACCACGGTTGGCCAGCACCACTGGTTTGCGGAACACTTCATCCCAATGCACTCTAAATTTGTAAACTTGTAGACAAGGTAGGGGCCTTTGAGATCATCCTTGCAACCCCAATCTTCCACAGAAAGGGACACAGAGGTCCAGAGAGAGTAAGAGGTCCCAAGGATACTTTGAATGCAATGCCTCATTTAATCCCTCATTAAGGGCAGTAACAACTCAACTTGAGAACCACTTCAGTGCTGTTTACCCAGGGATTCTAGAAACCACTCATCTACCATCCATTCATGATTCATTAAGGTCACGACAGATAAAAGATGCTGACGATGGAAAGATGAATCAAATACACTCTGGCCCTAGACTCATGGTCTATCATGATGAGCCTAAGAAAATAAGTCCAAAACACTTCCTTGATAGAGAATGGAAACAGATTTGGTGGGGGAAGGAGGGAGGGGGTCACTTGACAGCAAGGGCGAGGGCGAGATTAAGGACGTGCCCTTCGAGTTGAGCCTAGAAAACTTAGATGGTATTTGCCAGGATAGCTCGGAAGAAATTAGGAAGAGTAAATCACCTTTTGGTTAGCAAGGGATTTTCAAGTTCATTATATAAAATGACTTTTCATAGGCAGTGGGGTGAGCAATATAGTGGAGTATAGCAAGCAAGCTAGCAGATCTAGAGTCAGATCTAGCTCCGAATCCTAATTCTGTCTCACTCTAGCTATGTAATTTGGGGTAAGATTCCTGACCCATCCCTACTCCAACCCAAGTCCTTGGAACTAATCTGTTCTTCCTATTCTAGGAATTTCATTTTTGGTGCTTTCCACTGCTTCTGTCCGGAACCTACACAGCTATTTTCTTTGTTTTCTGATGTAAACGTGCATTAATCGTACTCTTCACCGTGTACCCCAGGATTTCCAGGCCACTCTTCCTCTCCTCATTCCTCCACTTAGTCACATAAGCCTTTCAGTTCCTCCTCCAAGGTTTACCTTTTGGATCTCCAGGCCTGCACTGGGGCTGATCCCATTGCCAGAGGAGTTATGCCCTCCTGGACTCTTCCACCCATCACATCAATGCCTAATCATCTTTGAGGGTCCAACCTAACACCAAGTGACAAACCCGCACTCTCTAAAGAGGGCCACAACAATAGTTCCTATCCCACGTGCTTTTCTGTACAAGAACTTGCTACTTCCTCATCAGAGAGAGTGTTTACATTTCCTCTCCTGAGAATGTGGGCAAGGCTTGTGATGTTTTGATCACTAGTATGTGGCAGAAATGATACTGAGCCCATTGGAGGTGCAGCCTTGAATGGGCCTGGCAGCTTCCTCTTCCTATTTCTTGGAGTTCTAAGCCAATTAGACAGAAAGTCCAGGCTACTCTGCTGGAGGGAGAGGTCAAGTGTTAGAGCACAGAGGCACCAGACACATGAGGGAAGAAGCTGTCTTGAATGGCAGCCTAATTGAGCTCTGTGATGACTCTAGCCCCAGAAAGTATCATGATCCCAAGAGAGAATTTTCCAGCTGAGTCTAGTTATCCCAGACCCATGAGAGAAAATAAGTTGTTTTAAGACACTAAATTTCAGAGTATTTTGCCACACTACAAACAATCATCAGGACTCATCACTTCCTTAGGGAAGCATTCTTTGGTGTCCCAGACTAGGTTAAATGTCCTTGTTTAAGGATACAAGGGCCTTGGTTCAGAAGAGCACCAGCATTTCTGTAAGTTATACACACGACATTCATAATTACTAGTTTCGATGTCAATACCCACTCAGACAGTGATTTTGTTCACCTATGGGCCCCCTAAACAAAATTGAGGTTCAACAAAGTATTTGTTGAATAAATGAATGACAGGAAAGGAGCATGGCACAACATTTGAAGAATGACATAGCCTCAGGACATGACACACTGATTAGAACCAGTTGTGTCCAACTCGTTGACACCCTGAATTCTCCAGGCCAGAATACTGGAGTGGGTAGCCTTTCCCTTCTCCATGGGATCTTGCCAACCCAGGGATCAAACCCAGGTCTCCCACATTGCAGGAGGATTCTTTACCAGCTGAGCCATAAGGGAAGCCCAAGAATACTGGAGTGAGTAGCCTATCCCTTCTCTAGCAGATCTTCCTGGCTCAGGAATCAAACTGGGATCTCTTGCATTGCAGGCAGATTCTTTACCAACTGAGCTATAAGGGAAGCCCTTTTAAACAATTAAATAATAATAAATAAATAAAATAATTTTTGAATGGCTAACTTTAGAATCATGACATTGTTTTCCTTTCCTCTTTTGCTTTTGTCAGTACTCAGACAGGAAAGGAGGAGGGCACAGCCTTTAAAAGAATGACACAGCCTGAGAACATGACACGCTGAGTGGAACCAATTAGGGCCAAGATGGCAGACCTTGTCAACTTCCACTAGACCTTGAGCTTCAGTATACACTCACTGTAACATGGTGACGATGACAACAAAGGCGTGTGCTCAGTCATGTCCAACTCCTTGTGACCCCATGGACTATAGCCCGCCAGGCTCCTCTGTCCATGGGATTTTCCAGGCATGAATACTAGAGTGTGTTGCCATTAAACCCTCCAGGGGAATTTCCTGACCCAGGGATTGAACCTGCATCTCCTGCATTGGCAGGCAGATTCTCTACCACTGTGCCACCTGAGAAGCTCTCATTTGTAACATATCAGCATGCTAAATGACACCCCTACAAGCACCATGACAGTTCCAAGGCCAACCATGAAGGTCAAAAAGTGGACAGTGGCCCAGTCCCCGAAGTTCCCACCCCTTCCCCAAAATAGCTGGAACACTCCTCCTACTCAATAGCCTATGAAACTTCCCATCCCTATAAAAACTGACAACTCCATATCCTGGTGCCTCTCTTGACTTCTGAGATGATTCACACTCTGTCTACAGAGTATGTTATCTCCCGGAATAAACCCTCTTTCACTTTTCTATGGCTCTCTCTTGAATTCTCTCCTCTGTGAAGGCAAGAAGCCACAGCTGGTGGCCATCACAGGGACTAGGATGTGACCATCCTCTCAAGTCCCAGTCTCTTTCCTGTCCCTCTCACTGACAGCCCTCTCATCACATAATGATTATCTCTAGCAATAAATAATAGAGGTACTGCTTTAACAACTGCCAAAAAAGTTACCCTTTAGTGTAATAAATGAATTAACATGAGAGATACAGCTTTTTGCCTGCATCTGCACAGTATAAATTAAATAGCTAAAAAGAATTTGAGAGCTACAGTGATTTATTCATTCCATAAACACTTACTGAAGCAACTACTGTGTTCTAGGCACTGGTGATACAACAGTGAACAAGACAGACATAAATCCTGTCCTTATGGAGCTTTTATTCCAGTGGTCAAAGTGAATCAAAGTGTTACTCACTCAGTTGTGTCTGACTCTTTGTGACCCCATGGACAGTAGCCCACTAGGCTACTATGTCCCTGGGAATTCCCAGGCAAGAATACTGGAATGAGTTACCATTCCTTTTCCAGGGGATCTTCCTGACTCAGGGATCAAATCCAGGTCTCCCACATTGCAGGTGAATTCTTTACTGCCTAAGCCACCAGGGAGGTCCCATATTCTAGTGGAGCACTTACTATTTAGACACTGTTCTAAATGCCTTCAATGTCTTTGCTGTTGTTATTCAGTCACTCAGTCATGTCCGACTCTTTGTAACCACATGGACTGCAGCACGCCAGGCTTCCCTGTCCTACACCAACTCCCGGAACTTGCTCAAATTCATGTCCATCAAGTCGGTGATGCCATCCAACCATCTCATCCTCTGTTGTCCCTTTCTCCTCCTACCTTCAATCTTTCCCAGCATCAGGGTCTTTTCTAGTGAGTCGATTTTTCACATCAGGTAGCCAAAGTATTGGAGTTTCAGCTTCAGCACCAGTCCTTCCAATGAATATTCAGGATTGATTTCATTTAGAATTGACTCGTTTGATGTCCTTGCAGTCCATTGGACTCTCAAGAGTCTTCTCCAACACTACAGTCAAAAGCATCAATTTTTCAGCTTTCTTTATGGTCCAACTTTCACATCTATACATGACTACTGGAAAAACCATAGTTTGATTAGGCAGACCTTTGTTGGCAAAGTAATGTCTCTGCTTTTTAATATGCTGTCTAGGTTGGTCATAGCTTTTCTTCCAAGGAGCAAGCATCTTTTAATTTCATGGCTGCAGTCACCATCTGCAGTGATTTTGGAGCCTAAAAAAATAAACTCTGTCACTGTCTCCATTGTTTTTCCATCTGTTTGCCATGAAGTGATGGGACCAGATGCCATGATCTTAGTTTTCTGAATGTTGAGTTTTAAGCCAACTTTTTCACTCTCCTCTTTCACTTTCATCAAGAGGCTCTTTAGTTCTTCTTAGCTTTCTGCCATAAGGGTGGTGTCATCTGTGTATCATATTCATGGAAATTAAAAGGTAGAATGGGGGTTACCAGGGGCTAGGGAAGGAGGTAAAAGGGAGTTGTTGTTTTATGGGTGTAGAGTTTTAGATTTGCAAGATGAAAAGTTCTGGAGATGTGTTTCACAGCAATACGAATATAAATACTATTGACCTTAAAATGATTACAATGGTAAACTTCATGTTTGTTTTTTTTTAACCATGACTTAAACAAAAACAAGCAGAGGGCCACCTTTTCTAGTGGGCTGTGGTTCAGAAGATCTAATTCCTGGCCTAGAAGATCTAGTCCAGCCCCTTGAGGAGAGGAGGCTGAAGTCAGGAGTGACAACTATGGGTCTCAGTACGAAGAAAGGAGCTGCAGCTGCGTCAGTTACCAGCAATGGGACGCTGGTAAATTACCGCATCTTCCTAATCTCAATCTTCACATTTGCAAAATCAGCAAGTTAACATAAATTAACTTTAAACTTAACTTTAACTCTCCTAAAATATCAACAGCTGAGAGAATTAAACAGGACAACCCATGGCATGGTTCCTGGCACACAGTATATGAATGTTGCTGTTGTTCAGTCGCTCAGTCACGTCCAGCTCTTTGTGACCCATGGACTGCAGCACATCAGGCTTCCCTGTCCTTCACTATCTCCTGGTAACAGCCTAAAAGTCCTCAGCTGATGGCTTCCATCGCCTTTCCTCTGTAATGTCATAGTCTCTGAACCCCGCCCCCGACCCTTCAAAACACACACACACACACACACACACACACACACAGGCCTCCCTGCTGGTTCTCTGACTTGCAGACATCTTCTCCTCTCAGGGTCTTTGCACTGGCTGACCCGTTCCTCGCCCCCGCCCCATACCAACATGGTCAACTCTCTTTTTAAGTGACTGTTCATGTCACTTTCTCAATGAGGCCTGCCCTGACCATCCTATTTTAAATTACAACATGTATCTCTACCCTGGACTTCTGATCTTCTTTACTCTATGGGAGTTTTTTGGTAATTTTAAATTTTAGAACATTTTGAGATTTACATAATTATTGCAAAAACAGTACAATGAGTTTGCGTATACCCCACACCCCATTTCCTCCATGTAACATCTTGCATTAATATGGTATGTTTATCACAATTAATGAACCAATATTAATATATCATTGTTAACTAAAGTTCACACTTTGTTCAGATTTCCTCAATTTTCCCTGATACCTTTTTCCTGTTCCAGGATCCTACTCAGGATAAGACATGGCATTTAGTTATCAAGGCTCTTTAGCCTTCTCTTGGCTATAACAGCTTCTCGGGCTTTACTCGTTTCTGATGACTTTGACAGTTTCGAGGAGTACTGGTCAGGTATTTCACCGGCTATCCTTCAACTGAGGTTTGGTTGATGGTTTTCTTGTGATGAGATTATGGTTGTATGTTTTGGGGAGAAAAACCAGAGAGGTAAGGTGCTATTCTCATCATATCATAGGAAGAGTAGATACCATCAACATGACTCACTACTGCTTACATTAACCATGATCACATGGCTGCATCCTTTTTACATCTACCATCCTCTATTGTACCACTCAATTTAATAATTATTTAATATCTAGTGTTTCTCCCTCCTCATTAAAGTGAAAGCTCAAGGGCAGGAATTAATACTTACTTTGTTCACTCATGTATCCCAAGTACATTAGAGAACTACCTGACACACACACAAAGCACTAAACAGATGCATGTTGCACGAACGCACTGTCATTCCTTTACAGGACATTCATGGCCCTTCATGACCCATCTAGCTCTTTATTTTGTTGTTCCCGGCTAACACTCACCTTGCTGTTTTATTTCTCCATGCTTTGGCCCAAGCTGGGCAACGTTCCAAACTGCTCAGGCTCTCAGAACACCCTGGGTTTGCCACAACGTACTGAATGCTCAACAGTCCTCTCTTGATCCCACTCTACATTCCAAGTACTTGACAGCAGGCATGTGATGTCTTACTGACCCTCTTATATAATCTCTATGTCTTCAACCTTTGGTGCTCCATGTTCCAACCTTTCTCCTCTTGGAATTTTTCTTTTCCCTAGGATGTATAGTCCTCAAATTCACTATACAAGGGTCTAATGCCAAGTTTAGTCTCTATAAGTGAACACCTCTTACTAGCTTGCCTCATCTGGTTTTGGGATTAATTAACTAAAAATAACACATTCAGACAGATCAAAGTAGGGAGAGTACTTTCCTCTGACAAAGTGAACTGAGTGAAATCACCGTGGCGGTGCAGTCTGATTTGCTTCTACATAAAACTGGAAATCAGGAGCTAATCAGAACTGAGTTCTAAATCTGGTTCAACCACACATGTGCTGGGTGGCCTCTGGCAAGCTGTTTACACTCCTGGGCGCCTTACTCAGCTACCTGCATCCAATAACATTGCTAATATCAAACTGCCTCACGTGTGGATCGTTCACTAGGTAGCTGTTTCGATTTCAACACACTTTTTTAAAAAATGTAAACAGCTGTATGATTACGGAGCCCTCCACCGGACCTCACCCAAACAGCCATGTGCTCCTGGTCTCTCCTTGGAAAGACATGTCAGCCCAGCAACAGCAACATCAGCAACCAACTATTTATAGCATCCTGCTTTTCAGCCAACTCAATGATTTACAGACATTTTATCTTATTTTTATAAAGAATACTCTTTCTGTAAAGCGCTATTTCCCCAGCATGACAGGTTGAGAAACTGAGGTCCATTTGTCAAGTGTGGTCATAAACACTCAACCCAAAGAATCCCATGCAGGCATCCCAATGTAACAGGATGCGGTATCAGTGTACTGCTATTTCCTAACAAGGAAATCTGCTGTTTACATGCTCATTAGGCAAAGCTAATTAGCAGGATGAATACAGCAGTCCTCCCACACAGAGGCAGAAGCAGATATGAGTAATAATACCAGTCTGGCCCACAAAGACAGGCCACATCTCCCAAGTTGGATGGTAAAAATGAGGACTTCCTCCCACTTGACTAAATGGCTTGTATTCAGAATGTAATGAGTGCTCAAGAGGCTGGGGCACGTAGTTTTAGAAGCAGCTGGACTATGAAGAAAAATGCAATGCTAAAGACACCCTGGATAAACAGTTTCTGCCAATTCATCCTCAAATATGAGAAACAAGGGCGATTATAAGAATGATCAGCACATGTGGCTCTCACATGGTCTTCACTTTGGTTAAGGCCACAGCTGATCGGAAATCTCCTGCAAGTTACATAATGTAAAGGCTCCACCACAAAAGGATCTGACCCTAGTAAGGATGTTTCCGGGCAATCAGGCTACAAGAGGTTAAGCTCTGTTATAAAGACATGTAATGTGAGCATGTTGATGGAGCACAGGCAAGCCAGGAGCAGCAGACAAGGAAATGGTGCTGGTGTGGACCTCAGAAGAAGAGTTCAGAGGTCTTTCAGGGGACAAGGACAGGTAGAAACACAGATGGAATTAAATGGCTACATTTATCTAAGTTTCAATAAATGAGAAGTGTATTGATGGGCAATACATAAGGAACATACCATTTAAAAATATAATTTAATAGTGTTTTGCCCAGTTCTGAAGGTAATAAACACTCATAAAAACCCTGGAGAATACTGACAGATGTGGAAAAGAAACAAAAATCAGTCATGACCTCAGAACTCAGAGAAAACAGGGTTTTTAAAAAATCTAACTGGACATGGAACAACAGACTGGTTCCAAATAGGAAAAGAAGTACGTCAAGGCTGTATATTGTCATCCTGCTTATTTAACTTATATGCAGAGTACATCATGAGAAACACTGGACTGGAAGAAGCACAAGCTGGAATCAAGATTGCTGCGAGAAATATCAATAACCTCAGATATGCAGATGACACCACCCTTATGGCAGAAAGTGAAGAGGAACTAAAAAGCCTCTTGATGAAGGTGAAAGAGGCGAGTGAAAAAGTTGGCTTAAAACTCAACATTCAGAAAACGAAGATCATGGCATCTGGTCCCATCATGTCATGGGAAATAGATGGGGAAACAGTGGAAAGTGTCAGACTCTATTTTGGGGGGCTCCAAAATCACTGCAGATGGTGACTGCAGCCATGAAATTAAAAGACACTTACTCCTTGGAAGAAAAATTATGACCAACATAGACAGCATATTGAGAAACAGAGACATTACTTTGCCAACAAAGGTCCATCTAGTCAAGGCTATGGTTTTTCCTGTGGTCATGTATGGATGTGAGAGTTGGACTGTGAAGAAAGCTGAGTGCCGAAGAATTGATGCTTTTGAACTGTGGTGTTGGAGAAGACTTGAGAGTCCCTTGGACTGCAAGGAGATCCAACCAGTCCATTCTGAAGGAGATCAGCCCTGGGATTTCTTTGGAAGGAATGATGCTAAAGCTGAAACTCCAGTACTTTGGCCACCTCATGCGAAGAGTTGACTCATTGGAAAAGACTCTGGTGCTGGGAGGGATTGGGGGGCAGGAGGAGAAGGGGACGACAGAGGATGAGATGGCTGGATGGCATCACTGACTCAATGGATGTGAGTCTGAGTGAACTCCGGGAGTTGGTGATGGACAGGGAGGCCTGGCGTGCTGCAATTCATGGGGTTGCAAAGAGCCGGACACGACTGAGTGACTGAACTGAATATTTAATTGAAATAAGATTATATATACAGTTTGGGCATACGATCTGTTTAGATATATGCTCAAAAAGCAAATACCAATAAACAACTAACGTTGAAAAGAAAAAAACGTGCCAGAGTGTGCTGTGTCCAGCAAGACCTATAGCCTGGCACCAGGCCCCTCTTGACTGAACTCTCTTCCACTGAGTCCAGGGACCTCCTCACTACACCACCACTAGCTCCCTCACTGCAAAGCCCTGACCTGCCCTGAGCCTGTCAACCAGCCCCTCCTCAAACCTTTCCTCCTCGGGATTCACAGGCACCGAGGTCTCTGTTTCCCTCCTTCTTCTTCCCTCCCCTTCTTGGTTCCATCTTCTGCCTTTCCTTACTGGTCTCCTCACCTCAACTCTCTTCTCTGACCATGGCCACATGTACTGCTCAGGTCAATTTGTCCACACTGTCCTTCAATAATTACCTCCATGTTCATACCTCCCAAACTTCCACCTTCAGTCTTCATGGGACTTGGGTCCCATGTTCCCAACTTTTTGTAAGACATTTTTACCTGACTTATCTTCTGGCCAAATGAAGTTCAACTTGTCTCAAGCCAACTCAGTGATTCACTCAATGATTATTTGCTGACTGCTCACTATGGGCTGTGTGCGGTCTAAGTTACTGGCGAGACAGAAGCAAATACAACCCTTCAGTACAGCTCCCACTGATGATGGCACAACTCTCTAATCTAGGCCTTTCACAGCCTGGGACTAGCTTGCTCTCCAACTTTCCACTTCGCTTTCATAAGACATTCTTTTCCTCCAAACTGGAATACTACTGCTCAAATTTTAGGCTTTCCCAACTCTAACACTTTGCTTACAGTTTTCTCTGAGGTATCATCTCCCACCTCTACCTACTGAAATTCCATCCACTCTTCAAGCTCAATTGGCACCTCTTTCACAAGCTTTCTTTGATTCCTACCCTAAAACGGTCTGCTCTTTCTTCAACCGTCTACAGAACGTCTTTGGTACCATGCCCACAGCTTACATTGCACAGTGCCTGTTCTTTCTGAAATGAGGGTGATGATAAATTACAAAAGCATATTTTATGCCAAGTACATTGCTTAGTACTTTATATCTGTAAGCTTCACCATGTTTAAAGTGGTACCATTATTCCCATTTTTACAGATGAGGAATCTGAGGTGCAAAGATACCAAGATTCCTGCAGTCGCACGCCTACCCTACTGGACATACAGCAACTTAAGAACAGCAATTCTACCCCATCGCATGTTTACAGCCCTCACTGGACCTAACACTATGGCTAATACACAATGTGTGTGTGTGTCTGTTGGGGGCGGGGCGGGGGTTCAGTCACTCAGTCGTGTCTGACTCTTTGCAGCCCATGTACTATAGCCTGCCACACTCCTCTGCTCATGGGACTTTCCAGGCAAGAATACTAGAGTGGGTTGCCATTTCCTACTCCAGGGTATCTTGCCGACCCAGGGATTGAACCCATGTCTCCTGCTTGGCCGGCGGATTCTTTACCACTGCACCACCTCAGAAGCCCAGTACACAGTGGGTGCTCAGTAAATACTGGCTGAATGAACAACTACATGAAGTCTGTTTTCAAAGTACTGACATCTATACATATAAACAGCACTCTGGTTTTCTGGCAAAAATATATTTGAATTCATAAGCTCATCTAAGTAAAATCTGACATGATTTCCAAAACACTGACTTGAGCTTTTACATTTTTTTCTTGGTTAGAAAAAGCTTCCAAGCTATTAAAACTGGGTTTAAAAATAACATGGCAAAGGTCAGGTAGCAGAGACCTCACTCAGACCTTTTATGAAAACAAAAGCACCTATGCAACCCTTAGGAATTACTCTGAGAACCACTCCAAATTCATAGTTCAGCTGGTCAAATTTCCCAGTGATTTAGAGCTCAAGTTCTTTCTAATACCAGGAAGGACACGTTCCCTTTGAAATACCCTCAGGCAATCAACCTAAAGCATTTTCCAGTCCATCTCTGTGATTATTGTTTGTCACTTGCAAAAATCATTGAGACGTGTGACACCCCAAGGTATTTTCCCAGAAAGCAAACGAAATATAAGTATGGCATCTCAAATTTCCAACTGCTCTGTTCTTGAAGGCAGTAACGTTATTATGCCTCAATGTCAACCACTGGATTGGAAAGCTAAGGCTTCTGATTCAGAAGCCCATTTTCATAAAACCAAAATGACCTGGTTTTAGCAACAAAACAGACACAAACTTCAGTTACTTAAGTGTCTAAAAATGCAGACTCAATGTTTTTCATTTCCCTTTACCTCCATGGCAGGAAATAGTGATTAAAAAAGCATACAAAGGAACCACTCAAATTATCTTCATCCTAGGACTGAGGTGAAGAAAGTGACAAGTTCCATCATAAAAACCACATGCGCTAGAGTCAGCCTCCAACTGCAGCAAGGAATCATTGACTAGTACAAGGTGGATGAGATGGCTGGATGGCATCACCAACTTAATGGACATGACTTTGAACGAACTCCAAGGGACAGTGGATGACAGAGCCGCCTGGGGTGCTGCAGTCCACGAGGTCGCAAAGAGACGAACATGACTTAGCAACTGAACAACTGCAACGTGGAGGCGCCGTCTCAGCTAAACCAGCTAGCACGAAACCTCCACGACGAAGGCAACGGCCCGCCAAGGACATCCACTGAGACCCAGCTGTGCAAGACACCCTAAAAGCTAGGGAAGTAGCTTTCTAGATTAGCCTCTTTAGATTTAAAGATGTCATCAGCTCAAACAACTATTTGACTTCATTGAGAGTAACTGTCTTCATGTGCATGGTTTAGTGTGTGGTTTATAAATCACTTGATAAGCTTCTTGATAAAATTTTGTAGTAATCTCAACAAAGAGAGGTAAGTAGAGAAGCAGGATTATTTTTTAGAGATGATGAAAGAGACCAAAATAACTCACCTATTGTCAGTCGAAGGCCCCATGGGAAAGAAAAAGAAGTTCCTGTAATCCCTGTCTAATTACTGAGTACAAGTTCCACTACCTTTTAAATCACCTTAAATCACTCAGGGCCCCTGATGCTAGAAGGACCATAAACAAGGACTAAGTAAGTTGAATCCAATCCATGAGCCACCCAGTTTTGAGTCTGTTTGATGGGACAGAGGTGTAGCAACAGGAAGAACACACACTGCTGACACCAGGAGAGGGCTGATAGCTCAGCACTGCCTTCTAAGCTGAATGACCTCCAGTAAGTCAGGCTGACTCAGGACTTCTTGGCCCTTCTTATCTGCAAAGTTGAAATCCTGCCAATGCCTGTATCCCTCAAAGCATCTCTCCATTAGAGAGCTGTAATGCACAAATGCAGATAATATATGTGAAATTTTTGTAAAATCTAAAACAATTACTATTCCTATTAGAAGCTAGTAGATTCCTAAACACACAAACATTTATACTCAACAAGCAATCACAGAGGATGGACCAAGTATCCAAACACTATGTTAGATGATACTATGGTCACAAAACACAGCTTCTGCCCTCAAAAAGCTTATGGGGAAATACAACAAAACCAAGTATAAAAAGCAGTCTAACAAAAGTATACAAAAGGTGTCACAAGAACATAAATAAGAATCATCACAAATCAAGGGACAATAAAAGGTCTTAAGTGACAAAACACAATTAAATCACATAACAACATGTATACAGAGATGACTTCAGCTAAAAGAAACCAAAGACAAAGGAAACAAATGTACAAACAAAACTAATCAGACCTGCTCTAGAAAAGATGCTGCTTCTGGCATGGAGCTGTCAACTTACCGGAATATCTTGAAAGAACCCACCAAAGGGTTAGCTCAACGCGAACTCACCACTGCACAAATGGGAGGCATGCATGCAAAGTGCTTCCTCACAAGCTGCCCAAGGCTATACGACCCATGGGGACATCCCTGGTCAAGAGAAGCCTCTGCTGGGTGGCTGAGATGTCATGAGAAATGAACCCATGCCTCACTTCCTGTTGACTTAATTTCTTAGGTCACCACAGCTGATTAGCAGAAGGGAGAATACTCACCACTTTAACCTTTAAAGCAACAACCAGCTTATATGTGAGCACGTATTCACAGAACTGGTTCCTCTGGGCACTTAGGGTGAATGTACACGAGAAGTAATTATCTGATTTTTTTTTTCTTTCCTTGGTACACTTGAACCTTCTTAAATATGAGCCCAGATCTTTGTTAAATGGCACCCAGAGAGTACCAGACCCACAATAAGGTCTAAGCAGAAGGTGACTCACTTCTTATTTGAAAGGATGGAGGTACCCAGTGATGATGGGCTGCTTCCACAACTTCTCCCTCCCTTTTGGACTCAATTTTTGACAATGACCTTGGTTGGCTACCTAGCAGCCTCTTACCAATTCTCTCAGGAAACAAATGAGGCTGCCAAAAGCAGACAAAACATTGTCTTTGACCCTCAAAGATAAGGACAAGGCAAGGTAAAAATAAGAAAAGTCTTTGCTATTTTACTAAGTATAACACATAGGCCAAAAAACTCTCTGTCCATCATATAGACAGAGGAAAAGTTTACAAAGTATGAAAAGGAAGAACACTAAAAACTACATTTTCATCTCTAAATCTTGGTTTAAATTTCTTTTATTACAGACCATTGGGCTTCCCAGGTGGCTCAGTAGTAAAGAATTCACCTGCCGACACAAGAGACCTGGGTTTGATCCCTGGGTTGGGAAGATGCCCTGAAGGACAGCATGGCAACCCACTCCAGTATTCTTGCTTGGAGAATCCCATGGACAGAGGAGCCTGGCGGGCTACAGTCCATGGGGTCACAAAGAGTCAGATATGACTGAGCATGCACACATGCATAGACTATTATCATTGGTATGAAATGGATTTTTACTAAACAAGTCTGCAATGCCAAAACCCCCTGAAGTTGAATTCTGGAGCTCTGATTGGCCTATTTCTCTGACTGTTTTGATCTGACATTAGGATGATAAGCTTACGGTAGTTGGGATTCAAATAGTTCCCCAGCATTGGAAATGACTACTATTAAAGTCTTCAAAAATGCCCTGAAGAGGACTCCTTGAGTGTAGATGGACATACTTTAAATGTGGAAGGGTGTATTTAACCAAAAGTTTAAAAAACTACATAGAGTTCTTATAGCTCCTATGCCAAGACCAAGATTTAAGTCGTTGTAACATTTACTGAACACTTCAGTTCAGTTCAGTTTCAGTTCAGTCACTCAGTCACGTCTGACTCTTTGTAACCCCATGGACTGCAGCATGTCAGGCCTCCCTGTCTATCACCAACTCCTGGAGTTTACTCAAACTCATGTCCATGGCGTCGGTGATGCGATCCAACCATCTCATCCTCTGTCATCCCCTTCTCCTCTTGCCTTCAATCTTTCCCAGCATCAGGGTCTTTTCCAATGAGTCAGTTCTTCTCATTAGATGGCCAAAGTATTGACGCTTCAGCTTCAGCATCAGTCCTTCCAAAGAATATTCAGGACTGATTTCCTTTAGGATGGACTGGTTGGATCTCCTTGCAGTGCAAACGACTCTCAAGAGTCTTCTCCAACACCACAGTTTAAAAGCATCAATTCTTCAGTGCCCAGCTTTCTTTTATAGTTCAACTCTCACATCCACACATGACTACTGGAAAAAAAGTGCTATTGAACACTTACTAAAGTGATTATGTGAAGCCTTGTATCTTCATTACGCTGTTAAATCCTCCCAGCAACCCTATTGGAGAGTTGCTGCTATTATTATTATTACCACTTTACAGATAAGGGACTTGAGATTTAAAGAAATGCAGTAGTACCTTATCCAAGCTAATATGGTCAGTAAGTGAGTGGAAACCAGCCTCTAAAATGCACATACCAGCCAGTAGAACAACAGCAAACTAATTACCTTGAGATAACACAGCTAGAATTTTACACATAAGGTACTTTGAATGTTAATTTCAAACAGTAAGAACTTTAATAATTATTTTTAAATCTTTCTATTTGTGTATCCCACAGCTCAGAAAGTTAATTGCTAAATATACTTAATTTACAAAAAAAAAAAAAAAATCACCTCTGTACTATTTCTGTGTCACTGTAAATTCTCTAAGGGAATGGTGGATGAGAGGTGCCTGAACAAACAGAATAAAAGGCTGTTCTAACTAGCTAACCTCAATTCTCTGAAGTGACCTTGGACACACTGCTTGGAATGTCTGCAAGGGGATAATAACTGTGACTCCATTTTGGCCAAACAAGTGCTTTCAAAAATGTTTACATAGTCCTAATTGCCCTAACCTTTCACTAATGTTTACCAAAGACATCATTTTTCATTTAGCCGATAAATAGAAACACTTGTAAAAATGTTTGCTTAAAAAAAAAAAAAAAACTAACCCTGCAAATAAGTATTTCTGTCAGAAGAACTGAAAGGAATATTTTCAAGTTAGACGTAACTATAGGTAATTCAAACATGCTTCAGCTATTAAGGTATATCCAAATAAACTAAAACTAACTAAACTTTTTTTTGGTGTGGGGGGGCGGTGACAGGTAGATAGAGGGACAAATACCAGTATATATGGGATTCAAACAAAATAACAAAGTTGACCCACAACTTTCAGTCTTGTTTCTTAAGATGACATGCCCAGGTTTCATATGACCCCACTACAGTGAAAATACAGATACGATATCTGACCTTTTAGCGAAGGGTAATTACTTCTGGACCACAAGGTCTGGAATTAGAAGACCTGAGTTTGAAGGGTCCATGCACCACTACTACTTGTCAAGTCATCTGAACCTGAATTCTAGTTCTTTGAATGTAGGTCAAATAAGGATTCCTGTCCTACCTCCTCCAATGATTGTTTTGGAGTGCAAATCAAATGACATAATGTAAGTGCTTTGAGAACTCAAAAGCAGGGTACAGGATACTGACAGGTGTCGTCTGTTGGTACCAGGAAAAAGGTCACCACAGTCTCTTTGATCTCCTCTCATTAGAAACCAACAAACTAGTGGAGAGAGTGGTGACAGCAATCAGTTTTGGAAGCTCTGAGATAAGGTTTTAATTTACTCAAGGGTTTGTCCTGCACTATTCAGGCAACATTAGTTTCTGTACTTTCTGGTGGTCTTAGAGTGGAAGGATTCACTAGGACAAGATTTAGTGCAGTTCAGTTCAGTCACTCAGTCATGTCCGACTCTTTCCGACCCCATGAATCACAGCACACCAGGCCTCCCTGTCCATCACCAACTCCCGGAGTTCACACAGGCTCACGTCCATCGAGTCAGTGATGCCATCCAGCCATCTCATCCTCTGTCATCCCCTTCTCCTCCTGCCCTGCAATCCCTCCCAGCATCATAGTCTTTTCCAATGAGTCAACTCTTCGCATAAGGTGGCCAAAGTACTGGAGTTTCAGCTTTAGCATCATTCCTTCCAAAGAAATCCCAGGGCTGATCTCCTTTAGAATGGACTGGTTAGATCTCCTTGCAGTCCAAGGGACTCTAAAGAGTCTTCTCCAACACCACAGTTCAAAAGCATCAATTCTTCGGCGCTCAGCTTTCTTCACAGTCCGTCTCACAAGCATACACGACCACTGGAAAAACCATAGCCTTGACTAGACGGACCTTTGTTCGCAAAGTAATGTCTCTGCTTTTCAATATGCTATCTAGGTTGGTCATAACTTTCCTTCCAAGGAGTAAGAGTCTTTTAATTTCATGGCTGCAATCACCATCTGCAGTGATCTTGGAGCCAAAAAAAAATAAAGTCTGACACTGTTTCCACTGTTTCCCCATCTATTTCCCATGCAGTGATGGGACCGGATGCCATGATCTTCGTTTTCTGAATGTTGAGCTTTAAGCCAACTTTTTCACTCACCTCTTTCACTTTCATCAAGAGGCTTTTTAGTTCTTCTTCACTTTATGCCAAAAGGGTGGTATCATCTGCATATCTGAGGTTATTGATATTTCTCCCTGCAATCTTGATTCCAGCTTGTGCTTCTTCCAGCCCAGCGTTTCTCGTGATGTACTCTGCATAGAAGTTAAATAAACAGGGTGACAATATACAGCCTTGACAGACTCCTTTTTCTATTTGGAATCGGTCTGTTGTTCCATGTCCAGTTCTAACTGTTGCTTCTTGACCTGCATATAGATTTCTCAAGAGGCAGGTCAGGTGGTCTGGTATTCCCATCTCTTTCAGAATTTTCCACAGTTTATTGTGATCCACACAGTCAAAAGCTTTGGCATAGTCAATAAAGCAGAAATAGATGTTTTTCTGGAACTCTCTTGCTTTTTCGATGATCCAGAGAATGTTGGCAATTCGATCTCTGGTTCCTCTGCCTTTCTAAAACCAGCTTGAACATCTGGAAGTTCATGGTTCACATACTGCTGACGCCTGGCTTGGAGAATTTTGAGCATTACTTTACTACCGTGTGAGATGAGTGCAATTGTCCAGTAGTTTGAACATTCTTTGGGATTGGAATGAAAACTGACCTTTTCCAGTCCTGTGGCCACTGCTGAGTTTTCCAAATTTGCTGGCATATTGAGTGTAGCACTTTCACAGCATCATCTTTCAGGATTTGAAATAGCTCAACTGGAATTCCATCACCTCCACTAGCTTTGTTCATAGTGATGCTTCCTAAGGCCCATTTGACTTCACATTCCAGGATGTCTGGCTCTAGGTGAGTGATCACACCACCAAGATTCAGGGTGATTGAAAAGGAATATTTCTTCTCAAAGAAGAAATAATAAAGAAGTAACATCTCCCCTTGTCCCCCAAGTTCCTGTACAGCTCAGACACTTTGTCGCTTCTCCTCTTCCAAGTTTCTTAAAGAAATTTGTTTTTTGTTTTTTTTTTAATACTCTCTGGCTCTGCTTCTTACCACGTGGAAGCACTCTGATTCTGCCTCAGGTGAAACTGCACAGGCAGAGGTCAGCACCAATCTTCTTATTGCCAAACCCGGGAGACTTTTCACTCCACAACTGCCTGAACCCTCAGTAGTACTGAACTATTGAATAATCACTCTTTACATTGCTCTCTTGAATGCATTAACAGTCTCTTCCAACACTTCTCCTTTATCTCTGTATGCTCCTTTCAGTCCCTTGTATGAGCTCCCTTTCCTATGCCCTTATCACTTTGCTGACAAAGGTCTGTACAGTTAAAGCTATGGTTTTTCCAGTAGTCGTATATAGATGTAGAGCTGGACCATAGAGAAGGCTGAGCACCAAATAACTGATGCTTTTGAACTGTGGTGTTGGAGACGACTCTTGAGAGTCCCTTGGACAGCAAGGAGATCCAACCAGTCCATCCTAAAAGGAAATCAACCCTGAATATTCATTAGAAGGACTGATGCTGAAGCTGAAGCTCCAATACTTTGGCCACCTAATGTGAAAAGCCAACTCATTTGAAAAGACCCTGATGCTGTTTAAAGATTGAAGGCAAAAGGAAAAGAAGGCAGCAGATAGCCTCACCAACTCAATGGACATGAATCTGAGCAAACTCTGGCAGATAGTGAAGGACAGGGGAGCCTAGTGTGTTGCAGTCCATGGGGTCTCAAATAGTTGGACATGACTGAGTGACTGAATAACAAAATGCCCATATCATAATGTAGGTGCTCCCCTATTTTCCTCATAACCCTCTTATTTAGTTCCTTTTCCACTGGGTGATCTTCTCCACCCCTGTGGCTTTCAGTAGAAGTCCACGTGGAGATGAGAAGTATTGTTCTCTGAGCTTAACACTCACACATGCCACTGCCTTTCAGACATCCCCTAACTCCTAACATGCACAAAAGCAAACTCCTCACCTAACCCTCAGCCTGCCCCTCCTCTTGGCATTCTCCATAGAGTGAAGAATATCATCACCCTTGACCCTAATGGCTCCCTCCCCCACAAATCACTCTGAACAGCAAGTCATGTTAATTCTACTTCTCTGAGATCTGCCAAATTTATCCCTTTCTCTCCTTCTTTACAACCTTAGTTCAGACACCAGCCAGTTTCCTCCCTTTATATTTTCCTTCCACTAATCCATTCACCACACTGCAGAGAGGGCTTTCTAAAAATATTGATAAAACTCTGTTATTTTCTGGATAAATCTTAATATTCCTTAACATTGCCTATAAGAGCTCCAGTCCACTTACTTTCCTAGGATTACCTCTTAAATCTCCATCGTCTCTTATCCCGTACCTCCCACCCCCCCACACACAGGCACAGAACTTAGCTAGTTCTCATTCAGCCTTTAGGTCTTTGCTGAGGTACCACGTCTTCCCTGACCTCCCATGTCCATTCTGGACATCCCTCTGGTGAGGTCCCACAGCACACACATTTCCTCAATTATAATGCTTTTCACTCTAAAAATAGCCTGTTTACTTGTCTGTCTCCCCTACTAGATGGCAACCTTCACGAAGACAAGATCGTGCCTGTTTCCTTCAAGACTGTATCTCTGGCTCCAAGTATAAGAGGTATGTGCCAAGGTATAAAACAAGCGCTCAATTCTTACTTGTCTAATTAACAAACCAATGAATCCCTGAGGGTGGAAGAGAAGTTGTTCTGGAAAAGTTTATGAGAAAAGATCATTTAGCTAATTTCCTGGAGCATAAAAACTGTTGGTTACATTTCCAATGTTTTCTAACCTATAAAACACGTTCCTTGTTCTATGAAAATCTATAATCATATCTGTAGATTATGGGGTAAAATGCATATTTAGCAATTTTGCAGTTAGATAAATGTCCACAGGTAAGATGGATAATACAGACCAAGGCAGCTTCAGTTTGCATTGAATTATAAATTGGTTACAATAATCATGGTAACTAGGTGAATAATCTCTTCCATACTCATTAATGTGACATATGATCAGGGAATCAAATTTAAAACACAAAACTCAAATTGACAGTTAATGACTGTATGAAAAACAAACAAAATGTTAGTGAAAAATAGCATGCCTGACATCTCAACACAATGGCCTCTATATTTTGACTGGTTTTTTGCTCATAACTCACGCTGCCATTAACATTAACTACACTCACGGACCAAATAAACTTCTTACCCTACTGTCAATATGAAGGTGAATGATGTGGGCTTTTATTGCTGTCTGGTAATACCTACAGTAGCCAATGAAGCAGAGCAAACATAGGCATGGAATTCACTGCTGGTGGTTATTCTTACCACACTCTCACTCAGTACCCAGTTCTCTGAATTATTTAGCTTGCACCAGAAACTCCAAGCTAGAATACAGTTCAGCTACTTAAGAACCGAATACTAAATCCACTCTAAAAGAAAAAAAGCAATTCCTTGTTAGATATTCCTCCACCCAGTTTCTTTTAAAGGGTAAACATGCCCCATGAAGAAAATCAGCATTTGGCTAACAGCCAGTGGGGCAAGAGACACTTCCAGTACTTTCCTACAGATGTGGAGGAGAGGGCATATCAAACTATCCAAGGAATAGTAGGAAAAGGAGGAGAAGCAGCAGTGGTCTGGGGCTCCTGGAAAGTGTCCGTAGACAGAGAATCCTAAACATTCTACCCAAATGGTCTAACCTTTTCAGGTTTCTAGTAAAATCAGGTTTTCTGAAACCAGTAATTAAAATAGTACCCTGCAACCTGCCTGCTTCTTAAATATGTAAATGTACGACTTGACTTCAAGTATCATGGGAAAGCTGCACACAAGATTAAACTGGAATAGAGTATGTTAAGTACTTGATAAATATTCAGTAAGTATTAGCTTTGTATGGTTTTTAATGCAGATGTTACCAGCCTAGTTTGGTTTTCCTAGTAATAACATGCAAGGGTTTTGGTTTTTTTTTTCCGCTAATGGCTATATATCCATCATAGTTCTTTGTTTTCCACTTGTATAATTAACCTGAGTCTATGGCCCAAAGCCTAAAATCCATCCATCTATGAGAAAACAAAGACTTAAGGAAACTCAACCACGAGCTTCCTTATTCTATTATTTCAGTATGATACGCATCCATCCTCCTACCATAAAGCTTACACTGATTATCCGTACTGACAAATAAGTTATCCTACTTTGTTGTCAACCTTCTCAACCGTATTTATCATTTCCTATCCGATCATTGCCTTTCTTTAAAACATCACTCTCTCACACATATTTTAGTCATTTATGAATTTTTATTTTCTCCATTATTTGACTGGACAATGTCTTAGATTCATTGTATACCCCATAGCACAGGGTTTTTAACAGCATTTAAAATAATGTTTGTTAACTATTATGGTTATAAACAACTACTGTATACTTACTGTTAAATGTCTTGAAAATACATAAAAATGTTCCAGGGGAAATAAACTATGCCTAGTCATCCTCCAATGGGTAAAAAAAAGTGCTGCTCCATTTTGGCCCTTTCAGCCTCTTTCCTTATGTAGGTGTATTTTCTGCTTTTTTAAACATAGTTGAGAGTTATTATGGTCTTCCCTGGTGGCTCAAATGGTAAAGAATTTGCCTGCAATGTGGGAGACTCAGATCCCTGGGTCGGGAAGAACCCCTAGAGAAGGGAATGGCCACCCACTCCAGTATTCTTGCCTGGAGAATCCCATGGACAGAGGAGCCTGGAAGGCTTCAGTCCACAGGGTCACAAAAAGTTGGACACGGCTGAGCAACTAACACTTTTCACTTACTACACATATATTTCTCTAACTGATCTCCTCCTATTTACCAAAAATTGGTAAATACCTTTCCATACTGTTAAAACCCTTCATAAATATCCTTTTTAAAGTCTGTATAACACCGTATCTTTTGACAACACCATAATTAATTCACACTGTTCCCCTCCTGTTGGGCATTGAGACTATTGTCAATACCTGACTTTTCTAACCAAAGCAATATTAAGCACTTGTGAATGTTAACTTTTTAAATATTTCTGATAAGTTCCCTTGGACAGACTGCTAGAAGTGCAACTACTGGACTGAGGAGGAGTAGACACATTAGTGAGATTTTTCAGACATTAAGCCAACAAATTTTTCAGAAAGGTTTAATATCTATGTACCCCTCACAGCATCTGAGAGTGTCTGCTCTACTGCACATAAACTGATGTGAAGAGCTAGAATTTTTAAAAATCTATGTAAATTTGAGAGCTGGAAAAACAGTTTCCTGCTGTTGTTTCAATTTCATTTATTTAATTAATGGAAAGAGAAAGCATTTTCTTTCTTTTTTTCATTTTTATTTGAGAATGCACTTTCATATGACTATTAGCCACTTAGTTTTCTCTTCTACGGATAGTCTGTTCCTGTCTTTATGGTCTTCTATTGTGGTGTAACAAATTCCCACAAACTTAGAACCTTAACACAACACCCATTTCCTCACAATTCTGAAGGTCAGAGTCTGGGTGGGGCTGGCTAGGTTCTCAGCTCAGGCTCTCCTTCACAAGGCTGAAATCAATGCGCTGGCCAGGCTGTGTTCCTAACCAACGGCTCTGGTAAAGAATCCAGTTTCGAGCTCATTCATTTGCTGGCCCTCAGTTTGATGTCCCCGTTTCCACGCCGGGTCACCCTCAGCAATTCCAGGTCTCCTGCTTTTCTCAAGGCCGCCCCCACTCCTTCTCAAGCATTCCCTCCATCTTCAATACAGCAACAGCATGTTCAGTCCTACTCAGGCTTCAGATCCCTCGGATTTCCCTAGCTTGAGAAAGCTCTCCTCTTTTACAGGCCCCTTTGATTAGGGCAACCCACTCCAGTATGCATGCCTGGAGAATCCCATGGATGGAGGAGCCTGGTGGGCTACAGTCCACTGGGTCACAAAGAGTCAGACACGACTGAGCGACTTCACTTTCACTTTCACTTTGATTAGATTTGACTTCCCTGGTGGCTCAGATGGTAAAGCGTCTGCCTACAATTCAGGAGACCCAGGTTCGATCCCTGGGTCAGGAAGATCCCCTGGAGAAGGCAATGGCAACCCACTCCACTATTCTTGCCTGGGAAATCCCATGGACAGAGGAACCTGGTAGGCTACAGTCCACAGGGTCGAAAAGAATCAGACAGGACTGAGCAACTTCACTTCCCTTTGATTAGATTTGGCCCACCAGCTCATTCTCCTATTTTATATTCAACTGTGCCATGTAACCAGAGAAGGCAATGGCACCCCACTCCAGTACTCTTGCCTGGAAAATCCATGGACGGAGGAGCCTGGTAGGCTGCAGTCCATGGGGTCGCTAAGAGTGGGACACGACTGAGCGATTTCACTTTCACTTTTTACTTTCATGCATTGGAGAAGGAAATGGCAACCCACTCCAGTATTCTTGCCTGGAGAATCCCAGGAACAGAGGAGCCTAATGGGCTGCTGTCTATGGGGTCGCACAGAGTTGGACACGACTGAAGCGACTTAGCAGCAGCAGTGCCATGTAACATAATATGATCAAGGAAGTGACACTTCATCATTCCAACAGGTTCCAGGGATTAGAGCATGCAATCCCGGGGGAGGGGCATTTTCAGAATTGTGTGGGCCACAGCATCTTAGGTATTGCTTCTAATCATTTGTTTGTTCTCTTTATGATGTCTTAATTGCATGAATTTACCAATAAGTGAATCTTACTAATGACTGCCAGAAGGTGCATTTTCACAACAGCAAAGACAGCTGTGGACAGGGCCTGCTGCTGCTGCTGCTGCTAAGTTGCTTCCGTCGTGTCCAACTCTGTGTGACCCCATAGGCTTCCCCATCCCTGGGATTCTCCAGGCAAGAATACTGGAGTGGGTTGCCATTTCCTTCTCCAATGCATGAAAGTGAAAAGTGAAAATGAAGTTGCTCAGTCGTGTCTGACTCTTAGCAACCTCATGGACTGCAGCCTACCAGGCTCCTCCGTCCATGGCATTTTCCAGGCAAGAGTACTGGAGTGGGTTGCCATTGCCTTCTCCAGACAGGGCCTGCTAAGTGCTAATAAAGATTCTGAACACAGTGGGTCCTCCATACCCTTGGCTTCCACATTCGCAAATTCAACCAACCACAGATTGAAAATATCTGGGGGGAAAAGAACTCCAGAAAGTTCCAGAAGCAAAACTTGAATTTGCTGGACACCAGGCAACTATCTGCAGATTCCCTAATGGCTCACTGGTAAAGAATCTGCCGGCTAATACAGGAGATGCAGGTTTGATCCCTGGGTCAGGAAGAGCCCCTGGAGAACGAAATGGCAACTCACTCCAGTATTCTTGCCTGAGAAATCCCATGGACAGAGGAGCCTGGTGGGTTACAGTCTATGGGGTAGCAAAGAGTAATATATGACTTAGCAACTTAAAAAAAGAAAAAGGCAACTATTTACATAGCATTTTCATTGAAATTACAGCTATTTACATAGAATATACATTATATTAGGTACTACGAGTAATCTTATAGTACCAAGAAGTCTGGCAGGCTACAGTCCATGGGATCACAGAGTTAGACACAACTGAGTGACTAACACTTTCATAGGTAATCTAAAAATGATTTAAATTACACCAGAGGATGTGTGTAGGTTAAGTGCAAGGCACTACATACACCATATTATATAAAGGTCTTGAGAATTCTTGAATTTTGGTATCTGAGAGGTCTTGGAACTAAGTCCCCTTGTGTATCGAGGGATGACTGCTGTATATAACTTTGCTAACACTGCTGTTTTTAAAAGATGTAATTGCGGGAAAAGTTACAATACGAAAGTTACTATCCTAACTGTTTTTAAGGGTACAGTTCCTTACTGTTAAGTACATTTACCTTGTTGTGCAACTAATCTCTAGAACTCTTCATTTTGCAAAACTGAAACCATACCCATTTAACAACTGTTCATTTCAACCCTCCCCCAGCTCCTGGCAATCACCATTTACTTTTAACATTGCTATATCCTTATGTATTTATTAACAAGCATGTATATTGCAATTTCTATATGTGCTGTTCTAAGAACCTTCAAAATATTAACTCATTTAATCCTCACAATAACCCTATGAGATCAGTGCTGTCATTCCCATACCAAAGATTAAGAAACACAACAAATAAACTGCTCAAGGTTACACAATAGGAAGTGACCAAGCAGGAATTCAAACCCAGAATGGCTTTATAGTTCTTGCTATGAACCATTACATTGTGAAAATACTCACTGTAAAGGCAAACTCGTCAGTCATTAATATTATTTCCTTGATGTGCATGACTTTAAAACACTCTTTTATGTGCAATTTACTCTAATATTCTTCTAGTAACTAAAAGTTAGACTATATGACCCAGAAAGACTACATGTCTACTGATCTTTCAGCCCAGTTTTGGTTAAAGCATTTTTTTTGAAGCTAATGAAACAAAAATTGCCTTGTATATTAAGGTGTGCCAAAGTATCTTATGAATGAATACAAATTGCAATTGACTATGACAACTGAAATTAATATATTACAGGAAAAAAGCCTAGATATTTATCTTTTGCAAGAAGAGAGAAAACTTCCAAATAAGTTTACAACAGCATAACTCAATCTCGGTTTAACTGGGTAAATTCAAATCTGTTTTGCTTTGCAAGCTATAAATCTAGATCAGTCTTTATTTGTCATTCATTTGTATATCTCAGTACTAACTTACTTTATTTGAGGAGTGGGCCCAAAATTTCCGGATCTCAACCTTTTAGCTTAGTAATCCTGTTATAGAAGACCAAATCATGCTTGTCATCAGTAGCACAGTGGCATTTACTATATATTAAAAATGAGCAAGGTCAACAGAAGGAACAATCGTTGTAATCTGGGAGCCCTCGTTAGATGTGAATTAAAAGCTCTGCTGAGGCCTCGTTTCTAGGACCCAGGAGGGGTAGGGAGGGGTGGAGGGGAGGACTAAAAAAAACGCACAGAACAGGATCAGCTATTTCAACTGCTTTCTACTTATACACCTGATTCATAAAAATAAATAGACAATGCATCATATAATCTCCTCTCATCTATTATCCACTGCATTACTGTGCAATTTTCAGGATGAAATAAAAACCAGAGGATGGAAGAAATAGCAAAATCACCGCTACCCTAGGGAGCTTCTCGAATATTTACCATAGTGTCATCCCCACACCCTTCCCCCAGTGGCCAGCCAGGCGGCAAAGAAGCAGACAGATGCTCACCTGGCCACCGACTGCTTCTCTCCCTTCACCTGCAAGGCCTGCAACCTACTCCAGGCTGGGGCTAGGTTTCGGCAGCCCGCCCTCCTCACGGTGACAGCCCATTTGGCCACCGACCACTCCGGCCCGGCTCTCTGTTTACAAGCGCTTCTTGCGGTCCCACACTTAAATGCTTCCTTCCAGCAGCCCGGGAAGCGAGACTCCGACACACAAGGTTCCAGGCCGCAAGGACTCGTCTTCCCTGGCCTAGGGACCCAGCGCCAGGCATGGCCCAACCGCACCTTCCTGGCCTTCTTACCTCTTTGTTTTCTCACAGTCTTCATCACACACTTCTTGAAACAGTGCTATGTGCCTCAGTCTCCTCTCTGCTTTTCTCAACGCCCAAATGGATGCTTGCAATTCGAAATTTTTACCTGGAACAAACCTGGGACTAGTTTTTAGCAGCTCCTTTGGTTAAGAGAATTTGAGAAATAACTTATTTCTGAAAATAGGACTATTAGAACCCAGAGGTTGCTTCGCATTTCTGATTTGGAGCTGCGATGAAAGTCAATTTTCATTGCCCTTTCATGTTGTAGCCTGCAGGTTGAAACAGGATGGTTTTGAGAGGTCTTGAACCCCCATTCAGATTCACATCAAAACAGAAAGGGCGTGTGTGTGTGTGTGTGTGTGTGTGTGTGTGTGTACATGCACACTGGCAGGCGACCTGAGTTCTCCCCAACCCACCCCCAGTGACTTTGGCCAGTTTACAAGAGGATAGGCTGGTCTGACTGGAAGACTGTCCTTGAAGTTTCCTGCTTTATCTCCATCATAGCACACTTAGCCATTTTCTCAATTTATAATTACATATTTAAAAAAACAAAAAACAAAACTTACCTGTTTTGTTGGCATCTCTACCCCCACTCCAGCCTCACCTGTAAACTCCCTGAGTGAGTGAGTGAGTGAAAGTTGCACAGGCTTGTCCAACTCTTTGCAACCCAATGGACTATACAGTTCATGGAATTCTCCAGGCCCAGAATACTGGAGTGGGTAGCATTTCCCTTCTCCAGGGGATCTTCCCAACCCAGGGATAGAACCCACATCTCCTGCCTTGCAGGCGGATTCTTTACCACCTGAACCAAAAGGGAAGCCCAAACTCCCTGAGGGCAGGAACTATTTCAGTTTCACTCACCACCACATTACAGGCACAAAGCACAGTGGCTTCTGTGCCTACTGATCAGGGGCTTCCCTGGTGGCTCAGAATATAAAGAATCTGCCTGCAATGTAGAAGACCCATGTTCGATCCCTGGGTTGGGAAGATATCCTGGAGAAGAAAATGGCAACCCACTCCGGGATTCTTGCCTGGAGAATTCTGGACAGAGGAGCCTGGCAAGCTACAGTCCATGGGGTCACAAAGAGTTGGACCCGGACTGAGCAATTAACAGTTTGACTTTCACAGTGGCAAGGTATATATGTTTGAATGAATGAACGAAGAAATGGACACATACACAAAAAATTGTCAAAGGAGGCCAGAGAAAGTAGCAAGATAAGGTTCGAAAAATATGATTCCCCCACTTTCTGGAAAATGAATAAAAATCTTTCCCCACTGAATTAAAAAAAAAAAAATCTCTTGATGTTTAGAGTTTAAATAAGTTTGTCAGAAAGCTTACACTGCAACTCGAGATACCTGTTGTTGCCTAAACATGCAATGTTCTCTTTTGCCTCAAGACTTTTGATAGTTGGTTCCCTTTGATGAGAGTTATCACCTTTGCCCCATCCCTTTAGCCTGGCCAATTTCTCCTTGCTCTTTAAGAAGCAAGTGTCATCACACCTCTCCTAGAAGTCTCTAACTGAGGAACCTAATCCTTTTAAGCATGCCCAGAGGCATGCTTCTATAAATGCATTTATAACCCACTCCAGTGTTCTTGCCTGGAGAATCCCAGGGACGGGGGAGCCTGGTGGGCTGCCATCTCTGGGGTCACACAGAGTCGGACACGACTGAAGCAACTTAGCAGCATATACTCATTAGTCTTCCCAGGCCATTGATTCTCAAACTTCATCATGAAACAGAATCTTCTAGAACAGTGTTTCTCAAACTTTAATGTGTGGGGATCCTGTTAAAATGCAGATCATGATTCAAGAGTCTGTGGTAGGGCCTTTGCACCTCTAGTGAACTCTCAGGTGATGCCACATTTTGAGTGTCAAGGCTCTTAGATGCTTATTAAAACTGCAAATTCCTGGGTCACACACCCATTGTTGGGTTGCACCCCCACAGACCTACAAGGCCTGTACTTGCCCAGTTTTAAGACCAAAGAAAGAGCTTGGAGTTAGCAACAGAGACATCTATGGTTTAATGGGTGGGTGATCTTATATGTCTGAAGCAAGAATCTGAAGTGACACCCCATGGTGTGCGGTGGACTGGTAGCAGTCTTCACTCCTGGGGTGGTTGCTAGTTACAAGGGGAATTGACAATTGACGTCAGATAGGTTCATGGCTTACCAGGGAAACCAGTAGAGGGGCATGCCCCTCACTGCCCCTTCGATAGGAACGATTACCAGTTGAGGCCTGGGGCAAGTACATAGGAAGGTCAGTCGTGTGAGTAGGGTGTAGGTGAGCAGGGGAATGTACAGAGAGCAAGAAAACAGCTGAATTGAGTGGCCTGAACTTACACCCATAGATTTTTATTCTGAAGGTCTACAATAAAGTCTGAATTCTGTGATTTTACAGGTGCCTCAGAGTGCTTCCAATGTAGGTGATCATTGGGCTGATGCTTTGTCGTTTTTTTCCCACTATGCATTAAGCAGACTATCTGGTACCTAAAATGTATTAAAAAGCTACATTAACAGAATGACTAGATTTACACATTATCACTGATACAGATCCTCAGCACCGAAACAAGTGGATGATCCCAGACATAGCAGCCATAGCATGCTTTTTCTTTATTTTGCAGAGCAGTTTTGGGTTTGCAGCAAAACTGAGCAGAAAGTACAGGGTTCCCAGATACCAGCTGCGCCTGACATATACACAATTCCGATCCCACTATCAAGATCCCGCACTCGGATGATACATTTGTTACAGTCCATGAGCCTACATCATTATTACTCCGAATCCGAAGGGCCACCTGTTTATACCTTTTAGACCCCACAGTATACTACCAATGAAATCCCTATTTACACAAGGTAGTTTGTGTTGGATTTCTGTCATTTACAACTGAAAGCATCGTCATTTACAAGTGAAAGCACTCCATCTTCCAGGCTTACTTCCAGAATACTTCTTTCTCCCACTCAACACTTTGGATTCACTTTTCTTTTTAACCACTCCTGGATACTCTTTCATTAATTCCCACTGTCCTGCTTCAGGCTCCACTATTATATTCCATCTGCATCCCCTGAAGGGCAAAGAACTTGCTTTATCCATCTTTGCACTTTCCACAGCACTTTTTTGGTTTGTTTTTTGGGTGTTTTTTTTTTAGCTGCTAAGTCGTGTCCAGAGTTTTTCATCCCCATGGACTGTAGCCCGCCAGGCTCCTCTGTCCACCACACTTATGGTACCTAGTTACTGATCTTCACGGGGCTTCCCAGGTGGCACTAGTGGTAAAGAACCCACCTGCTAATGCAGGAGGCATGAGAAACAGGGGTTAGATCCCTGGGTCGGGAAGACCCCTTGGAGGACCCACTCCAATATTCTTGTCTGAAGAATCCCATGCACAGAGAAGCCTGGCAGGCTATGGTCCATAGCGTCAAAAAGAGTCAGACACGACTGAAGCGACTTAGCACACACACACACAAATCATCTTCATAAATGTACATTATAACAAAGTAAAATACCAAATGACATGTAAGGCGATTCTATTATTGCATGCCTTCATTAAATTTTTTTTCCTCTAAACTTTCCTTTATAACATAATGGTCAAGCCAGGATTCAATAAAGCAATGCTATCTTCCAAGAAGTAAAACAAAAGTCTCATCAAAAAATATTTTAAACAGAATCAAAAAATGTTGGTGGTATTTATAGCCTAGAATTTTCAAGCCAAGTATATCTCACCCCATGTACACAAGGATACCCAAGTAAAGATGATTGTCATATTCACCGAGAGCAATAGAATATAATTTGTTTGCCTTTTTAGGTAAATTAAAAGCATTTGAGATGTAGAACCCTGAAGGCATAAATGGACTTGCGTAAAAGTACAAATGAAGCCGGGAGGCACCCACAAGGCCATTCCATTGTTAAAATATTAAAACAGTTCCACAAACGCTACTTCAGTTCAGTTCAGTTCATTCGCTCAGTCGTGTCTGACTCTTTGCAACCCCATAAACCACAGCATGCCACATCTCCCTGTCCATCACCAACTCCCAGAATTCACCCAAACTCATGTTCATTGAGTCGGTGATGCCATCCAACCATCTCATCCTCTGTCATCCCCTTCTCCTCCTGCTCCCAATCTTTCCCAGCATCAGGGTCTTTTCCAATGAGTCAGCTCTTCGCATCAGGTGGCCAAAGTATTGGAGTTTCAGATTCAACATCAGTCCTTCCGATAAACACCCAGGAGTGATCTCCTTTAGGATGGACTTGTTGGATCTCCTTATAGTCCAAGGGACTCTCAAGAGTCTTCTCCAACACCACAGTTCAAAAGCATCAATTCTTCGGTGCTCAGCTTTCTTCACAGTCCAACTCTCACATCCATACTTGACTACTGGAAAAAAGATAGCCTTGACTTTTTTCCAGCCTTTGTTGACAAAGTAATGTCTCTGCTTTTTAATATGCTATCTAGGTTGGTCATAACTTTCCTTTCAAGGAGTGTCTTTTAACTTCATGGCTGCAATCACAATCTGCAGTGATTTTGGAGCTCAAAAAAATAAAGTCAGCCACTGTTTCCACTGTTTCCCCATCTATTTCCCATGAAGTGATGGGACCAGATGCCATGATCTTCGTTTTCTGAATGTTGATCTTTAAGCCAACTTTTTCACTCTCCTCTTTCACTTTCATCAATCGGCTCTTTAATTCTTCACTTTTTGGCATAAGGGCGGTGTCATCTGCATATATGAGATTATTGACATTTCTCCCGGCAATCTTGATTCCAGCTTGTGCTTCTTCCAGCCCAGCATTTCTCATGATGTACTCTGCATATAAGTTAAATAAGCACAGTGACAATATACAGCCTTGACGTACTCTTTTTTCTATTTGGAACCAGTCTGTTGTTCCATGTCCAGTTCCAACTGTTGCTTCCTGACCTGCATATAGGTTTCTCAAGAGGCAGGTCAGGTGGTCTGGTATTCCCATCTCTTGAAGAATTTTCCACAGTTTATTGTGATCCACACAGTCAAAGGCTTTGGCATAGTCAATAAAGCAGAAGTAGATGTTTTTCTGGAACTCTCTTGCTTTTTCGATGATCCAGCGAGTGCTGGCAATTTGATCTCTGGTTTGTCTGCCTTTTCTAAATCCAGCTTGAACATCTGGAAGTTCACGGTACACATATTATTGAAGCCTGGCCTGGAGGATTTTGAGCATTACTTTACTAGCATGTGAGATGAGTGCAATTGTGCGTTAGTTTGAGCATTCTTTGGCATTTCCTTTCTTTGGGATTGGAATGAAAACTGACCTTTTCCAGTCTCATGCCCACTGCTGAGTTTTCCAAATTTGCTGGCATATTGAGTGCAGCACTTTCACAGCATCATCTTTTAGGTTTGAAATAGCTCAACTGGAATTCCATCACCTCCACTAGCTTTGTTCATAGTGATACTTCCTAAGGCCCACTTGACTTCACATTCCAGAATGTCTGGCTCTAGTGAGTGATCACAGCATCATAGTTACCTGGGTCATTAAAGTCTTTTTTGTACAGTTCTTCTGTATATTCTTACAACCTCTTCTTAATATCTTCTGCTTCTGTTAGGTCCATAAAATTTCTGACCTTTATTGAGCCCATCTTTGCATGAAATGTTCCCTTGGTATCTCTAATTTTCTTGAAGAGATCTCTAGTCTTTCCCATTCTATTGTTTTCCTCTATTTCTTTGCAGTAATAGCTGAGGAAGGCTTTCTTATCTCCTTGCTATTCTTTGGAACTCTGCATTCAGATGCTTATATCTTTCCATTTCTCCTTTGCTTTTCACTTCTCTTCTTTTCACAGCTATTTGTAAGGCCTCCCCAGACAGCCATTTTGCCTTTTTGCATTTCTTTTTCCATGGGGATGGTCTTGATCCCTGTCTCCTGTACAATGTCACGAACCTCTGTCCATAGTTCATCAGGCACTCTATCTATCAGATCTAGGCCCTTAAATCTATTTCTCACTTCCACTCTATAATCTTAAGGGATTTGATTTAGGTCATACCTGAATGGTCTAGTGGTTTTCCCTACTTTCTTCAATTTAAGTCTGAATTTGGCAATAAGGAGTTCATGATCTGAGCCACAGTCAGCTCCTGGTCTTGTTTTTGATGACTATATAAAGCTTCTCCATCTTTGGCTGCAAAGAATATAATCAATCTGATTTCGGTGTTGGCCATCTGGTGATGACCATGTGTAGAATCTTCTCTTGTGTTGTTGGAAGAGGGTGTTTGCTATGACCAGTGTGTTCTCTTGGGAAAACTCTATTAGCCTTTGCCCTGTTTCTTTCCGTATTCCAAGGCCAAATTTTCCTGTTACTCCAGGAGTTTCTTGACTTCCTATTTTTGCATTCCAGTCCCCTATAATGAAAAGGACATCTTTTTTGGGTGTTAGTTCTAAAAGGTCTTGTAGGTCTTCATAGAACCGTTCAACTTTAGCTTCTTCAGCGTTACTGGTTGGGGCATAGACTTGGATTACTGTGATACTGAATGGTTTGCCTTGGAAATGAACAGAAATCATTCTGTCATTTTTGAGATTACATCCAAGTACTACATTTCAGACTCTTTTGTAGACTATAATGGCTACTCCATTTCTTCTAACTAGCTTCTATTCCTAAGCTTCCTAACTGTCCCAAATCTCTTTCCAGAGAATTTCCTTTCTACCCATCCTAAGATCCAATGCCCAAAGGATTGATACCTAATCCCACTCTTACATTAGAGGCAGGATTCTTTCTGATTAGTTGATGGTCAGACCATATATGACTTTGGGTCTTTTGCTATCACTTCTACAAATAGGTAAACAGGGAAAAAAGGTGAAAAGCCTTCAACCAAGCAAAATATTCAATGATTCCCTATCCTACTACCACAGACTATGTCTTTTTACAACAGAAAGATCAAGAATGAGAAATAGAACCTTACAAAAAGTTTCTATATTTGGGCAATACGAGTGTGGTTCATTTTAGGCATTCATCAAGCACATACAAGAATGCATTGTCCTCTTGGTCAGGGGTTCATGGGGTTGAGGTGGCTTATATGTGGTTAGTACTAACTAGGGCCTCCATTAAGAGCTGCTAAAAACTGATTCATTAGAAAAGACTCTGATGCTGGGAAAGATTGAAGGCAAAAGAAGAAGAGGGAAACAGAAGATGAGATGGTTAGATAGCATCACTTGACTCAATGAGCGTGAACCTGAGCAAACTCCCAGGAGATAGTGAAGGACAGGGAAGCCTGGTGTGCTGCAATCCATGAGGTCACAAAGAGTCAGACATGACGTAGTGACTGAACAACAACAAGAACAACAAATTACCTGTTGATAGAATGGTCCAGAAAGTTAAAAACTTGTAAAAGGAAAACTTTTTCAATTTTGATGTGGGACAGAACTGTTTTGTATGATATACTCTCAGCTTCCTTCTGGAAGAACCCAGCATTCCCAATAAAATACCTTAACAATCAGCAAAGTTAGGTAAACTTTAACAGCATTAAGAGTTGCAGGGGGGACTTCCCTGGTGGTCCAGTGGCTAAGACTCCAAGTTCCCAATGCAGGCGACCAGGGTTCGATCTGTGGTCGGGGAACTAGATTGAACATGCCACAATTAAGACTTCTCATGCTGCAGTGAAGACCTAGCATCCCATGTGCTGTAACTAAGACCCAGCACACCCAAATAAATAAATACTTTTTAAAAAAGAGTTGCAGGAGTTGCCGACCTTGGACACACCCTGAGAGCTATCTGAGAGGCTGTCTCCCAGGCTATAGTCATCATTTTGCCCCAAATAAAACAACTCATGAAGAGAAAAAATAAAAGAGTTGCAGGTCGAATTCCCAGGAATCAGACTCAGAGAGAATTCAGCATGCAGGGTACACCCAGGGGATCAGCATGTGTGTATGGGAGTGGATGAGAGCCAAATTGGGCAGGGGGACAGGTAGAGTTGTGCAGCCTCACAGCAGGCTCACCAGCCCCATGAAGACCTCTGAGCCAGAGTAGCCTGTCAGAGGCTTCAGAACAGTCTTGAACTCGGCAAAGAACAAGTAGTGTGCTGGCAAATTGAACTCTGAGAAAACAAAAGCCCTGACTTGTTAGTGTTGGCTGATTTCCATAGTGGAAACACCACACCATACCTAATTTTATGAATGTCGTATCACTGAACAAGGAATTGGAGATGTGCAAAAGTCAGGCCTCAAGAGCCAGAAGAAGCTGGCTCCAGCTCACCACTGACCAAGATGACCAGGTCTTTCCTGTCCACATCCATCGGTCAATGGATGTGGGAGGGAGCATGGCCCTGGGCAAGGCAGCCCTCTGCAGCTGATACAGTCCCTGAAGGGTTTGACCACTGAAGGCAGTCTACTGACACCACTCCCAGCAGCTGGGGCAATGAGTCCTTTTCTGATAGGGAGTCTGGGCCACCCATCACAGAGTCCACCATACTTGTTCTGAGAAACTAAGTCACCTCCTACTCAACTAGCTGTCCGTCAAGAGTCTAGTCACCTTTCACCTCTAGATGGAAAGATGTCCAGTGGTCCCAAATGATAAACACCCAGAGAGTGATAAATGCAAAAGAAACTCCAGAAGTTCAGAGGCAGATGAAGCCACTCAGACAGGCCTCCACAGAAGAACAATGGTTTGAGCCTACCTTGACAGATGAGTAGAATTGTGGTAGAAAAGCAGAGGAGACTGATGAGCAGCTACCTTGTCTTGCAGTTAGAATCCTGTCCCTAACACTTACTCATTTTCAGGCCTTGCACAAATTATTTTACTTCTTTGTGCTTCAGTTTCCCTGTAGGTAAAATGGGGATGGTGATGATAATAATAATGTAATAATAGTAATAATATTATCTACTGCAAAGTGTTGTTGCCATAAGTTAATTCACAGTAAAATTTGTATTAGTGTTTGGCAGTATAAGGCCCCCAATAAGTGAGTTGTTATTGCATGGAGATAAACATGAAAATATCATATTGCAGAGTAGTGTAAAAAAATTTACACACACACACATTACATGTATGTAAACTTCATTTCACTGGAACTGGGGAGCTGAACAGGTAGACCCTGTTATTTACAAAAGCCAGGGCAAGAAAACAAATGGATGCCTTCAGTTTCCCAGCCCAGACCGTGTCCTACACCACAAAGCCCCAAACGTGCATATAGACACCTCAGCTGCCATCCTTAGCGTCATTTACTGATTCCCCAGCCACAGTCAATCCTCAAGCTTTTGAGGACATACTGGCAGCTGGATCAGCCCCCAGGAAGGCAAGCCCTGGGGAACAGCCCATGCAATGCTGGAGGTAGAGTCTTGGCTTTGGTACAGGGAATTCTGATACCCCAGGAACCTGGTCTAGAAGGAGGGGGTTCCAGGTAGTCACTTCCTTGAGCAGAAGAAGATGCAGCCAGAGAAGGACCTAAAGCAGGTCAGCAGATCTAAGGGTAGTCCTTGGTAGTTCTACTGGGGATCAACCCTTTTTACTCAATATTCCATCTTTAGTCCTTATGGGATTACCATAAAGTCATCATGTCATGCTGATTAATATTGATGTTTGACAGAAAACAACAAAATTCTATAAAGCAACTATCCTTCAATAAAACAAATAAATTTTAAGAAAGTAAAAAAGTAGACAAAAAAGATACAAACAATTTTTTAAAAAAAGGTAATCATGTCATAAGAGAGGCTTTGCTGTACTAGAAAAGGCATTGGATTGAGGATCAGGACCTCTGAAATTATGATCCTAGACACAAAGTCTAGGATCATAGATTATATTTATTATACTTGTTATAACTCACAGCACCAAACACCATGATAGTTCATAGTAAGATCTAACAGAAAATTTATATTTGTAATATTAAAGACACTCCAAAATCACTGCAGATGGTGACTGCAGCCATGAAATTAAAATAAACTCCTTGGAAGAAAAGCTATGACCAATCTAGACAGCATATTAAAAAGCAAAGACATTACTCTGCTGACAAAGGTCTAGAGAATCAAAGCTATGGTTTTTCCAGGAGTCATGTATGGATGTAAGAGTTGGACAGTAAAGAAAACTGAGCACCGAAGAACTGATGCTTTTGAACTGTGGTGTTGGAGAAGACTCTTGAGAGTCCCTTGGACAGCAAGGAGATGAAATAAGTCAATCCTAGAGGAAATCAGTCCTGAATATTCATTGGAAGGACTGATGTTGAAGCTGAAGCTCCAATACTTTGGCCACCCGATGTGAAGAAGTGACTCATTGGAAAAGACCCTGATGGTAGGAAAGATTGAAGGTGGGAGGAGAAGGGGATGACAGAGGATGAGATGGTTGGATGGCATCACCAACTCAATGGACATGAGTTTGAGCAAGCCCCGGGAGTTGGTGATGGACAGGGAGGCCCGGCATTCTGCAATCCATGGGGTCACAAAGTCAGACACTACTGAGAGACTGAACTGAGTGTAAAAGACTATTGAGTTCCAGAATTTAATTCAAGGTGTTTCAAAAAAAAATCCAACCCAAGGTTCAAGCCTGTCTCTGAGAGCTAGATCCCCCTTTTCTTTTTTATCTTCTAAAAGTTCACCATCCTTCCTCACACACCCAAATGAACTTTCACACTATTCAGTCCTTTTCACTAGAATGGGAATCACTGATACAAAAGAGCCCCAACACCCAAAGCACTTGCTTCAGTTCCTGCAGTTCAGTTCAGTTCAGTCACTCAGTCTTGTCCAACTCTTTGCGACCCCATGAATCGCAGCACGCCAGGCTTCCCTGTCCATCTCCTTATTTCACATATTTTAACTAATTACTATACAAATGAAAGTTGTTTACTCAACAGGTAGATTGTTAAAAGTACATGTACAAGAAACCAACATCTCTCAGATAGATACCTGTTTGAAAGTTTGTGCTTTCGAAAGTAAATAACATCAGAAATTAAATTATATAGAAGGAAACTTATACGTAAGCTGTTCACAGTCACTGAAATGAAAGATAGATGTTAAAGGGAATGAGAATGGGATGGTAAGTAATGAGAAGTAAGAACATCTTCTTAACTTTTTCTGAGGAGAATTTCCCCTGGCCTATGGTGTCTTTCTGGAATCCAGAACTAGAAAATAGCTTTTATCCTATTGGCTGGAGTGTAATTGTTCTCTCCAGAAGTTGTCAAGTGGTGTGTGTACGTGTGTGTGTGTGTGTAGAGGATGCTTTGTGAGACTCACTGAGCTGCACATAACTCACTGCCATGTATTTGTGTAACTGGAGTCATCTCAGATTGTTTTGCTGACTTGTTTTCACACTCTGTTTCAAAACTGTTGAATTAGACCACTCTGGAACCCCTGAGAAAGTCCTCCAGACCAAGGTGGGCAAGAGCAGGTTCCAGCCAGAGCTGACTCACTACAGTGCATCTGAATGTTGTTTTACACATTTTCACGACCAAGTTGCTCCTGATTGAACTTACTCACACTTTCATGTTGGAGCATTTGGCCCTTGCCAATCCCCAACCTAGGGATCAAACCTGTGTCTCCTGTGTATCCTGCATTGGCAGGCGGATTCTTTACCACTAGTGCCACCTGGGAAGCCCCAGATAAAGTAAGTTTGCCCTTTTTCTCAGCCTTTGCCCATGATATAATTTGTTTTTAAATATAACTACATAGTTGTGGAATAAAATTCGTATTTTATGAGAAAAATTTAAACATAAAAAATTCTTCTCTAACCTCTGGCTTCCCCTCTCCCCAACTGTGCATTGCATATTTGCAATACATGGACCAAACCTCCCCCACCGGCAGGAATACCTGCTCAACTCTAAAGAGCAACCTTCTCCAGCGGCATTGACAGCTCCTTTAAGATAACATTCCTCCCTGCTCTTGCAAGGGGTCACGTGAACCACCACAACGATGCTTACATTTGCATTATGTAAACTGTCAATCTCACATCATTTCAGGTACAGCCCTCTGTCTCAAGGAAATTTATAGAACTGTGCCTTCTACCAGGTGAAACAGTTCTCAGAGCTTTCTGAGATGCTCTTCCCAGTTTATAACCCTCAAGTTTGGCTCAAATAAAATTTTCCAATTCTTTCTTAGATCGTCAACGTAGTCTAATTATTGGGGAAAAAGAGTTGCAAGCATCGGGAGAGAGGGCCACAGGGCAAAATATTCCAAGGATCTTGATATTTTCCTCCTGTTAGCCTTGTCTCCTACTCTTTTTCTTCCACACTGTTAAGCTTTACAGCTTTGAACAGTAGACATTTAGTGCGGTGACTATATTATTGGCATGATTGTGGTTTGGGACTTGAAGTTTTTAGAGGGCAGAGATAAGTTGAAAATCACATCCTGTGGAGAAGTGCTTAGTAAATAAGAATGAGGGGCATCTTCTACAAGCATTTGAGAAGATCCCTTGTCACTTTCAGGTGTAGATTTCTGCGCAGTGGATGACCCAGTAAACACAATGATACCTTTGATTCCTGGGAGGGATAGGTTTATTAAGGAAGGGAGGAAAAGAGGAAGTAACATTCAAATCTAGTCTCTCTCATAAACTGAGCTCCTCAACACACACACACATTCACACATACACACTCACTCACTCACTCATTGGCACACAGACACACACAGAATTTGCTATTCTTTAGCTAATGGGATTGGCACTGCTTAAAGCAGATTGCTAGGTCATTGTCTGCGACCACAGCAAGAGAAACATTATTTAAAGGTCATTCAGACCCTAAAAGAAGCGGCTGAGCAGAGTAATTATCAGAAACTCTCCATTAACTGGGGCATCTTTGCTCTTCGTCTGAGTTGGTTTAATAAGGCCCACTAATGGGGCTGTGGGGGAGGGGACCGCTAACGGCTCTAAAAAAGCCCCTTCTTCGCCCCTTTACCTCTGGGGACTGTCTTTAGAGACGCTGACAGTGAAGCCAGAAGTTACCATACTGCAAAATGACCTTCACAAAAACTTGGTGTGGACCCCTACTGCTCAGGATTCTAGATTTCAGAATGAGGAAACATCATTGTCCCTTTCTTCTTTATTGCAAGGTGATTTCCCCCCACTTCCTCTTACTGGTCCTTGGCCCTTTGGGTTTTGGGGAATGTGTCATTGAAAACAGCGGCACTCGGTAGGAATAAAGCAGGATGACGCCCTGGGCAATTTCCCCTTTAGCTTGCTGCTGCTTCTCATCTTCCAGGGGTCTACTTCTCCAGAAAAATCACTGTCCCATTATTTCTTTTAAGTCTGTGATGCACTTACGTTTCAGACTTAGGATGGCCACTTGGATTCAAACTGCCGTGTTATAATCAGCCAGCTTTAACAAAGGCCTCAAACACTCAGCTTTCCTGGAGGCTTGTATCTCACAAGGGAACTCTTGTGTGTTACTTATAGTTTTAGCTGGGAAGTGACCTGAACTGTCCATTTCTCACATCCCCTGGTCCAACCCTAGACGAAGCTGTCATCTCTTCTCCCCTGGGTGACTGCAATCCTCCCCTAGCTAGTCTTCCAGCAGCACTGTTTGCCTCCCAACTCATTCTCCATACAACAACCAGAACAACTCTTTCAAAACATAAATGTAATTAAACATCTCAGTGGCCTCCTGTTATTCATGAGAATTCTTGATATACTCTACAAGACCCAACATGGTCTGGCCCTTTCTTCCTCTCTAGTAATGTCTTATATCATGCTTTCTCCAGCTATTTGTTCCAGTCACTGGGGCCTTTTTCAGTGATGGATCATGTCCTGATCATTCCTGCCACAGGGCCTTTGCACATCTTTCTTCCTGGTATTCCTTTTGTCTAGTACCGTCCACTCATCCTTCAGCTGTCAGATCAGTAGGCAGATCTTCAGGAAAGTCTTCCCTGACTGCTCTTCTGGGTCAATAACTTTTATTTCATTCATTTATAAACCATATATGCCTTCATGGCATGTGTGCATGCTCAGTTGCTTCAGTTGTGTCTGACTCTTTGCAACCCCATGGACCTTAGCCTGCCAGGCTCCTCTGTCCATGGGATTTCCCAGGCAAGAATATTGGAGTGGGTTGCCATGCCCTCCTCCAGGGGATCTGCCTGATCCAGGTATCAAACCTTCGTCTCCTGAGTCTCCTACATTGCAGATGGATTCTTTACCACTGAGCCGCTAGGGAAGCCCACTGCAATTAAACTTTTACATTTATTGGAACGATTTGTATATTTATAATTACCTCCTCAAGAGACTGTAATGTCATGAGAACAGTCATAATCTCTGTAAGCAATAATTACATCTGGTTTTGTACATCTGTATCCTCAGGGCTCAGAACAATATCTGTGACCTAAGTAATTGCCTATTTTCAATTTTTCAACCAAAGTTTGTTCCCTGAGAGGTTTCCAAGACACTACATTTGGAATTACCTATACTCCATATTTTCCCCTATCAGAGTACAGGCCTGTTCTCCTTTCCTGTGAGATTAAAGACTAATTTTCTAGTTTCAGAGGTAGAACTAAAAGCACATTCTTATTCCCCTAATAAGTGGACCCATATGCAGTAACATAGATTCACAAGGCTCAAAGAAGCACCACAAGCTTTAATGATACCTCCTGTTTTGTCATGACCTAGTGGGAAAGAGAATGGGTGTATAGCCAAAGAGGAGAGGCAAGGATTACAGATTGTCAGCACTGCAGGCATATCGGCACAGAGATGGCCAGGTGTGATTGTTCCAGTTGGTTTTGGCCCCCATGAAAACTGAGGACTTTCTCTACTGGTTGGAGAAAGAAGGGTGGAGCTCGGCAGATGCAAAGTAAGAGCACAGATTTGAATGTGTGTTCTGTTGCTTGGAGTGTTCTGGGGAGATGGCCATCAAGGCTGGCCTAAATGGGGCAAGCTGAGTGTCCTGTGACTTGCACTGAGCAGCACCAGGCATTCAGACAGTGGACTCACCAATCGCACATACTCACTCCTTTTAAAAACTAAGGCTGGAAGTCAACTGCACACTTGAATTTCACAGTTGTGGCCAACTAAATTCAGACTGCTCTATTGTAATCAAGCTGCATCAGCCAGCCTTGAGCTTCCACTAATTTAGAAACAGTTTGGAAATTAAAGGAAAAAAGTCTTATGATAAAGTTATGTTTTCAGAGAATCTGAGGTTCCGTAAAGAAACTGTCTGCAAAGGCCAGCATGTCCTTTGTCCCTTATCATGTAACTGTAAATTCACGTGGTCACATGCATGGATTCCAGATATACTCAAGTTCAGAACCAGGACCAGAAAGTTTTGTGGACTTGGTAATAGTGGAATAGATGGCTGCAAATTGTTACATAATCTCTACTGTTGTCTAAATTACTGAGAAAATCTGCAAACCTCCAAACTCAGTTAACATGTATCCTATGAGCATCTCTCGACTCTCAAACTACAAAGGACACAGAAGAGTATAAAATAGGGTGTCTACTTATCACAGAGAACTGGCAATCTATAATGAAAGATACATGTTTTACAAATAAATGAGACAACAGGTACAATGAATCCTGAATTGTTGGGTTCTAGTCCAGAGTCTCTACAAACGTGGTCCACAACCTGTAGCATCAGCATCACTTGGAAGCATTGTTAGAAATGCAGGCTTCCGGACCTACTGCAGTTCCACTGAAACAATCTCTGGGGGCAGGAAAACAGGAGGCTGACAATCTCTCCAGCGGCTTCTCATACATACTGAAGTTTTAAGGCATTATAAAAGTTGAGGAAAGACGTTTGAATGGAGTGAGAACTTGGGGAAGTGTTTCAAGGAAACCCTTGAGTTTAATCTGGGTTGTCCTTGAAAATTAGGTAAGTATAATAGAATTTGGAATAATGAAGGGTTCATGGGAGGGCATTCCAGGCAGAAGGAATAATAGGAACAAAGGCTTGAAGGGGAAAATATACATGGCATGGAAGAAGCTAATGAAAGCTGAAAGTTCGGGAGTGGTATGAAGACAAGGCCAAATCTTGTAAGGAAGTGAGTTTTAGAAAACATGCTACATATAAAATATGAATCTATGTATGCATATATATCGATATCTAGTTTTTTCTGATTTAAAGGATAATATATTTTTGTATAAAAACATAAGACATTAGAGAAGTGAGCAATACAGAAAAAATATAATGTTTCTCATGACCTCCTCAAAAAGAAAAAAAGAAAGTAACATTTTGATGTAGATCCCCTTAGACTTTTTTCTACGCAGAGTCTAATCACCTCTGCCCCTGACAAAAGACAACAAATAAAAGTCTCCTTTGCTTAAGGCTGTGCAACTTTCTTTGTTCATTTCACAACACAGTTCTCTACATTCTTGTCAGTCTTTTCTGTTAGTCCTAAAGATCTACCTCATTTTTTTAAATGGTCCCATGTATTCTCTGTAGAATAAGGTAGCACTTAATGCACGCCTTGCTTTATCACTGTTGGTTCTTAGGCTGGGGAGAATCTGATGAGGCGGTGTTTTAGAATATAGTTGTAAAGAGGGCTATGCTGTGTGATGTGCTCAAACTTTGAGAAGATCAGCTTGAGTGGAAGCCTGGTTATTCTGAGCCAGCTCTTTACTGAAGTGACCATAGGAGGCTATAGCTAAATATTAATATCTACTTCTGTATCTGTTTGTATATGTATATCAATATATGTGGGTTTCTCTGGTGGCTCAGTGGTAAAGAATCTGCCTGAAATGCAGAAGACTGCCTGCAATGCAAGAGATGCAGTTTCAATCACTTGTTTGGGAAGGTCCCCTGCAGAAGGAAATGGCAACCCACTTCAGTATTCTTGCCTGGGAAACCCCATGGACAGAGGAGCCTGGCGGGCTAACCCCAGGGGTTTGCAAAGAGTCAGACACGACTTAGCGACTGAACAACAGCACAACAGAGATAAACATCTTCTGAAAATGGGTTGTTTTAGCAGATTGTCCATTCAGACTGCAATAACAAAATACCATAATCTGAGTAGTTTTTAAACAACAAATATTTGCTTCTCACCATTCTAGAGGCTGGGAAGTCCAAGATCTTGGCACCTGCAGATGTGGAGTCTGGGTAAGACCCAGACTTACCTCTTCCTCGTGGAAGGCACCCTCTCCCTGGGCCCTCACATGGTGGGAGGGGCATGGGACCTCTCTGGGGTCTCTTTAATAAGGGCACCGGTTCCCTCACTCGTGGAGGCTCCACCCTCATGACCTGATTACCTCCCATACGCCTCACCTCCTAATAGCGTCATCTTTGAGGTTAGTCTCTCAGCATATGAGTTTGAGGGGCACAAACATTCAGAACCTATCGTGGATCTTTCTCCTCCATAGCACTGGGACTGTGTATTAAAATTCTTGTGACTTAAGAAACAAGTGACTTAACCACAAGTCTTTCCTTATGGGAAATTCAAGTATACCCCAAGTTTGTTTATTTCAGTAAATAAAACATTTCAGTAAAGAATCTGTCTGCCTGTGCAGGAGACTCAGGAGACATGGGTTTGATACCTGGGTGGGAAGATCCCCTGGAGGAGGACATGGCTATCCACTCCGGTATTCTTGCCTGGAGAATCCCCTGGACAGAGGAGCTTGGCGGGCTATAATTTATGGGGTCATAAAAAGTTGGCCACGACTAAGCCCGTATGAACCAAATCCCCAGTTTACCTCTATGATATCCATTCTTCCCTCCAGAAAGAACTCCATCTGTATTTGGGATGTTCCAAATAAAAAATGTTCTTAGCTAAAAAAAATACAAAACCAACAACTTTATTTTTCATTCTTGCAGTTAGGATAACAAGTTCTGGCCAATGAGATGTAAGCAAAATCTGATAGATGAGGTTTCTAGGAAAGCTAACTGTTTTCCTCATTTGAAAAAAAGAGACAGGTTTGGCTTGTTGTGAGCATTTTGCTTTTGTTTTTCTTGCTGTATCTTGAGGGGACTGTTAGCACAGGATCTTGAGGTTTAGCAGCTATGCTGCGAGCTTAAAGGGAAAAGACAGACGTGAAGGATGTTGACACCAAAAAACTAGAGGGAGCATGCATCACTGATGGCACTGTCCCTTATGGGAGAAAAATATTCCCCTCCTTGGCTTAAACCATTGTTTAAACCACTAGCTTCCCAATATGAGGACTGAGAACATCATCCCCAATGGATTAAACCATAGAACTTTCTTTGGAGGACAGTTAGAAAAAGAGAGACCTAGAGTCTGACATTCAGTTTCCCACCCCCCACCCCCAGACTTAGCAGAATTATTAAAACCAGCAGTCACCCAAGGGTAGGGCAGTGGGAGCCTAAGGAAACTAACTAAATGCTGTCTGCTGTTCATTATCACCACGTTCCTACAAATGTCAAAAGTCAGAGAAAAAGTCTTTGCCTAAATGCTAAACAATTGTTGAGGTTCCTGAATTTTAATAAGATGCATGAATGTCAACTTAGCACATTTTATTACTTGTTCTTTAGTAAATGTTCTAAATGTTCTACATGGATATTAATTACAAAAATTCCCAGTTATATACTGGGTTTTCAACACACAGGCACATGCAAGCTCATTTCAAATGTAACTTTATACTGGTTCAGGGTTGTCCTAGCTCACTTTAAGGGCCCCAGTTTGTGTTTCCAACCCCTGTGGTACCACAGATGCCTGTCTTTAAGCAGTAGATTTGACGTAAATATCAGAGTGGTTTCAAAGACAAATAATCAGAGCTTCTGTCATTCTTTGTGACTATTTGAACTTTTGGTATTTAAAATAGAAAAGAGTGAAATAGTGCAAACTGCAAGGTGAATATTTCTGATTAGCAATTGCAAAATTTAGTTTATATATAAAATGTTTTACTGAATTCTGACATTATCCTTAATAGAACTCTCTTCTTGTTTATAATGTTGTTAGTTTTTGCAATTATTATTAAATTGTGGTGTTTTAATTCATTACTGTGACTGACCAATATGTAGGTACAAGTTTTTCTTTTTTGACCAGAAAAAACTCACATCATTGTTATTTAGAAGTATTAAGCTGTATTTCCCTTTTTTGTAGTATAAGTTTTTACTCGTATAGTTATATACACAAAATTTAATAAACTATTTCACTGTCTACATTTCTTTTCTTAAAAGACCAGTTTTATTTGTTTTATTTAATTATTATAACTAAAATTAATTTTGTCATATAGAGGATGGTGGTGGTGATGGTTTATTTAGTCTCTAATAAGTCATGTCTGACTCTTGCAAACCCAGGGACTGTAGCCTGCCAGGCTCCTCTGTCCTTGGGATTTCCCAGGCAAGAATACTGGAATGGGTTGCCATTCCTGTCTCCAGGAGATCTTCCCAACCCAGGGATCGAACTTGTGTCTCCTGCATTGGCAGGTGGATTCTCTTATTGCTGAGTCACCCCCATATAGAGGATGATTTTGAGTAGTAAAATTGAAATCACTATTCAAAATGATTTCAATTTTAATTGATTTTCGTACTTATCACCAGTCATTTCATTTCATGACTTCCCAGTTCAAAGGTTTGTTAGAGTCCATCATACGTAGTTTTATTAAAGGGTGCATGGGTGGCGTCCTTTCTGCGTGCTGGCAAATAGGAGTCTTTGCTGTCCTTCCCCAAGTGGCAACACAGCTAAATGCTATTCAGTTTCAACCTCATTCCTTTGCGTTCAGAAAGCATTGCTTTATTGTCATATGAATTTGATGGGCAAAGAAAGTAAAGCTTGTGAAAAGTCTGATTTTTTAAATTTGCTTGTTTCAGGTAGCTTTTCTTAAGAAAGAAAATAGATTATGGCAGGATTTTTTTCCCTCTTAATCTTGTGCTTCAAAAATTTTGTACAAATATATTTTAAGTGTGAATTTCTTCTTTTTTTTTTAATTAAAGTATTTTGTTGTTTAACCACTAAGTTGTATCCAACTCTTTTGCCATCCCATGGACTGTAGCCTGCCAGGCTTCTCTGTCCATGTGAATTCCCAAGCAGGAATACTGGAGTGGGTTACTCTTTCCTCCTCCAGAGGACCTTCCCAACCCAATGATTGAATCAGCAAATTCTTAACCACTGTTCAGTTCAGTTCAGTCACTCAGTCGTGTCCAACTCTTTGTGACCCCATGAATCACAGCACGCCAGGCCTCCCTGTCCATCACCAACTCCCAGATTTTACTCAAACTCATGTCCATCGAGTCAGTGATGCCATCCAGCCATCTCATCCTCTGTCGTCCCCTTTTCCTCCTGCCCCCAATCCCTCCCAGCATCAGAGTCTTTTCTAATGAGTCAACTTTTTGCATGAGGTGACCAAAGTATTGGAGTTTCAGCCTCAACATCAGTCCTTCCAATGAACACCCAAGACTGGTCTCCTTTAAGATGGACTGGTTGGATCTCTTTGCAGTCCAAGGGACTCACAAGAGTCTTCTCCAGCACCACAGTTCAAAAGCATCAATTCTTCAGCACTCAGCTTTCTTCACAGTCCAATTCTCACATCCATACATGATCGCTGAAAAAACCATAGCCTTGACTAGATGGACCTTTGTTGGCAAAGTAATGTGAATTAAAGCTTTTTAACATGCTATCTAGGTTGGTCATAACTTTCCTTTCAAGGAGTAAGCATCTTTTAATTTCATGGCTGCAATCACCATCTGCAGTGATTTTGGATTGACTATGCCAAAGCCTTTGTGTGGATCACAATAAACTGTGGAAAATTCTTCAAGAGATGGGACTACCAAACCACCTGACCTGTCTCTTGAGAAATGTGTATGCAGGTCAGGAAGCAACAGTTAGAACTGGACATGGAACAACAGACTGGTTCCAAATACGAAAAGGAGTACATCAAGGCTGTAGATTGTCACTCTGTTTATTTAACTTCTATGCAGAGTACATCATGAGAAATGCTGGGCTGGAAGAAGCACAAGCTGGAATCAAGATTGCCGGGAGAAATATCAATAACCTCAGATATGCAGATGATACCGCCCTTATGACAGAAAGTGAAGAGGAACTAAAAAGCCTCTTGATGAAAGTGGAAGAGGAGAGTGAAAAAGTTGTCTTAGAGCTCAACATTCAGAAACCTAAGATCATGGCATCTGGTCCCATCACTTCATGGGAAATAGATGGGGAAATAGTGGAAACAGTGTCTTTACCACTGGGCCACCAGTAAAGCCCCTGCATATATCTTTTTGAATTAGAGGTTTTGTCTTTTCTGGATATATCCCCAGGAGTGGGATTGCTGGATCATGTGGTAGCTCTATTTTTAGTGTTTAAAGGAACTTCCATACCATTTTCCATAGTGGTTGTACTAATTTACATTCTCACCAAGAGTATGCGAGGGTTTCCTTTTCTTAAGTGTGGGCTTCTCTTGATGGACTTTACCTAGGACGTGGTTTAGCACTTTTACTCTAAACGTCTTTATTCATTCATCCACGTCTTGTCTTATCTCAGATCTACTTTATAATGGTGCTGACATTTTTTTCCTAACACAACAAAGAACACAAACACAGCCCTACCAGCAGTCACTCATTACTATAATTTAAAAGCCTACCTCTCCTACCCGGAGAGCATCATGCTTAGTAGAATAAGTCAGACAGAGAAAGACAAATGCTGTATATTATCACTTATATGTAGAATCTAAAGAATAAAACAAACTAGTGAATGTAACAAAAAAGAAGCCAACTCATATATAGAGAGAACAAACTAATGAGTACCAGTGGGGAGAGGGAAACTGGATGACAGATGTAGGGAATTAAGAGGTACAAATTACTACACATAAAATGAATAAGTACAAGGATTTATTGCATAGCACAGGGAATACAGGGTTTCCCAGGCGGCTCAGTTGTAAAGAATCCACCTGCCAACACAGGAGACATGGGTTCGATCCCTGGGTTGGGAAGATCCCCTGGAGGAGGAAATGGCAATCCACTCCAGTATTCTTGCCTGGAAAAAAAAAATCTCATGGCCAGAGGAGACTGGTGGACTACAGTCCATGGGGTCTCAAAGAGACACAACTGAGCACACACACACACACACACAAGGAATATAGCCAGTATTTTATGACTATAAATGGAGTATAATCTATAAAAAATTTGCTGTACACTGGAAACTAATATTGTAAACCGTTATACCGCAATATAATATATACACCCATACATACATATACACACATACATACATATATCCACACATACATACATCCATAAAAGCACACAACTCCTTCCCTGGCAATTCTGGTGCCCAACAAGCTGTGACGCACCTCTTCACCCCCATCCTCCTGTGGAGAATGACTCTTCTATCAAATCTCTGGTGGCTGAGTGTTTCCATTCCAAGCTCTTCTCAAGGAACGTCTGCTGACTCTCTTCTTTGCTCTCTCTCTTTTGTTTCCATCATCTAAACTTTTTCATTTCTCTCTCCTGTTCTCTGTATTTTGGGAGTTATTTAACTTGTCACCTATATCACAATAGCCTTAATTTTGCAATATCTTCCAATGTTGTTTTTTTTTTAATCCCAGCATTCAGTTTTAATTTCCTTCCAATCTTTTATCACATAATTTTTCCTTTAAATAAAAATCTTGTTGCATTTTCATTTCACCCTGATGTTTTCTTGTGCTATTTCCTTCTTTTAATAACTCCTAACCCTTCCCTTTGAAAAAGTCCATTGGGACCTACTAAGGCTGTCAGTTCCCTGAATTTTCAGTAGTCTACAGTGGACCAAAGCCTGGAGCAAGCTCTTCCTAGGAGGCTCCTGTGAGTTGTTTCCTTTCTCCTCTTCTGCAATAGTATTTTTTTTTCTCTCTAGGTTGCTGTGTTTTGTTATTTTTACTCATCCTTGAGTAAGGTAATCTATGCCCAGACTGAAGCTTTATCATCAGACGTGTTCTTGAATCCGTTTCTTGTCAAGTGGCGCCAAGCTGAATTCACACAGCTCTCAGATCACTTTTCAGGATGCAGCCGGCTTCCATCCGTGATCTCCTGCAGTAGGATCTTTCCGTGGAGCCCCCTTCTCGATCGTCTCAGCCCATCCCATCTCTTCCTTCCCCCTGAGAGCTAACACTGTGGGAACTTCTCTGGGGGTCCAGTGGCTAAGACTCTGAACTCACAGTGCCGGGCACCTGGGTTCAATCCTTGGTCAGGGAACTAGGGCCCACTTGCCGCAGCTAAAGATCAAAGATCCTGCATGACGCAACTAAGACCCAGCACAGCCAAATAAATAAATATTTTATAAAAGAGAAGAACTAACACTGTGCCAACACTTGTCATAGTTATTTCCTTGTTTTTGTTTTATAGTCTTATCACCTATGTGACAAAGCATTCCTAAATAATTTAACTAGTATTGACTTCTATTAATCACAGTTAAAAGGAATTTTATATCTTTTTGTGACTTGCTTCTTTGACTCAATTTAATGTATCAGTATCCTCTAAACAGGCACACTCCTACAGTTGAGAAAGTCGAATTTATTTCTGGGTGTTGTGAGAGAGAACGCAGTGCTAGAGGAAGCAAGAAGCATCTCAGTAAGAAGATGATTGGATTTCTTTTAAGACCTCATCTTATATGAAAGTGATTTGAAAGAGTTTAGGGAAGTGGAGCTTTGCTCTGGTTTGAATCCCCCTGGTAATGAAGTAATTCTGTGATTGGGTATTACACTAACTCTTACCTAGAAGGAAGACTTGGGAGAGTTTGAAGGCTATCATGCAAAGAAGTGATGTGACATGAAACAAATCAATATTTAATGAATATTGGACCATTAATGGTGTTTCAAGCTAGACTGGATGAGGACCTGAGCAGAGCAAGCCATGCACAATTGAGTTAGAGAGAAAAAGAAGGGTCAGCTCTAAGACACACTAAAATAGGAAAATTAGATATGTAAGCTGGCTATTTCATTTAAGGAGGAGGCCAAAAGAAGGAAGATCAGTTGTTCAGTTACATATGCTGAGTTGACCTTTAATTTGTCATGTCTAAAAGTATCAGACAAATCCTGTTTGTGTTTTATTTGATCATGGCTTCAACAAAATGGTTCAAATCAGTAATAGAGACGTGAGACTGTAAAACTAACTAAACATCAACTCCCCTCCTTTCCCCTGCAAAACTATCTCATTCTATAGGAGTTTTTGTCATTTTGACTTCCAATCAAGTGGAGAAGGGAATGGCACCCCACTCCAGTACTCTTGCCTGGAAAATCCCATGGACGGAGGAGCCTGGTAGGCTTCAGTCCACGGGGTCGCTGAGTCAGACACGACTTAGCGACTTCACTTTCACTTTTCACTTTCATGCATTGGAGAAGGAAATGGCAACCCACTCCAGTGTTCTTGCCTGGAGAATTCCAGGGATGGAGGAGCCTGGTGGGCTGCTGTCTATGGGGTCGCACAGAGCCGGACACGACTGAAGTGACTTAGCAGCAGCAGCAGCAGCAGCAACCAATCAAGAGGCTGTTAGTTGTGGTACAAAAAATATTTAATAAAAACATTAAAACGTTCAAACATATGGAATAATAAAAGAGTAATATAACAAATGCATTTATACCCACTGTCAAATGTTATTATTTTGTGATATTTGCTTTTGACATTTTATTATGAAAAAATTATAGGTTCAGTCCAGTTTCATTCTTCTTCCATCCTTAGAGGCAATCATGATCACACATTTGATGTTTACTCTTTGCTATCTATGATTTTTTAAGAGAAAAATTGCACATATTTAAGATGTACCACATGATGATTTGATGTATATATTCATAATAAAACTATTTACTTTTTAGAGTCAGGATAATTAACATATTATCTCTTCACATAGTTGCCAGTTTTGGGGTGTGATACAAGCACCTAAAATCTACTTCCTTTGCATTTCTAGTATTCAATACAGCAAATTTCTAGTATTCAATACAGTAATAAATTATAACAAAAATTATAGTCATCATACTCTACATTCTATGATTTGTGTACTGATATATCATGAGAAACACTGGGCTGGAAGAAGCACAAGCTGGAATCAAGATTGCAGGGAGAAATATCAATAACCTCAGATATGCAGATGATACCACCCTTATGGCAGAAAGTGAAAAGGAACTAAAAAGCCTCTTGATGAAAGTGAAAGAGGAGAGTGAAAAAGTTGGCTTAAAGCTCAACATTCAGAAAACGAAGATCGTGGCATCTGGTCTCATCACTTCATGGGAAATAGATGGGGAAACAGTGGAAACAGTGTCAGACTTAATTTTTTGGGGCTCCAAAATCACTGCAGGTGGTGATTGCAGCCATGAAATTAAAAGACACTTACTCCTTGGAAGGAAAGTTATGACCAACCTAGATAGCATATTCAAAAGCAGAGACATTACTTTGCCAACAAAAGTTCGTCTAGTCAAGGCTATGGTTTTTCCAGTAGTCATGTATGGATGTGAAAGTTGGACTGTGAAGAAGGCTGAGTGCCGAAGAATTGATGCTTTTGAACTGTGGTGTTGTAAAATACTCTTGAGAGTCCCTTGGACTGCAAGGAGATCCAACCAGTCCATCCTAAAGGAAATCAGTCCTGGGTGTTCATTGGAAGGACTGATGCTGAAGCTGAAACTCCAATACTTTGACCACCTCATGTGAAGAGTTGACTCATTGGAAAAGACCCTGATTCTGGGAGGGATTGGGGGCAAGAGAAAAGGGGACGACAGAGGATGAGATGGCTGGATGGCATCACCGACTCGATGGACGTGAGTCTGAGTGAACTCCGGGAGTTGGTGATGGACAGGGAGGCCTGGCGTGCTGCGATTCATGGGGTCGCAAAGAGTTGGACACAACTGAGTGACTGAACTGACTGACTGACTGACCATCTACATGGATCCCCACCCAATATACAATATTAATCATTACTTTTTTTTTAACTTTTTATTTTGTTGGGGTATAGCCAACTAACAATGCTGTCATAATTTCAGGTGAAGAGCAGAGACTCAGCCATACATACACAAGTATCCATTCTCCTCCAAACTTGTCTCCTATCCAGGCTGCCACATGATATTGAGCAGAGTTCCATGTTGTATACAGTAGTCCTTGTTGGTTATCTTATTTGTTATGTTTTAAAAGTTTCTAGGAGGGAGTTCCCTGGGGGTCCAGTGGTTAGGATCCAGGACTTTCACTACCATGGCCTGGGTTCAATTCCTACTCTAGGAATTAGGATCCTACAAGCTATGAGGAGCAGCCAAAAAAAAAAAAAGCTTACAGAAATATAACTTATGTAAAAATGCATATTGTACTGATAGTTACTGCATATAATATGATTAAGGTTATTACAATTTCTCAATTTTATGCTTTTATTATTATCCCTATTGCTACATACAAATTTGGTTCATTTGTTTTAATTTTTATTATGTGAATTTTTATAGAAGTATAATATACAGAAAAGCATACAAGTTATAAATACACAATTTGATGAATTTTTACATAGTGTAACCAGAAGCTATTAATAGATCAAGGAAGAGAACATTAACAGCACGCAAAATATCCTTTTGTGAATGAAATCATGTTATGTGTAGCAACAAGGATGGAGTTAGAGATTATCATACTAAGTGAAGTAAATCAGGAAAAGAAAGATAAATATCATATGATATCACTTATACGTGGAATCTAAAATACTACGCAAATGAACCTACCTGCAAAGAGTCGGACACGACTGAGCGACTGATCTGATCTGATCTGATCTGATAAAACAGAAGCAGATTCACAGACATATAGAACATTGATTGCCACAGGAACAGTGGGGGTGATGGGAAGGTGGATTGGGAGTTTGGGATTAGCAGATGCAAACTACTGTGTGTGAATGGATAAACAACAAAGTCCCGCTGTATTGCACAAGGAACTATATTTAATATCCGGGGATAAACTGTACTAGGTGAGAATATTAAAAAATGTCTACACATGTATAAATGAATCACTTTGCTGTACTGAAGAAACTAACATTGCAAATTAACTGTAGTGTAATTTTTAAAAATTGCACAAAATTCCCTTCATACATTTCTATTCAATACATTCCTCCTCCAGAGCAATCACCCCATCAACATTAGATTTATCTCTGGACTTTTTAGGAATGTAATCAAAACAGTGCAGTTTTTCTATTTTGACTTCTTCTGCTTAACATTATATTTGTGGGATGCATCTATATTGGTATTCATGTAGTTATAGTTCATATCTTTTCATTGCTTTATGAATAAACTGTATATCATTGCTTTATCTATTGTTCGAATATACCACATTTCATTTATCTATTCTGCTGTTAATGGGTATTGGAGATGTTTCAAGACTTTGGCCATTATAAATAATGCTGCTATGAACATGTTTTCTGGTGAATAGATACATGCATTTCTGTTGGATAAATAGGAGTAGAATTGCTGAGTCCAGCTTTGATAGATATTGCCAAACCGTTCCCTAAAGTGGGTGTACCAATTTACAATCACTACAACCCACAGTCATATATGAGAGTTCTGGTTGCTCCACGTTCTCACCAATACATGGCATTGTCAGTCCTTCTCTTTTTAGTTGCTCTGGTGATAGGTAGGGGTGTCTAGTTATAACTTGTATTTGCTTGTTGACTGGTGAGTTTTAATACATTTTCCCGTGTTCACTGGCCATTTGGATTCCTCCTTTGAGAAGTTCTTGTTCAAATCTTCTGTTTTATATTTTGTTGTTTTTAAAAAAATGATTTGTAGGATAAATGCATTGCTAATAGTTTCATTTATCTGTGGTTTTCCTTTTCACTTTCCTAGAGATTTCTTTTAACGAATAGCAGTTCTTAATTTTAATATAGCCTTATTTATTAGGTTTTTTCTTCTTTATGGTCAATTTTGTGTGTGTCCTATTTAAGAAATCTTTTCTTATGTCAAGGTCATAAAAGACCTTTACTTTTAAACTAGGTGGTGTTTTTTTTTAACTGATGGATAATATTTCATCTGGTGATGGATATTTACATTGTATCCAGTTTCTTGCTGGGCTATATGTATTTGTAAGAGTGTAGGCTTCAGCCTCAGATTTTGGTTCAGATCCTACAGTGTCATTTCACTGCTGTGTAATATTGGACAATTCACTTAAACTTTCTGACTTCTTTTACCTCATCTGAAAAATGGAGATAACAGAACCTATTGCCTGACCGAGGCAAGTCATATTGCTTTTTGAAGACAGAAATAGTCCCCTTTCTTAATTTCTTTGGTGTGTCCCAGAATCTTTAGATATTAGAATACAAATTCTTTGGGTTTGAGGCTTAAAATTTTCTTTATTGAAATACAGTTAATATCACATGGTAAATAGTTTAAGCAATACAAAAATATATAAAATCAAGAGCAAAAACTTCCTCTTTGCTATTCACACACTTGTGCTTTTCTAGTGTTGTCATCTGTAAAATGGAAGTAATATTAAAAATACAGGGTTGCAAAAAGGATTTGGTAGGTTTATTGTCTGTAAAGCACTTAGAAGAGATTTTGGTACATAGCCAGTGCTGAATACATATTAGTTATTTTTATTGTTTTCTTGAAGGTATTTCCCTATCAGTTCACATAATTCCATGATATTCTTGAAAGGCTGTGTGTACTTTCTTAAATGGGTACCTCCACATTTTCTCATTAACCACAATTTCCTTCTGTATATAACTTGGCGAGTTTTTACAAGTATTTCTTTTGTAATTTTTTGAATTTGAATTGTAGAATCAAAAGATGTGGTGTGTTTATATTTTGAAAGGTATTGCTAAATTGTCCTCAAGAAAGTGTATGAATTTGTACTTCCATTAAGTATAAGAATGCCTGTCCTATACTATTAACAATATTCATTATTGAATTTTGTAATCTAATGAACAAATCAACATACCTTATTTAAAAATATGTTTAAAAACTAACAGCTTTATTGAGATATAATTCATGTATCAGACAATTCATCTATTTAAAGTTCACAATTCACGGGTTTTAGCATATTCACAGAATTGTGCAGTCACCATCACAATTGTCATGACCTCAAGAGACGCTAATTATTAGAAGTTACTCCCCATTTCCCCCCAATTTCCAATCCCCCAGCCCCTGATAATTATTGATCTACTTTTTTTCTCTCAAGATTTGCCTATTCTGAGGATTTCATATAATTAGAATCACACAGCATGGTCTTTGTGTCTGGCTTCTTTCACTTAGCATAACATTTTCAAGATTCATTCATGTTTGTAGCCATTAACAGTACTTCATTCTTTGCAGCTGAATAATATTCTAACAAAATGGATGTATCACATTTGGCTTACCCATTCATCTATTGATGAACATTTGGGTTGTTTACTCTTTTGGACTATTATAAATTATGCTACTTTTTTCTTTCCTCTTTTTCTTTTTGCCATACCAGGCAGCTTTTGGAATCTTAGTTCCCTGACCAGGGTTTGAATCTGGGCCCTTCTCAATGAATGCTTTGTGTTCTAACCACTGGACTGCCAGGGAATTCCTTATGCTATTTTTTTTTATTGGTAAATAACATTTATTGTATGGATATACTCATTGTTTTAATATGCAACTATTTGATTGTGAAAGAGAGGAAAATTTTAATATATTTGACCATTTTCCATTTGATTTGTTTTTACTCAACGAATTGTACAAAGTGTTGCATATCAATGACTATATCTCTTTGCCAATTATATTGCAATCTTTTTTCCACTTTGTATATGCTCAAATTTATTTTTCTCTTCCTTTAAGACTTTAGGATTATCTGTCTTACTTAGAAAGTCTTTTTATATGCCAAGATTATTCATCAAAGAAAATCTTTAAAGTTCTGAACTTTTAGTATTATAATTTTATTTTTTTAACATTTAGAATATTAAAATCTTCTGGAAAGTTGGGAGATATAAAGAGTGTGATAAAGGACCTATTTTGTTTCACTTTTTATTCCTAACCAATTTACCTACCATTTATTATTTGATGCATCTACTGGAGAAGGAAATGGCAACCCACTCCAGTATTCTTGCCTGGAGAATCTCATGGACAGGGGAGCCTGGTGGGATTGCAAAGAGTCAGACACGACTGGGCACACAGCACACGTTTTCATACATAATTCACATGTGTATTTGAGTTTATTTCTGATTATTCTAGTCTTTTGAGCTACCTATTTCTTCTCTAGAATATTTTATTATAATGTTATCATATATTTTAATATTTGGTTGTATTAATTACTTCCTCACTATTTTTCAGAATTTTTCTAACTTTTCATTTACATTCTTAATGAACTTTAGTACTAGTAGAGTTTTAAAAAATCTTGATGTTTTGTCTTTACATTGAATTTATAGATCAATTAAATTAATGCTTTGTAATTGCAAATAGTTTTCTCCCTTAATGCTGTAAGCAGAGGGGAAATCTGAAATGGAAAAGGAAGAGGAAGTTAAGGGAGAAGAGACTATTTTTCTTATAAATCACATCTAAAATATGATGTAAAGTGTATTTCTTCTCTGAATAGCGCAAAACACTTTAAAAATAATACTTCAACCTCTAAAACATCCCAACATCACATAATTACTATTTCTAATTTATAGACTGAAAGTGCAAGGCAGAATCCTGGCCATGCTTTTTAACTTTTATATATTTATTCTTAAATGATTTTTCTTATTTTGAATATTCATGAAGAACTGAAAATAAATCTTTCCTGCCTTTCGGCTTTTGGCAGCTTCTACCTGAGTGAAATAAAATAATTGATGAGGTTAAAAGAAAACCTTTTAACCTATCTATCTATAGGTATAGATGAAGGTAGAGATACAGTTGATAGTGATTTTACTGTGATACAAACCTCTTTATGTAAATTTGACTTTTATCCCAAATTTGACTCTAAATGTTCTTGTCAAAATTATTCTCAGGTTATCCAAAGTGATAGGTAATAAACAGAAAAATAAATTAGCTCTCATTCTTAGCTTCTCATACCTCTTAATTTTGAACAGGTTCTTCTAGAGAATCATAAAATTAAAGGTTATTTTCCTGCAATTTTTCTCCCCCTAAATATTTGGATAACATACTGGGGTGACTAAATGGATCGTTCGCATCTACTATGAAGACAGCCAATCTGTAAAGAAAAGCCAAGAGAACAGGGAGCCCAAATGCACTTGGAGTACCTGGAAATTACACCTGGCAGCCAGCGGCCTTTTGTGCTGCTTTGCTGGACTGTGTTTTCTGGCCGCAGGCTTTCAAGGGTACCTTTATTTCACTGATTACTAAATTAGTGTTGGATTTAATGAGCGAGATCTGTCCTTTTATTTGTGCCTTTTTTCCTTCTTCTTCTTACTTAAAAAAAAAAAAAAAAGGATCAGCATCACAAAAGCTTTGTACATTTCTAGTTTGCTTTTGATGATATGACCATTTGCTCCCATCTATCTCCATGGTAATGAGCTTCTTCTACCCCCACTTTCCGAAGCCTCAGATACTTAGGAAGCTTCAGTCCCAGAGTAGAGTTGCATGCTAAAATAATGCAGAGAAACAAATTGGTCTCTGTAAATAGGCTCCATCTTCAAAGCATTAGAATATTCTTCAAAATGTGATCCATTTTCTTTGCTTGAAAACAGGTGTGTTTTAGATAAAAATATTTGAAAGTAAAATTTGGCATCTCAGGAAATGCATCTTAGTAAGTACCTATTTTCCAAAACAAGGCTTAGATAGGATTTCAAAATTAGAAGAGGCCTCAGATTTCATCTAGCCCAAGATTTTTACTGTACATTTGAGGAAACTGAGGCTTAACAAAGTTCATTGTCTTTTTCTAATCATAAGTTGGGACTAGGGCTTACATCTTCCAGCAAGGTATTCTTTCCTCTGTTACCAATAGTTCAACAATATTAATAATAACTATTAATGATATTAATAGCAATTGCTATTACTTAGTACTAATAAAAGTGATAATGCACAGAATATGTACTGTAAAATGTAAATAATTACTATTAAGTCTATGCTTGGCAACTTTTCACTGTAACATGAAGTTCTTTAAAACTGATCTTTCAGTTTTCAAATTGTACCATCTCAAAGAATATACTCATAGAAGTCAATATTCCTAAAAGATTATATATATGTTTATATATATACACACATATATGCACACACATATATTTTAGTATATAAATAAAATAGCAACAGTGGTAATTTCTGAGTAGTGATTACTGTTTTCTTTTTTATAATTTTCTGTATTAATATGTATTGCTTTCTTTATAAGAAAAAAAGACTTTTTAATTTTAGAAAAAAAATGTTGCTCATTTGTTGCTTAAGATGTAACTCATTCATATTTGGCCCATGCCACTGTTCTTTTCCCATCAAAAAGACCCAGAGTAATTTATGGTTCACAATAGCTGCAGATATTCTGCTCTGCTCCACCTACTAAGAGTCAGTGTGAGGCCTGAAAGGGCCACACGTCTTCAGAATTCACAGAGTATCAGGGGTTCTCACTTAGCCAGGAAAGAATTGACTGTAAACCCAAGATCTTTGTAAAGAATATCCTCTTTACAACTTTTTTTTTTTGACCCACTTTTTGCTTATTGTTTTGTTGAAGAGCTAGTTTTAAGGTAAAGATAACATTAAATGCTACTTCTATGACCTTTTCAACCCCTCGAAGTACTTCACATACCTTAACCCATTTATGGTTTCATTAAAGTTATGTGTTCAGTCTTGGGGACTCAACACAGTTCACAAACAAAACGCAATGATCAACTGTACCTTGGAAATCATGGGAAACTCTCCAGGAACAAAGAGGTGTCTAAGAATAACAATAAATGGGCCACAGTATCTGACATGGTGACAATCTCCAGCAAATCCCACTGTGTGGGGCAGATGCTGAGAAAATGTCCCCTAAGAGATTCCAATTTAACGATCAGGGCTTGGTTATTATTTAAAGCATTTATCCCCAGTTAACTAACATCCCGTCAGACTGAGCCAGTTGCAAGCTATAAATTCGTCTCTGCTCTTAGCCATATAAAACACTGCAAACAACTGAGTTTAACTTCCATTGATTTTTCCCTGTTTGACTACAATCAAAGTCAACTAGATTCAAAAAGCTATTATTAAATCAATAATAATATTGATTCAATCTTTTTTTTTTAGAAGGATAATGCTTGAGACCTTGAGAAATGATCAAATGGTCATTTATTCTCTCTTCTTTTCACTGAGCTTAAACATCTTCCTGGGAACAACTCTAACTGAAGATCACAGAAGAATAGAAAAGAAATAAGCAATTTATGATGGGATGTTAAAAATTAATGGGAAGTAACCAAATATCTTGAACCAATGTGTCCAATATAGATCTCTAGATTCTTGCCCTTCTCCACACTGTTATTCACCAGGTTAAATCCAAAATAAGAGTCATCTTTGGCTCCTGTCTTTCCCTCACTCCCAAATTCAGTCCCTCAGCAAATCCCCTGCTAGCTCAGCTTACAAAAAATTCCCATATTCCTCTGCTTCTCCACTTCTTTTCCTCTCCACAGCTGTCCCTGGTCCACGCTCCTGGACCATGTCTCATAGGAACTCCGCGACTCCTCTCCAGCCACCCGTTGGTGACCCACACTATGATCTATCCTCCACATGGCAGCCAGATTTAGCACATAAATCAGATTGTACATGTCATGCCCCTGCCAAAAGGATCCCTTTTCATGGAACAAAATCCAAGCTCTTTTTTTTAACCTAGAGTTCCTACTGGATCTAGGCACTGCCTACATCAAGCCTCTTCTCCCAGCCCCTCCCTTGCTTTCTTTTCTGACTGTATTGTTCCCATGCTGCCCCTAGTTCTGCAGTTACTCTCTCCAAGGGCCTTCATGTGATTTCCCCTTTCATGTCATTAAAGACTGCCTAATTGCTTTCTTCTCCCAAGAAGAGCTTTCCCTCACCATCCTATCTAAGATGGTACCTTGCTCTTCACTCCTTGACTTGCTGTACTCTTCATCATACTATTTGTTTGTTTGTTTTCTGCCTCTGCCTCCAGGATGCAGTCGTCACAGGTCTTTCTTGTTCTCTATTACTATCTGAGCTCTGAGAGCAGTTCTGCGCACACAGAAGCCACTTGATAAGTATCCGTAGAGTGAAGGAAAGGTCTTATCATATTAATAGTCTTTCTCCCATGAAAGAGACCATTATGGGGATGAAGATCAATGTTAGAGGTGATCAGGATACCTGGAGAATACGAAATCAGCATTCAGTATATACAATAGCAAGCAAATTGCATTTCTACCATGGATCACCATAGACATACATAAGCACTTCACATGGATATTTGGGTGTAGATTTTGGGGGCTCAGAGAGGTGCTAACCCAACAAATATACTGTATTAAAGAGAGGCTCACTGCAGTCTTTTATGTAAGTGTTTATCGCCCCCTTCAGGTGGTTATGGTCTTAGGGTAGAGACTGTGCTTGCTCATCTCCCTGTATTTTATTGCAAATTGTAGGTATATCACCTACAATAGTTGCTGAACTGAATGACACTGGTTCTTTCCGCATCTGGGGTAAATTTTTAGAGATCTGCTTGTCTCCCAAGTCTGATTACTTTTTAGATTCGTGTGTGTGTGTGTGTGTGTACACATTCAAAACAAAAATACCTATTTTAAAGGGATTAGATTTTTAAATAAATGGTGCTGGGACTATTTGGAAAAAGATAAAATTAAACCCATACCTCATACCAGAGTCAGAAATCAATTCAAAGTGATCAGAGATCTAAATGTAAAATACTAAATCATACAGCTACCAGAAGACAACAGCAATGAATCCTTCAACTTTGGCATAGGAAAAGACTCAAAATCTAAAAGCAATGAAAACATACATTTAGGTATATTTGGCTGCATGGAATATTAAACTTTTTGTTTCTAGATGGCTAAAACCAGCCAAACCAGTCAATTCTAAAAGAAATCAACCCTGAATATTCACTGGAAGGACTGAAGCTGAAGCTGAAGTTCCAAAACTTTGGCCACCTGACGCGAAGAGCTGATTCACCGCAAAAGACCCTGATGCGGGAAAGATTGAGGGAGGAGAAGTGGACAACAGAGGATGAGATGGTTGGATGGCATCACCGACTCAAAGGACATGAGTTTGAGCAACTTCCGGGAGATAGTGAAGGACAGGGAAGCCTGGCATGCTGCAGTCCGTGGGGTTGCAATGAGTCACATATGACTTAGTGTCTGAACAATAACAATGGCTAAAATAAACAGCTAACAAATTGGGAGAAAATATTTGTAAGATGTATTACAGATAATGGGCTAATATTCTTTTTAAAATTTATTTATTTTTAAATCAAAGGATAATGCTTTACAGAATTTTGTTGTTTTCTGTCAAACATCAACATGAATCAGCCATAGGTGTACATATGTCCCCTCCCTCTTGAAGCTCCCTCCTATCTCCCTCCCCATCCACCCCTCTAGGTTGATAATGAGCCCCTGTTTGAGTTCCCTAAGACGCAAAGAACTTTAAAAATGAGGGACATGGACCCAAAACCTGATGAGAGAATGGAAAAATACATTGATACAATTCTGGTAAGAAAAGGGGAGAGTTTTATTAGTTTTATAAGAAATAGACCATCTGTATTCAGTCTCCACAAGCAAACAGAAGACCCAAATAGAATAATCGAAAGGAGTCAGGGTGAAAGGAACAAAACCCAAACAGTGCAGTACCCTAGAGCTAGCAAGAGCCAGGAAGCTGTTACTACCCTGGGACGGGTGAATGGAGGAGGCTGAGTAGGAGCCCCAGAACCAAACCACAGTGACTCAATGGGGAGGGAGCTGGAGAACAAATACTGTGCCTTCATTCACCAGTCCCGACTCCAGCCATCACTCTCCCGCTGGTATCACCTCATGGCTGGACTCAACCAGGAGCCTCCTGGGACACAGAGCAGGTGAAGAAAGGTGAAGATGTTACCTGGAGAGATGAATGGGGAATACTGCATACAGAAGGGCCTCAAATGATCACAGTACAAACCACCATAGAAACTAAGAATCTGAGGCCACTCCTCCCACCTTTTTTTTTTTTTTTTAAGATTTATTTTTTAGGTGGATCATCTTTTTTAAAAGTCTTTATTGAATTTGTTACAATATTGTTTTTGTTTTATGCTTTGGGTTTTGGCCACTGCCAAGCATGTGGGATCTTAGCTCTCCAAGCAGGGATCAAACCCATACCCCCTGCATTGGAAGGTGGAGTCTTAACCACTGGACAGCCAGGGAAGTCCCTAAGGCCATTTTCTTGTAAGAATATGGCCTGGGCAGGAGTGAAGTTATACCTGAATTTCTGTTATCATGAAGTTTTTAACTATATTATTTTCACCCTAGGAATAAAAAACGTGACAGATGGGAGGTAACTAGAGATTTTTGATGCTACTTTCATTGAAGTATGAGATCTATGTTGCTTTCCCTTGATTTTGGGTGAGTTCTGACTGCTTTGATCAGTGGAGTATTGTGAAAATGACGTTCCCAGACTTGCCCTTAAGAGACTAGCAACTTCCATTCATGTCTCTTGGGACAGTGACTGGAGCTCTGAGCTGCCATGTAAGAAGACTAACTCTCCAGAGGCTGCCATCAAATAAAGAAGCCTATGCTAACCACACAAAGAAACTCCCTGGAGAGGGAGAAGGGGATCAAGAGAGGAAAAAGAGATACCAGCCAGCTTCCAATTGTTCTAGCCTTCCAGATATTCAATTCATTACAGGTGAGGCTCCAGGCATTCTGGAGCAGAAATGGGCTGTCCTTGCTGTGCTGTGTCCAAATATAGGAATAGTAAGTTATTTATTCAACCACTAGGGTTATTGTGCAGCAATAGATAGCTTGAACAGAATTTTGTCCTTGGAAATGGGATGCTCCCCTAACAAATGCCTAAACCGGATGACACTGGCTTTGGGACAGGGTGGTAGGAAGAAGCCAAAAAGGCCATGAAGACAGTTGGTGAGGGGGTGAAGGATGTGGATGCCGGAAAACAGAGGACCCCTTTTATGTAGGGGCAGAAAGTCTAGCAACACTGTCACCTGTGGAAAGTGAAAATTAGAAAGTCTGCTTAATTAACTCATGGGGTCAGCTGGGGAGATGTCCAAGTGGAATGCAGAAAGTGCCAAGCTCCTTTTCCTAGGTCCCATGATAACGTGTAAGATGGGAGGGACTTCCCTGGTGGTCCGGGGGCTAAGACTCTGTGCTCCCAGTGCAGGGGGCCAGGTTCAGTCCTCATTCTGGAAACCAGATCCCATACACTACAACTAAGAGTTCTCATGCTGCAAGTAAAGATTCCACTTGCTGCAACTAGGAAAAAAAAAAAGATCCTGCAGGCGGCAACGAAGATTGAAGATCCTTGGTGCTGCAACTAAGTCAAGTATGTACACACAAGATGGGAGAGATGACCCAATTCTAATGCTTCTAATAAAGAAATCATGCACGTTTTTTGGCAGAATTGGGAGAAAACACAAAGAAATAAAGACTTACTGGGTTCTCAAATAAAACTGTCGGTCATCTCCAGTCACTCCCATTAAAAGATTCTTAAACAAGAAATGGCTTTGGGGCTAAGCTCACATCCAGAGAGTGTGGCTATAAGATACTCTATCAGAGAAATTCAGGGCAGGCCTGGGAGTACTTCTAAGAATCTTAAGACTATGTCTCATAGACCGTCTCAGTAAACACCGGAGCTCTCAGGAATCTCAGGGTGTTGTCCCACACCAGCCTCAAAGGAGGTCCTGGATTTCTACTTTAAATGGACACATTCTACTTCACAGGATGGCAGGGGCTATGGAACAAGGTCGCATTCATTTCATTTGAAATATATGCTGAGTGTCTGCTCTATGCCAGGCACTGTACTAGGCTTGGCAAATTCCTGATAGATACCAATTGTCAAGATTCTGGAACAAGAAATTGGGATTCTCAGAAATTCTTAGAAATTCTCAAAATCATAAGTTATTCTATTACTTTTTTCTGTAATATCTTTTTTTACATTAAAAAATTATTGTTTATTTTGGCTATGCTGGATCTTCATTTCTCCAGTCGTGCGGGCTCCCCTCTAGCTGTTGTGGGGGGCCTCTCATTGCCGTGGCTTCTCCTGTTGAGGAGCACAAGCTCTAGGGCGCATGGGCTCTGTAGTTGTGGTGCAGGGGCTTAGCTGATCCACAGCGTGTGGGATCCTCCCAGCAGTACCTGTGTCCCCTCAACTGGTAGGCAGATTCTTAACCACTGGACCACCAGAGAAGTCCTTCTTCATACGTTTTTAAATAACAACTGACCATAACAGTAAATGGTGAACCGTTTTTCTGTGACAAGGTTATGCTAAAAGGTATCCAAGGTTTTCTGCAAAAAAAAAAAAAAAAAAAGTAATAGTAAATGAATGGCTTATTATTATGGAAATATATACACTGATGCAAGATTATACTATCTTTTGTAAAAAAAAAAAAATAAAGTAAACAGAAACCTCAATTAAAATAAAGTCAGGAGACCAGAAGGGAGAGCTGTTACACCCTAGATGATAGCTGAGTCCAACAAGGGGAAGAAAGACTCCTCTCTCTTTCCTGGCAAGAGATCAGGCAATGAGAGACTCACAACTTGGCCAATGAAAACCCACGAGACTTCAAACTCTCAGTTCCTCCAATGGACCCTTTGTTTACTACCTTCCCCTGCCCCGCCCCACCTCCAACTTCCTTTTCCCTCTTTAAACAGTTCTCTCCACTTTTGCTGGGGACTGGTGCATGCACTGTAGTTGCAGACCCTGAATTGTAATCTTTTACTGATTTCAAATAAACTCATTTGTGCTGGAGAAATAACTGTAGTCTGTTTTAGACTGATAATTTCAGTGACATGTAGCTGGTATCGATATTTGATAATAGAAAACATTAAAAGGCAAACAAGTGCCAAGTACAGTGGTTTTAGAATTTAAAAAATAATACCATGAACATTTAAATTTTAAAAATTATCATTCTTTTAAAAATTGAAGTGTAGTTGATTTCCCACGTACAAGGAGCGATGGCTGCTCAGGTGCAGGAGGGCCAAAAGGAGCTACTCCACGTTGAAGGTCAGGAGGGGCAGCGGTGAGGAGATACCCCTCGTCCAAGGTAAGGAGCAGTGGCTGCGCTTTGCTGGAGCAGCCATGAAGAGATACCCCACATCCAAGGTAAGAGAAACCCAAGGAAGACGGTAGGTGTTGTGAGAGGACATCAGAGGGCAGACACACTGAAACCATAATCACAGAAAACTAGTCAATCTAATCACATGGACCACAGCCTTGATTAACTCAATGAAACTAAGCCATGCTCTGTGGGGCCACCCAAGACGGGCGGGTCATGGTGGAGAGGTCTGACAGAATGTGGTCCACTGGAGAAGGGAATGGCAAACCACTTCAGTAGTCATGCCTTGAGAACCCCACGAACAGTTTGAAAAGGCAAAATGATAGGATACTGAAAGATGAACTCCCCAGGTCAGTAGGTGCCCAATATGCTACTGGAGATCAGTGGAGAAATAACTCCAGAAAGAATGAAGGGATGGAGCCAAAGCAAAAACAATACCCAGATGTGGATGTGACTGGTGATAGAAGCAAGGTCTGATGCTGTAAAGAGCAATATTGCATAGGAACCTGGAATGTCAGGTCCATGAATCAAGGCAAATTGAAAGTGGTCAAACAAGAGATGGCAAGAGTGAATGTTGACATTCTAGGAATCAGCAAACTAAAATGGACTGGAATGGGTGAATTGAACTCAGATGACCATTTATATCTACTACTGCTGGCAGGAATCCCTTAGAAGAAAATACAGTAGCCATTATGGTAAATAAAAGAGCCTGAAATGCAGTACCTGGATGCAGTCTCAAAAATGACAGAATGATCTCTGTTCGTTTCCAAGGCAAACCATTCAATATCACAGTAATCCAAGTCTATGCCCCAACCAGTAACGCTGAAGAAGCTGAACAGTTCTAAGAAGATCTACAAGATCTTTTAGAACTAACACCCAAAAGAGATGTCCTTTTCATCATAGGGGACTGGAATGCAAAAGTAGGAAGTCAAGAAACACCTGGAGTAACAGGCAAATTTGGCCTTGGAATACGGAATGAAGCAGGGCAAAGGCTAATAGAGTTTTGCCAAGAGAATGCACTGGTCATAGCAAACACCCTCTTCCAACAACACAAGAGAGGACTCTACACATGGACATCACCAGATGGTCAACACTGAAATCAGACTGATTATATTCTTTGCAGTCAAAGGTGGAGAAGCTCTATACAGTCAGCAAAAACAACACCGGGAGCTGACTGTGGCTCAGATCATGAACTCCTTATTGCCAAATTCAGACTGAAATTGAATAAAGTAGGGAAAACCACTACACCATTCAGGTATGACCTAAATCAAATCCCTTATGATTATACAGTGGGAGTGAGAAATAGATTTAAGGGCCTAGATCTGATAGATAGAGTGCCTGATGAACTATGGACAGAGGTTCGTGACATTGTACAAGAGACAGGGATCAAGACCATCCCCATGGAAAAGAAATGCAGAAAAGCAAAACGGCTGTCTGAGGAGGGCTTACAAATAGCTGTGAAAAGAACAGAAGCAAAAAGCAAAGGAGAAAAGGAAAGATATAAGCATCTGAATGCAGAGTTCCGAAGAATAGCAGGAAGAGATAAGGAAGCCTTCCTCAGCGATCAATGCAAAGAAATAGAGGAAAACAACAGAATGGGAAAGACTAGAGATCTCTTCAAGAAAATTAGAGATACCAAGGGAAATTTCATGCAAAGATGGGCTCAATAAAGGACAGAAATGGAATGGACCTAAAAGAAGCAGAAGATATTAAGAAAAGGTGGCAAGAATACACAGAAGAACTGTACAAAAAAGAGCTTCATGACCAAGATAATCATGATGGTGTGATCACTCACCTAGAGCCAGACATCCTGGAATGTGAAGTCAAGTGGGCCTTAGAAAGCATCACTACGAACAAAGCTAGTGGAGGTGATGGAATTCCAGTTGAGCTATTTCAAATCCTGAAAGATGATGCTGTGAAAGTGCTACACTCAATATGTCAGCAAATGTGGAAAACTCAGCAGTGGCCACAGGATTGGAAAAGATCAGTTTTCATTCCAATCCCAAAGAAAGGCAATGCCAAAGAATGCTCAAACTACCGCACAATTGCATTCATCTTACATGCTAGTAAAGTAATGCTCAAAATTCTCCAAGCCAGGCTTCAGTAATACGTGAACCGTGAACTTCCAGATGTTCAAGCTGGTTTTAGAAAAGGCAGAGGAACTGGAGATCAAATTGCCAACATCCTCTGGATCATCAGAAAAGCAAGAGAGTTCCAGAAAAACATCTATTTCTGCTTTATTGACTATGCCAAAGCCTTTGACTGTGTAGATCACAATAAACTGTGGAAAATTCTTGAAGAGATGGGAATACCAGACCACCTGACCTGTCTCTTGAAAAACCTATATGCAGGTCAGGAAGCAACAGTTGGAACTGGACATGGAACAACAGATTGGTTCCAAATAGGAAAAGGAGTACATCAAGGCTGTATATTGTCACCCTGCTTATTTAACTTCTATGCAGAGTACATCATGAGAAATGCTGGGCTGGAAGAAGCACAAGCTGGAATCAAGATTGCCGGGAGAAATATCAGCAACTTCAGATATGCAGATGACACCACTCTTATGGCAAAAAGTGAAGAAGAACTAAAAAGCCTCTTGATGAAAGTGAAAGAGGAGAGTGAAAAAGTGGGCTTAAAGCTCAACATTCAGAAAATGAAAATCATGGCATCTGGTCCCATCACTTCATGGGAAATAGATGGGGAAACAGTGGAAACAGTGTCAGACTTTATTTTTTTTGGCTCCAAAATCACTGCAGATGGTGATTGCAGCCATGAAATTAAAAGACGCTTACTCCTTGGAAGGAAAGTTATGACCAACCTATCTAGGTTCAAAAGCATATTCAAAAGCATATTCAAAATATTCAAAATATTCATATTCTAGCATATTCAAAAGCAGAGACATTCCTTTGCCAACAAAGGTCCATCTAGTCAAGGCTATGGTTTTCCCAGTGCTCATGTATGGATGTGAGAGTTGGACTGTGAAGAAGGCTGAGTGCCGAAGAATTGATGCTTTTGAACTGTGGTGTTGGAGAAGACTCTTGAGAGTCCCTTGGACTGCAAGGAGATCCAGCCAGTCCATTCTGAAGGAGATTAGCCCTGGGATTTCTTTGGAAGGAATGATGCTAAAGCTGAAACTCCAGTACTTTGGCCACCTCATGCGAAGAGTTGACTCATTGGAAAGGACTGTGATGCTGGGAGGGATTGGGGGCAGGAGGAGAAGGGGACGACAGAGGATGAGATGGCTGATGGCATCACCGACTCGATGGACGTGAGTTTGGGTGAACTCCGGGAGTTGGTGATGGACAGGGAGGCCTGGCGTGCTGCAATTCATGGGGTCACAGAGAGTCGGACACGACTGAGCGACTGAACTGAACTGAACTGATTTGATTTACAGTGTTGTGTTAGTTTGTGGTGTACAGAAAATGATTCTATTATACATATATATATCCTTTTTCATATTTTTTCCATACGGTTTATAATAAAATACTGAATATGACTTCCCCTGTGCTGTACAGCAGGACCATATTGTTTATCTGTTTTATATACAGTAGTGCGTATCTCCTAATTCCAAACTCCTAATTTATCACTCCCCCATCCCCCTTTCTCTTTGATAACTGTAAGTTTGTTTTCTATTTCTGTGCGTCTGTTTCTGTTAAAAGTTACCATTCTTAAAATGAGCTTTTAACAGCACGCAAAGCATGAATTGCCTTGGTTGTCTTAATCTTTGTCTTGCTTTATGACAAATATTTCAGATATTGAATATTCTTTCATTCTGATATCTATTTTTTTAATTAATCATTTTATTTGCCTGTGTGGAGTCCCAGCTGTGGCACGTGGAATCTACTTCCCTGATGAGGGATCAAACCCTGGCCCCCTGCATTGGGAGTGCAGTCTTAGCCACTAGATCATCCGGGAAGGCCTTGTTCTTTACTTTTGTGTTGATAGTTTAATTGTTGAGAGTATGTCTAGAAGTGTCAAGCTGATTGTTAAGATACATGTAGTTTATTATAAATTCATTCCATTTCTAAAATTAATTTTTATTGGAGTATAGTTGCTTTACAATGTTGTGGTATTTTCTACTGTATCCTTTTTAAAAATGATTAAAATATTGTATTTATCTGATTTTTATTTCATTCTTAAAGTTTATATTATTTTTGCTAATTCAGATTGTAGACCACTTTCAGATTTCACAGTGGAGAGTCCACAAAAACATTTACTCTTCTTCACATTTCTTCTGATAAGGCATATTTTCCTTCATAAGAATCTTTCCAGTAATAATTTTGCTAAGTGATTTTGTTCTTGTTTGTCAAAGCAAAGAAGCTGTCCACATCATATAAACTACTAACATTGCTTAAATGTTTAATAAGGGATATTAGATCTTCTTTCCTATGTTAAGCAATTTGATTCTAATTTTTTTTTTAAAGCAGAATTCTGTTTTTGCTTAGAAGAATTGCATCATGGTTACTTACTTTTTCAACTGCTAATCAAGCCGGTTTCAAGCAATTTAATATTCCTCTCACAATTTTGTAATACTCGTCTTTGAAAACAAGTGTCCCAACTTCAGTGGGCATAAAATCATTTTTCTCATTTGGGGGTCTTTAAAAATCTCTCAATTATTATTTTTTCTGTGTGCTTCAAGGTGCTTTGCATTCAAAAAACCTATAAGTGTTTTTCCCCCATTCTTGTTGCAAAAGAGAATTTTTCACTGGAGAAGATGTGAACAGTATTATAATTTTTCTGATTCTAAAACCTGTCAGGAGGACATCATTTTGCAGATCATACTGGTTAGCCCCAGCCACATCGTCTGGATCCGAGCTCATCGCTTTCACTTTTCTCATGTTCAGGATCTGCACTGTGTATGCTTCCTCTGCTAGTGGTTTTTGAAGCTTTCACCTTTCCAGGATTTGAGTAAAACACTTCTGCTACAGCACAGTGAAGCAGCACAACTGCTGGAAACCTGCCAGATTTTTTTCAAGACTGCCACGCCATCATTGGTAGTTGATATTGGTGGATTCCTTCAAACCAGTAACAGCTCCATGCAGATCATTAATCTTTATTTCTTGTAGGAAGAATTATAATATTTTCCTCTGTTTTCTCAAATGCTTTTCTCGGAATTCAGAAAAACATAAAAATTCCAAGAATTTCTGGAAAGGAATAGAAATACTACAGCAGATGCTGGGGTTACTGCAGTGAACAAGACAGAACAGGTCCCTGCTCTCATGTAAACACAAATGAATGAGCTATTGCAGGTAGTAAAAGGGCACTGAAGACAATAGGGTGGTGTGTCTGGGGACGGGTGTGGTGTGTTTGTTAGTATTGAGGTGTGGTGCCATGTAGCAGGCGATGGCACCCCACTCCAGTACTCTTGCCTGGAAACTCCCATGGATGGAGGAGCCTGGGGGGCTGCAGTCCATGGGGTCTCGAAGAGTCAGACACGATTGATCGACTTCACTTTCACTTTTCACTTTCATGCACTGGAGAAGGAAATGGCAACCCACTCCAGTGTTCTTGCCTGGAGAATCCCAGGGACGGGGGAGCCTAGTCGGCTGCGGTCTATGGGGTCGCACAGAGTCGGACACGACTGAAGCGACTTAGCAGCAGCAGCAGCAGCAGCCATGTAGCAGTAAAGCTACAAGGAGCAGTGGGGTAAAACAGTTTGTTTTTCTCTCGTATAAAAGATACCTAGAGGCTGGTACTTCCTACCCAACTCCCATCCCACAGTACCATTAGTTTTCCAGGTTCCTCTCTGCCCTTCTTCCCACCATCACTGCCGCCTCAGAGTCCAAGATGCTTCCAGAAGCTGCAGTTATTATACTGGCATTCTAGACAGCAGGAGAGAGGAAAATAAGGACTTCTCTGCTGCTGTTTTTTTTTTTTTTTTTTTAGGATTTTTTAATATGGATTTTTTTTAAAGTCTTTATTGAACTTGCTACAAATTGTTTCTGTTTTATGATTAGTTTCTTGGCTATGAGACATGTGGGATCTCAGCTTCCTGACTAGGGATTGAACCCACACCCCATCATTAGAAGGTGAAGTCTTAACCATTGGACTGCCAGGGAAGTCCCCCTGCTTACTCTTAAGGAGGCTTCTAGAAAGTCTCACACAACATTTCCACCTACAACCATTAACCAGACGCATGGCCACATTCAGCTGCTAGCACGGCTAGGAAATATGGATCGGCATACTTGGCATCAAAGTGCCCAGCTAAAGGTCGAGGTTCTATGGGAAGGGACAGCCAGGAGTGCATGGTTTAGGAAGTCTTTTTAGGAAGTGACAATTCACTGGAACTTGAAGAACAAAAAGCTTCTTGTGTGACGATGGGAACAGAACATCTCAGGCAAAGGAAACAGCAAATGCAGAAGAGAAGTGATGGAAAATGTGAAATGTTTGTTGACTTCATGGAATCAAGCCAAGTGAGACTGGGAAGAAGTAAGGAGAGGAGGAGAGGAAAGGGGTCCCGGAGACGGGCAATATCTGGACCACACAGGCCTTCACCTGTCACCACGAGAGATTTGCTTTCATTTTTAAATAATTAAAAAAATTTTTTTAATTGCACTAGAAATTAGTTTTAAGGGAGGGAGAGCAATGCCTTAAATGCTTATTGGAATGCCTAGGTGCTAAAGAGATCTACTCATTAATACACTAGTAGTGACTTGGTTTTAACCTTGATTTCATCCTTGATCATTTAACTGGATGTGGTGAATTATTGCAGAATAATGCCTTTGTTTCTCTGAAGGCAACACGTAAAATTCTACCACCTCATTCGCTGCCTCAATGAGAAACAGGTAATATCATACAGTGAAGTACTTTCTGTGGGGGCCTGGGATGCTGCAGATGTGAGGGACTTCGGGGTGCTAATGAATAAGCAATAGTAATAGCATATCTGTGACCTGGGGGTGGCTCTTTTAACCATTCCTTTTTGATTTTTTAACCTTTATTCTTTCAAGGCAATTAGGTGCTTGGTAGGAATCTGTATTATATTGTTAGGCAAGACTACACGGCCACATGGACATATGTAAATTGACACTTGATTATTAGTTTCTGTTAGATATTTTGTGCTCCCTATCACCATCACAGAGAGTTGAACAAAAGCTATGAGAACTTTTAGCCTCGGTTCTCCGCCGGTTTAGGAATTGCCTCAAATGCCTGTCTGTGGTCGCCCTCTAGTGGTCTAATTAAGCCTAACATTTAAACACCACATAAAAACCAATCTTTTCTATTCATCTACCCACTGACTGGATGGACTGAGTGAGTCTGAGTGAACTCGGGAGTTGGTGATGGACAGGGAGGCCTGGCCTGCTGCGATTCATGGGGTCGCAAAGAGTCGGACACGACTGAGCGACTGATCTGATCTGATCTGATCTGACCATCTTTTCTATTCATCACCCTTCTTGTCTTAGAGAGGAGGGCTTCCCCATGGTTCCTCCTCCCTCTTTTCTGTCTCCTATAAATTGATTTGTGTGACTATTTGGTTGACAGCTATCTCCTCCCCTAACTAGACTGTACTCTGTGTAAGAGCAAGGACCTCTTTTTGCCGTTAGTTCCTGACCCCATTCTTAAATAAACATGTATTGAATGAATAACTGAGAAATAAAAGCCTGAATGTCAAGAACCTTTCCTACTTCTTCACTCCAGCCAAAGTCACTAATTAGGAGAAAATAAGTTCAAGACCTCTGTGATTTCTATTTTCTTTTAAAAAATTTTTTTGATGTGGACCATTTTATTGAATTTTTTACAATACTGCTTCTATTTTATGTTTTGGGTTTTTGGCCGTAAGGTATGTGGAATCTTAGCTCCCTGACCAGGGATTGAACCTACACCCATTGCATTGGAGGGTGAAATCTTAACTACTGGAGCACCAGGGAAGTCGCTTGATATTTTCTTAAAGCAATTGATGCTATTTAAAATTTTTTAAATTAAAGTATAACATATATACCAAATTGTAAGTACACAGTTCTGTGATTTTTCACAAACTGATCACACCCTATAACCAATACCCATATCAAGAAGCAGAACATAAGCAGAAACCCAGACACCCACCGGTGCCCCTTCTCATCACTATTCAAGCCCAGCTTTTAACATCATCCAATCATTTTGCCTGTTTTCTTAGTTTATAAAAAGTGGAATTATACAGTATGGACCTTTTGTATCTGGCTTCTTTTGCAATGTATTACATTCGTGAGTTTCATCCACATTACTTTTTGAAAACCTATCTCAAAGATCAAAAATGGTATGTGCAGAAGTTACAAAAGACTGTTTAAATGACCCTAAGTGAGTTTCATCCACATTACTTTTTGAAAACGTATCTCAAAGATCAAAAATGGTATGTGCAAAAGTTACAAAAGACTGCTTAAATGACCCTAAGTGGCACAGCCATATCTCCTAAGCTGAGAGCAGTCCCCCAAACACTTGGGCAGCCAAAAAACAAGCCATAAAAATGACACCCAGGCTTTTAAAGCAATGACTTAGAACCCTCTGTTCCTCCCCTCAATTCATTCCAAACTTCATGGCAATTCCAAACTTCATGGCAATTCCAAACTTCATGGCAATTTTTCTCCCAGTCCAAATGCTTGGACTGATGTCCACATCCTTCTCCAAGTCCCATGAATTTTGCATTTTTCCTAACTTTCTTCCTGTTTTTTTACCTATATGCTTCTTATTTTGTGTGTGTGTGTGTGTGTGTGTCCCATTTTCTGCTTGAGGGTGGATGGATGGTTGAGGTGGGAACCGTGAAACCGAGTTTAGACATAAGGGAAGGAAGTGAAAAGGGATCCAAGATGGAAAAAATGGCAGCCAGAAATGACATACAGATGAAACAAATATTGTCTCAAGAAATACTTCCATAATCTGAAGGAAAAATAGATTAATTACAAAGGAATAAAAAAAACAACAACTAAATAAATCATAATTATTACATTAAAGGAGAAAATAAGATTTCATTTCTCTCAAAGGAAGGCAGCCTAGGCCTTCAAAAAACTTCCATCCACATTTATGAAATATTCAAATATGAATAGCTGCCCACTTGGGGGAGAGTCTAGGAATGTGTTTGAAGTTGAGTGGCTCTGTAAGCAGCAGTTTTATTATAGAATAACTCCATGTGTCTACCTTACAATAAAGTAGAACACTTGATAGTTTAAATATTGGCTTCCTGAACATGATCATATTTGCTTCTCATAAAATATCTGGCGAGGTAGATAGGGCAGGAATTCTATAGGTATTTGAGAGAAAAGGAAACAGGTTCACAGAACATAAAGCCCTGCAACTGGCAAGAAGCACATTGGATGAGGAGGTAATGTACACGTGGTGGCTACAGTTAATAATACCATGTTGTGTGTTTGAATGGAGTAGGAAATGGCAACCCCCTCCAGCATCCTTGCCTGGAAAATTCCCTGGACAGAGAAGCCTAGCAGGCTACAGTCCATAGGGTCGCAAAGAGTTGGACAGGACTGAGCGACTGAGCATGCACACACACATGTGTATTCGAAAGGGGATAAGAGAGTAGATCTTAAAATTCTCACCACAATAAAAAGCCTCTGTAACTATGTGTGGTGATGGATGTTAGCTGGACTTGTGGTGATCATTTCACATTATGCTGTGCACCTGAAACTAACATAATGTTCTATATCAAGTATTATATCTTGATAAAAACTAAAATAAAACACATTTGAGGCCAAAAAAGAAGACTACTGGAGACTTGAAGTCAAAGCTTTGAATCCCAAATCTTAATTGCTTCTTGCTGCACAATCATACTGTTAATTATAAGAGGGAGCTTTATAGGGAAATTTATAGCAGTTCAAAGTCTGGTTTTCAAAAATGAGATAGCAGACTAAAGGACTATATAGATGCTATGGTTGTGAGGAGACTTGGCCATTCAAAGAAATGTGATTATTTGCCGTTCATTCTAAGTCTTGCCCTCAGGAAATCAGCAAGTTCATTGGCCCTACTTTTTACATAGTTCATGGCAGAACAGTCTTAACTTCACCCAGTAATTCCATGCCACGGTCCACTTGGTTTTATCAACAGGGATTTCTTACATAACTCTAAATCCTCCCAACAGCAAGTTGTTTAAAAAGCACTCTAAATTCTTCAAGGAAGAAGAAATCATATTTTGCTTCATAAAGTCAAAACTGACAGTGCTGCCCTGGGAAAGCAGAGGCGCTAGCCCTGGACTCTGCTCTCAGCTTGTCTTCCTGGTGATGATTGATCTAGTAGCTGGTTTGCAGGCGTTAGCAGAACTGTTCGCTAATGTTGGGCCACAAATCAAGTCACCGGGTTTTCTCGGGATTTTGTAGTGGAGGGCGCTGGCACCTTAGAGGCAGGCATCTGGACTTTCCCCTGCTTTCAATCCATCCCACTTTCCAGTATCCCTTTTGCTTTAGGGGAACGTCTCTTCCTCATTCTCAAGCCAGGTGGCTTCCGTCTAGCTCATTCTATCTCCAGGAATAAGCCCAGGCTTCATCTTAACTCCTTAGAATAGTCTATTCTACTGGCCACAGTGATCAACTCAGGAAGAGGGAAATTAACTCAAAGTAGGCCAGGGAGGCTCAATGCCAAGACTTTCTAAGAACTCCCCATTGGGATTCTGAGCTTCAGGATGCTGTACACCTGTAGCTATGGAGGTCCACCATATATGGAAAGAGCCTGGTGAGAGCAAAGCCCACACAGAGGAAAACAGAGCCGAGGAAGACAGAAGTCTACAAAGAACAGCTCCTGATAATCTTACTTGAATCCCTGCACCCAGCCATGCCCAAGGTTTATAGATCATCCTTTTGGTTAAAGCTTGTATGGGTTAGTTTGCAGACATTTGCAGTTGGAAGAGTTCTGCCCAGTGCAATGTAAGTGATCTCAGTTCAGAGTTATTTGCATTCTGACCCTCTGTAGCCTAATCTTTCCTTTCCTATTTTGCTAGAAGACAGACATGAAACCCAAGAACAGGTCAGACAAGACAGCTGCTGCTAATCTTCTACTAAATGCTCTCTGAGCAAACTTGGATCCACAACATTTGGGGGATTAAGTGTAAATCACTGAACCCTTATCTTTAGCAAGTAAGATATTTGTTCATATAGGCTTCTTTAAATAGTCAACTTTGCCTCTAATTTAAAGTTTAGGTTTAGGTTTTTTAAACGTCTACAAAACTCTAGTGTTGAAAATGTAAGCTGGAAAACGTCTGTCAAGTTAAAACCTTACTTACAAGACTTAAAGAGAAGGGAGAGCCTCATATTCTTGGGGGAAAGGCTCAATGAATTTCCGGACCATAACTTCTGGTTTGTTTTCAAAGGGAGGATGAATAATGCCAGTTATCTTTTTTCTTACTTTTCTTAATACTATGGGTATTAAAACTAGAGAAATAGGGTTTGTTTTTTTTAAAGATTGAAGTAGTTATTTGTGGTGCTTTGAATCTTAAAGAAACTCAACTTATGAAATGAGAATAATCCATTAACTACAGAAAAATACACCATATAATAATAATGCATTAGATATAACAACAAAGGAAGCTTACATATTGTGTACTTACTATATGCCCAATCCTGTACTAAAGGCTTAATATGCATTATTTAATTTATCCCTCACAACAACCGCATCAATCATCTTGTGTAATGAGGCTTAGTGAGGCTAAATAACTTACTCCTGGCCTCCTGGGAAAATATGAATCCAAATCCAGGGCTGTCTGATTGCAGGATTTAATTACCAAACTATGCTGTCTGGATTTCTAATCCCTTCTTTGTTCCCCATTGTGCATAAATTTAACTGAGAGGATATTTTGCTTGCCTGATTGTCATGATTTTTTAAAGTTTAAATCAGTATTACAAATCAGGCTGGTGCATGGATAGCTAACATCAGAATGTATTGATACAGTTTTAGATTTTCATGAAAAGTGAGAAGATATGGTCGCCTGGCCTTTCTCTTCCCTAGGAGAGAGGCAGGGCTTATGTCTGGCTGCCCTCTGTTGATGGGGCAGGTCCACTTGGAGCTGGACCAGTTCTCTGTAAATGCTATTGTAGCTCCCTGGCTTCCTGCTTCTATCCCTCCTCCCAGTTGCCTGTCCTTTGTCTTTAAAGAAACACAGATCCAATTCCATGAAGCCTGCTGAATGCCTTCCAGGGTCTCCTATTACCTGAAAGCACTTCTTATGCTGCTCCACCCCATCTTTCTAGTATATTCTTTGGCCTTTATGTCCACTCACTCCTTATATACTGTCCTCTGGCCATGTTGGGTTCCTCACTGTCCGCCTTATGCACCATATACCTGACACCATATGCCCCTCTGTGTGTTCACGCCTTTCTCTTGCTGTTTTGGTGCATCCATGTCTGTCTGTTTTTTCTCAATGGTTCAGTTCTTCAGTTCAGTTCAGTTCAGTCGCTCAGTCATGTCCGACTCTTTGCGACCCTATGGACTGCAGCACTCCAGGCTTCCCTGTCCATCACCAACTCCCGGAGTTTACTCAAGCTCATGTCCATTGAGTCTGTGATGCCATCCGACCATCTCATCCTCTGTCGTCCCCTTCTCTTTCCGTCTTTAATCTTTCCCAGCATCAGGGTCTTTTCCAATGAGTCAGTTCTTCGCATCAGTTGGCCAAAGTATTGGAGTTTCAGCGTCAGCATCAGTCGTTCCAGTGAATATTCAAGACTGATTTCCTTTAGGATGGACTGGTTGGATCTCCCTGCAGTTCAAAAGAATCAATTCTTTGGCCCTCAGCTTTCTTTATAGTCCAGCTCTCACATCCATACATGACTACTGGAAAAACCATAGCTTTGACTAGATGGACCTTTGTTGGCAAAGTAATGTCTCTGCTTTTTAATATGCTGTCTAGGTTGATCATAGCTTTTCTTCCAAGGAGCAAGCATCTTTTAATTTCATGGCTGCAGTCACCATCTGCAGTGATTTTGGAGCCCAAGAAAATAAAGTCTCTCACTATTTCCATTGTTTCCCCATCTATTTGCCATGAATTACCGCACAATTGCACTTATCTCACACGCTAGAAGATTAATGCTCAAAATTCTCCAAGCCAGGCTTCAACAGTACATGAACCATGAACCTCCAGGTGTTCAAGCTGGATTTAGAGAAGGCAGAGGAACCACCAGAGATCAAATAGCCAACATCTGTTGGATCATCAAAAAAGCAAGAGAGCTCCAGAAAAACATCTACTTCTGCTTTATTGACTATGCCAAAGCCTTTGATTGTGTGGATCACAACAAACTTTGGAAAATTCTTAAGAGAGATGGGAATGCCAGACCACCTGACCTGCCTCCTGAGAAACCTGTATGCAGGTCAAGAAGCAACAGTTAGAACTGGACATGGAACAACAGACTGGTTCCAAATAGGGAGAGGAGTATGTCAAGGCTGTACATTGTCACTCTGCTTATTTAACTTATATGCAGAGTACATCATGAGAAATGCCGGGCTGGAATCCAGCTTTTGAAGCAAAAGCTAGAATCAAGATTGCTGGGAGAAATATCAATAATCTCAGATATGCAGATGACACTACCCTTATGGCGGAAAGTGAAGAAGAACTAAAGAGCCTCTTGATGAAAGTGAAAGAGGAGAGTGAAAAAGTTGGCTTAAAACTCAACATTCAGAAAACTAAGATCACGGCATCCGTTCCCTTGTTTAACTTGTACAAATCATCTGAGAAGAACCTGCCAGTGACTTGTGGCACCGTGCCCTAGATCTGTGGTGGCTTATCGAACCCATTCCTCCCCAGATAAAGGCAGGATTGTCATGGAAGGCAAACCACTATTGTAATGGGAAGTGGGGGTTTGCTGCTCACCATTCAAAAGACAATAAAGAAGCAAGTTTGGTGGAAAGGAAAGCTGGCTTTATTTCTGAAGCCGGGAACGGGAGTGGAGGGTTAGATTCCTGTCCAAAGACTGACTCCACCACCACTGACAATCACTGGGCAAGGGCTTTTATAGATGAAGGGAAGGGGCTACATGTAGAAACAGCACAGTTCCTGACAGTTCACTTCTGACAGTTATCTTGAATTTGGTCCTGCATTATTCTGACCAGCATTATCTTGATTATTTTAAGTACAATTAATCTTCGGTTCCAGAGTCAGTTTGTTCCCATTTCCTGGAGGCTAATTCTCAGAACTGTGGCAGTTTGTGTCATGGCTACAATCTGGTCATCATGCAGATAACTTCTTCCACCTGGTGAGGGTTTTAGTATCTCTAAGACAGCTCACAGAATATGGTTCAGAATATTATCTATAGCCTTTGAGGAGGAACTAAAAATCCTCAACTGTGTTTACTGACTTTATTATTATTTAGTCTTGTTGGACTGATTTCCTTTGTTTCTGTATTTTCTCATTTCACTGATTAAATTTTTTCTTTTCTTTTTTTTTTTTATTGCTGCACCCACAGCATATGGGATCTTAGTTCCCTGACCAAGGATTGAACCTGTGCCCCCTGCATTGGAAGGATGGAGTCTTAACCACTGGACTATTAGAGAAGTCCCTAACTTATTCTTTGGCTAGTTTTTCCACAGACAAAAGGCAGGCTGAGGACACTGGGGGCAAGGACCATAGTGTCCTGCTCTGTTTCACTATGGAGCCCACAGATTTGTTGCAAGAATGTCCGTGGGCAGCAGGGACCCCACAGTCACACCCTCCTTCGTGGTCTCACTGGCAAACTTGTCTGAAATGACAGAAGTTAGAGCATCCAGTCTGGTTTCATGAGAGTTACAGGCCTGAAAAGTCCCCAAACAGCTCTCACTTTTTAGGTGCAAAGATCCCTCTTTCCTCTGTTTCCAGTCCTCTAGGTGGGGAGCTTCTCCTGTTTCTCCCTCTGCCTTTTCTTCTCATTTTGGATGAGATTACATCCTTCAACTATGTCCAGGAAATAGTGTACAGTTGCCCCTAGACTAACACAGGTTTGGACTGTTTGACTCCACTTCTAGGTGGATTTTTTTCTTCGATAAACATACAGTTGGCCATCTACATCCACAGGTTCCATCCAGGGCCTCCAGCGTCAACCCATAGTTGGTTGAATCCTCAGATGTCAAACTGGAGGATGCAGTCGGCCAACTGTACCAGTCACTTTAAAAAAGAAATTGTTTATTTGGCTGCATCTGGTCTTAGTTGCAGCATTCTTTATTTCCAGAATGCAAAATCTTTACTTGCAGCATGTGGGATCTATTTGCCTGACCAGGGATTGAACCTGGACCCCCTGTGTTGGGAGCTCAGAGTCTTAGCCACAGGACGGCCAGGGAAATCCCTCTACCAGCCATTTATAGAAGAGACTTGAGCATCTGGGCATCTTGGTATCCCTGGGGGCTCCTGCAACCCATTCCCTGCAGATACTAAGGGTTGACTGTACATATTTCTGGCCCCCTCTTATCCCCCTCCCCAGCCTTCCTTTGTCAAAGCATGACCTTATCCTGTGTGGAGGAATGTGCAGGATAACACACTGCTTGTTGGTAGTTAGGTAAACTTTGAGGATTCTGGAGTCAGAGAAATCTGGCTTCACATCCTGGCTCTGCTCCTTCTATGTGTATGTGGCCTTAGATGAATCATTTAACTCCTCTGAACTTGTATCCTTGTTAAGTGCAGATACTGCCAATACCTGTCTCATATGGTGGTTGTGAAAAAGATTGGACAAGCAAATGGATGTGAAGTGACTGGTACTGTGCTTGCCACCCTGGACACACTATAAATGTCAATTATTATTGGCTTCGTGGCAGAAAGAAACATTGGCAAAGCAGCAGGACAGTCTTCTGACACTGTTGTCCTTTCAGAAGCTGCTTGATCCCTGTTCACTGATGTGGGAGTTAAATTACACCAGTCAGCTTTCCATGTCTGGATACGTACTCCAGATGTTTAAGGAATTTCAGTATTTCCTGTGTCATAAAGTATCAATGGAAAATTATCTGAACAGTGCCGATTATGTCTTATCTCTAAAATTTTAATAATGTGTGTTATACCTCATGGGGAATTTTTTTGTTTGCTTCTGAGTTAATGGAGATATTAAAACTGAGAGCTCCGAGGGGAAAGCGGGCAGTGAAAAGTCGGCTTCCCACCATGTGGTTATGTTAAAAAGATCCCTGTAGGGTAGCAGTTTCAGTAAATCTTCACTAGCCAAAATCAAGCTGAGATGTAGCAGTTTAAATGGTTCCAACTTTTGTCATTAGGATCACCATCAGTGTGACTCCTGTGACTCTCTCTGTTATTTATTTATTTTTTAGTATTTTCTTATTTTCTAGTATTGCAGAATGTTCCATACTCATATTTATTTTCTCTGTTCCTGCCTCGGAATCAATCACTTCTCCTAAGAGCCCTGGTTCCTTTTATTGGAGAAGCATTCTTAGATGTAAAGGAAAACACAATTGTTTTCCCTTATACCACACACAATACCCTGAAAGCTTTGTATTCTGGTCCCCCGAATGCATGGAGCTTCCTCCCTCCTCCCCAACCTCCCCATCAAGCAATTCCGCAACACCAACTGCGTGTTGCACAATATAATACAATGTTACGCTATCCACCTAGAGGTAGACAGCATCAGATCCTGTGGGTTAAGGGTTCAGTCTTATGAGACTGCCTCCATCTACTCAAAAAATTAGTCTAGATTATTTTTTCACATGGGACCCTTTTAAATACGTGAAAATACTTACTAGTTCTTCTCCAGGTTCAACAGTCCCAGGTTCTTCACTCGTAGGAAATGGTTTTTAGACTCTAAACTCTTCACAATTCTGGTATTCTCTTTAAAAAATGTGACATCTTAGTAAAGATACCTTTATGATGTATGGCCTAGAGATGAGGAATTTGTTTGACTAGTTTGGAGAACATTAGATATATTATTTCCTGTATTCTAGGTACTATAGCTCCCTTATATACACTTATAAATACATTATTTTTAGCCGAGCTTAGAGTTTCTTGATAATTTTTAAAATTCCACAACAAGTACAAACACTATAGTCAGGACAATAAAAAGATAAACAAAATTAACAATAATAGCTAACATCTAATGAGTTACTATATATCAGGCATTTTATAGCATTTTACTATTATTAGCCCCACTGGGCAGCTGTAAAAACTGCAGCTGAGCAGTTAAGTGCTTCCTTGATGTCTCACAACTAGTCCATGGTAATGTTAGTATCAAAGTTTGATTCCCAAAACTAGCACTTGAGAATGTAGAAGCAATACTTCAATCAGAAAACCAGCTAGATGGTTATGTGCTAAGTCTCTTCAGTCACGTCTGACTCTTTGTGACCCTATGGACTACAGCCCCCCAGGCTCCAGGCAAGAATACTGGAGTGGGTTTCCATGCCCTCCTCCAGGGAATCTTCCTAACCCAGGGATCAAACCCAGGTCTCAGTATTGCAGGCAGATTCTTTTACCTCCTGCTTCTTAAATGCGTACCATGAAAATTGTGTTCCATGAAGTATTGAATGGAGGTTATAATGGATGGTGAAGGGGGAAAAGAAACATTTTTAATAGAGCCTGATTAAATAAATATTAAGAGGAAGAGTTTTCAAGAATAAAAGATGCAGAAGAAGTGAGCTGTAGGATATGGAAACCATGGTGAAGAATCTGGTAAGATTTAGCTTAGAATGGACTAGTCTGATTTCAAGGAAAGAAAAGATGATGAGGTAAAATAGAATTTATCTTACTTTCCAAGCCAGGACCCTGGGAGGTGAGGCAGGCCACACCACACTTGGCCACAGAGTCCAAGTGAGTGGGAGAGGTTACAATTCCAAGCGGGAGTGCAGTGGAACCGGTAGGATTTGGGCTCATTTGCAGTGTCCCCCCTCTTCCCTGGTGGCTCAGCTAGTAAAGAATCCACCTGCAATGCGGGAGACCTGGTTCAATCTCCAGATTGGGAAGATCTCCTGGAGAAGGGAAAGGCTACCCACTCCAGTATTCTGGCCTGGAGAATTCCATGGACTATATAGTCCACTGGGTCGCAAAGAGTCCAACTTGACTGAGTGACTTTCACTTACCCTTCCGTGTGAAATGGTTGGTGGAGCTTTTCTGGAACTTTCAACAAAGCCCAAGGAGTATGAGAACAGGAACTATATTCTTGAGCTCTATCAACAGTTACCAATTCCCAGCTTTGAGACCAGCACAAGCTGGGAGGGGGAGGTTTCAGGCTGGAAGAAAAACACACTGCTCAAAACAGCCTCCAGACATAAAGCTTGGTTGTTGTTCCAAAGAGCCAAGATAGTGGCTTTAAATTGCAAGGATTGGCAGAGGAGTTGGACAAGGAGCTCTTCATTATTTCTGAATACACCTAGACTGATCTGAGACATAGTGAGACCAGTGCGATAAGAATAACCATATATGGGGCTTTGCTGGTGGTCCAGTGGCTAAGACTCCCGAGCTCCCAGCGTAGGGCGCTCAGGTGATTTCCCTGGTTAGGGAAGCAACCTCGCATGCTGTAGCCCCTGGGCTGCAAAGAGTTGGACACGACTTAGTGACTAAATAACAGGGAACTAAGATCTCACATGCCACAACTAAGACTCAGTGCAGCCAAATAAATAAATAAACAAATATTTTCAAAAAGAATAACTGCCTATGTCTGTAGACACCAAGAGAGGAAGAGAGAAACAGAGAGGCAGCCAGTGAGATTTGGCATAGCTGCCCCTTTTTTCTAAAAGAGATTAATCAATACTCTGGTGAAAGAACTATTCATATACAATGGTACTAGAGAAAAAATGTAAAGGAGTTGGTTCAGAAATTGTAAGCGAGTAAGTGTTGAGCTTGAAGATGAAGTGAAGAAAGTATTTGAACAATGCTATAGGATCTATTTTGGGCTTCCCTGGTGGCTCAGCAGTAAAGACTTCACCTGCCAATGCAGAAGGCTCAGGAGACACAGGTTCGATCTCTGAGCCAGGGAGATCCCCTGGAGTAGGAAACAGCAACCTGCTCCAGTATCATTGCCTGGAAAACCCCATGGACAGAGGAACCTGATGGGCTACAGTCTATGGTGCAAAGAATTGGACACAACCGAGCACACACACACAAGATCTATGTTACTCATGAACTCAAAGTTTCATAAATTAGAAGTGGATCTGTTGGATGTTGAGAGATAGAGGGGTACACATAGGCTCTGTGAGAAGACACAAACAAGTGCTGGATTTCTTGCTGAGAAGGACCACAGCTGCTCAGGGGAACACAGATCATCCATCAGTCCTGTTTTCTCTTAGGAAACCACCTTCTCTTAGTGTATGCTTATGCTATGCTATGCTATGCTATGCTAAGTCACTTCAGTCGTGTCCGACTCTTAGCGACCCCATGGACTGCAGCCTACAAGGCTCCTCCGTCCATGGGATTTTCCAGGCAAGAATACTTGAGTGGGGTGCCACTGCCTTCTCCGTATGCTTATGCGATGTCACAAAGCTCTCAGACACTGCTATTTGAGTACAATTTACACTTAATAAGATCTTTAGCTAAGTTATAAGTTTACCTTGCCCTCAGGGCTTAACTCAGTGTATTTAAAAGGTGCAAAACAATCTCAATTTGTGAAGTCAGGGAAAGGCTTTTGAACTATATCACTTCCTTCCAGTGAGCACTGGGTGGCGCTGTCACCTAGAGAAAATAAATCTAGGCAGCTGTGCTCCAGGCCTAACTCTACTTACTACAGCATTGAAGTCCTTAATCTGTTAATAAATCTAAATGTGGGTGCATAGGCACTCTGGCATTTTTAAGTCTTCATTACGATTTTCCAAATTTCCTCAGTGAACTTGTAGGTAGTGCTTTCTAGTATAATGGGCAAAATGATATAAAACAATTGGATTCCATTTCTCTAAAAATGTTGGCATTGTTCCTACTGACTTTAATGTTTCTGGATATATCTGGTCTGAAGAACTAGCTAAAAAGTCATTATGTTTAAAATAAACAAACAAAAAACCCTTTTTATTGTTTAAAAATTTATTATTTTTTAAGTGAAAGATAAAATTTAATTGTGTAAGTCACTAAACTGTTGGTGCTGTTTGTTACAGAAGTTAGCTTTCCCTGACCCACACTTTCTTCTTTGCTTCATGCCCTTAAAGCTGGGGTTCACCTTCTGCATCTACACACTCCCTTGGGCATTCTGTTCAGGTTTATGACTTTCAGTACTGTCTACCCACTGATGACTTGCAAACGTGCATCTCCAGCCCAGCTTCTCTCCTGAACTCCAGGTTAATATAATCAGTAACCTGGTTAATGACTCCACTTGAATGTTCACTAACAGCTCAAACTTGTCTTGCCCAAAATGGGATGCCTGATTTTCCTCCAAAGACCTGCTCCCCTGAAGTTCTTCCTGTCTGGGTTGAAGGCAACTCCATTCTTCCAGTTGCTCAAACCAAACTTCTCTCTCACCTCCATGTTGAATCTAGCAAGAATTTTTGTTCTTTCTGTCTTCAGAATCTCACTTCTTACCTCCATAAATGCTACACCACATCCTGAGCCAGAGTCCTCTCATCACTGGCATCTCTCTGCTTGCTTCCTCTTCCCTTTCTCTTTCTTTTTAAAGTTTCTTCAAATAACCTTAGCAATTAATCCTAACGGAAACAATCCCTATCTTAAAATAATGTATTCGATATTCCAGTTTTGTTTTCAGAGGGAAAAAAATGTTTTTTAAAGAAAGCTGGAAAAGCTGAGGTAAAAATAAGTTACTTAATAAATTAAGTTATTGGAATAGTTTCGATGAAAGATAATGAAAGAAAGAGTGGCGGTGAGCATGGAAAGGTTTTTAATAGCTTGTGTTGATTCTTATACGACCACCTTTTCCGGTTCAGAGGTCTAAGTGGCTGGGTAGCTGAGACCTCTTGGGGGAGAATGGGGTCACATGGCTTGTGGAAGAAGCCGTAGTGTTAGTGGTTTTTTAAAAATTTTATTTTAATTTATATATTTTTTAACTGGTGCGTGGGCTTCACTGGTGGCTCAAAGGGTAAAGAATCTGCCTGCAGTGCAGGAGAACTGGGTTCAATCCCTGGGTCGGAAAGATCCCCTGGAGAAAGGAATGGCAACCCACTCCAGTATTCTTGCCTGAAGAATTCCAGGGATGGGGGAGCCTGGCGGGCTACAGTCCATAGGGTCCCAAAGAGTTGGACACGACTGAGTAACTTTCCCTTTCGGTTTGCTTTACAGTATTGTGTTGGTTTCTGCCATGTATCGACATGAATCAGCTATGGGTCTATATATGTCCACACCCTCCCAACTTCCACCCTATCCTACCCCTCTCTGTTGTCAGAGATCACTGGATTTGAGCTCCCTGCACCATACAGAAAATTTCCATTGGCTATCTAATTTTGCATATGGTAATGCATATGTTTCAGCGCTGCTCTCTCAATTCGTCCCACCCTGTCCTTCCCTCCGGTGTCCACAAATCTGTTCTCTATGTCTGCATCTCTATTGCTGCCTTCCAGATAGATTAATCAGTATCATCTTTCTAGATTCCATATGTATGTGTTAATATATGATATTTATCTTCCTTTTTCTGACTTGCTTCACTCTGTATATTCACTTTAGGTTCATCCACCTCATTAGAACTGAGTCAGATGCATTCCTTTTTATGGGTTAGTGTTTTGTAGTAACACTTCTCCTTTGTTGTCTTTTAAAAAACATTTATTTATTTATTTGACTGCGTCAGTCTTAGTTGCGGCATGCAGGATCTTCACTGCTTCCATCTTTTGTTGTGGCATTCAGGCTTCGTTGCCCCCTGGTATGTGGGATCTTAGTTCCCTGACCAGGCATCAAACCCATGGCCCCTGCTTTGGAAGGCGGAGTCTTAACTACTGGGCCACAAGGCAGTCCTGCCTTTACTGATTTTAGTTTATGTAGATTTGAAATAGTTTTGCTTTTTCTATTGCTCTCCTTTTATTTTTTAAAATCATTTTCAATTTGGAGTTCAGATTCTAGATGCTGGTCCTGAGCATTCTAACGATATCACTCCCGTCCCCACCAAGGTCTGACGATTGATGCTGTTTCCCTCCCAGATCTGGCTTTTACCATCCAACTACCTTCTTTCTCTCTTACTTCTTTGGGTCTCTCATGCTTCAATCAACTTGAATTCCCCCCTTGTTCCTCTTGTATATGTCATTCTTTCTTTCTGTGGAACATGATTACTTCATGGCATTCCCACAACATTTACATCCGTTAGGGTTTCCCAGGTAGCACAGTGGTAAAGAACCCGCCTGCTAATGCAGGAGACACAGGTTTGATCCCTGGGTTGGGAAGATCCTCTAGAGAAGGAAATGGCAACCCACTCCAGTATTCTTGCCTCGGAAATCTCATAGACAGAGGAGCTGGGTGGGCTACAGTCCATAGTGTTGCAAAGAGTTGGACACGACTGAGTGACTGAGCACTATCAAATCTATAGAACTTAATGATGGTGGTGGTAATGATGATGATGATGATAATTGCACACACTTGGTGAGCACTTACCCTGTGTCAGACACTATACTAAAGTGTTTACAGGCATCATATCATTTAACCTCACAACATACAAGGAAGACACTTTTACTGTCCCTACTGTACCAACAAGGTATACTCTGTCCAGATCCCCTCAGCCCTCTTTTCAGCTCGTGTGCTTACCTTCCAGCTTCTGCAGGCTTTGAACTAATGCTGGCCCTGATGCCTTCTGAAGATTGCCCTTCACCATCCCATAGAGTCCCAAGGCTCTGAGAGTTTTATGGCTCCCTTGCCCCATGACCAAAGACAAAGGGAATACCAGCCCCCAGATCCTTAGCCTCCAGGTGGGAGAAACTCAGAAGTACGATCCAAGCTCTGGGACACTTCAAGGGACCCAGCTGAGTTGGCTTTTTCTTCCCCATCTTGCTTCCCTACCTCTCTCACCTTTCATCCTGGGAAATAACTGCTATAAAGTAAGTACTTATAATGTAAGTGTTCCTTAGTTATTATTGGGTATCCGGACCTTGTACATTAGTGTTTTCAAAGTATCAATAATAGGTTGAGGATCACCTGCAATAGAATTACTTGGGACAACTGATAAAAGGCAGATTCCTAGACCCACCCCACAGGTGAAATTTAAGGACTGCAGTGCTTGTGCATGCCATTCATTGTGAGAGATTTAGGACTATTAACTGCATTAAACTACATTTAATTCCTGTGAAGTGAAAAATATTATTACTTCCATTCTTACAAACTAGAAAAGTGAGACACAGAAATGCTAAAAGTGCTAGCTTACCCCATTGCCCACTTCTCCTCCTGCCCTCAATCTTCCCCAGCATCAGGGTCATTTCCAATCAGTCAGCTCTTCACATCAGGTAGCCAAAGTTCTGGAGCTTCAGTTGCAGCATCAGTCCTTCCAATGAATATTTAGGACTGATTTCCTTTAGGATCAACTGGTTTGAACTTCTTGCTGTCCAAAGGAGTCTTTTCCAGCACCACAATTTGAAAGCATCAGTCCTTCAGTGATCAGCCTTCTTTATAGTCTTACTCTCCCATCCATATGTTACTACTGGAAAATCCATAGCTTTGACTATATGGACCTTTGTTGGCAAAGTAATGTCTCTGCTTTTTAATATGCTGTCTAGGTTGGTCATAGCTTTTCTTCCAAGGAGCAAGTGTCTTTTAACTTCATGACTGCAGTCACTGTCCGCTGTGTAGCCCAAGAAAATAAAATCTGCCACTGTTTCCACTTTTCTCCCATCTATTTCCACAAAGTGATGGGACTGGATGCCATGATCTCAGTTTTTTGAATGCTGAATTTTAAGCGAGGCTTTTCACTCTCTTTTTTCACCCTCATCAAGAGGCTCTTTAGTTCCTCTTTGCTTTCTGCCAGTAATCTTGATTCCAGCTTGTGCTTCATCCAGGCTGGCATTTTGCATGATGTAGCTTTTGAACCGTGGTGTTGGAGAAGACTCTTGAGAGTCCCTTGGACTGCAAGGAGATCAAACCAGTCCATCCTAAAGAAAATCAGTCCTGGGTGTTCATTGGAAGGACTGATGTTGAAGCTGAAACTCCAATACTTTGGCCACCTGATGCGAAGAGCTGACTCATTTGAAAAGACCCTGATGCTGGGAAAGATTGAGGGCAGGAGGAGAAGGGGATGACAGAGGATGAGATGATTGGATGGCATCACCGACTCAATGGACATGGGTTTGGGTGGACTCCGGGAGTTGGTGATGGACAGAGAGGCCTGGCGTGCTGCAATTCATGGGGTTGCAAAGAGTCGGACACGACTGAGCGACTGAACTGAACTCTGTATAGAAGTTAAATAAGCAGGGTGACAATACACAGCCCTGACGTACTCCTTTCCCAATTTTGAACCAGTCTGTTATTCCATGTTTGGTTCTAACTGTTGCTTTTGGACCCGCATACAGGTTTCTCAGGAGGCAGGTAAGGTCTTCTGGTATTCCCATCTCTTTAAGAATTTTCCACAGTTGGTTGTGATCTACACAGTCAAAGGATTTAGCGTAGTCAATGAAGCAGAAGTAGATGTTTTTCTGGGATTCTCTTGCTTTTTCTATGATCCTATGGATGTTGGTAATTTGATCTCTGGTTCCTCTGCCTTTTCTAAATCCTGCTTGTATATATGGAATTTCTCGGTTCACGTGCTGCTGAAGTCTAGCTTGAAGGATTTTGAGCATTACCTTGTTAGCATGTGAAATGAATGCAGTTGTATGGTAGTTTGAACATTCTTGGCGTTACCTTTCTTTGGGATTGGAATGAAAATTGATCTTTTCCAGTTCTGCATATTGAGTGCAGCACTTAAATAGCACCATCTTTTAGCATTTGAAATGGCTCAGCTGGAATTCCATCACCTCCACTAGCTTTGTTCATGGGAATGCTTCCTAATGCCCACTTGACTTCACACGCCAGGATGTAAGTAAGTGTTTGGACCCAGACATTCTGTCCAGACTCTCTAACTGCTAGCCATGCTTTCTACTGACACGTGTAAGAAAAGCCACATTATTCCTACCTTTTATTTTGTTGAGTCCACCCAAGGAGTCTGAAAGGAAAAGAAGTCTACATAACTGCAGGAAACACACAGGAAATATTTTATTAGCTTCCAGATAGAGAAAAAGGTAGAGTAAAAATATTTCAATAGAAATCCACAGCCCTCCTCAAGGAGCCCACTCGGGCATCCACAGCCCCCCATTCGTGGTAGCGCCTGTAATCCCCCGGCCGCAGCAGGTACTGCCGCCCCCGGTAGTTGGGCATCTCATAGAGGACCCACCAGCCCTCCAGCACATTGAAGGAGTGGATCTCACTGAAGTGGAAACGCTCATGGAGCGAGGAGCAGTCCTCCGTGATCTCCACCATCTGGCCTCGATAGTCCTCTCGCTCGTAGATCCTCAGCCGGTGGGAGCTGGTCTGTGGGTTCAGCAATCAGCAGATGGGAAAAGTCAGAAAAGCTAGTCTTTAGCCACCAATCACTCACACCCCTGGGGGAATGGGCATTTAGAACTTTTTTTCTATATCAAAGATGACAAAAAGACAGCTAACACCAGAGTCAACTGTATACAGTTGGGTACACTGCCCACTGCAAAACTGAAGAGAGTGCCATTCACACAGATGAACACAGATTAGCATCATTTTATATTGCAAATTTTACTTATTAAAATAACTGAAGTTGTTCTGGTTTGCCATTCAAAAAAAAAAAAAAAAAGATATGTGGGACTTCCCTGATGGTCCAGTGGTTAAGACTCCACCCGTCCAATGAAATGGGTGTGGGTTTGGTCCCTGGCTGGGGAACTAATATCCCACATGCTGTGGGGTGTGGCCAAAATAAAAAGGATATGCATGGTGCTCCCTAGAGTTTTCTAGGACCACAACCTACATGAACCATATTTAGCACCTATTTAGTACCATTTTTAAGCAGCAATTTTATATATAATTTTTGTTCTCTCCTTTATAAAGACCATTGACTTACAGTGGCCTGGAGTTCTCCTTGGAGGATATAAAAATAATTAGATTTTAAAATTAAAAGGCAAATATATCCCTGGCAAAAGGCATTATTTTGGATCTCAGTAGCTTTAGAAGAGGCTGGGGAGAGAGGAAGCAGAATTGCTTTCCCCAGAGTAAGACATAGATTGGTAGCAGTTCAGACCAGACATCTCCTAATCCCTTCCTTTCTGCTTTGAGTCCTGCTTTTCTGAAGTCCTAAAAAGCAAGAGCCATCATAATGGTTAGGTTTCAGTCCTCAGCTCTAACATATGATCCAGGAAAATACTTTAAGGTTATTGATAAAAACAGAAGCTCAAAATTATGAGGCAGGCCTGTCTAGATCAATAGATTATAAGACGTTTAGGAAAATGGAAGGGAGGCTGTTAGTCCTGGGTGAATCCTGTCTGTCTCTTTGGAGCACTTGGTTTTTATCTGCTCGTTTCTTCCCGACAGGTACGTATTCAGTCTTCCTTCTTCCACCATCAAACCCTCCTTAGCAAAGGTTCTCATAAACAATTCATTCTGAGGCATAAAAAAACCACTAATAAGGCATCTTCCATGGTTTGCAAAGGGTTCACATGTCCGTTACCTAATTTCGATCTTCACAACAGCCTGACACACGTGGAGCAACCATTCTGTCTGCTTTTATGAGAAACTAATGACTAGAGCTTTCAGGCTGTAATCACAAGAGTCAGGACTGGAAGGTGGAAGCCGAGATTTCCAGGCTTCTAATGCCAGTCTAGGTTCTATCAAAGCATTAAATCCTCTGAGGGTCTTTCAAAGTTACCCAAAGTGGTACATTTTCCACAGAACGCTGTCATAGTCAAATTATAGCATCCCTAACTGTGGAATTCCAGGCTGCTTGGGCTTTATTTGGATAGCAGTGGCTTTGCAGGGGCTCCTGGAGTCACACTGCTGGTCAGTTGTTTTGCTGAATCAAAAAGCAGGACTTGAGAGACCCTGGTTGTTCAAAGTAGTCAATATCTGGAGGGCGAAGGGTGGCTTGCCAGGTACCAGGCAATCTCCTATCCACCTCATCTCAGCTCTATGAATTAGCCGCCCTGCTGCTGCTGCTAAGTCACTTCAGTCGTGTCCTACTCTGTGTGACCCCATAGACGGCAGCCAACCAGGCTCCCCTGTCCCCGGGATTCTCCAGGCAAGAACACTGGAGTGGGTTGCCATTTCCTTCTCCAATGCATGAAAATGAAAAGTGAAAGGGAAGTTGCTCAGTCGTGTCCGACTCTTAGCGACCCCACGGACTGCAACCTACCAGGCTCCTCCATCCATGGGATTTTCCAGGCAAGAGTACTGGAGTGGGATGCCATTGCCTTCTCCAATTAGCCGCCCCAGTAGCCCCATTTTACAGGTGAGGAAAGACAGAAATAGCCCAGGGACTAGCCTAAGACCACTGGAGTGTGAGGAGTTCATCACCTGTGGCATAGACACTCTGAACAAATACCATGCCACTTTTTCCCAGTAGAGGTGAGTTTAATATTAGCAAAGAAAAATACAATCTCAATTAAGAGCATTGTATTCTCAATTAAGAGATATTATAAAGGAAAATAGAACCCGGTTAGAACCAGCAAAGGAAGGCCACCGTCCTACATTCTGACCACAGCTCTGGGGCATCGGTGTGACCCGAGGCCACGGCAGGCCCAGGGGGACCGGACTCACGTGGGGGATGAGGCGGCAGGAGCGGATGGAGTCGTTGAGGCCCATCCACTGCTGGTAGTCGGGGTAGTCACCGCGCCGCAGGAAGTACTGGGGGCCCTGGAAGTTGGGCTGCTCGTAGATCATCCAGCAGCCACTGTCCACGCGGATGGAGTTGCAGCGGCTGAAGTAAGGCTGCAGGTTGGAGTGGTCGCTGCTGCACTCATAGTGGCGGCCCTGGAAGCCCCGGTCCTCGTAGAAGGTGATCTGCAAGGAAGGGAAGGAGAGGCTCAGAGGCCTGGCCTCCAGCCGGGCTGCGGGCCCCTCCCGCCGGCGCGGGGCTCACCTTCCCCATGGCTGCTGGACGCGGGGATGGAGTTCAGTGTGGTGGGGCCGGCGCGCGCTCTATATAGCGGGAGGGCTGCTGCGTTGGCAGGAACAACACAAAAGGGGCCCCCGGGTGAGGAGGATTTCCTTTCTGTCTCTTTTCTATATAATGACCGCGGGGGTGGGGTGGGGGACTTACTGTATGTTTTCTCTTAGACTCTCCAGAGCTTTCGAACTGATGACCCGCGTAAAACTGTCACTTGGTGCCTCTGGGGCCTTTAAATGAAGCCTATTCAGGAGATGGGAAGCGAGCAAAAGCGCTTAACTGTGTTAACACTTGTAATGAAATATTTTATTTATCTTTTAAGTATTCTAAGTGATCTCTTTTTGAGGAACTGACACGGGGTTGTGACTGGGTCAGAGGTCAGGATGGGGCCCAGCGGGAGGCGTCTAGATGAGAGCTTTTCCTTGGTGTGAGGATGTGGGACACAGACACCTGCCTTCTGCACAGGACGGTTGAAGGAGGATGGGATTTTCCCCTGAGAGAACTTTCTCCCATCCTCACGGCTCAGGAGCGGATGCAGTAGACATTACACCGGAGGAAGACAGGTGGTAGGCGCTGGACCCCAGGAAGCCCTGTTCATGCACCTGGCTCAGCTCTGCTCCCTGGAGACTGAGTGGACCACCGTCACCTCCAGATGCAGCCAGTGTCTCCCGGAAGCTCCCAACTCTGGAGTTCATGAGGCAACTCATGGTGGTTATTATTTAACTAACTTTTTAATTAACCAATAATTTTGCAAATTAGGGGCTAAGCCTAATTATTCTGTTGTTGTTGTCAGTGCCCAAGTCATGTCTGACTCTTTGCCACCCATTAACTGCAGCATGCCAGGCTTTCCTGTCCCTCGTCATCTCCTGGAGTTTGCCCAAGTTCATGTCCATTAAATCAGTGATGCCATCCAACCATCTCATCCTCCATCGTCCCCTTCTCCTCCTGCCCTCAATCTTTCCCAGCATCAGGATTTTTCCAATGAGTGGGCTCTTTGCATGAGGTGGCCAAAGTATTGGAGTTTCAGCTTCAACATCAGTCCTTCTGATGAGTATTCAGGATTGATTTTCTTTAGGATGGACTGGTTTGATCTCCTTGTAGTCTAAGGGACTCCCAAGAGTCTTCTCCAGCACCACAGTTCAAAAGCATCAATTATTCAGTGGTCTGACTTCTTTATGGTCCAACTCTCACATCTGTACAAGACTACTGGAAAGACCATAGCCTTGACTAATTAGTTCTAGCTGCGTGCAATTTCAAGGTTATATGCAAATATAACAGATTTACAATCTTACAATCTTGCAAAGACTCTCCCTTCTCTACCTCCCCTGGCTCCTGGGCAAGCCTGGTTGCTCTCTGGTTAATATTCTGGTTCCACAGGCTGGAATCTTCTTTCCTTCCCTTAAACCCCTCCCACCCCACCTCCACCAGCTTCTTCTGGTGCTCCCCTCTTAGAACAGATTTTCTCAACCTCATACTGTTGTGACAGTTTGGGTCAAAAAAATCTCAATTGTGGAGGTCTGTCCGCTGTATTTGAGGATGTTGAACAGCATCCCTGGTCTCAATCTTCTACATGCTATTAGCATCACCCTCATGGTTATGGCAACAAAAATGTCTCCAGATATTGTCATATGTCCCCTGGGGGAGCAAAATCAACCCTGGATGCAAACCACTGCTTTAGAAGGATCTTGTCCTCAACTATATGCAACTGTGATACATCCTGTTTCATTCCTCAGTCTGGATTCTTGTTACTTAAGCCTAAAGCCAAAAAACTGTTTGCCTTGAAAATTTTTATTTGAAACACATATGTTTATTAAGACTTTCCCACATTGTTTCTTTCAAAAATTCTAATTTTATAGAAATGTGAAAACTATAGAGAAGAAGAAAGGAGGAAAAAATTAAAATCATAGGACCATATTTTAAAAATCACTGTCAGGACTTCCTTGGAGGTCCAGTGGTCAAGACTCAGTGCTTCTAATGCAGGGTTCAGTCCCTGGTTGGAGAACTAAGATCCCACATGCCTCAAGTTGTGACCAAAATCAAAAAACAAAATCACCATGGACAAGTATTTTAAAATCTCCTTTAAGTTCGACAAGATGAAAAAGTCCTAGAGATCTTTGCACAACATCCAAATAGTTAGCAATAGTTGCTCCCTGGGTAGGGAAGATCCCCTGGAGAAGGGAAAGGCTACCCACTCCAGTATTCTGGCCTGAAGAATTCCATGGACTGTATAGTCCATGGGGTCACAAAGAGTTGGCTTTCCCTGATGGCTCAGTTGGTAAATAATCTGCTTTCAATGCAGGGGACTCTGGTTTGATTCCTGTGTTGGGAAGATCCACTGGAGAAGGGATAGGCTACCCACTCCAGTGTTCTTGGACTTCCCTTGTGGTTCATTTGGTAAAGAATCTGCCTGCAATGCGGGAGACCTGGGTTCAACCCCTGGATTGGGAAGATGCCCTGGAGAAGGGAAATGCTACCCACTCCAATATTCTGGCCCGCAGAGTTCTACAGACTGTATAGTCCATGGGGTCGCAAAGAATTAGACACTACTGAGTGACTTTCACGTTCACTGTACTATGTGTTTGAAAAATGGTTAAAATGGTAAATTTCATGTTATGTGTTTTTTTTTTTTTTTTTTTTTTTACCAAAATAAAAAAGACCTCATTCCTCCCCACAAAAAAAAAAAAAAAAACCTCTTAATTTTCACTTCTTTGATCTAATGCTTTCACCTGTAAGAACTTGTCCAAAGGAAATAGCTAAAGGTACATGAAAATGTTATGCACAGTGGCATTTCATCAGAACACTCTTTATAATGTGAAAAATTAGATTCAAACAAGATGTCCAAAATAGTGCATTAACTAGGCAAATTATAGAGCATCTCTCTGATGAGATGCTACACAGCTACCAAAAATCATATTCACAAAGAATTTATTTAAGGATATGGAAAATACTCAACGTATGTTAAAATTTTAACATGCGCTGAAAACTACAAAACATTGCTGAAGAAAAGAAGATATAAATAAATGGAAGAACATCGTATGTTCATGGACTGGAAGACTTAATATTGTTCAGATGTGAGTATTTCCCAAAGTGGTCTACAGATACAATGTAATCCCTGTAAAATTCTAATGATATTTTTTGTGGCAGTAGAAAAAACCCAACCTAAAATTTAGATAGAATCTCAAGGGGTCCCAAATACCCAAAACTTTGTGTGTGTGAAGCAATTTTTAATTTTTATTTATTTATTTAATTTTGGCCTTACCATGTAGTTTGCAGGATCTCAGTTCCCTGGTGGCTCAGACAGTGAAAAATCTGCCTGTAATGCGGGAGACCTGGGTTCAATCCCTGGGTTGGGAAGACCGCCTGAAGGAGGGCATGACAACAGACTCCAATATTCTTGCCTGGAGAACGGCCCTTGGACAGAGGAGCCTTGCGGGCTACAGATCATGGGGTCACAAAGAGTCAGACACGACTAAGCACACACAGTTCCCAGACCAAGGATTGAACCTGGAGCACTGCAAGTGAAAGTGCCAAATTCTAACCACCAGACACCAGGGAACTGCCCAGAGACAATCTTGAAAAAGGAGGACAAAGCTGACATTCTCACACTGATTTCAAAATTACTTCAAAATTACACTAATCACAACAGTGTGGTACTGGCATAAAGACAGACATACAGACAAACGAAGAGTAGAGAACACAGACGCAAACTCTTACATATACCGTCAAGTGAATTTTGACAAGGCTCCCAAGACCATTCAATGAAGAAAAAACAGTCTTTTCAACAATGGTACCGGGAAAACTAGATATCCACATGCAAAAGAATGTAGTTGGACCCTTACCTTACAATATGTATTATACAAAAACTAACTCAAAGTGAATTAGAGACCTAAATATAAGAACTAAAACTAAAGAAGGAAAGAAGCAGGTTGCCCTGACTGGACTGACTCCATTTTTAAAAGAAAAGGAGCTGCATCTTACAATTTGGTGGACTTTGAACTGCATACCAGGGAGGCCATAGAGATAAAATACTAACAGCCAAGCAGGCTTCCTAGACAGATAAAAACCAAAACAGGCAGACCCCATACCTAGATCTCCCAGAGCCAGAAGGAAAGCAATGTTCACTATATAATCTTAATAATGATGTAGACTAAACTGTATGTCAAGATGTAAATCTATGGCTATAACCTGATTGTATCTCTTACTAACATTGTCCCCGGTGGACTTTAGAGAATATGGGGATGTGGGCTTGGGCACATATACTTTGGGTATAAAAGGTTGTCACAAAAATCAGTTGGGGTCCCTGGCTGAAAAGGAAACTGCCTCGGACTTGCCAGTGTAATAAACTTCACTCCGCTATCCACGCTGTCCTTCTAAGTGAGTTTGCTTCACAAAACTACAAAACTCTTAGATGAAAACATAGAGGAAAATCTTCATGGGATTAGACTTGGCAATGATTTCCTGGATATAACACTAAAGCATAGGCAATAGATACATTGGAGTCCATCAAGATAAAAACTTTTGTGCATCAGAGGAAACTATCAACAGAGTGGAGAGGCTACCCAGGGAATGTGAGAAACTATTTGTGAATCATGTATGATAAAGGATTGATATTCAAAATGTACAGAGAACTGATACAACTCAGCAAAATCAATAGCAATGCCCCCTAAAAAAAAAAAAAAAACCAATTAAAAAAAAGGCTTGCCCTTTCTCTTCAATGAGGTGGCCAAGCAGCAGACTCAGAGATGCAGATCTTTATGAAGACCCTAGTGGGCAAGACCATTACCCTTGAGCCCAGTGACACCACTGAGAATGTCAAAGCTATAATCCAAGACAAGGAGGGCATCCCGCCTGACCAACAGCATCTGATTTTTGTGGGCACACAGCTGGAGAATGGCTGCACTCTGTCAGAATACAATATCCAGAAAGAGTCCACCCTGCACATGGTGCTTTCTCTGCGAGGCAGCATCACTGAGCCTTCCCTCTGCCAGCTCGCTCAGAAACACAACTGCAACAAGATGATCTGCTGCAAGTGTTACACTTACTTGCACCCCCGTGCTGTCAACTGCTGCAAGAAGTGAGGCCAAACCAACAACCTGCGCCCCAAGAAGAAGGTTAAATAAAGCCCCTCCACCGGCTTCTCCTTTGACCGCAGGGTGGCCTCGTGCCCAAGCCCCAAGGCCCTGGGGCCTCAATAAAGTTTCCTTTTCATTGACTGGAGCAGTTAAAAAAAAAAAAGTCTTGATTAGAAGCTTCTCCAAATAAGATAATACGGTGGCCAATAAGCACATGAAAAGATGCTCAACATTGCTAATCATTAGGGATATGCAATTAAATCTACAATGAGATACTTCATACACATTAGAATGACTATTATAAAAAACAGAACAGAAAATAAGTGTTAGTGAGGATGTCAGAGAAACTGGAAAACTTGTACATTGTTGATGGGACTGTAAAATGGTAGAGCCACTGGGGAAGATTGTATGGTAGTTTCTGAGAAATTAAACACTTAATTACCACACGATTCAACATTTCCATTTCTAGGCATACTCAAAAGAATTGAAAGCAGTGACTTAAACAGCTATTTGTATCCCAATGATCATCGCAGCATTCTTTATTATAGCAAAAAGGAAGAAACAACGCAAGTGCCCTTTTAGGAATGGGTGTATGGACACACAGAATGTGGTGTATGTATAGAATGGAATATTATTCAGCATTAAAAAAGGAATACAATTTTGATGAATTTCACAACTTGGACAAACCTTGGAAACATTATCCTAATTGAAATAAGTGAGACACAGGACAAACATATGATTCAATGCATTTGAGATACCTGGAATAGATTTATGAAGAAAGAAAGTAGAATGGTGGTTACCAGGGGCTGGGGGAAGGTGGGAATGGGGAGTTATTGTGTAATGAGTACAGCAGCTTGGGATGATGATAAAGTTCTGAAAATGAATAGTGTTGATGGTTGCATAATGATGTGAATGTGCTTTATGCCACTGAATTGTACACTTAAAAATGCCTATAATGGTAAATTTTATGTATATTTTACTATGATTTTAAAAGTCTTCCATTAGCAACAAGAAAAAAGGGAATCAATTAATTTTTCAAAATTAATTTCTTGATTTTGATAATTCTACTGTGGGTTAGAACTCCATCCTCTCACTGCCAAAGGCTCTCTCCTTGGCTGGGGAACTAAGATCCCACAAGCTGCACGATGTGGCAAAAAAAAAAAAAATTTTTTTACTGTAGTTATAAACATTAAAATTAAAAACATTAAAATGGGATGAATCCTAGTGACTTAAATGGAATTAAAAAGCATTTAAAACAGTTTATTTTAACTTACAGTCCTCTTCCTCTTACTTTATAATAAGAGAATAATTAATAAAATTAATGTCTTAAGTTTTTTTTTATTAGTACCTTTCCCTCCTTGGGTTTTCTTCCTCTTTCCCCATTTACTCATTTCATTCTATCATACACCACCAAAGCTTACGTTTAAGAACTGGTAATATTTCAGGGTCTTTTTTAATGCTGGGAATTAGTGCTCTGGACACAACTGTGCTGTAGGCGAAACTTGTTAGGCTCTTTCCTTTACTCAACCTTCCTTGTATGTTTCCCCATTTGCAGCTAGCAGCTATGGTACCAGGGACACCAGCTTCAGGATAATACAGATGCTAAATATTGTGGGAAATGGACAAACTTTGCACTCTGATGATAGTGTTGAGCTGCTGAATCAACCATCCCTAAACCCTGGGCTACCCTAGGACTTCCTATCGTGTGAGTAGATTTCCATATTACTTACCCATTTGGTATGGTGTTTTGGCTAATTTCAGTCTAATGTATATAACTGATTCAGATCCATTTTTGGCCAAGGGATTAGGGTACATTCTAACTTGAGGAAACTCCGGGAGATGGTGAAGGATAAGGAAGCCTGGCGTGCTGTAGTCCATGGGGTCACAAAGAGTTGGACACAACTGAGTGACTGGACAACAACAACTAATCAAGCTTTGGAGGATGAGTAGTTCACCAGGAAGAAGGTGGGGAAGAATAATCTGGGTGAGGAAAAGACATGAGCAAATTCAAAGAGATGTGAAAATGCTTCATGTGCTTGGAAGAGATGGAATAAAGGATGACTGGGGCCTGGTAATTGGAGAGGAAGTGGATAAGCTGTGGCCAGATTCTTGAAAAGGTAGAATTTTTCTCTGTGGGCAGTGGAACAATATCAGAAGTTTTTAATCAGGGAAATGACTTGATCAGATCAGTCTTTGAGTACAAACATAATCACCACTCCTCCTTGCTACGATTCTAGCAATGAAATGCAAGACAATAAGCAGCAGGAGAATGTAAATGATAACAATGTTATATTCCCTCTAACCTTATACAGGCAATATATTAATACATATATATACATACATACGGAGAGTATATATACACAGCTATAAATGTATATAACTGTGTGGCTATCATATTTGTATATATGTAGACAGAATACTTGGAGAAGGCGATGGCACCCCACTCCAGTACTCTTGCCTGGAAAATCCCATGGACGGAGGAGCCTGGTAGGCTGCAGTCCATGGGGTTGTGAAGAGTTGGACACAACTGAGTGACTTCCCTTTCACTTTTCACTTTCATGCATTGGAGAAGGAAATGGCAACCCACTCCAGTGTTCTTGCCTGGAGAATCCCAGGGACGGGGCAGCCAGGTGGGCTGTCGTCTATGGGGTCGCACAGAGTCGGGCACAACTGAAGTGACTTAGCAGCAGCAGCAGCAGCAGCAGACAGAATACTGGGCTTCCCCAATGGCTCAAGTGGTAAAGAATCTGCCTCCAATGCAGGAGGCACAGGAGATGCTGTTCAACCCCTGGGTTAAAAGATCCCCTGGAGGAGGAAATGGCTACCCACTGCAGTATTCTTGCCTGGAAAATCCCATGGACAGAGCCTGGCGGGCTACTCACAAAAAGTCAGACGTGACTGAGCACACACCTGCATGCATGCAGGGAACGCAGCTGTGGATTATCCTATATATCTAATTCAATTCCTGGTTAGTTGCTTGCAGTGACCTCATGGTAAGAATCTGTATGCTAGTGCTGTCATTATTTTGACAAGAATCTTCCTGATTCCGTAATGGAAAATCTCTGATTTTCTGAACTGTGAGTTCTGAATTCTGATGTACTTCTATTATTAACTGTTTGAAATTAAAAGTGGACCTTAGTTTACCTTATATAAAATGAGTGATCTAAGTTAGATAATCTCCAAGTCTGAAATATGTTAAATATCATATGAGTTCATTGCTCTATAATGACTTGCCTTCTACCCTCCCTCTCCCTCCCTCACTTTCTCCCTCTCTTCTTCTTTTTGGGCTGGGGGAAGGGAAGAGATTTTCCATTAGGAATTTCCTTGAGTCTTTGAATAAAGTTCTAAGCAGTTACGTTGGGAAAAGGTATGCTCTGTGTCAACCAGAAATGTGTATTCAACTACAAATAACAGAACACCCGTGACAGTGGCATAAAAAAAACGTGGGTTTATTTTACTCCCATTACGAGAAGTTTCAAAGTAAAGGATTGCTGGCCTTGTGTGATGGCTAATTTTATGTCAACTTAACTGGGATTAGGGATGCCCGGATAGCTGGCAAAACATTATTTTTGGGTGTGTCTGTGAGGATATTTCTGGGAGAGCTTAGGATTTGAATTGGTAGTCTGAGTAGGGAAGTTCACCTCTACCTATGCCTTATTCAGTCTGTTGAGGGCCTGCATAGACCAAAAAGGCGGTAGAGAGAGTTACTTTCTCCACCTGCAGGAGCTGAAACATCAGTCTTCTGTTCTCAGACATATCAGCACTCCTCGTTCTCAGGCCTTTGGACTCAAGACTGAATTATTCCACCAGCTTTCCTGACTCTGCAGCTTGCAGACTATGGGACTTCTCAGCCTCCATAATCACATGAGCCAGTTCCTAGAATAAATCTCCTCATCTGAGCTTCCCTGGTGGCTCAGATGGTAAAGAATCTGCCTGCAATGCGGGAGACTCGGGTTTGATTCCTTGGTTGGGAAGATCCCCTGGAGAAGGGAATGGCTACCCGCTCCGGTATTCTTGCCTGGAGAATCCCTTGGACAGCGGAGCCTAATGGGCTACAGTCCATGGACTTGGAAAGAGTCGAACACGACTGAGAGACTAACACTTCCACTTCCTTTCATATCTATAGAGATCCTGTTGGTTCTGTTACTCTGGAGAGCCCTAATAAATAGCTACCATTGGTTTAGGGGCTTGACCACATATAGGCCAGCATTTCTGAAACTGTGGCTTCTCCCTCATGCTTGTCACCCCTTGAATGTAAAATGCCTAAAATAAGAGGGAACCTTAGGCAGCTATTCCCTTTCATCAGGAAGACAAAACTTTTTCCAGAACCATCTCTTCTCCTCATCAGCATTTGTCCACTTATGTTTCAATGTCCAAAAAGTGTCATGAGATCAGATAAGAATCAATATCAAACACTTAAAAAAAAAAGCAAACTAATGAAAGGAGAAAAATAGAGTCTGCCAGAGATGTGTGAACTTAACTTTTGCATACAACTTAGGGAATTTACGGAATGGCACCCCACTCCAGTACTCTTGCCTGGAACATCTCATGGACAGAGGAGCCTGGTGGGCTGCAGTCCATGGGATCACTAAGAGTTGGATACGACTGACTTCACTTTCACTTTTCACTTTCATGCATTGGAGAAGGAAATGGCAACCCACTCCAGTGTTCTTGCCTGGAGAATCCCAGGGACAGGGGAGCCTGGTGGGCTGCTGTCTATGGGGTCGCACAGAGTCAGACATGACTGAAACGACTTAGCAGCAGCAGCAGTAGGGAATTTAAAAATCTTCTGAAGCCCATTGTGGTAACTAGCTTCAGAATCCTTGATTTGAAAAGTGGGTCACACCATCTCTGAACCTCAATTTTCAGATCCTCACATCTCAAAGAAAAACTGGCGAGATTTCTAGCAAACTAGTCTGAAGCAGCAACAAGTTTAAAGGCCAGAGAATCAAATAAGATATGTATTATAAAAGTGTTTCACAAGCTGTAAAGTTCTGCTTCATATGAAAGCATAGTTCTAGTGAGAGAATTTTGTTATCTGAAGATCATACACCTTGATTTCCACTTGTATCTTCTGTGTGAGTATATAAATAAAATAATAAAATAAAAGTAAGACAAAAGGGAAAGCACAAGCAAACCAGTGCCAGGAAAACAGAAAATACTTTATTAGTTTCCAGATTGAGAAACGATGCCTTTATTTCAATAGATATCTATGACTCTTCTCAAGGAGCCCACTTTGGCATTCATGGCCCCCCAGTCATGGTAGCGCCTGTACTCCCCTGGCCGCAGCAGATACTGCCGCCCCCGGTAGTTGGGCAACTCATAGAGGACCCAGGAGCCTTCCAGCACATTGAGAGAGTGAATCTCATTGAAGTGGAAGCGGTCTTGAAGAGAGGAGCAGTCCTCAGTGATCTCTATCATCTGGCCTCTGTAATCTTCCCTCTCATAAAGTCTGAGCCTGTGAGAGCCAGCCTGGCCCATCCAGAGGTGGAAAGAAGAGAAAAGCAAACCATGAAATGATTCCAACACATTCATGCCATTCAGTTTGGTGAGGCTCAAGCCATTTTCAAGTATAAGGTAAAAATGAATTACTTCTGAATCTTTATATACTCCTCATTTTCAAAGGTGAAAATTCAGTACCTTTTCAAGATTGTAAAGTGTGACTAAAAATTAAGAAGGAACTCTTGTACTTCAATACATTCATATATTTCCCAGGACAAACTGTTAACCATGCTCAGGACACTGTACCGTAGAGAAACCAAAACTTTAACAGCTTATTACTATTTTTGCCATTTTGAAGATTTTTTTTAGTGTTTCAGGCATGCCTGTTTGAACAGGAAAATCAGTTTATGAAATGAATGATCCTACATTAAGTTTAAAATAAATCTTGGAAAGATCACCAAGGACTTAGATGCTTCTGAAGTCTCTCAGTTAAATGCTTGATTTTCACTTAATAATTTATGAATGAGGAAAAATGAGAAAGAAAAATCAGTCAGCCCAAGGACTGATTCAAAACTTTTCAAAAACCTTAGTGTTTTAACACACATGTGAACTCTGTGTAGCCCACATGTAAAATCTCTGTGTCATTCTCCCTTGACAAAAAGTACTTTTACTTGTACAGGTAGGAAAAACTAAAATATACAAGTGGGGAGCAAAAAGGTGAAAGGGTGTTACAAAACTAACTCTTGTAAAAGTATCCTTTTCCACTCCTATCTGCTCAGAAAGTAGCACCTAATTATTTTTCTTTGAAATATTAGTGATATTAGTGGTTTTTCTACAACTCCGTTGTAAATAATTCCAGGTCAGGACCTCTATCTTATACATGCTCAGGGCTGCAAATGCATTCTTACTCAATACATATTTGTTGATTAACTGGTACCTGGGCAACAATTCATGGGGTTGCAAAGAGTTAGACAGGACTGAGCGACTGAACTGAACTGAACTGGGCAACAATTTGCTTTTGTTCTGAGCAAATTATATTGAACGAATATACAATAATATACAATAGCTTACTTTCCCTCTCAAACTCTGTTATTCTGAATGATCACTACTCCAAATGTTGAACCTCTGTCTGAAACTATCCCTTCTGAGTCCACAGGGCCCGGATCTGCTACGGAAATGGACTCACGTGGGGGATGAGGCGGCAGGAGCGGACTGAGTCGCTGAGGCCCATCCACTGCTGGTAGTCTGGGTAGTCACCGCGCCGCAGGAAGTACTGGGGGCCCAGATAGTTGGGCTGCTCGTAGATCATCCAGCAACCGCTGTCCACACGCACCGAATTGCAGCGGCCCAGGTAAGGCTGCAGGTTGGAGTGGTCGCTGCTGCACTCATAGTGGCGGCCCTGGAAGCCCCGGTCCTCGTAGAAGGTGATCTGCAAGGAAGGGAAGGAGAGGCTCAGAGGCCTGGCCTCCAGCCGGGCTGCGGGCCCCTCCCGCCGGCGCGGGGCTCACCTTCCCCATGGCTGCTGGATGCGGGGATGGAGTTCAGTGCGGTGGGGCCGGCGCGCGCTCTATATAGCGGGAGGGCTGCTGCGCTGGCAGAACAACACAAAAGGGGCCCCCGGGGTGAGGAGGGGATGTTTGTGTTCTCTTTTTACTCTTCGCTGTCAGAGTCCATGGGGCTTATTGTGGAGTTCGGTCCCATTCTCTCTGGAGTTTCTATCACTGGCTGATGCTAGATGAGACAGTTTGAAAAAAAAAAAAAGCAATCTGGGACATTGTCTATTTAATAATAGAAGTAGAGCTTCAGCCATTTCATATATATTCCAATCGTTTATTTCTATGAGTTGGGGAAAAACAAGAAAATGTAAGTGGCCCAACAAAAAAGGCAGAGTCTTGAAATGGCAAATAGAAATTAAGCTCTAAGAAGTATGTGCCATAATATTGAATGCTAATTGTTAATCAGAAAGAAATGACCTTTACTTAATATTGAAAATTTCAAATTAGTCCTTTAAGAGAGCTTCTTCATTGAAAAGTATAAGAAGTTATAATGTTTTACCAAGAGGGTTCCCAAAATGTCAAACTTTCTGTATGGTAAAAAACCAAAAACAACATATACAAATCTTTAGCATTTGGTCTAATTTTGTTGCCGTTGTGCATGGAAGTAGATTGAAGATTAGGTGTTTCATCTTGGCTACTTATAATTCAAAAGAGAGAATAGCTTTAAGATGCTTCACCTCAGAAAGAAGAAATAAAAGGAAATTTTCTATGATACAAATGAAGTTATTTATAAAACAAAACAGACTCACAGACTTAGCAAACTTATGGTTACCAGGGAGGGAAAGGTGGAGAGAAGGGATAGTTAGGGAGTTTGGGATGGACATGTGCACACTGCTATATTTAAAATGGATAACCAACAAGGACATAATGCACAGGGATCTCTGCTCAATGTTATGTGGCAACCTGGATGGGAGAGGAGTTTGGGGGAGAATGAACACATGTGTATGTGTGGCTGAGTCCCTTTGCTGTCCATCTGAAACTGTCACAATGTTGTTAATTGGCTATATGCCAATATAAAATAAAAAGTTAAATAAAATAAAAGGGTAAAGTCTAAAAGTTCAAAAAAATAAAAAAAGGTAATGCATGTAAAACACAAAACCAGTTACCCCTTAGGTTATTGTAAAAGAAAATCAAATTCCTAAGAAAACTGTTTCTGGTGGGCTCTAGATACACCTTTGTTCAATGGGGAGCAAGATTACACAAAGCTTTTGACTTAGAGGGAATTAACTGCATGAACACAAAGAGGAACTATAGCTGGAATGATATGGGTAGAATGAGGAATAAATATCTAGAAGCTGTGACTCTGGTCTTTAGAAAGCGTTTATCAGTCTGGAAGAGGATAATTTGATGAACTGGAAAGAGCACTGGAATGGAAGATGACCTGTGCCTTTAGCCTCTTCCATGTTCAAAGAATTAGTCACTCATTGAAGTATTTGTCTTTACTTTGGGTCTTAAATCTTTCAAAGTTGGTATTTATGTATTAGATACCACTTATGCACAATATGATGTTTCAGTTCTTGTTATCCAGTATGAAAGTCATGTGTTTGCAGAATTACTTATGTTAGTCTAGTGCAGTATACTCAGCCAGAATCTAAAGAATCAAAATCATCATAATTAAAAATTTTTTAAATAAAAATGAAAAATAAAAGTCCATTAAAAAAATCATCATTTTACTCAGAGTTGTTTCTGTGGGGAGAGTGTAGATAGGTGAAAACAGTAAAATACAAGAAACAACCAGAATGCAGAGTCCCAGAGATTACCTAGAGAAGCAGTATTGGGATGTCAGTGGGGACCACTGACTCAGCTGACATGCAGCTACAGCTGAAATTTAGGATACAACTGAAGGCCTAAGGGACTTCCCTGGTGGCTCAGACAGTAAAGAATCTGCCTACAATGCTGGAGACCTGGGTTCAATCCCTGGGTCGGGAAGATTCCCTAGAGAAGGGAATGGAAATCCACTCCAGTATTCTTGCCTGGAGAATTCCATGGATGGAGGAGCCTGGGGGTCCATGGGGTCACAAAGAGTCAGACATGACTGAGCAAGTAACAATTCCACTTCCAACTGAAGGACCAAAACGAGGACATTTTGGGTTTGGCTTTTTTCATTAACTGGGAAGAAGAAAGGCTTTATTTCAGCCTGGGGGAAGAAATAGGGAACCATCCCCCCCACCACCACCACTTCTCATACAATTGAAATGTAAATATCTTGTGCCAAAATGTGGCTTAATTTCAATGCTCTACAGAAAATTCTGGAGCTTCCATGGTGGCTCAGATGGTAAAGAATCTGCCTGCAATGCAGGAGATCCAGGTTCAGTCCCTGGGTTGGGAAGATCACTTGGAGAAGGGAACAACTACCCCCTCCAGTATTCTTGCCTGGAAAATCCATGGACAGAGGAGCCTGGAGGGACTACAGTCCATGGGGTCGCAAAAAGATGGACATGACTGAGCAACTATCACTTTCACAGAAAATTGTAGGAGTGACAAATGTACACAATACCTTAGTATGCTAAGTGAACATAGGTTAAGGCCTGACACTCCTTGCATCTGTGGCCAGAAGCAGAGCTCTGCAGGAGTTGTCTGGGAATTGTCTTTGGAGGGAGAGCAAGAAAGAAGAAACATCCTGTTTCCTGAGCTCTGGTCCAGGAAGTAACCCTTAGTCACTCTATAAGTATTCACATTGTTTCAAACAAAAGTGAAGAAAAAAGGGACTAGTTCAGGTTTGGCTTTTGTTGCATGCAGGTTTAATGATTTGTATAGCTAGTGTAAGTAGGTTAGTAAGGAAGGCACATTGAAAGCTGAGATAGATTGAAAGCTAAGCCTCTTGCTCCAAACAGTTAGCCAAAGTGTGGTTTTGAAGGGAACGTTTTTGACAGAAATTAAAAGTGCTACTCCAGTGAGCAGGCTTCCCATGTGGCTCAGTGCAGGAGACATGGATTCGATCCCTGGGTGGGGATGATCCCCTGAAGGAGGAAATGGCCCCAGTATTATTCTTGCCTGGAAAATTCCATGCACAGAGGAGTCTGGCAGGCTATAGTCCACAGGATTGCAAAGAGTTGGACATGACTGAGCAACTGAGCTTGCATGCACACACGCATTCCAGTAAACACACTAATGAAGAAAGTGAAACAGCCTTATTGCCCATATGTATAAAGTTTGAGTAGTCTGGATAGACAATCAAACCATCCACTACATTCTCTTAAGCCAAAACCTAAATGAGAGTAAAAGAGAACCTAACTCTTTTCAATTCTATGAAGATTGAGAGAGGTGAGGAAACTGCAGAAATAAAGCTTGAATTTAGCAGAGGTTGTTCTTGAGGTTTAAGGAAAGAAGCCATCTCTATAATATAAAACTTCAAAGTAAAGCAGCAAGTGCTGATGTAGAAATTGCAGCAAGTCATCCAGGAGATCTAGCTCAGATAATTAATGAAGGTGTCTACACTAAATAACAGATTTTCAATTTAAATGAAACAGCCTTATGTTGGAAGAAGTTGCCACCTAGCACTTTCACAGCTAAAGAGGAGAAGTCAGTGCCTGGCTTAAAAGCTTCAAAGGACAGACTCTCTTTTTAGGAGCTAATTCAGCTAGTGATCTTAAATGAAGCCAGTTCTCATTTACCATTTCAGAAATCCTAGTCATTCAGAATTATGCAGAATCTACTCTGCCTGTGATCTGTAAAAGGAACAACAACACAGACTGAATGATAGACCATCTGTTTACGATATGGTTTACTGAATATTTTAAGCTCACTGTTGAGACTTACGGCTCCAAAAAAAGATTCTTTTCAAAATAGTACTGTCAGTGACAAGGCATCTGGTCACCCAGTAGCTCTGATAGAGATGTACAATAAGATTAATGTTATTTTCATTCCTGTTAACACAACATCCCTTCTGCAGTCCATGGATCAAGGAGTGATTTTGACTTTCAAATCAGAGTATTTAGGAAATACATTTGATAAGCCTTTCAGTTCAGCTCAGTTCAGTTCAGTTGCTCAGTCGTGTCCAACTCTTTGTGACCCCATGAATCACAGCATGCCAGGCCTCCCTGTCCATCACCAACTTCTGGAGTTCACTCAGACTCACGTCCATCGAGTCAGTGATGCCATCCAGCCATCTCATCCTCTGTCGTCCCCTTCTCCTCCTGCCCCCAATCCCTCCCAGCATCAGTGTCTTTTCCAATGAGTCAACTCTTCGCATGAGGTGGCCAAAGTACTGGAGTTTCAGCTTTAGCATCATTCCTTCCAAAGAAATCCCAGGGCTGATCTCCTTCAGAATGGACTGGTTGGATCTCCTTGCAGTCCAAGGGACTCTCAAGAGTCATCTCCAACACCACAGTTCAAAAGCATCAATTCTTCGGCACTCAGCCTTCTTCACAGTCCAACTCTCACATCCATATACGACCACAGGAAAAACCATAGCCTTGACTAGATGGACCTTTGTTGGCAAACTAATGTCTCTGCTTTTCAATATGCTATCTAGGTTGGTCATAACTTTCCTTCCAAGGAGTAAGCATCTTTTAATTTCATGGCTGCAGTCACCATCTGCAGTGATTTTGGAGCCAAAAAAAATAAAGTCTGACACTGTTTCCACTGTTTCCCCATCTACTTCCCATGAAGTGATGGGACCAGATGCCATGATCTTCGTTTTCTGAATGTTGAGCTTTAAGACAACTTTTTCACTCTCCTCTTTCACTTTCATCAAGAGGCTTTTGAGTTCCTCTTCACTTTCTGCCATAAGGGTGGTGTCATCTGCATATCTGAGGTTATTGATATTTCTCCCAGCAATCTTGATTCCAGCTTGTGTTCCTTCCAGTCCAGCATTTCTCATGATGTACTCTGCATAGAAGTTAAATAAGCAGGATGACAATATACAGCCTTGACGTACTCCTTTTCCTATTTGGAACCAGTCTATTGTTCCACGTCCAGTTCTAACTGTTGCTTCCTGACCTGCATACAGATTTCTCAAGAGGCAGGTCAGGTGGTCTGGTATTCCCATCTCTTTCAGGATTTCCCACAGTTTATTGTGATCCACACAGTCGAAGGCTTTGGCATAGTCAATAAAGCAGAAATAGATGTTTTTCTGGAACTCTCTTGCTTTTTCAATGATCCAGAGGATATTGGCAATTTGATCTCTGGTTTCTCTGCCTTTTCTAAAACCAGATGAACATCAGGAAGTTCACAGTTCACGTATTGCTGAAGCCTGGCTTGGAGAATTTTGAGCATTACTTTACTAGCGTGTGAGATGAGTGCAATTGTGCGGTAGCATTGCTATATGTGCATCTCAAGCATGTTTATTTTTAGCGCAAGAAATGGGCAGTTCTGGATTGTTAGAATTTCTCCTTAGGACAGGAGGATTTCAGTGGAGGTTTGTACCTCAAGACTAGTGGGCTAGGGACTTCTCTGGTGGTCCAGTGGTTAAGACTTTGCCTTCCAATGCAAGAAGTGCCTGTTTGATCCCTGGTCAGGGAACTAAGAGCCCACATGCCTCTTGGCCAAAAACCCCAAACATAAAACAGAAGCCATAGTGTATCAATTCAATAAACACTTTAAAAAATGGTCCACATAAAAAAAATCTTTATAAAAAAGAAACTAGTGGGCTAGAAAAAGGGTCAGAAAGGTAGGAGTGGGATGGGGGTAGAAGTAGCCAAAGGGCCAAAGGCTGGAATTAGCTACTCCTGCCATGCAATCTTTTGTCTGTTGTGTCAAAACTAATTTTTTTTCCTACTCACTGAAAACTGTTTTCACTGGACTTGTTGTCCTATAAAAGAGAAAAAAGTGTCGCAGAAAGGTAAGGTATGTAAAGTGAAAGTGGCTCAGTCGTGTCCAACTCTTTGGGACCCCATGAACTATACAGCCCATGGAATTCTCCAGGCTAGAATACTGGAGTGGGTAGCCTTTCCCTTCTCCAGGGGATCTTCCCAAGCCAGGGATCGAATCCAGGTCTCCCACATTGAGGGTAGATTCTTTACCAGCTGAGCCACAAGAGAAGCCCAAGAATACTGGAGTGGGTAGCCTATCCCTTCTCCAGAGGATCTTCCTGACCCAGGAATGGAACTGGGGTTTCCTACATTGCAGGCAGATTCTTTACCAACTGAGCTATCAGTGAAGCCCAAGGTATGTAAGGAAGTTCTAAATGTGTGTATCATACCAGGGAAATATTTTTCCTTCCCAAAGTTGAGGAATAAAAACAAGTATCACAAAAAAATATAGAGATAAACATTGCTCCATTTTTTCCCCTATAAATGTGTCATGGGATGCCTTAAAACTGTGCGGTAACAGTACTTGTTAAACAAGTGATTACATGTGTATGTGAATTATTTAGTACTTGGGAAGCACTGGATCAAAAAAAGTGATCATGTACTAATTGTTTATTGTTAGTGTTTAGTATTTTTGTGTAGAGTTCTGTCGCAGGAGGGACAATGCCTTCTGTTTGCTTTCTTTTTTCATTGCCAGTGCTGCACACAGCAGACCTATGGTAGGTGCTCAGTAAATAGTGACACTCCTAACTCAAAGAAGTTAGGCTCGCTGGTGGTTAATAATTGAGCAGACCACTGAAAGAAAAAATAACTTGTGCTCTGAGTGACAGTGTCACTCCTAGGTCTCTGTCCTCCAGAAACTCTAGCATGTATAGATAAAGATGGGGCTTCCCAGGTGGAACTAGTGGTAAAGACCCCATTTGCCAATGCAGGCAACATAAAGAGATGCAGGTTTGATCCCTGGGTTGGGAAGATTCCCTGGAGGAGGAAATGGCAACCCACTCCAGTATTCTTGCCTGGAGAACTCCTTGGACAGAGGAGCCTGGTGGACTACCATCCCTGGGGTCGCAAAGTGTATGACTGAAGCAACTTAGCATACATAGATAAAGATATATATCCGATGATATTCATTGTAGCCTTGTTTGTAAAAGCAAGATTGGAAAAGCTCAGTTACCAATGAATAAATAATTAAATAATCCAGCAGATCTCCAACAAGGGATCACAGTGCAGCCGTTAACAAAACAAAGTGCTTACCTAGATAGGTATCCGTATCACATTACACTTTAAAAGCCAGCTGCAGACTAATATGTACAGCATAATTTCATTCTTGTAGAGAAAAAAAGCATGTGCTTCATGAGACAGCTATATAAATGAGGGAACATTTTGAGAGGCGTACCCACTAAGTGTAAAAAAGGGCTAGGAATGAAAAGTGGGACTCAGAAGGACTCCTCCACTTTCTTTATAGGATGCATAAAGTAGTAAGGTTATGAGAGACTTTCACTTTGGAGGCAAAATTTCAAATTAAAAATATTAACAATTTTCTCTGATGAAAGAATTTTCAATTAAAAACTATGCAGGGCTTTGCTGCATATTTACTATAGGTAAAAATACACAGAGCAAGCAGATGTTACTTTAAAACACTAGAAATTATGACTTTCTTTAATGTACCTTTAAATTTGAGCCTTTTTTTGGTAAAGAACTTCTTTTTGTTTGCAGCACACTATATTATGCAAATGTATTTAGAATGTTAATGTCTATCTCATTAATTTACTTGCATTAGATGGGCACTGTGTACAGCTGTGCAGTTTCTGAAATTCATACAGTGTTTGGTCCAGTAGCTGAACAGGCCAAGAGGTGCACCCTAATCAGGAGTTATTTTGGAATAAGAAGGAGGGTCTTCAACTGAGTCCAAAAGTATGCCAATGACTGATGGAAGCCCTGGCATTAGTTATATAATACTCTGCTTGAAAGTAAAACAAAGCTACAATTCCTTATGTAGTCTAATCAGGCTTTTTGCAAATGGGCCGCCCTTCACCACTCATCTGTAACTCTCTGTGGCTCGTGACTACTTCTTGGGTCAGAAGGAAACTGCTGGAATGCTGTTCCTTAGGCCCTCAGTTGAATGCTGCTTTTCCCCAGTCACCCCCTCCCATTTGAATATTTATTGATTTTTTTTAGCTGCACAGGGTCTTAGTTGAGGCACTCAGGTTCTTCCTTGCCATCATGTGGGCTCTTTCCTATGAGGGCTTAGCTGGTCCGTTGCATGTGGAATCTTAGTTCCCCGAACAGGGATGAACCCATTTCCTTGCATTGTGAGGCAGATTCTTAAGCACCGGACCACCAGGGAAATCCCCCATTTCTCTCCTTTAGTCTGCCTTTTTTTCTCAGACAGGCTCCCTCCTTTCTCCACCTCCACTCCTGACCCTTGTTCAAAACTCATTCTACCTGGAAGACACCTCCCTGCCCCCCACCCCCCTCACACACACCTTATCCACTTCTCAACCTTTACAGGTGGATTAACTGGCACACAATGAAAGAAAAACAGAAGCCAGCGATTGCCAACAATACAGACTAAATACTTTATTAAATAGATTCCAAAATGAGAAAGTGGTAGTGAACCTATTTTAGTATAAATCCACCACCCTCCGCAGAGAGCCCGCCTTGGCATCCACGGCCCCCCAGTCTTGGTAGCGCCTGTACTCTTGGGGCCGCAGCAGGTACTGCCGCCCCCGGTAGTTGGGCATCTCGTAGAGGACCCAGCAGCCCTCCAGCACGTGCAGCGAGCGGACCTCGCTCAGGCGGAAGCGGTCCTGGATGCAGGGGCAATCCTCGCTCAGCTCCGCAATGAGGCCTTTCTGGTCCTCTCTCTCATACAGCCGCAGCCTATGGGAGCTTGTCTGCTCGGTCCACACAGAGGAGCAGAAAAAGCAACCAAACAGGAGATGAACTTGGCAGGTTGGGACATGAGATGGGCAATGTCAGAACTGAGACTCTGAAATTGCTGTGATCTGTATTCTACTAGCAAATATTAACAAATATTTGTGTGTTCATTTTCCTTTTTTTCATGTGGGAGGTGGAATTTTTAAGAGGTTCAAGGTCTGGTTTAGACTCCATCAAAAAATCAAATATCTTGATTCCTAATACTTAATTCCCTAATTTATTGATTCCTACGTGATAACCCAAACTTATATTTGGGAGGAAAATGTTAAGTATTTTGTTAATATTTTAATATGAGTATTATTTCCCAAATGTATATGGGAGTGTGTGAAAGTTGCTTACTCACGTCCAACTCTTTGGGACCCCATGGACTACGCATTCTCCATGCCAGAATACTGAAGTAGTTAGCCCATTCCATTTTCCAGGGGATCTTCCCAACCCAGGGATTGAACCCAGGTCTCCCACATTGCAGGCAGATTCTTTACCAGCTGAGCCACGAGGAAAGAAAGCCTAAGAACACTGGAGTGGGTAGCCTATCCATTCTCCAGTGGATATTCCTGACCCAGGAATCAAACCAAGGTCTCCTGCATTGCAGGTGGATTCTTTACCATCTGGGCTACCAGGAAAACCCAAATGTATATACATATACACATAAATTTACCACTAAAATAAGATTTTTAAAAACCACACCTTTGGTGGAAGTTTTGTTTAAATAGTCTGAAACCAGAATTCAATTGACTTTCCAAATTAAGAAAAATTACTTTTCCCAGAAGTGGACAATATCTTTGAACAGCTTAATTAATAATAGTTGTCTATATTTATTAGTCTGCACTGGAAACTATCAAATTTGCTCATTATCAATTCCTTTACTATAGGGTAAAAACTGATTTGTTAGAAATACTGCCTTCTTATGCCCAACTGGCTCCCCACTTGTGTTAAATCCTGCAGTGATAGTAACATTTGTTACAGACAAGCTCTGTTTGACCTAATGGCAGTAAAAATTAAAAACAAAACTGACTCTTTCCCTAAGTGAATTTGTTCTTTTATTCTCTGCTGGTTTGTGTGTGTGTGTATGTGTGTGTGTGTGTGTATGTGCCTCGATCTAACTGGGCTTTGTCAGCTTCTGAAAGGCCACTTAACTCTTAGGTGTATTTAAGGGAAAACCTCCATGACTTAACACCCATCGGTGATAGACTGCAGGACACTCAGGCGGCAGGATTGGAATCAATCGGAACTCACGTCGGAGATGAGACAGCAGGAGCGGATGGAGTCGTTGAAGCCCATCCACTGCAAGTAGTCGGGGTAGTCGCCGCGCTGCAGGAAGTACTGGTGGCCCTGGTAGTTGGGGCGCTCATACAGCATCCAGCAGCCGCTGTCCACGCGGATGGAGTTGCAGCGGCTGAAGTAGGGCTGTAGGTTGGGGCAGTCGCTGCTGCACTGGTAGCAGCGGCCCTGGAAGCCCCGGTCCTCGTAGAATGTGATCTGCAAAGGAAGAATAATGCAAATTAAATCGTTAGCTCCCCGTAATAAATCCTGTATAAAGGCATTTCCCCCCTCCATTTTCTTTCCCTTGTGTTCCATTTACCTTCCCCATGGCTGATTGACAACGGATGATGCGAGTTCAGTGCTATGAGGCCCCAGCCGCGCGCCGGGTCTATATAGCAGGGCGGCTGCTGCGTTGGCAAGAACAACACAAAAGGGGCCCCCGGGGGGGTGAGTAAGGGGATTTTTTGGATCCCTTTTACATGCTGCATTCAGTGGAAATGCCTGTCGAGCTTGCCCTCATTCTCTGGTATATTCTAACGTTGTCCTGTACGGGTTCTGGGTGAGTCCCTAGAGTTGCTTTTATTTGGATTCTTGGTGTTTTATAAATTTATCAGCACATCAGACTGAACTTTTGACCTGAGACTCACATCTGTATACATATGATTCAATTACGCCCCGTGTATTTTCTGGGAAAAATCTATGCCCTTATGGATGGGCACCCACAGTTCCAGAGAGGCTGTGGGTGAAGCAGAATGCCACAAGCACTAACTTTCCTGGACGACAGAGACCACTCTATTTAAGACTTCTTTCTTCACAGCTCTTGTCCAGCCAGTGCAGGACACAAATCTGGATTCTGATTTTTGCTAGTTTTGACTGGGCTGACCTGTTAAGACATAGTTATTAAACTTCCTCTTTGGTGAGTACACTTCATATAACTGGAATCTAGCCCCTGGCAGCCAAGTTGTGATACAGACCAAAAGAAAGGTTTTCATGGCCATTGGGTTCAAGACTGAGAAGTATATTGCTTTATAGATTGCTTCCCCTTTGCCAGGAGAAGGTGGTAAAACTTCGTGGACTCGGAATGTCCGTTTAGTAGCCATGTGAACTTGGCCAAGCCTTATGACTTCTCAAAGCAGGAGTTATTTCATAATACTTACCTCATGGGATATACTATGTGGAATGAGAAAGGAAGGAAGGGTAGCTTCTAACATTTGAGAGCTGGCCTGGCCCTCAGATCTAGGCCATATCTCCCTGCTAGACAAAAAGAATCTCACAAAATACCAATTTCAGGAAAGGTTACCCTGAGACCATAATGAAATGAGGCAAAATAAGGCCGTTTCATAATTTTATCTCAGCATAGGCAGAAACAAAGCCAATGTGCCACCCACAAAATACCAGACCCTCCCCGCTCAGCCAAAACGATTAACTGCTACTTCTTTATCAATTGCAGCTTTATCTTTGTTCTTTGCTCCCTTCCCCATGAGCAGATTTATTAAGATATTCAATCATAAAATTACCCTTGCTGCCCCACCCAATCAAGTCAATTCTTGTTTTTTAGACATTTTTCCAGTTTACCTAACTGAAGTACAAATCCTTTCATAGTTCTTTCTAAGCCTCCAAAGACGGTCCATGCTTCCCCATGGTGTATGTTCTCTCTGCTGCTATTACCAATAACAAACCCTCTTGTTTCATGCACGTGTTTCTGGTGGTCTTTGGCTGAAGGACATTGACATGCATAAATGGGATTATGTGTCTTATGTGTTGGGCATGTACATGGCACAAATGAGCACTGAATAACTGTTTGGTATTAGTCATAGTGAGATATTATTAAGGATGACTTTAACCCATTCATTTCTCTCAAAGATGTTCAATCCTTTCAGTTCAGTTCAGTTCAGTCGCTCAGTCGTGTCCGACTCTTTGCGACCCCATGAATCGCAGCACGCCAGGCCTCCCTGTCCATCACCAACTCCTGGAGTTCACTCAGACTCATGTCCATCGAGTCAGTGATGCCATCCAGCCATCTCATCCTCTGTTGTCCCCTTCTCCTCCTGCCCCCAATCCCTCCCAGCATCAGTGTCTTTTCCAATGAGTCAACTCTTCGCATGAGGTGGCGAAAATATTGGAGTTTCAGCTTTAGCATCAGTCCTTCCAATGAACACTCAGGACTGATCCCCTTTAGAATGGACTGGTTGGATCTCCTTGCAGTCCAAGGGACTCTCAAGAGTCTTCTCCAACACCATGGTTCAAAAGCATCAATTCTTCGGCACTCAGCTTTCTTCACAGTCCAACTCTCACATCCGTACATGACCACTGGAAAAACCATAGCCTTGACTAGACAGTTAATCAGCTATAACCTGATTCAAAATGAAAAGTGAAAAAAAAAAAGAAATCACCTAGTGCTCTTCATACTCCAGTGTGCATATGAATCATCTGTGCTTATTAAAAATGCTAAGGCTCTACTTTTGTCCAAGATTCTGCATCATTAGATCTAGAAAAAACTCTAGGAGTTTATATTTCTAACCAGTGGCACCCGATTGCTCTTGGACCAAACTTTGAAAAACACTGTTCTGATCTATTCCTTCTTTTTTTCCTTTTGTTCCTTCCTTCCTTTCTTTCCTTCTTTCTTTCTGTGTGTGTATAGTTGATTTATAATGTTATGTTAGTTTTAAGAATAGTGATTCAGTTATATGTATATTTATATCTGTTCTTTCTCAGATGCTTTCCCTTATGGGTTACTGAGTATAGTTCCCTGTGCTATATATTAGGCCCTTGCTTGCATTTTATATATGCTAACCTGTATATGTTATCCTAAACTCCTAATTTATCTCCCTCTTCCCTATCCATCTTTACTTTTGTATTCTCACTAGCTGGCACATAAAGTTTGCTCAGTAAATGTCTGGGGGATATGAATGTTATTCCCTCATCTGAAATTCATCATTGTAGTAGTCCACAGGACCTATTTCAAATGCTCAGCACAACAGGCCTACACACTCACATCAAAGTTCAGCATTTGCAACTTTCAACTTTCAAAAGCACCCTGCATTTGATCTATTTAATGGCACTTTATAATAGGCAAGATGAGTAAGCAAAAGAGAAAACAAAAGTTGTGTTGTCCCCTAAGTCCTCTGCTCCTTCATAATTCTAATGGTTATGTCTCCTGAGATGCCACATCAGTGTTACAACAGCAGGGGCCAACTCCAGGGTTTTGCTAGTCTCTGAAGTCCAGTCAACAATTGGCCTTACCATGCACCTGCTTTCTTCCTAGTAATTAATGTAGGACTTGTATCGTATACATGCTTGGTTAAATGAGAAGATGTCATCTGGTTGGTGGCCATGAAGGAGACTGGGTAAGAGCCCGCAGATGATCATTGTAGCCTCAGAAAACTTATATAAACAGTGTCAACTTCTAACAGGCTGAACTGTTCTCAGAACTTCCTGAGATGCTCTTCCCAGGTTATAATTTGACTCAAATAAAAATTTTCCAATTCCTTTTTAGGTTGACTGGTTAATTTTTCATTGACAAAAACGATGTTGTTTTGTTTAAGCAACAGGTGGTTGTGATTGTCAGTTTTACTTTAACAAACCCCTAAAGAAGAAAATTTGAATTCCAAAAGTCCAGACGGAAGGGAATAAGACACTTGCTAACATCAGGACATACCCCTTGACAGCAGGGCAGGAAAACTGGAGAGGGAACCAGTGGAGAGGAGAAAGTTTTGAGGGTATGGCTTGGTAGATTGGGTCTTGACACTTTTCTGGAATAGCTGCTACTTCAGTTTCTTTCTTTGGTGGAACTTTTATAAGGTTAGTCAGGCCAGAGACGCTGGAGATTCAAAGGGAGAAAAGAGGACAAGATGAAAGGAAAAGATTTAAAATCTGAACTTGTTACAAACTAGGACATATAGGAAATACTTGTGTGTATAGAGTATGTAAGCTGATACCAGGGTTTTCTCAAATTGGTAGTTCATCTTCATGGGGAGAAGGTTAGTGAGTTCCTATAGGGTTAACCCTTCTTTGTTTCACCTCAGACTCTCATCTGTTCAAGATCCCAGTGTTTAGAGAGAGGACAGAGAGAAGGAGGAAGGGTGGATTAGGAGTTAGTTTGAGCATAATGTCTTCCCCCAGCCTGTCCCCATCGTTGACTTTTTCTTTACTTTGGGATTACAGGGTAGATAGTGTTCCCTTTGCCTGCACCTCAGGAAGGGAAACAACTTGCAGACTTGATCAACAAGAACCAAGGTCTCTAACTTTTATTTTTGAGTAGAGAAAGGTTTATTGCAAGGCCATGCAGGGAGACAGGTGGCTCATGCCCCCCCAAACCCCAAAGTCCCCAAAGGGTTTCAGTGAAGCACTTTTATTTTTTTTATAGAACCATTTCCATTTATTATACCACATTTATTCAAACAGCACTCAATTAACATTTGATTGCACTCAATCAATGGCTACGCAGCTGGTCACAGGTATTTTACATTCTAGTAAGAAAGAGAAACACTAAGGAAGTAAAAGAGAACACTTCAGATAGTATTGAGGAACACTAAACAAGTAAAAGATAAAATTTCAGGTAAATCACTTCAGATGGAGCGAGTTGGGTGTAATCCACTTCAGATGGAGCAAGATATAATCAACAGATAGAATGGTCATATGGCATCTCCAGAGAAGTTGATATTTGTATGGGGACCTATTGTCCAAAAGAAGCCAGCCTGTGGAGATCATGTAGAAGTCATTATAAGCCGAAAGGAGCTTCATACGCAAAGGCCCTGAGGTAGGAATTAGCAGTGTCTCTAATTTTACATGCTTTCAGTTCCAGTGTTTCAGGATAATTTCCATATGTGAAGTTTGTGATTGTATTTCTGCTAAGCAAATAACATAAAGCTCAGCACTCCAAGAAGCTTTTGTCTTTCTCATTCATGTTTGTTATATTATTATTGGCAAGTAGAGGATCGGGGCTAATATCTCCAGGAAGCCAACACAATTCTTAAGAGTTTAAAGGTTAAAAGAACTGGAATTTAGGAACAATTAATATCAAATAATGCAGCAACCTCCAGGGAAGGAAACTTTATAAAAAGCCTAACCATGTGCCCCAGTTTGCATGGAACAGTCCTTGTTAATGCCTCTTGCCCCAGTGCAATCCTTAATAAAACACAATCTCACTCTCAAAAATGACTCACTTTAAGTAACAAATTCTATGCTTGCTCTGGTAATAAGCCACTAGGGCAGTGGATATGGAGCCCTTGAGGGTGTGGGATGGGAGGATGCTCTATAAAAAGTGAACAACCATGTGGGTATATCTAAAAACAGAGAAGAGAGGAGCAGGGATGGGAAAGACCAGCCCACCCAAGAGCAGGTTGGAGCTAGCAGACTAGAGCAGTCCTTAATATTAATAATACTATGTTATTAATATTAATAACTTAATATTAAACTTGATATTGCTGTGTTGTTATGATCTAAACTTGCATCTCACCCTCACAACCTTTATAACAAAGCTGGCTGCACACATTATTGCTTTATGTGAGAAATGGTTCAGGAGTTAAAGGAAAAGGCAGTATGTCACCAATTTAGGTCAGTGTGGATCCACTCAGTCATGAGGCTGGAGTTCAGAGCGGAGGGTAACTCAGTTCAGTTCAGTCGCTCAGTCGTGTCTGACTCTTTGAGACCCCATGGACTGCAGCATGCCAGGCCTCCCTGTCCATCACCAACTCCTGAAGTTTACCCAAACTCATGTCTATCGAGTCAGTGATGCCATCCAACCATCTCATTCTCTGTCATCCCCTTCTCCTCCTGCCTTCAATCTTTCCCAGCATCAGAGTCTTTTCAAATGAGTCAGCTCTTTACATCAGGTGGCCAAAGTATTGGAGTTTCAGCTTCAACGTCAGTCCTTCCAATGAACACTCAGGACTGATCTCCTTTAGGGTGGACTGGTTGGATCTCCTTGCAGTCCAAGGGACACTCAAGAGTCTTCTCCATCACCACAGTTCAAAAGCATCAATTCTTCAGCACTCAACTTTCTTTATAGTCCAACTCTTACACCCATACGTGACTACTGGTAAAACCATAGCCTTGACTAGACGGACCTTTGTGGACAAAGTAATGTCTCTGCTTTTTAATATGCTGTCTTGGTTGTTCATAACTTTCCTTCCAAGGAGTAAGTGTCTTTTAATTTCATGGCTGCAATCACCATCTGCAGTGATTTTGGAGCCCCCAAAAAATGAAGTCAGCTACTGTTTCCCCATCTATTAGCCATGAAGTAATGGGACCGATTGCCATGATCTTAGTTTTCTGAATGTTGAGCTTTAAGACAACTTTTTCACTCTCCTCTTTCACTTTTGTCAAGAGGCTCTTTAGTTCTTCTTCACTTTCTGCCGTAAGGGTGGTGTCATTTGTATATCTGAGGTTATTGATATTTCTCCCTGCAATCTTGATTCCAGCTTGTGCTTTTTCCAGCCCAGCGTTTCTCATGACGTACTCTGCATAGAAGTTAAATAAGCAGGGTGACAATATACAGCCTTGACATACTCCTTTTCCTATTTGGAACCAGTCTGTTGTTCCATGTCCAGTTCTAACTGTTGCTTCCTGACCTGCATACAGGTTTCTCAAGAGGCAGGTCAGGTGTTCTGGTATTCCCATCTCTTGAAGAATTTTCCACAGTTTATTGTGATCCACACAGTCAAAGGCTTTAGCATAGTCAATAAAGCAGAAATAGATGTTTTTCTGGAACTCTCTTGCTTTTTCGATGATCCAGAGGATGTTGGCAATTTGATCTCTGGTTCTTCTGCCTTTTCTAAAACCAGCTTGAACATCTGGAAGTTCACAGTTCACGTATTGCTGAAGCCTGGCTTGGAGAATTTTGAGCATTACTTTACTAGCATGTGAGATGAGTGCAATTGTGTGGTAGTTTGAATATTCTTTGGCATTGCCTTTCTTTGGGATTGGAATGAAAACTGACCTTTTTCTCGTCCTGTGACCACTGCTGAGTTTTCCACATTTGCTGGTATATTGAGTGCAGCACTTTGACAGCATCGTCTTTTAGGATTTTAAAAAGCTCAACTGGAATTCAATCACCTCCACTAGTTTTGTTTGTACTGATGCTTCCTAAGGCCCACTAGACTTCACATTCCAGGATGTCTGGCTCTAGGTGAGTGATCACACCATCATGATTATCTGGGTTGTGAAGATCTTTTTTGTACAGTTCTGTGTATTCTTGCCACCTCTTCTTAATATCTTCTGCTTCTGTTAGGTCCATACCATTTCTGTCCTTTGTCAAGCCCATCTTTACATGAAATGTTCCCTTGGTGTCTCTAATTTTCTTGAAGAGATCTCTAGTCTTTCCCATTCTATTGTTTTCCTCTATTTCTTTGCATTGATCGCTGAGAAAGGCTTTCTTATCTTTCCTTGCTATTCTTTGGAACTTTGCATTCAAATGGGTATATCTTTCCTTTTCTCCTTTGCTTTTCACTTCTCTTCTTTTCACAGCTATTTGTAAGGCCTCCTCAGATAGCCATTTTGCTTTTTTGCATTTCTTTTTCTTGGGGATGGTCTTGCTGTCTGTCTCCTGTACAATGTCACGAACCTCCGTCCATAATTCATCAGGCATTCTGTCTATCAGATCTAATCCCTTAAATCTATTTCTCACTTCCACTATATAATCATAAGGGATTTGATTTAGGTCATACCTGAATGGTCTAGTGGTTTTCCCTACTTTCTTCAATTTAAGTCTGAATTTGTCAATAAGGAGTTTATGATCTGAGCCACAGTCAGCTCCCTAACTGGGGAAACCATAAACAACTCATTCCCTCTCCAGAATGACAAGATATGTTGGGTATATTGGAAGTGGGTATGTTGGGTGTGTTGGAAGAAGTGGTACATATCTCCTACCCCGTGTAAGATGAGATTTGAGCCGTTTATTAGATTTCTCAAAGGATGGGATACTTCAGATGAATTTTGACCTGAAGCCAACAGTTTCATTGAGGAACTTACTTATTTTTAACATTTACTTATTTTACTGCATCAGGTCTTAGTTGTGGCGTACAGGTTTAGCTGTTTCACAGCATGTGGGATCCTAGTTCCCTGACCAGGGAGCAAACCCACGTGCCCTGCATTGCAGAGTGGATTCTTAACCACTGGACCAACTAGGCAAGTCCTGAGGAACTTTAAAAGAGTCCTAAGACCTGTGTTTAATTATCTAGGACATTGTTCACGCAATATCCTCTTCACTAGAACCCACAAGAAAATCTTCTTTTAGGTTTCATTATTGGGCATGGTTAGGCTAGTTTTGAATAATTAATGTATTTGCTTTATAAACTCAGTCAGTCATGGAGGTGATCTTACTTCCCTCTGTATCCTGGTTGCTCGGTCCAAATCTGGCTCTATCTTCAGCCACCAAAGTGCCTTATCACACCCAGTTTGGGCTTAAGCTTCACTCTTAGCTCCATCTCTCTTTCTCTCTCTTATTTTTCTTACGACCAAATTTCCTCATTCATCTATTTTTACTTTCTTTAATGTATTATGTTGCAATTTTGTATTAGTGACCTTAATTCATTTTTTAGTAAATTTATTTTTTAATTAAAAGATAATTGCTTTACAAAATTTTCTTTTGTCAAACATAAACATGAATCAGCTATAAGTACATATATGTCCCCTCCAATTAATCAGACTTCTCCAGAAAATTTCAATCTTCTATTTTTTTCATCTTTTCTTTATTTTTGGCTTTACTGAGTGGCATGTGAGATCTTAGATCCCCCACCAGAGATCGAACCCATGACCCCGGCAGTGGAAGCATAGAGTCCCAACCACTGAACTGCCAGGGAAGTTCCCAGTGCTTTATTTTTGATTTAGTATTATTTTTCATGTGTCATAATACTTTACTCCTATTAAAGTGATAGGAGGCAGAATTTTCCTCTGTGTCAGTGTTTTTGGTAAAAATCCTGAAAATTTTCTGCAAAGCACATACTGCAAAGAGACAGTGAGTTCTAGTTCCGTGAAAATCTCATGGAGGTATGAGATAATGGACATGGAATTGGGAGAAATGGTTGGAGGCTGTTAGAAAGACAAGGAGGGCAGTAGGTGAAATGACCAGTTTGTCTGTTTGTTTATGGAGCTAAAGGAAGAGTCAAGATGCTAAGGATGACTTTCTTGATTAGGTAAAACTTGGATTAAATAGGGAAACTGGTGGGATAACCTGGAGGGATAACTTGAAGTGTTTCAACAAGTACTTATTAATATTATTATAATTGTAAATATGTCCTTGTAAGATTAACCACAAATGGGTTGACCCAGTTAAGTTGAACTTTGAGCCTACATGGTCTAGCTATAGGGCTTACCTGGTGGCTTAGATGGTAAAGAATCTGCCTGCAAAGTGGAAGGCCCGGATTCAATTCCTGGGTCAGAAAGATCCCCTGGAGAAGGGAATGGCAACCCACTCCAGTATTCTTGCCTGGAGAATCCCATAGATGGAGGAGCCTGGCGGGTTACAGTCCATGGGATTACAAAGAGTTGGACATGACTGAGCGACTACAGTTTCACATGGTCTAGACTTTAAAAGAATGTTGGCAGTAATATCCTCTACTTAATTCCCCTTATGAGATGTTGTTCCCCATCTTGAAAACATGTCATCATGTCTGGCCAAATGCCATTATTGCTTATGAAGACTCCATACATGAAAAGAAAGGCAGGACTCTATTTGTGCCAGAAACACAAGCTAAATCTTTTATTAGATTCTAAAGGAGAAAAGTGGGGAATTTAAAACTTCAATAAAAATCCATCACCCGTCTTAAAGAACCAACTTTGGCATTCATTGCCCCCCAGTCAAGATATCTCCTGTACTCCCCTGGCCTCAGCAGGTACTGCCTTCCCCTGTAGCTTGGCATCTCATAGAGGACCCAGGAACCCTCCAGCACATTGAGGGAGTGAACCTCAGTGAGGTGGAAGCGGTCTTGAAGAGAGGGACAATCGTCTGTGATCTCTGACATCTGTCCTCTGAAGTCATCTCTCTCGTAGATTCTCATTCTGAAAGTGCCGGTGTGCTGGGTGACAGAAAAGAAAAAGTAAATGGATACAAATAGAGAGAAATCAAAGTTCTAGCCCCTGCACTCCCTGGTCACACCTGCCTCAGAGCTCTTTTAGTCCAAGTCTACAACAACCATGTTTGCAGGGTTAAGATGCCTTCCCTGCCCTCATCGCTCACCTGTGAATCTAACAACTTCTGGGCTAAGCTAGAAACAGAACACAGCAGCCCTTCAGTTGCTATGTACCACCCTCTCCTTGAGAATTAAGGTTGGTCTAAAATAAGGTTGATTATTTTAGGGCTTTTTATCAGAGAAAGTTCCTCTCAAAGTAGAAAAGTGAGCATCATTGGAAAGTGAAGCCTCATTTGATCTATTACTCTTGTTAAAAAGGAACCAAAATTTAGCTATTTTCTGTAAGACCAATGTTTTGGTTTTCATGTTTACTTTGGAACAAAGGATTATGAAGCTCTTAAAAAAAAAAAATAAGATGGCATATTTTCTCTACCTCTGGCTTTGTAACCTCATTTTCAGTTCAAATTTCAACCTATGTGACAATCAAGCTTCCTTTTTGACCTCCTACCCTCCCCTTCCTCACTCCCCCAGCAGCAGGAATCATCTTCACGAAACTTGGATGTTTTGTGAAGTTTGGATGACACTTATCCCACCCCACACCCCTCACCCCTCAACTCCCACACATTCTTCTAAGAACTCTGCAATCACTCTCAGGGAAATACCGGCTCTCAAACTTTAGTTTTGATGAGGCCTTTCCTCTGATTCCTACCCCTAAGCAAGCTAATAGGTACCGATTACAAAATTAGAATAGAAACCAGGGGGCCTGTCTTCTCTAGGAAGATAATCAAATAGAAAAGTAAGTCAAAGCAAGCAAAAGTATTTTTTTATCAATTAAACAGACCCAGATTGTATTTATAAATTTGGATATACTGGGTTTCTGAGTTGACATGGCTTGGAATGACCACTTAAAAAAAAATTATATCTTGGAGTAGGAGTTTGGGGTTAGCAGATGCAAATTATTGTATATAGAATGGATAAACAACAAGGCCCTACTATACAGCACAGGGAACTATATTCAATATCCTGTGATAAACCAAAATGGCAAAGAATATAAAAATGTATTGGATGTATAACTGAATCTATTTGCTGTACAGCAGAAATTAACACATTTTAAATCACCTATACTTAAAGAAATGATATCTTGAACAGATAATTTCAATCTCTTCTATGACATGCTTTCTCTTAATGCGTCTTTTTATCTTTGACTACATTTAAAACATAAAACACTGGGAATCTGTGATTTAAAAAAAAAAAACAAAAACACCACAGAGTTCATGAAGAATGGCTTCCCATCTGAGACACTCCTCTAGAATGGACTGCATGCCCTGGGCTCACTCCCACTTCCTGCTGTCTAGTTAGAACGATTAGGTTGAAGAATGCTATTTTTTTAATGGCTTTGATTTCCAAAGAGACGGAAGACAAAGACAGAACCAGGCTCACTTGCGGGATGAGGCGGCAGGAGCGGATGGAGTCGTTGAAGCCCATCCACTGCTGGTAGTCGGGGTAGTCGCCGCGCCGCAGGAAGTACTGGTGGCCCTGGTAGTTGGGGCGCTCATACAGCATCCAGCAGCCGCTGTCCACGCGGATGGAGTTACAGCGGCTGAAATAGGGCTGCAGGTTGGGGCAGTCGCTGCTGCACTCGTAGCAGTGGCCCTGGAAGCCCCGGTCCTCGTAAAAAGTGATCTGCAAAATGGAAGATGTGGGAGCATGAAGCGATTTGCAGCCCCGCTGAAGATGCCACGACGGGGCAAAGGTGGAGCATCAGGTACCCCGCACTTACCTTCCCCATGTTGGCGAAAGGCAGCAGGAGGTGTTCGCTGGGTGCTGTGTGGGACTAGGGGGAGGGCCGCTGTATATATAGCAGCTCTGACTGCTGCCTCCGCAGGAAATCACACAAAAGGGGCCTATTTCGGTGAGTAAGGGGATTTGCAAGCTCTCCGCTCCCCCTCCCCCTGGTCATTGGGGTTAGCTGAATGTTTACTGTCATTCTTTCTGGTAGGTTCGGGTTTTTCTAATTCACAAAAGCTGTTGTTGCCACCAAAATGAAAAGTCTTTCCTCTTTAGAAGGACGAGCAAAATTCTATCCCCATGCTTTTAGTTTATAGCCTACTCTGCTTAACTGACTCCTTAAAGGTAATTAAACAATGTGTTCTGCTTAGGGACTGGTGTTTAAAAAATTCTTGAAAATGAGAACTTTAATATCTTAAGGAAGAGGGAATCAAATGAAGTAATTTGTGAAAATGCTTTGAAAAGCATAAAGTTAATTCAAATTCAAGACTCTGTGATTATCAATGTTGTTGTTTGGAGGCCTATCTTGAGTGAAATTGACACTTGGCTGGAAATTTGTGGGCTCCCTGAGGCTGGAAATGATTCTTGTTCTTTTCTGTCCCTGAGCCCTAGAGCAGGGGATGGGCACAGAGTAGGCCCTCAGTCCTTGGCTTTGACCTGAGTGAAAGCAGATGGTTGTGGCCTTCCTCTCTTCATGTCTCCCTGGGAGCCTGCACCCTTCCTTCTGCTGGTGCTGCCCAGAGACTGCTCGCTTTCTGGGGGGTTCCTGGCTTCCTTCAAATGTCCTAAGATCTGTCTTTCCTCTTCACCTTGATAAGTTCCTGCTCCCTTGATAAGGGTGATTTGAGTTAGTATAAGGAGTAATGTAGGGGCTTCCCTGGTGGTTCAGTGGTGAAGAATCTGCCTGCTGTGCAGGAAGTATGAGTTTGACCCCTGGGTCAAGAAGATCCCTTGGAGAAGGAAATGGCAACCCACTCCAGTATTCTTGCCTGGGAAATCCCATGGAAAGCCTGGTGGGCTACAGTCCTTGGGGTCGCAAAAACATCAGACATAACTTTTTGACTGAACAACAGCAAGTAGTAATGTAGAAACCCTCAAGGTGCCACATCCCCTACTTTCTCAGACTTTTGAGATGCTAGACAGCACCCAGACTCGACAACAGAGCATCTTCATAGTATGGACTTCACAGTGTGGTATGGGGACCCCTAAAGTCCCCAAGACACTTCCAAGGGGTTCATATCTTCAGAACAGTTTTCCTAACAATGGGTGTATGTGTGCTCAGCTGCTTCAGTCATGTCAGACTCTTTGCAACCCGAGAGACTGTAGTCCACCAGGCTCCTCTGTCTGTGGGATTTTCCAGGTGAGAATCCTGGAGTGGATTAATCTTCCAGGGGACCTTCCTGGCCCAGGGACTGAACCTGTGTCTCCTGCAGCTCCTGCATTGCAGGTGGGTTTTTTTTTTTTTTTTACTGCTGAGACACGGGGGAAGCCCCCAAGATGTTATTTGCCCTTTTCACTCTTCTTTCACAAGTGTGCAGTGGAGTTTTTCCAGAGGCTGTATGACATGAAAGAGATTTGGCAAAATGTAAAGCAATTTCAGCCTTTTCATTACTTGCTTTTTGCTTTGGAAAACATGGTTATTATTCATGAAACATGTTATTTATGTTAACATGTAATAGATTTATTACCTAAGGCTCTTCCTATAAAAAAAGGAACCCACCATGGGTAGGGGGTCCCTCTATTGGAATAGAACCAACACAGTATCCAGCAGATACTGGCCCTGGCATGACCCTCTATGTAATGAGAGAGATTAGGTGGTTACCATTTCCCCAGTGGCTCAGCTGGTAAAGAATCTGGCTGCAATGCAGGAGGCATAGGAGACCTGGGTTCTATCCCTGGGTCAGAAAGATCCCCTGGAGAAGGAAATGGCAACCCACTCCAATATTTCTTGTCTGAAAAATCCCATGGACAGAGGAGAGTGGTGGGCTCCAGTCCATCCCAAAGAGTCGGAGACAACTGAGCATGCACACATGCACTGCAGTCTTAGAAGCTATACCCAGATCAGTGACTCGGGGATTAAAGAACCCTTTACAGTCAGCTAATGCTGAGATCCTAGAACCAGGTTGAAGAAATCAGCCTGGCAACAATGTCAATTGAAGGAGAGTGGCTCAGTGCTAAAGAATTTGCCTGCCAATGCGGGAGGCATGGGTTCGATCCCTGGGTCTGGAAGATCCCTGGGTCTGTTCGATCCCTGGAGAAGGAAATGGCGACTCGCTCCAGTATTCTTGCCTGGGAAATCCCATGGATGGAGGGGTCTGGTGGGAAGTACATGGGGTTGCAAAGAGTCAGGCACAACTTAGCAACTAGAACAGCAACTATAATTTACCAGAATTCCTGTTAAAGCCAAAGATTCTCAAGGTTGATAGAGACACAGCTTTACAAATTAAAAAAAAAAAAGAAAGATGACATTGAACCTACTATGTGAAGTGTATAAGATATGTATATCTAGAAAGATAACTTCTAAAACAAGCCATGTTTTATGCAGAAACAATTCGTTTATAGGCCTTCAAGGCTAACAGACCTGAGCTCAGTTCCCAGTTCCTCTACTTCCTAGCTGTGTGTACCTTTTTATTTTATTTGTTGTTTGCTTTTTTTTTTAAATTAACTTATTTATTTTAATTGGAGGCTAATTACTTTACAATATTATAGTGGTTTTTGCCATACATTCACATGAATCAGCCATGGGTGTACATGTGTTCCCCATCCTGAACCCCCTCCCACCTCCCTCCCCATCCCATCCTTCAGGGTCATCCCAGTGCACCAGCCCTGAGCTCCCTGTCTCATGCATCGAACCTGGACTGGCAATCTGTTTCAAATATGATAATATACATGTTTCAATGCTATTTTCTCAAATCATCCCACCTTTGCCTTCTCCCACCGAGTCCAAAAGATTGTTCTTTACATCTGTGTCTCTTTTGCTGTCTCACATATAGGGTCATTGTTACGATCTTTCTAAATTCCATATATATGTGTTAGTATACTGTATTGGTGTTTTTCTTTCTGACTTACTTCACTCCGTATAATAGGCTCCAGTTTCATCCACCTCATTGGAACTGATTCAAATGCATTCTTTTTAATAGCTGAGTAATATTCCATTGTGTATATGTACCACGGCTTTCTTATCCATTCATCTGCCGGTGGACACGTAGGTTGCTTCCATGTCCTGACCATTGTAAACAGTGCTGTGATGAACATTGGGCTTGTGTGTACTTTTTTAGATTTGGTTCTCACAGTGATCGGCATGTGATTAGACTTGGTCATTCGGGAACCTTGGCCTGGACTGGGTGTTCAGAGAGCATCCTCTGGCGCCCTCTAGCGGCAGTCTTGCTCACAGGACAGGAATGTGTGGTGGCAATGGGGACAGGCCCACACTTCTTAGAAACCACACTCGTTGTACCTGGAGCCCCCACATTTCCTCCATTTACATCCTTGCTTCCAAAACCTAGAAGAGAATCTTCACCCACCCACCCAAGGACACTGTTCATAAAAGGGAGCCTGTTTGGGGGACGTGATCCGGGGTGAGGGGAGGTGGAATATGTGGATGGAGCTTGGGCATGTGCAGGAGTGAGAAGGGAGGAGGGCGGGCCATGGAGTGGTGATGGGGATCTATTTATGCTCTTGTCCCAGATCCCCCAAATATTTGGGGAACTCTTGATAATAACTGTGCTATGTTAGCCACATGATGTATTCTTTTTTTTTTTTCCCATATGATGTATTCTAAGATTTCTGGTATGATGTCTAGAACACACACAACACTCTTCATAAGGTAGGCTTTCACTATTAACTATTACTACTTCATCATCATGAGCTAAATAAGTGATGTAAAGTTTGCTGAAAGTTCAGTGGTACCCACTCAAGTGAGAGCAGACTTGGCTTCCTTCAGCACGGTTGTGTCAATGATGTGCCAGTGAGCTCAAGAGGTTTCATCTGGGCTACCAGAGAAAGCAGTCTGCAGATGCTTCAAGAAAACCCAGTTGACAAACTAAAACATTTGTATGAGACTGGGTGGCAGGGAAGGTAATGCACTATTTCCGCTGAGGCTTCTAACAGGCCTCAGGTAACTTTTGTTGTTGTTACTTAGTTGCTCAGTCGTGTCCAACTCTTTTGCGACCCCGTGGACTGCAGCCCACCAGATTCCTCTGTCCATGGGATTTCCCAGGCAAGAATACTGGAATGGGTTGCCATTTCATTCTCCAGGGGATCTTCTCCACCCAGGGATCGAACCTGAGTCTCCTGCTTGGCAGGTGGATTCTTTACCACTGAGCCACCTGGGAAGCCTCCAGGAACTTCGTGCTGTGCCAAGTTGCTCAGTCCTGTCCGACTCTCCGTGACACTGTGGACTGTAACCTGGCAGGCTCCTCTGTCCAGGGGGATTCTCCAGGCCAGAATACTGGAGTGGGTTGCTATGCTCTCCTCCAGGGAATCTTCCCAACCCAGGGATGGAACCTAGGTCTCCCACATTGCAGGCAGATTCTTTACCATCTGAGCCACCAGGAAAGCCCAAGAATTCTGGAGTAGGTAGCCTATTCCTTCTCCAGGGGATCTTCCCAACCCAGGAATCGAACTGGGGTCTCCCACACTGAGGGTGGATTTTTTTCCCAGCTGAGTTACCAGGGAGCCCAAAACATCCTGTTGTTGTGTTAGTCTCTCAGTCGTGTCCAACTCTTTGTGACCCCGTGGACTATAGCCGGTCAGGCTCCTCTGTCCATTTAATTCTCCAGGCAAGAATACTGGAATGGGTAGCCATTCCCTTCTCCAGGAGATCTTCTCAAGCCAGGGATTGAACTCGGGTCTCCTGCATCGCAGGCATATTGTTTACCTTCAGAACCACCAAGGAAGCACCAGGGAAGGTAACTTCAATGGCTCTTAAATGAACAATTTCATTTTTGGAAAACAACAGGGTTATGTTAGATCCATTCATGTGTTTTGACATTTGAGTCAAATGTATTTTGATATACAAGTTTATTCAACTGTGATATCCTAAAGAACTTTAAAGGGTTTTATAATTTTTTTTCTGATTTAAATGAGACCTGTGTTTTTAAAAATGAGTTTTGCAGTTCTTTTTAAAGAAAAGAAAAAAAAAAAACCTTGTGTATAACTGTGAACTTGGTATTCAAATATTCGTGCTAAAAGGCTCATTGGTTCAGTCCCTCCCTTAATCTCCCATATATTTTAGACTAGGGTGTTGGCTGATCCTACAAAGAGATGTAACAAAGCATGTCTTGCCGCACCCAGGACCAAATGTCTCATTCCATTGACTTATCCATCTTCTAAAATGCAAGGCAGTGGTGGGAAATCTCATTATTTTTCTTCACAAAAAAATGTTGCTTTTCACCTTTTCTTTCATTTTTGTTCTCTTTCTCAGGCTGTCTCCCCTGTCTCTTTCCTTTAGCTGTTAGAGGTAAGCTCTGAGACCTTCATAGAGTGGTGCTCTAACTCCGCCCCTCCCCTCACGAAGGTCTCCCTACTGCCATCCTACACCAGCCTGCCAATCTCTGGGCCATTTTTTTACCTCCCTTCAAGTTTTCCAAGGTCACCAAGAACCAGACAGGACTGGAGGCTATAAGAACCAGGTAGAGGACTGAGTGTGAGAGAATGCCGTCTATGTCTCTGAACATCCACATTGGTGACCTTGTGTGGGAGAGTCATTGCTTTCCAAAATAAACTGGAATCGTTTGCAATAAAGTCAGAATCCCTTGTTGTTTTTCAGGCTTCCAGGGCTCCATTTATCCACATCAGTTCAGTTCAGTAGCTCAGTCGTGTCCGAGTCTTTGCATCCTCATGGACTGCAGCACGCCAGGCCTCCCTGTCCATCACCAACTCCCAGAGCTTCCTCAAACTCATGTCCATCGAGTCGATGATGCCATCAAACCATCTCATCCTCTGTCGTCCCCTTTTCCTCCTGCCTTCAATCTTTCCCAACATCAGAGTCTTTTCCAATGAGTCAGCTCTTTGCATCAGGTGGCCAAAGTATTGAAGCTTCAGCTTCAGCATCAGTCCTTCCAATGAATATTCAGGACTGATTTCCTTTAGGATTAACTGGTTGGACCTCCTTGCAGTCCAAAGGACTCTCAAGAGTCTTCTCCAACACCACAGTTCAAAAGCATCAATTCTTTAGCTCTCAGCTTTCTTAATAGTCCAACTCTCACATCCATACATGACTACTATTTATCCTATAATTAATTAGTAATTAATCATGAGGATTAGAGAAGCATGACATGGCCCTTATCCTTATGCCTTGTTGAAGACACTAAACCAAGACAAAAAGACATTATGTGAGAAAGGCAGTGCTTCAGTGCTAAGTTGGGTGGTCATGAAGTAGATATAGATGTTCAGAGAAGGAAGAGACAAGTAAAAGCTGGTTGTATGAGTAGCTATCCTGGGAAGAGGGACCTAGACTGCCTTGAAGATTAGGTGGGATTTGATAAGCTTCCAAGAAGGGAAGGCGTTCCAGTATTGGGAACAGATTCCTTCCATTGGCTCAGATCATCAGACATCTTGAATTTAGATGAAAAGATAGGGGGGAAAAAACTCCCTTCTGCACTTCCAAGTTTTAAAACAAATTTCAGTGTGAATTGTGTCTATTCCTACTATTTCTCTACTTAGCCCAAAAAGAGTTCAATAAAATAATGAGAGTGAGGATACTTCTTTTGATTTGTTCTTTGCATATCAACTTTCCTTTTCCATACTACTTCAGAGACCCCCAGAGCACTTTAAGGGAAAGGATACAGTTATAATGTAGTGAAGACTAAAAAGTTAAATAAAAAAACCTCATTGGTGATACAGAAATGAGAAAAGAAGAAAAATTCTACTGTTAGCCAAATCAGGCCTAAATCACTTGCTAGATCTGAAATGCACACACACACCAGCACATACAGTATTGTCACAGGTGATGATGCCCTTGGCTTCTGCAGTCTGCCAACCGCACTGAGGTGGGTTTAGAACAGGGGCCAGTCAAGGAACTCATAGTTATGTGTTCTTGGGAGGATTTCACTGACTGTTGGCCTGTTTCACTGCAGATTCCCTCCTGTGAGTGCAGCTACGACCCCTCACTCACACCTGCAGTCTTGCTTCAGTATTAAGTATTGGAGCTTCAGTTTTCAGTATTAGTCCTTCCAATGATCATTCAGGGTTGATTTCCTTTAGGATTGATTCATTTGATCTCCTTGCTGTTCCAAAGATTATACAAGCAATAAGTGCAGGAGTATGAATGGATGGATGAAGTCACTGCTTCCTGGATGTGTTCTTCAGAAATAGTGCCTATTCAAGAATTTTATGTGTTTGTGAGTACTGTGAAAGTAAAAAATACTTTAGAAGAAGCAATGTGAAAGCAAGGCATGGGCTAGGCAGGGAGGTGGTCACTGGTAGTTTTGTTTGCAAGGGCTTCCTCCTCCACCAACCAATGATGCAGGCCCTGAAAGAGCCACTCACCCCTTACCTGACTCAGTCCAGGTCCCTGATGCCCTAAAATCAGAAGCTGACTATACAAGTAAAAGGGCTTGTGTGCAGTCTCTGACTCAATCTTTCCTATGACGTTGGAGTCAGGAGGTAAGGCCAAGTCTCTCAGCAATCTCCTGAACCAATGTAGTTGTTTCCCTGTATCCGCGAATTCTACATCCATGAATTCAAGCAACCACAGAAAGTAACCGGGAAAAAAAAAATCCAGAAAATTTCAAAAACCAAAACTTGAATTTGTCACGCTGGCAACTATTTACATATCATTTACATACTAATACTGTGTAAATACAATGTAACTGATATGTAAAATTTCAAACTTCCCTGATGGCCTCTTGGGTAAAGAATCTGCCTGCAATGCAGGAGACACAGATGTGGGTTCGATTCCTGGGTTGTGAAGATTCCCTGGAGAAGAAAATGGTAACCCACTCCAGTAATCTTGCCTGGGAAATCCCATGGACAGAGGAGTCTTGTGGGCTACAGTCCAAAGGGTTGCAGAGTCAGACACAATTGACAACTAAGCACAGCACACAGCATTTACATTGTAGTAGGTATTATTAGTAACCTAGAGATGATTTAAAGTATATGGGAGGATTGCATAGTTATATGCAAATACTGCTCCATTTGATATAAGGGACTTGAGCATCCACAGATTTTGATATCCGTGGGGATTCTGGAACCAGTTCCCCTTGGATACCGAACAATGGCTATACTTTATTTCTAGGTGTTTTATTTGATACCTAAAATGTCTTAATCTAATTGTTTGCCTCAAGATTCTGTTAGTGATGCCTGCCACCAGTTTTGCAAGAGGTCTGGATGAATTTTACAGTATCACATGACACAGGCTGGAAGTTGTGTCAGAGTTGATTGGAGCCAGCCTGTAACCACCTATGTATGTATGTGTGCTTAGTTGTTCAGTCATGTCTCTTTTTGACCCCATGGACTACAGTCCTCCAGGCTCCTCTGTCCATGGGATTTTTGCAGGCAAGGATCTGCAGAGGGTTACCATTTCCTCATTCAGGGGATCTTTCTGACCCAAGGATCAAACCTGCGTTTCCTGCATTTGCAGGGGTTATTCTTTACCACTGAGCCATCCGGGTAGCAAGACGGCAGTAATGAACGACTATGAAAAGCACATTGAGGATGTTCACATTTTCTCGAATTTTTTTAGAAAATAGTGAATTTATTTCACCCTCCCCCCTTTTTTTTTGAAATCCGTGTGTGTGTGTGTGTGTGTGTGTGTGTATATATATATATATATATATATATATATATATAGCACAATGAGAGAGAAGGCAATGGCACCCCACTCCAGTACTCTTGCCTGGAAAATCCCGTGGACGGAGGAGCCTGGTAGGCTGCAGTCCATGGGGTCGCTAAGAGTTGGACAATGACTGAGCGACTTCTCTTTCACTTTTCACTTTCGTGCATTGGAGAAGGAGATGGCAATCCACTCCAGTGTTCTTGCCTGGAGAATCCCAGGGACGGGGGAGCCTGGTGGGCTGCCATCTCTGGGGTTGTACAGAGTCGGACATGACTGAAGCGACTTAGCAGCAGCAGCATAATGAGGTAAAACTGATGGAGTGATGACTACTATTTATTGAGCTTCTTTATAAGAAGCATCCCATTTATTCCTCACAAGAACATACAAGTGGGAAAACTGAGGCTTATGAGGATAAATAACTTGCTCAAGGTCACACAGCTACTAGGTGGTCAGGCCAGAAACCAAGTCCACGGACCTCATGGCCTACATTGGTAACCATTAAGATATTCCACCTGGAAACCTAATAGTGTCTTAAAGAATCAGAACTGAAGGAAGCAGGAACTCCTCTTGAACAACACCCCTAATTTTATAGAGAAAGAAGCTTGTGGCATTCCAGGGTTTGTTAGATAAAATGCTAGTTTCTAAACCCTTAAATTCACTAGGTTGAAACAAAACAAAACCTCCAAGTTAAAATTATCTTCAGTGAGACATATCACCTGGGTTTTCCTTTTAAAAAAGCAAAAACAGAGTTCATAATTCACTGGTCACTCAACAGAGGACAACACACTAAGTTTAAGTGTGGTTTAACTAAGCCGGCAGCAAAACCACAAGTCTCCTGCACATTTGGTATTGGTAAGAGCCACAGCAGTTTAATAACATGTGTATTTTCATACCTATAATTCATAGCATATGTTCCTTCAGCAAGAAGGAATCTCATTTTAAAAGATTCTTTATTACTTAAGGTTCTGTTCAGGGCTTTATTATTTTTAAACAGCTTCATTGAGATATAATTCACATTAATATTTGCCCATTTAAAGTGTATTATTCAGCGGTTTTAGTATATTCACAGTTATGTGCAACGGTCACCATAGTCAATTTTAGAAAATGCTCCATTCCACAGTGAAAAGTCCTGAACCCTTTAGTTATCATTCCTTTATCGACCTATCCCCCAGTCCTAAACAACCATGAATATACTTACTGTCTCTAGATTTGCCTATTCTGGGTGTTTCGTATAAATGAATCCTATAATATATGGGACCAGCTTCTTTCACTCGACATGTTTTCAAGGTTCATCCATGATGTAATATGTATCAGGACTGCATTCCTTTTTACAGCCAAAGAATATCCCATTGTCTGGATTATCACATTTCGTTTATGCAATCATCCACTGATAAACATTTGGGTTGTTTCACCTCTGCCTATTGTGAATAGTGCTGCTGGGAACATTCGTGAATACGTTTTTGTTGGAACATTTCTTTTCAATTCTTTTGAGTGTATATGTCAGACTGGAATTGCTGAGTCATATGATAACTCAGTTTAACTCTTTGAGGAACTACCAAACTGTTTTCCCATAGTGGCTGCATCTAGTTACATTACTTTACATTAAAACTTCACAGTACTTACAAGTATTTACATTAATTTACATTACAGAGATTTATGAAAGTTCTAATCTCACCACATCCTTCCTAGCACTTGTTATTTTCTGTTTTATTTTTCTCTAAAGTTAATATAACCACCTAGTGGGTTGTTGTTGTTGTTGCTCAGTCACCCAGTCGAGTCCAGCTCTCTGTGACCCTATGGACTGCAGCTCCCCAGGCCTCCCTGTCCCTCACCATTTCCCACAGTTTGCCCAAGTTCATGTTCACTGCGTCGGCGATGCTGTCCAGCCGTCCTAGTGGGTATTAAGTGCTATCTCACTGTGGTTTTTATTTGAATTTCCCGAATGACTAATAATGGGCTTCTGTGGTGGCTCAGTGGTACAGAACTCCCTGCCAATGCAAGAGATGCGAGTTTGATCCCTGGGTCGGGAAGATCCCCTGGAGAAGGAAATGGCAACCCACTCCAGTATTCTTGCCTGGGAAATCCCCTGGATAGAGGAGCCCAGAGGGCTATAGTCCATGGGGTCACAGAAGAGCTGGACTCGACTTAGTAAACAACAACCAACAACAACGACTAATAATGCTGAGCATCTTTTCAGTAGCTTCTTGACCATTTATATATCTTCTTTGTAAAAGTATAATATTCAAGTACTTTGCCCATTTTTAATTGTCTTTTATCTTTTGTTGTTGTTTTGAGTTTGTTTTTTTTTTTAAATACTCTGAATACTAGACTCTTACCAGATAAGAAGTTTGTAAATATTTGGTAAATATTTTCCCTCATTCAAGAGTCTGTCTTTTCACTTTCTCTTTTAAAAACTTTGGATTGGAGGATAATTGCTTTACAATGTTGTGTTGATTTCTGCCATATATCAACATGAATCAGCCATAGGTATACATGTATTTTTCACTTTCTTGATGGCATTCTTTGATTCACATGTGCATGCTAAGTCACTTCAGTTGTGTCTGACTCCTGGTGACCCCATGGACCGTAACCCTCCAGGCTCCTCTGTCCATGGGATTCTCTAGGCAAGAATACTGGAGTGGGTTGCCATGCCCTCCTCCAGGGGATCTTCCTGACCCGGGGACTGAACCTGGATCTCTTGTGTCTCCTGCATTGGCACGTAGTTGATTCCCACTAGCACCACCTGGGAAGTGTAAAATGTTTTAATTTTGATGACGTCCCATTTATTATTTTTATTGTTGTTAGCTTGTGCTTTTGGTGTCATCTTTAAGATGTCATTGCCTAATAAAAAATCATGAAGATGTATGTTTCTATTTTCTTCCAAGGGTTTTATAGTTTGAGTTCTTTGATTTATTTCGAATTAATTTTTTTCTGGTATGAAATGGGGGTCTACCTTTATTATTTTGCATTTGGATATCCAGGAGTCCTAGCACTATTTGTTGAAAAGCTATTCTTCCCCATTGAGTGGTCTTAGCACCCTTGTCAAAAATCAGGTGAACATAAACATGTGGGATTGTTTCTGGACTCTCAAGTCTATTCCTGTGATCACCACGTCTGCTGTATGCCAGTACCCCGCTGTGTCGTTTACAGTTGCTTTGTGGTAAGCTTTGAAATTGCGGAGTATGAGTCCTCCTAGTTTGCTCTTCTGTTTTCGAGATTGTTTTGGCTGTTCTGGGTCCCTTGCAAATTCCATATGAATTTTAAAATGAGCTTCTCAATGTCCATGAAGAATTTAACTGGGACAGAGCACGATTTTTGCTCATGTAAATTTGTAAAACGAATTAGTATTCTGGGTGAGCAACTCTACTCTAGCGGAAATAAATCCCGGTGTGTAGGATAACACATTGTCTTACTTCACTCTGCATAGCTGAGTATTCCCTAATTGAATTTTGATAAAAGTTTATATTGTAGTCCAGGATACTGCAGTCCTCTCCAGCAGTCCTTTTGTGTCCCAGCCACAACTGGTTCCATATCTTCTCCTGCGTATGGATTTAATAGTTTTCATTATGTTTCTTTTCTCTCTCCCTCGTACTGTGGGTTGTAGAGGCAGAGACAGTGTTTCTGCCTCCTTCCCATGATGTGAATGGGAACTTCTTAAATACTGCTGCCATCAGGAAGTAAGTAGATGTTCAAAACACTTGATTTCAGGGCCAGGTAAGTTGCCAAGGGTCACCATTTATTAAAATTCAGTTATTCTTTAACATGAACAAGAATTACTTATGGGCCAGTAACACGATTTGTATATATAGTGCATTTCTATGTGGATCATAAGAAAAGCACAGCCTAGTACAAATCAATGGCCCGTCTCAGAGAGCCCACTCGGGCATCCACGGCCCCCCAGTCGTGGTAGCGCCTGTAATCCCCCGGCCGCAGCAGGTACTGCCGCCCCCGGTAGTTGGGCATCTCGTAGAGGACCCACCAGCCCTCCAGCACGTGGAGGGAGTGGAGCTCATTGAGCCGGAAGCGGTCGTGGATGCAGGAGCAGTCTTCCGTGAGCTCGGACACCAGGCCTCCGTAGTCATCTCTCTCGTACAGCCTTATCCTGTGAGAGCTGGTCTGTTGCGACAATAAACCAAAGATGAAAAATAAGTTGTGGGCATCCTGGATGTCAGTAAAAGTGACTCAGTCATCCTGCAGCTTCATGAAGCATGGTTTTCAAACCATCCTGTCACATATGCATCCTCTCCTTACATTGTTGGTTTAACAAATTGTTGTTGTTGTTTAGTTGCTAAGTCATGTCTGACTCTTTGCAACCCCATGGACTGTAGCCTGCCAAGGCTCCTCTATCCATGGGATTTTCCAGGCCAGAATACTGGAGTGGGTTGCCATTTCCTTCTTCAGGGAAGGTATTAGAATAAAACTTACCTGACCAGTAATCTATCTTATGGAAGAAATAAACATTGAAATAAAGAAAAGGGATCCCTTGAAAGCAAAACAAAAAAACAACTATTGTAACTATATTTAGTTGAGTCTGCAGAGAAGATTCGGAGAAGGAAATGGCAACCCACTCCAGTATTCTTGCCTAGAGAATCCTGTGGACAGAGGAGCCTGGGGGCTGCTGTCCATAGGGTTGCACAGAGTTGGACACGACTGAAGCAACTTAACATGTATGCATGCATTGGAGAAGGAAATGGCAACCCACTCCAGTATTCTTGCCTGGAGAATCTCAGGGACAGAGGAGCCTGATGGGCTGCTGTCTATGGGGTTGCACAGAGTTGGACATGACTGAAGCGACTTAGCAGCAGCAGCAGAGAAGATTTAACTCCCTTTTCCATTATAACTGTGTATCCCTGAATACTATCAAGCATGTTTTTAAGTCACTTTTGCACTCACCATTGACAACAATTCACGTTTACTCTTAGTCCACATGTCTGACATTTTGCCAAGTCCCTTGTACCATTTGAGTTTCTGGCCTCAAAGAAGTTCCTATCTTGTACCTCTTTTTGCATCTGCAAATTTCTCTAGCCAAATTTTGTTTTCACTTCCTGAATCCGCTTGCCATGACACATAATTTGGTGATTCAGAAAGTCCAAATACAAGCTACACATGATTAATAGACATTAAGCAGGACTTTGGTGAGGACTACATCCCATGAACTCTTAATGAACAATTTTTCTGACCCTTGTAAGAAACTAGTTGATAATATCTGCTTAATACAGGGAGCCACTTGCAAGCAGACATATTGTTCCAGTTTCTAGATCTGTATGTCATAGAGAAGGTATTGAAAATAATTGCCAATACAGTCAGAATATGTTATACCTATGTTGTTCTCCCATAGTCTGTCAGTATTTTTATTGTTAAGAAATAATGATACACTGATAGATTTTTTTTTTTACTTAACATGTGATTTTTATTTAGAAATTAGGGATCAGCTAGATGATACCAAGTTCAGTTTTAGAAGCTATATTGTTGTGATTTCTTATGCCTAAAAACAATTTACCCATTTTTAATGCTGCTGCTGCTCCTGCTAAGTCGCTTCAGTCATGTCCGACTCTGGGCGACCCCATAGACGGCAGCCCACCAGGCTCCCCCGTCCCTGGGACTCTCCAGGCAAGAACACTGGAGTGGGTTGCCATTTCCTTCTCCAATGCATGAAAGTGAGAAGTGAAAGTGAAGTCGACTTCACTTTCACTTTTTAACGCTAAATGAGTTTAAATATTTCCCTATGAGAGCATAGTAAAAAGGCATCTTTTTTTTTCCCCCAATGCTTGAGAGTTGGGCTTTGTTATTTTACTGTGAACACTAGTCCTGAGTTGAAACAAATTGACTTTTATAAACAGGAATTTATGGCCCTGGATCAGTGATGCTGTCACACCAGTCAGGTTGAAGCAAGACTCACGTAAGGGATAGCGCGGCAGGAGCGGATGGAGTCGTTGAGGCCCATCCACTGCTGGTAGTCGGGGTAGTCGCCGCGCCGCAGGAAGTACTGGTGGCCCTGGTAGTTAGGGCGCTCATACAGCATCCAGCAGCCGCTGTCCACGCGGATGGAATTACAGCGGCTGAAGTAGGGCTGCAGGTTGGAGTGGTCGCTACTGCACTCATAGCGGCGGCCCTGGAAGCCCCGGTCCTCGTAGAAGGTGATCTGCATGCAGGTGGAACATAAGGTGACAGCAGGAAGTCAGCTGCGAGATACACCCTCCCTCCACAAACACCATCGACACGCAGCAGGCATGGTCTGGGACCTCAGTTGGCTCACCTTCCCCATGGCTGTTGATAGCGGATGATCAGCGTCCAGTCTGATGGGGACAAACGTGGCAGCTGGTATATATAGCAGGACGGCTGCTGCGTTGGCAAGAACAACACAAAAGGGGCCTGGGGGTAGCATGTGAGGGGATTTCCGTGTCCTCTCTCTCCCTTTTTTTTTTCATTTGGGATCATGGGGCAGGGGGCTCTCATTTTCTCTGGGCTTTTCAGGTTGTCCTCACTCGTGCCAGTGAAAGGAATTGAAGTCAGCAGAGCCATTATGACCTTGGAGACAAAGGATGCACTTCTCAGCCTATGCAGGGCTCTAGAAATACATTACGTGCCCAGTATTTTGTACAGTTTGCCTATGGAAACTGCTGAGATGAGGTTGGTGGTTCCCCCTGGGGTGACGCGTGACAATCCTATGAATTCCAGAAGGACTTGACGTGCTAAGGGCAATCAAAAAAAAAAAATCCTCTAACTGCAAAGCAATTACATTTCCTAATTTGCGTGCTAAGTTGCTTCAGTCGTGTCTGACTCTTAGTGACCCCGTGGACTGTAGCCTGCCAGGTTCCTCTGTCCATGGGGTTCTCCCAGCAAGAACGTTGGAGTGGGTTGCCGTGCTCTCTTCCAGTGTATCTTCCAAACCTAGAGATTGAGCCCCCATTGCTACTGCTAACACAACCTGGGAAGCCCACATTTCCTAAATCACCTGGTCAGGATTATGTGGTTTTGATAAAAATATTTTGCATATGTTTCCGTAGGGAAGAAACGATTAGTGCATATAGAAGCCTAAGTGTCAATCATAGCTATCAATGAATGGCAAGGTTACAGGTCTTAATTTTATGTTTTTATTTCTCCTTTTTGTTGTTTTCGGTTTAACTTTCTGTTATGTACATATATATGACTTTTATGAGGTGAAAAAATAAAATCAACCTGTAAATGTTTACTGTGAGGTGCTAGTGAAAGGCAGCAAATTTTATCAATAGCCACATTTTGTCTTGAGTTTTAACATCTCCCCTTGGGCTTAAATGACAGACGTCTCCCAAGACTCTCTGAAACACTCCAAGAGCAGGAACATATCCAGGATCCTCTCATTTCCCTCTCCCCTCAACCCATCTTCTAGGGTTGCTTTTTGTTTTCAAAACTGGTATCATGATTTGCCTGAGTTTCCCCTCCCTGAAGCATCACTGTTTCATAGGAAGACCCCAGGCAACTGTTTGAGAACCTTTTTCCCTTGCTGCCAGCCTATTGCTTTAGAAATACTCTTCAGATATGCAGGGGCAGAATATGACTCAATTCCCCATGCTTTGTCATCCCATACATATGCAGAAAGATGAGATCAAACGTGGGTCCTGGTTCTCGACCTGTGGAGGGGAATCTAAAAGGACATCCAACTACAGCTGGCAATACATCCACAATGCCATTTGTGAAAGTCTTCAGGCAGCATGTAAAGCAAAGGTGCAGATGTTACGAGGAAAGGCATCAATAGCTACAAAGAAAAACGTTCCCTTGCATGTGGCAGAGTTAGACTCCCCCCACCGTCCCCCCCCCAAAAAAAAAAGCTGGGCAGAATTCTGTGAAGTTCTACAGTATACATAGGACTAGAGGACAGACCTAATGCAGCAGGTCTACTGGTCAACCTTAGTTACAGCCGTAATTGAACCAGTGTGGAAAAGGCTGCCTTGGTTTTTCCAGCCACAGTGCCACATTGAAATACACCACCACTTTGAACAAAAGTCAACAAACCACATGCCGGTTTTGGCACATGTTAAAGAAAACTGTTCTGTGTTAACAAAACCTTAAGATGGCATAACTTACACTCTCGTTCATTTGGTCAAATTGCTACCTGCTGCTGCTAAGTCACTTCAGTCGTGTCCGACTCTGTGCGACCCCATAGATGGCAGCCCACCAGGCTCCCCCATCCCTAAACTCAATTTATAAGCAGCATTTTGAAAAGGTGTTGAAAGACTAGAACGTTTTCTTTTTCTACTAGTCCTTGTGTTCTATTGAAAGAAAGCCTGTACTCATTTTTCTTTTAAGGCTTTATTGAAATGAGTTTAAATGTTTCCATGTGAGAACATAGTAAAGGCAATTGATGAAGGTTAATTTTATTTTGGATTGAAACTTTGGAAAACTGCCTCCTATTCCACTATTCTGCAATGTTCAGTGCTAAACATTTGTAAAATGTGCTGCAAAGTCAGGCTACTCTAACACAGAAATGGTATATATTCTCAAAATTCTCTAGCCACCCATCTTCCAGTCACAATGAAGTAGCATAAGATATATACTTGCTATTAACCACAATATGACCAAACAACATGATTCTAAGATAAGAAAGCTCAACATCCAAAATAACACTTCAATGCACTTTGCATCAAAAGCTAATTGCAAAGAGAAATATGCTGGCAAGAGTTGCAGTTTTAAGATGATGGTTCCCTTCTTCCAGAGACTTTATTATGAACTCCCGTGGTGCAATTCCAAGTTTCTAAGTGACCTGCAGAATAAAAAGATGATTATGGTATCAAACACATCAGTTTAAAATGGACATGAACATTAGCTTTCAAGCTATAGGAGTTAAGATCAAATATCAGATACCTAGTTACTGACAAAGATGAGCTAAAATAAAAGTGGGTGCAAAAGAATTTCCATGGAATTCTTCTCAGACATTTGGAAATTGACTTACATTTCTCAATTAAATATAATACATGATCCCACAGAGGGAAATTATTGGGTTAATAATACACTTTATAGTGTATTTCCTAAGAATAAAATTATTCCCTTAAATAACCACAGGATGGTTATTTGTGAATATTTTCTATTTTTTTTGCCCTTGTTCTTTGTCCTTATTTGTCTTTCACGCTTTTTCTACCTTTCCTAGGATATGGTGTTACTCATACCTATTTTAACTGATAAATGAGCTATTAGTACCAAGCAGTACAAAAGAAATTTTGGAAACTGTTTTCCAGAATACCTGGATTTAAAAAAAGATAATTCTTCTTTTCCCCTTATTTATTAAAGAAATTCAGTGACTGGAAATAAATAGAAAATTCTGAATAAGGCATTAATATCTTGCAGTTTAAAAGTGTTCATCAGCTAAAAGACATGATACAGTATCCATAAGGCATAAAAGAAAAGACTAAGACGCTTAAACATAAATGAAAGGTTTCTTCAAACAATAAACTAAAAAGGATGTTTCATACATTTGAAAACATTTTTAAAATTTGTTTATCTATTTATTCTGGCTGTGCTGGGTCTTCATTACTGTGTGAGGTTTTCTCTAGTGCCAGTGAGAGGAATCTACCCTGTAGTCGTGGTGTTCAGGCTTCTCATTGCAGTGGCTTCTCTTATTTTTAAGCACAGACTCTAGGACATGGGCTCAGCAGTTGTAGCTCTTGGGCTCTAGAGCACTGGCTCAGTATTTGTGGTCCATGGGCTTAGTTGCCCAGAAGTTGTGGCATCTTCCTGGACTAGGGATTGAACCCATATACCCTGTATTGACAGGTGGATTCTGAACCACTGCACCACCAGGGAAGTCCTTTCATTCATGTAATAAGCTATTTATTTTATTTACTTGTTGTTTCTAATCAGGTGTGCATGTGTTAATATGTACATTGATGTGTACATGTATGGCAAATATTAGAATTGAAAATTATTAACAGTTGTTACTTCTGAGGAGTAGGACAGGGGTGTGGGAAAGAGAGGATTCTTTTACTTTTCACTATGTAATTTGAAACTTTTACTGTAAGTACCACTATTTTAATTGAAAAATTAATTTGGAAAGTACATTACCCAAAAGTTGGAAAAGATGCCTGAAGTACACAAATATCAACAATAAAGCATGAAAAGCCCTCACAAATGTGGTTTTTGCTGCTTAGTTATCAAGAAGGGGCCATGTCGGAGGGATTCGTCTCAGGATCTGGCCTTACTGCAAGATGGACACTTATACTGTTGACATGCCTGGGTTTACAAGCATCAGTTAACCTATGGGAAAAGCTGGTCCCCAGAAACGAGCATCTCAATCAGTATGGGCAAGGCACAGTGATTTGAGCACACTCACCTAAGGACCATTCACTTACTGCTAATTCACTAATCAGCAATAACTACTAAATATCTACTGCCTTGAAAGCACTTTACATCCATGTGGGAAATAATAAGGGAATAAAAGATCTGCTTCCATCAAGAAGCCAACAGTCTTCAATGGTTATGAAAGAAAACATACAGGGAACGAAATTATATTTTCAAAATAACACTCCAATGAATAATCTTGAGAGCTAGATCTTCCGGACATAGGGTGCATAGATGAGCCTCAGAGGGCAATGAACCACTGTTTCAGAGATCTATTTTTTCATGATTAAGCTTAAAGTCTTGATTACTAGTGTGCATGTGTGTGTGTGTGTGTGTGTGTGTGTGTTATTTCTGGAGTTGTTACTGTTTTCTTATTTTCTGTGTTCTGTTTTACTTCCTAAAGTTTGCTAGGGCTTCCTTTGTGGCTCAGACAGTAAAGAATGCGCCTGAAATGCCGGAGACCCAGGTTCAATCCCTGGGTTGGGAAGATCCCCTGTAGGAGGGCATGGCAACCCACTCCAGTATTCTTGCCTGGAGAATCACCATGGACAGAGGAGCCTGGCAGTCTACAGTCCATGGGGTCGGAAAGAGTTGGACACAACTGAGCAACTAAGCACGAAAAGTTTGCTATTCCCAAACTCATATTTTTAAAATTATTACCTACTTCAAAAAGTAGATCTACTTCAAAAAGATCTTCAGTAACAAAGATATGGTTCTAGAAAAGCTATACCTTCAAGTCTCATTATTGTTATTTGTTGTTTAGTTGCTAAGTCACGTCCAACTCTTTCACAAACCAATGGATTGTAGTCTGCCAAGTTCCTCTGTCCATGGGATTTTCCAGGCAAGAATAAAGTCATTTCCTCCTCCAGGGGATCTTTCTGACCCAGGGATTGAACCTGCATTACAGGCAGATTCTTTGCCATCGAGCCACCAGGGAAGCCCAAATCTCATTATAGCAAATGTCTTTAAAGGAAATCTCAATATTTTGTAAATATTTCCTAATAACATGGTTGTTACGCTACGTGAATAACACATATTAAAGGCCTAATATTCCCTGGTGGCTCAGATGGTAAAGCGACTGTCTACAATGAGGGAGACCCTGGTTCGAGTCCTGGGTTGGGAAGATCCCCTGGAGAAGAAAATGGCAATCCACTCCAGTACTATTGCCTGGAAAATCCCATGGGCAGAGCCTGGTAAATACAGTCTATGGGGTCGCAAAGAGTCGGACACGACTGAGTGACTTCACTTTCATTCACTTTCAATATGACCAAAGATTTCAGGCAGTTCTTAAAGCTGTGACTTGCTATGATAAGATTATATTTCTAATCAGTCAATAGTTGGCCTCAGAAAACCTGAACAAATCCTGAGCCCTGTGTGACTCAGCCTAATGAGAGATTCACATTTAAAAATGCATAGTATAGCAACCAAGCTACATAAAAAGGAATTTCAATTTTCACTTGTGTTTCTTGAATGCTTAGTCACTCAGTCATGTCTGACTCTTTGCAACCCTTTGGACTGTAGCCCACAAGGCTCCTCTATCCATGAGATTTTTCAGGCAAGAACACTGGAGTGGGTTGTCACTTCTTCCTCCAGGGGATCATTCCCTGCTCAGGGATTGAACCCACATTTCCTGTGTCTCTTGGGTTGCAGGCGGATTCTTTACCTGCTGAGCCATTAGGGAAGCCCCTGTATTTCCTGAAGCAAGCCCAATTCAGAACCTAGTGATTCTGTTTTCAAAATTCCTCTTTCCCTTTCCTACATTACAACCTCAAGCTGACCCAGAGTCTCTCATTCAACAAAATCCTAAAATACCCCAGCTACCCCCTCCACCAAGCCTAAACTACTTTTCTGATTCTCTCCTTGCTTTTAATATATTGACCACCTTGGTCTCTCTGACTTTAAAATTTTCCTTTTCACTTTGTACATTATAATTGAGAACACAGTGTTGGAAAGTCAAAGACCCCTCCTTGCTTTCTCCTTCCCTTCCAGCCTTGTCCATCTCTGACCATTTTCTGAAGTCTGCAACATAAATGTCCAAGGAACCAGATAGGCAGGGCAGAAACAGCAGAGATACAAAGCAGGCAAAGATAAAATTCTTATTAGCAAGAAAGGGATCAAGAATAGGAACATTGGACACAGATATGAACACAGATTTTCTCCTCAACACTTTTACTTGAATCAACAGAATTCTAGTTGGTTAACTGTGGTTAGTATTTCTTAAATGATGAAAAGATAATAATGGTCAATATTTAGGAGTTAACTCGGTTTTAATTCCTTAAGACCCATCAGATCAGATCAGATCAGTCGCTCAGTCGTGTCCGACTCTTTGTGACCCCATGAATCGCAGCATGCCAGACCTCCCTGTGCACACCCATATCAGCGACCTTAAGAGGTAAGTACCATTGTTCTTCCCATTTTACAGAGAAGGAAACTTAAGGCCCAGACAAGTTAAGCAACTTGCCTGAAGTCACACAGCTGATAAATAATGGGCTTTAGTTTCAAAGCCAGAACATCTAACACCCGAAGGCTAGACTTTTAACTATAAGTACTCCCCAAACACCTGGTATCAGTTTGGTTCAATTTGCATGTTTAGACCTACTTTGTCCTTCGGCTGTGTGTCCAAAGATAAATTTTTTGATGATTTCCATTCCATGGCATTTGCTTTCCTTGTAGAACTGCTGGTGGCATTTTTGTTCATTGCTGCCCTTCTTAGCTTGACACCTAGGGATGCATGAGGTAGTCATATCTGTATTAAACTATTTTTTAAAATAAGTCCACCCTTGGTTTTAGATTCTTCCCTGCTAGAGTCCTCTGCTTCCACCAACAAAAGGTCTGAGAAATGACTTCCCTGATTTCAGAAGGGAAATCAAGTCATAAACATTCCTGATTCTTTTAAATTCCCCCAGACAGAAAGATGTTATTACCAGAACAACTTTGACCTCACTTTGTATGCGTATCTCTGAGTTTTACTTAAATTTCTCTAAATTACAGAAGTAAACAGGCTTACTCTGTTTGCTGGCATATTCTGCGGCTTTGGGTGCTGTTAACATGGCAAAAGGGTGCAAGGAGAGGCGGAAGGGTGGAGCTCGGGGAACCTGAAAGGAAAACAGACCTACTTTTAAAAGCTGCAGCCACTTTGTGCTGCAAGCAGCTGCTGGTTATAGCACTTGTCTCAAGACTTGGCCTGTCTCCCCAACCCATCTTCCTGACACATGACTAGCATTTGAGGATCACCTTTCGTGGGTCATGCGCCTTCCCGTGCTGCCTTTGGTGGCCATTCTTTGCCTAGAATGGTCTTTTCACAAAACTGTGCTCTTCAGGTGGCTCCCTTTACCTGGAATAGCCTTTTCTTCCTCTTTTGCCTCAAGGCACCTACTTTTCCTTTACGATGTGGCTCAAATATCACCTTTTCTGAGAAACTGGTCCAGTTGTCTCCCCAGCTTCCTGCTTCCTTGCTGGCACCCTCCTAACCCATCCTAAGGCCAAATTATGGACTCACTCATCTGTGAATGCAAAGCACATTAACACATAGAACACCCCCAGTGGTGACAGTTAATAACCCACTGTCCGTTGCACTGCATTGGAAACTCAAGGTTAGGACTGTCTCATCAGTCTTTCATTCACGCAATAAGTTTCTAGTGAGCACTACGGAAGGCAGGCCCTGTTTTAGGAAGCCATGGTTGGTAAGACAGACAAGATTCCAGCCTTTCTAGGGCTGAGTGAGGAGAAAAGAACAATAAACTATTAGATAACCAAGTTCATCATACACTGTGACAAATTGAATCAACTAAACAAGAGGTTGTGCTAACAAGTCATTGGGCAACCATCACTTCAGACAGAAAGGACAGAAAACATGGATTATACAATGAATATTCTCTTTATAGACGGAACGGTTTATAGTCTCCTCAGCTGGGCCCTTCTAGATTTGATCTCAGTCTTTTTTTTTTTTTAATGTGGACCATTTTTGAAGTCCTTATTGAATTTTTTACAATATTGTTTCTGTTTTATGTTTTGGTTTCTTGGACACGAGGCTTGTGGGATCTTATCCCCCCAACCAAGGCTAGAACCTGAACCCCCTGCATTGGAAGGAGAAGATTACTAGGGAAGTTCCTGACCTCAGGCTTTTATTGAAATGGTAAATGTATTTATTGAGAGTTTGTGTCATATCCAGCCTTGTAAAGAATTAAATATAAGCATGAATGATGGCTTCTAATCTCAAGAAGCAAGAATACTGGAGTGGGTTGCCCTGTTGTCCTCCAGAGGATTTTCCCAACCCAGGGATTGAACCCAGGTCTCCTTCACTGCAGGCAGATTCTTTACCATCTGAGCACCAGGGAAGTCCATGAATATGGGAGTGGTAGCCTATCCCTTCTCCAGGGGATCTTCCCCACTGGGGAAGATCAAATCAAACTGGGGTCTCCTATATTACAGACAGGTTCTTTACCAGCTGAGTTGGCTCAGATGGTAAAGAAGCTGCCTGCAATGTGGGAGACCTGGGTTCTATCCCTGGTTCAAGAAGATCCCCTGGAGAAGGAAAAAGCAACCCACTCCAGTATTCTTGCCTGGATAGTCTCATGGACAGAGGAGTCTGGCAGGCTGCACTCCATGGGGTCATGAAGAGTCAGACACAACTGATCAACCAAACCATGCATGACACACAAAACCTCAAGAAGCATGTAATCTATTCTGAAAGATGACCGAGAACAAAGAAAGTAATTAAAAGGAGGCTTTGTATCTGTGTGGAGCAAAGATAGGTGTGATAACAGCCCTGCAGGATGATACACGCCTTGTGTAAGAAAGAAATCTGGCTTGCACAGCGTCTTGATGCATTTCGAATTCCTTGTTGTCCAGTGGTTAGAACTTGGCACTTTCATGCTGTGGCCTACATTCCAGAGAACTAAGATCCCACAAGCCCAGTGATGCAGCCAAAAAATAAAAAGACAGGCCTTTCATGCTTTAGTTTCCCTGTCCACTGGGGAAGAAAGAACCCGAGTATTTTAAAGGTCACTTCCAGTTCATATATCCTGTGACTCCTGATAATTGATAACTTATGCAAGCAGTTAATGTAGCTCTCTCTGTGGTTTATAAGAAAAATTATTTTACAAGTAGGTTAACATTGAAGTCCTAAACCTAGAGTTAGCTATATGCTCTTTTTTTTTTCCCTTCAAAGTTACTGATTGATACCTTCATTGTACTACTCAGCTAGGGAGTAACAGAGTTGGGACTGGACACCAGTCTGTTGGTCTCTGAAGAGCTGGCTTTGAATTTTGGATGCAAGTTTGAGTGGAGAGGAGTGATGGGTGCTCAGACACTGGGGTGTGGCTTCATGAAGAGAGGAGGAAAGAAGAGATTCTGACATTCTCTAGTTACCTGTCTGTCTTTTTCCTCTTTCTGTTCAGTGTTTCACTCTTTACCTCCTTTTCCTTTTCCCCTCTTTTTCTGTCAAATGGAACTGCAGAATATTTCTATTGCTTGCTTTATTTGTCAAAGGAAGGTTTATGCTCCTTTTCCTTCAGTTTGAAAATGCGTAGAATCTCTTACATTTATCTGAATCTAACTTCAGATCACTCCAGTATTCTTCATCCATGGAGAATATCATGGATGGAGGAGCCTGATGGGCTACAGTCCATGGGATCACAAAGAGCAGACACAACTGAGCGACTAACACCTTCACCACCTTCACTTTCAACTGCAAATAATCATCACATGCGAAGTTCTTAATTTTTTTTTCCTCCTATGGGTCTAAGTTTCTCAGCAGAAAAACGGCTCCCTGTCAGCAGAAAAATTCCCTCTCAGGAGTAGAACTAGAAGCTTGCATTGTATTAACAGAATTGAACAATTCTGGGTCCTTGATGGCTTTCTGTCACCAGGTGGCAGCAGATAGTCCTGAAAAAAAGCTATCAAGCCCACACAGTACCCATGTGGTGCATGGTAAATCACTTCGGCCATGTCTCACTCTATGTGACCCCATGGACTGCAGCCAGCCAGGCTCCTCTCTCCACGGGATTCTCCAGGCAAGAATACTGGAGTGAGTTGCCATGCCCTTCTCCAGGGGATCTTCCCAGCCCAGGGTTTGAACCTGTGTTTCTTTCATCTCCTGCATTGGCAGGAGGGTTCGTTACCACTAGCGCCATCTGGGAAGCCCCAAGTGGCCAGTGCTAGTGGCCAAAAACTCTACATAATCTGATTAGTGTTCAACAGGGCTTTAAGCTTTTGCTTGGGAAGGATTTTAGCTGTTGCTTAGGAGACACTGTATCTGGAGGAATCAAAGTTTATTCATACACATGCAGCCATTAAAGAAGGACCTTTATCAACTATTTTTTTTAAACTACCCCACCTTGTAGTTAAATCCAGTTTTTGTTTGTTTTATTTTTAAATATAAATTTATTTATTTAAATTGGAGGCTAATTACTTTACAATATTGTATTGGTTTTGCCATATATTGACATGAATCCATCACGGGTGTACATGTGTTCCCCATCCTGAACCCCCCTCCCACCTCCCTCCCTTTACCATCCCTCTGTGTCATCCCAGTGCACCAGCCCCGAGCACCCTGTATCATGCATCAAACCTGGACTGGTGATTCATTTCACATATGATAATATACTTGTTTCAATGCCATTCTCCCAAATCATCCCACCCTCGCCCTCTCCCACAGAGTCCAAAAGACTGTTCTACACAGATCCAATTTTTAAAAATTATGTTAAACTCTTAAGGACTGTTTTAAAGTCACTCTCACAATTTAATCTTTGAAATACTATGTTTTCATTAAGAGGGCCTGCTAACTCCTTGTTTAAGATGTAGAGGAAGGTACCTGGACAGAGCTGATGTGCAGCCTCAGGGGAAAGGCCTGAGCTGGCATCCTTGAGGCAGGGAGGACCTTGTGAGGTCCACACGGTAGAGGACCCTTAGACGCTTGTATCTGTGGCTGAAATCATATCATACCCTTTGTGATAATTTATCTAAAGTAGGCAAAGTTTATGTTTTAATAAGGGGCTTCCCTGGTGGCTCAGTGGTAAAGAATTCACTTGCCAGTGTAGGAAAGAAGGTTTGATCACTGGGTCAGGAAGATCCCCTAGAAAAGGAAATGGCAACCCACTCCAATCATCTTGCCTGGGAAATCCCATGGACAGAGGAGCCTGGAGGGCTACAGTGCACGGAGTCGCAGAGAGTCAGACACATGACTGAACAACAGCAACATGTTTTAATAATACAGTGGATGCTTGATGAGCTCTTTGATTTTTGAATGTTTAGGGACGTGGTCCTTAACTAGCTGTGACTTTTGCCTCTTAGGGGACACATGGCAACACTGAAAGATATTTTAGATCAAGGGGCAGGAATGGGAAGCTATTGGCATATAATGGGTATGAAACAAGAGGGAAGGGGACAGGGCACAACTTTTGAAAGAATGACATAGCCTGAGGACACAGCATAAACTGATTACAATCAAATGGGTCCAAGAGAGCAGACAAGTCAACTTCAACTAGACCTTGATCCTCAATCGGCAAGCTAAATAACACACCCAGGGGTGCCATGCAGTTCCAGTTCAGTTCAGTTCAGTCGCTCAGTCATGTCTGACTCTTTGTGGCCTCGTGGATTGCAGCACACCAGGCCTCCCTGTCCATCACCAACTCCTGGAGCTTACTCAAATTCATGTCCATTGAGTCAGTGATGCCATCCAGCATCTCATCCTCTGTTGTCCCGTTCTCCTCCTGCCTTCAATCATTCCCAGCATCAGGGTTTTTTCAAATGAGTCAGTTCTTCGCATCAGGCGGCCAAAGTATTGGAGTTTCAGCTTCAGCATCAGTTCTTCCAATGAATATTCAGGACTGATTTCCTTGAGGATTCACTGGTTTGATCTCCTTGCAGTCCAAGGGACTCTCAAGAGTCTTCTCCAACACCACAGTTCAAAAGCATCAATTCTTTGGTGCTCAGCTTTCTTCGTAGTTCAAGTCTCACATGACCACTGGAAAAACCAAAGCTTTGACTAGACAGACCTTTGTTGGCAAAGTAATGTCTCTGCTTTTTAATGTGTTGTCTAGGTTGGTCATGACTTTTCTTTCAAGGAGCAAGCGCCTTTTAATTTCATGGCTGCAGTCACCATCTGCAGTGATTTTGGAGCCCCAAAAATAAAGTCTCTCACTGTTTGCATTGTTTCCCCATCTATTTGCCATGAAGTGATGGGACCAGATACCATGATCTTAGTTTTCTGAATGTTGAGCTTTAAGCCAACTTTTTCACTCTCCTATTTCACTTTCATCAAGAGGCTCTTTAATTCTTCTTCACTTTCTGCCATAAGGGTGGTGTCATCTGCATATCTGAAGTTATTGATATTTCTCCCAGCAGTCTTGATTCCAGCTTGTGCTTCATCCAGTCCAGTGTTTATTATATACTCTGCATATAAGTTAAATAAGCAGGGTGACAATATACAGTCTTGACATACTCCTGTCCTGATTTGGAACCAGTCTGTTGTTCAATGTTCAGTTCTAGCTGTTGCTTTTTGACCTGAGTACAGATTTCTCAGGAGGCAGGTCAGGTGGTCTGGTATTCCCATCTCTTTAAGAATTTTCCAGTTTGTTGTGATCCACACAGTCAGAGGCTCTGGCATAGTCAATAAAGCAGAAGTAGATGTTTTTCTAGAACTCTCTTGCATTTCTGGTGATCCAGCAGATGTTGGCAATTTGATTTCTGGTTCCTCTGCCTTTTCTAAATCCAGCTTGAATGTCTGGAAGTTTATGGTTCATGTACTGTTGAAGCCTGGCTTGGAGAATTTTGAGCATTACTTTGCTAGCGTGTGAAATGAGTGCAATTGTGCGGTAGTTTGAACATTCTTTGGCATTGCCTTTCTTTGGGATTGGAAGGAAAACTGACTTTTTCCAGTCCTGTGGCCACTGTTGAGTTTTCCAAATTTGCTGGGATATTGAATGCAGTACTTTAACAGCATCATCTTTTAGGATTTAAAATAGCTCAACTGGAATTCCATCACCTCCACTAGCTTTGTTTGTAGTAATGCTTCCTAAGGCGCACTTGACTTCGCATTTCAGGATGTCTGGCTCTAGGTATGTGATCAGATCATCATGATTATATGCAGTTCCAAGGAACCATCAAAGGACTAAAAGGTGGGGAGTGGCCCAATTCCTGGAATTCTCCACTCTTCCTCAAAATAGAGTAATCCTACCACTCATTAGCTTATGAAATTACCAACTCATTAAAACTAACCACACTACATTTCAAGGCGGCTGTACTTACCCTCTGCGATGGCCCACATTCTGTCTGTGGAGTGTGTTTCTCTCTAAATAAATCTACTTCTTACCTATCACTTTGTCTCTCACTGGATTTTCTGAGATGAGACATCAAAAACCTGAGCTTCATTAGGTCCTGAAACCAGGTACTGTGGGTTTTGACTGGGTTCAAGTTCCACCCATATGGGTTAGAGTCCAAAACTAGGTTTTGGCCGGATTCTGGTCCCAGCCATGTGGGTTAGAGTCCCAAGCAGGGTTTTGGCTGGGTTCGAGTCCCAGCAGATGAGTTCAAGTCCCGATCTGAGGTAAACAGTTTCAGGTGGAAGCCAGAAATTCTGCTAAACAGCTCACAATGCACTAAACAGCCCCAACTCTACCCCCTACACACAAATTATCTGGTTCAAAATGTTGAGAAACCCTGATTTAGAGGAATACGGAGGGAATCAGATACACCCCCAACCCCCTGAGTACCAGAACCTTAACCATAGCTATTGTTTTGAGGTTACCAGATGCCAACCACTAAGGGCTTTACTGATGTAACTCACCTCATTTCCCATAGCAATCCCAGCTTCTGGCTCCTGCTTCTACAAATGAAATCGCGGCTGATAGAGTTTAGAGTTTAGGCTCCACACCCTGGAGCCTGACCCTCCAAATTTTGCCTATAAAAGCTTCTTCCCTGAAAACCATGGGGAGGTTGGGTCTTTAAGCATAAACTGCCCTGTTCTCCTTGCTCGGCCCTGTAATAAACCTATCTCTGCTCCAAACTCTGATGTTTTGGTTGTTTGACCTCACTTGGTATCAGGCACTTGAACTTGAGTTTGACAAAACCCCCTTTCTGAGGATAAGATTTATTTTCCTTCAGAGCTGATCATTATGTAGTCTATGTTGTCAACTACAAATTGGCACTTGCCAAGGGCGTTTGCCATCTGCCTCTGCGGAGATTGAACCCTGTGTTGCTGCAGCTGTTGAACTTCGACACACCCTGAAGAGAGTTCAAGGGTGGAGAGTGAAGCACTCTGTGCTTCAGAGAAACTGGTGGTACAGGTCTTTAGATAGATATTTTTAGGAACTGATTTCATGATTCCAATCCTGACATCTCTTCATATCTAGAAAAGCGCTAAATCTTTTCATGGAGACATCAGCTCCTCTTGACTAGCAGAAACCTTTTGTAAAGTAAACATTTGATTGCATTGAACTCCCCCTTCACTAAAATCTTATGTATTGACCTTCCCCCACTACCTCTTTGGCGCAGTCTCTCAGAGCTATCTGAGGTCCTGTCTCCTGGGCTGCAGTCCTCATTTGCCCTCAGTAAAACTTAACTCACAATTCTTACAGTGTGCATCTTTTTAGTGGACAAACAGAACTGGACATGGAGCAACTGACTGGTTCAAAATTGGGAAAGGAGTATGTCAAGGCTGTATATTGTCACCCTGCTTATTTAATATATATGCAGAGTTGCTGTTGTTTTTATTCAGTCACCCAGTAGTGTCTGACTCTTTGCGACCCCATAGACTGCAGCACTCAAGGCTTCCCTGTCCCTCACCATCTCCTGGAGTTTGCCCAAGTTCATGTCCATTGCACTAGTGATGCCATCCAGCAATGTCATCCTCTGATGCCCTCTTCTTCTGCTCTCAATCTTTCCCAGCATCGGGTCTTTTCCAATGAGTCAGCTGTTTGCATCAGATAACTAAAATACTGGAGCTTCAGCTTCAGCATCAGTCCTTCCAGTGAAATTCAGGATTGATTTCCTTTAGGATTGACTGGTTTGATCTCCTTGCAGTCCAAGGGACTCTCGGGAGTCTTCTCTAGCACCACAATTGGAAGGAATCAATTCTTTGTTGCTCTGCCTTCTTTACCATCCAGCTCTCACAACCATATGTGACCACTGGTAAGACCATAGCCTTGACTTTACAGACTTTTGTCAACAGAGTGATGTCTCTGCCTTTCAGCACACTGTCTAGGTTTGTCAAAGCTTTCCTGCCAAGAAGCAATTGTCTTCTGATTTCATGGCTGCAGTCACCAACCCGGTGATTTTAGAGCCCAAGAAGAGGAAATCTGTCACCACTTCCACCTTTTCCCCTTCTATTTGCCATGCAGTAATGGGGCCAGATGCCATGATCTTAGTTTTTTTAATATTTAGTTTTAAACTGGCTTTTTCACTCTTCTCCTTCACCCTCATCAAGAGGTTCTTTAGTTCCTCTTCACTTTCTGCATTAGAGTGGTATCATCCACATATCTGAGGTTGTTGATGTTTCTCCCACCTATCTTGATTCCAGCTTGTAATTCATCCAGCCTGACATGTTTGCAGAGTACATCATGCAAAATGCCAGGCTGAATGAACCACAAGCTGGAATCAAGATTGCTGGGAGAAATCAACAACCTCAGATATGCAGAGGGTACCACTTCAGCTTCCCTATATGTATATACATACATACATACATACATATATATATATATATACACATACACATATATTTATATTCTTTTTAGGTTCTTTTCTTATAGGTTACTACAAAATATTGAATATAGTTCCCTGTGCTATATAGTAGGTCCTTGTTAGTTATCTATTTTATATATATTAATGTGTATATTTTAATTCCAAACTCCTAATTTATCCTTCCCCACTCCCCTCCATTTTGGCCCCTTTAATGAATCTGGTTTATCCAAGCTACTTGAACACCCATGTTTGCAAACCTGCTTGATGGATAACCCTGCTAAGACTGGAGGGCTTCATGGTGTCTTTCCTTCCAGGATGTGATTTTCCATATATGTCCTCTGGCCACTTGAGTTGAAACCAAGCAACTAGATCTGCCTACTGCCTGCCTTTGTCCTCTGCTAGGCAAAGAAGATGAAGGGAAGAAAACACAATGTCTGAAACAGAGGGACTTGGGCTCAGATATTTATATGTATGTGTTGAAGGGCGTGGTTTGAAAGGAAAGCCTAAAAGGGGGAAATCCTAGAAGTGAGAAATCTGCAGGAAAAAAATCAAACAGGATTAAAGCAGTGTGGTTTGCTTGACTCTCTAAGAAAACAAAAAAAGTAGTCTTTCTTCAAAAGCCAAGAAGAGCTTGGTGTCTGAGGAGCATTAGTCTTGGGGTGGCTTATACTTCAACCAAGGAAGCATGTCAGCTCCAATATGAGATATGAAATCTATGAGAAAGTGATTTTTTCAGACTCACCCACCCTTGTATCCCTGCACCTACGACTATAACAAATGAATGAATGAATGGAAGAGTTGAAACCAGAGAAATCAGAGAGGGGGTGCTGATTTCCTCCATAATCCAGGGAATTTGAGTCTCAAGACCAGGCCAGCTTACATATGGACTAAGGTGAGAGGACCACTGGATTCAGTTATGATACTTCTGAGTAAATGCTGGAGTCCTAAGGTGGCCCTGGTAGACTCCTGACTTTATATGACCCCACCGTTTGCAGGATGGTCTGCAGGTAAGACAGCAAGGCAGGCAGTGTTCCTGTGGCCACAGCCCTGCCCCTGCCCTGGCCTCCCTTCCAAACCCTGGTGGGGACAAGGGAAGTGACAGTGGGAGCAGAAGGCCTTGTGTGGGTTCTCCTGGCTTCCCTCCCTGACTTCCTCCCACTCCACACTGCTGCCCAACTCTACCCACCCCATCTGCCCTTTCTTCTTCTCTTTTCTAGAGGTTATCCAAAGGCAAAGGGATCATCAGTTCACCTCTAAATAGAAGCCCATTATTTCAAATGTTTAGTAAATGTTTATATATTCATAAATAGCAAAACCTGAACTAATAGTAAAGATAATTCAGAATACTCTGGGCTATTTGTTTTCTATTTTTCAAGATTAGTATATGGAAACCCAAAGAGAGGAAGGGACACAGTCAGAATTCAACCTGGACTCCCTGATCTTTAGTACTTCAACTGGACTGAATTCCAAGCAGTCTTGTGGAAAGGAGAAATGTGGCAGCAGTACACTAGATAATTTCTCATGAGAATGAACATTGCAGATCTTGTCCTGGTTCTAGAAGTTATGGTACATCATACAAGAGGAGCACTTGGATTTATCAGACCCATATTATGAAAAGTGTAAGTGAGAACTTTTGTTAATGCAGAACAGAGACAGCATCTAGACTTTAAGGTGCTCAAGTGGCTGCCTCTATTTATGAATTAATAAAATGCATTTGCTATTATGAGTATAGTCCTCTATGTAGTGAAAGCATCTTAGATTTATTACTCAATAAGGTATAATTACATTTGGTTTTATATATTTTGATATGAAGCTGTCATTTCATGCCTGAAAATACAATATTATCAATTTATAAAATAAAGAAATTCTCTCTAAAATTCCGTTATGTTGATAGTCTCAGGTCATCCTTACCTTGGCAGCACCAGAACTGGAAGAAGAGCCAGCCCCATAAATTTTAAAGACTTCCTCAATTGGGATACTGTTCTGTTAAACAATAAAATAATAACAAAAATATATTATCATATCATGACTTTTCTTTTATTGTAAAATAAGATTATTACAGCTCCTGCACATTCAGTACCATGCCTGGAGAGCATGGGCACCAGATAAATAACTTTAAAATAAATGGATAAGTCAGAGTATCCTAACATCAGTTGTTTATGTGTTATTTTTCCCTTAAATCCCTTAAAAAATGTATTTTTTTACAATATAATATAGAAGTCAGTCTTTTTATTAACCTTTAAGAATGAAAATTTTAATTTCAATAAATTTTAAATATTTAGAAACATTGGTTGAAAAATAAAATAAGTATTCTTTAATATAAAATGCACATTATAGATGCAAAATCTTCATAGATGCAAATAATGTTCTTTTCCTTACCATTAAGATTCCAGCATAAGATGATAAAATCATTGCTTCTCGTTCTCTGTGGTTTGGATATATGGGTCTACCCCGAAATGACATTTTCCTAAGGGGGAATATGAATAAGAATGGAGGGTTTATTCTTGTTCTTTTTAACAAGAATTTTTGACAAGGTTGTGATGATAATCATAAGTAATAAATAATAGCCAATGGCTGCTTGCTATGCATTTATTCACAAAACTGGTATGCTTAATCCATCATCGGCAAAGTATACACTTTGATTTTTGAATCTTCCAACAGTGATGAATTTACCCTCATCTACCCATGTTTCCACAGGTATCAAACCCCAGAGGAGTGGCCACTATGGTGGACAATTGTGGTTTTACCAACCCATATCCTTTCCTGTTCTTGTGGCAATTGCTTGGGGGTAACTGCCTTCCCCCTGTGTAAGCCTATAAAGCTTCCCCCTGTATAAGCTTCTAGGGGCGTGATGACACCCCTAGATTCCAAGGATGGAAAACACGCTGTGGACTAATTTAGCCGGCATGTTCTCTCCCTCACTCCACCCCCAGATAAGTCAGAGCAAACAGTGCCATTGAGACACAGTTCTGTGCTTTTTAAAGATCCATTCTCCCCTGGCCTTGACTGTTGTGATAAAGTAGGCTAAAACTAGAAATAGTGTCCACTCAGAGGAAATAGCCAAGAGGTAGATCCTGATGACCTGGTTTGAGTTTTGAATTAAGCCATGCCTGATGCCACTCTACCCGTGGACTTTGCAGATACAGAGGCAATAAATCTCTCCTCCTTTTCTTTTTTCTTTTTTCCTGCTTAAGTCCATTCACATTGGATTTTCTGCTTATTGCAACTAAATACTAACTGATCCAACCATTTAGCCCCAGGTGTGTATGCTAAAGCAACAGAGCAGAAAAAAACAACTGGCCTCTTGAACAAGGGATTCAATCCTGACGTCATCAGTTTCATGTTCTTTCTAGCTGAATGAGTCTGCCTGGCACATACAGGTGTGGTTAGTTGCTCAGTCATGTCCAACTTTCCATGACCCCATGGACCATAGCCTGTCAGGCTCCTCTATCCAGGCTTTTCCAAACAAGAATAATGGAGTGGGTGTCATTTCCACCTCCAAGGGATCTTCCTGACCCAGGGATCAAACCCACGTCTCGTATGCCACCTGTATTGGCAGGCTGGTTCTTTACCACTATCGCCACCTGGAAAGCCCCACATTTGGGAGAAAATGCCAATAATCCTGGCAAGCATTAAAACAGTGGTGATTCAAACTGCTTAGCTCAGGTACACATCTGGTTAAATGCTTAAGAAGTAATGTTTGATGGTCCTTGGGAAAAGATTGCAGCTTTACCCAAAAAACTGATCATTTTTTTAAAAATCAAGGCATGTACACAATAAAGCACAGTTATATTTCTAAGACAAAACATCTTACGCAAGAAAGATCTGTTTCTGACAGAAACCAATTCACAGGGATGCTAAATATGTAAGCATGGATAAGACTTCCTCAAACTGACGACTGTGAGATTTTTTCAGGTTTCTAGCTGGAGACATGGAGAAGGAAATGGCAACCCACTCCAGTGTTCTTGCCTGGAGAATCCCAGGGACGGGGGAGCCTGGTGGGCTGCCTCTGTGGTCGCGCAGAGTTGAACATGGCTGAAGTGACTTAGCAGCAGCAGCTGGAGACAAATACTCCATAGTATTTTCAAATCAGAGTGCCTTGTGATAAATTTCCTCTGTCATTACTCGTTGTTTAAAAAAAAAAAACAGGAAAAAGGAGTATTCAACTTACACTTTCTCCCACTCCAGCCAAGTTAAGTCTTCTGAGTGATCCAGCCATTGCAAAGCAACATTGATGGCCAAGTCATAGTGTGCCTGGAAGCAGGGAGCACAGAGAACAAAGGAACAGGCTGAGACATTGATTGAAGCTCACCCTGGCAATGACAATGGCACTGCTAAGCCTGTTCTAATCTTTTGTCTTGTCCGCAACAGTGAGGATCACCAGCTGTGTCCTGTAACCTGATGCTCAGATAGAAATAACTAGTGTTCTTCCCGCATTACATTTAACCCCCCACTAGACAAATGTGTGTGTGTGTTGGGTGGGTGGGTGGAGGTGCCAGAAATGATTGATGGATTCATGAAATACTAAATTGGGAATCAGGGAATCTGGGTTCAAATCTAGGTTACTGCTAACAACTCATGGTACTATATCCTTGGGTGAGCAATTGCTGTTCTCAGGGCCTCAACTTCCTTGAATTATAAAATAGAAAAAGGGGAAGATAGAGAAAGAGGGACATAGAGAACAATTTCTAATTTGGTGTAACGTCAGAAACGTGCTCCCAGGGTCACAGAGGAGGTGTGTCCACCTGATGAGTTGGGAGAATCCCTAGAGACTCAGAAAAGAGGCTTCGGCAGAGCTGGGCTTGAAGGATGAAGAGAATTTCCATAGGTGAAGGACCTCCTAGGCAGAGGGTCCAGTGGACGCAAGGAACTGGAGGTAGACCTGGGTAAGTGACTTGCCTTCTGTGTGCTAAAAAGCTAAGGACCAAGTCAGTGTTCATTCTTATCATATTGACCACCTTTTCCTGGTCATTTCTAAGTGTATTCACCATTTATCTGCCAAATCATTCCTTCTCAGTTTGACGAAGAAAGGTCAGTTTTGTTTCTGTGTTTGTAGATGAATTCCAAGGTTCTAGGTAATCTTAACATTCTCTAAAAGGTGTAACAATATAATCATTTCTTTCAGGGACTGAACCAAGCTGAAAAGAGAAAGAAAGAAAAAGAAAAGGAAGGAAGGAAGGAGGGAGGAAGGGAAGGAAGGGGAAAAAAAGAAAGGCAATAATCACTTGTTGAAACCTAATTGGAAGATTGATGCCTGGATAGGTAGAGCTGTCATCACCTGTTTGCTCATTAGAAAGGCATATCTCCAGCCTCACCCCAGACCTCCTGAATCAAAACGGTCTTGTAATAAGACCTCATTAAAGTTTGACCAGCACTTGTCTAATTGATTTAATTTCTCTATTTAATACATGCATAGAGAAGTAGTTTAGAACATGAAACCTTCCTTAACTGCTCATTCAGTACCAGGGAAATCAGACAGGGATGGGCGAGAGGAGGGGGAGACACGTGGTCCTGCCTCCTCATTAGTGCAAGAACAGTAAATGGGTAGCATAAAAAGGCTGAGGGCTTACTAATCTCTTTTGAATTAGATCTCTTCACAGCTTCTTTAATTCATGTGAAGTAAATTTGATTACATAGCATGAATCTGAGTTTCAACAGGTATAATAACAGGAATTTAGGATTATTCAATTACTTGGTTTTCTCCATGAATGGTAAAAAATTATGACATTTGAGAACTATACAATAGTAGTTTAATCTCATCAAAAGGCGTTTAAGATCATGGCTGTCATACTTTTAATTGTATACTCATTTTGCTTTTTTTATCTTTTCTCTCATAAAAGTAAATAAATAGCGAAAGTCTCATGACTTTTTACTTTCTCATTCTTCTTGCTTTCAGTTTAATGAGTTGAAAAGACCACCTGGACAATCCTATGATAACAGATGAGAAAGAGGAAATTCTGGGGGAAGGGGATCAAGATTAGCCTCATTTACGATGGACATTAGATCCTGTTCCTCCCTTTAACACACATATGACACAGATGTGATTTGCAGCAGTATGCCTTTCTTTACCATATCATCTAGAAAGGTGAGTTGCCTTCTTCCTTTTGGGTCAAACTCATTCTCCCGAAGTCTGATGCCAATATAATCTCCCCTTAAAAACAAGAGAGCAGGATTGAACTAGCAGGAATGACACAGAAGTGCGGTCTGCCAAAGATTCCTCCCCAATTCTTCCCTCCTCCACCAAATACAAGAGAAGTCACCGATGGCTCTGGTAGCTGAATCAATATTCATTTTGATTTAAACAGCCATTCTGCAACCCTGCAGATTTAAAGTGTCCAACCATAATGAACAAATAAAACTCACATAGAACTGAATTTCTAGGAAAGCAGGGAGTATGATAAACCCTCAATAGGCAGAACAGATGTTACAAAACCGAAAGGATCGAGACCCCCCTCTTTGAAGATTCCCCTGCTGCCCTTGCTAAATTCAGGCAGAATGTCTAAAGTTGATAACTTCCAGATATATGATATGCCATACAGATATATTAGTTAGCTTGAAGGCTTTTTCCCCCCGTTAGAATGCAAATACCGTTAGGAGGGTTAGACATAAAAACGTATTAGTGATTCCACTTTAGTGTATACTTATCAGGTCCTTCCCTAATGGACTTTTAATAAGGGGAGAGTAGAATAAGGGCCCTGGGAGGTGAATAGAAAGGGGTACTACCCTAGGAAAGTTGGGAGGAGAGACTGGATGTAGGAAAAAAGACTCTGGGGTTTCCAATGTCAATCTCACAGTGTTACATAAGTAGAGTTCTGTTGGTCAAGGTCTTTACCAAACACTTTGGGCAAGTTCCTATGCTGGAGATAAATTTGCTTTTGGATTCTAAAGCTGTTTTGTGTCATTAAGCTATTCTAGACTAATAAAAATTATTGAAGTTTTGCTTTGTAATTTCAAGACACTTTATTTAAAGTAGCCAGGCTATAGTTTTTCCAGTAGTCATGTATGGATGTGAGAGTTGGACTGTGAAGAAAGCTGAGTGCTGAAGAATTGATGCTTTTGAACTGTGGTGTTGGAGAAGACTCTTGAGAGTCCCTTGGACTGCAAGGAGATCCAACCAGTCCATTCGGAAGGAGATCAGCCCTGGGATTTCTTTGGAAGGAATGATGCTAAAGCTGAAACTCCAGTACTTTGGCCACCTCCTGCGAAGAGTGGACTCATTGGAAAAGACTCTAATGCTGGGAGGGATTGGGGCAGGAGGAGAAGGGGACAACAGAGGATGAGATGGCTGGATGGCATCACTGACTTGATGGACGTGAGTCTGAGTGAACTCCGGGAGTTGGTGATGGACAGGGAGGCCTGGCGTGCTGCGATTCATGGGGTCACAAAGAGTCGGACACGACTGAGCGACTGATCTGATCTGATCTGACTATACGCTGAGGAAGGCTTTCTTATCTCTTCTTGCTATTCTTTGGAACTCTGCATTCAGATGCTTATATCTTTCCTTTTCTCCTTTGCTTTTCACTTCTCTTCTTTTCACAGCTATTTGTAAGGCCTCCCCAGACAGCCATTTTGCTTTTTTGCATTTCTTTTCCATGGGGATGGTCTTGATCCTTGTCTCCTGTACAATGTCACGAACCTCAGTCCATAGTTCATCAGGCACTCTATCTATCAGTTCTAGTCCCTTAAATCTATTTCTCACTTCCACTCTATAATCATAAGGGATTTGTTTTAGGTCATACCTGAATTGTCTAGTGGTTTTCCCTACTTTCTTCAATTTCAGTCTGAATTTGACAATAAGGAGCTCATGATCTGAGCCACAGTCAGCTCCTGGTCTTGTTTTTGCTGACTGTATAGAGTTTCTCCATCTTTGGCTGCAAAGAATATAATCAGTCTGATTTAGGTGTTGACCATCTGGTGATGTCCATGTGCAGAGTCTTCTCTTGTGTTGTTGGAAGAGGGTGTTTGCTATGACCAGTGTGTTCTCTTTGCAAAACTCTATTAGCCTTTGCCCTGCTTCATTCCGTATTCCAAGGCCAAATTTGCCTGTTACTCACGGTGTTTCTTGACTTCCTACTTTTGCATTCCAGTTCCCTATAATGAAAAGGGCATCTTTTTTGGGTGTTAGTTCTAAAAGGTCTTGTAGGTCTTCATAGAACCATTCAACTTCAGCTTCTTCAGCATTACTGGTTGGGGCATAGACTTGGATTACTGTTATATTGAATGGTTTGCCTTGGAAATGAACAGAGATCATTCTGCCGTTTTTGAGATTGCATCGAAGTACTGCATTTCAGACTCTTTTGTTGACCATGATGGCTACTCCATTTCTTCTAAGGGATTCCTGCCCGCAGTAGTAGATATAATGGTCATCGGAGTTAAATTCACCCATTCCAGTCCATTTTAGTTTGCTGATTCCTAGAATGTCAATGTTCACTCTTGCCATCCCCTGTTTGACCACTTCCAATTTGCCTTGATTCATGGACCTGACATTCCAGGTTCCTATGCAATATTGCTCTTTATAGCATCAGACCTTGCTTCTATCACCAGTCACATCCACAACTGGGTATTGTTTTTGCTTTGGCTCCATCCCTTCATTCTTTCTGGAGTTATTTCTCCACTGATCTCCAGTAGCATATACACACACACATATATATATGTATATGTATATTTATAAGTTTATATTTATATTAGTTCTGAAATTCTAGTTCTTTGGATGAGATATGTAGAGGAATTGGCATTCCTAATTATGGTTTGTTCTTTATTATGTTGACCTCCAAACACATGCATGTAAAATGTGTGAATTCATATTGCAGCATTTCTTAAGCACTTGTTAAAAGATAATTATCTTAGTGGGCAGAGAAAATATATTTAATGGGGACTATAGTGATGTTTTTAATAAGTGTATTATTATTATGCCTATAATCTTGAAATAGAACCATAATAACCTTTTTTCCCCTTTTTATATGGTCTTTGATTTTCACCAACCTCTTAACAAAGTATCAAGTAAACGAAAAGCTACCACAGGAGAAAAAAATTTCCATGGGAAAACTTAATGTTTTCTTTATGTGTTTAAAATGAAGTTTGGATGGCAAAAAATAGAGATAAATTATTTAACCGATAAGATTCACAATAGAAGAAGCAGAAGCTGCAATGTAAATGCTGCACCCTTGGGTACATTTTTCCAGGAATCTCACTCATATCTGTTACTAGTCGAACCCTTTCAAAGGCATACCCTGCTCAGCACGGACTGGAGCTCTCAGCTCAGATCCTAGGCTCTAGAGTAGGGATGTCTCAGTTGTGCACGCTGCTGGCAGAAACATCCTCTCTAGAGATTCAGCATCCTGCTTTGGACCACATGTGAGGCCCTCGGGACAGGAGATAGAGGCCAGATCATCTGGCTGTCTCCTACACCACAGGAACAAATTCTTCCCTAGGCTTTTAACCCCTCTGCCAATATCCAGACCATCTATGACATACAACCCACCAAATGCTCAGTGCAATAAATGTAAGCTATTTTCCATCAGACTTACAGGAGCTTTTTCATTTCCTTCTTTAGGAGCCTTCTTTCCATGATTAAAGGCTTATCCAGCTAAGCAGGTAACTGCAGCTACACTGCACCTTTATCCTTTGGAAAGACCCAGCGTCTCTGAGCCTTCAAGCTACAGCAGCAAATCAGAGAGAATTTGAATAAAGGATGCTATCACTCCTAATACCAGTCATGGAGTCCTAGGCTTTGGAAGGGATCTGAGAGCAGGCCTCTTATCCAGCAGGTTTCCAGGTCAGAAAGCTGCCTGCCAGCCAGTGCACTGTGCCTTGAATTTATCTGACACTTCTTATTCCTTGCAAATTTTTTGTCAATATTCATCATTTACTTATTCTTGCAATAAACTCACAAGTAAAACAGACACGGCTCATATAATGGTGGATGAGACTATATAGACAGAAGCATCCAAACACAGATGGTTTGTGATCTGAATGTGTTTGAGTTCTGTGTGCATTCAACATAGTGACTCTCTGTGAATCCACCTGGTTCATGGCTCGTGATGGCATTTTCTATAGAACCTATGTACAACTTTCAATGGCCAGCAGGTCCTTGTAGAAACATGTGGTGATGACAAAGGTGAGGCCATATCTTCAATTCTCACCCCCGCTTTGAACCAGAAATTGAGCCTAGGTGATGGAGTAAAATGGGGCCTGATGTCACAAAAAAGAGTTAGTTTTTTACAAATTATCACCATTGAATGGGGTGCCCAGAGATAGGTATATAAATAGGATATCAACTTTATCTGCAGTGTTTTATTTCTTTAAAAAAAATCTAAAGCAAATTGTGATGGTTAATTTTATGTGTCAACTTGGCTGGGCCACTCTGTCCATATTTGTGGTCAAACATTATTTTTATTTATTTATTTTTTGCACAGGTGGTTTCTGAAGGAGATTAACATTTAAATTAGTAGACTTTAAGTAAAGCAGATGACTCTCCATTATGTGGGCGAGTCATCCAGTCAGCTGAAGACCTTAAAAGAACAAAGGCCGATCTTCCTGAGCAAGAAGGAATTCTGCCAGCAGACCACCTTCAGACTTGAACTGCAGCTCCTCGTTGAGTCTCCATCCTGACTGCTGACCCCATCAGACTTTGGGACTGGTCAAGCCACCACGATCACATGAGCCAGTTCAATAAACTAATTCTCTCCCTATATTGTTTCTGTTTCTCTGGAGAACCCTGGCTAATACACATCTAAGAAAATTGTTAACATTTGTTGACTCTGGAATTATAGGCCTATGGATAGTCATTATATTACCTTCTCTACTTTTGAAATTTTGCACATGTTTTTAAATCACTAATCCAAAATGGCTGGGGAAAAAAAGCTTTAAACACTTCTAAAATGGTAGCATATAAACATTAAGCTTTATCCGATTAAGCTCTCCAACAATAATTGGATGCCACTGATTTAAATAAATTCTTCACCTGTGCTTAGTCACTCAGTTGTGTCTGACTCTTTGCAACCCCATGGACTATCGCCTGCCAGGCTTCTTCCTCTGTCCATGGGGATTCTCCAGGCAAGAATACTGGAGTGGGTTGCCATGCCCTCCTCCAGGGGATCTTCCCATCCCAGGGACCAAACCCAGATCTCCCGCATTGCAGGCGGATTCTTTACCGTCTGAGCCACGTGGGAAGCCCAAGTTCTTCACCATATCAATTAAATTATTTTGGACCATACTTGCTGTGGCTTCATCTGCTAAAGCCCTAGATGAGATGTAGAAAAGGGAATAAAGCTGGAGCATAGGAATTGAAGTAAAGATAAAGACAGGACTGTTGTGCCCTACAGGAGAGTCAACTGGGAGAGGACACTGCAAGCCAGAAAGGTTTTCTGGTGGCTTAGACAAGGAAAAGCGCTGGGCCTGGAGAGACCAGATGCCGGAATGTGAAGTCTGCTCCAGCACTGACTGCTGTGGCCATGGCCAAGCCTCTTGGCTCTGCTGCACTCCAGTCTCAGGTGTTGTCTAAAATGTGATGAGGCTGGTTAATGTCATCCAGAGCACCTTTCACCCTAACATTCCACAACTCCATAAAGGCTAGCATTTATGGAAGACTGTGTTATCATGCTTCCAATTCAATAATTAGAAAAACAGTTGTTGATAAACATTTGTCCTACCTCAATTCCTTGACTGGAGTGGGGCTTAGATGCCTTTTTAAAAAGTAAAAGATTAGCCTTTGCTTTAACCTATTCTTATTTTGTAATTCTGAGCTAGTCCTTTGAATTTCAGATGCACCAATTATAAAATGTGAGTCTCTTGGTTGTTGGGACAACTTTCTCTTAGACCCATTTTCCTTTCCCCTTATCATTCAGTATCGCATAATAGGCAGATTTTTCCCCCCTTTTTTTTGGCCACGCTGCTTGGCTTGTGAGATCTTGGTTTGGTAACCAGGGAATGAACCCATTCTCTTAGCAGTGAAAGCGTGATGTCTTAACCACTGGACCTCCAGAAAATTCCTGTAAAAGATTTTTAAAATATGAGCAACTTCCATTCCACAAAGCCAGAGGTCGGCAGACCCTGTGAAGCCACCTTGAATGAGTGAATTTGCTTCTCTGTGTTTTCATGTTTCCTCCTCTGTAAAACAAGCATTGAATGATTGGAGGGGTTTCTGCCAGCTGTCCAGTTCAGTGACTCACATGCATTGTGCCTGGTTGAAAGAGGACCATTTGCACAGACTCTGTTCAGCTTAAATTTGAATTCAGCCAGTCACTCCTCTTTTCGGTCTATAGAGTTTTAATGAAACAAGATTCTGGCTGGAAATACACAGAAAAGAGCTGCTGAAAAGGTGTCAGCCATCTCGTGCATTAGCTGTTTCATAGAAACCACCTTCTCCCAGAAATCACAGCCCCCATTTTCCATAGGAATATCACACCCTTTAAGAATATCTGCACACTCGCAGCAGGTTCCCACTCTGTACCCCACATCTATGGTACAGGTCTTTCAGACTGTGTTCTATTAAGAGATTCCCCTTTCATAATCTCTCGCCAGCCAGGGTGATCCCAGTGCTTTTGTTCTCTCTGTGCTTCTGGAGGCGTGCTTGAGCATCCACTGGAATGGTGTTCACAGACATTCAGAAAAATAGATGCTTTTTTGGGGGGGGAGATGGGGGTTGCTAGGAAACGGTGACTGAATGAAAATATTTTGTTTTTTAAAATACACCTACACACCCTGAAGGGAAAAAAGAAATCTTACGTTTGGGACAGGAATATGATCCTGACCTGGAGCTCACGGATCTTTTTACCTAAGCAGGCTTTGGTTTCCCTTCTAAATGATTCATGGAAAGGTGAGAGCCTGCAAGCCTTCCACCTCCCCCAGGAGTTTTTGTATAGCTCAGTGGGAGACCCTGGAGTCAACTGACCAAGCAAGGATTTCTAGGGAGCCAGTGAACCTCTGGCTCACCACACACACAGGCTGATTCTACTTGGTGACCATAGACGTGGGGGCAGGGAAATCCTGAAGAAGCATCACCATTTCTCTCCTGCTAGGTGTCTCCCTGCTCACACATTTGTTCCTCATCTCGAACACTTCCTCCCTTGCTTAAAGCTTGCTGACAATCTCCCATGGATCTTAGATCTAAACTCCTAACCATGACCTGTGAGTAAGTGTCCTCATGACCCTGAACAGGTGCTGACTTTGTCACTCTGGCCCATCTAGGTCTGGGTGTCTATTAACATTACCACTTAACTCTCATTTCCTCTCCTCTTCGCCATTCAACTCTCTTACTTACCTGGGATCTCAGGTGTTCTATGAGTGACACCAGCACTCTAGATTTGGATTTTTATAGATTAGTTGTTCGCTCCATATTGAATTTTTTCAATTTTTTTTTTTGGAGTATAATTGATTTACAATGCTGTGTTAGTTTTAGGTGTACAGCAAAGTGAATCAGACACACATAAAAATATCTCTTTTAGATTCTTTCCCCACATAGGTCATTACAGAGTATTGAATAGCATTCCCTGTGCTATACAGTACGTCCTTATTAGTTATCTATTTTATATACAGTACTGTGTACACTCCATATTGAATTTATATTTATATTGTGCTCAGAACATTCCAGGTTTTGTGAGCTTGAAGTTTATACAAACTGGGGACCGTCTTGAAGACAAAGAATGCAAAAATATGAATACAAGATTGAATGTTTATTTAGAACTATTAATCACCAAAAGTTACACATTTTAAAGAACCAATACTGCAAACATTAAAAATAAAGAAAAAAATCTCAATATTAATATTACCTTTACTAACTCTTGACATACCTAAAGTCTTTTTTTCTTACATACTCTTTGATTACCTCTTGATGTAACAAAGATATTTTTAAAAATTATTTTCTGTAGAGAGTTTGGAAAAAAAATTGTCTTTCCTCTAGTGGGGCCATTTACAATTTATTCTAAATTATCAATAACATTTTAGAATAAGCTAAGAATTATTTTCCAGCTTATTGACAATATTTGGGTATCATCTTTTTTATTAGGTTTTCCACAATTGCCTGATCAAAAGATACTCCTTTCCCAGGGCAACTCTTGGAAAACTTCAGCCTTGACCTCCCTAAGCTTCTTCATCCCTGCCCTCCTCCTCCCCTCAACCCCACTTCCACATCCACCTCATCCTCATCCCCACACAAGCTGAGGTTGCTGAAGCTGGTCCAATTCAACCAAGTACTCATTGACCCCAGTGCTCCCCTCCCCAGCTTTGGTCCTTGGAAACAGACAGAAGGTTCAGGTGCTTAACGATCCATCACAGGCTGCTTGTTGCCAAGCCCAGACATTGATGGAGGCGATGCTGGTAGTTTGCCCGTCCTTCTGCAATGCCAGGACCACTCCCAGGACATGGAGAGTAACCTCTGGCTCAGGCCATGCACCTCCTCCTTGCATCCTCTGTGGAAGACACATTCAGCCTTGGAAGAACCCAGGAAAGTGACAGACCCTCCACCTTGACTGCTTTGGGAGAATACCCACCTCTTCTTAAACTTCTTATTCTCAAGACATTAAAATCAAAACAAAACCACTCTTATACTTCAGTGAGGAAATTCTCTGTTCTCATAGCATATCCTTGAGGCAGGTGTAAAAATAATACCCATGTTTTATACTTAAGGAAACCAAGAGATGGAAAGGGGGTAATTTGCTGGGGAAAATCATTTTATCAGGTTTGACTTCCTAAGCACTACATCTTCACCAAACATTTTAATGTCTTCTTTAAACTTTCTAAAATTCTTGAAATAGTCATAATAGCTGCAAATGATATATTGACTTGATACTGTGGAAGTGAAATTATATTTTCACAGAATGTTGGTATGAATTTTTATCTTCATCAAAATTTATATTTAAAATGCTGAATAATAATACTACATAGTATGATAATGGAATAATAACTATGTGATTTGGGGTAAGTTAACTTCCACACTTTATTTCTTCTTTAAAGTGCAGTGAGGGACTCTATAATTTCTATATATAAAATGTACATATATAAACATATATATATATATTGATATGGGACATTAAAGGTCTTTCACAGATGGTGGTTATTAATACCATAGTGTTTTGAGTCTTGGACTTCCCTGGTGGCTCAGAGAGTAAAGCGTCTGTCTACCATGCGGGAGACTCGGGTTTGAGCCCTGGGTTGGGAAGATCCCCTGGAGAAGGAAATGGAAGTCCACTCCAGTACTCTTGCCTGGAAAATCCCATGGACAGAGGAGCCTGGTAGGCTACAGTCTATGGGGTAGCAAAGAGTGGGATATGACTGAGCAACTTCACTTTCACTTTGAGTCTTTAATTGTATCTATTCATCCTTTGCTTTTTAAAAGTACTCTTGGTGGGTTTATGTTGAATTTCATTATTTCAATGGTGAGTTCCATAAGCGTAAACATTGTGCTTTCTTTGTGCTTCTCAAGTAAGATGCATAATAATGCTTTGTGTTTGTCTTGCATTCACTAAATATGATCTGGCATGGGAAATTTTTTATGTTCTGAAGGTAATGAGAATTCTGAACACATTTACATATAAAATCTCTGCTCTCATTTGTAGGAATGTTCTTGCCCTTTTTGATTGAACAATTAGGGGTCAGCAGGGGTTGACCCGATGGTAGTGTTTTTCACATTTGCATTTTGTAGAGGAGAAAAACCTCGTGTATGTGTAGACAGTGTATGATAAGCCAGTATGTGTAAGCACAGCTCTCAAGTTTTAAAAAAAAGTTTTCGTAATACTCTCTGTGAACACAGACTAAATATTGAAGGGTAACAAAGCTATAACTGTGCTGCCCCTAGGATTTTGACAAGTCTGAGCGTATCTGGGCAGGTCTGGAGAACCAGGGATTTGGGGGTTAGACCAAGATTCTATTTGCATCAGTGGTTCTCAACATTGTCTATGCTTTAGAATCACCTGAGGTTCTTCTAAAATTCCCCAGAACATTGAACTCAGAATCTCTGAGAGTAGAACTCACTTATCCATATTCTTTACATATCTCCAGGGGTTCCAATATACAGATGAGGTTAGGAACCACTGACAACGTGAAAGACCTGGGGGCATCCTAGGTAATAATCCACTGTTGCAGTTACACTGATCTTTAATTTGAGGGAAAGTTTACTTTCCAAAAAAAGCATGAGGAAGAGATGGACCACGTTTTCCCTTTGATCTTTGCACCCTAGATATGATGCCCAGCACCGTATCAGTCAAATTATTACTAATCTGAAGATGAAGCTACTATAGGGATATGTGAAAGTGAAAGTCGCTCAGTTGTGTCTGACTTTTTGCAACCCCATGGACTATACAGTCCATGGAATTCTCTAGGTCAGAATACTGGAGTGGGTAGCCTTTCCCATGTCCAGGGGATCTTCCCAACCCAGGGACTGAACCCAGGTCTCCTGCATTGCAGGATTCTTTACCAGCTGAGCCACAAAGGAAGCCCAAGAATACTGGAGTGGGTAGCCTATCCCTTCTCCAGCAGATTTTCCCTACCCAGGAATCGAACTGGGGTCTCCTGCATTGCAGGCAGATTCTTTACCAACTGAGCTATCAGGAAAAAGGGCAGAATTAAAAAACAAACAAACAAACAAAAACCCTTTTGATGTGTGTTTTTATATTTTAAAGTTCTTATTTTTTAATGGTATTAAAATTTTTTTAATTTATTGTTTTCAGCTGTTCTGGGTCTTTGTTGCTGCCCGAGGGCTTTCTTTAGTTGTGGTAAGCTGGGGCTGCTTTTGTTGTTGTGTGCAGGCTTCTCACTGTGGTCACTTCTCTTGTTGCAGTGCACAGGATCTGGAGTGTGCAGACTTCAGTAGCTGTGGCACACAAGCTTAGTTGCTGCTCAGACCAGGAATTGACCCCATGTCTCCTACATTGGCAGGTGGATTCTTAATTCTTAACCACTGGACCACCAGGGAAGTCCCTGAAGTTCTTATTTTGAAAATAATTCTTATTTTCAAAGTCAGTTTTAGTTGGAGGTTAAAAGTAGTTTTATCCAAAGACATGGTAAATCTAGCCTCAAACTCATGCCAGGATCCTCAGTAGAAAGGACTGCAAGAGAAGAGTGAATAAAGGACTGTCTTGGTGGTCCAGTGGTTAAGAATCCACCTGCCAATGTAGGGAACACGGGTTCAATCCCTGGTCTGGGATGATGCCACATGCTGTGGAGCAACTAAGCTCATGCACTGCAGCTAGTGAGCCTGCGTGCTGCAACTGCTGAAGCCCACAGCACGTAGAGAGCCCATGCTCTGCAACAAGAGAAGCCACTGCAGTGAGAAGCCTGTGCACCACAACGAAGATTAGCCCCTGCTCATCACAACTACAGAAAGCCCATGTGCATCATCAAAGACCCAGTGGAACCAGAAACAAAGCACTAAAAAAATTTTTTTAAAAAGAGTGAACAAAAATAAAAAGCATATTTCCCCTCTGATCACCATGGGACTTTGGGAGCACAAGTCCACTGGGGCAATGGTATCACAGCTTCTGCCATGATGAGAGGCAGTAGCATCAGCCACAGCAGCAAAGCAGGAAGATACCCTTAAAGTCACATATTAACAACTTAAGCACTAGGCATCAATAACTTTGATGTAGATGTTTATAGGGAAGGAAAAAAATTTCCTCTATCCTCTTAAGTTATGCATTTGAATCCTGCAATTTAAACTGATGAAAGATTAACAGGAGAAAAGGCACATCAATTCTTCTTGGTGTTGATACTTTTATGTGCACAGTGATTCCCAGAAAAGAAGTGATTTGGCTTGGAAACTTTAAAAAAAAAACATTTTAACAAAGGATAATAAATTATGGACAAAGAAAAGGGGTTTGGAGTTCTCAGGGATAATAAATTGTTGGAAAGTGATTTTAAAATATATGAGGGTAGATAACAGTTGTTTAGTAAGGTTTGTTTATGCAGATGCATCTTGGGCATCCTCTCCATCTTGGGTAATAACAGTTGATCTCCTTTTCCTGTTATAAGAGGAGGATACCTTTCAGGAGAGAAGGGGGACATTGTCACATGAGAAATTTATGCCCCACTTTTAGGCAACAGGGGGAGGGCAGAGAACTCTTTCTGTGTCTGATTTTTCTCAGCAGCCTTCAAGTCAAAGTAATCCGTACGCCAAGGGGTTGGAATGGGATATTCTGATCCCCTAAACCTTGACAGGCACTATGAGAATAGCAGTGGTATTCCCTTTGGTGGTACCAGCTGTCATCTTCCCTAGGGGCAGAGTCACCATTTTAGGTTTAGACAGCAAGAAGAGACATTATTATAGGAAATATGGCTGCACTTAACAGAAATGTAACTTGAGCTAACTTATACAAAAAGACTATTGAAAGGTGGCTAAAAAATTCTCACAGAATCCAATGGCAAAGACAGAGCTGGCTAGGTGAAGCTGGGTATGAAATTTTAATAAGGAAGTGTTTTCTCATCCATCCTTCCCACTCTTCTCTGGCTGTCTGCTTCATTCACTTCTCTCTTGTGGGTATCCACACCTGCTTTCTCTTTCCCAACCCCCGAGGCAGAAAATAGCTGCCTCTGGCAGATTTAAAGTTTACAGGCTTCATCCAGCAACACAGGAGATGTTGCTCTCTCTTTCACTCTCCTTGGCTCTATTCCAATTCCAAAAGCTCTCAGGAAGAAATTGTTTGGTGGGTTCACTTGGGTCTGCCACTGGCCTCATCAATTGCAACAAGGAGTAGGGTCTCATGTTAGGAACACTGGGGCCCTCTGCAGCCATACAAGTGCAAAGGGGAAGGTCAATCCCTAAACAGGGGCGACTCCTGGAAATTAATGTGCACCACTGAAGAAGGAATTCATAGGGCCTGGAGTCCATCTTAGGCCTGTTCATGCTGATCATGCTCAGCCACCTCTCCAATGGACGCTGAACTCTGTGTTTAGTGCCTATGGAAACACCAACAGAAGGATAAGGCCCCCTCTGGACAGGGGAACCTTGAAGATCATATCCAGGTTACTCATCGCCTAAGAGAAAACATACACTAATCATCTTTGCCTCCGGACAGGTCATACATTTTTCTGTACCTATCAGAGTGTAACCTTGGGCTTATTGATTATTGGCCAACTCTTTAACTGTTTGAGCACATAACACGTGAATGGTGGGGTTATTGGGATTGTATTTACCCTTCCTTTGTTTATGTAAGTCTCAAGGAATTTGGAGTGGTGGGTATGGACATGTACACATGGGGTATAAAAGATTTTCACAAATGCTGGTCCGTGTCCTTGGCTAAGACGAGACTCTTGGGCCCACCGGTGTAATAAACTGCACTCCATTATCTGCATTGTCCTTCTGAGTGAGTTTGTTTCCCGGAACACATGGCTACAATATTTGGTGCAATGGCCGGGAAACTCCTTACTTTGAGGAGACAGGTCTCATTTGAGGCCACCCGAGGCTTTATGGCTTGAATCTCCTAGAGGGGGAAAGGCACCTTGCCCTTCTGGAAGAATAGCCTTTCAATGCCTGGTTTCTTCGCTTTGGCAGGTAGTGAAGGGCAGCAAGGGAACTGAGCACTCAGGTGAGGAGGAGCCCACCCATTAGGGTGGAGGAGGGGGCCTGATCACCCCCCTGGGAGGGACCAGAAGGGAGACGCAGAGAAAACTGGTTTAGGTTGGCGACAATGGCTGCTCAGCACTCCGGTCGATGGTCGTGCCAGGGATAAAGAAAGGGAACTTAGGATTTAAGAAAACCAGTCAGGAGGTGTGTCCACGCCGTTTTAGGAAATGTGCAGAGCGGTCGCCACAGGGTTTTAGAAAGAGAATATTGAATTCCGTGTGCTCCTATTCCGCCCTCCACCAGGAGGTACCCATCTGCTATGTGACCCATCATCTCCCCTGCCAGTGGAAACAGGTAGATTGGCTTCTCGGGAAGGCCTGGGACGTAGGAATCCAGAGGTAAGAAAATGGGAGGAAGCGGATCTAAGGCCACTGTATTGGAGAATATGATTAAGAATTTTAAGAAAAGATTCGATGGAGACTACGGGAAAAAATGACACCCGGCTGGCTCTGCACCCTTTATGAAGTTGAATGGCCTTCAGTGGGAGTTGGCTGGGCACCAGAGGGAACTATGGACTTAAATCTCATAAAGGCAGTCTATGCTATCGTTATGGAAAAGCCCAGACACCTGGTCAGTTCCTGTACATAGACTCTTGGCTGGGAATAGTCCAAGACCCCCCCAAATGGGCCTGTTTTTATGCTCCTGGCAGGGAAGGAAAAATCTTGATGGCCCAAAAGGTAACCAAGGATGAGAAGGAAATTTTACAGGACCCTGAAGGAAAGGAACTTCCCCCACCGCTGTATTGGATGATGATCCCGCCAGCTAGTATCACCGCGGCCACCGGAGGCCCAACCGGAGGAACCAGCCTGAGACCCGTAAGCCTCCCGGACTCCTCAATGGTCCCAACAGCTCCACAGGTTGTAGAGCTGCCCTCCTGGCAGGCTCCAGCCTCAGCTGGAGGGACAATAAGCCCACTGGACTCTACCACCCCGGATGCTGCCACTACGTTCCCTGAACTCTACCCTCCACTCCCAGTAAGTACTCCCAGACAAGGGGCAGGAACCACTGGAATTAAACAAAGCCTCTGCTCTGCCAAAGAGCCAGAAGAAAGAATACCCTTGCAGATGCCCCTCAGAGAAGTCCAGCAACCTCCAATGATAGGGGAAGATGGTAATTATCACCAAGCTCCTGTAGCTTATTACTCTCAGTCCTTTTCATCAACTGATTTACTGAACTGGCAAAACACACCCCCTCTTACTCGGTGGAACCCCAGGGCATGACTAGACTAATAGGGACTATTTTCTGCATCCATCGACCAACCTGGGACGATATAATGCAATTACAGAAGAGAGATATAGGATCAACACTGAGGCGAGGAAATGGTTACAGGAGATGGTTCCTGAGGGCACTGCTAACCCAGAGAGGCGGATAGAGCAAGCCTTCCCCACTGACAGACCTAATTAGGACTATAATACAGAGGAGGGAAAAATCCAATTAGACAGATACGGACAGCGATTATACAAGGACTTAAAAGGGGAGCCCGGAGGCCAACGGACATGTCAAAACCAGCTGAAATAGTTCAGAAGGGGAATGAGTCACCTTCTGAATTTTACAAGAGACTTTGTGAGGCCTGCAGATATACACCCATAGATCCAGAAGCTACAGGCTCCCAGATTGTTATCAATTCGACATTTATCTCGCAAGCATGTCCTGACGTAAAACGAAAGCTTCAAAAGACCGAGGGAGTTCTATCCATGTCTAGTTCTCAGCTCATTGAAATAGCAGATAAGGTGTTTTGAACTAGGGACATGGAAATAGAAAAAAAATATGAAAAAAGTTATAAAGATGAGCAGAGGAGAACAGAGAGAGGTTTGCAATGTTGGCTGCTGAGCTTGGAAAGTCTTCCGAAGACTTTTCCACTGCCAAAGGAAAGAACCACCACCCCCCCCGCCCCCAGCTTCGAGGTCAGGACAGCCCTCCAACCGGTCCCAACAGAGGTCTCGGGCTTTATTACATCCAAATCAATGCGACCAATGCCGTGGGTTCGATTATTGAAAAAAATGAGTGCCCAGAAAGAAGGGAGAATAAACCCCTCCCGGTTGCAGAACTCACTAACATAGAAACTGAATAGGGATGCTGGGGCTCAAAGACATCAGGTCCCTGAGAGCCCATGGTAACTTTAAAAACTGGGGACCAAGACACTGACTTTATAGTGGACACTGGAGTAAAATTGTCCGTGGTAACTAAGCCTGTGATGCCACTGTCTAAAAGGACAGACGTGGTAACTGGGGTTTTGGGAGAAGAAATGGGTAAGTCGTTTTGCCAGCCCAGGAAATGCCAGATGGGGGGGTCACCAAGTGACTCATGAGTTCCTCTATATCCCTGAGTGCCCAGTACCCCTGCTGGGGAGAAACTTACTCTCCAAGTTGGGAGCACAAGTGATTTTCTCTCCTGAAGAGAAGCCCACTTTTTGGGTGGGCACAACAACCTATTTACTCTCCCTCTTTGTGCCCCCTCAAGACGAATGGAGGCTACATGAGCCCCCTGGAGATAGACAAGACAAGGCAACAGAGTTGGAGAAAAGGCTAACTCAGCTGTTCCCTGAGGTCTGGGCTGAAAATAACCCCCTGGGCTAGCCAGACACCAAGCCCCTAAAATAATAGAACTCAAATCAGGGCCACCCCGGTGAGAAAGTGTCAATACCCAATACCCAAAGAAGCCCGGATTGAGATTCTGCCTCACGTTCATAGGCTAAAGCAGGCAGGCATCCTGGTGGAATGTCAATCAGCCTGAAACACACCAATCTTACCGGTAAAGAAGGAAGGAGGACAAGACTATAGGCCTGTACAAGATCTCAGATTGGTCAATCAGGGCACTGTAACTCTTCACGCAACTGTGCTAAACCCCTATACCTTACTTAGCCTCCTCCCACCTAAGACAAGGATCTATAGTGGCTTAGACCTCAAAGATGCCTTTTTCTGTATATGCCTAGCACCTGCATCACAACCCATCTTTGCCTTTGAATGGGAGGACCCAATCAGAGACAATAAGCAGCAGCTTACTTGGACCCGTCTCCTGCAAGGGTTCAAAAACACCCTAACCATCTTTGGAGAAACCCTGGTCTTGGACCTGAAAGCTTTCCAGCCTAAAAGGTATGGATGTTGGCTCCTGCAATATGTAGATGACCTATTGCCGGCTGCTGAGACTTGAGAAGAATGCTGGGAAGGGACCCAAGTGCTCTTCCAATTACTGGCAGAGGCAAGATACTGAGTGTCGAGGATAAAAGCACAAATCTGCAAGGAGGAGGTAAGGTATTTGGGGTTTGTCTTAAGAGAAGGCACAAGGTTGCTAGACCAATCTAAAAAAGAAGTGATTCTGAGGCTCCCCACGCCTAAGACTCGGGGGCAAGTCAGAGAGTTCCTAGGGGCCACAGGATTCTGCAGGATTTGGATTCCAAGATGTTCTCAAATAGCCCAGACCCTATTTGAGCTCCTGACAGGGCCTGAAGAAAACCCAGTAAGTTGGACTGAGAAACAGCAGAAAGCCTTTGAAGAGCTAAGACTACCAATCACCTCCACCCCCACCTTGGGATTGCCAGACCTCACCAAACCATTCACCTTATATGTGACTGAGAAAGATAAAACAGCCATGGGGGTGTTGACTCAAACCTTGGAAACATGGGACAGGCCAATAGCTTACCTTTCAAAGCAACTTGATAACGTTGCCACCGGGTGGCCTAGCTGTCTGCAGGCTGTGGCCGTGGTCGCCTTACTGGTACGTGAAGCCACAAAGCAGACTTTCAGCCAGGATCTGATTGTAAAGGTCCCACATGAAGTCAACACCCTCCTTCAAGGAGGGTGTCAAACGGCTGTCAAATTCCCGGATTATTCAATACCAGGGACTGCTATATGAAAACCCCTACCTCTGTATCGAGCCTTGCCAGGGTTTAAACCTGGCAACATTTTCCCAAAGGGAGAAGGTGGACCTACCCACGATTGCAATGAAGTCTTAGAGGAGGTCGATGCTAGTCGTCCAGACCTCCGAGACAGGCCAATTTCAAATCCTGACTGGGCTCTGTGTACTGATGGCACCAGCCTGATAAAGCTAGGACAGCGACTGTCAAGCTATGCTGCAGTCACAGAAAAGACTGTTATCGAGGCCGGCTCCTTACCACATTGGTCAGCCCAGCGAGCTGAGTTATGGGCCTTAGTCCGGGCGCTGCAACTGTCAAAGAGTAAAAAAGTGAACGTCTACACCGACTCCCGGTATGCTTTCGCTATACTCCACGTACATGGGGCCCTATACCCGGAGTGAGGCCTTCTAATGGCCAGTGGAAAGGACATTAAGAATAAGGAGGAGATCCTGACTCTGCTAGACGCTGTCTGGAGTCCCACGGAGGTAGCCGTCATGCACTGCTGTGGGCACCAAAAGGAAGACACCCCACAGGCTCGAGGAAATAGGTTGGGTGACAAGCCCACCAGATGGACAGCCGAGGACAGAAAGGGATCCGGGGAAATCCCCATGAGAACATTTGTCCTAGCTGAGCTACCCAAGCCGGCCCTAGACTCCCCGACATACACTGAGGCTCCAAACCAACTAGCTGAAGCGGAGAGAGCCACCAAAACAGAAAAAAGATGGTGAGAGCCAGCAGGTGGTAAGCTACTAGTGCCCGAAGAGATGGCCCCCTCTCTGGTGAGCCAAGCTCACCATATGACTCACCTTCAGTTCAGTTCAGTCACTCTGTTGTGTCCAACTCTTTGTGACCGCGTGAACTGTAGCACACCATGCCTCCCTGTCTATCACCAACTCCCGGAGTTCACTCAGACTCACATCCATCGAGTCAGTGATGCCATCCAGCCATTTCATCCTCTGTCGTCCCCTTCTCCTCTTGCCCCCAATCCCTCCAAGCGTCAGAGTCTTTTCCAATGAGTCAACTCTTCGCATGAGGTGGCCAAAGTACTGGAGTTTCAGCTTCAGCATCATTCCTTCCAAAGAAATCCCAGGGCTGATCTCCTTCAGAATGGACTGGTTGGATTTCCTTGCAGTCCAAGGGACTCTCAAGAGTCTTCTCCAACACCACAGTTCAAAAGCATCAATTCTTTGGCTCTCAGCTAGGACATGACAAATTGCAGAAATTGATCCGAAGGTATTTTCTGGTTCCTTGCCTCTCCTTTCTATGTAGAACAGAATCCCAAAAGTGCAACGCCTGCTCTCAGATTAACGCTGCTCCAGGGTGCAGACCAAAACCCCCAGGTATCCAATTAAAAGGTACCCTTCCCCTTGAACATCTGGAAGTGGACTTCACTGAGATGAAACCATATCGCTATTTTTGTTACCTGTTGGTCTTGATATGTACATTCTCGAGATGGGTGGAGGCCTTCCCCACCAGAACTGAAAGAGCATCAGAAGTGACTCGGAACCTGCTTAGGGAAATAGTTCCTCGATTTGGATTCCCCATCAGCATAGGATCAGATAATGGCCCAGCCTTCATATCAGATCTGATACAACAAGTAAGTAAAGTCATGGATATAAAATGGAAGTTACACACTGCCTACCGGCCTCAGAACTCCGGAATGGTAGAACGAACTAACCGGACACTAAAGGAGACGCTTTCTAAATGGATTATAGAAACTGACTGTTCCTGGGTAGATTTACTTCCCATGGCCTTGCTCAAACTCAGGATGACCCACGGTCCCACAGCTATTCTCCCTATGAAATTGTATATGGGAGGCCTCCTCCCATAATAAGACAAGTAGCAACTGATATACTTCAGATAAGAGGAGATGAGATATCACAGCAGATGGAACAACTAGGTAAGGTAATTAATCAAGTAACTAGGTTTGTGCAAGAAAGAATACCATTCCCCCTGGGGGAGCAAATGCATGAGTTTATACCAGGGGACCAGGTATGGGTGAAAGACTGAAAGCATGACACTCTAGGCCCCCAGTGGAAAGGTCCATATACTGTTGTTTTAACCACCCCTACCACAGTTAAAGTTGCAGACATTGCCCCTTGGATCCATCACACCAGAGTGAAGAAGGCATACCACACTGACCTGGAAGATGCCGAGTGGACCACCCAGAAGGACTCCACTGACCCACGGGAAACCAAGATCATTCTGAAGAAGAAGAAGAAAACAAGGTCTCGGACAAGCCCTCTCTAAGATAGATCTGGGTAAACGACTTCTGCTACTCGGCCTCACCAACACAATTCTGAACCTGACCACTGTTCCTGCACAGGACAACGTCTTCATCTCATGGGCACATTCTCACGTGGACTTCCACAACTCCTCCAACTGTTGGGTATGTAGAGCTATGCCCCTGTCAATAATGGACGGACTCCCATGGTGGGTATTGCCACTTCGTTATGGGGACTTTATACCACTGTGCTCCTTCTTGAAACAACAGAAAGGAACTTTCCTTTCTCTCACCAATCATAACATTTCTTTGCTCTCCTGGTGTAAGAAAAAGCCATTAATGGGTTGGGGACATAGGGTTACCTTTAACATGAACACTAGTCTTAGAAGGACTTATACCTCATATATGAAAAAAAAAAAAAAAAAAAAAAGGAGGGGGGCTCTCTTACAAGAGAGGGACAGGCCTCCCGGTACCCTGAACAACACTACCAGGTCTGGGATGAATATTTCTGGATGACTCCTGAGAAAACACAGTTGATTACTCCCGCTACTATTTGCTGAGAACAAAAAGAACACAAAGTTGGATTTGGAGACGCCCCCTAGACCTCCAAAAATTAAAATATATGGGTTATTTGTCCCCTGAACAATGTAAACAAATCTTTGAAGTTACCTATCACCCCAATTGGTCTGTTCAGTGGCCCGGTTCCGATGGGAAATATAATCCCAAAATCTGTTGGGTAGCCCGCAACGGGACCCAGTGGCTCTGTGGGCTTAACTTATGGCCGTAGTTACCAGTTGGCTGGGTAGGGCATTGCACACTAGAATTTGCTTTCACCCATGACAGTATTAAGCCTAGCCTACACCAACCTCCAGTAAACCTGCCCTATCTGCATGTAAGGTAGACACGATCCATGTTCCGATGATATGACTGTCTTACTGCCTTGTTTGTACCCTCTATAGGGACAACAGATAACATGGTTTAGGTAGAGGCCTTAACTAATTTCACTAAACAGGCCCTTTTAGACAGTACAAAAGCCATTCAAGCCTTGAATGAAGAACAAATTCAGATAAGAAAGACAGTAACTCAAAATAGGATGGCATTAGACATACGCTGGACTGGAAGAAACACAAGCTGGAATCAAGATTGCCGGGAGAAACATCAATAACCTCAGATATGCAGATGACACTACCCTTATGCAGAGAATGAAGAGGAACTCAAAAGCCTCTTGATGAAAGTGAAAGAGGAGCGTGAAAAAGTTGGCTTAAAGCTCAACATTCAGAAAACGAAGATCATGGCATCTGGTCCCATCACTTCATGGGAAATAGATGGGGAAACAGTGGAAACAGTGTCAGACTTTATTTTGGGGGGCTCCAAAATCACTGCAGATGGTGACTGCAGCCATGAAATTAAAAGATGTTTACTCCTTGGAAGGAAAGTTATGACCAACCTAGATAGCATATTCAAAAGCAGAGACATTACTTTGCCAACAAAGGTCCATCTAGTCAAGGCTATGGTTTTTCCAGTGCTCATGTATGCTTGTGAGACTTGGACTGTGAAGAAAGCTGAGCATCGAAGAATTGATGCTTTTGAACTGTGGTGTTGGAGAAGACTCTTGAGAGTCCCTTGGACTGCAAGGAGATCCAACCAGTCCATTCTAAAGGAGATCAGCCCTGGGTGTTCTTTGGGAGGAATGATGCTAAAGCTGAAACTCCAGTACTTTGGCCACCTCATGTGAAGAGTTGACTCATTGGAAAAGACTCTGATGCTGTGAGGGATTGGAGGCAGGAGGAGAAGGGGATGACAGAGGATGAGATGGCTGGATGGCATCACTGACTCGATGGACGTGAGTCTGGGTGAACTCCGGGAGTTGGTGATGGACAGGGAGGCCTGGAGTGCTGCGATTCATGGGGTTGCAAAGAGTCGGACACGACTGAGTGACTGAACTGAACTGAAGACATACAGCAGCCCAGGGGGGGACTTGCACCATAATTAAAGTCAAGTGTTGTGTATACATACCTGACCTGTCTGAAAATGTATCCACTGCCTTGGAGGATATGTAAAATCAAGTGAAAGCCATGTCTGATGGAAATATTCCCTTTTGGACTTCAGTCCTGTTCTGGGTAAACAGAGACTGGTGAAAAACTATTGTTACTGTTGTCATAATCGTTCTAATCATACTGCTTTGTGGACCCTGCTTCTTACAAAGTCTTGTGAATTTTGTAACCCAGGGGTTGATAGCGTTCTCTTATGTGAGTGGCCGAAGGGCTAGGGTACAATATATCGCAATAAATGATGCTCATTAAGGAAATTAGGAACATCAAGTGAGGGGAATGAGGAAGGAATTCATAGGGCCTGGACTCCATCTTAGGCCTGTTCATGCTGATCATGCTCAGGCACCTCTCCAATGGACGCTGAACTCTGTGTTTAGTGCCTATGGAAAGGACAACAGAAGGATAAGACCTCCTCTGGACAGAAGAACCTTGAAGATCGTATCCAGGTTACTCATCACCTAAGAGAAAACATACACTAATCACCCCTGCCCGCGGACAGGCCATAAATTTTTCTGTACCTATCAGACTGTAACCTCAGGCTTGTTGATTATTGGCCAACTGTTTAACTGTTTGAGCACATAACACGTGAATGATGGGATTATTAGGATTGTATTTACCCTTCCTTTGCTTATGTAAGTCTCAAGGAATTTGGAGTGGTGGGTTCAGACACGTATACATTGGGTATAAAAGATTTTCACATTGCTGGTCGGGGTCCTTGGCTAAGAGGACACTCTGCCTTGGGCCCGCCAGTGTAATAAACTGCACTTCACTATCTGCATTGTCCTTCTGAGTGAGTTTGTTTCCCGGAACAAGTGGCTAAAACACCACCACCCCAACTTCCAGGAGCAGCTACAGTTACAATGATTTTTAACCTAGAGACTGGACTTCCCTAGTGGCTCAGACGGTAAAGCACCTGCCGACAATGCAGGAGACCCAGGTTCAATCCCTGGGTTGGGAAGATCTCCTGGAGAAGGATTTGCCAACCCACTCCAGTATTCTTGCCTGGAAAATCCCATGGACAGAGGAGCCTGATAGGCTATAGTCCATGGGGTCGCAAAAAGTCAGACATGACTGAATGACTTCACACTCACACTGAATTTTCAGAACACACGTGAGGCTTCTACTCAGTTCACTTCAGTTCAGTCACACAGCATGGCAGGCCTCCCTGTCCATCACCATCACCCATCCATCATCCTGGATTTCACGCAAACTATGTCCATCGAGTTGGTGATGCCATCCAGCCATCTCATCCTCTGTCGTTCCCTTTTCCTCTTGCCCCCAGTCCCTCCCAGCGTCAGAGTCTTTTCCAATGAGTCAACTCTTCGCATGAGGTGGCCAAAGTATTGGAGTTTCACCTTCAGCATCAGTCCTTCCAATGAACACCCAGGGCTGCTCTCCTTTAGAATGGACTGGTTGGATCTCCTTGCAGTCCAAGGGACTCTCAAGAGTCTTCTCCAACACCACAGTTCAAAAGCATCAATTCTTCGGTGCTCAGCTTTCTTCACAGTCCAAGTCTCACAAACATACATGACCACTGGAAAAACCGTAGCCTTGACTAGATGAACCTTTGTTGGCAAAGTAATGTCTCTGCTTTTGAATATGCTATCTAGGTTGGTCATAACTTTCCTTCCAAGGAGTAAGCGTCTTTTAATTTCATGGCTGCAGTCACCATCTGCAGTGATTTTGGAGCCCCCCAAAATGAAGTCTGACACTGTTTCCACTATTTTCCCATCTATTTCCCATGAAGTGATGGGCCTAGATGCCATGATCTTAGTTAGAAATTCTGAATGTTGAGCTTTAAGCCAACTTTTTCACTCTCCTCCTTCACTTTCATCAAGAGGCTTTTGAGTTCCTCTTCACTTTCTGCCATAAAGGTGGTGTCATCTGCATATCTGAGGTTATTGATATTTCTCCCAGCAATCTTGATTCCAGCTTGTGCTTCTTCCAGCCAAGCGTTTCTCATGATGTACTCTGCATAGAAGTTAAATAAGCAGGGTGACAATATACAGCCTTGACGTACTCCTTTTCCTATTTGGAACTAGTCTGTTGTTCCACGTCCAGTTCTAACTGTTGCTTCCTGACCTGCATACAGGTTTCTCAAGAGGCAGGTCAGGTGTTCTGGTATTCCCATCTCTTCAAGAATTTTCCACAGTTTATTGTGATCCACACAGTCAAAGGCTTTGGCATAGTCAATAAAGCAGAAATAGATGTTTTTTCTGGAACTCCCTTGCTTTTTCCATGATCCACCGGATGTTGGCAATTTGATCTCTGGTTCCTCTGCCTTTTCTAAAACCAGCTTGAACATCTGGAAGTTCATGGTTCACCTATTGCTGAAGCCTGGCTTGGAGAATTTTGAGCATTACTTTACTAGCGTGTGAGATGAGTGCAACTGTGTGGTAGTTGGAGTATTCTTTGGTGTTGCCTTTCTTTAGCATTGGAATGAAAACTGACCTTTTCCAGTCCTGTGGCCACTGCTGAGTTTTCCATATTTGCTGGCATATTGAGTGCAGCACTTTCACAGCATCATCTTTCAGGATTTGAAATAGCTCAACTGGAATTTCATCACTTCCACTAGCTTTGTTCATAGTGATGCTTTCTAAGGCCCATTTGACTTCACATTCCAGGATGTCTGGCTCTAGGTGAGTGATCACACCATCGAGATTATCTGGGTCGTGAAGATCTTTTTTGTACAGTTCTTCTGTGTATTCTTGCCACCTCTTCTTAATATCTTCTGCTTCTGTTAGGTCCATTCCATTTCTATCCTTTATCGAGCCCATCTTTGCATGAAATATTCCCTTGGTATCTCTAATTTTCTTGAAGAGATCTCTAGTCTTTCCCATTCTGTTGTTTTCCTCTATTTCTTTGCATGGATCACTGAGGAAGGCTTTCTTATCTCTCCTTGCTATTCTTTGGAACTCTGCATCAGATGCTTATATCTTTCCTTTTCTCCTTTGCTTTTCACTTCTCTTCTTTTCACAGCTATTTGTAAGGCCTCCTTGGACAACAATTTTGCCTTTTTGCATTTCTTTTTCTTAGGGATGGTCTTGATCCCTGTCTCCTGTACAATGTCATGAACCTCCATCCATAGTTCATCAGGCACTCTATCTATCAGATCTAGGCCCTTAAATCTATTTCTCACTTCCAATCTATAATCATAAGGGATTTGATTTAGGTCATACCTGAATGGTCTAGTCGTATTCTCCACTTTCTTCAATTTAAGTCTGAATTTGGCAATAAGGAGTTCATGACCTGAGCCACAGTCAGCTCCTGGTCTTGTTTTTGCTGACCGTATAGAGCTTCTCCATCTTTGACTGCAAAGAATATAATCAACCTGATTTCGGTGTTGACCATCTGGTAATATCCATGTGTCGAGTCTTCTCTTGTGTTTATAGAAGAGAGTGTTTGCTATGACCAGTGTGTTCTCTTGGCAAAACTCTATTAGCTTTTGCCCTGCTTCATTCCGTACTCCAAGGCCAAATTTGCCTGTTACTCCAGGTGTTTCTTGACTTCCTACTTTTGCATTCCAGTCCCCTATCATGAAAAGGACATCTTTTTTGGGTGTTAGTTCTAAAAGGTCTTGTAGGTCTTCATAGAACCATTTAACTTCAGCTTCTTCAGCTTTACTGGTTGGGGCATAGGCTTGAATTATTGTGATACTGGATGGTTTGCCTTGGAAATGAACAGAGATCGTTCTGCCTTTTTTGAGATTGCTTCGAAGTACTGCATTTCGGACTCTCTTGTTGACCATGATGGCTACTCCATTTCTTCTAAGGGATTCCTGCCCGCAGTAGTAGATATAATGGTCATCTGAGTTAAATTCACCCATTCCAGTCCATTTTAGTTCGCTGATTCCTAGAATGTTAACATTCACTCTTGCCATCTCCTGTTTGACCTCTTCCAATTTGCCTTGATTCATGGACCTGACATTCCAGGTTCCTATGCAGTATTGCTCTTTACAGCATCGACCTTGCTTCTATCACCAGTCGCATCCACAACGGGGTATTGTTTTTGCTTTGGCTCCATCCCTTCATTATTTCTGGAGTTATTTCTCCACTGATCTCCAGTAGCATATTGGGCACCTACCGACCCGGGGTGTTCCCCTTTCAGTATCCTATCATTTTGCTTTTTCATACTGTTCATGGGGTTTGCAAGGCAAGAATACTGAAGTGGTTTGCCATTCCCTTCTCCAGTGGACCACATTCTGTCAGACCTCTCTACCATGACCCTCAGTCTTAGATGGCCCCCATGGCATGGCTTAGTTTCATTGAGTTAAACAAGGCTGTGGTCCATGTGATCAGATTGGCTAGTTTTCTGTGATTATGGTTTCAGTGTGTCTGCTCTCTGATGCCCTCTCACAACACCTACCATCTTACTTGGGTTTCTCTTACCTTGGACGTGGGATATCTCTTCACGGCTGCTCCAGCAAAGTGCAGCTGCTGCTCCTTACCTTGGAAGATGGGTATCTCCTCACCGCCACCCCTTCTGACCTTGAACGTGGAGTAGCTCCTCTCGGCCTTCCTGCACCCGCACAGCTGCCGCTCCTTGGATGTGGGGTAGCTCCTCTCGGCTGCCTCCCCTGACCTCAGGCATGTGGTAGCTCCTCTTGGCCACCGCCCGGAAAACATCATTCATGACGTTAATACCACTCCTGCTAAGTTGCGTCAGTCGTGTCCAACTCTGTGCGACCCCATAGACGGCAGCCCACCAGGCTCCCCCGTCCCTGGGATTCTCCAGGCAAGAATGGAGTGGGTTGCCATTTCCTTCTCCAATGCATGAAAGTGAAAAGTGAAAGGGCAGTCGCTCAGTCGTGTCCGACTCCTAGCGACCCCATGGACTGCAGCCTACCAGGCTCCTCCGTCCATAGGATTTTCCAGGCGAGAGTACTGGAGTGGGGTGCCATTGCCTTCTCCGTAACACCACTCCAGCAAATACCAATATGTGAAAGATGTTTACTCTAGGGAGGAGCTCTCAGAACAAAGAATGTGTGCTGCGGGCAAAGGTAAAGTCTTCCCTTTCTTAGCATGCTCTGAGATAAAGCCTCCAGAATTTCTGATTAGAAGAATCAATCTCACTGTCAAGAGCATGCTGGTGGGCCTTAGGAAACAGGCTCACATTGAAAAATCTTAATTAATGACGACTTTTTTCAAAGCTTATACTAAGTTCTTGAACATGGGAATCTCCTTTTATTTTTAAAGTAAAACTTCTTGGAAAAGAGAGAAATGGTAACTTTTGAAGCATGATAATGGTAACTTTTTTAGTCCTTCTGATTGGATTACTGGATTAGTTTTTAAATTGTTGCTTTTACTGTTGTTTCAAGGAAGATATTTGCAAGGTCATCATTTAAAGATAATTTATCTCCTTAGATTTGTTGAGAAATAAGAGGTCTGGATTAGCCCAACCTCTATTGTGCTTCCAAAGCTTGGCTTGGAAAAAAGTTAAGGTGGAAGTAGCAGCTGTTGTTCCTTCACTGTTTCCTTCTTAAAGGCAAAGCCTTCATCCTATCAGCGTTTGTGTCATTTGTGAGGACTATCACAGAGTAGAACAGATACCTGCAGGCAACACCTCAACACCTCTCAAACTGAGGCTGAGAACTATTTTCATCTTTAAAAGTCTTATAATAAGAGAAGCTATGGTTTTCCCCAAAACTGTTCTGGATTGGGGGCTGTATGGCGCTGGAATGACTATGAGGAGATACCCCATGTCCAAGGGCAGAGGAAAAGCCCCAGCAAAACAGTAGGAGGGGCAAAATTATGTTTAGAATCAAACCCCATAGCCTGCAGAGATGCTCAGAGGGCTCAAACAAACCTGTGCGAACCAGGACCCAGAGACCCCACATAGACTGACACAGAACTGTGTCTGAGTGTCTCCTGTGGAGGTACGGGTCAGCAGTGGACTACTGCAGGGGCAGGGGCTCTGGGTGCAGCAGACCTGGGTATGGCATAAGCCCTCTTGGAGGAGGTTGCCATTAACCCCACCATAGAGCCGCCAGAATGTACACCCGACTGGGGAAACAGACCCTTGGAGGGCAGAAACTGAACCTTGTGTGCACCAGGACCCAGGAAAAAGGAGCAGTGACTCCACAAGACACTGACCCAGAATTGCCTGTGAGTGTCCAGGAGACTCCAGCAGAGGCGTGGGTCGGCGGTGGCCTGCTGCCGGGTCACAGGCACTGAATGCAACAGTGCGTGCATGGGACTTTTTGAAGGAGTACAACATTATCTTCATTACCTCCACCATAGATTGGCCTCAGGTCAAATAACAGGGAGGGAACACAGCCCTGCCCATCAACAGAAAATTGGATTAAAGATTTACTGAGCATGGCCCGCCCATCAGAACAAGACCCAGTTTTCCCCTCAGTCAGTCTCTCCCATCAGGAAGCTTCCAAAAGCCTCTTTTCCTTCTCTATCAGAGGGCAGATAGACTGAAAACCACAATTACAGAAAACTAACCAGTCTGATCACATGGACCACAGCCTTGTCTAATTCAATGAAATTATGAGCCATGCCATGTAGAGCCTCCCAAGACAGACAGGTCATGGTAGAGAGTTCTGACAAAACACGGTCCACTGGAGAAGGGAATGGCAAACCACTTCAGCATTCTTGCCTTGAGAACCCCATGAACAGTATGAAAAGGCAAAAAGATAGGACACTGAAAGATGAACTCCCCAGGTCAATAGGTGCCCAATATGCTACTGGAGATCAGTGGAGAAATAACTCCAGAAAGGATGAAGAGACAGAGCCAAAGCAAAAACAACACCCAGCTGTGGATGTGACTGGTGATAGAAGCAAGGTCCGATGCTGTAAAGAGCAATATTGCATAGGAACCTGGAATGTCAGGTCCATGAATCAAGGCAAATTGGAAGTGGTCAAACAGGAGATGGCAAGAGTGAACAGCGACATTTTAGGAATCAGTGAACTAAAATGGACTGGAATGGGTGAATTTAACTCAGATGATCATTATATCTACTACTGAGGGCAAGAATCCCTGAGAATAAATGGAGTATCCATCATAGTCAACAGAAGAGTCCAAAATGCAGTACTTGGATGCAATCTCAAAAATGACAGAAAGATCTCTGTTCATTTCCAAGGCAAACGATTCAATATCGTGCTAATCCAAGTCTATGCCCCGACCAGTAGTTGAACAGTTCTATGAAGACTTACAAGACCTTTTAGAACTAACACCCGACAAAGATGCCCTTTTCATTATAGGGGACCGGAATGCAAAAGTAGGAAGTCAAGAAATACCTGGAGTAACAGGCAAATTTGGCCTTGGAGTACAGAATGAAGCAGGGCAAAGGCTAATAGAGTTTTGCCAAGAGAACACACTGGTCATAGCAAACATCCTCTTCCAACAACAAAAGAGAAGACTACACACTGACATCACCAGATGGCCAACACTAAAATCAGGTTGATTATATTCTTTGCAACCAAAGATAGAAAATCTCGACACAGTCAGCAAAAACAAGACCGGGAGCTGACTGTGGCTCAGATCATGAATTCCTTATTGCCAAATTCGAAGACAGTTAGGAAAACCATTATACCATTCAGATATGATCTAAATCAATCAAATGACTTAAGATTATACAGTGGAAGTGAGAAATAGATTCAAGGGATTAGATCTGATAGAGTGCTTGAAGAACTATGGATGGAGATTCGTGACACTGTACAGGAGGCAGGGATCAAGACCATCCCTAAGAAAAAGAAATGCAAAAAGGCAAAATTGTTGTCCAAGGAGGCCTTACAAATAGCTGTGAAAAGAAGAGAAGAGAAAAGCAAAGGAGAAAAGGAAAGATATAAGCATCTGATGCAGAGTTCCAAAGAATAGCAAGGAGAGATAAGAAAGCCTTCCTCAGTGATCCATGCAAAGAAATAGAGGAAAACAGAATGGGAAAGACTAGAGATCTCTTCAAGAAAATTAGAGATACCAAGGGAACATTTCATGCAAAGATGGGCTCGATAAAGGCAGTAATGGTATGGACCCAACAGAAGCAGAAGATATTAAGAAAGGTGGCAAGAATACACAGAAGAACTGTACAAAAAGATCTTCACTACCCAGATAATCTCGATGGTGTGATTACTCACCTAGAGCCAGACATCCTGGAACGTGAAATCAAGTGGGCCTTAGAAAGCATCACTATGAACAAATCTAGTGGAGGTGATAGAATTCCAGTTGAGCTATTTCAAATCCTAAAAGATGATGCTGTGAAAGTGCTGTACTCAATATGCCAGCAAATGTGGAAAACTCAGCAGTGGCCACAGGACTGGCAAAGTTCAGTTTTCATTCCAATTGCCAAAGAAAGGCAATGCCAAAGAATGCTCCAACTACTGCACAGTTGCACTCATCTCACACACTAGTAAAGTAATGCTCAAAATTCTCCAAGCCAGGCTTCAACAATATGTGAACCATGAACTTCCAGATGCGCAAGCTGGATTTAGAAAAGGCAGAGGAACCAGAGATCAAATTGCCAACATCTGATGGATCATCAAAAGAGCGAGAGAGTTCCAGAAAATCATCTACTTCTGCTTTATTGACTATGTCAAAGCCTTTGATTGTGTGGATCACAATAAGCTGGAAAATTCTTCAAGAGATGGAAATAGCAGACCACTTGACCTGCCTCCTGAGAAATCTGTATGCAGGTCAAGAAGCAACAGTTAGAACTGGACATGGAACAGCAGACTGGTTCCAAATCGGGAAAGGAGTATGTCAAGGCTGTATATTGTCACTCTGTTTATTTAACTTATATGCAGAGTACATCATGAGACATGCTGGACTGGATGAAGCACAAGCTGGAATCAAGATTGCTGGGAGAATTATCAATAACCTCAGATATGCAGAAAGTGAAGAGGAACTCAAAAGCCTCTTGATGAAAGTGAAGGAGGAAGAGTGAAAAAGTCGGCTTAAAGCTCAACATTCAGAAAACTAAGATCATGGCATCTGGTCCCATCACTTCATGGCAAATAGATGGGGAAACAATGCAAACAGTGAGAGACTTTATTTTTGGGGCTCCAAAATCACTGAAGATGGTGACTGCGGCCATGAAATTAAAAGATGCTTGGTCCTTGTAAGAAAAGTTATGATCAACCTAGACAGCATATTAAAAAGCAGAGACGTTACTTTGCCAACCAAGGTCTGTCTAATCAAAGCTTTAGCTTTTCCCGTAGTCATCTATCGATGTGAGAGTTGGACTGTGAAGAAAGCTGAGTGCCGAGGAATTGATGCTTTTGAACTGTGGTGTTAGAGAAAACTCTTGAGAGTCCCTTGGACTGCAAAGAGATCCAACCAGTCCATCGTAAAGGAAATCAGTCTTGAATATTCATTGGAAGGACTGATGCTGAAGCTGAAACTCCAATACTTTGGCCACCTGATGTGAAGAATGGCCTTATTGGAAAAGATATCCTTATGCTGGGAAAGATTGAAGGCCTTAGAAGAAGGGGACAACAGAGGATGAGATGGTTGGATGGCATCACCAACTTGATGGACATGTATTTGAACAAGCTCCGGGTGTTGGTGATGGACAGGAAAACCTGGCATGCTGCAGTGTATGTGGTCACAAAGAATCAGACATGACTGAGTGACTGAACTGAACTGAATAATATAAATAAAAAGAAAGTCAAAGTAGGGTTATAAAAAGTATAGTATATTTTAACTGTTAAAATTTAATACTGAAAATATTTAAATTATTATGGACTATAAATATGCTGTTTACAAGCTAATAATAGGAAGATAAAAGATATGGCTCCATGATGACCTAGAAAGAAGATGTAAACATTGAAATAAGATTTAAAGTAGACAGATAAAGATTTTTTTGTTGTTCCTTTCAACACTGAGAATATATACAATTAGAAATGATGTCATGAGTGGGATAAGGTCATGGGGGTGCTAAATAGACCCCCTGCTCTGATCCTCCATCCTCATCTCCCCTCTAAGATAAGCCCTGCTTATTAGGTATAGGAGCTATTAAGAGGCCTTAAAGTGGGAATTTAATGTTAAAAATAGTATACATTATGTGTAAACATGGGTATATTTGTCTCCAGTACAACATGTAAAATGAGACTGGTTCTTTCCCTGTGTTACTATCTCCAAGTTAAACCTGGCTCTTCTCTCTGTACCAGCTGGTTGGGCTGCAGTAGCAGGCACACGCCACAGCCCTGTGACCTGGCTGTGTTGACAACATCAGGGGATTGGAGCTGGAATCATAGAACCAAAAGCTGTAAGAACTAGAAGGAATTTGGGAACATTTAGTAAAACCTTCTCTGGGTCAGGGAGATAAGAAATGTCCCTTAAACCACAGACAGAGCTGAGGCCAGAAGCCAGGTCTCCCAAATGAGTCCAAGTGACCTTGTTTTTACAAATAAACTTTCAAAATCTCAGTGTGAAAGAGATGCTCAATGTTGTCCAAATCAGTTCTCTTTTATTCATCTCCCCTTCTTGTTGAAATAAATTGTGGCTAGTTTTGCCATTTGTCTTTGGGTATCTGACACCAGGATGAATCATGCATTGCTGAAGAGAAGTGAAACATCTTTATTAGTCATGTGGAATCTTATTTCATTCTGTACCCTTAAATTCTCAAAAGCCTCAAGCAGGTACATGTCAGCTCTGCTCATGTAAAAGAAGAACACATATGATCTGATCCACATGTATAATAGTCAAAAATAGGGAAAACTAATCCAAGCTATCAGAAGTCAAGGTGCTGTGCTTCGCTCTTTGTGACCCCATGGACTGTAGCCCACCATGCTCCTCTGTCCGTGGGATTCTCCAGGCAAGACTACTGGAGTGGGTTGCTATTTCCTCCTCCAGGGGATCTTCCCCACCCAGGGATTGAACCCATGTCTCCTGCATTGGCAGGTGGATTCTTTACCACAGAGACACCTGAGACACCCTAGAAGTCAGGGTGAAGTGAAGTGAAAGTCTCTCAGTTGTGTCCAACTATTTGCGACCCCATGGACTAGCCCATGGAATTCTCCAGGCCAGAATACTGAAGTGGGTAGCCTTTCCCTTCTCCAGGGGATCTTCTCAACCTAGGGATTGAACCCATGTCTCTCGGATTGCAGGCGAATTCTTTACCAACTGAGCTATCAGGGAAGCCCAGAAGTCAGCGTAGTGGTTACCAAATCTTTGTGGCCAGGGGAAGAAGTGAGTGCTTTGGGGGTCTTGGTAATGTTCTCAGTCTTTATCTGAGGCTGGTACAAGACTATGTTCAACTTATAAAGCATCACTGAGTTGTGTACTTAGAGCATGTGCTCTTTACTGCATAGCTGCTATTGGGTTGGCCAAAAGGTTCATTCAAGTTTTTCCATAAGATGGTATGGAAAAACTCAAACACATTTTTTGGCCAACTCAATATTTTTCAGTAAAAAGTGTCACAAAGAAAAGAGGCATAGTGATAGTACTGGATCCATCTTGAGTGTGCCTGGAATGAGCAAAAATTAGAAACATAGCATTTTATAACTGTTCTTCTGTATACCCCATCTCAGCTGGACACATGAAATATGTCCTTGAACCTTACTGTTCAAGAATAAAATGATTCAGTATTTGCTTCTTTGGTGACCTGTCAGAAAAAGTCCACTCCATAGTGCAGTTGGAGAGAAGCAATTTTCATTGCTCTTGGCTGCCTCCAAACGCTTTGGTGTGTCACTTGTGGGTATTCATCTCACCAGCTGTTCCCTGATGGCCTGCAACAGGAGAAGAGGGAAAAAGCCAGGAACAGTGGGTCATAAGTAGGATCTCTATAGTGAAACCCTCGTGTGTCCACTCCACTGGAGTAGAGGGTACCTGGTTGGTGCATTGATGACAACTATCAGAACATCTGCTCTGACTCTGTCTCTGATTTAAGCTCTTTTTCTTCTTTTAACAATCGATCATGAATCAGTCATCTTCCTGAAAAGCATCACTCACCTTGGATTGTAACAAAATAATTATAATTTCTCTGACTTGATTGTTGCTCCGATGTCTTTGCTCATACACCTACTTTTTCATTTTTATAGAACTCCTTCTATACATTTTTATGCATGTTGGAAGAATACATGCTCCACTACACTCATAGCCCCCTCCATTAGAGAAATGACCTTGGCCTTCAAATCTAGGTTTACCAACATTCACTCCTTCCCTGGGGTAAAGGAATGAATTATCTGTCTAGTAAACTGGGAGTCCTTTCTGCCTTGCTTCTCCCCATGGTAGGGAGTGGGGGTAGGGTGGGGGGGAACCTGAGGTTGCAGAGTAGTTTTGTGGCTGGGTGGGAAAGTCAGCCTTTTTGAAAGGGAAGCAGTAGCAAGGCTGCTTGGCCAGAAATCCAAGCCATCCTTTAGTATCTGCTTTCTGTGTTTATCTCTCAATGGCTCTGAATTTAGGCAGGGAGGAAAAAGTAGATTTTATTTACTAACACCACAACCACCGGCCCCCACCCCACCAAATTTCAACTCTTTACAGTCAGTGTAGAGAAGGGCTTCAGAGAAGGATCTCTGGGTTCAAATCCTGCTCTGGCCACTTACAGCTGTGTGATCTAAGTTGCTTAACCTCTCTATGCCTCACTTGTCTACCAGATAGGAGGATCTTAAGAGTATCTACCTCATGAAGCTGTTAAGAGAATTAAATGGATCATTCATGTGTACAACTTAGACAATTACCTGGTATAACAAGACTACTCATTACATGTTAGCTGTTAATTAGATTTTAACCAAATTATGCTCCAGTATTCTTGCCTGGGGAAATTCCATGGACAGAGGAACCTGGCAGGCTACAGTCCGTGGGGCTGCAAAGCATCAGATGCAACTGACCACACATTGACCCACTACTGAGGGGAGTACTTCTTCCCTTCTAGGAACTCTACTCATAGGGTATCCTGGTACTCATTACATGTTAGCTGATAATTATATTTAATCAACATAATATCATCCTAGTCTGTAAATCTACCCCCCACCACACAAAAGGATCTGAGCAATAAAATAAATAAGATTGACCTCAGTGTTCTCAAAAAATTTAGACCACCCCAATTTTGATAAACTAAAACATCTCACATTATATTAAATATAAAAATTTGTGTTATCAAAAATAGGACTTTCACAACTCTCCTGAGATAAAATTGCAATTTAATATAGAATTTGCTGCATCCCAACAACAGATTTCCCCTCTCCCTATATGCTGGTACTTCCACCCTCCCCTTCACCATCACCCTTGAGAATTTCTGATCTGATTAACAGTTAGAGATGGAACCCTGGGAGCAGACTACACCTTCTTCACCAGCTCATGGAATAGTTCCTTCATCTCAGAATCTTGGGGCCCTTTTCTTTTTTTGTCACTCAGATCACTCAGTTATCAATCACTGCCATCTCCTCTTCCTGCTCAGAATCTGGTTTTAAATGTTGACCGTATGCAAGTCAGATCAGATCAGATCAGATCAGATCTGTCGCTCAGTTGTGTCCGACTCTTTGTGATCCCATGAATCGAAGCACGCCAGGCCTCCCTGTCAATCACCAACTCCCAGAGTCCACACAGACTCATGTCCATCGAGTCAGTGGTGCCATCCAGCCGTCTCATCCTCTGTCGTCCCCTTTTCCTCCTGCCCCCAATCCCTCCCAGCCTCAGAGTCTTTTCCAATGAGTCAACTCTTCACATGAGGTGGCCAAAGTACTGGAGTCTCAGCTTTAGCATCATTCCTTCCAAAGAAATCCCAGGGCTGATCTCCTTCAGAATGGACTGGTTGGATCTCCTTGCAGTCCAAGGGACACTCAAGAGTCTTCTCCAACACCACAGTTCAAAAGCATCAATTCTTCGGTGCTCAGCCTTCTTCACAGTCCAACTCTCACATCCATACATGACCACAGGAAAAACCATAGCCTTGACTAGACGAACCTTTGTTGGCAAAGTAATGTCTCTGCTTTTGAATATGCTATCTAGGTTGATCATAACTTTCCTTCCAAGGAGTAAGCGTCTTTTAATTCCATGGCTGCAGTCACCATCTGTAGTGATTTTGGAGCCCAGAAAAATAAAGTCTGACACTGTTTCCCCTGTTTCCCCATCTATTTCCCATGAAGTGGTGGGACTGGATGCCATGACCTTCATTTTCTGAATGTTGAGCTTTAAGCCAACTTTTTCACTCTCCACTTTCACTTTCATCAAGAGGCTTTTGAGTTCCTCTTCACTTTCTGCCATAAGGGTGGTGTCATCTGCATATTTGAGGTTATTGATATTTCTCCCGGCAATCTTGATTCCAGCTTGTGTTTCTTTCAGTCCAGCATTTCTCTTGATGTACTCTGCATATAAGTTAAATAAACAGGGTGACAATATACAGCCTTGACGAACTCCTTTTCCTATTTGGAACCAGTCTGTTGTTCCATGTCCAGTTCTAACTGTTGCTTCCTGACCTGCATACAAATTTCTCAAGAGGCAGATCAGGTGGTCTGGTATTCCCATCTCTTCAAGAATTTTCCACAGTTTATTGTGATCCACACAGTCAAAGGCTTTGGCATAGTCAATAAAGCAGAAATAGATGTTTATTTCAAAAAAAGAAGATTTCAGAAATGAAGTGAGACTTCTGAAGTGGGCTTGGTTCTTAACTGTAACCTGGATCTCTAGGGGGCACAGTGGTAAAGAATCTGCCTCCAATGCAGTAGATGTGGGTTTGATCCTTGGGTCGGGAAGATCCCCTAGACTAGGAAATGGCAACCCACGCCAGTATTCTTGCCTAGAAAATTTCATGCACAGAGGAGCCTGGTGGGCTACAGTCCATGGGGTCACAAAGAGTCAGACATGACTGAGAGTGAGCATGCACAGGTTTCCTCAGCCACGTGGGGCTGGGGGCAGGGCTTATAATAGAGTTTAACAATAGTAAACAGTATTAATACACCGGTTCTCTACCACAGAGTCAAGGAAGTTTCAGTTTCCCACAGACGCCTCCCTAGAAGCTCACAAAGTTCCAGGGGGTCCCCTGTGCTCTCTTGTCTTGTTTTTTCCTCCCGCTTCTGTATTTGGCCTCATGCTCCCCGTCACTGCTAGCATTCGCACTTTCACTCTCCAGTCTGGCGGCTTGAGACTCAGTCTACTCTCAGCTTCCCAGGACTGAACACCCGGCCCCTTCCACGGGCCAGCATCATCCTGCAGTCTCCTCTCTCAGGTGTGAAGAAACTCCACCCCACATATGCCCGTGTTCAATCCTCTCTATAGCTTACAACGCGTTGCTGTTGGAGGCTCTTGGTGACTCACAGAATCTGCTGCTTTTAATTTTGGTTGTTGGTTGGTGTTTTAAACAGTATTTTCATTTTAAGTCTTTGCTATAAATCCCTGAGTGTGAGGGCAATCTGAGCATTCTTGTGCTCATACGTGTGTACTCACAAATGACCTGTCTCCTCTTTTTGGATGGTTCTGCAGAATCCCTGAGCAAAACTTGGGTATTTTTACTTGGCCCAGGGTGTAATTCTTTCTCTGAGTCTCCTCTGCCCCTGGAGCAATTAGGTGCCAGACTCCTAGGAGAATGTACGCAGGAAGTCCTAGGTATGAGGCCGCAGGCACACAATTTAGATTTTTCTCTGTGTTTTCTGTTTTGTAAAGTATAGGCTTTTTAGATAAGTAAATAAGATTTGAGGAGAATATTCAAAGTGGTTAATTTAATTCTTTTTGCATTTCTTTCTAAACGTGATTAGTTAAAATGATACAAGTAATTCTCAAATATTGTTGCTGTTTAGTTGGTAAGTTCTGTCTGACTCTATTTTTGACCCTATGGACTATAGACTGCCAGGCTCCTCTGTCCATGGGATTCTCCAGGCAAGAAAATCTACTGGAGCGGTTTGCTATTTCCTTCTTCAGGGGATCTTCCTGACCCAGGGATCGAAGCCACATCTCCTGCATTGGCAGGTGGATTCTTTACCACTGAGGCACCAGTTCTAAGTTGCTTCAATAGTGTCTGACTCTGTGCAACCCCGTGGACTGCAGCCTGCCAGGCTCCTCTGTCCATGGGATTCTCCAGGCAAGAATACTGGAGTGAGTTGCCCTGCCCTCCTTCAGTGGATCTTACCAACCCAGGGATCGAACCCAGGTCTCCAGCATTGCAGGTGGATTCTTTACCAGCTGAGCCACAGGGGAAGCCCAGGAAGCCCAAGCTGCTGCTGCTGCTAAGTCGCTTCAGTCGTGTCCAACTCTGTGCGACCCTATAGACAACAGCCCACCAGGCTCTGCTGTCCCTGGGATTCTCCAGGCAAGAACACTGGAAATGGGTTGCCATTTCCTTCTCCAATGCATGAAAGTGAAAAGTCAAAGTGAAGTTGCTCAGTCATGTCCGACTCTTAGTGACCTCATGGACTGCAGCCCACAAGGCTCCTCCGTCCATGGGATTCTCCAGGCAAGAGTACTGTCCATACACCTTGTCAAAAACTCAAATGGTTTAGAGGTATATGAGTCAAGTGTGGTAACCTCCCTCCCTCCATTTCCCCCAGTAAACTTTTTTCTCTAGTTGTAACTGCCTTGAACTGTGGTGTTGAAGACTCTTGAGAGTCCTTGGACTGCAAGGAGATCCAACCAGTCCATTCTGAAGGAGATCAGCCCTGGGATTTCTTTGGAAGGAATGATGCTAAAGCTGAAACTCCAGTACTTTGGCCACCTCATGCAAAGAGTTGACTCATTGGAAAAGTCTCTGATGCTGGGAGGGATTGGGGGCAGGAGCAGAAGGGGACGACAGAGGATGAGATGGCTGGATGGCATCACCGACTCGATGGACGTGAGTCTGGGTGAACTCTGGGAGTTGGTGATAGACAGGGAGGCCTGGCGTGCTGCGATTCATGGGGTCGCAAAGAGTCAGACACGACTGAGCGACTGAACTGAACTGAACTGAACACTGTTGCATAACTCAAGACACAAAGCATTTGTATATATCAGTTCAGTCAGTTCAGTTGCTCGGTCATGTCCAACTCTTTGCGACCCCATGAATCACAGCACGCCAGGCCTCCCTATCTATCACTAACTCTCAGAGTTCACTCAAACTCACGTCCATCGAGTCAGTGATGCCATCCAGCCATCTCATCCTCTGTCGTCCCCTTCTCCTTCTGCCCTCAATCCCTCCCAGCATCAGGGTCATAGATAAATACAGAAAAAATTGTGGCATTTATTTTTCTTAATGTAATCAGATTATTGTGATATTTTGTGCAGTTCTCCTAACCCCTCTAAAAGTATGTCTTAGAAAGCTCTCTTTGTTGGAATATATAAACATATCTCATTCTTTTTAACTGCTGTGTATATTCCATAGTAAGACTACACCGTCATACATTCAACTGTTCTCTATTGAGAAACATGGAGGATGTTTCTAACTGTTTGCTATAATAAGCAATTCCAAAGTGACATTAAATATATATATATTTAACTTTGTGAATGAGCATGCACTTAAGATAGATATTTCATAGTGGAATTGTTGAATTTAAATATTGATAGAAGCGGTTAGACTGACTTTTCCATTTACTTTCCCCCAACATTGAGTCTAGTTAAAGCCTATCAACTGAGTCTCTCAGTATGATTAGGGGATCACCAGGATTTTGCATAAACAAACAAAGAGAGATTTTGGCAGATCTTCCAGAGTACAGTGAACCCCTTGGGTATTGAAAGCAATCCTTCATTTCCAGGGTTGCAGAGTCTGCCCCAGAAGACGATGGAGACCAGGCTTTGCACACTTGTGGTTTCTGAGGTAGACATCTCCTTTCATGTCTGTGAGGCTTCCTTCATAATGCTACGTTTTATTAATAAAACTTTCAAAGCACATTTCGTCGCCTCAGCAACAGTTTGTGTTCTCAGTGTGGTTACAGCTGTCAGTAGGTCAGCTATAATGATCTGGCCTAGATGGTACAGAAACAACCCTTTCCCTTCTCCTTAATAACTCAGGGGGGAGACACTGAAACCAATTTTTAATCCTAAAAATAATTCTCTTGGACTTTTCCAGATCTTCCTTAGAAAGAGAGAACTGCTAAATTCTTAGCTTTTCTCCAGTGAATAGCTTCATTATTGTTCAGTGTTTAAGAAATAACATTGACACCTGGTGTTCTGTGCTGCGAGCCCCTGCTAACCATCCTGTGCTCTTGTGTCCCTGCAACTGCCCGAGCTCTCAGCTTTGCAGGACACTCCATTGCCGGGAGCAGGAGCTCCGCCCGTGGCAAAGGTCATGAGGAAGGAGGCTGGGCACATGCAAAGGCGGGATCGAGCCTCAGGAGTCCCCCTGGAAATTCTCGAGCATCTACCCCCAAAACCAGAGTCTGCCTACTTTCTGCTTTGTGCTCTCACCTACACCTCTGACTTTACGGGGGGCTGTCCCCCACAACCTCTCTCTGAAAAAAAGAGTTAATTTACAGCTCCAGTTAATAAAGTTCCTGGTTGTGATAGTGTTTTAACCTACAAACTCCTTTGAAAGTCCTCTAGCCTGCCTGAATAGGTTTTTCCAGCCACATGTGATTGCTCAGAGCCTCCCAACTGTGAGAGGCAGGAGATGTTCTAAACTGTCTAAATACAGATTCCTTTGAGCAGTTAAAAGATTGATTAGAAATTGTATTGGTGAAGGGTTTTTCACTTGTTGGGCCAATGTTTGCTGCCAAGTTTCCATATCCCTTACCTGCAGTGTCCCTGGCAGTGTATTGATTAATATAATTGGTGTAAGTAGTAGCTTTAATGTTTGTAACCTTGGACCCTTGAGTTAATTCTTTTTCTTGTTATAGCCCACCACACCTTTGCCCTGTAGGAATGCAACTTTATCTAATGCTTTTGGAGGGTGGCGCCTGACTAATCACCTTTAGAGAAAAATAAGTTTTCTGAAGAAAGGGTCTTAAAATGTTAACAGGCCTCTGGGCCAGAAGATGATGCAAATCACCTAAACTTTTGCATATGATAAGTTTGCAGGAAGAAAGCCTGGCTTACTGCATGACTCTACCCCTTCCCCCTTTATCCTCTATGCATAACTTAAGGTATAAAAACGACTTTGGAAAATCAAGTGCGGGCCTTGTTCACGGAAACTTGGTCTCCCCATGTCGTTCTTTCTCTCACCTTCTGGCTGAATTATTCAGCCTCTTTTCTCCACTGAATTTCTTCACTGAGCTATCCTTATTTAACCACTCTTTATATCCTTAATTAATGTTTAATTAAGCAATTGTTTCCTGATCCTCGCCGATGCCGTCCCCACTTCGAATTCCCGGGATCCACCGGGGCTGGACCTCGGCACTCCATCTCTCTTTTAAGTTGGGAATTAAAGTACCATGTGCTCAGCTGTGTCTGACTCCCTACAACCCCATGGACTGTAGCCCACCAGGGTCTTCTGTCCCTGGGATTTCCCTGGCAAGAATATTAGAGTGGGCTACCATTTTCTTCTCCAGGGGATTTTCCTGACCCACGGATCGAACCTCTGTTTCTTGTGTCTCCTGCATTGGCAGGCAGATTCTTTACCACTGAGCCACCAGGAAGCCCAATTTCTGCTATACAGCAAAGCGATCACATAACACACATATACATTCTGTTTCATATCCTTTTCCATTAGGGTTTATCACAGGATATTGAATATTGCTCCCTGTGCTATTCAGTAGGACCTTGTTGTTTATTGATTCTATCTAGTATAATAGCTTGCACCTGCTAACCCCAAACTCCCAATCCAGCTCTCCCCAACGCTTCATGCCCTTAGCAAGCACAGGTCTGTTCTGTGTGTCTGTGAGTTTGTATTGTAGGTAGGTTCATTTTTGTCATATTTTAGATTCCATATATAAGTGATATTTTATGGTATTTGTTTTCCTCTGACTTCACTTAGTAGGATAATCTCTAGGTCCATCCGTGGTGCTACAAATGAAAATTCTTTAGTCTTATGGCTCCTTATTACTAAATTATCTGTAGTAGGTGAAAAACGCTGTGGAAAATTAACACATGTTCTCCATATTACATGAAGTAAAGTGGTAATGGGGAGGGGAAAATGGCTGCAAAAATATTTGGAGTTTAGATATTTTAGATTCATGAAGCAGCAAATTTAACAGTTAATATGATTAACAAGAGGACATCATCTTGTTGAGCTCTTGCTAGTTGCTGCTGCTGCTGCTAAGTCGCTTCAGTCGTGTCCAACTCTGTGAGACCCCACAGACAGCAGCCCACCAGGCTCCCCCGTCCCTGGGATTCTCCAGGCAAGAACACTGGAGTGGGTTGCCATTTCCTTCTCCACTACATGAAAGTGAAAAGTGAAAGTGAAGTCGCTCAGTCGTGTCCGACTCTTAGCGACCCAGTGGACTGCAGCCCACCAGGCTCCTCCATCCATGGGATTTTTCCAGGCAAGAGTACTGGAGTGGGGTGCCATTGCCTTCTCCGCTTGCTAGTTGCAGTAATTGCTTATTTTTAATCCCCATGACAAATCTGTGAAGAAATGTCATTTCTTCATCCTAAGATGTGGAGACTGAGGCTCAAAGAAGCGAAATGACATGCCCAGAATCTCATGATTCATAAGCAGTTGTGCAGGATTCAAATCTATATGTTTTGTTTTAAAATCTTTGCAGTTCTCATGATAGTGCAGTTTGCTCCAAATTTTAATTTCAAATAAGCAGTAAATAACTTTTTTATTATAAGTATGTCCCAAATATTTCACAGGGGAATGATTATACTGAAATTTAACTAGACAGTGTATATTTTTATTTATTTACTAAATCTGGCACTATAAGACTCCCTAAGCAATTAGGACCAAGAGCAGGGGTGGAGGACAGAAAAGGATAAAATCTCTCTTCCTCCTATCCATTGTTCCTTTTGTTATTTCTGTGCCCTCTTTATATCTCTTGCCCTGCTTCTCCCAAGATAGCATTACCCATATCTGGTGATATTCTCACCTACACCCTAGATTCTGGTAATAATTTCTAAAGAGAATGTTTTCAGTGACCTATGTCCTAAATCAATGGGCCAAATTTGGACACCAAAGTTAAAGATTGCCAATCTTCTTTCAGATAATGCAAAGTCTATGTTCCTTAGTTTTTAGTTGTCAGATTTTAGCTTGGTAATTACAAAAATTATTCTAAAGAGAGGACATGCAAGGTCGTGGGGAGGCATCTATGTCCAATCCTGATGAGATTCAGAATTTGTTCTATGGGAGCTGTAAATCAACCAAAACTTGCTATCTCATAACAAGCACTGTTTGATTCTTGGCAGGATTTCAAAGATACCATCCTATTCTTGAGGATGAGTTAAAGGCACTAAGAGACAGAGAAGTATATTTGGAAATGATGCTTTTACAAAATTTGAGGACATCTATGTACACACAGCTGTACACCACCAGCACAATGTCCAGACTGGGACATTTTTAAATGGCGGCCCTGGGTGTATAGAAATGGTGATGCCATAGACTCATGCAGTCAGGCCAGGAATGTAATATATGTGTCAAACACAGTTGTTATTGAAGCTGTTCCTGTTTAGTGTTCACCTCAGGATGAAAGAAACCTTTGTGATCGCCTGGCTTCCGGCTGCTTTATCCTGGTAGCAGCTGAGGTGCAGGAGGTCCCAGGGACTCTGTGTCTACTCACGGTACCTTGGGGGTGACTGGGAGCATTGCTGTAGCCTTGTTTTGCTCCTTGGAGTGGAAGGCTGGGTGGCCAACACCCCTGCCAGTACTGAGCATGTTCCTCAGTGTGGGATTTGGTAAAGTAAATGAACTAAATAATTTTCTGGACACAGACTCTAGTTTTTGAGTCATAATAGTTGCTTCAATCCATCTTTCTATTTAAGAAGTACTACCCCAGTCTATTCATGCTTCCTCAAGTTGTATCAGAATTCAGGATACATTCTAAAGGCATGTTCTCTGCTGAGAAATGCTCTGAAAGTGGGGTTCTATAATGAACATTATTCAGAAAGATGACAAAGATGACAAATACTGTACTGTAAACTCTTTATCTCAGAATCTGGAATAAATGAACCCACTATTGTAATCAGTAAAATGTAGTATTTAATAGTATTCAAATGTTAATCTGGGGAGAAATTTTTAAAAAATTAGTGAAAGGATTTTTTTTCTATAACTTTCCTTTTCACTTCCAGTCCCTTACTTTCTCTGATTTTTTTTAATTAAATCCAACTTTTTTGCTACCATATTTGAACAGAGCTTAGTCTCATTCCTGCCAAAGTTCTAACTTAAAGTGAAAAGCTGGCAGCTTCTGTAGATTGTTGTTTTTTATTTTTTAATTGTAGGTATTGCCTCATTGAATTTTGGCTTTTAATTTTGTTTCTTTTCAGCTGTGCTGGGTCTTCGTTGCTGCACAAGGGCTTTCTCTAGTTGTGGCGAGCACATGCTACTCTTAGTTGCAGCGTGAAGTCTTCTCATTGTGGTGGCTTCTCTTGTTGCGGAGCATGGGCTGTAGGCGTGCATGCTTTCGGTGGTTGCAGCTTGCAGACTCAGTAGTTGCAACTCTCAGGCTCTAGAGCACAGGCTCAACAGTTGTGGCTCATGGGCTTAGTTGCTCCGTGGCATGTGGGATCTTCCTGGACCAGGGATCAAACCTGTGTCTTTTGCATTGGTAGGCAGATCTTTACCACTGGGCCACCAGTGAAGCCCTGTAGATTGTTTTTAAGAGTACTTATTAAAGTTTAATTTTTTTAGCATACAGTTGATTTACAATCTTGCGTTGATTTCCAGTCTACAGCAAAGTGATTCAATTATACACATATGTATATTCATTCTTTCCAGATTTTTTTCCATATAGGTTATTACAGATTATTGACTAGAGTTCCCAGTGCTATACAGTAGGTCCTTGTTGATTATCTATTTTATGTATAGTAATATATATATGTTAATCCCAAACTCTTAATATATGTCTCCCTCTCCTTCTCCTTTGGTAACCATACTTTTTGTTTTTTGAAGTCTGTGAGTCGGTTTCTGCTTTGTAAATATGTTCATTTGTATCATTTGTTTAGATTCCATATGTAAATGATATCATATGATATCCTAATTTTGCCAGCCTTTCCTAATTGTCTCCAAATTTTTTACATTAATATAATGAATGCTGTATATTTAAACTATGCTTATAGGACTATTTTCAATTAAATTTGTAATATTTCATCCTAATTGTTGCGGCAAGAATGCACATGTAGTTGCTCTAAAAATAGACCTAGAGTCAATCCCACCTTTGTCACTTACCATCAGTGGCAGGTTATATTTTCCCAGATGGCCACAGCAGTTCTGTCCCTCATGCTCTTATAGGGGCTATTGACTCCACTCAAGGTGGGAGGGGGCCATATTTTGCCCCTTGAACCTGGATAGGTCTTTAATTATCATAGAAGTAAAATTATATGACTCCCAAGACTAGGTCTTAAAAGGTATACATGAACTATTACACAGCAATAAAAGGAACTAACTGTTGATGCCTGCACAATTGGATGGATCTAAAGGGCGTTATGTGTGGTGAAAAAAGTCAGTCTTAAAAGAGTACACACTATACAATTCCATTTATGTAACGTTCTTGAAATGATCAAACTATCGAGTTGAAGAGCAGGTGAGCTGTTGTCAAAGGACAGGTAAGTGGGTGTGACTATAAAAAAATAGCACAAGTTGTTCTTGATGGGCCAGTTCGGTACGTTGATTGTGCTGGCAATTATATGAATCTTAACATGGAATCAAATGACACAGAATGTACGTCCATGCACACACACACACACATGCACAAATGAGTGCACGTAACAACTGGTGAAATGGATTAAATTCATAGTCTAGTTAATTGTGGTTTTAATTTCCTGGTGATGATATCGGTCTACAGTTATAAAAGATCACTATGGGGAAGCTGAGAGATGGGTTCACGAAACTTTACTACTATATTTGCAACTTCCTGTTAGTCTAAACTCAATATAAAAAGTTTTTTTTTTTTTTTAAAGGCAGTACAGCTTTTATTTGTCTTCTCAGGATGTTTGTCTTTGGAGCCCAGCTGCAATGACATGGGAATGTCTAGGCCACATGAAGAGGTCGTCTGTGGGGTTCTGTGTGACAGCCCCATATGGGATCCTATCAACAGACACGTGAGTGGAGAAACAGCCACACCTGCCATCAGACTGTAACCACATGGGAGATCCCAGGTGAGAAGCGCTAAGAACTGCCCAGCTGAGCCCAGTCAACTTGTAGCAAAGTAACAGTAAAGTAATCTCATTGTTTTAAGCCACAAAGTTTTGAAATAATTCATTAGGCAACCAAAGATGACCAGAACACTATCAATGTGATCCTCGCACCTCTGTGCCTCAGGTTTTTAATTTATTTATGAAAAAATAATAGTGCCTGCATCAGTTTATTACAAGCATGAAACAAGTAATCAAACAACGCAGCTAGGGCAGTGCCCATATGAGATAGATGTTAGCTCCCATTACTATTACTGCATAACCAAACTATAATAAAAGAACAATTAAGATGAAATAGCCCATTTAGCTCTGGGTCCTTTACAAAGTGACACTAAATGACATCCCCTCTTGTCCCTAGAGATTGAGAGCGAGCTGCAAGAACTTGGCGATAGAATGGCTTCTATCTTGAGCACATCCTTAAATGACCTCTACCCTCTGGTTTCCCTGTGGGGTAAATGTACATTCTAAAAATAAATGCTGGTTCTGTTAAGTTACCCCCTCTCCCTTAACCCCAGAGGGAGCAACTTTTTTCTTCTATATGGGTTAAAAGTATTGGTGGATGCTAATTCGCTTCTTGGAACATTCTTTTATGGAAAATGTCTGTTGCTTGAACAACATTTGAGCTAGTTGGAATTCCATTTGGTAATACCCAGCATTATAAAAGGCCTTCTCCCTTTCCCCAATTTAACCACAGAGTGTGCTAAGTCAAAGTATCTTTAAAGCCCCCTTTTCACTTCACAATTTAAAAAAATTACAATTTTTTATATTATAAAAATATATATATATATATACACACACATACAAAATAGGAAAAAACTCTATTCCTACCTCCTGACCACATAGTTATTGTCTCCATGGGTCGGGGCAGCAGACCACTTTAGAAGGAAGAACTGGCATAAAAGGAAGCCAAATTGATGAGGAAGATTGTGGAGCCCTGAGGCCTCCCCCAGAGAGTCTGAATTTCCTTCAAGGGTTAGTGCCAGGTTGGAAACCAAGGAGGGGTCGTTTCACCCCGAAGTGCTGACTGCAGCTGCCTGGCAGGGCAGGGTTGTGCTGAGGCAGTAGAGGCCCTCAGGCAACATCTGGAAAAATACTTAGGACTTCAGACTTTGGAAAATGCCAAATCAGTAACCCTTAGGTTTTAGTCCTTGCCGGTGATCTGTGTGGGTTTTTTTCGCATGTTGCCCTGGAATCAGGATCCACTATGATGATCTCAGTCCGGTCAACCTTGTCAATAATATTTAAACCCTAGAAATAAAGAAGAAAATGAGGAAAACAAAACAAAACTGATGTGTGGGACTGGAAGAGGGAGGGCGTTGCTGGGGAAAGCAGAGGGGTACACACACACAAACACAGAGAAGAGTGCTGGGGAAAACAAGGCTAAACACACATGCAGAGATGACGGAACAGTTTCTGCATCATCAATTTGTTTATCTGAGTTATCCCAAACACATTAAAATATAGCCTGAGCTACATTTCCCTACTGCAGCTGTGACAGTGTCATGGTAGCCTATTTCCTGACATATTTGTGATTAATGGCCTAATTAATCTAATATTATAAACCAACGATATACTTCAGTTAAAAAAAAAAGGACTTTATTGCTAATTTGATGCCCTTTATTTTGTTCCCTTACTGATAATGGTTTTACGGCCTTCGTTCAAGGTGATTCTTAATCATTGATAGCAAGGTATTTCAGTTCAGAAGGTAGGAATGTGATGTCTCATACAAATGAGTAAAATATTTATTTAAATGTTTAAGACCTTAGGAGGCCTTTTAGAGTATACTTGTCAGGAGTTGTCAGTGATAGTTTTTCGTTCACCTGGATCCCCTTCTTTAACATGAAGCTGAATGCCTATCCCTTTCTACCTGAACGAGCTTTTCCTCTGACTTCCTTTGACACTGACCTCCCCTGTCTGTCCCTTCTTTTTCATTCTCCCTGCTTCCTAAATGTGGCGATCATTGACCACCTACTGTTCTTATTTTGCTTTTGCTATTTTTTCTTCGAGTGTCTATTTTTAAGACTTCAACTACTGTGCATATCTCTAGCCCTGTCTTCAATCCTTCATCTTTAGATGCTGCTAGGAATTCTCCAGCCAGGTGTTCTGCCTATCTCAAATTCATTGTGTCTATAACTGAACTCATCTTTAGCTTGGAACCAGCTAAATCTTGGGACTTCCCTATTTTTGACTGTGGTCTGTTAGTGATTCACTCACCTAGACTCCAGAAGAAGGATCTTTAAAATGCATTTTCTTTTGTTTATTTTGAAAGTGAAATCTCTGCTGAGTGGATGATGAGGAAATTAAGATTCTGTCATTCCAAAGATGTGTGAAACAGCTTTTACCAATATAGATGTTTTACTGAATATTTTAGCAGTTAACTCTAAAAACCAAGTTGATAAAGATATTAAATGAAATAGATGGTACAGAGCTCTATACTATGTTTACTTGTATTTTTTCCTAACATGTTTACCATAGACATGAAACAAGTGTGATAGATATAAATACATATAGAGTTAATAGCTCGGGCTTCTGTTGTGGCTCAGCTGGTAAAGAATCCGCCTGCAATGCAGGAGACCTGGGTTTGATCCCTGGTTTGGGAAAGTCCCCTGAAGAAGGGAAAGGCTACCCACTCCAGTATTCTGGCCTGGAGAATTCCATGAACTGTATAGACCACGGGGTCACAAAGAGTCGGACACGTGACTCTTTGTCGGTTCACTTTCACTTGAAGAAGCCAGTGAAAGAAAACACACGGGATTAGCTACATAAAAGACAAACTATGGGCTTGATTCTTATTATGCTATTTATAGGCAAAATAGTTAGTGACCTGCTATTTCTGAAGGGTGACTGACACTTAATGGAATTAAAATAACCATCTGCAAACTATTTCAAGTGGAAAAGCTTATGTCTCCTTGACTCCAAGAAGATTTCACAGGATGCCTTATTTCTTATGGGAGGCATTGAAAGCATTCCACACATGGTTGAGAATCCAAAAATGGTTTAATGCCCATGTACAACGCAGATGATAAGGTCTGAATACCCTTCTACATACAAAATCAGTCATGAGTCCATTGCTGGAGACTTTGAGAACAAAGTATGAGCTTAAGCCACTTCCTAAAAGAGAACTAGATGAGAAATAAATGTGTGAGTAGGAAAATTCCATCCTCTGATGATTAAGATACATCAGCTGGGAGTTTGCGAAGTAGTCACATCAAGCCTGATGCTTTTCCAGGAATTGTCTGAGGAAATAGGACTTGTATCACTGAATCAGGTGAGTTAGTCACAACTTTGCAAAAGGGCAAGGATTAAAGCATTTATTATACAGATAAAGATGTTGCTTGTCTTACCATAGCATTGAGTAATTCTAGAGAAGGCGATGGCACCCCACTCCAGTACTCTTGCCTGGAAAATCCCATAGATGGAGGAGCCTGGTGGGCTACAGTCCATGGGGTCGCTAGGAGTCTGACATGACTGAGCAACTTCACTTTCACTTTTCACTTTCATGCGCTGGAGAAGGAAATGGCAACCCACTCCAGTGTTCTTGCCTGGAGAATCCCAGGGACGGGGGAGCCTGGTGGGCTGCAGTCCATGGGGTTGCACAGAGTCGGACACGACTGAAGTGACTTAGCAGCAGCAGTAAATGGAGCATCTGTAACCAGAAAATCTGGAAACTTTTAAATAGGTGAGAGTAGCTCTATAATATTAGAATCAAAGTTTTCAGGTTCTATCACATAAATACTTTGGAATTTACATAGGAAATTCATAATATCTAAATCTTACAAGAAGTGCCTTGCTTCCTACTTCCTATTCCAAGGAAAAGAGAAGACAAGCAATTACCACCTGAACCAAATGAACAAAGCTAACTTCACCAGTTTTGGGATAAACCAGTATCATACGCCCTTCCCCCCTTTTCCATTACTATACCCTGAGGAAACTGTATCCCTTCAATGGTATTTCTGCCTAAAATGCAAAACTTGAATCTAATTGCAAGGAGACATCATCGTTGCTGTTTAGTTGCTGAGTCCTGTCTGACTCCTTTCTGACCCCATGGACTGTAGCCCATCAGGCTCCTCTGTCCATGGGATTTCCCAGGCAAGAACACTAGAGTGGGTTGCCGTTTTCTTCCCCAGGTGATCTTTCCAAGTATCAGACCTTTATTTCTTACAGTTCCTTCATTGGCAGGCCGGTTCTTTACCACTGAAAAACCTGGGAAGCCCAAGGAAATATTGCTGCTGCTAAGTCACTTCAGTCGTGTCCGACTCTGTGCAACCCCATAGACTGCAGCCCACCAGGCTCCCCGTCCCTGGGATTTTCCAGGCAAGAACACTGGAGCGGGTTGCCATTTCCTTCTCCAATGCATGAAACTGAAAAGTGAAAGTGAAGTCGCTCAGTCAACTGAAAAGTGAAAGTGAAGTCGCTCAGTCGTGTCTGACTCTTAGCGACTGCATGGACTGCAGCCTACCAGGCTCCTCCATCCATGGGATTTTCCAGGCAAGAGTACTGGAGTGGGGTGACATTGCCTTCTCCGAAGGAAATATTAGACAAACTCAAATGGAGGGACTATCTACGAAATATAATACTCTTAGAAAACTGCCAAGTTATAGGAAAAAAAGAAAGGTTTAGGAACTGTTTCAGACAAAAGGAGACTTAAGAGATGAGACAGCAAACTACAACGTGTGATCCTGGATTGAATCCTGGAGGAAAAACTGTAAAGATAACTGGAGCAGTTGTTGAAATTTAAATAAGGATTATGCTGTATTAATACTAAATTTCCTGATTTTGATCATCACATTGCAATTATATAAGTGAATGTCCTTGTTCTTATTAGGAAATACACACTGGATTACTTAAGGATAGAAGGGCACAAATCTTCATATTACATTGAAATGGTTCAGAAAGAAGTGTGTGTGTTGTGTATGGAGAAAGATGAAATAAAAAATAGTACAAAAGTAAGAATTTGGTAAAGGATTATGGAATTTCTTCATACCAGTCTTATAATTTTTCTGCAAATTTGCAGTATCAAATTAAAAGTTACAAATGATGCTATGTCTGCAAAATTCAATTTTTTTTTTTTCAGAATTTGAGAAACCATCCAAATTCAGAGCTGTTCAGATACGTTGTTTCAGAGGAATTGGCAATTTGAATTTTATATTTGCCCTAGTATTAAAAACAGGGACTATGAAACCAAAGTATAAAAGTGATAAAAGTACAGTTTTATCAGTGTCTATATAAATATTCAAAGTCTTCCTTAATATTTTTTATACTGGTTTCTAATCTTGTCTCCTCACAGGTTGAGAGATAAGACCCCTATTTGGGGGACATTGTTATTGCATATTCAATGGAGGTGGGAAATCACTTGTCGGAAGTGTCTTAGAAAGACTGTATCAGACAATAATACAGGGAGCTGTGATTCTTTTTTTAAAGTCTTTTATTGAATTTGCTACAATATTGTTTCTGTTTCTTTCATGTTTTGGATTTTTAGCCAGTGGTATGTAGGATCTGAGCTCCCTGACCAGGGATTGACCCGTCCATCCCCAACCACGGTGCACTGGGCATTGGAAGGTGAAGTCTTAACCACTGGATAACCAGGAAAGTCCCTGGGAGCTGATGCTAATTTAGATCTTATATATTTTCAGGTAAAAATCCTAAGAAACAGTATTTGCGATAAAGAGAATTTCGAACTCTCACCTTTCTCACAGATCTTGCTGTTGTTACACTGCTGCTGCTGCTTCTAAGTTGCTTCAGTTGTGTCTGACTCTGTGTGACCCCACAGACGGCAGCCCACCAGGCTCCCCCGTCCCTGGGATTCTCCAGGCAAGAACACTGGAGTGGGTTGCCATTTGCTTCTCCAACACATGAAAGTAAAAAGTGAAAGTGAAGTCGCTCAGTCGTGTCCAACTCTTAGCGAGCCCATGGACTGCAGCCTACCAGGCTCCTCCGTCCATGGATTTTCCAGGCAAGAGTACTGGAGTGGGGTGCCATTGCCTTACACTAAGCAGGTTATTTTCCAGGCCAATTCTGATCCTCTAAGTTACAAAATAAACCATTAGCCTCTGGATGTATTGGTCAGCATCTGATCATTTGATGATTTTAGAACACTAACTGGTTCTTGGCCCAATGCTGACCCTGACATTGTTGTTCAGCATGGGGTTTGGTACCACCAACCAACACTCATCTGATTGGTTCCCAGGATGTGTGACTGCTGGAGGGACTATTTATGATCAACCAATCCAATGCCACCCTTTTGTTTCATGGAATGTTTTCTCTTTCCATCCAAACCTGAACATGTGTTGGGACAGGAGAGAGCCCCAGCTCAGCTATAAGGATTCCTTGATGCCAGGTCAAAATGGCTGCTGATGTACTGTGTCAGCTTGATCAAAATGCCCAATTTCCTTCTCCAAAATACAGAAAATGATGGGATGTGGAGCAGGCTTTGTCCAGGTCTGTAGAGCTGAAAGCTTGGGAAATGTCTTTGACTGTTTCTTCCCCCAACACCCACATTTCTTGGGAGCCCCCAATCCCCTCCTGTTCTACTTTCTTTTCTCAGGATCCACCCCACTCTCTCCACTTTCAGTGCCATTGTCCCAGTTGAGATCTTTTCACCTTGTAACTGGTCTTCTTTCCTCAATTGTGCTCACCACACCCTGCCTCATTCCACTACTATGCATTCTTCACAAAAAGTGCCCAAAGTGTTATTTTTTTAAATGAAAATATGATCATGTCCCTCCCTTAAGTTTTCACTGGCTCCCTATTAACTTATATGCTAATAATACTAAACTCCTCAGCATACACATAGACTCAATTCCCTAATATTCCCTTTTGTTCCCTTTTTGTTCGATCTTTGGTGTTCTTTCCCTCTCTCTGTAGAATCCACATCTTACTATCTGTTTACCTAACCATTTTCCCCCACAGTAAACTCCTTGAGGGCAGAGACTTTTTTTAAAACCAAATTCCTATGGCTAGGATCTAGCAGGGTTCTGGGTACCTGCAATACAGTCGATAAATAAAAACTCAGGAGACTAGTTCATTAGCAGTGAATTTTAATTAAAATCGATAGTTTAGATGAAGAACAGGACTAGAATAGTGTTTACAATCAACTTCTGAAAAATCACATTTATATAAAGGAAATAAAAGAGGCCAGCAGAGGTCCAAAAAAAAGGTGCAGCTTGTATTATTGCACTTGGATGAAACATGCTGTTCAAGGTCGCAAAATACTTAGGCCACACAAGGCCAGGAGCAGGAGACAAACACAGAGGACAACCCCCACCCCACCACCACCCAGGTAGTATTTCTTCTGGATTCTCCAAGGAGCTCAAAAATATTTAGTATTTTTAAAAGATTCAACTAGAGCTCTTAACAAAGATGAATCTTCAACACGTTTTAGTTACGGCCATGCTCTTCATTTCAAATCATATGCAAGTCTAACATGCAGCTTCTACTGCAAATAATGAGATATCTGTTACATTAGAATGATCCATGGCCCCAGGCCATGGAAAGCGGGAAAAGGAATGAATCTCTACTTTATACAATTTCAGGGAATAATACCGTGGCTATAGTTTATCCTTTTGAGCACTGTTCATTTTGGTCATTGATCTCAGCACATGAGAAAAAGTGACAGTGAGTACAAGTGGACATTAAAAATAATTCCTAGGCTATTAGTAGAAAATAAAATTTAAAAAAAAGTCCCCGGCCACGTTCACAAAGGTGGCATAACTGTATGCATAAGAAAAAGGCTGTAAACTTATAGAAAAGATAAACTCTGGCTTCTAAACAAATTACAAAATTGATTTTGCCTTTACCCTTGAGAGTTATAGAGAAAAATGTAAACCAGTAGACCCTAGTTACCAGAAAAAAAATATCCTCCAAAGACAAGAAATGACCTTAAAGTTTGGCCTGGGCTAGTTTTAACTGCAGGTTCTCTCCGAGTTTATCCATGAACTCAAATGTATTCAAGTAGTCAGAACGTTGCACGCTAATAGAGGAAGGAAAAAAGAAGGAAATTTAGTTTGTCTCTGATCTGGTAGCAGGTAGAGGAAAAGTCTGGGACATGCTACTTAAAGTAGCATTCTATTTATTTCTAGAAGAAAAGTGATTAATGTTAACAAGCTGCAAGTTTATGGCTGATGACTGCATTTACTGTTCAAGGAGCTGACCCAGGCTACAGGCAGTCTGAGTGGAGCCAGGCCACACACACACACTCCCAGGGGTTCCTGGTCTTGTAGCTTTAAGAGTAAAGCTGCCCCAGAGCTTCATTCAGACTAATGCCTGGGAGACTGAAATCATCCTACTTATTTCTCATTCTTCATTAAAATAACTGAACATATCCAGGTACAGTCATCTTTTTACTTATATCCCTACAAATTGTCACATGTCCTCAAACAAATAAACAAACAAAAAACCACTCTGGTGCTCTTATATCTACCTTTGTCTTTCTTAAAAACAAAAGACAATGGACTGGCTCTCATAATCCTGATGACAGGTGCCTATCCAAGTAGGCTTAAAAGTAACACACTGATAGGAACATTTCAGACATTGTATTCTTGCTGAAAATTTAAAATAAGAAAGATGTAGTAATGGAGTATATCCCCATGACTGATGTATACTGACCCTAACAGAGATCTCTGAGGACCCACGAATGAGACATGGGATTGGTGTTAGATTTTAGTATCAATTCTTTTTTTAAAAATTTATTTTTTAATTGAAGGATAATTGCTTTAAAGAATTTTATTGTTTTTTAGTATCGTTTCTTGACATGTGCCATAGTAGCCAGCTTTGATTGAGGGAGGAAATCCCTGAATAGCAGCTAATTCAGCTGGGATACAGGCTACCATGTTCTCAAAAAAGTCCTGGGCAAAACGATTATCTGACGGTCGGCTACAGATACTTAAGGAAGGGACTATACGCAACTGGACATCTTGTACCTGTGCTGCTTACTTTTCTTACTAAATTGAAGATAAAGAGGTGGAATAAAACAGTCCTGGAGGTCCCTTTGTTTCAAAATGTCTGTACTTTTGTTATATTAAGCAGAACCTTGCCACCCAGTTGACTGCCAACTAGATCAGGGGTGAGCACACTACAGCTTGACTCATGAACTCAGTCCGGGCTGCAGCCTGGTTCTGTACACAGGGTTTGATTGGAACACTGCCACTCCCCTTAGCTCTTGTATCACCACTGACTGCTTTCCCGCCGTGGAGGCAAAGTTCAATACTTGCCATATGTTCTGTAAAGCCTGAAATATTTATTATCTGACAGTTTACACATAATGTCTCCTGACTCTTGAACCAGATGACAAATCATAATTCATGTAACTCCAGAAACCACTTGATATTTTGAGCCCAGTAAGGATAAATGGTAATTTGACCACAGAGCTTACAGCATCTTATACTTACTTGGGTAAACCTTTAATACATGCAGCTAAGTCCTTGGTCATGAAGCCAGCCTCAATGGTCTCAATACAGACTTCTTCCAAAGCCTTTGCAAAAAAGCTGAGCTCTTTATTGTTATCAAGCTTAGCTCTGTGGGCTAAGCCTCTGGTCCAGGCAAAAATGGAAGCTGAAATACAGGGGGAATAAAAAAAAACAATTCAATCATGCTGATTAGAAATATTCCCAAGTCTTTGACAAAATAGAATATTTCTTTTGTTTAGGTGACTGATTTCATTGGATGCTATTCACATGAGCTGTAAGTTTCAGGAAATATTTTATCAAATAGAAACTTAAAAAAAAAAACCCTGCATTTTTGTACAGGAAATGTTTTGGATTTTGTAGCTTTAAGAAAGCATATAGTCATGGTAGGGAACTTACTAATTTGGAATAGGTCACAACCTCTTTTATCTCGTCTGTACTGGTCTCTTCTCTTTCCAGGCTGTAATCTGTTTTTAAAGTACTGTCCTTGAGGACTTCCCTGGTGGTCCGGTGGTTAAGAATCCACCTGCCAATGCAGGGGACGTGGGTTCAGTCCCTGGTCTGGGAGAATTTCACATGACATGGACACCTGAGCCTGTGTGCCACAACTACTGAGCCCATGCTCCAGAGCTCGTGCTCTGAAACAAGAGGAGCCGCTACAACGAGAAGTGCATACACTGCAACTAGAGTAGCCCCCACTCTCTGCCACTAAAGAAAGACTGTGCACAGCAACAAAGACCCAGCACAGCCAAAAACAAAACAAAATTAATTAAAAAAAAGTATTGTCCTTGAAATTTAGTTAGGGGTCTGTCAATGTGGCTTTAGATTCTCAGCCACATGTGATGTTTCACTGCAGCAAAAGAAAAGGAAAAGGAAAATGCTTGTTGATAACATTCTTCTCTGTAATATATATTCTCCCACAAAATGGAAAAGCATATATTGTGTATATTTTAAGAAACATATTAAAGCAGTTCTTATTGATAGGACAAATCAGCTGTTAGGTGATGGTTTTATACACAAAGCATTGGGCAGCCAAAGGAACACATGTTGGAGTCCCTTTGGAGATTTCTGTTCTGGTTGGAAATCAATGCAGCAGCCAACACTATCTTACCAATGGGATTGGTGGATGTCTCTTGTCCTTTCTGGTACATTCGGTAGTGACGGGTTACAGTCCCGTGGGCAGCCTCTGCTTCTACTGTCTTGCCATCTGGACAAACCAGCACACTGGTCATCATGCCGAGAGAGCCATAACCTGTGAGCGGCAGAACATGAAGGATGGGATTCAAGTGTAGGAAGAGTACTGCGTCTCCCAGAGAGGAAAGAAAAGGACTTCATCTTGACAGGACTCAGTGGACAAAATAAACGTGGGTGCATGGAGTCATCATTCTTCTGCCTTTCAGAAAAGGCTATGTCTTTCCTCACTTATTTACTTCAGAGGCACCTGCTCATGGTCTGACTGCCTGTATTCCACCCTAGTTCCATGACTTCCTAGCTACTGTGGCTCAGTTTCCTTACCTGTAAAATGGGTATAGCAGGGCTTCCCTGGTGGTACAGTGGATAAGAATCCACCTGCCAGTGTAGGAGAAGCAGGTTCAATCCCTGGCCCGGGAAGATCACACATGCTGAGGAGTAACTAAGTTCAAGTGCGCCAGCTACTGAAGCCTGCACACCCCAGAGCCTGTGCTCTGCAGCAACACAAGCCACCAGTGATAAGCCTCCACTCTCCACAACTAGACAAAGCCTGAGTGCAGCAATGAAGACCCAGCGTGGCCAAAAATAAAAATCCATAAACACATCTTTAAAAAAAGGGGGGGGGAGAATAATAAAAACACCTACTTCATAGGGCTGTTGTGAGCATTAGATATATATGCATATATTCATGACTATATATGAAAGGAAAACACATTCTTATTCCTTAGAATACTACCCTCCAGAGAATAAGAGTTCAGTATATTACTGTTATGCTCTTGTGCAGATGCTCTGCTATTCTGGGAAAATAAAGATTCAGGAGCTGTCTCCAGCCACCAAGCTGCTCACAGGCTCACACGGGACTGGGAAGAGAAAGCTGGTTCAAAGCAGAATAGGATGGATCCGAGCACCTCCCACTCGGCCCTGCTCTCCTTTACAGCCTCACCAGAACGATTCTGTTCTGTGGTTTCCTAGTCAGAGAACCAAATACCAACTTTAAAGTCCATGTGATTGACTTTCCTTCTTTTACTCATTTTTTTTTTACACTCAAATTCAAAGAACACTTTTCGCCATTTTTGCTACCTCCTAATAGTACCTGTGGAGTTAACAATGCAAATTTATAATAGGCTGCCACCTTTTTTTTGAAAGTAAGGAAAAAAACTTAATAAACTCTTTGAGTACAATTAGCAATTTCTGTACTGAATTAGCAGCTCCTTTCCTATCACTATGTTGGTATGAAGCTTCAGTAGAGGTTCAAATATTCACTGACTGGAGATGTCTGGGGCCATATCCATGGTGATAGTCTATCTATTTATCCATGAGACACTAGTTGGTACCACTGTCAAAACTGAGGACAGAAATAAAACGTTTGGTTTGAGTCCAAAGTAGTTCATGCCTCTAGAAAAGAATGCATGTGAGGACAGCTTTGCTGTCTTTTAATCTGCTTTGCTGAAGTCACCTTTATCTGCAGGCACTGCCCAGACACAGAGTCTTGGTTCCAGGTATCTTATCAGTGCATGGCTGGACACTGCACTGCAGCATTCTTGCTCTGAAGTCCCTTGAACCTCCACAGCTTGACAATAACATTTGCGATTTCCCTCCAGATACCCTCTTATTGCCATGAGGACATTTAGAAACCATGAGATGATCTGGGCCCATTCTAAGAACTCTGCTCTCCTTGCTTTGTGATAATTCCATCACAAAGATAACTCCTTTCTCTGCTGCATTCAAACGACTGTGATGACTTCCCAGGTGGCACTAGTGATAAAGAACGCGCCTGCCAATGCAGGAGACGTAAGAGATGTGGGTTGGATCTCTCTCTGGCTCAGGACAATCCCCTGGAGGAGGGCATGGCAACCCACTCCAGTATTCTTGCCTGGAGAATCCTATGGACAGAGCAGCTTGGCAGGTTATGGTCCATAGGGTCTCAGAGTTGGACATGACTGAAGTGACAGCACACAGCACACAAGAGAAACAGAAGGAGGGTAAAGAAAGACCTGGGTAACTCATTTATCTGACATCAAAGTTATCTTTAACCAGGCAGATCTACTGATTTTCAAACTGATAGCAATGATTAACTTTTCACAAGAGAAAGAAAAAGTAGTACTTCCTGGGGAAAAGCAAATGCAACTGAAGTGAACACAAACATTCATCAGGGAAATTCAGTGCACACCGCTTCATGAGTAACTGAAATTGAAGGACAGCTTAGCACTGAGGAAGGCAGGGAAGAGAGAGCTTTTGCTCTTCTGGTCCTTATCTCTGGCATGAAGCTTCTGGTTTCTGGAATTTCTGCTTCTTTGCTCAGTTTCATGTGTTTAGAGCTCAGCAGTAAACACATATGTTTTACGTGGTATGGAACAGCTGTCAAGGCTGGCAAAAGGGATGTAATTTGTACCAGTCATGGGATGAACAGGCTCTTGGGAGGGAGGCCCCTTGGTTATAACCCTGGCCCCTTCTCTCCCGAGTCCCCTAGTGTTTTACATTCTTATTGGAAGGCAGGGAAAACAGTGATTTTCAGATTAGGTGATTGGGCTGCCCATTGGAGGCAGTGAAACTTAAGAGGGAAAAGAGTTGAGACATAAACTGTGTTAACATCTAAGGCTGGAGATTCAACCCCACTGAGTTACTTCCTGGGCACCCCTGAGAGAAGTCGCCTACCTAGTCTGAGCTTACTTTCCTCATCAGTCAGCTGAGAAGATGGACCTGAATGTCTCGCAGTGCTACCATTTCATGAGCTTTACCAATGGCTACAGAATCCCTCTTCCCACACCTGGGCACCACCTGTTGGCCGCAGGCCAAGCCTCACCTCCACTTGTCCTCCAGCTCCTTACCTTGGGCCACGGAGTCCGACTGCACGTCCCCATCATAGTTCTTACAGGCCCAAATGAAGCCCCCCTCCGATTTCATAGCTTGGGCCACCATGTCATCAATGAGCCTGTGCTCATACCAGATATTCTGAGCTTCAAACTCAGATTTGTACTGCCTGAGAAACGAGAAAGAGAAGAGAACAATAGACAAGGGAAATTGGTTTTGTTGGGATACCATCTGCCTCTCTGAAAGGCTGGAGGTGGGGCTGGAAGCAGCATGTTTTAGTGGAAGCAACACAAATTTGGGGATCTAACAGACATGGGCTGAAATCCCTGCCCACTCATTTTCTAGCTATGAAACTCCCATTTTCCCATCTGTAAGGGTGATTTCATCCACTTGGCAGAGATGTGAGAATTAAGCAAGACGACAGTGTTCCAAGTATTAATACTACTTTTACAGTTTTCAATATACTACTCACCGGTTTCTTGGGATTGAGCTTGCCTTAGGATATATATTAAAAAAAGAATATAAGGGGGTAGAGAAAGACTATTTTACTGCCCAGTATCATTCAGGAAACCTGGACAGCTCCCAAGTTTGATATAGATAGGGAATGGAAGGAGGTATTAAAATGTCTTGGGAAGGATACCTAAAATCCCAGCCCTGGTCTAAATGCTTGTATCTAAAGGGAGGAATGCCACCTTAAAAGTTAACAAGTACTCAAGCACTGTTGAATGTAAAATGATTATAAATGTAGATTTAAGTTCAAACAACTCCATTAAAGCAAAGTTTTATTTATTTTCTTTATTTAAATTATTGGCTGTGCCCCACAGCTTGCAAGATCTTAGTTTCCTGACCAGGGACTGAACCCACACCTTTCTCAGTGAAAGTGTGGAGTCCTAACCACTGGACTGCCAGGGAATTTCAAAAAGGAGAGTTTTAAATCATAACAGTGGGCTTCAGAAGGAATGGAAATGGGGTCTTCCCTGGTGGTCCAGTGGCTAAGACTCTGAGCTCCCAGTGCAGGGGCCCCAGGTTTGATCCTTGGTTGGGGAATTAGATTCCATGTGCTGCAACTAAAGACCCTGCGTGAGCAACTAAGACCTGGTGAAATAAATAAATATTACAAAGAAAGAAAATGGAATAGGCCCAATTCAGAAACTTACACATGTGGAAAATCAGAACTTTCTATCACTAACAGGGTACATTTACTCACACATTAAATAATCCTGGCTCTGAAAAAAATGTGGGACATTTATCTGAGAACACATTCCCCTTCTAAAAGCAACTCAAGAGTTTTGTTTCAACCCTTGTTAAATCTCAGTTCTGTCCTTGTCTTAATGAGATAGTGATGGTTTTCACTCAATTTGTCACAGAATCAAAGGGATAAGCATACAAATTCTATACTATAAATGGCGCCATTTGTGACCAAAAAAAGGAAAAAAAAGAACTGTAGTTACTTGTCATATATCTCCTGAAAGATGTCTTTAAAACGTCCATCGTATTTCTTCAGAATAGTGTTTTTGGTGCTCAGATACAAAGGCCAGTTCTTAGACAAAGCCATCTGGAAAGAACTGTGCGCAAAATCTTCGATTGACTTATCTTGATTATACATCCCCATGGCAACACCACCACTCTCTGTGAGGGGAAAACAAGGAAAAAAAAGAAAGGTAAATAGGGTACAGCTGTAGCAAGTCTAAATCCGCCCCCCCCCACCCCCCACCAAAATAGCCCGCTTCCAGCTCTCATGTCTGAGTTCAGGCTTCCAATTTCAGTATTCCATGCGTTTCTGAGACACATAATTGGAGGAAAGACAATTCTAGGTAAGGACATTCTAACTTGTTTTGAAAGGCCAATACACATGAGAAAAACATGGTCTTTTGGATCCTGAAATACCAAGAACTGATATGAACCAGAAACACACTGAAGAAGGGGTAAATAATTTTTAAATTCTTTTCACACTTTAAAAAATTTCAAGCATGTCTTTTAAGGTTTAAGTGTGCACTCAACCTTCAGTCACTAAGAATACATTTCAAACACAGAATGAAAATTCTTGTCATTTCCTTGAGGATACTGAAAGTTGGTTCTGCTTTGGCAGAAATAATCATGCGCCAAATCACTGGTGTTTCACAACTCTTACTGTTGAACTCTGTTATTACTGAAAGCTAGAACTTGAATCCAAGCTACTGCCCAGGGCCAGTTTGGGAATAAGGATGAGAGAGGTGCGGAAACTGGCAGAACTAGATTCCTTTAAAATGATATGACTTAGAGGAGGCAAGAAGAACAACAGCTAGGTAAATTTTGAGATTTTGTTTACGTGAGTTCTTTTAACAAGCTTAACAATGGGGAAAGTCCTCTATTCTTTCAACAACTTTTGGCTGGGATTTGCCATATTGAACCTTAGAAACAGCAAAATCGAGGGAAGAGAAGAAGCAAAAACAAAACAAAACAAAACAAAACCCAAACAGTCCACTTTTACAAAATAAACACTCAGAACCAGAAAAAAACTTCAGCAAATAAATAAAAGAGCCATTTTCAAACACAAACCCTACCAGAGCCAAAGCGTAGGATTATATAACAGGCAATTTGGGGCTATTAACATTTAATTTATGTAATTTGCACATAACAGATTCCTGTCAACCTTCCCTCCCTGTTTTGAGATGCATAATTATCTACCTGTATTTTCAATTAAGTGAATTAAGTGGCTAATTTCTTTTATGCCACAGGAAGCCAATGACTTTTTTATGTTAGGTTTTGAGTCCTGTGGAAATACTATAGATTCAGGTTGTATTTTTAGGCAGCCACGCAACTAACTTTAAAAAACCGGTGATAACGTTGTCTAAATGGCCTGTTAAAAAAAAAAAATGAAAAATACAAACATACCTGTGAAGTTATGTACTAGGTATACCGTTTTGGGGGATCCATCGCTTGGTGTGTAGGATATCTCTACTTTTCCAGGCCCCGGCACAACAAAATCGGTTGCTCTATACTGTATAGGGGGAAAAAAGAAAAGAAATCGCCAAACTGTCCTAACAAGAATTACATGAAGGGAAAAAAACCATAGAATACAGAGCTGGAAGACACTTGGACAATAGTACAGTGTAGCCCAACTTTCTAATTGAGAGATGGAGATAAAGAGGTCCAGAGAATCCCAAAGCTAGTTAGTAGGAGTACACATTAGAAATCAGTATTTATCAGGTGCCTACAACGTAAGGGGCAGTTTTCCAAGTACAAATATGAGTGTGAAAGAGAGTAACAAAGTATTCTCTCTTACAAAGCCTATGACCTAACAAAGTCATACAAAAGTGAAGCAACATTAAGAGCTTCCAAATGTCAACAGCGGGCATAGATAAAAAATGCTACTGGAAGATGGAGGAAGAGAAATGACCATAACCTGGAGGTCAAGGAAGTCTTCTCTTGGGGGATGACAATATACTAACTGTAGCACTGAAGATGGGCTTCCTTATTGGCTCAGACGATAAAGAATCCGCCAGCAGTGTGGGAGACCTGGGTTTGACTCCTGGGTTGGGAAGATCCCCCACGAAGGCATGGCAACCCACTCCAATATTCCTGCCTGGAGAATTCCCACCGACAGTGGAGTCTGATGGCCTACAGTCCATGGGGTCACAGAGTCAGACATGATGGAGTGATTAAGTGCAGCATGGCATTGAAGATGATGTTGAGAGTGCTAATGCCTGGTCCTCACTATGAGACACACTTTAAGTGATTAACCTGTATCCCACATTAATCTCATTTGATTCTTCCATCAATCTTACAAGGGAGCAACTATGATGTAATGCAAATAACCCATTTAGGGTCTGGTCCTTGGACCTTCAGGGCTTGCTCTCTTCATGAACATCATTCTACTAAGGCCCAGCCCAGGACTTGCCCATAGAAAGCAATCATTCTGGAAGCAGCTGCAGTAGGCTGATGACCCTTAAGAAAGGGCCTTCTAAGGACAGCTACCTCTGTCACAGGTAAGGAAAAAAATCCGCAGCCCACACTAGGCATATGTCAATATTTGCTGCCTTGTACCTTCTTCAATGGCTTAGATTAGAATACTTTCAGAGTCAGGTACCAGCAGATGTCAGTCACACTTATTTATCTTTGTTTATGGCAATACTAAAGACAGCTGAAAGAAGAGCTGTCAGATAATGACAGACTAATATCTATTCTATGCAGAACATTTCTGATATTTATGGGTAGTAATTGATTCTCATTTCTCAAAAGGTGTCAAAGTACCATAAATGCTTTCTAGATGCTTGCAATTTTCAATCTAGTAGACTTTAGTAGACAGAATGACCATTCTTCCAGTGACTGATGCCACAATAATTTTTATAAAAGGGAAAAGGAAAAAAAGGATACAACTTAGAGCCATGTTCCCAGGACTAGTGAGTCTGTAAGCAATCTCATTTACATTCCCTCTTCTGAGCCTCTGAGAATTATCTGTGAAGGGAATTGCCAGGATGAAGGGATATCCTGAAATATACAGTAGAACAAAGTGAACTGCCGCTCAAGGATTGACCTGGTAACCCAGCCCCCAGGAACAGAGAGTGGTCTGCTCTGCCCATACTATTTTTAACGATGGTGACATCAAAGCCTCTGGGTGTCAGGGACAGAGACTCTTGTTTTTAAGGCTCTTCTAAGACATGAGCTGCTTTCTATGAAAGTCTAAAACTTTAGTTTCAACACAGAATTTTTATTTTGTTTAGTTGGTAATGTTTCTGTTTAATTTGGCAACAAGCCTAATTGTACATTAGTATAGAAACTAGACTTTTTTTATTCCCCCGAGGAGGAATGTTCTGAAGAGACTGCTTTCAACTACTGAGTTAGTTTGTCCTTTTATGCACGAAATGATCATGTTTAATATAATAATCTTTGGTAGTTCTCAATTCTGTCTGCACATTAGAATCACCTGGAGAGCTTTAAAACACCATGGAATTGAGATTTAGCTAGCGTAGGGTGGGACACAGGCATTGGAATTAAAACAAAAAAAAAGTTTTTTTTAAATGGCAAACAAAACAAAACAAAACAAACACCAAAAAGCCCATAAAAAGATCCTATTGTACAGCCTGGTTTGGTTGAACCACTGATTTAGTTAAACCACAGGAAATTATACGAAAATGTCTGTATCATATGGTTTAACATAATAAAAAGATAAAAAACAAAAACACGCCTATAAAAAAGTCATTTATAGTGAGATAGGTACCTGTAAGTTTATCCAAATTTACTTTTATCTAAATGTCTATGTGTGTGTGTGTATGTATACACATATATATTCATTTCTTAATTCTATACCTCATTTGTGGGCTTTCCTGGTGGCTCAGTGGTAAAGATTCTGCCTGCAGTGCAGGAAACGTGGGTTTGATCCCTGGGTCAGGAAGATCCACTGAAGAAGGGAAAGGCTACCCACTCCAGTATTCTGGCCTGAAGAATTCCATGGACAGAGGAGCCTGGAGGGCTATAGTCCACGGAGTCATAAAGAGTCAGACATGACTGAAGTGACTGAGCACATACCTCACTTAATGGAAGTAGACACCAAAAGAGAATAAAGCACATATATATCAGAACTGCTGGGCAATCAAAGGCCTCAAGAAAAGAACAAGGAAAGTCAAGTCACGCCACCACGACTTACTTGATCCCCATAAGCATGACGACCTATGATAATGGGTTTTACCCATCCGCTCACAAGCCGGGGTATATTTTTGCAGATAATAGCTTCCCTGAAGACAGTGCCACCCAGGATATTTCGGATGGTGCCATTTGGAGACTTCCACATTTGTTTCAACTTGAACTCCTCCACTCTCTTCTCATCGGGGGTGATGGTGGCACACTTGACACCAACGTTGTACTTCTTTATAGCTTCTGCAGCGTCCTTGGTGACCTGGTCGTTGGTGGCATCGCGATTCTCTATGCCTAAATCGTAGCTGGGAGGGAAAGGTTGAAGGCGTAACTTTTCCAGACACACCTACAGGTGATTGAAGATACTCCCCGTCTATGCCCATGCACCACTCTATGCACGCCCTGCAGAAAGTGAAGGCTCCATACATACCTAAATCTGCTGAGTTTTAGCATTAGTGTACCCTCGACACAAAGATGGCTGCCAACTAAAAAAACCTCTAAGAAGGGCTAGACCGCTGGGCCAGACTGTGTTGGGGGAAGCAGTTGAGAAGGAAATGAAATAAAAACCAAACCACTGTACTCTTTCCTCTCAGCCTACTCTTTACCACTACTTTCTGCAGACTTTCTTCATCTGATTAGCATAAAAATCCAAACCTAAGTATTATTTTCCCCTTAGAAAATACTGTGCTCTAAAAATAAAGCAGCTGAGGACTTAAAGGATTTCTTGCAGTTTGGCACTGAAGTGGTGGGAGTTACAGCTGAGACAGTCACTGCCAAAAAATGTTAATCACTATTAAGGCCAATTAGCTGTATGTTGAACCTTTCCCTAAATCTCAGGCAAGTCTTTCTCCTGGAAACAAGCCTGAAGTTTATAGAATAAATAATGGAATCCAGCAGTGACTTTATATAGCCTACTGATTTATAGCTTAAAATACACCAACACCCAGACTGCAGGTTATTCAGTCTGTGAAAGAAAGCTGGTTGTCCAGAGCAGAGAAGACTGTAAAACCTTAAAGTAGGTAATAGTTTGTCAAAAGCAGGAAAAACAAAACAGTAATGTAACAGTTTATTTTGTTCTCTAAGGCTTAAAAAGTTTTCCAGTTTTTTCAGCTTTCAAAATTTGCTGAACCATCAAGCCCTTCAATCTTTCGTTTCAGTTCTGGTATTTTCCTTCCTTTAGATATCCCACTACTTGTGATGGAAATGCAAAAGGGCATCCAATCTGGTGATATATTTCCAAATAAAAATAATTCCAAACTGTTTTAACCGTTCGCACCTCCTCCCTCTCCTTGAGGGTGTATTGTCAATCTGTATTAATTGTCAACCTCCAGACCTCCTCAGGCTATCCTTCCTTCTTAATCTTCTAAGGGGTCACTTTGTACGCACAGCTGTGGATTGTGTGTAAATTTTCAACAAGACCTATAACCCTTTGTCTCAAAAACTTACGTAACTGCTCTTTGACCAAGTTGGCAGAATGGTCCTCAGAGCTTTCTGAATGACTGTCTCTTGGGCTATAATACTCAAGCTGACATGAATACAATTCTCCATTTCTTTCTTAGATTGATTATTAATTTTTTTTCATCAGCACTAACAAAGACACTCTTATCTTCTGACTTAGGAAGTGCTGAATATCTATAAAAAGTCCACTCCTAACTCAAACAGCAGTAGTCAGCAATATTCACGTTCATAGAAAACATTTTTCATCAGAAGAAGCTTACAGCACATCAGTGGGTTTTTTTGCTTCTAAGCGAAAAGAATGAATAAATGGTCCCAATCACTGTCTAGACAACAGAAAATAAAACAAATGAATCATTCCACTCGCCTCAAAAAGAACCAATCATGTAATAATAATAGCAATCTGGGAATTACTTACACTTGTTTAAGTCTCCAAAGATTTTTTAGTTTTTAGCCAGTGACTCTGCCTTCTAGGTAAAATGACTGTCCTTTAAAGCTCCTTATGCCTCTAGGCTAAAGAGAATCTTTGTAGCTATTATCATGGGAATTGTTCTGCAAATTCACCTATTGCCATGTACAGGAAAGTCACTCAGTTGTGTCCAGCTCTTTGTGACCCCATGGACTATACAGTCCATGGGATTTTCCAGGCCAGGATACTGGAGTGGATAGCCTTTCCCTTCTCCGGGGATCTTCCCAACCCAGGGATCGAACCCAGGTCTCCCACATGGCAGGCAGATTCTTCACTATCTGAGCGACAAGGAAAGCCCAAGAATACTGGAGTGGGTAGTGTATCCCTTCTCCAGGGGATCTTCCCGACCCAGGAATTGAACTGGGGTCTCCTGCATTGCTTCCCTGGTGGCTCAGAGGGTAAAGCGTCTGCCTGCGACACGAGAGACCTGGTTCGATCCCTGGGTTGGGAAGATCCCCTGGAGAAGGAAATGGCAACCCACTCCAGTACTCTTGCCTGGAAAATCCCATGGATGGAGAAGCCTGTAGGCTACAGTCTATGGGGTTGCAAAGAGTCGGACACGACTGAGCGACTTCACTTTCACTCCTGCATTGCAGGCAGATTCTTTACCAACTGAGCTATCAGGGGAGCCCTATTGCCATATAAGGTATCTGTAAAATGTTTCTTTAATCATTTGGATAATGTTTCAAAAGCTTCATTCCCTATGTGCTTGTGGACCTCTGCAGGTATTTGTTCCTTCTCAAGGTTGAAATATAGACACGATCAACAGCTTGTGAGTGAAAGTCGCTCAGTCGTGTCCAGCTCTTTGCGACCCTATGGACTCTAGTCCGCCAGGCTCCTCTGTCCATAGGATTCTCCAGGCAAGAATACTGGAGTGGGTTACCATGCCCTCCTCTTCCCAACCCAGGGATCCAACCCAGGTCTCCCGCATTGCAGGCAGATTCTTTACCATCTGAGTCACCAGGGAAGCCCTTATTCAACAGCTTAGCCACCAGAAGGCTTCCCTGGCCTTCACTATCTCCTGGAGCTTGCTCAAACTCGTGTCCATTGAGTCAGTGATGCCATCCAACCATCTCATCCTCTATTGTCCCCTTCTTCTCCTGTCCTCAATCTTTCCCAGCATCAGGGTCTTGGACACAAATGGTTTAGGGAACTTCTCCTGAAAGGTGGGGACTATATTAGATAACTTCGAGAATTCTGTGCTATAACTGTATAAAACACAGAAAAGACAAGGAATGAACAGGTAAAAAGGTCCACTGACTAGTTAAGCAGCTAAGTTGCTAAGTTGCTTCAGTCGTGTCTGACTCTGTGCGACCCCATAGACGGTAGCCCATCAGGATCCCCCATCCCTGGGATTCTCCAGGCAAGAACACTGGAATGGGATGCCATTTCCAAATACTTTATCCTTTCAAAAGGATAAAACTGTGTTAACTATATTCTTTATTGATTTATTAGAGGATTCCCAGGCAGCACTAGTGGTAAAGAACCCACCTGCCAATGAAGGAGACATAAAAGACATGGGTTCAATCCCTAGGTTGAGAAGATCCTCTAGAGGGCACGGGAACCCACTCCAGTATTCTGCCTGGACAAAGGAGCCTGGTAGGCTATAGTTCATAAGGTCGCAAAGAGTCAGACACAACTGAGCAACTTGGCATGCAGCTCTATTCTCTTCCCCTCTGCAAATAGTACCTAGTGTTACTCTTGGCCACTGATTTATTACAAACAAAACCCTTGCAGGAAATAGAGGCTTGGAAAGACCTGAGAAATCACTTTGCTGCCACCGTAATTCTTCTCTTCTGAACAATGACAAGTTCAGTATTTCTAGTATTATGTTAAAATTAAAGATTCATTTCATATATATTTGAAACCCAGTCCCCCTAAAATTGAGTTCCCTTCGGAGATTATAATTAATCTCTCTATCTAAAACTCTTTCCTCTGGTCCCCTCTGACCTCCATCCTGTATTAATTTAACACTAGTCAACCAGACTCAGGTGACTAAAACTGCTATTGTGACAACACTCTGAATGCCTATAATTGTGATTTAGGTATCATCAGTAACAACAGAATCAAGTTGTTTCTCCAGGGACAAGATCAGCCCCCCTAAGCCATGAGAATGTAAACTGGAAGCAACCTGACTTCCCTGAAACTAACATTTAAGAAAAGTCACAGAAATTTCACAATTTTAAAATACCCTTAGGCCTTCCTAGAGAAGGAAATGGCAACCCACTCCAGTGTTCTTGCCTGGAGAATCCCCGGGACGGGGGAGCCTGGTGGGCTGTCTGTGCGGTCGCATAGAGTCGGACACGACTGAAGCGACTCAGCAGCAGCAGCAGGCCTTCCCTGGTGGTCCAGTAGTCAGGAACCCCCCTGCCAATGCAGGGAACACAGGTTTGATCCCTGGTCCAGACGATTCCACGTGCAGCAGGGCAACTAAGCCCATGTGCCACAACTGCTGAGCCCCTGTGCCCAGACCCTGTGCTCTGCAACAAGAGAAGCCCCTGCACTGAGGAGCTGCTACATCCTCACTGGAGAGTAGCCCCTGCTCGCCACAACTAGAGAAAGCCAGTGCGCTGCAACAAAGACCCAGCGCACCCAAAAGTACAATACATAAAAACAAAAACAACTCAAAGATCAGGTTGGAGTGGATCTGAGACTTGTCTCCACTCCCTTCTTGGTGCCCTGAAAATAAACCCTTACTCTGCTGTAAACAACTACCGTCAGAGCTGCTTTCTGCACAGGGGCACACCAGTTCTACGTTTTCTCTGCGTATAAGCTCGCCCAAGGCTTTATTCACAAGATATAGTGGTATCTATGCAAAAAAGTGATTTAGACCCCGAAATCACAGGGATTATGCTTTCTGAGTTTGCTGCTTGGCAAAGTGATTCACTTACCTGTGCAGGTCCAGTTCCACGTAGGGAAAAATGAGTTTCTCTTTAATCAACTCCCAAATGATCCGTGTCATTTCATCTCCTTGCATCTCTACCACAGACCCGCCTTGGATTTTTTGAGACATTTTGATTTCAATAAACCTCTAAGAGGAAAAAACATAAGACACATATCTCATCATTTGTTTCATTACCGTGTAAAAGCAAAATACAATTTGGTGATTACTAAAAAGAACAATTCATAATAGCATGATTGCACAGAAAGCTAATAACAATTACATTAACCATTAGAATTGAATACATTCTCTGTACAAAGCATTGTGGTACATGCCTCTTGTGTGATTTCTGAGTCAACACTCACAACAACCCTGTAAGATGGAAACTGTTTTTCCATTCTACTTTGCTAAAAGCAGGCAAGCTTTCCAAGGCCATCTGACTAGAGCGTGGGGGAGCCGGAGCCTGTCACATGCCCTTAATAATGTAAATCACTATTCTTTATTCTTGACTGTTGGTTTGTCTTATCAAATGGGATTATTTCCAAAATATCATGTTTATTTGAACAAGTCTATCCAAAGCCTCATTGTGCTAGGCCTTCAAGATGCACAGAATGATGGGCACTACTATTTCCCCTCTTTTAAGAGGCTGTTTTGGTTAAAACAACTATCCTTAACAAGATTCAACAAGTTCTAGTGACCCATTTTAAAGAAAATTTAATCAAGTCTTTTTATAAGTGAAAGATGAAGAATTCCTGGTGGAACTCTATTTTCCTAGAGATAGTAAAGGATAGTGGTGATGATACACTGAATACAAAGTGATTTCTCAATTAGAGCAATCTGTATGTATAGAGAAGGACTACTGCTCAGAACATGTTCCTGGCCTGTCCTTGGTATCCCAGCTCCTGGACTATTCTTCCAGTCATTAGTGGGCAAATGCAAACTGCCAGTGGGTGGGATAGAGGATTGGAGTTGTTCCTGGAAGAGGTGTCTTCCTGTGATGTGAGGGTAGCAGATACTAATCAATCTGATTCCCAGAGACAGCAGGGCTACACCCTACGGACGCGCTCAGTCACCTCCCACTCTTCACGACCCTTTGGACTGTAGCACCCTGGGCTCCTCTGTCCATGGGATTCTCCAGGTAAGAATATTGGAATGGGTAGCCATGGCCTCCTCTGGGGGGTCTTCCTGACTCAGGGATTGTACCCGTGTTTCTTATGTCTCCTGTATTCGTGGGTTTTTTTTTAACTATAAGTCCCACCTGGGAAGGCTTTTGTAAAAAGTGAAAGTGTTAGTTGCTCAGTCATGTCTGATGCTTTGGAACGCATGGACTGTAGCCCACCAGGCTCCTTTGTCCACCAAATTCTCTAGGCAAGAATTCTGAAGTGGGTTGCCATAGGGCTTAGGCTTAAAGAAAGGCATGTTTCCTGAGAGTAAGAGGAGGTACTGAGCCTGCTAAAGGTATCTGTTCTCTTTCACAGTGCTTTAATGGAAACAATTTTTCCCCTTAGAAGATAACAACAGATTGCTTTTATTCTATTAATTTACAGTTGAGGACTGAAAGTCAGGAGAATTGACTTTAAAATATTATTAAGGAAGAGGTCTATAAACATTATCTCAAAAAGTTGACTTAAAGTTGTCTGGCCTTTATATTTTAAATTCGGTTCCTCATGACAAGCCAAGATATATTCCTAACCTCTAGGCCCATTTTCACTTCCCAATTTGCAATTCTGGGATTTTGCTTATTATATTAGTATTTAGGAGGTTCTCTAGACCATTACTGGGGGACCATCTGGAACTCAACTAGAATAAAAAAGTGAACACACTGGTGTGAATGAGTCAGCTACTTCCCATTTGTAATTTCAAGTATAATTTAAAGTACAGCTTAAAATATATGATTTAATCATACTGATCCCACAGTCACATCTGTCCTTGTATTTAAAACAAAACAAAAAGAGACAGCAAACTTATCTCAGTTTTGATACATTTCCAAGGCCATATTCCTATGAAGTATTATGCAAGAGTTATGACTTGGCTATTTTTCTTTAACAGCAAATACAGTTAATAAAAAGTCATACAGCAAACTTGAAATTTCAGTAATAAGTGATAATATTTTTTGGTTGAGCAAACACTTTCTGATTAATCTTTCTATATTTCATAATGCATAACTGAAACATTAAAGGTTTTCCTTACGATACTTATGCATTACATTTTTACCATCTTTTAATTTAAAAAGTGAAGCTTTATTGTAGACCCTGGGTTACTAAACTGTAGGACACTATTTTATTTCTTCTAGATTTGAATCCTATGAGGGTGGGCTTCAGATACCACTGAATTCACTTTTTACTCTAGTCCCTCAGATTTTTTGTCTCTACCCAAACCCTGATTTCAGAAGGAAGGCCTTTTCCAGCAAGCCAGTTCATTTATTGAGCAGCTGAATTCCAATCTCCTGACACACATGTGCTGCTGCTGCTGCTGCTAAGTCGCTTCAGTTGTGTCGGACTCTGTGCGACCCCACAGACAGGAGCCCACTAGGCTCCTCTGTTCCTGGGATTCTCCAGGCAAGAATACTGGAGTGGGTTGCCATTTCCCTCTCCAATGCATTAAAGTGAAGTCGCTCAGTCCTGTCCGACTCTTAGCGACCCCATGGACTGCAGCCCACCAGGCTCCTCCATCCATGGGATTTTCCAGGCAAGAGTACTGGAACGGGGTGCCACTGCCTTCTCCGGACACACATGTGCAATGATAGAAAATAAACCTGAACTAACACAAAGTAGTTTAAGAAGAGCTGCTTCTGGGGGTGGGGGGGGGGGGGGGGGGGAGGCGCTGAGTTCATGAACTACATTAATTTCTGTGCAAAAAAAAAAAAGTGTCTTGCAGAGAAGATTCTAGACTGAAAGAAACAACAAAACAGTTGCAATTTATCGGTGGAAAAATTCCTGAGTCATTCCCTTACAGGGCCTCCGACCACCTCCAAGACCTCCACGACCAGTTAAACGCAGTATTGCCATATGAAAGAAGGGGAAGAATTACTTATTCTCACCTTTACAATTTCTAATCACCCCAACTCCTCTCAATCTTGCAGACTCAGCCTATCTCCTAAAAAAAAAAAAACAGAAGACAGAGATAAGGTACAAGGCACTCCAGCACTCTTCTCCGGAGAATTTAGCTGCTTTTTTTTTTTCTTAAGCCAGGCAGCCCTATTTATCTGTTTTAAAGTACAGTGCTGAGTGCACTCTAAGGGGCAAAGGGCAGTTTTAGGTCCGCATGCACCTTCCAAATAAAGTATAATAAATACCCCTGCTTGCACACGGAGGAGGGCGCGTCCGTGGGCGCGGCCCGGGTTCGTCGTCCGTTAGCTAGTCTTGAGGTTTGCATGTCCTTCGGGGACGCTGTGACCAGCCGGCTCTTGGCCTGCATGCCTCTTTGTGGCCCTTGTGCAACCGAAGCCAGTTGGGTTCCTCATTCCACGCCCGACCCTTCCCTCCCGAGGGCCAGAACCTTTAACCCCTCTCCACCTTAACTGGAGATGCCGATGGCGACATTTCCTCCACCCCCGGCAGCCACCAGGTGGCCTAGAGACCGCCCCACGCCGCCCCCTTCAAGCTCCCCAGAAGGACGCCTCCAGCCCGCCGCAATACCAGTCCCGGCGGCCCCAGTTCCATGCACACGCCCAAGTCCTCCAACAGCCGAGGCCGCACGTCTTCTTCCCCCTAAACTCAAGACTCGTCTTCCACGAGTCCCTGCATATTCCTAACGCCCGTTTTTTCTTCTGCTGCAGACCCGGCATTCCATACGTCACCGCATGCCACCTCCTCCTGCCCAGTTTCACCCTCCAATGCCTAACAGTGGGCCGCCTACACAACCAGGCATCTAGCACCGTCTTTCTCCCATTTCCTTCTCCCACGCCCACTATCTGGCTTTTTTCCCCGCTGCCTTGCGACCAGGACGCACCGCTAAACTTCCCCTAGCATACTCAAGATCTGAGCGTCCTTTTCCCCACACTAGCCACTAACAGAGCGTTCTCGCAGGAGCCAGAGACGGGGGCCGCCCCTAGAAGCCTGCGGCTACCTGCGGGGAAGCTACGTTGGCGATGACCCGGGAGCACACAGTCACTCAGTGTCCACTTTGGCAATCCCGGCTGGAGCCCAACTGTTCCGGCTTCTCACGGGGCCTCAGCAGAAACCCAGAATCTGGCCACCCAGGAAGGGCTTTTCCTCTTCCCGGCTTTTGTCCAGACCCGGGCCCGGCCCCCTCAGCCCACCTCCTGGAGCTCCGCCCCCCAGCCCCCGCCAATCGCCGCGGGCCGACCACCCGAGATGGGCGGGGCCATGGGTCGGGGCGGGTCCTTCCACTTGGGGCGAATCCGTGGCCCCGCCTTCCTTGCGCTTGGATGGGGAAAGGCGGACGCTGCTGCGCGGCTGGATTCCGCCACCGCCCCTCTTCTGCTGAAGGACGAGATTGCCACCTGCAGGCTGGGGTGTTGGGCGCGCCGGCGCTGGTGTTCTGAATCCCACGCCGCGAAGGGGTGCCCCGGGCTTTGTAACAACCTAGAGTCAGGCGGAGTGAGTTTCTAGGTCTCCAATAAAGACAAACCGGAGACCGCGCGGCTTGGACCTATCCTGTTCCTGGCACACTCTGGATGTGCCATAGACTGGAACGCACTCGGGCACAAAGAGTGTTCAGGGCAAGCGTGAAGTCACTTTGGGGGCTTCTCCGCACAGCTGGAATGCAAAGAATTGAACAGTTGCGCAAGCAGGCACTCTACAGTAAATTTCACCCACGGCCGATGACTAGGTCTTCAGAGTTAATGTATCTATAATTTCAATTTCTATTGCGTGCTATAAATAATGCAAAAGGAAATGGCAGCACACTCTAGTATTCTTGTCTGGAAAATCCTACAGAGAGCGAAGCGTGACCGGCTAGAGTCCATGAAGTCTCAAGAGTCGGTGGCAACTTGGCGACTAAATAAGGAGAACTGTAAATAAATGCAGTAGTTATTTGCATTAGACAATAAGGTTAATGAAATCATCTGAGTTCCAGTGACATTCAAATAAAGATCTAAGGAGGCCTTAGAAAAGAGTGGATTAAAATAAATTCTGTCCTCTGCAGGAAATTATTTTTAGTGTATTCCTTAATTTTGAAAACATGGAGGGCCGGGGAGAAGTATTTTAGATTATGATTTGTAGGATAAGCCCATGCTTAGTCCAGGATTCAGTGCCCCATATTTATTTATTCTTTTTTTTTTTTAATTTTATTGAAATACGGACATCCTGGAATGAGAAGTCAAGTGAGCCTTAGGAAGCATCACGAAGAACAAAGCTAGTGGAAGTGATGGAATTCCAGCTGAGCTGTTGTAAATCCTTAAAAATGATGCTGTTGAAGTGCTGCACTCAATATACCAGCAAATTTGGAAAACTCAACAGGGGCCACAGGACTGGAAAAGGTCAGTTTTCATTCCAGTCCCAAAGAAAGACAATGCCAAAGAATGTTCAAACTACTGCACAGTTGCACTTATCTCACACACTAGCGAAGTACTGCTCAAAATCCTTCAAGCTAAGCTTCAACAACACAGGAACTGAGAACTTTAAGATGTGCAGACTGGATTCAGAAAAGGCAGAGGAACCAGAGATCAAATTGCCAACATCCCTTGGGTCATAGAAAAAGCAAGAGAGGAGAAGGCAATGGCACCCCACTCCAGTACTCTTGCTTGGAGAATCCCATGGATGGAGGAGCCTAGTGGGCTGCAGTCCATGGGGTCGTTAAGAGTCAGACACGACTGAGCAACTTCACTTTCACTTTCATGCATTGGAGAAGGAAATGGCAACCCACTCCAGTGTTCTTGCCTGGAGAATCCCAGGGAGGGCGGAGCCTGGTGGGGTCGCACAGAGTTGGACAAGACTGAAGTGACTTAGCAGCAGCAGCAGCTGTGGAAAGAGAACTTGGGAGCCCTCTGCTGGCTAGACCAAAGTAGCATAAACAGGGTCTGGTTTTGGACAGTGGCTGGGAACCGTTGTGAACAGCATAAAAACCAACAGAAGGTGCAGCAGGAAAGTCTAGATGATTTTTCTGCTAACAGCTGGGACTTCAGAGAGTCATGGGGTTTCACCCAGTCCTTCAAAATGACATGGTTGCCTTGATTCTTCCTGGAAATGTACTTCATTAAATAAATAGCTCATTAAAAAAGAAGAAGAAAAAGCAAGAGAATTCCAAAAAAAAAATCTGCCTTATTGACTATGCCAAAGCCTTTGACTATGTGGATCACAACAAACTGTGGAAGATTCTTCAAGAGATGGGAATACCAGACCACCTTACCTGCCTCCTGAGAAATCTGTATGCAGTCAAGAAGCAACAGTTAGAACCAGATATGGAACAACAGACTGGTTCCAAATTGGGAAAGGAGTACCTCAAGGCTGTATATTGTCACCCTGCTTATTTAACTTACATGCAGAATACATCATACAAAATGCTTGGGCTGGATAAAGCACAAGCTGGAATCAAGATTGCCAGGAAAAATATCAATAACCTCAGATATGCAGATGACACCACCCTTATGGCAGAAAGTGAAGAAGAACTAAGGATCCTCTTGAAAGTGAAAGAGGAGAGTGAAAAAGTTGGCTTGGAACTCAACATTCAAAAAATGAAAATCATGGCATCCGGTCCCATCACTTCATGGCAAATAGATGGGGAAACAATGGAAACAGTGAGAGACTTTATTTTCTTGGACTCCAAAGTCACTTCAGTTGGTGACTGCAGCCATGACATTAAAAGATGCTTGCTCCTTGGAAAAAAAGCTTTGACCAACCTACACAGCATATTAAAAAGCAGAGACATTACTTTGCTGACAAATGTCCATCTAATCAAAGCTATGGTTTTTCCAGTAGTCATGTATGGATGTGAGAGTTGGACTATAAAGAAAGTTGAGGGCTGAATAATTGATGCTTTTGAACTGTGGTGTTGGAGAAGAGTCTTGACAGTCCCTTTGAACTTCTAGGAGATCAAACCAGTCCATCCTAAAGGAAATCAGCCCTGAATATTCACTGGAAGGACTGATGCTGAAGTTGAAGCTCCAATACTTTGGCCACCTGATTGGAAGAACTGACTCACTTGAAAAGACTCTGATGCTGGGAAAGGTTGAAGGCAGGAGGAGAAAGGGACAACAGAGGATGAGATGGTTGGATGGCATCACCAACTTGATGGACATGAATTTAAGCAGGCTTTGGGAGTTGGTGATGGACAGGGAAGCCTGGTGTGCTGCAGTCATGCGGTCACAAAGAGTCAGACATAACTGAGCAACTGAATTGAACTGGAACTGTCCTGGCACCTCTGGGTATGTCATTTCACTTGCTGATTGAGGATCAAGGTCTAGTCTTGTCTGCCATCTTGGCCCCATTTGTTTCTACTAAGTTTATGTTGTGTTCTTGGGCTATGTCATTCTTTCAAAACTTGTGCCCTGCCCCTTTCCCTCCTGTTACAATGGACATGAGTTTGAGGAAACTAAGGGAGATAGTGAAGGACAGGGAAGCCTGGCATGCTGTAGTCCATCAGGTCACAAAGAGTTTGGCATGACTTAGCAACTGAACCACAACAGTTGATTTACAATGCTGAGCCGATTTCTGCTGTACAGCAAAATGTTTAGATATACATTACATAAATATATTATTCTTTTTTAACGTTCCTTTCCATTATGGTTTATCACAGAACACTGAACATAGTTCCCTGTGCTCTACAGTTGTTGTTTAGTTGCAAAGTCACATCCGACTCTTTGTGACCCCATGGAATGTAGCCCACTTGGCTCTTCTGTCCCTGGGGTTCTCCCAGCAGGAATACGGAGTGGGTTGCGATTTCCTTCTCCACCAAAATTTATTTTTAAAGTTATCTCTAATATTGGATTTTTATTACTCTTGAAAATTATGAAGGGCACTATGCAAACTGTATTTTGGACACTCGAGGGCACTGGTATTTTTCCCAAGAGAAAAGGAAGATTTTTTTACGTTGAAAGAACCTCTTGATGAAGGTGAAAGAGGAGAGTGAAAAAGCCAGTTTAAAACTCAGCATTCAAAAAACTAAGATCATGGTATCCTGTCCCATCACTTCACGGCAAATAGAAGGGGAAAAGTGGAAAACAATGACAGATTTTCTTTTTTTCTTGGGCTCCAAAATCACTGCAGATGGTGATGGCTTGCATGAAATTAAAAGATGCTTGCTCCTTGGGAAGAAAAGTTATGACTGACCTAGCTAGTGTATTAAAAGGCAGAGACATCACGTTGCTGACAAAGGTCCGTAGAGTCAAAGCTATTGGTTTTTCCAGTAGTCATGTACGAATGTGAGAGTTGGACCATAAAAAGGGCTGAGCGCCAAAGAACTGATGCTTTGGAATTGTGGTGCTGGAGAAGACTCTTGAGAGTCCTTTGGCCAGCAAGGAGATCAAACCAATCAATCCTAAAGAAAATGTTTGTGCAGAATTTATTACATATGGTTTTGTTTTTTCATCTTGAATCTGAGACCCCAAATAACCTGAGATTATAAATTTACTTCATATTATATCAGGTTCTTGTGGTTTATTACCCCTTGCCCACTACTAAAATTATTTATAAATGTATACATTCTTGTTCCAGAAAGGATTTAGGGCAGTCTTCAAGATGTATACAATATAGCATGACAGAAGACATTGAGTATAGGTGAAGAAAATGAGGTAAAGACTGAATAAATACAGGAAAGTATACAGAACCAAGGTGAGTTTAATTACAAAATGTATTCCATCAAATCCTGCTGCTGCTGCTGCTGCTAAGTCGCTTCAGTCGTGTCCGACTCTGTGAGACCCCATAGACGGCAGCCCACCAGGCTCCCCCGTCCCTGGGATTCTCCAGGCAAGAACACTGGAGTGGGTTGCCATATCCTTCTCCAATGCATGAAAGTGAAAAGAGAAAGTGAAGTCGCTCAGTCATGTCCAACTCTTTGCGACCCCATGGACTGTAGCCTACCAGGCTCCTCTGTTCATGGGATTTTCCAGGCAAGAGTACTGGAGTGGGTTGCCATTTCCTTCCCCCCATCAAATCCTAAACAGTGCCAAAAGGGGGCTACACATTTGGCTCTAAGCCAATGTGGGAGGCAAGGTGAAACTTAAGAGGGTCTCGGCATCTAAAACAGTGTTTCGTAAGCTAGTAATGTAGGAAGTACTTTTCAACTGAAAAGCTTTTTTTTTAATAGAGTCAGAGAAGTGGCTTATATTAATATATATAGATATATGCACCTTATACTGATACCTCTCATACAGCTATAAAATAAAAAATTTATAAGGAAAATGATTAGGACCAAAACTATAAAAAACGTTACCATTGTGTGTTAGTTCGCTCAGTCGTGTCTGACCCTTTGTAACCCCATGGATTGTAGCTCACCAGGGCTCACTGTCCACGGAATTCTCCAGACAAGAATACCGGAGTAGGTTTCTATCCCCTTCTCCATGGGATCTTCCTGACCCAGGGGTCGAACCTGGGTCTCCTGCATTGCAGGCATATTCTTTACTGTCTGAGTCACCAGGGAAGCCCATATTACCATTTACAACATTAATTAAATGTAATAGATGATAAATGCTGAAATTATATTACTCTTGCAATTTGAATATGAGGCTTTCTGCTCACATTCTGATTCTTTTGAATTTAGCTTGGCTTTTCTATTGGATGCCATGTAAGGATTCATTTAGAAAATCTTCCAGGCTCACAGACATAGAGAACAGACTTGCAGTTGCCAAGGGAGAGAAGGGGCAGGGGAGGAAGGCAGAGTCTAGGAGGAATAGATTGGGGTTTCTGGTTAGCACATGCAACTATCATGTATTGTTGTTCAGCCACTAAGTTGTTTCCAACTCTTTTCAACCCTATGGACTGCAGTGTGCCAGGCTCCTCTGTTCTCCACTGTCTCCCAGAGTTTGCTCGAATTCATGTCCAATGAGTCAGTGATGCTATCTAACCATCTCATCCTCTGCCACTCACTTCTCCTTTTGCTTTCCATCTTTCCCAACATCAGCATCAAAATGTTGAGCTTTAAAAGCCAACTTTTTCACTCTCTTCTTTCACCTTCACCAAGAGGCTCCTTAGTTCCTCTTCACTTTCTGCCATTAGCGTGGTATCATCTGCATATCTGAGACTGTTGATATTTCTCCTGGCAATTCTGATTCTAGCTTGTGAGTCATACAGCCTGGCATTTCACATAATGTATTCAGCATAGAAGTTAAATAAGCAGGCTGACAATATATAGCCTTTATGTACTCCTTTCCCAATTTTGAATGCCAACCCACTTCAGTATTCTTGCCTGGAGAATTTCATGGACAGAGGAGCCTGGCAGGCTACAGTCCATGGGATCGAAAAGAGCTGGACACAATTGAGGGACTAACACACCTATTGTTCCAGGTCTGGTTCTAACTGTTACTTCTTGTCCTGCATACAGGTTTCTCAGCAGACAGATAAGGTGGTCTGATATTCCCATCTCTTTAAAAAATTTTTCACAGTTTGTTGTGATCCACACAGTCAAAGGCTTTAGCATAGTCAATGAAGCAGATGTTTTTCTGTAATTCCCTTGTTTTTCCTATGATCCAACGGATGTTGGCAATTTGATCTCTGGTTCTTCCCCCTTTTCTAAATCCAGTTTGTACATCTGGAATTTCTCTGTTCCTGTGCTGTTGAAGCCTAGCTTAAAGGATTTTACCTTCTAGCATGGTAAAAAGGTTTGCATAAAAGGTTCATATTCATGTGAAATTAATGCAGTTGTGCAGTAGTTCAAACATTCTTTGGCCTTGCCCTTCTTTGGGATTGAAATGAAAACTGACCTTTTCCAGTCCTGTGGCCACTGCTGAGTTTTCCGAATTTGCTGGAATATTGAGTGCATCAATTTAACAGCATCATCTTTTAGGATTTTAAATAGTCCTGGTCCCATTACTTCATGGCAAATAAAAGAGGGAAAATTGGAAGCAGTGACAGATATTATTTTCCTGGGCTCCAAAATCACTGTGGTCAGTGACTGCAGTCATGAAATTAAAAAACGCTCATGTATAGAATGGATAAACAACAAGGTCCTACTGTACAGTACAGGGAACTATATTCAATATCCTGTGATAAGCCATAATGGAAAAGAATATACAAAAGAATGTATACATATATATGTATAATTGAATCATTTTGCTAAAAGCAGAAACACAAGATTGTAAATCAAATATGTGTTGATAAAAACAGACCACAACCAATTTTGTTTGATTTATATTGCGTGCCTTGACACCATTTGCCTTTTGTTTGGCCAATAAGAAAATCTGAATATTTTAATATTACCAGGTCCCAAATATTATAAACACAAATATAAACATGTGCCATGAAATTTCAGTTCAGTTCAGTCACTCAGTCGTGTCCGACTCTTTGCGAGCCCGTGAACCGCAGCATGCCAGGCCTCCCTGTCCATCACCAACTGCCAGAGTCTACCCAAACTCATGTCCATTGAGTCGGTGATGCCATCCAACCACTCATCCTCTGTTGTCCTCTTCTCCTCCTGCCTTCAATCTTTCCCAGCATCAGGGTCTTTTCAAATGAGTCAGTTCACATCAGGTGGCTAAAGTATTGTAGTTTCAGCTTCAGCATCAGTCCTTCCAATGAATATTCAGGACTGATTTCCTTTAGGATGGACTGGTTGGGTCTCCTTGCAGTCCAAGGGACTCTCAAGAGTCTTCTCCAACACTACAGTTCAAAAGCATCAATTCTTCAGTGCTCAGCTTTCTTTATAGTCCAACTCTCACATCCATACATGACTACTGGAAAAACCATAGCCTTGACTAGATGGACCTTTGTTGACAGAGTAATGTCTGTGCTTTTTAATATGCTGTCTAGGTTGGTCATAACTTTCCTTCCAAGGAGTAAGCATCTTTTAATTTCATGGCTGCAGTCACCATCTGCAGTGATTTTGGAGCCCCAAAAAATAAAGTCAGCCACTGTTTCCCCATCTATTTGCCATGAAGTGATGGGACCAGATGCCATGATCTTAGTTTTCTGAATGTTGAGCTTTAAGACAACCTTTTCACTCTCCTCTTTCACTTTCATCAAGAGGCTCTTTGGTTCTTCTTCACTTTCTAGAACTGTGAGGAAATAAACTTCTGTCATCTAAGCCACCCAAGTCTGTGGCCTTTTACAGCAAACTAATTCAAGCCTGTGGGCTTTCCTGGTGGCTCAGACAGTAAAGGATATTCCTGCAATGCAGGAGACCCAGGTTGGATCCCTGGGTTGGGAAGATCTCCTGGAGAAGGGAATGGCAATGCACTCCAGTATTCTTGCCTGGAGAATTCCCTGGACAGAGGAGCCTGGTTGGCTACAGTGCATGGGCTCGCAAAGAGTCAGACAGGACTGAGAGACAATAACAACAATGCAAACATGTATTGAGAGTAGTTGAAGCCATACAGTGACTGAGATCATCTAGAAATAGAGTGAGAAGAAAGGTCTGCCTCTGCAAGAACTCTGGAGAACACTTACTATCTCTAGGAGCCAGGTGAAGAAGTCCTGCAAAGAGAATGAGAAGGACTTTCGGTGGTGTGGTAGAAGAGTCAGCAGAGCCCAGTGGAGAGCCAAAGGAAGAGAAAGTTACCATAATGGAGGAAGTGCTACAGAGAGGTCAACGAAGACAAAGCCTGAAAATAATTTTGGTAAGCAGAATGCACTTTAAGAAGAGTAATTCCAGCAGAATGATTTTGGTATAAGCCATACTGCAGGACACTGGTCCCCAACCTTTTTGGCACCAGGGACCAGTTTCGTGGAATACAGTTCTTCCATGGGTAAGGCGGGAGGGTAGGGGTGGGGGAGTCGAGGGGGTGGTTTTGAGATGATTCAAGCACATTACGTTTATTGTGCACTTTATTATTATTATATCAGCTCCACCTCAAGATCCTCAGGCATTAGACCCTAGAGGTTTCAGACCCCTGTTATAGGAGACTGAAATGTGAATGGGAGGTTGGGGAAGGGAGACATGAAAACTTTTTCAAGAAGACTGATTTCAAGTGAAGAAGCGTGCTTTATTAAGTCTTGCATGTGTGTTGTGTCCAACTCTTTGTGACCCCATGGACTGTAGCCCGCCAAGCTCCTCTGTCTATAGTATTATCCAGGCAAGAATTTGGAGAAGGAAATGGCAACCCACTCCAGTGTTCTTGCCTGGAGAATCCCAGGGATGGGGAAGCCTGGTGGGCTGCTGTCTATGGGGTGGCACAGAGTCTGACACGACTGAAGCAACTTAGCAGCAGCAGCAGCAGAATGCAAAAGTGTAAATGAAACCAAGTAAAAACCCAACAGTTAAAAACCCTGGTTTGGATTCCAGTGAGACCACAAATGAATGGAATGATTAGGGCAAGTTATAGAAGTACTCTGGTTTTTCCAGTGGTCATGTATGGATGTAAGAGTTGGACTGTGAAGAAAGCTGAGTGCCTGAGAATTGATGCTTTTGAACTGTGGTGTTGGAGAAGACTCTTGAAAGTTCCATGGACTGCAAGGAGATCCAACCAGTCCATTCTAAAGGAAATCAGTCCTGGGTGTTCTTTGGAAGGAATAATGCTAGAGCTGAAACTCCAGTACTTTGGCCACCTCATGCGAAGAGTTGACTCACTGGAAAAGACTCTGATGCTGGGAGGGATTGGGGGGCAGGAGGAAAAGAGGACGACAGAGGATGAGATGGCTGGATGGCATCACTGACTCGATGGACATGAGTTTAGTGAACTCGGGAGTTGGTGATGGACAGGGAGGCCTGGCATGCTGCAATTCATAGGGTCGCAAAGAGTCGGACACGACTGAGCGACTGAACTGAACTGAACTGAATAGAAGTACTCTTGCCTTCAATTACCCATGCACCTTCCAGCAACAAAGAATCTTCAAGGCAGTTGAAAATTAAGTTTCTGGTCTCTATTTTAGGAGAATAGTTATTTGGCTTTTAGTTCTGCTCTGGTAATTCTGTGACTCATTCAAGGGTTAAATCTTGGAAACGTCCAGTCCAAGGAGTAGTTGAAAAGCAACTGTTGCTAGGTGTATTCTGGTAGCTAATTTTTTTTCCCTCCCTAGGTAACTGAATCCTTCATCGCCTGTGGTCACTTCTCTGCTTCAACTCGCTTTTTCCTGCCTGTTTTCATGTCTGGGCTAGATTGGTACTCCCTTCTTCCTCTTCTGTGTTCCTTTCAGTCAACTATCAGCTGTTACCCTCTTCCCTCTGAGATATTCATAGTAGAAATAAATGCATTAAAACAACAACAAAAAAGAATACTAGAGTGGGTTGCCAGGCCCTTCTCCAGGGAATCTTCCTGATACAGGGATCAAACCCATGTCTCCCTGTGGCTCCTGCATTGTAGGCAGATTCTTTACCACTGAGCCATCGGGGAAGCCCTTATAAAGTCTTAGTAAGTATAATTTCTGATGATTGCATAATTGCCCATCACTTGATTGTATTCCTTTTATGTTTGTGTTGATTAGAAATGTTTCCTTATTTATCTATTTACTTATTACTATTTTAAATAACTGTGACAAGGATATTTTATTTATCTGGCTCAATCAGGTCTTAGTTGAAGCATGCAAAGAGCTTCATTATATCATTTGAGAACTTTTCATTGCAGTGCCAGACTCTCTAGTTGTAGTAAACAGGCTGGTACGTGGGCTTAGTTGGCACAGGGTCAGTAATTGGGGTGTGTGGGCTTAGTTGCTCCATGGCATGTGAGGTCTTAGTTCCCTGACCAGGAATCGAACCCACATCTGCTGCTGCTACTGCTGCTAAGTCACATTAGTCATGTCCAACTCTGTGCAACCCCATAGACGGCAGCCCACCAGGCTCCTCTGTCCCTGGGATTCTCCAGACAAGAATACTGGAGTGGGTTGCCATTTCCTTCTCCAATGCATAAGAGTGAAAAGTGAAAGTGAAGTCGTTCAGTCATGTCCGACTCTTAGCAACCCCATGGACTGTAGCCTACCACGCTCCTCCGTCCATGGGATTTTCCAGATAAGAGTACTGGAGTGGGTTGCCATTGCCTTTTCCAAAACCCACATCTCCTGCATTGCAAGTGGATTCTTAACCACTGGACCACAAGGCAAGTCCTGACAAAGATATTTAGATATCCTTTATTTTACACTCAAATCAATTTCTTAAGTTAGATTGCTAGAATTAAAATAGTTGAATCAAGGAGTACAAACATTTTTAGGGTGTTTATTAGATCCATCAAATTATTATTTAGGAGGGATATATACCAATTTATGTCTTTATGTGCAGTGTAAGAGAGTTCCGATTTCATTACATCCTACCCAGAAATGAATTTTGTGATTTTTAAAAGCATCCTTATATTACCTATGAAAGGGAACGATGCCTCCCTAGACAGCTGGCTGGTTCTAGGTACATTTGTGTCAGCATGTGAGGAAATGCTCAAAAAGTGATGGAGGCATGTTAAGTGGACTCAGAAGCCAGCTGGAAGGGGCTCTCACTGAGCAAACTGGGAACAACTTGAGCATCAAAAAGAATGGTGTCAGTAATAAATTATAACATATTAAAAGAAATCCTCACAAATTCATACTGATAGTGTTAAAAGATAAACTGAGGCATGTTACCATTTTTAGGAGTTTATTTGACTGAGAATTGGTCATCACCAAATGGAAAGTGGTTAAGAGCACTCCATAGAAAGGGGCTAGAGGAAAAGACTTTCATAGAGAAGAGGCAGAGGCAAAGCAAGGAACTTTATTTAATTGGCTATGGCTTAAGCTAATGGCTTATTCAAGAAAGCCTAGGTGGCTGTTTTTGATTTTGACCCTAGGTTTTGAATTCCTAACCTTGAGGCATTAGAGGCTTAGGTTTTGGTTTGCTTACACATGCTACTAAGGCACTGGAACTGCCTCAGTTTAATGGCTTCCTTATTTAATTCATTTAATATTTCTAATCAATATATAAAAAAAGAAAGACTAAGACTATTTTCTGTACAAGTACAGCTAATACATATAGAGGAATATAAGCATAGTACTGTCATAAGAACAATAGACTCAGCAAAAATTATAAACATGTGCCCTGATTGTTAGCGAAAGGAGTGTGTGGATCTGGCTGCTTGCTGCTCAAAAGCTGACAAACAAGCCAGATTAGTGGAAAGGAAAGTTTGTTTGTTCACATGCTGGCAACTGGAGTTGGGGAGGGTGACAGACATCTGTCCAAAGGCCGACTCCCCCCGACTCCAGCCACCCCGGCCCACAACACCCCCACCTCCCACAAGCAGTGGGTGAGGAGAGCTTCTAAAAACAGAGTGGTGGTGGGAGGGGTTGCTACATGCACAAACAGCATAGTCGTCTCTAACAGTCAGCTTCAAATTTGTCATCAGTGGTCTGACCAGCATTATCTTGATTGTTTTAGGTACAATTAATCTTCAGTTCCAGGGTCCATTTGTTCCCATTTTGAATTGTGGCAGCTCACGTCCTGGGTACAGTCTGGTCATCATGTCATTAACTTCACCTGGTGTTTGGTATCTATATGACAGTTCATAGGCTATGATAACCCAGAATATTATCTACAGCCCTTGAGAAAGAACTAAAGGTCCTTGACTATGCTTAATGACTACATTATTATTATCTAGTCTCCTTTGACTGTTTTCCTTTGTTTTCACATGTTCTCATTTCTCTGATTAAACTTACTCTTTGATTAAAGTTTTCCACAGGCAAGAGGCAGGTAGATGACATGGTGAAGGGAGGGTCCTGCTCCGTTTCATGATGAGTTTTTTTCTTTTTACTATATATATATATAATCTATTTTAAGTATAATTGATTTACAACCAATGAGAGTTTTAGAGGAGAATGTTTACACAAATATCTCTCTGCTGTTGCTACTGCTGCTGCTAAGTCGCTTCAGTCGTGTCCGACTCTATGCAACCCCATAGACGGCAGCCCACCAGGCCCTGCCATCCCTGGGATTCTCCAGGCAAGAACACTGGAGTGCGTTGCCATTTCCTCCTCCAATGCATGAAAGTGAAAAGTGAAAGTGAAGTCACTCAGTTGTGTCCGACCCTTAGCGATCCCATAGACTGCAGCCTACCAGGACCCTCCATCCAGGGGATTTTCCAGGCAAGAGTACTGGAGTGGGTTGCCATTGCCTTCTCCGAAATATCTCTCTACAGATATATAATTCAACTGGAGTTAATTTTGATGTCTGGAACGAGTTGAGAATGTAAACTGATTTTTTTCCCCTGTTTTCTGTCTCCTTTTCACAGAAATTAAACTGTATGCCAATACATATATTAGACTGTAAGCTTCTTGAGGACATGGACTATGTCCTGTTCACAGTTTTATCCCTTGTGCAGAATTAACACATTTTCCATCAAATTAGTCACTCAAAAAATATTCATCAAATAACTGTTTTGTTTACCATTATTAAGTTAAACCAGGAGGACCTTAGACAGACTTGGCTCTAATGTCCTAGTAGCCTAAGTAAGCAAACCAAAACCTAAGCCTGTAATAACTCGAGGTTAGAAATTTGAAACCAAAGGGTAACCAATTACCAATAGCCACCTAGGCTTTCCTAAATAAGGCAACGGCCTAAGCTAGAGTCAATCCATTTTCTTGCATTGCCTCTTTGTAAGTCTATGCCCAAATTTCTGTTGCCAGAGTGCTTCTAACCACTTTGCATTTGGTGACGCCCCATTCTTGCTCAAATAAACCCTTGAAGGTTTTAATATGCCTCAGTTTATCTTTTACCATGTATGGAGTTTCTTTATTTACTAGGGTCTTAGTTGGACTATCCTGTTCATATCATGTCTTGGTCTAATTTATACTTTGTTGTAGGTTTATGAAATATTAACATCACCAGGCTAGTTACAAGGGGGTAGTTCTTTTTGCGTCTTTTAAAATGTTTGTTTCTGGAAAGCATAGACATTTACGAGCTGAGGAGGAGTCACTGGAAAAAGAGAGGTTGAAGATATGGTGTCATCTCCTGTAATAGGGAAGAAATTTTGTACTCTACTACAGCTGCTGCTACTGCTAAGTCGCTTCAGTCATGTCTGACTCTGTGCAACTCCATAGATGGCAGCCCACCAGGCTCCCCCATCCCTGGGATTCTCCAGGCAAGAACACTGGAGTGGGTTGCCATTTCCTTCTCCAATGCATGAAAGGGAAAAGTGAAAGTGAAGTCACTCAGTCGTGTCCGACTCTTAGCGACCTCATGGACTGCAGCCTACCAGGCTCCTCCATCCATGGGATTTTCCAGGCAAGAGTACTGGAGTGGGTTACCATTGCCTTCTCTGACTCTACTACAAGTTAACCACTAAAGGGATATTACGTCTAAGCTTCTGTGCATGTGTATTCAGTTGTGTCTGACTCTACTGTAGTCTGCCAGGCTCCTCTGTCCGTGGGTTTCTCCAGGCAAGAATACAGGAGTGGGTTGCCATGTCCTCCTCCAGGGGATCTTCCCTGATCAAGGGATTGAACCTTCATCTCTTCTGTCACCTGCATTGGCAAGCACGTTCTTTACCACTAGCATCACCTGGGGAGCCCTGCCTATGAGCTTAAATTACACATAATAACCCATCTCCAGGAACTTTGCCTCCTAGGTAATGAGCATTAAACTAAATTGCCTTTATTTAGCACATAGGAAACAACCCTGACCAGGCACAATGCAGGGAGGAAAAAATTAACACATCCCCTTAGGGGGCTGACTGGAATCTGGAAATGTTTGACTTTACTCCTTTTCCTTTTAGTATAAAAGAATCCTAAATTTTAACTCAGGCAAGATGGTTCTTTAGGGTATGAGTCTACCATCTTCTTGGTTTGCCGGCTTTCTGAATAAAGTCACTATTTCTTGACCCAACAACTTGTCTCTCCATTTACTGGCCTGTTATGCTGCAGCAGTATGAGCTTGGACTTGGTGACTTCCAAGGGGAGAGACGAGAAGGTGGATTGTGAGCTGGGAGGATTGAACTGGGGAAGAAGGGGCTCTTTTTACTCAGAGGGCAGGAGTCAGGCCAGAGTGGATGTATGCATGTGCATACTCAGTGGCGTCAGACTCTTTGTGACCCCATGGACTGTAGCTTGCCAGGCTCCTCTGTCCAAGGCATTTCCCAAGCAAGAATTCTGGAGTGGGTTGTCATTTCCTTCTCCAGGGGATCTTCCTGACCCAGGGATCAAACCCATGCCTCCTGCATTGGCAGGTGGATTCCTTACTGCTGCCCCACCTGGGAAGCGGTAAGGGTGGATGTGGATGCAGGTAAATGTGGAAGGGGTGGTTAGGCAGTTAGGGATTGCACTGAATAACTCAGTCTATTCCACTCAGGTAGAATAAGATTCTCTTGCTGAGAATAATATAACACGGGTAGAGGGGTGGTGGTGGCGGTGGCGGCTATTGCAGAAGTGAGGAATGGAAGAGGAAGTTGACTACCAATTCTCAGGGTAATTGCTGAGGCGCTCAGCTGAGGATGGTAACTGAGATTTATACCTCTACCAGACTTCAGGCTTCCATGCTACTGTCCAGTGGCTCCAAAGATCCAACTCAAGGAAAACTGGGTGAGAATTTGCCAAAACTCTTGGGGGAAATAGGCCTGCAGAATTTAATTAAAATAGCACCTCACTTTGGGGTTCATTTCCCTTCTGACTGCTCCTGCCAACTTCCACATCCTGTCAGCAGGACAAAATGATGGGTAACGAGAGCCAGGCTGAGCAAGTCGGGGCTTGGTAACCTTATGTGCACCAGTCTTTGTACCACAAAACTTGAATAAAAATTAGCTATAGCGCTAACATCACTGGATTAGACACATTGTGCGAATGCTTTACGTACAATATTTTACCTAACCTTCACAAAACTATCTGTGAAGGCTACTATCGTTAGCCCCACTTTACAGATAAGAGGTCTAGAGCCTGAAGAAATTGGTAATTTGTTTAAGATCTGCTGCTGCTGCTGCTGCTAAGTTGCTTCAGTCGTGTCCGACTCTGTGCGACCCCATAGATGGAAGCCCACCAGGCTGCCCGTCCCTGGGATTCTCCAGGCAAGAGTACTGGAGTGGGTTGCCATTTCCTTCTCCAATGCGTGAAAGTGAAAAGTGAAAGGGAAGTCGCTCACTAGTGTCCGACTCTTAGCGACCCCATGGACTGCAGCCTACCAGGCTCCGCCGTCCACGGGATTTTCCAGGCAAGAGTACTGGAGTGGGGTGCCATTGCCTTCTCCGTGTTTAAGATCACGTGACCATTTAGCAGCATCTCTCAAGTCTAACAGTGTTCGCTCTAGGCACAAGTGTCAGTCCGTAAGAAAGCTGAGCGCGGTAACATTCAGTTCAGTTCAGTTCAGTCGCTCAGTCGTGTCCCATTCTTTGCGATCCATGGACTGCAGCACGCCAGGCTTCCCTGTCCATCACCAACTCCCGGAGCTTACTCAAACTCATGTCCATTGGGTTGGTGATGCCAACCAACCATCTCATCCTCTGTCGTATGAGTGCCCATATTATCGAAAACATACGGTAACCACAGTCCTGCCTGCACCCGTCTGGTGACCCGGCACGCGTGATACTCACGCGCGCAGTCGCCGTGGCTTCCTCTAGGAAGGCAGGCGGCTTAATCTCGGTCAAGGTGTCGAGCACGACTCTATCTGGGCTGGATTCCTTCTGCCTGAGCGTCTGATCCGAACGTCGTGAGGGCGGGGTACGGAGGGCGGAGCCACCGTCCGGAGAGTTGCCGATTGGAGGGGAGGAGGAACAGGGGGCGGAGCCTCGGTGAGAGGCTAGAAGCCGCAGCAACCATGTAAGTAGCTTTGCTTCCTGCCGCAACCGCCGGCGGCCTGAGTACCGCGGCGCTAGGCTCCTTGCACCTGGATCTGGTGAACCCGAGGCTGGGGTGGAGGGTGGCCTGCGGGGCTGGGGCGGGAAGCGCAGGTAAGGGAGGGACTTGGCACGCGGACGGTTGGGCCTGAGTGGGGAGAAGAAGGCGGGTTTAGGAAGCTCTATGGCCGGAGCGGAGGGGAACTCTGAAGTGAAGGCGACAGCTGGGCTTCACAACTAGGGCTGAGGCCGGGCTGCGGCGGAGGCCGGGTAAGGAAGGGCAGAGAACCTGTGCTCCAATTCGGGCGGCTCCCCTGATTCTCCGGCTTCCCCTTGTGTGGCGAGTGGGGAAGGGATCCGGGTGGGACTGTCTTGAAGAGGTTTCCTTGGAAGCATTTGAAGTTCCCTTGCTCCTGTCTTGTCCCGTGTATTTGAGCTTATTTCTGAGGTCCCTAGTCCAGTTCCTCCTCTCTCTGATGGATAAGCTCTGAGCCTGTGTTTCAGAGGTACATACTTAGACTAGACAAAATAGTTCCTAATGTACAGAAACGATACCAATAGTGAGGTTTCAAATATGTATTTACCTCCGATAGTGCTTGTCTGCTCTTTGAAACCGTTCCGTTTGTACCTGTGTCAGTCTCTTGAGGAGAAGACCTGATTTCCCAATTAGTATTTTCCCCTTGCTTAGAACGTTCCCAACAAGAGGATGAAAATGGAAAATTTTTAGGAAATCAGGGGTCTTCTGGTTTATATATGTTATTATTGAGACATTCAAGAAATATGAGAAATACTGGAATTCAGTATGTCATTTCTGTTTATCTGATGAGTATTTATTAAATTATAAGGTACTGATTCAGTGCACATTCTTGTAAAATTACTCCGATATTGATAGGAGAGGTCGTCTTTTGTTATATCGTAGTGTTTTGTTTCTGATTTATTTGAATCTTGTTTTCTAGCATTCCCAAACTCCCACTGTCAGAATTCTTACAAAAAATATTCTTAATTTCTTTCTGTTGGATTCGAGTTTGTGACAGAGGTGAGCAGGTTAAGTTTCTGTTGAAGAGCAAGACTACTCTCCCATGTCCTCTTTTTCTTCTTTCTGGGAAGAAGAATATGGATCATGTGGTTTTCCTTTAGAAAGCCTCCATCTGTTGGTTTGTCAGTCAACAATTGAACACAAAAAATCTTTGTAGATGGAAACTAACATTTCTAGTGTTCAGCTGTCCTGCATTGTTAGATATATTTTGAGTATCTTTTTTTTTTTTAAACATTGTACTTTTTTTAAGTCATTGTAGAAATAACTGAACTGATACTTGGGTTTTTCTGTCTGCTAAGATTTTGATTTGACTGATGGAGTAGGCTTATTTTCTAAATGTCAATTCCTGACAAGCCTTTTGATAGTGCTTAGTGGATCTGCATATACAAGTCTGCAAAGGAGAAGAGGCAATGTGTTGGTGATACATGAGAGAGGTCTTTGAATGAGTTAAGTGAATACTTCTGGTTACCTCTCAGATAGTAAAGAATCCTAGTTCATGTCACAGACAGTTATTATTAAGCTACCAGAGAAAGAGTTGTAAGGTAGTTTTTTCTTGGTCATGATATCATTATATAAATATTATGATTAACTCTGTGTGATTGTATCTTTTAGAGACTACATCGGTCAGTGTTTTCATGGTAATTTTTATCCTCACATCTCCAAAGTCTAATAATTTAAAGTTTGTTTGTGAGTGACTCTTAGGTGTGATGCTAAGACTGTCCAGGAAGGTTGCTTTACTCCTCTCATGTTACTTGTGTCAAAGCAGAGTGTAGGATGTTCTCTGAGGCCTTCAGGTTGTTACTGCTGTCACCTCTCTTTTTACTTTTTTGAGTTTACACTTGGTCAGTCAATCATCAGCTAATTTCCCAACCCTTTCTGCAGGAGTGTGGGTTGTCAGGACACTTTCGAAGGATGTGTCCTTTCCCTCCTTCCTTCCTCCTCTTCTCCTCCTGTCCCTTCCTCTTTTTCTTCCCCTCCACCCCGTTCCAATAAATGTTTGTTGCCAAAATTCTTTTTGTCAGTGGTTTTATTTTTGTTTTGTTTAATGAACAATTAAATTATTATTCAGGCAACATCCTTAACAGTTAGAATTCAAATAGACCAGAATTGAAAGTCTGTGAAGAGCTACAAAATAATTTTGCTCTAAAAATGAATTCTGTGCCTTTTATGGGCAAGTACTCTGCTAAAAGTGCTTCACATACACTATCCCACTTAGTCACACTATGCCTCAGTTTCCACTATGTAAAATGAGGATGGTGATATATATCTTACAGGGCTCTTAAGGTGGGTTTACTCAGCTAAGAAATTTCATAGTCAAAATTTGAAACCAAGAGTGTATGCCTCCAAAACCATTACAAACTTGAAGTACCTCTTTCATTAAAAGAGGAAATAATTAGATAAAAAATGCTGCCCTCAGGGGGAAAAAAGTAATTCTGGAGTGAAACTTGGCGTCTAGTTATAGTTGGACCACTGAATAGCTTATGTGACCCTCGAGAAAGTTGTTTTAGGGTCAGTGTACATTGGTTGCCTCAGAGGTAAAATGTAGTAATAAGGCCAGTTTTGTGTTCCAGGCATTTATGGAAATGAAATGAGATGGTAGGTAAGATTTTGAAAGTGAAGAGCATTTTATAAGAGTGTGGTGTCCTCGTAAATACAAGATTACAAGCTATAGCATTCTAATAAGTTATGCGTAGTTCCTGGTCTTCTCTTTTATTTGAAGTATTTATCAATATGGCAGAAAATAGACATCTGTGCTTTTCTGTTACCTGCATCTGAGGATGTAGGTAACAGTCCTTTGGTTGAATTATGATTTTTGGTTATTTAGAAGAAAAAGCACTTTAAGATCTTCATTTTAATGCCTATATGAGTTTAGACTTAAGGAGAAAAACCAGGCTTCTGTGCCTAGGAGGACATTTAATGGGGATCAGCTTGTTGGTTTAGATCATTCTCATAGCTGATGAGTCAGTTTGAGATAACTTTTGAGGTTATATAGAAATGTCATTAGAGGATGACTTTTATTTCCCGTTCTTGGAAGTATTTATTTTTTGATACTTTTTAAAAAAGCAAACATTGGAATAAGTAAAATAAAACTTTGAAGAATTTGTATGCTTTTGTAAAACCAGTTTACTGCCCCCCCCAACTTTAAAGAGCTGTTTCTTTTTCAAGAAAAAAAATCTTAGAATGAAAAACATATAAATAAAGTGAAAAATCTTTTTTTCCTTTTTGCCTGTTCACATTTTTTCCTTGCCTTCAAATTTTTAATACTTTTGGGGTTTTTTTGTGTGTGTGTTTGAAACTACAAATACATATACATAAAATACAAATACCTAAAAATATATTAATTTTGAAAATGAGATTGACTGTAAACGTTCCTAGTTTTAGATAATTGAAACTCTTCCTTATGATCTAGACTGCAGTGTTTTCAAGTATTGATTTGGAACGTATGCTGAAGTAGACTTAAGTACTCTGGTTTTCTTAGGTGTGAGTTTTTGAAGTCAGATTTCTAGACTTGGGTGCTATTTGGGCTTCCTGAGGAACTTACTTTTGCTTATTTCTTTTGTTTATTAGACTCATGAAATGGCCACAGATGATAAGACTTCCCCAACATTGGACTCCGCTAATGACTTGCCTCGGTCTCCTACCAGTCCTTCTCATCTCACACACTTTAAACCTCTGACTCCTGATCAGGACGAGCCTCCTTTTAAATCAGCGTATAGTTCTTTTGTCAATCTCTTTCGATTTAACAAAGGTAAGACCTGTTAAAGATCAGACATCCTGCCATCTTGATTCTCTGAAATTCTCTTGTTAACTTTCATGCTGTGTCTTTACAAGAAAGTGAATATTAACTAGGAAGTAGCCTTCATCATAGGTCCTTGGGTTTAATTACATAAGAAAAGAAAGCTAGAGTTTTCTCTTTAATCTTAGTAATTATTGGAATGGAAAGTTGGAATTGAAAACTAAATGTTAAAACGAGGTTAAAGTTAGCATCATCATTTTTTTTCCCTTTGTTAATATATCTGTATTGAAAAAGCAAGAGAGTTCCAGAAACACATCTATTTCTGCTTTATTGACTATGCCAAAGCCTTTGACTGTGTGGATCACAATAAACTGTGGAAAATTCTGAAAGAGATGGGAATACCAGACCACCTGATCTGCCTCTTGAGAAATCTGTATGCAGGTCAGGAAGCAACAGTTACAACTGGACATGGAACAACAGACTGGTTCCAAATAGGAAAAGGAGTATGTCAAGGCTGTATATTGTCACCCTGCTTATTTGACTTCTATGCAGAGTACATCATGAGAAACGTTGGGCTGGAAGAAGCACAAGCTGGAATCAAGATTGCTGGGAGAAATATCAATAATCTCAGATATGCAGATTATACCACCATTATGGCAGAAAGTGAAGAGGAACTAAAAAGCCTCTTGATGAAAGTGAGAGGAGAGTGAAAAAGTTGGCTTAAAGCTCAACATTCAGAAAACGAAGATCATGGCACGTGGTCCCATCACTTCATGGGAAATAGATGGGGAAACAGTGGAAACAGTGGCAGACTTTATTTTTTTGGGCTCCAAAATTACTGCAGATGGTGATTGCAGCCATGAAATTAAAAGATGTTTACTCCTTGGAAGGAAAGTTATGACCAACCTAGATAGCATATTGAAAAGCAGAGACATTACTTTGCCAACAAAGGTCCGTCTAGTCAAGGCTATGGTTTTCCCAGTAGTCATGTATGGATGTGAGAGTTGGACTGTGAAGAAGGCTGAGTGCTGAAGAATTGATGCTTTTGCACTGTGGTGTTGGAGAAGACTCTTGAGAGTCCCTTGGACTGCAAGGAGATCCAACCAGTCCATTCTAAAGGAGATCAGTCTTGTGTGTTCTTTGGATGGAAAGTACTTTGGCCACCTCATGTGAAGAGTTGACTCATTGGAAAAGACTCTGATGCTGGGAGGGATTGGGGGCAGAAGGAGAAGGGGATGATAGAGGATGAGATGGCTGGATGGCATCATGGACTCGATGGACATGAATTTGAGTGAACTCCAGGAGTTGGTGATGGACAGGGAGGCCTGGCGTGCTGCGATTCATGGGGTGGCAAAGAGTCGGACATGACTGAGCGACTGAACTGAACTGAAGTCCATAGGATGGACTTTGCTCTTTTAGAGGTTAATAGCCAAAAGATTTTAATGAAAGCAATAAAACTAAAGAATGAGCACATGGGAGGAAGGGTTCATATTTTTCAAAAATTAAAAGCTGTCAGCAGGCTTGTTAATCTGTTTAATACATTTAATGATATCAAATGAAAATTGTTTTTAAAATGAGCTCTTTTTAAGTAATATGTTTTTTACTCATTAGAATAGTTAAAAAACATGGTCTACATCTTTTGCTTTATATTTGACAATATTGTTTGAAATGTGTTAGAAAGTAATCCCTCTTGTTGAAAGGGATTTATGGATTAATAGTTTAACTCAGTGGAAATTTTAATAGTATTAACTGACTTTTATTAGCAGGCATGTTTAAAGCTCTGTAAAATCTCCCATTAGTCCAAAATTTTGAAAACAGTAATCTTTTTTTTTTTTTTTTAAAGAAATCTGAACAGTCTTATTTTGAATAATTCTGAATTTATGTAAAAATTAGGAAAATAATACAGGACGTTCTCATATATCCCTACACCCTGTTTTCCCTGTAATTAACATCTTACATTGGTAGAGTATGTTTATTATAATCAGTGAGCCATTATTGACAAAATATTACTAACTGAAGTATGTGTTTTATTCATATTTCTCCAGTTTCTACTAATGTCCTTTTTGTGTTCCAGGATCCTGCAGGGATACATTACATTTACAATAGTCTTTTTATTAAGCAAATGTTTATTGAGCACCTGCTGTCCACTGGGCACTATGTTAATAGTCAAGGAAAGTGAAGTGAAGTCGCTCAGTCGTGTCCGACTCTGTGCGACCCCATGGACTGTAGCCCACCAGGCTCTTCCATCCATGGGATTTTCCCGGCAAGGGAACTGGAGTGGGTTGCCATTTCCTTCTCCAGGGGATTTTCCCGACTCAGGGATCGAACTCCGGTCTCCCTCATTGCAGGCAGACGCTTTACCCTCTGAGCCACCAGGGAATCTATCCCATAAATGAAATAGAATAACAAAAGATCCCAGCTTTCATGTGGAGCTTGCATTCTATTTCCTTAACATGCTCAACTTTTTAGTGAAAAGTAAAACACATCGAAGGTCACATGTACCAAGGATGTAATTATTGGCCTGTAATTTTGCCACCTGTTTTGAATTTTTTTTTAACCCTAAGTTTTACTTAGGTATGTGATACAAGTATACATTCTTTCCTGAAAAATCTCATCTATTTCCTTTTCTTTGCTGAGCTCTTGAGTCTTAGTTTTTCCAATAATTCCAAGCTTTCCTTTGCTACAGAGAGAGGAGAAGGGGGCCAGGGAGAGCAACAGTCTCTGAGTGGAAGTTGGACCAGCCCTCAGCTCCCTTCAAGAACACAATCTGTGAGATCACCTACACCTTATAAAAAGCGGCTTAATGAGGAGTTCCAGCGTCGATCTTCAGTGTTAGGTATGATACTGTTCGCATTTCATTCCTCTCTGAGTATTAGACTTTTCCCAGTCGTTGTGTTTCCCAGGTTGTTAATTGACTTAACTTTTTTGCTATTTGGAATGGTCAGGTACTCTTGAGAATTAATGAAACTTACCTGGATAGTGAAATAATTTGTTGATACCTAAACAGAAGTTCTTAAAACATTTCATTAAACTTTAATTTGGGCTTTCCAAGTGATGCTAGTGGTAAAGAACCTACCTATCAATGTAGGAGACATAAGAAATATGGGGTAGATCTCTGGGTTGGGAAGATCCCCTGGAGGAGGACATGGCAACCCACTCCAGTATTCTTGCCTGGAGAATCTCAGCAACAGAGGGATCTCCAGGGAATCCTGGTGGGCTACAGTCCATAGGGTTGCAAAGAGTTGGACATGACTGAAGTGACCTAGCAAACAAGAGTTCTTAAACATTTCAGTAAACTTTAATTTGGACAAGGCAGAGATCTCTTGACTGGTGGTTTTTTGTTTTTGTTTTTGATTAATTACTTGCTTGGGTTTCAGCAGAGGACAGTTTGCAACACCCCCAGGAGAACTCAGGTTGGTTTGAACTTTGTGATTGCTACATCTGTTCTTGGGGTGGCCAGTGTAATGTGATGTGCATGCCGCTGGTTGCAGAAGTCTCTCAGTTCCATCAGTGGGCTGCCACTTGCTCTTGGCTTTCTGTCCTTGTCGGGGTGCAAACTGTCAGTGTGGCTGGATAAACTGAGCTCCTCTCACCTGTTTGTTCTCCATCCTGTTCTGCTATACTGTCATCGCCTTCATTTTCATGCTCTTCTGTTGAGTACAGACTGGGATCAGTGCCTGCATCAAGAGACTAGCTAAAGTGAGTTGTTGTATGTTTTATTTCTGTTAGATTATTCAACTCAATGAAGTGGTTTGCCTGACTCAAGGTGGTAGGGGAAGGGCAATGAGAGGTGGCATAAGAGGGGAAAAGGGGTACAGCATTGGAAATCAGGTGTCTGTGAACATCAGCTCTTGTCTTGTCTGGCCAGTCTTCCCTCCAAGGTCTTGAGTGACAAGTAGGCAGGCACAGGTAATGGTGGTCGGCAGAAGCATATTTTATTAATGGCTAGTTGGGACTTGTCTCAGAACCTGCTACCAATAGGTCAGAGGAGGCGGCGAAGCCGAGCAGAAAGAGAGCTTTTCCCAGAGGACTGGAGCAGAGCTGGCTGCATCACCTCTGCAGGTTTCCCAGGGCAGAGGGCCCTAGCCTGGGTTATGTCAGCTGTTTGGTAGGAAGAATCAGAAGGAAGGAAGAGGGAGAGGGAGAAGTAAGTTCCTTACTTCAGATGGATGGAAGGAAGAGACCATCCCAATCTGACTTTGAACCTTAAACTCCTTAGTTCTTGAACCCGGTCCGGAGTGTCACTCCTGTTTTTGTTAAGGGAACTCTTTTGACTGTATCCTATATTGAATTAAGCATAGGATTTCTTTGTTTATAAAATTGAGGAGTTAGACTAGAATCTAGTCTTGTAGGGGTTACAAACTGACAGCTTACCAAACCTTGTCTTGTTATTTTGATAAGCTTGAATTTAAATATTGCTAGGTGGAACTCGTAATGTCTAGTTTGCTGCATTCCTTACAGTCTTTTCTCAGTCCACTTGATTCTTTGATTCTTCCTTAGCCGCTCAAGGCATTTGAGTTTGATGAGCCTGGGACTGTTTGACCAGTCTAGTTCCTTTTCCTATTAAAAGCCTGTGATTCCACAATTTACCAGCTCTGTGACCCTGGGAAGTCATTTGATTTTCTATTAAGAATATTCATTTTACAAGAGAAGCAGCTGAGATGATTGCTTGAGGGCAGAGTGCTGAACCGGATTTTCTCTCCTTTTTTCATCCTCATCCACGTTGAAGCCATCATCTGTTGTTTCTAGGAATAGTCTTGCTCCTGCTTTTTCAATGGATGATGCTATTTGTATTCTCTTATACTCCTAAGTGGCTATACGCAAGGGGCTTTGCAGTTAATTATTTCCCGTGCATGGGACCACAGCTTTCCTGTTCTAACAGCTTCATCTGTCTCTCCTTTTGCAGTTCATAAATCATGGAGAGTTGGTTTATCACAAAGACTCAAGAGCAGTTTTGTCATTCTAATATACATTTTTATTGTAGTAATAATGTATCTGCTGAGATTAAGGTATTGTTTATAGAAAGATACAGTTTTCAGTTTTGTAACGTAAGTGCCGTTTAAATAAGTATTTCCATAATTAGTATCGATGGAAGTTCTTCATCAGTTTAGATTTAAATATTAACTTCTCATTTCTTTGTAGTCTTTTCTTTGCCACTCATCCAAAACAAAGAACATCTAAAGCAAATGTAGCAAATAGTGAGTTTGAGAAGGATTTAGAGAGGGCCTTGCCATAGGTTATGAGGTTAATGAGATTAAGCTAATAGAGGTGTTCATCCATTTTGTCAGGCCAACTCTCCTTCATCCTTAGGTTTAAAAACTGCTGGAGCCAGGGATAGGTAGAAACCTTAGTTGTAATCTTGCTCTGAAATAAAGAAATAACATATGATAGCTTTGGTAGGCAGAGCCCATTCTGGCCACAAAACTGGAATGTAAGCCTATTTTTTTATTGACAGGACTGGCTTCAGTATTGCTGTTTCAAGAGCAAGTGATTCCTTCTTGCTTGGAGCTATAGGGGAGGGGAGGTGGCAGGGAAGGGTAGGGTTGGAGCTGTAGCAATTCTTTGGTAAAGAGAAGCCTTCTTGGACATTGGTGAAGGGAAGTCTGTGCATAAATTACCATCCTGGGTGTTCTGAAGTCTGTCAGACTCTGAGGTTGGCTATTAAGTTCTTTCCTAATGATCTGCAACACAAGCCTTTGGTTTTGTGATCTGTAAGGCCTAGCCGAACTGTTCAGCCCTGTTGCTGACCTGATGACTGTGGAGACTAGGCTAGGATAACTCACTGGCATTGCTTTTCCTTCTGCTAAATTTCTAGTAGAGATTTATTCTGACCTGGGACTGAAGGGCCCAAGAAATCACTAATGAGTTTTATGCCATGTTAAGTGATGCTCCCATCCAGGCCTCAAAATCATCAGTGGTCTCAAACGGTGCTGTCTCAGTCCGCATTTGCTTGTGAAGCAGTGTTTTACACTTTGAACAGCCTCTTACCCTTATAAAGACTAGTTTTAACTCTCAGTCTGTGTCACTGGCTGGCAAACATAACTATATGGTAAAAGTAAGAAGCACTTTGCATTGATACTATTAAAGTAGTTTTTTGTTTTGTAATCCTAACTCAGACACCAGAAGGAAGGCAGAACCTACTTTTGGAGGTCATGACCCTCGCACAGCTGTTCAACTCCGAAGCCTCAGCACAGTATTAAAACGCCTCAAGGAAATCATGGAGGGGAAGAGCCAGGTATTATCTAGATTCTTTAGAAGATTACTTATTAAGCACTTATATGGGGATCATGCGGTGCTCACTGAAAATGGTACAATGCCACTTGAAAGAAAGTTCAGTTAATGTTTACTCCAACTGTGGACAGCAGATTTTACTCATAAGTTCCTTATTTTAGTTTATCAAATTTTTTTCTTTTTATGGGTTATGCTTTTTGTGCTCTATTTAAAAAGTGTTTTTCCAACCCAGGGGCAGTAAAAAATGAACCATGGGAGACTATCTTCCATGGTTTCTTCAAGAAGCTTTTTTATTGATGTGAAGGTATATGGATCAAGATTCATGTTTTTCCCCATTGATGTCCAGTTGGACCCAGTACCATTTTCTTTTTTTAAAGACCATCCTTCACTGATTGCGTTACACACCTTGTCATAAGTCTACATATATGTGTGAGGGTGTGCCAGGGCTCTTCTCTTTGTTCCACAGCTCCATTTTTCCTTACACTAATACTTTGTCTAAAATTACTGTAGGTTTAGAATAAATCTTAATGACAGACATTATAAGTCCTTCAGCTCATTCTTTAAGATTGCCTTGGTTGGTTCTCTTGAACTTTTGCATTCCCATGTGAATTTTACAAATAGCTTGTTAATTTCTGCAAAAGAAATTTTCTAAGATTTTGACTAGCGTTGTATTTGCCTTTGCAGTTTGATAAAAAGTATTTTCAAGAAGCCTTCACACATTTTTATTGTTGCAGGATAGTGACCTGAAGCAATACTGGATGCCAGATAGCCAGTGTAAAGAGTGCTATGACTGTAATGAGAAATTTACCACTTTTAGGCGCAGACACCACTGCCGACTCTGTGGGCAGATTTTCTGCAGTCGTTGCTGCAATCAAGAAATCCCTGGAAAATTTATGGGTTATACAGGTAAATGAGCTTTATCGACATTTTTGCAGTTTTTAAAGGTCACAGCAATAAAATAGTTGCAATAGGGGACCCATGTTAAGTCATTGTTTATTTTGGACTTTATGTGTGAGACATGGGGAGAACAAACAGGGAGACACGACTTTGCTTTAAAGGACTTTGTAGTCAGGTAATAAAGTAGATGGAGATGTTCATAAATAACAAGAGTAAAAGACAGTGTATCATAGATGGTAGTGGAAAATCCACGGCATCATTCATGTTTATTAAGCAGGATGGTTAGAGTGATGGTTAGAGTGGTTTATGTTACCGTGAGAGTTTTTATTTTACAAAATACAAATTTTGTATTTTATATATACAAAGTATATGCAGATATATATTCCTTAACACTGTGCTCTAGCAAATTACATTTACTACTATTCTTTCCTGAACTTTAGTAATACAGAAATTTAAAATTATTTATTGAAGCAGAAGGAAACTAAGCAATGGTGTGTGTAGTGATTAGGGAGTGGAAGATGTACAGAAGTTACCAAAAAGAGAACATTCTCAGTATCTCTCTCATGTTATTTTTATTATTCACTGAAAATTTCTTTTTAAACCTAAACTGCTTCAGAGTTCAGACCCCAGTTATCTTTCATCCATGAAAGATGATGAAAGATTATGGCTACAGCCTTTTAAAGTTTTTTTTACCTTTAATTTTTCCCTACCTCAGATTGTTTTTTCATACTTTAGTCAGTGTCCTGTTAAATGCTAGTTTGATCATGTCAGGGTATGTCCCCTGCCTAATACCCTTTCAGAGCTCCCATTACTCTTTGGGTAAAATCTTGTCTTTTTAAGGTGGTTGATACCTCAGTTGCCTAGGGCTCTCTTAACAAAATACCACAAACTGAGTGGCTTAGAATAAACAGAAATTTGTTGTCTGGAGGCCAGAACTACCATAATTGCCCTTACTCCACAGGTCAGGGAAGAAACGTAGGGGTTTTGCCATTTGCTGAGAATATCTATTCCAGTTACATATTTTAGAACTGAGCTATAACTACTAGTGGCTTTGGGGACCTGTTGAGCCCACTGTAAGATGGACCTGAGCTGAAACTCTATTGATCATGACTTCTGTAAGCCCCTGCTGACTTGAAATCATAGTAACGTTTTGGATTCTTGGTATTAGTGTTAGTTCAGAGCCAAAGTCCAGTAATCCCCTAAAAGTTTGACTATTACCTTTTTCTCAATGCATGGTCACTCTGGTAAAAGGCTATAGGTCCTCAGAGGAGACCTCGTAGGAAGATTAACAGTATATACTTTTTGGCAGTGTAGTGGATCCCTACCTCAAGGTGACCCAGCGTCCATTCAAAGAACTCTGGGCCTGAGAATTTGTTGAGGGGTCATGACTCATTTTGATTCAAGATAGACTTTGGTTGTCTTGATCCAGAACGCTTTTTCTTATACAAATCCAGTAAGGATTTAGAAGACTGCCCATTTGCTTTAGGAACACCCTGGTCAGAGGTGTCACAGATCTCTATATGTGTTATACTATTCTGGTTACCGCTTTGACTCTGATGTCCGTTCATGCTAACCTTGTCTTTTGAGATTAAATGCCACCACTCTGCCCCTGCCAACCTGGGATCCAGTGGTCCCAGTGCATTTAGGTTTTCCAGTTCAGCACCAATAGTTCAATGATAATTCCCACAGAGAGAGGTGACTACAAAACTCTACAGGGGATGCTGGTGCTCCCCTCACAGATCTTTTTTTCTCATAGTCACGGTGAAAGGTATGTGCCCTGGGTCCTCCTGGGGCAAGTGAGCAGATCTTACCTGGTAAATCAGCTCATAGCAGACTCTCTAAGCCTTTGGATCCCTTCCTTTAGAGCATTCCACAGGCCTTCAAATTATTGGATGAGATGCATCCACATTATGGAGGGTAACTACTTAAAGTCACAGATTGTAAATGTGAATCACATCTTAAAAAAAAAAAACCTTCACAGCAACAGCTGGACTATTGTTGGACCGACTCATCAGTCTTGCCAAGGTGACACATAAAGTTGACCATTGCAGTTGGGATAATAGATTCTGAACACAAACATATGTTGTGACCCTGAATACCTAGAATACTTAGGCACCTAGAAACAGATCAGTGGATGTTATTATTGTTAATGGTAGTAGCAGTGTTGTCTTTGTGTCTGCCTTACAACTTTTGAATTGTATGTGTCTGTTGTCTCCAATGAACTGAGGGGCTGTGTCTTGTCAGCCTTTTCAACACCTCATGTAATTTTTTTTTTTTTTTTTACTGCTCTATAGGCCCTTGCTGGTGAGGATTCTCCATGAAATGAGAACTTTTCTGGTCAAGCTTGGCTCCCTTAATTTACCTGATCATTTTCATTGTAATAGCTGACTGATTAAGGGAGATTTTCTTTACAGTGTAAGAACCAAGCCTTTGTTGTGGCAACTTAAATACTTTTCTGCAGGAAGTAATTTTATCTCTTTTCTGAAATTCAACCTTGGTCAGCTAGTGGTGGTATGTCCTCCACTCTCATTTATCCTGGGCTAGAGTTCAGTTTTTTTTTGGTGGGGGGAAGAGGTTTGGGGTTGGTGGTGGTTCATGATTGGAGACATTTTTCTTTAGATTCGTCTGTTGAATTGTGTTAGAAATGAGTAACCCAACAAGTGATACTTAATTTTGCTTAAAATACATGCATAATTTAATAAAATGGAGTACTATAAAATAGTTCTTAAAAAATAAGACCATACATTGTCCTTTGTAGTAATTATGGTAAAAACACAGTACAGTTGACTTCTAGAAGTCTTTTGTTCCATGTCACTTCAGTTTTCTAATGTTAATGGTAAAAAGAAGGTAGAATTGTTATGTAACATGTTATTAGTAAAGTTTAATTATCTTACCTCCTTTTTTAGTATGCTAAAATGTTATAGAATCACACAAAAAATTGTTGCAGAAGAACAGGGTAGAAATGAAACTTATATTTGGGTAGGACTGCTTCCAGGAAAAAAAAAAAAAAAACACTTAAAATTATTAAATAACCTTATTGTCTTCCCAAGAATATTTCATTTCCATCCTAACTTTTACCACGAGAATTTCCTTTATAGTTCCCCCGACCCATATTTCTTATTGTTTGTACGCCAGTTTTGTTTGTTTTTAAACAGTTTTTGAAACTGTGCCCCCTTGTGGAGGTCAATCTTTATGACTTCACATAAAGAACTAAACATTTTCCTCCTTCCTTGTTACCGAGGTAAAAAGTGTTTCTTCTATTTGTGTTGGTTTATGTATTCAACTAAAATTTTTTTCCTTGAACCTCTGTCTTTCATAGATTCCCTTACTTCACTTCTAGAACCTTGAAGAATACTCTTGTAGCGGAGTTTTCTAGTCCATTGAATCATATTTTCTTAAGTTATTATAAATATTTGCAGTAATTTGGGTAGCTGGATGGAGTTATCATAATTTTGGTTTTTATTAAAAATTTTTTTATTATTTTATATGGTAAATTCTTATTTACCCACATATTTGCTCTTCCTGTTGCTTTTCTTTCTTTTTTTTAATTGGAGTACAGTTTTAAAATGTTATGTTAGTTCCTGCTGTACAATGAAGTGAATCAGTTATATGTAGACATGTATCCCCTCCCTCTTAAACCTCCCTCCCAACCTCTTCGGTTTTAAAATATATAACAGAGCTAACAAAGTTACTTCACTTTTAAAAAAAGGTCTTGTTTGGTAGTCTTTACTTGAAGATGGTTCCCCATTATTAGATTAACTATTAAGCCAAGGGTTTAATAGTTCTGGTAAGTAGATAGGTTAGTTATCATCTAATAAGTTTTCTTCTTTTTTTTTTTTTCTTCCTAGGGGACCTCCGAGCCTGTACATACTGTAGAAAAATAGCCTTAAGTTATGCTCATTCCACAGACAGTAATTCCATTGGTGAAGACTTGAATGCTCTTTCAGACTCTGCTTCCTCTGTGTCTGTACTTGATCCAAATGAACCCCGTACACCTGTGGGGAGTAGAAAAGCCAGCCGCAACATATTTTTAGAGGATGATTTTGCCTGGCAAAGGTACAGTCACTTATGTATCTGCAGTGCTATTCCACTAAGTTATGGGGACTAAGAATAAAATATTTGAGCTCAGGATTTCTACCCCAGAGTACTTCTGTTTTGTATATGTGATGTGAAGAGTTCTATAAGTCACTCATTCAGCCAGTTTTATTGTTTTATTGCCACCTGTTACACTTAATAACTAGGGCTTCCCTGTGGCTCAACGGCAAAGAATATATCTGCTTGCAATGCAGGAGATGCAGGAGATGTGGGCTTGATCCTTGGGTTGGGAAAATCCCCTTTAAGAGCAAATGGCAACCCACTCCAGTATTCTTGCCTGGGAAATTCCATGGACAGAGGAGCCTGGTGGGCTACAGCCCAGGGGGTTGCAAAGATTCTGGGCTTCCAAGGTGGTGTGGTGATAAAAGAATCCACCTGTAATGCAGAAGATGCAAGAGACGAAAGTTTGACCCCTGGATCGGGAAGATTCTCGGGAGTAGGAAGTGGCAACCCACTCCAGTATTCTTGCCTGGAAAATTTCATGGACAGAGGAGCCTGGTGGGCTGTAGTCCATAGGGTCTCAAAGAGTCACACGTGACTGAGCATGCATGCATGTGCACACACATACACACTCACTTAATAAACTTCCTCTATTGATCTTTTGGTATTGTTATCCCGAAGACAAAATTTATCCTATTTCTACCTCAACTGAAAGAAGAAAATAATGACCCATAAGCTCATTATTGCAGAAAACAACCTGCTTTTAAATGTTATAGCACTCTATTGAAATTGGATTTGCCTGTAACTCTCAAATCATCTCAGTATATTCCTATTTTCTTTCTAGTTTAATTCATCCAGACTCCTCAAACACTGCTCTTTCAACAAGACTTGTATCTGTTCAAGAGGATGCTGGGAAATCTCCTGCTCGAAATAGGTGAACTGCCAAATGAAAACACTGTGTTCTGTGCCTGTTATGTCTATTTTTTCTTTTATACAGTATTGAGAAGAACAAACATAAAATGGACAGGATTGATTTTTGTACATTTTCTTAGCTCTAAAAGCCGAATTAAACTTTTGTTTCCTTTTAGCTAGTCAGCTGTCACTTGCATTCTCACAGTGGCCCTTTTCTACTCTTTTCTGCTGTCTTCAACCCTACTTTCTTCTGACTTATTAGCAGATGACTTCACTTTCAGCTACAGAGCAAAAAGGGGAGATGACAGAAGGGGACGACACCAACTCTTAGCATCAGTTACCAACAATTACATTTGGAGCTCATTCTTTCCTCTTCACCTTGCTTCTCCATTTGTATTCTGCTTGTCATCCCTTATTCTTTTGTATTCAGTTTAGTTCAGTCGCTCAGTCGTGTCCGACTCTTTGCGACCCCATGAACTGCAGCATGCCGGGCCTCCCTGTCCATCACCAACTCCCGGAGTCCACCCAAACCCGTGTCCATCAAGTCGGTGATGCCATCCAACCATCTCATCCTCTGTCGTCCCCTTCTCCTCCTGCTCTCAATCTTTCCCAGCATCAGGGTCTTTTCCAATGAGTCAGCTCTTCGCATCACGTGGCCCAAGTATTGGAGTTTCAACTTCAACATCAGTCCTTCCAATGAACACCCAGGACTGATCTCCTTTAAGATGGACTGGTTGGATCTCCTTGCAGACCAAGGGACTCTCAAGGGTCTTCTCCAACACCACAGTTCAGAAGCATCAGTTCTTTGGCGCTCAGCTTTCTTCATAGTCCAACTCTCACATCCATACATGACTACTGGAAAAACCATAGCCTTGACTAGACGGACCTATATTGACAAAGTAATGTCTCTGCTTTTTAATATGCTTTCAAGGTTGGTCATAACTTTTCTTCCAAGGAGTAAGCGTCTGTTAATTTCATGGCTGCAATAACCATCTGCAGTGATTTTGGAGCCCAGAAAAATAAAGTCACCCACTGTTTCCCCATCTATTTGTCATGAAATAATGGGACCGGATGCCATGATCTTAGTTTTCTGATTGTTGAGCTTTAAGACAACTTTTTCATTCTCCTCTTTCACTTTCATCAAGAGGCTCTTTAGTTGTTCTTCACTTTCTGTTTTTCTGGAACTCTCTTGCTTTTTCCATGATCCAGAGGATGTTGGCAATTTGATCTCTGGTTCCTCTGCCTTTTCTCAATCTAGCTTGAACATCTGGAAGTTCACGGTTCATGTAATGCTAAAGCCTGGCTTGGAGAATTTTAAGCATTACTTTACTAGCATGTGAGATGAGTGCAATTATGCGGTAGTTTGAACATTCTTTGGCATTTCCTTTCTTTGGGATTGGAATGAAAACTGACCTTTTCCAGTCCTGTGGCCACTGCTGAGTTTTCCAAATGTGCTGGCATATTGAGTGCAGCACTTTCACAGCATCATCTTTCAGGATTTGAAATAGCTCAACTGGAATTCCATCACCTCCCCTAGCTTTGTTCGTAGTGATGTTTCCTAAGGCCAACTTCATATTCCAGGATGTCTGGCTCTAGGTGAGTGATCACACCATCGTCATTATCTTGGTCGTGAAGATCTTTTTTGTACAGTTCTTCTGTATACTCTTGCCACCTCTTAATATCTTCTGCTTCTGTTAGGTCCCTATTATTTCTGTCCTTTATTGAGCCCCTCTTTGCATTAAATGTTCCCTTGGTATCTCTGATTTTCTTGAAGAGATCCCTAGTCTTTCCTATTCTGTTGTTTTCCTCTATTTCTTTGAATGGATCACTGAGGAAGGCTTTCTTATCTCTCTTTGCTATTCTTTGGAACTCTGCATTCAGATGCTTATATCTTTCCTTTTCTCCTTTGCTTTTCGCTTCTCTTCTTTTCACAGCTATTTGTAAGGCCTCCCCAGACAGCCATTTTGCTTTTTTGCATTTCTTTTCCATGGGGATGGTCTTGATCCCTGTCTCCTGTACAATGTCATGAACCTCCGTCCATAGTTCATCAGGCACTCTATCAGATCTAGTCCCTTAAATCTATTTCTCACTTCCACTGTATAATCATAAGGGATTTGATTTAGGTCATACCTGAATGGTCTAGTGGTTTTCCCCACTTTTTTCAGTTTCAGTCTGAATTTGGCAATAAGGAGTTCATAATCTGAGCCACAGTTACCTTCCAGTCTTGTTTTTGCTGACTGTATAGAGCTTCTCCATCTTTGGCTGCAAAGAATATAATTAATCTGATTTTGGTGTTGACCATCTGGTGATGTCCAGGTGTAGACAATGGCAAAACTCTTATTAGCCTTTGCGCTGCTTCATTCCGTACACCAAGGCCAAATTTTCCTGTTACCCCAGGTGTTTGTTGACTTCCTACTTTTGCATTCCAGTCCCCTATAATGAAAAGGACATCTTTTTTGGGTGTTAGTTCTACGAGGTCTTGTAGGTCTTCATAGAACCGTTCAACTTGTGCTTCTTCAGCGTTACTGGTCGGGGCGTAGAGTTGGATTATCGTGATATTGAATCGTTTGCCTTGGAAACGAACAGAGATCATTCTTATTAGTCACACTATTAATGTTCCTTATATTCCACTTCTCTCTGCTGACTCCTTACTATCTGCATTTAAACAAACTCAGGTCTTACCTATTAAAAAGAAACAAACCCCCTTCCTTTGTGTTTTGCCTACAGTTTTCTATATTCTCAATATATTTTCTTAGCCAAATTCCTTGAAATAGTTGCTTATAATTGTTCTGTAACTGCTCATTTCCTTTTCAACCTGCTAGAATTTTACTAACATCCACACCTCCCCCTGAAAACACTTTCAGTTATTACGAAGTTAATTGGTGAGTAAGTTGTTATAAACCCAAAAGAATAGGCATCTGACTCACCATGGTTTATCATACATTCAGTTTATTCTTTCAGCAAGTGCTTAATAAGTGCCTGCAAATTAGGTATTTGTAGTACAGCAGTAAATACAGTTATTAATGTGCTGTCCCTCGTGAGGTGCACCTCATTTGCTAATGTGATTCTAGTTGTCTTTCTAGTAAGAATGAGTTTGCATCGCTTCATCCAAATCAGAGTGCCTACTCTGTACAGGGTACTGTCCTCAGTTAGCTTTATACACTTCATTAATGTCTGGGAGCTTAAGTTTATGAGATACCTGGGCTGGGGTAAGGTTGAAGTCTGTAAATATGGAATAATGCAGGAACAGGTTTATGTTGGGAGGGGGCAATGGCACCCCACTCCAGTACTCTTGCCTGGAGAATCCCATGGACGGAGGAGCCTGGTTGGTTACAGTCCATGGGGTCTCGAAGGGTCAGACAGGACTGAGCGACTTCACTTTCACTTTTGACTTTCATGCACTGGAGAAGGAAATAGCAACCCACTCCAGTATTCTTGCCCGGAGAATCCCAGGGATGGAGGAGCATGGTGGGCTGCTGTCTCTGGGGTCACACAGAGTTGGACACGACTGACGACTGATGAGACTTAGCAGCAGCAGCAGCAGTGAATCAAAAGTTTAAAGCACACAAAAGCGTAAGGAATGGGGAGGAGGATGGAATTTTAAAGAGTGTGCTCAGTGAAGACCTCACAGAGAGGGTGATGTCTGAGCAAAGACTTGAGGATGTGGGGGAGTAAACCATGCGGACATTTTATAGAGCAGTTTACCAAGCAGAGAGGGAACAGCTAAGTTCCCCAGAGGAAACATGCCTGGCAGGGAGTAACTGGGAGCCCTGTGTACCAGGAGTAAAACCTGTTTCTGTTCATTGTAAGGATTTGGCATTTAATCAGTGAGTGGGAAGCTGTTGTAGAGCTTCATTTTTTATTTATTTTGAGAAAATTTTATACTTGCAAAAGAGTTGCAAGAAATAGAGTGGAATAAGTTTTCATATATTCTTCATTAAGATTCACTAATTTACATTTTGCCCATTTACTTTTTTTTTTTTCTGGACTGTTTGAGAGTAAGTTGCAGATATCATCATCTTTTACTTAAAAAAAAGCTTATAAACTTCATTTTGTGGAGCAATGTAGGTTCACAGCAGAATTGATTGGAACTTGCAGAGAGTTCCCATATAGCCCCTCCCCACAATGTCTCGCATTATAAATAAACATCCCACACTAGAGTGATATGTTGTTAAAGTTGATGAACCTACAATAACCTCAGTTTTACTCAAGTCTGTAGTTTGTTTTTGGTGTTGTATATTCTATGGGTTTGAACAAATACGTAATGAAATATATTCACCACTAAAGTAGAGATCAGAATAGTTTCAGTGTTTTAAAAAATCCTATTTGCTCTACTTACTGATCCCTTACTCAGGCCCAACCCATGGCAGCCACACACCTTTTTATTGTCTTCATCGTTTTGCCTTTTCCAGAATGTTACATAGTTGGAATCATACAGTATATAGCCTTTCCAGATTGATTTCTTTCACTTGGCAATATGCATTTTAGTTTCTTCCGTGGTTTTTCTTGGCTTGATAGCTCATTTCTTTTTAGCATTGGAGAATAGTCCATTGTTTGGAACTACAGCAGTTTATTTATCCACTCACCTACTGAAGGACATCTTGGTTGTGTCCATGTTTTGGCAACGATGAATAAGGTTTCTATAAACATGTATATGCAAGTTTTAGTGGGGATATATTTTTCATTCATTTGGATAAATACTAAGGAGTGTGATTACTGGATCCTACAGTTAAGAGTATGTTTAGTCTTGTAAGAAACTGCTTTCCACAGTAGCTGTACCAACAATGAATGGGAGTTGTGTTGTTCCCTATCCTTGCCAGTAGTTGATGTCATCTGTATTCTGGATTTCAACCATTCTGATAGGTGTATAATGCTGACTCATTGTTTTAATGTGGGATTCCCTTATGACATGTGATGCTGAACATGTTTTCATATGCTCCCATCCTTGCTGTCTGTATACTTTCTTTGGTGAGGTGTCTGTCTAGGTCTTTGCCCTGCTTTTTAACTGAGTTGTTTTCTTATTGTTGAGTTTTTGGAGTTCTTTGTATGTTTTGGATAACTGCCCTTTGTCAAAGAAATTTTTTGCAGTTGTTTTTTTCCCAGTCTGTGGCTTGTCTTCTAATTCTTGATGTTGTCTTTTGCAGAGCATAAAAGACATATTTATGCTCATCATTTTTAATTTTAATGAAGTTAGCCTATCAGTTTTTTCATGGATGATGCTTTGGTATTGTATCTAAAAAGTCATCTCAGTACCCAAGGCCATCTGGATTTTCTCCCATGTTATTTTCCAGGAGTTGGCTTTGCATTTTACATTTAGATCTGTGATTCATTTTGAGTTAATTTTTTATAATGGTCTAGGTCTAAAAAGTCTGTGTCTAGGTTAATATTTTTTTGCATGTGGAGGTCCAGTTGTTCTAGCACCATTTCTTGAAAAGACTATTTTTGCTCCATTAAACTGCCTTTGCTCCTTCATCAGAGATTAGTGACTGTGTCATGTGGATCTGTTTCTGGGCTCTGTATTTTGTTCCACTGATGGTGTTTGTCTGTCTTTCACTAATACCACATTGTCTTTGTTACTGTAGCTTTATGGTAAGTCTTTAAGTTGGGTGTGTCACTCCTCTGTTCCTTCCATATTACGCTGGCTATTTTGGGCCTTTTGCCTCAACACATAAACCTTAGAATCAGTTTTTCATTATCCACAGAACAGCTTGCTAGCATTTTGACTGAGATTGATTGAATCCATAGATCAGGTTGAGAAGTACTAATATCATGACAATATTGAGTTTTCTTATCCATGAACAATGACTTTTTCTCCATATACTTAGTTCCTTGATATCTTTCATCAAAGTTTTGTAGTTTTCTTCTTTCAGATCTTGTACATATTTAGATTTATACTTGAGTATTTCGTTTTGGGGAATGCTGATGTAAATGGTAATGTGTTTTAATTTTTAATTTCATTTGTTCATTGCTGGTATAGGAAAGTGACTGACTTCTGTATATTAATATTGCATCTTGCAACCTTGTTATAATTTTGGGAGTCTTTTGGTTGATCTTTTCAGGTTTTTACATAGATGGTCATCTGTGAGGAGAGAAAGTTTTAATTCTTTTTTCCCATTCTGTATTCCTTTATTATATTTTCTTATTGCATTAGCTTATGCTCCCAGTATGATTCTGAAAATAAATGTTAAGAGAGGACATTCTTGCTTGTTCCTGCCTGAGCAGTTGAAAAGACAGAGTTGCCATTTATTGATATGGAGAAGACAAGGAGGAAAAGTTTAGTTTTAGACATGTTGAATTTGATACACCTCTAGACATCCAACTGAGATATCAAATAGTTGGATGTATAAATCTAGAGTTCAGGACAGGGATTCAAGTCAGAGACATAAACTTGCGTGGTGTTATCATGTGAATCATATTTAAAACTATGAACCTGTCTGAGAACATCAAGAGAGTAAGTGTGGAAAGTGAGGAAGTAAGGACCAAGGACCAAGATTGGGGAATTGAAGGGGAACCAGAAAAGGAGACTGGGAAGGAGAGATGAGTGATAAGGTCAGAGGAAGCCAGGAGAGTAGGTTGTCTTAGTAGCCAAGAGAAGAAAGTATTTCAAAGAAGAGGGAGTTATCCTGCTGCTCTGTCAAATGAGGAGTGAAAACTTGACTGTGAACAATAAATATTGGTATAGGCAGTTTCAGTGGGTTGTTCAGGATTCTAGAGAGAGTGAAAGAAGAATTGGAGATGAGTTTTGTTGTACTGAAACAGGGGAATGCAGCAGAGGAATGCAAAGTCAAGATAGTGTTTTAAAAGATGGGACAAATTACAGTATTCCTTTTGGTATGTGTAGGAATGCAGAGATAGCTACATTTGGACTGATGCTTTATATTCATCAGTTCAAAAAGAAAACACCCTAATTTTCATCATTTTAAGGAGTGTTTGTACCTATTTCGTTTGGGATATTACTGCTATATGCACTACAAATATAATTTTTTCTTACAGTCCTCTCATAATGACTTCCTTTTAAACTTAACTTGAAATAATTACAGGCTAACATAGAAGTTGGAAATAATAGTGCAGAGAATTCCTGGATACTCTTCTTCCAGCTTTCCCAGTAATAGTGTCATACATAACCATCATAACTACTTTTAAAAGTGCCCCTAACATTGGCAAGTAAGCATTTATTTAAAAATGAACTTTCACTGTAATTCTCTCTGTCGATGAAAAATTTACAACTGTGTTTTCACTTTCTGTTTTCAATTTCCAGATCAGCCAGCATTACTAATCTGTCACTGGATCGATCTGCGTCTCCAATGGTACCATCATACGAGACGTCTGTCAGTCCCCAGGCTAACCGAACGTATGTTCGGACAGAGACCACTGAGGATGAACGAAAAATTCTTCTGGTACCAGTCCAATATCTTTGAGCCGTTGCAGGTTTTGAGCATGAAGAATGTTTCGTCTCATTGATTTTTTTTTTTAAAGGCAAATGAAATTGAAATAGCCAGTTAGCATATTAATTAGAGGAACTAATTTGCTTAAGTTTTTATTAGGCTCACCTGAAATTGGTCAAGCAGCCCATGCTCATATGCTGCATTAATATTTTCTTGACCACTATGAAGATCAGAATTCAGGTACCTCTGTAATTCTAGAGCTTAACTTTGAGTTATATCCCAGATTGCTGCTTAAACTTTGGGATATGTTTCTCATACATGTGGAATACTTTTTAGACATTTAATATTATATGTTTAAGTAGGTGGTAATCAGTTTATTGAATTTATCTCTGTAAACTACTGTGTTCAATCATAAGAGTGACTCAAAGAAATGGAAGATATGGTTTCACTCCTCAGGTTTATAATTCAGAAAGTAAAAATGAGGTCAATGAGCAGGTCCGTGATAGTAAAAGAAGTAATACTTTAGTAGTAAAAAAAATAGAGCGCTAGTAGTGGAGAAGTCGGGAAAGGTTTTAAACTGAAAGGCTTGCACTGGATCTTGAAGGATTGAATGGATTTGGGTGGGCAGTGAAGGAAGAAAATCTTATTTAAAGTGTGGGGAAAGGTATAGAGGTGAGAATAAGCCTGGCATTTTCCATGGACTGAATTAGAGTTTATGATTTGGGAGAGGTTTGGAGGGATGTTAAGTTTGATTCTGTGGGCAATGAAAATGGAAAGTTATTTGGGGCTACTTGGTGGAAGGTGGTGAATTCAGTCTTTGTCAGTTTTAGATTAGAACCTGTAGATGCTGAGCAGTGTTGAAGTGTTCTTGAGCAGGGAGTAATTCCCTGATGAAAGTTGGGTATAGGTGAAAATCTGATGAAGTGAAACCTACAGAAATAGTTACTTTAGAGTAACGTGATTATTCCCTTCTTATTCGTTCTGTCTCCAAAGAGGAATGTGAAATTTTCTTTTCAGATAATCAGGAGACTGATAATATATTGAAAAAAATTACTTGGGATAGTTTTTCCCCAAGAGAAAAAGTTGTTTGGAATTAGATGAGCTGAGTACAAATTGTTCTCCATGCATGTGTCATTTCTATTAAATCATGTAAGTTAGCTCTGACAAAGAAATCTGAATTGAGTTTCCTTTCATGAGTATAAAAATCACAGGAAGAAATCTGAAAGTGTATAGTATCTTTCTCAGGAGTAATTGCTTGCTTATAATGTGATTTCAGGACAGTGTTCAGTTAAAAGACCTATGGAAGAAAATCTGCCATCACAGCAGTGGAATGGAGTTTCAGGATCACCGCTACTGGCTGAGAACACACCCCAACTGCATTGTAGGAAAGGAGTTAGTCAACTGGTTAATCCGAAATGGACACATTGCTACAAGGTAATGGGTCTTAAGAAAAATTTATGAATTTATTTTTAATGACATGTCATAAAGGAAACAGCTTGCTTTGTGAGTAGGATGCTGTTTGATTTCTGCATTTGGTGTTTGGGGTGTTAGTTACTCAACCCTCCTCCCTTCTGTGTTGTAATCAGTAGATGCAAGGAGCCAAATGGGGGTCACAGTTTACCTTATTTATTAAAAGCAGAAATGTGCAGTAGTTCCCAAAACTCAGTTCTGCAGTTAAGCAGGATTGGGGAATATAGCTAGAACCTAAGGCCGCAGTCGGAGAAGGCAATGGCACCCCACTCCAGTACTCTTGCCTGGAAAATCCCATGGACGGAGGAGCCTGGTGGGCTGCCGTCCATGGGGTCGCTAAGAGTCGGACACGACTGAGCGACTTCACTTTCACTTTTCACTTTTCACTTTCATGCATTGGAGAAGGAAATGGCAACCCACTCCAGTATTCTTGCCTGGAGAATCCCAGGGACGGGGGAGCCTGGTGGGCTGCCATCTATGGGGTCGCACAGAGTCGGACACGACTGAAGCAACTTAGCAGCAGCAGCAGCAAGGCCACAGTGGATTCTCCTGTTTCTGCTCCCTAATGTGGACTTTCAACCTGTCTTCAGAACTGGGTCCATTAGCCACACCTAGAGTGTGCTATCTGGCCTCACAAATCATTTGTGTGAAAGCACCAGACAGGTCCTGTTGCCTTTCAGGGTGGCGTGTCGCTTGGCTTTTCTGCTTGTTTAGAGTAGCTACTCCTCCTCCCATAGGAAGAAACAAGTATGTGGAAGAGAAGAAATAGCTGTAAACAGTGAAGCTCTGGCTTCCAGTTTGGATTGTATCTTTTTTTAACTTTATGCCCTCTGTGAAGTTATTCAGTCTGTTTGAGACTTGACTTCTCAGCTCCAGTGAGAAAAATATGAAAATATGATCCTGTGAAGAAGCTGTGAAAATGAAATAATATGGACTAAATTTTTTGATAAATTATAAAATGCCATATAAATCCAATGTGTTAGTGTCTATTTTATGTATATATATGTGTGTGTGTGTGTATACATTTTATACCTACATCTATAATATTTGGTATTGTCTTCTCAAAGACTGTAAGCTCCTTGAGGACAGGAGCCATACTGTTCTCAACAGTCTTTTTTATCCTCCTCTACTAAGTACAGGGGTATGCTTGCACAATTGCACTCATCTCATGAGAAGGCAATGGCAACCCACTCCAGTACTCTTGCCTGGAAAATCCCATGGACGGAGGAGCCTGGTAGGCTACAGTCCATGGGGTCGCTAGGAGTCAGACATGACTGAGCGACTTCACTTTCACTTTCATGCATTGGAGAAAGAAATGGCAACCCACTCCAGTATTCTTGCCTGGAGAATCCCAGGGACGGGGAAGCCTGGTGGGCTGCCGTCTATGAGGTCGTACAGAGTCGGACACGACTGAAGTGACTTAGCAGCAGCAGCAGCACATGCTAGCAAAGTAATGCTCAAAATTCTCCAAGCCAGGCTTCAACAGTACATGAACTGTTCAAGCTGGATTTAGAAAAGGCAGAGGAACCAGAGATCAAATTGCCAATATCCGCTGAATCATCGAAAAAGCAAGAGAGTTCCAGAAAAACATCTACTTCTGCTTTGTTTACTACACCAAAGCTTTTGACTGTGTAGGTCACAACAAACTGTGGAAAATTCTTAGAGATGGGAATACCAGACCACCTGACCTGCCTCCTGAGAATTCTGTATGCAGGTCAAGAAGCCACAGTTAGAACTGGATGTGGAACAACAGACTGGTTCCAAATCAGGAAATGAGTATGTCAAGGCTGTATATTGTCACCGTATTTAACTTACATGCAGAGTGCATTGTGAGAAATGCCGGGCTGGATGAAGCACAAGCTAGAATCAAGATTGCTGGGAGAAATATCAATAACTTCAGACATGCAGATGGCACCACCCTTATGGCATAAAGCAGAGAGGAGCTAAAGAGCCTCTTGAAGAAGGTGTAAGAGAGTGAAAAAGCTGGCTTAGAACTCAACATTGAAAAAGCTAAGATCAGTGGATGTGAGAGTTGAATTACAAAGAAAGCTGAGCACCAAAGAATTGATGGTTTTAAACTGTGGTGTTGGAGAAGACTCTTGAGAGTCCCTTGGACAGCAAGGGGATCCAACCAGTCCATCCTAAAGGAAATCAGTCCTGAATTTTCATTGGAAAGACTGATGCTGAAGCTGAAACTCCAGTACTTTGGCTACCTGATGTGAAGAACTGACTCATTGAAAAAGACCTTGATTCTGGGAAAGATTGAAGGCGGCAGGAGAAGGGGATAACAGAAGATGAGATGGTTGGATGGCATCACTGACTCTATGGACATGAATAGAGTAATCTCTGGGAGTTGGTGATGGACAGGGAAGCCTGGCATGCTGCAGTCCATGGGGTTGCGAAGACTTGGATATGACTGAGTGACTGAACTGAACTAATGATGCTTGCCTTGAGTACTTGTTGATGTTTGTGTAATTGAAATTAGGTCTTGTTGGGACTGCCTTCTCTGTAGGTTCTTCTTTACTATGGTACTTGAGAAAATCTTTTAAGTAAGCTTCAAATCTCTCTTGTTTTATCCCTCACCTATCCAAGGACTGTTTGAAGTTCCAACTCTGATTAGAATAGAACATAAATTCAGTTGGTGTCTCATCTTGTAAAATTATTCTCTTAAAAGTTTTTGTTTTCTCTGGTCTTGATTCAGGGCACAGGCTATAGCAATTGGACAGGCAATGGTGGATGGACGTTGGCTGGATTGTGTCAGTCACCACGACCAGCTCTTCAGGGATGAGTATGCGCTGTACAGGCCGCTGCAGGTAGTGTTCAGTGGTACGGCTAACGAGAATACAGAGAGCTTCGTTACCAAGTCTTCCTCGTCATTGGGAATAAAAAGTCGTTGAGTTACCCAGTGATACACTTTTCTAGTGTGTTGTCCCTGCCATTTGAGGAAAGCTCTAACATTTTTACGTGGTTGGTAGTTGTGATGAAAAACCCTTTGAAATCCCAAACTTTTCGTTTGTGCAGCTTTTCTTAAGCTTGACTTTGTAGTGTCATTTACCCTTAGTGGTTTTTAATTTTATTATGTCTGTTTTTTTTAGGATTAAGAGGAAGTATATGTAATAAAATCATTAAGAAATTTAATGTTACTGTTGCAATAGATTTTGACTCCATAGCAGTATTAAATTGTATAACTGATAAAATGGTGAATATTCTTTTTCTTTTCTGTTTCTTTAGTTTGATTAGGAACATGGAAATCACGTACTCAGAAGTTTTAAAAAACTTTAACATAAACTTTTTGTTTATATTAATTTGATAAAATAATATCCAGTAACACCTTTGTGAACTAAAGTTGGAAAATCATTGGGTAGAAAAGATGGATGATCCCAAAGACTGGTGGTGTTATGTCTGAAAATCTAACAGTTTTCCAAGTTGTGTCCTAGAATTGGCACAGGGTTATGATAAATTCTAAGCCATCTTCACTCTCAGGAATAAAAGAAATGAAACACTATAAAATCTGTATAATATGTTTGGTCATAATATGCTGCCTTTTAGCCTGCTGATTCGTGAATATTATAGTTGTAAGAGTGGAATTGCCAGTTATAATGCTGGCTTACAACTTAAAGTTCCTACTTATTTGCTTATTTAATATATTCAGTGGTTAGCCTTATACAAATATTAGGCTAGAATTTATTTGTAGTGTGACAGCCTCAACATTGTTGCCATTGTGGGTCAATTGCTTGGATTCTGTCTTGACTTTTTCAGAGTACAGAATTTTCCGAGACCCCTTCTCCGGACAGTGACTCGGTGAACTCTGTGGAAGGACACTCTGAGCCATCCTGGTTTAAAGACATCAAGTTTGATGACAGTGACACTGAGCAGATAGCTGAAGAAGGTGATGATAATTTGACTAGTGAGTTTCACTTTCTGACGTTTTAGTTTTTATGAATCATTAATGTGTATGTATGATAGAGTATTTTTTTTATTTAGTTGGAACAGTCCTAGTATTAAGTTTTATGGCTTCAACTAAACGTAAAGAACATCTGATAGCAATCATTGTCCTAGATACAGTATTTTCTTAAGAAACCAATTCATTAAATCACTGGTGTTTTCAGATTTCGCTGTAGTCTTTAGTTTGCAGCAGCTTAAAAATAACTCCGAGCTAATAATATTGCAGTAGACAACTTTCTCACCTCTTCGCTATGATATCAGGCCTTCTCTCTGCAGAACCTCCAATATATTTATTTAAAAAATTCACTTTATATTTAACTGGTTCAAATTTTATTAAGTCTACACAGAAGTATCAATACATGAAAATACTGTATCCATTTTGGTATTGCACATTGGGCTTGTATATTAAAAAAAAAAAACATTTTTCTCCTTTCCTCCAATACCCTGATGAAACCCGTTTTTACTCCCCTCCTCTCCCTGTATTTCTTTCCCCTCCCCAACACTAAAAGACTCTGCCAGTCCTAGCAAGCGCACATCAGTCAGCAGTTTCCAGTCCACAGTGGACAGTGACTCAGCCGCTTCCATCAGCCTGAACGTGGAGCTGGACAACGTGAACTTCCATATCAAGAAGCCCTCCAAGTACCCACATGTGCCCCCTCACCCTGCTGACCAAAAAGGTAGGAGGGAGTCACCACCTGGAATCTGAGTACAGGCTGGAGAGTTGGGCCGTGGATCTCATCCGGCCTGTCCTCCTTGCTTCCTCTGTCCCCGTGGCTGAGGGGATTTGCTGTGGGTTTTGGTCCACCCTTTCTCATTTTTCCCACACCTCTTCTCCACATGTTTTTTTTCTTTTTGGTTGGTTCCAGTTCCTTTCATTTCTTATTTCCTCCCTTAGTATCACCACACCCAGCTTAAAGCTTTAGTCATTAAAGGGAACAGCATCTGACTGCTTTTCCCTTAGCATAATGTGCAACTGCCAAGGTGGCATTTCTTTGCATTATAACATGGATGTTCTGCTCTATTCATTTCTCTTTTTTCATTTAATATTTTAAAGCCTCTTTACTTATGCTGTGACCCAGTAGCATAGTGTTTCACTAAACCTTTCCAGGTGCTTGAACTAGACTGGTGAAGAACATTCACACATTCCAAAGCATCTTTATTACGTAAAATGCTTGTTGTGTACATGCTGTATTTATAAAAAAGTTTTCTTCTCTAATACAAAAAAAAAAAATCATTCTTTTAGCTGTTCTATTTGAGGTTTTAGTCTACTGACTCAAAAATCTTAATTCAAAGGACATTTGGTATAAAAGGAAAAATAAGGTTAAGCCATTAGTAAAATTGACCATAGCAGGATGCAGAAAAGAAATGCTTTAAAAAAAAAAAAAAAAGATGATGAGGCTTACTTTGTTGGATATAATTAAAAGCCAGTTTAGGTTTAAGAAAAGGAGAGACCTGACTAGCACTGAACATGAGTATGATACACATCTTTATCAGAATCCTCAAAGCAGAAATTGGAAAAATGGTGGTGAACATTGGGTGAGTAGGAAAGTGAAGCAGACTGGGCACTTGGGTGAGAATTAACTGTAGATGGTGGTCATGTGGAGGATTTGGATTTTTGTCGTATGAATGACAGATGTGGTTCAGAGGTGGCATGATCTATCTTGATAGAGGTATCTATTCCCTGGATGTAGTTGGTGGCAATTTCATTGTGCTGCAAGTAGAGTTATAAAATACATTTTTGACTTGATGATTTCATCTCTTGGAAAGTTAAGGAGCTTTTGAAATCATGAAGAAAGTGAACTGACATCATGAAATTCATAATAGCAAAAAGTGAGCTGCTGAGCGCAGTTAAACATTTGCTTTAGGAAACCCAACTTCATAATCTTAGGAGAAGAATGAAATAGAAGGCTCCGTTGACGTTTTGACAGTGCACCCTCAAATCGCATCTCTAAGGAAAATGAAAGGGGAAGCACCGACAGTTGGAAAAACTGTCACAACTCCACTGGCAATTTTCTGACCTCAACCTTTAAAAAAATTTTTTTTCTACAAAAATTGTGAGAGTTAGCCTTCATATGAGGATCAGTCTGAAAAGAGGAGTCAGTGCTTTCAAAAAAGTGGCAGGTGAGCAGAAGTCTAGACTATACTGAAGACTGCAGGGAATGTCAAGGATATCTTGGAAAAGATTTTTAAAATTGTGATGCAAAGAAAGAAAAGTTAGGTCAGTTATTTGGGGAAGTTGATATAATATTAACTGAAGCTTTTTTTTTTTTAAAACTTCTGTCAAGATAAGAAAGAACACTCACTGCTAAGAAGAAGTGAAATCCAAGATAATGAGGAGATGGAGAGTGCCTGGTTGTTGTTGTTGTTATTTTTCCCCCCTTCTAGTTTTATTGAGATATAATAGACAAAAAGCAGTATATAATCTTAAGATGTACAGTATGGCTCAAACGGTAAAGTGTCTGCCTGCAATGTGGGCAACCCGAGCTTGATCCCTGGCTCTGGAAGATCCCCTGGAGAAGGAAATGGCAACACACTCTAGTACTCTTGCCTGGAAAATTCCATGGACAGAGGAGCCTTGTAGGCAACAGTCCATGGGGTCGCAAAGAGTCAGACACGACTGAGTAACTTCAGTTCTTCATCACAGTCTAAGTTTAGTGAACATCGATCATCTTACATAGATACAAGATTAAAGAAATAGAAAAAAATTTTTTCTTTATGGTGAGAACTCGTAGAATTTACTGTTAAAAATTTTCACATATGATATATACTTGTGTTGATTATTGTGTTATACATTACGTCCCTGGTATTGAAAGTTTGTACCTCTTCACTGCCTTCATCCAGTTCCCCTTCCCCCACGCCCTCCCTCTAGTAACCACCAATCTTATCTCTTTTTCTGAGTTTGTTTTTGAAGTATAATTGATCAACAGTGATTCCGTCTTTCTATACATTTTGAAATGATTGCCAGTTCAGTACAATATGTCACCATATAAAGATACTACAGTTATTGAATATATTCCCCACATGATACATTTCATACCCATGACTTAGTTATTTTGCAACTGTAAGTTTGTACCCTTTCATCTCCCTCACCTATTTCTTCCCTTCTTCCACTCTCCTCCTCTCTGGCAACCACTTGTTTGGTCTCTGTATCTATAACTCTATTTCTGCTTTGTTTATTCATTTGTTTTGTTTTTAGACTCCACATATAAGGGAAATCATACAGTATTTGTATTTCTCTGACTTATTACACCTAGCATAATACTCTGTAGGTGAACCTATGTTTTCACAAATAGCAAGATTGCATTCCTTTTTCATGGCTGAGTAACATTCCAGATTGAACCCAGGTATCCTGCATTGCAGGTGGATTCTTTACTGTCTGAGCCACCAGGGAAGCCCATATATGTGTATACACACACGTACCAGAATAATTACCTTCTTTCTTAGTATTGATTTCAGAGAGCCTGTAATTTGAGGACTTTTACCCCTTAGTAAATGTTTCTGGCTTTCACACTTCTCTCTCGTTAGCTTTTAGCATAATAACAAGAATTTTTTTTTTCTATTTTGTGAAGTTGAGACATAATAAATTGTTTTTTTCTACATTGTAATTAAGAGAAACACTGGTTACCAGAAAATAAAGTCATCAGAATGATCTAATTCAGAAAATGAAGAATAGTAGATTTCTCCTGTGTCTGGTGTTCATTTCTCTTAAATACAAATGAGAATGGGTGATTCTTATCTTTCCATTAAAAATAATGGTTACTAAAATTGTTAAATCTTTTCTTAGGGATCATTCTCTAGCTTTTAACACAGAGGAAATACAAATTTTTAACATTTGTTTAAGTATCTATGCTTAAAAAGATGCTCATGTTTTTTTGTATTACATAAGCTAACTCATTTTCAGAAACTTGTAAAACTGAGTCAGTGTGACCTTCTGGTTTGATTAATTTCTCACTATTTGTTATGGAGAGTAATGCAGTTAAAATATATTTTATTATGTGTTGGAAGCAGGATTCTGAACTGTTCTTAGAAAGTTAGCAGGTAGTACCTATAAAAGAAAATGAAAAGCATGACTTCCTCAAACCCCTAGACCTAACTCCACATTTTATAGGGAAACATGGGGATATAAGAGCAAGTTAAACAGCACCGTGAGGAGACAATCCATCTAATCCAGAATGTGACATTTGGCCTGAGTTCTTTCAAAATTCAATATCAGGAGAAAGAAAAAGGTAGAAGGTCTACTTTAGATTAAGAGAAAATGAAGAGAATGTAATGTATGAACCTTAATGGATCCAGGTTTGAGGGGAAAAATTTTATTAAAGCATTTTGGAAACAGATAAACCTGAATATGGACTAATATGATGATATTAAGAAATTGTCAGTTTTCTTAAGTGTGTAAATATTGTGGCTCTAGAGAAGAATGCTCTTATTTTTTAAGAGATGCATGCTGAAGTATTAGTGGTAAAATGTCATGATACGTGTAACTTCAAATGGTCTGGGAAAACAGTGCACAGAGAAATCAGATATGGCAAGTCATTAACAATTGTTCAGTCTCGGTGGAGGATATATAGGGTTTCCTGTATGTTTAAAGTTTTTTCATAATAAAATGGGGAAAATCCATTGCTTCTGAAATTTTATATATATATATGTACATATATATCCTTTAGACTGAAGAGTAAAGCTTCTAAAGCCTCTGTATATTAGTTGGATAAACAGGCATTGGCATTATTAATTTCTGTGAGGGAGGTGTAGAAATAAAGTATAATATCTGTTTTCACTGGTCCACGTACTTGATTATATTGTATTTGGCATGGCACATTTGAACTTGCTAAACTTTTTTCTCTCTGCTTTTTTGTTTTGAAGGATGAGTGTATTGGCTTTTGAAGCCCTTTTGTTTATAAATGAGATCTACTTGAAAAGAATTTTGTGGATCACCTTTACCTTAAAAGACTTAAAATGCATTGTGGTTAAATTTGCACGGTAGAAAGAACCTCATTTGAGCTGTGCTTGGTCACAGACCTAGAGGAAAGGTCATGCGAAAGTAAAGAATAAGTTTCACTTGTAATATTTAATATTCTAAAAGTTTTGAAAGAACACATTCAGAGTGTGTTCAGAAGTTATCTTTTAGCAACTATTTGGAAGTGTTCGGTTAGAATTTTTGAAACATTAAAACTCAAATTAAAAACTAATATAATCCTGATAAGTTATATCTTAATTCTCTTCCATTATCATTTTTGTATTAATTTGTTTTATAGCTTATATTTTGAAATTCAAAAAACCCCACCTTATGTTTTCTTTATGCAGTGTGTTCTTTATCTGAACTCATTATTTGTTATAATTTGTCTATGGATGAGAAAAAGAGTGTAACTTTTTAGGCTTGTCATGCAAATCTGTGACAGACCTCAGTTTTCATAAAGCAGTTCAGATTTGATAAGGGAAAAATGGTCTGTTAAAAAGATTATCTGTCATTGCTGTCTCATGGCTCTGTTGAGTTATTAAGTATATCAAGTTTAGTATGAAGTGTGCAGAATAAGTTATAAATCGATATTTTAGCCTAAAGTTTCCGTGACTTGGCTGTGATGGGTTTAGTGTGAGTAATACTTTGTGTGTGGGTGTGTTTTCTGTATAATTATGCTAGCCTGTTACAGTCATGGGCCTGTCCTTTCCTTCCTCCTCTCTCTGTTCTCTCCCTGGCATGCAGAGTATTTGATTTCTGACAATGGAGGACAACAGCTATCAATAAGTGACGCCTTCATCAAAGGTAATTTTATCAAAAGCTATACATGGGATGATGTTTCTTGTTCATGGAGATATACTGTGGGCCCAGGATACTGATTGGCACTGAGTGAGTACTGACAATGCATTATATTGTTTTAGTACCATAGGAACACAGTTTTTCAATATGGGTAGTAGCCTTGAAACTGCTGAGAACCAAAAATATAAACTTGGACTTAGTTTGAGAGGTCTCTGATCTGAAAAATAATTGTTTAAAAGTCTTTACCTAGATTTTGAATTTTATTCATTTAAAGGCTTTTCTATATCACGAATATGCTTTTTTGTATCACGAATATAGTATTAAGTATTGATAGACATATCATCAAGTGATTGTCAAGCTTATCAAAAAGCCACAGGCAGATCACATCTAATTGAGGATGCTGCTTGCTCTCTGGATTTGGACAACAAGTGGACTGAAGGAAATAAAGAACTAATTCTGCCTATCATTTCCATGGGGATGAAAGGAAGTACAGAAGAATACGAACTTTTCCTAACCCCATCCCTACTTAGCTTGCTGTGGAGTGAAGACACACTTATTTGGTCCATAACACGCTACAGCTTAGGCCTCAGATAATGGGAGGGTTTCACATAAAAGAGGGCGAGCTGGTACAAGGGCAGCTGCTGACAGATAGTGTCACAACTTAGTGTTTCTAAATTCACCTTCAAGCGTCTGGTTCAACCAGATGTTTATAGACCAAGGGTTTTACATAATTGAAATGTGCTGTTCTTGTACCTCACTTGTCATGGACACTGCCTTTATCTGGAGGCTGCTGGACTGTTTAGTTGAAGGTTTTTTGTCATTTGTTCAGTTTAAGAGGCAAAAGACTAGAGAATTTTTACCTCTTTTCTTTCCATTTATTCAATCACAGTTTCAAAAGTTATTTAGTGAGCATCTTTTTTGCAAAGCATTTAGTATTACCTATTTTTTTTTGTTTTGATCATTTACAAAATTTTATATAAATTACTATTTACCATGTTTTGATTTCTTCACAGTTAATTTTTTGGTCTGACTTGTAAAAGTTTTGCCAATTAAGAAGAAAGCCTTTTTTGTTCTAGTGTTGAAAAAGAAACACTGAAAGGATTGTATGAGTAGACTTTCTAGACTGTCATATCCTGGTTCAGACGAATCAAAGCTGAGCTTTTCTCAGCACCCACACTATCACAAGTTCTCCTTGCATTCTGATATCTGTTGAATGCAGTGTTCAGTTTGTGATTTTATAGGGAAAATTAACCACCTCTCTTTTTTAATATCCCCAAATAAATAAAAAGACTGTAAACAAATCTCATTTCATTTGCTTTTCAAAAGCCATATTTATAGTTACTTTTTTGAGAGCCCTGGTTGCTTATGTAAATTTACTCTTAACACTTCTGTCTCTGATTTTGGCTGTTGAGAATGTTGACGATCTAACTCAGACTTAATTTTTTTATCTATGAATTTAAACATGTCCTTGCTTTTTTTACATCAATAATTTGAATTGGCTAACTTAAAAATTTTAAAAAGACAAGTTGGTGATTTCTAAATCTCTGAGTAGATGGTATAAAACTTGACCATGAATATAATTTCTTATTTTACACTTAGAATCCTTATTTAACCGTCGAGTTGAGGAAAAATCCAAAGAACTGCCTTTCACACCTTTGGGCTGGCATCATAACAACCTGGAGCTGCTGAGGGAGGAGAATGGAGAGAAACAAGCTATGGAGAGGTTGCTGTAAGGCAGTGAGCTTATTCATTTTAATTCGCCATTTTTCTAACCTTAAGTGACTTGATAGGCATTTGTATAGTTCTTCCTTATAAAGTCAAACATGCTAACATTACTAAGGAAATGAAGCCTGTTCTGGTGAAACTTCTAATAAAGCAGAGCATCCTAGTTGTGCTTGTCTATCCCCGTTGTTTTTTATGTGTTAAAATTTAATTGAATTAAATAGGGCATTTATTTTTTTTTATCAAACCCATAGACTTTTTGTTTTATTTATTTTTCAATTTTTTAATTGGAGGATAATTGCTTTACAGTGTTGTGTTAGTTTCTGCTGTACAACATCATGAGTCAGCTACAAGTATGCATATATCTCTTCCTTCTTGAACCTCCCTTAAATGGGTTATCTTAATTGAAGATATTCACAGATTTTCTTTATATGCAAAAGCATTAAGGTGCAGATATGCTGAAAGAATAAAATGACCAAGAAGATCTTACCTGTAAGCCATTAAGTCATGTGCTGATTTCTTTGTAGACTGTGTTGCATCTTCAGAGCTGTTGTCTCTGGCAGTATTAACTGTGCAAACTTGTCTCTCCTGTAACATTTTTGTAGTTCAGCTAATCATAACCACATGATGGCGCTGCTCCAACAGTTGCTCCATAGTGAGTCATTGTCAACGTCTTGGAGGGACATCATCGTATCCCTGGTCTGCCAGGTTGTTCAGACAGTCCGACCTGACGTCAAGAACCGGGATGATGACATGGATATCCGCCAGTTTGTCCACATCAAAAAAGTGAGCTCTGCCAATGTTTTTCTCCTGTTCGGCATTCATGAGATGGGCCCACTAGTAATTTGTCTCTTAATGGTAATCTGAAAGGGTCGTTACCAGGAAGGATGCTCGGTGAGGAGAGGGAAGTTTTTCTGTCCTATTTGGTAGCAGTGCACTTAAAGGTCATAAAAGCCACTCTTAGGAAGTGAGAGATGAGTCGGGGTGGGGCTAAGTTGGGCTTGCAATGAGTAGGAAACCCGAACTTTCCTACTTCCTCTTCTTGATGTGTCATCTATAAGAAGGCCTCTTTTCACACACGGCTGTTACTATTCTGAGGAAAAGCAGTGGCTAATTGTTTTATTTAGAGAGTAGTCATGGCTGTTACTGTTCTGAGGAAAAGCAGTGGGTAATTGTTTTATTTAGAGAGTAGTGGAGTTTTGCCTATAATTTTTGCCTATGGTGTTTAATACTGGTTTTAATTGACATCTGGCATTAATTTGTTTGGTCAAATGGGTATTTTAGAGTACCAAGTAGTATGTTAGAGAGTTGATGATTGTAGGAAGGTGCCATTAATTATTGGTTGAAAGGAAGAAATGCATCCTAGAACTTTTTGTTCTTATTTGGTTACATAATAGTGAAAATAAAAAGTGGAAATAAATACTTAGAGAATTCATTTGACTGCATTCTAAAGATGTATATTGAATTGTATTATTTTCTTAGATCCCAGGTGGAAAGAAATTTGATTCTGTGGTTGTCAATGGATTTGTTTGCACCAAGAATATTGCACATAAAAAGGTAATGTGATTCAGTTCAACATTGAAGTTCAGCAAACTATGACTGTGTGCCAAGCCAACAAGCTGAGGATGCCCTCACCATGGAGGAAAAGGAGATTGGACAGGGAGGAGTGACTAGCAGTAAAATTTGGGGGTTCAGGGAGAGTCTCCCAGAGCTGATGATGACAGGGACTTGGACAGTGAGAACTCATCAGACGGAAGAAGGCTTCCCAGTCAACAGGCTGAGAGGATGCTGGTGTCATTTCTCCCTTGACCCTACCACATCTCAGGGATAAAAGATTTCCTAACAGACCAGAATTCTTCCAGAGGCCTACCATTTTAAAACTGTTCTTCCTCATAGGGCTGAACACAGAATTATGACTGGAATTCTGTATCTTTCTCTGTACCTTCAGCTGTGAGGCCTCTTTCTAGCACCAGCACAGAGAGAAGGGTAAATAACCCCTTGTACTAAGGAAAGTCTGAGATCCTAAGGAGCCAGATAGGAACTGGCAGGAAATGAGGCTGGAGGAAGCAGATGAGGGCTTTGTCTCTCACTTTATTCTGAAGGCTGCTGGTTAGCAAATGTAATGTGTATCAGGACCTTTTTAAAAATGTAGATTCCTAAGCTCAAACCTTAGAAATTCTCTTTTAGTAGTTTTAGGGGAGTGAGAATGGGGGGGTGGGTAGAGGAAGGGTGGGACTACTTTTTAATTAAATGAAATTTTATTTTAATGAAGTGTAGTTAATTAATAGTGTTGTGTTTCTGGTATACAGCAAAGTGATTCAGTTATAGGTATATGCATATATACATATTCTTTTTCACATTTTACATTAAGTTTATTACAAGATATTGAATATAGTTCCCTGTGCAATACTGTAGGATCTTGTTGTTTATCTGTTTTATACACAGTGGCTGCCATTTCCAAACTCCTAATTTATCTCTGCCCCCGACACTGCACTTTCCTCTGTGGTAACTAACCATAAGTTTGTTTTCTGTGCCTGTGAATCTGTTTCTGTTTTAAAGAAGCTCATTTTTATCATATTTTAGATCCCACATATAAGTGAAATCAAGATACTTGTCTTTTACTTGCTTAGTATGATAATCTCCATCCTTATTGCTATAAATGTCATGATTTCATTCTTTTTTATGGCGGAGTAGTATTCCGTATTCCTGTTGGCACCCCACTCCAGTACTCTTGCCTGGAAAATCCCATGGATGGAGGAGCCTGGTAGGCTGCAGTCCATGGGGTTTCGAAGAGTTGGACACGACTGAGCGACTTCACTTTCACTTTTCACCTTCATGCATTGGAGAAGGAAATGGCAACCCACTCCAGTGTTCTTGCCTGGAGAATCCCAGGGACGGTGGAGCCTGGTGGGCTGCCGTCTATGGGATTGCACAGAGTTGGACATGACTGAAGCGACTTAGCAGCAGCAGCAGCAGTAGTATTCTGTGTGTGTGTGTGTGTGTGTGTGTGTATTTACTACATCTTTATCCATTCATCTGTGGATGGACATTTAGGTGGCTTCTGTGTCTTGGCTGTTGTAAATAGTGCTTCTGTGAGCATTGGGGTGTGTGTATTTTTTTCAAATTGGAGTTTCTCTCTGGACGTCTGCCCAGGAGTGCAATTGCAGGATGATATGGTAGCTCTGTTTTTATTTTTTTAAGGAAACTCCGTACTGCTTTCCATAGTGGCTGCACCAATTTGCATTTGGGTGGGACTTTTTAATGGAGTCACTCTGGGTGTTTCCAGTGTTGTTTATTTGTTTACTGGTTCTCAGTTTTAGAGAAACCGATGATCTGTAACAGTGTTCTCAAACCTTGCTGCGCTTCAGAATCACTAAGAGAATGTGTTAAAAATAGAGACACCTGGCCTCATCTCTGGTACTACTGATTTGGTTGCAGTGAGAGCTCAGGCAAATTTCAAGGTTGAGCAACTGAATCGATAAACTACAGTCTGTTTTCACTCTTTTCTAAGCTGAGAATAATAATATATTTTTTATAAGATATTAAACTTCCTGAAAAGTATTAGTGACCATAGATAAATAAAATTGTTTGAATTTGATATTATTTCATAGCAATGATCCATAGTCCATGTTTCTACATAGAGTCTTATTAAAACAGCACTGTACCCATCAAAGTAGTACTTTAAATCAGAGTAAATGATTGTTGAATTCAGAGGTAGGTATGTTGTGCTCATCTCCAGAATTAAAAACGGTTATGTGAGTGTGGTGGTCACATATGCGTGAATGACTGTCTGGCCCAATGACCATGTTTAGAGATAGTCTTTAATTTGTAGTTACTAAAAAAGCCCTGAATGTAGTTTCCCAGCTGATGAATCACTGTTTTCAGGCGCATTTACTAGTTTGAACCTATTAAGTTTGGTCAGATGGAAACTTGTGTTGCAGGAGGCAGGCTCCTCTGCCTGTGGCTTTAGTTGTGTGGTGAGGGTATATTGTTTGAGTCTCTACTTCTGGATGTGCTTTAAGATTTTCTGTTGTTAACTTGTTGTTTCCCAGTTTGTCTTGAGAATTTAAGACCGTTAGAAATTTATTCCATCAAAAATATGTTCAGCAGATGTTTTAATTCCTTTCTCCCTCCTCTACTTTTCTTGAATCTTAGAAAAGTTAAATTCTGCTTTTAGAATTGCTGGTCTCTGGGAGTTTATCAAGTAGCCTATTTTTTAAGTCCCTCTCCCTCCTACCGAGGGTGTGATATCTTTTCTTAAAAACATTAGAGATTTAAAAAAAGATAGTTAAGAGTATAGAAAATTGGGTGAAATAGCATTAGTGAAAAAGAAGCCAGTTTTTAAAGAACTTTGCATGGCTTTAATTATTTGCTTTGAAAAAAAATAAGAATAGCACAAAATAAATGAGAGTATTTTAATCTGAATATAACGAGAGAATCTATTTAAGGGGAATTATGACCAGTATGAACTTAGAGTTGTGATTAAAGGAGGTCTATAAATTGCAAACTTTCAAAGTTTTAGCAAACTGTTCATTTATATTTTAGATGAATTCTTCTATTAAAAACCCCAAAATTCTTCTGCTGAAGTGTTCCATTGAATATCTCTACAGAGAAGAAACCAAATTTACTTGCATTGATCCTATTGTGCTTCAGGTAAGAACTCCTTACTGAAACCATAATCTGGAGGAATGTTTGTATACTGAGATACTTGCCAACTCTTATGCTTTCTTCCAGCTGGTTAAATTTGATAGGCAAACTTCATTGCTCTTGTTTCATTAAAAAAATGTATTATAGAAGACATTCTTATGCATCATACTTTAGAAGCTTACCAAAGCCTTTGTCACTGTTTTTAGTTGCAAAGTGTTAATGGCAACATGTGACTTTTGGGGAGTAGTTGAAAAAAAGGTGAAAATCCAAATCCTGTTTTTTCTTCCCACTGGGGTCATGAACTTACATTAAGGATTTGTCTAACTTAATCAGGTTCCCAGTGGTAACACCTGTTTTTCAGGACAGACCGTTCTACTAAAACATGTTTCTAGAACACCAAGTGTCTTACATATAGTTAATAAAAGGGAGTGATGTCAGATGGAAGTTGTGTCCATTTCTGTGTGGTTTTTCTTAAGTGAGGAGGCCCAGAATAGCTTTAGTAGGATTATAGCCCTCAGCTGGAAGGAAGAACAGCCTTGGCTCAGTTCCTACACAGCCCTTTAGCTCCATTTTAAGAGATTAGAAATGAGCTCCTGCTGAAAGAGCCCTCTCCCCAGGGAGACCCAGCCCCTGGTCCTGGATGGCTTTTGGGCACTCATTGCTTGGAGCTCCATTTCCAGTTGTATTGTTGCAATTGATTTTGTACATTTAAAATTTCCCTTGAGGCCACCTCCAGCTAGGCTGAGCTGCTTGGCTGGGCTGTCCAAGTTCTCTGTCAAGGTACCACTTATTATTCTTATTAGTGCTCTTGATATGAAGTTGCATAGGTTGTCTGCCCCAACTTCTTTTCTCCCATAAATGCTACTAATTAATTTGCAGTTGTTCAGAATGGGAGGTTTTCAGAAATGTGTTTTTCCTATTATAGCAGAAACACTTAATATTTGGTTCCAGAAACATTTAGGAAAAGCATTACTTGGAAATTCATGAGCACATTTTTGCAAGTGATAGGAGTAGTCACTTTTTAGAAAAAAATTAATTTATCTGGCTGTGCTGGGTCTTGGTTGCTGCATGGACTTTTCTGTAGTTGTGGTGAGTGGGGGCGACTCTCTAGGTATGGTGCACAGGCTTCTCATTGTGGCAGCTTCTCTGGTGGAGCACGGACTCTAGGTTTCGTAGCTTTAGTAATTGCGGCTCTTGGGCTCTATAGCACAGCCTCAGTAGTTGTGGTGCACAGGCTTAGTTGCTCCAAGGCATGTGGGATCTTCCCGGACCTGGGATGGAACTCATGTCTCTTGCATTGGTAGGCGGATTCTTTACCACTGAGCCACCAGGGAAACTTTTGTTCTCAATTCATAGACACAGAAAAAATTTAACTGTGGTGAAAAGCACCACGCTCTGTTGCTTAATGAACTCTGTTAACTGGGACTGTTTCCTGTTCGGAATTCAGCTAAGTATCAGTAAAAATGAGGGGTTTTAACCAGATTTATGCCATTCCTTCTAGCTCTGATTTACTATGACTTTTCAGTGAGAACTGAAATAAGGAATCAGAAGAAACACAGTTATGGTTTGTGGTAAATAGAGTTACTTTGATGCTGGGAATGTTCGTGATCTCACCGGTGTCAGTGGAAGACTTACAGACTTAAATCACAACCACATGGTTTGCAAGATGCATCCTGATTGCAGAGATGTTAAAATGTGTAAAATTGTTTTTAGTTACCAAAAAGTTGTCCTTATATTTATCCACTGTAACTCCCCTTTTATGACCAGGTTAATAGACTGAAGTCTTCATGTTGGACACATATGCTCTGGGCAAATGTATATTAATAAACATGATTTAATTAATATAACTTGTTAATTGTAACTTGTATAATTATATTAAGATGATGCTGTTAAAGTGCTGCACTCAATATGCTGACAAATTTGGATAACTCAGCAGTGGCCACTGGACTGGAGAAGGTCAGTTTCATTCTAATCCCAAAGAAGGGCAATGCCAAAGAACGTTCAAACTACCGCACAATTGGATGTCTGAGTAAATCCGTAATCTGAAAAGAAGCTTTAAGATAGGAGAAGATGTTTAATGCCAGGCTGGATGAAGCACAAGCTGGAATCAAGATTGCGGGGAGAAATATCAATAACTTCAGATATGCAGATGGCACCACTCTTAGGGCAGAAAGCAAAGAGGAACTAAAGAGCCTTTGATGAAAGTGAAAGAGGAGAGTGAAAAAGCTGGCTTAAAACTCAACATTCAAAGAGCTAAGATCATGGCATCCAGTCCCGTCAGTTTATGGCAAATAGATGGGGAAACAATGGAACAGTGACAACCAGTGACTTTATTTTTGCTCCAGGATTACTGCAGACAGTGACTACAGCCATGAAATTAAGACGCTTGCTCCAGACCTAGACAGCATATTAAAAAGCAGAGACCTCACTATGCCGACAAAGGTCCTTATACTCGAAGCTGTGGTTTTTCCAGTAGTCATGTACTGATGTGAAAGTTAGACCATAAAGAAGGCTGAGCACTGAAGAACTGATGCTTTTCAACTGTGGTGTTGGAGAAGACTCTTGAGAGTCCCTTGGACAACAAGGAAATCAAACCAGTTAATCCTCAAGGAAATCAGTCCTGAATATTCATTGGAAAGACTGATGCTGAATCTGAAACTCCAATACTTTGGCCACCTCATGCGAAGAACTGACTCATTTGAAAATACCCTGATGCTGGGAAAGATTGAAGGCGGGAGGAGAAGGGGACGACAGAGGATGAGATGGTTGGATGGCATCACTGACTCAGTGGATGTGAGTTAGAGCAAACTTCGGGAGATAGTGAAGGATAGGGAAGCCTGGCGTGCTGCAGTTCACGGGGTCTCAAAAAGTCGGATACGATTGAGCAACTGAATAACAGCAACAAAGCATCTTGTTCATCAGTGCTTCAGAACATAGTTTATTATATCTTTAAGTCCTGACCTATTCAGGTTTTTAGTTTGAATTGACAGAAAATGTCAGTTGATTTAACACCCTACCCCCCGCCCTTTGCTTGGAATGGGGGAACTCATCGTGGCATGACCAAAGAGGAAGCTGAAAGGTAGCTAGTAAAAAAGGAGAGTGAGAAAAAAAGGGCAAGGATAAAATTAGGCTGGGCATCATACTGTCTTCACAAGGTCTGCCCCAGAGGTCTGTTGTTCTACCCCTGCTCCATTCTGTCTTCCTGGCCTGCCTCCTGATACTTGTTCCTTGCTGAACCTGGTCCAAGCCCCAATTTTAGCAAGGTGTTTCATGTACAATCATAATAATTGACTGGAGCTGGAACTGTGAGGAAATGTATTTGCTATCCCTATATTGGAGGCCAGAAACTTAAAAAAAAAATGAATTTTAGTTCTTTATTGAAGCTGCACAAATAAAGTAATCTAAGATGTCATTAAATTGCAATTTAATAAGCAGAGTAGGAAATTAACACATTTCAGGGAAAAAAATTTCATTTTGTTGGGACTTTCCTGGTGGTCCAGTGGTCGAGAATCCGCCTGCCAATGCGGGTCTGGAAGATTACACATGCTGCAGAGCAGCTCAGCTCGTTGGCCACAGCTACGGAGCCTGCACTCTAGAGCCCATGTAACACAACTGCCGAAGCCCGCGCGCCCTAGAGCCTTTTGCTGTGCAACAAGACAAACCACCGCAATGAGAAGCCCCATGGACTGCAACTAGAGTAGCTCCCGCAACTACAGGAAGCCCTTGTGCAGCAACCAAAAATAAGTAAATAAAAATTAAGAAAATTTTAAAATGGGAAAAAAAAAATCTTTTTGTTAATGGAGAATTTGAGAATGTCCAGTTTCTATCAGTAAGACAGAGAAAGGTGAAAAGAAATACAACAGGGCAAGTTCATTGCAGGGAATAGGCTCATCCATTGCTGGCGGCTCTGACCACGAATACAGAATTGACTCAGAAAACACTGGGCATTTGGAGCAGAAGTGACAGGTGTGTCCCCACCTTCCATTGTCTCCTGAGTCCAGAGATTTTATAAAGCCATTAACTAATTATATTTTTTAAACTCTAGTTGTTATTTACAACATTCATTTGCTTTGAGAGTAAGCCTTTGTCATGAAATTGTATTAAACATTGTTTTAATTTGTAACTACCACTGTTCTAAGTAGAATATTATCTGTTGGGAGATAGAAATTAGGAAGTAGTTGAAATAGTATCTGTTAGTTATTTATTCAAATACCTTGAAAGAAGAGATATTCTGGTTAGTTTCAGAATGTAAAAGGGGAAATCCATAATTATATTAAAAATACTTAGTTGCTTTCATTTGGGAAGCTGTGAGAATTTTTTGATTTTTTAAGCTTCAAGAGCTAGCTAATTGGATTCTTGGCTTTTACTACAAGTTATTAAGAACTCAAAGTCTTTCAAAGAAAAATTAGTGAGTTGGAGAATAAAGTTTCTCCTGAAACTCTTTCTAGCATAGTCAGCAGTTTAGAATGATAAATAGTATTCTTGGTTGTGTTTGAATTAATTTGCTTACACAGTGGTAAGTGATATTTAGCCAATTTTTACCTGAGATTGAGGACCTGAAAAATGAGTTAACACGTCAGTACAATGTTTACTTAGTAGGAAACTTCTATTAGTAGTGGTTTGTGAATGAAGAAAACTTAGTTTGATGTTACTAGTCACACTGCCCTAGTATTTTTACTTATCTAGATCTTGATTTGTACCACATACAATGTTTTTTATTTATCTTACTTAGGAAAGGGAATTCCTAAAGAATTATGTTCAGCGAATAGTTGATGTTCGACCCACACTGGTTCTGGTTGAGAAAACGGTATCTCGAATTGCACAGGATATGTTGCTGGAACACGGCATTACTTTGGTCATTAATGTAAAATCAGTGAGTGTTCTTATTTTTCTGTTATTTATAAAAATGACAGCTTGTAAATTTATATGCATGTGTGGTAGATATACAGTGTTCTTTGATTGTTTATTTCTTAGCTGTGCTATATATATTGAAAGCACAGGCACGGCAGCGCTGTCCTTATTTAAGACTGGAGGATCTCAGGCTCGAAGAAAGTATAATTAATGTAGCACTCATACATAATGAGTTATTAAGTGTCTACCAAACCATAGGTGTAGTTGACATTAGTTATTAAGTAGTCTTTGTGGAGGCATCATTTTGTTTGGGAAATCGTACAAAGCAGAAAATTTTCTCTCCCTTGAAAAATTACCTTCTTTAGTATAGAGGTCAGTTGTGGAAATTCCCCACCCACCACCCCTGAATCACTGTCTTGTGCCAGTGAATAATGCTTAAATATCTTGATGTTATTAATGTTAGTATGGTTTATTTTAGTAAGCACATACTGATTGCTAAGTGTAGACTTATCTAGAATCAGTAAAAGTCATATAATTACTAAAATCAAGGAAATTCATCTTGAAAGAAAATAGGGCATTTTCTATTTTCTATTTTTTTTTGGTGAGGGCATTTTCAAATGTTTCTATTATTTTTCCATATAAAATGTACTAAAATTTTATTCTTCTTTAATTTTGTAATATGATGTTGTTCTGTGTTCTAGCAAGTTTTGGAACGAGTTAGCCGGATGACCCAAGGTGATTTGGTGATGTCAATGGACCAGCTGCTTACCAAACCCCACCTGGGCACCTGTCACAAATTTTACATGCAGATGTTTCAGTTGCCTAATGGTGAGTGACCTTTAGTGTAGATTTACCTGAAAGGGGGGACCTGAGGAAATGAAACTCATGAGAACGACGATGTTGATATATTAATAGTAGGAAATGGCTATTAGCATACAAAGTAGTCTTACTTAAGAGTTTTTGTCTGGTAGACATTAAAATAATGAACTAATTCTGTCTGGACTTCTGGATTGCCACCTAAACCTTTTTAACCTTGTGTTTGTTTATTTGTAGAACAAACCAAGACACTGATGTTTTTTGAAGGCTGTCCACAGCACCTGGGCTGTACAATCAAGCTTAGAGGAGGCTCTGATTATGAGCTGGCTCGAGTTAAGGAGATCTTAATATTTATGATCTGTGTAGCTTATCATTCTCAACTAGAAATCTCCTTCCTTATGGATGAATTTGCTATGCCTCCTACATTAACGCAAAACCCTTCCTTCCATTCTCTGATTGAAGGACAGGAGGATGAAGGGGCTTCACAGGAGCCATTCAGCGGAAGTCCCCTCCCCCGGGAGCCTGACTTCCCCCCAGACTTTCTGCCTTCTGATGATGGCAGTTTGCTAGAAACAAGGATTCTGTTTGAGAAGGGTGACCAGGAGAATAAGAGTGTGCCACAGGATGTTGCCTCTTTGAAGCCTCAAGAGCATGCCCCAGCAGCTTGTCCGATGGGTGCCCCCTGTGCTCTCTTTCCATCAGTACCAGAGTCATTGCTTCCGCTCCATGTGGATGACCAACAGGACGCCATAGGCAGTGAGCAGCCAGAGGCTTTGCAGCAAACAGAGGAGCTTCCGGATCCCACAAGCCAGATGAGAACCTTTAGAGACCCTCTGCAGGATGACACTGGCCTGTATGTTACCGAGGAAGTTACCTCTTCTGAAGATAAACGGAAGACTGATTCTTTGACCTTTAAGCAAGAGTTGAAAGATGTGATCCTCTGTATCTCGCCAGTCATCACATTCCGGGAGCCCTTCCTTTTAACTGACAAGGGCATGAGATGCTCTACCCGAGATTATTTTGCGGAGCAGGTTTACTGGTCTCCTCTCCTCAATAAGGAGTTCAAGGAAATGGAGAGCAGGCGAAAGAAACAGATGCTTAGGGATCTCTCTGGCCTTCAGGGCATGAATGGAAGTGTTCAGGCCAAGTCCATTCAAGTCCTGCCCTCACATGAGCTCGTGAGCACCAGAATTGCTGAGCACCTGGGGGACAGCCAGAGCTTGGGGAGAATGCTAGCCGATTATCGGGCCAGAGGAGGAAGAATCCAGCAAAAAAACTCAGATCCTTTTGCTTACTCAAAGGAGGCGTCAAGCACCTCAAGTGGAAAATCAGGAAGCAGAACTGAAGGTGATGAGGAAAAAGGGTTGATTACAAGTGATGCAGTGTGGTCGACAAAGGTGAGCAAGACTGCTTTTGTGCTTGTGTACATTTAAGATGGGTGGAAAATCTCTGCTATGGCAAGGTAAAAAAGTCAAATATGACAGCTTACATGCAGATTTATTAAATATTTCATCTGTGCTTTTTTTTTTGGTCTCTTTTGTCTTACGTGTTGCTTTAAAATGTAAGAAATAGGAGTGTAATGTGATGAAACTAGATTTGAAGCTTTCAGGCTAAGCTCACAGCAAACTCGGAAGAACTGTGAGGTAGGGGGCAGTGTGGAGCTGCTTAAAATTTCTGACATGATGACTTGGGTGTAATGTGATGTGTCTTTGATCCTTTTAATGGTAGCCAGCGGGAGAGTAGAGTTGGAAGCTTATTATAGGAAATGGATGTGTTTTTTTTCCTTATTATAGGAAATTATAGGTGATAAAACTCATGAACAAATCCATCTTTTGAGGAGAAAATATAGTTGTTTAATAAAACAAGTAGATGTTCACTTTTACAAGTCTGCTGCTGCTGCTGCTAAGTCGCTTCAGTCGTGTCTGACTCTGTGCGACCCCATAGACGAGTCTAGGAAGGATTAAATAATGATAGTATATTGTTTTTAATACATAAAACTGGAAAAAAGGAATGTGATAAGAGCCATGGTTAATGAAGTTTGGAAAAATGCTTACAATAAACTTAATATAAATATATATTTTATACATTTATATAAACTTATTAAAAGTGATTTGGGGGTCTTTTAAATTTACATGAGCACATATATATTTTTGATTCATGATTTCTATCTTTTATAACTCATTCCTTGTACATTATCTATAAAACACAGATAAGTAAGCATTTTGTGTAAGGATGCTTACATTTTATTGTAATGTATGTACAAGGATATTTACTGAAGCGGTTATTTCTGACTGTTTGCTGTTAAAAGGATGAGTTGGATCTCATTGAATGACGCAGAGAGAGCCCATGACATATTTTCTTGTGTTAAAAAGCAGATTGTGTTTTAATATATGTAGCATCATCCCATTTTTATAAAAAAACAGAATCACCTATGTATACTTCTGTGGGTGTTTATGTTTATATATGTATGAGCTAGCGCAAATACATGATTTTTAACCACACAGTAAAATTTATCAGTTTAGGAGGTGGGGCAGCTTCAGAGGAGGAGAGGCTTTATGTACTTCAGGGACTTTTGCATCTTCCTCTGAGCTGTTTAAATTTTTACAGAGACAGATGTTACCTTTGTAATGATCAAAAGCAGGTATAAAATACAAATAAATACCTTAGAATTTAGATTTCTGGGTGTCTCAGGTTGAGATTATATCCAACTATCAATTCAGACTGTTTCATATTTAAATAACTACTCCCCAAATAATTTAATGTAGTTTTGTACATATAAAGAGTAAGAAAACAAGTTTAGACATGCTTGCATTTTTAAACCTTTTGGATTGTTTTAACTTAAAAATTAACTGCTCTTCTTCCTTATATTTAGTTCCCTGTAGTTTTCAGTCTTCACTGGAACCCCTGTAGTGCTGATAGAGGCTTTACAAACCTAGTGGAGTGTGTTGGATGTTGGAGGCAGGCGTTGGAGTTGGAGTGCTCACCCAGATGTTCCTTCCCTTGCAGGTGGACTGTCTGAACCCTGTCAACCACCAGAGGCTGTGTGTGCTCTTCAGCAGCTCTTCTGCCCAGTCCAGCAACGCTCCCAGTGCCTGTGTCAGTCCTTGGTAGGACTCCTTCCCTCCCTTGCATGTTGCACTTAAGAACACAATTCCAGCAACTGAAAAAAATTCAGCCATTAGGCTGTGTAGGTACACGGCAAGCTGCTGGTCATATGTGAATTGATGGAACTTTAAAACTTGTAAATTAAATTATGAAATTTGGATTTGTTCATGGGTAGAAGTAAATAAAAATATGTTAAGAGTGAAGAGGGATGCAAGAACAGTTTGTAATTATAAAAAAGTTAAAGTTGTTACATAAAAGCTAGTTTTAAGCACTTTGATAACATGCACAAATCAGGCAGGTTTTCTTTGGGCATTGTTTTCATAAAAGTCAGTTTTTTGCCTTAAGTTTTATTCTAAAACTTAATTCTAAGTAGATTGATAGAAACACATTTTATAATGTTATAATTTATTTCCAATGATAGTCACAAAGTCTAGTTATTATACAGTTTACCTCTGGTCTTAAGTACTATAGAACATAACTGCTTGTTTTTGGAGTACTTGCCACAAAAAGAATGTCTTCCATATTTTAATTTTTGACACCAGAAACACTCATTTCTACCAGTGAGATCAGGGAGTCTTCTACATCGGTGTTGCTCGTCAGGCTGACTTGGGTCTGGTTGAGCCCATGGGAATTTTCTCTGGGAATTTAGGTCGAGTTTGAATAAGATGTCAGTTTCAAAAGGGTATGTGTAGCTGAACTCTCTTATTTAGGTATAAAGTTGGATATAAATTTAGGAACTGGCTCTCCTGGAAGAATATGAGCTGCTGCTCTTCGTGCTTAGTAATGGTATAGACTGGAGAGCAGAGACAGGAGTCCCATTTTATATTGATGGAGTTTAAAGCTTTGTAAAGGAAACTTGTACTTCTTCCTAATGCAAATCAGACTTACCCATTTAATGTTATTGTTTATGTATCTTGATTAAATAGTTTCATAAGATACTAATGGACTGGGAATGGATATGATGCTGTAATATGGTAGTCCAAACCTATTATATCAGATAAGGTAAAACCTGTTCTGTAACAACAAAAGAATATTACCTGTTTTGTTGGTAATAATACTGAATTATAAGTACATCTAACAGATAGCAATTTGGGGTCTGATGAAAATGTCTTTGCTGGGTTGTAATTCTAATGATATGTTTCTAAGAAATGATCTTTTCTTTTAGGATTGTAACAATGGAATTTTATGGAAAAAATGATCTTACATTAGGAATATTTTTAGAGAGATACTGTTTCCGGTAAGAACCAGTTTTCTCCTTATGTTCTATTTATGCTTTTTTTGATGCACAGAATTTCAACCTAAACATAAACATGAGTTGGAGCACTGTTGTTTGACCTTCCTGTTCACGCCTCATATCAGAGGCGTGATATGAGAGAAGTACTGTACAGAGAAGTAATCTGTTTTATATTCAACCCAGGAAGTCTTCTCCAGTTCATTTTTCAGATCTATGCCCATCTAATTGCCCTGCAGTCCTGCAGATTTTTTTTTAGGATGTCTGTTTTTACAGTGATTCAAATGAAAGACAAGAGAAACTAAGGGCCTCAGTTTAAATCTTAGTGCCTTCGCTTGGCACTTACATGACAAAGAGCAAGTAGCTTAATCTTTGTGTGTGCATGCTTAGTTGTGTCCAACTCCTTGCGACTCCATGAACTGTAGCCCCCCAGACTGCTCTGTCCATGGAATTTTTCAGGCAAGAATCCTGGAGGGGGTTGCTGTTTCCTTCTCTAGGGGATCTTCCCAACCGAGGGGTCTAATCCTCATCTCTTGTGTCTCCTGCATTGGTAGGCAGGTTCTTTAGCACTAGCATCACCTGGGTTAATCTTTACCAGCCCCCTTTATAGTTTTTAACAAACTTCACAAACATCAAGAGTTTTAATAAGTAAAATGAGATGATGTTTTAGAAATGCTTGGCAAATGGAAGGTGCTTAACAAGTGGAACATATCACTGTGATGTGGTTGAAGGCAGGGTGTTCAACTCTGCAGGCTCGTAGCAGGACAAGTGGTACCCTGATCAGATCATCCACCATCATCCTTACTCTGGAGAGGATGCTGCACTTTATCGTATGCAGTCCTGATTAGCCAGCATTCATTATACATGGCTCCTCGGTTTCATGGTTAATGTGAGGACTTTCTTTTTGTCAAAGGCCTTCCTATCAGTGCCCTAGCATGTTCTGTGATACCCCCATGGTGCACCACATTCGACGCTTTGTCCATGGCCAAGGCTGTGTGCAGATAATCCTAAAGGAGCTGGATTCTCCAGTACCTGGATATCAGCATACAATTCTCACCTACTCCTGGTGCAGAATGTGCAAACAGGTAAGTGTACCCTGTTGCTGTACTATTTCGTGTAGTATCATTTCTTTCTATAGTTCTTTCTTTGTGGGGGAGGGTGGCCTCTGTTATTTTGGATTTGATATTTGTCTTTGGGCTCTTATTTATTTTACCTGCTGTATGTTCCCTTTAATGTTTATTTCCTGAAGGTTCCATTTTAGGATTTATCAGTTATTATATAAAATATAGGTACCATGTCCAGTAAAATATATGGAGACTTTATCTTGACTGTTCTCGATTATGTTTGTTTATTCATCAGCAGACACTTATTTAGCACCGCATAGGTACCAGGTACTGTGCTGGGCCTTAGGAATGAAGAAAGAACAAGGTGTTGGCTCCTGTCCTCTCGGGGAGGAAACAGTCTTATAACACAATAATTACAGTGTGCTAGAATGCTTGTGTAAGTTAGTCTAGATCAACATTTCTGTCTTAAGAGATGCAGATGAGGCCATGTTTAATTGATCTCTGCTGTTTCTCATATTTATTCTTGGGGACAAAACTGTATATTTTGTTTCCTCTCTGTGCTTTTCTATCTCTGGAGGAAATATTTGGTGCTAGTATTTTGTTTTTAATACATACTTTTTATTCAAATTGTTTGTAATGTGTATGTGCCGGATTTAACTTCATTGTTATATTAATTGGCTTATTTTGGAGTGTGTTTGGAATCACATACAGGAATTACAGACAAAATAATAGTGCAGCCTATTTCAATATTAGTGGTTGAGGAGGGCAAAGTCAAAGATAGATAGTCTTCAGTAGAAACATACATCTGTGAAATCATGTGTTGCAATAATTGGTCTTTATATGCTTGTTCTTCTAGGCCTTTAGTCATTGTTAGGCAGCTGGCAATATTTTGTTGTAGAATGTGTGAACTTTTGTAGATTGTCTACTGAAATAAGTAACTTAAATTTGATCTTTATATCTTGTATGTTTGGTATATACACATGATTGCAAAACAAAACTTCAGCCTTTGGGGTTATGCTAGAAAGGAAAAGGTAAACAGTTTTTGTTACACAGAAGTGAAAAATTTTATGTGTCACAAAAAAGTTACAACATATATGACCCAATATTAATATACTTACTATTAAACTTCTATAAGCCATAATAGAAATAATAGGCAAAGGGCATGAGAAAGCAATTTAATACAGATGGCCAGTAGACATGTGCAAATACATGTTACTCATTAGTAATAATAAAAGATGAATAAATAAAATAAGTGAAGTATGTTTTTATTTATTTTTTAAATAAGTCACATTTCAAAGATACATAATTCCTGACGTCAGTAAGAAAGTAGGGAAATGGATACTCTCAGATACTGGTGGTAATTGTGTCTCCAAATAGGTGTACTGGTTTATACAGTATGGCAGAAAGTATCAAAGACCAGATAAATGTTCATGCCCTTCTTTGACCTACCAATTTCCACTTTTATTAATTTATTGCAAGGAAATCGTTATGGATACTTACAAGTGTGTTTTATATACCCACATTGAAAAGTTCATCAAAATAATGAAAAGCTTGAAATGTTTTAAATGCCCACCAATAGGGATTGGTTAAACATGTCCGTATAATAGGATATTCTGCAGCTGTTAAAAATCAAGCTGCTTAAGAATATTCAATGTGGGAAAATATGATGTATTACTAATAATCAAGGTTATGAAGCTACAAGAAAGAGTTTTTATTTATAAACATCCTGGCTAAGGATATATGCTTTCATGTCTGGAAAGAAAGCAAATGTACTAGCATATTGATGGTGGTGGTAGGGTTACTGATGAGACAGTTTCCGTAGCCATCCCTCACCCCACCCACCTCCAAATATTTTTTTGTTTTTCTAGTTTTCTGCAGTCAGAATATACTAGGTTTGTACTAAAGAAGAAAATACATATATTTTTTAAAGAGATTCTCAGTATGTGATTAGATAACAATTTATGCTGAATTTCAGGTAACACCAGTTGTTGCTCTTTCCAATGAGTCTTGGTCCATGTCATTTGCAAAATACCTGGAACTTAGGTTTTATGGGCACCAGTACACCCGCAGAGCCAATGCTGAGCCATGTGGTCACTCCATCCACCACGATTATCACCAGTATTTCTCCTATAACCAGATGGTGGCGTCTTTCAGGTAAGAAGTCTGAGCAACCTTGTCACAGACACATACTCCCTGGAAGGCTTTGTAGCATTTCCACTGTTACTAGATTGAACTCACTTTTGGTGTGTGTTGTTCCCCACCCATCAGCCTTGCAAATGCAGGGCTGTACTCTGTGAAGAGCTTTCAGTGCTATTATTTATTTTATTCTTTAAGAAATGTGTTACTATTACCCTCACTTAGAGACCTTATAGCTACAAATAGAGCTAGCAAGTGATGGGGTCATGATATAAACTGGTAGATTTGCTATTGTAGGTGTGACTCTTAACCATTGCTTTTGCATCTGAGAGCTTGTCAGAATTTTTGCTAAGACATTACTTAGCATAAGGATAATTGGATAGAACTGGATAGAGCTGAAATCACTACTTCAAAGAATGGTTTTAAATGACTGAGAAACCCTTCAGAATATATCCAGAATCTAGGGACTTCTTGGTGGTCCAGGGGTTAAGAATCTGCCTGCCAACACAAGGGACATGAGTTTGATCTCTGGTCCAGGAGGATCTCATGCTGTGGAGCAACTAAGCCCCTGGGCCACAACTGCTGGGCCTGCCCCCTAGATGTGCTCTGCAACAAGGAAGCTATTGCAGTGAGAAGCCCACGCACAGCAGCAAAGACCCAGCATAGCCATATATATCCAGAATCTGAACATATCTCACCACCTTCAGCACTCCCCTTCTGAGCTGAATCTCTGTCGTCCTTCCCTAGATTATTGCAATAGTCTCAACCAGCTTCCCTTTAGCCTCGCCCTGCAGCACAGCAGTCAGAGTGGTCCTATTGTATGAAAATCAGCTTAGGCCACTCTTGTGCTCTGGAGCCTCCAGCGGTGTCTGTTTCACCCTGAGTGAAAGCCAGAGTCCATTTATGGGTCTCTAAGCCCCTCATACTCAGGCTTCTCACCCCTTCTCCTCTCCCCTTGCTCACCGTGTTTCAGCCTCGCTGGCCTCCAGGCTGGGCCTCAGTTATGCCAGGTAACCTCCTTCCTGGGAGCCTCTCATTGCTCTTCCATCTCTGTGCTGTCTGCTTCTAGACATTTGCTTATTTTTCCTTACTTTTTTCAGATCTTTGTTCAGATTTCACCTGCCCTGACTCCCTCTCACCCCTAGCACTCCTTGCTTCTTTTTCGCCCTTTATTTTGCTCTGTAGCACCTACTCTCTGGCATAAGGTATGTTTTAAGTATTTATTTTTATTTATTGCCCAAGTCTTGTTGTTCCTGAATCATGAGAGCAGGAATTTTGGCCCTTGCTCAGCACCTAAAACAGCATCTGACACATAATAAGTCCTCAGAAAATGTTTGTAATTGAACCTATATCCTTTTTCAAGCAAGAGCTATTAACCATGAACCTAGGGCCTAGGTTGGATATAGTGTTTACTAGACAACATGAACTTCAAGTGGAAAGGAAACTCATGAAGAATCCTTGGAAGCTGAGAAGGTAGTGAATACCTGTGTCCAAGCTAATTGTAGGAAGGAGTTCCTCTCTTCTTGAAGGTTTCTATCCCAGTCATTTGTTTTTAAAGCACACGAGGATGGCCTCAGGAGATAAATGATGATAGCACAATGCAGGGGAAAAACAACACAGAACAAAATCTTTTTAAAACTGGGAAGGATATTGGTAATGATTGAAAGTGGTCTTCAGTATTTTTGGTTTGCAAATGCCATTTTATAGAAACTTTAAGATCTCTTATGCCCATAAGACTTAGTTGGCTGTCATGATACACTTCTACTCAAAATATTAAAATATTTTTCACTTTTCTACTATTACTTGTATTTTCTCCTCTCAGTTATTCTCCCATTCGGCTTCTTGAAGTGTGTGTTCCACTTCCCAAAATATTCATTAAACGTCAAGTCCCACTAAAAGTGTCCCTTCTTCAGGATCTGAAGGACTTCTTTCAGAAGTAAGTTTCATTTTCTTTGATCATCTGTTTTTGTTTAGTACTGCCTGAAATCTGAACTACTTTAAATATCTTGTTTGTTCAGTCAGCTTTCTTTGAAAACAGAAATAACCTATTTTCCTAATTGTATTTTGTATATGTCTGATGTAAAAATGGGAAAATGTAGACAATACACCAAAGTATTAAAAAAGAAATCAGACCCTCCCAAGCATAACAACTGTTAAATTTTGATGTACATCCTTTCAGGTCTTTTTTGTTCTTCAAAATTATATGTGATTCTTAATTAGATAAGATATTAGTAAAGTTCTGTGTATATCTTTTTTCTACTTTTTAAAAAAAATTATTTTAATTGGAGGCTAATTACTTTACAATATTGTAGTGGTTTTGCCCATCTTTTTTCTACTTGTGTGAGATTAGACAGTTTGATTCTAACTTTTCTAAAGTGTTTAATGTTTGTTAAGAGTTTCACAGGTATATCTTGCTGTGGATGAAAGACTTGCGTCTTTGAAAACTGATACATTTAGCAAATCAAGAGAGGAAAAAATGGAAGATATCTTTGCACAAAAAGAGGTAATTCATTTTTCTGACAGAAACCCAGAAGTTAGTTGTGAACTTGTTAGAAGTTCCTTTTGGGTGCGTCTCAGATTGCTGGAGTGGTTTTTGTTCCCCTAGATGGAAGAAAGTGAGTTCAAGAGCTGGACTGAGAAGATGCAGGCACGGCTCCTGTCTTCCTCCATGGAGACCCCCCAGCAACTGCAGTCAGTCTTCGAGTCCCTCATCGCCAAGAAACAAAGCCTCTGTGAGGTGCTGCAAGCTTGGAATAACAGGTGTGACTCTGCAGTCAGGTGTTTCTTTCATATTATTGCAAAATGTGCTCTGCCATGATGTTTTTGATTTAAATATCCTTGTTAGTTGTGGATGTTGCCTTTTACTCTCAAGTTTAGGACGTTTTATTTTTATCGCTCCTACCACCCTCCACTTCTTTCATCCTTTAAAGTGCAGTTTGCAAAGATAAAAAAAAAAAAAAGAGAATAACCTTTGTTGCTGTTTCTAATATAGTATGTGTGCTGCTGCTGCTGCTGCTAAGTCGCTTCAGTCGTGTCCGACTCTGTGCGACCCCATAGACGGCAGCCCACCGGGCTCCACCGTCCCTGGGATTCTCCAGGCAAGAACACTGGAGTGGGTTGCCATTTCCTTCTCCAAATGCATGAAAGTGAAAAGTGAAAGTGAAGTCGCTCAGTCATGTCCGACTTGTAGCGACCCCATGGACTGCAGCCCACCAGGCTCCTCCATCCATGGGATTTTCCAGGCAAGAGTACTGGAGTGGGGTGCCATTGCCTTCTCCAGTATGTGTGCTAACTGAATCTAATTTATCTGTAATAGTAAACCATAGAGTAATTATTGGGTGTTAGGCCATGAGTTTCAACTGATTGTTTTGTGTATGTTATACCTGTATTTAAATATTTATTTGGGGAAATGTTTTCTTTTAATGCATATTGACAAGTTCACTTGGATTAGTATGGCATTTATTTATTAAGCACTTGGATGATGCTAGGCATTAAGTAAGGCACTGGATGGACATGCACTCTTTTATTTGATGTTGAGTCCCACATGTGTATATACTGGTTTCATTTTACAGAGGAAACTGTGGCTCTACGAGACTAAGGGATTTGCCCAAGTGATATAGCTGTTGATTTTCAGAGCTGGGCTTTGGGCCTTGGTCTGTTGGTGTCTCATTATAACTTGCTATTCTTTTCTAACCATAATCATATCAATAACAACTGATTAGTTGATTAGAAATAAAACAAAACTTACTCTTAGTTATTACAGCTGTAAAATCTATTGCATTTGAAATAGGAAAATTAATTTTTGTGGTTTCAAAGCTATAAGGAGAATATGTGTATGCATTATTCAGGATATTAGAAAGAAAACTATGTTCTTCTTTTCACTTTTCATTTTTTTCTTTAATTGTAGGCTGCAAGACCTTTTCCAACAAGAAAAGGGTAGGAAGCGGCCTTCAGTTCCTCCAAGTCCTGGAAGACTGAGACAAGGTGAAGAAAGCAAGGTAATGTTTTGTATTGGGGCCTTCATTGTGATAAATAGAATTAATTTCTCTTATACCACTTAGAAGTGGTAGTTTAATACATACTTTATTGATAATGTTAGCGTTTTTAATTTTGAAGCAGTCAGGTTTCTTGGTATGACCTGGATTAATTTTTTTTATCTTTGCCTGAAATAAAATACATTATAATTCATTTATTTGAAATACTTATCAAAAGCTGCTGTGTACTGGCATCATTGAGGATAGCATCACAGAGGCAATAGGTGCTGTAAAGGAGAAGGTGTGGACGCACTGGGTGTATGCTGCTGCCGCTGCTAAGTCGCTTCAGTCGTGTCCGACTCTGTGCGACCCCATAGACGGCAGCCCACGAGGCTCCCCCATCCCTGGGATTCTCCAGGCAAGAACACTGGAGTGGGTTGCCATTTCCTTCTCCAATGCATGAAAGTGAAAAGTGAAAGGGAAGTCGCTCAGTCGTGTCTGACTCTTAGCGACCCAGTGTACTGCATAACAGAGTCCTATTTTACTATGAGTTTTGGGTGTTCTTTGTGCTTAGTGGGAAGTTTTTCTTAAGAGGTCGCACCAGTTCTATATGTTGATTTAATAGTTCTATATGTTGATTTAATTAACCTTTCCTAACTGTATTAGTTTTCTCTTGCTGTATAACACCTTACCCCAAACTTAGTGACCTAAAACATAAATCTGTTATCTCACAGTGTGTCAGGACTCTGGCAGAGTATATGGCTGGGTTCTTTGCTCGATCTCACGGCTGAGATGAAGGTTTGGATGGGGTGATTATTTGAGGCTCAGGATCTTTTCCCAGGCTCATCTAGGTTGTTGGCAGAGTTCAATTCTAGTGGTTATAGGACTGAGGTCCCCCTTTCGTTGCTGGCATTTGACTAGAGGCAAATCTCAACTCCTCAAGGCTGCCTGATTCCTTGCAGGTGGCCCATTTCATCTTCAGAGCCTACAGCAGTGGATTGAATCCTTCTCATGCTTTAAATCTCTTGAGTTCTTCTGTGTCTAACCTCTGGACACAGATTTAAAGGATGCGTGATTAGGTCAGGCCCACCTGCTTAATTTCCCTAGTTTAAGGCTAACTGATTTGTGATCTTACATACATGGTAGAATCCCTTCACGACAGCATCTGGATTCATGTTTGATTGAAGGTATGTGTGCTGTGTGTGTGTGTGTGTCTCAGGGTGCGCAGTTCTTTGGTATCATCACTAAATTCTGCCACTGTGCTAACCATGAACAGGTGAATTAATGTCAGTATATTTTAAGGACTTAATATTCTGATACCATGAGGGCTTTTGAGGGAATGTTTCTTTTTGTACAAGTGTATAGTACTTATAGCAGAGTATTTTCATGGAATGATGGGTCCAAGTGCCTTAGATCTTTGTATTGTTTAGGAACACTGTGTCAATGAATTCTCCTTTTTGTCTCATAAATAACTGTGTAGGAATCACTTTTCCTTAAAGTTTGAGTGAGAGTAAGAATTATGAAGATGATTTATTAGTATTTTCAAGTAGTCTGGGACCGTTAATGGCTCTCACACACTGCTAGAGGCCTTTCTGTTTGCCTACTGATGAAACTGCGAAGCTAGTGCTGTAAGACATGGAATTGAAAATACAAAGTCAGTTAATGGATGATTTTCTTTTTGAAAGATTGAAAGTTGATTTGAAAATCTGTAGCACTGCCTTTGTGTTTATATTCATTCATCTGATAAATACTTATTGAGTGCTTTTAGACACTGTTCTGAGTGCAGGGCTTTCAGGGTTCACAAACGTGAACACAAAAGTTCACATTTGTGGATGAAGGCCATAGTTACTGTTCCCATGGAACGTTTGTTTATGAGACTGACAATAAACAGATGAACCAATAAACATTTAAAAAACAAGTGGAAACAAAGCTGTGAGGAAAAAATTAATGAGAAATGGAGAGTAATGCCAAGGGAGTTGGTGATGATGAGTTATTTTATATAGGATGACCAGGGCAGTTACTGCTAGGGTGAGCAAATCAAAGGACATTGTAAGTAGCAGTGTAAGAAATGACTTTTAACGACATTATACACAGGGCTGACAGTCATTTAAATATATATTTTATCAATGGATTATGGGACTTGAGAAAATCCAATGGATAATAAAGGTTGCTGGGCTTAATGGATAATCATAAGTAGTTGCTGGATATTTTAATGGGTCTGTGAGCTACTGTGTAGAACAGAATTCTCAAAATGTAGTTCAAGGACGCTGGAGGTCCTCGACCCTTTTAAGGGCTCTGAGAGATTTCCCTTTTTCAACTGCATAACTGTGTGAGCCTAGATCATCTTTATAAGTTCAGTCATAATAATATAGCTCAACAGATTAAATGCAGAAGTAGAGAGGAATTTAACTGTCTTCTATTAAAAGAAGACTTTAATGTCTTCTAGACATTGAAATATTTGTAAAAGCATAAAACAATGTCACTTTTTTACCAATTAAAAAAAAAATCTGTTTTTAATTAAAATGTATTGTTTATAGTAATATGTAATGGGTTTATTATTTTTAAGTGAATCAATATCAATAATTCTTAAGAGGTTGAAAGCGTAAGATTTACTTTGTTAAAATTTTTTTTAGTGTGATTTCAACATTTCCTTAAGAACAGAATATTTCCTTCTCTACAGATAAGTGCAGTGGATGCATCTCCACGGAATGCTTCTCCAGGACTTCCAAATGGAGAAAAAGGTTGGTCCTTGAGTCTGGTGATCACCTGCCATTGAATTTAAAGACGTTTCTTAGTCTAGAAGTTGTTTAAACACTAAATTTTGAGAATTTTTTCTGATGCAGTCGGTCAAAGACATTTTTTTCCTTGCTGTAAAACATTTGTAAGCAGTCTCAGTTTAAGATTATTGTAAAATGCATTGCCTAAGTTAGGATAGAGAAATAGATGATCAATAGTGAAGTGAGTGAAAGTTGCTCAGTCGTGTCTGACTCTTTGCAGCCCCATGGACTATACAGTCCATGGAATTCTCTAGGCCAGAATATTGGAGTGGGTAGCCTTTCCATTCTCCAGGGCTTGCTCAACCCAGGAATCAAACCCAGGTCTCCCTCATTGCAGGCAGATTCTTTACCAGCTAAGCCACCAGGAAAGCCCAAGAATACTGGAGTGGGTAGCCTATCCATTCTCCAGTGGATCTTCCCAACCCAGGAATTGAACTGGGGTGTCCTGCATTGCAGGCAGATTCTTTACCAGCTGAGCTACCAGAAAAGCCAGATGATCAATAGAGAAGGCTGCTTTTTAGGGGAAGAACAGAAAGATGAAACTGAATTTCTCTCTTAATTGTGTTACAGTTAAGTCCCTGGTTTCGTAGAAAAAAAAAATCAGACAAAGCTTAGTTGATATTTTTGTATCGCTAAAATCTTTTCTTGACTTAAGCCTGTTTTTCATCGATATTTCATTGAATAACTTGGTGCCACTCTAGGGAATTGGAAGGAAAATTTACTTAGACTATCTTGGTAGAATAGAAACTCAACTTGGAATTCTTGGCATTTTTCTATTATAATTAAGTGAATTTCCCCCTTGAGAATAAACGTAATTTTTTCCCCCTCAGTAGTGTCATAATTTCATTCCTTATTAAATTGAATGAGCAAAATATTTAAGTAGGCATTGTGAAGTGAAAGTCACTCAGTCGTGTCTGACTCTTTGTGACCCCATGGGCTGAAATAAAAACTTCATGGAATTCTCCAGGCCAGAAGACTGGAGTATGTAGCCATTCCCTTCTCCAGGGGATCTTCCCAACCCAGGGATTGAACCCAGGTAGCCTGCATTGCAGGCAGATTCTTTACCAGCTGAGCCATCAAGGAAGCCCAAGAATACTAGAATGTGTAGCCTATCTCTTCTCCAGTGAATCTTCCCAACCCAGGAATCAAACTGGGGTCTCCTGCATTGTAGGCAGATTCTTTACCAGCTGAGCAACTAGGGAAGCCCAGGCATTATGGTCTGGTGCAAAGAATATTGGGGTGGTACTAGACTTGGTTGCCAGTCATACTGCTGTCACTAAGATCTGATTGTGGTCGTCATATAACCTGTCTGGATTTTTGTGTCCATTTTTAAAATTTCTGAAATTCATTTGTGAAATGACCTATGTAACTTTATTTAAGAAGCTAAAATTCTTTGGTTTATGAAGTAGAAAAAGGTTTTGGCCTTTTGAAAATATTGTTATTAGGTAGAAATGGACATAATGTTTTAAAGTGACTCATTTGCACGGTGTTTTTCTTTAGAGGACCGCTTCTTAGCCACCCTGTCCAGTCAGAGCTCCACCAGTTCCCCCCATCTCCAGCTGCCTACTTCTCCTGAAGGCGTGCCTGAGCAGGTCATGGGAGGGCCCCCAGAACTCGATACTGCCAGCAGTTCTGAAGGTACAGGTCAAGTCACTATTTCTGTACTTCATCCAGTAAAGACAAACACTCTTGAATACTGGGGCACAATGCTTTCTTATCCCTTGGGATTTAAAATTTGTACCGTTGAAAGTGCTCTTTTAGATGTAGCTTTTTACCATATCCCTTCAGTTGCACTGCTTGACATGTGACTGTCTCAGTAACAAAATGCTATTCAGCTTTATCTACTTTCTGGGGATATTATTAATATTTTCTTAAGTCTCATAAAGCACACGATTGTTCCCTTATAAGAAAGAAAGAAAATTTCAACCATTTCTCCAACGACAAACATTTGTTTCGCCAATAATAGATGTATGCCTTTTCCCTCTCTTGCCTTGCTTTCTGTTTAAGCACCAACTACTTAATTATAGTGTAAACTTTAAACATAACTTTTAAATTGCAATTAAGCTCAAATATAATAGCCACAGTGCTCATAACTGAGTTGAAGTGGCAACAGGAACAGCTGGGACTGAGTTCATGCATGCTTGGCCAGTAATTTCACCACGGCTGCTGCCTGGCCCCTTGAGGGTAAGAGGCTGTTGATTGCAGGATGATCTCAACTTCAAACATGTTGAAATGTAAAAAAAACAAGCCCCTTGGGGTCAGAGCTGTGTATGCTTCACGGTTGCTTCCTGTTAGATAGTCATTATTCCTAGATCAAAAATTTTACACCATAATTGGTAATTACGGTGTGCCCATGTCTGTGTTCCAAAAAGGAAAAGAAATATAGTTGACACTTTATACTTTTACTCTTCCTGAATATTAATATATAAGTAGAATATTTTTCATTCTAGATGTATTTGATGGACATTTGCTGGGATCTACAGACAGCCAGGTGAAGGAAAAATCAACCATGAAAGCCATCTTTGCAAATTTGCTTCCAGGAAATAGCTATAACCCTATTCCATTTCCTTTGTAAGTATTATATAAGCCAGTGGCTGTTGGGTGGTTTTATTTTCACTTCATTTTAAAGATTTCTCTATGGATATACTCTCCATTAACTTTATATACGTATTTCTCAATCCAAAATTATCCTCCATTACCATAAAAGAGATGTCTTTTTGTATAATTTACTTTGTGGAACATGTAGTCTTTATATATTAACAGTAGATAAATAGATTAATAAAGAATTGCTTATATCTATATATACATTTTAAAAGATATACTGCTCCATTGAGGGCAGGAGGGGAAGGGGATGACAAAGGATGACATGGTTGGATAGCATCACTGACTCAATGGACTTGAGTTTGAGCAAACTCCAGGAGATAGTAAAGGACAGGGGAGCCTGGAAGGCTGCAGTTCATGGGGTTGCAAAAAGTCAAACATGACTTAGCGATTGAATAACAACAACAATTGATCTCATGATCATAAAAACATATTGCTGATTGTATATGAGGGTATTACTGACCCAGTACTTTACTGGGACATGGTGTGTTTCTAACAGTGGTGATGAATTGCAATGGCCCTTGCAAGGTTTTGTGTGATCTTGTGTGTACAAGGTTCTCTCATAGTGGGGGAAAAACGTAGGCTGGCTGTGAGGGTTTTTCTTCCATTGGTTGACATGTCTGGCTATCAGCTGATGATGCTTGCTCCTGTGAAACAGATGTATGTTAATATGGATTTTGTTCTCAATTGACTTCTGTATTTAATTATTCAGTTAATGTTTAAACTTACAGAGTGGCAGCTTTAGTGCCTCAGGATGTAGAGAAAGATCAGTAAGGGAAATTCCTGCTCTCAGGAGCTCATGTCTTGAGCTGTGTGTTCTGTGGTATAAATGTGTAAAAGGCCTCTGTTTTCTCTGCTTCAGACTTGAATAGTTTATGTCATTTACTGCTGGACTAGTGGTACATTTCCACAGTTTCCAAAAGACTTTTCTTTCAAACTTACAGTAGAACAAAATCTCTTAAACTTCTGCTATTCATTGTAAATACCTTTTGAGATAAATATGGCCCAACATTTTGCCAACGTGGAAAACTTTGTTTGATGATTCCAGGACCCTCTGATTTGAAAAACAGTTCTGATAATTTTCAGTTGCCTTTAAAAACTTTCTGTTGATCTGTTTTCCTTGGCTGTTTGTTCCAGTTCTGCATACATTTTGGCTTAATTATGTTCATGTAATTATGCATTATTTAGTTAACTTAAAATTGTCCTGAGATTTACTTGTAATTGTGCTAATGGGTTGTATATGTGATTTTCTGCTAATTTTGTTCTGATTTACGTGTTTTTGAACAGCGATCCAGATAAACACTACTTAATGTATGAACATGAACGAGTGCCCATTGCAGTCTGTGAGAAGGAGCCCAGCTCCATCATTGCTTTTGCTCTCAGGTACTATAGGGCTTTTTCACCTGTGTTCGTATTTTCATATTTTATGTGAATTTATTTATTAATTGCTGTATTGTTGAGCTCTGTTACATAGAGTAGAGCAAAATATAAGTAAATGTAAAGTAGTAAATATAAGTAGAGAATATATATCCTTTGGGTGCGACAGTTTATTCTTTTTGTATCTGGTAATGTACTGTTTACCCAAGTATTAACAGGATGATTCTTAAGCAAGCTTCTAATAAGTTAACTAGGCAAGTTATTTGCTAATTCTTATATCCTCTGTCCATTCTCTATATTATAATACGTGTCCATTGTATCCTTTCCTTTGGTTTATATATTGATATAATACTTGGAACATAGCTGCCTTTAATCCTCTGAATATCTTTTTTGTGTTTTTCATTTATTTCCTTCTTGCTTCCCACACATAGAAGGTCAAGTTTCCCTAGAGTAATGCTGTTCCTAGGCCTTAATTCATTTACATGCCACAATTATGTGTCTTAAAGAAGGGCCCCTGTTTAGAAATTTTTATATATCGTGTCTAAAATAACAAAGCTTTTTAATATTAATGATGTCTTGGCAGTGATAGTACCTAGTTTAAGTAGAATCTAAGATGTTTAATAAAAATTTTTTTCCCTATTGAAAGACATTGAAATTAAAATTTTATTTTTATTATTGGTTACAAGTTGTCCATTTATTCAACAAATATTTGAATGTTGCAATGTGTGGTATACTAGGTACTGGGTATAAGGGGTAAACAAGATAGATTTATAGACTTCAGCATTTATAGAGTTTAGAGTTACTATTTGGACAATAAGGAGTTTTTTCCTTTAGAAGATTCCATATGATACATTTTTTTATCATTGCCTTTTGATGTTCATGAAGTTTTTGCTTCTCATTTTATTGGTTAGTCAACTGGAAAAGGTCAGTTTTCATTCCAATCCCTAAGGCAATGCCAAAGAATGCTCAAACTACCGCCCAATTGCACTCATCTCAAATACTAGTAAAGTGATGCTTAAAATTCTCCAAGCCAGGCTTCAGCAATACATGAACCGTGAACTTCCAGATATTTAGAAAAGGCAGAAGAACCAGAGATCAAATTGCCAACATTTGCTGGATCATCGAAAAAGCAAGAGAGTTCCAGAAAAACATCTATTTCTGCTTTATTGACTATGCCAAAGCCTTTGACTGTGTGGATCACAATAAACTGTGGAAAATTCTGAAAGAGATGGGAATACCAGACCATCTGACCTGCCTCTTGAGAAATATGTATACAGGTCAGGAAGCAACAATTAGAACTGGACATGAAACAACAGACTGGTTCCAAATAGGAAAAGGAATACGTCAAGGCTGTATATTGTCACCCTGCTTATTTAACTTCCATGCAGAGTACATCATGAGAAACGCTGGGCTGGAGGATGCACAAGCTAGAATCAGGATTGCCAGGAGAAATATCAATAACCTCAGATATGCAGGTGACACCACCTTTATGGCAAAAAGTGAAGAAGAACTAAAGAGACTCTTGATGAAAGTGAAAGAGGAGAGTGACAAAGTTGGCTTAAAGCTCAACATTCAGAAAACTAAGATCATGGCATCTGGTCCCATCACTTCATGGCAAATAGATGGGGAAACAGTGTCAGACTTTATTTTTCTGGGCTCCAAAATCACTGCAGATGGTGATTTGAGCCATGAAATTAAAAGACGCTTACTCTTTGGAAGTAAAGTTATGACCAACCTAGACAGGATATTAAAAAGGAGAGGCATTACTTTGCCAACAAAGGTCTGTCTAGTCAAGGCTATGGTTTTTCCATTGGTAATGTATGGATGTGAGAGTTGGACTATAAAGAAAGCTGAACACCGAAGAATTGATGCCTTTGAACTGTGGTATTGGAGAAGACTCTTGAGAGTCCCTTGGACTGCAAGGAGACCCAACCAGTCCATCCTAAAGGAGACTAGTCCTGGGTGTTCATTGGAAGGACTGATGCTGAGGCTGAAACTCCAATACTTTGGCCATCTCATGTGAAGAGCTGATTCACTGGAAAAGACTCTGATGCTGGGAGGGATTGGGGGCAGTAGGAGAAGGGGACAACAGAGGATGAGATGGTTGGATGGCATCACCAACTCAATGGACATGGGTTTGGGTGGACTCTGGGAGTTGGTGATGGACAGGGAGGCCTGGCATGCTGGGGTTCACGGGGTTGTAAAGAGTTGGACACGACTGAACAACTGAACTGAACATACTACATGAATAGCTAAGAAAGGCAGGAAAGTCAATGAAAAAAATATGTGTTTTTTACTATTAGGAAGCAGATTTTCTAGTTGACGTCACCTTTTTCTAATATCTTGGAAAAATAATACATGTTCACATCTGATTTATCTAAACCAGGGTTCCCAGGCTGCTAGTTGGATTTTGTTGGACAGTGCAACCTTAAAAAAAAAATGTTTTTTTCTTAAAGTTTAGCACTTTTAAGTTGAAAAGCACTCTCAAGTCCCTTTCCTCCCTATTACACTAAATGGTGAAGTTTCATGCTTTTCAATTAGCTGTTCAACCCTGAAGGCATTTGATCTAAATGTTAGTATGGAGGCCTTCACAATCATTGTTTAGGATATTGAGTCTGGCTGGTGTGTTGGATTATATTTTGTATTATTTTTTGGTGTACATATTGACTTTCTTCATGAAGTTTCTACTTGATAATTTTTGTTATTTAACTCTAATGTTATTTGTCTAAGTACATTAGATGTAGATGCTTATAATGTTTGTGTTTCTATAATGCAAAGCTTATTCTAAAGCATATGATTTACTTTAAAAGAAGACCTTAATGTTTAACATATTTCAACCTGTTTCCATCCTAAGTTGTAAAGAATACCGGAATGCCTTAGAGGAATTGTCCAAAGCCACTCAGCGGAACAGTGCTGAAGAAGGGCTTCCAACAAACAGGTGATACGTGATTGAGGAAAATTTATTTTAATTGAACTATATCATTTTCTAGGTGTTCGTATTTCAGTTTTATTACAGCTTATTGTTGATGTAAAAGTTTCTAGAGTTTAATCAGTGGCACTCATTTTTTAGCCAGTAATTGACAGAACAAAATTCAGGTATAGCAAAAGACCTTAAAAAGTCTGCTAGGTTACAGTTTTCTTATAATTGTCATAGAAGTTCAAAGTGTATTGCATATTTACATTTTTAAGTTTTTAAGTTCTCTTTGCTGTGAAAATTAATTTCTGAAATTGGTAAACTACTGCCTAGCTTTGTACTTTAAATAATTTAAGAATTTTCCATAATAATTAAAGATCTTAACAGCTAAAAAACAAAGCAAACCTCTGCCAAACCAGCTCTTTTAAGTATTTTTGGTATTTTAGGTATTTGAGACAGAAATTGTCATAATTGTCACCATTGACTTATGGGTGCTATAATATAGCTCTGATAGACCTGAGAAAAATATTTTAAGACCCTGTATTCTTATAGCTTTAACATTTTTCTTTTTCTTAAAAGTCTAGTATACATTTCAAGACTTTTTCTTCCATGCTAACCTGTGTTTATATAAATTATGAACCAGATTTCTGATATTGTGGGTGGGGTTAGGTGGGAAGTAGATTAATATAGGAATTAGAGTACTTGTTATTTTGTGTCTGAATCATATAAAACCAACTTTTCTTCTGTTTCTCATTTTAGTACTTTAGACAGCAGACCAAAGAGTAGCAGCCCAATTAGACTACCTGAGATCAGTGGAGGACAGACAAACCGTGCGGTAGAAGCAGAACCACAGCCAAGTAAGATTACAGATGGAGAAGTACTTTTGTTTGTAATTGTGGTTTGAAGAAGAAAACACGTTAAATAAGAAATGCCATCTGGCAAGGATTTATTGTTTCTGATCTTTGAACTATAATATGGATGTAAAATTTTTATATATTTTCTTTTGTGTATATTTCACTTTTCTTTGATTTTTAAGTTTTTGAGTTTGAAATGCCTAGAAGCGTTTCATGCAAAAAGAAGGTCCATGCAAAAAAGAAGCAGGATCGGCCTTCTTGTCTAGAGCTTTCAGTTTAAAGCATGCAACATAAGAAATATAGTATCAGTTTTTTTGTTTGTTTGTTTGTTTTTGCAGCATTGTTGGCATTGTGAAAAGAACTTTTCATGTCTTATCTTCTTTAATTCCCACAATAACCCCATATTTGACATATCTCCATTTTTCAGAAAGTAAGTTAAGACTTAGATTAAGCACTTTGCTCAAGGTTACACAGGTAGTGGGGAGCAGAGATTTGCAGTTGTGTTTCTTTGACTTTGTCAGTTAGGAATATTCCCTACAAGTAACAGAAAACCCAGTTGGTGATGGGCAGGGGAGCCTGGCATGCTCCAGTCCATAGGGTTGCAAAGAGTGGGACACAACTGAGTGACTAAACTGAAAAGAAAACTCAAATCTACTGGGGCTTAAACAAAGGACAGTTTATTTTTTTAAAATAGCAACGTCTGCAGATGCGCAGTTGCTGGCATTGGTTCAGCTACTTGGCTTTGTCATGACAACATAAGGGTTAGTTTCTCTTTGATTTCTCTTAAATTTTATTCATGGTCAGAGATGTCCCACTCTAATGTCTGCATTTGAGGCAGAAGGAAGGGAAGTATAAGCTTCTGCTCTTGTCTTTTATTAGGAAATTCCCTTTCCTTTTCAGTCTCATTGGTTAGAACTGAGTCTCATGGCCACCCTTTCCTGCAAAGGAGACTGAGAAAGTGGTGAGCATCATTGTCCTGGCTAGTTTATACAAATCATGATTCTTTTCCTGGGACTCCGCATGCTGCTGCCCTAAAGAAAATTGGAGCTCTGTTAGCAAGGAGCAAGGTGGGATTGGGTATTGAGGAGAATGTGATAGTGTCTGCCACTCTAAGTAAGCACTTATTGATTGAGATTTAGTGTGGATTTTGTTAATGGTAAATGTACAAAGGGCTTCCGTGATAGCTCAGTTGGTAAAGAATCCGCCTGCAATGCGGGAGACCTCGGTTAGATCCCTGGCTTGGGAAGATCCCTTGGAGGAGGGAAAGACTACCCCCAAATTAGGATCATATGTATTAATGATATGATGAAGCTCAAAAGGAAGAATAAAAGTATAGAGCAAGCTTTAGTGATATCTTTGGTCATCCTATACTACTTATTTTTGAAAAATGCTAAAACTCAAATTATATATTTTGCTGTGTTAAAATATAGGAACACAGATGATATAAATATGTTACTTTTAACTTTGAATCCTCGTAGCTTGGAATACTGTTCTGTGTTAGTTTAATGAGCTGTACTGTAATACTATAAGAATGTAGCCCTATCTTAAACTTGTTGCTTAAGATACTATGACAGCCTTGGAAAGAAAATTTTTAAAGTCTTTCTCTATATTTAATAATTTCTCACATTTTGATATGTAGCTATCTGAACATTGCTTTTCTTCTGTTCTTGATAATAAGAGTGCTTGATTGCCCCCTAAAGCCCCCATAAACCATATGGAAAAATAATCTGTGCAAATGAATCCATCAGTGTTACTCTTATTTATTACTTTGATATAATGGTTACTGCTTACACAGGAATGAATTTTAAATTTTTAGTTTTCTACGTGCAGTGACCTGTACTTAATATGTTACCTCTTATTTTTAGCCAAAAAGGCTTCTGGAATGTTGTCCTTCTTCCGAGGGACAGCAGGGAAAAGCCCTGACCTCTCTTCCCAGAAGAGAGAGACCTTACGTGGAGCAGATAGTGCTTACTACCAAGTGGGGCAGACGGGCAAGGAGGGGACGGAGAATCAAGGCATTGAGCCTCAAGGTGTGTTGAAGGAGACCAAATGTGCTTGTTTTAGGCTTCAGTTTACTTACTTCAGTTGGTTATGTTCCTTACAGCTTTAAGTAGATACTTCTACTGCAGAAATCAGGGCCTTCCTGCTCTTCTCACACTGTGGTGGGGTAGGGTGGGAAAAGCCTGGTGCTGGGAGAATCCAGCTGGTTTCAGGTATCACTGTTCTCACTTACCGAGTAGAGGAATCAGAAATCCTTACTTGCTGTACCAATAATGGAAAAGCAGTGTCTTCCAAGGACTAAGTGAGGACTAAGTGACATTAGGCATCTGTCTCACTGTGTAGCTCACAGTGTATGTTCAAATGAGGTCATCCCATTGCCCTCTCAGACATCCCCTTTCTTCTCCAGTCTCTGTAAGGTGGAAGCTACTGATACCCACCTTCATTTAGGTATTTAAAAAAATACATCTACCTGATGGTGTTTGAATACAGGGTTAGACCAGGAGTCAGATAACTAAGCTGACCTGTCTTTGTAAATAAAGTTGTGGTGGAACACACACACCCTCCCTTTCATTTACTTACTGTCTGCTGCTTTCCCATTATATTGGCAAGTTGAGTAGTGGCAACTGAGTAAAATACTTACCATCTGGCCCTTTAGAGGAGTAGTTTGGCAACCCCTGGGTTACAGCATGAATTAGTAGTTTAAGAAATAGAAATTGCATGATACGTTTTCATTAATAATTAACATCTGTGTTTAGTATTCTATAGGCTGTGATCCTTAGAAGGCATTGATGCTTTGAAAAAAATAATTTTGAAATGGGAAACTTAGAGGATGACTTGTTCTTCTAGATGTTAAAATGTATTACAACTCTATAGTAATTAGAGTTAAAACATATTACAACTCCACAATAATTGTCTGGCAGTAAGTTTGCCAGACACATTAGTCAAATAAGAAAAACAAAACAGCTCTGAAGTAGATATTAGTATATTTTCTATAGTGTACATATATCTCAGTATATGATAAAGCATCTCAGAATATTGGGAAAGCATTACTCTATACACAGGGAAAACTGGTCATAAACTTTGGTAAAATAGCCACAGAAAGTCTTGATGTTAGAATTGAGTAAGTTTATTGCTATCATAGGGATTATTTAACTATAAGAAAAATTATTCTTCAATCTGAATTCTCTGATTTTTAATCTAAAATTGATCTTTCAAAACGTACATACATTTTTATTGTAATAATTTACAGTTAATTGTATGCATGATGCTTGTTTGAGCGTGGCTTGACTAGGATAATACTAACTGACTTAGTTTTTAGTTTATATCAGGGAAAAAGAATACACAAAATGAACTGATAACTGCCTAAAACTTTGGCTCTACTAATGATGTTAAATCTTTTAGATGAAGTAGATGGAGGAGATACACAGAAGAAACAACTTACAAATCCTCATGTGGAGCTTCGTAAGTATGAGATAAATCTCTGGTTTGGGCACCCAGGACTATAATTGAACAAACTCCATTATTTGAAGCTCCTAGCTTCACACTAGATAAATATCCTATCTCTTGAAATGAATACTAAGTCTTTGTGCTGATGAGCATTTGTTTCATCTAGATTTAGTTTATAAACTTTACATTATTTAATTTAAAAGGAAATTATTTGTAAATTTAATTTAATTTATAAATTTTAATTTAATTAGATGTCTAAGGTTTAAATAATTTGTTCTTGTATAATTTAGAGCCACAGTACCTTACCAAGGCATCTGGAATTGTGTGTACATGTTTTGTTACCCAGAATAGTAACACAGTGAAATTTAAGATATAATCATACAACGATGAAAATGCAGTAACCAGCATAAAATTAGAACCGAGTCTTGTTTTATGTTTGGTTGTTTTTCTAGAAATATGTAAGGGTGGTCCTAAGGTACTCTTTTAATCCTTCCTGAAGACAACAGAATAGTGATAAACAGGGATGTAGTAGACTTAACATGAAAAATACTATCATGGAGAAAATTAAATGCTTGCATTTAGTGTGGGGGTGGGGAGTGGGCAAGAAGGAAAAGGTATTTCTGATTCAGAAGAGCTTTTTTCTAAAAACATTTCTGTTTATAGAATTTTCGGATGCCAACGCCAAGTTTTACTGTCGGCTCTACTATGCGGGAGAGTTTCATAAGATGCGAGAAGTGATTCTGGGCAGCAGCGAAGAAGATTTCATTCGTTCCCTTTCTCACTCTTCTCCGTGGCAGGCCCGGGGAGGCAAATCAGGAGCTGCCTTTTACGCTACTGAAGGTAGGCCTTTTTGCTGTTGTTGTTTAGTTGCTCAGTTGTGTCTAACTGTTTGCGACCCCATGGACTTAGCCTGCCAGGCTCCTCTGTCCATGCAAGAATACTGGAGGCAAGAATTTCTCCAGGCAAGAATACTGGAGTGGGTTGCCATTTCCTTCTCCAAGGCCTTTTTGATCATTTGCTAATTAAGCGGCATCCATCTTTTTTCACTCGGATAATTTATGAATCCCTTGAACTGAGGTAATGCGATGTGTCATTTAGCAAACATGTTTTTCTTTTCATGCGTGAGAGGATGAAAGAAGAACATTGAAAAAATACATGGTGTATAGTGTATAATGAAAGACAGGTATTGATCAAATCCCTACTAAATTCTTTCTAGTCCTGAGTTTTCCACATGTAAATAGTAACAGAGAACTTCTAGAAAACTCACAAGGTACCTCAGAGCTGATGGGAAAAAGATAAAAATTGAAACATTTGACTTGAAAACTGGAAGGCCAAGTTCTTAACCTGCAGAAGTTGACAGCAGATTGTGACCATTTGTACTACTATTTGAGTTCTCCATACTCACTGAAAGTGCAGTTACTTGAGAAAATGCATCAGGAAAGATGTGCTTGATAGGCACTTTTATAACTGGTAGTTCCTGGGTTGCTAACAAAGGAGTTTGTAACATTTTACTTGGTAGTTTTAAAAAGTAGATCATCTAGCTATGACTTCAGGTGTGCAACTGTCAAATGTAGAGTTTTCTTGACTATATAAATTCTCAGAAGCCCTTCCAAACCTTCAACTTGAGAACTATATTCTGATCAAAATCTTCTCAGTGTTATCATATTAAAAGTATCCCTTCAAAACATGAAGTGAGCAAGTCATTTAGGATTCTTAGAATGATTTATTTTAGATTACCTCAGTAAATATTGCAACTGAATAAACGTGAAATTTTTGCCTTTTAGATGACAGATTCATTTTGAAGCAAATGCCTCGTCTGGAAGTCCAGTCTTTCCTTGACTTCGCACCACACTACTTCAATTACATTACAAATGCCGTTCAGCAAAAGGTAGAAACCTAAACCTGATCTGTAACTAGAGTTTACTGGTCCATTTAACCTCCTGAAAGTCCTAAGGGCAGTTTTCTCTATGCTTTTCTGTTTGTTACAGAGTAGTTTGTTATTCTCATAGAAAAAATTTGTCCCTCCCCCATTCCTTCTCTGCATTGGCAGCCACAAGCTAGTTTTATATTTCTTAAGTCTGTTTCTATTTTGCATGTATATTCATTTGTATCTATATTTTTTACATTTCACATATTTCACATATGTGATATCATATGTGATATCATACAATATCTATTTTTCACTGACTTCACTAAGCATAATATTCATAAGTAATCCTTTTTGATAAGAGGTTACTTTTATCTTTGCTGAATTAGAGGCCTACTGCATTGGCCAAGATTCTTGGAGTTTACAGAATTGGTTATAAGAATTCTCAGAACAACACTGAGAAGAAGCTAGATCTCCTTGTCATGGAAAATCTTTTCTACGGGAGAAAGATGGCACAGGTAAGGATAATGAACCACGCGAACTATTTAGCTGCTGGATCCCTTCGTATTTCTGGTTCCTGAACATATTGATTAGAGAATAACATGGTATTTGATAGTAAATATTAAACTTTGGTTACTAGGTCAGCTTTAACTTTTGAGTTACTGAAAGAATAAAGAGGAATATTGTGGACTGGTCCTAAAATTTAACATAAACAATATCCTAGAAACACAGAATTATAGAGTAAGAAGGCAGATCCAATGGATCTGGCCATTTTAAAGATGAAGAAACTGAGGCTCAGAGGAATTGAGGACTTTATCAAGGTCTCACAGCTCTTCCTAGAATTCAAGTTGGTCTAGATTCTAGAACAGTGCTCTTCAATGTACTGGTCTTTGAACTGTTTCCAGTCTGTGGAGCTAGGAGCTTGAACGAGAATGTAATTTTTTTTTTTAGAATGTAAGTTAATGTACTGCTTTCTTCATTGAGAAAGTTTTGCTATAGCAAAAGCTGCTGCTGAACTAAACTGTAGGTTTAATGATGTGTAATTAGTTTACATTCTGGCACCAGCTTCTCTTTGATCTTGAGTCAGGAACAACTGATTAGCTGGTCTGTAGAATACACCTCCGGTTCCACTGGTCTAGTTCCCAAGTCCCCTGACTAGCATTGCTTTTCCTACTGCCTAGAAATTCCTAGAAATATGCTGTTGCTTCTGCATTGTCCTGCACAGTTTTGATATCAAAACTTGAAATTTCCTAAGACTGTTTACATTTGTTTTTCAAACTGCTTTATGGTTCAGCAATATACTTTTGGAGTTACTTGTTAATGTTTCTTATAGTTGATTAAATGGGTCAGTATATTTCTGACATATTTGAATATTTGGGTACCTAGTTATTAGTTTCATATGATACAATTATATCACCATTTGCTTTTTGTATTATATAATTACAGTGTATGCATTCAATGACTTACATAAGTTATAAATTTTAAAGTTAAATATTAAAGTGTTTATAAGGATAGTGGGTACAGGAAGCTTTCTGCCTTTTAAATTTAATTATATTAATTAACCATTTGTAGCAACTCACATAAATGACAGAGAATTCTCTTTCTGCTAGGTTTTTGACTTGAAGGGTTCACTTAGGAATCGAAATGTAAAAACCGATACCGGGAAAGAGAGCTGTGATGTTGTTCTTCTGGATGAAAATCTCTTAAAGATGGTTCGAGACAACCCTCTGTATATCCGTTCTCATTCCAAAGCTGTGCTGAGAGCCTCGATCCGGAGCGACTCCCACTTCCTTTCTAGCCACCTCATTATAGACTATTCTTTGCTAGTTGGGCGAGATGATACCAGCAATGAGCTAGTAGTTGGAATTATAGGTAGGTCGATGAGCATGTCTTATGTGCAGTTCATGATTGAAGCCAGAGTAATCTTTGAAGACTATACTGAGCCTGTTGTAGTAATAGCTTATTGAATGTTTTCACAAACTCATTTGAAATTTTAAAAATAATAGTTTTTCTGTTCTAGTACTTTGATTCATATTTCTCATTTCCATTTTCATTATCAAAAATATATGTATTCAGGAATTTGCTTAAGATAAAGCCCTGTGAGGTTGTTATGAGGTTTGGAAGAATTAATATGGTAAAAAACCCTTAGGACAGCCCTTGGCATATTGTCTGCACCTACAATATTGCCAGCACTCAATATTAACTAATGTAGAAGTAATAGCAGTGGTAATTGTGATTGTTATCTGCTTATATTTATTAAGAGAGCTTTTACTGCTCATCTCACCCCCTGCAACAGATTATATCCGAACATTTACCTGGGACAAAAAGCTTGAGATGGTTGTGAAATCAACAGGAATTTTAGGAGGACAAGGTGAGCAGAATTTTTGTTCAGTTTACTCTTTAAACTGTTCTCGTTATCTTCCTCATCAGTTAACATATAACAAATGGATACTTCAGAAAAAATTATAAAACATAACTGGTTATCTTTGACTTTATCATCATTTCCAAAATGATCAAATAATAAAAGGAATTGTTTAAATGGGGAAATATGGGATCTTAAATATGTGTTAAGATGCGGTGCCTGCTGCATGCTGAGTCGTGTCCAACTCTTTGAGACCCCCTGGACTGTAGCCCACCAGGCTCCTCTGTCCATGGAATTCTCCAGGCAGGAATACTGGAGTTGTCATTTTCTACTCCAGGGGATATTCCTGACCCAGGGATCGAATGCGCCTCTCTTGTGCCTCCTGCTTTGGCAGGTGGACTCTTTACCACTGCATCATCTGGGAAACTCTGGTAAGAAACCAGAGGTTCTCAAAATGAAAAGTTAAAGAAAGGCCAGAGTTCCTGAACAGGAGGTTGTCCTGATTAACGCTTGAAGTCCTTTAAGTTCTTTGAGCACTGAGAGCACCAGGTGTGCTTTCAGACATCTCTCATTTCTAGGCAAGAGCGTCTTTTAAAATAAAAAGGTCCTACCAGGAAGGACCTGTCCCTTGTCATGTCGTACAGTGAGCACCCTCCCTTTTTTCTGAGCCCATCATAGTGTGTGTGCTTACATGACATGACATTTTATGTTCGTTTACATAAAAGAACATAGCAGTCGAAGTCAGTGGTCTGGTCAGTTATGTAACAGCTTCCTTATTTTCCCTTTACCCTTTTGTAATCCTAGGTAAAATGCCGACCGTGGTCTCTCCAGAGTTGTACAGGACTAGATTCTGTGAAGCCATGGACAAGTATTTCCTGATGGTGCCAGACCACTGGACAGGCTTGGGTCTGAACTGCTGAAATGAAGCACATACTCTGAAACGGACCAGGAAGAAAAGGGGGCCTGGAACCAAAGGACCACAAGTCAGCTACATGTTTTATTTCTTTGTCACATTCACCACAGTGTGCAAAGGCCTTTCAGTTCTGAAGTTGGGTAGACCATCTGTAGCTGAAGGGTTGAAACTCCATGGATTTGCACTTTGGTTTTTGATACCTACAAGTTAGCTAACCATGGGCTGGGAAATTGCACAAGTATTTTGTTCACATAAGCTGAAATCTAGATTCATTTCAAATGAGAACAAATGTATGGTTGGAGATGAGATTGGTTGAACAATGGGTTGTCATGTTTGCTGACAGTCCCCTTAAGCAAACAGTGTGTCATAGATTGTGACTCTCCTGGCCTCACATTGGATACATTCTTTTTCTGGAAAGGATTGGTAGAGCTGGTGAATTTTTCTTGTGTTTCTTATGTAACAATTTAATGTTTGCCTATTATCAGAATTTCTGAAACTCTAAAACAATTCTGAATTATTCTATCAATGGCCAGTTAAAGAGATGGATGCAAGCTGTTCTTGTTCTGCTGAGGAATTTGACTTAAATTGGGAATCCTGTCGTGTTCTGTATCTTGCCCTGTTTTCAAGTATGTTTGATATTTTTCAAGTTCTATCACTTCTTGTCTGGGTGACAGGAGGCCACAGCCATTAACTTCAGGCCTTTTTCTGGAGCTGTTTTTTAAGCCTGTTTACAACTTTTGTGCAAGTAATATGCAGAACTGCACTTGTCTGCACGTGCTCATAGTTTAGGTTTTTCTCCTACTTCAGGGAGATATTACTAAATGAGTCTAAAATGACTAAATCCCCAAAGGGATAATTATTAATGGAAGATTATTTTTAATCTAAAAAGAAAAATTAGGCCTGATCCAAGAAATTGGGCGAGGGAAGCACTCGCCTGTTCTTTGTAGAGGTAAAGGACCTGTAGTGTATACTATAGGTATAACTAGTGATTTGTGTAGCATCTATAAAATTACGATGTTTCCCATATGGACGTCCTTGTTCTCTAACTTTCTGTACGAATGTCTAGGCCAGTTCTGACTGTTGAGAAATATTACGAAATAAGGTATTCTTAGTAAGAAACTCCTTGTTTAATAGTTTCTGTTTGTCTAAAAAGTGATCAGAACTACTAAACTATGGCTAACAACACAACCCCAGATACTTTCTTGTGGCTTCTTTCCATAATAAGGCTAATTTGGGGATTTATAACATTTTAAGGTTTCCACCCTTTCAGGCTTCCCATAGTAGCATGTTTCTTTTGCAGCTTCCACATAATAAGAAAAAGTCTGGATACATTCCAGTTACAGAGACTTAAGTTTATGAAATAGGAACATTTTGGAAAGTTTACTTGAGAAAATGAAAGCATTAGTTTGGTGTTTGGTGTTTGGTGCTTATTAGAGACATGGTTTGCACTAGAAACAAGCTGACCAAGGGTTCTAACTGGTCTGATGACAAGCATTTTTTTTTTTTTTAAACATACGGTGTGCCTTTTGAACAATACAAAGCCCTGATGTTGGTTTTGTTGTCAAAGACCAGTCCAGAACTGGAAGATGTGGAGATATCCACTCCTCTCGTGTCCAGGAACAATGGATACTGCATCTCATTTTGAGTGTAAACATGTCTTGGTGTCTCTGTTTATTTTTTTGTGTCAGGATACTTAGGGTTGTTTACCCTATCCATTGCTCACACCTGTAGTCAGGAACACTTCCAGGAGCAGGTGTCTTCCTCCAGATGCAATCAGATTGTTTATCTGTTTTGGTCTCAATACCTTATATACAGCTTGAATGCTCCATTGAAATAGGTCTTGACAATAATGTGTCTTCTTGATTTTGGTTTCCTTGCCCATGACTTGAAGAACCAATTATTATTATTATTTTTTTAAGTACTGCTGTTGCTTAGGTATTTTTGTGGCTAAAAAATTCCAATGTAATGTAATCTGAAGTAATACTTGTTTCCTTGCAAGTGTGATCTGTCCATTTAAAACTGTCTTAATGAAGGGAAAATATAAAACTTAATTTGTCATGAGTGGTAGAACTGTATACCTGGCCTCCTGCTGCTCTTATTTAGGCCACTACCAGATATATAAGCCTTTTCAAATACTGTATACTCAGTGTTAGGCACCGAGTAACTGTTTACCTCTGTTGAATTCCCCACCGAGGCCTGGAGAACCTTGATGCTGAAAAATTAAGAATGAGGAAGGAATGTTAATACTTTCCTCTGTAGCATAAAGAACACATTCTGAGAATAGTTGATAGTAGCACAAGAAAGCTATGTAAACATGTTGCATTGTATAAAAATCTTATCTACAGATATAAACTGTTTTAATGCCATCAGAACTAAAAATATAAAGATTTCCTTTTCCTTTTTTTCTTTTTTACCCAAGCCTGAGAAAAATAAGGGGAATAAACTGTTGCAAGCCCTTTTGTAGTCTATTGAATGTTTTAAATTTATAGATACTCAAATTTATAGATACAGAATGTCCTACTTATAATTGTTCCCTTGATTCAGCAAATGAGTGGTTTTCTAGCTTTGGCTTTTATTTGGTATTGTAAATAGTAGGGTTGTATTGGTTTTTGTGGCATTAGCTGTTCCTTGGCTTTTTACCCATTAATGGTGGACTTATATAAAACTGCTGAGGAAAGTTATCTACCTACAGAAAGTTTGCTTTAGCTAGCAGAGTACAAACCCTTGTGAATGAGCCTGGTGATAAAACAGACTAGGCCATTCATTATTCCTCAAGTGTTAACATACTGATTTAAGCAGTATTAAAACCATCTAGTGCAATGCCTTTTTTGTTTGTTTTTGTAACACGGGTGCAGTTGTATTATAGAAAAATAAAAATTACAATCATGCGCAGTTTTATTAATGCTGCTGTGCTGGTTTTGTAAAAGAAAAATGTACATTATGTCTTTGATAGGTTTAATTTTAATGAGAGAAATGACATTGTAAATCAGAATAGCCTCTTTTAATTTAATATGAAAAATCCAATTAACAATATTGAAAATACTTAGTGTATTATATTGTATATATTTCTCTACTTTGATTCTGGCTGTTTTATATCATTGACATGTTATTTAAGAGATAAAACTGCCTTGACCTTTTGGAAACTTAACACTGTAAAAAGAAGACTTACAATAAACTGAGAATCAACTTCACTTTGTTTTGAATCTGCTTGAGGAAATTAACAAAAGGAGATGGGAGTTGGCGCCTAAGCCTAGCCTGGGCCCAGCTGTGTTGCCCTCTGTTCATTCTGTCCTTCTTCTATTGGGAGAATCGAAGCTTTTCTCTAATAAATAACCCTTCTCTATAGATCTAAGAAAGGGGGGTGCTAAATCCTTAGGTTCACTTCACCCAGTAGGGGCCTGGCCTTTTCTGTTCATCTCCTTTTCCTCAGTTCTTCTGTGTTTCCTTAGGGTGCTCAAGGAAGGTCAGCCTTGCCCAGCGGGGAACGGCTGAGTCCACCTCCAGGGCAGGCCTTATTATTAGCTGCTCCCACTCTTCACAGGGTCCCTGAAGAGGATACCATAAACTGCATCCTGCAGCTGTAAGCACGGCAGCTCCCACCCACCACGGCCGGGACTCACCTGACAACAGTGAGGGCCCCTGGACAGAGTAGGTGCCTCCTGCCCCCAGGGATGCCCGGGCGGCCTGGCCTGCTTCCCCAAACCCCCAGCTGTGGCAGAAAACCATTTATTTCATTGGATTTTTTTCCCCATTGTTTTTCCATTCTCTATTTTATCTCTGCTCTAATCTTTATTATTTCATTCCATCTGCTCACTTTGCATTTTGTTTATTCTCCTTTTTCGGATTCCTTAAGGTATAAAGTTAGGTTATTGATTTGAGATCTTTTTTAATGTGCATATTTATATCTTTGAACTTCCCTCTTAATTCTTCTTTCACCGCCTCCTGTAAATTTGATACGTCGTGTTTACATTTCACTTATCTCGAGGTTTTTTTTTTTTAAATCTCTTGTGATTTCTTCTTTGATCTTTCAGTTGTTCAATATTTCGTTGTTTAATTTTTACATTTTTGTGACATTTCCAGTTTTCCTACCGTTACTAATTTGTCATTTCATTCCATTGTGGTTGGTAAAGATACTTGGTATGATTTCATTCTTGTTAACAATTTATGCCTCCTCCCCCCCAAATTTTTGTTCTAGAGCATGCACTCCAATGTCTTAGGCCAAAGCAAAAGAGAAGAAAGGTGAGGCAGAGATCTAAGTAAAGTGTTTTTGAAACTGATAGACATGAGTAAAATACATGAGGAAATCACAGGTTGCTGATCTAGGAATTTTTTCTGATGTCTTCACCTTTTGAAAGTTTAATTTTTTTTTTAATTAAAATTTTTTTAAAGTTTATATCTTTTCCTGACTTGTTAAATTGAAAATAAAATCTATGAAAAGATCATTTTACTGTAGTCAATGTGCTTTAACTCTCTTTGGAGTCAGTTGTCTTGAATTTGGCTGTGAATTTGGTGGTGGTTTGCTGATTATTACTTTTAACATTTTTCAAATTTGCCACATTATGTGTGGCAGAGTGGAAAACTTTTTAAATTGTATAAATTCTCACCTTTAGGACATTGTTTGCACTAATGTGGTGGTTAGCATGGTGCCATGAAAACTGCCCTCCCTCATGTCCTTGGTGGAGGAAGATATTTTCAGGGAGATTACTGTTGTCAAGAATGAACCAAAATGAGGTTGCAGTGGTGAGCAGTGACCAGTAGAGGGCTCTGAAGTACTTGATCCTAAGATTTCCAAATCTGCTAGGAGAGCAGTTTGAAGCCCTTAGAGGGACCAGTGGGACTAGGGGAACCCAAGTCCCTCAAATCTTTGCCAGAGTCCTAAGTGTCTTGTAAGTTATTCTTTTACAACAGTGTGTACATCTCAGAATATGTAGTTTTCATTTGGAGGTTTAAGTTGGAAATAGCAGTATTTTTTAATGAGTGTAACTTTTTTACAAATGAGGGTAACACTAAAAGCTTTTCATTTGAAAGAGCACATGCTTGATGCATTTTCTGTTCATACCATCACTGAAATAGTAGTTTCAAGGCTGTACAAATAAGTGACTGTCAGAAAAAGGACATTAGGAAAAACTGGAGAAATCTCAAGGAAGTGTGGACTTGAATTAATAATGTTTCTACACTGTTTTATTGTGACAGTTGTACTTTAATAAATGTAAGATATAAGTAGTAGGAGAAACAGGGTGCAGGATATCTGGAGACTGTCTATACTGGCTTTGTTATTCCGACAGAAACAGAACAACAAAAACAAAAAATAAATGAGTTGTTATACAGTGGATAGGAATAGGCCTACTTTAGAGATGTTGGTTTTAGTGAGATTAAATTAGAGGGTCTTTTTTGTCCTTACTAGCCTGTTGAAATATTTTTTCTTTCCCTTTTTCAAAAACCAGCTGCTCTATATGAAGTAGCTAAGCCAGTGAAATGAAGATACCAGTTGGGTTCTACAGACATGGATATGGATGGTCAGCTGTAAAGGACTGGAGCAATTGTGGCTTTTGGTATCTGGGTTGGCCTGGAACTGTTTCCTCAAAGATAATGAGGGATAACTGGACGCTGTGTCCCTGTCCTTGGTAGTCTTCATGTATGTCAGATCAGTGTCCTGCGGGATACCCATCCCCCACAGATCTCTGGGTCTCTATCTCTCTCTCTCTGTGCAGCTCTCTCCTCTCCAGTACTCTGACCTCAGAACTGAGGGTCTTGGTTTCCTGGGATTCTCAGCTATCTCGTCTTGGTTTCCTGGGATTCTCAGCTATCTCCTTACCCCAAGGAACAGATCAGGGTCCTTCCAGACATAACTGAGGACACTCAGGACTTGTTTCCTCTCCAGGATTCCTGTCCTTGATTGGCTGATATCTACCCCTGTCTTGAAAATTGCTGTTTTGTATATTTTGCCTGGTTTTCTTGATTGTTTCAGACAGGAGGGTAATTCTGGTCCCTATTACCTCACTTTGGCCAGAAGTAGAGGCCAAGTCAGATGATATTTCATAGAGTATATCTGAACGCTGTGTCAGATTATTGTTACAGTGTTCTCTCTGTCTAAGGGGCTGCTGCTGTGCATGCTCAGTTGTGTCCCACTGTTTGGACTGTAGCCTGCCAGTTCCTCTGTCTTTGGGGATTTTGGGGCCAGAATACTGGAGTGGATTGCTATTTCCTCCTCCAGGGGATCTTCCTATTTGTAACTGTTTTAAAAATGATTTTTAAAAAGATCTAGTCTCCTAATTAAAATCCTGTTATCTGAAACAATGAGAATAGATGATAGTATACCAGGAAGAGAATTTTTTTAATTAGTTCAGTATGCAAAAATATGCCTTAAACTACCTCCAGCTGGGTGTGACCCTATCCACAGATACACGTTATGACCTGGACAGGGTGTGCCCCGGGAAGGTATAAACCCTAAACCAGACTCCTGATGGTGCCATCATCTTTGCCTTTTAGCTTCTCATCCTGAAAGTACTGTTGAACACCAAGATTATTCACGAACGTTAGGATATAATTAATTGTTCTTTTGTGTATTGGTAGCAGAACTTGGTAGGTGCTTCTATATTTTTCCACATAGAATTTGATGGCCATTTCTGCCACTAACTTGCCGCTTTATCAGGAAAAACCTATCTATCTGGCAGCTCCATTCCCCCACACTCTTTGACGGTCACTATCCTCTCCAGTAACAACACTTGAAGGGCCAGATGGCAGCACGGTATCACTAAAGAACTTACTGTTTAGAGTGGCGCAGCTCAAGTTACTGCCAGACGTGCACACCTCTAGACTCTTTCTAGAAATGATTCCTTTAGTCACATCTGTTTTGACTGGTCTCATCTCTCTTGCACAGGGTTCCTGGTGTTTCTTATCTCTGTTCATCTCTAAATGCTCAGAGGTGGAAATTACAAGGATCATCCTTACTTTCAGAGGATTGCTTTTTCTTTCTGTCCACTGGGGGGTGTGTGCCTGCTCAGTTGTGTCTGACTTTGTGACCCCATGGACTGAAGCCATCCAGGTTCTTCTGTTCAAGAAATTTTCCAGGCAAAAATACTGGAGTGGGTTGCCATTTCCTTCTCCAGGGGATCTTCCCAACACAGGGATCGAACCTGCATCGCCTGCATTGCCAGGTGAATTCTTTACCACGAGCACCTGGGAAGCCCTCTGTCCATTGGACGTGAATATAATTATCGGTGACCCTGAAGAAACTGGATGAGATGACTGAGAAATCCAAGCTCTTGATGGAAGGTGGACACTCACTGCCTTCATCCAAGCTGGGAAGCTGTTGTTGGGAATGCTCAGGCTGGCTGCTACAGGAATGGGACTTCTGTCTGCTACTTTTTATCAGCGTGGTGTGTGCTATTCTCCATACTATATCAGCAACACTTTATCATGTATCCTGGTGGTAATAAGCCACCAAATGAATAGAGGGTTTCCCTGGAATAAATCAACCGATGGTTATTTGCTTCGTGTTATTTTGGTTTCCAAGTCTTGTTGGATTTTGCAACATTTTCCCAAATTGCTGTGTGTGTGTGTGTGTGTATTCAGGTTCACTGGGAAAATTATCAACAGCTGGGTGTTTCTAAAACACTCTCTTTTGTTTTTGCTTTGCTTTTAACCACGTTTGATTAACCAGAGAAAACCTATATTGTTGTTTAGTCTCTTAAGTCGTGTCTGACTCTTTGAAACCCCATGGACTGTAGCCTGCCAGGCTCCTCTGTCCCATGAGATTTTTCAGACAAGAATACTGGAGTGGGTTGCCATTTCCTTTTCCAGGGGATCTTCCCAACCCAGCGATCAAACCCACGTCTCCTGGATTGGCAGGTGGATTCTTTACCACTGAGCTACCAGGGAAGCCATAACAGAAACTATTTTTTAGTATATTAACTCATGAAGCAATATGCAAATAAACTGATGATTTAAAAATTTTTATGCTTAAATAATCATAAATGAGTTTTGCAAGTTTTAATTTTGGCACCAATATTTGCTATAACACTTGCTAATTTGAAAAATTGCAAACTAAAAGTTGTCGTTCCAGAACAACATGTACATGTGTGTGAATGAAGAGTTTTGTTGTTTTGAGGGCAGCAACAAAATCCCATTTTTAGAATAAGGAGAACCCAGAATCCATGAAAATGTTCGATTTATAGTTCATGTGACATTTCATGGCTCCTCAGAGTACTCAGTATTACTGTATCGTCTATTTACATTTATATAATATTTTAGGTCTGTGTGTGAACTACATGAATTCTTTTCTCAATTCGTCTGTATTCCTGTCAGCCTCATCCTGAAAGGAAGAGTATCTTCTCCTCTCTAAGATAATCTCTCTCCTCTTTTATTCTTTTCAAATTCATTTTTACTGAAGAATAGTTGTGTTAGTTTCTACTGTACAGCAGAATGAATCAGTCATACATATACACAACATGTCCCCTCCCTTTTGGACTTCCTTCCAATTCAGGTCACCACAGAGCATTAAGTAGAGTTCCCTGTGCTGTGCAGTATGTTCTCATTAGTCATCTGTTTTTATGGGTCAGCAGTGTATATGTGTCAGTCCCAGACTTCCACTTCCTCTCACCCTCTCTTTTATTCTTGATCCTTTACTCTCCTGTCTCCTGCTAAATCTTTCTCCAAAAGTAGCCTTTATTTTTCGTGTACCTTTAACTACTTCTGTTGTACTTACTCTTTCCTTTCAATATGCTGGTGTGTTGAAGTTCCAATCACCCAATCTTCTCTCTCAACCTTCCCTAGTGCCATGATCCTCTCCTTCTTCCTTCTGTTACAGAATTTGAGAAGACACATGCTGCATTCATTGTTCCCTCATCCTCACCTCACCTCATCCTCTACAGTCTACTTTCTGTGCACACTGATCGCTCCTTTGAAGGTTACTTTTGATTTAGCATGCTTTTGAAATTAAATGGCTTAACTACATGTTGATTACTATTTAAAATTGAAAAGACATTTATTTTTTAATGAAATCCAGGCAATACCTTCACTCATTCAATCAACAAACATATCTGGAACTAGGTCTTGACTAGGTTCTGCTGCTGCAGAAATGAAAGATATTACTCCCAGCCTCAAGGAGCTGTAAGCTCAGTGGTGGCAATGGATTAGAAAACAACCATAATATGTGAATGTGTTGTCACTTGTGTTAGTCACTCAGCTATGTCCGACTCTTTGTGACGCTATGGACTGTAGCCAACAGGCTTCTCTGTCTATAGGATTCTCCAGGCAAGAATACTGGACTGGGTTGCCATGCCCTCCTTCAGGGGATCTTCCCAATCCAGGGATCAAACCCACCTCTCTTAGGTCTCTGCACTGGCAGGCGGGTTCTTTACCACCAGTGCCACCTGGGAAGCCCAAGATATGAAAAAAGACTGTTAAACATCCATTTTGTTGATAGAGGTAAACATTCTCTGATTGAATATGTTTATTCAGTTAGCATGATGACCAAATTTGCTGATTGGAAGAATGTGGTTTAAGTGAATTTAGAAAGATTTGTTTTTCACTTTTTTAATTGAGAATTAGTTACAAAAATCTTTTATTCATTTTTAAGATGTAACCTTGATGCAGTCTTCATTGTAAAGTGATATATCCCTGCTGTGATAATCAAGAAAGTTTAAATAAAGCACCTAATTTTAAAGCATTTGTCATTTAACATGCTGAATAGCTGAGGGAGGGAGTTTCTCTAAGTTAAGGCAGAAGGAGAACTCTAAACTCCTGTGAGACAATTATATGAAATCCCACCTAAAAACAAATGGTTAATAGTTTGAAACTTCCCTAGGAAGTTTCTTGCTAGGAAGGTGGGCTTCTCTTGTGGCTGGCTCAGCTGGTAAAGAATCCGCCTGCAATTTGGAGACCTGTGTTTGATCCCTGGGTTGGGAAGATTCCCCTGGAGAAGGGAAAGGTTACCCACTTCAGTATTCTGGCCTGGAGAATTCCATGGACTGTATAGTCCATGGGTTGCACAGAGTCAGCATGACCAGAGTGACTTTCACTTTCTTTCCCTAGGAAGGTAGAGACTTCTTACTTTTGTGTTCTCCATAACAATTCTTTGCGTAACTTAACTATGAGACAAGGCCATGGCACTCTAGGGACAAACTGCTACTACTTTTAGCCATAGTTGAAGAAACTGAAGAAGTTTCTTGTCATATGACTTAATTTTCATGACCCTTACTGATTGATTCAATCTTTTTCTATGCCCAAAGCAACTCTCCAAATAGGTGGGAAGTAGAGCCCACCAGCTAATGAGGTGATCTGGTTTGAGGACTCAGTCCAATAGGACTCAGCTCCATATTGGATGGTGCCAAATGTGTGTGTGCGTGTGTGCGTGTGCACGCTGAGACAACAGAGGGAGAAACCGAGAGGGAAGCTGAGTCCTGAGCATGGTTTAGAAGCTAGGACTCTGTGTGTGTGTGTGTGTGTGTGTGTGTGTGTGTGTGTGTTTTCCAGCTCTCCATGAAGCCCAATAGTGTTTAGGGCTTTTTTCCTCCACATATATAACAAAAGTGACCGGACGTAGCCTACTCCATACAGAGCCTGGGAGAGTCTAACAGGATATTTAGGTGTTAATAATTCTAAAAAAGGAATTATTAATGTCTCCATTGCCATATCACACATTGTAACAGCATGCCAAATTTACCATGTTATTTAATGTTTTTCAGTCAGTAATGCTTGCATTTTTGCCAAAATAATACACCATTACCTGGTATTTCTTGAAATACTATGCTATTTAATGTAAATGAGCACTCTAAAAAAATATTACAAAGAAAACCAACCAGGCAAGCTTGGGAAGAAATTTTATTATCCTTATTATTTTAGACAAGTTCTTACTTAAATCCAAACACCTGCTGTTGCACTTTAACATAGTTTGTACATACAAATAAAATTAGAACTGGCAAATAGGTGATTTTCATCAGATAGGCTTTGTTGGATTGGAGACTAAATATTTTTGTAAAACTTGTCCTTGTTTGAAGTTGAAATTTCATGTCACCACAAGAATTGACCAGAAGAAACTCATTTACAGTGACCCACAGGGTTTTAGCTATTATTTTTGGACTTGCTCCCCAGCCCACACAGGCAATTAAGTAAGAACAAGAAAAAAGAAAACACTCATCTGAATCATCTATTAAAATCTAGGTTCCACTGAGTAACAGATTTTACTTCTTGATTCATATTTAGCAGATGCCTTGGTCATATTCATATATGAGCTCTCTTCTCTGTGGTAACCAGTCCCACTTGCATCTTTCCCTATTAGGTGCTCCCATTGCCACCCCTTTAATGGAAAATGCCTCTTGTAAGTATCTAAGGGACATTTGATAGATGATTGCCTTCAGCACCTCATGCCTCCCCCTTTCCTCAGGAACTTGAGAACTCCTGTCTTTTTTTTTTTTTAAATAGGCTCTGTGTACACATGAAACCAGGAATTGAGATTAAAATGAGGGAGAAGCTCAGTTATTCAGGAATGTTTTATCTCATAGGCAGAGCTGGTATCCTTCCTCAGTGCCTGAGGCTGACTTGGGCTCTTAACAGAATTCAAATCTATTTTTGTTTATTAAGTTATCAAGCCGACTCAGTGGCCATGCCATTCAAGAGTTCCCAGGAGGCACTGAATACACAGGGTGTCTGACAATGTGGGTGTTTTCCTAGTTTGCACTGCTCTGTGGATTTAAAAGCATTTAGCAAATATTTTTAATTGATTAACCCAGAACTTTCATACAAATATTATGAGTAAAAAATTGTAAGTATACATGCTGAGGAGAAGGCAGTGGCACCCCACTCCAGTACTCTTGCCTGGAAAATCCCATGGACAGAGGAGCCTGGTAGGCTGCAGTCCATGGGGTCGCTAAGAGTCGGACACAACTGAGCGACTTCACTTTTATTTTTCACATTCATCCATTGGAGAAGGAAATGGCAACCCACTCCAGTGTTCTTGCCTGGAGAATCTCAGGGACGGGGGAGCCTGGTGGGCTGCCGTCTATGGGGTCGCACAGAGTCGGACACGACTGAAGTGACTTAGCAGCAGCAGCAGTAGCAGATACATGCTGAAAATATAATGATCTCTTCATAAAAGTGCAAGAATTTCACGAGGACATGGAAAAATACAGGAAGAAAGTAGTCTACTTATTTAAGGACTGTCACTGGATTTGTATTAGGCTCCTATGAGTTTAAGCCTGAATTCACAGGCAAGCATTTATTGCTAAATTAAGATTGTGGAAGTTCTACACAGAGCCTGATCTATGATTCCATAAATGTTGGTAGGTTTTCTTCATTTGTCTTCTTTTTTTGACTCTTTTTGTTGGCAGATCTTCACTTACTAAAAATAATGATTCATATATAAGTAAGACACTTTATTCCAGTGAAGTTATTTGTTTCAATAAAATTCAGTAATAGCTACTTCCTCTTAAACCAGAGTAATGCCAGCAGTACATTACAGAGATAACTGTTCTCAGCTGTGCTCTTTGGATTCTCATCAGTTGTTACCACAGAGGAGGTAAAAAGTTTCTTTGGTGCAGTCATGATTTTTATTTTGATTTACTGTCAGCCCTCTCAAACACTGTGTGGTTCTATTTTAAATTAGAGGTAAAATTCTGGCCTATTTATATTAATCAAAGTGTATAATTGCTATTTTTCCCCCTTGAAAACAATTTTATATTCATTTCTAATTTATTTGCAAGCATAATATTATAGATTCGTAGAGCACAGCTTTAGTAATTTTTAAATTCTCTAATCAGAGAGACATTTTCTTTTTTTCTTTCCAATAAGATGGGCAATGATTTATTTGAAATGGCCAAAAATAACATTTTACAGAAAAGGAACCATAATATTACATAATCAAGTGTAGCTACAAAATCTTAGACATTCAGGCAAAGCTTTATTTAGATCACCAAAAACAAGGCTTTATAGAAAAATAACTTGTAACAAGCAAATGTATAGTTGCAAATTTTCTTTTGCCAGCAATATCAATTCCCTTTAAAATATTTGGGGACTACTTTGCAGTATCCAAGCAAAACTAAAAATTTGTGGGACAGAGTTGCTCAGCCTCATCACAAGAATGAAAACAGTTTGCAAAACGATTTTGTTTAATGCTAACAAATAACTAAAAGACATGGTCACTGCTAACAAGTACCTTTGTCTACTGAAACAGCCCAACCTAAGCACGTGTTTATGAAAGATTCATTGTGAACATAGCTGCTGTTTTCCTGCCATCACAGATCACGTGTATGGTGGCAAGGGTTAAATGTTGGAGACCATCGAGGCACCCAGGAGGTAATCCTTAACAGAAATAACTACAGTAGATAAGCAACTCAAACAAATGGACCCGTCTCTGCCAGAGCCCCCCAGGGTGTCACATTTGCTTTCTGTGTAAAGAAGGTCCACCGACTCTGTAGTTCTTTACTGGGAACCAAGAGATTAAGAAGCTGTTCTAGGACCATCAAAACCTTAATAAATCGCCCTGGGGTTCTTCCTGCTGTAGTGCACTTCACAGGCAGCAACATAGGCAGACTCTGGGAAGAAGTCATCATGGTACTCTGCTAAAAACCTCAGAAAGAGATCAAAGTGCTTCAGTAAAGCCTTCAGGTTCTTCTCAGAAAAGGATATCTTTCCAAGGATTTCAGGAAGTTTCACAAACAAACGCAGCAAGTGTTGCGCCCCATAAATGTAAGAGGGTGGAGGTGGTTGGTCACCTGGAGGATAACTATCAGGTACAAGTTTCCAGGAGAGGACCTCATTTATTTCTTTGGTTCTTCTGCCTTCAAAGCCAGCAAACACTGCACTCCCTTCCTTGCTAGGGGTCAGAGGAACAGGCGAGGATGATCTGCTATGAACAGATGTCTTCTCTTCCAGGTACAGGAATAGCTTGGGCATGCTGGCGGACATATCCTGCTGCCGGCGCTTGGGCTGAGGCGAGGCGCTGCTCTCGGACAGCCTGTCGCAATTGGCAGAGTGGCGCGTGGACCGCCTCAGGGACTGTAAGGCTTCCGGCTCGGCTTTGCGCCTTTTGGGGGTGGTTGGTTCACCTGAGTTTGGCTGACTCTCTGTGGACTGTGGTGTGGATGGATTCAACAAAGGTGGACTTGGAGAGAGCTCCTCCTGGTTCCTATTATTGTTTGTGGTACTTTCCTTAATGGGAAGAAACAATTTGGACGAAGTCACCTTTTTATATTGAACACGTTCGTATGGATAGAGCAAAACCAATGGGAGAGTGTAATCAAAGGTTATTCTTAATCCATCCACCATCTCCTTACAAAGGTCAACGTTCTTTTCTGCTGGGATATAATGCACATTCATGTTGGCATGTGGCATAGCATGATAGTGACGAGGCCTCTCATTGGCTGAAAAGGCTGCATTGATAGCAAAATGCTTCATGTATGATTCCAAAATAGTTATGATGTTGGTCTGGCACGGAACTTTCACTAACCGTTTCCTCCTGTTGATATAGTAACAATCATCCTCAAGCTTCTTCTTCAGAATTTCAGGGATTTCTATAGTTACTGTTCTTTCTTCCATTTCCTTTTTTTCTGCGTGCAGCCCTGGTCCTTCACTTCAGACTTTCAGTATCTTTTTCTTCACTTATTTCTCCGTTCTTTTCTTCACTGTCAGAGGAACTGTTTATTGAGTTTTCTTCGTTTTCATCTTTCTCGTCAGCAGGGAGGCTTTTAAGACAGAGTCCACCCCAGGTAACCTGTCGTGCTTCCTCTTTCTTCCTGTGCTTCTCAGGCGAGCTACAGCCTTTTTGGCCAATTTCCGCCGTAATCTCCGATTTTCATCGGCGTCACGGACATGATCCTCTGCTGCTCATCTATCCCAACTTCTGTTCCAACCATTAAAATGGATCAGATATTCTGGGATCTTTCTGCCTTTTTCGTCTTTCCCAACAAAAACATCGACGATTTTTGACATCGTAGAGCACTCGTGCCTTGGTGGGGTCAAGCTCGAAGCACGGCGCTTTCTTCCCTGAGAGGGCGTGAGAATGCCGTCGCTCCCGCTCACTTGCTCTTCGTGACTGAGGGCGCGGCTCCGCGGTGGGCGGAGCGTGCGCGGTGGGGGAGGGGAGGTCCAGGGAGACATTTTCTAATGTTTATATCTAGAGAATGGAGAAGTTACTAAATGTAACTTTATACAGACTTAAGACAGACTTATAATTCTGTGCTAGTAAACAAATTGGAAATGAATGTAAAATTGATTTACAGGGGAAAAAAAAGTCTTGTGTAACAACAGCAACAAAAATTCTTGTGTAACTTGTGACAGCTAACCAGATGGGCTTGTTTCATTCTTTCAGAAACTGGTCTTGAGATAAGAATTTGGTTTTCATAAAGGCTCTAGTAAAGTGTTTTAGTAATAATCATACAACCTCCATTTATATGAAGTCAATACCATAGGCAATTGATTTGATGTATTAAATATTAAAATATTTTAATAAAACAGGAAACACGAATGATATTGTTAAAATCACTGATAAAAATATTTACAAAAATACAGTTTTCACAATAATGAATTATTAATTTTAAAAAGATGTTTCCATTTTACCTTCCTAAGCTAAACTTGGGGTAAAATATTTTTTTTTCCTTTTTTTTTTTTCAAGAGATGCCTTGATATAATGAAATGCCAGGTTTGGTGGGGAAGAGGGGACATAACACTGAGTATCAATTTCAGCTCCCACAACTCACTAGCTCTGTGACTCTGGGCAAGTCGCTTACCCTACATGCAGCCTTGTAGGGTTACTCGTTTATAAAACGGGTGATAATAGCTACCTTATTAACTAAATACATAGATGTGGAATTGCTAGGTCCTATGATGGCACCCCACTCCAGTACTCTTGCTTGGAAAATCCCATGGATGGAGGAGCCTGGTAGGCTGCAGTCCATGGGGTCGCTAAGAGTCAGGCATGACTGAGCAACTTCACTTTCACCTTTCACTTTCATGCATTGGAGAAGGAAATGGCAACCCACTCCGGTGTTCTTGCCTGGAGAATCCCAGGGATGGCTGAGCCTGGCGGGCTGCCATCTATGGGGTCGCACAGAGTCAGACACAACTGAAGCGACTTAGCAGCAGCAGCAGCATCACAAGGCTATGGTTTTTCCAGTCTATGGATGTGAGAGTTGGACTGTGAAGAAAGCTGAGCACCGAAGAATTGATGCTTTTGAACTGTGGTGCTGGAGAAGACTCTTGAGAGTCCCTTGGACTGCAAGGAGATCCAGCCAGTCCATTCTGAAGGAGATCAGCCCTGGGATTTCTTTGGAAGGAACGATGCTAAAGCTGAAAGTCCAGTACTTTGGCCACCTCATGCGAAGAGTTGACTCATTGGGAAAGTCTCTGATGCTGGGAGGGATTGGGGGCAGAAGGAGAAGGGAACGACAGAGGATGAGGTGGCTGGATGGCATCACTGTCTCGATGGACGTGAGTCTGAGTGAACTCTGGGAGTTGGTGATGGACAGGGAGGCCTGGCGTGCTGTGATTCATGGGGTCGCAAAGAGTCAGACACGACTGAGTGACTGAACTGAACTGAACTGATGATAAGCATATGTTTAAGATGATAAGAAATTGCCGAATTGTTTTCCAAAATGGTTTTTACTGTACCTAATTTTTAAAGGAAGAAAAGACTGACTCTTTGAATTCTATATATCCACTAGCTTAGAGAATCAAATAACTTTCCCATCAATGCAGGAACTGTCCAGGTAGTGCATGGAGAGTATGAATGGAGCGGGAATACAGGAAACCTGGCTTGTAAAATTGCCTATTCCATCTCACTGCTGAGTCTGATCTCCTGTGTCCCTCAAAAACACATGCTTCTTCAGGCTTTAGGCCCTTTTCTGCTCTAGTTATAGAACCATAGATAGAAGCAGGAAGAGCTTAAGCTATTTCAAGGAAATTTTGATATTACTCTGTACTTAAGGATCTCTGCTTGGCCATACAGGTTACCCAACTGCCAACTCAGCCTGAGGTTTATCAGTTCAGCATTGACCAGTGGATGCCATTATTCTCTGAGGTTCATTTTGTGCTGTTAGTGGCCCCTGGGTCATAAAGCTGAGCCTTCAGCATTGATTCCATTCCAAGTTCCTTGCTCTGCCTTCCCGTTAATATCCCCTTGGGAGATCTGAGGTTCCTCTTATCATTATTATTAGTCTAGTCTGCCTAAAAACTGCATCTGAGCACTAACGTTCACTCTTCCTGTTTCACCCTAATGGGCAGAACTTGGACTGACCCAAATCCTCAGTTTCTGTGCCAAGACTTTCTACAGTCAAACTGTTATGTTCTCTAGGAATTCATCAGTGAGAAACTACCCCAAGGGAAGTAGTTAGAGGTTGTAAGGTGTTAAATATTTTTTTTTTCTTTTTAAGTGTAACTCAAATATAAAGCAAGGGTGATTTTCCTTTTATTATTTGTACTGCATATACCAATTGATTCTTAAACTTTGGGCAGAAATTTTTTAAAGATCATGGATATGAAATAAGGGTGTATCTGTATTGGTTCAAAACCTTAGGAGCTCCCTAGGTGAAATCTGAAACTGGCCCCTGGACATGGAGGATGAGAGACCAAAGAGAGGCAGACCACTCCAAATTTTGGTAGGTGGCCAGTTTAATCAGCAAAGGACCTTTAAAATGAAGCTTGACTTGGGTGGCCATAGGAAGTAATCTCTGCACTTGCCTGCTAGTAGTATCTTAAAAGTTGATATAGAGGGACTTCCCTGGTGGTCCAGTGGTTAAGACTCCATGCTTCCAGCACAGGGAGCATGGGTTCCATCCTGGTCAAAGAACTAAGATCCCACGTGCTGTAGGGGATGACCAAAAATTTTTAAAAATTAAAAAAAATACAGAGGCCTTAGTTGCGTTCAATGTCCAGATAGTCTCAACAGTCCATTGATCTCTCAAAATTGTGTCCTTGAAAATGGCTCTAGCTATGGAAACAGTGAGCAGAATGTACATTCCAAGGCCGGGGAGGGGGTGGGGAGCTTCTGATTGTCCAGACACAGCTTATGTGTCAAGTGGTAGTCATGTCCTCTTGATGACTTCTTCCAACAGTCCGGTACCTCTGCTCAACTGCCTGGATGTAGCTACAAAGCAGAGATTTACAAGGGGAGTGGTATATACGCCAAGGAGAAATAATAACATTGTCATGGACCCCAAAGCACTTTAGAAGATGAAAGGAACTCCTGAAATTTCCTGGTAGAATTGTATAAATGTTGAAACAAGATTCTTGTGAAACTCATACAACATTCAGTGACAACTCTAGAGACATTCTAAAGCTGGATTTTTTCTAGCCATATTGTGCAGCATGGAAAAATGTGGTTGTTTTTATCTAAATTTCTTCTGGCCTATTAATAATCCTAGGAAAAGAATCTAGAAATGTAGCATTCGATTGAAGTAATGAATGAGGAACATCAGTTGCTAAGAGCTGAACATAAAGTTTGGATGTGAGGGATGGTGGTAATAACCCACAAGGAAAAGGGTTTACTATAAATTTCCTGAGACTTAGGGAATTACCCTTGACAGTACTCCCAGAACATAAATAAAAACCTTTGCTTTAAAATGTTAGATAAATTGTATTTTTACTTGTCATTCTCCAAGTTACACCTGTTACCTGATAGTGACAATAATACTTTTGTTTAGTGCCTTTAAATGATCTGTTCCATGAAACTGCGTCCTTTAATTGTACACAGTATTTTTTGAATGGCCTGTTAAGTAAAGGACATGAGCAGGTCATTTAAAAAACAAGCAGTAAAAGTGGTTAATGAACATGTTAAAAATGTTAAAATGTTACAAATGTTCCCTCGTTAATAGTCAAAGAAATGCAAGTTAAAATAATGGAATACAATTTTGCCGCTCAAAAATGAGTACTTTTAAAATTATTGCTTAAATTTTATGGATAGGGTTGCAAATCACATTTCTGGAGGGCAATTGATGCATATAATAGAAACTATAAAACTATTTTAAAATATTTTTATGTTCTGCCACAGCATTTCCACTTGGAGGCTTTGCTACATTGAAGCTCTGTGATCACTGGAAGAAACCCTGATGAAGTCTACAGGTGTCACAGAGTGTAAAGACTGGGAAACACTGCAATTCTCTCCTGGGCTGTAGTCTTTTTGGCAGTGGCTCATTTTCTGTCAACCACATATTGCCAATCTGGATTTGAAAGGGAATCTGGCTTTCTGCCTTGATGTGATTTCTCCCAACTTCATAGTAAAAGATCGATGAAGACCTAGACCCAGAAGATAAAGAAACAAATGTGACAGATAACTTAAAAGTGAAAGTCACTCAGTTGTGTCCGACTCTGAGCGACCCCATGGATGTACAGTCCATGGAAATCTCCAGGCCAGAATACTGAAGTGTAGCCTTTCCCTTCTCCAGGGGATCTTCCCAACTCAGGGATCAAACCCAAGTCTCCTGGCAGGCTACAGCCATGGGATCACAGAGTCATACACGACTGAGCAACTCACAATTTCACTTTTCACTTTCATACCCAGATGATACAAATGGTTGTAGATGCAGTATTTACATAGACACTGACAGATGTATAATTACATCTATATTTCATATACATCTGGACTGTATCTAAATAAATACATTATTGAGTTGTGAAGCTTAAATAAATTGATGCTTGTGAAATGCTTTGCACTTGGCACACTGCCATCAGTCAGTTCTAATTAGTGCGAGAGAGTCAAAGAGGACAAGTAGAGGGAGTCACACAAAAAAGAGAAATTGCTAATAAGTATAATAATGTATTTGTACAATGTTTTAGTTCAGGCTGCTTTAACAAAATACCATAGGCTGGGACATTTATTTCTTGAAGTTCTGGTGGCTGGGAAGTTGTAGATGGTTGTTGTTCGGTTGCTCAGTCGTGTTTGACTCTTCACAACCCCATGGACTGCAGCACGCCAGGCCTCCCTGTCCTCCATTATCTCCTGGAGTTCACTCAAGGTCATGTCCATTGAGTCTGTGATGCCATCTAACCATCTTGTCCTCTGGTGCCCTCTTCTCCTTTTGCCTTCAGTCTTTCCCAGCTCAGGGTCTTTGCGATGAGTCGGCTCTTTGCATCAGGTGGCCAAAGTTTTGAAGATTCAACTTCAGCATCAGTCCTTCCAGTGAGTATTCAGTGTTGATTTCCTTTAGGATTGACTGGTTTGATCTCCTTACTCTCCAAGGGACTCTTTAACACCACAGTTCAAACACATCAATTCTTTGGCACTTAACCTTTTTTATGGTCCAGCTCTCACATCCAGATATGACTACTGGAAAAACCATAATTCTGACTATTCTGATCTTTGTTGGCAAAGTGATATCTTTGCTTTTTAATATGCTGTTTAGGTTTGTCATAGCTTTCCTTCCAAAAAACAAGCATCTTTTAATTTCATGGCTGCAGTCACCATCCACAGTGATTTTGGAGCCCCCCGCCAAAAGAAAATCTGTTATTGCTTCTACTTTTTCCCCTTCTATTTGCCATGAAGTGATGGGACTGGATGCCATGATCTTAGTTTTTTTAATGTTGAATTTTAAGCCAGCTTTTCACTCTCCTCTTTCACCTTCATCAAGAGGCTCTTTAGTTCCTCTTTGCTTTCTGTCATAAGGGTGGTGTCATCTGCACATCTAGGGTGCTGGCAAATTTTGTTGCTAGTGAAGGCCCTCTTTCTGGTTGGCAGACAGCCACCTTCTAGCGGTATCCTAACATGGCACAAAGAGAGCTCAGCTCTCTTGTGACTCTTCTGAACACTAACCCCATCAAGAGGGCTCTACTCACCTAATGATATCCCCAAAACGCCACCTCCAAATACCATCACACTGGGGCTTAGGGTTTCAGCACTTGAATTTTGGGGGATACACAAAATTCAGCCCAGAACAGGTAAGGGAAAATTTTCAAGAGTTGATATTCTATTTAAGAGGTAATTAATACTTGATAAAACTTTTAAGTTAAAATGTTAATACAACAGGCAGTTCCTGAATTACAACACTATAACACCCTTATAAAATCTCCCCCCAGTACATTCTCTGTCCCTACCTTCTCAATCAGTCGAGCTCCTGATTCTGCTGCTCTGATTCCTGTAGGAAAAATTCCTGGGGCTTCAGAAATGAAAAGCCACTTATTCATATTAGAATTTTATCTCTCATTAAAAGTGTGGCTCTGTTCTTTGCAGTTAGATCATTTCCCGTAATGAACATGACTGAGTCAAGATGACATTCAGGAGATTTTGCTTCCCTGGTAGTTCACCTGGTAAAGAATCTGCTTGCAATGCAGGAGATCCAAGTTTGATTCCTGAGTCAGGAAGATCTGCTAGAGAAAGAATAGGGTATCCACTCCAGTGTTCTTGGGCTTTCCTGGTGGCTCAGAATCTGCCTTCAGTGTGGGAGATCTGCTAAAGAATCTACCTTCAGTGTAAGTGATCTGGATTTGATCCACTGGAGAAGGGATAGGCTACCCACTCCAGTATTCTTGGGCTTCCCTTGTGGCTCAGTTGGTAAAGAATCTGCCTGCAATGTGGGAGACCTGGGTTTGATCCCTGGGTTGGGAAGATCCCCTGGAGAAGGGAACTGATACCCACTCCAGTATTCTGGCCTGCAGAATTGGATGGACAGAGGAGCCTGGCAGGCTACAGTCCATGGGTATAGTAATCTTTTTACTTGACTATTCTCTGAAAGGGAGAGACCACGTCTGTTTCAGTCACTCCATCGTTGCAACAAATCTCTGATATAGTTATCTTTCGCTTCTACTTTGCTTTACAAAAAGCAGGAAACTGGTGCTTAAGGGTTAAGTAACTTATTCTAGGATCACAGATGATCCTGGGAGTAACAGAACCTGGATTTGGGTGCAAGGCTCTCTCAAATATCGTTCATTGACTCCTTGAGGAAATAGACTACATAGTAGTAGATGACATCATGAACTCACAAATGCTTAACACCAATAGCACTGGTTCCAACACTTCTAGAGCTAGAATTTCACACATACATTCAGGAAGACCTCACCTCAGGTGACATTTCATGCCATCACTCAGCACTGCCATGAAATCTCTTCTGCTGTGTCCACTCATGAATTCCATTCCATCAAGACTTGGAGTAAACTGTTAGGTCATATTTATCTCCGTATGTACATACTCTGTGTTGGCATCTAGATTTTGTAACTCCTGAAATCCTCTGTATTTGCATGAAATATATGTTTATGGATTGTGTGGTTTGAAATACCATGTAAGAGTAACTGCTCTGGAATAGACAGAGTAGAATTAGTGAAATAAACATGATAGATGAAGTAAACTTAAGAAAGAAAACCGTCAACAATGATGACCAAACATATTAGGATATGAAAGTGAAAGTGAAAGTTGCTCTGTCATGTCCAACTCTTTGCGACCCCATGGACTGTACTGTCCATGGGATTCTCCAGGCCAGAATATTAGAGTGGGTAGCCTTTCCCTTCTCCAGGGGATCTTCCCAACCCAGGGATCGAACCCAGGTCTCCGCATTGCAGGCAGATTTTTTACTAGTGGGAAGCCCAAGAATACTGTATTGGGTAGCCTATCACTTCTCCAGCGGATGTTCCTGACCCAGGAATTGAACCTGGGTCTCCTGCATTGCAGGCCAATTCTTTACCAATTGAGCTATCATGATATGCCCTATTAGGATATTAGGGCATATCCTATTAGGATAATTTTAGGGGATATTATCCTAATATGCCCTATTAGGATATGAGACATACCAATTCAATGCCCAAATCCCTGAGGCTCTGCTTCTTCTAGTCTTTTGTTATTGTTCTCCTTATCTGGGGTCTGATACCTAGTAAGTACTCATGGATGTAAGCAGGGAATATCCTGTAGCTCAGATTCCTTGGAGCATAGCACACATAATAATCCAACAAAAGAATATTTGAACTTTTAATGAATATGTTGAATAAAGCAACCCTAGCATCAACATCTTTGCCACCTTCATCTTAGAATCAAAAGATGATTAATAATAAAAGGGCATTCATAATGTGAAGATACTTTAATTATATGATAATTTAAGCATCAGAAAGTATCACAGGGACTTCCCTAGAGGTCCAGTGATTAAGACTCCATGTTCCCATTGCAGGAGGCCAAGGTTCGATCCCTGACTAGGGAACTAAGACCCCACATGCTGCAACCACGCCATGTATGCCGCAACTAGCAAAGCCTGCACACTGTAAAGAAGACCCAGCACAGCCAACATAAGTAAATAAGTACATAAATAAGTATTTTTAAAAAGGATTACATAGTCAAGCTATTGGAAAGACTGAATTTCTAAAAATTTATTTTCTATTACTCTGAATGTTGGGAATATGCTATGCTTTATAGAATAATACATTAAGAACAAGCATTTACTAGTGAAACACACCATTTATTAGGGAAAATCTGCAAATTGACTGTCTGCACTCTTTGGTGCTGTTCATCCATACACATTCATTAAAATTCTTCCTTCACTTTATTTTTAGCTCTTGACAATTGTTCTGCTTAATTAACTCAAGCAATTGTGGATTACTGCCAGTTATATTTGCAGAAACCATGGCAGTTTATTAACTCTCATAAATATCAAAAGATAACAGAAGCACCAGAGAACCGATAATTAAATACATCTTTTAATTTCTAGCTTATAAATAGGATTAAGCTCTTGTTAGATTGTAGGTTGCTGTCCGTATGTAGCTCTGGAATAGCACCTTCCTGCCAGGTCTAGACTGTGTGTGAACCCCAAGAAGAAGCTGTGAATCATGGTTAAATTGACTCTGCTATCTCTCTACCACAGTGGGGTCAAACATTGATGCTTTATTGAAAACTATCAATGAGTAAAATTTTAAGATCCTTGGATAAAGTTTTTTTCCTAGTTTTTTAAAAGTTGCAGTATTGCCATAACCTAAAAGAGTATCTGGCACATAGTAGGTATTCAATAAATATTATTTGGATGATAAAGATACACAAGCTGCTTTTAGTCCTGTTTTTGAGAGGGTACTCATATTTTTCTTGGTCTCCAAATGCCACACATCAGAATATATTCATTGGAAGTATTTATCATCCAGTGAATAATAATAGTAATAATACATGTGACTTATTACTAGAAAGAAATTTATCATTCAACCTAAAAATAAAATCAAACAATAGAAAATTAATTTGGGTTTTAAAAAAAATATTCTTTAAGCCACAGCTATCATGGGAAAAAAAATTTACTACCCTAGGCATTTTGTTTAGAAATATTAGTTTCTTTTTCTCCCAGAATGAATTACTTTAAGTACCATAACAGATACGTCTTCATTATCCATAATGAAATGATGTTTTTTTTTTTTTTTTCCAATTTGGCTTTTCATTTATTGATAATAAGGGGCCTATCTGCACCCACAGTGTGCTATTTGCAGAGTGCTTGGAAATAGCAGCCTGAAATCTGTCCCCTCTTGTCATGTATAAACAAAACATAGAAATTATAAAAATAACCCAGTAGTGTTTTTAGCTTAAAATTCCATAGTTTCAGACATAAGTTTTTAGAAAACAGCTTTTGCTTGTACTGGTGCTATGTCAGGGAGTTAAATCCCAAAGTACTTTTAGTATACATACCATCTCCAAACCAGATTTGACATATTTTTTAGATTTATTTAGAATTTTATATTTACTTAGTATTATTTACAAAATTAGGCTCTGTCTTATATAATTTTTTCTGTATTTATTTTTAACTGAAGGATAATTGCTTTACACTGTGGTATTGGTTTCTGCCATACATTGACATGAATCAGCCATGGGTATACATATGTCCCATCTCTCTTGAACCTCTCTCTCACCTCCCACCCCTTCCCACCTAATATATATAATTTATTTTATTTTTTCTTGTTAGTTATATATTTTATAAACACTGCTATTACTACTTTGTATGAAACAATGATGTTTCTTACTTTTCAATATACAGGGTGCATGTCAGTACTCCTTGGAATTCTCTTTAAGAATCTAATAAATTTAAATTAAAAAAAAAAAGAATCTGTTGCCAGAATAGTCATGAAAGTCAAACACATGTTTTATGCAAGAAACCAAACTACAAACTCACTGTGGGTTTATAGCAGTGATTGGTTGAAAGTGTTTATTTTTTGTAGCAGCCTCTGTCAGTGCTTCACCCATTTCCAGTTACCATGGTGATTTAGTGGCTGAGTTAAATGTGTGTCCTTAGACACAGAGTCTTAGATACAGAAAGAAGACAGTCACACTCTTGGGTCCAAAAGGAAAAGCTTCTTTGTGTGTATGTGTGTGTGTGTTCAGTCACGTCTGACTCTTTGCAACCCTATGGACTGTAGTTTGCCAGGCTCCTCTGTCCATGGAATTTTCCAGGCAAGAGTACTGGAATGGGTTGCCATTTCCTACTCTAGGGGACCTTCCTGACCCTAGGATCAAAACTGCTTTTCTCCCACATCTCCTGCATTGGCAGGTTAATTCTTTTTTTTTTTTTTTTAACTTTACAATATTGTATTGGTTTTGCCATACATCAACATGAATCCACCACGGGTGTACACGTGTTCCCCATCCTGAATCCCTCTCCCACCTCCCTCCTTATACCATCCCTCTGGTTTCATCCCAGTGCACCAGCCCCAAGCATCCTGTATCCTGCATTGAACCTGGGGCAGGTTAATTCTTTACCACTGAGCCACCTGGGAAGTCCTTCTTTAGGGACATTACATCTTTATTTAGGGAGTCTATTTATTGGGTACATGGATGTGGTTTCAGAATGTGATTAGAACATTCCACTAAATGTTTAAAGGACTTCTGTCTTTCCCAGGGTTGTTGTATTACCCATTTATTTGCTATCTTGATCTTGTACCATTTGATTCATACCTAGAATAATGTGTCTTAAATCTGAGAGGAGTTATCTCATCGACCTATGTCCTTGTGAACACAGCAGAGGCTTGAATCCTCAATTTAGACTCTTGAATTCTAGCTCTTAACCAGCACCAAACTTGACTAATGATTCAAAAACTCAGGGAAACATCAGGCACAAATAAATAGTCTTGGAAAAGTCTGATACCACTCAGCAGAGCTTCCAAAAATGTCCCTGTTCTCCTGCAGTAGGATAAATTTTGGTTTTAGATTAAACAGACGAGTTTCCTTATAAGCAATGTCTGCAGTCATTCCCTGATATCTCGTTTGGTAAAGAATCCGCCTACAATGCAGGCGACCTCGGTTCAATTCCTGGGTCAGGAAAATCCTCTGGAGAAGTGATAGGCTACCCGATCCAGTATTCTTGGGCTTCCCTTGTGGCTCAGCTGGTAAAGAATCTGTGTGCAATGCTGGAGATCTGAGTTTGATCCTCAGGTTGGGAAGATCCCCTGGAGAAGGGAAAGGCTACCCATGCCAGTTTGCTGGCCTGAAGAATTCCATGGACTCTATAGTCCATGGGGTCACAAAGAATTGGACATGACTGAGTGACTTTCACTTTCACTTTGTCTGCAGACACTGTTCAAACAAATGGTATAGTTTTGGTTATGAAACTTTTCTTCTACACACCCTGTTGATTACCTGTTGTATGATCATTTCTCATTTTGTAGCAAAGCATCTCACCCATAAATCTGTAAATTTTAAGTTTATTTATAATAAATAGCATGCACAGGGTTTCCCTGGTGGCTCAGATGGTAAAGAATCCACCTGCAATGCAGGAGACGCAAGAGACATGGGTTTATTTCCTGGGTTGGAAAGATCCCTTGGAGGAGGGCATGGCAGCCCTCTCCAGTATTCTTGCCTGAGAAATCCCATGGACAAAGGAGCCTGGTGGGCTACAATCCATGGGATAGCAAAGAGTTGGACACAACTGAGTGAATAAGCATATACATAGTATTTGTCCTCCTAACAACATTTTATAGGTATAGATTTCTCACCATTATCTTTTGATCCCTAGTAAATACCATTTGTATGCTTAGTGGGAAGTCTTGTCGTTAATGTGTGTGCCCCAGCAGGCCTGGGAGGCTCTATCCCTGCACATCCCCCAAAAGGCCAGTCTTCAGGATTACCTTGACTGGCTCCTGGGAGGTGAGTGCTGAATCCTGGCACTATTCTGCTAGATAAAGGTGTTGTATGTCTGAGACCTTGCTGATTTGACCAGATAGTTTATGCTAATGAAGGGCTCTATGTTTGACTATCTTGTTTTTGCTTGAGGTAGGGGAGGCTGGAGTGGGTGAGATCAGTAAAAGCCCTGGACACCAACACTTGGGTGTGCTTCCCAGGTGGCGGTATTTATTTATTTATTTTTTTTATGTGCATCTTTGCCAGGAGAATTAGATGGGTCTCTGCTACTCCACGGAGAGAAGACACCTGGTAACTTGTGCTTGGTTTCTCCTGAATTTTGCCCCATGTGCCTTTTCCCCATGTTGAATTTAGCCTGTATCCTTTCATTGTAACAAATTGTAAGCACTGGTGTAATAGCTTCTGTGTCCTAGGAAACCTAACAATTCATCCAGAGTAAAGATGGTGGGACCCCCAACATAGCATGTTCAACAAAGAGATCTGAGGGTTTTTCTCTCCTTCTGACACAGAAAAGTATGCAGCCTTGCTGCTTACCTTTTCTCCACCATCTAGAGATACAAATCTCCTTGCTAATACCCTTCCAGCCATTTATAATGACACTCACTTTTTTTACGGAGCTTTAAGCCTTAAGCTATAAGGGCTTACCTCATAGCTCAGCTGGTAAAGAATCCGCCTGCAATGCGGAGACTTTGGATTGATCCCTGGGTTGGGAAGATCCGCTGGAGAAGGGGTAGGCTACCCATTCCAGTATTCTTGGGATTCCCTGATGGCTCAGCTGGTAAAGAATCTGCCTGCAATTTGGGAGACCTGGGTTCAATCCCTGGGTTGGGAAGATCCCTTGGAGAAGGGAAAGGCTACCCACTCTAGTATTCTGGCCTGGAGAATTCCATGGACTGTATAGTCTATGGGGCCGCAAAGAGTCAGACACAACTGAGCAACTTTCACTTCACAAGCCTTTATTAATTATCTCATAGAAAATAAAACTCTGTTTCAACAGGTCTTCGGTTAAATCATCTGGAAAATTAGTCTCTTTCTAAATCTCATACTAATTCCTTGAGTTATTTGACCTATTTTGTTTTGAAGATAATACTTGCTGCTTTCTGAGTGAGTGAGTGAAAGTGGTTCAGTTGTGTCCGACTCTTTGCGACCCCATGGACTGTACAGTCCATGGAATTCTCTAAGCCAGAATACTGGAGTGGGTAGCCTTTCCCTTCTCCAGGGGATCTTCCCAACCCAGGGATCCCACCCAGGTCTCCGACATTGCAGGCAGATTCTTTACTAGTTGAGCCATAAAGGAAGCCCTGCTGCTTTTTATAGCTTACTAAAATAAATATTATAGTGATTATATATCCAGAGGTTAGTACAGTACTTATTTATTGCAAACAACAAAATATGAATTCTAACTAGTAAGGTTCAAATTCCTCAAAAGGTGAGTGGCAGAATTGACTTTGGGTTTGCCAGGTAGCACAGTTTTAAAGAATATGCCTGCCAATTCAGAAGACTCAGGAGATACAGGTTCAATCCCTGGGTTGGGAAGATCCCATGGAGGAGGAAATCGCAACCCACTCCTGAAAAATTCCATGGACAGAGGAGCCTACAGTCCATGGGGTTGCAAAGAGTCAGACATGCACGACTGAGCAACTGAGCACACAAACTTATACACAGAATTGACTTCAGTAGATGTTTCTCTTTTGTAATATTATAATATCCTGAAAAGTGCCTGTCAAAAATATCTGCCCAATATTAGTCATCAGTGCCTATCCTTGGGACCACCTAAAATGAAAGGCTATGTCTATTTACTCTGTGAAGGGATATTCTTTTATTTTCAAGAATGGCAGGAGCTATTTGAATTTCTTATAGAGCCTATTTTTTCAGGTGTCTAGTTTAACCTGGTAACCGAGTAAAAATAGTAAAATTACCCAGGTCACTAATAGATGATTCAGAGTAAATTATGTTAGTGGTTACTTTGGTATTAGGTTTATTACTTTATAACTTTTCATACAGATCCCATTGATTTAACTTAGGGAAAATTATTAGACCTGAAAAATTAGATAATAATTTTATCTAAAAGTTTTTCAAATCAGGTGAACTAGGGTTCAATATATAATTGCTATATTAAGTTTCTTTAATTTCTAAAGCCTATTTATGTTTCATTGGAAATATGGTATATGTGTGTTAAAATTCAACTAATCCTCAAGATATTCTTTTATCAAAAGATATTTGATGTCTAGACAGATATCTCACTAGATATATTTGTATCTCTTGAACTTTTCCGTACAAGTGAAAAAGTTTTGTGGAGAGAATAAATCCAAATTTCATAGTAGATCTTAATAAATAGTTGAGAAGTGTCAGTTTCATAGTTCCTGACAGAAACCAACTAGATACATTTTTAAAAAATATTTATTTGGCTGAATAAGGTCTTAGTTGTGGTGTGCAGGCTCTCTAGTTGGTGCCTGGGATTATTGGCCTCCAGGCATGTGGGATCTTAGTTCCTGGACCAGGAATTGAACCCCTGTCCTCTGCTTTGGCAGGGGAGTCTTAACCACTGGACCACCAGGGAAGTCCACCAACTGGATATTGACATGTAAGAGTCAGTAGGTCTAGTTTACCAACACTACGCTCCTTTGTTAATTGTACTCCAAATGTCTGAAGGAGGTGTACAGTAGGGTTATGCCATACTCTGATCTATTCTATGTGTGTGTGAGTTCTATTAGAAAATAATTTATATTCTCAAATACATTGAATTCCTTCAAGTAATTCATGTACACATGGTCTTCGCTTCCATCTGTGTCTGGACTATCCCTAAATCTGTCTCCAGCTCTCAGCCCCATCCTTCAATTTCACATGCTCTTCAATCCCCAAATTCTTCCCCACCTGACACCTGTATGTTCTAATGTTACCTGAAATTTAGCAAGAGGAAGGTCAAGATTAGCTTCTCTTCCTTCCTCACACAGTACTTTCCTGCCTTTCCGTTATAGCCAACACTACTCTCATTCTTTTGGTCCCCAAGACTCACAACATTTGGGACTTTTTAAAACCCCATCATCCCTTTTATCCTCCAGTGCCAGTCAGTAACCAAGTCCTGCTAATATTTTCTCATTCATCTCATTCTTATCAGCAAGGCCATTTACTTCCTGGTTCACATTTTCTCTCAGTTTTGCCCTTTCCCCTGCATTTCTCTGCTGGTTGTTTTCATCCTCAGAACTTTTAGCCACATTTCCACTTCCTTCTCTCAGTGATGCTCCAACCGGCTCTCCCCCATCTCCTTCTTTCTGCATGGACATTGCTCTCTGTTGTGAATGCCCTCTTCAGCATTCCTCCCTGTTGTTGACTCACACGTAGCCACTCTTCACATCAGTTCCCATATTTCCTCCAGAAATCTTCTCTCACCCACACAGGGTATGGTGGACTTCCACCTTATCCCCTGCTGCCTTTTGGGAACACATTGGAAACAGGATGAGATTGTTCTGCTGGAAGCTCTGGTGCCTAGCTCACTGCCTGTGGGTTGTTGTTATTACACGTGGTCTTCTTACACAACATCCTGGCTCCTCCTCATTGCTTCCACACAGAGCAAACAGAACAGAAACATTTTTTTCTTAACTATGAAAACATATGAAAACGTTTTCCTATGAAAACATTTTCGTATCTTAACTTTCCGGTAGGATATGACTGGCTACCATGCCATTCCAAGTTCCACATCTTAGTCAGAAAAGAGAGACTCTCAGCTCCTGTTGCTTCTCATCTTCTCATTCTTACCAACAAGGCAGTTTTCTTCCTGGTTTCTTATGTACATTAGAAGATTGCATTATATAATATGTAATATATCCAGCTTCTTGGGAAGCTCATGCCACACAAAACACATAAAATGCTCCTCCCTCTGTCATATCACCAAAGGAGCTTTGTGAATCTTCCCGCCTCCTGAAAACTTTCAAGTAACCTCAGCCCCAGCTGATCATTCCCTCACTCTGAAGTCTGTGGCTACTTTTATAATATATGATTTTGTCTATGTTGATATTTTGCTTTGTCATATAAATTCTTTATGACACAAGCAATATGTTCTCTTTCTTTGTTTTTAAGCAACATTTACTTCTTACAGTGAGCTTCTATGTCTAGGAAAGTACTGAGTATAAATTGCTAACAAAATGTTATGTTCCCTAAGTCTTAAAAATCTTAACGAAATTATCTTTTACGAAGTTCTTTGCACTTTTTCTTAAGAAATAGAGGAATAACTAACTCGAAAATTTCTGTTTTTTTTTTTTCTAACCCATCTCCAAGTTAAAGGATCATCCCTCTTATCTAGGTTAAATTTCTCTTTTTAGTGTTATTTGGTACATCCTTGGGAGCATATGGCTCCCTCTGTTGAAAGACTCAAAATAAATCACCCATGGATTTGTCATACTGCCTGAAATGTGACTAATCCTTTAGTTTAAGAAGAATATCTTTTAAAATGTGATGCTACTAGAAAGTTATCTTTGTGGGAGAAATGAGAAAATGTAGGAGAAGGCACTTAGGAGATTTGTGAAGTTCTATAAGAACACTAAAGTGCATCATATGAGGGTATGATAGGATAATAGGAAAAGTGATAGATATGGAAACAGAAGACCCAAGTTCAAGTTCTTCTGCAAGTTATTTAGCTTTTATCTAAGTTGCAATCTCCTCATCTAAATGAGTACCATCGTTAAAGTGGGCACCTTAGTTTGCCCATCTCTTAAGATTGTTTGAAGGACCAGGGTATTTAAAAAATTTTTTTGGCCACACCCAGGGACCTTAGTTCCCCAACTGGGGCTCGAACCTCCACCCCCTGCATTGGAAGGTGGAGTTCTAACCATTGTACTGCTGGGGAAGTCCTAAAGGACCAGGATATTTTGCTGACACAAATATTTCGCAAGATATGAATTTATGAAGGGAATTTGTAAAATCTGTAAAAATTTTACATAATGCTATAAAATATGAGTTATTGTTACAGTCAGCTAGTTGTAGCCATTTAATCCACGTTATTCGCTAGTCCAAGCAGTTGTTTTCCATGTTAATCTCACTGCCTACTGAATTAGACTTTTATCACTAGAAATATTCTTTTTTTAAAAAAAAGGAAATATTCCTTTTTAAATTATTATTTTTACTTTATTTTTTTGTACTGGGTCTTCATTGCTGCACTCGGCTTTTCTCTAGGTGTGGCGAGCAAGGGTTGCTCTCTAGTTGTGCCAGGCTTCGCACTGCTGTGGCTTCTCTTGCTGCAGTTCTCAGGCTCTAGGGTGCATGGGCTCAGTGGTTGTAGCTGGCAGGCTTACTTGCCCTGCAGAATGAGGGATCTTCCTGGACCAGGAGTTAAACTCATGTCTCCTGCATTGGCAGGCAGATTCCCAACCATTGAACAACCTAGGGATGTACCTAGGATTATTCTTATGGAGGAAATATAGCTTTGGATTTGTAGGAACAATTTAAGTATTGGGAAGAAGTTGAAAGGTTTTTCAAATACCAATATTCTATGTCATTCCTTGGGAAAAATCATAGTTCTCAGAAACTCTGGACAGAAGAGTGAGTCAACTCTGAGAAAGCCAGAAGACGTTAGAAAGATAAAAATAGAGTTATAAGGGCAGAGGAGGCCACCTGTCCGGTCAGTATTTGGTCAGGATTTAATCCTGGTCACAAGTGAACTAACAATGAAAGCAAATTGTTCTTATTACCTATGTCATCAACTAGATTAGATTTTTTTCAAGACCTATTTTTTTTTAAAGAATAGTTTTAGGTATACAACAAACGTGAGGAAAAGGTACAGATATTTCTCTTATACCCTTGCCTCCACACAGTTCATGGCTTCAGTTTTGTATTCTAGATTTTGGCCATTTTAGAGGTATGTGGTGGCATCACATTGTTCCTTTAATTTGCATTTCCTTAATGACATGCTGTAGAGCATCCTCTCATATGCTTATTTGCCTTATGAGGTGATTGTCAAGATCTTTGGTCCATTTTTAAATTGAGTTATTTGTTTTTTATTGTTGAGTTCTTAGAGTTCTTTATATATTTGGAAGGATAACACTCCTTCATCAAATATGTCTTTTGAAATATTTTTTTCCCTCTTCTAATTTTCTTTTTTTTTAAAGTCTTTATTTGTCACAATATTGTTTCTGTTTTATGTTTTGGTTTTTTGGCCATGAGGTATGTGAGATCTCAGCTCCCCAACCAGGAATCAAACTCTTTTTGATGGCTGAGTAGTTTTCTCCACTGTGTATATGCACCACATCTTCTTTATCCATTCATCTGTCTATGGACAGTTAGGTTGTTTCCATGTCTTGGCTATTGTAAATAGTTCTGCTATGAACATAGGCATGCAGGTATCTTTTTGAAGGGTAGTTTTGTCTGGATATATGCCCAGGACTGGGATTGCTGGATTATATGGCCATATAATCTAGTTTTTTAAGGATATGCATACTGTTTTACATACTGGCTGTACCAGTTTACGTTCCCATGAACAGTGTAAGAGGATTCTCTCTTCTCTACATGCTCGCCATCATTTGTTATTTATAGACTTCCTAATGATGGCCATTCTGATCTTGTTTATATGTGGAATCTAAAATATGACACAAATCAACACATTTATGAAGTAAAAACAGACTCACAGATAAAGAAAACAGACTTGTTGTTGCCAAGGGGGATGGGTGTGGGGAAGGGAAGGACTGGGAATTTGGGATTAGCAGATGTAAGCTATTATGTATAGAATAGATAAACAGCAAGGTCCTACACAGCACAGGGAACTATATTCAATATCCTGGGCTAAACCATAATGGAAAAGAATGTAAAAAGAATATATATCTGTATAAAGAGGAAGTGGGATGGTGACAAACAAACAATTGCTCAAATTCTTAATTTTCTTTGGGCTTTATCTTGACTGAAGTAGGCTCTGCATGAATTAATTCTTTTCTTTAATCCTCAGGAAAATTTTAAGATTTGCTGTTGCTTCCTTTTCATTAGTTTCCCTTAAGCTACCAATTAATTACAGAGTATTTTATAATAAGCTTTGCATATTAACAATTACAATTTGAGTATGATAGTGTACATGAAAGAATTCTGTAAATACCAAAGTTACTATCATCTGTGTAATTCTGTACAGCTGGTAAAAGTTTCTTTGACATTGTCAGTATTTCGTCTAATTCACAAACATTGTAAGGCGAGTGGTTATTACTAATAATAAATTTTCCAGATGAAAAAGACTAGCATATGAGCCACTGAAAGTCAGTCTGGGGTCAGCCCTTTCCTTGTGGAACATGTTTTCTCTTTTGGGGTAACTTACCAATGACGTGAAAGTGAAAGTGTTAGATGGTCAGTCGTGTCTGACTCTTTGCGACCTTATGGACTGTAGCCCTCTAGGCTCCTCTGGCCATGGAGTTCTCTTGGGAAGAATACTGGAGTGGGTAGCCTTTCCCTTCTCCAGGGGATCTTCCCAACCCAGGTATCAAACTTGGGTCTCCCTCATCGCAGGCAGATTCTTTACCATCTGAGCCACCAGTTCAGTTCCGTTCAGTTCAGTCGCTCAGTCATGTCCAAGGGAACAAGATCATCCCCAAGGAAAAGAAATGGAAAGAAGCAAAATGGCTGTCTGAGGAGTCCTTACAAATAGCTGTGAAAAGAAGAGAAGCCAAAAGCAAAGGAGAAAAGGAAAGATATACCCATTTGAATGCAGAGTTCCAAAGAATAGCAAGGAGAGATAAGAAAGCCTTCCTCAGTGATGGGTGCAAAGAAATAGATGAAAACAATAGAGTGGGAAAGACTAGAGATCTCTTCAAGAAAATTAAGACATACCAAGGGAACATTTCATGCAAAGATGGGCTCAATAAAGGACAGAAATGGTAGGGACCTAACAGAAGCAGAAGATATTAAGAAGAGGTGGCAAGAATACACAGAAGAACTGTACAAAGAAGATCTTTCACGACCCAGATAATCACGATGGTGTGATCACTCACCTAGAGCTACCAAAGAAGCCCATAAAGTATTAGTTGCTTGGTTGTGTCTGACTCTTTGCAACACAATGGTCTGTAGCCTGTCAGGTTCCTCTATCCATGAGATTCTCCAGGCAGGATACTAGTGTGAGTACCCATTCCCTTCTCCAGGGATCTTCCCCACACAGGGATCGAACCTGGGTCTCCTACATTGCAGGCAGAATCTTTACCTTATGGGAAGCCCATAACCGTGTTTAAATGGCCAGGTTTTTTCCTGCTGCTGTCTGCCTACTTCCAGAGTTCCAGTCTGAAAGCCTTCAGGACTGACTTCATAGGCCTAATTTCTTAAAGCTTTCCAAATCTAACAGACAGATATTCAGAAGAAACATTGCCAACTGTTTGGCAGGGGCCTTTGACATCTGGGGTTTTTTTTTTTCCTTGAAAACTTTAATTTTTATTATGGACAACAAATACCATAAATTGCTTTTCTATTTTTAAAAAATTTTATTATTGGAGTATACTTGCTTTACAATGTTGTGTTAGTTTATGCTTCACAACAGTGTGAATCAGCTAGCTATCAGTTCACTTCAGTCACTCAGTCATGTCCGACTCTCTGTGACCCCATGGACTGTAGCACTCCAGTCCTCCCTGTCCATCACCAATTCCCAGAGTTTACTCAAACTCATGTCCATTGAGTCGGTGATGCCATCCAACCATGTCATCCTCTGTCGTCCCCTTCTCCTCCTGCCTTCAATCTTTCCCAGCATCAGGGTCTTTTCCAATAAGTCAGCTCTTCACATCAGGCGGCCAAAGTATTGGAGTTTCAGCTTCAACATCAGTCCTTCCAATGAACACCCAAGACTGATCTCCTTTAGGATGGACTGGTGGACCTCCTTGCAGTCCAAGGGACTCTCAAGAGTCTTTTCCAACACCGCAGTTCAAAAGCATCAATTCTTCAGTGCTCAGCTTTCTTTATAGTCCAACTCTCACATCCATAAATGACTACTGGAAAAAACATAGCCTTGACTAGATGGACCTTTGTTGGCAAAGTAATGTCTCTCCTTTTTAATATACTGTCTAGGTTGGTCATAACTTTTCTTCCAAAGAGTAAGCATCTTTTAGTTTCATGGCTGCAGTCACCATCTGCAGTGATTTTGGAACCCCCCCAAAATAAAGTCTGTTTCCACTGTTTCCCCATCTATTTCCCATGAAGTGATGGGACCAGATGCCATGATCTTCGTTTTCTGAATGTTGAGCTTTAAGCCAACTTTATCACTCTTCTCTTTCACTTTCATCAAGAGGCTCTTTAGTTCTTTTTTACTTTCTGCCATAAGGGTGGTGTCATCTGCATATGTGAGGTTACTGATATTTCTCCCAGCAATCTTGATTCCAGCTTGTGCTTCATCCAGCCCAGCGTTTCTCATGATGTACTCTGCATATAAGTTAAAGAAGCAGGTAACAGTATACAGCCTTGACATACTCCTTTTCTATTTGGAACCAGTCTGTTGTTCCATGTCCAGTTCTAACTGTTGCTTCCTGACCTGCATACAGATTTCTCAAGAGGCAGGTCAAGTGGTCTTGTATTCCCATTTCTTTCATTGGAAGAGTAGCACTGACATATATACACTACCATGTGTAAAACAGATAGCCAGTGGGAAGTTGCTGTATAGCACAGGTAGCTCAGTTCACTGCTCTGTGATGATCTAGAGGGGTGTGAATGGGGAGGTGGGTCAGCTATATGTATACATATATCCCTTCCCAGTTGAGCCTCCCTCACACCCATCCTCCACCTCTCTTCAAGATATCTTTCTCATTAAACAAGTGGATTCTTTGATAAATGATGCAGCATTAACTGGTTAGGTATTTGGGAAAATTGTTAAATCATCATTTTAAAAAAGTCAATACTTCTAAAGTGTTAAATGTGAAATTATGAAATAGTGAAAAAATAGAAAAAGATCTGATGAAAAGATATTCTAGTTTTTAGAATGCTGTTTCTTTCATGCCTTAAAAGCTAAGGAAGAAACTATAAAATACTGATAGATTCAGATCCATAAGTTTTTTTTTTTTTTAACTTTTCCACTGATTCAGACATTTCAGATTAAGCCAAAAATAAAGTTGAAAAGATATTTTGGTATTTCTAGTAAAAAATATTTAATATTCTAAATAGAGATAGTGCTTTTTTTCCATAAATAAGAATTACTCAAACTCACCACAGTCCTTTGCTCATTCATACACTGGTCACAGGGCTAAAATCATTAATAATAGTAATAGGAAATAAAACAGTACAATTACTGTAACTAACATCTATTGAGCATTTCCCCTGAACCAGGTAGTTTCTCACTGCTTAGGTTTGTTAACTCACTTAAATTTTCCAACAAACTTTTGAGGGAGGTACTCTTATTTTCTCCATTTTTATGATTGAGGACATTAAGGGAAAGGAAGGCCTTTATGTAATCTCCCCAGAGTTACTCAGCGAGGAAGTGGCAGAACCGGAATTCAAACCCAGGCTTTCTTGCTTTAGATTGTGTGCCCCTTCATCTCTTCCCTCAAGAAGCAAGAATAAATTTTTAAAAGAAGTGATACTATTGGACAATACATGTATGCATTAATCAACCTTATTAATACACTAAAAATAATAACAGTAAGGACATGTCATCTTTGCTAAATGGACAATATTCTAAAATGTAATACCAACAAAAGCAAGCATGTAAGGAGATGCTTCAGCAAAATTATAAACAAGTTCAGGTTCAGTTTATAAATATCTGCAATAAGTCTTAAATTTGAACATATTTTTTAAAAAAAATTTTTGATTTAAAAATTTATTTTAAGGCAATATTCAATGATTTACATAAAAATACATGTTCAAGGATAATCATCCCAGTGATAACTCTTTGTTTCCAGAATGTTGTATCATATAATATATAGAAAGTATAGAAAATTAAATAATAAAACCCACCCAACCCTACATTTTTATTCAGTGTGTTTGTTTTTCATCCTTTAAAAAGTGTTATAATCAGTAAAAGGCCAATCTTATTTCAAAATAATTATGAGCAGACAAAATGGTGGGTAGAGGAATTTTGTTTGATTTTTATTCTCCTCTGTGATTTTATGCATTTGCAAAATTTTCTCTTGGAATATGTATTATAATAAAAATGTGACTAAATTTTTTTCCCCCTCCACGCAGGTTGTGGGATCCTAGTTCCCCTGCCATCAAAGCCAGGACCTGTGCAGTGGAAGAGCAGAGTCCTAACCACTGGATCACCAAGGAATTCCCAAGAATTTTTACATACATTTTTTCCCTTTGGGTTTCCAGAAAACATGAATAGAGAACATACATTTATTTGTACTTCCTGTTTAAAACCCTACTGAAATGAAAGAAAATGCATATCCACATTTTAAAAGAATCAAACTGCATCATACTGGAAAACAAACAAACAAAAAAACCCTGAGATCAGTACACTAAAATTTTTGAGAAATTCCTGGAATGTTAAAAATAGATACAATTGTAAACACACACAGACAGACACACAGATATAGACAGGCAAACACAGACACACTCACAGACACACACAGCAGCTGCACAACCACATATCCTAGCTTGTGATTAAAAAGCTTTAAAGAACTTAGAGAAATGATCAAAGCAATTACTTTACATAGATGATTAACCTCAAATTAATTAATTGATTTTAATGCTTTAGCTGCCTTTCCTGTAAATGCAGAGCAGCTAACAGCAGCAATCTTCATGCTCCCAGCATGAAGCCCTCCAAATTCGCTTCTAGAAACAGTAGGTGGTCTGCTCAAGAGAAGCTCAACCTGAAAGTACTGGAGCCCCAGGGAGAAGCAGAGCAGAGCCTCTGATCCTTCACTTCTCCCCAATAAAAACCAAGAAAGAACACAACATTAAAACAAGGAAAGATGGCTGTACTTAGAGATGGATAAACAGAACAACAACAACAACAAAAATAGTCCACCTCAAAATAAGGCTGTCCAATCTGCAATTTGGGGAATGTCGGGATAATAGCCTGTTTGTCCCCATATCTTTCTCTTACCAAGTAGGCTAACTGTTGTCCCCAGGCCCTTCATTGCATAGGATAATACACTTTGCAAAGAAGAAAAGGATTGCACTAACAGACCTTTCAACTGCCCATGAAGCCCACACCAGCTGTGTGTATCAATCAGTCTAGACAGCGGTGTCCAAACCTAATCTTGTATGAGACACCCAGGAGCCTGTTAAAAATGGAGATTCCTGAACGTGATCCTTAATATTGGGATTCAGCAGGTCTGACGTAAAGCCCCAGAAGGTGCCTTTTAACAAGCATGCCAGCTAATTTTGCAGATGGTCAGCTTATGATTTAGACAAAAACAAGCTAACAAGTAAATAAACAACAAGACATAAAATGAAACTTTGGCATAAATAAACAGATAATTTCTTCGGGACCAAGATTGACCTGAAATTGAGTTCCTTTATCATCTGGATCCTGTTTTTCACTTGTGAATGTGGATGATCAGAGCCTTTACCTAGTTTTCATTGATCTCAAGGATTGACAAGATGTTATTTGCAAAGACACTTGGTGGTTAAGCCATTTCATCAGCTTTGCACAAAGCTTTGTTTTTTTTTCCCTAATTATCAGTTTGTGAATAATCCTAACTAATTATTCCATGTTGACCCATAGTATAAGTGATTATAGCATTGTATGAGAAGAGTGACAAATATCCTGATGCTATCACAGTGATTTGCATAATTATTTTTTAATTTTACCTAGCATGCCAAAACATGTACTGTGACACATCAAAGATGTCCAGACATTTTGCCACATGTACCCTGGGACAAAACCTCCTCTGGCTCAGAAGTACTGCTGTAACACACAGTAAATTATTCTCAAGTTTTGGGAGGGGGCACAAACAAAGAAATGAAAATAAAAACTGGCTGGTAAAGTGTTTCTGGTTTTGTGATGCCTAAGGAATATGAAACAAAATTTGCAATAATACTATTGCCAAACATGAGAACAGATGATCAAAAGTGCCACATGATAGAATATCTGGACCTTGGGCAAGTGACTTGGTGTCTATTTCCTCATCTCTAAGAATGGACAACAGTAATACTATCTCACAGGGTTAATTGTAGAGATTATTTTAAGTACATAGAGGAGTCACTGGAATGTAGCAAAGCACTTATTAAATGCCGTCAGTATTATTACTGTTATTATTTTCTTGTTTGAGTAGGGTAGTATAACAGTTAATAATTCTAAATAATTTAATCAAAGCGGGGGCTTCCCTGGGGGCTCAGTGGTAAAGAATCCGCCTGCTAATGCAGAAGATACAGGTTCAATCCCTGGTACAGGAAGATCCCTGATGCTGCGGAGCAACTGAGCCCAAACACCGCAACTGTTGACTCAGTGCTCTAGAGCCTGGGAACTGCAGCTTCTGAGCCCACATGCTGCAGCTATTGAAGTCTGTGTGCCCTAGAGCCCATGCTCTGAAACAAGAGAAGCCACTGCAATGAGAAGCCCTCGAACTGCAACTAGAGAGTAGCCTTTACTTGCCACAATTAAAGACTGTGCAGCAATGAATACCCCACACAGCCAAAAATAAATAAATTATTTAAAAATTTAATCAAACCAGATTTTAGAGAATAGTGACTATAGAGAGTCCTGTTTTGAAAAATAGCGTACCCCCCCTTAAATTTTTGGTAGAATAAGTGGAAAGTGAATTTTATTGGTAATTTTGCAGGTGTGTGTATATGTTATATAATTTAGATTTTGTTAATTTCAAAAAAGGACTTCCCTCGTGGCTCAGATGGTAGTCTGCCAGCAATGCGGGAGACCCGGGTTAGAACCCCAGGTCAGGAAGATCCCGCTGAGAAGGAAATGGCAACCCACTCCAGTACTCTTGCCTGGAAAATGCTATGCATGGAGAAAAGCACATCAAATTGTTTATAACACCTATCTGCACTATAAACAATAAAAAGAAGGATAGGAGTGAACTTTTTTTAGATATGTAGAATTAGAAATAAACCTTGTCTATTTCTAGTATTTTAGAGCTGTCCAGTCATTAGTAAGGCTCAGTGGTAAAGAATCCATCTGCCAATGCTGGAAACCCAGGAGACCTGGGTTCTGTCCCTGGGTGGGGAAGATCCCTGGAGGAGGAAATGGCAGCCCACTCCAGTATTCTTGCTTGGGAAATCCCAAGGCCAGAGGAGCCTAACAGGCTGTAGTCCACGGGGTCCTAAAGACCTGGACATGACTGAGCGACTGAGCATGCAGTCATTAGCAATCTACGTTTTAAAAGCAAACTCCGTTTTCACTTCGGCATTCCAATGAAAGCTAGCGGTAACACTTCAGACGCTCATTGTTAAGAGGACATGAGTGAATTTGTGTTTCATCTATGGGAATCATTCTTTGGAAATTTTATCAGATGCTGGGAGACTGAATATTCTTCAATTCAATGTCTGTGAAGCAGTCTCTGGCATCTTGAAGATTATGCCTCTAAGAAAAATAAAGAAAAAGACTTTGTCTCAAACGAAGGTGTTTACACACAGAAAAATATTAAAGAAAACTAGTTTTTTTTTTTTTTTTTTTAATGCCTGGATCCAAAAATATAAAGATCCAAAAAAATTTTGACCTAGAGATTTCTGTTGGAGTAGAACCTCTCTCCGCCCCCGCGCCCCACAGGCACAGAATTAGTACAGTGGTTAAAGAGAAAGGCAATCAGAACTTTAGAGATGTAGGTACTGTTCAGCTCAGAGTCATGGATGGGGAATCCACCTGGCCTCCGAAACCTTTAACCACGCTGTTCCGGTCTCAGCGGCTGGTGGTCAGCCCGCGTCTGCACAGGAAGGAAAGTTCGGACACTCCTCAACGACCCAGGGTGCCCCTAGAGACAAGGCATCGGGACGTGGGACAGAGTGGAGGGAGGCAGAGACAGTACGAGTTGCGGGTGGCAGCAGCGGCGCTCCGGATCCGTCGCCCTCGGGTTCCCTTGAGCTGCGGGACAGAGTGACTCGGAAGAGGAGCGCAAGCGCCTTCCTGCCGCTCCAGCAGCCGCGCGGGGGGCGCGCGCGCATCCACCTGGCGCAGGGCCAGCGAGCTAAAGCCGGGACTCTAGCAGCTCAGCCTGAAGTACCGACCAAAGCGAGAGCCTCCGAGAGGCAAGACTCAACCCCAAACGCACGCGGTGCGGACAGCCTGGTCCAGGGCATCCCAGCCGGTAGCCTCGAACCCGACTCGCAGTTGCGCCGTGTTCCCAGTGACAAGTTTGCCTCGCGCCGGCCAAGTTGCGAGTGTGGAGCTTATCCCGGGCTCCGGGAAGAATGTTCCAGTTCCTGGCTCGGGCTGGTCTGGGTATGGCCGGGCCAGGGGCCTCGCTGCATTTCTGGGGGTGGCTGTTGCTCGGCTGCTGCATTCTCGCCGGAGCCCAGGTAAGAGCCAGTGCCCGGAGGCACCTGCTTCCCGGAGCCACCCACCGGAACCCGGCGTTAGGGCCGAACGCCGGGACTTGGCTGAGGCCAAGGTGCGCGCATCCTTACACATCCACGCACTAACGCACACAGAGGCAGACAGACAGACAGACAGACACGCACACACAGAGGTGCACCCGGCAAATTTGACAGGCATATAGTGGAGCTGCAGAGATATCCTTTAGGCGAATGATGTCCTGGGGTGGTATTCCGGCCAGCATCTTGGCATCTGCTGTCAGAGGATATTTAGGAACCACGGCTTTTTGGATCGGTAGAGTGAGATTGAGAGGTGAGGAACTTTTCTTACTGTTAGATTTCTTGGTTCCCTGTTTAATTAAATTGTTTTTTGTCTGCTGGCAATTTACCGTCCGTTTTGAGAACTTAAATTTCTAGGGTTGTTTGAGACCACTGCCTGAAAGGATAACTGGATCTCGCTAATACAGAATCATGCATCATTAAAGCGAGGAAACTAGATAGAAAAATATACGTAACTTGTTAAAGTTGAGTTGTTCGTTTTTAAAATAAGTGGCAATTGTCATTTTCGGACTGCTAGTATCCTTCAGAGAGTTTCTGGGTGATCTTTCACAAAGGAGCCTCTCTAATGTACAAGTCATAATTCATCCTCACATTGTTTTGAATCAAATAAATTATAGGATTTACACTGAGCTTTTCAGATGAGCTAGAAAGAGATGCTTGTAGTGTTGAGTGGAATGCAGTTTAAGGGCCCTGTGACCGAATGACTCAAACCAACGTTATTTCTCTCTTTTGTGCGGAAGGGGGCGCATTTGACCGTCAAATAAAGCCCCCAATTAGTTAAGGCATTATGCACGGATACTGTCTAAACTTAATACTATGTTCTTGGTTTTCAAACGGCCAGTTAAAATTTCAGTTATTCTAAACGTGCAGTTTTTTTGGTTTTTTTTTTGCCCTGCTGATATGACCAGGATAGTTCACGTGAAATAAATCTGTTAAAAAAAAAAAATCAAACGAGGTACGCTGTCATTGAGCAATTAAATTGTCAATGAATGCTCAAAAGTAGAGTATGCTCATACATGAAAAATTTCACCCAGATAACAGAAAGAATGTGAAAGAATGAAAAAAACTAAGAATTTGGTGACAGTGATAGAACTCGGGTGATCTCTAATGTTTCTGTCTCATAAGGTATTTGGATAATGTGCTTGAAAACGCAGCTTCCTTATATAAGGGGCAAATGACTTCTAACCATTTATTTTATTCAATGTCCCAGATTAATTTTTCTAAGGAAATGGAGAGACATTGTTTAACACAACAAAGAAAAAAAATCACTATGCTACCATGGGAAGGATATTTCCTTTTAGCTTTAGAAAACTCAGGACATTGAACACTTTTTCTATAATTTTAAGTCAAAGCTTCTCAACGTTTTGGGCCATGTAAGTCTTTGTTATGGGAACTGATTTGTCCGTTGTAGGATATTTAGTAGAATCTCTGTCCTCTTTACACTAGATCCAGTTGCAACCCCCTACCCCTGCCCGGCTGTGACAACCAAAAATGTGTCCAGATACTGCCCATGGTCCTTTGGGAGGCAGAATTGCCTCTGGTTGAGACCCGTTGCTTAACAATGATTTCCATTTATGTTTATAGATTGAGTTATGTAAAATGACAGTTTGTGATAATATTTACATTTTTGGCACTTTAAACAAAATTTGAAGGTTACATTAAAGAGATTTGCATAGACACATTGACACCTTGTTTGGTCTTCAGTTTCTTCATTCCCAGCCAAGACATATATTTAAAAGTTTTAATATATTGATAGAACAACAGAGGGAACTCATCTAAGCAGAATTAGCTTGTGGCTTGTATATAATAAATGCTTAGTATCTGGGAAACACTGGATTGCATTACAAAATAGATAACATAGGCCAGTTCTTTCAGTTGTTTTGAATAACTCTGTGGTCTTTAGTTGGTGAAGCTACCCCCCACCCCCTCCTTTCCCTCAGATCAGTTCAGAGGCCATGAATTCATGCATCCAGCATCATTGCAGAGCCCAGCAATACATTTCCCAGTCACATTTTCACATGGCAATGAGGACGACTGTATTAATGTCTGTAATTTTTCTTTACTGTTAGTGAATCCTGGAAACAGACTGAGAATAGGGGTACAGATGTTTATTGGAGGGTAATGCCTGAGAAAGATAACAGGGTGAGGAAGCAGGGTTGCACAAGGAGAGTCTCAGACTGGGATGCAAGCCTGACAAAGTCTTGGCCAACCCCATGGAGAAGTAGTAAGCAGTTTGGAATCCCCTATGACAATTAGCATGGTGGCTTTGGGTGTTAGCTTCTCCATAAGGTACCACCTTTGGAGTGGTATCACTCCATTGACTAAGGTAATTTGTATTTCTTTCATTCCAAGAAAATCTGTCTTTTTTGAGCCCGCAGGGAACTCAAGTCTCTAATTATTTACTCCAGTTTTAATTTAAAAAAATGTCATTCTATTCTAAGGGGCAGAGGTGGCTGTTCTGGATACGAATTATACAGTGGAACTCATATCTGGTCACAAAGCTGGAGAGAAGAGAGCTGCTGGCAAAGCATATATCTAAAAGAGTTGGGTGTTTCTAGAACTCTCCTGTCTTAGTCACTGACAAGCAGAATTCAATAAACATAATCTCTTAATCCTTTAACTGCAACTTTTTATCACTATATGAGTGGAAGAGTGTTATATCTTTAAAGGTCAGAGTCTTGAGATTGGGCTATCCTGTATATTAATATTTTAGGCTGTAGGCAGCATTCTTTCACAAAAGATGCAGAGCCAGCTTGACTAAGCATGGGCAACAGAGCACAAAGGTTAAAGAAAAAGAAACAGATCCACTATGGAGTCAGATGTGTTCTTCCCTATTACAAATGGTCCTTTGCACAGGAAACATTGCTAAAATGTATTTTTCTAAATGTACTGCTTTGTTTTGGATGTAGTTGTTGCTTTTGGAGTAACAGACACTGAATATGAAAACTGCTCTTTTGGTTTAAATACACTGTGATTTTTAATGTCCCTTTATGGTAAAGAACACGTGTTTCCAAAACATAGGTGGAAGAGAAAACAATATAAAAGATGAACATTTTCTTACTTTCACTTGATGAAATAACTAAAGATCAATTTAACAGATCATCAGTTAGCACATGCTAATCAAACTTACCTCCTGGTTAAACCGGCCACATTTTTTTTTTTAGAACAAAATTATCTTTAGAAGCTGTAGTTTACATGACGATTATGTTCCTGAAAAGGTTATCCCAGTAAAAAGGCTACATCTGTACAAAAGGAAACAAAAATAAATGTGTTCAGGTAAAAACAGTACACAGTGTGATTTGAAATGTCCGTGTTTAATAACTGAGGTCAGATTTCTTTCAATCAAATTTATAGTTCTGAAACTTGGTCATGGGTTACCCAGTGTTTTCTGGGATTAAAGTAAAAGAAAGTAACTATTGAATTGGAAAAACAGCCAGGAAAAACAAAACAAAAAACCAAAACAATTTGAATGGTGCCTGACTGTTTCTAGAGAATATTGGAAGAAGTCAGGTTTTCCTCCCTGCCCACTCAGGTGACTCATCTCTTTCCATTTTGTTCTCCCTTTTTGATAAGGGAGATTTTATGGCAAACTTTTAGTGTAGCTGCCTTTAACTCACAATCTGCATTGTGTTAGTCTATTAGCTAAATGATGGTGTGTATCCCAATCCAAAAAATTCATTTTGATTATTTTCTCCTTTCATGTTAAAATAAATGTGAACTCGCTAAGTTGTATCCGACTCTTTGCAACCCCATGGACTTTGCTCATCAGACTCCTCTGTCCATGGGATTTCCCAGGCAAGAATACTGGAGTGGGTTGCTATTTCCTTCTCCAGGGGATCTTCCAGACCCAGGGATCAAACTTGTGTCTCTTGCGTTGGCAGGCAGATTCTTTACCTCTAGCCACAGGGAAGCCCATGAATACTATGCAGAAATATTTAAGACTATATACCTATTTACTTATCTACTCTGCATTACCTGATTTCAAGCTTTATTACAAAACTACCGTAATCAAAACTGCAGAATTCTGGCATAAAAACAGGCACATAGACCAATGGAGCAGAATCAAGAGCCCAGAAATAACTCTTTGACAAGAGAGCCATGAATACCTACTGGGGAAAGGACAGTCTCTTCAATAAATGGTGTTAGGAAAATGGGATTCATATACAAATGAATAAAATTAGATCCCCATTTTATACTACTCACAAAAATTAACTCCAAATGGATTAATGACTTAAATTTAAGACTCTAAACTTACTAGAAGAAAACAGGGGTAAAGTTTCTTGACATGGATCTTGGCAGTTATTTTTTGGATATAACATCAAAATGCAAGCAACAAAACAGAAAATAAACAACCGGGATGACCTCAATCTAAAAAGCTTCTGCACAGCAAAAGAAATAATAGGTACATGAAAAGATTCTCAACATGATTAATAATGAGGGCAATATACCTCAAAACCGAAATGAGGTATCCACCTCACACTTGTTAGAATGGCTATCATCAAAAAGACAAGAGACAAGATTTGGAGAGGATGAGGAGAAAAGGGAACACTTGTGCACTATTGGTGGGAATGTAAATTTTTAAAACCACTCTGGAAAAAGTATAAGTTCCTCAAAAAATAAAAATAGAACTACTGTATGATCTGGCAGTCTCACTTCTAGATAATACCCAAAGGGAATGAAATCACTATCTCAAAGGTTAGGTGTCCCTCTTGTTTATTGCAGCATTGCTTACAATTGCCAAGACATGGGAACAATCTAAGTGTCTGTGAAGGGATGGATAAATAAAGAAAATGTGATGCGCACACACAGAGGAATATGATTCATCCATAAAGAAGAGGGAAATCTTTCCTTTTGTGCAACATGGATTGACTTTAAGGCCATTATTCTTAGTGAAATAAGTAAGAGACAAATACTGTATGTTCTCATTTGTATGGAACCTAAAAAGGCTGAACTCAGAGAGAGTAGAATTAGTGGCAGCCAGGCCTTGGGGAGTGGGAGAAATGAGGGGACATTGGTCAAAGGGTTTAAACTTCTAGCTATAGGGTGACTGAGTTCTGGGGATCTAGTGTGTAATATGGTGACTATAATTAACTGTACTTTATTATATACTCAAAAATTGTTGAGAGAGTAGATCTTAAATGTTATCATCACACACACGTTAAAGGTAATTATGGGGGGGAGGTGTTAGCTAATCTTATTGTGGTAGTCATTTCACAATATGTAAATGTATCAAATCATCTACATAGTACACCGTAAACTTAATTTATGTTGTCTGTAAGTAATACCTCAATAAAACTGAGGGAAAAAAGGCAAAAATTCAACTAGAAACCATTTGGAGTAACTCTCTTATTTCATAGATGAGTAAACCAAAACCCCCAAACATGGAATGATTGTCCAGTTTCACTGGTAATTTTTCAGTAGAGCTAAAAAGAATCTTCTAGTCCATTTCTCCTTTTTATGTGCCATAATTGACATATTGTAAGCCATGGACGGAGGAGCCTGGTAGGCTGCAGCCCATGGGGTTGCAAAGAGTCGGACATGACTGAGCAACTTCACTTTCACTTTTCACTTTCATGCATTGGAGAAGGAAATGGTAACCCACTCCAGTATTCTTGCCTGGAGAATCCCAGGGACGGGGGAGCCTGGTGGGCTGCCGTCTGTGGGGTTGCACAGAGTCGGACACAACTGAAGCGACTTAGCAGCAGCAGCAGCAGCAAGAGGACTAATAAAATGCTGGGTCTTTGTAACATTCCAGGAAATTTTCAATATGTTTATTATTTTTTCTGATTATATTACATAGGGTGACCTAATTAAAATTTTCTATAACTTTTTAATTTTTTAAAAATGGGTTTTTTTTCCTTTAGGCTAAGCAGGTAAAATATGATTATTCTCAAATCTTATACATTGATGGATTATGAATTTTGATTCAGATAAAGAACTATTTCTTTAGAACTAGTTCTATAAAGAACTATATCAAGGTAGCTTGGTATCAAAGTAATTTTTAATTATATTAGAAGGTGAAATAATGAAAGATTGTGTCATGGCTTAAAAAAATAGTGGCATGTGTTTCTCTGTTTGTATTTTGTTCATATCTACAGCTGGATTCTGATGGCACCATCACTATAGAGGAGCAGATTGTCCTTGTGCTGAAAGCTAAAGTGCAGTGTGAGCTCAACATCACAGCCCAGCTCCAGGAAGGAGGTAAAGATGCAGAAGAAACTGTGCCCCCCGTGTGTCCCACCCAAATCCTCACAAAGATTGTGAATCTCCTCCTTACTGAGTGTTAGGGAGTTTCTCATCAGTCATTCCATGTTTGTGTGTGGAGAGGTGTGTGGCAGAATAACGCTATTTTCATCTCTTTCACCATCATCTCTTCCCTCCCTGTGGATGAGTGACTTGCCTGGTTTGTGAGTTTGGGAATAGACCAGGCAGGTATATGCCAGCCTCTTCCTCAGACATGTCTTTGGGATCCGTCTGTTTGCAGAGAGCATGCATATTGTTTTGCCCTTGACTGTGCAGTAAGCTTCAAGGAGCTTCAAGGTGTTCATCTGCAGTTTTAGTAGGTAAAATTCAAAGGAGTCAATAGGCAAGCCGACTGATGCATACATAGACTATGTTCTCCAAAAACTTTCTTCTCAATAAAGTGATTATTTTATCTTCATCTGCCGACTCCTTATGTAATTTTTCAATTAGTTCCAAGTGGTAAACTATAAAAACAAAGCTACAAAACTGCTGACAAGTTTGTGGTGATGTTGGTGGTCTCAGGCGTCTCTCCTGTTGCAGCTGGGGACCTGTGGTTTGTGTTCCTTGGGGTCTGGTGGTCACTCACAGTTCTCATTAGGGCCATTGGATAAAGTCATTTACTGAATTGAGTAGTATGAAAATTACAATGTTGTAAATAGGGAAATGCCTTGTCTTGATAGTTGAATGATTCAGAGACATTTTTTTAAAAACAGAGGTGGTGTTTACTGAGTTCCCTAAATCTGCATGCAGTAGATGATGTCCTTAAAGCTGTGCTTTAAAAAGATATGTGATTGATTTTGCAGTTGGTTATGATCAGAGAATGTGGTCTGCATGATATTAATTTTCAAAAATGTGCTGAGACTTACTTGCTTCTATTGGGGTCAATTTTGATAAATGTTTCATGTGGTCTTCAAAAGAATGTGTACTGTTCGGTTTCTGAGCACAGTGTTTTATAATATCCACTAGGTTAAGCTTATTGGTTGTGTGGCTCATGTATTCTGTATCTATGAGTTCTCATCTATTTGACTTATTCTTTTCTGATATATATATCTTAAAATAGCCTACAATGATGATGAACTTTTTGCTTCATATATTTAGAAAATATGTTATTGGGTGTATACAAATTGAGAAATGTTATATTTCCTGGTAAGTCAAACCTTCTATTGATGTGAAGCATCTTTCTTTGTTTCTACTTTACTTTTTGCTTTAAATACTAACTAAATACTAAAATTATTATATTAAAATAACAATATTTAATAAATAACTTAGTTCTTTCTCTCTTGTTTGATATTTGCCTTGCACACCTTTTTCCATCCTTAAAAATCTTTAATTATGGTACAATGCACATAATATTAAACTAATCATCTTAAATATTTTAAGCATACAGCTCAGTAATGTTAAGTATATTCACATTGTTATGTTAAACTAATAGCCGGAAATTTTTCGTTTTGCAAAACTGACACTCTAACTCAGCAATTCCTTATCTTTTCCTATTTATTTATTAAACTTCTCTGTGTACTTATACTTCGGGAGTTTCATTTATAAACAAGACACAGGTGGGATTTTTCTTGTTATCCATTTTGATAGACTTTGTCTATAATTAAAGAATTTAGCCAATTGCATTAATTATGATTATGAATACACTGTATTTGAATTTACCATCTGTCTGGGCTTTTCATTTTACCAGCTCTTCCTATAATTCTTTCTACTCTCTACTTCCACCTTGTGTTGGCTTCTTTTAAATTGATTGAGGCTTTTTTCCTTATTTCATCCTCCCTCTCCCTACTAGTTTGGAAGGTATATGTTATATTTAATTCTTTAGTGATTAGCCTAGAATTTTTCATGTTATATTAAAGAAAGTTTAAAGTTATCAATAATTTCCCTCTATCAAATAGTATAAGCATTTTAAAATACCTTAACTGCTTCCAAATTATATGCTGTTATCTTAGTGTTTTATATTAAGTGTAAGTTTGTATAATTTTTCTTCTTCCTAAAATACATCTTTTTAAGAGGTTTCCTTACACTGGAATCTACTTATAATGATACTTACTATAAGTAGTATCACTACTTCTGGGCTTCCCCAGTGGTTCAGTGGTAAAGAATCCATGGGCAGTGTGGGAGATGCAAGAGATGCAGGTTCGATCCCTGGGTCAGGAAGATCCCCTGGAGGACGGCATGGCAACCCACTTCAGTATTCTTTCTGGGAAAATCCTGTGGACAGAGGAGCCTGGCAGACTACAGTCCCTAGGACTGCAAAGAGTTGACCACAACTGAAGCGACTGAGCACGCATGAACACATAGTGAACTCTGTATTTTGTTTGTTTGACAAGGTATTAATTTCAATCTCAGTCTTCAGAGATATTTTTTCTGGGCTAATGATCTTTGGATGAGAATTATTTACTTTTAGCTCCTAAAGACTTTATTTTTCCACTGTGGCTTCCATTGTTATTGTTGGAAAATTTTGTTGGTCATTAGTTTTTCTTATTAGCTCCTTTTCAGAGTTTCTCTTTGATTTTGGTGTTCCGCAATTTCATAGTGTGTCTAGGTATGGGTTCACTTGATTTCTGGAGTCTAAGGATCTGTGTCTTTATTCAGTGGTGGGAATGTTTTGTTATTTTGTCTTTGAAAATTTGCTTTTCCTCATTTTCCTATTTTCTCCTTCTGGAACTTTAAGTAGATAAATGAGGGAGCTTCTCCCATTACCCTTTGTATCTTCCTGTCTTGCATGTTTTCCTTTTCTTTGTTTTTCTACTGCTGTTTTGGTAATTTCTTCAAATATATTTTCTAATTCATCAACTCTTTTTTGAGCTTTGTCTAAAGGCTCTTTAATCCATCAAGTTAATTTTTATTATTCTGTTTTTCAGTTTTGAAGTCTATTTAATTTTGATAGTTTTTTAATCTTAAATATAATTTTAATCTTTCTTTTTTTCTCACTAGACATATTTTATATTCTGCATTTGATATTAAGATAACCATAGACTTTGCTTGTCAATACTGACTACCACACATGGGGGCTTATTTCCTTATGTGTCTAATGACTTATGATAAAGGATTTATGAGATCCTCATTTAATATCCATTCTTCTAAAAAATAGAATAAATAGAAATTTATTTCTATTTTCTGCAAGGTGCCTAGTAGAACTATTGATCTAACTCCACTTTAAACTAAGACCATATATTAGACCACACCAAAGTGTGAGAAATTTTGTGGTTAGAAATTTTCAGAGAAGAATCTTTTTCTTACTGTTACCTGTGAGAAATTTGTGTGAGAAATTTTGTGGTTAGAAATTTTCAGAGAAGAATCTTTTTCTTACTGTTACCTGTTCCACCTCTAAATGCAGCCAGCAGTGAAACATCCAGTCTCTTTCTAAAGGGTGCTTTTGTTTTTTGTTCACCCACTAAGTGATTCATCTTTTGGGAATCCTGACCTTATGTAGGAGTTTCCAGTATAGCTTCCTACTTCATCAGGTCTCAGACTAATTTTTTTTTTTTTATCAGAATACCATCAAAATCCAAGTTTTTAGCCAACAAGTCAGTAGAGGCCTCTATTGTAAGCCCCAATGTGGTGATTGCTGATCCTGTGGAATATTTTCTGGCCTCATATTTTTTAATTTGTAGCTATAAATCATGTTTAAAAAAATTTAAGTGGAGGAAAATTGCTTTACAGTGTTCTGTTGGTTTTTGCCATACAACAACACAAATCAGTCATATATATATGTACCCCCCCTCCCTCTTGAACCTCCCTCCCTAAGCCATGTTTTAAGCAAGAAAGTTTTTATATTAATTCAGCCTTTGTAGATGTCTTGCACTAGAAAAGAGTTGTCTGAATGGCTAGGCTAATAATGTCAGGAAAGGGAGTCACTAGTGTTATCTTTAAAGAACACTGACCCTGATGTCTCAAACATTTAGGTCTACTAATGAGTGGCAACATTGCCGTGAAGGTATTTATAAAGATTGTTATCTATGAGAGTTAAATGAATTATCTTTTATGAAGTCTCATGAAATTTTGAGCTGGAAGATGTCTTAGAAATTATGTAGTCTAACATGATTATCTTTAGTGTCCCTTTAACAGTTCAACAAACATATTATGTACCTACAGTGTGTTGCTTCTGTAGTGAGCACTGGAAAAAATGAATCAGATTCTATCCTTACTCCATGGAAATGATTATCTAATAGTACAGGAAGTAGACACCCCTCAGATGGTGTCTAAGTTTAACAACAGAAGTATCACAATTGTGGAACCAGTGAAAAAAAGCATCTTAATTCATCACAGAGGAATCAGAGAAAGCTTTATGGACAAGGAACCTTAAAATTAAAGGAGTAGGAATTGGATGTGTAGAGGAGGAAGTAAAAAGACATTCCATGTAGACAGAATAAGGTTGGCAAAGACAAACAACTGGGGAATCAGTAACACATCATGAGAGTTAAACATAAAAAGAGTAAATGATCTAGATGTAAACTTATATGACTTCTAAAATTTGTGAAGGTGCAACTCATGTGAAACATGTAGAGGAATAAATATTAAGAGAAAAAACATGTTCTTTGAGATCTTTCTCTATAAAATATGCTAGAATTAAATCTGGACAAACTTTGGTCTACTTTCAATGAAAAATGTCTAATTATATGTAAATTGATTCAACATTTCTTCATGTACAACTGTAAAAAGACAAATGACATTTTGAATTCACTAACTTATTTAAGTTTTCATTTAAAAATTCTCTTAAATTGAGAGATGTATATCAAAATATTTAGGAGTGAGCTGTTATACTATCTGCAACTTACTTTAAAATACTACAATGAAGATAAATTTGATAAAATATTACTAACTGTAAATTTTAAATAGTGGGTATATTATATCCTCTGTTTTATTTTGGTAAAAATTTTTATAATAAAAAGGAAGTAAAATTTTTCTTCTTTTCTATGAAAGAAAGAAAAGAAAATGTAAAAATATCTAGTTATAAAACTATTTAAGTATTTAAAAACAAAACCCCAAATATTATGATCCCAGGTTTATTTCACAATTGTATGGTCATATTATGCTATGGAAACTGTAGAACTGTAAAGAGTCAAAGTCAGATTCTCCAAATTTTAGAATGCTTTGTGTAAATATGGTTTGACAAGTTTCACTAATGATCAGTTCCTCCTGGCACACACAAAAGATTGCATGGAATGTAATTGATGGTGTTAATTTATAAAGGGAGTTTGGTGACTCATTAGGCAGTTAATTAGTTTCTTGCTAAATAATGAAAGTATTTACTCATACAGATTGTGAAATGTTGATCAAAGAGAAGATGCTAATTAAGATCTCTGTGTATTATCTGTATGAGGGCATGGTTTTCCCAGTCTTCTCAATCTTTTGTGAATGTTGATTATTCTGTTTGTCAAATAGCCAGCAGAGAAATTATTACAATCTACAGAAACATTATTTTGGGGGAGTGTTGGTTTTCTCAGTTTTGGAGTATATCTGTGTGTGTATGTGTGTGGGATTTTTTTTTTTTTAAAGAGAAATACTATTTTGTTTTTAAAAACTTAAAAAAAATGAAGTATAGTTAATCTACAATGTTGTGTTAGTTTCAGGTTTATAGCAGAGTGATTCAGTTATATCTATCTATATGTATATTTACATTATAAGTTTCCATTACAGGTTATTATAAGATATTGAGTATAAGTTCCCTGTACTATTCAAAAGGACCTAGTTATTTACCTATTTTATATATAATAGTGTGTGTATGTTAATTTCAAACTCCTAATTTATTTCTCCCTTACATCTCCTTTGGTAACCATAAGTTTGTTTTCTGTATCCAGGAGTATATTTCTGTTTTGTAAATATGTTTATCTGTATCATTTGTTTAGATTCCACACAGAAGTGATATCATATAATATTTGTCTTTCTCTGTTTGACTTATTTCAGTTAGTAAGATCATCTCTGGGTCCATCCATGTTACTTCAAATAGCATTGTTTTATACTTTTTATAGCTGAGTACTATACCAGTATATATATCTGTATAGGTGTCACATCTTTATTCATTCATTTGTTGGTGGACATTTAGGTTGCTTCTGCGTCTTGGCTTTTATAAATACTGCTGCTGTGAATATTGGGGTGCATATATCTTTTCTAATTAGAGTTTTTTTCATATTCTTTTCCATTGTAGTTTATCACAGGATATTGAATATAGCTCCTTGTGCTATACAGTTGGACCTTGTTGTTTATCTATTCTGTATATACCAATTTGCCTCTGCAAATCCCAAATGTCCAATCCACCTCTCCCTCATCCCCCTTTTCCTTTGGTAGCCACAAGTCTATTCTCCATGTCTGAGTCTGTTCCTGTTTTATAGGTAATTTCTTTTGTGTCATATTTTAGATTGTGTCACATAAGTGGTATCATATGGTATTTGTCTTTCTCTTTCTGACTGACTTCACTTAGTATGATAATCTCTAGGTTGTTGCAAATGGCATTATTTCATTCTATTTTATGTTTAAGTAGTATTCCATTACACACATGCACACACACATGTGCATACACACATACACACATATGTACATACACACACACACACACACACATATATATATATATATATATATGGGCTTCCCTTGTAGCTCAGTCTGTAAAGAATCTGCCTGCAATGCAGGAGACCTGGGTTCGAGACCCTGGGTCAGGAAGATCCCCTGGAGAAAGAAATGGAGCAACCCATTCCAGTATTTTTGCCTGGAGAATCCCATGACGGAAGAGTCTGGCAGGCTACTGTCCATGGGGTGACAAGAATCAGATAGGACTTAGCGACTAAACCACCACCATACATATATATGTGTCACATTGTCTTTATCCACTCATCTGTTGATAGATGTGTAGGTTGCTTTGATGTCCTGGCTATTGTAAATACTGCTGCTATGAACATAAGAATGCATGTAAGTTTCTGAAATATAATTTATATCTGGATATATGCCCAGGAGTGGGATTGCTAGATCAAAAGGCAACTCTATTTTTAGTATTTTGAGGAAAATCGGTACTGTTTTCCATAGTGGTTGCACCAGCTTACATTTCTACCAACAGTGTAGGAGGGTTCCCTTTCTTCCACAACCTCTCTAGCATTTATTATTTGTAGATTTTTAAAATGATGGCCATTCTGACTGGTCTGAGGTGGTACTTTGTTGTAGTTTTGATTTGCATTTCTCTAATAATTAGTGATACTGAGCATCTTTTCATGTGCCTGTTGGCCATCTGTGTGTCTTCTGTGGAGAAATGTCTATTTAGAGTTTCTGGTCATTTAAAAAATATTTATTTATTTACTTATTGGGTTTTGGTTGTGGCATGCAGGATAGTTCCCTGACCAGGGATTGAACCTGGGCGTCCTGCTTTGGGAGCATGAAATCTTAGCCTCTGGACCACCAGGCAAGTCCCTTTGCTCATGTTTTGATTGGGTTGCTATTTTCTGACATTAAGCTGTATGAGCTCTTTGTACATTGGGGATGGCATGAAGCTCCAATACTTTGGTCATCTTTTATGAAGAACCAACCCATTGGAAAACACCCTGATGCTGGGATAGATTGAAGGCAAAAGGAGAAGGGGACTGCAGAGGATAAGATGGTTACATAGCATCACATTTTCAATGGACATGAATTTAAGCAAACTCCAGGAGATATTGGAGGACAGAGGAGCCTGGCATCCTGCAGTCCATGGAGTGGCAAAGAGTCAAACATGACTTAGTGACTGAACACCAACAACAACCTTTTAGGGAACCAAAAACTATCCCTTTTAAAGCATAAGCAAAATAGCAACAGTTTTCTCTATTGCAGCTTAAAAACTGCATAATTATAGAATAAATTGATCATTGATTCAGACTTCTATGAGGACCTTAGTTCCTCACATGACCAACTCTTGGAAAATCTCATGTGACATTGAAGCACACATTTTGAAGGACAACTAGTTACAAGAACAAAAGAATATATGTCTGGGTCCATTTTATGTAGACTGCATGATAGATATCTGGGAAAGTATTGGTTTCAGAAAAATAAGTATATGTGACTTATTAGATATAAAGTAAATGGATGGGAAACCATATTGAATGCTATCAAGACAGAAAAATATTCAGGACAAAATTGATGCTTTTGAGCTGCGGTGTTGGAGAAGACGCTTAAGAGTCCCTTGGATAGCAAGGAGATCCAACCAGTCCATCCTAAAGGAAATGAGTCCTGAATATTCTTTGGAAGGACTGGTGCTGAAGCTGAAACTCCAATACTTTGACCACCTGATGGGAAGAATTGACTCATTTGAAAAGACCCTGTTGCTGGGAAAGATTGAAGGCAGGAGGAGAAGGGGACAACAAGGATGAGATGGTTGGATGGCATCACCAACTCAATGGACATGAGTTTGAGTAAACTCTGGGAATTGGTGATGGACAAGGAGGCCTGGTGTGCTGCAGTCCATGGGGTCACAAAGAGTTGGACATGACTGAGCGACTGAACTGAACTGAAGCTGGTGGAAGAGATTGATTCATTATACTCTATTTAAACAAGAAGAAAGATAAACAAAAAGTAGATCATGGTGGAAAGAAGCAGGTAAAGCAAACAAAAAGTAGGTCATGGTGAAAAGAAGTAGGTAAAGCCATGTACCAAATATGGAAGCCAGTGTGATGAGTTCCATGGTTACTAGCAGTATGTAAATCCAAGCTTTTGTTATGGAGCAAAGTGAGGCTGTTTCCAAGAAAACATTCTCTCCTGTGAGAACAGTGTGGGTGAGGGAAGATATTCTCATTTTCTTATTGCTTCAGCCATCCACAGAACAAATCAAGTATTTGTTTCCATGTGATATGGTGGACATTAGCAAGTCAATTTCAGGTTCACACTGAATTCTTTGCTGTAGATACTGGTTCCATGAGGTTCAGTTATGCTGAGTATTCAAAACCAAACAAACAACTTGACAGAATGAACGCTCTGTGTGTGTGTCTGTGTGCTCAATATATCTGACTGTTTGTAACCCCATGAACTGCAGCCATGGACTAGATGGCTGTAGACTCCATGGGCTGTAGCCATGGACTGTAGCACAATTACACTCATCTCATACGCTAGCAAAATAATGCTAAAAATTTCCCAAGCTAGGCTTCAACAGTATATGAACTGAGAACTTCCAGATATTTAAGCTGTATTTAGAAAAGGCAGAGGAACCAGAGATCAAATTGCCAACATCCGTTGGATCATATAAAAAGCAAGAGAATTCCAGAAAAACATCTACTTCTCTTCATTGACTACGCTAAAGCCTTTGTGTGGATTACAACAAACTGTGGAAAATTCTTAAAGAGATAGGAATACCAGACCACCTTACCTGTCATCTGAGAAATTTGTATGCAGGTCAAGATGTAGCAGTTAGAACTGCATATGGAACAATGGACTGGTTCCAAATCAGGAAAGGAGTACGTCAAGGCTGTATATTGTCACCGTACTTATTTAACTTATATGCAGAGTACATCATGTAAAATGCCAGGCTGGATGAAGCACAGGCTGGATTAAAGATTGCTGAGAAAAATATTAATAACCTCAGATACGCAGATGACACCACCCTTATGGCAGAAAGTGAAGAGGAACCAAAGAGCCTCTTGAGGAAAGTGAAAGAGGAGAGTGAAAAACTAGCTTAAACTCCACATTCAAAAAACGAAGATCATGGCATCTGGTCCCCTCACTTCATGGCAAATAGATGGGGAAACAATGGAAACAGTGAGAGACTTTATTTTCTTGGGCTCCAAAATCGCTGCAGATGGTGACTGCAGCCATGAAAGTAAAAGACACATGCTCCTTGGAACAAAAGCTGTGACAAACCTGGACAGCATATTAAAAAGCAGAGACATTACTTTGCTGACAAAGGTCTGTCTAGTCAAAGCTATGGTTTTTCTAGTAGTCATGCATGGATGTGAGAGTTGGACCATAAGGAAAGCTGAGCACTGAAGACTTGAGGGTTTTGAAATGTGGTGTTGGAGAAGCCTGAGAGTCTGTTGGACTGCAAGGAGATCAAACCAGTCAATCCTAAAGGAACTCAACCCTGAATATTCATTGGAAGGACTGATGTTGAAGCTGAAGCTCCAATACTTGGGCCGCCTGATGTGAAGAACTGACTCACTGGAAAAGACCCTGATGCTGGGAAAGATTGAAGGCAGAAGGAGAAGAGGAAGACAGAGGATGAGATAGCTGGATGGCATCACCGACTCAATGAACATGAGTTTGAGCAAGCTCCTGGAGTTGGTAATGGACAGAGAAGTCTGGCCTGTTGCAGTCCTTGGGGTTGCAAAGAGTCGGATATGACTGAGTGACTGAACTGAACTGAACTGGACTTTAGCCCACCAGGCTCTTCTGTCCATGGGATTTCCCAGCAAAATTACTGAAGCAAGTTGTCATTTTTTCCTCCAGGGGGTCTTCCCAACCCAGAGATCAAACCTGCATGTTGCATCTCCTGCATTGACAGACAGCTTCTTTACCACTCTGCCACCTTAGCTAGAATAAAATCTTCAGCCACGGTTAGTGTAATTGGTAACTAAAAGATTGAGAGCTGTAATGGTACTTCTGGTAGCAGAATAATGTCCCCTCAAAGATGTGCAAACCCTAATCTCTGATGTTCTGCCTGTGTATGTTATGTAACAAGGCAAAGGGGCATTGCAAATGGAATTAAAGTTGTTAACCTTAAAATAGGAAAATTAGCCTGGATTATTTGGATGGGACTAATGTAAATATATGGATTCTTAAAAGTGGAAAACGAAGGAAAAATAGTTGGTAAGAGAAAAGAAGAGTGGAGAAGAGATTGAAAACATGAGAAAGACTTGACCTCCCTTGTTGACTTTGAAGACAGAGGAAGGGGGCCATGAACCAAGGAATGCAAGTGGCTTCCAGAAGTTGGGAACAACCCTTAGCTAACAGCCAGGAAGGAAATGAGAATCTTAGTCATCAGTGAAAGGAACTAAATTCTACTAGCAACTGGAATGAGTAAGGAAATGGGTTTTTAATCCTGTCTAGGGTTTTTCCATGGAAAATCCCATGGACGGAGGAGCCTGGAAGGCTGCAGTCCATGGGGTCCCTGAGGGTTGGACATGACTGAGCGACTTCACTTTCACTTTTCACTTTGATGCATTGGAGAAGGAAATGGCAACCCACTCCAGCGTTCTTGCCTGAAGAATCCCAGGGACGGCGGAGCCTGGTGGGCTGCCGTCTATGGGGTCGCACAGAGTCGGACACGACTGAAGCGACTTAGCAGCAGCAGTCTTTGATTCAGGTTTGTGAGTCTCTAAGCAGGGGTCTGGCCGAGCTCACCAGACTTCTGACGGACAGAAATAGCTAGATAACAAGTTTGGGTTATTTCAAGCTGTAAGTTTGTGGTAATTTGTTATAGTAACAAGGGAAGATGAATACAGAAATCATTAAAAGTCTCTTTTGGGGAAATCTGAATATGACCTGGCTGATGGGCTCTCTTCTTGGAAGTTTTGTGCACAACTAATGGAGAAGAGTCGTGAACAACACAGAATAGCAAATGCATGTAACAAAATTCCCCACTCTCAAGGTCCTTAAATCCTATGGTTTAAGAAAATTATAATAAAATAAAACTTGATAGTGGAAGAAACAAGAGAGCTCAAGTGAAAAACACAGCATGAAAGAGGGATAAGGAGTGTAGGCTGGGGTGGGAGGATGAGGGATAAGCCAGAGAAGAGAGCAGATCCTGTGGGGCTTTTAGGCGTTGAAGAGACTTGGCTTTTCCTCAGAATGAGGTGGGAAGCCTTTGGGCTATTGCATGAGGGGAACAAGAATAGAATCAGGAAGACCAGTTGGGGGCCATTGCAATAATTAAGGCTGGAGTTGTGGTGGCGTGGATGGGGGGTTGGGTGGCAGTCGAGGTTGTGAGAAGCGGTAGGGTTCTGGATTCATCTGGAGGAAAGTAGAGTTCATGAGAATTTTGTCTGAGGTGATTATTAGACTCAAATAAATTACTGATTATTTGTAAAAAGGCAAACCCAGATCTTGGAGCTTATCTGTGACGTTCAATCTTTTTCATGTGTCATATTTTTAAACAGTAATTTGAAAAAGTTAGGGTAAAAAAATGCAACTACAACTATGATAGAATTTTACTAAAGGAAATTGTTCTCAGTGGATTTTGGTGTTTCTTACATATTCATTGCTATGATTCATATATATTAGAAACACTAAATAGTTTTAATTTATGCAAATCAAATATTCCTAGCAATGGGCCTTTGATGGGGCTAGGTGGATGAATTTTGAGATGTTTGCATCATATGTCCATCCCATTCTAGTTTACAAAACTACCAGTTTGCTTTACATTTTGCTATAGGCAGTGACTTGAAATTTTGTATTTTAAATGCATTAACTCTCTGGTTCTAACTGCATTTTTGTTTATTTGTTTTTTAATTTTTTCCTTATCAGAAGGAAACTGTTTCCCAGAATGGGATGGACTCATCTGTTGGCCTAGAGGAACAGTGGGAAAAACGTTGGCTGTCCCATGTCCTCCTTATATTTACGACTTCAATCATAAAGGTATTTAATTTTTTATGAAATGATTCATTTGGAATAGAAACTTCCTTTTTTAAAAATAATAGACTCTATAAGAACTGAGCAATCTCAGTGTTTTTCTTCACATCTTTATAGGAGTTGCTTTCCGACACTGTAACCCCAATGGAACATGGGATTTTATGCACAGTTTAAATAAAACATGGTCTAATTATTCAGACTGCCTTCGCTTTCTGCAACCAGATGTCAACATAGGAAAGGTAATGGTATTTTTGTATTTGTGAGCCCCTAAAGGAAAACAAAATGATTACCAACCACTGTACAAAAAACTCTTTTATTATCTGACACAAATATCAAAAAAGATAAAAGCAAGGTTGAAAGCTTTTCAGATACCTAGTTAAGGAGAGGTCTAGGACCTGAAACATTTTGGTATTTTCTTTTGGTTAGAATTACCTGGCTGAGATATATGTATGTATACTTATGTGTCACTTATATTACATTATGTTTATATTATATTATATGATGCTGTATTATGTGTAAAAATCCAAATAGGTAGTCAGCAATATAATTCATGATTTTTTTCTTGGTTACATATGAATAGCAACATCTTGTCTCACTATATGTTCCTGGAGTAACTTTATATTGTATAGATGTGTTTTTCATCTCGTAAGATTTGCCAGTAGGTGATTTCATTAGTACAGGAAAAATTAGAGTATGTAGAGTTAAAGAGGAGCAAGGGGCTGTCTTATAGATCTTCTCACATAATACCTTAATTGTACACGTGTGTCAACTTAGAACCAGAGACGAGGGGTCGATCAAAGTGACACAGCTCAGTTATGACAGGGTCTAGAGCAGGGCCCTGCTCTCCACATTTTTTATCGGTGCTATTTCTGATATGGTAATCACATGTAAACTTCAGAAACCTCTAGATAGTTACTTTTAGGTTATATATGGTAGATAGATTAAAAGTCATGCTTAAATTCCTGTCACTCAGACCTCATCTATAAAATGCATGGTGCTCTAGGGATGAGCATAACTTCACCATAGTCATATGATGGTAGGGGTGAACATAAGTTGAAGTATAAATGATTTTATGAGGCCCCTGAGAACAGTCATAATATATAACTCTCCTAACATCAGACGTTTTTCTTTATGCTTGGTGGTCTTTTTTGGTTGTGGGGAAGGAGGAGCAGTGGCATGAGAATTGGTGAGTTGGAGAGTTCCTTGTTTGATTAGGCATTAATAGTCAGGACTTCTTTCCTTAATTTTTTTTCTAACACAAAACGCTACCACCTTAAGGACTCTTTAGTAAGTTGCTAAAAGACTTCAGTTTTGTATTTCATTGTTGACATGCTTCTTAGATAAAATTAGCTAATGTGAGGAGATTATTGTGTATGTTACAGTGGAGCCAAAGCCAAGTTAATGTAAAACACTTTAAAATAACTTCAATTTCACTGAAATAGATAAACGTTCACAATGTTTAGTGTTCTGTGTTATAAATTTGTGGATTAAATGACAAATGCAAGTCTTTCATAGCTTTTAAATGGCATTAAATTATATCATGATTTTTTTAAATTTTTTTAAAATTTAATTTTATTTTTTAACTTTACAATGTTGTATTGGTTTTGCCATATATCAACATGAATCCTCCACAGGTATACACGTGTTCCCCATCCCGAACCCTCCTCCCTCCTCCCTCCCTGTACCATCCCTCTGGGTCGTCCCAGTACACCAGCCCCAAGCATCCAGTATCGTGCATCGAACCTTATATCATGATTTTATTTACATTGAACTCTAATATTACAACCATTCTTTTTGACTACTCTGTATTCCAAGAGTCAAAATATCAAAGGAAAGTAAAATATCCAAAATATATACTATTTTATATGAACATGATTTAAAATTTAACTGAAAAATTTGACTAATTTTGTTAGCCATAGTAATTTTATCTCCTTAATTAAAAATAGAGTGTTTTCTGTTGTTTACAACCCTTAAGTAATAATCTGAGAAAACTTAAGAAATGTAAAAAATCTTTTAATAAGAAAACTGGCTATGTCCTAAAGTTTTGATATGCTGTAGGGCAAAGTGATATTACTTATGAGATATTAATTATTATGGTTGTAATCAGAATTTTTGTATAAGAAACAAAAGATAAAAGTAAAAACAGTGAATTTAGAATACATGCCACATTTTTATAGGGAAAATAAGACAAAGATTTTTAAAATATCTATTGTTTTGTTCTTTAAATAATTTTCATATCATTGACTTGACAAATGAGAGAATTACTTTTAATAAAAAAAGGGAGAATGGCTTCCTCAGTGGATCAGTGGTAAAGAATCTGCCTGTAATGTGGGAGACATGGTGATGTAGGTTTGATTCCTAGGTCAGGAAGTTCCCCTGGAGGAGAAAATGGCAACCCCACTCCAATAATCTTGTCCAGAAAACGATTTCAAAAATTAAAGGACAAATAGGCAGGGATTGCTTATGAGGGGCCATGAAGTTGTTAAATTCTTTAGGGTATTATATTTAAAGCATCAGCATACTGTAGAAATTATTATATATCCTTCTGTCTAAAGGCTATATGAATTTTTGGACAAAAATTTAACAATATATATTAATAGACTTCAAGAGGGTCTTATCCTTTGATCTTATAATTTTGTTTCTGAGATTCAAGCATAAAGATTTGGAGTTGGGGGGAACTGAATGGAATAGTGTTCATTGAACCATTAATTATTATAGTGAATATTTTGAAGAATTTAAATTTCCAGTGAAGAATTGGCTAAGTCAGCTGAAATATATATTTTGTGTAAAGAGTTTGTGGTCTTGGGAAATCCCTTTGTTATTCAATTACTTGGAAGAAAATCAGATAATAAAGTTGTATATAAATTGGGAATGCAAATATTCAAAACAATGGGAAATGATAAACAGAAATAGAATGAAAAGAAATATATGAAATGCAGTGTTTCTTTTTGCTTGTGTGGGAATTATGGAGTTTTTCCCCTTCTCTCTCTCTTTTTTAATTTTACACATTATCCAAATATTTTCTACAGAAGTTTAACATTTTATTAAGAGAAAATATGTCATAAATGTTTTAAAAAGGCAGTAAGAGACAGTCTTCTGCTTCCAGTCAGCATGTGAGAAGTTACAGCATTAAGAATAAGCTGAGTAAGATGCAACATTAATAATTTGTAAAAGCCTGTCAGTGAGCTGAAGATGCCAAGAAATCTAAATGAAGCTAATTGCAGAAAGAGGAAAGCCTCTTCTTATGACAGAAGAAACCTGTGGCTGTATTTATCCCTGTTTCTGCACTAGAAGAGGAGCAACCAGGCTATAGAAGGGGATAAAAAGAAAAGAACCATTTTTAAAAGAACTTTCATCAGACGAGGACTAGAATAAAGGCTTAGAATTCCAAGAAATGAAGCCCAGTCAGGGTGAGCTATTACCCATCAGCCAGTTCTTACCCATGAGCCTTCACTGAGTTTCTGGAGGCAGTGAGTTAAAGGCTGGGGACAGTGTAGGTGGACGCAGAGAAACTTCCCAAGATGTATGTAGGACCCTCACTGGGTGAGAGGTAGCTGTTAGCTGAAGGCATGGGACAGAACAGAGGAGCTGAGAGATATCTCTTGGGGTATCTGGGGCCCTCACTTACAGCATGACTGCTGAGGGAGGGCAGGAAAGCTGAGAGAAACCCCCAAGATGACAAATCTCAGTGAGTGAAAAGCCTGATAAAATAGAGCTGAAAAAGATCTTTTCTAGACACAAGAGGTCTTCATCTAAAATGAGACAGTGGCTAGCCGAGAACTGGAGCAGAGCAGCATAATGGACAAACATGTGCTGAGATGCAGAAAGCCCAGGGCAGGCTAGAGAGCAAAGTGAAATTCACAGCAAAGTGAAATTAAAAGACAAAAAAGGTAGGGAATGCTTATGAGAGGCCATGAGGTTGTTAAATTCTTTAGAGTATTATATTTAAAACAGCAGCATACTGTAGAAATTATCATATATTCTTGTGTCTAAAGGCTATATGAAGTTTATATAGCTGATGGATGGTTCAGAAAGCAGAAAGAGTTTCTCTGCAGCTTAGAAAACCTTCAGATGGACAAAACCGCAAATAATGGCCGCTAGAGGCTGCTGGTGCTAAGATCCCATCATCTACTGCTGCTAAATTGCTTCAGTCGTGTCCGACTCTGTGCGACCCCATAGACAGCAGCCCACCAGGCTCCCCCTTCCCTGGTATTCTCCAGGCAAGAACACTGGAGTGGGTTGCCATTTCCTTCTCCAAATGCATGGAAGTGAAAAGTGAAAGTGAAGTTGCTCAGTCGTGTCCGACTCTTAGCGACCCCATGGACTGCAGCCTACCAGGCTCCTCCGTCCATGGGATTTTCCAGGCAAGAGTACTGGAGTGGGATGCCATTGCCTTCTCATCTACTGAAGGAAAATTTGGGATTCTGCTCTCAAAACCTAAAACCAGGATAAACAGAATCATGGAAAGAACAACGAACTGAGAAAAACTACAACAAACCCAACCCCAGATTAAAACAAAGTAATCCATCCTCACTACCCAAGAAGCCTGATAGAAGAAGATGACTACCCTTTTCAGCCTATTAATACTGATCTCAGGTGGCCTCTGTCTGCAATGGCTTGGGGCTGGACTTGGATTTCCAGCCAGACGTGGGCTGGATTGCAGCGGTGAAGGCACCAGATCCTAGTCACTTAGACCAGTGGTCAGTGACAAGGGCCCTGGCCCTTTGGCTTTGGAGAAAAGAGTTTCCACAAAGATGGAAAGTAGTGAAGCAAGTAAAGTATTTACTAAGAGGAGAAGAGTACAGTACATGTGGAATAGACACGCAGGGAAAGTCACTGAGTTGCACCTTCATGGCAGTTTAAATCACTAATATGGGGCATATTAGTTTCATATTTCTTTCAGGTTTCCTTTGGTCAATCATTGTGATTTGCCTGGTTCACAGTCCATATTTGGTATATCTCAGAATCCTCCCATGTGTGCACATGCATCTCTTAGCCAAGATGGATCCTACTAAAGAGGCGTCTGGGTGGAACATCCCTTGACATGACTCCCCTTTGGCCTCCAAGTGGCCCTTTCTGCACATATGTGGTCCAGGAGATCTCCCAACTTCTGGAAATGAGAACTATGTGGTCTGTGCAGGGTCCAGCCTCCTCCCTTAATTGTCCCGCTATTCTTATCTTAGAGTTTTGGTCAATAGAAAATGAATCTCCAATTTGCTTTACCCTGGTGGGAGGGGGGCGCCCATCTGCCTCCTGCCTCAATATTATATGCTTCAGTCCCAACTCTTCTGTTACTTACAGTGCCCATAATGTAATAAAAATTACAGAGTAGGGACCCCAAATCTAGAGTAAAGACAAAGCAGAAAAAATAGATGATCCAGATGTTGTAATTTCCAGGTAATGACTCATAAATATGTTAGCTGATTTAGTGAAAAAAGTACATAAATAGATGGGGAAACTGACAGAGAAATGAAAACTTAAAAAAAAAAAAAAAGGAAATTCTAGAATTGAAATATTCAATTCAAAATGAAGAATTTGTTTGATATGCTCAATAGAATACTGGACACAGAATGAAAAAGATTAGTGAACTTGAAGGCTACAAAAATTTTCCAAGTGACACATTAAGAGAAAAAGTAAATTTAATAAACAAAACCATCTGAGACTGTGAGATAATATGTAATTGCCTACGATATATGAAATTAGGGGTAAGAAGAGGGGGAAGAAATAGGACAAAATAAATATTTCAGAAGGCAATGGCCAGTAAATTTATGAAGTGGGTGAAATAAATCAATCACAGGTCCCAGGCATTCAGGAAACCCTAGGCAGCTTAAATAAAAAGAAAACCATACTTTGACACATCATAGTTAAAATGCTGTAAATCAAGGTAAGAAGAAAACCTTAGAAGCAGTGAGAGGAAAAGCGCACGTGATGTTCAGGAGAACAAAAACTAAAAGGATGCTTGTCGTTTAGTTAAACAACAGAGGCCTGAATACAATGGAATGGCATCTAAAAGTGGTAATATGCATTAAGATAAAGGGAAAATAATGATATTTTTCGGACAGAAACAAATCTGAGCAAATTCATCTTTATCAGACTTCTGTATAAGAAATGCTCAAAAAAATTCTCTAGATGGGAGAGAAATATATCAGATGGAAGCAAAGATTGACAGGAAAGAATGAGGAGTACCAGAACAGATACATATGTGGATAAAAATGACAGACTAAAATAATAAGCAGAACTATATACCTATCCTTATTTATTGCTATGTTTATATCCATCTTTATATCTATAATTTAATTCATTTAAAAGTCTGCTGACTGCTTAAAGCAAACATAATAACCTCTCATTAGGGTTTATAAATTACGTAGAACAAAATCTAGATGTGACAAAGGTTAAGGGAGCAAAATTAGGTACATAATTTCAAATATCTGTTTATATGGTGAAATAGTTCAATATTATTAAATGTAGGTCTGATAAGTTCAAGATGCATAACCAAGTCTCTATAGTAACTGCTAAAAGATAACACAAGTGAAATACTAATAAATACCTGATTGAGTTCCCCATTCCCCAACCCCCAATAAAAGGTAAGGAAATAGGTACAGAAGCTCAGAGAAAAGATAGACGTATAGAATGCAAATACCTATATGTTAGATCTAAACCCAGTCACAGCAATGATCGTATTTGAGGTCAGTGAACTAAACATTTCTCTTAAAAGGCAGAGATTGTTAGAATGGATAATAAAAGTATTGCTCAACTGTATGCTGTCTTTGAGAAATGTAGACATCAAGAAAAAGAGCATTACCAAGACAGAGCAATATTTAAAATTATAAAGAATCAATTTACCAAGAGGAAATAATCCTAAATATATATGCGTTTAGGAGCTTCAGAGTCTTCCCTGATGGCTTGCTGCTGCTGCTGCTAAGTCACTGCAGTCGTGTCCGACTCTGTGCAACCCCATAGATGGCAGCCCACCAGGCTCCCCAGTCCCTGGGATTCTCCAGGCAAGAACACTGAAGTGGGTTGCCATTTTCTTCTCTCTGATGGCTTAGTCGGTGATAAATAATCTGCTTGCAATGCAGGAGACCCAGAACTTGATGACTGGGTCCGGAAGATCCTCTTGAGAAGGGAATGTCTATCCACTCCGGTATTCTTGCCTGAAGAATCCCATGGACAGAGGAGTCTGGCGGGCTACAGTCCATGGGGTTGCAAAGAGTCAGACACGACTGAGAGACTTTCACTTCACTTTACTTCATTCACAATAATTGAAAAATTCACATTCTTTTAAAGTACTCACCAAAGGTTATCAAGATAGAACATACGCTGGGGTATAAAACAAGTTTCAATAAATCTCAAGATTAAAATCACACAGCTTATGTATATTCTTTGACCACAAAAGAATCAATAGAAAATCAACTAAAATATGTAGAGAATTCATAAATAGTTGAAAATTATGTGACCAATGACAAAAGTTTGGATAAATGGAAACCAATACAATATTGTAAACTAATTAGCCTCCAATTAAAATAAATAAATTTAAATTAAAAAAAAACTAATGTAAAAAAAAAAGAAAGCTCAATATATATCAAAGACTGTGGGAAACAGCAGAAGCAGATGTTGAGATAGATTTATAGCTCTCAATACTTAATTAGAAAAGAAGAAAGTTGAAAATTCAGTGATCAAATCTTCCACATTAAGTTATACAGTGTAATACCTAGAGCCACCACCAAAAGCCACCACCAAAAATATACATCAAAATGGAATTCTACAAATTGTTCAAGTAATGCAGGGATGGCCAGAAAATTAAAACACAGAAATGAAAAACGTAACAGAAAATAAAAATATAAAATGGACTTAGCCTTAATATTATATCAGTGTTATATTAAAAACAAATATCTTAAGATACCAATTAACAGAAATTAGAAGAGTCTATAAGAAACATGACCCAACTTTGTATGTTATCTACAAAGTCTGAAACTCATTTCAAATATAATGGTGGTTATGTACATACCAGGCAGTGTGCTAAGTTACTCAGTCATGTCCGACTCTTTGTGACCCCATGGACTGTAGCCCTCCAGGCTCCTCTGTCCATGGGATTCTCCAGGCGAGAATACTGGAGTGGGTTGCCATGCCCTCCTCCAGGGGATCTTGCTGACCCAAGGAGTGAACCTGTGTCTCTTATGTCTCCTGCATTGGCAGGCAGGTTCTCTACAGCTCGCGCCACCTGGAAAGCCCTAGTTTAGTTATCTCTCTTAATTATTCTAATCATTTGCCACAAACTGTGCAGCAATAAAAAAGTACAAACTTGGTATGAGTAACAACCTGAATGGATCTTGAGGTTATTACTCTGAGTGAAAAAAGCCAGATTTAAAGTTCATGTTCTGTAGGATTTCATTTCTCCATTTATGAAACGACAGAATTGCAGAGATAGAAAACAGATTAATGTTTGGTGGGTGATAAGGATGGTGGAGAGGAAGAGGGTAGGTATGACTGTAAAAGGAACAGCAGGAGGAAGATCTTTGTTGTGATGGAATATTTCTGTAGCTCGACTGCAGAGACATTTAAAAATTTTTTCATGTGTGATAGATAAAATGACACAGACTGTAAACACCTGAATTGTACCAATGCCAAATTCCTAGTTTGGTATTTTAGTGTAATTAGATGCGAGCATTGGAGGATACTGGTGAAGGGGTACAGAGGACCTTTCGTACTGTCTTTTCCTACTTCTTTTGAATCTATAGTCATTTTGAAATACAAAAGAAGAAAAAGGAATGAACTGTTGATTCATGTAATAATATCAGTGAATATCATAACAGTGTCTTGACAAAAAGGAGTGTACAGTGTACACTACATAATTCTAAGAAGTCTGAGAAGAGTCAAGAAATATATGAAGTATATGAATAGATAAAGCCAATTTGTGATGACAGAAATTGGAACAGTAGTTAACCTGGGGGGTGGATGGTGGGTGGATTTTTGACTAGCTAGTGGCACAAAGAACTCAGTTTGTCAAAACCCATCAAACTGCTCATTTAAAATCTGCACAGTTTGCTTTCATAGAAAATACAGCTTGGTAGAAAAGCGAAAGAAAACTAGAAATAATATTCCAAAAGTGATATATCCTTTTGACTAGTTTTAAAATCATCCTTCAATGTGTTTTATTTACTCCAAATACCACGTTAGATATACAATTCCAACTAGTTAAAATGAACACTGCAAAAACTCTATGAAGTGAATCTTGAAACATTGAGTTAAAGCAAGAAGAAATGCCAATTATTTTATGTTAACCCTGACTTGAATTTGGGGAGTAAAAAGAAGGCCGTAAAAATAATCTATATATTATATGAATGTGCCAACACATTGCCTATCTTTTAAATGCACGGTCTTAATTTACCTCCATCAAATATGCTTTTCTGATTAAATCTCTTGCCCTGCAGCAAGAGTTCTTTGAACGCCTCTATGTCATGTACACTATTGGATACTCTGTCTCCTTTGCATCCCTGGCTGTGGCTATTCTCATCATTGGTTACTTCAGGTGAGTAATTCTCAATCCCTTCCTCCGTGAAGGGGCAGGTCTGTTTCTTATTCATCAAAGATACAGACCTCTCACAATCTGTGCCTCCAGATACTTTCCCTAAACACGCGTTTCTGAATTCAACCTTGTGTTATATTATTTGACTTTGATAAGTTTTTTTTGATGAAAAATTCAGGGTTATTCTTCATTGTTTGTTTAAAGACTTAAAGCCTCAATGCGGTATTAAACCATTAAAACAGTGTGTCTGCATTGCAGTCTATTTTTGCTAAATGATGCAGAGTATTGTCAAAGGAGTTAGAAAAAATTTCATTCATGATGTGAAGGCTTATTTCACCTTTTCCAAATGATTTTGGTGGCATGGGACAGAAATTCATCTTAAATAATCTCTAGATGATTCAATACCATACAAGAAGAAATAGGGGCTTCTCAGGTGGGTCAGTGGTAAAGAATCTGCCTGCCAATGCAGGAGATGTGAGTTTGATCTCTGGGTTGGGAAGATCCCCTAGAGAAGGAAATGGCAACCCACTCTAGTATTCTAGCCTGGGAAATCCTATGTACAGAAGAGCCTGGTGGGCTACAGTCCATGGAATCACATAAAAGTTGAACATGACTGAAGCAACTTAGCATGTACGCACATATAATGTAATGGTATATTATAATACTATACTGTAGTATAATATTTAACACTGCATAATCTGGATAAACATGGTAGCTGATCAGGGTATATTTGAAATTAATTCTCAAAAAATTATATTTTAGTTTTTGACTCCAATTGTTGCTCTTTTTGTTCAGGTTTATTATATTCTTTTTGGGGGTAGTTTGAGCTCATTTATGTATTTTCTTTCTCCATTTCTAATTTTATTCAAATCTAAATACTAAATATTTTCTCTCCGTAGACGACTGCATTGTACTAGGAACTATATCCACATGCATTTATTTGTGTCTTTCATGCTGAGAGCTGCAAGCATCTTTGTCAAGGACGGAGTGGTCCATGCTAACATAGGAGTAAAGGAGCTGCAGTCCCTGATACTGCAGGATGACCTACAAAGCTCCATAGAAGTGCCTGCTGTGGACAAATCACAATATGTAAGTGTTTTCCTCATGACCCCTTACATGGCTCACCACTTCTAAAAGTAAAAGCAAAACCTACCTGCAAAACTAGAAGGTTGGGATTTAAAAACCCAGGGGATTTACTTCCTTTATTAAAGACCCAAAGACTTGTTCCTGTGTAAGATTCCATAGTACTTGATTTTGCTCTTAGATATCCTAGTGTTATTAAGTATGTAGAATTACCCAGTCATTCAGTTAATGGAAAGCATTATCACCTTGAAGTGGTATATCTGGAAATTAGGTAGAGTAGACTGATTTCTTGATGGTATGAATTAATGCCATAGTTATCTTTGTCCTTTTCCCTGTAATTCATTGTCGTCCCTGCTGATTATAATTCTGCATTGGCTTTGTGACTTGTTTAAAATGAAGGATGAAGTGGGTGTGATGGTATGCCAGTTGAAGGTAGACTTCTATGAGTGAATCTAGTCAAGATTACCTGAGCTTCTCCCAGATCAGTAGAATCACCTAGCCAATCCATAGATTCATAAGGCACATTAAATGTTTAGTGTTGTAAGCCATTTAACTTTTTGGAGTATAACAAAGTCCAGAATAAAATAAATTCATGGTAGAATGATAGATAAATTTCTTCTTTATTCTTCTCTGTACCTTCCTAATTTTCTCTGATGATCAAGTATTCTTTTTTGAATAAATTGAGGAAAGGTGATTTCTTGTTACTTCTAAAGGAAAAAAAAAATCTTATTTTGAAAATAAAATCAAGCCAGCAGTCTTAAAAATGTTACATTTAAATAACATTGTTCTGGCCTCTTTAAAAAGTCTTGGCTTCCCCATGTATAAGAGACTTTAGATTCTAAAAAAGAAATGGAGGAACTGCTTTTTAGTGGTCTAATGTTGGAAACAGTATGATTAGGAGTTCTAATATGGTGCCGTGTTGGTTTATTTGTAACAGATTGGGTGCAAGATGGCTGTTGTGATGTTTATTTACTTCTTGGCTACAAACTACTATTGGATTTTGGTGGAAGGTCTCTATCTGCATAGTTTAATCTTTGTGGCATTCTTTTCGGACACCAAGTACCTGTGGGGCTTCACCTTGATAGGCTGGGGTAAGGCATTTCTGTCTCCTTTCCTTTTCAAGTGGATTATGGATTTCAGGGCTTTGTGTCATGCCTGTCATCAGCATTCTTTCAGCTCTTTTCCTGGAATAATCTCTCCCCACCCCATCTTTATCTTTCCTTTCTCTTTAATTATTTATTGAGGAAGATCGTTAAAATCAAGTCTATGATTCTCCCAGTGGTAACAAACTTTTCACGTTTAACTTAGGGTTACTGTTCTTAGACTAGATTCTTGAGAGGATTCTTTGGGGGAAATACCTTGCTTGCCTTACACATTTAGAACTGCTGTGCTCATCATGTCTTATGCCAGTGTCTTGATTTAACTGTAATTCCATTCTACAAATTTTGATTTTTAAATTTCTAATCCATAATGATGCATCTTTGATTTATAATTCTAGATCATATGATGAGAATGACAGAAAGGAATTTATAGAACCATCTTGGCTGTATTTAACACTACAAATTACAAGCTAATTATGTAGACTTACCATGTCTTTTGGGAGGAAATAGTTAGAATGACTTTTGGCATAAGTAATTAAAAAAAAAAGATTCAACTCACATTCCAAAATGCCTTTTCAGTCCTAGAGGGATTATTGAACCAGGAACTAACTCAATGTGATATGGAGAAAAAGTGTTGTTTGTTTGTTATAGTTTAAGAGAAATTAAAACTCATATGTGGTTAAAATTAAGAAGTCTCAAGATTAACAATTGTTATTTTAATTTGTAAATGAACAGGTGGTCAGCAAAGGGAAAAAATTAACTAAGTGGCTCAAGATTAACTTTGAAGGTTTTTTTTCCCCTCTAAAATAAGAAAGTTTTTTTTGCCTGTTTTGCCTTAACATTGTCTTAACATTTAAAAATGTAAAGTAAGGGATATTGAATTTCCTGTTACTTAACAACCTTGAAGAAGACAAAGGGTCAATTTACTGTTACTCTTTATTTATTATGAAATTCTAATTGTTGTGAATAAAATTTTATTTCTGAAAAAAGTTTGGTTTTAAGCTGTCCCCTTATCTTTGACTACCAGTTACTAAAATAAAAAAAGATACATTTAATATTTTGGGGAGGTACTTTGGTAATTCTCTCAATTATAAACTCAAAAGAAGTTTATAAAGTTGATAGAAAATTCAACAGTGACTTTGAGTTTGATTTTATTTTTTGGCTTGCTATGACACTGATCACACTAGTAATTAATAAACTTGTTTTTTCTTTATTTACGAATTGGTTTGATAGTCAGCTGCTCAGTCCTCTATCAAATCTTATTTGGGCTGTATCACTCAGTCTGTTGCTTCATAAAGTCAGGGGTTTGTCTCACTGAAACCCAGGAAGTGTTAGTGGCTCTAGTTGTGTCCAGCTCTTTGCAACCCCATGAACTGTAGCCCACCAGGCTGTTCTCTTAATGGGATTTTCAAGAATACTGGAGTGGGTTGCCATTCCCTTCTCCAGAGAATCTTTCTGACCCAGGGATTAAACCCGAGTCTCTAGCTTGTCCTACATCGCAGGCAGATTCTTTACCATTTGAGCCACCAGGGAAGCTCTGAAACCCAGGAAACTAGTTTTCAAATCTTTCTATGAAAAATTGAAAAAAAAAAAGTAGTTAGGATTCCAGTGAGCTTCTATACAGGTCTTAGTTTCTTACCTTCCTTACAACTTGTGTTAATTTCCCCAGAAACATTTTGGCATAGGAGTGACAACTATAGAAGATAACCATCACAACTTGAAATCGTCATTTCATTGAATGGTTTAATAACGTGCATGAAAGCAAGTAGGATTTACGTGAAAGCTCACTTTTATAAATCATATTACATGCAATATTATGCTCACTTAATTAACCACAATTTAAAACAGTAACAACTAATCTTTTTCTATGTTGTATATTACGTCTCTAGTACTTATTTATCTTATTTCCGGAAGTTTGTACCTTTTGTTGTGCTTATTAGTGGAAGTTTGTACTTTTGACTGACCCTTCTGGTGGCTCAGATGGTAAAGCGTCTGCCTGCAATGTGGGAGACCTGGATTTGATCCCTGGGTCAGGAAGATCCCCTGGAGAAGGAAATGGCAACCCACTCCAGTACTCTTGCCTGGAAAATTCCATGGACTGAGGAGCCTGGTAGGCTACAGTCCATGGGGTTGCAAAGAGTCGGACATAACTGAGTGACTTTGCTTTCTTTTCTTTCTTTTCTTTTCTTAAATATAGAATTAAATGCAATTTTAAAATGTGCAGTTGGAGCCAAGAATAAGGTGCCTTATTTATGAGAAAACTGAGTCAGGAATAGGAAAAATTAAGGCTATGATTGGTTGAAAGAATAGAAACATAATTATCATTAGAATTTGCTTTTGCTTCTCTGTACATCTTGTTTTGTGATAAAGATGTACAAAAACAGTCATTTTAAATATCAGTCTTCAATTTACAAAGGCAGATACAGCATATGTTCTTCTTTAGATGGTAATTTCCTTCCTTGCCAATTTATTATTAAGAACCAGCAAAATCAATGTAAATAAATACAGCTCCACACATCATTACAGTGTGAGTAATAAAGTGCTGAGTGTTTACCTACCAAGTGAGTGAAGTGAAGTCGCTCAGTTGTGTCAGACTCTACAACCCTGTGGACTGTGTCTACCAGGCTCCTCCATCCATGGGACTCTCCAGGCAAGAATACTGGAATGGGTTGGCATTTCCTTCTCCAGGGGATCTTCCCGACCCAGGGATCAAACCTGGGTCTCCCACATTGCAGGCAGACGCTTTAACCTCTGAGCCACCAGGGAAGCCCATTTACCTACCTTTAGGGAGCCTAAAGTTATAATGTACAAGATAGAAAAAAAGGCTTCAATCTTGCTTATTTATCCTTATTGAATGTGGTAATTTACCTCTGTATTAGCAGCCATTCTTAATTTTCACCTGTCAGATGAGATGCCAGAATGTATGTATTATCATATAAAAGCACTTAACTTTTGGGCTTCCCTAGTAGCTCAGCTGGTAAAGAATCTGCCTGCAATGCAGGAGACCCTGGTTCAATTCCTGGGTTGGGAAGATCCTCTGGAGGAGGGCATGGCAACCCACTCTAGTATTCTTGCCTGGAGAATCCCCATGGGCAGAGGAGCCTGGTGAGCTACAGTCCACGGGGTCTCAAAGAGTCAGACACAGCTAAGCACAGCACAGCACACTGAGCTTCCCTGGTGGCTCAGATGGTAAAGAATCTGCCTGCAGTGCAGGAGATTGGGGGTTCAATCCCTGGTCACAAACATTCCCTGGAGAAGGGAATGGCAGTTTATGCCAGTATTCTTGCCTGGAAGAGTTCCATGGACAGAGAAGCCTGGCAGGCTACAGTCCATGGGGTCCCAAAGAGTAGGATGTGACTGAGGGACTAACACTTTCACTTTCATTTTGACAAAAATTTCCTAAAACATAGAATTTGAACAGATTTTTTAAAAGAGGGAGTTATATAAAAACAATAAATAAAACTGGAATATAGAGTTATAAAATTAAATAGCCACACAGGCAGACTGAGGTTAAATTCAACTAGATCACTAAGAAAACCAAAGAAATTCCCTACCGTAGGATATAACCTTATTTTAATTTTTCTGAAATTTTTTATCTACATCTATTTTTATGTTCCTTTGCTTATAAAAGATATCTGAAAAATTACAAATGTGTTTTTTAAAAGGTAAAAAATATTGTGTTAAAAGTGTTCTGAGTTAAATTTTTTTCTCTCTTTGTATGGTACTTCCTGTGGCCTCTCTTTCCTTTTTTTAAAACTTCTTTCTAAAAGGCCACATATCCATTAAATCCTTTGATCTTCTATTGCAGAGTTCTATAAAAGTATGGTTTGTGTTTTTTTCATGATGTCAGAGTCTAACTGAATATAGCATGAACTGAACAGTCCATCTTTACTGGAAGCAAAGACTCATAGAAAGTCAGTGTAATTAATAGATTTGATGTTGCAAGCTCATAGGTGATTATTATTTATGAAAGACAAATATGTCATGCTCAAATCATCAAGCTAACATAGCACCATTCTTTGGTAAGTTTTCAGTACCTGCAAATGCTTCTGTCTGGAGCCAATATGAACAAAAAGGAAGAGGATAAACTGATCAAAACATCCTAATTTTGTAACTTTCAGTGTAGCCTCTCTATGCCTTCCACCTTTAGAATGAGAAAATTCGAATTTTTAAAAACAATAGCCTTCCTGTCACTTCTCATGAGACCCTCTTTGTTGCTTCACGCTTCTTGGAAAGCATACGGCTGTTGGAGTGGCAAGAGGTAAAGTTATATGCACCGACCACTGCCTGCCTTTGACTTCAGGAACTTCAGTCCCCTCCTTACATAGCTTAACCTTATACCCCTCAAATGAAAATAGGGCCAATCTTCTTCTTCAGACTTTTGGGAACAAATAACATCAATGTACCAGCTCTCTTCTCAAAAGGACAAGGTGAAAATTAAGTGGAATTTTCTTGTTCACATAGTAACATTTTTCATGTCCAATTTTTCTCTCACCTTTTAATAGTATATTTTTATGTGATGAATATAAGAAAAAGATACCTTAATCCTGAAACAAATATTGTCTCTGAATCCTTTTCTGATTGCAGGGTTCCCAGCGGCTTTTGTGACAGTCTGGGCTGTAGCACGAGCAACTCTGGCTGATGCGAGGTGGGTGAAAAGGAAGAGGTAAAGCAAAAGCCTCAGATTTTCTCAAGTCTGGCTTCCTTGGAGTTCGCACTTGCGGCTGTTCTTGATGACGTTGCCCTTTAGGGACTACCCTATAGCCTCTCATATATTACCAGCCAGCTATCCATTCCAGAGTCATGAGACAGAAGGACTCACAGACCCAGTTGGGATGCTTGACCGCCATGGTTTATGAAATCAATTTGAAACATACCATAAGAAGCTGGGGGAAAGAGATGGGTTAGTTAACATACTTAGGATGTCGTGCACACAGGTGAAAGGACTGTACTAACTAATATATGAATATGCAATATTCATATCTCCTTTCTCTTACTCTCCACCACATCAGCATTCCCCACTCATCAGTTACGAGGGCCAGAAATAAGGTTGCAGCAAGGAAACCCACAGACAGAAGGTGCCCTGGGCCAGGGACACACACTTGCTGTCTCAGAGAGATGTAAGGGCAAGTTTATGTGGCCATGGTTCTAACTTGCCATGTAGGCTACTCAGCAGTCCTAGGTTTTATTTGCGTTCTTTGGGCAAAGGATATGTGGCCATGAGTTCCACCTGTTGGTGCTTAAGACATCAAGAATATCAAGGACTTCCTGTGTATCAAGGGATACTTTGTGTCTCATATATTTGGTGAACTGGATATTTAGTGCTCAGTTGCCCGAAGTATCTAGTACCTATGCTTAACACACACGTGTTCTACTTACTACTTACATATATGTGATGTCAAGTATAGGTTTAATCCACCTCTTTGTTTTCTTGTCTTGCATAGCATAGATAAATATATTAAAATGATAAACAAGTGCACATTAGAAGTGGAATCCATCCTAGGGAATCACTAGCCTCCCAGTTGCCTGTTTCTCTTTTGATGCTACATGACGCATGGATGCTGAAACATTCATTGCTTCATATTATTTCTATTTTTAGTGATGATGAGTCAAAGAAAGGAAAGGAGAACATAGAGAAGTATTCAGTCCCTGCTTTTTGCTTTCACTGTCAAACTTATTGCTTGGACTGAATGTATCTCCCCCAAATTCACATGTGGGAAACCCCAACCCCCAATGTGGCTGTATTTGGAGATAGTACCCTTAAGAAGGTAATTAAGGTTAAATGAAGTCCTGAGGGTAGGATTCTGATATAACAGGATTAGTGTCTTTGTGAGAAGAGAAACCAGAGGGTGCCTTCTCTGCGTGTACATAAAGTAAACGTTTTATGAGCACACAGCAAGATGATGTCATGGATACTGGTTAGTGGTTAGGTAATGGTGATGTTTTAGGAATCTTGATTACCAGTCTTCTGGTTTTAACCAGCCCGGGGTCGACATGCTTGTAGTCAGCATGTAGTCAACATCCACTGGGCTGGTGCTTAATTTCTGCAGAACAGTGCAAAGTTATGCATTAGATCATTATCTATCTTTCTTTAGGAGAAACTAGGAGTCATGGAACTCTGTCGTTCATGTTGTTACTACTTTTCTTGCTTGACTGCTTTTCCTTTGTTTCTGCATTTTCTCACTTTCCTAATTAGTAACTGAGTCTGCTCTTCAAAACTTGGGGAAGCCCTTGAAAACTGTCGACTAAAAAATATAGTCACAACCTGAAAGTAGAATTATTTTGTTTGGTGTACATGTTTTGGACTCAGAGCCCGGGAGACCGTATCTCAGTAGCTCTGAGAAAACTGCTCCAAGGAGGCAGGAGGGGGAGTTAGGCTATATACAAGCTTGCAACAAAGGGAGTAAGCAGTCTGAACATCAAAGATTAGATATTAAGTTAAGGAATTTAGCATTCTATGTATGGGAAGGTGCAAGCCTCTGGGCTCACTGAATTCATTCTTCTCATATGCAGCTCAGCTCTCTGGTGCCAAATCCTATTTCCTTGTTCAACTTTAGGAGTGGCAGATGGCTGTTTCTTGCATCCCTTCCCCTAGTTCCTCAGCATTTACCTCGGCGAGGGAGAGGGGGGAAGTGGCAGCATCTGTTGGATCACAGTTTTGGGAACCCTCATTCACATTTGGAGGCCAGAAATTGCTGAAGGCTGTGACATTTCTTGTTTATTGATATGGCAGGAGATATTTTCATTTCACAAGGCTAAAGCTTTTTCCCAAATAAGAAGTGGAAATGTGGAGGGGCTTATACACAGAAGGATCCTGCAGGGTTTCATTTTTACTTACCTTTATCTCTTTTTGCTATTTGGATTTGCTGACACTTGGGGGTTAACGAGGGCTTCCCAGGTGGCGATAGTGGAAAAGAACCAGCCTGCCAAATGCAGGAGACCTGGGGTTTGATCCCTGGGTTGGAAAGATCCCCTGGAGAAGGAAATGTTAGTCTACTCCAATATTCTTGCCTGGCAAATTGCATGGACAGAAGAGCCTGGCAGGGTAGACCCTGGCAGAGTCCACGGGGCCACAAAGAGTTGGACGTGACTGAAGTGACTTAACACACACATGAGGGTTAATGTTATCTACATTGTTACCATTATTGTTATAGTTACACAGCAATATTGGAAATCTCAAAAAAACCCTGCAGCCTTGCTATTTGATTTCTTGAATGAGAGAGGGAGGTTGAGTCAGTAAAGAGGTGCTAAATAATTTTACCCTGAGATATGTAACCAAATCACTCAGATTTGGAATTTTAGAGAGGGTAGAACCAAAAGCATTGTTTGGTCCAATCCTCTCTTGTGAGAGATGAATAGAATGAGACCTGATTGCCTATACATATCCTGGAGCACTTCGACTCATTCATCCATTCCGTAGCTCTTCCAGGCCTTGAGCATGGAAAGAAAGCAAATATATTTATAGTGCATTATATATTGAATTAAATAGGTAGTTTCCTTAGTTATCTTGCGCTTTTTCTTAAAAATTATAAACTAGGTATTAAGTTATTAATAATCATAATTATTTTGCTGAACAAATAGGAACTATGAGTTTATTATTTTTAGAAAAAATCCATTAGGTACATGATACTTGCAAAACTACAGCTGATGCTAAATATTGCTCTAAAACAGACGAATTAATGTAAAAATATTAACTATAAGTTAGATCATATGACTCCTCTGCATAGCATATTTATTCCTACCTTACCTTAGATTAAAATCTTGAATTCTGTAGTGCTCTGATCTGAGTGTGATAATTGGGTTAAGAGGTCATTTTACATTTATTTTGCGTAGAAAATAAAACTGTGTTACCACATTCATGGCATAATTTCATAATTGCCTGATTTGATTTCTCATGAAATTCAGCTTGTCTAAGATAAAAAGATTCTTGGGTTTCTTGAGTGTCATCTGACCTACGTATTGTGTCATGTCACAAAGTTCAGGTAGAGAGAGCAGACTGGGAGCATCTCCAAAGGCCAGGTGGGGTCCTGGTTCATGTCTCTTACACTTGAGATTTATCTTTTTCTGATCTGGACTTTCAAAGCTAGAACTCTTATTTTCTCTGTATCTTGGACATTTAGAAATAAGCAGATAAGACCCAGTTTTAGACGGTACTTTAAACTATTGAATATACAAAAAGTTTCTTCCAGTTCTAAAGTTCTAGTGAAGTGTTGACTAACGTAGGGTAAGATAACTGAGGCCTGTAGTTTGTTGTTCCGTCACTCAGTCATGTCCGGCACCTTGCGACTGCAGCATGCCAGGCTTCTCTGTCTTTCACCATCTCCCAGAGCTTGCTCAAACTCATATCCATTGAGTTGGTGATGCCATCCAACCATCTTGTTCTTTGTTGTCCCCTTCTCCTCCTGCCTTCAATCTTTCCCAGCATCAGGGTCTTTTCCAATGAGTCAGCTCTTCACATCAATTAGGTGGCCAAAGTATTGGAGGTTCAGTTTCAGCATCAATCCTTCCAATGAATATTCAGGGTTGATTTCCTTTAGGAAATTTCCTGCAGTTTAGATTGGACAAATGACTTAAAGAGTGAATAATTTTCTCTTTCTTTTTAACTTACAAAAGCAAAAACACCTTATGAGATACTTTATTACTGTCTCCCTGCTCACTCAAAGGAGATAAGAGATGCCAGTAGGAACATTAAGGCTTGCAGTAAAAAGGACCAAGAAATGTTACACTCTGTCATTTCTGGGAAATCTGCATGGCTTTAAGGTTACTTCACTTCCTCTTCTCTTATCAGAGTGTGAGTGTTGGAGATAATACAGTATGCCAATACTGGGTCCTTTTGGGAGACAATACATTTCCTGCTCCCAGCTTGGCTGAAGGACCTACTTTCCTGTCTATGCTCTACTATTCAAGACAACTGTGTTTTATGCTCTACCATTCAGAGTTACATATTTACTGACATTTATTCCTGCATTTCCGAGGGTGTTAAAATTTATTTTAAAAAATCTGAACAGAGAGTAATTTCTTGGCCATGTTGACAAACACAGTGTGAGCTGGGTCATTGAATAATTAATGATAAGCAAGAATCAACAGCATTTCCTTAAAAAAAAAATCTGAAACCTCGGTTGCCTCTTATCAAAGGGCAAATTTAAAACTTCGACATTGAAAATGATCAAAGTCAAGTTTTTCTTGTTTTTAGAAGTAGCTGATTTGACCTACTTCCAGGTACGAGGATTTTGTAGAGCTGATGTTGTAGCCACGCATTCCAGGAAACAAACTCTCTCAGAAGGACAATGCAGATAGTGCAGTGCAATTTATTACACTGGCGGGCCCAAGGCAGAGTCTCCTCTTAGCCAAGGACCCTGACCAGTCCTTGTGAAAACCTTATATACCCTGAACAAAGGGAAAGAAAGATACAGTCAAAGATAACCCGGGATTCATATGCCTTAGGCCTAGGTAGTTAACAGTGGACAATTATCAATAGGCCTGTGGTCATACCCCAATAAGCATAATAAAATTTATGATTCTATTCAGTTACACAGATAATTAGGGTATTCTTTTAGGAGACGAGAGTCTAGGTCTGAGCCCTGGGGCTCTTCCATCTCGGGCGGGCGGGGTTCTGGTTTTCCAGTTGGTATATTGTTCCCATAGATACTCGGCATATAGCTCAAAGTCCAGTCAGGCCCAAGATGGAGTTGTGCTTTCAAGATAAAGCCTGTTCTGTTTTCTCCTTCACTGAAATTGTGTGATTGAATTCCAGTGTGTTAGGAGACACCACAATGAAATGTCATTGTGGCAAAAAGAAAGAGGATTATAAAGGTATTACCAAATGTCAAAGCTGAAAAGAGAATTTATGAAATCCAAGAGTCTCATAGCTAGTGAATCAGTGTTCAATTTATATTTTCACAACACGTGCCACTTTCCTTACAGTAGGAAGCCTTTTTAGGGTGGTGTGATAGATGTTTTGCATGATTCCGTAACACTATCTTTTTCTTGTCTGGCTGAACAATGTGGAATATAGGTGCATGCAGATGATATTGGGCAGTGTTCAACACTGTGTAAACAAGTAACGTATGCAAGTTACTTGTGTAAACAAGTAACGTATGTTTGATGTCTATTCTGACTCAGTCTTCAAGCCCATTGATTTTGCTGATTTCAGCGTGGCTGGATCAGAATTACACTTTGGTGTAGGAGTTTGGTCGATTTAGCCTTCCAATGAAATGCTGGGCTACTGAGCTCTCTCAATACTGACATGGAAAGAAATTAAAGTTATGCTATAAAAAGGAAAAGGCAAGTTACAGAACAGAGTGTACATTGCATTTTTGTAAGATGGGGAAAATAAGATTATAGTATCTGTATGTGTTTGTTTATGCACAACAAAATACTGAAAGCATGCACAATAAAGTAATAAAAGGTATTAACCTGTAAGCAGAAGGGCAAGGTCGGATATAGACAGGAAGATGGGGAGGGCTGAAATGTCTCAATGTCTGTCTTTTTATATAGGTTGAGTTTTGAAATGAGAATATATTCAGTTCAGTTCAGTTCAGTCGCTCAGTCATGTCCGACTCTTTGTGACCCCATGAATCGCAGCACGCCAGGCCTCCCTGTTCATCACCAACTCCCGGAGTTCACTCAGACTCACGTCCATCAAGTCAGTGATGCCATCCAGCCATCTCATCCTCTGTCGTCCCCTTTTCCTCCTGCCCCCAATCCCTCCCAGCATCAGAGTCTTTTCCAATGAGTCAACTCTTCGCATGAGGTGGCCAAAGTATTGGAGTTTTAGCTTTAGCATCATTCCTTCCAAAGAAATCCCAGGGCTGATATCCTTCAGAATGGACTGAGAATGTATTGCTTACATAAAAATTAAAATTTTTGTTATTATATGTGTGCTGAAAATGTTTTACTTTCAAGAAATAGTTGAAATAGCCTTTTATTATCCATAATTTGTTAATTAATTTATTATTTTTATTTTTATTTTATTTTTTTATATATTTTATTTTTTAACTTTACAATATTTTATTGGTTTTGCCATATATCAGAATGAATCCAATTAATTTAAAAGTAACTTCTTAATATAAGTTTATCATCTAGAATAAAAAAATTATCATTATATCACTAAAATTTCTTCATAAGATTTTATTTACTAATGCTACAATCAATGTTAGGTCTAAGGAGAGAGAAACTGAAGGCTTTATGTATCTTTAATTTTAAAAAACTGTTTAAAGTGTTATGTTAAAGTTTCAAGTGGAACTAGTTTTTCTTAACTCTGTTCCATTTATTCTAGTGTAAGACCTTTACCACAAACCAGATTGGGTGAAGTTCAACTTACTTTTAATTCAGTTAATTCAAAACATGTTTATTGGCTACCTAAATACTGTGTATGATCTAGGCACTTATAACAGAAAACAAAAACAACAGCAATCCGTGCCTATCTAAACTTAAATTCTAGTTGGAGTGAGCAGGAAGCAGAAAATAAGTATAGCAAATAGGTAAATTATATACTGGTGGCTCAGACAGTAAAGAATTTGCTTGCAATGCAGGAGATCCAGGTTCAACTCCTGTGTCAGGAAGATCCAAGATCCTTGGAAAAGGAAATGCCAACCCACTCCAGTATTCTTGCATGGAGAATTCCATGGACAGAGGAACCTGGTGATCTACACAGTCCATAGGGTTGCAAAGAGTCAGATACGACTGAACAACTAATGCATTTTTATTAATACTATTAAAAAAACTCTTAAAAAAAGAAGTTAAAAGTCATGATGTTATGCAAATATGAAATGACTACCTGTCAGAGATTTTTTGACTCACTGATTAGTTAGCTAACCAATAAGCTTAGCTTAGTAACCAGTGAGCTAACTGGTTCAAAGGAGAAATAAAAGAATCGCATGTTTATATTTAGTACTGTGAACGCTGAAATGATTTTACAAATAAATGTAAAAACTGGTCAATATTCACAGATCACTAGTCACTTACATTTCACCAAACAGCTAATTTTCCTTTCTAGGGATAAAAATCATTTGTATTCAGTTTTCTTCTACATTCCTATTAACAAGGATCATTTGCATTATTGTTAGTTTTATGTTGCATGTCTGTGGATAAGAATGTATTAATGTCAGTGTCTTATAGCCAATGGAGTAAATTCTGAAAATGGGAGGACTTTCTCTATCAACTGTTAAACTCTGTTTAACTGTTATGGCTCATTCCAGTGATATCAAAAGTAAAGAATCAATGGTACCACATTTAGAAGACTAATTTTTTGTGGCTCTGGAAACATAGCCACTTGACTCTTATTATAAAAATAATACACCACTATTTATAATACTTATCCCCAAAGGGTAGCTAATAGTATAGAAAGCAGGACTCACTACATTTTTTTCCCCACTGAGAGTTTTAGGAGCTTTTTTTTTTTTTTTTGGTCTACTTGTTTCTTAATCAAAATCCTGGGTATGGAGTTTTTGGTAAAACTTAAAATGCTACTAAATTCTTATTTGCTTTGCCAGTCTATTCATGGAAGTTCTTTTTAATGTCTCAGATGCTGGGAACTTAGTGCTGGAGACATCAAGTGGATTTACCAAGCCCCAATATTAGCTGCTATCGGGGTAAGTTTAAAGGCCTGTATAGTTTTAAAAAAAGAAAAACAAGATGATAATTAAACTGCTGCTAAAATCCAGAGAAAATCTGTTGGTCACTTTGTTTATAAAAGTTTAGGAAACCTCACATTATATAGTAGCTGTTGAGAAAGTCTGGGTTGGGAATCCTTATTCCTTATTCCTGGATCCTTATTCCTGGCTGACACTGAGATCCATGAAGAAAGCACACACCCTCCCTTTAATCTGCTGGCACATAGGAAAAATTCTGGGACTTCAAAATATCTATGAACTTTTGCAGGTTCAAGCAGTTGGGAGGTCCTTAAACTCTTTCTTTTTTTCAGCCATTATTTTACAATGTTCTGATCACCTGGTAATAGGTCAGGAGGAGAGGTCAAGATGGAATAGCAAGAGAACAGGAATTATCAAGAGGGAAATATGGGAGTATGATTTATTATAAAGCATTGCTTAAAGCTTTTATTTGACATACTTTCCAAAAGGAGTTAAGAGAATTCCACACTGATATGTAGCCTCTAATAGGTACTAAGAAAAAGACTAGAGTTGGCAATCATATTGCATGGGACCTTATCTGCCTGTAATATTTCAAGTGTATATTACAGTTGATTTTTATTTGAAGGTTTGTCGTTTGTTTACAGATTTTGTGTGTGTCAGTTGCTCAGTTGTGTCCGACTCTTCGTGACCCTATGAACTGTAGCCTGCCAGGTTCCTCTGTCCATGGGGATTCTCCAGGCAAGAATACTGGAGTGGGTTGCCATGCCCTCCTTCAGGGGATCTTCCCAACCCAGGAATTAAACGTGCATCTCTTACATCTCTTGCATTGACAGGCAGGTTCTTTACCCACTAAGCCACCTTACTCACATCACCAATGTGGATGAGAAGTTTATATGCTGAGTTTTCTAGATTGCAATGTGAAACAGTTAAATCAGGTGATTGTGACTGAGGAAGTTAAAAGTCGTTCAGTCGTATTCGACTCTGTGACCCCATGGACTGTAGCCCACCAGGCTCCTCTGTCCAAGGGATTTTACAAGTGAGAATGTTGCAGAAACCAATAATCAAGAAACCAAGCACTACACCTGGAGAGTTGGAGAACACATGTCTATTATGCCGTTGGGCCCAAAGGAGAGTTAACACTCTAAGCTCTGAGCCCCGAACAAAGGGGTTACAGAGTTTTTATGGACACACTATAGTGGGCAACACTAGCTGTTAATAAGCTGATTCAAACTAAGGGGTTTCGAGCGTGGGAACAGCAGTCAAGATGGGGAGGGGAATGCCTGACCTTTACACGGACAGGCATGATTAAGCAGGTTTACAGGGGCTGGGCATTTGCAAACAGTAGGACAAGGGTGAGTGAGATAAGCTCCAGTTCCTAGTATTGTAAGTTCCCACTTTCTGAGACTATGTGACCTACGTGATCCAGACTTTGCAAGGAGCAAGCTGAGTTACAGAGGCAGAAGGAGCAGGAGGTTATGTAAAATGTTAACTTTTCCTCTTCAAGAATGCTGGAGTGGGTTGCTGTTCCCTTCTCTAAGGGATCTTCCTGACCAGGGATGGAACCTGTGTCTCCTGCCACTGTCTCCTGCATTGGCAGGTGGATTCTTTACCACTAGCGCCACCTGGGAAGCCCCTAGGTGATCACAGAGATTCTAGAAGATTCATCATTGGTGAAAGGGAACCAGAAATGATGGTACAGTCAGTAAATTCTGAAGGAGCCTTGAGTGGGATGTCATTTTCATCTTCTAGAACTAAAATTATACAAATAAAAAATTCTTAAATCTTTTTCCCATATTAAAACATCCATTTAATTTCAAAAATCAGATTTTTTTTTTATTCACCTGAAGCTACCTTTTTGTTTCTTTATTACAATTCAGGGTTATCTCAATTCCTTTTAAGGTTTCCTCATTTTATGGTAGAAACAGCCTGTATGGGAAGAGATGCTCCTAGAGCCCAGGTCTCAGCTCCTGGAGTTCAGTGCTCCTTCCTCTGAGCTCTTCTGAAGTCTGAAAAATGATGCTAATAATAACAACATACATAGCCAAGAGCTTACCACCACTGGGCACTGTTTTATACACTTTATTTACATTGATCACATTGATTTACATTGATCTAATCCTACCAATAACTCTAAATGAGGAAACTGCCCAAGGTCGCTCAGCTAGTAAGTGGTGGAGCTCAGATTTGAACATCAGGGCCAGCATCCCTACCTAGTGAGCTCTGTACACTTATGATAAAAGCCAGCATTCTTGATAGTTCAGAGAAGACCCTGTCATTGATGCTCTCCATCTAAATTAGTTCACCTGTTATAACCCGAGGGCTTACCTGGTGGCTCAGTGGTAAAGAATCTGCCTACAATGTAGGAGACCTGGGTTCAATCCCTGGGTTGGGAAGATCCTCTGGAGGAGGGCATGGCAACCCACTCCAGTACTCTTGCCTGGAGAATCCTGTGGACAGAGGAGCCTGGCAGGCTGCAGTCTATAGGGTTGTACAGAGTTGGACGTGACTGAAGCGATTTAGCAGCAGCAGTATTATATCCCACAGAGCCTGGTGAGGTTTTTCCTCTTCAAGATCATCATCTAGTATAATGCTCTGGATTATTTGTTGAATGCCTTTCTTGCCCACTAAACTGCAAGGTTTGTGTGAATAAGAACCATATTTTTCTCTATGTCTATATTCTAACGTCCAGCAATCTGCCTGAAATGGAGTGGCCACTCCATAAACACTTGCTGAAAAAATAAAACTGTGTACAAAGTAAATAATCTGCAGAAACAGTAAGAAGTAAGAAGTGAAATAAGAGCACAAAGCCAGTATAATTGCAGAACTTTTGGGTTCATGTCACACAATCTTTTTATTTTCTTAAAAAGGAAACTAAAGTCCGCACACATAAAGGTCACACAGCCCATGTGACAAAACCAAGACTATAACCTGCATTTTTGGACCATGTTTTTTTTCACTTACATTTCCAAAGCATGTGAAATTTTTTTTCTCAAAATTATTGGGAAACAGTCTTTTTGTTTTTATGGCTGCATTTATAGTTTTTTATATGTTAAATTCAGGATAAAATTTTGTTTTTTAGTCTTGCATTGCACATAGTATGAATGAGAATTTATAGTTTCTGACTTAAAGTTATATCAAGAGAATTGAATTTTAGAGATAATTACAGGCTTAAGTACAAGTTTGGAAGAAACCACTTGATTTTGGACTCATGAAATCTAAAACTGTCGTTATTCAGTTGCTCAGTTGTGTCCAACTCTTTGTGACCCCATGGACTGCAGCATGCCAGGCTTCCCTGTCCTTCACCATCTCCCAGAGTTTGCTCAAACTCTTGTCCATTGAGTCGGTGATGTAATCCAACCATCTCATCCTTTGTCATCCCCTTCTTCTCCTGCCTTCAATCTTTCCCAGAATCAGGGTCTTTTCTAATAAGTCAGCTCTTCACATCAGGTGGCTAAAGTGGAGCTTCAGCTTCAGCACCACTTCTTCCAAAGAATACTCAGGACTGATTTCCTTTAGGATTGGTTGGATTGATCTCCTTGCAGTCCAAGGGACACTCAAGAGTCTTCTCCAACACCACAGTTCAAAAGCATCAGTTCTTTGGTGCTCAGCCTTCTTTGTGGTCCAACTTTCACATTTGTACATGCCTACTGAAAAAACCATAGTTTGACTAGATAGACGTTTGTTGGCAAAGTAATGTCTCTGCTTTTTAATATGCTGTCTAGGTTTGTCATAGCTTTTCTTCCAAGGATGAAAGTTCTGAAACTGTAGCACTGTGGTTTTCTGTGTTTTGTTCATATGTGGTACAATTATGTTTGAAAGTAGTAATTTTCGTTCTGAAATAAATGTCTCTAATAACTAATTATTCATTTGCAGCATCTTGATGTTGACTCAAAGACGATTTAAAAAATTTTCTACATAGCATTAAAATATGAGAGGAATATTTTCTAATCAACAGCAGGACTTGGAGCATTGTCTTGGCGCCTGGCCTCCCAGAGCAGTCTTAGAAGGAACAGGATGCTTGGCCTGCAGGGCAGGAGAAGCCACAGGTGGGGCAGCACCATCTAGAAGTGGTCAAGGTGAAGTTGGCAGATGTGATAAATCCTGACCCAGCAGGGCACTGCCTCCCAATACATGAGGACCTACATTGTCCCTGGTGTCAACCAGGAGAGAGTCTGTAATAGCTGAAAGGAAACAAAACCACTGACAAATACAGATTGCAAACTGAGCAGACTTGCTCTTGAGCATTTACAAGTTGTTGTTGAAGATGCCAGTAATATGGGGTGGAGAGAGGTTTGGTCCTCATCATATCTTGAATTTATAGGTTCAGTTCAGTTCAGTTCAGTTGCTCAGTCGTGTCCAACTCTTTGCAACCCCATGAATCGCAGCACGCCAGGCCTCCCTGTCCATCACCAACTCCCGGAGTTCACCCAGACTCATGTCCATCGAGTCAGTGATGCCATCCAGCCATCTCATCCTCTGTCGTCCCCTTCTCCTCCTGCCCCCAATCCCTCCCAGCATCAGAGTCTTGTCCAATGAGTCAACTCTTCACATGAGGTAGCCAAAGTACTAGAGTTTCAGCTTTAGCATCAGTCCCTCCAAAGAAATCCCAGGGCTGATCTCCTTCAGAATGGACTGGTTGGATCTCCTTGCAGTCCAAGGGACTCTCAAGAGTCTTCTCCAACACCACAGTTCAAAAGCATCAATTCTTCGGTGCTCAGCCTTCTTCACAGTCCAACTCTCACATCCATACATGACCACAGGAAAAACCATAGCCTTGACTAGATGAACCTTTGTTGGCAAAGTAATGTCTCTGCTTTTGAATATGCTATCTAGTTTGGTCATAACTTTCTTTCCAAGGAGTAAGTGTCTTTTAATTTCATGGCTGCAGTCACCATCTGCAGTGATTTTGGAGCTGAAAAAAATAAAGTCTGACACTGTTTCCACTGTTTCCCCATCTATTTCCCATGAAGTGATGGGAAGGGAAAAGGAAAACAGAAATTCTTTGGTATTTGTTTTTACTTGTTTCCTTCAACCTGTGTTAGTTGACTTCATCCCTTCATCCTCATATTCATCATCCTCTAATATGTGATCAAAAGGTCTTTTGAGTCCTTGCTCAATTTCATTTTAACAAAAAGTCTTTTCTTTTGTCCCTTGACTGAGTTAAATGTCTTCAGTTCAGTTCAGTTCAGTTCAGTCTCTCAGTCATGTCTGACTCTTTGCGACCCCATGAGTTGCAGCATGCCAGGCCTCCCTGTCCATCACCAACTCCCAGAGTTTACCCAAACTCATGTCCATTGAGTGCATGATGCCATCCAGACATCTCATCCTCTGTTGTCCCCTTCTCCTCCTGCCCCCAATCCCTCCCAGCATCAGAGTCTTTTCCAATGAGTCAACTCTTCGCATGAGGTGGCCAAAGTATTGGAGTTTCAGCTTCAGCATCAGTCCTTCTAATGAACACCCAGGACTTATCTCCGTTAAGATGGACTGGTTGGATCTACTTTCTATTTATTTGATGAATGAATATTTTAGGGTCTTTTTTGCTTCAGGTTTTATCACAAAACCTTTTCTTCCTTAACCCTCAAACAGCTTTGAGACTGGGATTTTCACTATTCTTAGTTTGAGTCCAAGAGCAGTTATGTAACTATTAATAGCTTAGGTTTATACATTTACCAGTTCTAACTGTTGCTTAGAAACTGTTGTTACTTTGCCAACAAAGGTCCGTCTAATCAAGGCTATGGTTTTTCCTGTGGTCATGTATGGATGTGAGAGTTGGACTGTGAAGAAGGCAGAGCGCCGAAGAATTGATGCTTTTGAACTGTGGTGTTGGAGAAGACTCTTGAGAGTCCCTTGGACTGCAAGGAGATCCAACCAGTCCATTCTGAAGGAGATCGGCCCTGGGATTTATTTGGAGGGAATGATGCTAAAGCTGAAACTCCAGTACTTTGGCCACCTCATGTGAAGAGTTGACTCATTGGAAAAGACTCTGATGCTGGGAGGGATTGGGGGCAGGAGGAAAAGGGGATGACAGAGGATGAGATGGTTGGATGGCATCACCAACTCAATGGACATGAGTTTGAGTGAACTCCAGGAGTTGCTGATGGACAGGGAGGCCTGGTGTGCTGTGATTCACGGGGGTCACAAAGAGTTGGACACGACTGAGCGACTGAACTGAACTGAACTGATACATTTATAAAGTGCTGACTGCTGCTCCTGCTGCTAAGTCGCTTCAGTTGTGTCTGACTCTGTGTGACGCCATAGACGGCAGCCCACCAGGCTCATCCATCCTTGGGATTCTCCAGGCAAGAACACTGGAGTGGGTTGCCATTTCCTTCTCCAATGCACGAAAGTGAAAAGTGAAAGTGAAGCTGCTCAGTCGTGGCCGACTCTTAGCGACCCCATGGACTGCAGCCTACCAGGCTCCTCCGTCCATGGGATTTTCCAGGCAAGAGTACTCAAATTCAGGCAATACATTATAGTTACAGAGCCCACAGACTTCTGTTCGTGGTAATTGAATTTAAGCTCAGCCAGTGTTTACCAGATTGAGAGCACATACCCTGGTACATAGAGGACTGATTAAGTAATACATGCAATATTATTAAGTAATGTTGGATCATGTATTAAGAATATTGGTCCTTCTCCAACTCTTCTGAACGTATCTCAGAGACAGTCTCATTTTGGTACTGGTCTTTAATACTCTTCTATTATGTGTGATATCTTCCTTTGGGGGATAGAGGTGGGGGACAGACAACCCAGTCTACATAAAATTTCACATGACTTGTTCCCATTGTATTTATTTTTACAGTTGCCACTTGCTTATAGCAGCTTCTACTGGATTTCCATTTATGGTAATGATATGAAATGTAAATGTTTAAACTTTAATAAAAGTAGATTGAAGAAGGGTATCAAGTAAATGATAGTGGATGAATAACACTGATATAGCAAAATCATGGTGGTGGCACTCTAAGCCACTTGGAAAATGCTGAACTAGACAAATTCCCTTGACAATTAAATTTGAAGTGGCTGCAAAAGACATGACAAGTGTAATCAGTAGTTGTGGAAGACTAGCTATGTTTCATGTGATCAGGAATTTTAAAAATATAAAAGGACAGGTCATGTTTTCTGTTGCTGGCTGGATGGGTGCATTTGTGGAAAATGCAGGAGAGTAGACTGAAAGTGGAGAGAGGTTGATTTGTGATTGGCCTTGTATTCTGTGCTAAAAGGACACTGGAATTTTCCTTAAAATTGTGATGAGACTTTGGAAGATTTTAAGCAGGTTAGTGATCAGATTAGATTTGGGCTTTGACCTAATGGGGATGGTGTCTAGGCACAGGATGCTCCTAACCCTGGAGATAACTGCAGAGGAAGTCTGCTCACTGCAGGCTCCCTCCATAAAGAAGGATGGGCTGAGTCAAGCAACCTCAGTATTCTTCCCACGTTCACTCATCATATGCTTTAGTCCATCACCTCCAGGGCTGGAGAGAGTAAAGGGGGTGGGGAGAGCAGAAGTGTACATCAGTTGAGCTGCCTCCTCTGGAAGGAAAGATCAAGAACAGGGGTTAAATGAACTAGTCTGGAGGCATGGACATCTGTTTAAGAGAACTATTAACTATTCACTTTTAAGTACATAATTCTATCCAATTAACTCTTGCATCAATTACGATATTTTGAAGGTCCTCAGATTTCTCTGTGAGAGGTCATTTTCTTCATTAGGTTTCCAAAGAAAGATACAAGCATTAAAGAATTATGTTAAAATTGGAACAACCATAAACAGTGTTAAACTAGGGTGGGCAGCAAAGGGACATCAGTGCTTCAGTAGCTGGTGACCATGAGCAGGGTGACAGCAATCCAAGGCTTTTTCTTCTTCTGATAGGAGTCAGTCCCATCTCTTCCATGCACATAAATCCATTCCTTTGGAGGCATCACAAACTCTCAAAATATTTTTCTGTACAATGTTTTGCTTCATCTTAGCAGAACCAAAATGTAAATGCAATAAGAACTATTTATTTTTAAAGAACCAAGAAAAGGTAAGTGTCATTGATAAAAATTATTACTGATTTAGTTACTATTTAATAATACATCTTTTATACTTGGGGGCTTCCCAGGTGGCTCAGTGGTAAAGAATCTGCCTGCCAATGCTGGAGACACAGGAAATGCAGGTTCAGTCTCTGGGTCTGAAAGATCCCCTCGAGTAGGAAATGGCAAACCGCAGCAGTATTCTTGCCTGGAAAATCCCATGGACAGAGGAACCTGTGGACTATAGTCCATGGAATTGCAAAGAGTCAGATATGACTGAGCACACATGCAATACAGCTTTTATACTCATCGGGTATAAATTTCTTTGAGTTACTTTTCTTATGGTACGTACATCTAAGTAATGTGGGAAGGGTGAAATAGAAAATCCAAAATTCAGTCTGAAAGCAACCCAAAACTTTTATTAAAGAGACTGAAATGTGAAATCAGGGCTAGTCATTTGCTGAGATACTAGAATTTATGTACTTGTTTTTCTACAAGCAGTAGTTTATTTCCTGGTAACACCCCCAAAATAATCCATAAAATAAAAAAATGTACATGTTGGAAAGCATTTTGGGGATCTCTTGCCTGATAATAATCTGTCAACACTATTTCAGAGATTTTGATCTTTAAATAATCCTACAGAAAATTAATAACCGTGAGAGCGTATAGTTTGGTTTATACATGTTGATGGATTTTAGGAAATTACAGGGCAACAGTTCCTTCCTTCCTTCCTTCTGTCCCTCTCTCTCTCTCCCCTCCTCTCCCCCCTTTCTTTTTGTTATTGGTATATTTGCTTGTTTTTAGATGTCTGTCATGGATCACAGCACCATTGTGTACCCAAGCTAAGGACTAATCTCTGGTCAACAAGTAGTTTGTGATGTTTGTCATGGGCTTGCTCATCCTATGAGTAATGATCTAATTTGAATGACTAAGTAGTGGCTCTTGAAGAGACTGCATGCTATTTAGAGTGCATTAAATGGAGAGGCTCCAGACTTTCATTTTTTTCTTATACATGTTTTGTTCATGTACCCGTCAAAGGATATTTCAGGGAATGCCAGCAAATGGAATAAGATGGTACTTTTACTAATTCCTTTAAGAAAAATTTTACAGTGATGAGTTAAAAAAAATAATACCCAGTGCACTTTATGAAATATAAAAAGAAGGGGACAAGCAGAGTACAAGCACCTCAGCTGCTGTTGAGTCAGTGATTCATTTCCGCCCAGTGGTTATTAAAGAAAGCTCAGTGATGAAGAACAAGAGGGGAGGGTGAGAGGAATGACTGATAAGGAAGGAATTTAAAGTAAAGTGAATGAAATTTAATTTCTAATCTTTGATGGAGTTGCAAATACAAAATTGTTTTTTTTTTTCCCTAGAGGAAAATCTCTGCTCCATAATCCCTTTCCTCTTATAAATAAGTCAAATATAGAACTTCAAGTGAAATTAAAGCTCAAGCATTTACCCATAAGTTACAAATTGAATTCCAACTGATAAGAATTGAGTTAAATACTTTATCATCATGCCTGTTATAAAGATAATCAAATGATAATAATTGATAAAGATTAAGGAGTTTATTATCTATCATTAAATGTTCAATATTTAGAATTGATGTACATATAAACAAAGCAGACACATTTCCTATGTTCATGATACTGAAAAAGAAACCAATATATGGGGTGAGATGTGATGTGTTCAGAGAATGTCTGAGGACAGCTAGTACATAGCATCCCTCTTTGCTGCTCAGATTCCAAACAAGTCGAGATATAAAACAAAGGAGGAGAGAGAGAACCAAAGCAAAATCCTTAGAGCTGCTGGAGTCTGGGGTGATCTTCCATCTCTCCTTGCAGTGGGCCTGTTGAAGAAGCCCGTAGTTAGGCAGCATCTGCCCACTCAGGCACAGGATGTTGAGATGCTGAGATGCTGCAGAGCAAGTCTGCTCACTGCAAGCTGCCAAAGTAAAGAAGGATGAGTTGAATTAAACAGATTTAGTATTCTTCCTGCATTCACTCATCAAATACTTTAGTCCATCTTCTCCAGGGATGGAGACAGTAAGGTGGAGTGGGGAGAACAGAAGTGCACATCATTTGAGCTATCTTCCCTGGAAGGAAAGATCAGGAATGGGGAGAAAGAGAACCCTTCCCATTACATATCCAAAAGCACTGATGAAAATTTTAAGTGTAAATAGATAGCTTTACAGATTCTTTAGCTCAGACAGTGAAGAATCTGCCTGCAATGCAGGAGACCCGGGTTTGATCCCTGGGTCGGGATCCCCTGGAGAAGGAAATGACAGCCAACTCCAGTAATCTTGCCCGGAGAACCCCATGGACAAAAGAGTCTGGTGGGCTACAGTCCATGGGGTTACAAAGAGTTGGACAGGACTGAGTGACTAACAGTTTCAGTTTCAGATATCTTTAGAGATATTTTAAAACAGTGGACTTTCTTGTACATAAATTTGACTTCTTTCTCTACTAAAATCTTTTGTGATAGACATTTAGAGGTGAAAATTCTACACTGAAGTGGATGTGCTAATTTACCTCAATATAAGTAGGGTTTAGAGAATGCGCATTTCATTCAGTCATTTAACAAATCTTGGTTAAGACCAAGAACACTCCAGATGCTGTGTTAGCAATGGGGATGAGATGGTGGGAAAACAGACACCAGTTTCTCCTTAAACTTAACCATAGTGGGTTAGTGCATGCAAGTGAGTCATGTTTGACTCTTTGTGACTCCATGGACTGTAGCCCACCAGACTCCTCTGTCCATGGGATTTTCTAGGCAAGAATACTGGAGTGGGTTGCTATTTCCTTCTCCAGGGGGTCTTCCCGAGGCAGAGACTAAACCTGCCTCGCCTGTGTCTCCTGCACTGGGAGGCAGATTCTTTACCACTGCACTACCTGAGAAGCCCATGGGGTGAGATAAGATTTAAATGTGACAAGTGCTAGGGTGGGACTGGGGTGTCAGGAATAGCTTTTGAGAAAAAGTGACATTCAGGCTGAAGCCTGAGAATGAGCTGTCCTAGTAAGGATGGGAGAGCAGAAGGAGTGGGGAGAATGATTCTGGCAAAGGTGATTCAAGGAGCAGTCTTTGAGATGGCCTATGGAACCACAGGTTTCATGGCTGAAATTTTGAATTTGAAATTCATCTGTGGTTCACTTTGAATAAATCTTTAAAACCGTAATTGAGAGAGAATCTAATGTTTATATTTGCATTATTTTAAAGCCACATTTCCATAAAATGTATTCTGTGTGCTACTGGCTTATTCTGTGTGCTACAGGACTTCTGTGGTGGCTCAGTCAATAAAGAGTCTGTCTGCAATGCGGGAGACCCAGGTTCAATCCCAGGGTCGGGAAGATCCCGTGGAGAAGGACATAGAAACCCACTTCAGTATTCTTGCCTGGGAAATCCCTCCAAGGAATGCTCTTGTTGAATTCCTTGGAGTTCTCTTTTGGGCTTCCCTGAGAGCTCAGTTGCTTTTGAACTGTGGTGTCGGAGAAAATTCTTGAGAGTCCCTTGGACTGCAAGGAGATCCAACCAGTCCATCCTAAAGGAGATCAGTCCTGGGTGTTCATTGGAAGGACTGATGCTGAAGCTGAAACTCCGATACTTTGGCCACCTCATGTGAAGAGTTGACTCATTGGAAAAGACCCTGATGCTGGGAGGGATTGGGAGCAGGAGGAGAAGGGGACGACAGAGGATGAGATGGCTGGATGGCATCACCAACTCGATGGACATGAGTTTGGGTAAACTCTGTGAGTTGGTGATGGACAGGGAGGCCTGGCGTGCTGCAATTTTTGGGGTCGAAAAGAGTGGGACATGACTGAGAGACTGAACTGAACTGAGAGCTCAGTTGGTAAAGGATCCACCTGCAGTGCAGAAGACCCCCATTCGATTCCTGGGTGGGGAAGATCCGATAGGCTACCCACTCCAGTATTCTGGCCTGGAGAATTCCATGGACTGTAGTCCACTGGTGGCAGAGTCAGACACAACTGAGCCACTTTCACTTTCTTTCACTGGCTTATTAATGACATTAAGCAAAATTTTCCCTTCAAGAAGGTTATCTGAGATATGCAAGGATCCTCTAAGTGATTTTTCTGTCTCTAAATGATATTTCTTTCTGTCTTTTTATTTTTTTAACTTTACAATATTGTATTGGTTTTGCCATATATCAAAATGAATCCGCCACAGGTATACATGTGTTCCCCAACCTGAACCCTCCACCCTCCTCCCTCCCCATACCATCCCTCTGGGTCGTCCCAGTGCACAAGCCCCAAGCATATATTTCTTTATTTAAAAGAAATTTTAAAATCTCCCCAGAATGTGAGTTGTTATTTTTCATTCCATTTCCCAATATATAGTGTCATTTTTCCTTCTGTAGGCTCAAATCTTTCTCTAGAGCAGGATTTTTTCTTTTTATGTCTTTATTGATTTGTTCTATTTATCATTTTCTTCAGAAAGAGAAATAATCTTCATAATGACTTTCAATTCTGTGCCCTCCATGTAGACATCTATCCCTCATCACAGAAGTCTTTGTTCTTCATTCCTCCATTTGGGAAGATTCTTCAAGTGTCTTCTAAATTGCTAAATCCATTTTCCTTCTCTCTTAGACCTAATGTTTGTGTTTCTAATATTGATTTTAAAACCTGGTTATAGCAAAGGAGAAAAGTAAAGATATACCCATTTGAATGCAGAGTTCCAAAGAATAGCAAGGAGAGATAAGAAAGCCTTCCTCAGCGATCAATGCAAAGAAATAGAGGAAAACAATAGAATGGGAAAGATTAGAGATCTCTTTAAGAAACTTAGAGATACCAAGGGAATATTTCATGCAAAGATGGGCTCAATAAAGGACAGAAATGGTATGGACCTAACAGAAGCAGAAGATGTTAAGAAGAGGTGGCAAGAATACATGGAAGAACTCTACAAAAAAGATCTTCATGAACCAGATAATCACGATGGTGTGATCACTCACATAGAGCCAGACATCCTGGAATGTGAAGTCAAGTGGGCCTTAGGAAGCATCACTATGAACAAAGCTAGTGGAGGTGATGGAATTCCAGTTGAGCTATTTCAAATCCTAAAAGATGATGCTGTGAAAGTGCTGCACTCAATATGCCAACAAATTTGGAAAACTCAGCAGTGGCCGCACGACTGGGAAAGGTCAATTTTCATTCCAATCCCAAAGAAAGGAAATGCCAAAGAATGCTCAAACTACTGCACAATTGCACTCATCTCACATGTTAGTAAAATAATGCTCAAAATTCTCCAAGCCAGGCTTCAGCAATACATGAACCTTGAACAGATGTTCAAGCTGGTTTTAGAAAAGGGAGAGAAACCAGAGATCAAATTGCCAACATCCACTAGATCATCGAAAAAGGAAAAGATTTCCAGAAAAACATCTATTTCTGCTTTATTGACTATGCCAAAGCCTTTGACTGTGTGGATCACAATAAACTGTGGAAAATTCTAAAAGAGATAGGAATACCAGACCACCTGACCTGCCTCTTGAGAAACGTATATGCAGGTCAGGCAGCAACAGTTAAAACTGGACATGGAACAATGGTCTGGTTCCAAATAGGAAAAGGAGTACGTCAAGGCTGTATATTGTCACCCTGCTTATTTATTTAGGGGATACACCAGGCTCTTTATCCACAAACATTATTCATTAAACCTTGTAACAGTGTAAAAAAAAATGCAGCAAACTCCCAAAAACTTGATTAAAGAAGACACCCACCAATCAGTCCATCAATTTGATAGCAAAAATGACAATCAAGTGCATTATGGAAAGAATTAAGAAAAACTAAGATTAATAGAACTTGCTGCCTTAAAAGGTAAACAAAAAACGCATGCACGCACACATGCACACACACTCATTTAACAGTTGAATGAAATTTTAAAAATTATTATAAATAATTTAGGAAAGTATAGTATATAAGTAATATATGCAGAATACATCATGAGAAATGCTGGGCTGGATGAAGCACAAGCTGGAATCAAGATTGCTGGGAGAAATATCAATAACTTCACATATGCAGATGACACCACCTTTATGGCAGAAAGTGAAGAAGAGCTAAAGAGCCTCTTGATGAAAGTGAAAGAGGAGAGTGAAAAAATTGGCTTAAAGCCCAACATTCAGAAAACTAAGATCACGCCATAACTTCATGGGAAATAGATGGGGAAACAGTGGAAACAGTGGCTGACTTTATTTTTGGGGGGCTCCAAAATCACTGCAGATGGTGATTGCAGCCATGAAATTAAAAGACGCTTACTCCTTGGAAGGAAAGTTATGACCAACCTAGACAGCATATTAAAAAAACAGACATTACTTTGCCAACAAAGTTCCATCTAGTCAAGGCTATGGTTTTTCCTGTGGTCATGTATGGATGTGAGAGTTGGACTATAAAGAAAGCTGAGCGCAGAAGAATTGATGCTTTTGAACTGTGGTGTTGGAGAAGACTCTTGAGAGTCCCTTGGACTGTAAGGAGATCCAATCAGTCCATCCTAAAGCAGATCAGTCCTGGGTGTTCATTGAAAGGACTAATGTTGAAGCTGAAACTCCAATACTTTGGCCACTTGATGGGAAGAGCTGACTCATTTGAAAAGACCTTGATGCCGGGAAAGATTGAAGGCAGGAGGAAAAGGGGATGACAGAGGATGAGATGGTTGGATGGCATCACCAACTCAGTGGACATGAGTTTGGGTACGCTCCAGGAGTTGGTGATGGACAGGGAGGCCTGGCCTGTTTCATTCCATGAGGTCGCAAAGAGTTGGACACAACTGAGCGACTGAACTGAATTGGTAAGTTAGATTCTTTCCAATCTTTTCTTAATTGATTCTGCTCTTTAAAAAATTTCTGTATTTCAGTTCACTATTAACTCTTTTATGGGCATTTTGTGCAGTGGTTAAGAGTCCATTCTATACATCTGGGCTGCATGGGTTTCATTCAGTTCAGTTCAGTTCAGTCACTCAGTCGTGTCTGACTCTTTGCAACCGCATGAATTGCAGCACACCAGGCCTCCCTGTCCATCACCAACTCCCGGAGTTCACTCAGACTCATGTCCATCGAGTCAGTGATGCCATCCAGCCATCTCATCCTCTGTCGTCCACTTCTCCTCCTGCCCCCAATCCTTCCCAGCATCAGAGTCTTTTCCAATGAGTCAACTCTTCACATGAGGTGGCCAAAGTACTGGAGTTTCAGCTTTAGCATCATTCCTTCCAAAGAACACTCAGGACTGATCTCCTTTAGAATGGACTGGTTGGATTTCTTTGCAGTCCAAGGGACTCTCAAGAGTCTTCTCCAACACCACAGTTCAAAAGCATCAGTTCCTCAGCGCTCAGCTTTCTTCTCAGTCCAACTCTCACATCCATACATGACTACTGGGAAAACCATAACCTTGACTAGATGGACCTTTGTTGGCAAAGTAATGTCTCTGCTTTTGAATATGCTGTCTAGGTGGGTCATAACTTTCCCTCCAAGGAGTAAGCATCTTTTAATTTCATGGCTGCAGTCACCATCTGCAGTGATTTTGGAGTCCAAAAAATAAAGTCTGACACTGTTTCCACTGTTTCCCCATCTATTTCCCATGAAGTGATGGGACCAGATGCCATGATCTTAGTTTTCTGAATGTTGAGCTTTAAGCCAACTTTTGCATTAGGGATCTGCAACTTGCCGGCTGTGTGACCATACCTAATTTGTGTAAGCTGTGACTCAGATTCCTCACCTGCAAAATGGGGAGAATAATGTGCCTGTTTCATAGAGCTGTTGTGAAGACTGTTAATTCACCTGAAATACTTAGAATCGTAAGTAGTCAATAACTCAGTTTCTGATTAACCTATAGTCTATACTTTCCTAAATTATTAAATTTCATTCAACTGTTATGTGAATGTATGTGCATGTGTGCATGCATCTGTGTATTTTGTTTACCTGTTTTTTAAAGCAGCAAGTTCTCTTAATCTTAGTTTTTCTTAATTCTTTCCATAATCTACTTGACTGTCATTTTAGCTATCAAATTGATGGACTGATTGGTGGGTGTCTTCTTTAATCAAGTTTTTGGGAATTTGCTGCATTTTTTTTTACACTGTCACAAGGTTTAATGAATAATGTTTGTGGATAAAGAGCCTGGTGTATCTACTAAATAGATATCAGTTTCCTTTCAGTTCAGTTCTGTTCAGTTCAGTCGCTCAGTCATGTCCAAGTCTTTGCAACCTCATGTACTTCAGCATGCCAGGCTTCCCTGTCCATCACCAACTCCTGGAGTTTACCCAAACTAATGTCCACTGAGTCAGTGATGCCATCCAACCATCCTCATCCTCTGTCATCCCCTTTTCCTCCTGCCCTCAATCTTTCCCAGCATCAGGGTCTTTTCAAATGAGTCAGCTCTTCGCATCAGGTGGCCAAAGTTCCCTTTCAGTGTCAATGAATACAAGATCACCTACAGTTTAAATCAGTTTTGTCCAGATTATTGTTTTATCAGAGTGAAAGACAGACAAAGACTGAGTTTTTGAGCATATTACTTCATCTATCTTTAGGTCTATCATAGTGCCAGCCACTCAGAAGAGACTTAAAATTGTGCATTGCACTGTGCTTAAGTACATCATATGCTTTATTTATGGAATGTTGCTCTAACATTTATTTTCTTATTTTTTTAAATTAATTTTAAAATTTTAATTGGAGGCTAATTAATTACTTTACTATATTGCAATGGTTTTTGCAATACTTTGACATGAATCAGCCATGGGTGTACACATGTCTCCCATCCTGCACCCCCCTCCCACCTTCCTCCCCACCCCATCCCTCTGGGTTGTCCCAGTGCACCAGCTTTGAGTGCCCTGTTTCATGCATCAAACTTGGACTGTCATCTGTTTCACATATGGTAATGTACATGTTTCAGTGCTATTCTCTCATATATCCCACCCTCGCCTTCTCCCTCAGAGTCCAAAAGTCTTTTCTTTATATCTGTGTCTGTTTTGCTGTCTTGAATATAGGGTTGTTGTTACCATCTTTCTAAATTCCATATATACGTGATAATATACTATATTGGTGTTTTTCTTTCTGGCTTACTTCACTTTGTATAATAAGCTCCACTTTCATCCACCTCATTAGAACTGATTCAAATATATTCTTTTTAATAGCTGAGTAATATTCCATTGTGTATATGTACCACAACTTTCTTATCCATTCATCTACTGATGGACATCTAGGTTGCTTCTATGTCCTAGCTATTGTGAACAGTGCTGCAATGAACACTGGGGTACACATGTCTCTTTCAATTCTGGTTTCCTCAGTATATATGCCCAGCAGGGAGGTTGCTGGGTCATATGGCAGTTCTATTTTCAGTTTTTTAAGGAATCTCCACAGTGTTCTCTATAGTGTCTGTACTAGTTTCCATTCCCACCAACAGTGTAAGAGGGTTCCCTATTCTCCACATCCTCTCCAGCATTTAATGTTTGTAGATATCAGCCATTTTTGATAGCAGCCATTCTGACTGGTGTAAGATGGTACATCATTGTGGTTTTGATATGCATTTCTGTGATAGTGAGTGACGCTGAACATTTTTTCATGTGTTTGTTAGCCATTTGTATGTCTTCTTTGAAGAAATGTCTGTTTAGTTCTTTGGTCTATTTTTTTGATTGGGTTATTTTTCTGGTATTGAGCTGCATGAGCTGTTTGTATATTTTTCAGATTAATTCTTCATTAGTTGCTTCATTTGCTATTATTTTCTCCCACTCTGAGGGCTGTCTTTTCACCTTGCTTATAGTTTCCTTCGTTGTACAAAAGCTTTTAAGTTTAATTAGGTCCCATTTGTTTATTTTTGCTTTCATTTCATTACTCTGGGAGGTGGGTCATAGAGGATCTTGTGGTGATTTATGTCAGAGTGTTTTGCCTATGTTTTTCTCTAGGAGTTTTATAGTTTCTGGTCTTACATTTAGATCTTTAATCCATTTTGAGTTTATTTTTGTGTACCGTGTTAGAAAGTGTTCTAGTTTCATTCTTTTACAGGTGGTTGATCAGTTTTCCCTAAAGAGATTATCTTTTCTCCACTGTATATTTTTGCCTCCTTTATCAAAGATAAGGTGTCCATGGGTACATGGATTTATCTCTGGGCTTTCTATTTTGTTCCATTGATCTATATTTCTGTCTTTGAGCCAGTACCATACTGTCTTGGTGACTGTAGCTTTGTAGTATAGTCTGAAGTCAGGCAGGTTGATTCCTCCAGTTCCATTCTTCTTTCTCAAGATTGTTTTGGCTATTCGAGGTTTTTTTGTATTTCCATACAAATTGTGAAATTATTTGTTCTAGTTCTGTGAAAAAAACCATTGATAGCTTGATAGGGATTGCATAGAATCTATAGATTGCTTTGGGTAGTATACTCATTTTCACTATATTGGTTCTTCCAATCCATGAACATGGTATATTTCTCCATCTGTTTGTGTCGTCTTTGAATTCTTTCATCAGTGTTTTATAGTTTTCTATATATTGGTCTTTTGTTTCTTTTGGTAGATTTATTCCTAATTATTTTATTCTTTTTGTCGCAATGGTGAATGGGATTGTTTCCTTAATTTCTCTGTCTTCTCATTGTTAGTGTATAGGAATGCAAGGGATTTCTCTGTGTTAATTTTATATCCTGCAACTTTACTATATTCATTGATTAGCTCTATTAGTTTTCTGGTGGTGTCTTTAGGGTTTTCTGTGTAGAGGATAATGTCATCTGCAAACAGTGAGAGTTTTACATCTTCTTTTCCAATCTGGATTCTTTTTATGTCTTTTTCTTCTCTGATTGCTGTGGCTAAACCTTCCAAAACTATGTTGAATAGTTGTGGTGAGAGTGGGCACCCTTGTCTTGTTCCTGACTTTAGGGGAAATGCTTTCAGTTTTTTGCCATTGAGAATAATGTTTGCTGTGGGTTTATCATATATGGCTTTTATTATGTTGAGGTATGTTCCTTCTATGCCTGCTCTCTGGAGAGTTTTTATCATAAATGGAAGTTGAATTTTGTCAAAGGCTTTCTCTGTGTATAGTGAGATAATCATATGGTTATTATCTTTCAATTTGTTAATGTGGTGTATCACATTGATTGATTTGTGAATATTGGAGAATCCTTGCATCCCTGGGATAAAGCCCACTTGGTCATGATATATGATCTTTTGGCTATGTTGTTGGATTCTGTTTGCTAGAATTTTGTTGAGGATTTTTGCACCTATGTTCATCAGTGATATTGACCTGTAGTTTTCTGTTTTTGTGGCATCTTTGGTTTTGGTATTAGGGTGATGGTTGCCTCAGAGAATGAGTTTGGAAGTTTACCTTCCTCTGCAATTTTCTGGAAGAGTTTGAGTATGATAGGTGTTAGCACTTCTTTAAATTTTTGGTAGAATTCAGCTGTGAAGCCATCTGGTTCTGGGCTTTTATTTGTTGGAAGATTTTGATTGCAGTTTCTATTCCATGCTTTTAATGGATCTGTTAAGATTTTCTATTTCTTCCTGGTTCAGTTTTGGAAGGTTATACTTTTCTAAGAATTCATCCATTTCTTCCAAGTTGTCCATTTTATTGGCATATAGTTGCTGATAGTAGTCTTTTATGATCCTTTGCATTTCTGTGTTGTCTGTTGTGATTTCTCCATTTTAATTTCTGATTTTGTTGATTTAATCCCCCCCCCCCCTTTTTTTGATGAGTCTGGCTAATGGTTTGTATATTTTATTTATCTTCTCAAAGAAACAGCTTTTAGTTTTGTTGATTTTTGCTATAGTCTCCTTTGTTTCTTTTTAATTTATTTCTGCCCTAATTTTTATGCTTTCTTTCCTTCTGCTAACCCTGGGGTTCTTCATTTATTCTTTTTCTAGTTGCTTTAGGTGTAAAGTTATGTTATTTATTTGATTTTTCTCTTGTTTCTTGAAGTAAGCTTGTATTGCTATGAACCTTCCCCTTAGCACTTTTACTGAATCCCATAGATTTTTGGGTTGTCGTGTTTTCATTTTCATTACTTTCTATGCATATTTTGATTTTCTTTTTGATTTCTTCCATGATTTGTTTGTTATTCAGAAGTGTGTTGTTTAGCCTCCATATGTTTGTATTTTTAATAGTTTTTTTTTTTTTTCCTGTAGTTGACATCTAATTTTACTGCTTTTTGATCAGAAAAGATGCTTGGAATGATTTCCATTTTTTAAAATTTACCAAGGCTAGATAAATGGCCCAGGATGTGATCTATCTTGGAGAATGTTCTGTGTGCACTTGAGAAAAAGGTGAAATTCATTGTTTTGGGGCGAAATGTCCTATAGATATCAATTAGGTCTAACTGGTCCATTGTATTATTTAAAGTTTGTGTTTCCTTTCTAATTTCCTGTTTGGTTGATCTATCCATTGGTGTGAGTGGGGTATTAAAGTCTCCCACTATTATTGTGTTATTGTTAATTTCCCCTTTCATACTTGTTACCATTTGCCTTACATATTGTGGTGCTCCTGTGTTGGGTACATATATATTTATAATCCTTTGACCATTATGTAGTGTCCTTCTTTGTCTCTTTTCACGGCCTTTATTTCAAAGTCTATTTTATCTGATATGAGTATTGCTACTCCTGCTTTCTTTTGGTCTCCATTTGCATGAAATATCTTTTTCCAGCCCTTCACTTTCAGTCTGTTTGTGTTCCTTGGTTTGAGGTGGGTCTCTTATGGATAGCATATATAGGGGTCTTATTTTTTAATCCATTCATCCAGTCTTTGTCTTTTGGTTGGGGCATTCAACCCATTTACAGTTAATGTAATTATTGATAAGTATGATCTCATTGCCATTTACTTTGTTGTTTTGGGTTCGATTTTATAAACCTTTTATGTCTCCTGTCTAGAGAAGATCCTTTAGTATTTGCTGAAGAGCTGGTTTGGTGGTGCTGAATTCTCTCAGCTTTTGCTTGTCTGTAAAGCTTTTGATTTCTCCTTCATATTTGAATGAGATTCTTGCTGGGTATAGTAATCTGGGCTGTAGGTTTTTCTCCTTCATCACTAAGTATGTCCTGCTGTTCCCTCTGGCCTGAAGAGTTTCTATTGAAAGATCAGCTGTTATCCTTATGGGGATCCCTTTGTGTGTTATTTGTTGCTTTTCCCTTACTGCTTTTAATATTTGTTCTTTGTGTTTGATCTTCATTAGTTTGATTAATATATGTCTTGGGGTGTTTCACCTTGGGTTTATTCTGTTTGGGACCCTCTGGGTTTCTTGGACTTGGTTGGCTATTTTCTTTCCCATTTTAGGGAAGTTTCCAACTATTATCTCCTCAAGTATTTTCTCATGCCCTTTCTTTTTGTATTCTTCTTCTGGGACTCCTATGATTTGAATGTTGGAGTGTTTAACATTGTCCCAGAGGTCTCTGAGGTTGTCCTCATTTCTTTTCATTCTTTTTTCTTCTCTGCTTCATTTATTTCCACCATTCTATCTTCCACCTCACTTATCCTATCTTCTGCTTCAGTTATTCTACTGTTGGTTCCCTCCAGAGTGCTTTTGATCTCAGTTATTGCATTATTCACTATTGATTGCCTCATCTTTACTTCTATCCTTGTTAAACATTTCTTGCATCTTCTCAATCCTCAATAGTCTCTGGACTATTTATCTGTCACTCCATTTAGTTTTCAAGATTTTGGATCATCTTTACTGTCATTATTTGGAATTCTTTTCCAGATAGACTTCCTATCTCCTCCTCTTTTGTTTGGTTTGGTGGGCATTTATCATGTTCCTTTACCTGCTGAATATTTCCCTGCCTTTTCATTTTGTTTAAATTGCTGTGTTTGGGGTGTCCTTTCTGTAAGCTGAAAGTTTGTGGTTCTTCTTTATTGTGGAGCATGCTCCTTGTAGGTGTGGTTGGACTAGTGGCTTGTCAAGGTTTCCTGGTTAGGGGAGCTTGTGTCTGTGTTCTGCTGGGTGGAGCTGGATCTCTTCTCTCTGAAGTGCAATGAATTGTCCAGTAGTGAGTTTTAGGGTGTCTATGGGTTTGACATGGCTTTGGGCAGCCTGTTTTTTTAATGCTCAGGGTTGTGTTCCTCCTTTGCTGGAGAATTAGCATGGTATGTCTTGCTCTGGAACTTGTTGGCTCTTGGGTACAGCTTGGTTTCAGTGTAGGTATGGAGGCTTTTGGATAAGCTCTTATCTATTAATGTTACCTGGAATCAGGAGTTCTCTGATGTTCTCAAGTTTTGGAGTTAAGCCTCCTGCCTCTGGCTTTCAGTCTTATTCTTACAGTAGCCTTAAGACTTCTCCATGCATACAGCACAGATGATAAAACATCTAGGTAAATGGTGAAATAATTCTCCACAGTGAGGGACACACAGAGAGGTTCACAGAGTTACATGGAGAAGAAAAGAGGGAGGAGAGAGATAGAGGTGACCAGGAGGAGAAGAGGGGGAGTCAAAAAGGGAGAAAGCAATCTAGCCAGTAATCAATTCACTGTGTGTGGTGGTTCCGAGATGGTGGAAGAATAGGACGGGGAGACCACTTTCTCCCCCACAAATTCACCATTAGATCATTTGAATGCTGAGTAACTTTGACAAAACAACTTCTGAATGCTGGCAGAGGACACCAGGCACCCAGAAATGCAGGCCATTCTCTTCAAAAGGAGGTAGGACAAAATATAAAAGACAAAAAGAGAGACAAAAGAGTTAGGGATGGAGACCCATCCTGGGGAGGAAATCGTGAAGGAGGAGAAGTTTCCAAACAGCAGGAAGCCTTCTCACAGGTGGGTCTGTGGGGAGTTTTGGAATCTCAGAGGGCAACAGAACCAGGAGGAAAAAACTCCACAGAATATGTGCCTAACCACGACTCCCAGCAGAGAAGTAGCCCAGATGCTCGTGTCCGGCACCAGCAAGTGGGGGCTGGATGGGGAGGCTCAGGCTGCATGCTTAGGGTAAGGACTTGGCCTGAGTGACCTGAGGACAATCTGAGGGAGCTAATGTGAGATAGCAACCCAAACTGTGGGATAACCAGAGAGAAAAAAAGAACTTTCCCATGAAAGGCTCTAACCTAACACATAGCCTGGCCTGTTCACAGAACAAAGGATTGAGAGAATACCAAAGGAGAGCTAGCTGGCTCTATGAAATTTGCTTTGAAAGTAGGGTCTTTTTTTTTTCAAGGTAATACTAGGTTATAAAAATGAAAATTAAAGGCGTAATAAAGAGCTTAAAGATAAAAAAAATTAAAAATAATAGTAGTAAAAATATATCTAGGAATTTCTCTGGAGCTGTTGTGGGCAGTGTGGAGTCAGTTCAGTTTCAGATAGTTCCTTGTTCCAGCTTGTACTTGTTCTCAAGGTCTATAGGCCCCTTCCAATGCTTCAGTTCAGTTCAGTTCAGTCACTCAGTCATGTTCGACTCTTTGTGACCCCATGGACTGCAGCATGCCAGGCCTCCCTGTCCATCAACAGCTCCTGGAGTTTACTCAACCTCATGTCCATCAAGTCGGTGATGCCATCCAACCATCTCATCCTCTGTCATCCCCTTCTCCTCCCGCCTTCAATCTTTCCCAGCACCAGGGTCTTTTCAAATGAGTCAGTTCTTCACATCAGGTGCTTAGTCAATGTTAACTACAGGGTTTTAATCTATTGCACCTGTCACTTCCAGAGTGGTTCCCTCTTCTTTATTTTGGCTTCCTCTGTTTGCAAGTCTCTTTGGTGACTAATTTCTGCCCTGACACAAGGGGGTGAAGGTGGTCACTTATTTAGGTTCACTTGTTTGCTTGTGTTGTGGGGAGGGAGAAACACTACAAACAAATATTGTGGGTGTGTGTGGGAAGTGCTCACAGTGTATGGACCACACTGGGTTTGCCCCAGCTCATGGTGTGTGTGCTTTCCAGGTCTATGCTGCTCAGGCTCTAGGGTGCTCTGCAGGGGTACTGTCCAAAGTACCCCTGCATTTCATGCACTTTCGAGGTCTAAGCTGCTTAGGTTTAGGTTCTCGGGTACTCTGCAAGGGCACAGACTCGGTTGAGCATGCATTTTGTGCCCTTCCTAGGTTCGAGCAGCTCAGATGACCAGGTGCTTGGTGAGTGCACTGTCCCAGGTGGGCCGTGTATCTTAATCACCTCCCCCATCCCGGCCACTTGGTTTCCCAGTGCACTGCAAGAGCACCATCTCAGGTGTGCTGTGTGAATCCTCTAGGGAGCTGATCTCAGGCTGCAATCCTCCTGGCAGGTGTCAACTATCCAGGATCCCAGGAAGATGGGGCTAGCAACTGGGAGTCTGCTCACAGTTTGGTGAAGGATGCTGGTCCCTAGGGCCAAGATTGGAGTAGCCCCTTGTTTTCCAGCTCTGGCTGTTGCATGCCTGCTTCTCTGCCTCCAGCAGTGGGGAGGGACCTGTACACAGCTGGCTAGCTCTCCTTTGGTATTTGTTCAATCCTTTGTTCTGTGAGCAGGCCAGGCTGTGCATTAGGTTAGAGCCTTTTGAGGGAGAATTCTCTTCTTTTTTCCCCTCTTTGGCAATCCCACAGTTTGGGTTGCTATCTCACGTTAGCTCCCTCAGATTGTCTTCAGGGCATTCAGGCCTGGTCCTTACCCTAAGGACTGATGATGAGCCCCCACCTCCCTGTCCAGCCGAGCGTCTGGGCTACTTCTCTGCTGGCAGTTGTGGTTAGGTGCCTATTCTGTGTTTTTTTTTTTTTTTCTCCCAGTTATGTTGCCCTCTGAGACTCCAAAACTCCCCACAGACCCACCTGTGAGAGGGCTTCCTGCTGTTTGGAAACTTTTCTTTCACGACTCCCTCCCCAGGACAGGTCTCTGTCCCTAACTCTTTTGTCTCTCTTTTTGTCTTTTATATTTTGTCCTACCTACTTTCAAAAAGAACAGCCTGCGTTTCTAGGTGCCTGGTGTCCTCTGCCAGCATTCAGAAGTTTTGTGGAAGTTGCTCAGCATTCAAATGATCTTTTGATGAATTTGTGGGGGAGAAAATGGTCTCCCCATCCTATTCCTCCACCATCTTGGAACTGCCCCTAAGTTTGCTGCATTTACTTAGTATGGTCTACTAACTTGAGTACAGAGTCCCTGATCTTGGGCATCTTAATATAAATGGAGCTAAAGATTGGCTCATCTGTAGCCGTTTGTAATTATTTATTTTCTAGGAATAGGGAATGGCAAGTGACAGTACCCAGCTAGTACTGTTTCCGTGGCTCTGCCAGCTTCAGCTCCTAGCACTTGGACCTTCACACCTACACAGTATCTCTTCCACCTGCATTGTATTACCAGGGAGTATAGTCTTAGGGAAAGAGGAATTAATGAAGCATGAAGTAAGTTTAGCCATTCAGAAAGTAGCACACATATGATACACATGCAGTACCTTCTTACCTTCTTATTGAAAACGTTTCTATAGATGTGAACCAAATATTGCAGTGGGAGAGGATAAATGAAAATCCTTAGCTCTCATGTTTTGGATCTTTTTATCCTCCTGAAAAGAAGGTATAAGATTGTGATTAAGCATGACATCAGCATCATTGTGGTGTGTGGCACTCTCTTTGCCTTTTCTCTTCAATCTACAACCACTAAAAACATCCATAACTCAACAACGGTGCCTCTGCTCAACACAGCAGGACACCAGAGTTCCTAGGTGGCACTAGTGGTAAAAAGAACCCACCTGCCAATGCAGGAGATATAAGAGACGTGAGTTTGATCACTGGGTCGGGAAGGTCCCCTGGAGGAGGGCATGGCAACTACTCCAGGATTCTTCACTGGGAAATCCCACGGACAGAGGAGCCTGGTGGGCTATAGTCCATGGGGTCACAAAGAGTTGGACATGGCTGAAGTGATTTAGCACCTTTGCAAAGGAAGGTGGACTGGAACACATGGGGGAGGCAGAACCAGAACAGCAGAAGTGGTGCCTGTGATCCTGGAACCCCAGCCATGGTAGCTGAGCCTGCAGCCCCAGAGAGCCTGGCAGCATCAGGGGAAGCAGAACATATGACTCCAGCCTCCCTGTCAAAGGGGTGCCCCTGGCCACAGGGATCCAGGCAGTAGTGGCTGTGGGCCTATGACCCTGTCCCTCCAGTTATGGACATACCGATTACTCTGGCTCCTCCATTTGCCCCTACCCACAGTGGTAGTGCCTGACAATCCTGGCCATGGCAAAGGGCCTGTGACCCTGGCTCCCTGTCACCCCTGTCCCCAGGGATAATAGAGACTGAGACCCTGGGCCTAGCAGAAGTGACCACCACCCTGATGTCCCAGGTAACAATGCCAGCAGCAGCAAGGCACTAATAACTCCAAAGGCACAAGCAGTGACATGCATGACACCTCTGACAGAGCTGATGGAAGGTGGAAAAGGCTGATTCTCAAATATAACCAGAAGCAGCTCAGGTAAGAGACCAGAAACTGGTGAGGCCTCTACTAATTACTAATCCATTGAATCCTTAGAATCAAGTTAAAAAAAAAAAAAACTTTACCTAAAGAAGAGTGTTCACTACTTCAAATGTGCTGTCAGAAGAACAACTCATCAAGAGCCATGAAAACCATGGTAACAATGTATCACAAAAAACAAATGACAGATCCCGCAAAACCAAACTTAAAGTCACAGAATATTGTGATTTTACTGATAGAGAATTCAAAATAGTTGTCATGAAGAAACTCAACAAGCTATAAGAAAATACAGAAAGACAGTTAAATAAACTCAGAAATAAAATTGATGAACAGAAGGAATATTTTACCAAGGAGAATGGAACTCTAAAAAAGAACCAAAGTGAAATTCTGGACCTAAAGGACTCAATAAATAAGAGGAAGGAGGTATTGGAAATACAGCAGCCCATATGGAAGAGAGAACTAGTGAGTTTGAAAATAAAAATCTAGAAATAATAGAGACAGAAGGGAAAAGAGAATTAAGATCTTAAAAAAAGAAGACATTCTATAAGAACTGTTAGGAAAGAAAGAATTATATTACTGGTATCCCAGCAGGAGAAGAATGGAAGAAGGGAGAAGAAAGTTTATATTAAAAAAATAATAGCTGAGAATTTCCCAAATCTGGGGAAGGAATGGGATATATTAGTCAATGAAGCTAAGAGAACACTTATGGTGACCAGAAAACATAAATTTAGAGCACAGACATGAAACATAAACAGTTTATCAATCTCTTTGGCATGAAAAATGAAAGTGTTAGTTGCTCAGTTGTGCCAACTTTTTGTGACCCCATGGACTATAGCCAACCAGGTTCCTCTGCTCATGGGATCTTCCAAGCAAGAATAATGGAGTGGGTTGCCATTCTTTTCTCCAGGGGCTCTTCCCTATCCAGGGATTGAACCCAGGTCTTCTGCACTGCAGGCAGATTCTTTACCCTCTTGAGCCACAAGGGAAACTCCTTTGGTATGAAACTAGAGATCAAATACAAGAAGAAAGCTGAAAAAAATAATAAACATTTTGAGACTAAAAAAACATGCTACTGAATAGCTTTTGGGTCAAAGAAGAAGATATTAAGAAGAGGTGGCAAGAATACAAAGAAGATCTCTACAAAAAAGATCTTAATGACGCAGATAACCACAATGGTGTGATCACTTATGTAGAGCCAGACATCGTCGAGTGTGAAGTCAAGTAAGGCCTTAGGAAGCATATCTATGAACAAAACTAGTGGAAGTGATGGAATTCCAGCTGAGTGATTTCAAATCCTAAAAATGATGCTGTGCTGCACTCAATATGCCAGCAAATTTGGAAGACTCAGCAGTGGCCACAGGACTGGAAAAGGTCAGTTTTCATTCCAATCCCAAAGAAGAACTATGCCAAAGAATGTTCAAACTACTGCACAATTGCATTAATTTCCCATGCTAGCAAAATAACACTCAAAATTCGCCAAGCTAAGCCTCAGTGGTATGTGTACTGAGAACTTCTAGATGTTCAAGCTGGATTTAGAAAAGGGAGAGAAACCAGAGATCAAATTGCCAACATCTGTTGGATCAGCAAAAAAGCAGGAGAATTCCAGAAAAACATCTGCTTCATTGACTACGCTAAATCCTTTGACTGTGTGGATCACAAAAAACTGAGGAAAATTCTTCAAGAGATGAGAATACCAGACCACCTGACCTGCCTCCTGAGAAACCTGTATGCAGGTCAAGAAGCAACAGTTAGAACCAGACATGGAAAAACGGACTGATTCAAAATTGGGAAAGGAGTACATCAAGGCTGTATGTTGTCACTCTGCTTATTTAACTTCTATGCAGAGTACATCATGCAAAATGCCAGGTTGGATAAAGCACAAGCTGGAATCAAGACTGCTGGGAGAAATATCAATAACCTCAGATATGCAGATGACACCACCCTTAAGGCAGAAAGTGAAGAGGAACTAAAGAGCCTCTTGATGAAAGTGAAAGAGGAGAGTGAAAAGGCTGGCTTAAAACTCAACATTCAAAAAATGAGGATCATGGCATCTGGTCCCATTACTTCATGGCAAATAGTTAAGGAAACAATGGAAACAGTGACTTTATTTTCTTGGGCTCCAAAATTATTGCAGATGGTGACTGGAGCCATGAAATTAAAAGATGCTTGCTCCTTGGAAGAAAAACTATGACAAACTTAGACAGCATATTGAAAAGCAGACTCACTACTTTGCTTACAAAGGTCCATATAGTCAAAGCTATGGTTTTTCCAGTAGTTGTGTATGGATGTGAGAGTTGGACTATAAGGAAGGCTGAGAGCCAAAGAATTTATGCTTTTGTACTACAGTGTTGGAGAAGACCCTTGAGAGTCCCTTGGACTGCACGGAGAACCAACCTATCAATCCTGCTGCTGCTACTGCTGCTGCTAAGTCGCTTCAGTCGTGTCTGACTCTCTGCGACCCCATAGACAGCAGCCCACCAGATTCAGCCGTCCCTGGGATTCTCCAGGCAAGAACACTGGAGTGGGTTGCCATTTCCTTCTCCAATGCATGAAAGTGAAAAGTGAAAAGTGAAAGTGAAGTCACTCAGTCGTGTCCGACTCTTAGCGACCCCATGGACTGCAGCCCACCAGGCTCCTCCGTCCATGGGATTTTCCAGGCAAGAGTACTGGAGTGGGGTGCCATTGCCTTCTCTGCTATCAATCCTAAAGGAAATCAATCCTGAATATTCACTGGAAAGGCTGATGCTGAAGCTGAAGCTCCAATACTTTGGCCACCTGATGCAAAGAGCTGACTCGTTAGAAAAGACCCTGATGCTGGAGAACTTGAAGGCAGGATAAGAAGGGAATGACAGATGATGAGATGGTTGGATGGCATCACTGACTCAATGGACATGAGTTTGAGCAAGCTCCAGGGGTTGGTGATGGACAGGGAAGCCTGCTGTGCTGCTGTCCATGGGGTCGCAAAGAGTTGGACATGACCAGTCAACTGAACAACAACAACAAAGAATAAATCAAAGTAGAAATGAAAAAAAATTAAGATAAATGAAAATACAACATACCAAAATCCATATGATGTAGCAAAGGTAGTACTAAAGAGGGAAGTCTGTAGCAATACAGGCATATCTCAAACAAGAAAAATCTCAAATAACAGTCTAACAATCTAACTTTACACCTAAGTGAACTAGAAAAGAAGAACAAATGAAGCCCAATAAAATATTATAAAAACCCTCAACAAAATATTAGCAAACTTAATACAATAATATATTAAAAGGAGCATACATTATATAAAGTGATATTCATTCCAGGGATTCAAGGATGGTTCAATAACTGCAAATCTATCATGATATACCACATTAAAAAAATGAAAGATAAAAATCACATGATCATCTCAATTCAGTTCAGTTCAATTCAGTTGCTCAGTCGTGTCCAACTCTTTGTGACCTCATGGACTGCAGCATGCCAGGCCTCCCTGTCCATCTCAATAGATGTATAAAAAGTAATTGATAAGATTCAATGTCCACCAATGATTAAAAAACTCAATAAAATGGATATCAAAGGAATGTACTTCAACATAATAAAGACCATACATGATAATCACAGCTAACATCATACTTAACAATGAAAAACTGAAACCTATCCCTCTAAGATCAGGAGCAAGACAAGGTTGCCCACACTTACCACTGTTATTCAACGTAGTATTGGAAGCCCTAGCTAGAGCAGTTAGGCCAGAAATGGAAATAAAAAGCATCCAAATTAAAAAGGAAAAAGTCAAACTAATGCTATTTGCGGATGACATGATTTTGTATGTAAAAACCCCTGATGACTCCATAAAAGAACTGTTAGAACTAGTAAGTTCATTACAGTTTCAGGGTGCAAAATCAATATACTAAATCATTGCGTTTCTATACACTAACAATGAACTAGTAAGAAGAAAAACTAAGAAAGCAATCCCATTTACAACTGTAGCAAAAAGAATAAAATACCTAGGAACAAATTTAACAAAGAGGTGAATAATATCTACACTGAAAACTATAAGACAGGGTGAAAGAAATTGAAGACTACACAAAGAAATGGGAAAACAGTCTGTGCTGATGGATTGGAAGAAATAATATTGTGAAAATGTCTACATTACCCAAAGAAATATACATATTCAATGCAATCCCCATCAAAATCCCAAGGACATTATACACAAAACTAGAACACGAAAATTAAAAAAAAAAGTATATACAGCCACAAAAGTTTCCTGAATAGCAAAAGACATCCTGAGAAAAAAGAACAAAGCTGGCAATATAACTCTCCCTGATTTCAAAATTATTACACGGCTATAGTAGTCAAAACAGAATAGTATTGGCTGAAAATCAGACACAGTGGAGTGGAACAGAATTGAGAGACCAGCAATAAACGTACGCATATATTGACAATCAGTTTACAACAAAGGAACAAAGAACATGCAATGGAGAAAGTATAGTCTTTTCAAAAACGGTGTTGAGAAAACTGGATTGCCATTTGCAAAAGAATGAAAATGGACCACTATCTCACACAATACCCAAAAATCAACTCAGAGTGGATTAGACTTGGATGTAAGACCTGAAACTGTAAACTCCTAGGAGTAAACATAAGCAGTATGCTCTTTGGCATGGATCTTAGCAATTTCTTTCTGGGTGTGTCTCCTCAGGCAAGGGAAACAAAAGCAAAAATAAACAAATGGGACTGTATCAAATTAGAAAGCCTCTGCATAGCAAAGAAAGCTATCAGCAGCAAAAAGGACAGCCTACCAAATGGGGGAAGTATTTACAAATCATATATCATTATTCTAATAATGGGACTAATACCCAACACATATAAAGAACTTACACAACTAAACAACAACAAAAAAACAAATGGGTAGAGGAGCTGAATAGATATACAGATGATCAACAAGCACCAAAAAGATGTTCAATATCACTAATTATTAGGGAAATGCAAATCAAAACCACAGTGAGGTATCATTCCATGTCCATTAGAATGGCTATTATCAAAAAATGAGAAATAAGAAATGTTGGAGAGAATGTAGAGAATGTGAATTGGTGTAGCTACTATGGAAACAGTATTGAGATTCCTTAGAAAATGAAGAATGACACTATCATATACAATCCAGTTTTTCCACCTTTGGCTATTTACTCAAAAAATGCAAAGACATTAATTCAAAAAGATATATGCACCGCTATAGTCCTAGCAGCATTTTCTTTTACAATAGTCAAGATATGGAAACAACCCAAGTGCCCATTGATAGATGAACAGACATAGAAGACGTGATACCTATATATCTATATTTATCTACGCACACACTCAAGGACACAGTGGAATATGACTCAGCTATAAAAGGTGAAACCTTGCCATTTGTGTCACAGATGGACCTTGAGGATATTACACCAACTAAAATAAATCAAGACAGAGAAAGACAAATATTGTATGATTTCACTTATATGTGGGATATAGAAAAATTTAAAAAACCCCTCAAACAAAGTAAATGAGCAAACCAAACTAAATAAAAATAAATACTTAGATACGGAGTTTACCAGAGAGGAAGGGGGTGTGGTGGACGAAAGGGGTAAAGGCGAAGGATAGAAACTGACTTTTGGTGTTAAACATGCTGTAGTATATACTGAAACTGAAATATAACGTTGTATACATGAAACTTATGTATTGTTATAAACTAATGTTACCTCAATAAATTAAAAAATTCAATTTAATTAAAAAATAAAGATAATGGTTAAGAATTCCATAATACAGACTCATATAGACCTGGCTCAAATTCCAGCTGGTAGCTGGGTCTCTGCTAAGTCACTTCAGTTGTGTCCGACTCTGTGGGACCCCATAGACAGCAGCCCACCAGGCTCCCCCGTCCCTGGGATTCTCCAGGCAAGAACACTGGAGTGGGTTGCCATTTCTTTCTCCAATGCGTGAAAGTGAAAAGTGAAAGTGAGGCCGTTCAGTCGTGTCCGACTCTTAGTGACCCCGTGGACTGCAGCCTACCAGGCTCCTCCGAGGCATGGGATTTTCCAGGCAGGAGTACTGGAGTGGGTTGCCATTGCCTTCTCCAGGTAGCTGGGTAGTCTATGTTAAATCAGCTAACCTCCTTGAGCTAGAGTTTCTTTATACGTAATAAACATGCCTGTTTCATATTTATGTGAACATATTTATGTGAACTAGAGAGAGTGTTCAATACTCAGTAGCTCTTATTAACCTGAAGACATCCTTATTCCACAAGTTCACAGCACAGCTCTGTCCTTTCTCTAGGATATGGGGCTCAAGACCCCCAATTCTTGTGGGAAGCTGTGAAATTGGTGAGAGTTGCCTATGGAGTAGTCAGTGGTAGGATGGCAAAAATGGTAAGGGCTGATGCAGATGATAAACTCGATTGGGTAATGGGGCACATAAATCACCCAATAACCAAAATTCTCCAAATTCCAGAAAGGACTGAAGACTCTGCAGGATAGGTTATCCCAGGATGCAGAGTTGATAGGTGCTCCCTTTGAACTGTTACTCTGGCATTAACACTAACCCACTCTTGGTAATCCACATTTCCATTATTCCTAAGTACTGGCACTTCCTGGACTGTAGACATCTCCTTGAATGAAGGGACCCAGGGGGTTCGGGCTTCCACCTCTTTATGAACCCTGACCTGGAGATCTTTTCTTCTTTTTCATTTTGGACCTCTTCACTAATCCTTGAGGCCCTTGGACATAAAATGTCCAATATCTTTTCCTCACTCTCTCCTTTTTAAAGCCAGAACTTGATTGTCTCTGGTGGTGCTCATATCTCAATTTAACTGCCAACACTGGGACCTTTTCTTATCTTATACAGCATCTTACCTGGCTTTTTTTCCCCCCCTTAACCTTACATATACTTCACCCAGTGCTTTTCATACATCGTAGAAGAGACAGCATCCCCAAAGCAACCCTATTATTCTCCCTAAAATAGATACTGCTGCTGCTAAGTCGCTTCAGTCGTGTCCGACTCTGTGCAACCCCATGGACTGCAGCCTACCGGGGTTCTCCATCCGTGGGATTCTCCAGGCAAGAACACTGGAGTGGGTTGCCATTTCCTTCTCCAATGCATCAAAGTGGAAAGTGAAAGTGAAGTTGCTCAGTCATGTTTGACTCTTAGCAACCCCGTGGACTGCAGCCTACTAGGCTCCTCCATCCATGGGATTTTCTGGGCAACAGTACTGGAGTGGGGTGCCATTGCCTTCTCCCAAATAGATACAGAGATGGGTAATTCATTTTGAAAAGGCAGTCAGTTACATTTATATAGTAACTATTATCCTTTAACCAGTCTGCCACAGAACTTCATCTGAACTTTGGCCTGGAAATCCCCCATGGACTCTGGCAGATTATCCTCTGGTATTTCTGATTTCTAGTGTTGTTGAAATTTTCTCTGTGTTATCATAAGGGTACATCAAGAATCACTGTCTTTCTAATATCTTATCTGAGGTTTCCTCATTCACATTTACAGAATCAGTAATTTTCAGTCTTTGAATACAAAGAAGTTCAATTTATGTAAATTTTTGCAAACAACTTGAAGACTAAGTTATAATTCTTTGTAATATTATCTTTTTCAGCTGAATTTTATCCTGTTTCTGAATACTGTTAGAGTTCTGGCTACTAAAATCTGGGAGACCAATGTGGTTGGGCATGACACCAGAAAACAATACAGGTAATTCCAGGACAGACATCCATAAAAGAAAATATTTTGGTTACTATTTAGACTAAAGGACAGATATCAATTGATCTGAAATGTCTCTAAGAGACTAAATTGTGAACATATATTTTTGTTTGGTTTAATTGTGCTATTTGTCAGAAAAGTATATATATTTTAGGAAAATATAAATAACAACAGACCTTACCACATGCTTAAATTCTAAGTATGTTTTTAAAAATATGTTCTTAGCAACTGGGATTTTATAATAAACTTTGTAACCAGGGCTCACCTGGTGGTTCAGTGGTAAAGAATCCACCTGCCAAGCAGGAGATGCAGGTGCTATCCTTGGTTCAAGAAGATCGCCTGAAGGAGGAAATGGCAACCCACTCCAGTATTCTTGCCTGGGAAATCCCATGGACAGAGGAGCCTGGTAGGCTACAGTCTAGGATGTCACAAAAAGTCAGACAGGGCTTAGCGACTGAGCACACACACACAACAAAAATCAAGAAAATGTATTTGCTATATTGTTCCAGCCTGCCCATCAGATTGGGTGTGTTGTGTGCTCAGTCATGTCTGCTTCTGTGACCCCATGGCCTGTAGCCCATCATGCTCCTCTGTCCATGGGATTTTCCCAGGCAAGAATACTGGAGTGGGTTGTCGTATCCTTCTCTAAGGGATCGTCCTGACCCAGGGATTGAACTTGCGTTTCCTGCCTCTCCTGCACTGCGAGGCAGATTCTTTACCACTGGGCCACCTGAGAAGCCTTCCTATCAAATTGGCACCTCCCAAATAACTGATTTTTAAGAACTTTCAAAAGTACTGATTGAAGGAGGTCTATTATTCAGTCTTTGTTCAAAAAAAGGACAAATTAAGTATTTATGAATATGAAAGTGTTAGTCACTCAGTTGTGTCCGACTCTTTGTGACCCCTTGAACTGTAGCCCACCAGGCTACTCTGTCCATGGGATTCTTCAGGAAAGAGTACTGGAGAGGGTTGCCATTGCCTTCTCCAGGAGTTCTTCCTGACCCGGGGATCAAACTTGGGTTTCCCGCATTGCAGGCAGATTTTTTACTGTCTGAGCTACCAGGAATATCCTAAGTATTTATAATCACTATCAAACTATTTTAAGACTATGTCTGTTTTTTCCAATTATCATTTCAGAGGTTCTAAGTCATTTTGGAAGTGCCTTTTAGGCAACTGAACATATACACCCACTAGTCAGGAGCATGTGGATTAGTTTTTGCAGTCCCCAAACAAGAATCTATTTCTTTCTGCCTCATGTTGTCATGAAATGCTATCTCAGACACAGAAAGAAAGAAATCATAGCCAGCATTTCCATCTTCTCTCACAAACATTCCCCTATACCATGTAGGAAGCATTTACTGTCAGGCAGAAAAGACTACAGGTACAGATGGACCGAGGTCTAGAATGGGATGCACAGTATGAACGAGTGCTCAGCTGCTAGCTCCAGTTATTTGCAGTATGGTGGAAGTGGTAGTACCATAAATTGTGCCTAAGCGTTTACAGTAAAGGGTCCATGCTATACTAGGATAGCTTGTCTCATGTCACATCCCATTGGTGAAGACAAAGTTCAAAGGATGATAGAAATGGAAAAATGTAAGTAGCCTTTCAATCTTCATAAAATGAAAAAGTGCACTTGTGTTTGAAAGATGCTTATTTCTCTAGTTCTGAATAAAAGCTACTATTTCCTTTATTTCTGAACGATGTGAAATTATACTTTCAGTAGAAAGTTGCCCAAGAGACTTGAAAAACTCTGGTGAGAACAAAGAGTGGATTATCTTTGAAACTAGATAGTCAACCTACTTCCAAAAAAAAAAAAAATAAGTAAGTAGGGAAAGAAAGAAAGGAAAGAAGGAAGGAAGGACAAAAGAAAGGAAGGAAGAACACTGAAGGAAAGACTAGTGAGGGAAGGGAGAAGGTTATAATCCTTTGAGATTTTTTTAGTTAGTTCAGTCACTCAGTTGTGTCCGACTCTTTGTGACCACATAGACTGCAGCATGCCAGGCTTCCCTGTCCATCTCTAACTCCCCAGAGCTTACTCAAACTTATGTCCGTTGAGTCGGTGATGCCATCCAATCATCTCATCCTCTGTCGTCCCCTTCCCCTCCTGCCTTCAATCTTTCCCAGAATCAGGGTTTTTTCTAGTGAGTCAGTTCTTCCCATCAGGTGGCCAAAGTATTGGAGCTTCAGCTTCAGCATCAGTCCTTCCAATGAATATTCAGGACTGATTTCCTTTAGGATTGACTTTACTTTGAGATTATTGGGATATTAAATGATTCTTAGAGAAAGAGACACTTCTTACATCTCAAACGTTGAAGCTGAAGATTTAGGACAGAAAAAAAAAGGCATTTTACAATTTTATGAAAATAGTATCCTTTAAGCAAAAAGAGTAGAAATGAGACTAGAAAGACTTAGGGGATAATTGTGGTTTTCCCTGGTGGCTCAGATAGTAAAGAAATCTGCCTACAAAGCAAGAGAACCAGCTTCGGTTCCTGGGTCAGGAGGACCCTCTGAAGAAGGAAACAGCAACCCACTCCAGTATTCTGGCCTGGAGAATTCCATGGACAGAGGAACCTGGCAGACTACAGTCCACGGGGTTGCAAAGAGTCAGACATGGCTGATCAACTTTCACTTCTTTTCAGGGGATAGTAATCACCGGAAATGAGAATAAACTGCCGATTTAGAATAGAAGTGACAGGAAGAAGAGGGAGGCAGGGAAAAATTAGCAGAAGTAGTGAGTCAGAGATGGGGAAATCAGTCCCTGTTAGTTCTGCTAAGCTTTATTTTTTTCCAGAAAGTTATGTGTACAGGGGGCTTCACCAGTGCTCAGTGGTAAAGAATCCTCCCGCAATGCAGGAAATGTGGGTTCGATCCCTGGGTCAGGAATATCCCCTGGAGGAGGAAATGGCAACCCACTTCAGTACTCTTTCCTGGAGAATCCCGTGGACAGAGGAGCCTGGCTGGCTACAGCCCATAGAGTCTCAAAGAGTTGGACATGACTGAAGCAACTTTGCATGCACATGTCTACAGAAAAGTGAAGTGAAGTCGCTCAGTCGTGTCCAACTCTTTGCCCAACTCTTTGGAATAGTCCAATTCCATGGACTATCCATATCCAGGCCAGAATACTGGAGTGCGTTGCCATTTCCTTCTCCAATGTCTACAGAAGGGCACTCTATATTGACTAATTAAAAGACGTGCTGTTCTCTTCCAGGAAACTCGCCAAATCCACACTGGTGCTGGTCCTGGTCTTTGGTGTGCATTACATCGTGTTCGTGTGTCTGCCCCATTCCTTTGCGGGGCTGGGGTGGGAGATTCGGATGCACTGTGAGCTCTTTTTCAACTCCTTTCAGGTAGAGAGTGCCATCTAGTAATGTGATTCCTATATTTTGCTCTCCTCTCCACCCCCGCTCCTCTAACCCCCTCTGATGCTGCCAAATTGCAAGGTCATGTCTCTGCCTCTTCTCTGACTTTCATGCACCACCCATCCGTCTCCCAAGGGCCAGGAAAGGGACTGTTTTCTGGCACCTGTGCTTTTCTATCCTGAGGAGGTCAGGTTAACCTCTTACCACAGCAGGAGCCTGGGCTTTGAGACAAGAAAGCATATTGCTGTAACATATGTGACACCTTTGGAGCAGGAATCTGTGTGTGTATATGGAAGGTCAATGAAAACAAAAGACAGGATAGGCAGGTGAGAGGAAAAAAGGGAAGGGGAGACAAGAAAGAGGAAGAGGTTGCTTCCATACATTTGATCTCAGTACAAAACACGATACCATCATCCCTCACATGGATGGCTAAACACACCTCCTAACTCTTCTTCCTGCTACTCATTTGCTGCCACCTCCTGGCCTTCAACCTAGTCTTCATAGAATAGTCTGAAGACTCTTAAAGATAAATCTGACCACGTCACTTATCAGCTGAACACATCCAGAGGCTTCTCATTGCAGTCAGAATGAAATCCAAACACTGTTTGCTTGTGTGCACAGCCCTACGTTGCAGGGATCCTGCCCAGCTGTGACCTCATCTCCCTAAGGTCCATGCTGCCCACTAAGTCTGAGCCACACTAGCTCATCCACAGTTTCTGTTCCTCAGGTTCACTTCTGCCTCAGGGGCAGTACTTGCTGTTTTCTCTGCCTGGAATGCTCTTCCCTCTAATATTCATATGGCCTGGCTTCTTCTCATTCAAATCAGCTTAAATGTCACCCTCTCAGAGAGGTCTTCATCGAGTTCCCCCTCTGATAGATCTTCTCCACTCTTCTCTTCCACCACCACTTGTTTTGCCTGAATAGTCTTTATCTCATCATTTTACGATTTTCTCCTGTGGCTATTTGTTTATATTTTATTCATCTGTATTCTCTTCCAGAATATAAGCTGCAAGAGAACAGGGACCTTATCTGTGTTGATTAAATTGTTTATCTCTGTAACACTGAGCATTTCACAGTGTATAAAGTCAACAAATATTTTTGAATGAGTGGGGAAAAAAAAGTTTGTGTTTTCACTATAATATACCCTACGCCTATAGTTGCCAACATTCACAGTGTATAAATTTCACTTACCAGCTAGGGGATGTTCTGTGATTCTGAGTGGCAAACATGAAATTAACATGATAAAAATCAGTTATTCATGTGTCCTGGAGTATTTTATTTATTTATTTGGTTAATTTGACACCAAGGAAAGATCTCAGACAACTTTCATGTATATTTAAGGATTTGGAAATATTAGGAGAGAATAACTTGTATAATTTTCTGGAGGAATCATTTAAAAAAACCCTGTTTTTCAAAATATGCATTTTGACACAAGATGCTTTAGTGCTCTGATCTTCATAATTAAAATTAATTAATTAAAACATTCTATTTTCTCCTCCAGGGTTTCTTTGTGTCTATCATCTACTGCTATTGCAATGGAGAGGTAAGTCTGAAGGACCCCAGACCTCCTGTAGGTTTAACTCTGAGTATAAATGGCTATCACAATATGACCTGAATCTCTTTGGAATCCCCAGGGGTTACAGGAAAGAATGGGCAGGGAGAAAGGAGATATAAATTGTTTTGAGAAAGCGAGAATTGATGTAAATAAGCCAAGGTCTTCCTCTTCCAGCACTTTTCAATGTCAATTCAGTTGCAGACCTTGATGTCAGAAACCCAATTTGTTGGAATGCAAATTGATACTTGGAAGGACAGTGAACATCATATTCCAGTCAGTGCTTCAACTTACATTTAATTTCAAGTTCTATAAAAAAATCAAATATAACTCTCTGGGAATAACCCATTAGAACATTGTGACATTTTTTAAACTACCAGATGGTGATGGGACAATTTCAGTTCATTTAGGAGAGAAAGAATGGTACAAATCTTCTAGGTGACATCAGCTTATCAGGTGTCTACTGCTTCCCATGGAACTTTCAAAAAGCTCCCTTCTGGAAAGTTGCAGTAGCAGAACTGAATCTTCAGCAGCAAGAATGGAAACGAGAGCCCTACCCTGCTAAGAATGCCCTTGCAGTGCCCACTTTTCATAGTCCAGTCCTCCTCCCGGTTTCTCTCCTTCATTATGCTTGTGCAGAGTGATAGGTTAATCATTATGCTTGTGCAGAGTGATAGATTAACAGTTCCATTTACAGATAAGCAGCTTCCGTGCCCTTCCACAGCCTCAGCTGGCACTGTGTATCCATATTGTTCCTCCAACGCAGACCCCTCTTTTTCCTCTCCCATGAGTCACACATTTATACTGGCTGCATGTCAACTTCTATTAAAGCACTAACCTTGGACAAATCTTTTTGCCTCTCTGTAAGCCTGTTTGCTCATCTCCAGTAATAACACCTCTCAGGAAGAGACTGAGAGAGAATACACAGTTGACCCTTGAACAACACAGGTTTGAACTGTGTTGTTACTTATACATTTTCACTATATATGCACTACAGTACCGCACCATCTGGGGTTGGTTGAGTCCACCCGTGTGAAACTCCAGATATAGGCTAACTGAGAATTCATAGGGAATTTTTCAGCTGCAGGTGTTGGGGACCCCTAATCCCTGCATTATTGAAGTGTCAACTGTATATATAAAGTCCCTGGTACACAGTGGAAATTTAGTGATTATTACTATCAATGAAGTCAGGGCACACATCCATCCAGTAAGGTTGCAGGGCCTCTGAAGGTTTTTGATGCCTGAAATGGTCCTTGTGGTGTTTAGGTTCAGTCTGAGGTGAAGAAGTTGTGGAGTCGGTGGAATCTCTCCGTGGACTGGAAAAGGACGCCCCCGTGCGGCGGCCACAGATACGGCTCCGTGCTCACCACGTTGACGCACAGCACCAGCAGTCAGTCGCAGATGGCGGCCAGCACGCGCATGGGGCTCATCTCAGGCAAAGCACCCAGGAAGGCCAGCCGACAGCCCGACAACCACATGACTTTACCTGGCTACGTCTGGAGTAACTCAGAGCAGGACTGCCTACCACAATTGATCCATGAAGAGACCAAGGAAAGTGGCGGGAGGCAGGGAGATGAGATTATAATGGAGGAGTCTTCCAGGCCGTTAGAATTTAGCACAGGCCTGGAAGGAAGCAAAGGAGAAACCGAGGATGCTCTGTGAATCCATATCTGTGTCTTTGAAGAGCTGATTCATCTCGTTGTGTTAGAGGAGCTTGGCCTGTATCCTGCTGCTTAGCCCCAGAGCTGAGCAGTCAGGGCTCCAGTGTTCACAGCCCATTTTCAGGCGCCATGAATTGGCTCCTGTAAATACTAAAGCCACAAAACGAGAAAGTCAGTGGAGCAGTTTATTACCATATTTTGGCATCAAATTCTTTTCTGAATTAATGTACAGTACTTGCTCTGTGATGTTCATTCTTCTGCTCCTTTTGGGTAGAGAAACATTTCAGTTGCTTGGTTCTAGTTTTCTCTTGTAAATATCACTCTAAATATGATAGAGATCATTTGGTATGTGACATTTGCCTTTAAACAAATCAGTGTTCTCTTTTCCACTTTAAGGGACTTCTATCATTCCATTCATTTTGTCAGTGCATAGCAACAATTAGGGTCTAAAAATGTACATTGAAAGATTAAAGATCGCAGAACAAGTACACACTGGAAGATACGTTGTCTGGATTTTGTTAAAACAATAAATGTGTGAGAAACTTGTTTCATTCTAGGAAAAAGGGAAATTATTCAAAAAAGAATATTGCACATATTCCTTCTTTTGAATGTCCCCTCTGTGACCAGCCAGATCTCAAGTCTTCACTCTCTTGTAAACCTTAACACTCTTGTAAACCTTAACACAAGGTTTTCTTGGTCAGTGAGCTTATGTCTGCAAACAGATTTTGTTTGTAATCATTTATAGTGATGGTCACACTGAATTTATTATTTTTTCTTTGTTCTATTACTGTATTCCAAATGGCATGTGGGATAAATTAAAGTTTGTTTTAAAAATACATTTTGAGTCACTTTTTAAAATGTTCTTTTAGCATCTAACTTTGTTTATAGGAACCAGTCAAATGTCCCTTCTTCAAATCTACAGAGATCAGCATGTAGCCCCAGAACTTCACTGAGCTTGACAAGTCAGTATATTGTGGCAGTGAAATATTTATTGTGTGCATGTTGGGTACACATATCCTGCTAGGTTTTTACACACATTGACTTATTTAATCCTCACCACAAAGTTTATGGAGTAAGTCTTATCACTGTCCCCCTTTTTACAAATGACTGTGACTCATGGAGGTAGATTGACTTGCCCAAAGTCACACAACAAGTGATTGAGAGAACATGGTTTCAGACCCAGATCTACTGACTTTAAGCATCTTTTTCTGTCCCTGTTGACCATCTGCATATCTTCTTTGGAGAAATGTCTGTTTAGGTCCTCTGCCCATTTTTTTTTTTTTGATTGATTGTTTATTTTCTGATACTGAGCTGTCTGAGCTGTTTGCATATTTTAGAAATTAATCCCTTGTCGATCAAATCCTTCACAAATATTTTTCCTCATTCTGTAGGTTGTCTTTTTGCTATGGTTGTCTGTGCTGTGCAAAAACTTTTATGTTTGATTAGGTCCAATTTGTTTATTTTTGTTTTTGTTTCTATTGCTCTAAGAGAAAGATCAAAAGAAAAAAAAATTACTGTGATTTTTGTCAAAGAGTGTCCTGCCTATGCCTTCCTCTAGGAGTTTAATATTATCTGGTTTCACATTTAAGTCTTTAATCCATTTTGAGTTTATTTTTTATAATAGTGTTTGAGAATGTTCTAATTTCATTCTTTTATGTGTAGCTGTCTAGTCTTCCCAGCACCACTTATTAAAGAGACTATCTTTTCTCTATTGTACATTCTTGTCTTGTCATGGATTAATTAACCATAAGTATGTGGGTTTATTTCTTGGATTACTATCATATTCCATTGATCTATGTGTATGTTTTTGTATCAGTTCTATACTGTTTTGATTATTGTAGCTTTATAGTATAGTCTGAAGTCAGGGATTATGATTCCTCCAGTTCTGTTCTTTCTCAAGATTGTTTTGTCTAGTTGGGGTCTTTTTTGTCTCTATACAAATTTAAAGTTTTTTTTGTTCTGGTTCTGTGAAAAATACCATTGGTAATTTGATAGGGATTGCATTGAATCTGTAGGTTTTCTTGGGTCATATAGTCATTAGAACTCACTTGCTTACCAGCAGTTATTTTTATAAATATAAATATTTATATGGTTGAGTTTATTAAAAGACATTCTTATCTTTTCTAGTTATTAAGTATTTCGCCCATGAGTTGGATTTCAGTCTTTTTCTTTCTTTAGGCCTGCTCTGTCTGTGTCCTTCACTCTTGAACCCTCTCCTGAGACAAACAGAGAAGCAATTTCTTCCAGGAAGTTCAATTCTGAATGGATGGTCAGTTTAGAAATAACATATACAAAGAATTATATATATATATATATACACACCCTGGCTTTATTTTCGGTACTAAGCTCAGTATTTTCAGTATATTTTATCATATAGTCTTCATTATACACTGTGATGCAGTTATCACCATCTCAAAAGTGTTATGATAATCAGAAGTAAAACAATTTGCTCAAAATCACAGTGGCTGAGCCAAGATTTGAACCCAGTTCACTTTAACTCTAAAATTCTTGATTGTTCTCTCACCCATGTGACCCTTTAAAATTTTATTTATCAAGAGCCTAGTGGTATGCCAAGTCAATGAGGAAATAATAATTATTAATAATTCCAACTATTTTGATGGTAGAATTACCAATAATCAAGGACATGTAAAAAAATAATATGACAATAGTTTTTGATAAAAGCATTAAAAAAAGTTATTTATTTGCTTATTTAATTTTATTTTTGGCTGTGCTAGGTCTTCATTGCCACATGGGCATTTCTCTAGTTTGAAGAGCAGGGGCTACTCTCTAGTTGCGGTACCTGGGCTTCTCACTGTGGGGGCTTCTCTTGTTGCAGAGCACGGGCTCCAGGGTGCTTGGGCTTCAGTAATCGCAGCACATGGGCTCAGGAGTTGCAGCTCTCTAGAGCACAGGCTCAGTAGTTGTGGTGCACGGGCTTAGTTGCTCCAAGGCATGTGGGATATTTTTGGACCAGGGATCAAACCAATGTCTTCTGCATTGGCAGGTGGATTCTCTACTACTGAGCCACCAGGGAAGCCCAGAACATTTTTATTAACCAATATATCATGACCATCAAAATGAAAAATAGCTTTTTAGTTTATGCTGTTTTTAAAATTTCACCCAAAATATCTAACTCAAGTTTATAAAGATCTAAATCCCATTTTTTTTTTTTAAGAATGTACACATACTTTACTGACAGTTGGTATGTAAAGGAGTATTTTGTTAACATTTTTATTTGATGTATAGTAAATGTGGTCATGTTTTCATTATGAATAGTAAGGGGGGATAAAAAAAGAAAAGATCATATAATTAAAGGCACAAATGTGGATGAGTTTCTTTGAAAGCACCGACTCCTAAGGAATCTGGTCATTCTTTACCAGTTAACATGCAGTGCACCAATCTTTTCATATGATCTGGTTCTTAGTGACTTATTTTACAAATGAAATCAGTTTTCTAACAGAGGAAGTCTGCAAATCATGTTTTATTTCGAATTCTTCAATCCTGGAGAAATAATAGGTGCTCTTATTATAAAGTATTAAGTGCAACATCAAAGACTTACATTTATTACAGGTAATGTAGTTTCAGTAAATATGTAGAGGAGAATCTGCATCCCATGATGTATTACATTTCTGAACAAAGTATTTTTAAACATAGGGAACATTACTTTTCTATTTGACGCATGGATTTCCAAGCCATTATGTAAGTGTTGTTATTCTGTGTATACAGGTACCATGTCTTGATAACCTCTAAATCCTGTTCTTAGGCTGCCTTAGGAGACTGTGGAAATTTTGCCTATCTCTTGTTGCAGAAATGGCTTTGAACAACTTTGCCTTTAGATTACTCATCTTTTTGGCACTTAAAGACAACCTTTATGTGGGGTTTCCATTTTTTCACTGATAAAATGGTTGTCAGAGGAGGCCTTAGAATAGCTGAGAAAAGAAAAGACATGAAAGGCAAAGGAGAAAAGGAAAGATATATCCATTTGAATGCAGAGTTCCAAAGAATACCAAGGAAAGATAAGAAAGCCTTCCTCAGTGAAGTGCAAAGAAATAGAGGAAAACAATAGAATGGGAAAGACTGGAGATCTCTTCAAGAAAATCAGATATACCAAGGGAACATTTCATGCAGAGATGAGCTCAATAAAAGACAGAAATGGTAGGGACCTAACAGAAGCAGAAACTATTAAGAAGAGGAGGCAAGAATACACAGAAGAACTGTACAAAAAAGATCTTCACAACTCAGATAATCCCGATGGTGTGATCACTCACCTAGAGCCAGACATCCTGGAATGTGAAGTCAAAGTGGGCCTTAGGAAGCATCACTATGAACAAAGGTAGTGGAGGTGATGGAATTCCAGTTGAGCTATTTGAAATCCTGAAAGATGATGCTGTGAAAGTGCTGCACTCAATATGCCAGGAAATTTGGAAAACTCAGCAGTGGCCACAGGACTGGAAAAGGTCAGTTTTCATTCCCATCACAAAGAAAGGCAATGCCAAAGAATGTTCAAACTACCACACAATTGCACTCACCTCACATGCTAGCAAAGTAATGCTCAGAATTTTCCAGCTAGGCTTCAACAGGACATGAACCATGAATTTCCAGATTTTCAAGCTAGATTTAGAAAAAGCAGAGGAACCAGAGGTCAAATTGCCAACATCCACTGGGTCATCGAAAAAGCAAGAGAGTTCCAGAAAAACATCTACTTCTGCTTTATTGACTACTCCAAAACCTCTGAGGATCACAATAAACTGTGGAAAATTCTTAAAGAGATGGGTATACCAGATCACCTTACCTGCCTCCTGAGAAATCTGTATGCAGGTCAAGAAGCAACAGTTAGAACTGGACATGGAACAATAGACTGGTTCCAAAATGGGAAAGGAGTATGTCAAGGCTGTATATTGTCACCCTGCTTATTTAACTTCTATGAAGAGTACATCATGAGAAACACTGGGCTGGCTGAAGCACAAGCTGGAATCAAGATTGCTGGGAGAAATACCAATAACCTCAGATATGCCACCTCAGATGACCATCAATAACCATCAGATGACACCACCCTTATGGCAGAAAGCAAAGAAACATTGAAGAGCCTCTTGATGAAAGTGAAAGAGAAGAGTGAAAAAGCTGGCTTAAAACTCAACATTAATGGCATCTGGTCCCATCACTTCAGGGCAAATAGATGGGGAAACAATGGAAACAGTGAGAGACTTTATTTTTTGGGCTCCAAAATCACTGAAGATGATGACTGCAGCCATGAAATTAAAAGACGCTTGTTCCTTGGAAGAAAAGTTATGACCAACCTAGACAGCATATTAAAAAATAGAGACATTACTTTGCCAACAAAGGTCCGTTTAGTCAAAGCCATGGTTTTTCCAGTAGTCATGTATGGATGTGAGAGTTGGACTATAAAGAAAGCTGAACACTGAAGAACTAAGGTCCATTTAGTCAAAGCCATGGTTTTTCCAGCAGTCATTTATGGATGTGAGAGTTGGACTATAAAGAAAGCTGAGCACTGAAGAACTGATTCTTTTGAACTGCAATGTTGGAGAAGACTCTTCAGAGTCCCTTGGACTGCAAGGAGATCCAGCCAGTCCATTCTAAAGCTACCAACGGTATTCTTCACAGAGCTAGAACAAATAATTTCACAATTTGTATGGAAATACAAAAAACCTCAAATAGCCAAAGCTATCTTGAGAAAGAAGAATGGAACTGGAGGAAGCAACCTACCTGACTTCGGGCTCTACTACAAAGCCACAGTCATCAAGACAGTATGGTACTGGCACAAAGACAGAAATATAGATCAATGGAACAAAATAGAAAGCCCAGAGATAAATCCACGCACATATGGACACCTTATCTTTGACAAAGGAGGCAAGAATATACAATGGATTAAAGACAATCTCTTTAACAAGTGGTGCTGGGAAAACTGGTCAACCACTTGTAAAAGAATGAAATTAGAACACTTTCTAACACCATACACAAAAATAAACTCAAAATGGATTAAAGACAATCTCTTTAACAAGTGGTGCTGGGAAAACTGGTCAACCACTTGTAAAAGAATGAAATTAGAACACTTTCTAACACCATACACAAAAATAAACTCAAAATGGATTAAAGACAATCTCTTTAACAAGTGGTGCTGGGAAAACTGGTCAACCACTTGTAAAAGAATGAAATTAGAACACTTTCTAACACCATACACAAAAATAAACTCAAAATGGATTAAAGACAATCTCTTTAACAAGTGGTGCTGGGAAAACTGGTCAACCACTTGTAAAAGAATGAAATTAGAACACTTTCTAACACCATACACAAAAATAAACTCAAAATGGATTAAAGATCTCAACGTAAGACCAGAAACTATAAAACTCCTAGAGGAGAACACAGGCAAAACACTCTCCGACATACATCACAGCAGGATCCTCTATGACCCATTCAATGCATGAGACAGGGCACTCAGGGCCAGTGCACTGGGATGACCCTGAGGGATAGGACGGGGAGGGAGGTGGAATGGAGGTTCAGGTTGGGGAACACACGTACACCCATGGCTGATTCATGTCAATGTATGGCAAAAACCACTATAATATTGTAAAGTAATTAGCGTCCAATTAAAATAAATTAATTTTTAAAAAAGAAAAAAATAAAAGCAAAAATAAACAAATGGGACCTAATTAACCTTAAAAGCTTCTGCACAACAAAGGAAACTATTAGCAAGGTGAAAAGGCAGCCTTCAGAATGGGAGAAAATAATAGCAAATGAAGCAACTGACAAACAACTAATCTCAAAAATATACAAGCAACTCCTACAGCTCAACTCCAGAAAATAAATGACCCAATCAAAAAAATGGGCCAAAGAACTAAATAGACATTTCTCCAAAGAAGACATACAGATGGCTAACAAACACATGAAAAGATGCTCAACATCACTCATTATCAGAGAAATGCAAATCAAAACCACTATGAGGTACCATTTCACGCCAGTCAGAATGGCTGCGATCCAAAAGTCTACAAGCAATAAATGCTGGAGAGGGTGTGGAAAAAAGGGAACCCTCTTACACTGTTGGTGGGAATGCAAACTAGTACAGCCACTATGGAGAACAGTGTGGAGATTCCTTAAGGAAACTGGAAATAGAACTGCCTTATGATCCAGCAATCGCACTGCTGGGCATACACACTGAGGAAACCAGAAGGGAAAGAGACACGTGTACCCCAGTGTTCATTGCAGCACTGTTTATAATAGCCAGGACATGGAAGCAACCTAGATGCCCATCAGCAGATGAATGGATAAGAAAGTGGTGGTACATATACACAATGGAGTATTACTCAGCCATTAAAAAGAATACATTTGAATCAGTTCTAATGAGGTGGATGAAACTGGAGCCTATTATACAGAGTGAAGTAAGCCAGAAAGAAAAACACCAATACAGTATACTAACACATATATATGGAATTTAGAAAGATGGTAACAATAACCCTGTGTACGAGACAGCAAAAGAGACACTGATGTATAGAACAGTCTTATGGACTCTGTGGGAGAGGGAGAGGGTGGGAAGATTTGGGAGAATGGCATTGAAACATGTATAATATCATGTATGAAACGAGTTGCCAGTCCAGGTTCGATGCACGATACTGGATGCTTGGGGCTGGTGCACTGGGACAACCCAGAGGGATGGTATGGGGAGGGAGGTGGGAGGAGGGTTCAGGATGGGGAACACATGTATACCCGTGGCGGATTCATTTCAATATTTGGCAAAACTAATACAATACTGTAAAGTTTAAAAATAAAATAAAATTAAAAAAATAAAAAACAAACAAAAAAAGGAAATCAGTCCTGAATATTCATTGGAAGGATTGATACTGAAGGTGAAACTCCAATACTTTGGCCACCTGCTGTGAAGAACTGATTCATTTGAAAAGACCCTGATGCTGGGCAAGATTAAAGGCAGGAGGAGGAGGGGACGACAGAGAATGAGACGGTTGGATGGCATCACCGACTCGATGGACATGAGTTTGAGTAAGCTGCGGGAGTTGGTAATGGACAGGGAAGCCTGGCGTACTGCAGTCCATGGGGTCGCAGAGAGTCGGATGAGACTGTTCGGCTGAACTGATCTGAACTGAGAAGTCATTTATAATTGGTGCAGAGACAAGAAAAATGGTAAATGTCCTTCTCTCTCACTGATTCTTAATTTAATGATGTTCGTATTTAAATTCAACCCCAACTTAGACCCTTAATCTCTTCTTAAACCACATTTCATTTGGGGAGCTTATGTGGCTCATTTGGTTAATGATTAAAATGGCTAAATAGGAAAACATTTAGTAAATGAAGCTCTGAGTTTGTGTAACATTTTCTTTTCACCATTTTAGCACATACAGCAGATTCCTAATGACCAAAGGCTTTTCCAAAGTCTGATTTTGACCTCCTCAGAGCCTGGCAACAGAGATCAGTGCCTCAGAAAAATGCCAACCCGAGCAGGCAAGAGTCAGGCACCCCCAATTCAGCTTAATTGAGGGGCAGTGGAGGCACTCCCAATTCCATCCCAACTGGCAACCAGAACATCTAACATTTTAAAAACCACTGTAATGTGAAAAGAATGCTTCAACAATTCTTTAAAATAAAAATGGCAACGTATAATTTAATCTTGCTGGATCTTGTTCTGGGGTCTGACTATGGGCAGAATAAACCAAGAAAATTTTCAAAGGCTATTTTCACACACTAAGAAAAGGACTCCTTAGAATAGGACTTCTTAAGCAAGTGCTATTTCCCTGGAAAATTTCATTTTGCCTCAATTTAGTCATGAGAAAACAGATAAACCTTGGTTGGGGATATTTTACAGCATATTTGGCTAGTACTTCTCAAGACTGTCAAGGTCAGGAAAAGAGAACAGACCAAGGAAACTGTCACAATCAGATGGTGCAGAGAGACAGGACAACTAAATGCAAGGTGTCAACCCTGAATGGGATCATGGAACAGAAAGAAGAGATTAATGTCAAAACTGGTAAAATCCAGACAAAGTTTGGAGTTTTGTTAATAGTAAATGTGCCAGTGTTAGTGCCTGAGGCTTGACAAGTGTACAATGGTAATATAAAGTGTTAACAAAGAGGGAAACCCAATGTGAGGTGAGGGGTGTACTGGAATTCTGTGTACTTATTTTTGCAACGTTTCTATAAATACAAAACCATTTGAAAAGAAAAGTCTTTAAAAAAATCTCATTTTAGCAAGTTAGGAATAAATGTAAGAAATCAGTATAAACACCATAGTCTAATTTCCATTAAATTTATAAAGACAAGTTGACATATAACAAAAATCACACACCAGGATCCTTTGGCTCATTTATATATATATCTGTGTTGTGCTGTGTGCTGTGCTTAGTCACTCCATCCTGTCTGACTCTTTCTGTCAGGCTCCTCTGTTTATGGGGATTTTCCAGGCAAGAATAATGGAGTGGGTAGCTGTTCCCTTCTCCAGGGGATCTTCCCAACCCAGGGATCAAACCCAGGTCTCCTGGATTGCAGGCAGATTCTTTACCATCTGAACCACCAGGGAAGCCCAAGAATACCAAAATGGGTAGCCTATCCCTTCTCTAGGGGATCTTCCCGACCCAGGAATTGAACCAGGTTCTCCCGCATCACAGGTAGATTCTTTACCAGCTGAGCCACCCAGGAAGCCCACAAATATATCTAGTTTTAATTAAAGAAATTTGAGGAGAATTTTCACTTTTATGAAAAAAGGCAAAAAGCAAAGATAGCATTCAGGCTTTGTTTTGTAGCCAGAGGCAGCATATACCCTGAGCAGTGAGAGTGGGACTGTCATGCTACTTCCTAGGGAATTACACTCAGCATTTCAGCATCAAGTTGCCAGCTTTGAATTGGATGCGAGCATTTGTGTTTTATTGCAATTTATTTCTTGCATCCCTTAGTAAGATATGTCCTAGGGAACATGCTTCCTTGTTTTACAGCACTTCAGCTTATAAAAACATTCTTCTTTTGGATAGTGAGGGGGAAACCTGTACCATATCTAGAGTGTAGAAGGCAGGCAGAAGTACTACTCAGTGAAGCTGGTTTGTTCAGTGTTGGGCATGCTGAATTTGAGAGCCCTTTAAGTAAGGTAGTCTGAGGATGGGAGAAGAAATCAAGAAGAAATTTCCTCTGAGGCAGAGAAATCACTGCCTGCCATGGCACTGGCAACCATTTCTCCAGAGCTTTGCAGGCTGTACCACTGAGACTTTGGTAAGTATTATCTGGTCTCAGCTCAAAGGAAAGAGTTGTGGTCCAGTAATTTAAGAGTGATAAAGGAAGGAATGAGCCTCAGTGGGGATGGCGATCTTGATCTCTCTCCCTGTGGAGGTCTTAGGGCAGAATGGTAGCCAGCACAATGGCTCAGTGGGTTAAGAATCTGCCTGCAAGGCAGGAGACACAAGAGACACAGGTTTGATCCCTAGGTTGGGAAGATCCCCTGGAGGAGGAAATGACAACCCATTCCTGTGTTCTTGCCTGAAAAATCCCCAAAGACAGAGGAGCCTGGCTGGCTACAGTCCAAAGGGTTGCAAAGAATCAGACATTACTGAGTGACTAAGCATGCAGGAGCTATAGAAATACTAATGAACAATGAAATGAATATTAAGTAATATAGACTCAACACTCCATTTTGTTTTCCTGATTCGGATCAAAAATAGCAGCATTGCATAAATCTAAATAACATTCAAATAAAATGATAGATTTGAATCTGGCTATGATGGATGGCAATTAAGGGATTCAAAGAAAGATATTGTGAAGAGTGTTTTGTGTTCACTGCCCCGTATCTGTTCTCTTTCATTCTGATAATAACAAAATCAGAATTTATATTATAAAATTGAAATAATATTTCAAATTTCCTCTGGGAAACCAACCCTACCCCATTCTCAGGCAGGTGACTTGGGTGGGATTGATGCCTCTTGTGACTCCCAGGAGTCATCTGTAAGGTTTTGATTAAGCAGCTTCTTTCTTCTGGCAGATAATCAGGTTGGTGACAAGGGCATAACCAAGAAAAAATAGGTTGGGCTCGTGGGGAAAAGCAACTCACTTGCTTACTAAAGTTGCCATTACACAGAACTTGGCAATGGAGCTGTCCCCAAAGAGACAAAGCTGACGCATGCATCCTCATGACACTGTTTTGTGGTAAGAATCTCTTCGGATAATGAGCAAGAAAGGCAAGCTTGGTGTACCTCCCCCAAGGAAAAAATCCTACTCCTTATTTTAACTCAGATGGATTTCCACTTCATTCACATATTAGTCATTCAACTAACACTTGGGTCGTTTATGTGCCAGGTTCTATGATAGATACAGCAAACAAAGGGGTGAAAAACGCAGACTTCCTATTGCAGAAGCTCTCACAGTTTTTGAGAGTTCTTTTCACCCACAAATTCTAGACTCTCATGCACTCTCCCAGTTCTGCTTTGACATCTCGGTGTCCCGAGTTTGAAGTCTACCTCCAGTCCCCACATTCATCGCCGGTTGAACCACGCACTGTCTTCCTACTCTGTGTCCCATCCCATCTCACTTTTCATGTGACTATCAGGCTTAAACATCCTTGCCTCTGAGCTCCCCACTTTCTGGACTCCCCACGTTCTGGGCTATAAGCAGTTTTCTAAAGTAAAGCTTTATGTGCTAGTAAGTGCATAAGTGTCCTCAAATTTGGTATATAATTTATTGTTGTCTTACCACATGCATGCTTGTTAATGTAAGTTTTTGCAGTGTATCTTAAAACTGCCTTGTTTGTAACAATAAATTCAAGAATTCTGTACAGAATCTAAGACTATTTTAATGATGTTGATGAAGGTTATATGCATATAAGGATTTCTATAAATTTTCTTAAAGCCAGACTGGCAGATAGGTGATAAGAAATAACTAGAGAAGGTTGCACACACAAAAATCTGCCATCTAAATTAGGAGACTCAGGAGTAGAAGCAATTTTTATCTTCGAGAAGATGCTTCACATATTAATAATAAACAGAATACTAGAAAGAAATTATAAAGGCAAATAAAATCATTTTCATTGGTAAATATTTATCAATAGTTATTTTACAGAAAACACTGAAGCAAGAATGACATTGGACTATTCAGTGGGCATAATTTTGTAACTATGAAAAAAATAACATTTGAAGGCAAAATGATGAGGAATCATGACAGCTTCAAATATTGAAAAGTTAGAAAGCTTAGACAGACCAAATTTTATTTCAGGCAGTCATTCAGAATGCTAAGACAGGTATTTCACATTGTGGTCCTAGTGGGAAAATGGATATAAATTTAATTAGCGTCACCTTATTTTTCCCCTTTATTATTTAATTTTCCTTAAGTTTCTAAGAAAATGTCATCAAATAGCAAGATGTATATAGATATATGACTATGAATTTTATGTATGTAGGTAGATATAGTTAATTAATAGCTTTTTAATTTAAATGCCACCTCCTTTATTCTTTTTTCCTTGTAGAAAGCATAAGAAAATGAAAGGCATGTCACAAACAGGCACATCACAATGAAAAATAGTGATGTTCAAAAGAAAGAAATAATATGTAACTCTCCAAAAGGCGATTAAGCATGAAATACAGCATATAATGAATCATGTAAATCATGAAACGTGAACTAAAGTTGGATAGCTACTGAGTTTGTGTATACATTAAAAATGTGCGTAAAGCTAGAAAAAAACAGAATGATAAACAAAAATATGCTGTCTCATAGCATGACCCATGTATACTATATCACTTCAGCTGTGTGGTCTATGCCTCTAAGATCATATGCTTCTTCTTGTGGTTTGCTTGGATGGGGGCATATTCTAATAGGATAAGGGAAGAATTCAGTGATTTGAACCTGCCCATTGCTTTTGGTAAATTAGTTTTTATAGGAGTACAGTTGCTTTGAGGTTCCCAGTTGGCTCAGTTGTAAAGAATCTGCCTGACAAGCAGGAGATGCAGGAGATGAGGTTTGATCCCTGGGTCAGGAAGATCCCCTGGAGAAGGAAATGACAACCTGCCCCAGTATTCTTGCCTGGAAAATCCCATGGACAGAGGAGCCTTTTGGGTTACAGTCCATGGGGTTGCAAAGCGCCAGACATGACTTAACAACTAAACAACGTAGTTGCTTTACAATGTTTGCTGTACGACAAAGTGAATCAGCTATACATATGCATCCATCCCCCTTTTTTCATTTCCTTCCCATTTAGGTCACTGCAGAGTATTGAGTAGAGTTCCCTGTGCTGTACAGTAGGTTCTCATTAGTTATCTATTTTGGGCTTCCCTGGTGGCTCAGACAGTAAAGAATCTACCTGCAATATGGGAGAACTGGGTTCAATCCCTGGGTTAGGAAGATACCCTGGAAAAGGGCATAGCAATCCACTCCAGTATTCTTGCCTGGAGAATCCCCACGGACAGTGGAGCCTGGCGGGCTACAATCCATGGGATTGCAAAGAGTTGAACATGACTGAGCAACTAAGCACACACACAGAGTTATCTATTTTATATGTAGTAGTGTATATATCGGAGACGGAAATGGCAACCCACTCCAGTTTATTCTTTCCTGGAAAATCCCATGGACAGAGGAGGCTGACAGCCTACAGTCCATGAGGTCGCAAAGAGTTGGCTGTGACTTAGTAACTAAACATCAAGTGTATATATGTCAACCCCTATCTCCCAATTCATCCTACTTCCCTTTGCCTCTTGGTATCCATAAGTTTGTTCTCTACATCTGTGTCTCTATTGTTGCTTTGCAGGTAAGTTTAAATCTCCCCCACTATAATAGGTACATTTTATTTTTAAAAAATTAGATGCACCTATTTTAAAGGTGCATTAAACTCTTTAAAATTTTTATACAATGTTAAAGGTTATTTCATATTTACAGTTATTACAAAATATTGACTATATTCCCCATGTTGCATTTATAATACATCCTTGAGCCTATCTTACACCCAATAGTTTTTATCTCCTAATTCCCATCCCTATATTGCCCCTTCCCCCTCACTGGTAACCATAGTTAATTGTCTGTGAGTCTGCTTCTTTTTTTGTCATTTTCACTAGTTGAATTTTTTTTAGATTCCACGTATAAGCAATAGCATACAGTATTTGCCTTTCTCTGTTGGACTTATTTCACTTAGCATAATGCCAAGTTCATGCATGTTGCTGCAAATGGCAAAATTTCATTCTTTTTTATGGCTGAGTAGTATTCTATTCTGTATATGTATACATACACCATATCTTCTTTATCCATTTATCTGTTGTTGGACTCTTAGGTTACCTCCATATCTTGGCAATTATAAAAAATGCTGCTGTAAACATTGTGGTACATGTATCTTTTTAGATTAGTGTTTTGGTTTGTTTTGCTATATACTTACCCCATATTCCACTACAGAGTGGGATTGCTGGGTCATATAGTATTTCTCTTCTTAGTTTTTAAAGAAACTTCCATACTGTTTTCCACAGTAGCTGCACCAATTTACATTCCCACCACGAGTGCACAAGGGTTCCCTTTTCTCCCCATCCCCACCAACATTTGTTATTTGTGTTCTTTTCAGTGAGAGCCATTCTGTCAGGTGTGGGGTAATATCTCATTGTAGTTTTGCATGCATTTCCCTGATTATTAGCTATGCTGAGCATCATTTCATGTGCCTGTTGGCCATCTGTGTTTCCTCTTTGGAAAAATATCTATTCAGTTCTTCTGCTCATTTTTTAAAATTGGGTTGTTTGTTTTTTTGATGTTGAGTTGTATGAGTTGTTTATATATGTTGGATATTAATCTCTTATCAGTCATATCATTGACTTATTTTATGCACATATTAATGTACCTATTTTAAGTACCTATTTTAAGTAGAGTGTACAGAGAGTTTTGATAAAAGCATATACCTGTGTACTACCACCACACTCATGAATATTTTTATCACCTCAGAAACTTCATTTGTGATCCTTCCCAGTCAATATTATGTCACTCAGGGAACCAGACAACCACTGATTTCCTTTCAGTTCCTAGAGATTAGGTGTACCTTTCTAGTATTTCATAAATGTAATCATATACCATGCAGATTTCTTTTGTTTAGTGTAATGCTTTTTGAGATTCATCTATGTTGCTAAGGTATAAGTAGTTTGTTCCTTTTATTGCTGGGTAGTATTTTATTGGATGAGTCTACAATAACCAAAAAATTTTTTTAAATCATTAAACCCCAGGTCATATAACTTTTCTCCTCCCATGTTGTCTTCCAGGAGTTATATACTTTTGCCTTTTACATATAAGTCAATGATCCATCCTGAGTTAATTTTTGTGAAGGGTGTAAGGTCTGTGTCTGGATTCATTTTTTTCTTCACATGTGGATGTCCGTTTGTTCCAGCACTTTTTGTTGAGAAGACTATTTTCACTTCATTGTATTGCCCATGGTCCTTGGTCACAGATCAGTTGTCTAGGTCTGTCTCTGGGCTTTTTATTCTGTTCCATTAACCTATTTGTGTATTCTTTCAGCAATACTGTTCTGTAAGTCTTAAATCAGGTTGCATCAGTCCTCTGACTTTCTTCTTTTTCAATACTGTTTTGGCTATTCTGGCTTTTGCCTTTCTTATGAACTTTAGAATTGGTTTGGCAACATCTACAACATAGCTTTCTGTGATTTTTATTGGGATTGCATTGAATCTATTGATCAAGTTGGGAAGAACGAACATCTTAACAATATTGAGTGTTTCTATCTATGGGCATGGAACATCTCTCCATTTATTTGGTTCTTTGATTTCTTTCCTCAGAGTTTTGTAGTTTTCCTTATATAAACCTTATTCAATCTTGGGTAGCATTTGCATTGATAGAAATCACATAAAATGTTAAAAAAAAACCAGAATCAGAGTAGTACTCTGGAAAAGGGGAAATTGACAGGATGTGGATATGAAAGATTTTTGGAGTGTTGTGGAAATGTTTTTATTCATGATAAGGGCATAGGTTACACAGGTCTTTACACTTGTTAAAATTGTACACATAAGATTTCTTTAAAACCTATTTGCTGGCTAAAGCACAAAATGATATATTGTAAGATTTATGACATTTGTGGAATTCTACTTCAAAAAATCTGTAAGAATGTGTTTTTTAAGAAAAATTTTCTGAACATTTGTTAAATATTTTATTTAGATTACCATATTCCACAACAGAGTTTCCAAGTAATTAAACCTCAGGTGAAACTTAGAAGTTGGCATAATTAGCAACTGTATCAGGTGCTTCTTAGGAGAAAGTGGCACACTTTGAGAAATAATGGAAAGAAAAAATTCCAAAGAGGGCTCCAGGGAAAGACGTATTACATTTCTAGTAGCTGGAAAGACCTTTCTGAGAGAAGTTGGATTTAAGATAGGCACTGTAGAATAGGAATATTAAAGTAAACAGCAAGCAGTTAGATACATTTTGTAGAGAAACAGCCCTCGCCTGAAAATTCCAAGTTGTGAGACTCCATCCACTTTATAAATTTCAGTCCTATTTGGTTTATAGCAAGTTAAAAAAGAACCAGGCTACTACTGACCCACATGTAACCATGGTAACTTTTTAAAAAGCATACTTTTCCTGAAAAGAAAGTAGCCGAAATGGCAATGTATTGTGTCTATTATCTGTTTTAAACATCTGAATGAAAACTAGTTGAAGAGAGGAATTGAATGTAGTGAGGCATGGAATTGCAAAACAAGAAAATACATGATAACATGGTTTGTCTGTACCAATCTCTCATACAACCTTCACTCAAAGGTAATAGACAAGATAAGGTGTGTTTTACTTTTTTCTTCAAATATACTGTCACAGCGATTGATTACTGGTAAGTTAGGTATTCCTCAGCGATCAATGCAAAGAAATAGAGGAAAACAACAGAATGGGAAAGACTAGAGATCTCTTCAAGAAAATTAGAGATACCAGGGGAACGTTTCATGCAAAGATGGACTCAATAAAGGACAGAAATGGTATGGACCTAACAGAAGCAGAAGATATTAAGAAGAGGTGGCAAGAATACACAGAAGAACTGTACAAAAAAGATCTTCATGACCCAGATAATCACGATGGTGTGATCACTCACCTAGAGCCAGATATCCTGGAATGTGAAGTCAAGTGGGCCTTAGAAAGCATCACTATGAACAAAGCTAGTGGAGGTGATGGAATTCCAGTTGAGCTATTTCAAATCCTGAAAGATGATGCTGTGAAAGTCCTGCACTCAATATGCCAGCAAATTTGGAAAACTCAGCAGTGGCCACAGGACTGGAAAAGGTCAGTTTTCATTCCAATTCCAAAGAAAGGCAATGCCAAAGAATGCTCAAACTACTGCACAATTGCACTCATCTCACAAGCTAGTAAAGTAATGCTCAACATTCTCCAAGCCAGGCTTTAGCAATACGTGAACCATGAACTTCCAGATGTTCAAGCTGGTTTTAGAAAAGGCAGAGGAACCAGAGACCAAATTGCCAACATCTGCTGGATCATGGAAAAAGCAAGAGAGTTCCAGAAAAGCATCTATTTCTGCTTTATTGACTATGCCAAAGCCTTTGACTGTGTGGATCACAATCAACTGTGGGAAATTCTGAAAGAGATGGGAATACCAGAACACCTGATCTGCCTCTTGAGAAACCTATATGCAGGTCAGGAAGCAACAGTTAGAACTGCACATGGAACAACAGACTGGTTCCAAATAGGAAAAGGAGTTCATCAAGGCTGTATATTGTCACCCTGCTTATTTAACTTCTATGCAGAGTACATCATGAGAAATGCTGGAGTGGAAGAAGCACAAGCTGGAATCAAGATTGCGGGGAGAAATATCAGTAACCTCAGATATGCAGATGACACCACCCTTATGGCAGAAAGTGAAGAGGAACTCAAAAGCCTCTTGATAAAAGTGAAAGAGGAGAGTGAAAAAGTTGGCTTAAAACTCAACATTCAGAAAACGAAGATCATGGCATCCAGTCCCATCACTTCATGGGAAATAGATGGGGAAACAGTGGAAACAGTGTCAGACTTAATTTTTTGGGCTCCAAAATCACTGCAGATGGTGATTGCAGCCATGAAATTAAAAGACGCTTATGCTTGGAAGAAAAGTTATGACCAACCTAGATAGCATATTGAAAAGCAGATGCATTACTTTGCCAACAAAGGTTCGTCTAGTCAAGGCTATGGTTTTTCCAGTGGTCATGTATGGATGTGAGAGTTGGACTGTGAAGAAAGCTGAGTGCCGAAGAATTGATGCTTTTGAACTGTGGTGTTGGAGAAGACTCTTGAGAGTCCCTTGGACTGCAGGGAGATCCAACCAGTCCATTCTGAAGGAGATCAGCCCTGGGATTTCTTTGGAAGGAATGATGCTAAAGCTGAAACTCCAGTACTTTGGCCACCTCATTCGAAGAGTTGACTCATTGGAAAAGACTCTGATGCTGGGAGGGATCGGGGGCAGGAGGAGAAGAGGACGACAGAGGATGAGATGGCTGGATGGCATCACTGACTCAATGGACGTGAGTCTGAGTGAACTCTGGGAGTTGGTGATGGACAGGGAGGCCTGGAGTGCTGTGATTCATGGGGTCGCAAAGAGTTGGACACGACTGGTCACCCATACATGACCACAGGAAAAACTATAGCCTTGACTAGACAAACCTTTGTTGGCAAAGTAATGTCTCTGCTTTTGAATATGCCGTCTAGGTTGGTCATAACTTTCCTTCCAAGGAGTAAGCGTCTTTTAATTTCATGGCTGCAGTCACCATCTGTAGTGATTTTGGAGCCCAGAAAAATAAAGTCTGACACTGTTTCCACTGTTTCCCCATCTATTTCCCATGAAGTGGTGGGACCGGATGCCATGATCTTCGTTTTCTGAATGTGGAGCTTTAAGCCAACTTTTTCACTCTCCACTTTCACTTTCGTCAAGAGGCCTTTGAGTTCCTCTTCACTTTCTGCCATAAGGGTGGTGTCATCTGCATATCTGAGATTACTGATATTTCTCCCCACAATCTTGATTCCAGTTTGTGTTTCTTCCAGTCCAGCGTTTCTCATAATGTACTCTGCATAGAAGTTAAATAAACAGAGTGACAACATACAGCCTTGATGAACTCCTTTTCCTATTTGGAACCAGTCTGTTGTTCCATGTGCAGTTCTAACTGTTGCTTCCTGATCTGCATACAAATTTCTCAAGAGGCAGATCAGGTGTTCTGGTATTCCCATCTCTTTCAGAATTTCCCACAGTTGATTGTGATCCACACAGTCAAAGGCTTTGGCATAGTCAATAAAGCAGAAATAGATGTTTTTCTGGAACTCTCTTGCTTTTTCTATGATCCAGCGGATGTTGGCAATTTGGTCTCTCGTTCCTCTGCCTTTTCTAAAACCAGCTTGAACATCAGGAAGTTCACGGTTCACATATTGCTGAAGCCTGGCTTGGAGAATTTTGAGCATTACTTTACTAGTGTGTGAGATGAGTGCAATTGTGCAGTAGTTTGAGCATTCTTTGGCATTGCCTTTCTTCGGGATTGGAATGAAAACTGATGTAAAATATATTTAAATATAGGAGATATGGCCAATGAGTGCCTCATCCAGAAAGTCCCTAAATCAGAAAGCTTGGAATGGGAAAATATTATTTTTCTATATGGAAAGGGAAAATGTTATTTTTATCATCTTTCTTTAATCTTGCGTTATTGGATCCTCTCACTGGGTTCAGAGTTCTACACTAGACATAAAAACTCATGGTTAATGGAACAGCTGCTGAGACATGAAATATTGCCTTAACATCATTGTTTACATGCATACCATTGGATCTTATCTATAGCTTGAATAAAGTATTTCTTTTGTAAACAATAAATAATATCGCTTATTTAGAAAGTACCTTGTACCAGGTGCTTTGTGTTTTACTCGTGTTAATTCTCACCACAGCTCCACTTTACCATAAGGAAATTGGTGCACACAAAGTGACCAGGTAGGATTTGAAATTCATTACACACAGGTTTGGCACAGGAAATAGAAACCCACTCCAGTATTCTTGCCTGGAAAATTGCATGGACAGAGGAGCCTGGTGGGCTACAGTCCATGGGGTCACAAAGAGTCAGAGACGACTGAGCAACTGAGCATGAATGCATGCATCCACAGGTTATTAATAATTTCACATAGATCATCGATATGCTATAATTGCTAATTCTGTATTTCAATGGGACTTCAACCAGAAAAGAAAGTACTAACTTCATTTAAGTGGAAGATATTCAGGGCTGGGATTCATAAGTCTTGTTCTAATTCAGCCCTGAAGCAAGCTGGTCATGTAGCTCCTGTAAGCTTGCAAGGTATTCTATTTTAAAACAGGTGAGCCAATATTCCAGCTTTCCATCTGAAATCTTTCATGCCTAAAAATATTTTATCTGGATAATATCAATCTTTCCATCTCCATTTAGAAAACAATTTGAGAAAATCCGAAACTTAGCAGTGTGTTTCTTTGTTCAGCTTTGTTAACATACTATGTCATGACTCCTAGGAAGACGAGTCCCACTGCACGCCCTGGTTTTTCACTACTGGTTACCACACTGGGGAACTGCTGGGTGGAGTAAGAGTTCTCCCGGAGCCCAGAGCAGGCATCCCTGTGCAGCACAATCTGCTGCACACCTGGCAGCAACCGAGGGCACTTTGAATCTGTCAGGCAGTGGCGATCATACAATAGCATTGGAGGTTGTAAATATTTGATTTGCTCGCCTGTAGTCATTAGTCTAGATTTTAGATTACCCAAGTGCTCCATATATAAATAATAATCAGACTTTTTGTCCGAAATTGTTTCCTTAAGGTAAAAATTAATAAAATGCAAATTTAATTAGAATATTTCTTGATACAAAGATCAATGATAGTGCTTAAGGTATGAATGTGATATTATTAGTGCATAGAATTGATACATTTTCTATTGAAGCAGTGAATCTGTTTTTTTGATATTAACATGTAGAAAAAGTGATTTCCTTTTGAAAACTCAAATACGGGGCCATCAAGATTCCATTTTGAAGCAAAGTGATCATGTTTAATATTAGGTTCAAGGGGATCAAGATAAGCTGAGTTTCCATCTCTGTTGAAAATTTGAGTAATACTTTCAATTAACTCTTTATTTGGTCCTTGGTTAACAAAAAAGCTTAGCATTTTGTAAATGGATTAATAAGACCACGCTATGTGTAATTACATGTGTTCTCTATTATAAATAAAACTGTTTGTCTTCTGGTATGGCTCTCCTCAGTAATATTTTGTTGGAAAAATGAAGGAATTCTCTAGTTTTTAAAAGCTTCATATTTTAAATGCTTGTTAAATCAAGGAAGAAAGTGATTTTAAAGTGTGAAGGAAAATGGACAGCCTCTCATGAAATTAGGGCACCTGGATGTAGGCTTTTAATGCTCCTTTTTCTAAACATCTGTCAATATTTTTATTTTTCTTCTTACTATCAATCAATCAATCAGCTAAAGAGATGATGCTATTCATCGTATCACTCTCGGCAGAAATTGCCTCACAAAGAGGAAGCTGTGATAGCATAAGAACTGGAAATATCCATGTTCAGCATACATCTCCAATATTCTATCATGCTCCTAAATGCATTTTTTCTAATGAGTGAAATTATCCAATAATTCAGTTTTTAGATCGTATTTACCTTTCTGTGTGTTGTTTTGTTTTTGTGCACTTTATCAATTTCTCTTCATGCAGGTGCAACAGTATTACTTCCCATTACTGTGGAAGTTGAAGAAATTAGAAAACATGTGTTCTAGTCAGCTGCTCCTCTCTTTCAGCAGGCATTTTGCCAAAAGGATAGGAATTATGCCAACATTTCTCCCAACTAACACCCACGTGGGCAAATACAGGCCTAATTTTGCTGTCAGTGGCACAGTTTGTTGCTCAAGCATGAATTGAAATGGTCACAACCCCTGGTACAGAAAACATTCTTTTACTTTGTATCACGGGGATAACTCCTCCACCTTAGCTGGTTGGTCTGCTTTAGAGTGGCTGTTCTCAAGGTGTGTTCTTAGGACTACCAGAGCATCCCCAAGACTTTACTCAGAGTCTGTGAGGTTCAGTTTCTTTCTACACACCAACAAAAAAACAACACATTCAACAAATTTGATATAAAAACAAATATGAAAATCCAGCTGTCTTCTGTTAAAGTAGACATTGAATAGATTTTACAAATATGTAAGATAATGCTACTCTCTTTTTTGAAAATATATAGTTATTTTTCATTAAAATGTTTACTATTTTACATATTATAGAGAATACATACACTACTTTCATTTTCAATGTCATAAATATTTTTAATGCAATAGTATTAATTTCTAGTATGATAAATATTGATGGATATAACTGAGACAAAAAAAAGTTCTTTTGGTTTCTCAATTTTTAACAGTGTAAAGGGATCCCCAAACCAAAAGGTTTGAGAACTGAATCTCTAGAGAATGTCTCCTACCAATTAAAGCAGAAGGAAAAACTATTTTTCTCTTTAAAATAAATATCTGAATAAACACACTTCTGGGTTTATTGGCTCATGCATATATTTTAAAATAGTCTCCATGGCCCTAAACAGTATAAAGTTTTGAGAATATCATTGTTAAAAATCAACAAATAAAAATATTTTGAACATAAGGTATATATTTTTATTCTAGTCTAACATAAACTGCTATGTAAGTTAAATTAAGACTAACATTTCCAAATTATTCCCTTGGTGTTATGTGAATCGCATAGTAAAATGTCATGAGTATCAGAATTATGACCCAGACCTATTTTAGCCTGCTGTCACTTCCACACTACTCTTATTCCTCATTTGCCACTGCTGGTGGCTGTTTCTTTACTGTGTTAGGCATCCAATTTCTTTTTTGAATCAAGTTACTTTTAAAAAAATCTGTTGCATGTTAGTCAGATTTGTTCCTTCTAAAGACTAGAAATATCCTCTAGAAAGATTTATGCTCAAATTTGTTGACCTTAAAATACAAAATATGGTAATGCACAGTAGGTTCAAAACTAATGCTTATTAAATGAATTGTGTGCTGTGTGCTTAGTGTCTCAGCTGTGTCTGACTCTTTTCAACCCCATGGACTGTAGCCTGCCAGGCTCGTTTGTCCACGGGAATTCTCCAGGCAAGAATGCTGTATTGGGTTTCCATGCCCTCCTCCAGGGGATCGTCCCAACGCAGTGATTGAACCCAGGTCTCCTGCATTGCAGGTGGATTCTTTACAACTGAGCCACTAGGGAAGTCCTTACCAAGTATTACAAAACTTACTTGTTGCAATTAGCATTACACTGAATAAACTACTAATTATTATCTTTTAGGGAAGATGCATGAACATTGATTTGTGTGACTAGATTGTTTTTGCAGTCTTCTTGCTTTCTAAACTTAATGGAAATTTGACTTTTCAGAAATTTGAGCTTTTTATTACTTCCCTCAAATTCAAATGATAACTTATGATTTCAAATTATAAGTTTGTATATATGCATCTGAGTCTGTGAGTGTTATTTTGTTTTCTGTGTTCCCTTTCTCAAGATACAAACTGGAAAACGTATCTGTGAAGTATTTATTTCATGAATTTTAAATAAGGTTATGGTGATACCATAGAGATTGGATGACTCAGTAAAACCAAATAGTTAGCAAAACTGTTCTTTGCTTAAAATCTTGGTAAAGTTGGCCAGGTCTAGACCAGTATAGAAAGACTCTCATTTTAAAGTCATCTCAAGGGGAAAAATTATTTTGGTTTAGGCAAGCTGATTATTTTTTTCTTTCAGAAGTATCTTCCAAAAAATAATTGTTCATTTTTCAAAACCATTTTGACACTGGATGTAGCCTACACAGAATTAAGAATAAAATGATTGGGTGTTAAACCTCAAACAGCAGGAGTGGGAACGTCTGGTCGAAGATGTGGCATAGAAAGTTCATGTGCATCCACAGTTCTGCCTAATTGGAAGCATTTTGAAAGTGAATTCAAGCTTGAAATCACAAGTCTGTGGTACAAGAAAGCAAAGCTAGTAGTTAAAGGAAGGGGAAGGGGGAAGATATAGAGAAAGAGAAATAAGCTGTACTAATGCACAGAGAGAAAAGTCATTCCTATCTCTTTAAAGTTACGTAAATCAGAATTTAAAGCAGTTTCATAAGCAGAAACTGAGACTTTTACCTGTCACTAATAAATTCTCTGATAAAAAAATGGCAGTGATTTTAGCATAGACATGAGAGATTAAAAGGAAGATCAGCAAAATTATCTGAAAGAAGAATATCAAGACAAATTCTTCACCCAGGTCATTCTTAGTGATATGGGATGTAAAGCCAATATGATTTGTGAGTATTCATATATAGTTGACTGATACCGTATACAATTTTATTGCATTTTATAAACTATTACCAATATTTCTCAATATCTTTTTCATTGTCAGCCCCATAGGAAGAAAAATTAAATTAAAATTTAATTTGTCCCTAATGGGAGAAATTGAATACTAAGGAGTAAGGTTTTGCTGATTAAAATTGAACTTTGGAGGGTTACAAACAATTGTAATATGTAAGATAAACTGGGCTCACCCCTACCAACTTTCACTCCTTTGGAGCAGTTATTCTCAGTTATTCAGTCGCTCAGTCCTGTTTGACTCTTTGCGACCCCATGAACTGCAGCATGCCAAGCCTCCCTGTCCATCACCAACTCCTGGGGTCCACCCAAACCCATGTCCATTGAGTCGGTGATGCCATCCAACCATCTCATCTTCTGTTGTCCCCTTCTCCTACTGCCCTCAATCTTTCCCAGCATCAGGGTTTTTTCAAATGAGTCAGCTCTTCACATCAGGTGACCAAAGTATTGGAGTTTCAGCTTCAACATCAGTCCTTCCAATGAACACCCAGGACTGTTCGCCTTCAGGATGGACTGGTTGGATCTCCTTGCAGTCCAAGGGACTCTCAAGAGTCTTCTCCAATACCACAGTTCAAAAGCATCAATTCTTCAGTGCTCAGCTTTTCTTTATAGTCCAACTCTCACATCCATACATGACCACTGGAAAAACCATAGCCTTGACTAGATGGACCTTTGTTAACAAAATGATATCTCTGGTTTTAATATGCTGTCTAAGTTGGTCATAACTTCCCTTCCAAGGAGTAAGCATTTTTTAATTTCATGGCTGCAATCACCATCTGCAGTGATTTTGGAGCCCAGAAAAATAAAATCTCTCACTGTTTCCACTCTTTCCCCATCTATTTGCCAAGAAGTGATGGGACTGGATGCCATGATCTTAGTTTTCTGAACGTTGAGCTTTAAGCCAACTTTTTCACTCTCCTCTTTCACTTTCATCAAGAGGCCCTTTAGTTCCCCTTCACTTTCTGCCATAAGGGTGGTGTCATCTGCATATCTGAGGTTATTGATATTTCTCCTGGCAATCTTGATTCCAGCTTGTGCTTCCTCCAGAGCAGCCTTTCTCATGATGTACTATGCATAGAAGTTAAATAAGCAGCATGACAATATACAGCCTTGACGTACTCCTTTTCCTATTTGGAACCAGTCTGTTGTTCCATGTCCAGTTCTAACTGTTGCTTCCTGACCTGCATATAGGTTTCTTAAGAGGCAGGTCAGGTGGTCTGGTATTCCCATCTCTTTCAGAATTTTCCACAGTTGATTATGATCCACACAGTCAAAGGCTTTGGCATAGTCAATAAAGCAGAAATAGATGTTTTTCTGGAACTCTCTTGCTTTTACGATGATCCAGCAGATATTGGCAATTTGGTCTCTGGTTCCTCTGCCTTTTTCTGGTATTAATCATTTCCAAATCCCCCCAATTTACAGATAAACGAAGTAAGATGACTTACCCTCTATAAACCTATTTTGTCACTCTTGCATGCGTGTATGCTAAGTTGCTTCAGTCATTCTGGGTTGTCATCTGATCCTCCAGGGAATTTTCCGGTCCACGAATCCAACCTGCATCTCTTAGGTTGCCTGCATTGAAAGGCAGGTTCCTTACCAGTAGCGCCGCCTGGAAGCCCTTTATCACTCTTTTTTTTTTTTTTTTTTTTTAAATTTCTTTTTTTTTTTTTTTTTTTTTTTTTTTTTTTTTAAGGGATTTGTTCTTTTTTTTTTAATTAATTTTATTTTATTTTTAAACTTTACATAATTGTATTAGTTTTGCCAAATATCAAAATGAATCCACCACAGGTATACATGTGTTCCCATCCTGAACCCTCCTCCCTCCTCCCTCCCCATACCATCCCTTTGGGTCGTCCCAGTGCACTAGCCCCAAGCATCCAGTATATCGCATTGAACCTGGACTGGCATCTCGTTTCATACATGATATTATACATGTTTCAATGCCATTCTCCCAAATCTTCCCACCCTCTCCCTCTCCCACAGAGTCCATAAGACTGTTCTATACGTCAGTGTCTCTTTTGCTGTCTCATATACAGGGTTATCGTTACCATCTTTCTAAATTCCATATATATGCGTTAGTATACTGTATTGGTGTTTTTCCTTCTCTTACTTACTTCACTCTGTATAATAGGCTCCAGTTTCATCCACCTCATTAGAACTGATTCAAATGTATTCTTTTTAATGGCTGAGTAATTCTCCATTGTGTATATGTACCACCACTTTCTTATCCATTCATCTGCTGATGGACATCTAGGTTGCTTCCATGTCCTGGCTATTATAAACAGTGCCACGATGAACATTGGGGTACACGTGTCTCTTTCCCTTCTGGTTTCCTCAGTGTGTATGCCCAGCAGTGGGATTGCTGGATCATAAGGCAGTTCTATTTCCAGTTTTTTAAGGAATCTCCACACTGTTCTCCATAGTGGCTGTACTAGTTTGCATTCCCACCAACAGTGTAAGAGGGTTCCCTTTTCTCCACGCCCTCTCCAGCATTTATTATTTGTAGACTTTTGGATCGCAGCCATTCTGACTGGTGTGAAATGGTACCTCATAGTGGTTTTGATTTGCATTTCTCTGATAATGAGTGATGTTGAGCATCTTTTCATGTGTTTGTTAGCCATCTGTATGTCTTCTTTGGAGAAATGTCTATTTAGATATTTGGCCCATTTTTTGATTGAGTCATTTATTTTTCTGGAGTTGAGCTGTAGGAGTTGCTTGTATATTTTTGAGATTAGTTGTTTGTCAGTTGCTTCATTTGCTATTATTTTCTCCCATTCTGAAGACTGTCTTTTCACCTTGCTAATAGTTTCCTTTGATGTGCAGAAGCTTTTAAGGTTAATTAGGTCCCATTTGTTTATTTTTGCTTTTATTTCCAATATTCTGGGAGGTGGGTCATAGAGGATCCTGCTGTGATGTATGTCAGAGAGTGTTTTGCCTATGTTCTCCTCTAGGAGTTTTATAGTTTCTGGTCTTACGTTGAGATCTTTAATCCATTTTGAGTTTATTTTTGTGTATGGTGTTAGAAAGTGTTCTAGTTTCATTCTTTTACAAGTGGTTGACCAGATTTCCCAGCACCACTTGTTAAAGAGATTGTCTTTAATCCATTGTATTTTCTTGCCTCCTTTGTCAAAGATAAGGTGTCCATATGTGCGTGGATTTATCTCTGGGCTTTCTATTTTGTTCCATTGATCTATATTTCTGTCTTTGTGCCAGTACCATACTGTCTTGATAACTGTGGCTTTGTAGTAGAGCCTGAAGTCAGGTAGGTTGATTCCTCCAGTTCCATTTTTTCTTTCTCAAGATCGCTTTGGCTATTCGAGGTTTTTTGTATTTCCATACAAATTGTGAAATTATTTGTTCTAGCTCTGTGAAGAATACTGTTGGTAGCTTGATAGGGATTGCATTGAATCTATAAATCGCTTTGGGTAGTATACTCATTTTCACTATATTGATTCTTCCAATCCATGAACATGGTATATTTCTCCATCTATTAGTGTCCTCTTTGATTTCTTTCACCAGTGTTTTATAGTTTTCTATATATAGGTCTTTAGTTTCTTTAGGTAGATATATTCCTAAGTATTTTATTCTTTCCGTTGCAATGGTGAATGGAATTGTTTCCTTAATTTCTCTTTCTATTTTCTCATTATTAGTGTATAGGAATGCAAGGGATTTCTGTGTGTTGATTTTATATCCTGCAACTTTACTATAATCATTGATTAGTTCTAGTAACTTTCTGGTGGAGTCTTTAGGGTTTTCTATGTAGAGGATCATGTCATCTGCAAAGAGTGAGAGTTTTACTTCTTCTTTTCCAATTTGGATTCCTTTTATTTCTTTTTCTGCTCTGATTGCTGTGGCCAAAACTTCCAAAACTATGTTGAATAGTAATGGTGAAAGTGGGCACTTTGTCTTGTTCCTGACTTTAGAGGAAATGCTTTCAATTTTTCACCATTGAGGATAATGTTCGCTGTGGGTTTGTCATATATAGCTTTTATTATGTTGAGGTATGTTCCTTCTATTCCTGCTGTCTGGAGAGTTTTTTTATCATAAATGGGTGTTGAATTTTGTCAAAGGCTTTCTCTGCATCTATTGAGATAATCATATGGTTTTTTATTTTTCAGTTTGTTAATGTGGTGTATTACATTGATTGATTTGCGGATATTGAAGAATCCTTGCATCCCTGGGATAAAGCCCACTTGGTCATGGTGTATGATCTTTTTAATGTGTTGTTGGATTCTGATTGCTAGAATTTTGTTTAGGATTTTTGCATCTATGTTCATCAGTGATATTGGCCTATAGTTTTCTTTTTTGGCATCTTTGTCAGGTTTTGGTATTAGGGTGATGGTGGCCTCATAGAATGAGTTTGGAAGTTTACCTTCCTCTGCAATTTTCTGGAAGAGTTTGAGCAGGATAGGTGTTAGCTCTTCTCTAAATTTTTGGTAGAATTCAGCTGTGAAGCCGTCTGGACCTGGGCTTTTGTTTGCTGGAAGATTTTTGATTACAGTTTCAATTTCCGTGCTTGTGATGGGTCTGTTAATGTTTTCTGTTTCTTCCTGGTCGAGTTTTGGAAAGTTGTACTTTTCTAAGAATTTGTCCATTTCTTCCTCGTTGTCCATTTTATTGGCATATAATTGTTGATAATAGTCTCTTATGATCCTTTGTATTTCTGTGTTGTCTGTTGTGATCTCTCCATTTTCGTTTCTAATTTTATTGATTTGATTTTTTTCTCCTTTGTTTCTTGATGAGTCTGGCTAATGGTTTGTCAATTTTATTTATCCTTTCAAAGAACCAGCTTTTGGCTTTGTTGATTTTTGCTATGGTCTCTTTTGTTTCTTTTGCATTTATTTCTGCTCTAATTTTTAAGATTTCTTTCCTTCTACTAACCCTGGGGTTCTTCATTTCTTCCTTTTCTAGTTGCTTTAGGTGTAGAGTTAGGTTATTTATTTGACTTTTTTCTTGTTTCTTGAGGTGTGCCTGTATTGCTATGAACTTTCCCCTTAGGACTGCTTTTACCATGTCTCACAGGTTTTGGGTTGTGTTTTCATTTTCATTCTTTTCTATGCAAATTTTGATTTCTTTTTTGATTTCTTCTGTGATTTGTTTGTTATTCAGCAGCGTGTTGTTCAGCCTCCATATGTTGGAATTTTTAATAGTTTTTCTCCTGTAATTGAGATCTAATCTTACTGCATTGTGGTCAGAAAAGATGCTTGGAATGATTTCTATTTTTTTGAATTTACCAAGGCTAGCTTTATGGCCCAGGATGTGATCTATCCTGGAGAAGGTTCCATGTGCGCTTGAGAAAAAGGTGAAATTCATTGTTTTGGGATGAAATGTCCTATAGATATCAATTAGGTCTAACTGGTCTATTGTATCGTTTAAAGTTTGTGTTTCCTTGTTAATTTTCTGTTTAGTTGATCTATCCATAGGTGTGAGTGGAGTATTAAAGTCTCCCACTATTATTGTGTTATTGTTAATTTCTCCTTTCATACTTGTTAGCATTTGTCTTACATATACTGTGTGCTCCTGTGTTGGGTGCATATATATTTATAATTGTTATATCTTCTTCTTGGATTGATCCTTTGATCATTATGTAGTGACCTTCTTTGTCTCTTTTCACAGCCTTTGTTTTAAAGTCTATTTTATCTGATATGAGTATTGCTACTCCTGCTTTCTTTTGGTCCCTATTTGCATGGAAAATCTTTTTCCAGCCCTTCACTTTCAGTCTGTATCTGTCCCCTGTTTTGAGGTGGGTCTCCTGTAGACAACATATGTAGGGGTCTTGTTTTTGTATCCATTCACCCAGTCTTTGTCTTTTGGTTGGGGCATTCAACCCATTTACGTTTAAGGTAATTACTGATAAGTATGATCCGTTGCCATTTACTGTATTGTTTGGGGTTGAATTTATACACCATTTTTGTGTTTCCTGTCTAGAGAATATCCTTTAGTATTTGTTGGAGAGCTGGTTTGGTGGTGCAGAATTCTCTCAGCTTTTGCTTGTCTGAGAAGCTTTTGATTTCTCCTTCATACTTGAATGAAATCCTTGCTGGGTACAATAATCTGGGCTGTAGGTTATTTTCTTTCATCATTTTAAGTATGTCTTGCCATTCCCTCCTGGCTTGAAGAGTTTCTATTGAAAGATCAGCTGTTATCCTTATGGGAATTCCTTGTGTGTTATTTGTTGTTTTCCCTTGCTGCTTTTAATATTTGTTCTTTGTGTTTGATCTTTGTTAATTTGATTAATATGTGTCTTGGGGTGTTTACTTTTGGGTTTATCCTGTTTGGGATTCTCTGGGTTTCTTGGACTTGGGTGATTATTTCCTTCCCCAGTTTAGGAAGTTTTCAACTATTATCTCCTCAAGTATTTTCTCATGGTCTTTCTTTTGTCTTCTTCTTCTGGAACCCCTATGATTCGAATGTTGTAGCGTTTAATATTGTCCTGGAGGTCTCTGAGATTGTCCTCATTTCTTTTAATTCGTTTTTCTTTTATCCTCTCTGATTCATTTATTTCTACCATTCTATCTTCTAATTCACTAATCCTATCTTCTGCCTCTGTTATTCTACTATTTGTTGCCTCCAGAGTGTTTTTAATTTCATTTATTGCATTATTCATTATATATTGACTCTTTTTTATTTCTTCTAGGTCCTTGTTAAACCTTTCTTGCATCTTCTCAATCCTTGTCTCCACGCTATTTATGTGTGATTCCATTTTAATTTCAAGATTTTGGATCAATTTCACTATCATTATTCGAATTCTTTATCAGGTAGATTCCTATCTCTTCCTCTTTTGTTTGGTTTGGTGGGCATTTATCCTGTTCCTTTATCTGCTGGCTATTCCTTTGTCTCTTCATCTTGTTTAAATTGCTGAGTTTGGGGTGTCCTTTCTGTATTCTGGCAGTTTGTGGAGTTCTCTTTATTGTGGCTTTTCCTCACTGTGTGTGGGTTTGTACAGGTGGCTTGTCAAGGTTTCCTGGTTAGGGAAGCTTGTGTCGGTGTTCTGATGGGTGGAGCTGTATTTCTTCTCTTTGTTCAGTCGCGCTCCTTTCGAAGAGTTGGATTGCTTTTCTGGGTGCCTGATGTCCTCTGCCGGCATTCAGAAGTTGTTTTGTGGAATTTACTCGATGTTTAAATGCTCTTTTGATGAATTTGTGGGGGAGAAAGTGTTCTCCCCGTCCTACTCCTCTGCCATCTTGGCTCCTCCTCCCTTTATTACTCTTAAATGGAGTTATCTGCCTGCACTTGCTCCTCTCTAGATAGGAGCTGAGCCATGTCTGGAAGGAAATCCAAGCAAGGAGAAGTGTTCCTCTTCCCATAGATATTGTCTGGGATAAAGCCAACCAGTAGATCCCAAGAGAAAAGTACTGATATGGCAGTGTCTAAATTGGGAAATAGTATAAACACTAGGTGATCAAATCTAAGTGGTCATCTGAGATGTGGGGCCAAGCAGCAAACCCTCACTCATTCTAGAGACATTAACTATGTGGAGGGTTGGAAGTACTTCACACTTCAACACATCATATATTTTAAGAACAATTATGATCAACTTTTCTTTCAGATCTTGGTCTTTTTTGGTAGTTTGATAGCTCATTTATTTGTTTATTGATTTATATATTTTGTGCATATTTTAGTTTGTCTTTCATTGAGGTAACACTGGTTTATGACATTATATAAGTTGCATGTATACAACATTATATTTCTATTCCTGTATACCCTATAGTGTGCTGACCACACTTTGGGTAATCTGTCACCATATCTTTGATTCCCTTTATCCATTTAGTGTTCCTGCCTCTGTCCCTTTTCTTCTGGTAACTACTTCTCTGTTCACTAGATCTACATGTTTGCTTTTGCTTGTTTTGGTTTGTTCATTTATTTTGTTTTGTTTATCTGCCATGTGAAACCATACAATATTTGTCTCTTTTAGTCTGACTTATTTCACTTAGCACAATACACTTAAGGTCCATCCATGTTGTTGCAAATGACAAGACTTCATCTTTTTTCAAATAGCTGAATAGTAAGTATTTCATTGTATATAGATGCCACATCTTCTCTATTTGTAATTCAAGTCTTTGCCCTGACCAGTAATGACAAAGAAGCTGAAGTTGAATGGTTTTATGAAGTCCTTCAAGACCTTTTAGAACTAACACTCGAAAAAGATGTCCTTTTCATTATAGGGGACTGGAATGCAAAAGTAGGAAGTCAAGAAACACCTGGGGTAACAGGCAAATTTGGCCTTGGAGTACAGAATGTTCTTTGCAGCTAAAGATGGAGAGGCTCTATACAGTCAGCAAAAACAAGACCAGGAGCTGACTATGGCTGAGATCATGAACTCCTTATTGCCAAATTCAGACTGAAATTGAAGAAAGTGGGGAAAACCACTAGACCATTCAGGTATGACCTAAATCAAATCTCTTATGATTATACAGTGGAAGTGACAAATAGATTTAAGGGATTAGATCTGGTAGACAGAGTGTCTGATTAACTATGGATGGAGGTTCATGACACTGTACAGGAGACAGGGATCAAGACCATCCCCAAGAAAAAGAAATGCAAAAAGCAAAATTGCTGTCTGAGGAGTCCTTACAAATAGCTGTGAAAAGAAGAGAAGCCAAAAGCAAAGGAGAAAAGGAAAGATACACCTATTTGAATTCAGAGTTCCAAAGAATAGCAAGGAGAGATAAGAAAGCCTTCCTCAGCAAACAGTGCAAAGAAATAGAGGAAAACAACAGAATGGGAAAGACTAGAGATCTCTTCCAGAAAATTAGAGATATCAAGGAAACATTTCAGCAAAGTTGGGCTCAATAAAGGGCAGAAATGGTATGGATCTAACAGAAGCAAAAGATATAAGAAGAGGTGGCAAGAATACACAGAGGAACTGTACAAGAAAGATCTTCATGGCCCAGTGAAGTGATCCTCACCTACAACCAGACATCCTGGAATGTGAAGTCAAGTGGGCCTTAGGAAGCATCACTATGGACAAAGCTAGTGGAGGTTATGGAATTCCAGTTGAGCTATTTCAAATCCTAAAAGATGATGCTGTGAAAGTGCTGCATGCAATATGCCAGCAAATTTGGAAAACTCAGCAGGGGCTACATGACTGGAAAAGGTCAGTTTTCATTCCAATCCCAAAGAGGGACAATGCCAAAGAATGTTCAAACTACCACATGATTGCACTCATCTCACATGCTAGCAAAGTAATGCTCAAACTTCTCCAAGCCAGGCTTCAGCAATACATGAACCATGAAATTCCAGATGTTCAAGCTGAATTTAGAAAAGGCAGAGGAACCAGAGATCAACTTGCCAACATCCGCTGGCTCACTGAAAAAGCAAGAGGATTCCAGAAAACATCTATTTCTGCTTTATTGACTATGCCAAAACCTTTTATTGTGTGGATCATAATAAACTGTGGAAATTTCTGAAAGAAATGGGAATACCAGACCACCTGACCTGCCTCTTGAGAAATCTGTATGCAGGTCAGGAAGCAACAGTTAGAACTGGACATGGAACAACAGACTGGTTCCAAATAGGAAAAGGAGTATGTCAAGGCTGTATATTGTCACCCTGCTTATTTAACTTATATGCAGAGTACATCATGAGAAACGCTGGTCTGGAGGAAGCACAGACTGGAATCAAGATTTCTGGGAGAAATATCAATAACCTCAGATATACAGATGATACCACCCTTATGGCAGAAAGTAAAGAACTAAAGAGCATCTTGATGAAGGGAAAGAGGAGAGTGAAAAAGTTGGCTTAAAGTCAACATTCAGAAAACGAAGATCGTTGACATCCGGTCCCATCACTTCATGGCAAATAGATGGGGAAGGGTGGAAGCAGTGAGAGACTTTATTCTTTTGGGCTCCAACATCACTGCAGATGGTGACTGCAGCCATGAAATTAAAAGATGGTTACTCCTTGGAAGGAAAGTTATGACCAACCTAGACAGTATATTGAAAAGCAGAGACGCTACTTTGTAAACAAAGGTCTGTCTATTCAAGGCTATGGTTTTTCCAATAGTCATGTATGGATGTGAGAGTTGGACTACAAAGAAAGCTGAGCTCCGAAGAATTGATGCTTTTGAACTGTGGTGTTGGAGAAGACTCTTGAGAGTCCCTTGGACTGCAAGGCGATCCAACCAGTCCATCCTAAAGGAGATCAGTCCTGAGTGTTCATTGGAAGGACTGATGCTGAAGCTGAGAAACTCCAATACTTTGAACACCTGATGCGAAGAGCTGACTTATTGGAAAAGACCCTGATGCTGGGAAAGATTGAGGGTAGGAGGAGAAGTGGAGAACAGAGAATGAAATGGTTGGATGGCATCACTGACTCAGTGGACATGAGTTTGAGTAAACTCTGGGAGTTGGTGATGGACAGGGAGGACTGGCATTCAGCAGTCCATGGGATGGCAAAGAGTCAGACACGACTGAGCATCTGAACTGAGCTGATTGTAAGTAATACTGTAATGAACACTGAGTGCATGAATCTTTTCAAATTAGTGTTTTTGAATTCTTCAGATAAATACCAAAAGCGGAATTTGTGGGTCATATAGTAGTTCTAGATTTAATTCTTTTTTTTTTAATTTAATTTTATTTTTAAACTTTACATAATTGTATTAGTTTTGCCAAAAATCAAAATGAATCCATCACAGGTATACATGTGTTCCCCTTTGAGGAATCTTCACACTATCTTCCATAGAGGCTGCATCAATTTATATTCCCACCAACAGTGTATAAGGGTTTCCTTTTCACCACATCCATGTCAACACTGGTTATTTCTTACCTTTTTGATTACAGCCATTCTAATGGCATAAACTGCTATCTCAGTGTGGTTCTCTTTAGGTCTTGTAGTTTCTTGAAGACTGAGATAGTCATATTTGGGTCCCATTTTCTTTTGGGAGAAATTAACTTGTGGCTCAGCTGGTAAAGAATCTGCCTGCAATGTGGGAGACCTGGGTTCAATCCCTGGGTTGGGAAGATCCCCTGAAGAAGGGAAAGGCTATCCACTCCAGTATTCTGGCCTGGAGAATTCCATGGACTATACAGTCCATGGGGTCACAAAGAGTCAGACACGACTAAGCGACTTTCACTTTTACTTTACTTTTCTCTCGGGAACAGATGCTATGACTCTTCCCTTCATTTGCCTCCTTTCTTATTTTCCTTGAATTTCCTTATTTGCCTCAAAATTGCCAGTCTGTGCTTGTGAATGGCCTCCCTGGTGGCTCAGATGGTAGATAATCTGCCCGCAATGGGGGTAGAGCTGGGTTCAATCCCTGGGTCGGGAAGATCCCCTGGAGAAGGGAATGGCAACCCACCACACTATTCTTGCTTGGAGAATTCCATGGACAGAGGAACCTGGCAAGCTATAGTACATGGGGTTGCAAAGAGTCAGAGATGACTGAGCGACTAAAACAACCACAACAATACTTGTGAAATGTTTAGTGTGTTTCTAAGTTTTCTCTGTCATCTGAGATTCAATTGCTATCTCCTTAGCAACAGAAAAATTTCATTCTTCCTCATGAGAATAATTTCTTGTCAAACTCATCAAAAGAGTTTGTCAAAGAAAAGTGTAAGCAGTTGAATCAATGCTGTTATCACCAAAAACAAACTTCTAACTCTACACTAATTTTAAATAGATTTTATCCCCTTATGTAAGAAGCAGAGGGACATTTTCAAGTATGTTAACTGATTTCCTGCTATTGATGAAAAACACTTTGGACTGCTTATTTCTCCAGAGCAAATGTTTAAACTACATTAATAATTTCTGGATTACCAAAGATCTGATGAAAAAATATGTTCTTAGAAATTTGTTTGAACTTCTATGACTTCTATGAATAATTTCTCATGATTGTATGGTGGTACATCCCCATGAATAGTTTCATATAACATGGGCACATAGTGTAGTCTAATTCTTTATGTTTACTTATTTTTATGTTTACTTTTTCTACTAGCACAGAAAAACACTTTTGAAGAAAAGGATGTAATTTAATTCAAACCCACTGATTAAATTCCATGGGATGTGGTTTTCCAGAAAAAGAATTTGGAAGAAGATGAATTTTGAATTTTGTATAGAAAGTGGAACCAACAAAAGGATCTCAGTAGAAAACCGCTGACTCCAGCTCTACTGGAAGATGAAATTGAGAACCACTCTCTCATTCCCTCCCTCACTCTCACTCTTTCTTTCTTTGGGTGGCAAGGTTATTTAAGGATTTGATATGTGTTATTGCATGAGCCAAAGTGGTTTAATTTCCTCATAAAGTTGTCTTCTATAGGATGAGAGGATAAATGGCAAAACTGATCTCAAAGGGGAATTAAAAACATGTGGATCATCTCAGAATTTCAAACTCTAAACTTAACATGGAGATGAAACATCCCAGAAACAATGCTCAGGGGAACTGATTGAGTTCTCGATATAAGAACTGCTGCTGCTGCTAAGTCGCTTCAGTTGTGTCCGACTCTATGCGACCCCATAGAGGGCAGCCCACCAGGCTCCCCCATCCCTGGGATTCTCCAGGCAAGAACACTGGAGTGGGTTGCCATTTCCTTCTCCAATGCATGAAAGTGAAAAATGAAAGTGAAGTCGCTCAGTCGTGTCCGATTCTTAGCGACCCCATGGACTGAAGCCTACCAGGCTCCTCTGTCCGTGGGATTTTCCAGGCAAGAGTACTGGAGTGGGGTGCCATTGCCTTCTCCAAGATATAAGAACTAGGGGGCAGTAACACTGAAGGAAGTAGTACTGAAGCATTCTCCTTGGTGGGAGACAAGTGATAACTCAGGACATCCATAGTTTGGTTGGTATAAGAGGTGCCTTCACTCAACCATTAGATGTGAAACTCAGTTCTGCCTGGTATAGAGGAATCAGTTAAACCAGGCAGAGTTCCAGGATAACGAGTTTTGTTGCCTTGCACCTACAGTCAATTTTAAATATTTTCAGATGTACTTTAAAGCTTTTAATATTATGAAAAATATAAATCATATATATATTATCTCACGTACATATAATTTTGCTCCTGATGATTTTTGTATGACCCAAATTAACATTATTCAATAATGCCCCTAAATTACCTTTCTTTTTTTGCCCAAGTGACATTTCATCTTTCATGAACAAGCTTTCCAAATTATAATACTGGTAGCACGTCTTCCAGGGAACAATTCAGTTGTGGCAGCATTGCCATATTGATAGGATACTGTCCAAGCAATTTTTTTGAATATTTGATCTCATTTTCTCCTTAGTGTTTAGTGAAAATGAATGATTGGAAAATGGAAAAATATGATTATTATTTTTAATAATTTGTTGCATAGATCTCCTAATCAACATTGTTGAGGCAAAGATGGTGGGGGCATTAAAGATTTGAAATTTTAGGGTGAGTAATTGTACATTTAACTATGAAAAAAATAATAACAATTTAAAGCTCTGAGTCTGGATAATACTAAGAACATAGGATTCCTACATTATATGGGTTACTCTCTCACGTTATCATCTCATCATAGGGCTTCCCTGGTGCCTCAGCTGGTAAAGAATATGCTTGCAATGCAGGAGACCTGGGTTTGATCCCTGAGTTGGGAAGATCCCTTGGAGAAGGGAACGGCTACCCACTCCAGTATTCTGGCCTGGAGAATTTCATGGACTGTTATAGTCCACAGGGTTGCAGAAAGTCAGACACAACTGAACAACTTTCAGTTTCACCTCATATGTTACACTGGGATAAATTCAAAATTGATAAAATACTTTAGAAAATTAAAACATAAGAGAAGTAGAAGAAATTATGAGAAAAATTCTTTTATTACACCAGAGTGAGAAAGGTCTTTCTGACACAAAAGCCAGACACTTCAAAGAAAAGATTGATTATTATAGAAACTGCAATGCAAAATCAACCATAAACAAATTAAACAAATATTTTAATTCATATCAAAGCAAAAGAACTATCATATCTAATTAGTTTTATGTCCCTAATATGTGTAAAAAATGCAACAATTGGCAAGAAAAAGATAAAAGTAGTCATAGAAAAATAGGCAAAGAATAAGAGGAATGCTCTCTACTACACTTTTTTAAAAAGTTTTTTTTGATGTGGATTATTCTTAAAGTCTTTATTGAATTTGTTACAATATTGCTTCTGTTTTAAGTTTTGAGATTTTGGCTACGAGGTATGTGGGGTCTTAGCTCCCCAACCAGGGATGGAACACATAGCCCCTGCATTGGAAGATGAAGTCTTAACCACTGGACCACCAGGGAAGTCCCTCCACTACTTAAGAGTGAGGAAATATTTTTCAGAAGCCTCCTGCAGACTTTCCTTCACCTTAGCCCTGATTGGATTATGTATCTATATTATCAGTAGAAAGGGAAAAGTGTGTGTCATTATGGGTTTAATTAAATCATCTAATGGATTTTGGACAGTTAGTCATAGTGAGCCCTGCATTGGCTCACACTTAAAGTTAGAGATGTAAAACAAACAATGATGTATATTCTGCCTCCCCATTTGTTTGAAGAAAAGAATTATTTTTATAGAAAAGAACTTAAGATGGCTATGATTAAAAGCTCATTCTCAGTGTGGCTGGCTTTGAAGCTCAGGATCCTAAAACTCCTTCATCAAGAAGGGAAACTAAAATCCCTGCATCTCTTGATTAACAATCTAGGGATTCTTTAGTATTCAGTTCAGTTCAGTTGCTCAGTCGTGTCCAACTCTTTGCAACCCCATGAATCGCAGCACGCCAGGCCTCCCTGTCCATCACCAAATCCCGGAGTTCACTCAGACTCACGTCCATCAAGTCAGTGATGCCATCCAGCCATCTCATCCTCTGTTGTCCCCTTCTCCTCTTGCCCCCAGTCCCTCCCAGCATAAGAGTCTTTTCCAATGAGTCAACTCTTCGAATGAGGTGGCCAAAGTACTGGAGTTTCAGCTTTAGCATCATTCCCTCCAAAGAAATCCCAAGGCTGATCTCCTTCAGAAAGGACTGGTTGGATCTCCTTGCAGTCCAAGGGACTCTCAAGAGTCTTCTCCAACACCACAGTTCAAAAGCATCAATTCTTCGGCGCTCAGCTTTCTTCACAGTCCAACTCTCACATCCATACATGACCACTGGAAAAACCATAGCCTTGACTAGACGGACCTTTGTTGGCAAAGTAATGTCTCTGCTTTTCAATATGCTTTCTAGGTTGGTCATAACTTTCCTTCCAAGGATAAGCGTCTTTTAATTTCATGGCTGCAGTCACCATCTGCAGTGATTTTGGAGCCCAGAAAAATAAAGTCTGACACTGTTTCCACTGTTTCCCCAACTATTTCCCATGAAGTGATGGGACCAGATGCCATGATCTTAGTTTTCTGAATGTTGAGTTTTAAGCCAACTTTTTCACTCTCCTCTTTCACCTTCATCAAGAGGCTTTTGAGTTCCTCTTCACTTTCTGCCATAAGGGTGGTGTCATCTGCATATCTGAGGTTATTGATATTTCTCCCGGCAATCTTGATTCCAGCTTGTGTTTCTTCCAGTCCAGCGTTTCTCATGATGTATTCTGCATATAAGTTAAATAAGCAGGGTGACAATATACATCCTTGATGTACTCCTTTTCCTATTTGGAACCAGTCTGTTGTTCCATGTCCAGTTCTAACTGTTGCTTCCTGACCTGCATACAGATTTCTCAAGAGGCAGGTCAGGTGGTCTGGTATTCCCATCTCTTTCAGAATTTTCCACAGTTTATTGTGATCCACACAGTCAAAGGCTTTGGCATAGTCAATAAAGCAGAAATAGATGTTTTTCTGGAACTCTCTTGCTTTTTCCATGATCCAGCAAATGTTGGCAATTTGATCTCTGGTTTCTCTGCCTTTTCTAAAACCAGCTTGAACATCTGGAAGTTCACGGTTCATGTATTGCTAAAGCCTGGCTTGGAGAATTTTGAGCATTACTTTACTAGCATGTGAGATGAGTACAATTGTGCAGTAGTTTGAGCATTCTTTGGCATTGCCTTTCTTTGGGATTGGAATGAAAACTGACATTTTCCTCAATCTTTTTCTGAAGCAAAGTATATTTAGAAGAGCTAAGATGCTACTGCTTTTCATGAAAGCAAGTTATTGGTAAAGAAAATACCAAAAAGCTGGATCTTCTTAGCATTTCATTATTAGATGTCCTATGTTTTCAGTTTTCTCCAAGATTTTGAAATCAAAATATTTTTACTGTTGCTATTGTTGACCTCTCTTGATAATAAAGCACTTCACTATTTCAGATGTTGTGTGCATTAGATAGCATTGCAATTATACATTGACATTAATTACTTGCTCTCCAGCCGCAATAATTTAAAAACCTGTTATTTTAATTTTGTGTTGATCATTAAGTCAGCCCACTTGCAAATATGACTTTGTAGAATGTTTTCCTTTGATTTTTGTTACTAATTATTTCCATGATATATAAAGTCAAAATTATATGAAATTGGAAAGATAAATTTTTCATTGGATACATCCCTAAAAGAGATAGGAGAGGTATAGCCATTTCCTGGTGAATTTTAAGAGAATCTAAATAATTATATGTTTACATGGTACCTTAAATAGTATTGAAACTTATATTTAACTATTTTGTATTTCTTAAATTGTTTTTTGTATTAGCATAATATATTGAATGAGTGAGTGAGTGAAGTCGCTCAGTTGTGTCCGACTCTTTGCGACCCCATGGAGTGTAGCCTACCAGGCTCCTCTGTCCATGGGATTTTCCAGGCAATAGTACTGGAGTGGATTGCCATTTCCTTCTCCAGAGGATCTTCCCAACCCAGGGGTCGAACCTGGGTTTCCCGCATTGTAGACAGATGCTTTACTGCCTGAGCCACCAGGGAAGTCATCAAAGCAGGTTCATATAAAACTTGAAACTAGCCAACATCAAACCTTACAAATGGTTCACTAGATGCAGGCAAGAATAGGGCACAGATGAAACTTATTTTCCCTAGAGACATTTGGAACCATCATATTCAGTTCCCCAAAATATCCCTTTTCTCTGCATGAATATGTATTTGTTTCAAAAATTTTGAGCAATGTATATAGAACCATTGTTTGTCAGAGGAGTCATTATAAAAATCTCCATTTTATACATCATTAATTACACAGCTTATGTGCCTACTACATTCTCCAATTAGACATGCTCCCTGAATCCATAAATTTAAGGTTTATTCATGTGAAGAAATTTAGGAATATCTTGTTTAAAAGAAATTTTATAGGTAGAACCTTTCCACTAGGAATATCATTAATGGTTTATAAAGGGCATAGGTCCAGCTCATTCATTCACAATGGAGTATAGATAGGGAAGTTCAGTAATGGCTAGTTAATGAGCCAGTTTTGAAATAAAAGTAAGGCTATCATTCCCATGAGTCTTTAGAAATGACTTTTCTGGTACATTTGCTTTCCTTTTTAAAAAACAAATTTACTAACAAAGCAGAGATGCTATTACTTATCATTCTTTAAGAAGGGAAGCCAGGCTATTCATCTCAAGACATTAATATCTACTTTAACTCTTGAGAATTTTATACCCACAAGATCAGTGAGCTTTTAATGCCAAAGAGATGATTTTTCGCTGATTCCACTTTCATTTGAAATTTGATTCAAAGTTCGCTATACTTTTTTTTTCCCTTCAGAGAAAAAAGAGAAGTGGGTCATTCAGAGTCTGGAGAAAGGAAATATTATATTTTACCACGTATAATACAATAGATTATCGAAGTCAAGAGTTTTAGAATCTTTGTGCTTTTGATTAACAGTCCAACAATAATTTATTGACTCAATATTTAAGTTTATGAGTATAGTCAAATATGAGTAGACAAAATTACTTTCTTAAATTATGTCATCAACATCTTTTCCATTACCTAGAGAATAAAGTCCCTCTGTTACATTCTTTTGGTCTTAGACAGTCACAAGGGCAGACTAAATGCACATAGTGGAGAATACAGCCTAAAAGGAACTGCAAAATCATATAGCAAAAGGAGTGGATATAAACTGGGGCTATCTTTGTGATATATAAGAGTCCCTATGAATGTTTGTCCTTATTTGGTAGTTATCCTTTATAATGCTTTATAATTATAATTCTTTATCATTATAATACATAATTTATAATGAAAAATTCCTTCTCATCAGATTTAACTTACTTTTTTCTGTTCACCTCCCATTATTTTGTCCTCTATTTATAAACTAATTTCGATCCTCCGTTTAGGTGATAGAGTGCTTTCAGATAAACTATCTCAAGAGAGGTATCCTTGCCATTTTGCAAATGAGAAAAGAGTCCAGTAAAGTTCTGCGAGCTGTCTGTGGTGACACAGTGAGTAAGTGGTAGACCAGAGAATCAGCTCTGGGCTCAGGTCATCTCACTATGCTGTCCCTCCAAAGGACCAGTAACATTTTAATTCAAGTATTTGGTGTCTAGTTCCAGGAAAGAAGAGCTGCAGCATTTTAGGTCTCATGGTAGACAAACTTGACTTCTTGCTTCTGAAAGATGATGATTTTAGACCCCAGTTAAATTTCCTATGCTATTAGTTGGTTTTCCTTAGATCAAGTATTTTCTCTATTTGTGTCTAAATAGAGAATTAGAGTCTAGGCAGGTAGAGAGTTATATATCAGCATCTTTTCTTTCCTCTTTTCTTGTCATTATCATCCAGTATACTCTAATCACTAGCCTAATGCTGTTTCAAATATCTCAAAACAAGATTAATCAAAGTGAATTGAAAGTGATGGCTTATTTTGTTTATAAGCATTTCTGAAGCAAATGTTATGACAGTGTGATGAGGTTAACATGTTGGAGGGAAAGTCTGAAAAGTTCAAAAGGACCTTTTCTCTATTGCACATAATTATAATACCAAACTAGTTTTTATGGAGAGATATTACAACTACATGTTTTTTCCCTACTCTTATAAATGATCTTCACAATGGGTAAAGTGGTTCAGATTATGATTTTCCCCCTTTCTTTTTCCAATGAAAAATAATAGAATTCTTATTAATCATAATTGCATAGTCTCATGTACTTGAACTATGCATATACACTACGTTAGCATCTTGGAAGTTAATATGTTTTGTGGCATATTTTCCTCTTCTCATGGTAGATGGTTAAATCACTATGCCCCTTCCTAAGATTACTGTATCCAGTGCAGCTCACCTTCTGCTCATGAAGGCGCTTCAAACCATGTAAGAAGAGAGTGTAGTGGTAGGAGCTTAGACTCATTTGACTCATCCTGAGCAAATTCTGCATAAATTCTTCCTCTCCTGGCCATGTTGTCTTTTGCTTTGTTAAACTGTCATCTCTAATTTTCTATCCATTGACAATATGAGAGGTAACTAAATCCCCAGATATGTAGTAATAAAATAACTCTAGTTTTCTGACAGCTGGATTGAGAAGTAGTCAGCCCTTGTACAGCAGACATGCCCCAGGTAAATAACTGATGAGTGAATTGAGCTGAAAGCTGTATAAGTCAAGCTGCCCTTCAGACACAGATTTGAGAAGGGAATATATTTAAGCCTATAGTTTGATGATAGAGGGAATTGAATAGAGCAAGGTACTCAGCTTTTCTGGTCTCAAACACTGACCCTGGATAGGGTTCTCCTCACTCAAGAATGTATAAATAGAATCATTTAGAAAATCTCTATCTTTGAGAGGACTTTCATATGATAAACAAAAGAGAATTTTAGAAAATGTTTTTAGGTCCTTACAAATGCATGGAATAGATGGCTTAAATGGGATAGGAGTGGGAACCTCAAGATATAAGATATGGAAAGTGAGTTTCCACATATAGGAAAAGAATACAATGACTTCTTTTTATGGCAATGATGTCAATTAAATAAGCTATCAGGCATCCAGAAATGCTGGAAATGATAGTTAAGATCAGGGGCTTCCCAAGTGGCACAGTGGTAAAGAAACCACCAGTCAGTGCAGGAGGCACAAGAGACACAGATTTGATCTTGGGGTTGGGAAGATCCCTTGGAGGAGGAAATGGCAACCTGTTCCAGTATTCTTGCCTGGAAAATTTCATAGGCAGAAGAGCCTGGAAGGCTATAGTCCATGGGGTTGCGAAGAGTCAGACATGACTGACCACCTGAGCACACACACACAGCTAGGATTCTTAAATACTAAGCTGATTCATGAGAGAGTAAAGAAAATACCAGGCGACAAATGTGATTAATGAATTCACACTATGTTATCTGCTTTATTCTCCCCACTTAGCATTTGGCACTATGACTTATTTTTAAGTTATAATTAATTTAGGAAGTAATTTAGGAAATGGAAGACTGACAAGAGAAGAGCAAAAGAAATTGGAAACAATTTGTGGTTAATCACACTAATGTTTTAATTTTTAGTTGGTTTGTTGATTCTGCATTCAATGAAATTATATCTTTAAGTATTTTTCAAATTATTATATGCTATCATAAATTAATAGTCTAATTGTCAGGATGACTGGATTTTCTTTATAAAATGTTTCTTGCTAGAAAATATGTAGTCTTTTGTGCTTTTTAAAATCTGCTTTAGATCTGTTTCTTTAAAGTTCTTCAAGGAAATGTTTACTTTCAAGCTAACATAACAGCTCTATTGTAGAATATTTCACTAGTGTGATAGACTTTGTCAACTTTGGCCATTGAACAACTAATTTCAATAAAAAAGGAGAGGGTTTAATAGATAAAACATGGAATTTGTTAGGATGGTGAATTTATTCTGTATGGTATTCTTATAGGGTACATGGCATTATGAGTTTATTAAAACGTATAGAATTTTATGGGTTTTTATGGTGGCTCAGGGGTAAAGAATCCAACTGCAATGCAGGAGATGCAAGGGGATGGTTTCAATCCCTAGATCAGGAAGATCCCCTAAAGGGGAAAATGACAACCCACTCCAGTAGCCTTGCCTGGAAAATCCCATGGACAGAGGAACCTGATGGCTACAGTCCATGGGCTCACAAAGAGTCAGACACAACTGAGTAACTGAGCACACACGCATGCATAGAATATTAAAACAGAAAGAATAACCTGAATGTATGCATTTTAAAGAGGTCTCTAGCTTTCAAGTGACAAGAAGCAGAATCAGAAATTACAGAGCTGAAAATATGGACCATTTCTTATGGAAAAGAACATATACCTCAGAGTTCAGCGCCAAAAGCCCAGCAGGCCAAGCAAAAAGCCATGGCAACGTTCTCTTAGGAAACAGAACTTAGGTTCCATTCTAGGGACTGGTGATATGCCCATCTAGATTTCAGAACTGCTAGGAAACAGTGATTGTTATATGCCTTCTGTTCCATATTTTGAAAAATAACTCTCTATTGACTCCTGTCAGTTAAGCCCTGTATAACTCCCTCCACTCAAATCTAAGTTAGCTCTATGATTCCCTTTTGACCAATAGAATACAAGAGCAGTTACAACCAGTGAATTCTTGTAGCTTCAACCTGTCCCACAGCACAAGCTGCCCATCAGTTGGCAGTGAATAGAGCTCTGATTAGCTCCATTCAATTGCTGTAAGGACTTTTGATGAAAGACTATGTGTCACTCCTTTAGAGAATAATACTTTTCCGGTGAACCACTGATATTTAAATTGTTCCATTTATTTTTGTTTTTAACAGCATGACAAAATTATTGTAAAAATGTATATTTTACTGAGTCAAACGAAATATTGTCTATATCAAAGTACAATTCAAGGTAATGTTTGACTGGGTGATATTTGGCAATAAGAAAATTATTTCCTAGAATTGTCAGAGTCTGGGTCTGAATTAAAGAAAGACAACTTGAGGGAAGTGAGTGGCAATGAGTTTGTTTTAGAGATGTAATTCATTACTTGAATTTAATCTAACCTAGGGGTGATGTTTCGGAGAAGGCAATGGCACCCTACTCCAGTACTCTTGCCTGGAAAATCCCATGGACAGAGGAGCCTGGTGGGCTGCAGTCCATGGGGTTGCGAAGAGTCGGACACGACTGAGTGACTTCACTTTCACTTTTCACTTTCATACATTGGAGAAGGAAATGGCAACCCACTCCAGTACTCTTGCCTGGAAAATCCCAGGGACGGGGGAGCCTGGTGGGCTGCCGTCTATGGGGTTGCACAGAGTCAGACACGACTAAAATGACTTAGCAGCAGCAGCAGCAGCAGCAGGGGTGATGTTTATTTTTTGCTTCTGGTTTTTCTCACTCTTTTGTTAAAATAGAAGGACTAGTTTCTTCAGTAAATGAGGATATGACCTAGAATGTTAGGCCTGTGACTCCAGGGTTTCAGCATGACACTTTTACAATAGAAATTCCATTACATGGCATCAGTATTTGATTCTTACTTATGGTTCTTTTCAATCAAGCAGAGAATAAAAAGCAGCCTCATGAAATGCAGCAAAACTGCATGTTAGAGGTCAAGATGATAAAGAGGATTTCTATCCCCTCTCCATCAGAACAACAAAAATACCATAAACTTTCTAATGCCTAAGAAATGACCAAGGAATAATCATTTCGAGCAGCCTGATACCTCTACTACGAAGTAAAGTCTCAGAGATTGTGTTGGCACCATTATTAAGAACCAAATACTATTCCCAAGGCTGTCTGCAATATTTAAATAGCTGGCTAAACTATCCCTTTTCCTTCTGAGTGTTACTAAAGGTAGGGCTTCCCTGGTGGCTCAGTGATAAAGAAACTGCCTGCCAATGCAGGATGCTGGGAAGATCCCCTGAAGAAGGAAATGGCAACCCACTCCAATGTTCTTGCCTGGGAAATACCATGGACAGAGGACCCCTACTGTCCATGGGGTCACAAAATAGTCAGACATGACTTAACGGCTGAGTGCCCAGAAACATGCATCCTATTCATAATAAATTATTTTTAAATGTCATCCTGGGGTTCCACAAAATAGAACCTTTTAGTATAGAACCCCAGCACAGGCTTACTGCTGTGGAACTCTTAAATATGACTGCTGAGTAACCTTTTCTTCTGTCTGTGACAGTAGCCAGATTTTCCTTTGCAGACTCAGCTCTCTCATACTTAGTCCATGTGACTGCTTTGAATAATACCACCCAGCTTAAGGAATAGTCATACTAGCCTAGAAAATCAGAATTATAGTAACTGGTTCAGGAATCGGCAGGTGCTCCAATTAGAACCAATGAAAGTGATAACATCTGGACTTCTTGACACTATTTTGTAAGAGATGTTTCTTTCCCCTAGCAAGGTGCAGCTGGTCGAATGCAAGCCTGGAGCTGCTGGTGACCATATTTACTGTCACTTGTAGGGACTCTCCCTGGGAAAGAAACCAACGCAGAGGGTACAGAGAGACAAACTGCTGTCAGTACCATTTAAATACTTGACTTTTGTCATTTCTGAAACTGTCTTGATATCTGTCCTTTTCATTTTGTAAGTCAGAAAATTCTTTTATTTTTAAGCGTTTGGGTTATCTTTTAATTAGGTGTAAACATAAGGATTTTGACTACAGTAGCCATCAAATCAAAAGTTGTTTGTGTAGATTAAGTTAGTTATCCACTGTTACATTACAAACAAACACAAAATCACAAAGAGTATTTTTCTCCCATATCTGTAGCTTGACAAGGGATGTTGACTGATCGAGGGTGAGAATGGCTGGCAGTTCTGCAAATCATGGCTGGGCTTTCTCACTTTTGGGGAAGTCAGTTGACCTAGGCTGGGCTTGGTTGGATTAACTTGGCTCTGCTCCATGTGTCTTTCATCCTCCTCCTGAGACCAGCTGGCTAGGTCATGCATAGTTTTCTTTTTTCATGGCAATGATAGAAGTGCCAGTGTGCAGGCCTGATCATATAGGTACTTTTCAAGGCTCTGCTTATGTCATATCTGGTGACATTCTATTAGCCAAAGCAAGTCATATGGTTTAGCAGAAATCAAGGAGTGGGGAAGTATGTCTGGTCCACAATAGGAAGGCACTGTGTACTTGGGTGGCAAAGGTATAGAAGAAGAGGAATTGAGACAATTGTCTGACATATCACATCGAGACAGAACTTTTTAACAACCCCCTGCCTCCAGTTGATTCTATGCACACTAAAATTTATGAACTACAGGCTCTGTGCTGTGATTCTCAGTACTAAATGAAATATCTGGGGGCTTAAAATGTTTAAACTCCAAACCCCAGGGATTTTAATTTTATGGGACCCAGGTATTGGTTTTTAGAGAAAAAGGATTTCTGCTTGAGAACTGCTTTTCTAGAAAAATTTGAGTTTCAGAGAAAATCAATTAGGTTTATCTCAATAACTGAAATTTTCTATAGAGATGAAATCAGGGGAAAGTATGAATAGAAAACTAAATCATAGAAAAGCAGTTCTTAAAGACTAGCCCTTGGGCTTCACTAGTGGTTCAGATGGTAAAGAATCTGCCTGCAATGCAGGAGACCTGGGTTCAATCCCTGGGTTGGGAGGATCCCCTAAAGGAAGGCATGGCAACCCACTCCAGTATTCTGGTCTGGAGAATCCCCATGGACAGAGAAGACTGATGAGCTACAGCCCATGGGGTGCAGAGTCAGATGTGGCTGAGCAACTAACCACAGCAACATGTATTCCATAAACAAGTCTTTCCTAAATATCCCTCTATGTTGGGTGCTTATCTGGGCCCTGGGGAAATTGTGGTAAATATAGAGGTATGGCTTTACCTACATGAAGCTGAAAGAGTCCTTCAGGAAGGTGGATGATTGGTAAATATTTACAAAATAGTAGTTAAATAATGGGCTTCCCTGGTGGCTCAGATGGTAAAGAGTCTGCCTGCAATGTGGGAGACCCAGGTTCCATCCCTAAGTTGGGAAGATTCCCTGGAGAAGTGAGTTAAACAACCAGTTCAGTTCAGTCGCTCAGTCGTGTCCAGCTCTTTGCAACCCCATGAATTGCAGCACACCAGGCCTCCCTGTCCATCACCAAGTCCTGGAGTTCACCCAAACTCATGTCCATCGAGTCGGTGATGCCATCCAGCCATCTCATCCTCTGTCGTCCCCTTCTCCTTTTGCCCCCAATCCCTCCCAGCATCAGAGTCTTTTCCAATGAGTCAACTCTTTGCATGAGGTGGCCAAAGTATTGGAGTTTCAGCTTTAGCATCAGTCCTTCCAAAGAACACCCAGGGCTGATCTCCTTCAGAATGGACTGGTTGGATCTCCTTGCAGTCCAGGGGACTCTCAAGAGTCTTCTCCAACACCACAGTTCAAAAGCATCAATTCTTCGGCGCTCAGCTTTCTTCACAGTCCAAATTTCACATCCACACATGACCACTAGAAAAACCATAGCCTTGACTAAATGGACCTTTGTTGGCAAAGTAATGTCTCTGCTTTTGAATATGCTGTCTATGTTGGTCATAACTTTCCTTCCAAGGAGTGTCTTTTAATTTCATGGCTGCAATCACCATCTGCAGTGATTTTGGAGCCCCCCAAAATAAAGTCTGACACTGTTTCTACTGTTTTCCCATCTATTTCCCATGAAGTGATAGGACCAGGTGCCATGATCCTAGTTTTCTGAATGTTGAGCTTTAAGCCAACTTTTTCACTCTCCTCTTTCACTTTCATCAAGAAGCTTTTTAGTTCCTCTTCCCTTTCTGTGATAAGGGTGGTGTCATCTGCATATCTGAGGTTATTGATATCTCTCCCAGCAACCTTGATTCCAGCTTGTGCTTCTTCCAGTCCAGCGTTTCTCATGATGTACTCTGCATACAAGTTAAATAAGCAGGGTGACAATATACATCCTTGATGTACTCCTTTTCCTATTTGGAACCAGTCTGTTGTTCCATGTCCAGTTCTAACTGTTGCTTCCTGACCTGCATATAGGTTTCTCAAGTTAAACAATAGCAGGTATACAAAGCGCTGCAAAAGACAAGCACAGGCTGCTAGGAGGACAAATAACAGACCTGTTTTACTGTACAAATCCATCTATCACCAGTAGGAAGATAAGGAAGTGGCAAAGGTAAAAAGAGAAACTTTATATTAAAAAGTCAGTCATAGCTTTATTTTACAACTAACCTCTCCTCCCATTTTTTTTTTTTTTTTGGTATATATGCCATTAGTACTTAGTCAGCCTGCCTTAAATTGAATGGATTCAGCAAGAGTCATTCCTTAGAAATATTCTAAGAAATGCAAGAGCTGGACCATTAATAATGCCTTCAATTAAGTCATGAGCTAGAACCTGGAGGCCTGTCAAATTTGACTTCCTCATTGATAGTAACTGATTCCAAACTTCTAGAGAGAAAAGGCTTTTATAGAGTGTAAAGTTGGTCACATGACCTCCATTGTGCATTATTTATGTAATTTTAAACCTGACTCTGTTTAATGAGTGAGACTTGTTAAAAGTTATAATATTTAAATTAGAGGTAGAATTATAATTCATTCAATCTGGCAAGCCTGCCATTTTGTGTTGAGTTTCCACGCAACCCAAATGATTGTGACAATCCGTTGACTCATTGGAAAAGACTGATGCTGGGAGGGATTGGGGGCAGGAGGAGAAGGGGACGACAGAGGATGAGATGGCTGGATGGCATCACTGACTCAATGGACGTGAGTCTGAGTTAACTCCGGGAGTTGGTGATGGACAGGGAGGCCTGGCGTGCTGCGATTCATGGGGTCGAGAAGAGTCAGACATGACTGAGCGACTGAACTGAACTGAACTGAACATAAATTCTGCCAAAAGAAAATTACTACCAGCAAATACAGCTGGTTTTTTTTTTTTGAGTCCTGAAATAATGCATCTCCCATGCTGCCTGGTTTCACAGAGTTAAAAGCCTTTGTGAAAAACTTTTATAAGACTTTTATTTAGTTACTAAATATTCAATCAAATCCATAGTATTTTTAATTCTTTAGAAATGAGTTTATTGCTATATTAACTTATTAAAAGCAGTAAGTGTGATTTTCTAATTGTTTTTGACTTTTTTTCCTGTCATGTTGTGAGCATTTAAAAAATTATTTAAACATTTTAAATCAAAAGATGCCAATGTTTTCCATTTTGCCTAATCAATGTTCAGAAAATATATAGACTTCCATAGAACAGTTGATCTAAATGTTAAATTGGTCTTGCCACAAATATTCATTTTTCACTCATGACACCATGACGGTTTAAAGATTTCAACTCTATTTTTAGGCTGCTGCACTTATCAAATTTAACATTTAAATTTGACATAGATATTAGATTTCTACTGCTGAGTAACAACTTACCGCAAATCTAGGGCCTAAAACAATACACATCAGTTATATCAGAGTTTCAGTGGACCAGGGATTCAGTTATAGCTTCATTGGGCCTTCTGCTTCGTCCCCTCTCAGAAGACTACAATCAGTGTGTTGCCTGGGGATTGGGTTCTTCCTTGGAGGCTAGGTCTTCTTCATATTCAGGTGGAAAAATGTGTTTCTTGCAGTAGAAATCAGAGAAGATTCTTGGCCAGCAGGGGGATCTTTCTGACACTTCACCTTCTTTGAAAGTCTCCTCTGGTTAGATCAGAGCTTCTGAGGAAGATCTATTTGCTGAACTGAAAGTCAACGGACTAGTAACCTAGTCAAATGAGTGAAATAACATTATCTTCATGCATTCTGCACACACTTCAGGGGAGGTTATACAGGGGAAGATAAAGGAGGGTGGAGATTTGGGAGACTTCAATGGTCTGAATGTGTCCCCCTAAATTCAGAAGTTGAAATCCTAGCCCCCTAACATAGGATGACATGGTTGAATGGCATCATGGATACAATGGATGTGAGTTTGAGCAAACTCCAGGAGATAGTGAAGGACAGGGAAGCCTGGTGTGCTGGAGTCCATGAGGTCACAAAGAGTCAGACACAACTTAGCGACTGAACAACAACAAAGATGATAGGAGGTGGGACCCTTGAAAAGTACTTAGGTCATGAGGGTGAATCTTACATACATGGGATTGTATGTAAGAGGAGCCCACCAGGCTCCTCTGTCCATGGAATTCTCCATGGGATTAGCACTTTTATAAATGAGGGTCTCAGGAGACCCTTTGCCCCTTCTATCGAGTGAGGACACAGATAGAAATCTTTGTAACCTAGAAGGGGGCCTTCATGCAACCATGCTTGCACCCTAATCTCAAACTTCTAGCCTCCAAACTCAGCAATAAAGTCCTGTTCATGGCTTTACTGATAGCATCCTGAATAGACTAAGACAGAGGTCACCTTCAAGTTCTGCCTACCACAGAGAAAAACTTCATCCTTGGATCCTTATAAGGAGACATCTTATATAATGAAGACAACTTTTTCATTCCCAAATATTTCAAAGTGAGTACTATATGTCAGGCACTGTTTTAGATGTTGGGGATATGACAAAGAATAAAAGAAGGAAGTTAGTACTCTCCTGAGTTTTCCATTCTATTGCAAGGCAGCAGATAATAAATACATTAAATATATATATATATCTCGAATGTGCCAAGTGCTATGAAGAATAAAACAAAGACAGATAAATGGTAGAGAGAAAGAGGAGTAGATGAGGAAGGGGTGATCAGTGAAGGCTTCTATGATGATATAGCAGGTTTTGAATTCATACTTGATATCATGCAGGATTGAGCTAAGCCATCATTAGGATAAAACTTTCCAGGCCTCTGTGAGAGCAAGTACAAAGGATGTGAGGTAGAAGCTTGCTTGATGTGCTCTCTTAATAACAAAAAGACTAGTGAGGGCAGGAAGCAGAGTGAAAAAGTTTATTCTGAGTGATATAGGAAGCCATCTGCAAGGTTTAGATGAGTCAATAACATGATCTAATTTATATTCTAAAATCATCACCTTGGCCGCTGTGTTGAGATTAGACTGCTTGTGGGGCTACTGCTGCTAAGTTGATTCAGTCATGTCCAACTCTTTGTGACCCTATGGACCTGCCAGGCTCCTCTGTCCATGGGGATTCTCCAGCCAAGAATACTGGAGTGGGTTGCCATGCCCTCCTCCAGGGAATCTTCCCAATCCAGGCATCGAACCTGTATCTCTTATGTCTCCTGCATCAGCAGACAGGTTCTTTACCACTAGCGCCACTGGGGAAGCCTTTCCTATGGGTCTGCCTCTCCCCCAACTCCCTTCCTCTTCATTCTTCACTCAGCAGCCCAGGTGTGACATTTTACACTTTTCTCCCCACTCTCTCTGTTCTCTGCACTCCCCAGTCCTGACACTTTTTTCCTTTTTGAATCTTTTCCGTATTGTGCATTACAAAACCCTATGACAGGGGAGAACATAGGACTTTCCTGACAGGATAAGGATGTAAGAAAGTGACAAAATCCCTGCAGTGTTGGGCCCTTTGCAAAAATAATTGCCAGCATCTCTGTCAAGCTTAATGCAGAGCCTTACCCTGGAATAAGGATATCATCATCAGAGATGAAACAACAAATTCAGAAGGTGGCTCTATGAAAACAAAATCTGAGATGTCCTTTTCCCTGACATCTCACAAAGAGACTCTAGGCCTTGAAGTATCGTTAGTCTGGTAGGAAGAGCTCTTGACACCTCCTAAATAAATAGCAATAAACAGCACTGCCCAAATAGGTCTTCAGGAAGAGAATACATAAGTGCATGTGGGTCTTGCTTACTAGGTTCTGAGCCTTTCGTCTTTCCTCTCTTGACAGTGCTCTGGTGCCTGTAAAATCTGTGGTATGTAGCAGAGAGATCCAGACATGTAGACAACTGTCCCTAGGTACATTATGATTCACATTTTAATTGAATCCTCCTTGCTAGTAAATGCTACAATCAAAAGTTAAGTGGAATAAAAAACCTATTAGCTCTTTTAAAAACAATTTTAAAATTTTTTAATTGGAGGATATTTACAATATTGTGTTGGTTTCTGCCATACATCAACATGGATGGGCCATATGTATACATGTGTTCCCTCCCTCGTGAGCCTGCCTCCCACCTACCACCCCATTCCACCCCTCCCAGATTGTCACAGAGCCCCAGTTTGAATTCCCTGAGTCATACAGCAAATTCCCACTGGCTACCTATTTTATATGTGTTAGTGTATATGTTTCCATGCTACTCTCTCCATTTGTTCCAATCCCACCCTTTCCTTCTTGCCCCCTCGCTGTGACCATAAGTCTGTTCTCTATGTCTGCATCTCCATTGCTGCCCTGAAAATAGATTCATCAGTATCATCTTTCTAGATTCCATATGTATGAGTTAATACACAATATTTGAAAAAACCTATTAACTCTTGATGTTTTCTAACTCTTGTGTCAACTCCCATAATCTTGAGCCCAGGGAATTTTGTGTTTATCCCAAAGTACTAATTTTCACACTTATGATTTCAGATTGTAAATATCTGATTGAGTCACGACTTCTCCCATTTCCCATCAATTCTTTTCTTTTTAGCAACACAACTCTTTTCAGTAGTGATTACTAGCAACCCTGAAATATAAAACAGGTAAAAGCAAGTGAATGTGACGTCATAGTTTAGTTAATCCTAATTTGGATAAAAATGTGTCACTGCTTAAAGGAACTTAGAAAAGAAACAGCACACCCAGAAACCTCTATTCTCCTCATATGCATGTATGTTGATTAGTATTTTCCTGATTTGAATTCTATTTTCTACATCTTTTTGCACAGTTCTTAAATTTATGTAGCAAGTTATAAGAAAGGTATAAAAGGATTTTCATTTTTGATTAAAGTAGATATATCGTCAAAAAACCTGACATCCAAGTTCCAAGTCTGCCAGTTACTGTTTGTGTGGGTTGTGTTGTGTTGTGCTCAGATGTGTCTGGCTCTTTGAGACCCCATAGACTGTAGCCTCTAGGCTCCTCTCTCCATGGCATTTTTCCAGGCAAGAATGCTGGAGTGGGTTGCCATTTCCTACTCCAGGGGATATTCCTGACCCAGTGATCAAACCTGGGTCTCCTGCATTGCAGGCAGATTCTTTACCACTGTTGCCACCTTGTGTGACTTTGGCCAATCACTGAATGACTTTGAATCAGCTTTCTAGCTGGAGAAGACTTGGCTATAGTCTGTTGCTGTTCTTAATTTCTAGAGTCAGCTTCTGTTGCCCTAGTTGCTGCTGCCTGTTGGAGAAGTTAGTTTACCACCCCAGAGACAAAGGTAGGATCCCCAAGTTGGAGATAAAATGTGAGGAGAGAAACCTTTGAAAAGGGGATGAAGGATAGCAGAATATATGCTGCCCCCAATATTCCACTTTGATGTAAGGATTATTTTGAGAAACACAGACACTGGAGTAGCTCTGGAAAAAAAGAAAAAGTTGTCCTTTTGAAAGGGAAATTTATATTTATAAAGGAAATCTCCATGTGTAAGGGTGTTTATCTATCCATGCCAGGGAGAACAGGATGATCCTAAATCACAAAAGCATGTCACTGCAGAAGTTATCCACTTTAATTTGCATGAGAAAACTTACCCTTGTTAACTGGAGTTTTTCCCGGTCACTTCCCATAACTGGCCTCCCCTACACCCTTCTTTCTTCTGTCTTGAGTTGATGATGATATTCAAACTTGAGTTCTAAGCCATCTCTGAGAGTTACTCACTTTCCCCTGTGTACCTCCACGTGTACATGAAGTGTACACGCTAATAAATTTGTTTGCTTTTCTATTTTTTAATCTGTATTTTATTATAGGTTGCCCAACTAGGAATTTAGAAGGGTAGAGGGAAAATATTTGCCCCTCCTTTACAGAGGTTTACAGGTGATCTGGTGACAGAATGCGAATAATAAAAAGTTAAGTGGATGAGATACTCTGGAGCATCCATGGTACTTTAAGGGAATAAGAAAGTAGAGGAAAGGATTTTTCAATATTTCATAACATGTATTTTAGATCTCTATTAGTCTGCTTTAAGAGATATAGTTTGGAATTAGATTTTAATTACTTGTAGTTTTGGAAAGGTATTTCTTTACATGTGATAGTATCCAGGACTGGACTATAAGGAACCCAAGACTCTATTTGATTTATAGATGAATGAATAGGACTACTTTGTAAATTCTCATTTGATTCCATGTGTTGGCTATAAAAGACTTCCCTGTAGCTCAAACATAAATAACATTCTAGCCACACTGCTTCATTTAACCAAGTTCTCTGACTTCCTTTTTGACTTTTGCTCTTGTCCCACTTCTTGACTTTTTTTTCTTTCTGGAGAAAAAGGAAAAGAGATAAAGGGAGAAAGAAAAATAGCAAATGTCAATCAAAAGAGAAGGATCAAGTTACACTGTTTGAAAGGAAAAGGTGCAGAGGAAGCCCCCCGTCTCATTTCTTTTAATTTCAGGCAGCAGATCCTCTTTCTCAGAACCAATCCCTCATCACAGAATAAACTTCTTCAAAATACACTTGCTTTTTAAAGGTAAACACAACTCTAAAAAGGAAAAATATGGAATTTTCCCTGAAGCACAAAGAGAAAGAGACTTTTCCCCTTTCCTTTTCTTAGAGTATTTTCTTTAGAAAACCTATGTATGCATCCTTTTGTCAGGGGAGCGTGTAATTCCTTGGTTCTGTCTTGCTGCAGCAAAAATTTGGAGACAGATGGACCAGTGTTATAGCTCAGTTTTATTGGCAAGCAAAGGAAAATACATCCTTGAGGTGTGAGGGCAGGCCGACCCAAAAGATGCAAAGAGGAGAGAAGCCCTCGGCTCAATTCTGGCTCCTCTTTTTATGTTTTTTCTCCTCCCTCTGAGCCTGCACTATGTAAATTGGGTTAGTTTGTTTTACCTGAGGTTCTCACTCACCTTCCTTTGTTCTATTTTCGCGGGTGTTTCCCTTCTTTGTCTTTTAGCCACTGCCGTTCTGGAGTCCTTTTTCCTATTCTAACTACCTAACATTTTCTTTGTTCCTTTGACATATATATATATATATATATATAATATACACACATACATATATACATACGTGTATATATATATATATATATATAAGGCCTTTTGATATATATATATTTTTTTTTTTTTTATTTTTTTAAGGCTAAAAAGGCTTTTGCCAGTTTTACAAACAAGAAATGTCTTTCAAGGACTGGGGAGAATCGCTTTGAAATGTAAATATCAAGAAAGATAGAACCCCTATCTGCCCATCTACAGGGATGTTTAACTGAGAAAGCTGGTTCCAAATTGTAGCTATCTGCCTCTCAGAGGGAACTTTTCTTTTTCCTTTTGATAAAGGCAAGTAGTGAACACAAATGGCCGCTACACTTTAGCAGGTGAATTTAAGATAAGCTATGTGTTAACTAGTGGTGCTGCCAAATCCTCCTACTGGAAGACTCCCTGTTATTTATGTCATAGAAGGAAGACTCAGATACACAGCCTTTTGACTCCCTGTAGGCCACATAAGAGTGGGTGTTGGGGCTGAAATACTTCCTTACCAAGAAACGAAGTATCCTCGCATCCTGTTCTGGGCTTGTCACCTTGTGTGGGAATCTCTTTCCCTGTTTTAGGCTCATTGTGTGTTTCTCTGTTCTACTTAAGCATGTGTATTATACGGCACCCCCACTACTATATCCACCCCCTCTGGGAAGGAGGGGGTGGATATGGGGATCCTTCATTGTGCAACATAAGAGGGGATGTGTGCAGGCCAGTTCTCCTGCATCAGCAGCCAGGAGGGAGTCACTGGTTATAGGAATTTGATTCCTGTTGCTGAAGCTGATCCAGCTCTGTCTGCTCTCTGTAAGCAAAATGTTATTCCAATCAGAGTTCCTCTGTGTTAAAGGACAAAATACAACTGAGTAAATTTTTAAATCTTATTGGCTTTATTCAGTGATTCATGAATTGAACATCTAATCTAGCAGATAGAAAGAAGTTCCAAAGATCAGTACAAGGTGAGAGATTGTAATAGACTAGAATAAGCAAGAACTGCTGGTAGCTCAGACAGTAAAGAACCTGCCTGCAACACAGGAGACTTGGGTTGGATCCCTCAATTGGGAAGATCCCATGGAGAAGGGAATGGCTATTAATGCCAGTATTCTTGCCTAGAGAATCCCATGGACAGGGGGTCCTGGCAGGCTACAATCCATGGGACAGGACTGAGTAACTAACACTACTATTACTGAGTGAGAACAAAGAGGTAATACTGGGCATTTGCTGATTGATTAAAACACGTTTACTTTTCTTCTGTGGACCAAGAGAAGACGTGGAGTCGGGTCGGGTAACTAGTGCTATGTGAGTAAGTGCTGACTCGTTGACCTACGACTTCCTTTTCTGGGACAGCCAGCACAGAAACCCTAGTTCATGTGGGGCTTGTCATGAATGACTCCAACATGGACTTAATCTGGTTATGTTAATTGTTGTGTTGTATTAATATTTTCCTTGGTGATTATGGTATCAGGACATAGAGGGCAGAAGTGTTTAGACTTCTGTTGGTGATAAGCACCAAATGTGTACTTGCTCCAGGCTGTAGCTGGTGATAGTTTTTATGTAAGGGGGCAGTGAGGGGTGTGCCCCTCTGCCAGCTTCCTTGGTAACTAATAAGCCCACTTGATGCAAATCCCCCTATGATTGGTAACTGCCCCTGACCCCCAGGATTGAAGACTGCCACCATGTCCCGCCTGCCTACACTGCACACAGCAGGGTGGACTCCAGAACCTTGATTCAGACGTGTAAGCTCCCCCATCCATTAAACTACTGATGTCTGCGTCTCTGACTCTGGGCTCTTTGTTCGCTCTTGAAGCTGGCAAGCGTGAGGCCTACGGGCCTGCGGGGTGCAGTCCAAGAAGTATTGAGTCTTTTAGTGCTCAGAGAATGTTCCTATGCTCCTCCACATTTCAGGGTGCGAATCATTCTCACCAATGGGATTGAAGTAATTTGAGAAATAAAAAAGCGTTTAGGTCGTCTTGTGTTGAGACCGGCTCGACAAGCAGGGTTTCCGAAAGCATGATACAGGTGAGAGAATGAGAAACAAGACTCAAGAATTCAGTGAAAAGCAAGGATCAGGGGACCAACATCGCTCCAAGGTGAAGGTGCCGAAACTGAACCCAAGTCAGCTTTATTATACTTTTAGCCGTGAAAGAAAGAATATGCGGGGAGCTAAACTATAACTCATGTGGCCTTCAAGGCCAAAGAACAAAATGATCATTAACCATTAAGTAATTAAGAAACAGTAATCAATAACAGATCAGTAATTAAGACTAATATTCTTATCTATAGATTTTCCACCAGATATGTAAAACATGTGACTCTGAGATGCCAGTTGAGAAACAGTCTGGATCATATCTTGTTTTCAAGACTATGAACTGTTCCCTCTGGACTTGTTCCAAGAGTCTCATGCCTTATAGCATCCAGTTTATCAATAATTATACATTTCTTTTGCCTCCCTTGCCGAGGCCTGCTTTTCTTTTATTCTTTCTGTCTCCTATAGTCTTTCTCTTTCTCTCTTGTCCAGATGGCTGGATTAGAAGTATTTCAAGACATAAAGCTGTAAGAAGGAAGCTAGCTGGTGACTAAACACTGGGAATAAATGACTCAAGAGGACTAACTAATCAACATCAGGTTATGATGTGGACGAGCAATATAAATTTTCATTGTATACTGATTATTTGTGGTTTAGTTGTTATTGCAGCATGCATAGTCTATTCTGACTAATAGAGGCAGGAATTTATGACATTTCACAAAAGCAGAATTAGAATGATTGGCTCAAGTGGTAAAGAGTCTGCCTGCCAATACAGGAGATGCAGGGGATACAAGTTCAATCCCTGGGTTGAGAAGATCCCCTGGACAAAGAAATGTCAATACGCTCCAGTATCTTACCTGGAAAATGCCATGGACAGAGGAGACTGGCAGGCTACAGTTCTGGGGTTGCGAAGAGTTGGACAGGACTGAGCATACATGCATTTATTACCTAAGATTAGATAAAACAGAGTTATTAATATGCTATTGGACCAGAAACTCACATGAACTATCTAAGCTATGAAGACCCAATGTCAAAATAATCCAAATATCTGATTGTAGCTCAAATAGTTTGAATTAGCTTAGAATGTCTAAAAAGTATTTAAGACTTTGCCCTGTACGCATGTAAGTTACTTCCATAAATGATTAAGTCTAAAGGCAAAGCTCTTATATTTTTGTAATTTTCTTTCTTATAGTAGACACCTTCCTCATTTCCTTTTTTCTAGAATGTTCTATATTTTCTCTGCCCAGAGCAGGCACCTTTAGTTCATTATCACACATCTCATGTTGACGCAAAAGAACTGAGATTGCAACCCAGTCTCATCATCTTACATTTAGAGCAGTATTTCTAACCATGATTTGGTCTCTGTTTCACCTGTAAAAATGAGAAGCCACACAAAGAAATAGAAATGCAAAGAAATTTGACAAATACTTAATTAATATAGAACAGTTCAACGTACGTATTTTTAGATGGCACAATGAATCAGTCCTCCTTATTCTGTTTGCTAAGAAAAGATATAATCTTATCATCAACCTTGAAAGGAAAAAACCTCTAATTTTCTGTGATAGTTAATTAATGTATGGGTCTCTGAGATCAAGTGGATAATACACAAACAGTGATTTTTCAACTCTATTTCCCTTAATTGGCATGGCATGTGTGTATGCTCAGTTACGTCTGATTCTTTGTGACCCAATGGACTGTAGACCACCAGGCTCATCTGTCCATGGGATTTTCCAGATAGGAATAATGGAGTGGGTTGCCATTTCCTTCTCTAAGGGATCTTCCTGATTCAGGGATTGAACCCGAGTATGCTGTATCTCTTGTATTGGTAGGTGGAATCTTTATCACTGAGCTACCTGGGAAGTCAATTGGCATGGCAGCCTTCCCCATGAACTACTCAGTGCATGAAGCCACCCTTCAACTGTTTGTGTTCAAAAGTGTTGTGATTGGCAGCAGTAGACCCTGGTTAACCTGGTCCATAAAAGAGACATTAGTGTGGCACCAGCTCCTCCCAAGTTTCTCATCCCACTACCAATACTTGGAATTCTATTTTGAGAGTAATGGTGTCCAGAGTAGAAGTATCAGCATCTACTAGCAACTTTTTAGAAATATGAAACTTTGGGCCCCACTTATGATCTGCTGGATCAGAAACTCTGTGCATGGGGTCCAGCAAGCTGTGTTTTAACAAGTCTTCCAGATGATTCTGATGCTAAAACTCAACATTTTCTTAAAGCACTGGTACTTATAGGATATGTATTCACTAACAGAATATGGAAGTTCAGACTAGGTCTAATGGGGGGTGGAGGGAAGTAATGGAGGGATCTAGTTTTGAAGTGGGAGGAGTCCTGATGAGGTGGCAAAGAGTAGTCTTTACAGGGAAGCAAATGCCCCAGTTTGGCTTACACACTTTCAGAGAGAGCAGCCAAGCCAAGAAATACTTGACTATTATAGTGAGTTTACAATGGAAAATGAGATGGGGAGGGATTATAGGTTTCCTGCCTCTATTTTCCTTAGTTGGCTTGGCATGCATGTGTGCTCAGTTGTGTCTGACTCTTTGAGACCCTATGGACTGTAGATCACCATGCTCCTCTGTCCATGGCATTTTCCAGGTAGGAATAAAGGAGTGGGTTGCCATTTCCTCCTCCAGGGGATCTTCCCAACTCAGGGATTGAACCCGAGTCTCCTGTATTTCTTGCATTGGCAGGTGGATTCTTTACCACTAAGCCACCTGGGAAGGAAAAATATTAGTGGACATGTATGCCTCCAGGCATCCAGCTCTGTGACATCCATCCTTTCTAAGGGAGGGAGATCTGTGAGTCACCCCATCCTTTCCAGATCCTCCAGACCCTGCCTAGTCAAATTGGCTCAAGGCTGCTCTTCCTCCCCAAGTAGTCTCTGCAAATGCCTGTGAAACCTTGGTGGTGTAGGAATCTATTCCTCAAATGCTGTAGGGCCAACACCAAGGCAAGATATTATATGGAGAGAGAGAGTTGTAGTAGGATTTATGGAAAATCTCCTTCTTTACCTGCCTTGGGTGATGCTGCTCCTTTTCCCTAATCCTGGGAAGCAAGAACAAAGCTAAATAGACCTTGAATAGCTTCAGATTTTAGCCTTTGAAGAAGCTAGTCTCTTGGGTGTACTCTTCTCATCTTTAGGGATCTTGATTCTATTGGAAAAGAGTGCCATGTTATTAACAAGTATAATAGTAGTAATTATAAGCACTGCTTCTCAGTCATTAATGTGCATGAAAATCACCTGGGGATTTAATTACACATGCAGAATCTGATTCAGCACATCTGCATGGGGACCCAAAATGATGTCAATAATGCTGAGTCCCTAGACCACACCATCAGTATCAAAGATATGAAGAAGGCAAACGGTGCCAAGTTTCTTTCTCAGCAGAAGAAAATAGAGGGCCAGTCTCATTAGTGCCTACAACTAGCTAGAGGAAGCTATTATCTCTGCTACTCACTGCTCCTCTGGCAAAAGAACTTTGCAGTAAGTATTATGGCTTCACTGAGACTACAAGAGCAGGATGGACAGTCTAATTTGTACAACAATTCTGCATGGCAACCAAATAATAAATGGACATGCTTTAGATTCAAAGTCAGAAATCACTTGTGATTAATGGAAGAATAATTAGGCTTCTATCATAATTGTGTTAGATTAAGTTCTATGCCAGCTTTTATCCTGTAACTCTACATAGCTCTTGCAGAAGCAATCTGCTCATCAGAGTGGTGGGACAGCAATTAAAGAGGCCATTACAGCCACTGTATGTGAGACAGCAGCAAGATATCATCTTTTCCAAACGTCTGGGAAATTGGATGGGTATTTTCAAATTAAACAGGGCTGCCAGACCAAAGGTTGTGATTGCCAGCTAAGATCTAATGTAGATGTTTACTAGCTATGCATAATTAGCTGTAATGGGGTTGAAGGTGAATATAGTGTAATAAGTAGATGAAGAGCCTCAAAAAATTGAATGGCTAACCCCATTTGTGCATGCTAATGGGATAGTATCCATTTGTCTTTTAGTGGCTATGACAGTCAAATCAAATTTTCTCCTTTGAATTGTACCAAGACTTCATTTATGGCACAAAACAGATGATTCTAGAGTTACATAAAATGGGTGAAGATCAATTAAACATAATTTCATCTTTACTGTTTCATATTTGACTCATGATCACAATATGCATATTTCAGTTCAGTTTAGTCACTCAGTCACATCTGACTCTTTGCGACCCCATGGACTGCAGCGTGCCAGGCCTCCCTGTCCATCACCAACTCCCAGAGTTTACTCAGACTCATCTCCATCGAGTCAATGATGCCATCCAACCATCTCATCCTTTGTCATCCCCTTCCCCTCATGCCTTCAATCTTTCCCAGCATCAGGGTCTTTTCAAATGAGTCAGTTCATTGCATCAGGTGACTGAAGTATTGGAATTTCAGCCTCAGCATCAGTCCTTCCTATGAATATTCAGGACTGATTTCCTTTAGGATGGACTGGTTGGATCTCTTTGCAGTCCAAGGGACTCTCAAGAGTCTTTCCAACATCACAGTTCAAAAGCATCAATTCTTCAGTGCTCAGCTTTCTTTATAGTCCAACTCTCACATCCATACATGACTACTGGAAAAACCATAGCCTTGACTAGACAGACCTTTGTTGGCAAAGTAATGTCTCTGCTTTTTAATATGCCATCTAGGTTGGTCTTAACTTTTCTTCCAAGGAGCAAACGTCATTGAATTTCATGGCTGCAGTCACCATCTGCAGTGATTTTGGAGTACCCCAAAATAAAGTCTCTCACTGTTTCCACTATTTCCCCACCTATTTGCCATGAAGTGATGGGACCAGATGCCATGATCTTCGTTTTCTGAATGTTGAGTTTTAAGCCAAATTTTTCACTCTGCTCTTTCACTTTCATCAAGAGACTCTTTAGTTCCTCTTCCCTTTCTGCCATAGGGTGGTGTCATCTGCATGTCTGAAGCTATTGATATTTCTCCTGGCAATCTTGATTCCAGCTTGTGCTTCATCCAGTCTGGCATTTCACATGATGTACTCTGCATATAAGTTAAATAAGCAGGGTGACAATATACAGCCTTGATGTACTCCTTTTCCTATTTGGAACCAGTCTGTTGTTCCATGTTCATTTCTAACTGTTGCTTCCTGACCTGCATACAGATTTCTCAGGAGGCAGGTCGGGTGGTCTGGTATTCGCATTTCGTTCAGAATTTTCCACAGTTTATTGTGATCCACACAGTCAAAGGCTTTGGCATAGTCAATAAAGCAGACGTAGATGTTTTTCTGGAACTCTCTTGCTTTTTAGATGATCCAGTAGATGTTGGCAATTTGATCTCTTGCCAAGGTCCAGCCCTGGCTGATCCAGGGTATTCGAAGGAGAGACGGCTTTGGCGACCTATTTATTTATTTATTTATCAAAGATATAAAGAGTAATAGAATGAGGATAGCTCAGTAGGAAAATTCAGTGGAGAAAAGAGGCTGAGTAGCTTGGTTTACACGGAAAATCAATATAACCTGTGACACCAGGTTAGCTCTGACCACGGAGGCCGCAGGCGCCCTCTCAAATAGCGGAAGGTGCCCCACCTTAGACACCTTCTCGAGTGGGTCTTAGAAGTCCAGGCAAATAAATGGTCGCAGAGGACCTCCACGCTCCAGATGGAGACTCAGCTGGAAATTGAGGAGAAAAATGACATGGGGAGACCAAGCTTTGGTGAGCAAGGCCCGTAGCTTTATTTTCAACAGGGGCTTTTAAACCCTAAGTTACACATAGAGGATAATAGGGGATGCAAAGTCAGCAGTCTTTGATCCTTATCAAAAACCAGGGTTTCTTTCCTGCAAATTTATCGTATACAAATGGTTTAGTTGATTTACATCATCTTCTGGCCAGAAGGCTTATTAACATTTTATGACTCTTGACAAAGACTTATTTTCTCTAAGAGTAATTATTTTAAGGTTTGGCGCCATCTTCTGAAAGTGTTAGATAAAATTGCATTCCTATAGGGTGGATGTGTAATGGGTTTACAACAAAGGAAAGAATTTATTACCTTAAGGGTCTAAAGTTACTAACACCAAGGCCACTACTTATGTTTTTTCTACATACCAACTATATTAATTAATACACATTCAAGGATACAATACAGGGGATGTGAAAACTTGGCAACAAGCATTGGCTCATCAATGAAATCTTTTACTAGTTTTATTCTGACAGTTTCTAACTCTCTGAGAGGCTCTAAGCTATTTGAATATCTTAAGCTTCCCATGCCTCTCGAGGCTGGGAGACTGTAAACAATCGTATGCATAGCTGTAGGAGTCCGGGTAAACTTGTCAGGCGAGTTAGAGAGCTATCTGAGGGGTTTGGATTTAAACACTCCTAATCGCCCAGGAACTTTATTAATTGGAGCTGTAAATTAACTCTTTGTCAGAGAGAGTGAGATGGTGGTGGGACACAGCCCCCAGTAAAGTCAGAGGTGAGAGCACAAAGCAATAAAGTAGGCAGACTCTGGTTTTTTGGGGTAGATGCTTGAGAATATCCAGGGGGACTCCTGAGGCTCGATCCCGCCTTTGTGTATGCCGAGCCTCCTTCCTCATGACCTTTGTCACGAGTGGAATGCCTCACCGGCTCCCGACAATCTCTGGTTCCTCTGCCTTTTCTAAATCTAGCTTGAACACCTGGAAGTTCATGGTTCACGTATTGCTGAAGCCTGGCTTGGAGAATTTTGAGCATTACTTTACTAGCATGTGAGATGAGTGCAATTGTGTGGTAGTTTGAGCATTCTTTGACATTGCCTGTCTTTGGGATTGGAATGAAAACTGACCTTTTCCAGTCCCGTAGCCATCGCTGCGTTTTCCAAATTTGCTGGCATATTGAGTGCAGCACTTTCACACCATTATCTTTTAGGATTTGAAATAGCTCAACTGGAATTCCATCACCTTCACTAACTTTGTTCGTAGTGATGCTCTCTAAGGCCCACTTGACTTCACATTCCAGGATGTCTGGCTCTAGGTGAGTGATCACACTATCGTGATTGTCTGGGTCATGAAGATCTTTTTTGTGTAGATATCTACAATAGTAGATATCTCTTCTGCATTCTTGCCACCTCTTCTTAATATCTTCTGTTTCTGTTAGGTCCCTACCATTTCTGTCCTTTATTGAGCCCATCTTTGCATGAAATGTTCCCTTGGTATCCCTGATTTTCTTTAAGAGATCGCTAGTCTTCCCCATTCTATTGTTTTCTTCTATTTCTTTGCACTGATCACTGAGGAAGTCTTTCTTATCTCTCCTTGCTATTCTTTGGGACTCTGCGTTCAAATGGGTATATCTTTCCTTTTCTCCTTTGCTTTTCACTTCTCTTATTTTCACAGCTATTTGGAAGGCCACCTCAGACAGCCATTTTACCTTTTTGCATTTCTTTTTCTTGGGGATATACTTGATCCTTGGTCTCTTGTACAATGTCATGAACCTCCATCCATAGTTCATCAGGCACTCTATCAGTTCTAGTCATTTAAATCTGTCACCTGCACTGTATAATTATAAGGGATTTGATTTAGATCATACCTGGATGGTCTAGTGGTTTTCCCTACTTTCTTCAATTTAATTCTGAATTTGGCAATAAGGAGTTCATGATTTGAGCCATGGTCAGCTCCCAGTCTTGTTTTTGTTGACTGTGTAGAACTTCTCCATCTTTGGCTGCAAAGAATATAATCAATCTGATTTGGTGTTGACCATCTGGTGATGTCCATGTGTAGAGTCTTCTCTTGTGTTGTTGGAAGAGAGTGTTGGCTATGACCAGTGCATTCCTTTGGCAAAATTCTATTAGCCTTTGCTTCATTCTGTACTCCAAGGGTGAATTTGCCCATTACTCCGGGTGTTTCTTGACTTTCTACTTTTGCATTCCAGTCCCCTATAATGAAAAGGACATCTTTTTGGGTGTTAATTCTAGAAGGTCTTGTAGGTCTTCATAGAACCGTTCAGCTTCAGCTTCTTCAGTATTACTGGTCAGGGCATAGGCTTGGATTACCGTGATATTCAATGGTTTGCCTTGGAAATGCACAGAGATCATTCTGTTGTTTTTGAGATTGCATCCAAGTACTGCATTTCAGACTCTTTTGTTGACTATGATGGCTATGATTTCTTCTAAGGGATTCTTGCCCACAATAGTAGATATAATGGTCATCTGAGTTAAATTCACCCATTCCAGTCCATTTTAATTCCATGATTCTTAAAGTGTTGACGTTTACTCTTGCCATCTCCTGTTTGACCACTTCCAATTTGCCTTGATTCATGGGCCTAACATTCCAAGTTCCTATGTAATATTGCTCTTTACAGCATTGGACCCTGCTTCCATCACCAGTCACATTCATAATTGGGTGTTGTTTTTGTTTTGGCTCCTTCTCTTCATTCTTTCTGGCTAGTATCCTTCATATATGAATATGAAAAACATATCATGAAAGATAAGGAAAGACTGAGGAATTGTTCTGGATTAAAATAGAGAAATGAGATGTGACACATTAAAGTGGATCGTGATTAGATCTTAGATCAGAAATAGTGCACTAGTGGGACTATTGGAAAACTTTGAATGAAGTCTGTAGATCAGCTAACATTATTTTGATAATTATTATATCATTTTGATAATTATGCTATGATTATATAAGATGTTGCTATTTGAGTAATCTCGATGGAGGGGATACAGAAATTCTTTGTGTATTTAACTTTTTGCATCTGAAGTTTTTCAAAGTGAAAGTTAAAAACATTAAACAAAACCAAAAGCAAAAATAAGGTCATGCTATAGCTACACGCTATAGAGAATTTTTTTTCCTTATCAATTTGCAGATTAAAGCCCTTCAATTCTGAAAGGCAATGAATTAGAGGCAATTTTGAAAAGATGTGAGTTACCCTCATGGCATTATGCAGTATTGTAACCAAGCTATCAGAGTAAACAATAGTAAGAGTCAAATATTATATTTCCCTTTTTATGTCATTTAAAAATTCTTTGAGTATTTTTTTCATGAGTTTTGATTATTTTAAATTCCTCATGGTAAGAATGAACTCTTCTGATTATCCACAATTATGTTTAAACATAGTAGCACTGAAGGTGCATATCAGAATCCTGGAAAGGATTTAATTACATCACATTCATAGGTCACAAACATTTATTGACCTTTTAGATACTGAGGCTACACTGGTGGTAGACAGAACAGAGAGCCTTCTGATGAAATAAAATCATTTCCCAACACAGGGTAGTTTCCTCAACCACAGCTTGATGAAGAGAAGCTTAATCTCTTTTCAGTGATCAATCACACGTTTAAATAGAAAGGTTGATTATGTGCAGTGTGCACACAAGGTAAGAATTTTCATCCTTTTAAAGTCACAACTTTCAGACCTCTACATAGGCTGGTCTTTTCAAACGTTAGGGTTTGTTTTTTTTTTTTTTTTGGTGGGGTGGCTAACGGGGTTTAGACATATTCAAACTATAAATGAAATCTGTATAGCATAGAGAGAAATGGTTTCTCACAGTACAGCTGGTATTTGGTATTGTCACAGCAATACAACAGCAGCTGGTAGGGAGCACATGCCATCTGGCACAATTAAGCTTCTGAGTCATTGTATGCAACTAGAGCAAGAGAGAAGCTGTACACAGAGACATTCAGATGGGTAAAGTATTATAAGAAACAAGACTTGGGTTGTGTTATCTGAAAGGGAAAAGCATTTCCATATCTATGTGTCCATTCACTTTCCATGGGAGCATGAAGCACATTTTTTGGTTCGATCAGTTCAATCTCCTCTACTTGAATGTGGGTGGGTCCTGTGACTTGCTTTCTAACCAATAGAATACAGCAAAGGTGATGGGATGTCATTCCCTGGATTGGCTTATATTACATAAGACTTCCTCTTCAGTTCAGTCACTCAATCATGTCCAACTCTTTGTGACCCCATGAACAACCACAGCATGCCAGGCCTCCCTGTCCATCACCAACTCCTGGAGTCCACCCAAACCCATGTCCATTGAGTTGGTGATGCCATCGAACCATCTCATCCTCTGTTGTCCCCTTCTCCTCCTGCCCTCAATCTTTCCCAGCATCAGGGTCTTTAGCAGACTGGATAAAGAGCCTTCACTTGCTGGCTTGAATAAAGGAAGCTGCTGTGTACTCAGGTCCCATGGAGAGAATGGAGAGTGGCTTCTGGAAAACAGACAGCAGAAACCTAGGGGCCTCAGTCTTATAGCTACAAAGTGATGAACTGTGCTAACCATCTGGGGAAGCCTGGAGGTGGATCTTTCCCAGCCCTGCCCAGATGAGAATGCAGCCCTGATAACTCCTTAACTTTGGGTAGTGGGACACTGCAGCAGAGAACCAGCTTAAGGGAACTTAGACTCCTGACCCAAGGAAACTTATGAAATAATAAATATGTGCTGCTTTAAGCCATTAAACTTGCAAGGATTTGTTGCACATTAATAGAAAACTAACCCTTCCTTTAAACAAATCCTTGTATTAGAATGAAATAATTGCAGCCATGAAATTAAAAGACGCTTACTCCTTGGAAGGAAAGTTATGACCAATCTAGATAGTATATTGAAAAGCAGAGACATTACTTTGCCAACAAAGATCTGTCTAGTCAAGGCTATGGTTTTGCCAGTGGTCTTGTATGGATGTGAGAGTTGGACTGTGAAGAAAGCTGAGCACCGAAGAATTGATGCTTTTGAACTGTGGTACTGGAGAAGACTCTTGTTGAGAGTCCCTTGGACTGCAAGGAGATCCAACCAGTCCATTCTAAAGGAGATCAGCCCTGGGTGTTAATTGGAAGGACTGATGCTAAAGCTGAAACTCCAATACTTTGGCTACCTCATGCGAAGAGTTGACTCATTGGAAAAGACCCTGATGCTGGGAGAGATTGGGGGCAGGAGGAGAAGGGGATGACAGAGGATGAGATGGCTGGATGGCATCATCAACTCAATGGACATGAGTTTGAGTGAACTCTGAGAGTTGGTGATGGACAGGGAGACCTGGCGTGCTGTGATTCATGGGATCGCGAAGAGTCAGACACGACTGAGCGACTGAACTAAACTGACCTTACTTTAGTAGACAGCCTCATGTTTGTTCACTAGAGGCATGGAGTGCTTCCTAGTGTTACTTTGTTTATGTTTCTACATTAGATACAAAGGATAAGTGTTACATTATAAATTTAAACTTAATTTTACACAAACGATGGGATACTTTGAGCACTAAAGATCATATGTTCATTCATTGACATTAGAAAATGCCTGTGACAAAAATTAGTCTTGTTTACCAAATATCAGATGTGTTTTTCCAGATTTTTCACCTCCTCCCAGGGGCCATGTGACTCTTCTGTGACATTTACATATTAGCAGGAATGATGTGTTCACTTCCAGACTGGGTTTGGTGGGAAGGTTTTGAATGATGTCAATTCCTTTACTCCTTGTGATGACAACTGCTGTGACCACATGTTCCAGATGGCACAGCTAAGATGATGAAAGCCTCCTTCAGCCCATGTCCTAGAGATACTTTTGAAGAAGAGCCTCTGCTGTGGTGGATCTAGCATGATAGAGAAATAAATATTTATTGTTGTCAGTCACTGGCATTTGGAAATTGTTTCCACAGCACAATCTAGCCTGTCTTTATTAGTTTAAATGCTATAATACTGAGTTTAATGCATGGGATAAAATATTGTTTTATGCAGGGAAAAGAACCAGAATAAAGAGACAGGATGGGGTATATGCCAAAAGGTCAACGTTGGGTATTTCTGATGATGACCTGGATGATGTGAGTACAAGCAATTGCTGATTTCTTTGTCATATGACAGAATTTTCCAAAATATCTGTGATGCTGAGGCTCAGGGCTGGTTGTGATCAAATGTGCCCATTGGCATATTGATCATTTTGAACTAGCATTTCTTAAGGAATAGCCAGTGAAAGAAGGGCAATCTGGTCCTCCTTTGTCCCCCTGAAAGCAGAAAATAAATCTCCCATGTGGAGATTTCTACAGGAAAATAAAACTTCCCTGTGGCAGGAGGTAGAGAGACATCTTTATTGCTAGAGATGGGGACTTCCAGGTTGAGAAGCTGTGTAAACAAACTCCGCTTATATCTTTCAGGTGAATGTTTCCTCCTCTTGTCAGTTCTTCACAAATTTATTGTTTCTCTACCTAAAAGATACAAAGGTTGCCTGATTTGGTTACTTTTCTGAGTTTCATGCTGGGATTCCCTGGTGCCTGAAATGTGAGAGACCTGAGTTCGAGCCCTGGATCAGGAAGATCCCCTGGAGAAGGAAATGGCAACTGACTCCAGTATTCTCACCTGGAAAATCACTTGGATGGAGGAAACTGGCAGGCTATAGCCCATAGGGTCGCAAAGAGTTGGACACAACTGAGCAACTTCACCTGAGTTTCATATCTTTGGGGTCCCCATATGTACAAAATTAAATTGGATTTTCTCCTCTTTCTCGGTTTCAAGTTCTAGATCAGCCAGAAGAACTGGAAAGTTTGACGGAAAATTTTTCTACTCCAACAGTGGTGAACACACACACACACATTATTATTTTTAAAATAAATGTTATTGATTGGAATTGGAATTGCCAATGAGATACTTTAATGTTTATCTACTTGAAGTTTTCTTTACATACCTAAGTCTCCCTAAGTACTAAGTTCTGCCAACCTCCAAGATGACATGCCACCCTACAACAAAATAAAGTGAAACACTTTAACATTAATATTAATGTCAAATACTTGTCTATTTTTGAAACTTTCTGAATAAAATAAAGGAAATAAAAATAATAAGAGAATAATACTACTAATAAGGAAGGGTATAATATAGTAGAACATCAGCATGATAAAACTGTCTTACATATGGAAACAAAGCTGTAAGCTCTTCTTTCTTTTTCCTGTGCAAGACTCAAGCACCACAAGCAAATAAAATGTAAAAAGATTGTAGCTACTAATTAGAGGTAAAGTTTCTGACAATTTAAAAAATTCTGAAATCTTCAGGTTTTATCACAGATGGATAAAATCTAAAAAAGTACCTTTCAAAGTATTTGAAAGAGCTAAATTTGGTTCATTGTAGATAAAGTTAATATTTCCCCTCCAAATTCTCTGCAATAGAAAGTTCCTGATCACAGAGAAAGGAGCCAAAGCAGAGGGAGTAATGAGTGTTGACGTTGGGCAGCATCTCATCTACCAAGCTGTCAGTTTTAATTAGTAGATATTTTTTGCCATTTCATGAAAACAATTCCTGTCCTTAGCTTATTACTGGAGAAATCCTAGATAATACAATATAAAACTTTTTAAAAATGTAAATTGTCTAGTAGAACACAATTTCCACACCAAGACAAAGGGGAAGATAAGTATGAATGTTTTCTGAGGCCTTCTCAAATGAATAAACCAAATGAGTTTTGTCTTGAACCTGTGCTTTGAGACCTCTCTTCCTTTTTGAAAACAATCACACACACACACACACACACACACACACACACACACAGAGTCAGTCACTCGCTTACTCACTCTTATATTACTGGATAAGAATATCCAGAACTTGAGAAAAGCAAAAAGGTATCTTTGATTTTCACTTCTCTAAGCTAAGCTAGGAGAAGGCAATGGCACCCCACTCCAGTACTCTTGCCTGGAAAATCCTATGGACGGAGGAGCCTGGTAGGCTACAGTCCATGGGGGTCGCTAAGAGTTGGACACAACTGAGCGACTTCACTTTCACTTTTCACTTTCATGCATTGGAGAAGGAAATGGCAACCCACTCCAGTGTTCTTGCCTGGAGAATCCCAGGGACAGGGGAGCCTGGTGGGCTGCTGTCTGTGGGGTTGCACAGAGTCGGACACGACTGAAGCGACTTAGCAGCAGCGGCAAGCTAAGCTAAGTCACTTCTCTACAAGGAGTTAAAAAACTGGACTGACTTTTATAGCCAATTGTGCTAGATTTAACCATATATACATAATGGATGATTCAGATTGTGTGGGGGTTTGACTGATGTTTTAGGATATTCTGTATTTCAGTGCTAGTTAACAGTACAGTCCTAGGAAGAGGACTTTTGGACAAAAGGACTTCCATTTTTGATGGAACTAAATTCTGACTTATGAAACAATCCATCACACCTTCTTTGATTCCACTGGGACAAGTAATGGTCCAAGTTAGCAAGGAATCAGCTGCTGAGCTGGCATTACCTCATAACCCTCTCAGCATAATAGATTTGGTTTAAGAAGAAAAAGTTATTTACATGAAGTTTCTTATGGAGTAAAGAAATCAAGCATTCGTTATATTTTTCCATTGCTATGGCTCTTCAGGCCACATTAAAGCACAGGAAAAATCCTGACTATTCTGAAGTGGGTGATGACTAACAGCTCCTGGGTTGTCTCCTGGGAGGGAGCCTAGTGTATTTGTTGTTTGTTTGCTATCTGGGCCAGTACTCACCCTACCATGCTGCTGCTGCTGCTGTGTCACCTCAGTCGTGTCCGACTCTGTGCGACCCCATAGATGGCAGCCCACCAGGCTCCCCCGTCCCTGGGATTCTCCAGGCAAGAACACTGGAGTGGGTTGCCATTTCCTTCTCCAATGCATGAAAGTGAAAAGGGAAAGTGAAGTCGCTCAGTCGTGTCCGACTCTTCACAACCCCATGGACTGCAGCCTACCAGCTCCTCCACCCACGGGATTTTCCAGGCAAGAGTACTGGAGTGGGGTGCCATTGCCTTCTCCGCACCCTACCATAGTCTTACCCAAATAAATGGCACAAGTTACCCATACTCCTTTTCTCTCCAACCTAAAATTCTGACTTCCTGATCTATCCTTTTTGTGTTACTGATGAAAGAACCAAATCGCTTTCCTAATTGTTCAATGTTTACTAGAAAATATTCAATCTTGAACAGAGGGTCATAGTCTAAATAAAAATGGAACTGTTCAGCAGAACTCAAAATACTTTTTTTTACTTATATTCTATATCAACATTGTAGTTACCAAGACCTACTGGCAGCTGGAAAGACAACAATTGATGGGAATTCTTAGACAATGGACTGCTGTCTTCAGTTCAATATTCCAATAGTTAAAATGGAGTGAAAATGCAGTATAAGCTACTCTTTCTTAATTGGTTACTGATTATTAATAATTTTGTTGTTAAAAGAGGAACAATATAAAGACAATTCTATTTCATTAACATTAAAATAAAGTGTATGAAACTTGATTCCAGCAGAGGTAGTTCAGTTGTTCAGTTCAGTCGCTCAGTCGTGTCTGACTCTTTGCGACCCCATGAACCACAGCACGCCAGGTCTCCCTGTCCATTTCCAACTCCCGGAGTCTACCCAAACCCATGTCCATTGAGTCGGTGATGCTATCCAATCATCTCATCCTCTGTCATCCCCTTCTTCTCCTGCCCTCAATCTTTTCCAGCATCAGGGTCTTCTCAAATAAGTCAGCTCTTCATATCAGGTGGCCAAAGTATTGGAGTTTCAGCTTCAACATCAGTCCTTCCAATGAACACCCAGGACTGATCTCCTTTAGGATGGACTGGTTGGATCTCCTTGAAGTTCAAGAGATTCTCAAGAGTCTTCTCCAACACCACAGTTCAAAAGCATCAATTCTTCAGTGCTCAGCTTTCTCTATAGTCCAACTCTCATATCCATAGACAACTGGAAAACCATAGCCTTGACTAGATGGACCTTTGTTGACAAAGTAATGTCTCTGCTTTTTAATATGTTGTCTATGTTGGTCATAACTTTCCTTCCAAGGAGTAAGCGTCTTTTAATTTCATGGATGTAATAACCACCTGCAGTGATTTTGGAGCCCCCCAAAAACAAAGTCAGCCATTGTTTCCACTGTTTCCCCATCTATTTCCCATGAAGTGATGGGACTGGTTGCCATGATCTTAGTTTTCTGGATGTTGAGCTTTAAGCCAACTTTTTCACTCTCTTCTTTCACTTTCATCCAGAGGCTTTTTATTTTTTTTTTTTTTATCATCGGAACAGGATAGTTTCCTGTTTAAGATCTATTTATTGTGTTATTTTTACAAGTAGCAAAGTCCCTCCATCTACCTCAGCTTTATACATGAATATAAAAAGCTACTGATGTCCACGCCTCCCACCCCCCCGCCCGGGTTAACAGGAGCTTGTGGACTCTTCCTGGCCTTCAGAAGCAGCTGTGGTTTCCTCTGTGACTTGGCCAGAGGCTTTTTAGTTCTTCTTCACTTTCTGCCATAAGGGTGGTGTCATCTGTATATCTGAGGTTATTGATATTTCTCCTGGCAATCTTGATTCCAGCTTGTGCTTCCTCCGGCCCAGCATTTCTCAAGATGTACTCTGCATATAAGTTAAATAAGCAGGGTGACAATATACAGCCTTGACGTACTCCTTTTCCTATTTGGAACCAGTCTGTTGTTCCATGTCCAGTTCTAACTGTTGCTTTCTGACCCGCATACAGATTTCTCAAGAGGCAGGTCAGGTGGTTTGATATTCCCATCTCTTTCAGAATTTTCCACAGTTTATTGTGATCCACACAGCCAAAGGCTTTGGCATAGTCAATAAAGCAGAAATAGATGTTTTTCTGGAACTCTCTTGCTTTTTTGATGATCCAGCGGATGTTGGCAATTTGATCTCTGGTTCCTCTGCCTTTTCTAAAACCAGCTTGAACATTTGGAGGTTCACGGTTCACCTACTGCTGACAAACAGAATATTTAAAGAGATCACTAAATATTCTTCCTTTCAGGGTCAAAGCAAATAATTTAAGTGTGTTTTGGTTCTTCTGTGAGAAATGAGCCTCTGTGAAACAATTGCTTTTCCTCAAAGACCCCATTCATTTTCTTTTTTATTTGCACTGAGTATACTTACAGTGTTTGGGCTTCCCAGGTGGCTCAGTGGTAAAGAATCTGCCTGCCAAGCAGGAGACAGGAGATGCAGATTTGGGTTGGGTTGGGAAGAAGGAAATGGAGAAGGAAATGGCACCCCATTCCATTATTCTTGCTTAGACAATCTCATGGACAGAGGAGCCTGGCCGGTTACAGTCCATGGGGTCACAGAGAGTCACACACGACGGAGCACACACACATTTACATTGTTTATCCACAAACAGAGCCATGGACTCAGGAGATTCTGTCAATATCAAAGTTCTATAACCTGATGAGAGAGAGATCTGCAAGCGACACACCTTAGAAATATAAAGGGATAGTTGATATTTCCTTAGAAGTATCTGTGGATAGTCGAGTCTACTGCATTCATGGTGTATTGACCCCACAAATGTAGGCTCACTAGTGTTAGGCTGCTGAGAATGAATTTGTTCTCAGATTTGCTACCAAATAGGTAGCAAAATAGTGCCTTGTAAATGAGATACTTTATTCAGTGGGTGCCCTCCCCTCAGGGACAGGTTCAAGATTTATGAAATCTGAGGTTGATACTTCCCTTTTATCAAAATCCTGTTGTACACAGGCCTTCTAGCTCAGAGATTCTTCAAATCCAGACTCCCCTGGAACCTGTGCATGTTAATCTAGAACCTCAGGGCACATGCCAAACAGTGATATTTTTCCATGTGCTCTGGGTAAGTCTAATGTCAGGAAAGGCTGAGAACACTTGGTCTGAATGACGCCCATGGAAGGAGAACAACTAGGCAAAGAGCACTCCGAGCTCAGGGCCACATGGCCTGACTCCAGTGCTCAGCTGTGTCTGGGCAGAGGAGCCCTCCAGACACTGAGGGCACCAGAAGCACCCAGCTTACCAGGTTCCACAGCAAAGGCAGGCAGTAACAGAAACAGTAGGCACCAGCCTAGCTTTAGAGATGTTGGGGGACAGCACCCTTGGCTTGTCCATCTAGGTTCTGGACATAAATGAGTCCCAGGAGCAGTGACCATGGTGAGATGGCTCACATAGCAAACCAGATAGCAGGAGCTCCCCATGAGGGGAGGAAAAACAGGCAAATGTCCTACCTGTGAATACATGTGAAACATGCCCTGGAGAAACCAAAAAATGACTTAAGGAAGAGCTAGAGGGCTCAAAATAATGGGCAGGAAGAAGAAACATAAAGTTTGTTTATTATGACTAATTATGGTTCTGTTTTCCCCTGGGCTGAAAGGTTTTATAAATATGTGGGTAATCTATCCAAATACAAGTTTTAAAATAATAAACAAACCTTGCCCAGTGCCTGATTAGGCAGATAATGAAACTCTAATACCATATGGTTTTACTTGGGCAGAACATTTGTGCTAACCCCATTTTTCCTTTGGGGAAAAAAAGTTATGTAGGTGTAGGAAGCAGCACATCGTGTGGTTAAAAGTACATGGTCTGAAATTGAACTATCTAGATCTAAAGTCTGACTGTCCAAGTAATTAGCTGTGTAACCTCAGTACTCAGGCTTTTTTCATTGCAGAGTTGTGGAAATTAACCGAGATAGCACATTTAAGGTATTAAGTTTGTACCTGATATATAGCAAATTTTCAATGAATGATTAGATTTTTTCCCATCCTTCGATATAATTCAGTGAACAAAGACTGATTTTGAATCTTAATTGATATTTTAATTTGCTGAGTTTTGTCATATTTCTAAAGCATACATTATGAAATATAGATTCTAAACTTTGAGTTTTTTATTGGTTATAATAATAAACTGTGCATCTTTAATTTATCAAGACATATTTTCAACTAATATTAAAGTGCTTTACAATGTCAGAACTTTATTTATTTTTATTTTTTTGGCTATGCTACAGAGCATGTAGGATCATAGTTTCCAGATCAGGGATGGCATGAGTTCCATGCCTCAGCCTCAGCCTCAGCCTCCCGAGTAGCTGGGACTACAGGCCCGTGCCACCGCGTGCAGTGGAAGCACCATCTCAACCACCAGACCATGAGGGAAGTCCAGCATGACTTCCTTTATACCAGCATGACTTCACTTCCCTTTCTCCCTGTCTCTTGTGTTCTTGTTGTCTTATATTTTACTTTCACATCTAATAAACTTCACAATATATTATAATTACATATATTTTAACTTAAGAAATAGTCTTTTAAATGTATATGTATATATATTCTGAATGCATATGTACTGAATATACGTTAAAACTATAGATCTATAGATATTTTCTGCTTTGGTTTTACTGATTTTCTAGTATCCATCAGCTGACATCTTTCATAAATCTTGGACAATTCTTGGCTATTATATCTTTAAACCTTTATTTTGTCCTTTTGTCTGTTTCTTTTCCTCTGTGCCTCCCATTGCCCATCTTTTATACTGCTCGATGTTGGCTCAAGGATCTTGACACTCCATGTTTTTCATTCATGTTTTTCTTTGAAATTAGTTTGTGCAATTACTATTGACTTCTTTTCAAGTTCATTGAGTCTTTTTTCCAGTCTTCTGCTATCCCTTTAAATGAGTTAAATTTTTGATTTGAAAATTGTACTTTTCAGTCTAGCAAATGATTTTTATAGTTTTCTTTCTCTGCTGGGATTCTTCATCTATTCTTCGCTGTAACATACAATGTGTAGAACATTTCTATCTCCCTAAACTCTCTTTTCGCCCCTTTGTAGTTGATCCAGTACTCAGTACTGGGCTGCAGGTAACTATCGCTCTGCTTTCTTTTGCCACAGCTTGTCTCTGCTTTAATTTCACATAGATTTAGATTCATTCTGTAGTGTTTTATGTTTGACATTTTTTCATTTATCATACTATTTTTGAAATTCATTCATAGTGTCATCTGTGTTGATATTTCATCTCTTTATATTGCTGTGAGAAATTCCACTGTGTGGATATATCATAATTTTTTACCCATTCACCAGTGGCTGGACATTTGGATTGCTTCCAGTTGGGGCATTTATGACAATACTGCTATGAACACCTGTTTATACAGTTTTGTGTGGATACATTGTATACATTTAGGTTTTCACATCTCAGAGGTAAGTATGTAAAAACAGGGATTCTGGGTCTGTTTTTCTAAAGTAGCATTCCAACCAGCAAAATATATGATTACCAGTTGTTGCTCACTAACATTTAATTTAGTAGGTCTTCATTATTACAGTGGATGGGTAGATATATCAAATTGGTATCTTAACATGCATTTTCCTAATGATTAATAATATTGAATGATTTTTCTTATGCTTATTAATCATTCATATATTTACTTTCATGACATATCTATTCAATTTTTATGCCCATTTTTAATTGAGTTGTTTTTCTTCCTACAATTGAACTAAATTATAATAGTTCTTTATACACTCTGGACACAAGCCATTTGTCAGATGTATATTTTGCAAATATTTTCTTTCAGTGGTTTGGACTTTCATTTTCTTAACTGTGCTTTTCAGAGAGTTAAATTTTAAAATTTTGATGACATTTTTAAAGTTTCACATTACTGAGGTGAAATTACCTACAGACAGTGAAATGTTTACAAATATACATTTGTGTAGTTGTCACTACAATGAAGATGTAGCATATTCCTCAGACTGTCATTATCCAAGTCTTTGATAAAAACCAGTCCTTATGACATTAGTGAAGTGTGATGCCTGTCTGCCAAATTCAAGTACATTCAGTTCCATTTCAAATGGCATTATCATTCAGACAATATCTGGTCACAGAATATATGATTCCTGAAGTGAACTAAAAACCTTACATAAATCTAGAATTAATTTCAAGAATAATGTTGTTGTTGTTCAGTCATTCAGTCGTGTCTGACTCTTTGTGACCCCCATGGACTGCAGCACACCAGGCTTCCCTGTCCTTCACCATTTCCTGGAGCTTGCTCAAACTCATGTCCATTGAGTTGGTGATGCCAGCCAACCATCTCATCCTCTGTCATCCCCTTCTCCTCCTGCCCACAATCCCTCCCAGCATCAGGGTCTTTTCTAATGAGTTGGCTCTTTACATCGGTGGCCAAAGTATTGGAGCTTCAGCTTAAACATCAGTCCTTCCAGTGAATATTCAGGAATGATTTCCTTTAGGGTTGACTGGTTTGATCTCCTTGCAGTCCAAGGGACTCTCAAAAGTCTTTCCCAACATCATAGTTCAAAAGCATCAATTCTTCAGTGCTCAGCTTTCTTTATAGTCCAACTCTCACATCCATACATGACCACTGGAAAAACCATAGCTTTGACTAGCTGGACTTTTGTCAGCAAAGTAATGTCTCTGCTTTTCTTTTTCTTTTTTTTTCTAATTTTATTTTATTTTTAAACTTTACATAATTGTATTAGTTTTGCCAAATATCAAAATGAATCCGCCACAGGTATACATGTGTTCCCCATCCCGAACCCTCCTCCCTCCTCCCTCCCCATACCATCCCTCTGGGTTGTCCCAGTGCACCAGCCCCAAGCATCCAGCATCGTGCATTGAACCTGGACTGGCAACTCGTTTCCTACATGATATTTTACATGTTTCATTGCCATTCTCCCAAATCTTCCCACCCTTTCCCTCTCCCACAGAGTCCATAAGACTGTTCTATACATCAGTGTCTCTTTTGCTGTCTCGTACACCGGGTTATTGTTACCATCTTTCTAAATTCCATATATATGCGTTAGTATACTGTATTTATGTTTTTCCTTCTGGCTTACTTCACTCTGTATAATAGGCTCCAGTTTCATCCACCTCATTAGAACTGATTCAAATGTATTCTTTTTAATGGCTGAGTAATACTCCATTGTGTATATGTACCACCACTTTCTTATCCATTCATCTGCTGATGGACATCTAGGTTGCTTCCATGTCTTGGCTATTATAAACAGTGCTGCGATGAACATTGGGGTACACGTGTCTCTTTCCCTTCTGGTTTCCTCAGTGTGTATGCCCAGCAGTGGGGTTGCTGGATCATAAGATAGTTCTATTTCCAGTTTTTTTAAGGAATCTCCACACTGTTCTCCATAGTGGCTGTACTAGTTTGCATTCCCACCAACAGTGTAAGAGGGTTCCCTTTTCTCCACACCCTCTCCAGCATTTATTATTTGTAGACTTTTGGATCGCAGCCATTCTGACTGGTGTGAAATGGTACCTCATAGTGGTTTTGATTTGCATTTCTCTGATAATGAGTGATGTTGAGCATCTTTTCATGTGTTTGTTAGCCATCTGTATGTCTTCTTTGGAGAAATGTCTATTTAGTTCTTTGGCCCATTTTTTGATTGGGTCATTTATTTTTCTGGAGTTGAGCTGTAGGAGTTGCTTGTATATTTTTGAGATTAGTTGTTTGTCGGTTGCTTCATTTGCTATTTATTTTCTCCCATTCTGAAGGCTGTCTTTTCACCTTGCTAATGGTTTCCTTTGATGTGCAGAAGCTTTTAAGGTTAATTAGGTCCCATTTGTTTATTTTTGCTTTTATTTCCAGTATTCTGGGAGGTGGGTCATAGAGGATCCTGCTGTGATGTATGTCAGAGAGTGTTTTGCCTATGTTCTCCTCTAGGAGTTTTATAGTTTCTGGTCTTACGTTGAGATCTTTAATCCATTTTGAGTTTATTTTTGTGTATGGTGTTAGAAAGTGGTCCAGTTTCATTCTTTTACAAGTGGTTGACCGGATTTCCCAGCACCACTTGTTAAAGAGATTGTCTTTAATCCATTGTATGTTCTTGCCTCCTTTGTCAAAGATAAGGTGTCCATATGTGTGTGGATTTATCTCTGGGCTTTCTATTTTATTCCATTGATTAATATTTCTGTCTTTGTGCCAGTACCATACTGTCTTGATAGCTGTGGCTTTGTAGTAGAGCTTGAAGTCAGGTAGGTTGATTCCTCCAGTTCCATTTTTCTTTCTCAAGATCGCTTTGGCTATTCGAGGTTTTTTGTATTTCCATACAAATTGTGAAATTATTTGTTCTAGCTCTGTGAAGAATACTGTTGGTAGCTTGATAGGGATTGCGTTGAATCTATAAATTGCTTTGGGTAGTATACTCATTTTCACTATATTGATTCTTCCAATCCATGAACATGGTATATTTCTCCATCTATTAGTGTCCTCTTTGATTTCTTTCACCAGTGTTTTATAGTTTTCTATATATAGGTCTTTAGTTTCTTTAGGTAGATATATTCCTAAGTATTTTATTCTTTCCGTTGCAATGGTGAATGGAATTGTTTCCTTAATTTCTCTTTCTGTTTTCTCATTATTAGTGTATAGGAATGCAAGGGATTTCTGTGTGTTGATTTTATATCCTGTAACTTTACTATAGTCATTGATTAGTTCTAGTAACTTTCTGGTGGAGTCTTTAGGGTTTTCTATGTAGAGGATCATGTCATCTGCAAAGAGTGAGAGTTTTACTTCTTCTTTTCCAATTTGGATTCCTTTTATTTCTTTTTCTGCTCTGATTGCTGTGGCCAAAACTTCCAAAACTATGTTGAATAGTAATGGTGAAAGTGGGCACCCTTGTCTTGTTCCTGACTTTAGAGAAAATGCTTTCAATTTTTCACCATTGAGGATAATGTTTGCTGTGGGTTTGTCATATATAGCTTTTATTATGTTGAGGTATGTTCCTTCTATTCCTGCTTTCTGAGAGTTTTTATCATAAATGGATGTTGAATTTTGTCAAAGGTTCTCTGCATCTATTGAGATAATCATATGGTTTTATTTTTCAATTTGTTAATGTGGTGTATTACATTGATTGATTTGCGGATATTGAAGAATCCTTGCATCCCTGGGATAAAGCCCACTTGGTCATGGTGTATGATCTTTTTAATGTGTTGTTGGATTCTGATTGCTAGAATTTTGTTAAGGATTTTTGCATCTATGTTCATCAGTGATATTGGCCTGTAGTTTTCTTTTTTTGTGGGATCTTTGTCAGGTTTTGGTATTAGGGTGATGGTGGCCTCATAGAATGAGTTTGGAAGTTTACCTTCCTCTGCAATTTTCTGGAAGAGTTTGAGCAGGATAGGTGTTAGTTCTTCTCTAAATTTTTGGTAGAATTCAGCTGTGAAGCCGTCTGGACCGGGGCTTTTGTTTGCTGGAAGATTTTTGATTACAGTTTCAATTTCCGTGCTTGTGATGGGTCTGTTAAGATTTTCTATTTCTTCCTGGTTGAGTTTTGGAAGGTTGTACTTTTCTAAGAATTTGTCCATTTCTTCCACGTTGTCCATTTTATTGGCATATAATTGTTGATAGTAGTCTCTTATGATCCTTTGTATTTCTGTGTTGTCTGTTGTGATCTCTCCATTTTCATTTCTAATTTTATTGATTTGATTTTTCTCCCTTTGTTTCTTGATGAGTCTGGCTAATGGTTTGCCAATTTTATTTATCCTTTCAAAGAACCAGCTTTTGGTTTTGTTGATTTTTGCTATGGTCTCTTTTGTTTCTTTTGCATTTATTTCTGCCCTAATTTTTAAGATATTTCCTTCTACTAACCCTGGATTTCTTCATTTCTTCCTTTTCTAGTTGCTTTAGGTGTAGAGTTAGGTTATTTATTTGACTTTTTCTTGTTTCTTGAGGTGTGCCTGTATTGCTATGAACTTTCCCCTTAGGACTGCTTTTACCGTGTCCCACAGGTTTTGGGTTGTTGTGTTTTCATTTTCATTCGTTTCTATGCAAATTTTGATTTCTTTTTTGATTTCTTCTGTGATTTGTTGGTTATTCAGCAGCGTGTTGTTCAGCCTCCATATGTTGGAATTTTTAATAGTTTTTCTCCTGTAATTGAGATCTAATCTTACTGCATTGTGGTCAGAAAAGATGCTTGGAATGATTTCTATTTTTTTGAATTTACCAAGGCTAGATTTATGGCCCAGGATGTGATCTATCCTGGAGAAGGTTCCGTGTGTGCTTGAGAAAAAGGTGAAATTCATTGTTTTGGGATGAAATGTCCTATAGATATCAATTAGGTCTAACTGGTCTATTGTATCATTTAACGTTTGTGTTTCCTTGTTAATTTTCTGTTTAGTTGATCTATCCATAGCTGTGAGTGGGGTATTAAAGTCTCCCACTATTATTGTGTTATTGTTAATTTCTCCTTTCATACTTGTTAGCATTTGTCTTACATATTGCGGTGCTCCCATGTTGGGTGCATATATATTTATAATTGTTATATCTTCTTCTTGGATTGATCCTTTGATCATTATGTAGTGACCATCTTTGTCTCTTTTCACAGCCTTTGTTTTAAAGTCTATTTTATCTGATATAAGTATTGCTACCCCTGCTTTCTTTTGGTCCTTATTTGCATGGAAAATCTTTTTCCAGCCCTTCACTTTCAGTCTGTATGTGTCCCCTGTTTTGAGGTGGTGTCTTGTAGACAACATATGTAAGGGTCTTGTTTTTGTATCCATTCAGCCAGTCTTTGTCTTTTGGTTGGGGCATTCAACCCATTTATGTTTAAGGTAATTACTGATAAGTATGATCCCGTTGCCATTTACTTTATTGTTTTGGGTTCGATTTATACACCGTTTTTGTGTTTCCTATCTAGAGAATATCCTTTAGTATTTGTTGGAGAGCTGGTTTGGTGGTGCTGAATTCTCTCAGCTGTAATCCACTTTAAAGAGTGCATTTTCAAGACATGCTATTGATTAAAACTTAGGTTGATATTTTATTATGAAGCTAACATTGAACTTATTGTAATTGTAGTTATAAACATTTTAATAACAAATGAAACAATAGGCATATTGCTTCATTCATTATTGTAGTTCAGACTTAAAATATATGTTAATCCTTTAACCATATCTGAATAAAATGCATCTCTCCAGAATGTGGGTTATTTATTCCATAGAAAGAGATATGGTGTTTTTATCCTTTCTGATATTATATTTGATAAATTCATCTTCAGTTGTCAATACCTATGTCAGTGTGATAAAGCATTTTAAGGGGAAATCATATATTTAATAACTTATCAAGTCAGAGAAGTTCCAAAAGACATTATCTTATTTTCAAAAGTCAATGTCACCAAAAGACAAACACTTATATGTTTTAAACTGTAGCTTTATTTTGTTTGTCTTTCAGCTAAAATGCAAGCAAGAATAAAGAAATGATTATTTCAATGATGCAAAAGGAAAATGTAAGGACGTAAGCTATAAAAATTATAAATACGGGTTGGAAAATAATGCCAAATTTTGACATCACACAAAGATACACATAATTCCTGAGGTAGTCTGATTTATAGTTTTGCTGAATAATCATTGAGGAAATATTTTCACTTTCTATACCTGAGTGTTCTTTAAAAAGTCTGTAGCCTTTCAGTTATTGAAAGTTTTAGAGTTCAATCTAGTTAAGCTATGTCACTTACTGGATAAAATGAAACTCAAGATTAAGCAACTTCCCCATGATTACATAATTGTTTAGAAATACCTGGTGATAGACTTCTGACTCCAATTTCATGAAACTTGATTGTTTTTTCTCAAGTGCATTTAATTTTGTTCTTTCTAAGTATTCTCTTATTTATTTGATGCTTTTGGATTTCCCTCATTTAAGAAACAAATTATACTTTTCCAAGGGTCAAACCCTTTATTTCCTTAGACATGTAGTGTCCAGTATTTGTTAAAATATAAACTTTGCTGTGAAACTAATCTGAGTTAGCATCAAGGCCCCATCAGAGACTATCACTGTGATTTAGGGAAATTATTTAACCTTCATAAGCTTTAGCTTATCCAAAGATAATCTGTCAAACTATTGGTTTTATTTTTATGGTAAACTATAAAATTGTGAGAGCTACTATTTTATCACTGAATCAGTATGCATAGTATAAACTCTTGATATTCATATATATGAAGATGATTTTTAGATATTTTGCTGAAAAAGCCAAAAAAATCAAATAATTGACTTTTAGATAATGTGATTCAATAGTGGTTTTTGAAAACATGTATGGTTGCTATGATAAAATTTAAAATCAAAGCAATAAATCTACACCTTCCTTGAGGAGTTAGTATTTATTGAAGAAGATGGCTAAATGAAGATAGAAGATACCAGTATGGTGTTGCGATTCAGAGTAGAAAATATGATTATTTGAGAAGTACTGACTTACAAAAGGTTCATGGAGGAGGGAAGTGAAAAAGCAAAATTACAGTTTGCCAACATAAAGGAAGAAGGACATTCTATATAGGAAGAATAGCAAGTGAACTAGCTCAGAGCTTTGATTAGGAAAACCAGATGTAGTTTCTGACTGTAGGATATCTCACACAAAATCAGTTCTAAAATTCATTTTTTCCTTATTTCCAAAAATTATTTAAAACAGTAAATGCTGAAAAAATGCATATATTATAAAGCAACATAAAAATAAGAATAAAGTGACATAAAAGAGAGTCAATAAAGTGACATAAAAGAGAGTCTTATTTACTACTAAGAGAAACATTTTTGAACAAATATTACTGTGATGGGAAGCTTTACTGTGGCCCCAGTAGAAACTTTAGAACTTTCTCCAGCCTGAGTTTTACATCCTTATTCTTCACTTCTTTCTCCCTTATTCTATTGTTAAGTAAATGTTAAGTCAGTAATAATTTGTCATTCTTATATTAACATGGTGCTGGAATCAGAATACTGAGCAAATAGAAAACATGGTTATCATCTTCATGATGATCAATGTCAAATTGCAGTTCAAGACTATTATATTGTTTATGTGGTAATTTACCTCAAAATACTTCATTTGAATCATGTGATAAGTGGGTAAGTTGTTGTTTAATTGGTAAGTTGTGCATGACTCTTTGCTACCTTAAGGACAATGGCCCACCAGGCAAATCTGTCCATGGGATTTCCCAGGCAAGAATACCAGAGTGGGTTGCCGTTTCCCTCTCTAGGGGATTTTCCTAACCCAGGCATCTCCTGCATTGGCGGGTTGAGTCTTTACTGCTGAACCACCAAGGAAGCCCAAGTAAGTAAGTATTTTAACTTTAATGTGTAACCTTTTTATCAGTTGTAGTATATATTACTGTAGCATTTGGAAGACCTTGATTAGAAATTCTTACTTTAATTGTCTTTGCATATGTTCTTTAAATAATATAGTAATCTACTCCAAAAGATTCACTAATTAGCATCATAATGTTAGAAATACTTTTTCATTGGTGAAATGAGTGAAGTTCAAGACACATTGGGCTTCTCTAGTGGCTCAGATGGTAAAGAGTCTGCCTGTAATGTGGGAGACCCGGGTTTGATCCCTGGGTCGGGAAGATCCCCTAGAGAAGGAAATGGCAACCCACTCCATACTCTTGCCTGGAAAATCCCATGTACAGAGGAGCCTCGTAGGCTACAGTCCATGGGGTCGCAAAGAGTCGGACATGACTGAGCAACTTTACTTTCTTTCTTTCACTTTCAAGATATGTGATCACCTAAAACAGTGATAGAGGTGCTGTAACTTTTCATGATCCATATATAAGAGTCCATTAAGCCTGGCTGCTTACCACTTATGGTGTGTAGTATTCACATCTTAGAGATTTATTCAGTAGTGTGTTTACTGTATTTTGTTTGTTGTCCCAAAAGAAGTTGGTTAATCTGGCAAGGTGTTACTGCATGTGCCTTGGAATGAGGACCTCCTGTGGTGTGCTTGTTGGATTCCATATGGATAGAGATTACTTAGCACCTGAGCATAGAATGATAGGTTACATGACTGTTTTGTGTCTTCTTGCTAGTAAATGTTCATAAGTTTGTCTGACTTTGTTCTGACACTTACTTTCATTGTAATACCACAGAAAGATTATTGGGGAAGGATATGCATAGATTCCTCTTTCTTCTAATCACAGGAGGCCACTGATATTTACAATAAAGAACTTGATATTACTGCTTGCCAAATTGGTTGATAAAAGTGCATAGAGGAGAGCCAAAAATAAATAAATAAATAAATCATCTTAGAAAAAAATACAAGATACATTCAGCATTTTTCTAAACCCTGAGTGTCTAGCCCCTCTGTTAATGAGCTGAATTTTTATGCCTTCTGCCATAAATACCTGCGATGTCAACTACAAAAAAAACTATATCGTATACTTTTTAGCATATTTTAATAAAACCAAAACTATGGAGCTAAAATAGAATTTTATACTTTTAAAAATATAGATGTACTAAGATCTCTTAAGAGAAATGAAGATCAAGATTCTGACTTGGAAAATTCTGAGATTTTCTTTACTAGTAGGATGAGAGTCAGAAAAGACAGAAAGAAGCCATACACAATAGAACAAAGATCATCATCTTGAAAAATAGAATATTTTCAAGTCCCCACTGTATAGAGAACACTGACAAAGAAGGAAAAGATTTAAAATAGAACTTTGTGCCTTTAAGGGATGGTAACACGCTAGTAAAGTAATGCTCAAATCCTCCAAGCCAGGCTGCAGCAATATGTGAACCGTGAAATTCCAGATGTTCAAGCTGGTTTTAAAAAAGGTAGAGGAACCAGAGATCAAATTGCCAACATCCACTGGATCATCGAAAAAGCAAGAGAGTTCCATAAAAACATCTATTTCTGCTTTATTGACTATGCCAAAGCCTTTGACTGTGTGGATCACAATAAACTGTGGGAAATTCTTCAAGAGATGGGAATACCAGACCACCTGACCTGCCTCTTGAGAAACCTATATACAGGTCAGCAAGCAACAGTTAGAACTGGACATGGAACAACAGACTGGTTCCAAATAGGAAAAGGAGTACTTCAAGTCTGTATATTATCACCTTGCTTATTTAATTTCTATGCAGAGTACATCATGAGAAACGCTGGGCTGGAAGAAGCACAAGCTGGAATCAAGATTGCCGGGAGAAATATCAATAACCTCAGATATGCAGATGACACCACCTGTATGGCAGAAAGGGAAGAAGAACTAAAAAGCTTCTTGAAAGTGAAAGAGGAGAGTGAAAAGTTTGGCTTAAAGCTCAACATTCAGAAAACGAAGATCATGGCATCCGGTCCCATCACTTCATGGGAAATAAATGGGGAAATGGTGCAAACAATGTCAGACTTTATTTTTTGGGCTCCAAAATCACTGCAGATGGTGAGTGCAGCCATGAAATTAAAAGACGCTTACTCCTTGGAAGGAAAGTTATGACCAACCTAGACAGCATATTAAAAAGCAGTGACATTACTTTGCCCATCTAGTCAAGCCTATGGTTTTTCCAGTGGTCATGTATGGATGTGAGAGTTGGACTATAAAGAAAGCTGAGTGTAGAAGAACTGATGATTCTGAACTGTGGTGTTGGAGAAGACTCTTGAGAGTCCATTGGACTGCAAGGAGATCCAACCAGTTTGTCTTAAAGGAGATCAGTCCTGGGTGTTCATTGGAAGGACTGATGTTGAAGCTGAAACTCCAATACTTTGGCCACCTGATGTGAAGAGCTGACTCATTGGAAAAGACCCTGATGCTGGGAAAGATTGAGGGCAGGAGGAGAAGGGGACGACAGGTGATGAGATGGTTGGATGGCATTACTGACTCAATGGACATGAGTTTGAGTAAACTCCAGGGGCTGGTGATGGACAGGGAGACCTGGCATGCTGCAGTTCATGGGGTCGCAAAGAGTCAGACACGACTGAGTGACTGAACTGAACTGAACTGAACAGAAATGTAAGCAGAAGACATGAGTATGTCTAAGATGAGAAACCAGTGTGTTGTGACTCTTAAGATGAAGACTAAACAGAGCATTTTCCTTCCTTTTCTTTGTTTAACTGAAGAAAGTTTCATCTCCTCTGCAGGAAAGAAATAACATTAAAAAACTAATTCGGAGTTGATGTACAAGGACTGTTTGAAATGACTATGAATGGGACAAGGATCTCTCCAGAAAGATCCCCTTCTCCTTTGAGTTCCTATTGTCTGTTTTGAGAACATGATGGTTTTTTGTACTTTTATATATGACTAGTATTTCTTGGGCCCCAAAGTGCACTCAATACCCAAATATAATCTTAATACCAATGAGTGGAAGCCAGAGAGAAACTGGCTGTCACCCAACTGCTTTATCTATTTCCAAGAAGTCATCCTTTGAGGAAAGAGCAAACAAGACATTTTTAAATTAAAAACTGGGATGAAAAGTTGTTCTTTTCACTTTTGGTTGAATGAGCTGTGACCTTTATAGTGTGTTATCTAAGGATATAGGGTTATAATTCACATACTGTATTCTTAAGAGCACATTCCCTTGACTATATTTCCTAGCTTTTTAATGTAGACTGAAAATGCCTTTTCATCTTCCTCTTGTTCTATTTACAAAGACACAATATTTTAGTTGTTGGAAACCTGAAATCTTATAATATCTATCTTTCCCAGTGTAAGCCTTATGTAATGCAATTAGAAGCTTAAAAAAATAATATATCAAATGAGATACAAGTATGGCAATAAGCTAAAAGAGAGAGGATCTGTAATGTTACTTCTCGATTAGTCCAGGGTCATGGGACAAATTTAAAATACCTTTTTATATCTCTGGTACTTTTCATGTGTAAGTCATCAATAAATGAATAATAGTTGAATATTAATTATGTGCTCATTTCTCTTCTATATAATTTAATAATAGGAAACAAAGAATAAGAAATAGTCTGTGCATCCTCCTCAGGCATTCTGGCCTATAGGAATTTACTCCTTTTTATTACTGGTTCTCTTTTTAGAGGACTTGTTTATGTAGTCCAACAGTTCCCAAGTCTTCCAGGATTCTGGTGTCTCCCTATCTCTCCATGTCCAAATGACATAACTCACACTTTATGCCATATAAAAATGGAAAGCACAAAGTTTTTGTCTATTTTCTTTCCCCAAGATTCTAAAGATGGCACTTACCTTTTGGGGTGGTTTTCCATCACTTCTTGTCTTGAATTTCTCTTCCTAACTCAGTTATTAATTCCTGTCCTGATAGCTACCTCCCTACATTGCTGTCCCACTTGGCTTTTGAGAGAGTCAGTTCCTAGGCAGGTTGATAAGAAGTCCAGGGTCCCCGAGGAGGAGAAAGGGCTGTGGGGCTCTTGAGGAGGAGATAAGCATCTGGAGTTCTCAAGGAGGAGAAAAGGACAAATGTTTTTTTCTTTAAGCTGATGATTACACAACAAAACAACTCAGGTTAAACTCTGTTTAAGGGTTCTATAACAGTGTATCCTACTTGAGGACAGATTCTCCTTGAAAAACCTTCTGACTAATCCTGTTATTTTAAAATGTATTTTGTGGGAGTGGGTCTGGTAAGACTTTTGCAACCTTGAGGCAGTCTTTTGATTTATTGTTAATAACCAATTGAAAAGTATATAGCTCACTTGCTAAGACTAGCAATGGGGGCGCTGTCCATCCCCCTTCTGATGTCTATGTCAGAAGCTTTCTCTGTCCCTTTTTCTTTTTAATAAAACTCTGCTACACAAAAGCTCTTGAGTGATTAAGCCTGGTCCCTGGTCCCTGGTCCAAAAGCTAAATCTTCTTCTTCAGAGATCACAAATCCGACATTGTTCACCGTAAGCTATCAGTTTGTTCTTCAAGTGGCCTCTTTACCTTCATGACTTGGAATACCACTGTTACAGGATTATTGTGTTAGAATCTTTGGCTGAAAGTTTGTAGATAAAGCAAAGATTTAGGCAAAAATAAAAAAAAGTTAAAACAGTATTAAATATCCTGAATTTTGCTATTCAGTTCCTCTCCAGAAAATCAGTTTTCTGTTTTAAGGCCTGGCTGCTATCCTATTACTGGAACTTCTTTTTTCATCCCAGTCTCTTTTCTCACTCTCAACTTTACTCACACATTTTATTTTTCAAATCCCAAAGCAACAAAAACTTCCCTCCTGAGCTCCCATAATTCAAATTACAACTCTGTTTCATTTTCACCAAATAAATAATTTAACTCTTTTTTTCCCCAATTCGTTCTCTTATGAATGAATTTATTCCAGGATTTCACTCTCAAGCAGAATGTCCTTAAGAAGGCCTTTCCAAACTAAAAGCATTATTTATTGAAATGAGAAAATAGAGTAGGTTCTATTTTTTTTAATGATGCCATTTAAAAATCTCCTACCATAGTCACATAATTATAAATTGAAAATTTTTTTATATATATATATATATATATAATTTACTAAGTTCTTACAAGAGCACTGTAGATGAGATAATTATAACACTTCTGCTGGAAAATGTAGAGAGGCTGTCCACATTTATCCCTAGTCTCTTCTAGTGTCTATGGTGTAAAGAGTAAAGTCCAATAACTACGTTTTCTTAACAGAAAGATTGTGCCAGTTGGAAAGTAGATGATTTGGAGAGTAGAAGGGAGGTAGCAGTCATTTTTCTTCCAACACTGGTGGGTTTTGGCAGACATGGATTTTATGTAGCAATGAAACTCCCCTTTCCCCTGGTTTTGGGCATTGTGGAGAGGTGGTTTCCTAAAGTTCTTTGATATCTGGATATTTGTACCAGTTTCCTAGTCTTTGAATTGCATCTTCTCTGAGAATTTCTTAAAAGTTTAGCAACTTCCTAGTTCTCAAAAAAAGTTTGTACGCATTTAATTTCTACATTCAGACCTATACCATTTAACTATTTCTTCACAAATGCTGCTTAATATAGTCATCCCAAAATCCAGGACTTAAAACAACAATCACCTATTCTCATGCATCTGCCATTTTTCAGGGTTGGCTGACCTAATCTGTGTGTAACTAAGTGGCATGGTTCTGCTTCAAGCTGTCTGTCCAGCTGGACTAGGTAGGCTTGGGCAGCTCCGTACCATGTAAGTTAAATCTTGGCTCTAGGTGGAATAGCCACCAGCTACCCAACTAGAGAGCAAGTCTTCTTATGACAGTAACAGAAGTAAAGAGGGCAAACAGAAACATGAAAGGGCTCTTAAATCCTTGGCTCAGAACTGGTACCTTGTTACTTTTGTTTATAAACCACTGGCCAATGGAACTTACATGGCCAAGCTCAAAGCCCAAAGTGGTAGAGCACACTTGTAGAGAGCTGGACCATAAAGAAGGCTGAGAGCCAAATAACTGATGCTTTCAAATTGTGGTGCTGGAGGACTCTTGAGAGTCCCTTGGACAGCAAGGAGATCAAACCAGTCAATCCTAAAGGAAATCAACCCTGAATATTCATTGGAAGGACTGATGCTGAAGCTGAATCTCCAACACTTTGGCCACCTGATGTGAAGAGCTGACTCATTGGAAAAGATCCTGATGTTGGGAAAGATTGATGGCAGAAGAGGAAGGTGACAGAGGATGAAATGGTTGGATAGCATCACTGATTCAATGAACATGAGTTTCAGCAAACTCTGGGAGATGGTGAGGGATAGGGAAGCCTGGCGTACTGCAGCCCATCGGGTTACAAGGAGCCAAATACAACTTGAAGACTGAACAACAACTTATGGAGAAATTATACCAATGGTATTAATCACAAGTATTAAAATTCTTAAAAAAAACTTATGAGTCTCTGCAGAATACATTCATGCAGGGCTTTGATAAGGTGAAGGATATGGTGAAGCAGGAGAAAGAATACACTGGAAAGATGGTCAGATTGGCAAGGATAGGCTTGATTTTTGGATTGTAAACCACCAAGAGTTGTATGAGATACCTTTATCTCAAAGAAACCAGTCTTATCTGAGCATGAAACGTCTTTTACATGTTATTGGTCATATATTAATAGCCAAAACCAGGCTGTATGATCAAGCTCAATACGAGAAACTCAGTTAACATAACCAAAATCAGGTGTAAACCACCAATAGGAGTATTATCTATAAAAAATACTGACACGTTCATTCAGGCTTCCCTCTGGTATATTTTGAACTCTGGCTCAGGACAGCACTAATCACTTGTTTGTATATTCTATTCAGGTTTCATTAAGAGTCAGTACCATGACTCCTGGAATCCCTGAAGAAAAGCACAGGTTTGCAATACACACACTCTGCTAATGATGAGATCATGACAAAGGTGTGGAGAACTGAAGCTTGTCATTCCATCTTCTACAAGCCTGGTTATACTTGGAAACATAGAGGTGAACTCTGATGAACACAGACCCAATATTTAAATGAAGACTTTGAAGAGACAGCTAACCTAGTTAGTAAGCTGTACAATTGGAATTTGGCATTCTGACTGTAAAAACAGTGCCCCTTTCACTCTACCAAATATTTGAATCAGTGTGTGACTAAGATGTGGTTATGATCAAGAATCAGGGCAAATTGCTAAGTAAAACTATGAAATGGGTGGTTTGGCATTGGTATCAACATCTCATGGAGTTTCCTCCTGGTAGCTTTGTAACCACATATCCATCCATCTCTCTCTCTCTCTCTCTCTCTCTCTCTCTCTCACACACACACACACACACACACACGAGTCTTGGAGCCCTTTGGTATATTGTGAATACTAGAATGTCTAGTCACCCACTCCAGTGTTCTTGCCTGGAGAATCCCAGGGATGGGGGAGCCTGGTGGGCTGCCGTCTCTGGGGTCGCACAGAATTGGACATGACTGAAGCGACTTAGCAGCAGCAGCAGCAGCAGCATGTCTAGTCAGCTATCCTATAAAATCTGTGCTTTTCAAACTTTGCTGTAAGTATGAATCACTCAGTTATCAGATTAAAATGCAGGTTTTGATTCAAGGGGTCTGGGGTGGGCCTGAGCTTCTGCATTTCTAATATACTTCCATGTACTGTGATGCTTCTACGCTGATGGACTAATCTTTAAGGATCAATATACTAGAATAAGATTTCCCTACACCCCTTATCTCTTTATCCTACTTTAAAACTTTGTGTCTCACTTTCCTTCCTGGTTCTTTTTGAGTAGTGACAATAGAAAATGTTTCAAAGGTTTCTCTTATGATAAATGAAAAAAACATTTTCTTGTAGATGTTGCTTTATTTATAGCCCTTAAATCTTTTCCAAACATACCAAGGAAGACTATATTTAGGGCTAGAGAGGACCCTGAGTGTCCTTCAGTTGTCACATCTCTGTCAGCTCAAGATGTGGATAAGACTTACTTGGACTAGACTGTCTGACTCTCTGCTCTTTATCTATAGGCAACTGAAAAAATCTCTTCCTCTGAACATCTAGTCTAGTAACAGGAGTAATTTCTTCTTTTGAGCCTGAGTCCTTGCCCCATTCTGACAAATTGGAATCTTTCTGTACGTGTTCCCAGGTGGGAGTCTTGACTTTGAAGCTTAGTCCAAATTAGGTAGAGCCAAATAATCAGTCTTACCTCCAAGGTGGCATGGGCACCTGCCTGTTTCCTGGGCTCTGACTCCTGGAATCATCATCTGTCTGCTAGGGTAGTCCCTCTTCTCTCTTGCCAGAATTTACAAACATCAGTGGCTTGATTAGCCTATCATTGCACATTCAGACTATGTTCTGATGTAAGCACCCAGTTCAGAATTCCTCACTGGCTCCCTATGGGCTTCCCAGGTGTCTCAGTGGTAAAGAATCCACCTGCCAACACAGGAGACACAGGAGAGGCAGGTTCGATTTCTGGGTTGGGAAGATGCCCTGGAGGAGGAAATGGCAACCCACTCCAGTATTCTTGCTGGAAAAGCCCATAGACAGAGGAGCTATGGCCCATGGGGTTGCAAAGAGTTGGACACAACTGAGTACAGCACCACATTCTAAGAACAAAGTCTAAGCTCCTCACCACTGTTTACTAAAACCTCCATGGCTTGCCTTCTACATAGCTAACCAGCTTCCCCCCTCACTGTGACCTCCTCATTCTACTGTCCTGATATAGGATACCCCCTACTGTGATTGCCTCAGCTGTATCTTGCTTGCCCACGTTTACTCGTGCTGTGTTCTCTTCCTGGAATGCCTGTTTCCCTTTCCTTTACCTGTCCAGCCTCTTCTCACAATTTATCATGATTTCTCAGATTGTTTAGATGTCCCCAAAGTATCCTGTTCTTAGTTCTTGCATAGAAACTATCATACCTTATAGTAATGTTCTTCTTGTCAATATATGTACTTGGAGACTGAATTATTAAATGACAATGAAATGCTCTTTTATATCCTAATTTCCAGTACCTAGCAACTGTTATTTATTTTTTCAACGAATATTTATTGAGCAAATACAATGTGCCTGTAGCTGGGCTGCTGCTGCTGCGTCACTTCAGTCGTGTCCGACTCTGTGTGACCCCACAGACGGCAGCCCACCAGGCTCCCCCGTCCCTGGGATTCTCCAGGCAAGAACACTGGAGTGGGGTGCCATTGCCTTCTCCATAGCTGGGCTAGGTCCATGAAATACACAATGAACAAGATGCTCAAGGAACATCATCCAACAGATGAGACAGGCCATAAACAGATAATTAGGGTATCAGTTGAGAAGTAAAGGAGAGCTGCTATTGAATTATAGAAGCAAAGGTGTGAATTGCCTCCTAGGTTCTGAAGGGGGTCAGGAGTAGTCTGGCAGGCATATAGGGGGAGCTTAAGAAAATAATATACTTGTGGGTTGAATGAAGCACTGAATGAATTATTAGATGAATGAACAGATGAAGATACACTTTTACCTTTTGTAATGAATTTTTTTCTGAAGCTAGGCTTCAGAAAATAAGAAATTGAATTCATGGGATTCTGAAAGTAATTTTCTTTAGTGGCTTTCCAACAGAGGTAATTTTAGCTCATAATGAAAAGACTGAAGAGCTTGCCTCTTACCAGCTAATTTGAATTACTATGACTTAACAAGGGTATCAGGCTTCCCTGGTAGCTCAGCTGGTAAAGAATCCACCTGCAATGTAGGAGGCCCTGGGTTCGATCCCTGGGTCAGGTGGATCCCCTGAAGAAGGGATAGGCTACCCACTCCAATATTGTTAGGCTTCCCTGGTGGCTCAGTCAGTAAAGAGTCTGCCTGCAATGAGGGAGACCTGGGTTCGATCCCTGGGTGGGGAAGATCCCTTGGAGAAGGGCATAGGAACCCATACCAGTATTCTTGCCTGGAGAATCCCCATGGACAGAGGAACCTGGAAGGCTGCAGTCCATGGGGTTAGAAAGAGTTGGAGCAACTAAGCACAGCACAGCAATAAGGATATCTGGGTATTTCTTTGAATCAATGGAGGCTTCTATGAAACAAGTAGGTATCAGAACCAAAGAAAAGAATTTTAAGACTACAAAATACATTATTGAATACTTGTGTAAAAGACATTAGAGAATGTTAGCAATGTAGTTCAAGACTTTCTTAGAGACAAACATTCCACATACATATTAACATTTTTGTCAAATTTTAAAATGCAATACTTGGTAAGGCACAAATTCTCCAGATCTGTATAGTTTGAACTTTCTTCTAATTAGCTGGCTTTCCTCTCTAAATTTCAAGTTCTCCATTAATTATTTGTGTTATATCACAGAAGAATGTGTGTGTGTGTGTGTGTGTGTGTGTGTGTGTGTGTGTTTGGTTCTAAAATTCATTGAGTCTGATAGAGTGAATGTATTAATTTTCTACTGCTACATGAAAAACTGATGCAATGTGGGAGAACTGGGTTGGATCCCTTGTTGGGAAGATCCCCTGGAGGAAGGCATGGCAACCCACTCCAGTATTCTTGCCTGGAGAATCCCCATGGACAGAGGAGACTTGCGGGCAACAGTCCATGGGGTCACAGAGTTGGACATGACTGAGCAACTAAGCACAACACAGCAGTGGCTTAAAACAGTATATTTTTGTTAACATTGTACAAAATGTTAAAGTATCTTAAGTTCTGTAGGTCAGCAATTGGGTGGGCTTGGCTGGTTCTCTGCTTATGGTTATGTGAAACTGAAATCAAGATGTTGGCCAAGCTACATTCTTATCTAGAGAATTGGAAGGGGGACTAACTTCTGAGTTCATTCGAGTCATTGGCAGAATGTAGTTTCTTGCACCTTTAACTGAGAGTCCTGCTTGTTTGTTTGTTTTTTTTTAATGAACTATTGGCCAGGGTTTGCTTTTAGCTCTTAGAGACCAGTCATAAGTCCCTTTGAGGTAGCCTCCTCCATCTTTAAAACCAGGAGAGTTGTGCCACATCCTTCTTGTCCTTCAAATATTTTTGACTTCTGCCACCAGCCAGAGAAAATGCTCTGCTTTTAAAGGGCTCATGTGATTCAGTTAGGCCCACTGAGATAATCTCCCCTATTTTAAGAGAAACTGTGCCATATAATATAGTTCCATGATCTGCCTACACTCAAGGAGAGAAAGCCATTCAGGAGAAGTATCATTTGGGGGTCACTTTAGAATTCTGCCTATCACAGAAGGGAGGGAGGAAGGTCATTGGTAAAACTTGTTTCCATCTTGAGGAATGTCACAACTGATCTTTGTCGTCTGAATTTCTTTCTCATCTTAGAAAGAGAAAAACCCAATCTTTCCTTCCTATGGCCGGGAAAGACCTCAGTTTAGTCAACCTCCTGTGTGTTCCTTTCCTGTGAGCCTTCTTTACTTTTATACAGAAAAATTCACTTCTGACACTTCTGGTTATCAAATGTATGGTGACCCCACATCAACAAGAAATTCCAGGATACCCTGCTGGCATCTGAGAAGTCAACTCAATTTTGACACTGTCTAATGGAGATAGTATCAGATTATACAGGTTAGGAACTCAGTCTCTCAAGACTGTCTATCCCCCACATCTCACACAATTCAGATTTCTGGTGCAAACCCTAGTTGTCACCTGGGCTTCTGATCAATCAACGATTGGTTCTGATGACCCCTCTTCAGGTTTGATTTATTTACTAGAAAAACTCATAGATGCCCTTCCAGCTTCCATGCCCTCTCCAGGCTTGCACTCTCACATCATCTCCATATGTTCACCAGTCTCAAAGTTCTCCAAACTACGTCTTTTTGGTTTTTTTATAGAGGTGTCATTACATGGTCATGATTGATTAAATCATTGGCCTTTGGCAACTGATCCAACCTACAGTCTCTCTCCCCTCTCTGAGGTCTGGGTGAGACTGAAAGTTCCAACACTCTAATCACAGGGTTGGCTTCCTGGAAACTAGCCCCTATACTTAGATTCAAAATTTATCTAATTAATATAACAAAAGACAGTTTTTATTGCTCACATCATTTAAGAAATTCCAAGGGTTTTCAGACTTCCCAGGTAGCACTAGTGGTAAAGTACCTGTCTGCCAAGGCAGGAGGCATAAGAGAATCAGGTTTGCTCTGTCTGGGTTGGGAAAATCCCTGGGAGGAGGGAATGGTTACCCGCTTTAGTGTTCTTGCCTGGAGAATCCAATGTACAGAGGAGCTTGGTGGGCTACAGTCCATAGGGTTGCAAAGAGCTAAACATGACAGAAGCAACTTAGCATGCACACACAGCAAAAGGTTTTTCAGAGCTCTATGCCAGGAAGTGGCGGGGAGCCAAAGCCAATTTACATTTCCTATTACCTCACAAGTCAGAAAAGGCCATCTAGTGAACTCCCCAACTGAGAAATGTTAATTTAATAGAGAGGTAGAGGTAATTACCTCTGTAAAGGTAATTCCAGATATAGGGCTTGATTTTTGGCAATAATATCCAAAGGGAGCATAATGTCAGACATCAAATTCTAGGATAGAAATCAGAAAATCTGCATTCTGTTCTCACATCTATTACAAATCAAATAAGACCCAGTGTAAGCCACATTCTGTCTGCTAATCATTTAGATAGTAGACCTTGGCATTACGAAGAGGTTAAAGGATTAAATGTAAGAATTAAACTGACCTGAAAGAAAATAGATCGCCAGCTATTTCTCTGGCAAAAATAAGTTTACTCAGGATCAGCAAAGAATTGCAATTCATGGTCTACAATAGTACTGAGACATGAGCATGTCCCCACCCAGCAAAGGAAAGGAGAAAAGGAATTTAGGATGATGAAAGTAAACAAAGAGTCTGGCGCTGACTCTTTTTTTTAAATATAAATTTATTTATTTTAATTGGAGGCTAATTACTTTACAATATTATAGTGGCTCTGCCATACATTGACATGGATCTGCCATGGGTGTACATGTGTTCCCCATCCTGAATCCCCCTCCCACCTCCCTCCTCATCCCATCCCTCTGGGTCATCCCAGCGCACCAGCCCCGAGCACCCTGTCTCATGCATCGAACCTGGACTGGGATCCGTTTCACATATGATAATATACATGTTTCAGTGCCATTCTCCCAAATCATCCCACCCTCTCCCTCTCCCACAGAGTCCAAAAGACATCTATACATCTGTGTCTCTTTTGCTGTCTTGCATACAGGGTTATCATTACCATCTTTCTAGATTCCATATATATGTGTTAGTATACTGTATTGGTGGTTTGTTTCTGGCTTACTTCACTCTGTCTATTAGGCTCCAGTTTCATCCACTTCACTAGAACTGATTCAAATGTATTCTTTTTAATGGCTGAGTAATACTCCATTGTGTATATGTACCACAGCTTTCTTATCCATTCATCTGCTGATGGGCATCTAGGTTGCTTCCATGTCCTGGCTATTATAAACAGTACTGTGATGACCATTGGGGTACACATGTCTCTTTCAATTCTGGTTTCCTTGGTGTGTATGCCCAGCAGTGGGGTTGCTGGGTCATATGGCAGTTCTATTTCCAGTTTTTTAAGGAAAGTCCACACTGTTCCCCATAGTGGCTGTACTAGTTTGCATTCCCACCAACAGTGTAAGAGGGTTCCCTTTTCTCCACACGCTCTCCAGCATTTATTGCTTGTAGACTTTTGGATCGCAGCCATTCTGACTGTCATGAAATGGTACCTCACTGTGCTTTTGATTTGCATTTCTCTGATAATGAGTGATGTTGAGCATCTTTTCATGTGTGTGTTAGCCATCTGTATGTCTTCTTTGGAGAAATGTCTGTTTAGTTCTTTGGCCCATTTATGGATTGGGTCGTTTATTTTTCTGGAATTGAGCTGTAGGAGTTGCTTGTATATTTTTGAGATTAATTCTTTGTCAGTTGCTTCATTTGCTATTATTTCCTCCCATTCTGAAGGCTGTCTTTTCACCTTGCTTATAGTTTCCTTTGTTGTGCAAAAGCTTTTAAATTTAATTAGGTCCCATTTGTTTATTTTTGCATTTATTTCCAATACTTTGGGAGGTGGGTCTTAGAGGATCCTGCTGTGATTTGTGTCGGAGAGTGTTTTGCCTATGGGTTCCTCTAGGAGTTTTATAGTTTCTGGTCTTATGTTTAGATCTTTAATCCATTTTGAGTATGAGAGTCCCTTGGACTGCAAGGAGATCCAACTAGTCCATTCTGAAGGAGATCAGCCCTGGGATTTCTTTGGAAGGAATGATGCTAAAGCTGAAACTCCAGTACTTTGGCTACCTCATGCGAAGAGTTGACTCATTGGAAAAGACTCTGATGCTGGGAGTGACTGGGGGCAAGAGGAGAAGGGGACAACAGAGGATGAGATGGCTGAATGGCATCACTCACTCGATGGACGAGAGTCTGGGTGAACTCCGGGAGTTGGTGATGGACAGGGAGGCCTGGCGTGCTTCGATTCACGGGGTCACAAAGAGTCGGACACGACTGAGCGACTGAACTGAACTGAACTGATGGTGTTAGAAAGTGTTCTAGTTTCATTCCTTTACAAGTGGTTGACCAGTTTTCCCAGCACCACTTGTTAAACAGTTTGTCTTTTCTCCATTGTATATTCTTGCCTCCTTTGTCGAAGATAATGTGTCCATAGGTGCATGGATTTATCTCTGGGCTTTCTATTTTGTTCCATAGATCTATATTTCTGTCTTTGTGCCAGTACCATACTGTCTTGATGACTGTAGCTTTGTAGTAGAGCCTGAAGTCAGGCAGGTTGATTCCTCCAGTTCCATTCTTCTTTCTCAAGATTGCTTTGGCTATTCGAGGTTTTTTGTATTTCCATACAAATTGTGAAATTATTTGTTCTAGTTCTGTGACAAATACCATTGGTAGCTTGATAGGGGTTGCATTGAATCCATAGATTGTTTTGGGTAGTATACTCAATTTCACTGTATTGATTCTTCCAATCCATGAACATGATATATTTCTCCATCTATTTGTGTCCTCTTTGATTTCTTTCATCAGTGTTTTATAGTTTACTGTATATAGGTCTTTTGTTTCTTTAGGTAGATGTATTCCTAAGTATTTTATTCTTTTCGTTGCAATGGTGAATGGAATTGTTTCCTTAATTTCTCTTTCTGTTTTCTCATTGTTAGTGTATAGGAATGCAAGGGATTTCTGTGTGTTAACTTTATATCCTGCAACTTTACTATATTCATTGATTAGCTCTAGTAATTTTCTGGTAGAGTCTTTAGGGTTTTCTATGTAGAGGATCATGTCATCTGCAAACAGTGAGAGTTTTACTTCTTCTTTTCCAGTCTGGACTCCTATTATTTCTTTTTTGGCTCTGATTTCTGTGACCAAAACTTCCAAAACTATGTTGAATAATAGTAGTGAGAGTGGGCACCCTTGCTTGTTCCTGATTTTAGGGGAAATGCTTTCAATTTTTCACCATTGAGGATAATGTTTGCTGTGGGTTTGTCATATATAGCTTTTACTATGTTGAGGTATGTTCCTTCTATTCCTGCTTTCTGGAGGGTTTTTTTTTTTTTTTAATCATAAATGGATGTTGACTCTTTTCATTGACTGAGTCCCTGCCAGGAAAGAAGAGAAGTCTTCTTCCTGTTGGGCTCTGCTATCCACTCGGGGTGTGAGAGCTGCCCCTTCTGGTCTTCTAACTTTATTTAATTGAAGCTTCTGCCTATTAATTTTTTACAAAAGAAAGTGATTATCTATAATTAAATTTGTGTTGTATTATAAAGTGTGAAAACCTCAAATTCGTTTCAACCTTGTGTGTGTTCTAAGTTGCTTCAGTGGTGTCTGACTCTTTGTGACCTAATGGACTGTAGCCTGCCAGGCTTCTCTGTCCATGGGATTCTCCAGGCAAAAATACTGGAGTGGGTTGCCATGCTCTCCTCCAGGAGGACGTCCCAACCCAGGGATCAAACCCTTGTCTCATGTCTCCTACATTCACAGACATGGGTTGTTTACCACTAGAAAGAATCTGCCTGCAATGCAGGAGACACAGGTTCAATTACTGGGTCAGGAAGATCCCTTGGAGAAGGAAATGGCAAGCCACTCCAGTATTCGTGCCTGAAAAATCCCATGGACAGAGGAGACTGGTGGGCTACAGTCCAGAGTCACAAAGAGTAAGTCATGACTGAGAGACCAAGCACATAGCACCATCTGGGAAGCCTTTTGACCTTAGAAATGTAGTAAAAAATACTCAGAAGTATTCTTTGATTTTGATTAAAATTCTGTCTTGGGACTTTGAGTCATTGCACAGAATTTTCTTTATTTGACAAAGGAGAGAATACCCATCTAGTTTCCCGATTCCACGTACTCCTGGCTAGTCATACAAAGTTCCATGTTCTTTAGTTTGTAAACACAAAAGTCCTTCTGAAAAATAGCAACCTTATTGGAAACACCATTTAACAACCTAATAGGACTACTTTGAAAAGCCAGTACACATATTTTTGATAAATTTATTTAAACATTGATACATAGACAATATAAGTTAAAAAATTCAGTGACATGAGCTTTTGTCATTTTCCTAATGTAGTTCATGAACTCCTGCTGCCTGATCACATTAGATCAGATCAGATCAGATCAGTTGCTCAGTTGTGTCCGACTCTTTGCAAGCCCATGAATCACAGCACGCCAGGCCTCTTGACCATCACCAACTCCCGCAGTTCACTCAGACTCACGTCCATCGAGTCAGTGATGCCATCCAGCCATCTCATCCTCTGTCGTCCCCTTCTCCTCTTGCCCCCAATCCCTCCCAGCATCAGAGTCTTTTCCAATGAGTCAACTCTTTGCATGAGGTGGCCAAAGTACTGGAGTTTCAGCTTTAGCATCATTCCTTCCAAAGAAATCCCAGGGCTGATCTCCTTCAGGATGGACTGGTTGGATCTCCTTGCAGTCCAAGGGACTCTCTAGAGTCTTCTTCAACACCACAGTTCAAAAGCATCAATTCTTCGGTGCTCAGCCTTCTTCACAGTCCAACTCTCACATCCATACATGACCACAGGAAAAACCATAGCCTTGACTAGACGAACCTTTGTTGGCAAAGTAATGTCTCTGCTTTTGAAAATGCTATCTAGGTTGGTCATAACTTTCCTTCCAAGGAGTAAGCATCTTTTAATTTCATGGCTGCAGTCACCATCTGCAGAGATGTTGGAGCCCAGAAAAATAAAGTCTGACACTGTTTCCACTGTTTCCCCATCTATTTCCCATGAAGTGATGGGACCAGATGCCATGATCTTCGTTTTCTGAATGTTGAGCTTTACGCCAACTTTTTCACTCTCCACTTTCACTTTCATCAAGAGGCTTTTTAGTTCCTCTTCACTTTCTGCTATAAGGGTGGTGTCATCTGCATATCTGAGGTTATTGATATTTCTCCTGGTAATCTTGATTCCAGCTTGTGTTTCTTCCAGTCCAGCGTTTCTTATGATGTACTCTGCATATAAGTTAAATAAACAGGGTGACAATATACAGCCTTGACGTACTCTTTTTCCTATTTGGAACCATTCTGTTGTTCCATGTCCAGTTCTAACTGTTGCTTCCTGACCTGCATACAAATTTCTCAAGAGGCAGCTCAGGTGGTCTGGTATTCCCATCTCTTTCAGAATTTTCCACAGTTTATTGTGATCCACACAGTCAAAGGCTTTGGCATAGTCAATAAAGCAGAAATAGATGTTTTTCTGGAACTCTCTTGCTTTTTCCACAATCCAGCGGATGTTGGCAATTTGATCTCTGGTTCCTCTGCCTTTTCTAAAACCAGCTTGAACATCAGGAAGTTCACGGTTCACATATTGCTGAAGCCTGGCTTGGAGAATTTTAAGCATTACTTTACTAGCGTGTGAGATGAGTGCAATTGTGTGGTAGTTTGAGCATTCTTTGGTATTGCCTTTCTTTGGGATTGGAATGAAAACTGACCTTTTCCAGTCCTGTGGCCACTGCTGAGTTTTCCAAATTTGCTGGCATATTAAGTGCAGCACTTCACAGCATCATCTTTCAGGATTTGGAATAGCTCAACTGGAATTCCTGATCACATAATAATAATAATCACATAATAAATGAAAAAACATGCTGAAAATTTCTTACCTTCTGAAGTTTGACTCATGACTTTCAAAAATACAGTGAAGAGCTCTTTACCTGTCTCTGACCAGTCCACTCCTCTGCCAGTGTGGGTTGTACAAGGAAGTATCGACTTAACAAATATTCACAACCTGAAAGTTGAGTTATGTTTTATTTGCTGGGAAGCTTTAGGACTTCAAGCCCAGGAGAGAGTATCTCAGGTAACCCTGAGACAACTGCTCTGAGGAGGCAAGAGGAGGAGCCAGGTGATATAGAAGTTTTGCAACAAAGGGCAGGTGGTCTGAACCTCAAAAGATTGTTGTTAATCAAAGAAAACCAGATAAATTCCCAAGTTAAGAAATTTAGTGCTTTTCTACGTATGGGATGATGTAAGAGTCTAGGCTTACTGAAATCCTTCCTTTGATATGTACCTCAGCTATCTGCGGCTAGTATCCTGTATTTTCACATCCTGCGCTTCCTTGGGGCTCACTATAGAGAGTGGCTATAGTATGATGGCTGCAAGATGGCAGGTACTTCTTTTCCTTCCTGTGTTCTCTCAGGGCTCATCGGCTCACATTGGAGTGCTGCAACTGCTGATGACTGTGACATCCTTATTTACTGATATGATAGGAAATATTCCATTTCTCAGAAGGGACCCCCAAACTCTTCTAGACTCTGACTTAAGTCTTTAAAAGGAAGAGAGGTCTTGTTCACTTTTTTTGCATTATTTTAGGTTAAACTATTTATATTTTTTTGTGTAAAGATTTCCTTTAAAAATGTGATTGATTCTCATCTTTCAGCACCTGTAAAAACTTAATTCAAAGCCTAGTTGCCATCAGGATTTTGACCACTCACACAATGAAAACTCACATGGAGATAAATGTTTAGAGAGAGAATCATATCATTTAGGAGGCTTTCATTTGCAAGTTACACAAAACTCAATCTAACTTAATTTAAGAAAAAATGTGGAATTTACTGGCTTATGTAACTCAACACTCCAAGGCTAGATTCAATTTTAGGAGAGAGTATCCAGGATTTAATCAGTATAACCAGTTCCAGCTTCTTTTTTCTTTTTCTTGGTTCTGTCTGAACAGATAGAGCCTGTTCTGTTCAGACAGAGCCAAGACTTTTTCAGAAGCTGACTCTGAGACATGATTAAATGTGCAAGGATATTAGGAGAAGTGGTTATGTGAATGGAAATAGGGGGTAAGCTGGGAGTGTCTAGAGAGCTATCAGACCTCAGTGCAGTGAAAGAGAGAGAGAGAAAGAGAGAAGCAGAGACAGAGAATGGATATAAGTGTCCTAGACATCTATGCAGTGTAAGAAAAGCTCAGTAAACCTTCTGAGAGTCCTTGGGTTAAACAGCAAAGAAGCTAAAAATCATGGGAGTCCATTTTAGAACTCTTAAATTGATAGGGAGCTGCTATAGAAGGAGATTTCATGATTCAGATTCAAATTTCTTTAATTATAATTGGCTGGACCTGGTTACATGCTCAATCCTGACTTACTGAGGTAGGGGTTTGGATGCAGCATTGACTTAAGCCCAAGAAGGCCTACCAAGGAACTGAAAGAAATATTGTTGCTGTTTAGTCACTAAGTCATGTATGACTCTTTGCAACCCCATGAATTGTAGCCTACCAAGCTTCTATGTCCATGGGATTTTCCAGGCAAGTCTACTGGAGTGGGTTGCTATTTCCTTCTTCAAGGGATCTTCCCGATCCAGGGATCCTTTACCACTGAGCCACCTGGGAAGCTGAAAGAAATATTAGTCCTTCCCTATAACTGTTAGGTTGCTTTTGACTGAATGTGAGAAAAATTCCAAGTGGAATTAGCTTAAACAATGAAGACATTTATAAATCACATATATTAATAATAGAGGCTTCCCAGGTGGTGCTAGTGGTAAAGAAACCGCCTGCCAATGCAGCAGACATAAGAGATGTAGGTTTGATTTCTGGGTGGGGAAGATCCCCTGGAGGAAGTGATGGCAACCCACTCTAGTATTCTTGCCTGAAGAACTCCATGAACAGAGGAGCCTGGCAGGCTACAATCCATAGGATCGCAAAGAGTCAGACACGACTGAAGCAACAGAGCACGCACACACACGTATTAATAATAGAAAGTCAGAGAGAAGGTAGGATCCAGGCATGGTTCAGATAAAATATGGCTCTGTCTCTTTACAGCTCTTCAAGGGTTGGCTTTATTATCACGCTGATTTCCTATGAGATATTAAGATGTCTATCAGCAGCAACTGAGGAAAAAATATCTCCTTTTTTTATAACAAGCCTGGGAAAGTGAAAATGCCATGAACCATGGTGAGATTAGTTTCCCTAAGTGCGATGATTAATTTTATGTGTCAACTTGGCTAGGCTATGGTGCTCAGTTGTTTGGTCAAACATCAGTCTAGATATTGCTGTGATGATAGATTTTATGTGTGATTAAACATTTACAATTAGTTGACTTCAGCAGATTACCCTCCATAATGTGGTTGAGCCCCATCCAAACATTTAAAGGCCTTAAGAACAAAGATTGAGGTTTCTTAAAGGAGGAATTCTACCACAAGACTGCAACACAGAAATCTTGCCTGAGTTTTAGTTGCTGGCATGCATCTCAGATTTCTACTCAAGACCACAACTTATCTGAATTTCCAGCCTTCCGGCTTTCCCCACCATTTCAAATTTGCCAATACTCTTCACAGTGGCGTGAGCCAATTCCTCAAAATAAATCTCACTTTCTGTTTAAATCCTATTGGTTTTGTTTTTCTGGGACTAGTAAAGACCAAATGAAGGAGGATTAAATGCTAGAACAAAATTTGAATCCTGTGAGAAGCAAAAAGGAGTAAATGGAGGTGCTGTTGTCAAGAATAATATTTATTAAACTGACAGTAGCTTCACAGTCAGGAAATTCAGAGGAATGGCTATTGAAAAGACTGACAACAAATAATCCTACAACAGTATAGGTTTGTCACATCCAATTTGGTTAAGAATATGAATAAAATTTTACCCTAATAAATTTTGATAAATCAAGGACTAGTCCCTCCTAAAAAAAAAAAACCCTGCAGATTTCAATTTCAAAGAAACTATGCAAGAAACCATTAGATCACCTAGTTTTTTTTTTTTTAAACTTTACATAATTGTATTAGTTTTGCCAAATATCAAAATGAATCCACCACAGGTATACATGTTTGATCTGAGTCTTAGGACATGCCGAGACCGGATCTGACACATCATTTGTGAGGGAAAGAAGAGGGAGGCATAACTAAGATTTGAACAAGTGATTAGTAACTAATAAAGTAAACATATAATAAACTGTATGGGTTATATATTTAAATTTATTATATTGTCGTTTTTATCTGATTTTATAAGGACAAAATCATTTTCTCACAACTGATCATCTTTTCAGTCTTGGATCCTTTGATGGAGTGAGCACAAGCACATCAGATGAAAAGCGTGCTTTTTGGGCCCTTCATCACTCACCAGCTTGCTGCTTCTAGAGGGGTCATTGGAACAGAACTTTACAGTTCCTGATGAAAAAAGGAAGTAATTGTTTTTCTTTTTACAGTGAACCCTTAAGTGACTCACCCACTCCTCTGTGTTCAGTCACAGTTTTTATCCTGAAAGAGATTGTTTCTTTTTGCTGAATGCATAATCATTGCATCAGTGTCTATTCCCTGATCCCTAAAAGGGAGATTTCCATTTCTCTCCAGCACTTGTTTCATGTTGCATCATACTGACCAACTAGAGTGGTTGCGGCTAAAAGACAAAATAAGCCAGGGTTTTGTTTCTCAGATCATGCCAGGTTTCAGTTCAAATGTTCACTGTCTGTCCTCTCCCGGAAGAACCCCTTAGGGAGGGCTTATTTCCTTTCCTTTCTTCTCCATCATGTTTCTGGTACAAAACGAAAGAAAGAAAAGAACAGGGCTGGCACAAGTGACATTTTAAAAGTGGATGCTAAACCCTGAGTTTACTGTACTATGAGAACATTTCCTGGGCTGTGAAACAACTTACTGATGAATATAAAATAAATATGCATTGCGTGAAATCCTTTTAGTAATGTCATAAAGCATTATCAGAGTTCAGAGAACCAAGAAATTTTACTCTAAGCTATGTTTTTTTTTCTTATTTTGCACTCAGTGATGGCAGATCAGGGAAAACCAACTATAGTAAGTTAATTTTTAGTTTTCCTGTGTCCTATCAAACTACTAAAGTCAGTTACAAATTCCAAGTACACTAATTCTAAATAAAGAAAGAAATTAACATTCATTTGACTTGTTACTCTATGCCAGGCACTCTGGCAGGTGCTTTTACTTCTCTCAATATCCCCATTTTACTGATGAGGAAACAGAGGCTCAGAGACTAAGCAACTTGTCCAAGTTCAAACCAGTGTCAGTCTTCTACAGCTTGATGAGTAGTGTTTTTCAGTGCCTTAGATGTGATTTGTCATGAATCCTTACATTAATAGGATGATCATTTTCAGGGAGGTGGGAAAATCATCACTAGTTATTGAACGCCCAGTTTTCACCTGGCACCTGCTTGGCAGATTTGTTTATGGCATCTTAAAATTCCCATTTTTCTAGATGAGGAAATTAAGAGTTTGAGAAGGTAGATAGTAAGTCCAAGATCACACGGGTGTGCATAGAGGCACAAGAAGTTAAAATCAGATATTTCTGACCCCACCTTACTTCTCTGGGCAAAAACTGTGTCACTTTGGATGAAAGTTTTTCAGACTTCAATATACCATTGTTATTGGGGCTAAGTTTTTAGTAATCTTGAACATCATTTTGTGAAACAGCAAAGCACCTAAGAGCAATTAATGACAAGGACATGAAATACACATAATAAATTCGTAGACTGGGAAGTGTATCATGTCCTTTCTCCACTTATGAATGGGCTGAGAAAGTGTATGTCTTGAGAAAGTGATTTAGAAAATGCTCCACATCCTATGTCCATGAAACAAATATGGTTCAATATTACCCCTTCTGAAAGAATCCATTTTCTTTCCTGCATATACTCCTTCTCCCTCTCTTATATGATGTCAACATCAGGACCTTTTCATAGTGAAATCATGATTATAAAAGAATTTTATAATTCATAGGGTCTTCGTTACAATGTATTAAGCCCATCCTTCCTTCGTTGGCATCACTATGTAAATGATATATATATATGAATGTCTGTAAAACCCATAAGTATGTTTGAGTTGGGCCTTGTTTATATAGCAAGATCTGAAAGTTATGTGATTTATATATTGATAACTACTATTAAATTGGATAACAAATTATGCTGGCAGTTATACTTTATTTCAGCTTAATGAATATTTGTTAGATGTCTATCATTTCAGGTACTGGAATAATGGCTGGGGATGTTTAGCTGAACAAAAGTGTGCTGTCCAGTTGCCCTAAAGAGAGAGATGAATAAGCAGATGGTTCCCACTTACCAGGATATGAGATAAGATAGAGGAGGGTACAGAAAGGTGGTGATGTACAGGTGGTGGGCTCCCCTGGAACAGATGGCCCAGATTCCCAATTCACAGATCTTCCCATGGTCCATCCTTTCTGTGGCTCTTAGAAAAGAAGGATATGAGCAGATAAACTCTGTTTTTTTGCCTACACTATTTGCATGCTTGTGTCTTTTCTGTGTAACTTGGTAGGTTAACTTCAGTTCAGTTCAGTCGCTCAGTCGTGTCCAACTCTTTGCGACCCCATGAACCGCAGCATGCCAGGCCTCCCTGTCCATCACCAACTCCTGGAGTTCACCCAAACCCATGTCCATTGAGTCAGTGATGCCATCCAGCCATCTCATCCTCTGTTGTCCCCTTCTCCTCCTACCCTCAATCTCTCCTAGCATCAGGGTCTTTTCAGATGAGTCAGCTCTTCGCATCAGGTGGCCAAAGTATTGGAGTTTCAGCTTCAGCATCAGTCCTTCCAATGAACACCCAGGACTGATCTCCTTTAGGATAGACTGGTTGGATCTCCTTGCAGTCCAAGGGACTCTAAGAGTCTTCTCCAACACCACAGTTCAAAAGCATCAATTCTTCAGTGCTCAGTTTTCTTTATAGTCCAACTCTCACATCCATACATGACCACTGGAAAAACCATAGCCTTGACTAGACGGACCTTTGTTGACAAAGTAATGTCTCTGCTTCTCAATATGCTGTCTAGGTTGGTCATAACTTTCCTTCCAAGGAGTAAGCGTCTTTTAATTTCATGGCTATAATCACCATCTGCAGTGATTTTGGAGCCCAGAAAAATAAAATCTCTCACTGTTTCCACTATTTCCCCATCTATTTGCCATGAAGTTATGGGACCGGATGCCATGATCTTAGTTTTCTGAATGTTGAGCTTTAAGCCAACTTTTTCACTCTCCTCTTTCACTTTCATCAAGAGGCTTTTTAATTCTTCTTCCCTTTCTGCCATAAGGGTGGTGTCATCTGCATATCTGAGGTTATTGATATTTCTCCTGGCAATCTTGATTCCAGCTTGTGCTTCCTCCAGCCCAGCGTTTCTCATGATGTACTCTGCATAGAAGTTAAATAAGCAGGGTGACAATATACAGCCTTGATGTACTCCTTTTCCTATTTGGAACCAGTCTGTTGTTCCATGTCCAGTTCTAAGTGTTGCTTCCTGACCTGCATACAGATTTCTCAAGAGGCAGGTCAGGTGGTCTGGTATTCCCATCTCTTTCAGAATTTTCCACAGTTTATTGCGATCCACACAGTCAAAGGCTTAAGTTAACTTTGAAGGAGGAAAATTTGGTATATAATTTGATTTTCTCTAACCGCTAGAGTGAGTTGGATTTCTAATACTTTGGGATGAAGTATTAAGTACATTAAGTACACACCATATGTATGGCCTTCCCAGGTGGCTCAGTGGTAAAGAATCCTCCTGCCAACAGGAGATGCAGATTCAATCTCTGGGTCAGGAAGATCTGCTGGAGAAGGAAATGGCAATCAATTCCAGTATTCTTGCCCTGGAAATCCCATGGACAGAGGAGCCTGGCAGGCTACAGTTCATGGGGTCACCAAAGAGTTGGACACAACTTAAGGACTAAATAGCAACAACAATATATGTCATATGCATATTACATTTGAACTGGAAATATCTGATTTGGTCCTAAATGGGGCTTTTCAGAGTACTCCTTTTGCATGGAGAATCAACAATCTTGATTTATCTTATATTTCTTGTTCAATAAATAAGCCTATTTATTGAAAAAAGTTTTCATGAAATTAATAGAGTCCATTAGCTCTTGAAAAAACAATTCACTAGGAGCTGAAGATATAAGGAATTTAATAAATAGGTCAAAAATTTTGGGAAGCTTACCTTAAGTCATGATTTTAAATTAATTTCTATTCCTTTGTTGGATGTGTTCACATGCTCTGATAAATATGCTAATGGTATACAGGAAAGTAAAGTTTTGATGAAATAACAAATTGAGTGATACTTAATTATCTGAAGAGACATTTGACCTCATTTCTAATAAGAGAGATGCAAATAAGACAGTATTGGTATGTTGTTTTTTACCTTTTAGATGGGAAAAATCCAAAATTTAAATGACATACTCTATGGCAGGAGTATTTTTTCTCTCAAATATTATTGTTGGGATTATCAAATGGTAAAATATACCTACAGGAAAATCTGGTAGTTATGCAGTGTATAAATTAATTATTGCTGGATAACAATCTACACCAGCTATAACTAATGTATACACTATATTTAAGAGCTTAAAATGATAACCATGTATTCAGTTCACAGTTCTATGAATTAGAAATTTAAGTTGCACTCAGCTGAGTAGTTCTTCAGTTCTTTGCTTGGTTCTCTTTGCTTAGTTCACTACTTAGAGAAAGTAATCTTTTGAAGATTGAATTGGTTGACCATAGTTAGACCATCTCACTTATCTGGGGCATTGGCTGAGAGAAGCAAGTTGATTTAGCTCTTATCTAAGTGTTGTTTTATCCTTCAGTAGGCTTGATTGACAGAGAAGGCAATGACACCCCACTCCAGTACACTTGCCTGGAAAATCCCATGCACAGAGGAGCCTGGTGGGCTACAGTCCATGGGGTCGCTAAGAGTCAGACATGACTGAGTGACTTCATTTTCACTTTTCACTTTCATGCATTGGAGAAGGAAATGGTGACCCACTCCAGTGTTCTTGCCTGGAGAATCCCAGGGATGGGGGAGCCCCGAGGACTGCCATCTATGGGGTTGCACAGAGTCAGACACGACTGAAGTGACTTAGTAGAAGCAGCAGCAGCAGCAGCAGTAGGCTTGATTGAAATTGTTTACCTCTTGGAAGCAAGAATCCTGAAAGGGAGCAGATGTACAGCAAGGCTATTTGAAGCATAGGATCAAAATTGCACGTGATCACTTTCACCACATTCTACTGAACAAAGCAAGGCACAAGGCTAGCTAATGCAATAAGTGGGGAAATAGACTATCAGTTGATGGGAGGAGTCACAGAGACTCAGGGCCAGGGTATGTAAATATAGATAGGAGAATAGTTGAGGTCGTATTTGCAAATAACCTACAATATCTAGCAAAATAAGAATTGCTTTTAGCCTGTCTCAGAGAAATCCCAAGTCAGATATCTACCCACAGAAAACATGAAAAAGTCATGTTATTCATATGTCATATGCTATTCATGGGAGCACTCTTTGTGAGCTCCTAGCAAAAAAATGGAAAACCTCAAAAAAGTCTATCAACAGTCAATTCATTCAATAAAGCATGGTGCATCCACACAATGGCATACTGAGAAGGGGTATATGTGAAACAAAAATGCCTAGGAATTGAAAACTGTTGAAGCTGTGTCATTATGCTTTCCTCTGTACTTCCATACATGTATCAAAATTTTCCTTTGAGCTAGGCTTCAGCAGCATATGAACCGAGAACTTCCAGATGTACAAGCTGGGCTTATAAAAGGCAGAAGAACCAGAGATCAAATTGCCAAAATCTACTGGATCACAGAGAAAGCAAGAGAATTCCAGAAAAACATCTACTTCTGTTTCATTGACTATGCTAAAGCCTTTGACTGTGTGGATCACAAGAATCTGTGGAAAATTCTTGAAGTGATGGGAATACCAGGCCACATTACCTGCCTCTTGAGAAACCTGTTTGCAGGCTAAGAAGCAACAGTTAGAATCAGACATGGAACAACAGGCTGGTTCCAAATTGGGAAAGGAGTACGACAAGGCTGTATATTGTCACCCTGCTTATTTAAGTTACATGCAGAGTACATCATGTGAAATGCAGGCTGGAGGAAGCATAAGCTGGAATCAAGATTGCTGGGAGAAATATCAATAACCTTAGATATGCAGACATAACCATTCGAATGGCAGAAAGTGAAGAGGAACTAAAGAGCCTCTTGATGAGGATGAAAGAGGACAATGAAAAAGCTGGTTAAAATCAAATATTAAAAAAACTAACATCATAGCATCTGGTCCCATCACTTCATGGCAAACAGAAGGGGAAAAATTGGAAGCAGTGACAGATTTTCTTTCCTTGGGCTCCAAAATCACTGTGGACCATGACTGCAGCCATGAAATGAAAAGACACTTGTTCCTTGGAAGGAAAGCTATAATAAACCTAGACAGCATATTAAAAAACAGAGATGTCACTTTGCTGACAAAGTCTGTATAGTCAAAGCTATGGTTTTTCAAGTAGTCACGTACAGATGTGAGAGTTGGACTATAAAGAAGGTTGAACACTGAAGAATTGATGCTTTTGAATTGTGGTGCTGGAGAGGACTCTTGAGAGTCCCTTGGACTGCAAGGAGACCAAACCAGTCAATCCTAAAGGAAATCAGTCCTGAATATTCATTGGAAGGACTGATGCCAAAACTGAAGCTCCAATAATTTAGCCACCTGATATAAAGAGCTGACTTATTTCCTGATGCTGGGAAGGATTGAAGGCAAAAGAAGTGGGCAGAAGAGGATTAGATGGTTAGATAGCATCACTGACTCAATGGACATGAATTTGAGCAGACTCCAAGAAACAGTGAAAGACAGGGGAGCCTGGCATGCTATAGTCCATGGGGTAGAAAAGAGTTGAACACGACTTAGTAACTGAACAGCAACAGTCAAAATTATCATAATAAAAAGGAAGAAAATGGACATGATTCCTTTTTTCATGACCCATAAACACAAAATCAAGAAATAAAATGAAATAGAAAAGGAACCCTACTACCTCCTTTTTGTCAAAGGGTCATGTTATATCTCCAAGAGGTAAGCTGTTTACATCTAAAGTGCTGTAAACAATTTAGCTGAAGTCAAAAAATATTCATCAAAATTCTGTTTTTCTTGGCTAACGGAGAAGTCCATCAATTGGCAAGCCTGGCAGCATCTCCCTAGGGGCACATATGTTATAGGAAGAAAATAATTGTGTGTTCAGTGTAAATATTCTCAAACTTTCTACAGCCTGCATCTTGTTAAACAAACTACTTGCACTGACTTAGAAACCAACTGCTGATGTAAAAAAAGTTTCCCTTTTTGACATGTCTTTTTTCTCTGCCTTTGCTATATCAGCTCTTTGTTTAAAGCATGAATAAACTGCTATTATTTAAAAATCCATGCAACCAGAAGCCCCAGTTTTATACTGAACATGTTAACAAATTGTCCATAGATTTCTCAAAATAGCCCTTATTCTCATATGTCATTTTATAAAGTGTTTCTCTCAACCAACTCTTTGACAAATATCTCCAACCATACCAGTTGCTGGAAAATATCACAAAGGCCATATCTCTAAGAAAAAAAATCTCTCCCTTTGAATCCTTCTTTATTGGAAGTTGAGGAGCAAGTTTCTGTTGTCTTCCCATATTTGGGATGGAAATTTATTCTGAAGACTGGGCAAAGGCTTATGGATGTTTTAGACCAATGAATAGAGCAAGAAGCATTTTGTGTTCTCAGTTTGCCAAGTTATACTTCTGGTCTCACACGCTGAAAATTTTAACAATTCCAGAAGTCTTTAATTGGACTCTTCCCTATCTGACCTGTTTTGATAGGTGAATGGGTACTATCAGCAAATAGCAAGAAGATAGCACTTGAAAGGGACATCGAGCTTTTCTAATATTTGCAACTAACCTCTTGACCCTATGCAACTGAAGCTTTTAATGATTACCAGATTGTACAACTTTTCTCCATGTTTATTTTCAGTTGATCTACCTTTTAATTTTTTTCATCAGTTTATTTTTATTAGATCAACAGGAGCCTCTCTTATCTGTTTCATAAGCCCATACCCTTGCCAATCTTTTTTTTGACCACACCATGTGGCATGTGGGATCTGTCCCCTGACCAGGGATCAAACCCTTGTTCCCTGCCTTGGAAGTGTGGATTCTTAACCACTGGACTACCAGGCACGTCCCTCTAAACCACAGTAATCTTCATCACTTATCCCACACTCTCCTTGGACATCTCTGATGTGTTTATGGGTTAGCTATCAATCTGTTGCTTGAGTTTATTTGTTCCAAACATTATGAAGTATATAGTATCCAAAAAAATGTATAAAGTATCATCTACTTGCAAGGCATTGAAAAACAGATGTTAGAATGAAGGCATCAGATTCCATGGATCTCTAGCTGAAAATAGGTTCATCAGAAAGAAATTCTGACATTAAGATTAAGGGTGAGGGGAAGAGACAAAAAGACAAGGAAGAAATTAAAGGATATGAATCTTCATTCTATTTTATTATTTATGAAATTTTTAAACCAAGGATCAAAATATAATAATTTTTTTTGCTATTAACATATTCATTCTACTAAATTTGGTCCTTAAAAAGAAGTCAATCAAACCCAAGAGAAAAAAAGTGTGGGGAAACAAGAGTTTAGTACAAGACAGGTTCTTATGTAACAGTGCACTTCTTCAAATTACCAGCATCCATGTCTTAATCACTCCCATGGCACAGACATCAAAGTATCTTTGAATCCTGGAGGAAAATGTGTGCCAATTAATTAACCTGTTTTTATCTATGAGTCTCTATCATGGTAAATTAAATATGTAATTCTATAAAGCAAACTCAAAAACAGAAGCCTGTTTTTTGAAGAAGGAAAATAAAAATACTGAATTTAACTTAAAGTTAACTTAGCATTGAAAGATAATGCAAGAAAATTTATCAAATAAAAGGCAAGAGAATAATTAATATTATTTTTCAAAGGATCGTGTGGCAGAGAATATTTTAAATGAGTCAGTTGTGTTTTTAATTAGGCAAATAACTAGGTAGCTGATATAATCACTCGTTTCTCTCTCTATTAATTGAAGGGTTTGAGCTATTTAAATTCAGGGAACATCCTTGAGATATTACTTTATTTCATAACAGAATAATATTTGAAGTCAGGTATCAATATGAATATACAGCTGGAGTAGTTGTATTGAGCTCTCTTTTTGCATGAAAGGGAGCTAAAAATGATATTTATTTGCCTTGTTCTTGTTTTCCAGATTATCTCTCATTTTAATAGATAAATTAACAGATCACTCTGGTGAAGATCACATTAACAGAAAGGTATTATTTATTAGACGAATGTGTTTTAAAATCTTGCATCATTTCAATAGGTCTCAAAATAATTAAACTACCTACTCCATCAAGGGAATGAAATACCTCCATGATTAATGTTTTACTGTTATGAATACTTACTTTCTGAATTCCACCACAGTTAATCTCTAAATTCCAAAGTTCTTAAATGTTGCCCTTTTTGTTTTCTTAAATAGTTTCCCTCTGAAAACATGTGACTCAGTTATCTTTATCAGAGTTAAATCACCATGATTACAAACCCTTTAATAGTGAAAGTCAAAAGAAGAGTTAAAACAGTTTCCTTGTTTTTAAAATTCAGAAAGAAAAGTGACGTCTCTATAAGGAATATGAATGGGATGGAAAATGAAATTCTGTAATAGCTACTTTATTCAGTCATTCAGTTGGTTGGTTTGTCAGCAGATATCTATTGAGTGTCTTCTGTGGGTGGGGCATTGACCTATGTATGTGTGACAAAGAGAAATTGTGCTTGAGGAGATTGCTCTTTCTTTTTTCTTTTAAATTAATTAATTTATTTTAATTGGAGGATAATTGCTTTATAATATTGTGATGGCTTTTACCATACATCTACATGAATCAGCCACGGGTGCACATGAATCCCCCCACATAATAGAAGGGGGCAGGCAACTAACAACCAACAGAATAAATGTATATGTTATATAGTATGTTAATGATGATCAGCATTATAGAAAAAAGATGGAACAAAGCAGGAAAGTGTGACCAAGAGTGCTGAGGGGCAGAGTGAAGGGAGTTAATTGCAAACTTAAATAGATGCTCAAGGAAGAGCTCATTGAGCATCTGAACAAACACTTAAGAGGTTGGAGAGTTAGTTGTGAGGCCATCTCAGGAGAGGAACATTTCCAGTGGGAAGAGTAATCTTTGCAAAGGCTCTAAAATAAGATGTGTCTGGTTTGTTGGAGCAAAGAGGAACATTGAGGCTGGTGAGTAAGGAGGAGAGTGGCCAGAGAAAGAATCAGATGAATAATAGGAGAGCTGGAGGCTTTCAAGATCACTGTAAAGACCTTGGCTTGTGTTCTGAGTAAAGCGTAGAGTCTTTGGAAAATTTTGAGCAGGCATCTAATTTACATTTTCAAAGGATCAGATCAATTTTTTGGTTGTGTTTTTAATAGACTGAATGAAGAGATAAGAGCAGAATCAGGGGGACAAGTAAGAAGACAATTGCAGGAATCCAGTGACATGATGATGGTGGCTCACACCAACATAGCAACATAAAACTAATGAGAAACAATCTCATTTTAAACACGTTTTGAAAATAGGACAAAAAAGTGAAAGTGAGTGAAAGTCACTCAATCGTATCCAACCCTTTGAGACCCCTTGGACTGCAGCCTGCCAGGCTCTTCTGTCCATGGAATTCTCCAGGCCAGAATACTGGAGTGGGTTGCTATTTCCTTCTCCAAAAGAGGACAAAAAAGTGGTTGTATATACTTAGTGGGAAAGGTTAGGCTTGTCCCAAGGGTCCTGGTTCTGAATTAATTTCTGTTGATGGAGTTGAAACTTCAAGTGTACAGGCCTCCTCTCCTCTTCCACTGATGAAGGTAGAAGGCCTAGGGAAGCCATGGTTTTAGTCCAGTGTAGGGTTATTTTGACTTTCATTAGGGATGAAACGAATTTACTCCAAGTGTGTCAGCTTCATATTGTACCCTGCTGATGAGAGTTCTTTTATAAAAACATGTTGACATAAAATCATGCTGACACAAAATTAAAAGTTCATTCAGTAAGGGAGTCAGTTATAGACCTCGAAATGTAATTCTTATAAAAGTTTGTTCACTAAAGCATTTAGAGGCAGTGTAGAACAGGATTAATGGCTTGACTTCTAGTCAGACTTGCCAGTTGCAAATACCAGTGTGGCGATTTTGTTAGTCTATTTTTCTTGCTTTACTAACCCTGTCTTATAGGGTTATGAACAGCAAATGAAATGACATATGTAAAGCATTTAAAACATATTCTACATAATAATCAGCCCTATATAAGTCTAAGTGAATACTATTATTTCCTTTTGACACAGAGTGAATACAATGTCATGTGTCATTGCTATGGCTGTCTTTGAACAGCTCTTACCAATCCTTCTCCAAGGTCTTCACTAGATTCTCAACTAATTCCACATCTGTGAAGGAAGTTAATCATCATCTTCTCTTCTTTGCATGTGCATACAAGAAAAACTTGGTTACTCTCTGATTTCAAGAAATTCCTTCACAAGAAAGACTTATAAATCAACAAGGACATATTCTATGTTATCCAGTAGCATCCAACTAGCATCCAACTACCTACTTATGTTCCAGTTAGAGGTCCAACAATAATCTGAAACATATTTTAAACTAAATTTAGATATTGTTTCTGTTGGCAATATGGCACACTAAATATTATGAAGAGTTCCTACTATACAACAATAAAAAATGCTCAATGGAAATTATTTTCAAACTGCTATTTTGAAATAGCAGGAAATCTCTTGAATGCTAAATAAATCTCTCATAATAATTTTACCCTACCCCCAATGAGGGCCAAGAATGATACAAAACATTCAAGAAAGAAATTTTTATTCTTACATGATCTCTTCCAGAGAATTAAAAAAAAAAAACTCTCTTAACTTATTCATTAACCTGCAAGATCATGACACCAAAACTTGACAAATGAGACTGAGAAAGAAATGCTGAAATATAATATCATTTAAGAATAAGGATACAAAGACCCTAAATTAACTACAAAGAACTGGATCCAGCACTGAATTAAAAAAATATGATCACATGCCATCATGTTGTTGTTTAGTTGCTAAGTCATGTCTGCCTCTTTTGGGACCCTGTGGACTGCTAATTCCAGGCATGCAAAGTGGATTTAATATTGTATAAACAATGCAATTTTCATAAGAAAAGATAAATGGAGTAAACCACATTATCATTTTACTAGATGCAAAAAGCATTTAATAAAACTAACATACATCCATGATGATATCTCTTTGGAAACTAGAAGTAGAAAGGAAATTCAGTAATATGATGAAGATAATCTACAAAAAAAAAAAAAAAAAGCAAAATTCATGCTGAAACTTTGAAAGCTTTCCCTTTGAGATCAGAACAGGACAAGGAAATCTGATGCCTCTACTTTACCTCCATTTCTATTCATCTAGTATCTATGGTGGGTACTCTCAGTCATACATTAAAGTTAGAAAAAATAAATAGTATAAATATTAAAAAGGAAGTTATAAAACTATCATAACTCGAAGATGGCATTATTTTGTACATAAAAAAAGTCTGAGAGAATCTGAAGATAGAATATTGAGATCAGTAAGAGAGTTTTGCAGATTGGTTGGGTACAAATCCATTTATGAAAAGTTGTTGCACATGATATATTTCTACAAGCTAGCAACAGATTATTAATTTTAAAAATTAAATACATTTTAAAAAGATAACATTTAAAATGTTATTCAGAATAAACATAAGTATAGATGCACCAGGGCAATAATATACAGAATAAAATCAATTCTAACTGACAATAAAAAAATAGGCAAAGACTTGAGCAAATCTTTCGCAAAAGAGGAAACCCAAATGGCTAATAAACATACTGACACATTATTCAACTTGATTAATGATTACAGAAATGAAAATTAAAATTTCCCTTTAATACAGAAATTTAAAAGTCTGATAGCATCATTGATGTGAAGATGTGAAAAAAGGGCCCTTTCGCAGTGCTGGTTCAAGTGTACTTGGTACAACCACAGTGCAAAAAAGTTTACCTTCTCTAGATAAGTTGAAAATATCCATATAATATGATTTAGCAATTCCAGTCCTAGAGAGAGTTTTGTACATGTGCACCAAGGAAAAGAAAATAATGTTTATAATAGTTGCAGACTGAAAATGACCCGTTTATCTATTGATTGTACATCAGGTAAATAGTTTATGGTGCATTTGTGCACCAGAATAACATACAACAGCAGAAATAAAACTTGAGTTGCATGTTAATGTAAATTAATCTCAGAAACAGAATGTTAGCTAAAAGTACAGAACAAAACATGTAGTCAGAATTTATGTGTAACCAAGTTTTAAAATCAGACAAAATTCAACAATATTGCTTAGTGATACATGTGATAAAACTATGATGAAAAGTGAGGAATTTATTATAGTAGAAGTCAGTATAGCAATTACTACTACAAGACAGAAAATGGTACGTGATGTAGGAGAGATGGGAAGTGGGAGTGATGTTTACAGTACTGGTGTTTTTCTTTCTCTTAATATGGGTGGTAATAGCAAGGAATTCCATTAATGATTGTTATTTCATCTTTCATATATCTCTCCTAGATATATTTCACAATTAAGTAGAGCTAAAAAATTATATGACAAAAATATCTTTGTACTAACAAACTAATTAGGAGAATTGCTGTAGAATGTCAGCTTACTTGGCAGTGTCTTCTGGGCTATTTCATATAAATTAGTACACACCTAAATGACTAAATCACTCTGAAGACAAGATTTGTTTAGAGAGATTTAATATAGTATTTGAAAAGATAATCCTTGAAAGAAGAGGTTTATGCCAAAGTACTAATTAATATTTTGTCTTAAAAATTATTGCAGTGGTCTGTCATTACTCTTTTCTCATATAAAATAAGGCAAGTTAGAAAATATACATTTGTAATTTAGAATAATTGATTATTAACAAAGTATTCCTTCCTATGTCTCTGTTACTTTTCCCAGATATTAAATCCCAAACATGCTTCTTGGTTTGTTTGTTTTGCTAGCTATGCTTTTAGGATTTAATCAAATGAATGTCAACAGTGAGCAAACTATCACCAAAGGCCATTGTGAAGCTCCCCTCACCACAGGAAATCTCAGAGACACTTGATTTGAATTCTCTCAAGTTCAGAAATAATAAATTCAGCACCACAAACTTACGGAGAATGAGTCATTTAAAAATAAATACTGAAAAACCTTACTTTCAGAAAAATTCAGAGTGGCAGAGTATCAATTCATCCATGGAGGATAATACCTTTTGCCCTACGCATCCTTCTTAAGCTGACTGACATAGACACCTGTTGATAGATCACTCTCACAAGCTCTGTAGAGGTTTGCTCTAACAAAATGTAAAAGTCTGGTTTCCTTTAAGCTTACATTTAAAAGTCCAGTGGTATGCATGACATCCCTTAACAATGACACCCTTAACAATGTTCTCCAATTTCAGGTCTCAACCTTCAACTGGAAATTAAGTGAAATCCTGTTCTTTGTTGTGTAAAAATTAATCTTAAAAACTTTATATTTTAAAACATAAATATATTGTGAAGGAAACAACAAATCTGAGAAACTTTTGATGTGATTTTTAAATATGTACATATAATGCATTTTGAATGACCAATTGTGGATCCCTAATAGTTGTATCCACTGCTTGCAAGTACCTCCCAATGGAAAGGAGAAGGCATAGACCTTGCAAAATACAAACCAGATACGGTGATGGACAAAATAGATATGGCAAGGCACAGCAAGGCAGCAAGAATGATTCCAGAAGACTTGGCCAGAGCAATGTAGGGCTTTGTACTGTTTGATGTGAGGGTTTGACAATGCAACTGGTTTCAGCCCATCACTGTTTATATTTCATAACAGAAACATTTTTGAGTCACCAGAGGAAATTGTCTCTTTTATTTGGGGAACAGAGCCTACATCCTTGGCAAAAAGTTAACATTTTCACGTTAATTTAAAAGTTAAATCGCCTATTAATTTAGCAAATAGTGATGCAACAAAGAAGACATATTTGCTTGCTATGAATGTGTGAAAAAGAGATTTGTTAAGCAGGGAGTGGGTTCCATTAGTGCAGCAATTATCATTAAATTTGTAATTAAAAAATACAAATGTCAAATACTAAAGAAAAATCAGTTTTTTGGCAAGAAGACTGTTATGAAACAGGAGCTTTATTATATTTCATGCTTATTGGGATCCCAGGAGTGACTCCAAAACCGAAGTGACTCCAGATAAGTCTTGTGAGTTTTTTTTATAATGGATTCTATTTTTTTTTTTTTTTTACTTTACAATAGAGTCTTAAAGATTACAACATTTTTAAGACCCTATGACTATTGCTAAAACTATATGTATACACAAGAATTATGGTTGAAATTACATACTCACTCTTTCTGTCATACTTCAGACTTATATTGTAGATAAGCACAATGAGATTAGAAATTCTGAACCAGATTCAGGATAGAGAAAAAGAATATATATTTTTTTAGTTTTATTGACATTCAATTTATATACTCTGAAATGCACAAAATATACATATATTATTTCCTGGATTTTGGTAAATGTATACATCCATTTCAAACAACAACAATCAGTGTATAAAACATTTCTGCCACCATAGAACACTCCCTGTGCTGTTTTCTCAGGCAATCTCCTCCTCTTCCTGCCCTCAGGAATCATTTTCTGGTATCTATCACCACAGATCAATTTTGTCTATTCTCAAACGTCATATAGATGAAATCATATATCACGCATTTTTGGGGGGATCTGAATTCTTTTGCTCAACATAGTATTTAGAGATTCAACCACGCTGTGCAGTTCAGTAATTCATTCCTTTTTATTGCCGAGAAGTATTCCAGCAATATATGTGGTACATGTGAATATAACACAATTTGGTTACTTATTTTCCAGGTGTTGGACATTTAGGTTGTTTCAGTTTTTAGCTATTGTGGATATGGAGGTGTTGTGACTGTTAAATTAACATTTGTTACATAGAGGCCCAGCGTATCAGATGGTGAGCCAAAGTTCAACAAGAAACTGAGAGGGAACGTGAGAGAGAGAAGTTAATTACTCACAGTTGCCCTGAGTGGCCCCGTGGAGACATCAAGTTTGGGTGCAGGTAGACAGAGTGTGGCAGGACGTGGGGCACACATATGTGTGCCTTTGTTAGGGTGGAGTGCCTTGGGATTCCCAAGCTAAAGCTGGTCAAACCAAAAAGAATATTGGGTTTCCCTGGTGGCTCAGATGATAAAGAATTTGCCTGCAATGAGGGAGGCCCCGGTTGGATCCTGTCCCGGTTGGGAAGATCCCCTGGAGAAGGAAATGGCAACCCACTCTAGTATCCTTGCCTGGAGAATCCCGTGGACAAAAGAGCCTGGCAGGCTGTCCATGGGGTCACAAGGAGTCCAACATTACTGACGACTAACATTTCCTGGGGTAGTGGGGCAGGGACGGAGGGAGGATGTCTTATCGAAATACAAAGGGAAGGCTTGGGCTTATCACAAGGTCATTAAGGGAGTCATATCAGGAACTTACTTGTGACCCTGCAGGCTGTTATGTAGGGCATGCCCCTTCAGGAGGGGCTGGTGTCAGTTCAAAGTCCCTGCAGGCTGCTTGGCCACACAAAATACACATGGAGGGAACAGTATTATAAAGTAGTTCAGTTAGACTCTCAATAAGTGGCTATTAATATCCTCACATCATTTATTTTGAGGATATATATATTTAATGTTATAAGATTGCCAAATAATTTTCAAAGGGGTTTATCATTTTTACTTTTACAAATGATATGAGATCCATTTGCTCTATAGCCTCACTAATTGGTGAAAGTGAAAGTCGCTCAGTCAGTGTCTGACTATTTGCAACCCCACGGACTATACAGTCCATGGGATTCTCCAGGCCAGAATACTGGAGTGGGTGCCCATTCCCTTTTCCAGGGGATCTCAACTCAGGGATCGAACCCAGGTCTACCACGTGACAGGTGGATTCTTTACCAACTCTTTTTAATATCAGTAACTCTAGTGGGTGTATAGTGTTATCTCATTATAGTTAAAAAAAATTTTTTTTTAATTTTAATTGGAGGATAATTGCTTTACAATATTGTGTTGGTTTCTGTTGTACAACAATGTGAATCAGCTGTGTGTGTGTGTGTGTGAGTGTTAGTTGCTCAGTTCAGTTCAGTCGCTGAGTCGTGTCAGACTCTTTGCGACCCCATGAATCACAGCACTCCAGGCCTCCCTGTCCATCACCAACTCCCAGAGTTCACTCAAACTCATGTCCATTGAGTCGGTGATGTCATCCAGCCATCTCATCCTCTGTCGTCCCCTTCTCCTCCTGCCCCCAATCCCTCCCAGCATCAGAGTCTTTTCCAATGAGTCAGCTCTTCGCATCAGGTGGCCAAAGTATTGGAGTTTCAGCTTTAGCATCAGTCCTTCCAATGAACACCCAGGACTGATCTCCTTTAGGATGGACTGGTTGATCTTGCAGTCCAAGGGACTCTCAAGAGTCTTCTTCAACACCACAGTTCAAAAGCATCAATTCTTTGGCGCTCAGCTTTCTTCACAGTCCAACTCTCACATCCATACATGACCACTGGAAAAATCATAACCTTGACTAACGGACCTTTGTTGGCAAAGTAATGTCTCTTCTTTTTAATATGCAATCTAGGTTGGTCATAACTTTTCTTCCAAGGAGTAAGTGTCTTTTAATTTCATGGCTGCAGTCACCATCTGCAGTGATTTTGGAGCCCCTCAAAATAAAGTCTGACACTGTTTCCACTGTTTCCCCATCTATTTCCCATGAAGTGATGGGACTGGATGCCACGATCTTAGTTTTCTGAATGTTGAGCTTTAAGCCAACTTTTTCACTCTCCTCTTTCACTTTCATCTAGAGGCTCTTTAGTTAGTTGAGTTGCTTGCTCAGTTAGTTAGTTGCTCAGTTGTGTCCAATTCTTTGCCATCTCATGGATTGTAGCCCGCTATGCTCCTCTCTCTGTGGAATTCTCTAGACAAGAATACTGGAGTGGGGAGCCATTCCCTTGTTTAACCCGGGTCTGCTGCACTGCAGGCAGATTCTTTACCATCTGAGCTGCCAGGGAAGTCTTAAGTATACATGTATCTCCTCCTTCTTGTGCCTCATTCCCACCCCAGCCCTCATCCCAACCCTCTAGGCTGTCACAGAACATGGAGCTGTGTTCTTTGAGTTATACAGCAATTTCCCACTAGCTATCTTTTTTACACATGTAGCATATATATGTCGATGCTACTCTCTCACTTCATCCAGCTTGCACCTTTCTGCACCGTGTCCACAAGTCTGTGCTCTAGGTCTGCATCTTTATTTCTGCCCTGGAAATAGGTTCATCGGTACCATTTTTCTAGATTCCATACATATGCATTAATATACATTTGTTTCTGTCATTGTGGTTTTAATTTGCATTTTGTTAATGACATTTTATTGTGCAACTATTTATGTGCTAAACAGTCAATCTGATTATCTTCTGTGAAATACCTCTTCAACACTTTTGCCTGTTTTATAAAGAGAGGTGTTAATAATCTTAATTTTGATAGTCTGCTTTATCAAGTTTTATTTTATGGCTATACTTTCTGTGTCCTAACAAATGTTTGCCCACACCAAGATTACAAAGATATTTGAAGTTTCTCCTATAAACTTTACAGTTCTGACTTAGGTTTTGGTCCCTGACCCATCTCAAATTAATTTTTGTGTGTTATGTGAAATAAGATTGAGTTTTTTCTTTTTAAAATAAAGGTATAGAGTCATCCCAGCATCATTTGTTGAAATATGTTTTCTTTTTCTTTACTCACTGAATTGCATTGAAAATATATTTTGCAGTATTAAAAATATATTGATCAAATATGGTATGTCTCTTGGTTACATCAATCTATTTGCTCATCTTTACATCAATACCTTATTGACTTTTTGTTAATTTTAAAAGTCTAATAACATAAGTATTTCCACTTTGTTTTCCCCTTTAAAGATTATTTTGGCTATTCTAGATCATGTTAATTTGAATACAAATTTTATAATCAGCTTTTCAACTTCTACCAAAAAAATCTGTTGTTGGGATGTTCTTTGGGAAAGCACTGCAACCTGTTATCTTAAAATCAGATCCTCTTACATAGGAACATATTCTAGGAATTCTAGGAATTCTAGTCCTGTGGCCACTGCTGAGTTTTCCACATTTGCTGGCATATTGAGTGCAGGACTTTCACAGCATCATCTTTCAGGATTTGAAATAGCTCAACTGCAATTCCATCACCTCCACTAGCTTTGCTCATAGTGATGCTTCCTAAGGCCCACTTGACTTCGCATTCCAGGATGTCTGGCTCTAGGTGAGTGATCACACCATTGTGATTATCTGGGTCATGAAGATCTTTTTTGTATATTTCTTCTGTGTATTCTTGTCACCTCTTTTTAATATCGTCTGCTTCTGTCAGGTCCATATCATTTCTGTCCTTTATTGTGCCCATCTTTGCATGAAATTTTCCCGTGGTATAATGTCTGGATATACAGTATTATAATTTTCTACATAAGTACACATGATGAATGAGACAGAAAGTTTTAAGAGTCATGCGTAAAATCCTAGGCAGATCTGGAAATATCTATTACAACTCTGTTCCCAGTGGGAGACAGGAGTCAATACTACCAAGCATGCCAGTGCATAGCTGAAAAACTGTGTTTGCATGTATTTTATTTTTTTAAAATTTTATTTTATTTTTAAACTTTACATAATTGTATTAGTTTTGCCAAATATCAAAATGAATCCGCCACAGATATACATGTGTTCCCCATCCTGAACCCTCCTCCCTCCTCCCTCCCCATACCATCCCTCTAGGTCGTCCCAGTGCACTAGCCCCAAGCATCCAGTATCGTGCATCAAACCTGGACTGGCAACTCGTTTCATACATGATATTTCACATGTTTCAATGCCATTCTCCCAAATCTTCCCACCCTCTCCCTCTCCCACAGAGTCCATAAGACTGTTCTATACATCAGTGTCTCTTTTGCTGTCTCGTACACAGGGTTATTGTTACCATCTTTCTAAATTCCATTTATGCGTTAGTATACTGTATTGGTGTTTTTCTTTCTGGCTTACTTCACTCTGTATAATAGGCTCCAGTTTCATCCACCTCATTAGAACTGATTCAAATGTATTCTTTTTAATGGCTGAGTAATACTCCATTGTGTATATGTACCACCACTTTCTTATCCATTCATCTGCTGATGGACATCTAGGTTGCTTCCATGTCCTGGCTATTATAAACAGTGCTGCGATGAACATTGGGATACACGTGTCTCTTTCCCTTCTGGTTTCCTCAGTGTGTATGCTCAGCAGTGGGATTGCTGGATCATAAAGCAGTTCTATTTCCAGTTTTTTAAAGGAATCTCCACACTGTTTTCCATAGTGGCTGTACTAGTTTGCATTCCCACCAACAGTGTAAGAGGGTTCCCTTTTCTCCACACCCTCTCCAGCATTTATTATTTGTAGACTTTTGGATCGCAGCCATTCTGACTGGTGTGAAATGGTACCTCATAGTGGTTTTGATTTGCATTTCTCTGATAATGAGTGATGTTGAGCATCTTTTCATATGTTTGTTAGCCATCTGTATGTCTTCTTTGGAGAAATGTCTATTTAGTTCTTTGGCCCATTTTTTGATTGGGTCATTTATTTTTCTGGAGTTGAGCTGTAGGAGTTGCTTGTATATTTTTGAGATTAGTTGTTTGTCAGTTGCTTCATTTGCTATTATTTTCTCCCATTCTGAAGGCTGTCTTTTCACCTTGCTAATAGTTTCCTTTGATGTGCAGAAGCTTTTAAGGTTAATTAGGTCCCATTTGTTTATTTTTGCTTTTATTTCCAATATTCTGGGAGGTGGGTCATAGAGGATCCTGCTGTGATGTATGTCAGAGAGTGTTTTGCCTATGTTCTCCTCTAGGAGTTTTATAGTTTCTGGTCTTACGTTGAGATCTTTAATCCATTTTGAGTTTATTTTTGTGTATGGTGTTAGAAAGTGTTCTAGTTTCATTCTTTTACAAGTGGTTGACCAGATTTCCCAGCACCACTTGTTAAAGAGATTCTCTTTAAATCATTGTATATTCTTGCCTCCTTTGTCAAAGATAAGGTGTCCATATGTGCGTGGATTTATCTCTGGGCTTTCTATTTTGTTCCATAGATCTATATTTCTGTCTTTGTGCCAGTACCATACTGTCTTGATGACTGTGGCTTTGTAGTGGAGCCTGAAGTCAGGTAGGTTGATTCCTCCAGTTCCATTCTTCTTTCTCAAGATTGCTTTGGCTATTCGAGGTTTTTTGTATTTCCATACAAATTGTGAAATTATTTGTTCTAGCTCTGTGAAGAATACTGTTGGTAGCTTGATAGGGATTGCGTTGAATCTATAAATTGCTTTGGGTAGTATACTCATTTTCACTATATTGATTCTTCCAATCCATGAACATGGTATATTTCTCCATCTATTAGTGTCCTCTTTGATGTCTTTCACCAGTGTTTTATAGTTTTCTATATATAGGTCTTTAGTTTCTTTAGGTAGATATATTCCTAAGTATTTTATTCTTTCCGTTGCAATGGTGAATGGAATTGTTTCCTTAATTTCTCTTTCTATTTTCTCATTATTAGTGCATAGGAATGCAAGGGATTTCTGTGTGTTGATTTTATATCCTGCAACTTTACTATATTCATTGATTAGTTCTAGTAATTTTCTGGTGGAGTCTTTAGGGTTTTCTATGTAGAGGATCATGTCGTCTGCAAACAGTGAGAGTTTTACTTCTTCTTTTCCAATTTGGATTCCTTGTATTTCTTTTTCTGCTCTGATTGCTGTGGCCAAAACTTCCAAAACTATGTTGAATAGTAATGGTGAAAGTGGGCACCCTTGTCTTGTTCCTGACTTTAGAGGAAATGCTTTCAGTTTTTCACCATTGAGGATAATGTTTGCTGTGGGTTTGTCATATATAGCTTTTATTATGTTGAGGTATGTTCCTTCTATTCCTGCTTTCTGGAGAGTTCTTATCATAAATGGATGTTGAATTTTGTCAAAGGCTTTCTCTGCATCTATTGAGATAATCATATGGTTTTTATTTTTCAGTTTGTTAATGTGGTGTACTACATTGATTGATTTGTGGATATTGAAGAATCCTTGCAATCCTGGGATAAAGCCCACTTGGTCATTGTGTATGATCTTTTAAATGTGTTGTTGGATTCTGATTGCTAGAATTTTGTTAAGGATTTTTGCATCTATGTTCATCAGTGATATTGGCCTATAGTTTTCTTTTTTTGTGGCATCTTTGTCAGGTTTTGGTATTAGGGTGATGGTGGCTTCATGGAATGAGTTTGGAAGTTTACCTTCCTCTGCAATTTTCTGGAAGAGTTTGAGCAGGACAGGTGTTAGCTCTTCTCTAAATTTTTGGTAGAATTCAGCTGTGAAGCCGTCTGGACCAGGGCTTTTGTTTGCTGGAAGATTTTTGGTTACAGTTTCAATTTCCGTGCTTGTGATGGGTCTGTTAAGATTTTCTATTTCTTCCTGGTTGAGTTTTGGAAGGTTGTACTTTTCTAAGAATTTGTCCATTTCTTCCACGTTGTCCATTTTATTGGTATATAATTGCTGATAGTAGTCTCTTATGATCCTTTGTATTTCTGTGTTGTCTGTTGTGATCTCTCCATTTTCGTTTCTAATTTTATTGATTTGATTTTTCTCCCTTTGTTTCTTGATGAGTCTGGCTAATGGTTTGCCAATTTTATTTATCCTTTCAAAGAACCAGCTTTTGGTTTTGTTGATTTTTGCTATGGTCTCTTTTGTTTCTTTTGCATTTATTTCTGCCCTAATTTTTAAGATTTCTTTCCTTCTACTAACCCTGGGGTTCTTCATTTCTTCCTTTTCTAGTTACTTTAGGTGTAGAGTTAGGTTATTTATTTGACTTTTTTTTTGTTTCTTGAGGTGTGCCTGTATTGCTATGAACTTTCCCTTAGGACTGCTTTTACCGTGTCCCACAGGTTTTGGGTTGTTGTGTTTTCATTTTCATTCATTTCTATGCAAATTTTGATTTCTTTTTGATTTCTTCTGTGATTTGTTGGTTATTCAGCAGCGTGTTGTTCAGCCTCCATATGTTGGAATTTTTAATAGTTTTTCTCCTGTAATTGAGATCTAATCTTACTGCATTGTGGTCAGAAAAGATGCTTGGAATGATTTCTATTTTTTTGAATTTACCAAGGCTAGATTTATGGCCCAGGATGTGATCTATCCTGGAGAAGGTTCCATGTGCACTTGAGAAAAAGGTGAAATTCATTGTTTTGGGATGAAATGTCCTATAGATATCAATTAGGCCTAACTGGTCTATTGTATCGTTTAAAGTTTGTGTTTCCTTGTTAATTTTCTGTTTAGTTGATCTATCCATAGCTGTGAGTGGGGTATTAAAGTCTCCCACTATTATTTTGTTATTGTTAATTTCTCCTTTCATACTTGTTAGCATTTGTTTTACATACTGTGGTGCTCCCGTGTTGGGTGCATATATATTTATAATTGTTATATCTTCTTCTTGGATTGATCCTTTGATCATTATGTAGTGACCTTGTCTCTTTTCACAGCCTTTGTTTTAAAGTCTATTTTATCTGTAATGAGTATTGCTACTCCTGCTTTCTTTTGGTCCCTATTTTCATGGAAAATCTTTTTCCAGCCCTTCACTTTCAGTCTGTATTGGTCCCCTGTTTTGAGGTGGGTCTCTTGTAGACAACATATGTAGGGGTCTTGTTTTTGTATCCATTCAGCTTAAGCAAATAAGCATCAGTGCCCTGTGAAATGAAGACTTGAATACACAGCTTCATAGAAAAAGCTGAAGTGAATTGCTTATTAAGTTCCAATATGCTGAAGTGTTAACTGACTGAGGAAACGGGGGAAATCTAGATGAATAAAGACATAGACATCTAATGAAATATCATGAAAGGGCTCATAGTGCTGTTTGGAATCTTAAGACAGTATGAAAAAAAAAAAAACACTGTAATTGTTTTTATTGATCAAGCTTTGGCACTATTTCAACTATGTCATCCAGTGCTATTCACCTCACAACTCCATTTTGACTTTCTTTACATCATGTGTACATGCTAAGTCACTTCAGTCATGTCCAGATCTGCGATCCCATGTACTGTAGCCCACCAGGCTCCTCTGTCCATGCGATTCTCCAGGCAAGAGTACCAGAATGGGTTGCCATACCCTTCTCCACGGGACCTTCCTGACCCAGGGATCAAACTCACATCTCATGTATTCTGCATTGGCAGGCAGGTTTTTTACCACTAGCACCACCTGGGAATTCTTTTCATCATATAATTTAAACCGTCCTTGTTGACTATGCATCTATTTCTTCCAGGAAAGCTGTGTTACGTTAACCATCCCCATATTTCTCTGAAGGTCAAGCCCCCTTAGATACTGATCTGGCTGATCATTAAAATGATAGAAACACCTTGGACTAGGGCTGTTAGGAGCCACTTAACTGGGCTTTCTTGGTTTGAACCCTCATAATCCCCACTGCCATTAGCAAACCAACATCTGAGAATCCTCTCATACAATCAGTACAGGCCTGAATAGCCACCACTCATCATGCAGGTGCTTCTCTTACCAGCACAGTCTGGATGGCCTTGGTAAATGGATGTCCTCCAGGACTTCCTTATGGAATGTAAGACCTGAGCATATCCTTTGTTCTCACATCCACTTTAGCATGCTCACTCTCTTGACCCTTTTATTCTACCACTTTCTTCTACAGCAATGTAAATATTGCAACATTGCTCTGCATAAGCCCTCATTTTCTCTTAGCTTCCAGAAGCCACTCTAGCAAAAAGCTGAAGCTATCTACTGGGGTGTTTGCTAAGTGTTCAATAATATATCCTTAGAAAGTACTCTCAAGCCCATAAACGCTCCCTTTTTCAGACTTATAGTCCAGTTCCCGTTCATGAATCACCAAAAATGTCCAGTCCCACAGTTATTTTCTTAGCTTGTGTTAGTGGATGCTGGCTAACATTTGCAGCTCATTGTGTTAAGGTTCCTTTCTTCCCTTATCAAGCCCTTCTAGGTAGGGGCATATCCCAGAGGGTCCTCCTGACACTTTGCAAAGGAAAAGTCATACAAAGGAAATGCTCTCTTAAAGGTCAACCACATCAGTAGGCCCTGACAGTAAAATCTTATAGAAAATTGCCAATATAAAGAAAGAGGAGTGAACATCACTTTATATCATGCAAATATTTAAAGGATAGTAAAAAAAATGTTATAAACAATTTGATGCCAATACCTTTAATACTAGAAGAAATGGACAACGTCCTTGATTAATACAAGTTACGAAAAAGAAGAAACAGAAAATTTAAAACACTCTTTACCTTCAGGAAGCTGAATTCATAATCAAAACTTTCACACGAAAAGAACTCCTAACTCAGATAGTGTCACTGGTGAATTCTATCAAATAATTTAAAAAGATGTAATACCAATTCTGCACAAATATTCCTTCAGTATAATCTAATAGAACAATAAATGAGGTCAGTATAATCTAATAGAACAGTAAATGTTGTGACTATAACAGTCCTCAATCAAACATTAGCAAATAAACCCAGAAATATATGGAACAGAAAATAAATCAGGACCAAGTGGGGTTTATCTCTGCAATGCAATGTTAGTTTAAATTCCTCCCCCACAAATCAATGTACTTCATGATGATTTTATTTTTGAAAGAAGAAACATATGATCATCTCAAAAAATGTGAAAAAGGCCATTGAAACAATCCAACCTAATCTTGAAAAATATCCATGGCAAACTATGAATAAGAACATCCTCATGCTGATGAGAATCACCTACAAAAACCTATAGCCAGCATCATACCTAATGGTGAATTAATGAATGCTTTCTCTCTCATATAGGGCACAGGCAAGATTATTCCCTCTGTTCATCTCTGTGCAATATTTTACTATCCAATGAAAGATGGTATAAAAAAAATAAAGAACAAAAAGCATAACATTCAGAAAAGAAACAGTAGAACAGTCACTATTTGCAGATGTCATGGTTGAAAACACAAAAATCCTAGGAAGTCTGCAAAAACCAAAAGTGATTTAACAAAGTTTGTAGGATAGAAGACTAATATACAAAAAGTGATCTTTTTCACTGGCAAGCAAAAATATAAAGTACCTAAGAACAAATATAAAGAAATATGAAAGAATAGCACATTGAAAACCATAAAACATCGCTGAAAGAAATTCCAGATCTGTTAAATCTTTTCATATCAATCCCAAAGAAAGGCAATGCCAAAGAATGTTCAAAATACCACACAATTGCACTCATCTCACACGCTAGCAAAGTAATGTTCAAAATTCTCCAAGCCAGGTTCTAACAGTACGTGAACCGTGAACTTCCAGATGTTCAAACTGGATTTAGAAAAGGCAGAGGAACCAGAGATCAGATTGCCAACATCCACTGGATCATCAAAAAAGCAAGAGAGTTCCATAAAATCATCTATTTCTGTTTCATTGACTATCCAAAAGACTTTGACTGTGTGGATCACAGCAAACTGTGGAAAATTCTTCAAGAGATGGGAATACCAGACCACCTGACCTGCCTCCTGTGAAATCTGTATGCAGGTCAAGAAGCAATAGTTAGAACTGGACATGAAACAACAGACTGGTTCCAAATCAGGAAAGGAGTACATTAAGGCTGTATATTTTCACCTCCTTATTTAACTTATATGCAGAGTACATCATGCGAAATGCCAGGCTGGATGAAGCACAAGCTGGAATCAAGATTTTTGGGAGAAATATCAATAACCTCACATATGCAGATGACACCACCCTTATGGCAGAAAGGGAAGCAGAACTAAAGGGCCTCTTGATGAAAGTGAAAGACGAGAATGAAAAACGTGGCTTAAAATTCAACATTCAGAAGACTAAGATCATGACATCTGGTCCCATCACTTCATGACAAATAGATGGAGAAATAATGGAAACAGTAGAGACTTTATTAATTAGGGCTCCAAAATCACTGCAGATGGTGACTGCAGCCATGAAATTAAAAGACGCTTGCTGCTTGGAAGAAAAACTATGACCAACCTAGACAGCATATTAAAAAGCAAAGACATTACTTTGCCAACAAAGGTCCATCTAGTCAAAGCTGTGTTTTTTCCACATGTATGGATGTGAGAGTTGGACTATAAAGAAAGCTGAGTGCCAAAAAATTGATGCTTTTGAGCTGTCGTGTTGCAGAACACTCTTGAGAGTCTGTTGGACTGCAAGGAGATCCAACCAGTCCATCCTAAAGGAAATCAGTCCTGAATATTCAGGAAGGACTGATGTTGAAGCTGAAACTCCAATACTTTGGCCAACTGATGTGAAGAACTGACTCATTGCAAAAGACCGTGATGCTGGTAAAGATTGAAGGCAGGAGGAGAAGGGGACGACAGAGGATGAGATGGTTGGATGGCATCACTGACTTGATGGATATGAGTTTGAGTAAGCTCCAGAAGTTGGTGATGGACAGGGGATCCTGGTGAGCTACAGTCTATGGGGTTGCAAAGAGTAGGACATGACTGAGTGACTGAACTGAACTGATATCCAGATGGCAAGAATGGTTCTATCCAAACCAAGAATTTATTTTTATTTCACTTTACTCCATTTTTCAAAATCTCTGGATAGTAGGACAGTGACAAGAATGATTTTTTCCTTTTGATCACTTTGATTTTTATTTGCCACTGTACTCTGATACTTTTTTCTTTGTCAGTTTAAGAGTTAACTTTGGCTTATGGCCTTGGATAACAATTTTATATATTGATAACTTAATTCATTGTATTCAAAGTTTAACAAGCTTCTGTTTTATCAGTTCAGTTCAGTTCAGTTCAGTCGCTCAGTCATGTCCAACTTATTGGGATCCCATGGACTGCAGCATGCCATGCCTCCCTGTCCATCACCAACTCCTGGAGTTTACTCAAACCATAACTAACACTTAATTGAACACTCAAGGCAGGACTATCAACCTTCTTTCAAGTCCAACACCTTAACTACTCAGCCATTGCTCCCACTCAAATCTCCTTTCAAGACCATTTCTAGAGACACACGAGATTTCCTTTTTCACATTTCACTCAGAAAACACATCAAAATATTTGTTTCATTCTGTTTGCTTTCCCCCAGCATAGAAAATATTTGCATTTAAAAGTATCCATCAGTATAATGTACTTTTGACGCTAAGGAAGCCAAGCTATTTACGGCAGAATAATTCTACTTAACTCCATGGAAACTCAATTCTCTCCATTTCTATCTTCAGTTTTCTAAATCTGTGTCTGTGTGTGTAACAGTATAAAATCATGAATTCCCCTCTCCTTCTCTACCCAGCTAAGTCAAAGATGGGAAGTAAATCATTAAGCTGAACAGGTGGTCTGTATGCTGGAGACAAAGCCAGTTTTGTCAACATTGAGCAGAACAGGATTTTCTGCCTTGTGCTTACAGAATCAATAATGAGCTCAATTCGCTATAAGGTGCATATAGTAGATAGAGAAAATGGAGAAGAAAGTGACTGTGTTAAGAAAGACATAAGGTAAAACTAATAAGGTCTTCTACATTGGATTGCTAACTTCCCGATTTATCACAGACACACTGCAGACCAGGACCGTTTCAGCTTTCTCTGTAGTCCAACTTCCTGGAAGGAGAAGATAATGGAAGCTTCACAGCTACTTTTCAGATTATATTAATAGCTCTCATTTACAAGAGATCAAAATGAAAGCCACTCTGTCATGTTTGACTCTTTGCGACCCCATGGATCATAGCCTGCCAGGATCCTCTGTCCATGGAATTCTCCTGGCAAAACTACTGGAGTGGGTAGCTGTTTCCTTCTCCAGGGGATCTTCCCAATCCAGGGACTGAACCCAGGTCTCCTGCATTGCAGGCAGATTCTTTACCATCTGAGCCATCAAGGAAGCCCACACATGATCAAAACCTAATTTAAAGCAGATTAAGTAACAAAAGTAACTATATTAACTCATATAAGTAGAAACCCAAAGAGATATACCAATTCAGGTGTGGCTGGATCTTAAGGTTCAAACAGAATCTTCAAGTCTGTATGTCTTCATCTTTAAGCTCTGTTTTATCCGTGTGGTTGTCATCCTCTGGCAGGCATCCTTCCTGGTAGCAGAGGAGACCCTCATAGCTCCAAGCTCATATATTAACCGTTCAGTAACTTCACAGAATTTTGAGCATTACTTTGCTAGCGTGTGAGATGAGTACAATTGTGCGGTAGTTTGAACATTCTTTGGCATTGTCTTTCTTTGGGATTGGAATGAAAACTGACCTTTAGCAGTCCTGTGACCACTGCTGAGTTTTCCAAATTTGTTGGCATATTGAGTGCAGCACTTTCACAGCACCATCTTTTAGGATTTGTAATAGTTCAACTGGAATTCCAGAAAAACATCTACTTCTGCTTTATTGACTATGCCAAAGCCTTTGACTGTGTGGGTCAAAAAAAAAAAAAAAAACTGTGGAAAATTCTTCAAGAGATGGGAATACCAGAACACCTTACCTGCCATCTGAGAAATCTGTATGCAGGTCAAGAAGCAACAGTTAGAACTGGACAAGGAACAACAGACTGGTTCCAAATCGGGAAAGGAGTACGTCAAGGCTGTATATTGTCACCCTGCTTATTTAACTTCTATGCAGAGTACATCATGAGAAATGCCAGGCTAGATGAAGCACAAGCTGGAATCAAGATTTCTGGGAGAAATATCAATAACCTCAGATATGCAGATAGCACCACCTGTCGAGGACCAGCCCCGCTGATCCAGGTTATTTGAAGGGGAGACGGCTTAGGCGACCTATTCAAATGTTAATTAGAGATATAAAGAGTAATAGAATGAGGATAGCTCAGTAGGAAAATTCAGGGGAGAAAAGAAGCTGAGTAGCTTGGTTTACGTGGAAAATCAATATAACTCGTGACACTAGGTTATCTCTGACCCGGAGGCCGCAGGCGCCCTCTCGAATAGCGGAAGGTGCCCCACCTTAGACACCTTCTCGAGTGGGTCTTAGAAGCCCAGGCAAATAAATGGTCGCAGAGGATATCCGCGCTCCAGATGGAGACTCAGCTGGAGGTTAAGGAGAAAAATGACACGGGGAGACCAAGCGTTGGTGAGCAAGGCCCGTAGCTTTATTTTCAACAGGGGCTTTTATACCCTAAGTTACACATAGAGGATAATAGGGGATGCAAAGTCAGCAGTTTTTGATCCTTATCAAAAACCAGGGTTTCTTTCCTGCAAATTTATGTATACAAATGGTTTAGGTGATTTACATCATCTTCTGGCCAGAAGGCCTATTAACATTTTATGACTCTTGACAAGGACTTATCAACAAAGACTTATTTTCCCTAAGAGTAATTATTTTAAGGTTTGGCGCCATCTTCCGAAGATAAAATTGCATTCCTATAGGGCGGATGTGTAATGGGTTTACAACAAAGGAAAGAATTTATTACCTTAAGGGTCTAAAGTTACTAACACCAAGGCCACTACTTATTTTTTCTACATACCAACTATATTAATTAATACACATTCAAGGATACAATTCTGGGGATGTGGAAACTTGGCAGCCAAGCATTGGCTCATCAATGAAATCTTTTACTAGTTTTATTCTGACAGTTTCTAACTCTCTGAGAGGCTCTAAGCTATTTGAATATCTTAAGCTTCCCATGCCTCTCGAGGCTGGGAGACTGTAAACAATTGTATGCATAGCTGTAGGAGTCCGGGTAAACTTGTCAGGCGAGTTAGAGAGCCATCTGAGGGGTTTGGATTTAAACACTCCTAATTGCCCAGGAACTTTATTAATTGGAGCTGTAAGTTAACTCTTTGACAGAGAGAGCGAGATGGTGGTGGGGGACAGCCCCCAGTAAAGTCAGAGGTGAGAGCACAAAGCAATAAAGTAGGCAGACTCTGGTTTTTGGGGGAAGATGCTCGAGAATATCCTGGGGGGACTCCCGAGGCTCGATCCCGCCTTTGCGTATGCCGAGCCTCCTTCCTCATGACCTTTGTCACCAGTGGAATGTCTCTCGCCGGCTCCCGGCAACCACCCTTATGGCAGAAAGTGAAGAAGAATTAAAGAGCCTCTTGATGAAAGTGAAAGAGGAGAGTGAAGAAGTTGGCTTAAAACTCAACATTCAGAAAACTAAGATCATGGCATCTGGTCCCATCACTTCATGGCAAATTGATGGAGAAATAATGGAAACAGTGAGAGATTTTATTATTTTGGGCTCCAAAATCAATGCAGATGGTGACTGCAGCCATGAAATTAAAAGACGCTTGCTGCTTGAAAGAAAAGCTATGACCAACCTAGACAGCATCTTAAAAAGCAGAGACATTACTTTGCCAACAAAGGTCTGTCTAGTCAAAGCTGTGGTTTTTCCAGTAGTCATGTACAGATGTGAGAGTTGGACTATAAAGAAATCTGAGTGCTGAAGAATTGATGCTTTTGAACTGTGGTGTTGGAGAAGACTCTTGAGAGTCCCTTGGACTTCAAGGAGATCCAACCAGCCCATCCTAAAGGAAATCAGTCCTCAATATTCATTGGAAGGACTGATATTGAAGCTGAAACTCCAATAATTTGGGCACCTGATGTGAAGATCTGACTCATTTGAAAAGACCCTGATGCTGGGAAAGATTCCAGATGGGAGGAGAAGGGTACGACAGAGGATGAGATGGTTGGATGGCATCACCGACTCAATGGACATGAGTTTGAGTAAGCTCCAGGTGTTGGTGATGGATAGGGTAGTCTGATGTGCTGCAGTCCATGGGATCACAAAGAGTCAGACACGACTGAGTGACTGAACTGAACTGAACTGAACTTCACAGAAGAAGGAGCTTCTACTTGAGTAGCTCAGGTGGAAAACAAGATTCTGTTTTGTTTCAGTTGAATCATGCACCCAGCCAACGGCAGAGGATGCAGTCAGACCACCCTGACTGTTCAAAATGCCCTCAAGAAAGAGGGATTCTGATGCCAGAAAAATGGAGAAGGAATTTTAGACTGGCAAAACTAATGAATGTCTTTAAAAATTACATTTCTACTACCCTTAAATTATGTTTTTTTTCTTTAATGGATAGAATGTTACTTCAAACTGGGAGTACACTGTGTCTCCAAGTTGGACAATTGGTGTCATAGCAACCAGCTCCAGCCTTAAGGAAAGGCAGAGAAAGAATTTCTGTGGTCGATGCAGTTAACTGGAGGCTGGAGCCTCCTGGCAACTCTCTGCACCTATGATATCTGTATATACTTGGTAAGTGTTAGTCACTCAGTCGTGTCTGACTCTTTGAGACCCCATGGACTATAACCCTCCAGGCTCCTCTGTGCGTGGAATTCTCTAGGCAAGAATACTGGAGTAGGTAGCCATTCCCTTCTCCAGGGAATCTTCCTGACCCAGGGATCAAACCCAGATCTCCTGCATTGCAGGCAGATTCTTTACCATCTGAGCCACCAGGGAAGCCCCATCTGTATTATATATATATATTATAATTTCTGTTAACTCATGTGTCTTCTTCACTAAAGAATATCTTCAAAGCAGGGAATCTGGCTTTTCATCTCTCTATTATGAATGTTTTGCCCAATGTCTGACACAGAGCAGGTACTTATATGTATGTCGAATAAATATATACATGCAAAATAAGTAAAATGAAAAAATAAATAATCCTTTTTTCCCCCAAAGGTAAATCCAGGTTGAGGGCAGGGGCTACTCTTTATGGTGGGGCATGGGCTTCTCATTGCTGTGGCTTCTTTGTTGTAGAGCACAGGTTCGAGTTGCATGGGCTTCAGTAGGCATGGCAAGTAGGCTCAGTACTTGTGGTGCACAGGCTTAGTTGCCCTATGGCATGTGGGATCTTCCTGGACCAGAGATCAAACCCATGTCCCCTGCATTGACAGGTGGATTCTTAATCACTAGACTACCAGGGAAGTTCTAAAACTATTTTTTCATAAATGGGAAAAAAAGTGTTCCCATTTATGTGTTTGGATGGGCATTCTAATATTTTCTGGATTATTCAAATAATAGCTTTCATATAATTACTTTCTTTCTGAGCTAAAATTGGTAATAGCTCTCAAATGTACTTAGAGTCCTACTTAATTCTAGATATCCAGGTAAAAGACTATGCAAAGACAATTACTGTAGTTTCTCTCCCTTCTAAGGTCTTCTCCCTTGGAACACAAATATTCTCAACACTGACCTACAACCAGCTGCCATCCTTGAATAAGATACTTTCTCTGATCACCCCCTGCCTGAAGGCCTCTCTCTCTGAACACTGAAACCCTTAAACCTTGCCAGTTGGTAACTGGCTATTCCTTATGACATATGTTTTCTTCTTACCATCTATTTTACTTTGTCTCATTTTCTGCTGAACTTTTCACCTCTCGATATCTTTTTTTTCTCCTCACAGGTTATACACTATTAAAAATAATTTGTTCCTACTTTATATCTACTATCTACTTTGTATCTCTCCTAACCATTAATATAATGGGTACTGTGCAGTTTCTTTATTGATTTATTGAGTAAAATATATGTTCTCATACCTTGCATGTTTTGCATCCATTAAATCAATCACTTCTACCCAGACTCTTCCTAAAAGAGGAAAAATCTGCTGTTAGCTAGGATTTGGTTCCATATCTACTATGATTAATAGGTGAAAAAGTACAGGTTAGTATTCCCCATCTCTTTTTCATTACTGTCTTTTAAGTAGTCTCAAATTCAAATGCTCATAGAGGCCAGGTAGATGACATGTCTGTGTATCTATGATGATGCTTTTAATAATTCTCAGGACACTCCATGCTATTATAAAGCAACGAAGCTAGAAAAAATGAACCTCTCTGATGGTGTACTCTGTATGTGTAGAAATTGGACAGAATGTTCTTCCACGAGAGAAGAATAGCTCATTAGTGGCCTCAATTAGGTCAGCCCATTAATCTCACAGAGTGTCAGCTCTACAGCAGAAGCCAAATGAAAGAATCTGAGACATTCACTGGAATCCAGGAGCCCAGAGGTCCTGTGTTATCATCAGATGTTTTCTGGCCCATTAAACAATCACTGTGACTTCAAGGGCACATCAGAGGGAAAAGTAACAATAAACACGAGCTAACTGGGTACTCATCATGATGGATGAGCTCCTCTTCCAGCCACAAAACACAGATATGATTGAAAGTTAAAGGTAAAGATGAAAAGGAAAGATCACCTAACAAAATTAAATAAATATTCTTTTTATCTGTAGTCCTAATTGACTGTCAAAAAAAAATGGAGGGGAAAAATGGCATTTTGGGGCTAGGATAAAATGTCTGCTTAACATTTCGTTACAAATGAGTCAATAATCTAGGCTTTTTGTTAGTCCGTGTGGATTAAGTATTTCAGCACATAAAAATGAACCTCAGGTGCTTAACAAATAAATGGCAAAGCTTGTCCTATCCTGGGCTGATACTGGTTCATAAGTTGGCTCAGGCTCCAGGGAATCCTTTGGGGATTAAGGACTCATCATATGACTCTTCCACCTTCTAAGGCCTCCGGTGAAGTCTTCTATGTAAGACTGTCAGCCCAGAGAAGAGAAAGACTTAGGAGAGGTTGCATCTGGTTTTCACCTCTATGGCAGGGTGGGTTCCTTGGGAAATACTCTCTGGGATGAAGATTTGTGTTCAGGAGTATTTGAGGAGAGTGCTCTAAGAATCAAAATTGTGAAAGAATGAAAGAAACCTGATGGGCGGAAAGAGAAGCTGAGCTGTGATGTAGTCAAAACAAAGTTCTCAGCTGACCCACAGGGAGCTCTTGAGCTGAAATGGCCCCTAAGAACTGTTCAAAATTTAAGGCAGAGGCTTCCCTCATGGCTAAGTTGGTAAAGAATCTGCCTGCAATGCAGGAGACCCTGGTTCAATTCCTGGCTCGGGAAGATCCCCTGGAAAAGGGATAGGCTACCCATTCCAGTAGTCTTGGGCTTCCCTTGTGGCTCAGCTGGTAAAGAATCCGCCTGCAATGCGGGAGACCTGGGTTCAATCCCTGGGTTGGGAAGATCCCCTGGAGAAGGGAAAGGCTACCCACTCCAGTATTCTGGCCTGGAGAATTCCATAGACTGTATAGTCCATGGGGTCACAAATAGTCGGACACAACGGAGCGACTTTCACTTTCACTTTAGGACTTTACACTCACAAACTGATAAATGCAACAAAAATGCAAGTAAAGAAGTCAATGTCACCCTGTGATAGGGAGGAGCAGGGGATGCAACTCTTTTCAGACAAAGTCAGTCACTGGGAGTGTCAGCACTGACAATGGCTAGTGGATGAGAATTTTAATGTCAAAGCAGGAGATCTGGGTGGCACAATCCATTGTCCACTAGAAATTCCCTGTTTTGGAGTTGACTCACTCATTTCTGCTCACATTGCATTAGTGAGAACTGGTTAGGTGTCCTCAATGAGATCTGAGGAATTTGGGAAATGTTGTCTTGTACAGTGCTGCACAAAGTAACTGTTCTATTAAATTCTTGAATAAAATAAGAATATAAGTCAATATATCGCTTCCCTCATTGAGAAAGTTTTTCTGCAGAAAAAATATAAGCTGAACTTAACTGTGTGCTTGGTGAAGCAGTTGCTTTACAAATTAGTATTAGCTCCTCGTGTGCATAGTCACTCAATCGTGTCTGACTCTTTGCGACCCCATGGACTGTAGCCCACCAGGCTCCTCTGTTCAGTGGGATTCACCACGCAGGAATACTGGAGTGGGTTGCCATGCCCTCCTCCAGGGGATCTTCCCAAACCAGGGATTGAACCCAGGTCTCCTACACTGATTCTTTACCATCTGAGCCACCAGGGAAGCCCATGAATACTAGAATGGGTAGCCTATCCCTCCTCCAGGGGATCTTCCTGACCCAGGAATTGAACCGGGGTTTCCTGCATTGCAGGTGGATTCTTTACCAGCTGAGCTACCAGGGAAGCCCAGTATTAGCTCCCTACAGCATCACAGATGAATAATAATTTATAGAGTAATCCCTTGTCCAGCCTCCACACTTTGAGGAGTGTGGGTCCAGTGATATGCCCTGGTAGAGAAGGCTGCATGGATGTGGTGATCACTAATGATATTTACCACTGCCTGGGATTCTAACCAGCCATCTTCTCCTGAAACATTCTTTTTTTGTCCCCATCTTGATTTAGTCTCTCTCTTGCTCATCTTGGGCTTCCCAGGTGTTGCCAGTGGTAAAGAACCCATCTACCAATGCAGGAGACATAAGAGACTTAAGAGAGGTAAGTTCAGTCCCTGGGTCAGGAAGATCCCCTGAAGGAAGAAATGGCAACCCACTCCAGTATTTTTGCCTGGAGAATCCCATGGTCAGAGGAGCCTGGTGGGCTACAGTCCATAGGGTCTCAAAAAGTCAGATACGACTGAAGTGACTTAGTACACACATCTCAACTAGTTTCACATTCTGAGATCACTGGTTGTTGTTGTTTTTTTTTTTCCCCTTTTGTTTTTGCTAATGTTACATTGAATTTTAGCTGCTGGCAAGATACTGCTCTTGCTGCTGTTTATTTTCCTAATTCCTGTGGCTCAAAAGAAATGTTGTACACTCTGGCAATTGGAAATAATTATGGAAATTATTCCATAGAGCACTGGGACAATGATGTTGGAGGCAGGTATAGTTTAGGAGATTCTGGAAAATCAGAGGAGGTAAATATATATGTATAAACATTTTGTTTTAAACATTTATTCTTTTTTCAAAGGACAATTGTTACCTTGGTCTGCTTTTCATCTAATTTTCTTTCCACTGGTTAGTTTCATTTGGTATTAACTGACAGGGAAAACAAAGTGTATTTCAACAAGTAATGGTTAATGTGATTTTCTATGTTCTCTGATGGGAGGAAAATTATTCTGAGTGTATTTTTATTCCCGCATTTGTTTTTTTCTATGTGATTTGCCTGAGATATATCTCACTTGTCATCACATTTAGACAGATACAAACTTTGCATATCTTGCTCCTCAGAGTAAAAGGCACAGTTTTCGGTCAGACAGGCATATAATTTATCTTCCAAATGGTGAGTTAGTTATTCCAAACCCCTGAAAGATTAATTTATATTTCCTTATAAGAGGTACTTTTTAAAGAAAGCTAATTTTATCTTCAGTAGGTTAATTAAGGAAAGAGATAAAGTTTTTGTTTTTTAATTTCATGTTCAAAAGGAGAGTAAGTCAGAAAAAGAAAAAAAGGGAAGATTTTCATCAGATGAAAATGTCAGACAACTCTCTGCCATTTTACCCACCGAGATTTGTCTCTCTCTTTCCCTCATTGATTCTTTCACATTTTTTTTCTCACTTGCACACTCTTAACTGCAGTATGAAGCAGTGTTCTAAGGAGAAATATCTCAAATATCTTTAATAAAGACACCAATAATACAAAGTTTCCACTCTTTCTTTGAGGTGCTAAAACCCTTCAAAATAGTTTTATGTGATGGGTCAATATTTGGAAGTCTTGAGCACTGAGACACATTATACATATTTGCAACAACCCCATCTTTTTGTGCACCACGTTCTAGAAATTTTTCACCAAACCGATAATTCCTTTGGAACCCTTTGTGATCTGCTGCTACAATAGTAGCCTTCTTCAAGGGTAACTTTACTTGGGCTCCTTATTAATTCCTGCAGGTGAAGATGATGTGTTTTCTGATCTATCGATGAGGTGAAAGGCATACAGTGGTTTATTGCCTCAAACACCAAGGACTGGTAACCCAGAGGGAGAGCTGGCTTCCTCTAAGATCTACACATCTGTCTCAAATGTCAGTGTGACTCTGAGGTTCTGACTACACTGCCATGTCCAAAATGAACACCAAAACCTGGCTGGCATATGACAAGGTTTCTCAAGATCATGCCTTGGCTAGAAAAAAGTCATTTTCTTGATTCCTCTCTGCATAAATTAGAGAAATAATTTTATGGATTCCTCTTACATAAACTGTAAGAATCAGAAAGTAAAGTGATGCAGAGAAGAAATGTTTGTTATTTGTGGTTTTGGATTTTGTTAAACTCCTGGGTCCTTTTGGCCACAAGGATGGATCCATGGACTGAGCTGAACACTCTGACCTGGACGGTGCTGCTCCCAGGCTTTTCTCTCATCATCTGTGCAGTCCTCTCTCTCTCTGACCACTGACCTCATAAGCTCATGTGAGCTGCTTTGGTCTCTGCTATGTGATTTTCAGAGCAAAGTTTTCTAGACTCCACCACTTCTTATGCATTCTTCATTTATATCTATGTAGTGTTGCAGGAGTCTAAGAATTTTCTCATGATTTGCACCAAATATTACTTTTTCTCTTGATCACTGGGGTGACATATCCTCATGGATTTGAGAGAAGCTATATGTGGAAGGAGGAGCAACCCCACATCCAAAGAGTGGTGGCTGCATGGGTGCAGGAGGGCCGAGAGGAGTTCAAAGTTCAAAGTCAGGAAGGGCAGCCATGAGGAGATAACCCTCGTCCAAGGTAAGAGAAACCCAAGTAAGACTGTAGCACATCAGGCTCCTCTGTCCTTCACTATCTCCTACAGTTTGCTCAAATTCATGTCCATTGAGTGGGTGATGCTAACCATTTCATCCTCTGCCACCCTCTTCTCCTGGCTTCAATCTTCCCCTAGGTCTTTTCTGCTGAGTTGGCTCTTCTCATCAGGTGGTCAAAGTATTGGAGCCTTAGCTTCAGCACCATTCCTCCCAATTAAAATTCAGGGTTGTTTTCCTTTAGGATTGACTTGGTTTGATCTCCTGCCACATATCAGTTCAGTTCAATTCAGTCGCTCAGTCCTGTCCGACTCTTTGCGATCCCATGAATCACAGCACACCAGGCCTCCCTGTCCATCACCAACTCCTGGAGTTCACCCAAACCCATGTCCATTGAGTTGGTGATGCCATCCAACAATCTTATCTTCTGTTGTCCCCTTTTCCTACTGCCCTCAATCTTTCCCAGAATCAGGGTCTTTTCAAATGAGTCAGCTCTTCACATCACGTGGCCAAAGTAGTGGAGTTTCAGTTTCAACATCATTCCTTCCAATAAACACCCAGGACTGATCTCCTTTAGAATGGACTGGTTGGATCTCCTTGCAGTCCAAGGGACTCGCAAGAGTCTTCTCCAACACCACAGTTCAAAAGCACCAATTCTTCCGCACTCAGCTTTCTTCACAGTCCAACTCTCACATCCATACATGACCACAGGAAAAACCATAGCCGTGACTAGACGAACCTTTGTTGGCAAAGTAATGACTTTGCTTTTGAATAGGCTATCTGCTGCTGCTGCTGCTAAGTCGCTTCAGTCGTGTCTGACTCTGTGTGACCCCATAGACGGCAGCCCACCAGGCTCCCCCGTCCCTGGGATTCTCCAGGCAGGAACACTGGAGTGGGTTGCCATTTCCTTCTCCAATGCATGAAAGTGAAAAGTGAAAGTGAAGTCGCACAGTCGTGTCTGACTCTTAGCGAACCCATGGACTGTAGCCCACCAGGCTCCTCCGTCCATGGGATTTTCCAGGCAAGAGTACTGGAGTAGGGTGCCACTGCCTTCTCCAAATAGGCTATCTAGGTTGGTCATAACTTTCCTTCCAATGAGTAAGCATCTTTTAATTTCATGGCTGCAATCAACATCTGCATTGATTTTGGAGCCCCAAAAATAAAGTCAGACATTGTTTCCACTGTTTCCCCATCTATTTCCCATGAAGTGATGGAACCAGATGCCATGATCTTCGTTTTCTGAATGTTGGGCTTTAAGTCAACTTTTTCACTCTCCTCTTTCACTTTCATCAACAGGCTTTTTAGTTCCCCTTCACTTTCTGCCATAAGGGTGATGTCATCTGCATATCTGAGGTTATTGATATTTCTCCCAGCAATCTTGATTCCAGCTTGTGTTTCTTCCAGCCCAGCGTTTCTCATGATGTACTCTGCATGTAAGTTAAATAATCAGGGTGACAATATACAGCCTTGACGTACTCCTTTCCCTATTTGGTACCAGTCTGTTGTTCCATGTCCAGTTCTAACTGTTGCTTCCTGACCTGCATACAGGTTTCTTAAGAGGCAGGTCAGGTGGTCTGGTATTCCCATCTCTTGAAGAGTTTTCCATAGTGTATTGTGATCCACACAATCAAAGGCTTTGGCAGAGTCAACAAAGCAGAAATAGATGTTTTTCTGGAACTCTCTTGCTTTTTTGCTGATCCAGCAGATGTTGGCAACTTGATCTCTGGTTCCTCTGCCTTTTCTAAAACCAGCTTAACAACTGGAAGTTCACGGTTCACGTATTGCTGAAGCCTGGCTTGGAGAATTTTGAGCATTACTTTACTAGCGTGTGAGATGAGTGCAATGGTGCAGTAGTTTGAGCATTCTTTGGCATTGCCTTTCTTTGGGATTGGAATGAAAACTGACCTTTTCCAGTCGTGTGGCCACTGCTGAGTTTTCCAAATTTGCTGGCATATTGAGTGCAGCACTTTCACAGCACCATCTTTCAGGATTTGAAATAGCTCAACTGGAATTCCATCACCTCCAGCACCATTCCTCCCAATTAAAATTCAGGGTTGTTTTCCTTTAGGATTGACTTGGTTTGATCTCCTGCCACATATCAGTTCAGTAGTGATGCTTTCTAAGGCCCACTTGACTTCACATTCCAGGATGTCTGGCTCTAGGTGAGTGATGACACCATCGTGATTATCTGAGTCATGAAGATCTTTTTTGTACAGTTCTTCTGTGTATTCTTGCCACCTCTTCTTAATATCTTCTGCTTCTGTTAGGTCCATACCATTTCTGTCCTTTATCGAGCCTATCTTTGCATGAAATGTTCCCTTGGTATCTCTAATTTTCTTGATGAGATCTTTAGTCTTTCCCATTGTGTTGTTTTCCTCTATTTCTTTGCATTGATTGCTGAGGAAGGCTTTCTTATCTCCTTGCTATTCTTTGGAACTCTGCATTCAGATGCTTATATCTTTCTTTTTCTCCTTTGCTTTTCGCTTCTCTTCTTTTCACAGCTATTTGTAAGGCCTCCCCAGACAGCCATTTTGCTTTTTTGCATTTCTTTTCCATGAGGATGGTCTTAATCCCTGTCTCCTGTACAGTGTCACGAACCTCTGTCCATAGTTCATCAGGCACTCTATTTATCAGATCTAGTCCCTTAAATCTATTTCTCACTTCCACTGTATAATCATAAGGGATTTGATTTAGGTCATACCTGAATGGTCCTGGGCGGCCCCATGGGCATGGCTTAGTTTCACTGAGTTAGACAAGGCTGTGATCCTACTGTGATTAGATTGACTAGTTTTCTGTGAGTATGGTTTCAGTGTGTCTGCCCTCCAATGCCCTCTTGCAACACCTACCGTCTTACTTGGTTTTCTCTTACCGTGGACGTGGGGTATCTCTTTCACAGCTGCTCCAGCAAAGCGCAGCCGCTGCTCCTTACCTTGGATGAGGGGTATCTCCTCACCGCTGCCCCTTCTGACTCTGAACGTGGAATAGCTCCTCTAGGCTCTCCTGTGCCTGTGCAGCCACCGCTCCTTGGAGGTGGGATTGCTCCTTCTGGCCACAGGCCCTGGCCTTGGGCATGGGGTAGGTCTTCCCGGCCACCGCCCCTGGCCTCATACGTGGGTAGTTCCTCTCGGCCGCCACCCCTGACCTCGGACACCGGGTAGCTCCTCCAGGCCGCCGCCCCTGACCTCAGACGTGGGGTAACTCCTTGGTGGCCTCCTCTCGGGCATGGGGTCCTCCCGGCTTCTGCCCCTGACCTTGGATGTTGGGTAGCCGACCGCGCTAAATGCGCCGGTCGCAGCTGCCTGCGCTCAATGGTGGAGAGGTCTGACAGAATGTGGTCCACTGGAGAAGGGAATGGCAAACCACTTCAGTATTCTTGCCTTGAGAACCTCATAAGCAGTATGAAAAGACAAAAGGATAGGATACTGAAAGAGGAACTCCCCAGGTCAGTAGGTGCCCCATATGCTACTGGAGATCAGTGGAGAAAAAATACCAGAAAGAATGAAGGGATGGAGCCAAAGCAAAAACAATACCCAGGTGTGGATGTGACTGGTGATAGAAGCAAGGTCTGATGCTGTAAAGAGCAATATTGCATAGGAACCTGGAATGTCAGGTCCATGAATCAAGGCAAATTGGAAGTGGTCAAACAAGAGATGGCAAGAGTAAACGTCAACATTCTAGGAATCAGCGAACTCAAATGGACTGGAATGGGTGAATTTAACTCAGATGACCATTATATCTACTACTGCGGGCAGGAATCCCTTAGAAGAAATGGAGTAGCCATCATGGTCAACAAAAGAGTTCGAAATGCAGTACTTGGATACAATCTCAAAAACGACAGAATGATCTCTGTTCGTTTCCAAGGCAAACCATTCAATATCACAGTAATCCAAGTCTATGCCCCAACCAGTAACGCTGAAGAAGCTGAAGTTGAATGGTTCTATGAAGACCTACAAGACCTTTTAGAACTAACACCCCAAAAAGATGTCCTTTTCATTATAGGGGATTGGAATGCAAAAGTAGGCAGTCAAGAAACACCTGGAGTAACAGGCAAATTTGGCCTTGGAATACGGAAAGAAGCAGGGCAAAGACTAATAGAGTTTTGCCAAGAAAATGCACTGGTCATAGCAAACACCCTCTTCCAACAACACAAGAGAAGACTCTACACATAGACATCACCATATGGTCAACACCAAAATCAGATTAATTATATTCTTTGCAGCCAAAGATGGAGAAGCTCTACACAGTCAGCAAAAACAAGACCAGGAGCTGACTGTGGCTCAGATCATGAACTCTTTATTGCCAAATTCAGACTGAAATTGAAGAAAGTAGGGAAAACCACTAGACCATTCAGGTATGACCTAAATCAAATCCCTTATGATTATACAGTGGAAGTGAGAAATAGATTTAAGGGACTAGATCTGATAGATAGAGTGCCTGATGAACTATGGACTGAGGTTCATAACATTGTACAGGAGACAGTGATCAAGACCATCCTCATGGAAAAGAAATGCAAAAAAGCAAAATGGCTGTCTGGGGAGGCCTTACAAATAGCTGTGAAAAGAAGAGAAGTGAAAAGCAAAGGAGAAAAGGAAAGATATAAGCATCTGAATGCAGAGTTCCAAAGAATAGCAAGAAGAGATAAGAATGCCTTCCTCAGCAATCAATGCAAAGAAATAGAGGAAAACAACACAATGGGAAAGACTAAAGATCTCATCAGGAAAATTAGAGATACCAAGGGAACATTTCATGCAAAGATAGGCTCGATAAAGGACAGAAATGGTATGGACCTAACAGAAGCAGAAGATATTAAGAAGAGGTGGCAAGAATACACAGAACTGTACAAAAAAGATCTTCATGACTCAGATAATCACGATGGTGTCATCACTCACCTAGAGCCAGACATCCTGGAATGTGAAGTCAAGTGGGCCTTAGAAAGCATCACTACGAACAAAGCTAGTGGAGGTGATGGAATTCCAGTTGAGCTATTTCAAATCCTGAAAGATGATGCTGTGAAAGTGCTGCACTCAATATGCCAGCAAATTTGGAAAACTCAGCAGTGGCCACACGACTGGAAAAGGTCAGTTTTCATTCCAATCCCAAAGAAAGGCAATGCCAAAGAATGCTCAAACTACTGCACCATTGCACTCATCTCACACGCTAGTAAAGTAATGCTCAAAATTCTCCAAGCCAGGCTTCAGCAATACGTGAACCGTGAACTTCCAGTTGTTCAAGCTGGTTTTAGAAAAGGCAGAGGAACCAGAGATCAAGTTGCCAACATCTGCTGGATCAGCAAAAAAGCAAGAGAGTTCCAGAAAAACATCTATTTCTGCTTTGTTGACTCTGCCAAAGCCTTTGATTGTGTGGATCACAATACACTATGGAAAACTCTTCAAGAGATGGGAATACCAGACCACCTGACCTGCCTCTTAAGAAACCTGTATGCAGGTCAGGAAGCAACAGTTAGAACTGGACATGGAACAACAGACTGGTACCAAATAGGGAAAGGAGTACATCAAGGCTGTATATTGTCACCCTGATTATTTAACTTACATGCAGAGTACATCATGAGAAACGCTGGGCTGGAAGAAACACAAGCTGGAATCAAGATTGCTGGGAGAAATATCAATAACCTCAGATATGCAGATGACATCACCCTTATGGCAGAAAGTGAAGAGGAACGAAAAAGCCTCTTGATGAAAGTGAAAGTGGAAAGTGAAAAAGTTGGCTTAAAGCCCAACATTCAGAAAAAGAAGATCATGGCATCTGGTTCCATCACTTCATGGGAAATAGATGGGGAAACAGTGGAAACCGTGTCAGACTTTATTTTTTAGGGCTCCAAAATCACTGCAGATGGGAACTTCAGCCATGAAATTAAAAGACACTTACTCCTTGGAAGAAAAGTTATGACCAACCTAGATAGCATATTCAAAAGCAGAGACATTTCTTTGCCAACACAGGTCCGTCTAGTCAAGGCTATGGTTTTTCCTGTGGTCATGTATGGATGTGAGAGTTGGACTGTGAAGAAAGCTGAGCACCGAAGAACTGATGCCTTTGAACTGTGGTGTTGGAGAAGACTCTTGAGAGTCCCTTGGACTGCAGGGAGATCCAAACAGTCCATTCTGAAGGAGATCAGCCCTGGGATTTCTTTGGAAGGCATGATGCTAAAGTTGAAACCCCAGTACTTTGGCCACCTCATGAGAAGAGTTGACTCATTGGAAAAGACTCTGATGCTGTGAGGGATTGGGGGCAGGAGGAGAAGGGGACGACAAAGGATGAGATGGCTAGATGGCATCACTCACTCGATGGACATGAGTCTGAGTGAACTCTGGGAGTTGGTGATGGACAGGGAGGCCTGGCGTGCTGGTATTCATGGGGTCGCAAAGAGTTGGACATGACTGAGCGACTGAACTGAACTGAACTGAGTGGTCTAGTGGTCTTCCCCACTTTCTTCAATCAGGAATCCCTTAGAAAAAATGGAGTAGCCATCATGGTCAACAAAAGAGTCTGAAATGCAGTTCTTGGATGCAATCTCAAAAATGACAGAATGATCTCTGTTCATTTCCAAAGCAAACCGTTCAATATCAGTAATCCAAGCCTATGACCCAACCAGTAACACTGAAGAAGCTGAAGTTGAACGGTTCTATGAAGACCTCCAAGACCTTTTAGATCAGATCAGATCAGATCAGATCAGTCGCTCAGTCGTGTCCGACTCTTTGTGACCCCATGAATCGCAGCACGCCAGGCCTCCCTGTCCAACACCAACTCCCGGAGTTCACTCAGACTCACGTCCATTGAGTTAGTGATGCCATCCAGCCATCTCATCCTCTGTCGTCCCCTTCTCCTCCTGCCCCCAATCCCTCACAGCATCAGAGTCTTTTCCAGTGAGTCAACTCTTCGCATGAGGTGGCCAAAGTACTGGAGTTTCAGCTTTAGCATCATTTCTTCCAAAGAAATCCCAGGGCTGATCTCCTTCAGAATGGACTGGTTGGATCTCCTTGCAGTCCAAGGAACTCTCAAGAGTCTTCTCCAACACCACAGTTCAAAAGCATCAATTCTTTGGCGCTCAGCCTTCTTCACAATCCAACTCTCACATCCATACATGGCCACAGAAAAAACCATAGCCTTGACTAGACAGACCTTTGTTGGCAAAGAAATGTCTCTGCTTTTCAATATGCTATCTAGGTTGGTCATAACTTTCCTTCCAAGGAGTAAGTGTCTTTTAATTTCATGGCTGCAGTCACCATCTGCAGTGATTTTGGAGGCCCAAAAAATAAAGTCTGACACTGTTTCCACTGTTTCCCCATCTATTTCCCATGAAGTGATGGGACTGGATGCCATGTTCTTTGTTTTCTGAATGTTGAGCTTTAAGCCAACTTTTTCACTTTCCACTTTCACTTTCATCAAGAGGCTTTTTCTTTCCTCTTCACTTTCTGCCATAAGGGTGGTGTCATAGAACTAGCACCCAAAAAAGATATCCTTTTCATTATAGGGGACTGGAATGCAAAAGTAGGAAGTCAAGAAACACCTGGAGTAACAGGCAAATTTGGCCTTGGAGTACAGAATGAAGCAGGGCAAAGGCTAATAGAGTTTTGCCAAGAGAACCCACTGATCATAACAAACACTCTCTTCCAACAACACAAGAGAAAACTCTACACATGGCATCACCAGATGGTCAACACTGAAACCAGATTGATTATATTCTTTGCAGCCAAAAATGGAGAAGCTCTATACAGTCAGCAAAAACAAGACAGGGAGCTGACTGTGGCTCAAATCATGAACTCTTCGCATTAGGTGGCCAAAATATTGGAGCTTCAACTTCAGCATCAGTCCTTCCAGTGAATATCAGGACTGATTTCCTTTTGGATTGACTGGTTTGATCTCCTTGCTGTCCAGGGACTCTCAAGAGTCTTATCCAGCAACACAATTCGAAAATATCATTTCTTAGGTTCTCAGCCTGCTTTATGGTCCAACTGTCACATACATACATAACTACTGGAAAAACCATAGCTTTGACTATATGGACCTTTTTCTGCAAAGTGATGTCTTTGCTTTTTAATATGCTCCCTAGTTTTAGTATAGCTTTCCTTCCAAAGAGTGTACATGCATGCTAAGTTGCTTCAATCATGTATGACTGTGCAACCCTATGGACTGTAGCCTGCCAAGCTCCTCTGTTCATGGGATTCTATTGGCAAGAATAATGGAGTGGGTTACCATGCCCTCTTCCAGTGGATCTTCCCAACCCAAGGATCAAACCCACGTCTCTTATGTCTCCTGCATTGGGAGGTGAATTCTTTACCACCAGCACCACCTGGGAAGCCCCTTCCAAGGAGCAAGTGTCTTAATTTCATGGCTGTAGTCACTATCTGCAGTGATTTTGGAGGTCAAGAAAATAAAATCTGGCAAGAATACTGGAGTGGTTTGCCATTCCCTCTTCTAGTGACCATGTTTTGTCAGAACTCTTCACTATGACCTGTCAGTCTTGAGTAGCCCTACAAGGCATGGCTCATAGCTTCACTGAGTTATGCAAGCCCCTTCACCACAACAGGGCTGTGATCCATGAAAGGGTAAAGAAATATAAATGAACTAAATTTGGATTCACTGCTTCGACTTTGGAGATTATTTCAAATTTACTAATCTATTCATTCTCTTTCTTTCCTTTCCAAAATATGTTTATGCTGTCTATATTGCTGATCTCTCTAGTCATTTTTTATTTCTTTGTTTTTCCTTCTCTTTTCTTGGAAGTTTGTTGTTTGTCCTCCTATCTCTGATCTGGTTTTCTACTCCATCTCTTTGGCTTACTTGTTTTGGATAAAGAAGTTTGTATTTCTACTCTTGATTTTGGAGTTTTTTTCCCTGCTCCTGCCTTATTTCAATTTTCTCCCTTTTAATCTCAGTCTTCTTGATTTCATTAAAGCTTTGGCTTTCCTTTGATATTTATTCTCTCCATCATTGGAAGCCATATAATTTTAGAATTTGTGTTCTGAAGTTTTATTATGCATCTTTCAGTCTCAGAGGCACAATAAGATATCATCATACACTGATTATCTTGGCTAAAATAGAAAAGATTTGTAATATCAATGTCAATTCCTGGTATTGGATGATTGGAGTGATTGGCACTGTCATAAACTCATGGCTAGGGGGTGGAAATGCAAAATATAACATACAGTTTGAAAAACAGTTTGGCATATTCAAATAAAGGTAAATGTTCACTTACCATATGACCCAAACTCCTATTCTCAGATATTTATCTTACAGAAATGGTATTTCTGTGCAAAGATTTGCATTTAAATGTTTATAGGCACTTTATACATAATAGCCAAAATATATAAGAAATTAAATGTTTGATTAATGCAGATTGTGGCATATTGATAAAATGAAATCTTACTTAGAGAAAAGAAAAAGAGCTACTAGTAAAAGAAGCAGAAATACGGATGAAACCTCAAGAGCGTTATGTTCAACCAGGAAAAAAGCCATACACTGTATAATTTCATCTTTATGAGATTCTAGGAAAGACAAAACTGTAATGAGAAAACCAGTCAAAGTTTGTCAGGGTCAAGGGGTGAGGAAGATAATTGCCTGCCAAGGGATGTGAAGCAATTTTGGAGGGTGATGGAGACATTCTGTTTTTTGTTAGGAGGCAGTTCATGCGGTTGTGTACTTTTGTTAAACTCATCCTATTTCACACCTAAATGTGAATATGATTGTGTGTAAGTAATACACCCAAATCCTGGTAATGATTTACAACTATGCGTGAAGAACACATAGACTTTCTGATCAGGATATGATATTCTGAGGAGGACAGGTCAGCTTGTCGTCTTTTGTCTGGGGATGCCTAATATACATCCAAACATGAGGAAATCTCATAATAATCCAGAGGGATACATGATCCGTAAAACATCATCTTCGTTCCTCAGTACTGTACAAGGCAGGAGACAGCTGAGGAGCCACGTCAGATTAGAGGATATTAAAGACGTGACCACAAGACACAATGTATGCTCCTGTGTTAGAGGGAGAAAAGTACCACAGCAAATTGCTATTAGGATAGTTGACCAAATTAGAATATGGGCTATAGTCTAGATATCATAATATATTGTATCCATGTTTGATTTTCTGAATATTTTAATTAATTGTGGATATGTGTCCTTATTCTTAGGAAACAAATACATAATAAATTATTATGAGGTAAATTTGACAAAGGGTATGATAAATACCAAAAGGGAGGGAGAGTGTGTGTGAGGAAAGAGAGAAAAAGAGAAATTATAAAGAAGAATGATGAAATATTAAAAACTGGTGAATCGAGGTACAGGATTGCAATAGAAAAAAACACTTGTTCTTGGAAAGATATCCATGTCCTAATCCATTGAACCTGATATGATGTTCCCTTACACAGCAGAAAGAATGTTACAGATGTGATTTAGTTAAGAGTCTTCAGATGGAGAGGTACACTATCCTGGATTATCTGGTGGACCAAATGTAATCAATCACAGGGGTTATTATACAAGATAAGTTGGTATCAGAACTATCTACAAGCAGACCATTAGGTCAGACTCAAAAACTGGGTCACAGGAGCCCATCTAGGATGGATGCTCCTTATATTATTCGTGTCAGTGTAGAAACTTAATCTGGACAGAGGTGGCCTTGGTCTGCTGGAGTGGGTTCAGTATGCTGAGAAAGGGGGAAATTGTAATGAAAAGAGACAGACAGGAGCCTGGCAAGTGTGAAATTACAGACTACATTAGAGACAAAAAGAATAAATTCTTTGGTGCAAAAGTAATTATCATTCCTGAATAATGTATTCAAAGATCCTGTCTTGCTAATAGCAGGTCAGCTTTGTTATTTTTGAAAGCATGTACTGAAGAGATTTAATTTTAGCTCATAGACTGCAATTTCCTCAAAGAATTCTAAAACTCATTCTTGAGGATCTCCTTTAGGTAATACCTTTGTGACATTTTTTACTCCTCCCACCACCCAGTTGACAGTTTCTCTTTGCATTCATAAGTCTTGTTTTTTACACTGTAATTTTTGTTTCCTGCAGTATTTTTGAGCAAACCTGCCTTTATAAGTGGGTTTAGGTAACAGTTCCCCTTCTTCGGCAGAGCCTGAGTACTTGAGATTGCCATGTCCTCTGCTGCTGCTGCTGCTGCTAAGTCGCTTCAGTCGTGTCTGACTCTGTGAGACCCCATAGATGGCAGCCCACCAGGCTCCCCTGTCCCTGGGATTCTCCAGGCAAGAATACTGGAGTGAGTTGCCATTTCCTTCTCCAATGCATGAAGGTGAAAAGTGAAAGTGAAGTCGCTCAGTCCTGACCGACTCTGAGCGATCCCATGGACTGCAGCCTACCGGGCTCCTCTGTCCATAGGATTTTCCAGGCAAGAGTACTGGAGTGGGGTGCCATCACCTTCTCCAATACAGAACACTAAAACATCCCTTTACTTCTTTTGAATAATAACATTCCTCATAAATAGTACTTACTGTCTTTACTCAGCATTTCAGCAAGTGACAGTTCTGTCTCAAATATAAAAATCAAGCATTACTATGTGAAAAGAAGGAAATCTAAGTGGATCAAAGCATAAGCTCAAAGAAATTTATTTATGATTAAGGGAAAGAGTCTAGTGACTTCCATTTATAGCTATGACGGGACTCATTTATCATTTTGCAAGAACAAAAAAATGATGTTTTAATTTAAAAATTGCTGTTTTAAATTATATAGAGCCATGCATGATTTTAATGAATATCATGCATTGTTGGTTGCTTATTTTGTGTAAAATTCACAAGTTGCAAAGACGTTTTTGTTTTGTATAAGCAGTTATAAAAGTTTCTGTGTGGCATGAAAGTGAAAGTTAGTTGCTCAGTTATCTCTGACTCTTTGTGACCCTGTGGATGGTAGCCCACCAGACTCCTCTGTCCATGGGATTCTCCCAGCAAGAGTACTGGAGAGGGTTGCCATTTCCTTCTCCAGAGGATCTTCCTGACTTAAGGATTGAACCCGGGTCTCCTGTATTGCAGGCATATTCTTTACCATTTGAGCCACTAGGGAAGCCATCTGTGTGGCATAATTTAACTCGTTTTCTCAGTTCCTAATGCTACACATTCTGTATCTCTGACAGAATTAGGCAAATCATTTTCTGCCTATTGAAGACAGTGAAATACACCCTAAGTCTTTCTTATGCTCTGTCATCTTGGGTACTACTGGCAGCATTTATTTTTCATTGCTAGCATTCATATGTGGCATAAACATTTCTAGAAAATTTATTTCTCTAAAATCCTTCTATTAACACTGTACATTGCTCTGGAGACCTTGTAGAATCACCATCATCTTCATCTTCATCAACACCATCAAGTAAAAGTGAATGGAGCAATACTAAAAAAGCCTTCAATTAATTATAATTTACAATTATGCACAGAGATAGCCAATAGTATCTGCATCTAAATATTATGAAACAATCAAATACTTGAGTTAAATAAACACTATCAAATATACAAAATGCAACTAATAAAATCTTCTTAAACTTTAATTGACTTTTCTAGTTCGATTTTGAAAAAAATCATGTTTATATCACCCTTTCGATGAATAGCATTTGTAACCAAATTAAACAGAATTGCACCATTCCATTTACTTATAGCTAAATATATATGCTGAATATTTAACAAAAAAGCTTCTCCTTGGAAATAAAAGCCAGTCTTTTTTTTTTCATTTTTCCTTTAAAAGGATTTAAAGCCAATAGCTAACAAGTTTCCACTCCAAATGGAAGTTCCAGTAAGTGCCATAAACAGAATTGATGGTAATATGATCAGATACATATTTCCTAGGTTTTAGTAAGTTCAATGCAAAATCATCCTTTAATGGACCTTCAAGAAATGGTGACCCTCTAGGCCTATATCAAGTGTCATCTTTTGGAACAATAAATATTGTTGTTGTTCAGTTGCCAAGTCGTTTCTGACTCTTTGTGACCACATGGACTGCAATATGCCAGGCTTCCCTGTCCTTCATCATCTCCTGGAGTTTGCTCAAACTCATGTCCATTGAGTTGATGATGCCATCCAACCATCTCATCCTGTCAGCCCTTTCTCCTGCCCTCAACCTTTCCTAGCATCAGGGTATTTTCCAGTGAGTCAGCTCTTCCCATCAGGTGGCCAAAGTGTTGGAGCTTCAACTTCAGCATCAGTCCTTCCAATGAATGTTTAGGGTTGATTTTCTTCGGGATTGACTAATTTGATCTCCTTGCTGTCCAAAGGACTCTCAACAGTCTACTCCAGCACCACAGTTCAAAACCATCATTTCTTTGGCACTGCAGCCTTTCTTATGGTCCAGCTCTCACATTCATACGTGACTTCTGGAAAATAAATAAATAAATATTCTTGGGGGCTAAGAAATCTGAGGCAGAGTCCTGGATTTTCTATAGTCTTTCGGTATTAGCCTCACAAATTGATGAAAGTGCTGTTGAAGGTATGTCTGGAAAATCAGAGTTGTTCCATATTGGGTCCAACTCTAACAGATGGCTCTTTTATTATTGGTTGCAGTATGTGTGATTCTCTTCAGGTTTTTGGACACAAAGAATATGGGGGATCTGGTCTCACTATGCAACCCCTTTGAGAAGAAGCCCATTTGGCCCCTTTGTTTGCTGACATTGACTTCCTCTCCCACACAATCTGAAATCATCATCACCTCCAGTAATATTACTCCACCTGCCAAAAGATAATAGCAGGTTGCTGCCAAAGGTCTCCTTCTTAAGAGTGTCTATGGCATAGGACTGAGAGAAGTGCACACCTTGTCAGTCTCTTGATAACACTGTCATTCACATCTTTCTTTGGATGCCACCACCATTGTTAGGTTGGAGCTCTGCTAAGCTCCTGTTTAGGCTCTGTAGGCAAAAATTACATGAATTCTATTCTAATACTAATGAATTTGCTATGGAGCAAGATCTCATGGTCATTGTATTTCTCCATGCATGTAAAGTTGAATACAAGTATAGGTGATATGAAGGTGGCAGATAAAATATTTCTGAGGAATCTGAGCTCTGCAGCCACAGTGGACATGCTCAAAGCTCTCTGAGCTAATCAAGGTTTGAATTTTGCTTTTTGTCATATGCCTTGTCTCCCCACAGGAGCAACGTTTTGTTTACTGCTTCTCTTTAGTATAGCGTGTACTTTTCATTATATTTCAGCTTTATATTTGGCTTGTCAGTGAAAACCACTGAGTGAATATAGTGTTCCTCCGGAATGAATCAAGTATGGCTTATCTGCTTAGTATCAAAGCCTTTCCACATTTTTTGAAAACAAAGTCTTCAAAATTATCTTAATGGCTGTATGTGTGTATGTTTATGTGAGTACACATGTGTATATTCATCAGTATATTCTGGGTGATCCATACTGAAATGCTTTTTTATTTGTTTGTTTGCCTTGTCTTAAGCAAGATCCATTAAGGGAAAAAGGAAGCTAAAATTGTGTATAAATGAAGCTATTTCTGTTTATGAGCTTATTCATTTATGTAGCAGTATGAGTGGATTGCTGACTCAGAAGCTTTCATGCTTAAACGATCTTACAGAAAGATTTACAATGTTTAATTCTAATAGTATTAGTGCTGCACACTAAAACTCACAATTTACGTAATATTACATTTTACAGAGAAAATGTTTATATATTACAAATATAAGCTATACATGTGTACATACATAAAATATAATAATTTATATATAAATAGATATGTATGTATATGTGTATACATGTGTGTGAATGCTAAGTCACTTCAGTCATTTCTGACTCTTTGAGACCCTATGGACTGTAGCCCACCAGGCTCCTTTGTCCATGGGATTCTCCAGGCAAGAATACTGGAGTGGGTTGTCATGCCCTCCTCCAGGGGCTCTTCCCAACCCAGGGATCAAACACATGTCTCTAACATCTCTTGTATTGGCAGGTGGGTTCTTTACCACTAGCGCCACCTGGGAAGTCCTGTGTATATACGTATATAAATATATATGTACAACATGTATGTTTGTACCTGTATTTTATGTATATATGTAAGAATTAAGAATTTGATGGATGTCAGGGAGAAAATCAAATACTTTCAAAATGATTTTTTATTCCTACTTTTCACATTGGCCAATGCAACAGGACAGAATATAATTCAGAAATTATATGTATATAAAATTTTATTCAGTAGGCTAACTGTATGTATTATTTACAATATATCCTTATTATCTTCAATCCAAGAATAAAGTGGAAAGAGTCCCTTCTTTTGTTCCCTTTTGCTCTAACCCTTTTCTCTTCTGTCTCCTGCTGCATTTTTTAACTTCTTTCCACAAGAATAGGTCTTATTTTTCTCAACTTCAAATTCTCCTGTTTTAACTCTCTAAATATACTGATTTCATTATCCTCAATCAATCAAAATCTCCTTCCATTCTTGCACTAAATCAGCTCTTTTTTATTCTCTCATTATAGAACTTGGTGAAGGTCTGAAGTACTTTCACTAACCTCGCTTCACTCACTGCTTTCTGGTTTCTGATGCCCTCAATTGCTTTTTCTAAGGTCATCTATAATTTTCCCTTAAAGCAACTGGGCCTAATAATCTAATAACTTATGGACTATGCTTATTATTGATGTCATTTATTTTTCCAAGCAACTAAATTAAGAAAAGAGCATGTAGAAATTAAGTTTTCCATGTACTGGTGCTATAAAGATAAAAGGTAAAATCTCAAGGAACATATAGTTCAATGAGGATGATGGACATCACCATAAAATGTAAGGTGACAGCTCATAATGGTTTATTTTCTTCATGGAGATGTGAATACTCAGTATATGCTGATCAAGAATGTGTATTTATCTAGAAACATGTAGCATTTTCTAATTTAAAAAATTTCATGATTTATCAGGATTTAATTAAAGGGTTTGTATTTGGAGAATAATATTGCTTACAAAAATCTTTGATTTCTCAGAGGTAAATCACGAATTTTCAATTCAGTAATAGTATTTAACATCAGCAAATAAAGAATATAGCACTTCTGAAAAATTAAGGAATGTGGTTTAATTCCCCAAATATCTGCGTCTACATGCTGAAGAAATGCCTTAGTCATACCTTCTAGAATTCTCTTGTAATTTGTAAAAAACTTGATTATTATTTTTATACCATTTAAATACATATATAGTCTAGGATTTTTAGTGTTTAATATATATGTGTTTATGTATAGATATAGATAAATAATAAATAGATGATAGATAAGACATAGTCTCTTCAGTAAAGTAGTACACTTTTTTAAGAAGTAAGTTGATCACCCATTTTCAAATAATTTCTTATGACCCACGTTAGATTGAACCCTGGATGTTTCAGTGTGGGAACTCATAAACACACAGAGAAAGGATAATCTAGAACGCTTAAGAAGATAGTTAAATAATGTTGTGCCTAAAAACTGAGTTCAGATGGAAACCTCCTTAAAGAACAGGATTTTCCTCAATATATACCCTTGCACAACAGGAGACAAGCCCATGAAGCACTAAGTACTGCTGGGGCTGTGCTCCCAACTAAATAATGTAGCCATAGCAGTTTCTAAGGGTTTCTCAGATGGTTCAGTGGTAAAGAATCTCCCTGCCAGTGCAGGAGATACGTGTTTGATCCCAGGATTGAGAAGGTGCCCTGGAGAGGGAACTGGCAATACTCCAGTATTCTTGCCTGGGAAATTCCACAGACAGATAAGCCTTGATGCTTTTGATCTGTGGTGCTGCAGAAGACTCTTGAGAGTTCCTTGGACAGAAATGAGATCAAACCAGTCAAACCTAAAGGAAATCAATTCAGCTCAGTTCAGTCACTCAGTCGTGTCTGACTCTTTGCAACCCCATGAACTGCAGCACGCCAAGCTTCCCTGTCCATCACCAACTCCTGGAGTTTACTCAAACTCATGTCTGTTGAGTCAATGATGCCATCTAACCATCTCATCCTCTGTCATCCCCTTCTCCTCCTGCCTTGAATCTTTCCTAGCATCAGGGTCTTTTCAAATGAGTCAGTTCTTTACAACAGGTGACCAAAGTATTGGAGTTTCAGCTTCAGCATCAGTCCTTCCAATGAATATTCAGGACTGACTTCCTTTAGGATGGACTAGTTGGATCTCCTTGCAACCCTGAATATTCTTTTCCTGATGCTGGGAAAGAATGAGGGCAGAAGAAAAGGGGGTGACAGAGGATGAGATGGTTGGATGGTATCATCAACTTAATGGACATGAGTTTGAGCAAACTCCAGGAGGTAGTGAAGGAAGGGAAGCCTGGCATGCTGCAGTCCATGGGGCTGCAAAAAGTCAGACATGACTGAATGACTGAACAACAACAAACAGTTTCTTCTTATAATTTACCAAGAATTTTGTCAGTGTTTTGGTTTCCAAAGATACAACCCAATGATTCAGCAAACAGACATTTTTTACATGTCTAGATATCCTTCTTCAGAAATGCTGAAGAAGCTGAAGTTGAACAGTTCTATGAAGACCTATAAGACCTTATAGAACTAACACCCAAAAAAGATATCCTTTTCATTATAGGGGACTGGAATGCAAAAGTAGGAAGTCAATAGATACCTGGAGTAACAGGAAAACTTGGCCTTGGAGTATAAAACAAAGCAGGTCAAAGGCTAACAGAGTTTTGCCAAAGAAACGCACTGGTCATAGCAAACACCCTCTTCCAACAAGAGGATTCTACACATGGACATCACCAGATGGTCAATACTGAAATCAGACTGATTATATTCTTTGCAGCCAAAGATGGAGAAGCTTGATACAGTCGGCAAAAACAAGACCGGTTGCAGTCTGTGGCTCAGATCATGAACTCCTTATTGCCAAATTCAGACTGAAATTGAAGAAAGTATGGAAAACCACCAGATCATTCAGGTAAGACCTAAATCAAATCCCTTACAATTATACAGTGGAAGTGAGAAATAGATTCAAAAGCTTAGAGTTGATAGACAGGATGCCTGAAGAATGATGGAAGGAGGTTCATGACATTGTACAGGAGACAGAAATCAAGACCATCCCTAAGAAAAAGGAATGCAAAAAAGCAAAATGGTTGTCTGAGGAGACCTTACAAATTGCTGAGGAAAGAAGAGAAGTTAAAGGCAAAGTAGAAAAGGAAAGATATACCCATTTGAATGCAGAGTTCCAAAGAATAGCAAGGAGAGATAAGAAAGGCTTCCTCAGAGATCAATGCAATGAAACAGAGGAAAACAGCAGAATGGGAAAGACTAGGGATCTCCTCAGAAAACTAGAGGTACCAAGGGAACATTTCTTGCAAAGATGGACACAATTAAGGACAGAAATGGTACGGACCTAACAGAAGCAAAAGATATTAAGAAGAGGTGACAGGAATACACAGAAGAAATATACAAAAAAAGATCTTCATGATCCAGATAATCACGATAGTGTGATCACTGACCTAGAGCCAGACATCCTGGAATGTGAAGTCAAGTGGGCCTTAGGAAGCATCACTACAAACAAAGCTAGTGGAGGTGATGGAATTCCAGTTGAGCTATTTCAAATCCTGAAAGTTGATGCTGTGAAAGTGCTGCACTCAATACACCAGCAAATTTGGAAAACTCAGCAGTGGCCACAGGACTAGAAAAGCTCAGTTTTCATTCCAATCCCAAAGAAAGAAAAGGCTAAAGAATGTTCACTACTGCACAATTGCACTCGTCTCACATGCTAGCAAAGTAATGCTCAAAATTCTCCAAGCCAAGTTCTAACAGTACAAGAACTATGAACTTCCAGATGTTCAAGCTGGATTTAGGAAAGACAGAGGAACCAAAGATCAAATTGCCAACATCCACTGGATCATCAAAAAAGAAAAAGAGTTCCAGAAAAACATCTATTTCTGTTTTTTGACTATGCCAAAACCTTTGACTGTGTGGATCACAACAAACTATGGAAAATTCTTCAAGAGATGGGAATACCAGACCACCTGATCTGTCTCTTGAGAAATCTGTGTGGAGGTCAGGAAGCAAGAGTTAGAATTGGACATGAAACAACAAACTGGCTCCAAATTGGGAAAGGAGTACATCAAGGCTGTATATTGTCACCCTGCTCATTTAACTTCTATGCAGAGTACATCATGCAAAATGCCAGGCTGGATGAAGCACAAGCTGGAATCAAGATTGCAGGGAGAAATATCAATAACCTCAGATATGCAGATGACACCACCCTTATAGCAGAAAGTGAAGAAGAACTAAAGTGCCTCTTGATGAAGGTGAAAGAGGAGAGTGACAGAGTTGGTTTAAAACTCAACATTCAGAAAACTAAGATCATGGCATCCAGCCCCATCACTTCGTGGCAAATAGATGGGGAAATAATGGAAACAGTAAGAGACTTTATTTTGGAGGGCTCCAAAATCACTGCAGATTGTGATTGCATTGAAATTAAATTTCACATGAAATTAAAAGACACTTGTTCCTTGGAAGAAAAGCTATGACCAACCTAGAAAACATGTTAAAAAGCAGAGACATTACTTTGCCAACAAAAGTCCATCTAGTCAAAGCTATGGTTTTTCCAGTAATCATGTACGGATATGAGAGTTGGACTATAAAGATAGCTGAGTGCTGAACAATTGATGCTTTTAAACTGTGGTGTTGGAGAAGACTCTTGAGAGTCCCTTGGACTGCCAGGAGATCCAGCCAGTCAATCCTAAAGAAATCAGTGCTGAATATTCATTGGAAAAACTGATGCTGAAGCTGAAACTCCAATACTTTGGCCACGTGATGCAAAGAAGTGACTCATTTGGAAGACCCTGATGCTGGGAAAGATTGAAGGCGGGAGGAGAAGGGGATGACAGAAGATGAGATGGTTGGATGGCATAACCAACTCGATGGACATGAATTTGAGTAAGCTCCAGGAGTTGGTGATGGACAGGGAAGCCAGGCATGCTTCAGTCCATGGGATTTCAAAGAGTTGGACATGACTGAGGGACTGAACTGAACTGAAATCCAGAACCCACAGTCTTTGAAAAAATCTGGTTTAGGAACTCTGCTTCATGTTGGGTAGTGACTAATATTATTTACTTATACCTTCCTTCTTGAAAAAAAATTATTTCATAGAGAGGAGTAGAATCAGGAACTATATTATCACACATAGTAGGTAAAAACAGTAAATAAGCATGGTTATAATTATTATGAAATCAATAGAACAGAAGGAAGCAAAATTCTGGTTTCTAAAGAATGACATGCAATGTCTAGTATTTCTTTTAGATCACAAGAGTAGTAATAGTAATTGGGGACAGTTTCAACTGTTGTTTCATATCTCCAGAGCTGCAAAACATATCTTATGAGATATGAGTCTTCTCATATCTGAGTCTTCCCAGTTTCTTGTGTTCAGATTATAAATGCCAAATAATTTACCTGGCCACGTCCTATTCCTTATAACCTGAGAATCCTTAATGTGGTATTTATGAATTATTAAGAACTAAGTGAATGCTCTACGTAATATCACACATTCAAAACAGTAAATGAAACTTAAACCATATTATTAACATTCAGCTTTTTGCTTTTTCTAGTATTTTTTCATCAGCAATGATTGTACTTTTGCCAAATAATACGAACAACATATTGTGCTATTGGGTACAGATCTGGGCTTCTTTATGTATGTTGATAATGTAAAAATGTATTACAAAGAAAATTAACCAGAAAGATTGTTATAATATATATATTTTGAAAACTTATAATTTAAATGAATGCATTTGCACTTATTCTATGTATTTATTATAAGTCTAAATAAATTAAAGAGGTAAATATATGATTTTCAATAGGTGGAATCTAAGTAATTGGAGATTAAATATTTTGGAAAAACACTTTGTATATTTAAAATTTTATGTTATCATATGAACTAATCAGCAGAAGCAAATTTACAATATGTAATTTTATTTGAGGGTAGCTTATAAGGTTCTAGTCATAAAACTTGTTCCACAGCCCACAAAGTTTATTAAGTTTATGAATATAAAAGGAAAGCCTTTCTCTGAATCATTTCTTTATATTGATGTTCCATTTGGTAGTAGAGATTGCAGTTGGTAACTTATGTTATCTAGAAGAGTGCCTTAGTCATGTTAATGTCTAATAAATATGGATTGCATTCTTTTGAATGGTTTTAAACCGTCTCCCAATTTCCCCTTATGACATGCTCCTACACCCACCATTAGTCTTTGCCAACATCCTTTAGGCGAAAAATGTATCTTTCAATTTGCTAAGGCACACACTGGTAGACTTGTGCGTTCAACACCTAATGACATCCCAGGGTTTTGAGGCTATCTGTATAGTAAGATCAGAAATTCAAATTAAAATGAAAAAATTCACTCATTTCTGAGATATAGTTGATTTCAAAGAGCCAAAATACAGATACACATTTCCTGTGTTAAAGTTTGACTAGAGCTCTAATATAAGGTATCCTACATCATTATTTTCAATTAATTGAATTTTATTATTACCCTGGATCAGGAGTGTGATCACTTTATTGCTCCTAGACAGAACTGATATTTTCAGCACATAAAATGGTGGAAACTTTCTAATTTTCAATATTCTGTGCATTTCAAAACCAATCACATCTCTGTTGTATGTGTCCTATATTAAGAAAGAGAACAAAACAAAAAATATATCAATGTGAGAAATAGTCTGACATTTTCATTATAAGCTAAAAACTTCAATCAGAAAATTAGAATACATAAACATGTAGGAAATTGAGGAAAAGATGATCAACTTGTTTTTAGGATTCTTGGAGATTTGTATTATAATATTTCTAAATTCTAGGTCCTAGAAATACAGTCTAGTTTGTATGGTTATGCTATTATGATGGTCCTTGACTACTTATCTCTTTGTAGTTCCCTTTTTCTAACTCATGCGGTTGATGGCTCTTCATTTGTTCAAAATAATGTTTCCATATTAAAAAGATTTTTCTGGGGAAAATTACTTCCATTTCAATACAATTCAACAGCAATGCCCTAACAAAAATAGAAGTAATACCCACAGTACATTCTCACAGCTGAGAGTTATATGTTCCCAGCTATTCTGTTGGGAATTTAGCCAATTGTTATGGGTAAGTTAAAATTTGAAATAAAAAGGAAAAATATTATTTAGATTATGAACCATTTATTATTTTATATTAAAATCATATTTATTGAAAAACTGGCAAAAAAATCCTTTAGGACAATCAGTATACTTCTTCTGATAATTTATCAGCTCTCAAGTGTGTAAATTTCTCTCCAATGACAAAATCCTGGGCTTTCTATCATGACTAATCAAAGCTTGCACTTCTCTTTCGTGAAACTGTATGTTCAGTGTCGTTTTACGAGAAAAATAAAAATTCCCCATAGATGCAAGGTTCAGTTCAGTTCAGTCGCTCAGTCATGTCTGACTCTTTGTGACCCCATGAACCACAGCACGCCAGGCCTCCCTGTCCATCACCAACTCCTGGAGTCCACCCAAACCCATGTCCACTGAGGTGGTAATGCCATCCAACCATCTTATCCTCTGTTGTCCCCTTCTCCTCTTGCTCTCATCTTTCCCAGCATCAGGGTCTTTTCAAATGAGTCAGCTCTTCCCATCAGCTGGCCAAAGTACTGGAATTTCAGCTTCAGCATCAGTCCTTCCAATGAACACCCAGGACTGATCTTCTTTAGGATGGATTGGTTGGATTTCTTTGCAGTACAAGGGACTCTCAAGAGTCTTCTCCAACACCACAGTTCAAAAGCATCTATTCTTCAGTGCTCAGCTTTCTTCACAGTCCAACTCTCACATCCATACATGACCACTGGAGAAACCATAGACTTGACTAGACGGACCTTTGTTGGCAAAGTAATGTCTCTGCTTTTTAATATGCTGTCTAGGTTGGTCACAACTTGCCTTCCAAGGAGTAAGTGTCTTTTAATTTCATGGCTGCAATCACTATCTGCAGTGACTTTGGAGCCCCCCAAAATACAGTCAGCCACTGTTTCCACTGTTTCCCGTCTATTTGCCATGAAGTGATGGGATGCCATGATCTTAGTTTTCTGAATGTTGAGTTTTAAGCCAACTTTTTCACTCTCCACTTTCACTTTCATCAAGAGGCTTTTTAGTTCCTCTTCACTTTCTGCCATAAGGGTGGTGTCATCTGCATATCTGAGGTTATTGATATTTCTCCTGGCAATCTTGATTCCAGCTTGTGCTTTCTCCAGCCCAGAATTTCTCATGATGTACTCTGCATATAAGTTAAATATGCAGGGTAACAATATACAGCCTTGACATACTCCTTTTCCTATTTGGAACCAGTCTGTTGTTCCATGTCCAGTTCTAACTGTTGTTTCCTGACCTGCATACCGGTTTCTCAAGAGGCAGGTCAGGTGGTCTGGTATTCCCATTTCTTTCAGAATTTTCCACGGTTATTGTGATCCACAAAGTCAAAGGCTTTGGCATAGTCAATAAAGCAGAAATAGATGTTTTTCTGGAACTCTCTTGCTTTTTCCATGATCCAGCAGATGTTGGCAATTTGATCTTTGGTTCCTCTGCCTTTTCTAAAACCAGCTTGAAAATCTGGAATTTCATGGTTCATGCATTGCTGAAGCCTGCCGTGGAGTATTTTAAGCATCACTTTACTAGCGTCTGCTGCTGCTGCTGCTGCTAAGTCGCTTCAGTTGTGTCTGACTCTGTGCGACCCCATAGACGGCAGCCTACCAGGCTCCCCTGTCCCTGGGATTCTCCAGGCAAGAACACTGGAGTGGGTTGCCATTTCCTTCTCCAGTGCATGAAAGTGAAAAGTGAAAGTGAAGTCGCTCAGTTGTGTCTGACTCCTAGCGACCTCATGGGCTGCGGCCTACCAGGCTTCTCCGCCTATGGGACTTTCCAGGCAAGAGTACTGCAGTGGGCTGCCATTGCCTTCTCTGACTAGCATGTGAGATGAGTGCAATTGTGCAGTAGTTTGTACATTCTTTGGCATTGCCTTTCTTTGGGATTGGAATGAAAACTGAGCTTTTCTAGTCCTGTGGCCACTGCTGAGTTTTCCAAATTTGCTGGCATATTGAGTGCAGCACTTTCACAGCATCATCTTTCAGGATTTGAAATAGCTCAACTACAATTCTATCACCTCCACTAGCTTTGTTCATAGTGATGCTGTCTAAGGCCCACTTGACTTCACATTCCAGGATGTCTGGCTCTAGGTCAGTGATCACACGATTGTGATTATCTGTGTCGTGAAGATCTTTTTTGTACAGTTCTTCTGTGTATTCTTGCCACCTCTTCTTAATATCTTCTGCTTCTGTTAGGTCCCTATCATTTCTGTCTTTTACTGAGCCCATCTTTGCATGAAATGTTCCCTTGGTATTTCTAACTTTCTTGAGATCTCTAGTCTTTCCCATTCTATTGTTTTCCTCTATTTCTTTGCATTGATGGCTGAGGAAGGCTTCTTTATCTCTCTTTGCTATTCTTTGGAACTCTGCATTCAAATGAGTATATCTTTCCTTTTTCCTTTGCTTTTCGCTTGAATGATATTTATTGTGTAGAAGCAAAGAAGTCCAGGGAAAAACAAATGTACATAATAGAGACCCAAAGGGTGGTTGGCATGTTTGAAATGATGTAAGACGTCCTGAAGTAAGAGAGATAATGTCACTAATTCAGATTATGCTTTTCTTAAGTTAATCAGCTTAATAGATCAAAAATTTTAAATGGCATTCTCTTTTGCCTGATGAGAAGATATTTATTATATTGAAAATCATTAAAAATGTAGAACAATAGAATCAAAGTTTTATACAAGTAGATACTAAATATTATTCCTGTGATTTGCAAAAGTTACTGAGATTTCTGAGCCCTTGTTTATTCATCTTTAAAGCAGAGGTGTAATACTTACTTCACTGGCTTTTTGTTAGGACTATTAGAATAACATATGTGTTATGCTTATCCCCATGTTTAACATCTAGTAGGCCCTTTGAAAATCTTGTTTCTATTTCCTTTTTCTTCCTATATTTGTGTAACACCTTGGGGAAAAATTTCAGTTTGCACCTTTCAATCAGTTGATTGAAACATGTTTCCACATGTGATTTTGTCTGGAGTGTTACTTGATTCTAACCATTAACTCTGTTAGGAAAATCATCATTTCCCTTCCTGTTTGTTAATAGTAGAACATGCAATTTCTTTCATCAGTTTTTCAGTCACATTTTTATATTTCAAAATGATAATTCTGCACTTGAGATTTGAATTAAACACCTTAAGAGTTCTTATGCAACCGATTTTAAAATGAAAAGTATGACATTAAAACTCTTTTAAGAAATTGCTACATACAAAATCCTTGGCAGATAAATATACCAGAAAGCACTTCTGACTTGCCAGCTTCAAAAAGTCATAAAAATATCTTTGAAGTGAAAATGAGGAGGGTATGCAGCAAAGGAAATAGACAAAGACAGGAAAACTGGAGAAATAGGAAAGAGAAAAATAGGTTAATAATATATTTAAAAATTATATTTTGCAATTATGTTTTTAAAAATCTGAAGGTATAATTTATATATCTGAAAATGGGGTGGAAATTAAATTTTAGAGCTAGATACAGCATATAGCTCAATTAGAAGAAAATTAATTGCAAGATTTAAATTGATGACATTAAATGGAAACAAAGGTTAGTATGATACTTTACAAACATTTTCCCTAAGACTGTGGTCTGAGTCTTAAGGAACAAAATTAGTCATATGAGTATACATTCATACTTAAGCTACAAAGGCCCATTTAGAGTTTTTAATAGAAAAAAGCATAAAATAGTGACCATTCTAAATTTTTTACTGCTCATTAAACTATAAGTGAAGATGCAAATTGCTTTTTTATATAGTACAAATGCTATTTGTTGTTGTTTGCTTGCTATGTTGTGTCTGACTCTTGCGACCCCATGGACTGTGTCCTCCAGGCTCCTCTGTCTATAAGATTTCCCAGGCAAGAATACTGGAGTGGGTTGCCATTTCCTTCTCCAGGGGATCTTCCTGACCCAGGGATCGAACCTGCACCTTCTACCTTGGCAGGAGGGTTATTTAGCACTGAGCCATCTGGTTAGCCCAGAAATGCTATTACTCATAGCAAAATAACCATTGAACCTTAAGAAAGACATATTAAGTTGAAATTTTGTCTCCTGTTGCCCACTGTATGCTTTCAACGCTGCCTGACATTAGAATTACCTGAAACACATGGAAAAATGTAAATGTTTGCAATGAGCCTTGAGTTCCTAGATTAATATGCACAGATCCCAGGTGAGTCTGAGTTTGAAGTATCTCTTGAGTTAGAAGGCTACAAAAGTAATCCTGCCTTCCTTCACATTGTACAACAGGGATTTCAATAAAAAGGATGTATCAGCCTCAGAGCTCATAAACCCTGAATCTGTCTCTGAGTGAAAAGCACTCACTGAATAAAGTATCTCATTTATGAGATGTTATATTGCTGCCTATTTGTAAGAAAGGATACATCAATCTGAGAACAAATTCATGCTCAGCAGCTTAACACCAGTGATCCTACATCAAATACAGCATGAGTGCAGTAGACCCAACTACCCACGGACCCCCTGATATTTCTAAGGTTTGTAACCAGCAGAGCTCTCTCTCCTCAGATTATAGAACTTTGATGTTGTCAGAATCTCCTAAGCGCATGACTTTGTGGATAAATAGTGCACTCAATGCAAATAAAAAGAAAACAAGTGAGGTTTTTGAGGGAAAGCAATTGTTTCACAGAGACTTATTTTCTCTCAGAAGAAGCAAAACACACTTATAATGGAATAGCATAGGGTCTTTATATTGCTTATCTTATAATAACAAAATAAAATCAGTAACCAATTAGGAAAGAATAACTTGTGCCATGTTCTTCATTCCATTTTAACTATTGAAATATAGAACAGAAGATAGCAGTCCATGGTATCAGAATTTCCATCAATTGTTGCCTCTTAACTACATGTTTCGGAGAAGGCAATGGCACCCCACTCCAGTACTCTTGCCTGGAAAATCCCGTGGATGGAGGAGCCTGGTAGGCTGCAGTCCATGGGGTTGCTAAGAGTCAGACACGACTGAGCGACTTCACTTTCACTTTTCACTTTCATGCATTGGAGAAGGAAATGGCAACCCACTCCAGTGTTCTTGCCTGGAGAATCCCAGGGACGGGGGAGCCTGGTGGGCTGCCATCTATGGGGTCACATAGAGTCGGACACGACTGAACTGACTTAGCAGCAACTACATGTTTATAGAATATAAGTAAAAAAGTAATTTTGAGTTCTGCTAAACAGTTCCATTTTTATTTATTCTACAACATAAACCTTCTGTTCAACATTGGATATTTTCTAGTAAACATTGAATAGTTAAGAGAGTGACTTGGTTCTTTCAGCAGATCAGGAAATGGGAATTCTAGGGTGAAGAGAAGAGGAGGATGGGTAAATTGGGCCATTTATGTGGGTTATGACCAACCTAGATAGCATATTCAAAAGCAGAGACATTACTTTACCAGCAAAGGTTCGTCTAGTCAAGGCTATGGTTTTTCCTGTGGTCATGTATGGATGTGAGAGTTGGACTGTGAAGAAAACTGAGCGCCAGAGAATTGATGCTTTTGAACTGTGGTGTTGGAGAAGACTCTTGAGAGTCCCTTGGACTGCAAGGAGATCTAACCAGTCCATTCTGAAGGAGATCAGCCCTGGGATTTCTTTGGAGGGAATGATGCTAAAGCTGAAACTCCAGTACTTTGGCCACCTCATGCGAAGAGTTGACTCATTGGAAAAGAGTCTGATGCTAGGAGGGATTGGGGGCAGGAGGAGAAGGGGACGACAGAGGATGAGATGGCTGGATGGCACCACTGACTTGATGGATGTGAGTCTGGGTGAACTCTGGGAGTTGGTGATGGACAGGGAGGCCTGACGTGCTGCGATTCATGGGATCGCAAAGAGTCGGACACGACTGAGTGACTGATCTGATCTGATGTGGGTAAGCCCATGGCAGAGCTCACACTGGACCAGGCAGAAAATAAACACACTTAGACTTCCTCCCAAGAGACAACCCAGGTGCTGTGTTAGTCATTAGCTACTTAAGATAATCAGTATGTTTCCTGTGCATTAATGTTTCATGAAGGGCCATAGCAACAGAAGAATATAGAGTGCTTGATTTCTTTACTCCATAAGAAATCTCTTGTTGTTGTTCAGCCTGTAGGTTATGTTTGACTTTGTTGTGATCCCATGGACTGTAGACCGCCAGATTCCTCTGTCCGTGGAATTCTCCAGGAAAGAATGCTGAAGTGAGTTGCCATTTCCTACTCCAGGGGATCTTCCTGACCCAGGGATTGAACCTAATGTTTTATGTCTCTTCCATTGGCAGAAGGATTCTTTACCACTGTGCCACATGGGAAGCCCAAAAATACTCTTATGACTGGACTGTTAACTAGCATCAAAGCACAGAATGTCCTAAACTGCCAGCAAAATCCCCAGTCTGAATCATCCATTATATACATGATTCAATCCAGCACAATTTGCTGTAAAGCACGTCCAATTTCTTGTTAACCTCTTATAGAGCAATGGAGGCCAAGGACATCTTTTCCCACTCTCAAGATCCAGATATTCTTATCCATACAATGTATAAGTGAACAAGTGAGTGACTGAATGTGTGTGTGTGTGTGTGTGTGTAAAGACAAGTCTGAAAACACAGGCTTAAGACAAAACTCATTTGGCTTATGTATTTGAGAAGGCCCCGGAAGACTCATACTTGTCTGTCCCATTGTCTGAACATTGGGACAATGGCAATTTTTAGGATAGTTAGAGTATTCTATTAGATAATTTACTTTTTATAAACATTCTATATTGTATTACCTGGAATTTCTCCAATTTTAAGCTAAGGACAAGAATTGTTTTCATAAAGTGGCAAAAAATACCCAGTGATTAAAACTGACAGCTTGATAGATGAGATGCTGCCCAAGTTCAGGACTCATTACTCCCTGTTATTTGGCTTCTCCTGTGATCAAGACCTTCTGATTGCAGAGAATTTGGACAGAAAATATTAATTGTATCTAGAATGAACCAAATTTAGCTCTTTCAAATACTTTAAAATGTACCTTTCAGATTTTATTCATCTGTGGTAAAATCTGTAGACTTCAGAATTTTTTAAACTGTCAGAAACTATAGCTCTCTAGTTTGTTGTTGCTTTTCTGTCACTCAGTCATGTTCAACTCTTTGCAACCCCATGGACTGCAGCATGCCAGACTTCCCTGCCTTTTAACATCTCCTGGAGTTTGTTCAAACTCATGTCCATTGAGTCGGTTATGCCACCCATCCATCTCGTCCTCTTTCATCCCCTTCTCTTCCTATCCTCAACCTTTTCCAGCATCAGAGTCTTTTCCAATGAGCTTGCTTTTTGCATCAGATGGCCAAAGTATTGCAACTTCAGCTTCAGCATCAGTCCTTCCAATGAATATTCAGGGTTGATTTCTTTTAGGATTGACAGGTTTGATCTTGCAGTCTGAGGGACTCTCAAGACTCTCAAGAGTCTTCTCCAACACCACAGTTTGAAAGCAACAATTCTTTAGTTACTACATTCTTTTTTATATTTCCTTTAACTTTTGATGTTTCAGAGTCTTACACATTAAGAAGAAAACATAAACTTACAGCTTCACTTCCATAAGTAAGACAATCTTATCATATTGATCTTCTTCTCTATTATTCCCTTATTATTAAGATTATTCCCTTATTATTATTATTATCTATTTCTTTAAAAGCTTCAAGCATTGACAAATATTTGACATTAATTGTAATATCAAAATTTTATTTTATTTTGTTGTGGGATTAGATTAATAAAGATAGGCTAGATTGTGCTGTGCAAACAACCTCTGATTCCAGTGATTTATGACAATAAATCTTTATTTCTCCATCATGCTAGATCCACCACATTGGTCAGCAAAGGCTTTTTTCCAAAGGCATCTCCAAGACACGGGCTGAAAGAAGCTTTCATCATCTTTAGCCATGCCATCTGGAACATGTGGTCACACCAGTTGTCATCACAAGGATAAAAGGAATTGACATCATTCAAAAGCTTTCCACTATTCCAATCTGGAAGTGAACACATAATTTCTGCTCACATGTGGATGGGGCAGAATAGTCACAGGGCACTGGGAGGAGGTGAGAAATATAGAGAAACACTTTTTGTATTTGGTGAGCAGGACTAATTTTTGCCACAGGAAGTTTGGCTCAGTGGTAGAGAATCCACCTGCCAATGCAAGAGACATGGGTTCGATCCCTGAGTAGGGAAGATCCCCATAAGATGGAAATGGCAACCCACTCCAGATTCTTGCCTGGAAAACCCTATAGACAGAGAAGACTGGTGGGCTACAATCCATGGGGTCACAAAAGAGCTGGACACAACTTAGTGACTGAACAACAATTTTCTAATGTAAGTGAATGAATATATGATCTTTCAGTTCAGTTCAGTCACTCAGTCATGTCCAACTCTTTGTGACCCCATGAATCGAAGCACGCCAGGCCTCCCTGTCCATCACCAACTCCTGGAGTTCACTCAGACTCACGTCCATTGAGTCAGTGATGCCATCCAGCCATCTCATCCTCTGTCGTCCCCTTCTCCTCCTGCCCCCAATCCCTCACAGCATCAGACTCTTTTCCAATGAGTCAACTCTTCGCATGAGGTGGTCAAAGTACTGGAGTTTCAGCTTTAGCATCATTCCTTCCAAAGAAATCCCAGGGCTGATCTCCTTCAGAATGGACTGGTTGGATCTCCTTGCAGTCTAAGGGACTCTCAAGAGTCTTCTCTAACATCACAGTTCAAAAGCATCAATTCTTCAGCACTCAGTTTTATTCACAGTCCAACTCTCACATCCATACATGACCACTGGAAAAACCATAGCCTTGACTAGATGGACCTTTGTTGGCAAAGTAATGTCTCTGTTTTTCTATATGCTATCTAGGTTGATCATAACTTTTCTTCCAAGGAACACTGTCTTTTAATTTCATGGCTACAGTCATCATCTGCAGTGATTTTGGAGCCCCCAAAAATAAAGTCACCCACTGTTTCCACTGTTCCCCCATCTATTTCCCATAAAGTGATGGGACCAGATGCCATGATCTTCGTTTTCTGAATGTTGAGCTTTAAGCCAACTTTTTCACTCTCCACTTTCACCTTCATCAAGAGGCTTTTTAGTTCTTCTTCACTTTCTGCCATAAGGGTGGTGTCATCTGCATATCTGAGGTTATTGATATTTCTCCCGGCAATCTTGATTCCAGCTTGTGTTTCTTCCAGTCCAGCATTTCTCATGATGTACTCTGCATAAAATTTAAATAAACAGGGTGTACTCTGCATATAAGTTAAATAAGCAGGGTGACAATATACAGCCTTGGCATACTGCTTTTCCTATTTGGAAACAGTCTGTTGTTCCACGTCCAGTTCTAACTGTTGCTTCCTGACCTGCATTAGGTTTCTCAAGAGGCAGGTCAGGTGGTCTGGTATTCCCATCTCTTTCAGAATTTTCCACAGTTTATTGTAATCCACACAGTCAAAGGCTTTGGCATAGTCAATAAAGCAGAAATAGATGTTTTTCTGGAGCCTTAGTGCTCAAGAATATGCAGTTGTTGGTGTAAAATTAAGTCAAAATTTACAATGTAACATCTAGCCTTCCTATCTATGTGGAAACACAAAACAAAGTACCACCAGGAAGCACTCCCCACCTCTTGTGAAGAACACATTTTTGGCTGTCTCCTGAAGTAAGGTCAAGTATTTCATGGTAATATAAGGATTTGGAGAGGTGTGGGGGAGAAGGTTAGTTTTCTATTGATGTATAGCAACTTTCTGCAAGTTTAATGGCTTAAAACAACATACATTTATTATTTAGTAGGTTTCCGTGGGTCAGGAATCTGAGTTCCTTTAGCTGTTTCTCTGCTTCAGGGTCTACCTGAATTCAGTCCAGGTGTTAACCAGGGCTGCATTCTCATCTGGCCACTATTGAAAAACATCTACCTCCAGCCTTCTTCAGACGGTTGGCAGAATTCATCTCTTTGCAGCTGTAGGAATAAGATTCCCCTTTTTCCTGTCTGTTTTCCAGGAGCTGCTCTCAATTCTCTCTACAGGTCCTCAGAACACAGCAGCTTACTTTGTAGTGAAATCCTTTCCAGGATTCTGAAATGCACCCTCTGTGTTACCATGTGCAAGTGAAATTTTGAATAATCAGAAGAGTTCATTCTTTTTTTTTTTAAATTAATTTATTTATTTTAATTTGAGGCTGATTACTTTACAATATTATAGTGGTTTTTGCCATACATTGACATGACTTAACCATGGTGTACATGTGTTCCCCATCCTGAACCCTCCTCCCGCCTCCTTCCCCATCCCATCCCTCAGGGTCATCCCAGTGCACCAACCCTGAGCACCCTGTCTCATGCATCAAAACTTTGAGGACTTTAAAATAATTAAAAATCAGAAAAAAATACTCAGAGAAAGAATTTTTAAGTGGCATAAAAAGGGGGAATTAATATTAGAATCTTTCTGCCAAACTACTGGGCTATCATAGCTTGGTTATAATACTACCTAAGGCTGTAGAGTAACACAAAACTTTTCAAAATTGCCTCTAATCCATTGCCTTGCAGAACTGGAATGGTTTAATTTTCAGATAAAGGAAGAAAACTTCTCTGGTGGCTTACATCTGTAGCATGACTTTATTTTTGCTTCTGTGTTTGTTTTAATGTTTTTAACATTCACATTGAAAAAATTTCTGACTCACAAATAAGCTGTAAAAATAGTACAAAGAATTTCTGTATAAACTCTGTTAAGATTACTCAAATATTAATATCTCATATAATCATAGTATAATTATCAGAATGAGGAAATTAGTATTTGTACAATAATATTAGCTGATCTAGATACTTCATTTAAAGTTTTCTAATAGTCCCACTAATTTGCTATTTCTGATCTAAAATTTAATCTAGGTCAACCATTATATTCATGTGTTTTATCTCATTTGTCTCTTTTAATCTGAAACAATTCCTCAGTTTTTCCTTGACTTTCCTGATATGTCTTTCATACACATATATGAAGAATACTAGCCAGTTTTTTAAAATAGAATGTCCCTCAATATGAATTTATCTTCCATTTCATCATTATAAAATTCACATTTTTCATTTTTGTCCAGATCCCAAAGAAGTGACGTGTGTTTCTTGGTGCATTATATCAAGAGAACATAATGTTTGTTTGTTTTATTACTGGTGATGTTAACTATGATTGCTTAGGGTTGTATATTAATTTGTAAGAGCTGCTGTGACAAAATACAAAATCAACTACACCCCAGTATAAAATAAAAAATTTTTTAAATGGATGGGACTTGAACTGGGGTCATTATAGCTAGGAAGCAGCTATACAAGCAGAAAGGAGTAAAGAAACATAAGCATATTAAAATTAATAAAATTATTAATAATATTGGCCGAGTCCCTTCTATTTTAACATTTTCCCTATAATGCATAATTTCAAGTTATAACTAATTCTATGAGACAAAAGTAAGTAGTTGACACTAATGATCAGACCAGAAAGTAAGATAAATAATTTTTAAAATTAAGAACATGATTTTGTTTAAGTAGTGGAATTTTTATTGAATTAATAAATTTCATCAGATTTTTGAAAATACACCTGATTGAAATTTAACTAGAGTGACTCCTTTTCCTATGTATTTTTCCCTTATCCTGCTACATTTCCCACTATTTATATACATTTTTGCTAAAATAAATATTAGTATTCTTCTGCATAACTCTCACTACTAGTATTAGCACAACTATAAGAAATAAGTTAGCATGTTATAGAGTACTGAAAACATTTACATGATCTGTGGATATAACCATAAGGAATTATTCACAGTATGTTGGTAGATAACAAGCCTTATTCTTAGTAATCACTCATTTTTATTCCAGCTGGACTCACAGATTTTTGTGCTTTTTAAACCAATTATTGGTATTTATAAAGGGGAGCAATGTCCCTTTCATTTCCATTTTTGCAATATTCAAAAGAATATTATGACCAATTACCAGTTTCAGGTCAACTGCCTGGCAAATGTTGCATTGTTAAGAGTGGAATAGAAACATCAAGTCTCAAGGCATGGTGCCACAATCTTCAGATCACTCAACACTCTGAGCATATTAAATCTTAATTTTTCCCAGCTTTTCATGTGGGACATTTGCTTTCTGTTTATTTTGCTGTCTGAAATGTTTTCTGGGCATTTTGCCCAGTTGGTTTTATTTTTACATATTTATTTGTATTAAGTATCAGATTTAATTATGGAGATAGATATTTGAGGTTACGATTTTTACATTTGTAATCTCTATCAGTGGTATAATTAAAAATCTCTGAAAAAGTGAAATATAAATCATATGCTTTGCCCTTCACCAGAGTATTATTTTCAAATGTCAAACCACTGTAAAGTCAGAGAAACAATATGTTGAAATAATCAACTGCTGAATTTAGATAAGAATAAGATTTAAAATTTTTAAATGTCATAGTAAAATTTTATTTACGTAATAAAGTTACATGGAAACTACTGATAGCTTTAGTCATATTAATATATTTGTTGATATATTATTCACTTTTATGTATTTTATTAATGCAAGTCTAAATTTCTGTAATTGAGACTGGCCTCCTAATTTTCTTCCATATTTTCAAGAACGAAGAATTCACATAAGGTTTTTTTATTTTTCTTGGTTTTGGTCTTCCAGAAAGAGGACCAGGAGACACAGATTAGAGTGAAAGTACTCTTTTTTAGAAAGTATATGAACACTGGTGGCCTTTAGGAGAGCTCACACAAATGAGTACTCCCCAGCACTACCACCACCAGTGTCTTTGTCCCCACATAAGCCACAGCTGTCTCCTGCCTCTCCAGGAGACCCTCCAAGACAAGATGGTAGGTCTGGTCTAAGCTTTTATGAAGTCACTGCTTTTTGCCTGGGTTGCAGTATGCATGAGGAAAAAATGTTTGCCTTCTAAGAGTGGAGTTTCTGCTTCTCCCAGTCCCGTGAATTTCCTGTGATCAAGTCCCACTGGCCTTCAAAGCCAAACACCCTGGGGGCTTCTCCTCCTGTTGCCAGACCCCCAGGCTGAGGAGCTGCACCTAGGGCTCAGAACTCTCATTCCTGTGGGAAAAACTCTGTGATATAATTATTTTCCAGTTTGTGGGTTGCCCACCTGGGGGGTATGGGATTTTAATTTATTGCAATTATACCCCTCCTACCATCTCACTGTGGCTTCTTCTTTGTGTTTGAATGCATAATATCTTTCCTGGGAAGGTTCTAGTGTTTTTCTGTTGATGATTCTTCAGCAGTTGGGCTCCCCTGGTGGCTCAGTCATAAAGAATCCACCAGTCAATGCAGGAGACACAAGAGATGGTTCCAAATTGGTAAAGGAATACGTCAAGGGTGTATATCATCACCCTGCTTATTTAACTTATATGCGGAGTACATCATGAGAAATGCTGGGCTGGATGAAGCACACGTTGGAATCAAGATTGCCAGGAGAAATATCAGTAACCTCAGATATGCAGCTGACACCACCCTTATGGCAGAAAGTGAAGAACTAAAGAACATCTTGATGAAGGTGAAAGAGGAGAGTGACAAAGTTGGCTTAAAACTCAACATTCAGAAAACTAAGGTCATGGCATCTGGTCCCATCACTTCATGGAAAATAGATGGGGAAACAATGCAAACAGTGAGAGATTTTATTATTTTGGGCTCCAAAATCACTGCAGATGGTGACTGCAGCCATGAAATGAAAAGATGCTTGATCCTTGCAAGAAAAGTGATGACCAACCCGACAGCATATTTAAAAGCAGAGTCATTACTTAGTCAACAAAGGTCTGTCTAGTCAAAGCTGTGGTTTTTCCAGTGGTCATGTATGGATGTGAGAGTTGGACTATAAAGAAAGCTGAGTGCCAAAGAATTGATGCTTTTGAACAGTGGTGTTGGAGAAGACTCTTGAGAGTCCCTTGGACTTCAAGGAGTTCCAACCAGTTCATCCTAAAGGAAATCAGTCCTGAATATTCATTGGAAGGACTGATGCTGATGCTGAAACTCCAATACTTTGGTCACCTGATGCGAAGAATTGACTCATTTGTAAAGGCCTTGATGCTCAGAAAGATTGAAAGCAGGAGGAGAAGGGGAAGACAGAGGATGAGATGGTTGGATGGCATCACCGACTCAAAGGACATGAGTTTGAGTAAGTTCCCAGAGTTGGTGATAGACAGGGAAGCCTGGTGTGCTGCAGTCTATGGGAGTCACAAAGAGTCGGACTTGACTGAGAGACTGAGACTGACTGACTGACGGACCAACTGCTGGTGGTTGTTATATCCTGTCTTTCAGTATGTTAATTCAAGACAGCTTCTCTAATTAGTGAGTTTATATGTAGATTATATACTTAAGCCAGAAATTAAAAATTACTACTGTCAACTACTGTCCTAGTGTGAATATTAATATAATGAGACACCAGTTCCTAAGAGCACCAGGAATAGGTTTTTGGATAACAGGGTAGCCCCTGATGTCACAGAGGACTTCCAGAGGGCATCCCTGGTCTAGGCATGATTACTTGGGCAGCTGTTGTCTTTGTTCTTCAGCAGGTGCTCTTCTGTATCCTGAGTAAATGTTATAGGAAAATCTATCCAAAAACAACAAACACAGTAGATCAAATAATGCAGGAAAGCATGGGTCCAGGTGGCTGAATGGCTGTTGATTAGCACATAGAATGTTCTCATCTCTAAATGATGATAATACGGTACTATGAGTAATCCATGCAGATATTAATGTATTTTTGATGAAATATCCATGCTGCTGTAGCTACTGATGGAAATTGCCTTGTTCTTAACAGCTCAGCAATTTAAAGCTGAATGGCTATAGTTCAGCAATAGTTCAATAAAGGGCTTCAAAATGTCCCATCACAGCATTCAGGTTTCTAAGCAACTATTTCTATAACCATGTTCCACTAACCTATGATTATATAAATTAGCACCCTTCACATATGAGGTTGAATCACAGCCTTTGGGGAAATTTGAAATTTATCAAAAACTTTGCATACTGATTATTTTGGTACTTCATTAGTTTTATCCATTTGAATTTAAGACATTAAAAACTGAGGTGCATAACATGGAGGGGAAAACACATGAGTTTCGATGAAAAATACTAGTGAAAGTGTGAGAAGTGAGACAACTGGCTGTGTGACATTGAAAGATGTTTTGACTCCACCTACAGATGCTTCCCTGATGGCTCAGACAGTAAAGAATCTGCTGGCAATGTGGGAGACCTGGGTTTGATCCCTGGGTCAGGAAGATCCCTTGGAGAAGGGAATGGCAACCCACTCCAGTATTCTTGCCTAGAGAATTCCATGGACAGAAGAGCCTGGTGGGCTAGAGTCCATGGCATTGCAAAGAGTTGGACACTGCTGAGCAATTTTCACTTCACTTCACAGATGCACTGAGTCTGGGCAGGAGGCAGTGTTTCACCAAATCTTCCTGACACGTGCAGATAGGGCTGTAATAGTGCAGAAATGTGAATTACTTCCTCAGGTCACCGACCTTCATGTTCTCTCAGAAAGAAAAGTTTGGAAGAGAACACTCTGAAGTTGATCTAGAAGAGCTGACAATGAAATGAGGGAAGAAAAAAGTTAACTATAAGACCAACTGGAAATTTTGCACTTTGCAATAATTATTAATACTATTTCTCAAAGGGGATCAGTCATGAGTCAATACGGTTCAGTTGAACCCCAACCCAGTATAAGAAACTTGTTAAAGAAAAATTGCCAAAGAGGAAGAGGAAGAAAGTCATGGGTCCAGATGGATGAAAGATTCTTGATTAACACATAAAATGCTTTCATCTCTAAATATGCAGTACTGTGAATAATCTAGGCAGGTATTAGTATATTCTCAATGATCTTCCCGTGCTTCTATTGCCACTGCTAGAAATGGCCTTGTCCTGAACCACTCAGCAACTAGAGCTCAGTGACTATGGTTCAGCAGTAATTCAATAAAATGCTCAGGGCTTTTGAATAACGTTCCCTAATAATCTCAGTTTACACATAAGAGAAACTGTCAAGTAACAAAGTCAAAGAGCAAAGTTACCTGGCACTCTGTTCTTTCAGAGGAATAAGAATATCAGAGAGAAGAATGCAGAGAGAAATTCTAGAATATTTGGGTAATGAAGTTCAGTTCAGTTCAGTCGCTCAGTTGTGTCCAATTCTTTGCAACCCCGTGGACTGCAGCACGCCAGCTTTTCCCTGTCCATCACCAACTCCTGGAGCTTGCTCAAACTCGTGTCCATCGAGTTGGTGATGCCATTCTACCACCTCATCCTCTCTTGTCCCCTTCTCCTCCTGCCTTCAATCTTTCCCAGCATCAGGGTCTTTTCAAATGAATCAGTTCTTCACATCAGGTGGCCAAAGTATTGGGGTTTCAGCATCAGCATCTGTCCTTCCAATGAATATTCAGGACTGATTTCCTTTAGGATGGACTGGGTGGATCTCCTTGCAGTCCAAGGAACTCTCAAGAGTCTCCTTCAACACCACAATTCAAAAGCATCAATTCTTAGGTGCTCAGCTTTCTTTTTCTGAGTGCTGAGCTGAGCTAAGCTGGGTAATGAAACCATACCTAAAATAATCTAGTAATGTATTACTAACTTTTTTCAAAGAGATTGTGTATGGTGTTTTCTATATAGAGAACAAATTTGATACAACAAACTTTAACCCAGTGTCACATAAGACTGGTAGAAATAAATGGTTTAGAAATTTGTCCTTACCCAGCTTCTATAATCACTGAGAATCAATGACTGGTAGGATGGAGAAAGGACTTCCTTGATGGTTCAGTGGTAAAGAGTCTATCTGTCAACGCAGGAGACTTGGGTTTGATCCTTGGGTCAAAAGATCCTGTGGAGGAGGAAATGGCAACCCACTCCAGTATGCTTGCCTGGGAAATCCCATGGACAGAGGGGCCTGGCAGGCTGTGGACCATGGGGTTGCAAAGAGTCGGACATGATTTAGTGACTAAACAGCAACAATAACAACAGAATGGAGAAACAATATAATGTTGAAAATCAAAGGACCATTCCATGGAATTTTGATGTATTCAGTACTACAGTGTTTATATACTTAGAACTTACTCACTTTAGAAACAATTTTGAAATTTCTTTTTAACTTTTTGAATATAACAAGAATTTCTCACTTTATTTATCTCTCTCTCTCTCTTTAGTCGCTAAGTCATGCCTGACTCTTGCGACCCCATGGACTGTAGCCTGCCAGGCTCCTCTGTCCATGGGATTCTCCAGGCACGAATACCAGAGTGGGTTGCCATTTCCTTCTCCAGGGGATCTTCCCGACCCAGGAATCAAACCCGGGTCTCCTGCATTGCAGGCAGATTCTTTACCAACTGAGCTATGAGGGAAGCCCATGTTATTTATAAAAACCCACCTCATGCGAAGAGTTGACTCATTGGAAAAGACTCTAATGCTGGGAGGGATTGGGGGCAGGAGGAGAAGGGGACGACAGAGGATGAGATGGCTGGATGGCATCACTGACTCGATGGACGTGAGTCAGTGAACTCCAGGAGTTGGTGATGGACAGGGAGGCCTGGTGTTTTGCGATTCATGGGGTCGCAAAGAGTCAGACATGACTGAGTGACTGATCTGATCTGATCTGATCTGATAAATTATATGGATACTATCTAACCCAAACTTTCAAAATCTTTATCATATCTAACAGGGGTCCCCAATCCCCTATTAGGAACTGGGCTGTACAGTAGATGGTGAGTGGTTGTCTTCCATGAAACCAGTCCCTACTGCCCAAAAGGTTGAGGACTACTGATATAAAACATTTATTATATAAATAATATAAAAATATTGGATATAGTGCATTGTGTTTATTTTTTTTAATTTGGTTGCCTTTTTACCCTGTAGTTATATTCATTACAATGATCAGCTTTCATGAAATCTCTGTGATACTGGCTTTTGTTTCTATGTAGCAATCAAACCTCTATCAATACTCCCAGTATACTGATGTGTAGCTAAAACACAAGAGAAAAAAGTGCCTAAGAGAAGAATGGCAGGTCTATGTTGTCCTTTTCCAAGGAAGTCAGCAAAACTGTATGAGCCACACTCCATACTGTGAATGAGATCTAATTCAGTCAAGTTGTTCTTCTAAAGTTTTTACAGTGTTTCCTCTCCTTGAGTGGGCCATAAAATTTTAGGACTTACAGCCAAGTAGGATATTTAAAAAAATAAAAAAAAATTTTTTTTTTTTTACTCTTCTTGCTTCTTTGTTTTGAGCTTAAAAAGAAGAGAGAATTTTTTGTTTCCAGGCAGGATATAATAGGTTTCAACCAGCCAAAGTTCCCAATGCAACAATTGAAAGTAAATTGGGTGAATTGCAGAGATATTTTGAAAGGTATTAGCATAAAGGGGGGTTTCCCTGGTGACTCAGATGATAAAGAATCTGCCTACAGTGCAGGAGACACAGGTTCAGTCTCTGGGTCAGGAAAATCCCCTGGGAGAAGGGAATGGCTACCCGTTCCAGTATTCTTGCCTGGAGAAACCCATGGATAGAGGAACCTGGCGGGCTACAGTCCATGGGGGTCACAAAGAGTCAGACACGACTGAGCAACTAAGCACACACAGAATAAAGTAGAAGTGGGGAAGACTAGATAAACTAAAATTCCTGAGAGGGGAGAATCTTTTCGAACTGAGTCATTAGACATGTTTCCTGACGTATACTGATTCCACTGAAAACTGAGATTTTCTGCACAGGACAGATCCTCATAATTCATCGTTTTTATTTCTCTTGTACAAAATCTAAGGTGTAGCTAAGTTTAAAAGCTTTTACTTGTCCCGATTTGGTCAAATCTGTCCATTATTTTCATGTTCTGTCAATTCTATATTCACATCTTTGTAGATGTGTGCTATGTGTTTCTATCACTTTATTTGTATGTAGCTGCTGCCAAATATGAAAATGTTCTGTTTTAAGTAAACTTTCATTTTAATGTCACTTTATAGATATATAAAATATTATAAAATAAATTGTTTTGAAAAATTAATATAAGTATCACAGGCAGATCAAACTCCCTTATGACTAATATCCATATCCTTTAGGAAAAATATACATTTAAAGCTGTTTTTAACAGGATGCATTTGTTCCTGGAAAGATGTAGTCCAATGAAATGGCTACATCTGTGTTCAAGAAAACAAAAATGAATGTGTTCCAGTAAATACTTGAACTAGGATGTGTTCAAGGGAATACTATAAGCTGAGAAGTGAAATATTTCTGTTGACTAGCCTGAGGCTTCTTTTTAATCTATAATTCCAGAATTTGGTACTGTCAGTCTCCACCTCCAGAAATTGTGACTCATTCCGTCTAGGCTGCAGCTTGGTTTCACCAGGCGGCCCGTGTTATTCTGATAGACTAGAACACTGAGAAAACATTACTTATGTGTTATCATTTAAAATGTTTTTAGCTGAATGTAAAGTATTTCAATATTAGTGTTTTATTCTGATAACTGGTGCTATTAAAGCTGAGGACTAAGTAATTACATCTGAATGTATTAGTTTTTATTAAATTCTTTCATTTCAAGCACTGTGGTGCAGGAGTAGGGATGAAAAGCAAGGTCAGCAAACTAATGTGATTGCCTTTCATCTTAAAATAATATTAAAAGATGCTTTTCATGGGTATGTAACTTGCAGATGAAAAAAATTTTACTACCTTGAAGATTTTATTCCATTTTAGTCTAGCTCCCATTGATATTGCTAGTCACTCAGATCACAGACGTGTCAGTAATTAGTCTTTTCTCTGGCTGGTTTTAAAGATGTTGTCCTTCATTTTGGAATTGTGTGATTTCATGATGTGTCATGTGGAGTCATTGGGTTCTCATCGTCTGAGGATTTGTATATTAGTCAAACCAGAAACTTCTCAGCTATCATGTCTTTGAAAATGTATTCTTCACCTCTCTCCCTTCTCCCTGTTTGGAGCTTCAGTAGTGAATGTGACAACTTTTCACACTTCCTGTCTCTCATCTGCTTATTATTTCTCATCTCTTTGTTTTTCAATTGTAATTTTGGTGATGTCTTCAGACCTTTACCAGCTTACTGGGCATATCAGCTGACTAATTCTCACTTCACTTGTGACTGATGGTCTGTCTCAGGCATCTATTAAATCAAGTTCAATAATTACGTTTCAAATTAAAAGATGCTTAGTCCTCATAAGAATAGCTATGACAAACCTAGACAGTGTGTTAAAAAGCAGAGACATCAATTTGCCAACAAAATTCCATATAGTCAAAGCTGTGGTTTTTCCAGTAATCATGTATGGATGTGAGAATTGGACCATAAAAAAGGCTGAGCACTGAAGAATTAATGCTTTTGAATTACGGTGCTGGAGAAGACTCTTGAGAGTCCCTTGGACAGCAAGTAGATCAAACCAGTCAATCCTAAAGGAAATCAACCCTAAATATTCACTGGAAGGACTGATGCTGAAGCTCCAATACTTTGGCCATCTGTTCAAAGAGTTGATTCATTGGAAAGGACCCTTATCCTGGGAAAGATGGAGGGCAGGAGCAGAAAAGGGCCACAGGGGATGAGACAGTTGGATGGCATCACTGACTCAATGGACATGAGTTTGAGCAAACTCTGGGAGATGGTGAAAGACAGGGAGTCCTGGTATGCTGCAGTCCATGGCGTAACAAAGAGCTGAACATGACTGAGCAACTGAACAACTACTTTCTCAAAACCTGTGAAATTGCAATAGTCCCTTGAACCTATATTTTCTTTTAACTCATTTAAAAAATATATTTTATGCTCTTAATAAGCAATTTCAATATTTACTTAGTTTTGTTGGTCCAGTGCTGCTGTGACATATGGTGCCTTATATCCTTGTATGTTCAGTGACTTTTCAGAGCTTAAGAAGCTTGGGTTTAAAGTGCATTCCTCCAGAGAACATTTGCATTCACTTCCACAAGGTGCTTAAAGAGAATTACACCCCACGTTTACTTTAAATTAAACCAAAGGCACAGATAGACATGTGGCTAGAAATGGCATGAACATTTTTATCTTTCCCTCCGTTCCACACACTCCCACACACACATACACACTCCACACAGAGCCAAGACTGAGACAGTAATTCACTTTCCAATGGGTAATTCACACACTAAAGCACTGAGTGAGCTACCATTTTGGTGACCTCACCTTACATGGACCAGAGGTGTCCAGCTTAATTCTCCATCCTTCTTAGGCCCTTGGTTTCCTCCAGTGTTACTTTACATTATCAGAACTTAGGCTCTGTGTCAGCAGCGGCAACAGAGACACTCAGGAAACATTTCTAAGGAATTTTTCTGAAGAAAAATTCTAAGAAATAGCTGAGGAAATTTTCTAAGAAACCCTTGAGGAAATATTTCTGGCCTCACATTGTTTCCTTTATTTTGGAGCCAACTAAGTCAAACTTTTTTTTTTTTTTTAAGCCTCTATTATTCCAGCCTCTATTTAGAAAAGATACTCTGTTCAGGGCTGGTCTCACATATTTCTGAGGAGAGGGACTCCTCAGCCATGTGCTCTCCTCTAAGCACACTAATGATACTGAAGATGTGGGGTCAACTAATAAAAAAGAAAACTCACGATGAGAAAATTTTTTTTCATGGTTGGATTCATAGCATTTTGAGCTGAAAGAGACTTCAAATATTATCTACTTCAACACTGTCCCTTTTGTGTCCCTTTAAAAGTTCAACAGTATTTATTTTATGTCTACAGTGCATTTGACATAATAGTGGGCCATGCAAAAAAATGAAGATCTGGTTTTCACTTGGTGGATCCTATGCCCTAGTAAGGGATGTAGACATATTTCACTGTATTCTATAAGACAGGCAACCAAAGTATTTACCATATATTATAAAACCACTGATAAGGAATCTTAATTTGTCCCATGGATCATCGATGGTTTTCTGGAGAAAGAATTACCTAGTCTTGAGCAAGGATGGGTAAAACTGATCCAGGTAAACAAGGGGGTAAAAAGTATTCCAATCATAGAAAACAGCATGGACAAAAGAAAGAATTAGCTGTACACCATACTGAGTGCATGGGCTTCCCTGGTGGCTCAGATGGTAAAGCGTCTGCCTACAATGAGGGAGAACTGGGTTCAATCCCTGGGTTGGAAAGATCCCCTGGAGAAGAAAATGGCAACCCACTCCAGTACTCTTGCCTGGAAAATCCCGTGGATGGAGGAGCCTAGTAGGCTATAGCCCATGTGGTTGAAAAGAGTTGAACACGACCGAGCGACTTCACTTTCACTTTTCATACTGAGTGCACACAAAAGAATAAATAAACCAGGTACCTAAAACTGTGAAGATGCGAATATTATAAACATTAAATATGAAATTATATAAAATATTAAAAGAGAAAAAAATTTTTGGAGATTTTTTTACATGACAGTGTGATAGAGTTGGGATTCCCAGGTGGCGTAGGGATAAAGAATCTGCCTACCAATGCAGGAGGCACAAGCAACGTGGGTTCGATCCCTGAGTCAATCCCCTGGAGTAGGAAATGACAACACGCTCTAGTATTCCTGTTTGGAAAATTCTGTGAACAGAAGAGCCTGATGGGCTACAGTCCATGGGGTTGCAAGGAGTCAAACACAACTTAGCAACTGAGCACACACATCAGTTTATAACAATACAGAAAACAATTTGGGAAAGGTATGAATGAATGTCTATAACTATTACAGGTCTTCTTTATTAGAAGTACAAAATAAACTGTCTTTGTTTTAAAATCCTATCTTTCTAAACACTTGAGTTGTTCGTCCTTCGAATAGTGGGAATGGATAGTCCCATCAGTGAGTTCACTAAACAGACATGGAATGTAGATAAGCTCTGATTTTCTCACAGTCAAGCATTGATAGAGTTAGACCTATCTGCTAGGTTACCAGAAATTTTCCATAGTATTTGATTTTTGTAAAAAAAAAAAAAAAAAAACAAGAATTCTCACTTTTTTTATAAAGTTAAATCTCTACACTAGAAATTAGTGGCTCTAAACCAACTCTTGACTTTGCTAATGCCTCCAAAGATACTTATGTTAACTTGAAACTTTTTTCTTGACTCTGCTCTTGAACACACCCAGGAAATACATTTCAATAACGTGGCAAAAGAAATCAATAAAATTTCTCATTTTTCCTTTAGGAGCAAGGATAGGAAATATGAAAGATCCTAGGTTTAATGCTATCTAGCTCCCTCCCATGATGGTTCTTTTTGATCACTGTTAATTGAAATTGAACAATTATGAGGGATTTTACACTGCTTTATTTTAGAGTCAAAATAAAAAAAAGTAGGATCAAGTTGAAATTAGGCTGCAAATAATCACATTGTATTTTTTAGCCAAGTTGTTTTGTTTGCAAATGCAGAACTATGCTTTTCTTTTCCATTTAATCAAGTTGACTTTCTGCTTTTTTATGGAGGTTGAAGTCTCATTTGTACCTTTTCTCTTCCCATGAATCAGTCAGTCAGTTCAGTCACTCAGTTGAGTTCAACTCTTTGCGACCCTGTGGACTATGGCACGCCAAGCTTCCCTGTCCATCACCAACTCCCAGAGCTTCCTCAAACTCATGTCCATCAAGTTGGTGACACCATCCAACCATCTCATCCTCTGTTGTCCCCTTTCCTCCCACCTTCAATCTTTTCCAGCATCCGGGTCTTTTCCAATGAGTCAGTTCTTCGCATCAGGTGGCCAAAGTATTGGAGTTTCAGCTTCAGCATCAGTTCTTCCAATGAATATTCAGGACTAATTTCCATTAGGATGGACTGGTTGGATCTCCTAGAAGTCCAAGGGACTCTCAAAAATCTTCTCCAACACCACAGTTCAAAAGTATCGATCCTTCAGTTCTCAGCTTTCTTTATAGTCCAACGTGAGTATACATGAGTCACATCCATACATGACTACTGGAAAAACCATAGCTTTGACTAGATAGACCTCTGTCGGCAAAATAATGTCTCTGCTTTTTAATATGGAGAAGGAAATGGCAACCCACTCCAGTACTCTTGCCTGGAAAATCCCATGGATGGAGGAGCCTGGTAGGCTGCAGTCCATGAGGTCGCTAAGCGTTGGACATGACTGAGCGACTTCACTTTCACTTTTCACTTTCATGCATTGGAGAAGGAAATGGCAACCCACTCCAGTGTTCTTGCCTGGAGAATCCCAGGGACTGGGGAGCCTGGTGGGCTACATTTATGGGGTCGCACAGAGTCGGACATGACTGACGCAACTTAGCAGCAGCTTTTTAATACGCTGTCTAGGATGGTCATAGCTTTTCTTCCAAGGAACAAGCGTCTTTTAATTTCTTGGCTGCAGTCACAATCTGCAGTGATTCTGGAGCCCAGGAAAATAAAGTCTCTCACCGTTTACATTGTTTCCCTATCTATTTCCCATGAAGTGATGGGACTGGATGCCATGATCTTAGTTTTTTGAATGTTGAGTTTTAAGCCAACTTTTTCACTCTCCTCTTTCACTTTCATTAAGAGGCTCTTTAGTTCTTCACTGTCTGCCATAAGGGTGGTGTCATCTGTGTATCTGAAGCCATTGATATTTCTTCTGGAAATCTTGATTACAGCTTGTCCTTTGTCCAGCCTGGCATTTCTCATGATGTACTCTGCATTAGTTAAATAAGCCATGTCATTGCTGACATCATAATGGACAAATCCTCACTGTCATCATGATCAATGGCAGCCTCCTGTCAGTCCTGTTGCTCATCCTTTACTTGGCTTCAGCGTCTTTTCCTGAGCACACCTGCCTTTGGATGCTGCCCCAGGGCATGCCCGGGGCTTCCCAGAATGCCTGATGCATGTGCAAGCCTTCCTGTGAATAAATTTATCTAAAACTATTAATTTAATATGTTTTCTTCACTTACTTTGGGCTTCCCAGGTGACTCAGTGGTAAAAGAATCTGCCTGCCAATGCAGGAGATGCAGGTTCAATCTCTTGGTCAGGAAGATTCCCTGGAGAAGGAAATGGCAACTGTCTCAGTATTCTTCACTCCAAGATTATTGCCTGGAAAATCCCATGGACAAAGGAGCCTGGTAGATTCCTCCTGGTTCATGGAGTCGAAAAGAGTTGGACAGGACTGAGCATGTAGGCACACTTCACTTATATTGCACTGTGAACCATGTCTGCATGTTCTTATCTGTGACTTTCACACTGAGAACTATAAGGACATGGTAACCACGATGACGGGAGGATAAAGGAAGTGGAGTCTCTGATAATGATCAGTGGCATGAAAAAGGAGAGGGAGCAGTTGGGTCTCGAAGCATTTGGGTCTCGGGGCAGTTCCAGGAGGCCATGCTTGTATTGCCACTGCAGGTCACCCTGCTCCTTATTAAGGCATCTGCTGTACTGCATGGGGAGTGTTCCTTCAAGAACAGGAGCTGAGGTGTACACCAGGAGCCTGGAAGATTTGGAGAAGAGTTGGAACTTAAATCTCAGCTAATAAACCTTATTAGAGATATATGAATCATAATGAGAGTATTGTTGATAATAATAAACTCAGCTAAAATTGAGTTTACTATTAGCATTAGAAGGGTGGGATGGATGGGGAGAGAGAGGGGAGGGAGTTTCAAAAGGGAGGGGATATATGTATACCTATGGCTGATTCATGTTGAGGTTTGACAGAAAACAGCAAAATTCTGTAAAGCAATTATCCTTCAATAAAAATAGATTAATTAAAAAAAAACAAACAAACAAGAGCAATGTTTGTGCATGGAGGACCCATGTCATCTTCACTGGAGAGGGAGCACATGTGATGGGAGAGGTGCAAATACAGGCTTTAACTGTGCATATATATAAGGTTTTTACTTTTAAAACAGATCTAAAGCACATTTGGAGAAATAGTGACATCTGTGAAAATCGGATGTCAAATTCTTGTTTATCCGTAATACTTTTCTGTAGAGTTGAAAGTATTTTATGATGATTTTTTTAGTGCTACTGTTAATTTTTTCAGCTTTATTAAGGTACAATTAACAAAACTGTAAGATATTTAGAGTGAAAAAATAATAAACATGGGATAATTATTTTTACAGGGACATGCTCCACTAAATAAACTCATGCAACTCATGCATATAGTTTAACTGATTGTTTAAGATTGCTCAGTTCAGTTCAGTTCATTCGCTCAGTTGTGTCCAACTCTTTGTGACCCCATGAATCGCAGCACGCCAGGCCTCCCTGTCCATCACCAACTCCTGGAGTTCACTCAGACTCGTCCATCAAGTCAATGATGCCATCCAGCCATCTCATCCTCTGTTGTCCCCTTCTCCTCCTGCTCCCAATCCCTCCCAGCATCAGAGTCTTTTCCAGTGAGTCAACTTTTCACATGAGGTGGCCAAAGTACTGGAGTTTCAGCTTTAGCTACTACAAGTTAAATAGCTAAATTGATTATATTAAAAAGTTATGAAAAAGGCACAGACTTTTCTACACAGATTTTTCAACCCATTAAAATATATATAGATACTGGTCTGGTCTCATTACTGAGACAAATTAGTAGGATAAAACAACAAATACATGAAAACTTAAAGAAAAGATAACAAAACAAAAATCATATAATGACTAACTTAAAAACTAGAATTCTCCCCCAAAAAAGAATTTTTCCTCAATAGTTGCTGTAAATTTAAAATTTTTAATAGCTGAGATAATATGTAGCCAAAATATTTAACTAAAGAATTCAAAATAAAACTATATAGCTTACTTATTTATCATTTTGTGTGTAGTCATTACATTGAAAAAAACTCTTCATATTTTATCTAAGGGAAAAAATCAGCCATAGCATAGCTAAGTCATTAGAACCTAGAAACCTGAGAAATAATTTATCCCTGGGAAATGAGAGATAGAGAAATCTCGATGAATATAAAAGGACCAGACAGTAAAGAATCTTCCTGCAGTACAGGTGACCTAGGTTTGATTCCAGGGTCAGGAAGATCCCCTGGGGAAGGGTATGGTTACCCACTACAGTATTCATGCCTGGAGAATTCCATGGACAGAGGAGAGGGGTCACAAAGAGATGGACACAACTGAATGACTAACACTTTGATTTTTACATCCTTACAATAAACCAGGGTTGTTTTCCTTATTTCAAACTTTAAATTTGAATATATTCATACATATTTAAATTCTGATTAAAACCAATGAAAGTTTTTTTTTCTGTGCATAAGGTATCTCAAATCAGATTTATTCAGTTGAATTACTAGAAATCAACTGTAGAGGTCTGATAATACTCAAAATCATGGTAAAGATGAAATAGACAAACTGCAGATGTCTCTAAAAAGGAGAGATAAGAAAGTATACTATCAAGAAACAGGCATTAAAAAAGAAACTTGGTGATGAGCCCCCTGTTTTTTATTGTTGTTTTTTCTTCTCTATGTCCTGCCCTGGGCATAGAAGAAGTTTGCAATCCTAAAACACCAACAGGCACAGACAGGAAAAAAAATGATAACAAAGCAGAATAAGCCTGCTGTTTCCAGGCAGAGCATCAGGAGGGAAGGAGGCCCTATGGCATAGAGAGTTTGATGACACAAACTTTGGTCTGGCTGAACACCACAGGAAAAAACTACACCCTCCCATCACCCTACTGCAGGTGGCTGGAGACACTGGGCCACTATGAGCACAGCTCTGTCTCCTGGTTGGAGGGAGTCTCAGAAACTGGGTGGCTCCATTCTTCCTGTACATGATGGACTGGCTTCATCTAAAGATTGTCACACATCTACAGGGATTGTGGGCATGAACAGACCCTATTAAATGCCCTGCCCAGACAATGAGGCAGCTCCACCTGAAGTCCTAAGGTCCCTAGCTAGTATGTCTTTCTACCTTTCAGAATAATTTTATGATTATCTGTTGTATTATACCCAAGGTTTTTAGTTGTACTTTCAGACAGATGAGCCTACATCATCTTACAAAAACTGGGACGGTTAGCCAATTGTAAAATTTGTACCACAATGCCAAGGACTTAGATTAAGCAAAACAATTGTTAAAAGACATAAAAAAGTTGGAGAATTTGCATTGTTTGATTTCAAAGGTACAGTGTAATGGCATAAATATATTGATTAATGAAAGAGAACTTCAACTTTAGACCCAGGCCACTTATACATGGTCAGTTTATTTTCCACAAATTTGCTAAAATAATTTTGACATACAGGGGAAAGACAATCTTTCAATAACTGGTACTGGAAAAACTAGATATCTCCATGTTACCTCTCATCATTGACAAGAATTAACTCAAATAGATCGTAGACCTAGATATAAAAACTAAAATGATACAATTTTTAGAAAAAAAGTAAGTTTTGGATGTAAAAATTGGCAAGTAAAGATAAAGTCTTTTCGATGGAGGAAGAAAGAAGCTAAGAGAGAAAGGCTAGAGAATTCTCATATGTTGCCCCATTACTGGAATGAGAATAAGTAGAATCAGAAACAGCAGCTCCACAGGGCGGCTTCAAGAGAGTAAAAGTCAAGCATTTCCGATTGGTTGCTCCATGCAGTCCTGTGTCGCTAGTTTCTTAGTCTGATTAGATGAGCTCTTGTTATGTAAATGAGTCAGCATCACTGTGTACTGTGCTATGCTTAGTCGTTTCAGTTGTGTCCGACTCTTTCTGACTCTGTGAACTGTAGCCCATCAGGCTCCTCTGTCCACGGGATTCTCCAGGCAAGACTAACTGGAGTGGGTTGCCATGCCCTCCTTCAAGCATCACTGCCCCAACACACTTTTGGTCCTTAGGAAGAGCTTTGAAGTAGCTATTACAAACTGGGTCTTAATCATTATGTTCTAAGAATTATTGATCTGTTTCTTGGCAGTGTCCTAGGGTAATAACTATCATCTACCCCATCCACTGGTGGCAAAGAGCTCTGGATAGTTCCACAATTGTCCCCAGGTGCATTATGATTCATGTTCAAAGGACTTCCCTGGTAGCTCAGATGGTAAAGCGTCTGCCTACAGTGTGAAGACTTGGGTTCAATCCCTGGGTCTGGAAAGTCTCCTGGAGAAGGAAATGGCAACCCAGTCCAGGATTCTTGCCTGGAAAATCCCATGGACAGAGGAGCCTGGTAGGCTACCGTCCATGGGGTTGCAAAGAGTTGGACACAACTGAGCAACTTCACTTTCAGTTCAGTTCAGTTCAGTTCAGTCGCTTAGTCGTGTCCGACTCTTTGCGACCCCATGAATCGCAGCATGCCAGGCCTCCCTGTCCATCACCAACTCCCGGAGTTCACTCAAATTTACGTCCATCGAATCGGTGATGCCATCCAGCCATCTCATCCTCTGTCGTCCCCTTCTCCTCCTGCCCCCAATGCCTCCCAGCATCACAGTCTTTTCCAATGAGTCAACTCTTCGCATGAGGTGGCCAAAGTACTGGAGTTTCGGCTTTAGCATCATTCCTCCCAAAGAACACCCAGGGCTGATCTCCTTTAGAATGGACTGGTTGGATCTCCTTGCAGTCCAAGGGACTCTCAAGAGTCTTCTCCAACACCACTTTAATGCTATATAAATGCTATAGTCAGAAGTTGAAAGGGAGTAAATTAGCTATAAATTCTAGGAGCCTTTTGATTCCTCAAAACCCCCTTTAGTTTAATGAGCAGAGAAGTTTCTATTTATTCCAAAGTGCCAATTACCCACACACATGATTTCAGTGAGTAAATAACGGACTTAACGGTCGATGGTGTCTTCACTTCTATTCTTCCCCAAACTTTTTTTTTTTTAAGCCATGAAACGTACTTAAAGAGAAAACATAGCAATACATTAAACAGATAAAAGGAGATGAACCCGGTTCCTCAGATTAAATTTTAATTGTTTGTCTGAAGATACATTACTGATTAATGAACCTGAGAAGAACTTCTGAGAAAAAGCAGACTTCAAAAACACTGCTCTCTATACATAAGTGTGTGTGAATGCGTGTTTACTTAATAGAACTTCAATCCTATTTTCTTCCACCTTTTTTTTTTTTTTGCACAGTTGCCTATTGACTTAAATTTATATATTTAAAACTAGAAATAAATGAAGAGAAAACTTCATGTGTAACAAGGTAGATATATAGTCAAAACACCTAAGGTCCAAGTCCCAGTTCAGCAAATTGTACCTTGAAGGATATTTGGACTGAGATTTGGAATTCTAATTGTAGCAAAAGCAGATTGTGCCCAACCTAGACATATACACTTACCTAGTTTTCTGGATGGAAAAGTTTGAGAAATAATTGCCTTTTGCCTAAGACCTGGAGCCAGCATTCCACTACAGCTACCCACACAGTTGTCCCCACTGGCAGAGAGTAATTACTGTCTCTGTTCACTGGCTGAACTGGATCTTCAGGATCATTGCTCCTCAAGCAAATCTTTGGAGAGGTCAGGTAACTCAACCAGAAAGTGTGGAAGGTTTAGTTTGGTCTCATGCACTGGAGAAGGAAATGGCAACCTGCTCCAGTGTTCTTGCCTGGAGAATCCCAGGGATGGTGGAGCCTGATGGGCTGCCGTCTATGGGGTTGCACAGAGTCGGACATGACTGAAGCGACTTAGTAGCAGTAGCAGCAGCATAAGAGACAGGGGAGAGGAGGAAGTCAGTGGATAAAATTGGTCTCCCCTTTCCCCAAAGATATCTTGGGAAGATGTCACCTGACACTGAGAAACAAAATGCACTTATGAAGATGTAACCTACTAGGTACAATTGCTCTCAAATTTACTTTTCCTGACTCATTCCTCCTTTTCCCTTGCTCTTCCATCCTAGAGTAGCTCTTCCAATTCAAGTGTTATCAAATAAGCTTTCTTCTCAAGATAGGCCTTCTCAGTTATCCAGAGTAAGACTTTCCTATGTGAAATTCATTTATGAAATCATAGTAATGACTGTAAGTTACTGATGCAAAGAAATAGAGGAAAACAATAGAATGGGAAAGACTAGAGATCTCTTCAGGAAATTTAGAGATAGGGAACATTTCATGTAAAGATAGGCACAATTAAGGACAGAAATGGTAGGGACCTAACAGAAGCAGAAGATATTAAGAAGAGGGCAAGAATACACAGAAGAACTGTACAAAAAAAGATCTTCACAACCCAGATAATCACGATGGTGTGATCACTGACCTAGAGCCAGACATCCTGGAATGTGAAGTCAAGTGGGCCTTAGGAAGCATCACTAAAAGAAAAGCTAGTGGAAGTGATAAAATTCCAGTTGAGCTATTTCAAATTCTAAAAGATGGTGCTGTAAAAGTGTTGCATTCAATATGCCAGCAAATTTGGAAAACTCATCAGTGGTGACAGGACTGGAAAAGGTCAGTTTTCATTCCCATCACAAAGAAAGGCAATGCCAAAGAAAGTTCAAACTACTGCATAATTGCACTCTTCTCACACGCTAGTAAAGTAATGACTAAAACTCTCCAAGCTAGACTTCAGCAATACATGAACCGTGAACTTCCAGATGTTCAAGCTGGTTTTAAAAAAGGCAGAGGAACCAGAGATCAAATTGCCAACATCTGCTGGATCATGGAAAAAGCAAGAGAGTTCCAGAAAAACATCTATATCTGCTTTATTGACTATGCCAAAGCCTTTGACTGTGTGGATCACAATAAACTGTGGAAAATTCTGAAAGAGATGGGAATACCAGACCACCTGACCTGCCTCTCGAGAAATCTGTATGCAGGTCAGGAAGCAACAGTTAGAATTGGACATGAAACAACAGACTGGTTCCAAATCGGGAAAGGAGTACGTCAAGGCTGTATATTGTCACCCTGCTTATTTAACTTCTATGCAGAGTACATCATGAGAAATGCTGGGCTGGATGAAACACAAGCTGGAATCAAGATTGTCAGGAGAAATATCAATAACCTCAGATAATGCAGATGACACCACCCTTATGGCAGAAAGTGAAGATGAACTAAAAAGCCTCTTGATGAAAGTGAAAGAAGAGAGTGAAAAAGTTGGCTTAAAGCTCAACATTCAGAAAACAAAGATCATGGCATCTGGTCCCATCACTTCATGGGAAATAGATGGGGAAACAGTGGAAACAGTGTCAGACTTTATTTTTGGGGGCTCCAAAATCACTGCAGATGGTGATTGCAGCCATGAAATTTAAAAGATGCTTACTCCTTGGAAGGAAAGCTATGACGAACATAGACAGCATGTTAAAAAGCAGAGACATTAGTCTGCCAACAAAGTTCTGTCTAGTCAAGGCTATGGTTTTTCCAGTGGTCATGTATGGATGTGAGAGTTGGACTATAAGGAAAGCTGAGTGCCGAAGAATTGGTGCTTTTGAACTGTGGTGTTGGAGAAGACTCTTGAGAGTCCCTTGGACTGCAAGGAGATCCAACCAGTCCATCCTAAAGGAGATCAGTCCTGGGTGTTCATTGGAAGGACTGATGTTGAAGCTGAAACTTCAATACTTTGGCCACCTAATGTGAAAAACTGACTCATTGGGAAAGGCCCTCATGCTGCGAAAGATTGAGGGCAGGAGGAGAAGGGGATGACAGAGGACGAGATGGTTGGATGTCATCACCGGCTCAGTGAGCATGGGTTTGGGTGGACTCCGGGAGTTGGTGATGGACAGGAAGGCCTGGCGTGCTGCGGTTCATGGGGTCACAAAGAGTTGGATATGACTGAGTGAACTGAACTGATCCAAAGAGATTAAATGAATTAAAAATGAATGGGTTGATAAATTTATTTATTTATTCAGTAACCATTGTTGACACCTACTCTGCACAAGACACTGTAATGGGCAATGGGGATTCAGCAGTAAGCAAACTGAAAATATGTTTTGCCTTCATGGAGTTTACATTCCAGGGACAGCCACCTTGTGTAGCCCAAGCCTCTTGCTCGTGTGGAAGAAATTTAGAGTGAGGTCCTTTCATTCTTGTTCTTTCTCTTGTCTCCATGAACGTTGGTGGGTAGAATGCCTGTAAGATGATTGAGTTATATGAAGAAAAATGTCTGTGTCTTTGAATTTGTGCTACTGACTTATAACCCTGGGGAGAGACAACAAAGTTAGGTGTATAAAAGTCTTTAGATTTGGGTCTCTGAAAAAAAAAATCACTTCCACTGATTTCAGACTAGGGTTGAGGTTAGATTTTTCATGTTTAAAGAATGATTGAGAAATAAATCATGTTCTTTTCTAGCAGAAGTCAGTAGAGAGCACTGTAAATCTCATTACTTCTCAGCACTAATAAGAGGCTACTGTCCTTCTCTAGCCATTTACCTGGCAAGAAGCATTACGCCAAAAGTGTAGCCTTAGATATCATATTTATAAGATGATCAGTATATATTATAAGAGTATGTTGCAGGGCAATCGAGGAACACATGGTTCCTTTTCAGAATTTACAGAAGCTGTAGCACTGAAGCCAGTCTTTTTCTTGCAGTATATTCTCAGAAGCCATTCTCCAGGCAAAGCAGTGATTGCAGAAGAAGGAGCCACTTCAATTTGTGTTCAGGAAAAAAGCAGCAAGATCATAATACTTTCCAAATGACCCATAAAATAAAGCACTTTTAGGTTTCATTCAACAGAGCCTGCCTTGTCAGAAGCACTAAAAGCCAATTACAATATAAAGCGAATGTTCAGAGGGATGGTATGGGGAGGGAGGAGGGAGGAGGGTTCAGGATGGGGAACACATGAGAAATAAAGGCAATTTTTTTAATTATTTAAAAAAAAAAAAAAAGCTAATGTTCAGAGCTGTTGAGAATTAGAGATGAAGAACATCTACAAAGGAATTGTTCGAGTTCTTCCTGTGTCTTGGTGGGAGATTATGCTGCTTTTTATAAAATCAGTTTTTATAAAATTGGCTGTGATTACAAGACCAATTTTTGTTCTTTTTAATTAGAGTTAAAAATCTTTAAGTAAGCCCAAACAGTTATAGATTAATATAGACAAAGTAAAAATCAACCAGAATAATTTCCTATATAATGATGCACATTTTGCCTGTAAATACAATATGCATTTGCAAAATGGATAAGGAAACAGTTTGCTTAATTTCAAAAGGAAAATATCGATCCAATGCCAATATTCAGTTCAGTTCAGTTCAGTCGCTCAGTCGTGTCCAACTCTTTGCGACCCCATGAATCGCAGCTCGCCAGGCCTCCCTGTCCATCACCAACTCCTGGAGTTCACTCAGACTCACATCCATCAAGTCAGTGATGCCATCCAGCCATCTCATCCTCTGTCGTCCCCTTCTCCTCCTGCCCCCAATCCCTCCCAGCATCAGAGTCTTTTCCAATGAGTCAACTCTTCGCATGAGGTGACCAAAGTACTGGAGTTACAGCTTTAGCATCATTCCTTCCAAAGAAATCCCAGGGCTGATCTCCTTTAGAATGGACTGGTTGGATCTCCTTGCAGTCCAAGGGACTCTCAAGAGTCTTCTCCAACACCACAGTTCAAAAGCATCAATTCTTCAGCGCTCAGCCTTCTTCACAGTCCAACTCTCACATCCATACATGACCACAGGAAAAACCATAGTCTTAACTAGACGAACCTTTGTTTGCAAAGTAATGTCTCTACTTTTGAATATGCTATCTAGGTTGGTCATAACCTTCCTTCCAAGGAGTAGGCGTCTTTTAATCTCATGGCTGCAGTCACCATCTGCAGTGACTTTGGAGCCCAAAAAGATAAAGTCTGACACTGTTTCCACTGTTTCCCCATCTATTTCCCATGAAGTGATGGGACCAGATGCCATGATCTTCGTTTTCTGAATGTTGAGCTTTAAGCCAACTTTTTCACTCTCCACGTTCACTTTCATCAAGAGGCTTTTTAGTTCCTCTTCACTTTCTGCCATAAGGGTGGTGTCATCTGCATATCTGAGGCGGCTGCGACCAGCGCACTAAGCGCAGGCGGCTGCGACGGACCGGTGCACTAAGCGGCGGAGAGGAGCTACCCCACGTCCGAGGTCAGGGGCAGCGGCCGAGAGTGCCAGACTGCGACGGCGCAGGAAAGGCCGAGAGGAGCTACCCCGCGTCCGAGGTCAGGGGCGGCGACCAGAGGAGCTACCCCCACGCCGGAGGTCAGGGGCTGCGGCCGGGAGGAACAACCCCATGCCCGAGGAGCCCTGGCTGCACGGGCGCAGGAGGGCCTAGAGGAGCTATCCCATGTTGAAGGTCAGAAAGGGTGGCGGTGAGGAGATACCCCTCGTCCAAGGTAAGGAGCTGCGGCTGCACTTTGCTGGAGCAGCCGTGAAGAGATACTCCACGTCCAAGGTAAGAGAAACCCAAGTAAGATGGTAGGTGTTGCAAGAGGGCATCGGAGGGCAGACACACTGAAACCATACTCATAGAAAACTAGTCAATCTAATCACACTAGGACCACAGCCTTGTCTAACTCAATGAAACTAAGCCATGCCTGTGGGGCCACCCAAGATGGGCGGGTCATGGTGGAGAGATGTGACAGAATGTGGTCCACTGGAGAAGGGAATGGCAAACCACTTCAGTATTCTTGCCTTGAGAACCCCAAGAACAGTATGAAAGGGCAAAATGATAGGATACTGAAAGAGGAACTCCCCAGGTCGGTAGGTGCCCAATATGCTACTGGAGATCAGTGGAGAAATAACTCCAGAAAGAATGAAGGAATGGAGCCAAAGCAAAAACAATACCCAGCTGTGGATGTGACTGGTCATAGAAGCAAGGTCCGATAATGTAAAGAGCAATATTGCATAGGAACCTGGAATGTCAGGTCCATCAATCAAGGCAAATTGGAAGTGGTCAAACAAGAGATGGCAAGAGTGAATGTTGACATTCTAGGAGTCAGCGAACTAAAATGGACTGGAATGGGTGAATTTAACTCAGATGACCATTATATCTACTATTGTGGGCAGGAATCCCTCAGAAGAAATGGAGTAGCCATCATGCCAATATTAACTGAACCAAAATGGAAAGGGTGTGGCTTCCATTATTGAGCAGTAATGTGCCATATTACAGAGAAGGGACACAATAAGTAGATTTTTAAAGGAGTTGAAAAGAATACTTTAGTAATAATAATGAAATAATGAATTTCAAATTAAAGAATGCTACAATGATATTGGTACAGTAAATAATTCTTTTACCATGTTTTACCTTTTATAAAGTAACTTTAAAGAAAAAAAATGCTTGCTTCATAGCAAAGAAACAAAACAAAATATTTTCTTACCCTGTTTTTCTATCTTTCATTTTTCTCTTTGTTTTTCTGTCCAGGTTCTGACATATTGAGGGAAGTTCTTTCCTTGGGGGTGAGGACAGAATATCACATCCTCTGCCTAAGATGGGAATTCAATTGTAGTTCTCCTCCCACATTTCTTTTATAATTAGAAGGAAAACAAACCTCCTCAAGTGTTCCTCTAAGAATCAAACAAGGATATACTAAATTTCTTTTTGAGCTTCTGAGAGAAGCATAGAATAATGGGCTTGAAATCTGAACCTTGTACCCCAAATTTTTCTCCTAGGAAATGTAAATGTTTGGCTCTGGAAATGGAGTGGAAAGGGGCTGAATGTGGAAGAAAGCATACTCAGTAGAACTGATTTTTTTTAAAACTTTCAAGATTTAGCTAAAATGGGAAATGAAGGTACAAAGGTACATCAAAATACCATTTAATATTTTTGTGTGTGAGGTATTTACAATACAGAAAAATAAGCTCTGGAATAGGACTCGATTGCAGGATAGTGAAGAACATGAGACGTAAGAAATGGAAAGAAGAGGGAAACGTATACAGGATTTCCTACTGAAAATGAGCTTTAAATGAAATTCTAAAGCAATTCAAATGAAAAAGGTCTTGGTAACAATAACATCAAGAAAAGATTTATATACAGAATACTTATTTAGTCTGGCTGAAATTAAAACGTGAGGAATGTTTGAAAATTTCTTTTAGATTCTGTCTGGAAGAGATAGATTAAGAAATGATATAAATAAAAAAGTATTGATAATATTACCAACACTTATGTGGAGACCATTACATGTCAGACCTTGTTCTGAAAGCTTTACATTTAATAACTCAATATTTTTTTTTACAAAGACCTTGAGAATGATTTCCATTTTGCAAATGGAAAATATAAGAGAGGGAGATGTAAGTGATTTGCCTGGTCTAACATTCAAATTCAAATTCAAATCCATGAAATCTGACTTCAGAAACTGGGCTCTTAACCACTGTGTGCCAGAGATTCTTTTTTTAAAAAGAGATAGAACAGTGAACAGAACTTAAATAAGTACTAGTGTATATAAACATAATAAAAAAATTGGCAATACAAAGTTTAGTAATTTACATAGAAAATAAGACATGACCAAGATAAACTTTAATTTTCATAAGCACAAGAAAGAATTAAGTTGGAAAACAAAATTGAGGTATTGACTAAAAAGGATCCATGGAAATGAGATAAAATGTCTGAACTATTTTTCGGGCATATAAAGGAGATTTAGAAACTCCGAGATCGTTCTAGTAGGAATTAAAGAAGAACAGAAATGAGAAAATGATGGAGAAACAAAAATGGAAGAGATGAAACAGATGATGAGAATTTTCCTCAAATGGAAGAGAGGGTCCAAAATTAAAAACTCAATCCAATTATTAATCTCATAATTTCTTTACTTATTTATCTCTTATGTATTCAGTTCAGTTCCGTTGCTCACTCTTTGCGACCCCATGGACTGCAGCACACCAGACTTCCCTGTCCATCAGCAACTCCCAGAGCCTACTCAAACTCAGGTCAATCAAGTTGGTGATGCCATCCAACCATCTCATCCTCTGCTGCCCCCTTCTCCTGCCTTCAATATTTTCCAGAATCAGGGTCTTTTCCATGGAGTCGGTTCTTCGCATCAAGTGGCTAAAGTATTGGAGTTTCAGCTTCAGCATCAGTCCTTTCAATGAATATTCAGGACTGATTTCCATTAGGATGGATTGGTTGGACCACCTTGCAGTCCAAGGGACTCTCAAGAGTCTTCTCCAAGACCACAGTTCAAAAGCATCAATTCTTCACTGCTCAGCTTTCTTTATAGTCAAACTCTCACATCCATACATGACTACTAGAAAAACCATAGCTTTGACTAGACAGACCTTGGTTGGCAAAGTAATGTCTCTGCTTTTTAAGATGCTGTCTAGGTTGGTCATGGCTTTTCTTCCAAGGAGTAAGTGTCTTTTAATTTCATGGCTTCAGTCACCATCTGCAGTGATTTTGGAGCCCAAGAAAATAAAGTCTCTCACTGTTTCCATTATTCCCTCATCTATTTCCCATGAAGTGATGGGACCAGATGCCATGATCTTAGTTTTCTGAATGTTGAATTTTAAGCCAACTTTTTCACTCTCTTCTTTCACTTTCATCAAGAGGCTCTTTAGTTCTTCTTCACTTTCTGCCATAAGGGTGGTGTCATCTGCATTTCTGAGGTTATTGCTATTTCTCCTGGCAATCTTGATTCCAGCTTGTGTTTCATCTAGCCTGGCATTTCTCATGATGTACTCTGCATATAAGTTAAATAAGGAGTTGAAAATATATAGCCTTGTTGTACTCCTTTCCTGATTTGGAAGCAATCTGTTTTTCCATGTTCATTTCTAACTGTTGTTTCCTGACCTGCATACAAATTTCTCAGGAGGCAGGACAGGTGGTCTGGTATTCCCATTTCTTGAAGAATTTTCCACAGTTTGGTGTGATCCACACACACCAAAGCCTTTGTGTCAAAGCCTTTGGCATAGTCAGTAAAGCAGAAATAGATGTTTTTTTTCTGGAACTCTCTTGCTTTTTCGATGATCCAGCAGATGTTGGCAATTTGACTTTTGGTTCTTCTGCCTTTTCTAAATCCAGTTTGAACATCTGGAAGTTCATGGTTCACATACTGTTGAAGCCTGGCTTGGAGAATTTTGAGCATTACTTTATTAGTGTGTGAGATGAGTGCAATTGTGCAGTAGTTTGAACATTCTTGGGTATTGCCTTTCTTTGGGATTGGAATGAAAACTGACCTTTTCCAGTCCTGTGGCCACTGCTGAGTTTTCCAAATGTGCTGGCATATTGAGTGCAACACTTTCACAGCATCATGTTTTAGGGTTTGAAATAGCTCAACTGCAGTTTTATCACCTCCACTAGCTTTGTTCGTAGTGATGCTTCCTAAGGTCCACTTGACTTCACATTCCAGGATGTCTGGTTCTAGCTCAGTGATCACAGCATCGTGGTTATCTGTGTAATGAAGATCTTTTTTATATAGTTCTTCTGTGTGTTCTTGCCACCTCTTCTTAATATCTTCTGCTTCTGTTAGGTCTATACCATTTCTGTTCTTTATTATGTCCATATGAATAGGGACAGTTTCATTTTTTCCTTTCTAATATATATGCCGTTTATCTCCTTCTCTTGCCTTATTGCCCTGGCAAGAAAATCTATGCTGAATAAGAATATGATTATAAACATCCTTAACTTTTTCCCATTCTTTAAATAAAGCATTGTGTTCTGCTATTACATATTATTGTGGCCATGTTTTTTTTTTGTAGATGCTTTTTATCAAGTTGAAGAAGCTCTCATCTATTTTTATTTCTCTAAAATTTGTTTTTATCATAAATGAGTGTTAAACTTTGTCAAAGCCTTTTTCTATATTAACTGATACAATGATGTAATTTTCCTTGTTTAGTCTTTAGTCAATATGATGTACTGCATTGATTGATTTCTGTCTACTGAAAGATTTGCATCCTTTCAATAATCATCATGTATAATTTGATGATGACCAGGTCATCATGTATAATTTATATATATATATATATATATATATATTTATATATATATAAAACACATTCAACTTGCTAACATTTCTTAAAGATTTTTTATCTATTCCCATGAGTAATATTAGGATGTAGTTTCTTTTGTTGTTTTGTCTTTATCTGATTTTAATGTCAGGGTAATACTAGTTTCATAAAACAAAAGGTGTTATATCCTCTTACATTTTCTAGAAAAGATTTTGTAAAATTAGTATTAACTTTTTATATGGGTGGTATAATTTTCTATCAGAACCATCTGGACCTGAAAATTTCTTTTATGGAGAGAGTTTTTAAGAATTATAAATAAATTTCCTCAATAGATATTGGACTATTTAAATGATTTCATTTTGAGTGAATGTCGTAATTTGTGCTTCAAAGAAGTGATATACTTGTTTAACTTGTAAAATATTGTATACAGTTGCTTGTAATTCCCTTATTGTCCTTTTGATGTCTGCAGAGTCTATAGTGATGTTTCCTCTTTCATTCCTGATATTAGAGACTTTTGTATCCTCTCTTTTCTGTGGCAGTACTGCTAGAGTTTTGCTCCCCTTTTCCTGATCCTCTGGCTAGAAAAGCAAAATTTGTATGAGAGGGTGCATTTTTGGTCATTTCCAGTTGGCTGGCTTCTTCAGCCAAACTCAGCCTCAGATATATAAGAAAAAAAAACCTGGTGAACTCCTTACCATGCCTTTCTTTTGGACCCCCCAATACCTAGCTTTTCTGCCTTTTACATTTACCTTTCAAGAGCTTATGTTCATTTTACTTCATGAGAGGAATGGGAAAATGATGTCTACTTTATCTTCCTGAAAGTGAGAATCCTCTTATTCTTGTTTCAAGCAAGAAAATTTGGGGCTTTTTATTTGTTGTTTGGATGCAGTAATAGATAACTGAAACACTTGCCAACTCATCCTATGAGTTATTTAAACTTCATAGACAAGAACAGTATGAAAATGGAAAAATTAGTCTCACACTTTCCCAGCTTCATCCTTTCAACTCTAAGTTGATTCTAGTTCTTCCTTAGCTCTGGCTATGTGCTGCATCATGCAGGCTTCCATGGTTTGAGAAGACCGACATCTGGCAGAGTCTCAGTGATCTCCACAATCCATAAGCATTGTGAGAAGTATCAGACACTCACTGTTCCATTGCAATGCCCTGAGCTACGCCATCTATGTGTTTACTCCAACAGTCAGCCATACTGGGTCCTGTTGCCCATGATAAACAAGAGGCAAGCTGAGGCTCAGGAGAAGTTCGTGTTTCAGGTGCTCAGTGTAGTACAATAAGCACCAGAATTGATGGGTAGAGTGGCTATGAGGACACATTTCTACAGAGGAGACTTGAAACTCTGTCTTTATATATTTCTGGTACTTCTGCCCTTTTGAGGCATCTACACTAGCTTCATCATGACCAGTCCAACAGATACATACATTCTACCAGTGACGATGTCATCCTTATTTTGAAATACTGATTTGGAAAAAGTTTGATCGGATTATAATTTGATCTGATTTTTTTCCAAACTCAAAACATGTATTTCATTTCCTTAAAACATCAGGGCTGCTCTTCTTGTTCATCAAGTGAACTGCCTTAAGTATGGTTCCAGCACATATGTACAATGCTGAGTGGGTCTGGTAAAGGAAAGGAGAGGATAATGAACATCAAGAAGGAAGATGGGCTACCAAAGATAAAGGATCCTTAGCACAAAAACCATTGGAGAAGGCAATGGTAACCCACTCCAGTACTCTTGCCTGGAAAATCCCATGGACGGAGGAGCCTGGTAGGCTGCAGTCCATGGGGTTGCTAAGGGTCAGACACAACTTAGCGACTTCACTTTCACGCATTGGAGAAGGAAATGGCAACCCACTCCAGTGTTCTTGCCTGGAGAATCCCAGGGACGGGGGAGCCTGGTGGGCTGCCGTCTATGGGGTCGCACAGAGTCGGACACGACTGAAGCGACTTAGCAGCACCACAAACCGCAGCACAAAAACCACCTGATTCTGAAAGAAGTCATCAGAGAGATGTAAACCATGGTCTGTTAAGTCATCCTGCTCAGACGGCAAATGAAGTCCATCTGACAACGTTTTTATATTGACTGGGCTGGATTAGAAACCATCTCAAAAATTATACAGACCATCTGTAGGTCATCACAGCCCAACCGTATGAAAATGAACCAACTATTAAATTTATCTTCCTCTTTCACTTTACCTTCCCCAAATTCTTCTTCTGTGATGTTTGGCTAACCAGAGAGAATAACAATTTCTGATTACCCAAGATTGTGTTTAAACTCAGTGAAACTAAAAGCACTTTTAAGGAAGTAGAAAGGGAGTATCACAGAGATTTCACCTTTCAGATAATGAGACTACTTAGGTGGGAATACAGACTATCCTTAAATAAACAGAACTCCCTCTTGCAGCATGCTCTGTTCAGCCCTATTTCTTATAGAAAGTAGTTATATCTCTGGAGAGACCTGCTTAGTGATAAAATTCCCTGGTCTGTATAATTTTTAGAGACTGTGGTTTTTCCTATTATATTGTAGTAATCTCATAAAAACCTATGATTGCGACCATCAATTTAGTATGGTGAGCAGATAGTATACAGTAATAATTCATCATCCAATGCAAAATTTTGGTTTCTAAATATTCTAAGAAAAGTGGCTGTAGTATATTTTAGAGGAAATAAACACACTGAGAGATATCTTTTTTTTAAGTAGACAAGTCAAATCTATTTCCAATATCTTAGAAACAATGTATGCAAGAGCTACTCTTTCAGTGTATGACTATTTTTTCTATACATCTTAATGTTGTACTCTAATGTTATTTTAAGGAGAAATCTAGCATAATTGACAAAATGAAATACATTTGATACCATCTAAATAAAACTAGTTTAAAGCTGAAATCCTGTCAAATGCCAGATTGTTGTTTATTTGCTAGTTTGTTTGTGATGGATCAGGGACTCTAAGGCATCTAAAATTCAAACTTTTCAAACATAGAAGCATAGAGTTTTGGGAATTTTTCCAAAAAGTAGTATATCAAATCATGAACAATAAAATTTTAAAAATGGCATATAGAAAACACTGAAAAAATATGCAAAGGATGAAGAAGATTGATTAAAAACAATGTCAATTAAATGAAAATTCCATACTCTTGCCCTTCAGAGGCTTACCCTCAATGAGTTTCTTTCAATGAAACTGAAATTTGTTACAGCTTGTTCTTTATTCTTGTTTGCAAACCTCAATTTATTTCCATGTTCATAAGTTTGTTTGTTAGATATTGTACATCCAGTGTGAACTCAAGGCTTTACATCTTCACCTCTGATTAAATCTGCATCAGTGTCCTGTCAATAAAAATATGTGTTATTACAGCACCAAATAATTTTACTTGCTTTTATGCAGTAAATTTAGTCCTCCCTCCATCTCTACCACTGCTCTGAATCCAATTTGATGACTCAAAAAACTCATTAGTGTGCATGGATTAGTGATAACTTCTCTATCGCCTTTCCTTCAACAGAACAGAAGAACTAATAGACATTTTGATTTAAAAAAAGTTTATTTTTGTTTGTTAAAGGAAAAGGGAGACAAATAAATATTTTAATTTCCAGTTGATATACAGTGTTCTATTGGAAGACAAGTTTAGAGTTATTTTAATATCAGAAATGATTGAGGGGCTTATATTTTGCTATTATGTTGATATACTGTGCATGGACATAAATATCATATATTTGTAAACATACAACACATGTTCGTTACATACTGTCCTGAGTCTCCCTGCCTATATGTACATGTATGTACACATATGTAGACACCTCTGGAGTATCAGCCTAACATAGTCTTTGTATGGGGCTTTTGACTTAATGCTCCATTTTTCTCCAGCTACATCTCCCTTCAGTGAATTTATAATTTTGATTATATTTATAATTATGATTATAAATGTACCTTCAGTTTCCTGAATGCTTGAAATAGAGGTTATTGATTTCTCCAGGGAATGTTTGGCAAAATAAAAATATCTTCAATAACTAAATTAGTCCATAAACAGAATACATAATTTTAGTCACTTGAGAAATTTTGGCAGATAACTAAAATATATAATACCCATCCAGTCTCTCATCTTGGAAACATCTTAACCACAAAATAATGCTGACCATGGGGATTATGTCAACAGAGTTTTAAAGCAGTATTAATGTATCTAGATACCTGAATTACAGATTTGTAAGAGATATGTCTGAGTGTACTGAACATCTGGAACAAAGGAAATATACAGTATATATTCGAAAAAGATTAAACTCTTTTAGAGATCTTCACTTAGTTCAGGCACAGCCTTGTATTCTACCTCTAATTATCTACAACGGCCTTTCTCAAAATGCTTCATGAAATTCTAGTCCCACAAAATGTAAAATGTTTTTGGGAAAAAAGAGGTTGCATCTATGATAAAATTAAAGTTAAAAATTTCCTTACTGGGAAGGCTTCTCAAACATTTAAGGTACATTTTGACTCTAAGAATGGGGACTTAGTTTATAATGTTCACAAAAAGCACTTATTACACATCTTTTTTCTTGTGAAGCACATCGCTGGGCTCTCTCCTCATCACACACAGGTAAATGCTGATCCTCCCATTTTTTCTATTAAAACAACCTGTTTTCTGTGTAAAACGATACTGGTTTCATTCTGATCCTATGTTCTGTGACATTTTATGTCCAGTTATAACATTCAGGACTGAGCTCCTGAGTCTTCAAGTTGATCTTCTGTTTTGCTGGTCTCAGTGGTTCTTGGTGAAAAACGTACAAGCCTGCTAAATTCTGTAGCTTTGCTCAGTGACTAGAGTGGAAGCATCCTCCTCATTTTCTGCAATAAAGGAGTGCTGTGTGAAGTTGGCTGGATAAGTTCAGGTCACGAGAAAATGATCTGGTGGGAAATGGCTTACTTCACTCGGTGTCCACTGGAAATACACATCCTTTCAGATCTCAATGAAGGAGAGTAATCGGTCCAAACTCACACTTCTTTTCTCTGGATCTGTCCCACCTGTGACACTTATTCCTTCTAGTCTGAGCTAAACTCACAGACTCAATGGCTGTATTTCAGTTTCATGTTGTAATTATTTGTGTGGGTGTGTAGATAAAAAGATCAACTGTAAAAGATGAAAATTTTGTTCCTAATGTGTGACATTATTACACAGCAGAACAGATGTTTCCAACATTCAAGAGAATTCAGACTAGAAATGTATTTCTGTGATGAAGGTATTAGGAAGTGGAGGGAGGGGACAGTCAAGGAAAAGCATTTGAAGTGTTACATGTATTTAATGCTAATTTCATCTGCCAGCAAGCATTCACTTTAGAGTACTATAATGTGCGTGACCAGTTGTTCAATCATGTTCAACTCCTTGAGTTGTTCAACTCCCATGGACTGTCTGAGCACCAGGCTCCTCTGTCCATGAGACTTCTCAGGCAAGAATACTGAAGTAGGTTGCCATTTCCTACTCCAGGGGATCTTCCTGATCCAGGGATCAAACCTGTGTCATTTTCATCTCCTGTATTGACAGGAGGATTCTTTACCACTGTGCCACCTTCTGTGTAAGAGTACTATAATACCCTTACATAAAGTAGATCACTCCCATGTTCATTTCCTTGTTCCACATTTGAAATAACTGCAACACAGAATTGTTTAGTGCATCAACATTAGTTTTCGATCACCCCTTCACCAACATCACCATAACCGGACACACTAACACATCTTATGGATGAGAAAATTCAGAGCCATCCAGTAGCAAAGCAGGTATTTTTGACCGTCTTTATTTCATGGGAATTCAAAAAGAACTTACTTTAGAAACCACCTTCTGTATTCCAAAAGTGGTTATTCGATTTGTTTCAGAAGTTCAACAATTTTTTTAGATAGTCATTGTTTCAGTAACAATTAATATTCAAACTTTAAGAAGAGACTTTTCTCTTTTAGCCTGAACTAAACTACCTCTGATGGACTCAAAGTGTACACTTCTTTGTTCCATAAAGTGTAACCAATCACTAAAGTCTAATATATTCTTTTCAAACGCAAGTACATTCTGCAATATTTTTAGCAAATGCTATTTTAATATTTTAGTTCAAAAGCTAAGTTGATAAGGAATCAAATGCTGCCTTGGTATTAGGTCGTAATATTTTCAGGCTTAAAAGACTTGATGGAAAATGTGGATATGACTATGAAATCTATTACAGATTCAAGAATTCAAATGCTCTTATTGCTCTTTTCCTTTGATACCATGAGTGCTACACCCTGACGTGCAAAGCTAAAGCAGAGGAAAGGCTCCAATTGTCTAAATAACTCCATTCCTGCAACAACATATGGCTCTTTCCTGGGTAGTCCTTTGATATCTGGTGGAGTGCTAACCCAGGATGGTTGTAGATTTCATTCACCTATTGTAATAAAAGGGAAATAAGTCCTTGATGTCTCTGTAGCCTAGAGTTTTGCCTTCATTAGATTTACTGCTTGTATATGCTGGCATGAAAGGACTCAGTCAACACCTATATTTCCAAAAATCACAGGAAGATATTCAAACTTGAAGAGGGAGTTCATATAGCAGAAAAAATAAAATAGAAAATTAAAGTGTTCAGCTGAACTGATTAAGGATTTCATTATTTTTTTCCACTTTGCCTACAGTTCAGAAGCTAGACTAAGGACATCTGTTGTGAGAAATGGCTTTTTACCAAAACAAATCTTTTTGTCAAGTGGAAAGACAACCATATGCTGACACAATTGAATGCTGACCACATTCAGTATTTAGTCATCAGGATGGTGTGGGGATAGAAGCATGTACTTATTCCTTCTCATTAATTGATTACTGTTATCATTTTTTAAAGGATCAAAAAAAGATATTCATCCTATTGCATGAAAATAATCATAATGATAATCAACATTATCTCTATATCAACATAAACTCTAATAAACTTGTTTTCAGCAAATATTTGCTACTTCCCTTTAATGTTCACAAATAAGAAGCCAGTTGCTGCAAAGGGTCAAACTAAATGGTAATATGTCTATTCTTCTATAAGAAAATAATAAACTATCTGAAATAAACCAACTCTTCCCAAATCCCAGAATGCCCTTCAGAAACTATCTCTTTTAGGATCAATTCACATTAATTTACTCTGACCAATGTCTGAAAGTGTGTCTAACAACTATGTAAATACATGCTCCACATGCATACTCCTTAAATATTACGATTAAGGCCAGCTACTTGATTTACTCTCCTGAGATGCTAAAGCTTTGAAATAAACATAAAAGATAGCAGGCAATCTGTTTAGGTTCTGGGGTTCTGACCTCTAGGTTCAGAGGGTTTCTAGGTTAAGAAACAGTGTTTTCTTAATTGTGTCAGAATTTTGCCCTCTAGTAAAGAACGGGCAACATTATTCCAAAAGATGGATATAAAGGGAAGAAAGCAGTACAGTAGTATTTGCAAATTAAATTTTTAGTCTTTATTGGTTCAGTACTTAATAGAAAGTCCCTAAGGCATCATTCTTTCACATTTGAATGAGAATATGTTGTTTTCCCACAACACATTCTTAGAACCTTAGAGATCCTGCAGAGATCAATAATCTACCCCCTGGAGGGAGAACTCTGCTAATGAAATGCCTTAGCAACACCAGCAGATCTGTGGGAAGCTGTGCTGATGTGTCCAAGGGGTATCCATGTTGTAATATGTGGTATTAGGAAACAGCAGTCTTTAGAACACAAGTTTGTTCTCTGACTCGCACATCCTATGTAGTATCAGCAAGCAATGTAGTGCCCTAAAGGAGACAGTTAATGCTCTCCATGAGGAATAGATCCAGGTTTTGCGGGTATATTTATATACTCAGGGGAAACTTCCTTAAGAAAAAGAATCTAAACTTACAAGTACAGAATCAAGTACAGTACAAATGTTTCTACCATTATAAAATCTGATGAGTAGCTTTAAACCTCTAAGACTGACATTTTTTTTTCCCTATGCTGAGTGATTTGTGTGTGAGTTAATCTTTTTAACTGTGTCAGTATTATAATTGGAGCACTTTTCTGGAAAAAAAAATGTTATTTAACAATGAACATAACTGAGCTATGAAAAAAGAAGAAAGCTCCTCTCATTTATTTTACTTCTGTTCTCCAAAGAAATGGAAAATCATGAATGATAGGGTCATCTAGAATATTCTAAATGTGCTATTTGAGAGTAACTGCGGGAGGAAGAGAAGCAAGAACTAATAGAACAAAGCTCTAGCTGTCAGTTATTCTCCAGATATGTTTTTCCCTTTCTATTCTTTCCTTTCTTCCTTGCTCTTCCCCTTTCAAATGATCTTCTCTCCTTCTTCTTTCACTTTCCCTAGAATTGGAGCTGAGACTAACGTGTCTGAAAGACTAACGTGTCCCTGAAAGAAATTCCTGTCCAGGGACTTCCCCGGTGGTCCAGTTATTAAGACATCACCTTCCAATGCAGCAAGTGAGGATTTTAACCCTCGTCAGGGAACTAAGATCCCACACGCCCAGAGTACAAAAAGAAAAAACAAATAATATTGTAATAAATTCAATAAAAAGTTTAAAAAAATTGTTCACATCAATAAAGAATCTTAAAAAAAGAAATTCTCATCCATCCAATTTTTTTCATTATTTTAAAAGTTTTAATAATTATTTGAAATGTACTTAAAGTATAAACTTGAATGCTGTGTGATACTAATTATATTTGTTCCAGTGAGATCCATATGGTAAAAATCCTCTCTGTGCAAACAACTGAATGTTTAAAGTATGAAAATTATGAACTATAAGACCTTCATAGAAAGCTTGAAGATTTTCTAAAATTATCAAAAAGTCATGAACCAAATTAACCTCTAACTGAAAACCAAACATTCACTTGATGTTAAATATTAAGGAATTTTTTGAGGAAAGACTCTGCATTATTGATTTTCATAACCTTATTCTCACAATAATCCTGATGATACAGATTGAAACTTCATCTAGCATAATTGCCTCTGTTAAAAATCTTCAACTGTCTGACATATCGCGGATGTCAGATATGTAAATTATTGAATATCCTTTGGAGAAGATGAAGATACTTGTGCTTACTGTGGTATCCTTACTGGCAGTGAGGCCCATTGTTCTTGTCTCTCATTCATTCCACACAAGACGAGAAAGAAGCTCTAAAGAACATGAGATCATTAACAGGCTGCAGGTCCCTTGAGGATAGACTATATATTTGCATCCAGCAGCCATATCCCTGACACTAAGTAGTGCTCAATATGATTTTAAATAATATTGATAATATCTCTTATTTTACCAATTCAGGTAGACTGTAATGAGGGTCACGGTATCTACAGATCAGAGAGGATATAGCAGTATTCAACACCATTCAGTTTCAGTTCAGTTCAGTTCCTCAGTCGTGTCCAACTCTTTGAGACCCCATGGACTTCAGTATGTCAGGCTTCCGTGTACATCACCAACTCCCAGAGCTTGCTCCAACTCATGTCCATTGAGTCAGTGATGCTATCCAACCATCTCATCCTCTGTCGTCCCCTTCTCCTCCTGCCTTCAATCTTGCTCAGCATCAGTGTCTTTTCCAAAGAGTCACTTCTTTACATCAGATGGCCAAAGTATTGGAGCTTCCGCTTCAGCGTCAGTCCTTCCAGTGAATATTCAGGGCTGATTTCCTTTTAGCATTGAGATCTCCTTGCAGTTCAAGGGACTCTCAAGAGTCTTCTCCAACACCACAGTTCAAACACATCAATTCTTTGGTGCTCAGCTTTCTTTATAGTCTTAACTCTCACATCCATACATGACTACTGGAAAAACCATAGCTTTGACTAGACAGACCTTTGTTGGCAAAGTAGTGTCTCTGTTTTTCAATATGCTGTTTAGGTTTGTCATAGCTCTCTTCCAAAGAACAAGTGTCTTTTAATTTCATGGCTGTAGGAACCATCTGTAGTGATTTTGGAGCCCTGCAAAATAGAGTCTGTCACTGTTTCCATTGTTTTTCCATCTATTTGCCATGAAGTGATGGGACCACATTCCATGATCTTAATAGTTTTTTGAATGTTAAGTTTTAAGCCAGCTTAAAACACCACTGCCCACCCCATAAAGTGACTTCCTTCCCTTGGTTTCTCAGGCACCAATTCTTCTGGCTGTCCTCCATCTCTGTTCTCTTTTCACGCTCCAATCTCCCTTTCTGGTTCCTCTGTTTCCCTGATATTTTAACACTGAACTGTCTCTGAGCTCCATCTTTTTTTGTTTTATTATTTTCTAAAAAATGTTTTAAAGATTTTTTTTATGTGGACCATTTTTAAAGTCTTTACTGAATTTTGTCACAATATTGCTTCTGTTTTATGTTTTGCTTTTGTTTGGCCCTGAGGCATATGGGATCTTGTCTTCCGGACCAGGATAGAACCCATATCCCCTGCATGGGAAGGTGAAGTCTTAACCACTGGACCACCAAGGAGTCCCCGGGCCCAGTCTTTACATCTGATATCTTTATGTCTATGCTCCTTTGATGATCTCATCTAGTCTCATAGCTTTAAATGTCATTTAAATGTTGATGATTTTCAAACATACATATCCAACTTGAACTTCTTTCCTGAACTCCAAATTGATAGATTTAATTACATATTTTATATCCCTATTAAGTATCTAGTAGGCATCTTAAGCTAACATGTCCTAAACTAAAATTCTGTCATACTCCCCATCTCCATTTTAACAGTGGTCATTCTTGAGTAGTGGAATTTTTGAGTTTTTAGTACTGTTCTATATTTTTTCCATTTTTATAATAAATTTGTCTAATTTTTGAAAAAAGGTGTATAGATACACATATATGAAATAAGGCTTCCATCAAAAAGATAAATAATTTATAATTTACACTGAAAGATAATTATATGTAATAAGAATTTTGTATGAAACACAATACATGATGTTTTATGTTAATTTGTTTCTTCATTTTGTTTATTTAAAAAAACTGGACAGAATTTTTGGATTATTAGAGAAAAGGAAAAGACAAAGAAAGAAATAAGGGAAAGTATAAAAGTAAAGATAAATTATGGTAGAGTAGGAAGCCCAAGAAGGAAAAAGAAACATTAACAGAGGGAGAAAGATCAAAAAATAGATGAATCATGGAGCTGAATCATCCCATTCTATTTTACTTGGTTTATATTATGATTTTGAAAAAGATGACAAAGACCAAAGGAGCTATGAGAAAGATTTTTAAGATTTAAAAACACATTGTTTCCTAGATAAGCCTATATGAGATATTTTATGTGCTACATTTAAAAGACACCGGGAAAGAGAGTTGCCATGTCAAGTGACTAGTGCCAAGACATTTACACACTATCACTCAGAGCACACATTGACTGTAGTAAAAGTGTAAGCGTAAAATCATAAGTGATTTGCTGTCACACAAACCTTTTGCCACTTTATTCTTATAATAAGTGATTCATTAATTGATTCAGTGAGTATCATTGAGCTTTCTTTCTTTTTTTCTTTTTTTTGAGCTTTTTTTCTTGTCAGATACTAATCCTTGGATTAGATTAGTGAACAACAGCAACAAAATAAAATACCTGCCTCATGGAACATTCTACTTGGGAGTGGGGGCAAATTAACGGGATCAAACTGTGAGCAACTAGCATAAAAATAAGGAAACTATATAATATTTTTTCTGATGCTAAAAATAAAGAAATTTTAGATTACTAGCCTCTAAGATTATTTTTTTAATAACTTAAGTATGTCAGGGCAGGCTATTTATATTAAAATGAGATAATGAATAAGAGAAAGGGATTGATAAGAGAAAGGGATTAATAATTTCAATATTAGATCAGACCAGGATACTCATAGGTAATATGTTTTTCTAATATTATTCAACATCAGATATAAAAACAATTTGATAAATTACCATTTCCTGAATATGCATTTATAAATATTTAAATATTTATACGTAATAAAATATTAAGATAAATTAATGTACATATATTGGTGATTTTATATAGTTTCAAACAATATTGTATATCTATCTTTATTTTTTAAATAGCTACATCAGGTCCAAATCCTCCAGAGTTGTTGGGACTTTGCTCTTAACTAATAAGTCTTCCTCTGTCAATTTCTAATTCTTTTTTATGTATTTAATTGTTTTTATGTATTTAATATTAATTCCATTCCTGATGGTGAAGAACAGGGAAATCCATGGAGTCACAAAGAGCTGGACACAACTGAGAGACTGAACAAACTCCTGGAAAATGCTTCTTTGGGTTCTACAGTCCCATGCTTTTGATACAGTGGGGTTTGGGAGGAGAAAAGACATTGATAATGAATCCTTGCTTCATTGTCAGGGACTTCAAAAGCAATTTTTGTTTTTTTAATCTATTTAGCATCTGGTAAAGGGATTTTCTAAAACTTCTGCTTAATCTTAATTTGTTATCAAGGGCTGTGCTTCTAAAAGTAATATTACTCCCAATAAAGGAACTGGATATTTGAACCAGAGCCCAAAAAGGAAGCGTTGCTAAGGGACAAGTTCTACATTGGAAATTGGAAAATCTGACTTTGTTCTCATCTCACCACAAGTGGTCCACAGGCAAGCCGCTTGTACTTTCTGTATCTCCATTCATTAGTAATGAAGGTCTTCTTTTCAGTCTCATGATCTAATAATCAAATTTAAGAAGCAATTAGAGAACAAAGAATAAAGTGATTACCTAGAAAAGTGTGTTTGATTAACAACCATAAAAAACACGAGCTCTTTTGACTTAGCAATGCGATCAAAATACACAGACATGTTCTTTTGTGTTTGAATCAAGTTTCTGTCTTGGTATTTTAAGTCACTGCATAGTGTTTTTATTTGATTGCCTGACACTTTCTTTACTCTATGTTCACCAGGCTATTTATAGATAGCTCAATGTCCTTCCTTTGTAAATAAGGACCTTTTATCAGATCACTTGAGATTCAGGCTTAAAAAAAGTCTAAGTATGAATATATCTGTTATTTTTGACTTAAAATCTCTATAGCCCATTATGTTTCTCTTACTTGTAAATATTTAGGGGGCTTTGGTGTCTGGGCTCAACTGTTAATACCTAAGATCAGTTTCAATGTGGAAGTCTTATGGGACTGGGCAGAGTTTATACAGATAAACCAAGCCAAGAAGTTATTTTTCAGGTCAGGTCAGATTTCACTTCAGACAAGGGTCTTGTTCTGCTTATTATATTTGTAGGGGAGCGGCAGAAGGACATGGCTAGCATAGGCTGCAAGTGAATCCTAAAATATTGGAATTTTTTTAAATGACTGTATTTGATAAACTGTGAAATAACTTGCTTATGGATTTAAAGTGGGAATACATTGGACAAAATCCTTCCTATTTGCCATGATCATTATCAGAATTTAAAGAACCAAAATTTTATTCTAAGATATTTTTCTTCATTTGGTTCAATAATGATGGCTGCTGATTAAGTGAAACCAACCCGTGTTTAGTATTCATTTGTCCTTTCAAAGAAACACATTTTTCTATAATTTTAAAATAAGCTATTTTTAAAAAGAGAAAAAAAATAGAATAAAAATAAAATTTACTAAGCACCTATGATATGCCAGAAAATACTCATCATATTTTCACATTTCTCATGATGTCCATATTACTGGTGAGAGAAGTGCAGCTTAAAATGCTTAAGGAAACGTCAAGGTTAAACAGATATCTGTTTGTCTATTTAATGTTTTTTTACACTAGAGAATAGTCTAATTCTTTGACTTCGGTAGGGTGTAGAGATTTAAGTTAACAGGATAATGGGACAATTAATTTTGGTAGTGAAAGAAAAAGAATCTCTCTAAGCAGGGCAGCCTCAGGGATCTAGTGCCTAATGGTCTGAGGTGGAGCTGACGTATTAATAACAGAAGTAAAGTGCACTATAAATGTAATGTGCGTGAATCATCGGAAACCATCTTCACCTCAGGTCCATGGGAAAATTTTCTTCTATGAAACCAGTCCCTGGTGCCAAAAAGGTTGAGAACTGCTGCTCTACATTACTGAGCACATATTCTGAACTACTTTCCATAAACCATACAATACCCTTCCTTTACCATATTACAGAAGAGGATGCTAAGGTTTGGGAAAATTAAACAATATAAGCAAGATACATGATCATGAATAGAAAAGGCAGGCTTCCAACCCAGCTCTTCATGACGTAAATTTTCAGTGAACTGGGAAAATTGTAAAAGTTTGACTTAAGACAATCAAAACTACAGTTTAGATATTGCTGCTGCTGCTGCTGCTGCTGCTAAGTCGCTTCAGTCATGTCTGACTCTGTGCGACCCCATAGACGGCAGCCCACCAGGCTCCCCCGTCCCTGGGATTCTCCAGGCAAGAACACTGGAGTGGGTTGCCATTTCCTTCTCCAATGCATGAAAGTGAAAAGTGAAATTGAAGTCTCTCAGTTGTGTCCAACTCTTAGCGACCCCATGGACTGCGGCCCACCAGGGTCCTCCGTCCATGGGATTCTCCAGGCAAGAGTACTGGAGTGGGGTGCCATTGCCTTCTCCAAATGCAAAAGCAGAAAAGCCATCAAAACAATGAATGAGATGGACCTGGGACAGGCGTGTGTGAGGACATAGCCTGAGGAGATTCTGATGTCCTTCCTTTGCCACTGACAAGTGCAGGGAGGGCACTGCAGGTCTAGGCATGTCCCACAGCTTTCATTAGCACAGATGTAAACAAAGTAACAGAGAAGGCAATGGCAACCCCCTCCAGTACTCTTGCCTGGAGAATCCCATGACAGAGGAGCCTGGTAGGCTGCAGTCCACGGGGTCGCTAAGAGTTGGATACGACTGAGCGACTTCACTTTCACTTTTCACTTTCATGCATTGGAGAAGGAAATGGCAACCCACTCCAGTGTTCTTGCCTGGAGAATCCCAGGGACGGGGGAGCCTGGTGGGCTGCCATCTATGGGGTCACACAGAGTCGGACACGACTGAAGTGACTTAGCAGCAGCAAACAAAGTAATGGGCTTCCCAGGTAGCGTGGTGGTATAGAATCCATCTGTCAATGCAGGACATGCAAGAGATGTGGGTTAGAGTTCCCTGGGTTGGGAAGATGATTCCCTGGAGTAGGAAATGACAACCCACTCCAGTATTCTTGCCTGGAAAATTTCATGGAATTTTTGCTGCCTGGCGGGCAGCAGTCCATGGGGTCGCAAAGAGTCAGAAGCGACTGAGAACGCCCGTACAAATAAACTAATGATCCTGATGGTGAACCCGTTCTCCTTTCAGTTTTCTTCTTTATGCCTTTATGGACTGTAGCCTACCAGGCTCCTCTGTCCATGGGATTTTCCAGGCAATAGTACTGGAGTGGGTTGCCATTTCCTTCTCCAGCAGATCTTCCCATCCCAGGGATGGAACCCAGGTGTCCCGCATTGTAGACAGATGGGAGACCTGGGTTACCATCTGAACCACCAAGGAAGTCCTCTTTATGCCTTATATTATGCCTAATATTGACCTGATCAATTCAGAGGCTTAAAAAAGCATAAAGATATTATTTTATAGTCTAGAGGATACAGTCCTAAAATCAGGTGTTTCCAGAGCTATGCTCCTTCAGAAGATTCTAGCAGGAGAATTCATTTCCCTGTCTTTTCCAGTTTTTAGAGGACAACTGCCTCCTTGGTCTGTAGCCCTCTCCTCACATCACTCTGACTTTACTTCCTTCATCTCATCTTCTTCTCTGATCCTCCTGCCTCTCCGTTATAAGAACTCATGATTATATTAAATCTACCCAGATAACTCAGTAGAATCTCCCCATCTCAAGATCCTTAATTTAATCCTATCTTCAAAGTCCCTTTTGCCATGTAAAGGAACATATACACAGGTCTTAGAGATTAGGATGGAAACATCTTTGGGTGGCCATTTTTCTATCGACCATATATTTTTTAATTTCTTAAGTACATGCTAACTGGATATCTTGCTTTTGACAGCAACATTCAAAATTTCGATATTTTTCTATTAACAACCATTTTAAGGTAGAATAATAATTATGCTAATAGTTAAGATAAACTTCAGTTTATTTCAGTTCAAAAAACAATTGTTACATCCATTCAACTGTCCTTCAGGATGCAGGTAGCTAATCAGAGCTTCTTACTGGGCATGATAAGAGAGAAGATTCTGGAACATTGGGTACTTATCACCTAGATAAGTGGATATGATATTTTCAGAGCAAGTGATGGTATTTTTGGAGCAAGTAATTCAGAATATTCACTTATGGATTTGCCAATGATCATTACTATTTGTCCTTAGTAGTTTGTCAATCTACCACTATTCATCCTTAGTAAAGCCAGACCAAGTGTTAACACACTTTGCTTAAATATATTTATTATTCCTGTTATTATACCTTTGCAGATACTTCAGTAAATTAAAAGTTAGCACCTAAAAAGTTGTTCATTCAGTTAGTTTATTTAAACAATAGAAATCATCCTAGGATGATCCCTTACATTATTTTGTGAGTCAGTATGACTGACATATGTGTACCACAAACTACACACTTTTGTGAAGCATGTGCTATGTTAAATCTAAGCTGAAGATGTCACATAATGATCTGCAATGCTGCTTTTCAGAACACTTTTTCTGAAGAGTCAACCAATTTAGTTAATTTTATTCCAATTATTTAATTTCACTATTCCCCTCCTATATTAGTAAGAACAAAATTTTTAAAAATTAGTATCCATAAGCTTTTAGTAAAACATTTTGTTGAATGGCAGAGCAAAATCCCAAAGAGTTTACTGGATAGATCAAACTTGTGCAAATTGAGTCAGCATAATACAATACTGACTTTATATCTTTTGGAAGTTCCCACATACTAGTTTCAGATAAGTGTGACTTTTTATGATGTCAAAGTTGTAGAGATGATTAAAGCTATGAAAATGAGTGACATCAGAAACATGGAGACATGAAATGCTCCTTTTATCTCTCTCCTTCAACCTACAACAAGTAAAACATCCATAACTCATCAAATGTTCCTCCACCTAACCCATCAGGATGTTGGAGAATTCACACATCTGAACATCTAAAGGTGGGTGGGGTGGAACACATAAGGGTGGTCGAACTGAGGGAATAACAGAGGCGTTTGCAATCTGGCCTCTTTGCCTCAATGGATGAGATCACAGACCCAGAAAAGCCAGGAGCAACAGTAGAGGCAGCACATATGAATCTGGCCTCCCGGCCACAGCGGTGCTGGTTTCACTGGGAACTGAGCATCCGTGGCAGTGGGGCCTGGGTTACCTTGGTCCCTTCAGCTGCAGAGGTGCGGGGGACTCCAGTCCCTGTTCCAGCCCCTATCCTGCCCCAGCCCTCCTGCAGTAGCAGCTCCCAGGAACTCCTCAAACCTGAATACAGTGGGAGTGCCTGCAACCCTAACTCCCCCCAGTCCCACCCCTCCTCCCATGGTGGTGGTACCTGCAAACAAAGGTGACCCCACATGCAGCAGACATGCCCACGATACTGGTGCCCAGGATGTCCTAAGCAATGACACCAACTACAGCAGCAACAAGGCACCAGCAACCTCAGAGGTATAAGCACTGACAAAGGAGGGCACCAGGTGACCTTTCCAGCAGAGGAGGTGGAGAGGGGGGCATCAGTTCAATTCTGTCTCTCAGTTGGGTCTGACTCTCTGACCCCATGGACTGCAGCATGCTAAGCTTCCCTATCCATCACCAACTTCTGGAGCTTGCTCAAACTCATGTCCATTGAGTCAATGATGCCATCCAACCATCTCATCCTAGGTCGTCCCCTTTTCCTCCTCCCTTCAATCTTTCCCAGCAGCGTGTCTTTTCCAGTGAGTCAGCTCTTTGCATCAGGTGGCCAAAATATTGGAGCTTCAACTTCAGCATCCTTCCAATGAATATTCAGGACTGATTTCCTTTAGCATGGACTGGTTTGATCTCCTTACAGTCCAAGGGACTCTCAAGAGTCTTCTCCAACACCATAATTCAAAAGCATCAATTCTTCGGCGCTCAGCTTTCCTTGTAGTCCAACTCTCACATTCATACATGACTACTAGAAAAACCATGGCTTTAACTAGACAGATCTCTGTAGACAAAATAATGTCTCTGCTTTTAATATGCTGTTTAGTTTGGTCAAAGCCTTTCTTTTAATTTCATGGCTGCAGTCATCATCTGCAGTGATTTTGGAGCCCCCCAAAATAACGCCTGTCATTGTTTCCATTGTTTCCCCATCTATTTGCCATGAAGTGATGGGTTCAGATGCCATGATCTTAGTTTTTTGAATGTTGAGTTTTAAGAGGGGGAAATGCAGATTCTCAACTACAGCCGTAGCCAGCGCTGAGGGAAACCCAAAACTTGTGCTATGTCGCCACCTACTGAAAAACAAAAGAAAGACCTCTAATTACCAACCTATTGAATTGATGCTGGGAAAGACTAAAGGCAGGAGGAGAAGGGGACTACAGAGGAGGAGATGGTTGGATGGCATCACCAACTCAATGGACATGAGTTTGAGTAAGCTCTGAGAGTTGATGATGGACAGGGAGGCCTGGAGTGCTTCAGTCCATGGGGTCACAAAGAGGTGGACACAACTGAGTGACTGAACTGAATTGTTAGGGCCTTTCCTGGTGGCTCAGACACTAGGGAATCTGCCTGCAATGTGGGAGACCTGGGTTTGATCCCTGGCTCAGGGAGATCCCTGGAGAAGAAAATGACAACCCACTCCAGTATTCTTGCCTGGAGAATCCATGGACAGAGGAGCCTGAAGAGCTACAGTCCATGGGATCGCAAAGAGTTGGACACGACTGAATTGTTAGAGTCAAGTGAAAAAGATTTACCTACAAAATAAAGATTTTTGCTACTCCAAATGCATCAGTAGAGGAACAACTCATCAACCATCATGAAAAAACATGTTTGTGCAATATCTCAAAAAGAAAATGACAATTCTCCATAAAATACACTTAAAGTCACAGAATACTATGATCTAACTGTTGTTGTTCATTTGGTCAGTCGTGTCTGACTCTTTTCGACCCCATGGACTACAGTATGCCAGGCTTCCCTCTCCTTCACCAATTCTCAGAGTTTGCTCAAACTCATGTTCATTGAGTTAGTGATGCCATCCAACCATCTTGTCCTCTGTTGTCCCCTTCTCCTCCTGCTATTCAGAGAATTTAATGCTATACAGAGAACTCAGTGCTATATAGAGAATTCAAAATAGCTGTCATGAAGAAACTCAATGAGCTACAAGAAAACTCAGAAAGGCAGTTCACGTTTAGTGATGTCAGGAATAAAACTAATGAACAGAAGAAATACTTTGCCAAAGAGATCGAAACTCTAAAAAGAAACCAAAAAGAAATTCTGGAGCTGAAGAACTCAATAAGTAAAGATAAAGAATAAATAGAGAAACTGGAGCCTATTATACAGAGTGAAGTAAGCCAGAAAGAAAAACACCAATACAGTATACTAACGCATATATATGGAATTTAGAAAGATGGTAACAATAACCCTGTGTACAAGACAGCAAAAGAGACACTGATGTATAGAACAGTCTTTTGGACTCTGTGGGAGAGGGAGAGGGTGGGAAGATTTGGAAGAATGGCATTGAAACATGTATAATATCATATATGAAACAAGTCGCCAGTACAGGTTCGATGCACGATACTCGATGCTTGGGGCTGGTGCACTGGGACGACCCAGAGGGATGGTATGGGGAGGGAGGAGGGAGGAGGGTTCAGGATGGGGAACACGTGTATACCTGTGGCGGATTCATGTTGATATATGGCAAAACCAATACAATATTGCAAAGTTAAAAAATAAAATAATAATAAAAATAAATAAAAAACAAAAAAAGATAAAGAATGAATTAGAAAGCATTGGAAATAGAGCAGACCATTTGGAAGAGAGAATTAGTGAGCTCAAAGATAGAAATACAGAATATGATACAGGTAAGGGAGGAGAGAAAACTAGGATACAAAGAAGAATAAAGAAAGAAATTCTATGACAAGTATTAAACTCCATTAGGAAGGGTAACATAAAGATAATAGGTATCTCAGAAGGAGAAGAAAGGGAGAAGGGAGCAGAGAATTTATTGAAATAACAGATGAGAACTCCCCATATCAAGGGAAAGAAATGGTTATACAAGTCCATGAAGCTAAGAGAACATATAACTGTCTCAACCCAAAAGACTTCTTAAAAGGAATCTCCATAAGGCTATCAGAAGATTTCTCAGCAGAAACTACACAGAATTTTTATACATCTCCTTTATCTTTCTGTGCTCTGAATGCATATGTTAACACCCTCTATCTTTAACTAGTCAAGACACTTGTCTGCAGTAAAGCATACTCTAACTGTAACCTTCCTTTCCCAATACACTCCTTCTCACCCTCCCTTATCCGGTCACTCTTCATTCACCACATTCATTCATGCATTCAATCACTCAATCGTTCAGTTATTCCTTCCCTCATTCAGTCATTACTTAATCACCACTTTCACTGGGCCTGTTCCCCATGGGACATAATCTGCTATTCCTTTCAGAGGATACAGAAGTGTTAGAAACACAGTCCAGACATCAGGGAGTTATATGTATTAGAAGAGACAAACATGTGGATGCTTATGCTCGTGTCCAGAATGAAAAACGGCTGCAATAGAGGGATGATCATTAGATGCAAAGAGGAGGGTCCCAGGCAGCAGCTGTACCTGCAGCTGGGTGGGGTCCTCCCTCCAGACATCCCGTGTGACAGCCAGGCACCTGCTCCTCCCCCACGGCAGTGGTGGTGTCTGGGGAATGTGCCAATTTAATTGACTCTTGCATCCTCAAGATGCAAGCTACAATTACATGATCTTGTTATGTGGCTTGAAACAAACACTTCAAGGAAGGAGGGTGGCAATGAGTAATCGGGATGGAAATTTAATAAGGACAGGCATAACTATATAAAAGCTACTCAAGCACGTTCCTTGACCCTAATTTTCTGGATCTGATACAAGTCACTTTTCAATCTGAAGCTTTTGGAACCACGATGCTGGAAGGCTGCACTGCATCTTTAAAAAAATGAATTTATATTCTGCTGTCAACGTGAAATATTTTCAGAGCTCTTTTGTTCCTCTCGGTATATGTGTAGAGGTGGTACATTTATGTGTGCATTGTAGGAAGAGACTTGTAAGCAAAAACAATCTGGTTTCTTTTTAAATGTCTTCAGGTTTCCAATCTTTGAAGCAATTATTTTCCTATCTAATCAATATTAAGGAAAAAAATATTTCACAATAGTTTTTATTCATCATGGCCGTTCAGCTCACCAAGTCCTTATTCTGTCTTCCCCAAACAGATATTAAATTCAGATAATGATCCACTCCCTATTATTTTCTCCCTCTGTGTTGTGATCTTCATCAAATATTGATTATGCACACTACCTATTGTAAAAGTTGTCAAACTTTATCCTCAGTTTATACAAACTTTATACAGTTGTGAGGGACAACTGTAGCACTTCCAGTAATAAGCTCACTGCAGCTTTCTTTTAGCATGTCTTTTTCGTTATGATTATGTTCATTTTTATCAATGTATAGTAACTGATTGCTCTGTAATGCTCAACTTGAAAGATGTTTGGGCGACCTCCTTGTGTTATACTTGCTTCCATAGACCGAATCTTTGGAAAACTTATGTATTAACATATTGCTCAGCCAGTTTACAGACACTTACGAGACCCTACCAGGTGCTAGGCACTGTATGCTAAGCCATTGGTATCTTCTGATTCAAAGTCCCTTGGGAGTTCCACTTAATTTCCAAAAATGAAAAAATCTTAATAACAAAATAGTGTGTTAAGTCGCTTCAGTTGTGTCCGACTCTGACCCCAGGGACTGTAGCCCGCAAGCCTCCTCTGTCCATGGAATTTTCCAGGCAAGAGTATTGGAATGAGTTGCCATTTCTCCTCCAGGGGATTTTCGCCGACGCAGGGATCAAAGCAGCCTCTCTTATGTCTCCTGCGTTGGCAGGTAGGATCCTTACCACTAGTGCCAAGGCTATAACCGGAAGATTTTAAGAGCAAGCTTAAAAGCTAGTTTCTTGGAATCCACTATGTGTAGAACTTAAATGGAAACAAGTTTTATGTTAATTATCTTTGGGGAAATTTCAGAAGATAAGTATAGAAAAGAGACTAGAAAACTCTTGTAGGGTTAGAGCACTTTTTATAGATGCCTGGGTTCATAAACACAGCAGCACTGCTGCCTCACAGCAATGTTGACACATCTTTCTAATGAGTCCTGCTTCCTCTTTTCATTCTGCAAAATAGCCAGCAGCTGTGTTATTCTAAGGATGACATTCAGCTGTAAACACCAAAAGCAACACACACACACACACACAAAGAAATCCAGGTAATCTGTCATGAATACTTGAGGAGATTTTAAATTTTCTAGTAACACTCTAACTTTGCTTTATCTTCTAACTCCTTTTATAATTTTTTATAGTCTTTTAAACTCAAAGTGATAAATTGTACATAAAACAAAAATAAATTGTTTTTAAAATTTTAATCCATTCTTCATGATAAGATTTTACCAAAGCAATAGACAATGTGAAGAGATGAAAAGGAAAATAAGCAGACGTTTTATAATTTTCCAAGATACACAAATGAGCACTCTATTACTATAATTACACCAAATTTTAATCCAATGAATTCTCTAATTTACGACCTTTCTGAGTATTTAAATAAGAAATTATCTGTGTATGATTATTCCGGTTCAAGCTCTTCATGAAATAATTACATATGTTTATCTTTTCATCTTTATAGCCATGGCATGTGTTCAAAGTGCACTTAAAAAGAGGTCATCTAAGTCTGTCTGTAAAATCCCCCCACATCAGTCACTGCATTAGATTAAGGAAATGGTTTGAAGACTGTTTTCTGTAGAGCTCCATGGCTTCTCAAACGTGCCTCTCTGCCATCCCAAAGAGGAAGAGTCAGAGAGAGAGGAGTTGTCAGCGCCCTCTACTCCTCAGATCAGATCAGATCAGTCGCTCAGTGGTGTCCGACTCTTTGCGACCCCATGAATCGCAGCACACCAGGCCTCCCTGTCCATCACCAACTCCTGGAGTTCACTCAGACTCATGTCCATCAAGTCAGTGATGCCATCCAGCCATCTCATCCTCTGTCGTCCCCTTCTCCTCCTGCCCCCAATCCCTCCCAGCATCAGAGTCTTTTCCAACGAGTCAACTCTTCACATGAGGTGACCAAAGTACTGGAGTTTCAGCTTTAGCATCATTGCTTCCAAAGAAATCCCAGGGCTGATCTCCTTCAGAATGGACTGGTTGGATCTCCTTGCAGTCCAAGGGAGTAGAGTACTTTTACCTGCTTTATATAGCAGAGGAAACATGATATATTCTTTGAAAGTGTTTAAAAATAGTATTTTGTTAAAAGAAAAATTTGGAAACCATTAGGTTAATGTATTGTGCAGATACTAATCACTTTTAAACATAAGTGAATTACCTGCAGACCACAACATAGAAAGAAATGAACATCTAAAAAAGATATCGAGAATAGATGTACTAGTTCATAACTAGAAAATACATGTATCTAGTTGGCCTGTGTGTGTCACAGTCGCTCAGTCGTGTCCAGCTCACTGGGACCCCATGGACTGTAGCTCGCCAGGCTCCTCTGTCCATGGAATTCTCCAGGCAAGAATAGAGGAGTGGGTTGCCGTTTCCTTCTTCAGGGGATCTTCCCGACCCAGGGATTGAACTGGGGTCTCCCACATTGCAGTCAGATTCTTTACCATCTGAGTTACCGGGGAAGTCCTAATTGACCTACCATTTACAAATAAGAAGGTGGCTATTTAAAAATTAAGTGTACAGATGAAAGCTTTTGATGTGCAAAAATCGGAAAACTTATGGCTTGTGGCACAATTCTAAAATGATCAAGAATGATTGGTGTCTCTCCACTGAAGCACCTGACAATCAGTTTTCAGTTACGGATACAGAACTCCAGGGTTAGGGATTCTGAAGGGATGGGAAAAAGAATATTATGCAAACGAGCTTTTACACATTTACAATTGGATGTAGATGGTGACTTCAGTTTGAACTCTATTTTCAAGGGTTTTTTAAATGGTTACTTTAGTGATATTTGAAGATATGCTTAGGACTTTTTCTGTCACTATAAACTATTTTAGCCTTCCATGATATTTTTTATTTCTGAATGTAGCATCAAACTTATAACAAATTTTCAGCTGAATATAGGTTTCCATGAAATTAAAAATAAATAGCATCAGTTCTTTCATGAAGTAGGAAAATATTGATGAGATTCTTTTATTTTCCAGGCTGACCTGTAAAGACTGAGAAGTATGAGCACTGTACAGAGTTTAGCAGGCACAAAATCTATTTTTGCCCCCTAAGGTCCTTTGTGATACTCAAGCTTATGATTGAGTGGGGAGTCATTTTAAAAAGAAGTGAAGCAAATTGGTGTAAATGGAACCTGCAAAAGTTTAAAGAAATGAACACATTCTTAAGTGACTTGGCAGAGAAAATAGACAACAGTGACCCCAAACTACTTTCAGCTAAAGCTTTGTAGCATGTATTCTCAAAGACTGTGACAAACTTAAATTTCTAATCAATAAGTAGTAGGTGGCTCAGATAGTAAAGTATCTGTCTGCAATGCAGGAGACCCGGCTTTGATCCCTGGGTCAGGAAAGATGTCTTGGAGAAGCAAATAGCAACCCACTCCAGTATTCTTGCCTGGAGAATTCCACAGACAGAAGAGCCTGGTGAGCTACAGTTCACAGGGTTGCAAAGAGTCGGACATAACTGAACGACTAACACATATTGCTTTTTCACTTCTATCTATTTGATTTAACACTGAAGTTATTTATGTCCAACATACAAACAATACACATTCTAGTAAATATATTCTTATTAAAGCATGCCAAGGGTAAAATATCAGATCCCCTCCCTACACAAAGTCATCTATAATTTAGTAATTGAAATGTTCCCAGACAGAGGCAGCTATAATTCCCTGACATCAATCACAGGAAAGTGTTGAAGTTCCCAACAGAAATATGACACATAAAAGGCAAAGTGTTATTATTAGCATAGGAATTAACCAGCTGCATCAAAGAGAATGCCTCTTATCCTCCACACAGAAACCTCTCCTATAAAGGAAAAATAAACCATTTGCAAATGTAAATAGAACTGTGCTTATTTTTGAAGTTTGTAGTACCCATATTCAACGGAGGAAATTACATGAAGGCCAGTCACTCTTTGACTCCATCTGTGAAAAACATCCTGAAATGCCTCTTACACAATAAGCAATAATGATATAAAATTCCATTTGTAGCAGCATGCTAAAAAAGATGATGTCAAATAGAAGCATTGTATCACAAGCATCTCAAATTTTTCAAAATGTAGACAACATCTGTGATGAAAGTATAATGGAAAGGGATTCTGATAGGAAAAGGGTGAAATGAAGAAAAATGAAAATCTATTTAATGTAAATTCATTTGTTCTATTTTACAGCAACTAAATTATTTTTAATGTTATCATATGGTAATAAATTAAACTATTTGATTTCATGTAAATTCAAAGAAAAAGACGAAAGCACAAACAAACCCAAGGGAAAAATGGCTGTGGTAGTTTATTAGAAATTTTCTAGCCATTAACAACCTCCACTGAATCACTAAGAGTTCAAGTAAGAATTAAAAAAGACAAAAATCACCTGTGTCTAGCAAAAAGATTACCCGAGTTGAGAGATATCAATATCCAAGCTGTTCATATTGGAATATGTTCATATTCCCACTTTTCTTCTTTGAACTGTGGATGCTGGTATCCTTTAGAGCAGCATCCTTAAAGGTATGGGTAACAATATATGTAACTGAATCACTTTGCTGTATACCTGAAACTAACTCAACATTGTTAATCATTGATACTCCAACATAAAAGAAATTAAAAAAAGAAATCTATGAAATTGGACAGTAAATCTGTATTTATCTACTCAAAGAGCCACCAGCAATCATAAATACTCATAACCTTGGATCAAGTATTAGATTGTGGCTTAAAACTCCAAGTACAGGGTAGCATGGCTGAGTGTCTAAGGCACTGGAGTAAGGTTCCAGTCTCTCTGGGGGCATAGGTTTGAATCCCACCCAAGTGATTTCTGAAATAGTCCAGGCCAAACATCTAGGACTGTGCTGGTCCTGCAACTTAAGACAGTTTCTGGGACTTTTCTGGTGGCTCAGGTGGTAAAAAATCTGCTTGCATTGTAGGAGACCTGCATTCAATCCCTGGGTCAGAAAGATCTCCTGGAGAAGGGAATGGATACCCTCTCCAGTACTCTTGCCTGGAGAATTCCATAGACAGAGGACCCTGGAGGGCTGCAATCCATGAGGTTGCAAAGAGTCAGACACAATTAACACTTAAAACTCCAAACCTACACCTAACTATTTAGATACAGCAATCAAATGTAACACACGATTCCTTAATGAGCCTAGTTTGGAATAAAACACGTATAAAAATACTTATGGAATAAATTTACTTATTTATGGAAAAAAGAAAATTTAAACATCCTGTTAATTAGAAAAGTATGTTCAGTAAATAGTCCTTTTTTATATATGATACTTTCATAGTTAATGTTATATAGGCACATGTGAAGCAAGAGTCTCTAAATATTATATCTTTTTTCCAGAAAAGGAAATACAAATGCAAACTACAGGTGAAAGTTTATTTGTGCTTAGTTGCTCCGTTGTGTCTGACTCTTTGTGACCCCATGGACCGCAGTCTGCCAGGCTCCTCTGTCCATGGGGATTCTCCAGGCAAGAATACTGGAGTGGGTTGCCATGCCCTCCTCCAGGGGATCTTCCTGACCCAGGTATGGAGCCCAGGTCTCCTGCATTGCAAGCAAATTCTTTACCATCTGAGCCACCATTTATTTAGATCTTGAAAAAGAAACAAGCACACAAATTAAATCTTAAGAAATTTGTCATTAAGAAATATGAAAAAATAAACACCTATCATAATTATTCCAAGAACACTGTGACAGAGAACATTTTACAGTACACTTAGACACATTTTAGTTGGGAGTTTTGGCAATAATTATCTATGTGATCTTAGATAACTCAAGTAACCTTTCTAGTTTCTTTCCCTAAAAACTGAGGGAGTTAAATAACTTGAAAAGCACTTTCAAATCTCAACATTCTACTGTCTTATTTTACAATAAGGGGGAGGAAAAGGAAAATTCAAAAATAAACATTCCAAATTGCTTTTAAATCCTCTTTATTTTTATTTTTTGTAGGAAATATGGTTTTAAAAAATTAACTTTATTAGATTACCTATAATTTTTTTTAGATTACATCTAATTTTAATACATAAAATCTACTGATGACCCTGGAATTATGTAACACGTACTATTATTCTTCAGAGAAAATTACTTCAAAAGACTTTTATCATGTTAGTGTCAAAACAAACTGTTTATTTTTTTTAAATTTTATTTTATTTAACTTTACAATATTGTATTGGTTTTGCCATATATCAAAATGAATCTGCCACAGGTATACATGTGTTCCCCATCCTGAACCCTCTTCCCTCCTCCCTCCCCATACCATCCCTCTGGGTCATCCCAGTGCACCAGCCCCAAGCATCGAGTATTGTGCGTCGAACCTGGACTGGCGACTCGTTTCATATATGATATTATACATATTTCAATGCCATTCTCCCAAATCATCCCACCCTCAAAACTGTTTATTCTTAAAAATCAAGAAAACCAATCAGCAGTCATGGTCAAAATTTTACTCTTGGAAAATATTTCTCTCCCAAGTGGTAATATAAGAAATATTTAATTTCTAAAATGATTTTCAAATGGCCTCTTGCTCCCATTTTTAATTTTTCTTCTACTTGGAAAGAATGGACCTCATCTCTCTGAGCTGGAGTTATTAATAAATAACCATTATTAGTAATTCCTGATATAATGTAAAATCAAATAAAAGCCAGAACAGAAGTTAATAAGTTATAACTGATTATAAGATTTGTAAGGAAAGTGACCTTGCTAGAAGGAATGTAAAGAAGATGAGAATGGAAAATATTCTATGCTGTCCTCTTCATTCAATAGGATCTGAGCCCTTGATCAACATGTCTCCTCAATCCTAGATGCTACATTTTCTATTTACTGTCAGAATTCAACAAGGGAGAGTACCAAGATGTTACAAAGAGAGTTACCTGGATGCCAAATATGATATGCTCTCTTCTTGACTTCTGGTCCATTGACACATGGACTCAGGCAACAGCCTTAGCTGATAGTTCACCAAGAAGCATGCTGCAAACTCTGGTATAGCTGTTCAGTTTTGAGAAACAGGATGTCTAACCTTAGTTACATGGGACTACAGAGACGATAAGCACAAATTCCTTAAGTTGGTCTTTAAAAGGAGTAATAAGTGGAGTCACTCGTACTTTCATCCCTTTACTTCTGGAACAATGTCTTTTACTGCTGGGGACTTGGAATTACATAAAGTTCTTTGATTGCAGAAGCACTTCTGGATGGTAACCGGTGGATCATAGACCCTTTCCCACACCTTTTTTTTTTTTTTTTTTTTTTACTGTGCAGTGATGTTCTTGGTTAATATGATGTTTTACAAGATCCTGTGACAAAGGGTCAAATGTTCCATAAACCACTGGATAGTGGTACTAGCCAAGGTCTCATATACAGAAAATTCAAATTCATATTCAACTTGCTTATCTCTTCCAGTCATGGTCAGTCACTGACTTAAGGCAGTCAGCTTGCACCAAGTGACTAGCAGCCTTCTAAAGAGAAATGTGCCATACTGGGGGCTCAACATTACTCTCTGTTGTTGGTATGTTATGGGCAGTTGGCAGAGCCAGTAGCTAGATGGTTTTGGAAGGACACAAGGCACATTGTTGAGTATATGCATGGTCTCCATCTCTGTCAGTGTGGCCACTTCATTCATGTGCCCATAGTGCCAGCAGCCCTAAGATGCAAATGCTGTTTTATGTCAACTGAACAAGGCATTTTATCTATGTGTTTATTTTTGTGCCTCTTGATTGCAAATGGTCTTTTACAACATTGGACATTTACATGTGATATAAAGATTTCTATGCTTTGTATCCATTCTCATACATTCATCCATACACCTCCATTTCCAAGTTTTTCTTTTGTTACTAATAACTAGCTGGCCAGACCCCTTGCTACTGCTCATATCAGTTCAGTTTAGTTGCTCAGTCATGTCTGACTCTTTGCAACCCCAAGGACTGCAGCATGCCAGGCTTCCCTGTCCATCACCAACTCCCGGAGTTTGCTCAAACTCATATCCACTGAGTCCATGATGCCATCCAACCATCTCATCCTCTACTGTCCCCTTATCCTCCTGCCTTCAATCTTTCCCAGCATCAGGGTCTTTTCTGATGAGTCAGTTCTTCACATCAGGTGGCCAAAGTACTGGAGCTTCAGCTTCAGCATCTGTCCTTCCAACGAATGTTCAGGACTGATTTCCTTTATGATTTACTGGTTTGATTTCCTTGCAGTCCAAGGGACTCACAGGAGTCTTCTCCAACACCACAGTTCAAAAGCATCAATTCTTCGGTGCTCAGCTTTCTTTATGGTCCAACTCTCACATCCATACCTGACCACTGGAAAAGCCATAGCTTTGACTAGATGGATCTTTGTTACGTCTCACATATTCCTGCACATTTTAAATATTGATCACTTATCTGCTCACAAAAATAAAAAAGAATAGGTATATTGCCCATAATACAGCTCAGAGGGAGGATTTCATCTGTCACTGTCTTTCCAGGACATTCATTAGTGAGGTTATAATGCAACTGCCACTGTCTATTTTCAGTTTGTACCCATCTTGATATTTTTAAATATCAAGATGACCTCTCCATGACCCAAAAAGCTTGGTCCACTGGGTCATTTCCTTCTCCTTTAGCTGATCATAGTGATTTCCCATATAGCTCTAGGAATGAGCTAAGAGAGAGCTGCTGATGTAACCATGGATGACATGGAGATTTAGAATATCTGTTCTTGTTGGCAACTTCTTATGTCAACTGGCATAAACTACTACAACAGTATTCCAAAACTGGAATATTCCATCTCAAGGAAGCAAAAAGCCCTACCAGGATTTGTACTAGTGTATGGGTTTTTTATTGCTATGAAATAAGTTACCACAGAATCCATTTCTTACGACATATGTCTATGATCTCAGTTTCTATGGACCAGGAGTTGGCAATGTTGGCAGAGTCTCCTATTCAGAGTGTCACCAGGCTGGACTTAGTGTGTCCTCTGGTTATGTCTTCATCTTTAAGCTCCATTCATGAAATATGTACTTTGAAATCCCTCCAGTTGTTGGCAGAATTCATTTACCTGGGACCCTGTGACTTAGGGTTCTCTTTTCTTGCTATTGGCTGGGGTGCATTCCCAGTTCTTTGAGAGTACTCTCAGGCCTTTGCCACCTGGTCCTCTCCAGAGACAGTTCTCAGCATGGACTTTTTTATTCTCCAAGACCAGTAGAAGAATATCTCTACTTCAAATCCCCCCTTTCTAAGGACTCACCTGATTCGATCAGGTTCATCCAGGATAATCCCCCTTTTGATTAACGCAAAGCCAGCTGATTTAGAACCCTAATAACACCTGAAAAAGCACTCCACCTTTGTCATATTACATACCCTAATCAAGGAAGTAACTATATCAACGGTCTACACCCAGTGGGGGGGCATAACACAGAGTGTGTACCTCAGGGGATAGGAGCCTTAGGACCATTTTAGAGTTCTTTCCACTACATTTATCAGTCACAATCACTCCTTTATTCCTCAAATCACCAATCTATGATGTATGCCTTAATCAGGTCCATGAAACTAACTGTTGATTATTCTAATTTTCAATCTCTCAACATGCCATATTCAAGCAGTTGTAGGTAGTGCTGAGAAGTGCTAGGAAGTGATCTTGTTGCCAAGGATAGTTTTGCATTAACACAGTGATGCAATTTTGCTTAACCCATTTTGCTAAGCCCATCAAAGTAAAACTGTTACCAGTGAGGGGGTGATATGACTCAGTCAGTTATTTCAACAAGAGATAATGTGACAGATTGGTACCAGCAGGATAGAGTGCTTTGAAGAAAATTATAGCACAAAGTAAATATGTTTTGATGAAGATAGAAAGGTCTCTAAATGTCTGGGACCTACAGGCTCTGAGATGAAGAGGGACATAAATAAAGATGCAAAGCATACAAAAATTCAAATGATGCTTTGTATTGTCTACAAAAGCATTATTAGCATAAAAATTTAGTTGTAAGTTAAAAAATAATTTAGCATTGACAGTGTGCTATTTCCTTCTCCAGAGGATCTTCCCAACCCAGGGATCGATCTCACTTCTCTTAGTCTCCTGCATTGGCAGGTGGGTTCTTTACCACTAGCACCACCTGGAAAGCCCATATGTAGAGTAATTATAATCTACAACAAAGTAGAATTTATTACATTTGAAGTGTCTCAATTAGAAAAGCACACTCTAAGACCAGATAGCAACCAACCAAAAGTCTTTAATGCTTTAGCTTCCATTTCAAATCTGTACACTAAGGAATTCATCAGTAAATATGAGGAATATTAAATAAATTATTCACTAGTTGAGTAACTTCAGAATATGTAAATTGGTTATCCATTGTACAGGTGTCTTTACCCTATTGTATGAATGTGTTTATGAACCAAGCGAGGCTGGCAGTTGGGTTTTATACCTTTGGAGTATGTGCAGTTCACAATTCCTTTTTGCTATTGTCATCCACCATGTGACAGAGGATTATGTTGTGCCATCCAATCAGAATGTTAACTGATGACACTGAAAGAATATTGTCCTATTGGCTTCTGAATAAACAAGCAAGATGCTACTCAGAATGCATTAAAGGAAAAAGAGAGGGGAGTTCAAGTTTACAGTAACAGTTGAACCCTTTTTGAAACCTTTTCCTGGTAGATTTCTTTGGAGTGTGGCATACTTTTAGAACTCAAGACCTTTTAAAACTAACACCCAAAAAAAGATGTCCTTTTCATTACAGGGGACTGGAATGCAAAAGTAGGAAGTCAAGAAACACCTGTAGTAACAGGCAAATTTGGGCTTGGAGTACAGAATGAAGCAGGGCAAAGGCTAATAGAGTTTTGCCAAGAGAAGGCACTGGTCATAGCAAACACCCTCTTCCAACACCACAATAGAAGACTCTACACATGGACATCACCAGATGGTCAACAACAAAAGCAGATTGATTATATTCTTTGCAGCCAAAGATGGAAGAAGGTCTATACAGTCAGCAAAAACAAGACCAGGAGCTGACTGTGACTCAGATCACGAACTCCTTATTGCCAAACTCAGACTTAATTGAAGAAAGTAGGGAAAGCCACTAGACCATTCAGGTATGACCTAAATCAAATCCCTTATGATTATACAGTGGAAATGAGAAACAGATTTACGGGACTAGATCTGATAGATAGAGTGCCTGATGAACTATGGATGGAGGTTGGTGACATTGTAGAGGAGACAGGATCAAGACCATCCCCATGAAAAAGAAATGCAAAAAAGCAAAATGGCTGTCTGGGGAGGCCTTACAAATAGCTGTGAAAAGAAGAGAAGCGAAAAGCAAAGGAGAAAAGGAAAGATATAAGCATCTGAATGCAGAGTTCCAAAGAATAGCAAGAAGAGATAAAAAAGCCTTCCTCAGAGATCAATGTGAAGAAATAGAGGAAAACAACAGAATTGGAAAAACTAGAGATCTCTTCAAGAAAATGAGACATACCAAGGGAACATTTCATGCAAAGATGGGCTTGATAAAGGACAGAAATGGTATGGACCTAACAGAAGCAGAAGATATTAAAAAGAGGTGGCAAGAATACACAGAACTGTACAAAAAAAGATCTTCATGACCCAGATAATCACAATGGTGTGATCACTCACTAGAGCCAGACATTCCAGAATGTGAAGTCAAGTAGGCCTTAGAAAGCATCACTACCAACAAAGCTAGTGGAGGTGATAGAATTGTAGTTGAGCTATTTCAAATCCTGAAATATGGTGCTGTGAAAGCACTGCACTCAATATGCCAGCAAATTTGGGAAACTCAGCAGTGGCCACAGGACAGGAAAAGGTCAGTTTTCATTCCAATCCCAAAGAAAGGCAATGCCAAAGAATGCTCAAACTACCGCACAATTGTACTCATCTCACACGCTAGTAAAGTAATGCTCAAAATTCTCCAAGCCAGACTTCAGCAATAGGTGAACCGTGAACTTCCAGATGTTCAAGCTGGCTTTAGAAAAGGCAGAGGAACCAGAGACCAAATTGCCAACATCCGCTGGATCAGCGAAAAAGCAAAAGAGTTCCAGAAAAACATCTATTTCTGCTTTATTGACTATGCCAAAGTCTTTGACTGTGTGGAACACAATAAACTGTGGAAAATTCTGAAAGAGATGGTAATACCAGACCACCTGACCTGCCTCTTGAGAAATCTGTATGCAGGTCAGGAAGCAACAGTTAGAACTGGACATGGAACAACAGACTGGTTCCAAATAGGAAAAGGAGTACATCAAGGCTGTATATTGTCACCCTGCTTATTTAACTTATATGCAGAGTACATCATGAGAAATGCTGGGCTGGAAGAAGCACAGGCTGGAATCGAGATTGCCAGGGGAAATATCAATAACCTCAGATATGCAGATGACACCACCCTTATGGCAGAAAGTGAAGAAGAACTAAAGAGCCTGTTGATGAAAGTGAAAGAGGAGAGTCAAAAAGTTGGCTTATAGTTCAACATTCAGAAAACGAAGATCATGGCATCCGGTCCCATCACTTCATGGCAAATAGATGGGAAAAAAATGGGAACAGTGGCTAGCTTTATTTTTGGGGGCTCCAAAATCATTGCAGATGGTGATTGCAGCCGTGAAAATAAAAGACACTTAGACCTTGGAAGGAAAGTTATGACCAACATAGAGAGCATATTCAAAAGCAGAGACGTTACTTTGCCAACAAATGTCCGTCTAGTCAAGGCTTTGGTTTTCCAGTGGTCATGTATGGATGTGAGAGTTGGACTGTGAAGAAAGCTGAGCACAGAAGAATTGATGCTTTTGAAGTGTGATGTTGGAGAAGACTCTTGAGAGTCCCTTGGACTGCAAGGAGATCCAACCAGTCCATCCTAAAGGAGATCAGTCCTGCATGTTCATTGGAAGGGCTGATGTTGAAGATGAAACTCCAATACTTTGGCCACCTGATGCAAAGAGCTAACTCATTTGAAAAGACCCTGATGTTGGGAAAGATTGAGGGCAGGAGGAGAAGGGGACGACAGAGGATGAGATGGTTGGATGGCTTCACCGACTCAATGGACATGAGTTTGGGTAAACTCCGGGAACTGGTGATGGACAGGAGGCCTGGTGTGCTGCAGCCCGTGGGGTCACAAAGAGTTGGACACGACTGAGCGACTGAACTGAACTGAACTGAAACCTTTTCCTGGTAGATTTCTTTCCAGTGTAGCATACTTTGATCTAGGACTTATTTTCATAGTAACCTCACACAAGGTACAAGGTTTTGATTTCTCTCCTTCTTCTTACCTGAAAGTCTTCGGATATTAATTACAAATAGACACTTATGAATGATAAAGTTGGGTTAATCCAATACACAACTGAGGTAAATGCAATCACTATACAGTATATTTCTTTACAATGTCTACAATTAAAAAGATTGAGCATAAAAGGTAAATACTTTTTGATGAACACAGTTTTTTACTGTTGCAGATAAAGCTGACATATATATCTGCAAACAAATATTCAAATCTTTGTATGAACATAGACTTTCATTTTTCTTGAGTGAAGTGATAGGGTGGGATCATATGGTAGCTATATGTTTAAGTTAAAAGGAAAATCTGCCAAACTATTTTCCAAGCTGGTTGTATGATTTCACATTCCCATCAATGGTGTCAGCAAGTTCCAATTTCTTTTCATAATCACCAGCACTTTGTTTAGTCAGTCTCTTTAAGGTCAGATATCTTAAAAGGTGTGTAGTGATATCTCAATATAGTTTTAATTTGCATTTCCCTGAATAACAAAAGATATTGAGGATCTTCCTATGTACTTATTTGGCATCTGCATTTCTTCTTAGGTAAGTGTCTGTCTAAATATTTTTTCCCATTTTTGGGGATAAGGGTGAACTTTTGTTTTCTTCTTACTGAGATTTGAATGTTCTTTCATATTTTGGACAAAAACAACTTACATATTTGACTGCAGATACTTTCTGCCAGTATGTGGTTTGTCTTTTCAGTAAGAGCTAGTACTTATGTGGTATAAAAGTAAAACTTCTCACAACTGGATGAGTCTTGGGGACATTATGGAAGTAATACAGGTATATTTTCACATGGGAGAGAGGTGAATTGTTGTATGCCCATGGGAAAGACTACAGTAGGTTATATTTCCAAAAGATGATCATGCTGATCTTATTTCCACCCAATATGCTATTCTTACAATGAGACTGTTACACTCCTACTCTAAAGGGCTGGGTCTTTTTCCAACCACTCTGAACCTGCTGGACTTTTGTGACCTTCTCAGCCAATAGCAGAGGGGAGAAGAAACACTATGTGATGATTTCTGGGGGTTGATCATAAAAATGCCATGCATCTGGGTTTGCTTTTTGAGAAGCCTTGTTCTTAGCAGCCACTTGGGCCTGCTGTGAGGAACCCCAAACTAGCCACTCAGATAGACCACAGAGAAAGGTCACAAGCAGATATTCTATCTGAAAGCTCACCTGAGATCTAAGATATACTTGATCATAAACCCTGAAACATGAGTGAAAACTGCACCATATTCTTCCAGTCACCATCTATCAAGTTAGCTCAGCCTTTGAGACTTCCCAGCTAAGGCCTCAGAGACAAGTTGTTCTTGATGGGTATTATTCTTGACCCACAGAACAATGAGTATAATGAAAATATTGTTTTACACCAGTAAATATGGAATACTTTTTTACATAACCATAGATAATTTACAAACTTTGAAATAATTTTGAAAAACTAACCAAGTACATTTTACTTTAATGTTTAAAATTTTTTCATTATATGTTACATGTTTTAACAGATTTCATTTCCTATTTCTTATCATTATGAAGGTTTTCCTAAAGCTCTGAGATATGACCAATACACTTGTGTATTTGAAAAATACATGAGCATATTTTTCTTTAGCAATATAGGAAAATTTGCATTTTTTATTTTTCTTCATGAACTCAGACTTCTCTCACAATTCTTTAACAAATATCATACTAATGAAACATATGGTACTTTCAATAATTTATTTTTGACAGCATTGTGGAGCATTAAAATTTGACGGTAGACACTTTGATAAATAGGCTTAAATTGCACCTGTTCCACCCACTCACATTGCTAGAGAGGTTTTTGATTATTTGATTACTTGTGTAGTTAACATCTTCCATTTTGTGGAATCAAAGGGTACTTTAAAAAATTCCACGGCTATTGTTGAATTATGGCACAGTAAGATCCTAATCTACTAACTTTTATAGTGCTGGTCCTTTACCTCAGACGGGTTTGTTTGAGATTCTCTTGTCCCTTAATAGGCTGAAGGGACTGGATTCAGTGGAGTCAGTCTCTTACTGGGACTGTCTTAAGTAAGGACAGTGCAGTTCATTTGACACCCATTTCTGTCTGGAAGACCCAACATCTCTAGTCACAGGTTTACTGCAGAGAAGATCCAGATTATTTGTTACCACACAGTGATGGCTCTAAGCCAGAGTGGACATGTCTTCCTTTGCTTCCATTTCCATTATCTGTGGAGAAGATGATGGAAATGCTCTGGGTTCCGTAAGAACTAAATAAAACAGAGCACAACAAAAAACCTCCAAATGTAATCATTAAGCCAAAATGATTAGTGAATATGCACCATTCTATCCCAAAAGAGATTGGAAGAAAAACATTTCTAACTTGGCTCTGCTGAAGAAAAATATTTCGATTCAATGTTCCTTTACTAATTTTAAATGTTCAGATAACTTTATAGACCCTATTAAAATAAAACTAAAAGGAAATGCTAAAAAAAAAAAAGACTCCAGTTTTATCTTTAGACCTAATGACTAAGAGTGAAGCTGAACACAGTTAATAAGAGACCCCTGAACAGATGCCATGACTTCTAGATGTTGAGTTCTTTGTGAGAATTTTAATTTTCTACTAAATTAAAACTTTGATCTTGGTTCTGAAACCACATTTCTGATACACATGACAGTCTTTCCATGCTTAGACTTCACTGGCTGCAGGAGTGGCTAGGGAATATGGAGAGAGCTAGGGTCCCATCCTCTTTGTAAACTGAGACCCTCAGAATCAGCTTTGGAAGTATCAGCCTCCAGTGTTGGAAACCAAAGGACCTCCTTATCCCCAGAATTGGTTTTGTTTTTCTATTCTTTGTTTTAAATTTCTACAACTGAGAGTATGGGAACCCTGGGAGACTTCTGAAAATGTTTTTGTTTTTTTCCTGTGGCAAACATTCCTCTATTTTATTTGTGCCTCTGCCCCTCCAATTATCCTGCAGGGTATCAGAGGTAACAGTGACATGCTGGAGCTGGTTCAAACAGCCTCAGGAGACTGACTGATAAACTTTTAAGAATTTGTGAGCTTTTTACTGAAATATTGTCAACTTGGAATGGGTCATGCATGGCAGAAGTATTTCTGCCACAGAAATAAGTGGTAGTCTTACTTAAGACTTAAGTCTAAACTTTTCCTACTCTATCACTCTTTCCATCCCAGAACAAGTTTCCCTGAAATATGAAATGAGAAGTAATACTGATTCATTCTTAAAAGGAAAAAATGCAACTTTCTATATGCAACTCATCAAATTAAAATTCTCTACATGAGTGAATAATATATACTTGATCATAAATATCTGGATTCTAAAAATCTGGAAACACAAAAACTATTCAGTATTTTTTTTGTATTATTTAGTGTGTTTAGAGAGTGAGACAGTTTGACTAATAAAAATACTATCATTTCTTAAAGTGACCTAAATTCCTAGATTTGGATTCCTAACTTAGAGGAAATCAGACACAAAAGCATATACTTAATAAAATTGTACAGCATACAACTTCATTTTGTGATGACTCAGATAGTTCCTCACTAAATAAGAATTGTCACTGTGAGCAATGTATTTCGTATTTTAAATGTTCGAAGATTACTAATGAGCAGAATGTCAGGGACAAAATACACACATGTATGTCACAAAGGTGATAGTGGAGAAATTGAGATTTCAAGGGAACTCATGTTAGAGATATTCTGACAATATTTGGAGGCACTTAGTACTCAGTCATGGAGAGGGAAATGGCAACCCAGTCCAATATTCTTGCCTGTAGAATCCCCTGGACAGAGATGCCTGGCCGACTACGGTTCATGGGGTCACAAAGAGTCAGGCATGACTGAGCGAGTGACACACAGTACTTGATCAGCCTAGCTTTTCAAGCACTCTTGCTCCATCCCATATGTTCTAAATATGTATCACTTAGGGTTTTTTCACGAGAATAATAGAGATGCTATAAGTATGATGGAGAAGGAGTTAATATAGGAATAAGTGCTTAGTTAAATGATGAAGTTGCTGAGGGAGTAAAGGTTTGGAATACTGAGGCTGGATGGTTGGAAAATCAGTCAGCAGTACTCTTAGACTGAAGCATTGGACTGAGTTGGGGGTCACTGCTCTTGGGAAAGTCCAGAGGCCCTGGCCACACAGCCCTATTACTCCGTCAGACATCTATGAAGCTACCATGTTTGGGCACCACAGTCTCCTAAGAATGATTATTTCTTCTTCACTTCCACATTCCAAATTTTTCAGGAGTTTCTGTCACTGGCAAACTGCCATCCAGAGTCAAATAAGGAAGAGATTCTGAGAAACACAACTCCAGGACTTAGAATGGAACGATTGGTGGGTTATAAAGTTGATCACATATGATATTAGCATATGGCTTCCCTGAAGGCTCAGTGGTAAAGAATCTGCCTGCTAATGCAGGAGTCTCAGATCCAATCCTTTAGTCAGGGAGATCCTCTGGAGAAGAAAATGGCAACCCACTCCAGTATTCTTGTCTGGGAAATCCCATGGATGGAGGAGCCTGGTGGGCTACACTTCATGGGGTTGCAAGAGTTGGACATGATTTAGTGACTAAATAACAACAATCTAGCACAGCATCTGTATTAGCCATGGTTCTCCAGAGAACCAGACCCCATAGGATGTATGCATGTATGGAAGGAGAACTTTCCCTTCCAGGACACAGCACATCCACACTCTTGCCCTTTTAAACACACATTCTCAAAATTTTTATCAAATTTCCCCAAAAGAGACAGGAAGAAAGAAGTCAGCCAGCACAGCAATTCTGAAACCTTTAAAAAGAAGAAAAATGGATTAAACAAGGTATGGATATTTGTTTCTTTCATTTTAACAAACAAAGAAAAATAAAGGGGAAAAGACTAAAATTCAGAAAAGGATAAAACCCTTCCATTCTTACTGCTTCATGCTCCACCCTCCACTCACATCAAACTTGATTTTTCTTAAATTTTAGAAATCTGAATATTTATATATCTTAGCTCTCAAATTGTTTCTAGAGTATGTTCAGGGAAAACTATTTGAAAGTGGCAAAGCTCTCCTCACTCCACAACGATCGGGTCATGGTCACAGTTTCCTTCACCTCAAATTCCCAGCCCATCATCTGTGCATTGGGCTTCCCTTGTGGCTCAGCAGGGAAAGAATCTGCCTGCAATGCAGGAGACCTGGGTTCCACCCCTGGGTTGGAAAGATCCCCTGGAGGAGGGAAAGTTTACCAACTCTAGTATTCTGGCCTGGAGAAGTCCATGGACTATAGTCCATGGGGTTGCAAAGAGTCAGACACAACTGAGCAACATTCACTTCACTTCATCTGTGCATATCTTTATGTTCTTACCTCGGGTAACAGTAATACCTGGTGTTTTAAGGTAGTCCTTGACAACATTGAACCCTCTCCTTCTAGAGGTCAATTGTTGTTCAGTCACTAAGTCCTGTCTGACTCTCTGTAACCCTATGGACTGCAGCCCACCAGGCTCCTCTGTCCATGGGATTTCCCAGGGAAGAATACTGGAATGGGCTGTCATTTCCCTCTCCAGGTAATCTTCCTGAACCAGGGACCAAACCCATGTCTCCTGCACTGGCAGGTGGATTCTTTACCACTGAGCTACCTGCGAAGCCCGTAGAGCCCGGTACCAACCTCTGTGATGCCACATGGACAGGCCAAGTCTGATGCTTCTGCCAGGAGGGGGCCAGTAGCTCAGCCCACCTGGGTGAGTTGCTAAAACAAGGAGACCTCTCTCGCATCTTTTCCCAGCTGAGGTTCCCACTGCACAAGAGAGATCCAGGAAAGGGAGATGTAAAACATCTGGTACAGAGGCAGAAGTGGTGACAGATCTCTCATTTAGGGGTAAATCAGGTGGAACTTGAGACTTGGAGAACAAATGGTGTAAAGGAAAGGAAACAGAAAATAAAAGGGGGAGGCAGGAATGGAGGGCAAGGAAGACAAGAAGGAAGAGAAGAGTGAGGCAGAGAAGAAAAGGAAGAAAGCAAGATGCTGCTGTTACTGCCACTGCATCCAGTGAAAGGCGAAGGAGGAAAGAAAAGATATATCTATCTGAATGCAGTTCCAAAAACTAGCAAGGAGAGATAGAAAGCCTTCCTCAGTGATCAATGGAAAGAAATGGACCAAAACAATAGAATGGGAAAGACTAGAGATCTCTTCAAGAAAATGAGGTAACAAGGGAAAACTTCATACAAAGATGGGCTCAATAAAGGACAGAAACTGTATGGACCTAAAAGAGGCAGAAGATAATAAGAAGAGGTGGAAGAATGCACAGAAGAACTATACAAAAAAGATCTTCATGACCTAATAACCATGATGGTGAGATCACTCACATAGAGCCAGACATCCTGCAATGTAAAGTCAAGTGGGCCTTAGGAAGCATCACTACGAACAACGATAGTAGAGATGATGGAATTCCAGCTGAGCGATTTCAAATCCTGAAAGATGATGCTGTGAAAGGGCTGCACTCAGTATGCCAGCAAACTTCGCATATTGAGTTTTCACTCCAACCCCAAAGAAAGGAAATCCCCAAAATGTTCAAACTACCGCACAAATGCACTCATCTCACACACTAGCAAAGTTATGCTCAAAATTCTCCAAGCTAGGCTTTAACAGTACATGAACTGAGAACTTCCAATTCAAGCTGGATTTAGAAAAGGCAGAGGAACCAGAGATCAAATTGCCAACATCCACTGGATCATAGAAAAAGCAAGAGAATTCCAGAAAAATATCTATTTCTGCTTCATTGATTATGATAAAGCCTTTGACTGTGTGGATCACAATAAACTGTGGAAAATTCTGAAAGAGATGGGAATACCAGACCACCTGACCTGCCTCTTGAGAAACCTATATGCAGGTCAGGAAGCAACAGTTAGAACTGGACATGGAACAACAGACTGGTTCCAAATAGGAAAAGGAGTACATCAAGGCTGTATATTGTCACCCTGCTTATTTAACTTATATGCAGAGTACATCATGAGAAACACTGAGCTGGAGGAAGCACAAGCTGGAATCCAGATTGCTGGGAGAAATATCAATAACCTCAGATATGCAAATGACACCACCCTTATGGCAGAAAGTGAAGAAGAACTAAAGAGCCTCTTGATAAAAGTGAAAGAGGTGAGTGAAAAAGCTGGCTTAAAACTCAACATTCAAAAAACTAAGATCATGGCATCTGGTCCCATCACTTCATGGGAAATAGATGGGGAAACAATGGAAAAACAGTGGCAAACTTTATTTTTTTGGACTCCAAAATCACTGAAGATGGTGACTGCAGCCACGAAATTAAAAGACGCTTGCTCCTTGGAAGGAAAGTTATGACCAACCTAGACAGCATATTAAAAAGAAGAGGCAATACTTTGCAGACAAAGGTCTGCCTAGTCAAAGCTATGGTTTTTCCAGTAGTCATGTATGGATGTGAGAGTTGGACCATAAAGAAAGCTGAGCGCTGAAGAATTGATCTTTTGAAATGTGATGTTGGAGAAGACTCTTGAGAGTCCCTTGGACTGCAAGGAGATCAAACCAGTCAATCCTAAAATAAATCAGTCCCAAATATTCATTGGAAGGACTGATACTGAAGCTGAAGCGCCAATACTTTGGTCACCTGATGCAAAGAACTGACTCATTTGAAAAGACCCTGATGCTGGGAAAGATTGAAGGCAGGAGAAGGGGACGACAGAGGAGGAGACGGTTGGATGGCATCACCGACTCAATGGACATGAGTTTGAGCAAGCTCTGGGAGTTGGTTGAGCATCTGCCCAGAGCCCTCACAGTTGAAGCTGCCCAGTCTGAGAGCAGCCAGAGGCATCGGGCATCAGGCGCTGCCGCCCCGCCCCCAGAAGGCCCCGCCTCCCTCCCTGGAAAGCCTGGTGCAGCCGGGTCTGTGGCGCGGCAGGGCCAGCATGGGCACAGCCTCAGTGTCCTGGAAGAGAACTTGGCCTCCCAGCCTCCAGCTGCAGGCATCCTGTCACTGGCGGGTACTTTTAGGGTGGCAGCCTCAGAGTGCAGGTCAAGCCCAACCACTTGTGTGCCTGGTGATGGGGGGCCTCCCTCTACTAGACAATCCCCCTCTACCACTGCCACCAGCAACAAAGTGACACCAGAGCCTCTCTGGACAGAGGGTCCCAGGGGACCTTCTTTTCTGATATTCTTGGGGAACTCAGGGGTGTCAGCTTCAGTCTTTCACATAGGAGTCCCCCACAGATGTCCATCCTTTCCCTGTTTCATCACTTTGAGGCTGGGATTCTGGTTATGCCTCCAGGAGAAGGCTCCCTGGTCTTATCTCCACAAACCCAACAGTTGCATCCAGAATTTGTTGTTTAGTCGCTAAGTCCCATCCAATTCTTTTGCAACCCAGTGGACTGTAGCTCACCAGGCTTCTCTGTCCATAGGATTCTCCAGGTGAGAATACTGAAGTTTTCCAGGAGATCGTCCCCTCCCAGGGACTGAACCTGTACCACTGAGCCACCTGGGAAGTCCAGAGTAGGCAGAGGGAAATTGGAGGAGTATGAGAACAGAGAACAAATTTTTGTTCTAATTTTTTGTTCCCATTTTTTCTTCTAATCAGATTTGTTTTTTAATCTCAAATAAAGTTATTGGCACCCACTGTGTGCCAGGTATTGTTCAGCGTTGGAAATACATGCATGACCAAAATAGATCAAATTACCTGCCCCTGTGGAGTTCTCCCGATTGTGAACCAGGCTAGTGATTCAGGGACCAGTCACTCCTAATCAACCTCTCTCTGCTCCTTGCTGTCTCTCCCCACACTTACTCTCTCTTAATTGTGAAAATAAAGCCTGTCCCACAAACCTCACATATTAAATTTAAGAAGAAAATGAGAGAATACATAAGGACACAGAAAGCTCTTTGAACACTACAAAGAACTCTGCAAATGTAGCACATTGAACTGCACTGAAAAAGAAAAATTACCTCCTAACCATTTTCTGAGTTCAAAGTCTAACAAGAGAAAATGATAGCATCTGGCACTTTGATCAATTACAAAAACTAACGAGTAAAAAAATGAAATTTTTAGATTTTATTTTAAATTTTGAGTTACTGGATTTCTCTCCTGTCCACACACAGAAGGCAATCTCAGAGTTCCTGGAATTGCCTTCGCTTTGGCGCCCCTGAGGTTAGATATCCCACTCCTCTTGTTGGTGAAAAATTACTGCAAATAAACACACAATAAGATGGTGAAAGATTTTCATACAAAATATCATGACTTCACAGAGTTGCAAAGCTGTATTACTTCAAGGAATTTTTTTAAAAATTAAAAATTGAATTACCATACAATCCAGCAACTGCATTGCTGGGTATTTATCCAAAGAAAACAAAATAATTTGAAAAGATAAATGTATATCTCTATTAATTACAGAATTATTTACAATAGACCAGATATGGAAACAACCATTGAGTGCCCATCAATAGATGAATGGAAATAGATTTGTTATTCAGCCATAAAAAAAAAAAAAAAAACATGAAATCTTGTGATTTGCTAAATGAATGTACCTAGAGAGTATTATTCTAAATTAAATAAAGCAGACAGAAAGGAAAATACTGAATGCTTTCACTTATATATGCAGCCTAAAAAAACATGACAAAACAGAAACAGAGTCATAGATACAGAGAACAAGCAGGTCTTTGTCAGAATGGAGGGGATAGGGAAGGAGAGAAATAAATGAAGGAGGTTAAGAGGCATCAACTTCCAGTTACAAAATGAATGAGTCATGGGTATGAAGTGAACAGTGTGGGGAATATAGTCAATTATTATGTAACATCTTTGTATATTGACAGATGGTAAACAGATACTGTGGTGATCATTTTGAAATTTTTCAGTTCAGTTCAGATCAGTTGCTCAAGCGTGTCTGACTCTTTATGACCCCAGGGACTGCAGCACACCCTGTCCATCACCAACTCCTGGAGTTTACTCAAACTCATGTCCATTGAGTTGGTGATGCCATCCAACCATCTCAAACTCTGTTGTCCCCTTCTCCTCCCACCTTCAATCCTTCCTAGCATCAAGGTCTTTACAAATGAGTCACTTCTTCACATCAGGTGGCCAAAGTATTGCAGTTTCAGCTTCAGCATCAGTCCTTCCAATGAATATTAAGGACTGATTTCATTTAGGATGGAATGGTTTGATCTCCTTGAAGTCCAAGGGACTCTCAAGAGTCTTCTCCAACACCACAGTTCAAAAGCATCAATTATTTGGCACTCAGCTTTCTTTAGTCCAATTCTCACATCCATACACGACTACTGGAAAAACCATAGCTTTGACTAGACAGACTTTTGCTGGCAAAGTAATGTCTCTGCTTTTTAATACGCTGTCTAGGTTGGTCAAAACTTTTCTTCCAAAGAGCAAGCGTCTTTTAATTTCATGGCTGCAGTGATTTTGGAGGCCAAAATAATAAAGTCTGTCACTGTTTCCATTGTCTCCCCATCTATTTGCCATGAAATGATGGGACCAGATGCCATGATCTTAGTTTTCTGAATGTTGAGTTTTAAGGCAACTTTTTCACTCTCCTCTTTCACGTTCATCAAGAGGCTCTTTAGTTCTTCACTTTCTGCCATAAGGGTGGTGTCATCTGTATATCTGAGGTTATTGATACTTCTCCTGGCAATCTTGATTCCAGCTTGTGCTTCATTCAGCCAAGCATTTCTCATGATGTACTCTCCATATAAGTTAAATAAGCAGGATGACAATATACAGCCTTGACATACTCATTTCCCAATTAGAAACCAGTCTGTTGTTCCATGTCCAGTTCTCTAACTATTGCTTCTTAACCTGCACACAGATTTCTCAGGAGGCAGGTTGGGTGGTCTGGTATTCCCATCTCTTTCAGAATTTTCCACAGTTTGGTGTGATCCACACAGTCAAAAGCTTTGGTGTAGTTGATAAAGCAGAAGTAAATGTTTTTCTGGAATGCTCTTGATTTTTTGATGATCCCACGTATATTTGCAATTCGATCTCTGGTTCCTCTGCCTTTTCAAATCCAGCTTGAACATCTGGAAGTTCATGGTTTACACACTGTTGAAGCCTGGCTTCGAGAATTTTGAGCATTACTCTGCTAGTGTGTGAGATGAGTGCAATTGTGTGGTAGTTTGAGCATTCTTTGGCATTGCCTTTCTTTGGGATTGGAATGAAAACTGACCTTTTCCAGTCCTGTGGCCACTGCTGAGTTTTCCAAATTTTCTGGCATATTGAGTGCAGCAGTTTCACAGCATCATCTTTTAGGATTTGCAATAGCTCAACTGGAATTCCATCACTTCCACTAGCTTTGTTCGTAGTGATGTTTCCTAAGGCCCACTTGACTTCGCATTCCAGGATGTCTGGCTCTAGGTGAGTGATCACACCATTGTGATTATCTGAGTCGTGAAGATCTTTTTTGTATAATTCTTCTGTGTATTCTTGCCACTTCCTCTTGAAATGTATGGAAATATTGAATCATTTGTATAAGAGGAACTAACATAGTGATGTAGGTCATTTATTCTTCATAAACATACAAACACATAAACAAACTCATTGAAAAAGAGCTCATATTTGTGGTTACCAGTGGTAGGCATTCGGGAAGGGACTGGATGAAAGAAGTCCAAAAGTACAAAATTCTGGTTATAAGGTAAATAAATGCTAGGGATATAATGTACAACATGATAAATATAATTAAAGCTACTCTATGCCAAATATGCAAGTTGTTAACAGAGAAAATCCCAAGGGATCTCATACCAAGTAAAAATTTTTTCTATTTCTTTCATTTTGTATCCATAGGAGATATATGTTCCCTAAACTGTCATGATTTACATCTAATCATTATGCTGGAAACCTTAAATTATACAGTGCTGTGTGTGAATTGCATTGCAAAAAATTCCAACAAGTGAGTAGGATGAAGCACTGACAGGTGTAGACTTACACTGTGTTAGTTTCTAAGCCAGGGAAAAAACAACAACAACAACAACAACAACAAAGAAATCAGTGTAGTTTCTAATGAACTGTAAAACAGTGGAACACAAAAGAAAAGCCAACGCATATTCTGCTGAAGTGGGTTGCCATTTTCTTCTCCAGGGGATCTTCCCAACCCAGGGATCAAACCCAGGTCTCCCACATTGCAGGCAGATTCTTTACTGTCTGAGCCACCAGGGAAGGCCAACACATATCCACTGGAAAGTGTATCACACCAATCTGAGAACAGCAGTTGAAACTGGAAGGGTTCTGCTCACTCCCATTCTACGTGCAACAAGCAGCTTGCCCTTAGTATAAGGGAATTGCAGCAGTATGGATCTTAAGAACTCTCAAAACTGATCATCCAGGATTCCCTTTCACGATGTGGTCCTACAATAAGGAGAAACTGCTAGGAGGAAATAAAAATTAAGACAGAGACAGTAGAGATAAAGGAAGAGAAGGTCCAGATACAAGTGATAGGGAGCAACTGCATCAGAAAACAAGCTGCTCTGTATGTGTGTGTGTTGTCTGTGTATTAACACTACCTAAAAGGCACAGAAGGTTATACTCTCCGAAGTTAGCTTCTCTAAACTTCCACCCTAACTCCCTCCTTTAAACAGCTTACGGCAAACTAATTGGATTCCCATGGATTTAAAAACAAGAAGAAAACTGTTCTGTTGTTCAATAGCATTTAGCCAGAGTAAACCACATCAGTTAACAAATTAGTTTGACAAAAGTTTTCATCCTCCATTCAGAAACATTTTTATGAGAAGACAGAGGCACTTTGAGACATTTATGCAAACAATATTCAATAATATTCAACGTGCATGTTTTTTTTTTTTTGCAAAGAAAGTATAATTATCTCTGTTTTGAGCTTCAAATGAATATTTTGAAAACTTGTACTTAGAAAATGACTGAACGCATTATCTTTTATTCCCTAAAATGAAATAGCTTCTTCTATGCTAAGTATATACATAAACTATAAAATATCAGATGAAAGAGATGCTGGCCTTATTGGATAAGTGAAGTGATATTTTTCATTGAAAACACATACTTTTTTGTTTATCTGAAAATTGATAGCCCCTATTTACTACATTAATTCTAGAAAAATCAAGGGCCTTTTTTTTATAGTCAGACAACTGATTTAAATGTTGATTTCCTCAATGACTAAAATGTGGAAAATAACAGCCATCATTCAAGGTAGTTGCTGTGTTTAAAATAGGTAAGGTTGACTAATTATTTTTATCAAATGCCCTCCACTTTTTAAAGTAGGAAGCATGCAGAATCAGAGTCATTAGAGTAATTCTACTCTTTGCTATTTCATTGAAGTAACTGATTTTTCTGGATATTGTCTGTATAAGCCTTCAGTTCAGTTCAGTCGCTCAGTCGTGTCCGACTCTTTGCGACCCCATGAACCGAAGCACACCAGGCCTCCCTGTCCATCACCAACTCCTGGAGTTCACTCAGACTCACATCCATCAAGTCAGTGATGCCATCCAGCCATCTCATCCTCTGTCGTCCCCTTCTCATCTTGCCCCCAATCCCTTCCAGCATCAGAGTCTTTTTCAATGAGTCAACTCTTCTCATGAGGTGGCCAAAGTACTGGAGTTTCAGCTTTAGCATCATTCCTTGAAAGAAATCCCAGGGCTGATCTCCTTCAGAATGGACTGGTTGGATCTCCTTGCAGTCCAAGGGACTCTCAAGAGTCTTCTCCAACACCACAGTTCAAAAGCATCAATTCTTCGGCACTCAGCTTTCTTCACAGTCCAACTCTCACATCCATATATGACCACTGGAAAAACAATAGCCTTGACTAGATGGACCTTTGTTGGCAAAGTAATGTCTCTGCTTTTGAATATGCTGTCTAGGTTGGTCATAACTTTTCTTCCAAGGAGTAAGCATCTTTTAATTTCATGGCTGCAGTCACCATCTGCAGTGATTTGGGAGCCCAAAAAGATAAAGTCTGACACTATTTCCCCATCTATTTGCCATGAAGTGATGGGACCAGATGCCATGATCTTCATTTTCTGAATGTTGAGCTTTAAGCCAACTTTTTCACTCTCCACTTTCACCTTCATCAAGAGGCTTTTTAGTTCCTCTTCACTTTCTGCCATAAGGGTGGTGTCATCTGCATATCTGAGGTTGTTGATATTTCTCCCGGCAATCTTGATTCCAGCTTGTGTTTCTTCCAGCCCAGCATTTCTCATGATGTACTCTGCATAGAAGTTAAATAAGCAGGGTGACAATATACAGCCTTGACGTACTCCTTTTCCTATTTGGAACCAGTCTGTTGTTCCATGTCCAGTTCTAACTGTTGTTTCCTGACCTGCATACAGGTTTCTCAAGAGGCAGGTCAGGTGGTCTGGTATTCCCATCTCTTTTAGAATTGTCCACAGTTTATTGTGATCCATACAGTCAAAGGCTTTGGCATAGTCAATAAAGCAGAAATAGATGTTTTTCTGGAACTCTCTTGCTTTTTCTATGATCCAGCGGATGTTGGCAATTTGATCTCTGGTATAAGCCAATTTCTTGTTTATTTGGGGATTTTTTTAATTAAAAAATAATATTTTCCATGCCAAATTATAACTCAGAAAATTTACTCACCACCCACTGAGTCAGGCTTCTGTTCTCATCATGTTACTAAAATTAATTTCAAAGACATCATCAGTGACTTCTTTTAGCTATCCTCTCCTTTTCTCGGAATATTTTGGGTCTATAATGTGGCTTTTCTCCTTGTCTTTTACCAAACTTTCTGGTTACTCCTTTTTAGGTTTCTTTTCAGTGTGTATTATATTGCCCTTCTTGTTAAAATGTTGATGTTCTTCAGGGTTCTAATAACATCATTTTTATGGTCTCACTTTCCACACTAATTAGGAACATCCACTTTCAATTACTTTCTATAGAGTAATGACTCTAATCATTTTCTTAGCTCTGATCTGTAGCATTAATATCCTGCTGGACATCACTCCCAGGGTGCTCTATAAGCTCAGCTTCCCTTCTATACAAGGAAGAGGCTGTGAGAAGCTGACTCAGAAGTTCCATATCAAAACAAATTCAGAACTAATTGTACATGGTTATGCTTTTATTTCATCTTTCTTTGTTCCCAGTATGTATTTAATTTGAGGATTAGAAGGCAGAGGACCTCAGCCTTCGGGGGAGGAAGAAATAAGTGGAATAGCTCTGAGCCATTTAACCAGCCTGGAGAAATAAATGAAAAAGGCCACCTCATCTTGACAACCGTGACTGAGGGTAAGTGGTATGAGTGGATGAGACCTTCTGTAGATTATCAAGAGTTTTATATTCTGTTATAAATGCTGTAAAGAATGAACTCTAGAGACAAGTTGCTTGCACTGAAATTCCTACCCCCTCGTTTCCTAATTGTGGTGTTTTGGGCAACTTAGATAAACTCTCTTTCCCTTAATTTTACAATAAGAATAATAATAGTAGAGGATTAAATGAATTAAAGCCTTAGAACTATGCCTGGCATACAGTAATTTGAGTTTTATGTTGTATTATTATTATTTTGGCTACACTGGGTGTTCATTGCTGTGCATGGGATTTCTCGAGTTGTCGACAGTGGAGGCTACTCTTTGTTGCAATGTGCGGGCTTCCCATTGCAGTGGCTTCTCTTATTGCGGAGCACAGGCTCTAGGCATGAGGGTTTCAGTAATTGCAGCACATGGACTCAGTAGTTGTGGCACACGGGCTTAGTTACTCCATGGCATGTGAGAATCCTCCCAGACCAGGGATTGAACTCGTGTCCCCTGTGTTAACAGGCAGATTTGTAACCACTGGACCACCAGGCAAGTCCTGGGTTTGATGTTTCTTATATCAACCTGGCTTCATGATGCTAACTTAAGGCAGCACAATCCAGAAAAAGGCACATCAGTGTTGGGATGTGGACTTTGGGGTCTCCTCTGGCCTTGTCAGCATGGGCAAATCACAGTCTCTCTGGTTCTGCAATCAAATGAGGATTTAGCATGGATGATCCTAAATCCCCTTGTAGCTTTTTATTGCAGACAAAAAGTTACTTTTCCTAAAAATCATTGCATGACACTTTCACATTAAATCGTATGTCGGTCTAGTAGCCTGATTGAAAAATAAAGGACAAATACGAACTATCATACTGTACTTTAAGGTTCTGATTGTTTATTAGAAAGAAGAGGAAAAAGAAGAGTTATCATATCTCTAAGAATACAGAATTTCTTTTATTTTATCTTAAAAGAAAGTTGGTGTCAAGTACTATTAAACCACCTATGAAAAAAGGAGACTACTTTTTAGGCTGAGTCAATTGCATCCCAGATGTAATCTGGTATTCTAAAAGTTACTGAGACATGCTTGTCTACTGACTAATGTTTTGGAGCAACTTCACTATAGCCATCAGTTACAGCAGTCTCTCTAAAGATGGTGGGCTTCCCTGATGGGTTAGTAGTAAAGAATCTGCCTGCAATGCAAGAGCCGCAGGAGACACAGGTCCAATCCCTGGGTTGGGAAGATTCCCCTGGAGGAGGGTATGGAAACTCACTCCAGTATTCTTGCCTGGAGAACCCTATGAACAGAGGAGCCTGGCGAGTTACAATCCATGGGGTCGCAGAGTTGGACACGACCGAAGCAACTCGATGGACGTGAGTCTCAGTGAACTCCGGGAGTTGGTGATGGACAGGGAGGCCTTGGTGTGCTGCGATTCATGGGGTCGCAAAGAGTCGGACACGACTGAGCGACTGATCTGATCTGATCTGATCTGAAGCAACTTGGCACGCACTCTCAAGATAGTAGTAACTTAGTTTAAAGGTGAAAGACTATACATATGGGGCTTCCTTGGTGGCTCAGATAGTATATATATATAATGAGAAAAAACTTTGATGTTGTAAGTACATTTTGGCAGAAAAAATTAAATGATAGACTGCATTTTATTCAACTAAGATGAATGCATTTTCCTGTTACATAAAAATATAAATGCAGTCATTTTTAGAATTGCTTTTTAAAATTGTTCACAAGAAATGTAAGATCTTCCTAAATGAAAACAGAGTGGGCAGTAATTTTAAATTTTAAAATGAAACTTTTTTTAATTGGTAGAAATTACTTTATAATGTTGTGTTGGTTTCTGCTGTACAACAATGCAAATCAGTCACGCTTATATATATATATATCCCCTCCTTCTGGAGTCTCTTGCCCCTCCCCCATCCTAACCCTCTATGTCATCACAGAGAGCCAGGCTGGGCTCCCTGTTATACAGCAACTTCCCACTATCTATTTCACACATGATAGTGTGTATATGTCAATTCTACTTTCTCAATTTGTCCCACTCTCACCTTTTCCCACTGTGTCCACAAGTTCATTCTCTACTAAGTTCATCGGTACAATTTTTCTAGATTCCATATATATGTGTTAATATTCAATACTTGTTTTTCTCTTTCTGACTTACTTCACCTTGTATAAGAAGCTCTATATTATCCACTTCACCAGAACTGACTCACATTCATTCCTTTTTATGGTTGAGTAACATTCAATTGCATTTATGTACTGCATCTTCTTTATCCCGTCATCTACCAATGGACATCTAGGTTGCTTTTATGTCCTGGCTATTGTAAATATTGTTGCAATGAACACTGGAGTACATGTGTCTTTTAGATTGTGGGTTTTTCAGTGTATATGTCCAGTAGTAGGTTTGCTAGGTCATATGGTAGATTTACGCCTAGTTTTTTAAGGACTCTCCATACTATTTTCCATAATGGCTGTATCAGTTTACATTCTTACCAACAGTGCAAGAGGGTTCTTTTTTCTCCACATCCTCTCCAGCATTTATTGTTTGTAGATTTCTTGATGATGGCTATTCTGACTGGTGTGAAGTGATACCTCATTGTAGTTTTGATTTGCATTTGTCTAATAACGAGTGAGTGATGTCAAGCATCTTTTCATGTGCTTATTGGCTATCCGTATGTCTTCTTTGGAGAAATATCTGTTTAGGTCTTCTGCCCATTTTTTGATTGGGCTGTTTGTTCTGATATTGAGCTGTATGAGCTACATACATATCAAAGTGAAATATTTTTAACAAAAGAAAAATTAAGGCTTATAAAACCTGCTACGGGCCAGGCACCATTCTAAGTGATACCCAAATATTAGCTCATTTATTTTATCTTCAATACATATGATTCTCATCTTAAAAATGAGAAAGCTCAAGTCTTAGAGTTTAAAAATCTTGGCCAAAGTCACTCTCAAAAGTGTGAGATCTGGGATAATATGTATTTTTAAAATAACAGTTTTTCTCTAATTGTAAGACCTGCCTCTTGAGAAACCTAGCAGGTCAGGAGGCAACAGTTGGAGCTGGACATGAAACAACAGACTGGTTCCAAATAGGAAAAGGAGTATGTCAAGGCTGTATATTGTCACCCTGCTTATTTAACTTATATGCAGAGTACATCATGAGAAACGCTGGGCTGGAAGAAGCACAAGCTGGAATCAAGATTGCCAGGAGAAATGTCAGTAACCTCAGATATGCAGATGACACCACCCTTATGGCAGAAAGTGAAGAGGAACTAAAAAGCCTCTTGATGAAAGTGAAAGAGGAGAGTGAAAAAATTGGCTTAAAAAGCTCAACATTCAGAAAACGAAGATCATGGCATCCGGTCCCATCACTTCATGGGAAATAGATGGGGAAACAGTGAAAACAGTGTCAGACTTTATTTTGGGGGGCTCCAAAATCACTGCAGATGGTGACTGCAGCCATTAAATTAAAAGACGCTTACTCCTTGGAAGGAAAGTTATGACCAACCTAGATAGCATATTGAAAAGCAGAGACATTACTTTGCCAACAAAGGTCCGTCTAGTCAAGGCTATGGTTTCTCCAGTGGTCATGTATGGATGTGAGAGTTGGACTGTGAAGAAAGTTGAGTGCCGAAGAATTGATGCTTTTGAACTGTGGTGTTGGAGAACTCTTGAGAGTCCCTTGGAGTACAAGGAGATCCAACCAGTCCATTCTAAAGGAGATCAGTCCTGGGTGTTCTTTGGAAGGAATGATGCTAAAGCTGAAACTCCAGCACTTTGGCCACCTCATGAGAAGAGCTGACTCATTGGAAAAGACTCTGATGCTGGGAGGAATTGGGGGCAGGAGGAGAAGGGGATGACAGAGGATGAGATGGCTGGATGGCATCACTGACTCGATGCACATGAGTTTGGGTGAACTCTGGGAGTTGGTGATGGACAGGGAGGCCTGGCATGCTGCGGTTCATGGTGTCGCAAAGAGTCGGACACGACTGAGTGACTGAACTGAATGAACATATTTTTTTCACATTATTGAAGACTGCAAGTGAAATGAATGACAGTGTTATGACAGTTATCAGATCAGATCAGATCAGATCAGTCGCTCAGTTGTGTCCGACTCTTTGCGACCCTATGAATCATAGCTCGCCAGGCCTCCCTGTCCAACACCAACTCCCGGAGTTCACTGAGACTCACGTCCATCGAGTCAGTGTTATACAGAACATCTGTTATACTTCCCTGGAAGGACTTTATGTTCTAAGAAAGGTGGCTTATACCATGTGATTATAAATTGAACACTGATTCATTGGCTACAGAGTTCTTGGCTTTCATATCTTTCCTTACCAGTTTTTGACATTTTTGTAATATCTTAGCTATGTTCTTCTTTGGGAGAAATACAGTAGATCTATAAATTGCTCTATAGACATTTTGACATATTAATAGTACTGTTCAAGCTTGTACTGCTTGCCACATGACAGGCCAATAAATTGAGAGACAAGTTTTTAGGGCAATGAATAGCAACTATATTTGGAGAGCCAGCTGACTAAGAAAATGGTGGTCCAATGTCCCATAGAACCATCTTACCTGAGTTAGAATTCAGACTTCTTTTATATTAAAAGGTATGTGGTTGTTTTGCTGCAACCTTCGTGGTGTCAGACTCCCTTGTTCTTGCAGCTGTCCTTGTAGTTCAGGTGATGATGTTCCTGTAAACTTTTAATAAGACAAGTGTTATTCTTGTTCTGAAACTTTTTATCCCTATATGAATGTAAAAGTGTTACATCTTTAAAGGTCAGAGTCCTTAGAAAGGGCTATCTTGTATATTTTAGGCTATAGACAAGATTCTTAATTTGTAGCAAAAGCAATAGAATACAAAGGTTAAAATAAAAGAAGTAGATCCAATATGGAGTCTTGTTCTTCTCTACTATAGTATCTTTAAAATTAGATTTAAAGATTTACACTGGATGAACACTGGATTCAATGTTATAATTCTAACACTACAAAACAGTTGTTTTTTTTAGCAGAGGGTCACTGCTTGCTGTACCTTAAATCATGTGAAATGGATTTATTTGGTTTACATGTCAAAGTTCCAAGTTGGCCATTGATAGAAGAGGACCAACTAAGATTTTAGACTTTTAAAGGAAATATTATTGATCTTTGCTGTTCTTTAATTCTGCAGCTGCTATAGCTGGCTATTTTAATCAGCACTACAATTAGCAACACAATTTAGAAACTTCCCTCATTCATATTTTCATAAAAGGGAATTTGACCTTCATAGGAAATAGAAATGTGAATGTCAGTAAAGATTAAATCTGGATGATGGACGTGTGGGATAGTAGTCTCTCTAGCAAACAGAGGTTCCCACTACAAGATGGAGCAAGAAAGATGCATTCTTTTCACAATGGGATCATGTAGCTGCCTTCTCAATTCAGCATTTGATAGAAATGCGTGGTGGGTGAGGAAAGCATGGTTCTGATATCCAGGCAGACATGTTCCAGGAATGTTGGAGCTTGCCTTTATGATTTTCTTCCTCATTCCTGCCTGATGGTGAGGTAAAAGCAGGAGATTCCACATGCGGGAGAGTAACTAAGCCTGTGTGCCTGCGACTACTGTGCCTGCACTTTAGAGCCCACGTGCAAGTCACGACTACCGAGCCCATGTGCTGCACGGGCTACTGAAGCCCTCATGCCTAAGAGCTGTGTGGCCAGAGAAGCCACCACAATGAGAGACCCATGCACTGCAATAGAGAGTAGTCACAACTCTAGTAGCTTGCTAAAACTAGAGAAAGCCTGCAGAAAGCATAGAAGACCCATTGCAGCCAAAAATAAATAAATTAAAAAAGAATGAAGGAGGACAAAAATAAGCAAGCTTGTGCTTTTCTAAACAAACAAACAAAAAAAAAAAAAAAAAAAAGAAGAGAAAATCACCCTTGCTTGAGGTTTATTTATCTAAATTACTTATTTATTTATCCTATCTTGATCAGATAACATTTTTGGAACAATTTCAGTGATGGAAGAAACTTCATTTTCTTTTTAATGAAGCTTTAATTACTTTCCCAAATTGGGAAATGGGTTACTTTTCCATTTTTACTTACATTTACAAAGTATAAGGCTTACTTTTTTTTTTCCTGAAGTGCCAAGAAGACACAGAGAAAATCTTAATTTTAACTCAAAATTCAGATCAGAAGCAGCTGGGTTTCCAACATAGAACATGCATAGTAATATCATTATTTATAAAGACTGAATGCTACTTCCCTCTCAGTTTTTTATAGGCAAAGCTTTAAGTCAGTCTCTATCCAACAAAAGTTATCAATGGCTTTCAGACTACAGAAGGCTGAATTTTATGAGATATCAAGGTAGTAAAATTTTCAAATTTGATAGTACCATATAAACAGCAGTATATTTATATTTTATAAGCAAAATCCAAAATAAAATAAGCTCAGTTTCTTGTTATATATAGGGAATAGTAAGTTTTATTTCGAACTGGGCAAGAGACTGAAGTATTTAGAAGAGTGGCATGGTCTGATTTACATCAATATCTTACAAAAATTTTAACTGATGAGGGGTCAATATTAAGCATCTGTTAGAGACTCGACACATAATATACCTAACAAATTATTTGCCTAAAAGTGAAAAACCAATAAATCAAAATCCTCTAAGAGCCTCAGAGCTATTTTTTAGTCTTGGTTTATTCATGGTTACCTCCTATTCTAATTTTGTGAGTAGAGATATGCTAAAAGGATGAGTGATATCACAGTGAACTATAAGAATGGCAGTTTTTATCAAGGTGCTCTCATTATTAAACTCTTCATTTTAATAAATAAAATTATTTAAAGCATCACTAAGTCAGATAATGTTTATTAAAAGAAACTGTATATTTAAAGATACATCACAGAAAGAATTGCCTGATCAACAAATTATAAAACAAAAAGAAGTTAAGAGTGCTGCAAGAGAGAAAAGTTTGTAGCCTGTTCAGAAAACAGAATAAATGGTTATTAGGCAAAAGCATACCTAAAATACCTAGGAGACAACAAAGGCATCCTTGGTAGGACTATTTTAAACACCGCGTCATTGGAAACATACACTTTCTTCCTGTCATTCTCTGTATTATCTATTATAATCATAACCAAATTATTCTGATTTACTGTTTTCAATGAAGTTATTGCTACTAGAAGTTAATCAATTAATTTTCCCTCCGACCACTAGAATACAAATTTCATGAGAACTAGAAAACTGTCTGTATTGTACCACTGTGTCTTAGTAGTCTAGAACATTCCTTGACAAACAATTTTTGTTGTTGTTGTTGTTGCTGTTGCTGCGTAGCTTCAGTCATGTCCGACTCTGTGCAACCCCATGGACTGCAGCCTAGCAGGCTTCTCCGTCCATGGGATTCTCCAGGCAAGAACACTGGAGTGGGTTGCCATTGCCTTCTCCAATGCATGAAAGTGGAAAGTGAAAGTGAAGTCGCTCAATCGTGTCTGACTCTTAGCGACCCCATGGACTGCAGCCTAGCAGGCTTCTCCGTCCATGGGATTCTCCAGGCAAGAATACTGGAGTGGGTTGCCATTGCTTCTCCCTGACATATAATAGATGCTTACAAATGCCTAGCCAGTGTTCAGGTGGATTGATGTGTGAGAAGAATATATAAAAGCTGATACTCAAGTGGGGCTTCAAGAATAGCTGAATGACGAGTGAAGCAGATTCTGTGCTCTGAGGCAGAGCTGGGAAAAAAGGTTCCAGCAGGCATATGAGTGGGTAAGCAGGAAGCATATAGAGTTAATACATGGCCAAGGGCCGAGTGTGGGCTACTGTTACAGAAGAGGACCCCTGTGTGGCCCAAATAAGAACAGGAATTCACTTGAAGTCCGTTGTCAAATGGCTCACCGGGTGCTAATGAGTAAGACTGGGGCTGGGCAGGAGGACTGAGGGGGGCTGAGAGGGACCAACCCACCCCCCACCCCCCACTTTTATTTCTTATAGAAAGAATAAATAAAGCCTTAAGTCACTGGGCACAGTCAGGAAATGCGGTTGCTTATTTGAAGGAGATCAAATAAAAGGGAAAAAAAGAATGCTTTATGGAAGTATTTTATACCTCGATTTCAAGACACAACTTAGCAACTGAACAGCAACAAAAACTATGTTTGTTTATCAAAATTGATATAAAGGTGCCGAGGTCCAGCCCCAGCTGATCCAGGGAGTTCGAAGGGGAGACGGCTTCAGTGATCAGGATACGATAGCTTTAATTAAATATTAATTAGTGATATAAAGAGTAATAGAATGAGGATAGCTCAGTAGGAAAATACAGTGGAGAAAAGAGGCTGAATAACTTGGTTTATGTGGAAAGCTAATAAAATTCCAAGGCAAGGAATTTATGTCACCTACGTAGGCCACAGGCGTCTTCCCATTCTCCCGAAGGAGAGGAGACACTAAGGCCTCCCCAGTCAGATCTTAGAAGCCCAGGCATAATTAGTAGTCTTGAAGAGCCTCCACGTTCCAGATGGGGGTTCAGCCAGAAGGTGAGAGAAAGAGTGACATGGGGAGACCGGTCTTTTGAGGAACTGGTCCCATTTTTTATTTTTCCAAGGTCTGTTTTTATACACTGAGATGTTATACAAAAGTCACACAGGGTCAGCAGTCCTAACTTTTATTAAAGTCAGGTGCTTCATACAGATGTATACAGAGGTCTTAGGGGTGTTACATCATCTTCTGGCCAGGGGGCCTGCTGACAATTTATGACCCTCTCCTTGTGATGGCGGTCAGTCAACCAGAACACTTATTTTTCCAGGGGTGATTATTCTTAAAACAGACGCCACCTTCCGAAGGTACCAGATAAAGTTACATTCCTATAGGGTGAGGGTGCAGTGGGTTTTAATTAAGGAAAGAATTTGCTTAGCCTAAGGTCTAACGTGATTAATATCAAAGGTTAATACTTATTTCTTCTATATATTCATTAATGTGTATAAGGGCAGGGGATGTGGAGACTTAGCAGTAAACATTGGCTCAACAAATGAAAAACCCTTCACCAATACAATTTCTAATCAGCCCACTATACTTATGCTAATAGTTTTCTAACTTCTCTAAAGAACCTGTTTTTAGAAGATTTAAAGCATCTCGTGCCTCTCATGGTTGGGAGGCTGTGAGCAATCACATATGGCCGGACAAACCTGTCAGGCAGGCTAGAGAACCTTCAGAGGAGTTTGTAGGTTGAAACACTCCTATCACGCCCAGGAATTATTATTAATTGGAGCTCTAAGTTAACTCCTTCTCTGAAAGAGGTGATGGGGGACAGCCCCCCATAAAGTCAGAGGTGCAGGTGAGAGCACAAATTAGTAAAGTAGGCAGACTCTGGTTTTGGGGGTAGATGCTCAAGAATTTCCAGGGGGACTCCTGAGGCTCGATCCTGCCTTTGCGTATGTCGAGCCTCCTTCCTCATGACCTTTGTCACGGGTGGAGGTCCTCATGCCGGCTCCCAGCATCAAGGTATACGTAAAGAGTATGAATTTTACTGTATGTTAAATATTCCTCCAAGCCTGACTTTAGAAAAGTTACTTTTCAGCTCTACAAAGTAACTATTATGCATCTAGACTATTAAATTGCACAATTTTTCTATATTAAACATCCTCGATGAAACAGGGAATGAATGGTTTAGGGGCAGATTGAGAAAGAAGGCTTTCTTCTTGTTTATTTTGTGTGTGTGTGTTTTGTTCCTGAGTTTCTTTCAGGATGAAGGAACTTGTTGCTGTTGTTTAGTTGTTAAGTCATGTCCAACTCTTTGTGACCCCATGGACTGTAACATTCCAGGCTCCTCTGTCCTCCACTATCTCCCAGAGTGTGCTCAGATTCATGTCCATCGAGTTGGTGGTGTTATCTAACCATGTCATCCTCTGCCACCCCTTTCTCCTTTTGCCTTCAATCTTTCCCAGCATAAGAGTCCTTTCCAGTGAGTCAGCTCTTTGCATCAGGTGGCCAAAATATTGGAGCTTCAGCTTCAGCATCAGTCCTTCCAATGAGTATTCAGAGCTGATTTCATTTAGGATTGACTGGTTTGATTTTCTTGCAGTCTAAGGGATTCTAAGGAGTCTTCTCCAGCAACGTAAGTCTTTGGAAAACATCAATTCTTTGACGCTCAGTCTCCTTTGTGGTCCAACTGTCACATCCATACATGTCTATAGGAAAAACCATAGCTTTGACTATACATATCTTTGTTGGCAAAATCATGCCTCTGATTTTTAATACACTGTCTGGATTTGTCATAGCTTTCCTTCCAAGGAGGAAGCGTCTTTTAATTTCATGCTTGCAGTCACTGTCCACAGTGATTTTTGAACCCAAGAAAATAAAATCTGTCACTGCTTCCACTTTTCACCTTCTATTTGCCATGAAGTGATGGGACCTGATGTCATGATCTTAGATTTTTTTTTTAATGTTGAGTTTCAAGCCAGCTTTTTTCTCTCCTCTTTCACCCTCATCAAGAGGCTCTTTAGTTACTTTGTGCCATTAGAATCATATCATCTCTCTATCTGAGGTTGTTGATATTTCTCCTGATAATCTTGATTCCAATTTGTGATTCATTCAGCCCAGTATTTTCCATGATGTACTCTGTGTATAAGTTAAATAAGCAGGGTGACAATATACAGCCTTGAAGTACTCCTTTCTCAGTTTTGAACCAGTCCATTGTTCCATGTCTGGTTCTAACTGTTGTTCCTTGACCTTCATACAGGTTCCTCAGGAGGCAGGTCAGGTGGCCTGGTATTCCTCTCTTTAAGAATTTTCCACAGTTTGTTGTGATCTACACAGTCAAACATGCTTAAACATGTTGAGGAAGAAGGGCAAATAAAGCTGGAGAAATTGATGGTGATGAAATAATAGATGCTACTGTATAAGCAAGTACAAATTAAAAATTTAATTCTCCCCATGGAAACTAAGGACAAAACTTTTCTCACTCTGTTTTTGTAGTGCATTTACTTTAGAAAACTTGGTCATTTTAAATTCTGTCTCTGTCTCTTTGAAAAGTATATGAGTCATTCTAAAAACTAAATAAGCCTCTTAGTGGCTTCACAAAGCAGGAATGTCTTTCTCATGAATCTGTAAACTATCTCTTTGAAATGTAATCATCAAGGGACATAGCACTGCTGTCTCCTAGCCTGTGGGAAGGTAGGAGCTTCACTTCAGTGGGCACCTTGCTCCAAGTTGCAGAATTTCTTTCTGTCATAAAGATGTGATGTTTATTTTTCCTTTGGACAAAGCCAATTAACTGACATAGAAAGTCATCACAATTACCAGGTGAATTTAGGGTGAACTATGTGTGACAAAGGATGCCATCAAGACCGTTTTGTATGTAATGGGTTATAACTGCGTGTCGTAAAAAGGTGAGATTTCTGTCTCTGCAGTCTCTTTAGTGGGCGGCCTGTGATGTGCCTCACATTCTGGCTTAGTGCGTTTTTAATAACTAAACTGAGTTTCTTCTACATTTGTAGAGAGGTTTTCAGGGTTGAAAGAAGATATCCTTTTATACTTCCTAAACACTAACTTTTAGAGAAATATTCATTCAGAGACAAAAATGAGAGGACTAAGTGGAGCACAAATGAGTGAGTGAGTGATAGTTGCTGAGTCGTGTCTGACTCTTTCGACCCCATGGATCTCAGCCCCCCAGGCTCCTCTGTCCATGGAATTTTCTAGGCAAGAAAACTGGAGTGGGTTGCCATTTCCTTCTCCAGGTGTGCAGATGAGGGAGTAGTTAAATAATTTAGAAAACAAGGAAGAAAAAATATTGGTGGACATAAGATTAACGATAAATGTCTTAGTCTGCTCAGGTGCTATGACAAATGTAACAGGCTGTGTGGCTTCAGGAACAGAAAAATATGCTGTCATTATCTGGAGGTGAGCCAATTCAGTTTCTGGTGAGAGCTCTTTTCCTGGATTGGAGAGATAGAGATAGATAGAGAAAGGGGGGGCAGGGGAAACAGAGAGGGAGAGAGAGAGAGAAAGAAAGAGTATACTTTCATGTCTCTGAGAAGGAAATGGCAACCCCCTCCAGTACTCTTGCCTGGAAAATCCCACGGACGGAGGAGCCTGTTAGGCTACAGTCTATGGGATCGCAAAGAGTCAGACAGGACTGAGCGACTTCACTTTCACTTTCACTAGTCCCATCAAGAGGGCCCCATCTTCATGACCTCATCTAAACTTTATCACCTTGAAAAGGATCCACTCCTAATACCATCACACTAGGGATTAGGGTTTAGGGATTAGGATTAGGGATTAGGGTCTATTTCTGTTTATTGACTATACTAAAGCCTTTGACTGTATGGATCACAATAAACTGCGGGAAATTCTGAAAGAGATGGAAATATCAGACCACCTGACCTGCCTCTTGAGAAATCTGTATACAGATCAGGAAGCAACAGTTAGAAGTGGACATGGAACAACAGACTGGTTCCAAATAGGAAAAGGAGTCCGTCAAGGCTGTATATTGTCACCCTGCTTATTTAACTTCTATGCAGAGTACATCATGAGAAACGCTGGACTGGAAGAAGCACAAGCTGGAATCAAGATTGCCGGGAGAAATATCAATAACCTCAGATAATGCAGATGACACCACCCTTATGGCAGAAAGTGAAGAGGAACTAAAAGGCCTCTTGATGAAGGTGAAAGTGGAGAGTGAAAAAGTTGGCTTAAAGCTCAACATTCAGTAAATGAAGATCATGGCATCTTGTCCCATCACTTCATGGGAAATAGATGAGGAAACAGTGGAAACAGTGTTAGACCTTATTTTTTTGGGCTCCGAAATCACTGCAGATGGTGATTGCAGCCATGAAATTAAAAGACGCTTACTCCTTGGAAGGAAAGTTATGACCAACCTAGATAGCATATTCAAAAGTAGAGACATTACTTTGCTGACAAAAGTTCATCTAGTCAAGGCTATGGTTTTTCCTGTGGTCATGTATGGATGTGAGAATTGGACTGTGAAGAAGGCTGAGCACCGAAGAATTGATGCTTTTGAACTGTGGTGTTGGAGAAGACTCTTGAGAGTCCCTTGGACTGCAAGGAGATCCAACCAGTCCATTCTGAAGGAGATCAGCCCTGGGATTTCTTTGGAGGGAATGATGCTAAAGCTGAAACTCCAGTACTTTGGCCACCTGATGAGAAGAGTTGACTCATTGGAAAAGACTCTGATGCTGGGAGGGATTGGGGGCAGGAGGAGAAGGGGACTACAGAGGATGAGATGGCTGGATGGCATCACTGACTCGATGGATGTGAGTCTGAGTGAACTCTGGGAGTTGGTGATGGACAGGGAGGCCTGGCATGCTGCGATTCATGGGATCACAAAGAGTCGGACACAACTGAGCTACTGAACTGAACTGAACTATATCATATATTCATCTTTAGAAAGAGTCATGAAAATTCTCATGAAATTCCACAATTATATTTACAATTATTGAACCAGAGGTGTATTATTCTGAATATATTTTTTGTCTCCCTAAAAACCATCAAATTTACAGACAGATAGATAGATCAACAGAAGGTAAAAGTTTAGATGTAGAATGTTTTTGACCAAAAGGATGAAACAAAATTTTCATATACAAAATCAGAGAATGCTATAGTAACATACATATTTTTGATTAGACAATTAAAGTATGTAAATTTCAAATTAGTAGTTTTTCATATTGATAAAGAAGTGAATATGTTTTGGTCAGAAATAGCTTCTTTGATATACAATTTTCATTTCTGCTTAATGAATCTTGATTAGAAAAAATCAACAAGATGTGTATATCATGTTTATGATTTTTTTCTTTGAATTTGCATACACATATATTCCTTCTGCTTTACACACACACACATCAATTAAGGATCAGTTTTTGAAATCAGAAAATAACTGAAGACCAGCAGTGAAACTAAGAAATTAAGCTGCGATTTTTATCTTCTAGAGAAACTCTAATATTTGCTCCAGGTATGCCTTTCTTTGTTCCTTCCCTCCTTTCTTTCTTCTTTTTCATTCCACTGATGCCATGGGAGTCAGGGAGGCCTGCATCCCGCTTGACCTTATCTGACTGGTACCATTTTGGTTGGGGATTGAAGCACTACATCAAAGTCTAGCAAGGGTGGAAATTTAGTCTCTTCCCTCAGGCTCTGCTGGTGGAGGTGACAGTGGGGCTGAGGTTTATCTTCCCTGACTCTGAGTCCAGAAAATGAATTTTTGTCTAGGTTCACTTATATTTTCTTATTTTCATATAATAATGTTTTATTCTTATCTGGTAATGAGATCTGCAACTCTCATAAAAATGTCATGTATGTGAATTGCCATAGAAATAAATAAAATTATTGCCATTAAGATCTAAGTGCATTTTATATAATATAAAAGATGATGAAAAGAAAATGAAATAAGTGGTTTTCATTATGACAGCTTGGTTCTTTAAGGTTTATGTGGTTGATCTCTCGGAATACAATTAGTTTTTCTTATGGGAATTTATTAGGACAATGTCCAAATAAAACTTTTATGTGTCAAGCTAACTACATAAAGATTTCAAAGTGAAAACTCTAAAATCACACGTTCTTTTCAGTTCTATGCTGATGCAATAGCACTATATCAAGTTTTTGCTGAGACTTTTAGTAAACAGTTTCCTGCAGATAGAGCATGACAGCATCACGGACCCTGGAAAATGAGAAAATTAAGCAATAACATCATCAATCATGAAGATAAGATTCTGATGCTATGAATTTTTCCACCAGAGGTTCTTTAACATTTATTGCAATAAGAACTGCTACCACGATATGTACGTATCTATGTACTTAGGTTCAACCAGTGGTGAAGCTGCAGCAAAGGAAAGAAGGAAGATGGGTAGGAGGTAAGATGGTGAAATGGTTTTTGTGGTTGCCAGATAGAAATTTCCTATTTGAATCCTAGATCATATTGCTGACTCTGAGGTCACTAGTATTACTTAATCAGTAAGAGCCTTAATTTCTTTATTTATAAAATGGAGTTATTATAGTACCTGCCTCAGAATATCTTAAAATACAAACTTTTAATAAATAATGTATCTGGGTTTTTGGTCGACAAGATATGACTAACCTTCCTACCAAGGGGGTAGAGTAGGTATTCTTAATGATGGACATAAACTAATATTTATTAAATGCTTATTAGGAGGACCAGTATTCTAGACAGGCCAACCTTATTGTTGATCTCCCTTATAAGGGGAAAAACACACAAAATAGACGTTATAAATAAGGTAAGTTAGGCTCAGAAAGCTTGAGCTATTCCCCCTAATTCTTAAAGTTCAGTCAGTCAGTTCAGTCACTCAGTTGTGTCTGACTCCTTGCTACCATGCAGTTCCATGGACCGCAACACACCAGGCTTCCCTGTTCATCACAAACTCCCGGAGCTTGCTCAAACTCATGTCCATCGAGTCGATGATGCCATCCAACCATCTCATCCTCCATTGTCCCCTTCTCCTCCTACTTTCAATCTTTCCCAGGTTGGGTCTTTTCCAAAGAATTAGTTCTTCGCATCAGGTGGCCAAAGTATTGGAGTTTCAGCTTTAGCATCAGTCCTTCCAATGAATATTAAGGACTGATTTCCTTTAGGATCTCCTTGCAGTCCAAGGGACTCTCAAGAGTTTTTTCCAACACCACAGTTCAAAAGCATCAATTCTTTGGCGCTCAGCTTTCGATATGCAGATGACACCACCATAAGGGTGGTGTCATCTGCATATCTGAGATTATTGGTATTTCTCCCAGCAGTCTTGATTCCAGCTTGTGCTTCATCTAGCCCAGCATTTTGCATGATGTACTCTGCATATAAGTTAAATAAGCGGGATGACAATATACAATTCTTAAAGTTCTTAAAGACCATTCTTTTAAAGTTAGTATACAGCAAAAACAAAGAATGGGGGAAGAAAAAATAGAAACAGGTAAGTTTATTCTATTTAATATGTTTCAAGCATATTTCTAGGCTCTGGGATAAAAGATTAAGCAAACATGATTTCTTTCCTGGAGGATTTCAGATTATCATGGGGAAAGAGACACATGGATCACACAACTGCCAACAAGGAACTAAGATCAAAGTGAAGTGAAGTCGCTCAGTCGTGTCTGACTCTTTGTGACCCCATAGACTGTAGCCTACCAGGCTCCTCTGTCCATGGAATTTTCCAGGCAATAGTACTGGAGTGGATTGCCATTTCCTTCTCCAGGGGATCTTCCCAACCCAGGGCTCAAACCCGGGTCTTCCACATTGTAGACAGACGCTTTACTGTCTGAGCCACCAGGGAAGTAGTCAAAGTCAGTGCCAACCTGACATTATGTGAGAAGGACACCAATTTAATGGTGAAAGCCAGAGGGGCTTCCCAAGAGATGTCTAGGGTGGGGTCTGAAATGAAGCTGAAATCTGTGTGACTAACCCATTATATCATGATGTCTATCCATGCTATCCTATATGCAGGTCAGGAAGCAACAGTTAGAAGTGGACATGGAACAACAGACTGGTTCCAAATAGGAAAAGGAGTTCGTCAAGGCTGTATATTGTCACCCTGCTTATTTAACTTATATGCAGAGTACATCATGAGAAACTCTGGGCTGGAAGAAGCACAAGCTGGAATCAAGATTGCCAGGAGAAATATCAATAACCTCAGATATGCAGATGACACCACCCTTATGGCAGAAAGTGAAGAGGAATTAAAGAGCCTCTTGATGAAAGTGAAAGAGGAGAGTGAAAAAGTTGGCTTAAAGCTCAACATTCAGAAAATGAAAATCATGGCATCTGGTCCCATCACTTCATGGGAAATAGATGAGGAAACAGTGGAAACAGTGTCAGACTTTATTTTGGGGGGCTCCAAAATCATTGCAGATGGTAACTGCAGCCATGAAATTAAAAGACGCTTACTCCTTGGAAGGAAAGTTATGACCAACCTAGATAGCATATTCAAAAGCAGAGACATTACTTTGCCGACAAAGATCCGTCTAGTCAAGACTATGGTTTTTCCTGTGGTCATGTATGGATGTGAGAGTTGGACTGTGAAGAAGGCTGAGCACCGAAGAATTGATGCTTTTGAACTGTGGTGTTGGAGAAGACTCTTGAGAGTCCCTTGGACTGCAAGGAGATCCAACCAGTCCATTCTGAAGATCAGCCCTGGGATTTCTTTGGAGGGAATGATGCTAAAGCTGAACTCCAGTAACTTTGGCCACCTGATGAGAAGAGTTGACTCATTGGAAAAGACTCTGATGCTGGGAGGGATTGGGGGCAGGAGGAGAAGGGGACGACAGAGGATAATATGGCTGGATGGCATCACTGACTTGATGGATGTGAGTCTGAGTGAACTCTGGGAGTTGGTGATGGACAGGGAGGCCTGGCATGCTGCGATTCATGGGGTCGCAAAGAGTCGGACACGACTGAGTGACTGAACTGACTGACTGATCCATGTTATCACAACTGGTAGGGTTTCCTTCTTTCTTCTCTAGTTGATTAATATTCCATTTTGTATATAAACATTTTTATCTATCCATCATCGGACACTTAGGTTGTTTCCCTGTCTTGACTATTGGGAATAAAAGCTGAAATCATAAAACAAGAAGATTGGTGGTTACCAGAGACTAGAGGGTAGAGAAAATGGAGGAGTTGTTGGTCAAAAGGTACAAACTGTAAGTTATAAGATGAGTAAATTCTGGGGATGTAATGTACAGGATGGTGACTATGGTCAACAATACTGTACTTTATAGTTGAATAGTGCTACCAGAGTAGATCTTGCATGTTCTTATCACCAAAAAAAAAAAAAAAAAACTATGTGAAACAACTTTAAAGTTGGGGTTCTGTATGCATGGTCCAAACCTTCAGCTTTTCAGAAGCCACAAGTTGGAGTTGCCTCCAGATGATAAAGGCTTCCCTTGTAGCTCAATTGGTAAAAAATCTGCCTGCAATGCAGAGGACTTGGGTTTGATGCCTGGGTCAGGAAGATGCCCTGGAGAAGGAAATGGCAACCCACTCCAGTATTCTTGCCTGGAGAATCCCATGGACAGAGATGCCTGGCAGACTACAGTCCATGGGGTCGCAAGAGTCGGACATGACTTAGCGACTAAACCACCACCACCAGATGGTCAGGTGCTGGACTATGGGTGAGGTTTACAGTGAGAATGTGTCACAATATTTCGTACCAGCTATGATGTGGGTATTTTCTCAGTTGCTTGATATGTAGGAGTTACTCAACTAGTCTCTGGATTTCTCTGATAGAATTGGTCATTGTGGTAGCCAAATATTTGGTGCATCTGTAGATGAAGGAAAACTCAGGAGCTTCCCATGTCATCCATCTTGGTGACATTCCCTGAAGTTTTTTTTTTTTTGTATAATTTCACAAAAATAGAATATAAAATCACAAATTAAAAGGCAAGACTTTCTTATTCCTTGAGAACTTGTCAAGTTAATTTTGTAAGTGTAGATGGCTTGTTTCTTCTTCACTGTCTTAATGAAAAATGTGATCAACTGTTAAATGATATAAAGGCATACTGCTTTGTTTTAGTGACTTCCCTGGTGGCTCAGATGGTAAAGCGTCTGCCTACAATGTGGGAGACCCGGGTTCAATCCCTCCTGGAGAAAGAAATAGCAATCCACTCCAGTATTCTTGCCTGGAAAATCCCATGGACGGAGGAGCAGCAATTTCATTTCCAACCTTGTTGGTATTTTAAAAAAACTTTATTTAATGAAACACTCATAAAAGATACCTTTGTATTGCAAATATCTTTTGTATCAAAATTTCCATCTTAGGTTTTCTCTTAAATTGAACAGTCAAGAAGGTAATTAAAGTGTTGTTATCAACAGATAAAATCAAAATAAAACTGTCCCCAAAATAAGATTACTAAGGTTATCTGATTAACTTCTACACCTTGGTACAATCCATATAATATGGTTAAATTGAAGTGAATTATTGAATAGTTAAGTGAATAATGCATTTACCTCTGAAATCAAACCCTCAAAGACTTCTGTTCAAATTTTGCAATTCTAATTTCTTCCAGAAATACCATTTCCTTACGACATATTTATGACAAAACATGAAAATTTTAAGCTGAGAATAACAAATTTGTTTTCCTAAGATAATTAATATTAAAAAAGAAAAAATAACAAATTCCAATTTACCTTGTGCCTGCTAAAGAAGTTAGAAGATACGAAGTGGTCATCATTCAAACACAAAGGTGAAGAATTAAATACAATACAAGAAATAAAGTTACTTAAATTTTCTTCCTTAAATCAGATTATTTTCTTCTAAAAAGTTTCTGAGATCATACCAATCAATTTGTCATGTTTTCTGTAAAGACTAATCATTCAGACTTTATCTTTTACTCACACACTTAGAAATGCCATTCACCTCAAAATGATACATTAACGTATTTTTCAAAGACATATTCCCAGATATGCATAATGTGACTTATTAGCATAATCTACCTGCTTATGACATTTGGAAGTGTAGTAGCAAGTGGTAAATAGCTATTTAGGGTTAAAAGAAATTCACAATCCATGAGCTATACATCAAAAGCCTTTGAATTTGTGAAGGGAATGGTAACCCACTCCAGTATTCTTGCCTGGAGAATTCCATGGACAGAGGAACCTGGTGGGCTACAGCCCATGGGGTCACAGAGAGTTGGACATGACTGAGCAGCTAACACTTTCAGCACATCAAGCTCATTAGTTGCTTAGTCTTAATGGTTGACTTATTCTAAGATTTTTTGGAGAGAACATGGTTGTCTAAAAATGTGTAAACACATTTATTATTAGGGATCACTTTCCACTATTTGTCATGTGAACCTTCTGTCTCCTATATCATCCTTCACATGCTTCCTGTTGTCAGTGCTGCCACAAATATAAATGCCACCTGCAAACGCAGAAATTGTTCTCACCCCAGAGACATCTGTTCCCACCATATTAGAAGTGACTTGGTTTTTAACAAGTCTATCATTTCTAGTCACAATCTGTGAGCAATTTTTTAAAAACAATGGGATGAACAGTGTCTTCTGATGAGAAAGTTCATAAATATTAACTTTTTCTCAAAAATTCTCTAATCAGAAAATTATAAATCTTCTTTTATACTTACCAGCAATAAAATACCAGACACATTAATTAGCCTAAAAATGTGGCTGGCTTCCCAACTTGTCTCACTGAGCCCTGCTTTTCTGTAGGCTCTTTCCACCTAACGCTTACTTCTATTAGACTAATATCCATGGCATCTTGTCTTCAATTACTGGGGTCTGGAGACAAGCTACAGTATTATGTTTTGTCTCTCTTTACCTTGGTAGTTGCTTTTGAAGTTATTTACTATGGATTTAATTTGGTGTCTGTGGTAAAACAAAGTGTTGTGGGAAATCTGGTTCCTTCTGCCACTTACAGTTTATTGTGATGCCTTGTCATATAACATTTTATGTAGTCTTTAAAAAGAAATAGAAACAACCACTTAAATAGCTTACCTGATAGCTCAGTGGGTAAAGAATCTGCCTGCAATGCAGGAGACACAGGAGATGTAGATTCTGGCACAGGACGATCCCCTTGAGTAGGAAATGGTAACCCACTCCAGTATTCTTGTCTGGAAAATTCCACGGACAGAGGAGTCTGGCAGGCTACAGTCCATGGGCCACAAAGAGTTGGAAATGACTAAGCAACTAAGCATGCAACTTAAATTAAAAAAAGAAAAATCCAGCCTTCAAAGAGGAGCAGAAAGTGAAATGTCTTGAGGATACCATATGCGATCAGATGGGGAAGAAACATTAAAAGTAAAGGAAATCATGGAAAGAAAGATGAGGATATAAAAGCTATAAGCTACTAAGGTTTTAGAAATTACTAGCAAGACTATATAACTTCATTGTATTTAATTTTTGGAAATGCCGATATGAACACATATTCAGCATAATACAGATACAGGTGAATATTTATCTAGAAATATTTAGAGCTACTAATATGTATTTATATAGGGGATAGTATGGAAATATATGTTGTCTTTTAATGTCAGCTGATTGGCTGAGAAATAAAAATACACAGTACAATGAGTGCATCTAGCATTCAGATCTTGGTTTCTAACAGCATTTTCCAATCAAATGAACCAACATTTATTTTAGAAATAGATGATGGTATGGTCACTCACCTAGAACCAGACATCCTGGAGTGTGAAGACAAGAGGGCCTTAGGAAACATACTTTGGACAAAGTTAGTGGAGGTGATGGAATTCCAGCCAAGCTATTTTAAATCTTAAAAGATGATGCTGTGAAAGTGCTGCACTCAGTATGCCAGCAAATTTGGAAAACTCAGCAGTGGTCACAGGACTGGAAAAGGTCAGTTTTCATTTCAATTCCAAAGAAGGGCAATGCCAAAGAATGTTCAAACAATTGTGCTCATTTCATGTGCTAGCAAGGTAATGCTCAAAATCCTTCAAGCTAGGCTTTAGCAGTTGTGAATTGAGAACTTCCAGATGTACAAGATTGATTTAGAAAAGGCAGAGGAACCAGAGATCAAATTGTCAATAACTGCTGGATCATAGAAAAAGCAAGAGAATTTAAAAAAACACATCTACTTCTGTTTCATTGATTACGCTAAAGCCTTTGACTGTGTGGATCACAAAAAAACTGTGGAAAATTCTTAAAGAAATGGGATTACCAAACAATCTTACCTGTTGTCTGAGAAACCTATACGCAGGTGAAGAAGCAACAGTTAGAACCTGACATGAAACAACAGACTGGTTCCATATTAGGAAAGGAGTACGTCAAGGCTATATATTGTCACACTGCTTATTTAACTTCTATGCGGAGAAGGCAATGGTACCCCACTCCAGTACTCTTGCCTGGAAAATCCCATGGACAGAGGAGCCTGGTAGGCTGCAGTCCATGGGGTCGCTAGGAGTCGGACACGACTGAGCGACTTCACTTTCACTTTTCACTTTCATGCATTGGAGAAGGAAATGGCAACCCACTCCGGTATTCTTGCCTGGAGAATCCCAGGGACGGGGGAGCCCGGTGGACTGCCGTCTATGGGGTCGCACAGAGTCGGACACGACTGAAGCGACTTAGCAGCATGCAGAGTACATCATGTGAAATGCTGGGCTGGATGAATAACAAACTGGAATCAAGATTGCCAGGAGAAATATCAACAACCTCATATATGCAGATAACACCACTTTGATGGCAGGAAGTGAAGAGAAACTAAAGAGCCTCTTGATGCAGGTAAAAGAGGAGAGTGTAAAAGCTGGCTTAAAACTCAACATTCAAAAAACTATGATCATGGCATCCGGTCCCATCACTTCATGGCACATAGATGGGGAAAGAGTGGAAACAGTGGCAGATTTTGTTTTCTTGGGCTCTAAAATCACTATGGACAGTGATTGCAGCCATGAAAATAAAAGATGCTGGCTCCTTGAAAGAAAAGCTATTACAAACCTAAACAGTGTAATAAAAAACAGAGATGTCACTTTGCTGACAAAGGTCCATATAGTCAAAACTATAGTTTTTCCAGTAGTCATGTATGGATGGGAGAGTTGGACCATAAAGAAGGCTGGGTGCTGAAGAATTGATGCTTTCGAATTGTAGTGGTGGAGAAGAATCTTAAGAGTCTCTTGGACAGCAAGGAGATCAAACCAGTCAATCCTAAAGGAACTTAGCCCTGAATATTCATTGGAAGGACTGATGCTGAAGCTCCAATACTTTGGCCACCTGATATGAAGAGCTGACACACTGGAAAAGGCCCTGATGCTGGAAAAGATTGAGGGCAGGAAAAGAAGGAGGTGGCAGAGGATGAGATGGTTAAATAGCATCAAATGGATATGAGTTTGAGCAAATTCTGGGAGATAGTGAAGGACAGGGAAGCCTGGCATGCTGCAGTCCATGGGGTCGTAAAGTCAGACGTTACTTTGCGACTGAACAACAAGAACAAAAAGGCAAGATAAGGAATATGCAAGACAATCCAAGAATATCTTCTATCCTGAAAAGAAATGAGGTGCTTTAAAATAGAAAAAGCACAATACAGATGGTATGTCAAATGGACTCAGGAGCTACCTGAAAGACATCCAATGGCCAAAGTTAGAACAGTTCAAGCAACAAAATATATAAAATAGTATTGAATTATAATCCAGCATATAAAGTAAATATCCATGAGTTCCCTTTGACATACATGATTGCTGCTGCTGCTGCTAAGCCACTTCAGTCGTGTCCGACTCTGTGCGACCCCATAGACTGCAGCCCACCAGGCTCCTCCATCCCTGGGATTCTCCATGCAAGAACACTGGAGTGGGTTACCATTTCCTTCTCCAATGCATGAAAGTGAAAAGTGAAAGTGAAGTCACTTAGTGATGTCCAACTCTTTGCGACCCCATGGACTGCAGCCTACTAGGCTCTTCCATCCATGGGATTTTCCAGGCAAGAGTACTGGAGTGGGTTGCCATTGCCTTCTCCACATAAATGATTGAATAAATAACAAATTGAGAAAATTAGACAAATCTCCTATACAAAAGTATTTTAGATAATCCATGTAGATACTTCAGCCTCAAGGAGATGAGCACAATTCCCTACTGCCTAAGGGTTGGTTACACTTAGTGATGTCCTTCCAAAATTTCTAGCATGGAAAGGAAGAAATAAAGAAAGAGTAACATTATAGTAGAGAATGCTGGTGAGCACTGCCTCAGCAGAGGCTCAAGGTTATCATGAAAAGTGGTAAGCCATGTTAATTATGTGTACCCTTGGGTTGATGATATCTCTGTGGTCTTCCTTCAGAAAACCTACAAATCCAATTTAACGATATGAATTCCCAGTTGAGGGACAATCTATATAACACCTAGCCAGTATTCGTTAGAACTGTTGAGGTCTTCAACCAAAAGGAAAGTCTGAGGAACTGTAATAGCCAAGAGGAAGCCAAGGAGATATGAAGACTAATTGTAATATAGTATCCTGAATGGGATCTTGGAATAGAAAATGGATGGATATAAATTAAGAAAATCTGAATAAGGTCTGGGCTTTAGTTATTACACATTAATTGGAGAAGGAAATAGCAACTCACTTCTATATTCTTGCCTGGAAAAGCCTATGGCTAGAGGAGCCGGGAAGCTACAGTCCATAGGGTTGCAAAGAGTTGGACACAACTGAACGCACACACAATGTATTGATATTACCTAATGGGTGATGAGAGTCAAACACTTACTTCAGTAATTGTGGCAAATGTACAATACTAATGTAAGCTGTTAATAATAAGAGAAACTTGGTATGCTGCACAGTGGATAGACTTGTCTGTATTATATCACAACCTTTCTGGAAATCTAAAACTATTCTAAAATTAAAACGTATTTTAAAAACAGGGCTCAAAATGATCAATGTTAGAATGATTACTCACCACATGAGTCTTTCAGTAAAAGAAATTACTTTTCCCTTGAATTCCGCTGAGTATGTTATTTTTCATAGTCAAAGCCAATGTCCTAACAATTGCTTTCTAGAATTATTCTAAGAATGAGAATTATATAAAGGGAAGTCTTCAAGGGGAGAAAAAGGAAAATAAATCTAAGCAATATTAGTGGGTGAACCAATTTAGAACCAACAAAGACTGATTTATTCTGTACTCAGAATTCAAATTAGCCCTAAGCTTCAGTTAAGAAAAGTAGTGATGAAGAATATTGTGATTTTTTTTATGGCTAAAAAATGAAGAAATAATGTTGATTGATACCAATTTAGCTAAGAATTAGATTTTAGAAACAGAATACCAAAGAATTAAAATAGGAATCAGGGAGAAATACACTAAGTGGAGCTAACAGCTAAAATGGATAATTTTACTGAGAGCTATGGAAACTAACATACACTCTCTTACATCTAAAAATGCTATTCAAGTTGGATACAAAATAAATACATCAGAATGATATTTGTTTACCTTATCTTTTGGTCAACACCAGAATCGAGTATTATCGTGCTAGAGAATGAGTAAAGGAAGAAAAACAATACAAAAGGAAATACATATGGGAAAGGAGAGAAAGTTAGGATGTGAAAAGGAGACTGAAAATGTTAAAACCAGAAGACAGTTTACACTATTCTTTAGCATCTTCAAAAGAGTACACAATTTTTCAGATATGGAAAAAGTTAAAGAGTACAATAATACTAAGGTGAGGGGATAACATGGCATGGATGAAAACTGGATGAAATTAAGAGGTGATGGGATACAGCAAGGGAAGCAAAAGCAAATGAAATGGGATATGGATGAAAAAAGGAAAGATTTTAAGTTCCAGGTTGGCCAAAAGTTCATTTGGATTTTTCCGTAAGATCCTGTGGAAAAATCCAAATGAACTTTTTGGCCAATCCATGATTCAGTGTCATTGTATTTACCTTGTTTACAAAAGAGAAAAAATGTGCAAATGGTGTAGTATAGAAATTTAAATAGTATATAAATGAATACCAGAATCTGACAAAGAAATTACAAAATGAAAGATTATAAAGCAAGCATGTAGATTATAAACCAAGTGTGTGTGTGCGCGTGTGTGTATACTTAATATATTATTCTTTCTACGTAGAGTATATATGCAACATATGTGCTATTGTCAAGTATACACATATACTTGAGAGTCCCTTGGACAGCAAGGAGATTAAATCAGTCAATTCTAAAGGAAATAAACCCTGAATATTCATTGGAAGGACTGATGCTGAAGCTGAAGCTCCAAAACTTTGGCCACCTGATGTGAAGAGCCAACTCACTGGAAATGATCTTGATGCTGGGAAAGACTGAGGGCATGAGGAGAAGGGGACAACAGAGGATGAGATGATTAAGCATCACCAACTCAATGGACACCAATTTGAGCAAACTCTGGGAGTTAGTAAAGAACAGGGAAGCATGGCATGCTGCAATCCATGGGTTTGCAAAAAGTGGACACAACTCAGTGACTGAACAATGAACAAGACACATACACACACTTGGCATATGTATTCTGTATATGCTGCTGCTGCTAAGTCGCGTCAGTCGTGTCCGACTCTGTGCGACCCCATAGACCGCAGCCCACCAGACTCTGCCATCCCTGGGATTCTCCAGGCAAGAACACTGAAGTGGGTTGCCATTGCCTTCTCCAATGCATGAAAGTGAAAAGGGAAAGTGAAGTCGACTGAGCGACCCCATGGACTGTAACTCTCCAGGCTCCTCCGTCCATGGATTTTCCAGGCAAGAGTGCTGGAGTGGATTGCCATTTCCTTCTCCAGGGGATCTTCCTGACCAAGGGATCGAACCCGGGTTCCCGAATTGCAGGCAGGCGCTTTACTATCTGAGCCACCAGGGAAGCCCCTATAACATATATATTTATGTATAAATACATATATACATTCTGACATAAATATTAGCAGATTTAATACCATAACAATGTAGCATAATGTTTCAGAAATAGTTAGCCTGTTTAAGATCAATTTTTCCAATCAAGAACAATTACAAAATCTAGGACAAAACCTCAAAGGAAATGTTTAAAGTCAAGGGAAACCATGTGGGGCCAAAAATCCTACAGTGAAAGGAAACCCAGAGAGTAAGTGCAGTACTCAGCACTTCTTTTCTTCTTGAGGAATTTCTTGCTGTGAAATTAGCAATTGAGAGATGGAGGAGGTAAAGACAACGTTAGCAGACTTATGGGACTGGTGGAAAAACTAGGAGGTCCAAAATTGCTAAGTAGGAGGTGCCATGGTAAATGCCAGGCTTTAAGTAGGGACAACCAACGGGTTGCGTGCTAAGAATAACTGAAAAACCGAAATAGACCAGCTGAAGACCGGACTGAAGTTCATGCTCAACTCCCTTCAATCATCATTTGGGTTAAGTTGATTTGTCCCTACCTTTATCCTACTTGGTCTTCAGAAACAAAAGGAAATTATATTTGAAGGAAGATAATACCCATAGCCTCAGTTTATCTCTACAATTTTTCATAAACATTTTGTGGCATTCAATAAAAAGTTATCGGGGATGCAAAAATAATCATAAACCTGGTCCCCTGTCCACGGTGATCACAGAGTTGGGCCACCTAGTTCTCCTATCTAGGATATTCAACAGGGTACAGAGCTGACTAACAACATCCATTAGCCATGCCTTTAGAGCCATTAAAATGGTCACATCAAGGCCACACTTTCCCCCAGGCTGTTGTCAGACACAACTGAGCATGGCCAGGGTATCGGAACAGGGGCATTTCTCCCCGATGCACAGGCCAACTCTTACACCCAAACTTTTTCAAGTCCAGAAGTGATGGATAAGCAAAACATTTCTGAGCACAAAAGGAAAACATAACCCAGGTCATCTTCCAGTGTTTTGTGGCAAAGAACTGGATCATCCCAATTTGCTAAAGAAATGTGTGACAATACTCTTTATTCTTTTGTTTATTTGTTTATTGTTTATTTGTTTTTGTGCACCAAACTTTACTGGAAACTGTTTGTAGGTAGACAAATACTACAGGCAGGTATGATACAAATGTGTTTGGAAGGAAATTAAAGGTATAGACTTAAAAATATATATATATTAACATTTCCAATTCCATAAAGCAATTAATCTTCAATTTAAAAAATAAATTTTAAAAGATAACAACAAAAATATTAACCATTCTAACTAGGATTTCTAAATCCGAAAATGAAAATATTTTGTATTAATAATTATGAAGCAAAACTATCATCTCTTCAACAAAATTATGAGGTATCAACAATTTCATAAGTGTTAAATTTGGATGATGCATATTTAGGGACAATAATTTAAAGTGAATGTAACCTAAAAGCTATCAGAAATACATTTGAAATCTGAAGTAAATTTTATAAGATGGATGTATTCTAATTGATAAGCATTAATTGGATTGAAGTCATGTTGTTAAAATCAAGATGATATAGAATAAAACTTTGGATGTTATGATTAATTATTACAATTTCCAGGGAAGTTGGTTTCACTATCCCTTTATTCTTACATCTATAAATTATTCATGAAATAACTTAATATATGAAAACAAAAGATCCTTTTTATCTAAGTGATAAATGTTGATGGCTATTTTTACTGTTATAGTTGAAGGTTAATATATCCATGTGCATTTAGCTAATTGCCCTATTCTCTGTTACAAGATTTCTTCCAGACAACAGCTCCATCAAAGTATATGTTCAGTTTCCAAGCAAGCTAAAATGGTTCTCATTATGTCTGGATAAATCGTAGTGTGGACTATTCACATTCTGGTAGTTTTCAGTGAGTTTATTCTATTTCTGAATTTCCTGGAAAATTATGTAATTAGATTTCCACCTCAACTACTGAATACCAAATATCCTACAAGTGTTAACTGGCACTTTCAGCCAAATTTAGAAATCCTCCAGGTTCCCAGGAACAGGTGACAGAAGATGTAAACAAGGCTGACAACAGACTTCCTTGGTGTTCATGCAGCTTTCAGCACAACACTTACAAACCCTGACATTTCACCATATATGGGACAGAAGTATAATAGAATCATCTTAATCTTTTGTGTGCATATCTAGAACTTTAATATTGAATGTCTTTTTATTTCTATTTATGTTTTTTAAAACACCACGTACCCTGTGGAATCTTAGTTCTCCAACCAGGAATAGAACCCTTGATCTAGGCAGTGAAATGACAGAATCCTAACCACTGGACCTCTAGGGATTCCCCTGAATGAATCTTTTAATTTATCTCTGAATGAATCTTTTAACACACACACACACACACACACACACACACACACACACATGTCACAATGGTGCTTGGAATATCAGTTCAGTTCAGTTGCTCAGTCGTGTCCAACTCTTTGCGACCCCATGAACCGCAGCACACCAGGCCTCCCTGTCCATCAACTCCCAGAGTCCATCCAAACCCATATCCATTGAGTCACTGAGGCCATCCAACCATCTCATCTTCTGTCATCCCCTTCTCCTCCTGCCCTCAATCTTTCCCAGCATCAGGGTCTTTTCAAATGAGTCAGCTCTTTGCATCAGGTGGCCAAAGTATTGGAGTTTAACATATTAAAATTTTCTGCTTTTGAAATTCCAGCAACAGTTAGCTATCTTGTTAAGACCAATTTTCCCACTGAGAACAATTAAAAATTTAGGGGAAAATCCACTCCCCAAAACCCCCCACCTGTTTGGAATTTAGCCAATACTTGAAAGCAAAGATCCTGGGGCACCAAGGAAACCCAGAATGTGAGATACAGTTACCAAAACTGACACAATAATTCTGGTATCTAGAAAGAAATTGAATTATAATTAGAAATCTTCCCACAAAGAAAACTTTAGGCCTAGATTGCTTTGCTGGTGAAATCTATAAAACTTTTGAAGTATAAGTACCCAAATTACAACTCATTCAAAATATAGAAGAAGAGAAATCCCCTTTGTACATTTTATAAGAGCAGCACAAATCTGTGACCAAATCAATAAAGACCATTTCTAGGGAAGCAAAACATAAACCGACATCCCTCAGGAATATTGACACCAAAAATGCTCAACAAAATATAAGCGAATCAATCAGAGTAATATATAAAAACTAGTAGTGTAACACTAGTGATTTTCCTGGAATTAGTTTTATTTTGCACTCAGACATTAATTATTGAATCCCAGTGTCCACATGGGAAAACAGAGAACAAAAAAGAACGTCATTTCCATCCTTATAAAACAAACAAACAAAAATTCTTAACAACCTCAGAGGTTGTGATTTTTTCTTCCACCTATCTGAGATCTGAAGTTGCAGGTCAACCAACCAGACCAAAATCAAAAGACAGATGGAGACTCCAGGCAGATTGGGGCTGGTGGGCAATCCCAGGTGCAGCTAGATGCGGGCGAGAAGAATTCAGAGTAGTTAACCTGGAGGCCTGTGTGTGATGATGGGAGAGGATGGAGCCCATGGTGACCGAAACTATAAAAGGAATGTGCAAGTATCCCCAGGTAGCAGGAACCCTGAAACAAACATCCCCTCTCAGGGTGTAGACTTGAGAGAGGCGAACAAAAGCTGCAGTGAAAGTGTCATAAAATTTGGCCAAGAATCTCCTCTCCTATTTTCTTCTCTTGCAGCACAGATGAACAATATCTTTGCCTCCGGGGTCTCTGAAATTATGGAATCTTTTAGTCTCTAAATGAGGTAATTTAAAATGTTATATTAATATCTATGGGAAGAGAAGTTGTAAAATTTCTGAATTTATATTATACATGTAATGGATAAGAACAAAATACCTTTCTTCTAGCTTCTCTGAAATATATGGCTGTGTTCTAGGCTGATAATTTCATGAATTTATGGAATTCACTTATTAACTCGATTGCTCTTCTAACTGAAGTCTTGCTGGAAACTTCCTGAGGAAAGTCTTACCTTTGCCAGGAAACATTTTGTACCAGGAGGGAATACTGGTTAACTCAGAGTAGTATAAATCTAGAGAAAACCTGTCTTGTTGTGATATTTGCCAATTATTAATTTCTATGTTCTTTCAGCCAATATTTATGTAGGGGCATTTATGTGTCAGTCACTCTCATATAATGGGGATTCATAGCATTTACATACTTATTGAGGGGCAGAGAATTTATCAAATAACAACAAGCATACATATATCATACCTGAAATGAGTGTTAGAAAGGAGAGACTGGTCATTCTCTGACAGCTTAACACTAAAGACTGATCTGGACTGGGATGTCACAGTGGGCTCCCTGAGAAACAATGTTATTGAGATCAAACAAATAAACAGAGGAACAAGATTGATTGGGGAATGTTCCATATAGGGGTGCCCAAGGACTGGACAGATGTATGGACAACAATCCTGCGGCAGGAGGGCCACAAGGTCAATATGCTGAAAGAGGGCAAGTGACTAGAACCTACAAAGCAGAGAATTGAGAAGGCTGCAGTAAGCTATGAAGACAGTGGGAGCCTGACCTGCAGATAACTAGCAGCTCTTTGAAAGAACCCGATCTTCATTCTAAAGAAAATGAGAAGCTAGCCACTGAAGAGTTTTAAGCAAAGCTTGGAGAAGGAAACAGCAGCCCACTCCAGTATTCTTGCCTGGGAAATCCCATGGACAGAGGAGCCTTGTGGGCTATATATAGTCCATGGGTTACAAAGAGCCAGACAGGACAGAGTGACTTTCACTTCACTTCAGCCTCTCAGTCGTGTCTGACTTCTTGTGACCCCACAGGCTGTACAGTCCATGGAATTCTCCTGGCCAGAATACTGGAGTGGGTAGCCTTTCCCTTCTCCGGGGGATCTTCCTAACCTAGGGATCGAACCCAGGTCTCCTGCATTGCAGGTGGATTCTTTACCAGCTGAGCTACCAGGGAATCCTTCACTTCAGAGTTTTAAGCAAAGCTGAGAACAGCTAGCTCCTCCTAGTGGCCATACTGGGAACAGCTCTGAGGAAGCCAAAGAGGATGTGTGCTAAGTCCCTTCAGTTGCGTCTGACTCTGTGCGACCCTATGGATTATAGCCGCCAGGCTTCTCTGTCCATGGGATTCTCCAGACAAGAACACTGGAGTGGGTTGTCATTTCCTTTTCCAGGGGATCTTCCCGACCCCGGGATCAAACCCCACCTTCTTCTGTCTCCTGCACTGGCACTCTACCACTAGCGCCGCCTGGGGATCCCAAAGAGGATGAAAGAAGTGTTGTTCAGTCAGTCACTCAGTCCAGTCAGACTCTTTGTGACCCCGTGGATTGTATCACAATGGGCTTCCCTGTCCTTCACCATCTCCCAGGGTTTGCTCAAATGCATTTTCATTGAGTCGGTGATGCCATCCAACCATCTCATCCTCTGTCGCCCCCTTCTCTGAAAGTGAAAATAAAAAATGTTAGTCGCTCAGTTGTGTCCAACTCTTTTTGACCCCATGGACTGTAGCCAGCCAGGCTCCTCTGTCCATGGAGTTGTCCAGGAAAGAATACTGGAGTGGGTTTCCGTTCCTTTCTTCAGGGCATCTTCCTGACCCAGGAATCAAATCTGGTTCTCCTGCATGGCATGCAGATTCTTTACCTTCTGAGCTACCCAGGGAAGCCTGCCCACTTCTCTTTCCCCAGCATCAGGGATTTTTCCAGTGAGTCAGTTCTTCTCATCAGGTGGAAGTGTTAGGACACCTCTGTAATCCCCTAGCCTTGCAGCATGCGCCCTTGTGGGTGTGGCTGCTGTTGTCACTTGGCTTGTTTGATTGAATTTCTCAGCTGACACGTAAACAATGTTGGTTTCCTTCTATTTCAGGAGAAATAAATATGCAAGGTGATGTATAAGAGGAGTATGAACTTGGCTGTGAGTAGCTACGCAGTGCTTCCTGTTGCGAACATCCCCAACAACAGTAATTTGAATAAGCAAATCCATTGCTTTTCCTTAAGAGAACTTGTAAACATTTATTTTATTATCATTGCAGAGATATTTGACTTTCTACAACTTAAATAAGGGCTTCCCAAGTGGTTCAATGGTAAATAATCCTCTTGCCAGTGCAGGAGATGTGAGTTTGATCTCTGGTTTGGGAAGATCCTCTGGAGGAGGCAACGGCAACCCACTCCAATATTCTTTCCTAGGAAATCCCATGGACAGAGAAGCCTGGCAGACTACAGTCCATGGGATGTCAAAAAAGAGTTGGACTTGACTTAGCAACTAAACAACAACAAACTGAAATACAGTCAAGAGATAAATTTAGAAAATTCTTTAGAACTGCTTTTTTCATCACACCATGATACCCCTGCTGAGGCAATGGCATTGTAATTAAATTGTTGAACTTTACTCCACTCAAGGGAAAAAGCTACAATTCTTAATCCATGATCTCTTTCGTGAGCATAAAACAGTATCATTGGCAACTCCAGACCCATTTTTAGAATGGATAATCAGATACATGAATCAAGGAAATAGCTGCTTTAGTGTTAAATGTTTGTGATTTGTTTATTTTTTATTTGAGATTTGTTATTATTTGGATTGCTTAAAAAAATCATCAAGTCATGCTTATTGCATAGTGGCCAGAGTATTTGGAAAACAATTGTTGGCTTGGAAAATTTCTTAATTTCATAGTGATACAGAGCAGGACCCCTATATTCCCGGCCCCCTACCCCACCCCGACCCACGATGTCCTTTTGTCTGTAGAAAACCTTAGCCAAAGAGTAAGTTTAATCAGAGAAGACAGAAATGCTGAAACAAAGGAAAACAAAGGAGATTAAATAATAATAATGTAGTTGTTAGACACAGTCAAGGACCTTTAGCTCTTTCTCAAGGGCTGTAGATAATATTCTGAGCCATAATCTGTGAACTGTCTTATAGATACTAAATCTCCAGTTGGAGAAGTTAACTACATGATGACCAGACTGTACCCAGGACATGAGCTGCCACAGTTCCAAGAAATAGCCACAAAGAAATGGGAACAAATGGACCCTGGAACTAAAGATTAACTCTACCTAAAGCTACCCAGGTGGCACCGTGGTAAAGAACCTGCCTGCCAATGCAGAAGATGTAAGAGACTTCAGTTCAATCCCTGGGTGGGGAAGATCCCCTGGAGAAGGAAATGGCAACCCACTCCAGTATTCTTGCTGGAAAATCCCATGGACAGAGGAGCCTGAGAGGTTACAATCCATGGGGTTACAAAGAGTCCGACATGACCAAAGTGACTTAGCACACGTGCAAAACAACTAAGATGATGCTGGTCAGGCCACTGATGACCAGTTTGAAGATGACTGTTAGAGATGACTGTGCTGTTTCTGCATGTAGCCCCCTCCCCACTACACACACACACACACACACACACACACGCACACACTCAGTAAAAGCTCTCACCCTCTGTTGTGTGTGGGGTGTCAGCCTTCGGACAGATATCTGTCACCCTGCCCCCCACACCCAACCCCCCCATCCCCCCACCCTCCCACTCCCCACCCCTTCCCCCTCCCGTGCACCAGTTGCCAGCATCTGAAATAAAGCAAACTTCGTTTCTGCCAACCTGGCCTGTTTATTGGCTTTTGAGTGGCAAGCAGCTCCCCCGCACCCCCCACACACAGCCTTTCAGTAACAATACTAACACTTTCATAGACAAACCATGAACTACGCTGCTCCTTGAAGGTGCTCCTTGCCTATGTTCCCATCCGAGTGAATGTTGACCTCTTTTTCCTTTCTAAATGCTACAGAAGATATGATGACAATTGCTGCAGCTCGGGGGATGGTGCAGTCATTTGGGCTGCAGATCCTTAATGTTGTTGTCAACTCATATTTTCTTGAAATAAGCAAAATATTTTCAAAAATATTACTGCATCATATTCTTACCACCAAGAAGGCTTCTTTTTCACTGATCAAGAAAACAGATGTCATAATTGCCAAAATAAAAATAAATGATTTCTAAATGAGTAGTTGACTGGTATGCCAGTAGAGAATAGCTACAGGCCGAAAAGACAAAATAAACTCATTTCCTGAAAGTCACAGAACCTTAGGCAAGAGCTGCTATTATGGACCTGTGAGGTCAGTGAGGACAGGATGGACAGGAAGCTTTAAAAAAAAAAAGCCTTGAGACAATATCATGTCCAGATTAGAGCTCTTGAAATCCATTTGGGGAACAACTCTGGAAATAAACAGTGACCAGTGCTTTTCTCCCTGCAACACTTTATTTTCTCCTTGTTATACTTTATTTGGAAGCAAAGTAGAATCAATAAAATATCTTTTCAGGCAATCCATACATTTCAGAAAAAGTGTCATAGTCATCCCAGTTTAAAGTTTCTCTTAGGCATGGTAGGAAGACGGGTTTTACAATCACACTGATGGCTCAGGAGATTACAGAGGCCTTCGATAACCTCAAACCAGCTCTGCTCGTAAGTGTCAGACACATGTGCTCTGGCAATGATGTTGTCATGCCCTTTGCCTCACCTTCTTCCTACCCATCAGTGATGAGGTGGGAATTAATTGATAAGAAAAGAAAACAACTATTCTCTGCTGAATGCTTTTATATCGATATATTGAAATACTTAAGAATTTCTAAGAGGGCTTCCGAACAGGAAATATGTTCAAGGGAAGTAGGTTTAATTTTTCTCTTTGTTCCCAATATCCTGATGTGGGCATACCTGTGTATAAGATATCCTGATTTAAGGGCATGTGGAGTATATACGGAATGTTATAGCCCTTCAAAATTGTTTGGGAACTTGGTTTTTTATTAATTAGATTTTTGTCAGAGAAAATTGGTGTGTTTTTTTATTATTTTACCATGACTGTGTCTTTAATTGTCATTCTTAAAGAGTGTGAGAGAACAGGAGTGCTGGAGCCCCCGGGAAGTGTGTACTTGGGGAGTGTGTGTGTGTGTGTGTTGTGTACGTGTATGAGTGGGAGAGTTATTTTGGTGGGTAACATGATGGCAAGTTCCTTCACGTGGTAGCCTATTTCCTCCTTTCTCTGTTTTATCTTATTCCTTTCTGTTTATTGAACACGAGTGGAACAAATGATAAAAATGCTTTTTTGAAGTAGCATTTTGATGCTAAGCTTTTGCTAAATTATTTTTAGAATGTCATTGTATCTGTGAAGACATGTCAGGAATGACTCTCCTACCTACATGTGGCAATAAATAAATTCTGGCACGTGTAGAATTCTGAATCAGTGAATCATCAGTGACCTTTAAAGGCAGAAAATGGCCTCATGAAAACAAAGCAGATGCAAAAAATCAAAATAGTCTAAGAGCAGTTCTTTCTTCCATTGTGGGGTGACAGCAAATTCAGTTAACAAATGTTTAATGTAACCCATTTTGTTTTCACTGATATTAGTAGTTAATGCCAAATAAAATACCCAATGTGGAGATAGGCTTACAAAAGTGAAAGTATGAAAAGGGAGCTGAATGACATTTAATTTGCACAAAAGTGTATCATTTATTTATTCACACCGAAGCATTCCCCCTAAGAATTAAGCAGTTTATTTGCTGGATTAAAAGGCCACTATCGTAGCAACTTCCCTGGTGGTCCAGTGGTTGAGAATCTGCCTTGCAGGGAACACAGGTTTGATCCCTGGTCTGCGAACTAAGATCCTACATGCCGGAGCAACTAAACCCACGTGCTGCAACTAGGAGTCTGCGGGCCACAAGGAAAGACCCCTTGGGCCACAACTAAAACCCGATGCAGACAAATAAATAAATATATATATATTTTAAAAAGAACACTATCTTAGAGCTTTCAGATGGTCTGTGAAAGCACCCGAGAGATAAGAAGAGTTTATGTTAGAAAATGTCCTCAGCATTAGTATATGGAGGAGCATATGTGTTTCTCTGTGATTAGGATGGTGAGGTCTAGAAACCTCCAGCCTCTGGCCGAGTAAGAGGCTCATCATGGCCCAAGGTGTTGAATAGAATTCGAGAACCCCTATATAAGAGAAAAGGATCGGGTCTATTAGCCACCTTTATTTTTAAAGACTCATTTGCTGAATTTGAATTTTTAGAAAAAAATCCTCAAGTCTCTGCTTTTGTGTTGTTTTTAAGGAAGAGAACCATAAAATTGAGAGGAAAAATAGCAAACAAAAAACCTCTGGCTAAGCTAGTAGGTGGGCTTTTCTGATGGCTCAGAGGGTAAAGAATCTGGCTGCAATGTGGGAGACCTGGGTTCGATGCCAGGGTTGAGAAGATCCCCTGGAGGAGAGCATAACAATCCACTGAAATATTCTTGCCTGGAGAATCCCCATGGACAGAAGAGCCTGACGGGATGCAGTTCATGGGGTCTCAAAGAGTCAGACACGACTGAGCCACTAAGCATGCACACAAGCTAATAGGTATTTTCTAAAGACTGATTGCCAGGCTCCTATTGGCCTCTACCAGAGAGTTGAAACTGACTTTTCTTACTTTCTTCCACCAAGAAACCTTCCTTAGGATTTTACCTCTCCAGGAGCTCAGGTTTTGTTTACACTTTAGGGAATGCAAATAATCAGCACAATCTAAAGTAAACAATCTAAACTATGACACTGGTTCCTTATTCAGTCTTTATAGAGCTTGTGGAGAAGCTGAGATCTGAGCATAGAGATACTCTTGTTTTTTATTGGAAGTAATTAAGATTTCTATAGACTGACTAGGCAATACTGAACCCAGTGTTTATCATAATGAAGTTCAATAAATTGCTATTGAACAGGTGAATGGATAGAGGCATGAATGAAAGATGAAAGAGAGAAAAATTAAAAATTAAAGGAGACTACAGTGAAGGAAATGGCAACCCACTCCAGTATTCTTGCCTGGAGAATCCCGTGGACGGAGGAGCCTGATGGGCTACAGTCCACAGGGTTGCAAAGAGTCGGACATGACTGAGCAACTTCACTTTCACTTTCACTTACAGTGAACTAGTAGGAAAGGGAGCTGATCTGAAAGGTCAGGGGATATTCGTGAATTCTGATCAACCTTGTAGAGACATCTTGCAATAACTTGGAAACAGAACTGAAAAGCAGTTGAAAAAATAGGACTAGATTGTTTTTCATAGTCATGGTTTCTCTGGTTTTAAATTTTATATATGTTCATTGTAAAATATTCAGAAAATGAGGCTTCCCTGGTGACTTAGTGGTAAAGATTCCACCTGCTAATGCAGGAGACACAGGGTCAATCCCTGGAGAAGGAAATGGAAACCCACTCTAGTGTTCCTGCCTGGGAAATCCCATGGACAGAAGAGCCTGGCGGGCTACAGTCCATGAGGTCAAAAAGAGTTGGACAGTGACTAAACAACCGCAACAACAACATTCAGAAAATACATGAAAATGTAATGAAACATAAAAATCCCTACTCCCTTACCTAGAAATAAAAATTTTTAACATTTTCTATACCTATAATTAAAATCAAATCTTTGTAAGTCAGAGAAAAATTAGGTTTTGAAACCAAACTTGATTGTGACTCATCTTATATTCTAAAGGACATCCCATGATTTGTACTAATGGAAAAGTCTATTTTTTACAGGCATTGATGGGAGAATATGAAAACTTCAAAGCACCATCCAGTTTGTTTTTTTGCTGTTGTTGTACTATGTCAGTTGTACTGTGGCAAAGCATAAGTAGAATCTTTTCATATGCAATGTTGGGTTTGTAACTGAGAGGTTTCAGAGTTACTAATTGCCAGTAAAATAAAGTGGAAAGATGGTATTTGGATGAAGTCAAAGGGAGGAGGCTTTCTAAAGAGATAAGCGACCTAAATGGGAAGCAAATCCAAAAGAGTGGGGATATATGAATACATGTAGCTGATTCACTTTGCTGTACTGTAGAAACTAACACATCGTAAAGCAACTATACGCCAATAAAATTTTTAAAAGCAGAGATGTGTGAAATTCTTTAGAGAGCAATGAAACATGATTATAAGATGGGCCAAAAGATATTAATGATACATTTTATCTAACATTCTTTTAATAAGTTGTTTATTGGGCATTACTGACCACATGGGAGGAGAAGAGACAACAGAGGATGAGATGGTTAGATGGCATCACCGACTCAATGGACATGAGTTTGGGTAAACTCCAGTAGTTGGTGATGGACAGGGAGGCCTGGCGTGCCACAGTTCATGGGGTCACAAAGAGTCGGATGCGACTGAGCAACTGAACTGAACTGACTGACCACACCCATCTCCCTTAATTTTCAGCAGAGCATATATTCTGGAATCTGTGTCTGTGGAAATCAAGTTAAGAGATGATTTTTCCTATCTCTGGTAACATGGCATACAAGAGGGGCCCTGTTCATGTGATGGCAATCTGATTCATTTACTGAACTAAAATAACGAATGTTGTGACTTGTACGTGGGAAGTGCCTTTAAAAACAGGAACCATTGTTCCCCACTCCAATTCTTTCTCCCTGTGCTGGTTACACTAGGTGATTACACTATAAATTATAGAATGACTTTTTCCCTTAACAATACAATTTTATTTTAAATCCCAAGAGGCAGACCTTTATTGGTGTTTCTCAGCTCTGCCTGCACATTGCAATCACTTGGGTAGCTTTTAAAAATACATGATGTGCAGTCCTTACCCAAAGTTTCTAATTTATTTGCTTTTCAACTGATTTAGTTACACCTTGTGGAGATGTAGATTTGGGGGTGACCAAGTCAGAAGAACATGCATAGAACATGCAAAGAAAGTGAAACATAGAGAGAAATACCCAGAACAAAGGAGAGAGCATTTGAAAAATACCCACAATGAGAAAACAAAAATAATGTCCAGATGTAGGATCCAAAGGAACAAGGACGGCACGGCGTTAGATTCTGTTGGGAGTTAACTCAAGGACAAGTCTCCCATTCTTGGTTCGCAGAAGATCACAGGTGGTCTCAGACGGAAGCTGCTTAGGTGTGGACGAATGGGGAGGGCAGGGGGTGTAGGTGGGATCCTCTAGCGGGGAGGGTGGACATAGCAGTTGAAGAGGACTTCTTCAGTGAGTTGTACACATGAAGGAAAGAGCACAGTATAGGGCAGCCTACATGTAGGTGGTGGATTCAAATGAACATTTTTATAAGAGAACTTGAGAGTATTTGAGAGCAGGTTGGAAGCAGCACTTGGAAACAGAACTTGAAAAATAATTTAGAGCAAAGGGCTATCTTGAGAAGTGACAATGCTGAGAAAGCATAGACTTTAGGATCTCAGGGAAAAGGATGCAAGATTCAGAGTCAGATTGCTCAGTTTGACTCCATACTGTGAATGCCACAGAGGATGTGATTGTCTGTGATCAACACGTGTGATTCTGATTAAATTCCTTCCCTTCCTATGTATCAGTGTTGCTTCTGTAAGATGGGCATAAAATAATACGGTAAAGGGTTACTGCGAAGAATACAAAAATAAATACAAATAAATACTTTAAAGCAGTATGCAGTTACATTAGTTTGGCATTATTATTACTTATATCTTTGACCCATATTATTACTAGCTTTTATGTCCATAGAAAATCACACCTGAAAAACATCCACACTATCTCTAAGAAGATTTTTCTGAAAAGAAAACTGAATTATCTGGAGCTCCCCTAAACTGAATATGATTATTTAGTAAATGAGAGTCAAAACCAGACTGGTGAAAAATCCAAGTGCCTGTGAAAAGGTAAGAATGTCCTTCCCTTCACTGCAAAATTGAATAGGTTTTGGGACTGAGGACTGCAGGAAACCATTTCCTTCCTTTGAGAACTACTTTGCCTCCTTTAACGCAGATTCAGTAATTATCCTATGGCTATCCTGCTGCTGCTATTTAGTTGCTGAGTCGGACTCTTTGCGACCTGTATCCCACCAGGCTCCTCTGTCCATGGAATTCCCCAGGCAAGAATAGTGGAATGGGTTGCCATGCCCTCCTCCAGGGGATCTCCCCAACCCAGGGATTGAAACCACATCTCTTAAATTTTCATTGCCAGGCGGGTTCCTTAACCCTACCACCACAGGGGGTTTTGAAACCCCCTATGGCTATAATGATCTTTAAAATACAGAGCATCTCACACAAAAGGCAATGCAAAGGAACGTGATGCCATTAATATTTTCAGATCAGGCAGAAAGCTGGAATTACAGAAGCGATTTCCTCTTGCTTTGATAGCAGGCCATTAACGTTACACATCTCCCTTAATCTCACAGACGGGCCTTTCATTTCCTCTTTTCCTAAGTAGTAACATAAGGCATTAGATATGATGCTATTATTTTCCCACTGTGGTTGTTCTGATACTGTACAGTCTGCTCAATATCTCTCACTTCTATTTTGTGCTGGACCTCACTGATATTTCCCAGGTGACTCCTCCACTTGCCATCTCAGGGTAGCCACAAAGCAGGCCCCAATTGTAACACATTTCCTACTCTTAGAGACTCATTCCTATTCCTGTTATGCAGTAAATAATGGAGATTTATATTTATATAACACTTTTAGTGCTTCAGAGCCCCTTATACTGTACTCTGCTTGTACAGTTTGATTTTCAAGATTTTTATTATAATTTCAAATCCAAAAGGTCTGTGAAGATGGATCCGTTTAAAGCTCCAATTTATCAAATGCTGTTGCTTTTCCTAAATTATGGCTAAACATAAGTGCTGCTTCAGAATGGACTAAAAGTATTTCTTTCTGTTGCCATTAAAAGCCTTCTAACCCTATCCTGGAGGCAGGTGGATAGCCTACCAAGCCCCAGTAGTTAAATAGATTTGTGGAGCAAAATTGACATCTAATGATGTATATATTGCACCAGTATGTGCAGCGTGGACAGGACAGCCATCAGGTTGTAAGCCAACGGGACGGAAGTTGCCATCTGGTCAACAGAGGTGAAAAAGTAGAAAGAGGAAGAACCAAGAGGCTGAACAACAGCAGTGGGATTGAATGGCTTGTTTAGGGCAAAACTCTGGAGAAGATTCTTAAATTCTCCAGCCCAGAGAGTTCTTTTTTTTTTAGTTGGAAGATAATTACTTTATAATATTTTGATGGTTTCTGCTATACATCAACATGAGTCAACTACAGGTATATATATGTCCCCTCCCTCCCACCTTCCTCCCCATCCCACCCCTCTAGATAGTCACAGATTACCAGCTTTGGTTTCCCTGCATCATACAGCAAATTCCCACTGGCTATCTATTTCACATTGGTTTGTATATGTTTCAATATGACTCTCTCAAGTCATCCCACCCTCTCCCTCCCCAGCTATGACCCTTAGTCTGTTCTTTAGGTCTAAGTCTCCTTTGCTGCCTTGAAAATAAGGTCATCAGAACCATCTTTCTAGATTTCATATATATGCATTAATAAACAATATTTCCACCAGGTCACGAAGAGTTGGACACTGCTGAGCGACTGAACTGGACTGAAATGATATTTGTCTTTCTGACTTACGTTACTCAGGTTCATCCTAGAGCCTATTATACCAAGTGACGTGTATATGCACCACAATTTCTTTATTCATTCATCTATCGATGGACATCTGGTTGCTTTCATGTCGTAGCTACTGTAAATAGTGCTGCAATGAATACTGGGTACATGTATCTTTTTCATCAATGGTTTCCTGAGGGTATATGCCTGCTAGGGAGCTTGCTAGGTCATATGATAGTTTTATTCTTACTTTTTAAAGGAATTTCTATACTGTTCTCCATAGTAGTTGTATCAGTTTGCATTCCCACCAGCCATGTGAGAGGGTTCCCATTTCTCTACACCCTCTCCAGCATTTATTGTTTGTAAATTGTTGTTTTAGATGATGGCCATTCTGACTGGGCTGGAAGAAGCACAAGCTGGAATCAAGATTGCCGGGAGAAATATCAGTAACTTCAGATATGCAGATGACACCACCCTTATGGCAGAAAGTGAAGAGGAACTCAAAAGCCTCTTGATGAAAGTGAAAGAGGAGAGTGGAAAAGTTGGCTTAAAGCTCAACATTCAGAAAACTAAGATCATGGCATCTGGTCCCATCACTTCATGGGAAATAGATGGGGAAACAGTGGAAACAGTGTCAGGCTTTATTTTTGGGGGCTCCAAAATCACTGCAGATGGTGCCTGCAGCCATGAAATTAAAAGATGCTTACTCCTTGGAAGAAAAGTTATGACCTACCTAGATAGCATATTGAAAAGCAGGGACATTACTTTGCCAACAAAGGTCCATTTAGTCAAGGCTATGGTTTCTCCAGTGGTCATGTATGGATGTGAGAGTTGGACTGTGAAGAAGGCTGAGTGCTGAAGAATTGATGCTTTTGAACTGTGGTGTTGGAGAAGACTCTTGAGTCCCTTGGACTGCAAGGAGATCCAACCAGTCCATTCTAAAGGAGCTGGGTGTTCTTTGGAAGGACGGGTGCTAAAGCTGAAACTCCAGTACTTTGGCCACCTCATGTGAAGAGCTGACTCACTGGAAAAGACTCTGATGCTGGGAGGGATTGGGGGCAGGAGGAGAAGGGGACGACAGAGGATGAGATGGCTGGATGGCATCACCAACTCGATGGACGTGAGTTTGAGTAAGCTCCAGGAGTTGGTGATGGACAGGGAGGCCTGGCGTGCTGCAACTCATGGGGTCGCAAAGAGTCGGACACGACTGAGCAACTGAACTGAACTGAACTGATTCTGACTGGTGTGAGATGGTATCACTGTAGTTTTGATTTGTGACCCCATGGACTGTAGCCTTCCAGGATCCACTGTCCATGGAATTCTCCAGGCAAACATACTGGAATGGGTTGCCATTTCCTACTCCAGGGTATCTTCCCAACCCAAGGATCAAACCTGGGTCTCCCACATTATGGGCTGATTCTTTACCATCTGAGCTACAAGGGAAGCTAATAATAAGTGATGGTGAGAATCTTTTCATGTGCTTATTAGCCATCTGTATGTCTTCTTTGGAGAAATGTCTGTTTAGTTCTTCTGCCCCCTTTTTGATTGGGTTGCTTGTTTTTCTGGTATTGAGCTACATGAACTGTTGTGTATTTTGGAGATTAATCCTTTGTCAGTTGTTCCATTTGTTATTATTTTCTCCCATCCTGAGGGTTGTCTTTCACCTTGCTTATAGTTTCCTTCATTGTGCAAAAGATTTTAAGTTTAATTAGGTCTCATTCGTATATTTTTGTTTTTATTTCCATTACCCTAGAGGTGGGTCATAGAAGATCTTGCTAGTGATTTATGTGAGATAAGAGTTTTATAATTTCTGGTTTTACATTTAGGCCTTTAATCCATTTTATTTTTGTGTATCATGTTAGGAAGTGTTCTAATTTGATTCTTTTACGCATAGCTTCACAATTTTCCCAGTACCACTTATTAGAAGAGACTGTTTTTTCTCCATTGTATATTTTTGCCTCCTTTGTCAAAGATAAGGTGCCCATACGTGCTTGGATTTATTTCCGGGCTTTCTATCTTGTTCCATTGGTCTATATTTCTTTTTTGTGCCAGTACCATGCCGTCTCGATGACTATAGATAGCTTTGTAATATAGTCTGAAGGTAGGAAGGTTTATTCCTTCAGTTCCATTATTCTTTCTCAAGATTTCTTTGGCTATTCAGTGTTTGTGTTTCTATATAAATTGTGAAATTATTCATTCTAGTTATGTGAAAAATACCGTTGATAGTTCGATAGGGATTGCACTGAATCTGTAGGTGGCTTTGGGTAGTATGGTCATTTTCACAATATTGATTCTTCTAATCCAAGAACATGATATATCTTTCCATATGTTTATGTCATCTTTAATTTCTTTCATTAATGTTTTGTAGTTTTATACATACAAATCTTTTGCCTTTTTAGGTAAATTTATTCCTAAATATTTTATCCTTTTTGTTGCAATAGTGAATGGGATTGTTTCTTTAATTTCTCTTTCTGATTTTCATTTTTAGCATGCAAGAGTGCAAGGGATTTCTGTATATTAATTTTTTATCCTGCAAGTGTGCTTTATTCATTGATTACAAATATGGAACACTTCATGAATTTGTGTGTCATCCTTGTGCAGGGGCCTTGCTAATCTTCTCTGTATTATTCCAATTTTAGTATATGTGCTGTGAAGGAAGCACCCCAAGAGTTCTATGTGTGAAGATTTTACTGGAGGAAATTCCTGTGGGAAAGTGAAGCAGTTTAAGCTTCCACAGGCAGTCCAAGGCCCTTTAAGGAGGAGGTGAACATTGTCTCATACTTTACCCAAGAACTGGCCTTTCTTTAGGTCCAGAACTAATGATCACACAGCACAGTGTCTTACTCCTGGAAATGCTTTTCTTAGGCTATGTGTTAATGATTATAATTGTAACAAATCTTGCTGGGAAACTGTTTCTCAAGACTTGTACCCCTGATTACACAGCAACAGTATATCTACCCAGAGATGTTGCCCAGAACGCGTTCTCCCAGGATAAGCTTGTGCCAAAGTTATCTCAGGATGTGTGCCTTGGGAAAGGGTCTGGTGGAACTCTTAAATCTTGAAGTATTCTTTTTATCTATTTTCAGCAGCTTGTTGAAAAGTATATAAGGCCCCACTTAAACTAGTGAGATGGGTACTCTCCTGCCCCCTTCTGATGTCTATGTCAGGAGCTTTCTCTGTCCTGTCACTTTAAATAAAAATTTTCACACAAAGCTCTGAGTGACTGAGACATGTCTTTGGCCCCGGAGTTAAATCTTCTCCTTCAGAGACCATGAATCCGGTGGCACTGTTCACCATAAGCTATCATCTTGGGAGCTCATCCAGGATCTTCAAGACAAGGTAAGAATACTCAGAGCTGGGACTCTTCTGCCCTTTTACTGTAAAGTCTCTGCTTTTCTAACTCAGAAGCATATGGACTGAACTTCTTTTCCTGGTCTCTCTGACTTTTTTATAACTGCTTGGGGAATTAAAGCTACTAACCTAATGTACTGGATTCTAGACTTTCAGAGGACTTGAAATCCATGCTGTTACTATGTTTTTCTAGCCATACCCCCATTCCAAGTTTTACAGGACACTGCAGACAGGAACACATTAGAGAGCTAGCTGGAGCTGGAGCTCCAGGGACATCTCTCAGACTGGAAATCATCATCCTGACCCAAGAGACCCAGAAGCAAATTCTTGTCACGGCTATGCCTCCGGACTGTATGGATGGAAACATTGCTGGTGAGCATAACATTCCTGAGGACACAGATCAGGGAACTCCAGATTTAGGCGGATTGGAAATGTACCAGACTTCTTCCCTTGGTAGTCCTAGCTCTTAGTGGACCAGAAAAAGCCCACCAGTGGCTCTTGTCTCAACTCCTTAGATATTCATTTTGTACAATCTGCTGGACAGGATTAGAAAGGTTGACCTTGACACTCCATGAACATGAAAGACTATTTTTTCCTCATAGGCCAGCCTTGCATCATCTCCTTTGTTATCACATAGACTCATGTGGCAACTTTCAGAAGGGATACAATGGGTTTTCCATTCATCCTTTTATGACTTGCCACTTCTACTTGCAGGCAAAAATATGCTCAAGAATGTGCACAGGCACAAAAAAGATGGATGTCTTCCCTAGTGGTCTTAGCTTGGGAGACATTCCAGAAGGCTACTCTGCTCCACCGTGGCGGCACCAGAGAAAAAGGGGAAATCAAGCCAAGGTTTTAATGGTGAGGAACTGGACATCAATCTGGGATGCCATCAGGTCTACCCCTGGTGCATCTCCACCCCGCCTCGGTGGTAGAATGGGGAGGGACGATAGTGAGACACCTGCATCAGCAAGAGACAGGTTAACTCCAGCCAGGGAAGGAAGCTTAGGTGGAAGACCTGTCTCCACCCGCATCTAGAGCAGGGAGGGATGCCTCCGGTAGAAAAAAAGTATGGCACTGGGTGCTGCTTTTTTCTCTCTTACAGATGGGAGCTAGCAGTTCCAGAACCACTCCTTTGAGTTGTATCTTGAAAACCTGAGATAAGTTTAATCCCCAAAGCCTAAAAAGTCCCTTATACACAGTCTTTCTTTGCTTTAAAAGAAGACCTCGCCTGCTCAGAGAGGACAATCTCTGCTGGGACAACTTCTTATCAGTCTGTCTACCCCTGTCATCAGAGCCAATTCGAACACTCTTGGGTTTAAATTTTTATCTATGAAACTATGACTACAAAAAGGAGAGATGACATTTTTTGACACTGAATGGCCATGACATTCTTTAGACTCCTGAGAAAACTGGTTAAAATGAAATCTTTTTGAAACTGCAAAATTGGTTCTCTTTGCACAATTTCCTTGTAAAATTAGGAAAAAGCTGGCTTGTCGAAATACTTTTTTTTGAGCTCTACTTCTGCTTGAGAAACAAAAACATGCCTAGGAAAAAAATCTGAAGTTAACCCTTATCATGTCCTTGAGATACACAGCCCATTCTGTCTGGGACTCCACCATGAGAAAACTGGTAGAACTTCAAGCCAAGGGAAAGAAAAAAAGGGCAAAGAGACAGTTTAAATTTCAAGTGGAAAACTGTGAGGTGTCTGTCCAGATTTATGTGTGTCTCAGTATGTTACTGTCCTTGGATAAAATTGCTAAAGGCTAATTGGTCACTAAGCTCTATTTAATTCGTCTAAAGAAAAGTAAGTGCTTAAAAATCAAATAGTTCTAAATTCAAGAAAATTAAAATGAATTGCAGGCATATGTGAACTGGGAGATAGTCACTATTGAATTGCTATCTGGTATTGATGTTTGTTTATTGATTTAATTAACACATTGTGAAGATACAAATGACGTAAGTTTGGGTGATTTATGTTTACCAATCTACAAAATGATGATATAAAGTACAGTTCATGGTTGCAATAAAGAATGGGATTACATTTTATTAAGGAAAAAGAAAGTAAGTCTAAACTAACAGGTGACTGTTTCTAAATGGGCAAATGGAGTGTTTAATACAGAAAGTGTAAAAAAAAAAAAAAAAGGGCTTGTGACAAGTGGAAGAGAGTTTTGTGCATGGTATAAGTTTCTTAAGGCTTTAAACTGCCTTTGAACTCTTTTTTTGTTACTTTGACTTAGTGAATAACCATTGTTTCACAGTGAATGTAAGCTGGTACCAAACTGGAATTTGGTTTTTTCTCCCTATTAAAAGAACAAAGTTTTCTTGAAATATGGTTTTTGATAACAGATTATGGCATGCATAGACAAAGCTTGTTCTGCTTCTACAAAAATTAACCCTTCATCAGGGAATTTAAAATGGATAAACAATGGCTATAAACCAAACAGCTGGGGCTATGGGAAATCCAAGATGGCCACGTGGCTTTTCCTGGCTCCCTGACAAACTTAATTTTAGTTGATAAGAGAAAGCTTTTTCTGGCTTCAGGGTTAATATCTCACAGTGGATTTAAAAAATGGTTAAAATGTGTCCTCTACAACCTCCAGTTACTGGAGCACGCGCTTTGCTGGACAGGTCGTACAGACACTGGCAAAAAAACTTCATGAGTTTCTTGGAGACTATTGCTTTCACTGGCATCCTCTGTTGTTAGGCAAGGATGGCAGACAAAGGGATTGGTTGCATGAGATTAAATAGAATTCTAAATATGATTACAATTTTCATGATTTTTTTTCTGACATATCACTGGCTTCTAATCTTTGTTTTCGGATATAAAGAAGCTGTTCTCAAGTCACTGATGGTTTAAAACAATTTAGTGATTTACACCTGTGGGTAAAATTAAAACTTTTTTTCTCTCTGCCTAATCCCTTCAGAAATTGGAGACATTTGGGTTCTGAACAGCCTCATCAAAGTAAAAAAGACTGTCTCCAGACATATACAGAAATCTCAGAGTATACTGGGGAGCTCTAAAAGAGAAATCTACCCAACTGATGTCAGGCCTATGCCACCTAATATGTTTCACTGAATATCAAGTTCCAGTTTTGTTAATTAAGGTCTGTGTTTACTAGGGCTCACTTCTTAGATAGTTTCTTGTGGTTATGTTTCATTGCTAAGATGTTTAATTAAGTTATTAAAAAGGACACTCTGAGTTTGTTTATAAGCTTATCTCAATAACCAATCTTTTAATAAAGATCAGATGCTCCAGGTTCTACAACCTGGAGATTAACAGCAGGATGCAGTCATTTAACAAACTGAGTCAGATGACCTGGAGATGTCACTGGGCTATACCTAATGGAAGTTCTTGACTTCTTATGATTTTACTATTACTGCTAACTATAGTGTTTTCTCTATTGCCTGTTTCAAGAAGTGTTGTCAATTAAATTATCAACTGGGTGACTGAGCCACTGATATGATGATGGTGTACAGTTCCTTATGAAATCCATAGTTATAATGATATGACTCTATATGTGAGAAGAAGCAACAAGAGGGAATATTTACCTGGACCAAGAGACTAGTGATACAGGTATGGTCCAGAGACTTTTGCTACTCACAGGACCTAGTCCAATAACAGCACATAGAGTGAAATCTTCAACAGATCTGGGAATGAGCCTTCCCAGCACTGTGGAACACAATGGTCATGAAATGCCCCCCAAACCATGGTCAAACTGATGGCTATAGAGGGGCCCTGCTCTGGTAACTTGCACTTGCTGCCTGTATTTACAAAGATTAACTCATGGACACTACAGCTGCTGACCTTCAACATCCCCTGAAAGGAGTTTAGGGTGAAAATCAGAAATTAGACACTCACTCTGTGCTCTGGTGGCTCTGGTGACTTCCCTGGTGGCTCAGATGGTAAAGCGTCTGCCTACAATGCAGGAGACCCGGGTTTAATCCCTGGGTCAGGAAGATCCTCTGGAGAAGGAACTGGCAACCCACTCCAGTACTCTTGCCTGGAAAATCCCATGGACAGAGGAGCATAGTAGGCTCCTGCAGTCCATGGGGTCGCAAAGAGTAGGACACGACTGAGCGACTTCACTCTCTCTCACTCTCTGTGCTCTGAAAAAAAAAAAAAAAAAAGACAAAACAGGCCTTTGGACAGTTAGATAGTTTCAGGTAAAAATTTTCTTTGAGTCCTAATTCTTGCATCTTCTTATATCTAGAAAAACACTAAAACTGTTAATGGTGACAACTACATTGGCTTATATATTAATACCACAATAAGAGACTAAAGCCTACTTAGACAAACAGACCATTGGCTACCTGGCTATAAGTCTCTCTAAAACAGCTGTCTATATTGGGGTTCAGACTCATTCTTCTAAGAGGAAACGGTAAGGTTTATTTTGTCTGTTAAGGTTCAGGTTGGCATTCTTTCAACTACTTCTAACTGAGTTTGTTATACCTACATTCAAAATGTATATAAACATGCCAAATGGCCCCATTCTTATAAACAGGGCAGCCCAAGCATTGACTCTGTCTAGACCAGGATCAAAGTTACTATCAAATGTGACCTGATTCTTATTTTTCGTTGGACCCCTGACTATAATAATTCCTTTACTGATTTTTGGTCTCTGCATTTTTAATCTGTTTGTTTAGTTTGTTCTTTCTAAAGGATACAACGGTTTCCCAGACAAAGTAATGGTGATGCAGAGATTCTGGTCGCTCTTAAAAATGGACTCCCCTACACAACTGAGCAACTTCACTTTGACTTTTCACTTTCATGCATTGGAGGAGGAAATGGTAACCCACTCCAGTGTTCTTGCCTGGAGAATCTCATGGACAGAGGAGCCTGGTGGGCTGCTGTCTATGGGGTTGCACAGAGTCGGATACGACTGAAACGACTTAGCAGCAGCAGATGTTCCACTCTGGTCACAGACACAATTTTGGTTTATAAGCTCTCCTTGGTGGAAAAGTATCTTGACTTTTGTAACTGTAATCATATTATTCTTGCTGTTTGCTCTTCATATCTATAACTGTATAATGAATTTTGTATCTAAGAGGCTTGAGGCATTTAAGTTACAAATGATCAAGCTCCTATGATTACCACAGGCTTTTCCAACTATTACTTGGGGCCCTTGGATCAGAGATCCTCAGTATGAGGGTAAGGAGAATATGGTGCTTCAACAATTTAGGGTCTGCGCGCCTTACCAGCAGGAAGAAGTTACAGAAAGATTTCTCCACCCTCTTCCCTGGCAACCGTATTCTCCTAAAAGAAAAAGGGTGGAATGAAAGAGCTAAAGCTTAGGCAGACAGTCCAAGGCCCTTTAAGGAGGAGGTGAACATTCTCTCATACTTTCTTTAAGCCTTGTACAACAATGTATCTTACCCAAGAACTGGCCTTTCTTTAGGTCCAGAACTAATGATCACAAAGCACAGTGTCTTACTCCTGGAAATGCTTTTCTTAGGCTATGTGTTAATGATTATAATTGTAACAAATCTTGCTGGGAAACTGTTTCTCAAGACTTGTACCCCTGATTACACAGCAACAGTATATCTACCCAGAGATGTTGCCCAGAACGTGTTCTCCCAGGATAAGCTTGTGCCAAAGTTATCTCAGGATGTGTGCCTTGGGAAAGGGTCTGGTGGAACTCTTACAATCTTGAAGTATTCTTTTTATCTATTTTCAGCAGCTAGTTGAAAACTATATAAGACCCGTTTGAATTAGTGAAGTGGGTACTCTCCTACCCCCTTCTGATGTCTATGTCAGAAGCTTTCTCTGTCCTGTCACTTTAAATAAAAATTTTCACACAAAGCTCTGAGTGACTGAGACCTGTCTTTTGTCCTGGGATTAAATCTTCTCCTTCAGAGACCACGAATCTGGAGGCACTGTCCACTGTTCACTGTAAGCTATCAAAAGAAGATAGAGAAGGGAGTGAAAAAAGATTGGAGAGCTATCAGATTGTGGAACAAAGTCTGAACCTGAGTGAAGGAGATGAAGAGGGAAGGATGGGAGCATGTAGCTCCTACACCACAGTGAAATCTAAGGAAGTTTTGTTAAGACCATCGGGGAGTCCATGAGCCAAATTCAGTCATCAGATGAGTCCCATGCCTCCATCAATAGGCCTGCCTGACTATCCCTGCTGCTGTCAGTCATCAGAAGGTAGTGATTAATTTCAGGGTAGCAGCTGGGCCCTTGGCCAATGACTCTTTCAGCAGTTGGGGGTCTGCAAGACATATTGTCATGACAGTCATAGGATTCCTATGAAATTCACACATTTGATATTTAAGATATGTGTTTTTTGAGAATTATACCTCATATACTTTATGGAAATCATATATTGCCAACATTTCTGATGTTTTTCAGGAGGGAAGATGAGTCCCTGCCAATATTCCACTGAAGAAACTAATAAAATACTGTGCAAGACATATGACTAAACATGAAATACAATATCTGCAAAGTGGCTTCTGTTGCGTTGCTTTTCTTTTCTTTCATCAGTTCAGTTCAGTTCAGTTCAGTCGCTCAGTCATGTCCGACTCTTTGCAACCCCATGAATTGCAGCACGCCAGGCCTCCCTGTCCAGCACCATCTCCCAGAGTTCACTCAAACTCACATCCATCAAGTCAGTGATGCCATCCAGCCATCTCATCCTCTGTGGTCCCCTTCTCCTCCTGCCCCCAATCCCTCCCAGCATCAGAGTCTTTTCCAATGAGTCAACTCTTTGCATGAGGTGGCCAAAGTACTGGAGTTTCAGCTTCAGCATCATTCCTTCCAAAGAACACCCAGGGCTGATCTCCTTTAGAATGGACTGGTTGGATCTCCTTGCAGTCCAAGGGACTCTCAAGAGTCTTCTCCAACACCACAGTTCAAAAGCATCAATTCTTCAGTGCTCAGCCTTCTTCACAGTCCAACTCTTTCATAGTGATTTCCAAAAGGGAAGGGTTCATCCCTGAGTCTGCATGTTTGCCACAAACCACAACCAAAAAAGAGAATGAAAAAATGGTGATCCACAGTCGTGGTTCTGTCACACACATGTGGTGAAACACTGGAAATGTTACATCACCTGGGCTTTAGGTTTCTCCTTATTGATATGCTATGGCTGGATTAGATTATCTCTGAGCTCTCTTTCAGCTCAGAAATGTTGAGAGTTGAATGCTCTCCACTGAAATATCAAATAATAGCTCAAGAAACTAACATATGGATTCAATGTACTTATAATTTGGAGAAGTACCAAACATTTTGTTAAAATATGTAGAGGAAATTAAGCATATTGCCTTAATGATCCATGAAACCCACATGATTGTGTAGGGTCTGGGCAGGAAATCAGTCATAGAAATGGTTGCCTTAGCTGACATACGTTCCAGAGTTAAGGCTGTTCCAGACCTGAGCCGCACAGCAAGGAACCACAAGTTCCTACCAACTGAGGGTCTTGTTGAATGTGTGCAGGCTACACTGTCCTTCAGTCTCTGATCTGCTAGATTAAACCTAAAAATAATCATTCTCAGGCTATGAAGCAAACATGACCCCTGATTGCATCACTAATAGAAAGGGTGTTTTGTTGTTTTTGATGGAACAGATTTTAAAAATATGCCCCACATTTGAAGATTTTTGCCTGATGCATTTTGGATCTAAAATTGGTAGTTGGTTCTGAGTCTGTTCTGACTTTTTCCATGAATTAACTGCCTGAAGAGAGAAGGATTTCAGGTTCCAAGAAGTTTTCTTAGATAAAGAAGTTTTTATAAAATCATCCTGAATCCACATTTGGAGGTCTATAGCTATTTTAATTCATCCAACTTCATCAAAATACAGTAGGCTTTAATTAAATCAAAACATAATTACAATTATGTTTTAAATGTTAGAAATCAACAAAATGTAATTTCTCAGAGAAATAAATTCTTCAGAGGAGAACTAAATAATGCGCAAATAGTGGCAATCAGAAGCAACAGACCTAATGATGGCCAAGATTTATTCTTGGAAAATTGACATGCTTTAAGAGCATACTACCTAAAAGTTTTAGGCACAGTCTCATAATATAACTTACTGATATGTGGAGTGGGAAATCTGATCAATACTCATAGCAAGAGTAAACACACCTTCATTATGAATTAGAGGAAGAATTGGCTCAATTAACTGGAGACAATAATTCATAAGGTTATTTTTGATGTATCTTGTAATTCTACAACTAATGATGAAAATAAAGGACAACATTTAGTTAAGTCAGTTTCTGTGATAAAACATTATTTATTAAGGCAACAAAGATAATGGGGAACAAGCCTGAGATAATACCACCAAAAATCTTACCAAGAATTAGACTGAATATAATTTGATTAAAAGACCACTGAGAATCCCCAGGGAATTTGATTCTGGAGGCCAGTGGGATTTGATTACAGAACTACACAGTACTGGGGAAACAGACTCTTGGAGGGCACAAACAAAACCTTGTGTTCACCAGGACCCAGAAGAAAGGAGCAGTGACCCCATAAGAGACTGACCCTAACTTGCTTGTGAGTGCTCAGCAGTCTCTGGCAGAGGCGTGGGTGAGAGTGGCCTGCTACAGGGTGGGGGGCACTACGTGCAAGGAATGCCTGCACAGGACCTTTTGAAGGAGGTCGCCACTATCTTCATTACCTCCACCATAGTTTGGTCTCAGGTCAAACAACAGGGAGGGAACACAATCCCACCCATCAACAGAAAATTGGATTACAGATTTACTGAGTTTGGCCCTGCCCATCAGAACAAGACCCAGCTTCCCCCACAGTCAGTCTCTGTCATCAGGAAGCTTCCATAAGCCTCTTATTCTTATCTGTCAGAGGGAAGACAGAATGAAAATCACAATCACAGAAAACTAATCAAACTGATCACATGGACCACAGCCTTTCCTAACTCAATGAAACTATAAGCCATGCCATGTAGGGCCACTCAAGACTGACAGGTCATGGTGGAAAGTTCTGACAAAAAAGTGGTCCACTGGAGAAGGGAATGGCAAACCACATCACTATTCTTGCTTTGAGAACCTCATGAACAGTATGAAAAGGCAAAAAGATATGACACTGAAAGATAAACTTGTCAGGTCAGTAGGTGTCAAATATGCTACTGGAGAAGAGTAGAGAAATAACTCCAGAAAGAATGAAGAGATGGAGCCAAAGTGAAAACAAAGCCCAGTTGTGGATGTGACTGGTGATGGAAATAGCGTCTGATGCTATAAAGAACAATATTGCATAGGAACCTGGAATGTTAGGTCCATGAATCAAGGTAAATTGGAAGTAGTCAAACAGGAGATGGAAAGAGGGAACATCGACATTTTAGGAATAAGTGAACTAAAATGGACTGGAATGGGGGAATTAATGCGGATGACCATTATATCTACTACTGTGGGCAAGAATCTCTTAGAAGAAATGTAGGAGCTCTTATAATCAACAAAAGAATCTGAAATGCAGTACTTGGGTGAAATCTCAAAAACAACAGAATGATCTCTGTTTATTTCAAAGGCAAGCCATTCAATATCACAGCAATCCAAGTCTATGCCCCAACCAGTAATGCTGAAGAAGCTGAAGCTGAACGGTTCTATGGAAACCTACAAGACCTTCTAGAACTAACACCCAAAAAAGATGTCCTTTTCATCACAGGGGACTGGAGTACAAAAGTAGGAAGTCAAGAAACAGCTGGAGTAACAGGCAAGTTTGGCTTGTAGTACAAAATGAAGCAAGGCAAAGACTAACAGAGTTTTGCTAAGAGAAGGCACTGGTCATAGCAAACACCCTCTTCCAACAACACAAGAGAAGACTCGATACATGGACATCACCAGATGGAAAATAACGAAATCAGGTCAATTATATTTCTTGCAGCCAAGGATGGGGAAGCTCTATACAGTCAGTAAAAACAAGACCGGGAGCTGACTGTGGCTCAGATCATGAACTCCTTATTGATAAATTCAGACCGAAATTGAAGAAAGTAAGGAAAACCACTAGACCATTTAGATATCACCTAAATCAAATCCCTTATGATTATAGAGTAGAAGTAACAAATAGATTCAAAGGAGTAGATCTGATAGACAGAGTGCCTAAAGAACTAAGGATGGAGGTTTGTGACATTGTACAGGAGGCAGAGATCAAATCACCCCCAGGAAAAAGAAATGCAAAGAGGCAAAATGGCTACGTGAGGAAGCCTTACAAATAACAGAAAAGAAGAGAAGCTAAAGGCAAAAGAGAAAAGGAAAGATACACCCATTTGAATGCAGAGTTCCAATGAATAGTAAACAGAGATAAGAAAGCCTTCCTCAGTGATCAGTGCAAAGAAATAGAGGAAGACAATAGAATGGGAAAGCCTAGAGATCTCTTCAAGAAAATTAGAGATACCAAAGGAATATATCATGAAAAGATGAGCACAATAAAGGACAAAATTGGTATGGACCTAACAAAAGAAGAAGATATTAAGACGAGGTGGCAACAATACACAGAAAAAATGTAGAAAAAAGATTTCCATGATCCAGATAATCACAATAGTGTGATCACTCACCTAGAGCCAGACATCTTGGAACACAAGTTCAGGTGGGTCTTAGGAAGCATCACTACGAACAAAGCTAGTAGAAGTGATGGAATTCCAGTTGAGTTATTTCAAATCCTAAAAAATGATGCTGTAAAAACGTTGTACTCAATATGCCAGCAAATTTGGAAAACTCAGCAGTGGCCACAGGACTGGAAAAGGTGAGTTTTCATTCCAATCCCAATTAAAGGCAATGCCAAAGAATGTTCAAACTACCGCACAATTGCACTCATCTCACATGCTAGCAAGTAATGCTCAAAATTTTCCAGGCCAAGCTTCAACAGTACATGAATGGTGAACTTCCAGGTGTTCAGATTTAGGAAAGGCAGAGGAACAGAGATAAAATTGCCAACATCCATTGGATCATTGAAAAAGGAAGTAAGATCCAGAAAAACATCTACTTCTGTTTTATTGACTATGCCAAAGTCTTTGACTGTGTGGATCACAACACACTGTGGAAAATTCTTCAAGACATGGGAATATCAGACCACCTTACCTGCTGCCTGAGAAATCTTTATGCAGGTCAAGAAGCAATGGTTAGAACTGGACATGGAACAACTGACTGGTTCCACATTGAGAAAGCAGTACGTCAAGGCTGTATATTGTCACCCTGCTTATTTAACTTACATGCAGAGTACATCATGCAAAATGCCAGGCTGGATGAAGCACAAACAGGAATCAAGATTGCCAGGGGAAATATCAATAACTTCAGATATACAGATGACACCACCCTTATGGCAGAAAGTGAAGAACTAAAGAGCCTCTTGATGACAGTGAAAGAGGAGAGTGAAAAAGTTGGCTTACAACTCAACATTCAAGACACTAAGAATATAGCATCTGCGTCCCCTCATTTCATGGCAAATAGATGGGGAAACAATGGTAACAGTGACAGACTTTATTTTGGAGGGCTCCAAAATCACTGAAGATGGTGACTGCAGCCATGACATTAAAAGACGCTTGCTCCTTGGAAGAAAAGCTGTGACCAACATAGAAAGCATGTTAAAAAGCAGAGACATTACCTTGCCGAGAAAGGTCCATCAAATCAAAGGTGTGGTTTTCCAGTAGTCATGTATGGATGTGAGAGTTGGACTATAAAGAAAACTGAGCACCAAAGAATCAATGCTTTTGAACTGTGGTGTTGGAGAAGACTCTTGAGAGTCCCTTGGACTGCAAGGAGATCCAACCAGTCCATCCTAAATGAAATCAGTCCTGACTATTCATTGGAAGGACTGATGCCGAAGCTGAAACTACAATACTTTGGCCACCTGATGTAACTGACTGATTGTAAAAGATCCTGATGCTGGGAAAGATTGAAGGCAGGAGGAGAAGGAGATGACAGAGGATGAGATGGTTGGATGGCATCACCAACTCAATGGACATGAATTTGTTCAAGTTCCTGGAGTTTGTGATGGACAGGGGAACCTGGAATGCTGCAGTTCATGGGGTCACAAAGAGTCGGACACGACTGAGCAACTGAACTGAACTGAACTGAACTGAAAAGACAACAGACAAAAGATAGTGCCAGCCATCTCCTGTACCTGGTTGAAATACCTGTAATATTTCTCTAATACATCCAAAGCAATTAAGAAAACAAAAGGGCAGCTACCTGTTTTTCAGTGTTCACCAAAAGAGCCACCTTGTTCTTATCTGTCTTGGTCTTGTTATCAACAGACTTAAAAAAGTTCTAATTTGAAGTAACTGGCCAGGAATAATGAAGGTGACCAAAAAGGAGAAGACCCAAGCCAGTGAATGATTATCATAGGCCCTCACTCACCTAAAGTGAGAGTCTTTATAGAAACTAAAAGAAAGCAAATTTATATTCCAGTCTGTACTAGCAAATACTAAGCTACTCTGAGATACATGGAAACTGGGTTCTAGACCTGACCCTGCTGTGAACTCACTGGCACATGTCACTTAGGCTTTTTGGGTTCCAGCAGCATCTGTAAATGTGAGAACCTCGCACGTGGGAGCTCTTCCTTCTACAAATCATCCTATCTCTTTGACTCTAACACTTCAAGACCATCACCACACAGTCCAGAGCACATAAGCAGGAATAGTGGAACAGCTAATAGGAAAAATCAACACTAACTCATCTAGCCTCTTAAGTCTCAGCCATTTTTAAAAAGACTTTTTCTTGATGTGAACCATTTTAAAGGTATTTATTGAATTTGTTACACTATTGCTTCTGTTTTATGCTTTTTTTTTTCTGTGGCCACGAAACATGTGGGATCTTAGCATCCTGACCAGGGGTTGAACCTGCACCCCTGCACTGGAAGGCCGAGACGTAAGCACTGGACTACCTCAGGAGGAGGAGGACCTGAGGAGTCCCTCTCAGTCGTTTTTGTTGAGGAGTTTTTGCTAATCATCCACCTTTATGAGCTTTAGCCAGTTTTTCCTGCTAGGCAGTTCCTCATTTTATTTCTAAGAACTACACATCAGAAACCTTTTTGTTGCAAACCAATGACCCTCGGGTTAACCAGCCTTCTGAGGTGTTTTGTTTGGTCCTAAAGAACTGTACTCAGCTTGAAAGGCAAGGTCACTGGGCAAGAGCTTTGTAGTGCAGGCAGCTGCCCCCTTCTTGTGCTGATGATTCACGCTTGACCTCTGTAGACCTGAATTTTCATCCCTTACACGGAGATAAGCTTTGTTTTCACATAAACCAGGAAAAGTACACTGATGCACAGAATATTTTTTAAACACTTATTTTCAAATAATTGGTACTTTTCCTTTCTCCCTCAAAACTTCAGGGAACCATAGGTGCTTAGCGACACAACACTAAGAAGGGACATACACACACAGAGAGACTCAAACACACAAAAATAATTCTACTTCGATGATGTTATATAGAGTTTTGCAGTTAGAAAAATATCAAAAATAATCTCAATTTTTAGCCCATACATATGTTTTGGTTGTTTTGGTAAACAAAATCTTCTTTGAACTTAAAAAAGATGGAGAAAATGGGATAGAGACTGTTAACTGGAGGAGAACAAAATCTTTCTGAAGCTTCTGAATTGCCAAGGTCACCTTCTGGCCCCAAGTGAAAATTGTTCAGTTGTGTTCGACTCTTTGCTACCCTGTGGACTATACAGCCCATGGAATTCTCCAGGCCAGAATACTGGAGAGGGTAGCTGTTCCCTTCTCCAGGGGATCTTCCCAACCCAGGGATTGAACCCATGTCTCCTGCATTGCAGGTGGATTCTTTACCAGCTGAGCCACAAGGGAAGACCAAGAATACTGCAGTGGGTAGCCTATTACTTAACCAGTGGATCTTCCTGACCCAGAAATTGAACCGGGGTCTTTGCAGGAGGATTCTTTACAAACTGAGCTATCAGGGAAGCCCAGAATCCCTGATATCTGGCCCTGGAATCATGATATTAATATTATTCTCAAAAAAAAAAAATTATTCTCTTTGCTGAGAAGAAGTTTAGTCATGACTCTCTTAATTGTTTCCCTAAATTTCTACCCTTCACATCCATTTCTTAATTCTGAGTATTCTGCACACAGAGAACCTTATTCTATGAAATGAGTTATTCCAAATTCTGTACACAATAGAGCTGCCTTAGTTCCTTTGAAAGTGAAAGTGAAGTAGCTCAGTCGTGTCCAACTCTTTGTGACCCCCATGGACTGTAGCCCACCAGGCTCCTCAGTCCATGGGACTTCCCAGGCAAGAATACTGGAGTGGGTTTCCATTTCCTTCTCCAGGGGATCTTTAGTTCCTTTACTTGGTTACAATTGTTCACTATAAGCTTGTGTCTGTGCAGATTTCAGGACTTAGATATTTTTAGGGATTAATTTCCCTCCTTTCTGTGGAACCAGCACAGAGAAGTCCAAATGTTCTCCTGGGCTAATTAACTACTTTGGGAGCCCGGCATCTCAGAGTAGAAAGAGTTCTCAAAGGTCATTTAGTCTAACCATTCATCAGACACTTAAACCTCATCTGTCATTTAATGTTGGTAGTTAAAATATGGCATGTTTATTTATCTTTACTGAAAAAGGACTGATGCTGAAGCTGAAACTCCAATACTTTGACCACCTGATGCAAAGAACTGACTAATTAGAAAAGACCCTGATGTGGAGAAGGGTTGAAGGCAGGAAGAGAAGGGGACGACAGAAGATGAGACAGTTGGATAGCATTACCGACTCAATGGACATGAGTCTGGCAAGCTCTGAAAACTGGTGATGGACAGGGAAGTCTGGCGTGCAATAGTCATGGGATTGCAAAGAGTCAGACGTGACTGAGTGACTGAACTGACTGACTGACTGAAAAAGAACTCTCTCTGGTAAAGCATGCCACACCAGATCAAGGCAGCCTTGTTAAGTCTTATGGTGAGCTCACATCACTTCCTATTTCTACTCATATCGTCAGTTCTGTACTTATTGTGCCTAAAGTGACATTTCTTAATACATTTTGATGTCCCTGCATTACTGCCTGTTTCTGCACCCTAGAAATTTCTAATCCCTTCAAGTCATTGCTTCACCAGTTTAATGGTTCTTTGGTAAATTTGGTCCAATCAATTTTTGCCAAAAAAATAATGCCCAACTCAGGCTACTCAGGCAGCCCTAGCGGTAAAGAACCCTCCTGCCAATGCAGGAGACATAAGAGACTTGGGTTTGATCCCTGGATCAGGAAGCTCCTCTGGAGAAGGGCATGGTAACCCACTCCAATATTATTGCCTGGAGAATCTCATGGACAGAGGAGCCTGTCAGGCTACAGTCCACATGGTCGCAGAGTCAGACACGACTGAAGTGACTTAGCATGCATGCACAATACCCAGTTCAGAATAGGACACTTTCTACGACTTGAGTTCCTGAACAGAAATTCCAGCTTCGTCCTGGATGTACTAATATCTAAATCACATTTCTGGGCAAGAGCTCATCCTTAACAGTTCTGTGAAACACTGGGGGGATTAATGAAGCCAGACACAGCTGTTAAAGTTTCCTTCCTGGAGAAATTTACCTGAGATTCATAACTCTTTCCCTACTCTTCAAAACTGAACAAAACTATTAACAAAATGAAAATGAAAATCTGGTTCATTTATGTTTCAGGCTAAAAATTTTATTCAGTTTTTTTATACCTGCAATTTCTTCGTTAATATTTAATTTAGATTTGAGTAATGTACTCGGTTTTATTTGTGTGTGTTGCAGATATTTTTATCTGCTGAAATGCTTTGATTATTATTATATATTCTATTCTAGCATTTTGTAGGAATGTCACTTCCATTTTCTACTCATTTTATCTCCATCCTCCCAGACTAGCCCAGAGCAGTTGTATGTGGAGATAGCTGACTAGATTTTCAGGCTAATTTGGTTTCTTATTCTTAGTATACTCTTATGGCTCACAGCTACGGCCAGGTTGCAGTCAAACTGAACATGTGGAAGCTGGTGGAGTGCAGGATGGGCTGTACCAAGGAGACATGGGAGAATTCATGCTCTGCAGGTTCACAAAACTCACAAGAAAAAAAGAATTCTAACTATGTTGTGTACATCCTCAGTCATGTCTGACTCTTTGCAATCCCATGGACAGTGGCCCAGAAGGCTCTTCTGTCCATGGGGTTTCCCAAGCAAGAATACTGGAGTGGGTTGCCATTTCCTTCTCTAGGGGATCTTCCTGACCCAGGGATCGAACCCACGTCTTCCACATCCCCTGCATTAGTAAGTGGATTCTTTACCATTACACTACCCAGGAAGCCTAACAATGCATGGTAACAGATGTTAATTAAACAGTGTGGTGATCACATGCCAATAGTATATACAAAATATATTTCTTAATTTAAAAAAATAATTCAGGAAACCCAGTATCTTCAGAAAGCAGAGAGAAAGCAAAGAATCTACCCTCATATGATCTCAAACTCATCATCATATTAATCAGGTTGGGCCCTGAATAAATGACTTCTTCCCCCTCCCCCAGCCTGCCTCCATCTCCTGCCCACCCCCACTCCCACCTCAGCAAAAACATTTCCAGAAATGCTAGTACTCCCCTTCTGCCACCAGCTTATCAGGGGTTGAAAGTTGTGTGGCAGGAAAGTATCTTCATCTCTGTTCTAGCCTGTTCACAGATGATCTCATTTCATCTGCACAAAAGACCTGCAAAGCAGTTACTGTTAGTCTCATTTTACAGATTAGGTAGTTGAGGTTCATAAAGGTGAAAAAAATTATCCAGAATATTACAGCTACTAAGGTTATTAATAATGGTGCTCTCATGGGGTCATGGGGTCATGTTCCACCTCCCTGGAAATCTATGCTTTTTTTTTTCTTCTAATTGCACTAAATTACCATGAATCCTATTTTTTCTAAGAATATGTCCTTTATACAACAACGACAACAAAACGGAAGCAGTATCACATGCTTCAGGGGAAAACAAAAACAAACAAACAAGACACAGTGAAATCTCTCACCCCAGATCAGGAGGCTGCAAACTTTTTCTCTAAAGGGCTAGATGAATATTTTAGGCTTTGCTGAGTACGTGATCTCTGTGACACCTCTGAGACGCTGCCAAGGTGGGATGAAAGCAGCATTAGACAAGAGGGAAACAAATGAAAGCACCTGAAAAACAAACACTTTTTACAAAGCTTTATTTACAAAAGCACGTGTGAATTTGAACCTCTCCTGGGGATCCATACACCCGGAAGAACTGGGTTGCCCAAGAAGACCTCTTTCCTCCCTGTCACCATGCTATGCGGCCATGCAAAAGCATGGGAGATCACCTTTTTAGGAGGGACAGGATATCTAATGTGATACATCTGATGAGAAGGGCCAACTCATCAGAAAAGTTCCTGATGCTGGGAAAGACTGAAAACCAAAGGAGAAGAGGGCATCAGAGGATGAGATGGTTGAATAGCATCACTGACTCAAGGGACATGAACTTGGGCAAACTCTGGGAGGTAGTGAGGGACAGGGTGGCCTGTTGCGCTGCAGTGCATGGGGTCACAGAGTCAGACGTGACTTAGCGACTCAACAACAACAGGATATCTGAAAGGTCTGACCTGTTTTGCACAAGTCAAGAGAAGCAAACAAGAATTTGCTTCTTCAGTTGTTCAATATGTGCTCTTCATAGATGGCAAACATATTTTCCAAACTTAACGTGAATTTTTTGACAGTTTTTTGAGGAAAACAACTAAATCAAGAATGAGCATAATGTTTTCTAGTTGATTTCAGTAGTACCTTACCCTAATCAGAAATTATGTGCATAACTGCAGGTAGTCTGAAGGTAAACTGCAGGTAATACCTTCATAGTATTTTGTCCCTGTCTTTTAGATAACTTTATTTTCCCTTATTCTTATTCTATTTTCAATTAAGCTTAACAAGGAAGAATAATTTGGGAGAAAAATAAAAGTCATGAACTCTACTTTTTTATTTTCAATTTAGAAATTACATCTGTACAAAGTTTTCACCCAGAACAAATACATTTTAAAAATAATTAATACTGAGAGGAAAGACAGTGGAACAATAAGTAACTGTCATCGTGTGGCAGGTTGACATTTAAAAGATTTAAATTTAAAATTATATTTTTGAAAGGATATTATTTCTTTACTGTGTTAATTGAACTACTTCCAAGGAACAGCTCAAGGAAGAGTCAAATTAAGTTTATCAATGTTTTCTAAAATATCCATGAATGTTATTAACTCTCTTTTCTTGTAATAGGCACAACCACACTTATAACAGACATAAGCCAGCAATTATTCAATCTTGCTATCTCTTAACAGATCAACAATGAATTAGGGCTCTTCTGGTAGCTCAGTGATAAAGAATCTGCCTGCCAATGCAGGAGACCTGGGTTCGATTCCTGGGTTGGAAGATCCCTTGGAGAAGGAAATGGCAACCCACTCCAGCATTTTTGCCTGGGAAATCCCATGGACAGAGGAGCCTGGTGGGCTACATGGGGTCTCAAAGAGTCAGACACAACTGAGCGACTAAAGAACAGAAGAACAGAAATTCAGAAAATAAACAAGAATTACAAGTATACATTGATTTGATAACCCACAGCAGGAGACAATTACATAAAATCTATCTGGAGATGAACATCATTCTTTTCACAAAAACCACAGTTAAAATTCTTCCAAAATTATATAAGTTATACAAGAAGAATGGATGGCCATATTTTCCATTTTCCTAGAAAATTTTTAGTGTTTGATAGGCCAGCCAACGGAGATATTTCATGGAGGATTTTGGCAAGGGCCTAATTGAGTTTTTCTGGGGCTATCAGTTGACTGTTCTGGATTTTCCCAATCATTATCATAAACTTTTTAAACTGATTATTTTGTGATATTTTGTACACTTGCAAAGAAAATAATAAGCTCTCCATAGATATGTCTTCCAGTTTTACAAAGCATTTAAATTAACAAGCATATTTAGCTGTTAATCTACTAAAGAATTTCCTGTAGCTTTCATTACTTCGGTTCAGTTGCTCAGTCATGTCCAACTCTTTGTGACCTCATGAACCGCAGCATGCCAGGCCTCTCTGTCCATCACCAACTCCCGGAGTCCACCCAAACTCATGTCCATTGAGTCAGAGATGCCATCCAACCATCTCATACTCTGTCATCCCCTTCTCCTCCTGCCCTCAATCTTTCCCAGCATCAGTCTTTTCAAATGAGTCAGCTCTTCACATCAGGTGGCCAAAGTATTGGAGTTTCAGCTTCAACATCAGTCCTCCAATGAAACCCAGGACTGATCTCCTTTAGGATGGACTGGTTGGATCACTTTTATAGTAATGTTTAAAATTAATGAAATTGTTTACTTTTTAAAGAGTCAAAAGGGGAGCTAGAAATAAAAACCTCTTTGATTCCTTAGCATCCCAAAGTCATGAATTATTCCCAAATCATCAGTGTATCTGTTTAGCCTTACTAGTTAACACATTAATATGCTTTACAGGGTGACACAAGTTTGGCTAAATTAAACAAAATATGCTTTTCATGAAGAACTGGATACTATAAGAAAGTATAGAATAGTTATTGTATATTTACTGTTACTGCCCTTTTCATTTTTATAGTGGTGGTGGTTTAGACACTAAGTGTGTCCGACTCTTATGACCCCAAGGACTGTATAGCCAGCTAGTTTCCTCCGTCCATGTGATTTCCCAGGCAAGAATACTGGACTGGGTTGCCATTTCCCTCTCCACATTTTTATAGTAAGCCCTGTCAGTAAATAATATTAATTTAGGATTGGGTAAAGGAAGCTTCAAAAGCTCTGTTTTGTGAATGGACACAAATTGAACAAACACAGTCATAACATTCTCTTTCACTGGATAAGATTAGTAAGGAAGGAGGATTGATCGTTACACTAGTTATGTGAAAACAGTTAAACAGTTATATGAAAAAGTAAAAGTATTTCATAATGCTGAAACAAATGCAAAAAAATAACTACTAGAAAGAAGCAGGTTAAATGATTCTGCTGCTGCTGCTAAGTCACTTCAGTCATGTCCGACTCTGTGCGACCCCATAGACGGCAGCTCACCAGGCTCAGAACGCTGGAGTGAGTTGCCCTTTCCTTCTCCAATGCATGAAAGTGAAAAGTGAAAGTGAAGTCGCTCAGTCGTGTCCGACTCTTAGTGACCCCATGGACTGCAGCCTTCCAGGTTCCTCCGTCCATGGGATTTTCCAGACAAAAGTACTGGAGTGGGGTGCCATAAATGATTCTAGGAACTCCTATATGCTGATATTAGTTCATGATCCCACCATCCAGTGTGGGAAAAACCTTTTGTAGCTTTCACATGATTTATCACATCTAAAATTATAATTTAATTAGTCTACTTTTAGCATCCATCTACATTGGCTAGAATAAAATTCAAAAGGGTAGGCTCTCCACCTATTTTGTGCAATAATTATTCTAAACACCTAGGGAAATTATTGGGAGAAGGCAATGGCACCCCCTCCAGTACTGTTGCCTGGAAAATCCCATGGATGGAGGAGCCTGGTAGGCCGCAGTCCATGGGGTCGCTAAGAGTCAGACACGACTGAGCGACTTCACTTTCACTTTCCACTTTCATGCATTGGAGAAGAAAATGGCAACCCACTCCAGTGTTCTTGCCTGGAGAATCCCAGGGACGGGGGAGCCTGATAGGCTGCAGTCCATGGGGGTCGCACAGAGTCGGACACGACTGAAGAGACGCAGCAGCAGCAGCAGCAGCAGCAGCAGGGCAGTTATTTGGCAAAGAATAGTAAGAACATTCAATAAGAATAAACTTTTCTTTCTGAATCATAGTAGTAAAAGGATAAAGTTTAATTCCTCTTTTAAGGAGGGTTTTGTAATCATGGTGATTTAATTCAAATTTGGATAGAAGAGGTGTATTTTGCTCTGATGAAAACAGTTTAATAAGAAGACAGAAGAATTTTAGAAATTAGATATTAACTAGGGTGGGACTATGGGAAGTATTATTCAATTATTTTAGCTGCTGCTTTATGTTCTTGTCCTCTAGGATAAGGTAATTTGATTGGCTCAACACTAAGATGATAGGGGTCTGAAACAGATTTCTCTATGGAGTAATAATTCACTTTTTGTAATCTGCACATAAAAGAATAGTTAATATATCTGTAAAACTAAATAACTTGAAAGAACAACAGAAAGTACAACATACTATTTCCTCATATCTTAATTTTCAGTTTTTTAAAAAAGGATCATAAAACCTGTTTGGCTACTTTTGTATTTGCTGACACTTGTTTCTCTCTTTTTAGTGATGAATAGAATTTTATGTGTTAAAGCTAAGTATCTTCTAAAGCCTCTGGTATTTCCAAACTGAACATCTTCATTTTGTAGAAAAAGTAAACCAGAGAGGTTTCTTGAGTTATTTACTGTCATAGAGCTAATTAAGATACTAAATTTCTTTTAATCATAAATTATATCATCATATCGGAGAAGGCAATGGCAACCCACTCCAGTACTCTTGCCTGGAAAATCCCATGGACAGAGGAGCCTGGTAGGCTGCAGTCCATGGGGTCTCAAAGAGTCAGACATGACTGAGTGATTTCACTTTCACTTTTCACTTTCATACATTGGAGAAGGCAATGGCAACCCACTCCAGTGTTCTTGCCTGGAGAATCCCAGGGATGGGGGAGCCTGGTGGGCTGCTGTCTATGGGGTCGCACAGAGTCAGACATGACTGAAGCGACTTAGCAGCAGCAGCAGCATATCATTGTATATAACTCAAATGTTCAAAAATATATTATCATATATTCTATTGTAGTGTTTTAGTATGCAGCTTTGTTTAATTTTAGAATTCAATATTATTCTTTTCTGTTGTAGCAGGCAATTTAAAAAAAATTTTCCTGTTAAAAATGAAAAAAATCTCTGCTACTTTTTGAGAATGAGGCCAATTATATTTTTTCATTTTCCTTAGAAGAAAATGTATACTTCCTGTTGTTGAGGTTGAATTACATAACTATTTATTTAATAATGACATACAAGAAGCTTTTAGGGCAAAAAGGAATAACCAACTGAGAAAAATTTTCTCTAGGCTATGATTAGATTTTTCTTATTCACATTTTGTATATAGGATATGTATGACAATAGCACAAAGAAATGAAGAGTGAAATATGAATCAAGATCTCTTTTTGATGTTTACTGGCTTATGTTTTTATTTTGTTTAGGACTTAATATTTTAAGAAGACTTAAAAAAAAAAAAGTCTGCTATAATTCCCAGTTTTACCATTAATGACTGTTTAGTAAATAAAGACAATGATTAAAATTTTTCAAGTAAAAAATTTCACCAGTCTTGCTGCCTGAGTAATTTTTAATATCTTTTTCTTGGTTTAATTAAATTATTTGACATCAGACATTTAAAATATATTATGCTTTAAGAAGGGCTTCCCTGGTGGCTCAGACGGTAAAGAAACTATCTGTAATGTGGGAGACCTGGGTTTGATTCCTGGTTTGGGAAAATCCCCTGGAGGAGGGCATGGCAACCCACTCCAGTGTTCTTGCCTGGAGAATCCCCATGAACAGAGCACCTGGCGGGCTATAGTCCATGGGGTCACAAAAAGTCAGACACAACTGAATAACTAAGCACAGCACAGAGAAAAGTTTAGCAATTTTAAAACAGAAAGAATAATCTTATATTTTAAATGTAAGTTTATTTTCTCCTCTGCTATTCTGAGGTAGAATTATTTTCCATTAAATACATATTTTATCACAGAATGTATTTAGAATTTGAATAACTTAAAATGCATATGATGCAATTTACTTCTTCCTGTTTTTCTTATTACCATGAAATTGAAAATTTTACTTCATGAAAGGAGAGATACTTTATACATTTTGTACAGTCTGCATTTCACAACTGCTCTCATAAATTGATCAAACATGAATTGCCTTTAAGTTATCTCCTGTTCTTAGCATGAATACTATAAATACATTAAAACAATGAATTCTCATATTAAATATGCAGACGGCTTGTAAGACCTTGATAGAAGACAATTTGGGGTTCCCTGATAGCTCAGTTGGTAAAGAATCCACCTGCAATGCAGGAGACCCTGGTTCAATCCCTGGGTTGGAAAGATCCCATGGAGAAGGGAAAGGCTACCGACTCCAGTATTCTGGCCTGGAGAATTCTATGGACTTATTGTCAACATGGTTGTGAAAAGTCAGACACAACTGAGTGATTTCACTAGACTATTGATGGAAAGAGTTGCCTTTGTCTCAACTGATTAATATTCAGGCTAATCCTGCTTTGTATGTTTATACCAAGCTCCCTTGAGAACCTTGGTACCTTTCTGTGACCAGTGTTAGGGAAGTGCAGCTGCTTCTTATTGAAACAAAGTCAATTACAAAGTTTCATGGTATACAGCCTATTATTTTTAGAGTAAAAATATAATTTGTTAGTTTTAAATATTTTATGCTCAGGAGGCCTTAAAAATACTACAGGAAAGATTACAATTACTAGGAACTTCATTATTTGATACATATCTTTGGGAAAATAAACATTGATCCAAAGTTTCAAATAATAAAATAATCGGTTGGGAGAAAGTTTGTCACATCCTTTTGGGAAAGCCTGCTTATAAGCCTTTAGAGGATAGACCCTCATGATTTAAGCTTTTCATATTTTCTTGCCAACATACTTAGTATTACATGCTTTATTTGACAGTGCTTCAATTCCCCATTTTATATCCTGAATTGTTTCCTAAAAGACTATTGTTGCTCTTGCTGCTTTTCCTCAAGAGCTTAGAGGAAAAGCTTAAACGCCCTAGTAACACATTTGGAATATGCAGGATAAGAACAGATTATATCATTGCTAACCTCTGTGCCCAATGTCTCTATACTGCTTGTTTTTTTTTCTGTTCATACAGTAGTAAAATCTTTCCCCATGATCTTCTAACTAGTATAAGTTGATGCCCTCCAGTTTCAGTCTCCTGAAAAGTTATACCTACGAGGAAATCGACTCAGCTTTAAAGTTTGCAGGTTAGAAGGTTGAGGGTAATGGCAAAATTTAAAAAGCAACATGAATAACCAACTAATCCTCCAGGATCTAAAAAGCAAACCAATAAATCGCTAAGATTCAAATGAAACAATTTCATCTTCAGACAACCATTTAGAAACCTTCAAAACAGAGCCCCAAACTGCAATCAGCTTCTAGACCAGGTTGTGAACTTGTCAAAGCCCAGTTTCAGTGCATTCTCATTGCCAGTGCTTCACAGCCCCCTTTCCCCAGCCCACTGTTCACACACTAATCCCCAGTTGTCCAGAACTTTCCATGTGATATCCACCTCATTCTTTTTCTTTTTGGCCCAGTGCCATGAGCTAATGTTTCCAGAATTTATCACATCAGGATTTATCAGGTCCGTGTTTTGTTCTCTCAGGATCTTTTCATGATAAATTAGCAAGTCGTACTGGGAAATTCATCTACATTGAGCTGTAAAGGGAAAGCAATTTCATTATGTCCTATGGCTAGGAGATCAAATATTTGTAGTTTAAAGGGTATTATGAGATTCACAATACCTTAAACCAGTAGTCTTCAAATATTTATCTTTTAAAAATTAGCATCATCTAGTGATCAAACTGTGTTTTCAAATAAAATTTTCTATAAAATAGGTACAAGTGAAAACACTCCCATTCAAGTAGGGAATAGGACAGGGATACTGCATTTTCCCCTCCTCCCTTCTCTCTGAGTGGCCTCAGAGCATCTCTGAGGAATTTCTGCAGTTCCACAAACACAGCCTGCAAATGATCCCATTAATGCAGGGGGATAACTGCTTGTAAGAATGTCAGGCACATGTCTAGCACTTTGAAATCAGTGGTTTTTAACAGGGCTGATTCTGCTCGCCATGGGGACTTTGGGAAATATCTGAACACAGTTGTCATATCTGGGAGAGGAAGGAAGCAGGTGCTACTGGCATCTAGTGGGCAGCGAACAGGATGTTGTTAAACATCCTACAATGTTCCAGCCTAAAATGTCACCACAGTACTGAGATTGAGAACGCCTGCTCATAGAGAGTAGGGCACCAGAAGCTGCTGGGAGTTGGGGGAGGAAACGGGGACTGTGGGGAAAGAGGGAAGACTCCAGTCCCTGGAATCAGAGACTTAACTAGACAGCAACTTGGGCTTGCTCAGGGTTGGGGAAGGTAGAGAAGGCAGAAGCTTTGCAAAATTGTGGGATTTAAAACTTGGTTATATTTTCAGGGTAACTTGCATTTGACAGCAGCTAGATCCAAACAAAAAGGCTTAGCACTTAGCTAGCAAAGATATTAAATAGAAATTTACTATGTGACTAATAACCACCATCAGTTGCCTCATGAACTCCAAAGTTGAGGGCTTCCTGCCTGTGGTGCGGGAGGAACTGGCTGCGTCTGGAGGTGACCCTGGTCCACTCAGTCTCCAGGGAGCAGAGCTGAGCCAGGTGCATGAACAGGGCTTCCTGGGGTCCAGCGCCCACCACCTGTCTTCCTCCGGTGTAATGTCTACTGCATCCGCTCCTGAGCCGTGAGGATGGGAGAAGCTTCTCTCAGGGGAAAATCCCATCCTCCTTCAACCGTCCTGCGGAGAAACCAGGTGCCTCTGTGTCCCACATCCTCACACCAAGGGAAAGCTCTCTCATCTAGACGCCTCCCGCTGGGCCCCATCCTGACCTCTGACCCGGTCACTACCCCGAGTCGTTCCTCAAAAAGAGATCACTTAGAATACTTAAAAGATAAATAAAATATTTCATTACAAGTGTTAACCCGGTTAAGCGCTTTTGCTCGCTTCCCATCTCCTGAATAGGCTTCATTTAAAGGCCCCAGAGGCACCAAGTGACAGTTTTACGCGGGTCATCAGTTCGAAAGCTCTGGAGAGTCTAAGAGAAAACATACAGTAAGTCCCCCACCCCACCCCCGCCGTCATTATATAGAAAAGAGACAGAAAGGAAATCCTCCTCACCCGGGGGCCCCTTTTGTGTTGTTCCTGCCAACGCAGCAGCCCTCCCGCTATATAGAGCGCGCGCCGGCCCCACCGCACTGAACTCCATCCCCGCGTCCAGCAGCCATGGGGAAGGTGAGCCCCGCGCCGGCGGGAGGGGCCCGCAGCCCGGCTGGAGGCCAGGCCTCTGAGCCTCTCCTTCCCTTCCTTGCAGATCACCTTCTACGAGGACCGGGGCTTCCAGGGCCGCCACTATGAGTGCAGCAGCGACCACTCCAACCTGCAGCCTTACTTCAGCCGCTGCAACTCCATCCGCGTGGACAGTGGCTGCTGGATGATCTACGAGCAGCCCAACTTCCAGGGCCCCCAGTACTTCCTGCGGCGCGGTGACTACCCCGACTACCAGCAGTGGATGGGCCTCAACGACTCCATCCGCTCCTGCCGCCTCATCCCCCACGTGAGTCCGGTCCCCCTGGGCCTGCCGTGGCCTCGCGTCAGCCGTGGTCAGGCTGTAGGACGGTGGCCTTCCTTTGCTGGTCCTAACTGGATGCTCTTTTCCTTTTTAATATCTCTTAATTGAGAATGCAATGCTCTTAACTGAGATTGCATTTTCCTTTGCTAATATAAACTCACCTCTACTGGGGAAAAGTGGCATGGTATCTGTTCAGAGTGTCAGAACACTCTGCCACAGGTGATGAACTCCTCACACTCAGGTGGTACTTAGGCTAGTCCCTGGGCTATTTCTCTCTTTCCTCAACTGTAAAATGGGGCTACTAGGGCGGCTAATTCATAGAGCTGTGATGAGGTGGGAAGGAGATTGCCTGTCACCTGGCAAGCCACCCTTCCCCCTACAGATATTGACTACTTTGAACATCCAGGGTCTCTCAAGTCCTGCTTTTTGATTCAGCAAAACCACTAACCAGCAATGTGATTCCAGTAGCCCCTGCAAAGCCATTGCTATCCAAATAAAGCCCAAACAGCCTGGAATTCCACAGTTAGGGATGCTGTAATGTGACTGTGACCAAGTCCTGTGGAAAATGTACCGCTTTGAGTAAGTTTGAAAGCCCCTCAGAGGGTTTAATGCCTTGATAGGACCCAGACTAGCATTAGGAGCCTGGAAATCTCAGCTTCCACCTTCCAGTGCTGACTCTTCTGATTACAGCCTGAAAGCTCTAATCATTAGTTTCTCATAAAAGAAGATAACATGGTGTGTTAGGCGGTTGTGAAGATCAGATTAGACAACGGACATGTGAACCCTTTGCAAACCATGGAAGATGCCTTATTAGCAGTTTTTATGCCTCAGAATGAATTGCTTATGAGAACCTTTGCTAAGGAGGGTTTTATGGTGGAAGAAGGAAAACTGAATATGTACATGCCAGGACGAAACAAGCAGATAAAAGCACAAGTGCTTAGAAGAGACAGACAGGATTCACCCAGGACTAACAGCCTCCCTTCCATTTTCCTAAAGGTCTAAAATCTATCCATCTAGGCAGGCCTCCTTCATGATTTTTAGCTTCTATTTTTATTAATAACCTAAAATATATTTTGACACATCACATGTTAGAGCTGAGAAATGAAACTTAACCGTTAACAATGGCTCTTGCTTTTCAGGACTTCAGAATAGCAGGACTCAAAGCAGAAAGGCAGGAATTAGATGTCTGGGCTTAATGGTCATCTTCTGTGCCTTACTTACGCTGGGGAAAGCAATTCTGCTTCGTCTCTCCCCAGCCTCTTCTAATGCTACTGAGATCCAAAATAATGCCTTTTGCAAGAGATATATTTGCTTTTTTATTTTAACATCTAATTATTTTATATCCTCTGAGGGGACTCCAGACCACCAGAAATCTATCAAGGAAAGAACAAAAAATTATATATAAAAATTGTTTCTTAAGAATGGTACTAAGTAGGTACTAAATGTGGTTCATGTAGGTTGTGGCCCTGGAAAACTCTAGGGAGAACCATGCATATCTTGATCTATGTGAATAGCACACCCTTCAGTTCTGCAGTTTGCAGTCTACCCAGTTGCACACGGTGGCTCTGGTGTTGCCTGTCTTTTAAACTTGTCATCTCTGATGTAAAAAAGACTTTGTAAATGCCCATTCCCCCAGGGGTGTGAGTGATTAGTGGCTAAGGACTAGGTTCTCTGACTTCTCCCATGTGCCGATTGCTGAACCCACAGACTGGTTCCCACCGGCTGAGGATCTATGAGCGAGAGGACTATCGAGGCCAGATGGTGGAGATCACAGAGGACTGCTCCTCACTCCACGACCGCTTCCACTTCAGTGAGATCCATTCCTTCAATGTGCTGGAGGGCTGGTGGGTCCTCTACGAGATGACCAACTACCGGGGGCGGCAGTACCTGCTGCGGCCGGGGGATTACAGGCGCTACCACGACTGGGGGGCTACAAATGCCCGAGTGGGCTCCTTGAGGAGGGCCGTGGATTTCTATTGAAATATTTTTACTCTACCCTTTTCTCCACATGAAAGTTAATAAAATATTTCCTGTGTGCTTGATGCAATAATGTGTCTCTCTCTTCCTTTCAAGCTCCTTGAAAGGGCTTAACAAAAATAAAGCTGGGAATAATACAGATTTTCTTATAAGTATCAGCGGGAAAGGTGATGTGGAGTTGCAGTAAAGAGGACAGGCTCAGGACAGAATGCCTGGTGCCACAACCACTAAAGAGCTTTAGTTGATCAACAAGTTGCTTAACATTTCTGTGCCTCAGTTTCCTAATTTGCAAAACTTGGTGTAATGATACTCTTCATTTCTTAAGTTTGTGGGGGTGGATTAAATAAGTTCTTCTTTTAAAATCCTTGACACATTTCAGCTTTGCATATAGTAGTTTTTAGGAAACTGTTCTGCAAGCTTGCTGGTGAAACATCTGGTCATCGTCTTAGTACTCTTTCCTTAGTAGAACTCCCTTTTGGAGACCGCATTAAGTAAGACAGCTAAGTGCAATTGTATCAGAGGGAGACAGAGTTAGATAGAGATAGATGTGTCTAACACATCTTTGGTATGAATATATGTGATTACCAGAATAGTTTTATTAATATATGTGTATCCAGAGCACAAGGATAAGAACTAAGCGCTACCTAAGGAACAGCCCAACAGTCTCTTCCAAACCTTTTTCTACTTAGGTGGGAGACAAAGCATTCAGATAGTGTGCACTGATAAAAATAAGCACAGAGGGACAGAAGTAAAGGCACAAGGTACATGATCAGGAAAATAACTTGCAACCATGCAAAGCTCTTGAATCTACTATTGGCTAGGCTGATATTGTCCCCATACTTGGATTACCTCTTGCTCATGAATCAACATTTGATAATAATCATAGCACTAAGGAAGAAACAGGGGGACTAATCATTTAATTGAATTCAAAATTTCTTTGCAGGAAGATAAAGTTTATCAAATGTAATTTAAGTAGGTATTCTATTATTTATTGAATTTTCTTCAGTTGAAAATACTAGACTTCTTCATTTCAGATGTTGACACATAATTGAGAAAAAAAAAAAACAAATTACTTCCCAGCTTAGGGGTTTGACTTAATTTTGAAAATGGCAACCTCTTATTGAAATAAGTTCTTGGTGAGTTGAGTGGGCATGATTACCAAAGAGCTACTGCAAATCATTTTTAACTTGAAAATATCTAGCAGTTAAGAAATAAGTTGTTCCCAAAATGCTAAATATAGTAGTCAAATTATGTAACAGTTTACTTTCCTAACACACATGCACATTACAAGATATTTGAAGAAGCTCTAAGGACATTCAGATCTGTGCTAATACAGTAGTCATTATCATGTGACTCTATTTGGCTAGACTTCATTTGGCTAAGTCCAGATTTCAAAGACTTAGTAGGGACGTTAGAATGCAAAATATCTGAATATTTTTCCAATTCATTTAATGTTGAAATGATAATATTTTGGATATATTAGATTTAATAAAATCTGTTATTAAAGTTGATTTTACTTGTTTGATGTAACTGTTTCAGAAAAGTTACATTTATGCCTCTTACTATAACTCTGTTGATCAGACTTTCAGGCTAAAAAGATGAGTTGTAATTTGTTTTCAGATACAACTCAACCTGAAACTTGAGTTATATGAAAGCCTCACAGTTAGGAAATGGCAGAGAACATGGTTAAGCTTTACATAGTCATTGAATGTCCACTGCCTTATGAGGAGATACTCAATGAAATTATAATATCCACCTATCACTGATGCAGGGAGTGGGGGAGTGGGCCCTCATCTTGTCTTATCATAGGTTTGTTCCATTAACAACATTGAATTGAAGTTTCAGCAACAAATGAGAATGATCCTACCTTCTACAGATAAAAGTCCCCTCTTTCCTAAGCTAATTTTCCTTCCTTTCCCGCTCCCTGTCCAGGATGGCCCTTCAATTATAGCATTTTCATTCTGGAAGCTGCCATGTTTGCCTCCCTGAAGTTTTTCAAACACTGTTGACAATGTTATAGATTTTATAAAGAGCTTGAAAAATAACTGGCTAAAAATAATCATCTTTGACACTTTAACTACTCTGGCCAAATCAATACATTGTGGAGCAAGATCACATGCTACTATTTAGGAGAACAACCAGTTTTTTAAGAGTTATAATGATGAGAAAAAGACAGCCAACTGCTAAAGAGATTTTTAAAAATGGTAAGTACATGGAAGGTGAGAAAGAATAGTTGAACATTCCAGAAGCTACATCATCCAGTACTGGAATATCAAGAGGAATTAGAGCTGAATAGAAGTGGTACAAGGCTGTGGTACGTGAGATTGGTTTGATTAGTTTTCTGTGACTGTGGTTTTCATTCTGTCTGCCATCTGATGGAGAAGGATAAGAGCTTATGGAAGCTTCCTGATGGGAGAGACTGACTGTGGGGAAAACTGGGTCTTGTTCTGATGGGTGGGGCCATGCTCAGTAAACCTTTAACCCAATTTTCTGTTGGTGGGCGGGACTGTGTTCCCTCCCTGTTGTTTGACCTGAGACCTGGGCAGAAGCATGCCTCCCCTGATTCAGTGGCATTCTTTGGAAGATACCATGGTTGCATTCATAATACCTATGGTCTTTGTGTGCATGATCTCCAAGTGGGAGCCTCCTCTGACCATCAGAATAATTATCTGAATAATACTATTTGGAACCAGAGTCTCCATTTTAGGAAATAAAGTTAACTTTTGTTAAAAATGACTAAGAGCCATATTCCCTAGGGACATCTGCTAGCCTCCTGGCAAGGTAAGAAAGTGCAGATAATCTGTTGCTTTCTCTTCTCATTATTTCATGAGGTGTTCTTTGAATTGGAGTTCTAAGGAAACTTTGGTTTCTTGAAACTATTCCATCTCCAGAAGCTGAAAAGGCATTAGCGCTTGAATTTGGAAGACAGTATCAGTTCGTCTTGGAATTGTTGGGCCATGCTGGATAAATGAAGGCATAAGATTCCACAGCAGAGGTGATGTCTCCTTCTTCACGTACTTCCCCTGTACTTTGGCTGGACACTTTGTTTTTGGTTTTCTTTCTTTCCCCAAAGAAAACCAAAAACAACCTTGACCATGAGGTCCCAGACTCTCATAGAGTTGGATACAACTGAGTGACTGAACTGAATTGAATTGAAGAGGTGGTACAATTCTGTTTTTTAAAAGGTTATATATTGTGCATAGAATTCAGATTGCAAATGTTCAGGAAGAGGACACCAGTTCTCATTCATACACAGGAGTTTTTTTTTTTTCCATCTATTTGTTTACTCTACTTTTTCAATCATTGGAAAACATCAGATAAGATGGAATTTAATTTATTAATTCCTGAAATTTAAAGGATGCATATATGGTCCTGGAGGAAGGGTAATAAAACAAGAGGGACCCTAGGTGTTTCCCTCCTTTAATGGTCCTGATGAGAGGGTAACAGGCAGGAAGGCTAGAGGTCTTCAAATGGAGGAAATAGGCTGCAAGTGTCAGACATTTTTTATCTCTCTCATAAGCAGCAGGAGGAAACAAAGGATTATTTCCCCTTCTCTATACAAATTTAAAAGGAGATTTCTCTTAAAATTCTGTGTTGCTATGACGACATCTGGTACCACCTGAACTTAACTTTTCTCAAATCTTGAACTAACCAACGCATTTTTCTTATGGAAATGTTTTTCTTAAGCTATGTTATTGAACTATGTATTTGCCCCAGACTCTTTCTTCAAGTCCTTCGCCCAAGACTCAGAACCTATGTTTTACTCATGCAAATATTCTCTTAAGCTACATTTCCTTTCTCTAATTAGCAGCCTACTAGTAGCTTATGCAACTTCCTGCTAAAGACTAGCAGGGGAGCACTCTTTTCTGCTCCCTTCTGATATATACGTCAGAAACTTTCTCTAACTCTTTTATACTTTACTAAAACTTTATTACACAAACGCTCTGAGCGATCAAGCCTCATCACTGGTCCCAGATTGAATCCCTTTCCTCTGGAGGCCAAGAATCCTGGCATCTTTCATGGCTCAGCAACAACCTTTCACTGACACATCCACAGGCTTTTTCTAGGTACAAAGAATAAATTCTTCCTCCAAATATGTGTGTGCTTAGAAATGGGATAACAATTTTGCATTTTACTTATGTTGTTGCTGCTGTTCATTTGCTAAGTCATGTCTGACTCTTTGCAATTCCACAGACTGTAGCATGCTAGGCTTCTCTGTCCATTGTCTCCCAGAGTTTGCTCAAATTCATGTCCATTGAGTTGGTGATGCTATCTAACCATCTCATCCTCTGCCACAACCTTTTTCCTTTGCCTTTAATCTTTCCCAGCATCAGGGTCTTTTCCAGTGAGTCAGCTCTTCCCAACAGGTGGCCAGAGTATTGGAGGATCAGCTTCAGCATCAGTCCTTTCAATGAATGTTCAGGGTTGATTTCCTTTAGGATGGATTGTTTGGATACCCTTGTTGTCCAAGGGACTCTCAAGAGTCTTCTCTAGGACCACAATTCAAAAGCATCAATTCTTTGGCACATAGTCTTCTTTATGGTCCAACACTCACATCAGGACATGACTACTGGAAAAACCATAGCTTTGACTATGTTTGTTGGCCAAGTGATGCCTCTGCTTTTTAATATGCTGTCTAGGACTTCCCCTTGTGGCTCAGACGGTAAAGCGTCTGTCTACAATGCAGAAGACCCGGGTTCGATCCCTGGGTCGGGAGGGTCCTCTGGAGAAGGAAATGGCAATCTGCTCCAGTACTCTTGCCTGGAAAATCCCATGGATGGAAGAGCGTGGCAGGCTACAGTCCATGGGGTCGCAAAGAGTCAGACACGACTGAGAGACTTCACTAGGTTTGTAATGTGTGACTTCCCTGGTGGTCAGATGGTAAAGCATTTGCCTACAATGCGGGAGACCCAGGTTCCATCCCTGGGTTGGGAAGATCCTCTGGAGAAGGAAATGGCAACCCACTCCAGTACTCTTGCCTGGAAAAATGGAGGAGCGTGGATGGAGGAGCATGGTAGGCTACAGTCCATGGGGTTGCAAAGAGTCGGACACAACTGAGCAACTGAACTGAACTGAACTGAACTGGGACTGGCCTGTTGCCTCTGGGTGTGTCATTTAGCTTGCAGATTGAGGATCAAAGTTTAGTTGAATTTGACTAGTCATTTTGGGCCCATTTGATTTTAATCAGTTTATGTTATGCCCTTGGGCTATGTCATTCTTTCAAAAGTTGTGCCCTTCCCCCTTCCCTCCTGTTGCTCTTTTCCTGAGCACCGTCTGGGCCCACAGTGTTGCCTCTACAATCTTCTAGGGGACAACCAGAAAATAGCTGGTTCTTGGGAGGGAAATACTGTATAATATCCAATCCCCCTAGATAGTCAGGCCTTCATCTTCCACGATTCCTGCAACTTGTGCAACAACAGCACTTCTCAGTGAACCCGCTAGGGCAGATGACAGGCACACAATGCCTGCTAGAAGTCCATCTATTGGTGGCATCCTTTCAAGGGCAATTGGGCTTCCAGGGATAATGCTTGCCACTTTGGGAGTTAGCCCTGCAGGCCATTTGGGCCCAAACCCTTGCTACCCTTCTCCTGAAGTTACAAACATACCCCTGGATCAAGTCTCTACTCTACTTTTATGGAACATCTGGTCTGTTGCCTTTTCTCAATTTGTTCTTAAAAACTCTGCCCCCTTATAGGCAACATTGCTCCTCCTCACTTATTATTAAAATACTCTTAATGCCCCTAACAGGGCCAGGTAACCCACTCCTTTGTCATTACTTCTGTTATTATCTAGGGCATGACAATATAGTGGATCTATGACAATGAAATGTTTACCATTGGAGACATCCTAAGCTGTTCTTATGAAAGACCAGGGGAGGAAATCAGTGACTTACATTCCCTCAGAGCAATAAGAGGATAAGTCTTATGTCTATTTCCAGGTTCCCAGTCTCAGGGCATAGACTTGAATTACTTTAAATCATGATATCTATTCCCATCTGCAGTGGACAAACCAGCAATAAGTTAAGATTACAACCCCTTATTCCTACCCAGTACATTGGGGACACCCAACTCCAGCCTGGGGATCCCAGGAAGTCAACCTGCCTTGACCTACCCAGGGATCTGGTCCTCAGAAGGTTGTCACACCTCAATCTGTTCAGCGATCCACCAGTCCAGGGGTCCCAGGAGGTCAACATGCCTCGACTTGTCCAGGGACCCAATTCTCAGGAGGCCAATCTGCCTCAACCTGCCCAGGGATTCGATCTCCAGGAGGCTGTCATGCTGCAGCCTGCCTGGGGACCTGCACCCTGACCCAGGGACTCCTGGATCTCAGATTGCAAGAGTACTGGCTCGGATAAGCTTCAGAAAGACTCACCCCTAAGGAAGTCCACCCACGGAATTAGAAAGAAGCCCATTAGTTGTGGGACTGCACCCGGTCTCAGCAATAACTCAGGAGTCGAATGGAAAGTCTGAAAGAGGCCCTCCAAAAGTTAACCAATCTGGACTTACACTCTTAGGAGGGACAGGTGATTTTAAAGGACAAATTCCTGTCCCAATGTGCATCAGACATCAGGATAAAGTTACAACAGCTACAGCAGCAGGATCCTGATGCCTCTTTTGATAAAATGGTCCAGACAGCCACCAATATCTTTTATAATAGAGAACAGAAGATGGAAGCCAAGGCCCAGGAAAGGGAGAAAAGGAAAGAGACAAGGCATGCCCAGATGCTGGGTGTCCTCCAGGGAAGCCCTATGGCAAACCCCGAGTCCTTAAAAGACAAGGCACAAGGCAAATGCTTAATCTGTAGACAGGTGGGACATTAGGCCAAAAAGGGTCCAAACTGTGACAAGTCTCCTAAAATGGCTTGCTACAAATGCCATCAATCGGGACATTGGACAGCACTCTACCCTCAGTACCCAAGAGCCTCAAGGTCAAGCACCAAGCCCTCCCTCAGGGTGGTTCAACAGGACTGAAGCAACCTGTTCCAGCCAGCCTGCCTGTCACAGATAACCATCACAGGGGTGGAGCCAAGGGTGCAACTGGATATGGCAGGTAGGTCCAAGAATTTCTCGGTTGACACAGGGGCTACCTACTCTGTCCTGAACTCCTACTCTGGAGCCTTCTCCTCCCAAACCTGTACTATTTTGGGTGCTACAGGAAAGCAATTACAAAAATATTCACCCAAGCACTTCTTTGTTGCTGGAATGGACATATATTTTCCCACCAGTTTTTGGTCATCCCTGAGTGTCCTACTCCCGTTTGGGAAGAGATCTTTCCCTACCTTCAAAATCTTACAGCTGTTCCACTCCTGATAGAAGACACTTTAAAACTCTCTCAGGGCTAACTATTTTCATCAGCGAACAAGTGAAACAACTCCTGATTGGGAGAGGCCACTTATGGATGTCTGATGAAAGGATCCTCAGATATCAAGTAGTGCTGACGGAAAATCCAGGCCTGACTATATCCCCTTGTGAGGTTTTTAACCCAGCTACCCTCCTGCCTACTCCTGAGGGCTCTCTCCCCTTTCACTCTTGCCTAGAAACCTTAGACCACTGGACAAAACCCCAAGAGGGATTGTCAGAAGATCCTCTGACCAATCCTGAGGAAACCTGGTACACTGATGGAAGCAGCTTTGCCTTGGATGGAAAAAGAGCTGGATATCCAATGTTGAGACCGACCATGGAGGCTAAACCTTTGCCACCAGGTACTTCAGTCCAATTAGCTGAGCTCATAGCCCTGATTTAGCTTTAGAGCTGGGAAAAGGAAAAAGAGTAGCCATTTACACTGACTCCAAGTATTCCTTTCTGTGATACATACACATGCTGCTATTTAGAAAGAAAGAGGCCACTTGACCATCTGAGGGTCCCCAATCAAATATGGTGATAAAATCCTAGGCTCTTGGAGGCAGTCCATCTGCCCACTGAAGTTTCAGTCTTCCATTGTAAAGGACACCAAAAAGGGAGCACAGAAGAGGTACAAGGAAACAAAGCAGCCAATCAGGCAGCTAAGAGAGCAGCATTACAGAACAATGACCTAATAGGGTTGGCCACCCTAGTTCCACAGACTAATTTGCCAGAAACTCCTTCATATTCTGAAGGTGAGACTCCTAAGATAAGAGTGAGGGCTTTTAAGAAGATCATATGGGGTGGTTCCAAAAAGAGGGACTCCTTTTTCTTCCTGGGAATCTCCAATGGAAGTTGGTTAACTCCTTATATGCCATCACTCATTTAGGGGAGAAGGCCCTCCAAAGATTACTAGAAGGGTCCGTCAGAGGAACAGGCCTCGAAACAACTATAAGGCAAGTGGTCTCCTCTTGTCCCACTTGCTAATTAAACAACCCCCATGGAACTCGAAGTCACCAGGTGGCCCAGTCCATCCAATGGCGTGGGACCCAACCAGGAGAACACTGGCAGATGGACTTCACCTACATGCCAGTTTCTCAAGTGTATAAATACCTACTAGTCATGATAGATACATTCACCGGATGGATTGAAGCCTTTCCCACTCAGACAGAGAAGGCTGAAGAGGTGGTAAAAGAACTGCCCCATGAGATTATTCCAATATTTGGTCTGCCCAGGTCATTACAAAGTGACAATGGGACATCATTTACTTCTAAGGTTACCCAAGGGGTCTCTAAAGCACTGAGCATTACTTATTATCTCTGATGTGCCTGGAGGCCTCATCTTTAGGAAAAGTAGAAAGAGCCAACCAATTCTTATAATCAGCGATAAAAAAGATAACCCAGGAGATCTCCCTGGGATGGAAGGCGGCTTTACCAATAGCTCTCCTCCACACCTATACTGCCCATAAGGAACAGGTTGGTCTTAGTCCTTACGAGATGATATATGGGAAATCTTTTGTTTATGTCAATGACCCCTTCCTAGATCCAGAGGCTCAGACCCTCTGGTCTTATATCATGGCCACTGGGCAATTCCAACAAGACATATCTTGTGGGATGTCAACCAGGACCCAAAAGATTCTAAAGAGCCACCACTATATGCTCCAGGGACTCAAGTCCTAATTAAAGTCTGGAAAGATGGGTCCCCAAAGGCTCAACTCCAGCCCACATAGAAGGGCTCTTACCCTGTAATATTTTCTACCCCCACAATCAGTCAAGGTACTAGGACACGACTCCTGGATTCACTACTCTTGAGTCAAGCCATGGAAGAAAACAGAAGAAGACACTCAATACACCTGTGAGCCCCTAGGAGATCTCAGATACCTATTCAGAACTACAAATGAGTGCCATTCTAATGAACACCCCCAAAATTAGGTTTCTGGGGATAAGATTTCTCAGGACAGCTCTAAAGAGCCAACACAACTTGGCAGGGGTTGTACTCCAAGATAGACAGGAAATAGATCTCCTGATCCCTTAGCAAGGAGGGACTTGAGCCATCTTGAATAAGACATGTTGTTTCTGGGTAAATACCTCCAGTTAAGTTTAAAAAAAGTCTCACAGTCCTCAAGAAAAACATTCTAGATCCTACAGGACCTCAAAGAACAAGCTTGAGCATTCTTAGGGTGGCTACAATCTTTCCTTGGGGGATCCTTCTCCTGAAAATGGGGAATTTGGAGTTGACTAATGCCCCTACTAATCCTTGTTATCACCATATTGATGCTGCTTATGATTGCTCCATGTATTATCAATTGTCTAACCCATTTTGTCTCTGCCCAGGTCAACAGGCTACAACATGCAGTGCCAGTTTAACAAGGATATATAAAATTACCACTGACCATGGAAAATATCACTCACCTTTAGATAGACACGACTGAAAGGACTCTGAGCCTTAAAACTAGCAAGAGGGGGAGGTCCAATGCCCCTCACTGTCCCAGTTCAACTGGAAGTAGCCAGAGAGACCTTGACGCCCCTATTCCCAAAGAATTGGGCCTCCGAGGCGGGAATGTTAACTAGTTAAAATAGGAAAAAGGAGTCCAAAATGGTGGTGGCTAAAAGACAAAGAAAGGAAAAGTCTACGAAAATAGAACAAAGGAAGGTCCAAGGACCGGAATGAGGACCTCAGGTAAAACCAACAGCCCTCCTGGCTAGCCTAATTTACATAGGGCAGGCTCAGGGGGAGGAGAAAAAACATATAAAAGGAGGAACCAAAATTGAACCGGGGGTCTTTTGGGTCGACCTGCCCTCACTCCTTGAGGATGTATTTTCCTTTGCTTTCTAAATAAAACTGAGCTGAAACATGGAGCTATAACACTGATCTATCCATTGCTTCAAAGTTTTGCTGTGGCAATACAGAACCAAGGAAATTACAAGCTCCCCTGACAAAATATCCCCTTGAGAGCTCCAATCTTCTTGAAGAGATTTTCAGTCTGTCCATTCTATTATTTTCTTCTATTTCTTTGCATTGTTCACTTAAGAAGACTCTCCTTGCTATTCTCTGGAACTTTGCATTCAGTTGGGCATATCTTTCCCTTTCCTTCTTGTCTTCCACTTCTCTTCTTTTCTCAGCTATTTGGAAAGCCTCCTCAGACAACCACTTTGCCTTCTTGCATTTCTTTTATTTGGGAAGGTTTTGGTCACTGCCTAGTGTACAATGTTAAGAACCCCTTCCATAGTTCTTTAGGCAGAGTACCAGATCTAATCCCTTGAATCTATTTGTCACCTCCTCTGTATCATCATAAGGGATTTGAATTATAATCATCTCAGTTATAGATGAATTCAAAGGGAGAGATTTTCCCTTCAAGATGCAAGCCTTGATATTTTGCAGAAACACATGAAAATATTTGTGAAATAGCTGGATGAGAGTAACATTTGATGGAATTTCAAAACTAAAACCTAGAGAATTTGGATAACAAATGAAATATTTATTAACATGTGCAACAGAAAACCTGAAAATGCTGTTCTTTGTGAACAGAATGCTTGTAGATCAAAGGCAAAGAAAAAGACATACCAAAAAGGAAAATTTTTTTTGTTTGTTTCAAATCATATGCTACCTTTCAAAACTCAGTTCAAGTACTTTTTTTGTTGTTTTTAACAAGATGAAGCCAACAGAAAGTTTCCAGGATGTTTGTTCTGACATGCAGTTTTTTTTTTACTCTGCCACATTTGTAGCCATAAAGATACTGTCAGGCTGACTTATTGAAGGAGTTCTCCACAGTCAAGCAAATATAATTTTGATAAAAGACTAAATAATGAAGTGATAAATTGTTTATGGCACTTGAAAGGTAAAGAGTTACTTTTGCAAGAATTATATGTATTGTTGGCTTTATGAAAAATCTTTGCCCTAGACAGCAGAGGAGCTGTGTGTCATACTTAATAATTAAAAGGAAAAAGAAACACTGAAAGATTTAATAATCACTCAACTTGACAAGTAGTGTGCATTTCACACAAGAGAGTAGTGATACACATGTACGGATTATGTGCACTCATATGTTTATGTCAGATGTTAGCCAAATCAATTATAACATCAAATTAGAGAGGGGAAGGGGAGTGTGCAGAAAGAGTAGATTTGTCAGTAAGGTTCAAAGTTTACTTACTATTTTAAAATTTATATATCAACTTTGTGAAAAATGACAACAGTGAAGTATTTTCAAAACTATATTTTCAGAAACTCTCAGGCTACAGGCAACGTTGTCCTCAGAACAGCCATTAGTGAAGGAAAGGATATCACACATCCTCAATTAATGTGAAAAGCCATGCTGTGGAACTCCATCTTTGGCAGTACAGTGGCTAGGACTCTGAGCATCCAATGTAGGGGGCCTAGGTTTGGTCCCTGGTCAGGAAACTAGATCCCATGTGCTGCGGCTAAGAGTTCATAGGCAGCAGTGAAGATCAAAGATCCCAAGTGCCCCAAACAAGAATGACCTGGCACAGCCAAATAAATAAATAATTTAAAAAAAAAAAAAGAAAGGAAAAACTATGCCTTTCTCATGCCCTTTTTCTTTAATTGGGTGCATATTCTTTGTATTTGTTAAAACTGGTATTCCCAATTACTAACAGTCCATGGGGTCGCTAAGAGTCGGACATGACTGAGCAACTTCACTTTCACTTTTCACTTTCATGCATTGGAGAAGGAAATGGCAACCCACTCCAGTGCTCTGGCTTGGAGAATCCCAGGGACAGGGGAGCCTGGTGGGCTGCTGTCTATGAGGTTGCACAGAGTCGGACACAACTGAAGCAACTTAGCAGCAGCAGCAGTTCCTATAAGAATACTTCCATGTTAGTCTGCTTCTACATGCACACACCTGTAGCTTTGGCCATATCATCAAATCTTTCAAAGTCGATTTATTTATTTATTTACTTTGTCAGTTATATGGAGTGAGATATTTTATTAATTGATAATCACCTTGCACAGTGCCAAGACTGGGTGTTCAGTAACTATGCATGTCTTTTCCTTTCCTCATAGAAACTGTTTGCTCTGTCTACCTAGTGATTCATGATGGGATAGTGCTATTTTGAAGGCATTGGGAAAATCATGGATTTCAGAACCTTCCACTTACTCATCAGTCATATGAGGATATTGAGAAAAGTGAGACAAAGCATCTAGATGAGCTGCTAGCATGTAATATCATAAATGCTAGTTTGACTTTCTTTCTTTTCTTAATTTAAAGGGACTGTTTTTGAGATAATAATTGACTACATTAGATTTAAGAAATATAACAATCTAATCTTTCCATTATTGGATTGGTTTTACCTAAATGAGTAAATGCAATTTGTTGTTGCTTAGTTTCTAAGTCATGTGCGACTCTTCTGTGACCCCATAGACTAGAGCCTGCCAGGCTCCGCTGTACTAGAGTGGGTTGCCATTTCCTACTCCAGGGGATCTTCCCAACCCAGGAATTGAACCTGTGTCTCCTGAGATTCCTGCATTGGCAGGAGGATTCTTTATCACTGAGCCACCAGGGAAGCCCCATAACAAAATTTACTTGTCAATAAATAACAACTTAATTTTGTCATCTCTAACTAACAAAATAATTTTTTAAAGTGACTTAGAAAATCTTGGTTCTCTGAATTCCACTTTGTCTCTATTACATATTGAAAGATTACTGCCAGTGTCTTCCTATTTTAACTCCGTGAGTAAATTATTTCAGCCTATAAAGTATTCTCAAAATGCAATCAGGGTTTATCACCCATTTATAAAGCTTCACTTGTCCTGGACCTGGTCTTCCTTTCTTAGAAAGGAAGCTGATAAATGGAAAAAGGGAGGGAGCCAGGAAGCAGATGTTGACATCTGAACTGAAATCTGCTCTGATCTGAGAAATGAACTTCTGGGTGTTTTGTCTTCTTTGCTGCAAATGCTGTTTGCAATTGCCAGTCAATGCACTGTGATGCACAAAAGCTAGTGCGAAATGGAAATTTCTCTTTTAGGAAGCAGGAAATAAGTTCTGAATAAAAGAATACTCATTCGGTGAAAGGAGATGGTTAGTCTCTCTGGGCATCAGAGTTGACTGGATGCAGAGAAACTGGAAATTTATTCAGAAGTTTCTGAAACTGTAAACAACAACAAAAAATCACTGAATATCATCAAAATTCTTAAATTCTGTCCAATATGGAAACCAGATGAGTAGTTGCTTTGAACAGTTTTTGAAATTGAAGTCTGATGGTTTCTAAAGTGGTACTCCTGAGAGACCATATTTTATTCAGGCAGGTTTTATACATATTGTCATCCAAGTGTTAAAAGAAGAAACATCATTGTCACAGGAATAATTTGTCTCTGTATTTCTCATCAACTGCTGTCTCTTCCTTTCTGAGTGTGGGTGTGTCCTGACCATTGATGGCTAAATATCCTGTATCTATTATCTCTTTTCTTCTTACAAAATACAAATCCTGTTCAAGTCTTCAACCTTCTGTATGTGCTCTATGACTCCCAGGAAAGGTGATCCCATCTCCAGCTCAAAAGTGATTACTAATCCTGGACCAGTTGTGAGAATCCTACCTGCCTGTCCAATAATAGATTTCAGCTTTCAACCAGACAGATCACGTCACTCTCCTGAAGACTGATAGGAGATGAAAGTTGACATATGACCCAAATTGGCCCAAACATACTAAATAAATGTTGAGTAAATGTAACTTTATTTTTGGAATAAAAGTTTTTTCTTTGTCCTTCTGGGTCATTCAAGTTGCTATTTTTGCTACCTTCAAACTTCATGGGTAGGATAATAGTACTTGAAAAGTCCAGAAACGATCCCATCTTAAGAAAGCCAATTCATGGAGACAGGCAGAGCCAAGGAAACCACAGAGAAGCAGGAGTCCTATTTTAATTATTCTTGGAGACTCCTTTCTCAGAACTTCCTACTATTCTACATACTAAATATTGTTTAAGCTAATTAGAGAGGGAACTTCTATTACATGGTGTCCAAGGCATTGTATCTGAGAAAGGGAAAAACTGATTCTATCTTAAGCTCCTGAGAAGGCCCTCCTGAGTTGAATTACATTTTTACAAATTACATTTTACAATTACATTTTTACAAATCCCAGACTCTGGATAGATTATGTTCGACCCATGATGGTCAAAGATCTTCAGATCCTCAAACTCAAAATTTGGGGAAACTGAACTTTCTTTCAATTCCTCACTGGATAAGAATGAACCAAGATAATGAACCAGGCTCTGGTGTGTACAGTAAACCAATGATTCCCCACCTTTTTTAATGCCATTTTAGTTCAGATTTTCTGTTCCTTGCAACTGAAAGCATCTTACATGAAAGTTAAGCCTCTAAAACATATTAGTTTTGGTATATGTCTCACTGAGTTTTAACTTTTTGAGTCTGTGATTGACAGTCTAATGACATCAGTCAGTTTTCAAAAAGTCTGAAGGATTTGAAAGGGCCAGAAGCCCATTCTTTAAAAATAAATAAATAAATCTTCAATCAGGAAATTAAACCAGTGTGAAGAAATGGATGACATATCTTTACCCTTTCAAAACTTACAGCCAATGGAGAACCTCTCCTGAGTTCCTTGCTTTACTCCATTCCAGTAGAGACTGTAGCAGATTGGTTTCCGTGAGTCCCTGTGTTTTCCAAGCAGCCACAAGAAATTGAGAGAAAGTAAGAGATCATCTGATAATAATGGCTGTGCTGTGTCTTCACTTGTCTCAGGCCAAGCACAGTCCATACTCCACAGTAGAAAAATGGCAAAAGTTCATACCTGCAAAACTTTTATTTGTATAATAACATGCATCATATTTTTTAAAAATAGTTAAGCACTGATATTAATGCTGGAGTTTTCAAATAGTCCTGCTGGGAGATTATTTACATTTTTATTGTTCAGAAGTATTTCTGGTTTTTTTGAAACTCTGCTATAACATTTGGCATATTCTTTTGATAATTGTCCATGATAACAGATTTTGTATTCAATGTAGAAAATGACATTCATCAACACCAATGACTGAGAGGGACAAATTAGGTGAGTGATTAAATTGGGCAATATAGTTTTGATCCAAAAAAAAGTGATGTTAATTAAAAGAAAAACCTATATGTTCAAAAAAATGTAAAATATTTCCCCTCCAATTTGAATGGACCAAATCTTCAGAAAAATTCTTAAAAGTTTAATAAATCAACAGAAATTCTTCTGGAAGAATACTAGACCTCTAGGAGAAATGCATTCATATGTTTATGAAAAGGGCTTCCCAGGTGGTGCTAGTGGTAAAGAACCTGCCTGCCAATGCAGCAAACATATAAGAGAGGCAGGGTTAGTCCCTGGGTCAGGAAGATCCTCTGGAGGAGGGCACAGCAAACCACTCCAGTATCCTTGCCTGAAGAATTCCATGGACAGAAGAGCCCGGTAGGTTACAGTGCATGGGGTAAGAGTCTGTTACAACTGGAGCCTCTTGGCATGAACACATGCATGGTTATGAAAGTTCTTTCCTCTTTAAGAATAGTCTTTAAAAATGAAAATATTCCTGAGTGGGAGTGTTGGAGGATAAACTAATGATCAAAAATAATTTGGTGAGGAAAGTGGGAACTGGAAGAGATAGTATTAAGTATATGATTGTTGAAAGGAAAGGAGAGATATCTACCTGAAAAAATTCTCTATCCACTCTGAAATCTTGCCTAGGTCTTACCTATAGGGCAGGAAGAGAATAGCTACTATGTGTGACCTCCACATAACGAAAATCTATTGCAGATAATGGGAACAGGTGCAACCATGGGTCATCATAAATGATTGAATTTACTATATCTCACTTTCATCAATTCAAATCACCCTCTACTCTTGTCCTCACATTCAGAAAGACTTTATGGCTTCCTTTTTGTTGGTGAAGACACATTATGAACTTTATGATTTAACACACCACAGGGAGCTTTAGGCTTCATTCTCAAGGACACTGCTCATTTTCTATGGCATAAAGGGAACAAAAAGCTACTTTTTTCTTTAAAAGATAAAGAATTTTAAGTACATTTGACACATCTCCCAGCATTTTATATCAAAGATTTGCCATGTCTGTTTCTGAAAGGGATTAGGATGACTTAGATATGAAAACATACCAGAAAGAGGCATTTAAGCCTAAAACAAACCAGATCCCATTTCAAATAAACAACATGAACTTTAGGTGAATAGATCTAAAGCATTTTTGGGCAGTGAAGCAATTGTCTCCAGGCTCTGAGGCATCTACCACAAATACGGAGAATACAATGGGCTGTATAGCTTTCATTTTCTGACAATATAAAGTGGGTTCATTCATCTCTAGATACACATTTTTGCTTAGGCTGATGTATGTGCTCAGTCACTCAATCATGCAACTCCATGGATTGTAGCCTGCCAGGCTCCTCTGTCCTTGGGATTTCCCAGGCAAGAATATTGGAGTGGGTTTCCATTTCCTTCTCCAGGGGATCTTCTGGACCCAGGTATCAAATATGCATCTCTTGCTTAGACTGAAACCCCAGCTTAAAATTAGCATGAAAATCCTTGTTTACAAATGGAGGAACTTTCTTCTGGAAAATGTATAGTCAGGAGAAGGTGGCTATCTAGGAGCAAGTAGATACTTTCCTTCATCAAGTAAAACCAACTGTGCCAGGAGTAACAGGACTTGGGCACTTGGAAAAAACAGAGTAACTATTACAATTTAAAATTAAAAGAAACAACTGAGTTTAAAATGAGTGAAAAGGGACTTCCCTGGTGGTATAGTAGAAGGGAGTCCATGTGCCAATGCAGGGACACAGTTTGATCCCTGGTCCAGAAAAATCTCACATGCCACAGAGCAACTAAGCCCATGCGCCACAACCACAGAGCCTGTGCTCTAGAGCTCACATGCCCATGCCCCAGCTACTGAGCCCACATGCCTGCAACTACTGAGGGCCACACACCTGGAGCCCTGTGCTCCGCAAAAAGCGGAGCCACCACGAGAAGTCCGTGCACCGCAAGAAAGAGCAGCCCCGCTCACCGCAACTAGAGAACGCCCAGAAATGAAGACCCAGGGCAACCAAAAACAAATGAATAAATAAAATAAAATAAAACCAGTGTAAAGATCTGAATAGGTATTTCTCCAAAGGAACATAAAAGAAGCTCAACATTATCAGCCATCAGAGAAATGCAAACCAAAAGCCCCATGAAAGAACACTTCATACCCACTAGTGTGGTTAGAAATTAAAATAAACAGATAAAACAAGTGTTGGGCAGGATGTGGAGAAATTAGAAGTCTCATATATGACCAATAGAAAGGTAGATACATAGTACAGTACAAGAAAACAATCTGGCAGTTCCTCTAATAGTTAGTTACATTTATTATGCTACCCAGTAATTCCAATGCTAGATATTTACCCAAGAGAAATGAAAACATATGTTAACATAAAAACGTATAAACAAATGTCCATAGTAGCATTATTTATAATAACCTAAGGTGGAAAAAAAACAAATATCCATCTACTGATGAATGGGTAGAAAAATATGATATATTCATACAATGAAATACTATTCAACAATGAAATAACTGAAGTGGGACAACATGGATGAATCTTTTGTTAAGCAAAGAAAGAAAAATCACAAAGGATCATATATTATATGATTCAATTAATAAGAAATTTCCAGAATAGACAAAGACAGAAAGTACTGATGGTTGCCTAGGGGTCAGTGAATATTTGTAGTATGTGAATTATATCTTAATTTAACTTCTATGCAGAGTACATCATGAGAAACACTGGACTGGAGGAAACACAAGCTGGAATCAAGATTGCCGGGAAAAATATCAATAACCTCAGATATGCAGATGACACCACCCTTATGGCAGAAAGTGAAGAGGAACTCAAAAGCCTCTTGATGAAAGTGAAAGTGGAGAGTGAAAAAGTTGGCTTAAAGCTCAACATTCAGAAAACTAAGATCATGGCATCTGGTTCCCACCACTTCATGGGAAATAGATGGGGAAACAGTGGAAACAGTATCAGACTTTATTTTGAGGGGCTCCAAAATCACTGCAGATGGTGACTGCAGCCATGAAATTAAAAGACGCTTACTCCTTGGAAGGAAAGTTATGACCAACCTAGATAGCATATTGAAAAGCAGAGACATTACTTTGCCAACAAAGGTTCGTCTAGTCAAGGCTATGGTTTTTCCTGTGGTCATGTATGGATGTGAGAGTTGGACTGTGAAGAAAGCTGAGCGCCAAAGAATTGATGCTTTTGAACTGTGGTGTTGGAGAAGACTCTTGAGAGTCCCTTGGACTGCAAGGAGATCCAACCAGTCCATTCTAAAGGAGATCAGCCCTGGGATTTCTTTGGAAGGAATGATGCTAAAGCTGAAACTCCAGTACTTTGGCCACCTCATGCAAAGAGTTGACTCATTGGAAAAGACTCTGATGCTAGGAGGGATTGGGGGCAAGAGGAGAAGGGGACAACAGAGGATGAGATGGCTGGATGGCATCACTGACTCGATGGACGTGAGTCTGGGTGAACTCCGGGAGTTGGTGATGGACAGGGAGGCCTGGTGTGCTGCAATTCATGGGGTCGCAAAGAGTCAGACACGACTGAGCGACTGATCTGATCTGATCTGAAAGCTGTTAAACTAAAACATAGACAAAGGCTTCAGGGTATACAGCTCACAATGCTATAAACAAAATAACCTTAGAATTTTTAAAACCAATTTTCCCTTCCTACTCATAACTTTCTTAATTTCCTGCTCTGCAGTAGGATTTTATATTTGATTCTTTAGCAGTGAAGTTGATAAAAAGATAAATTTTTTAAACAAGTGGATAAGTATAAGGTATAAGTGGTTTTTACAATGTCCTACATGATCAGTAACAGATGTGCACAAAGAATCCTAGTTTTCTGATTTTCAGCCTAAATTTGGTCTCTTAGCAACATAACCCTTCAAGTTTCTGGTTCCAAATACTCAAGTCCAGAAAATAGAATTGTTTTAAAAAGCAAGGAAATATAGTCACATGGATGTCTATTAGAATAAAAAGGTATGTAATTTGACTCCAGATCTTTAGAAAATACAGTACAAATAGGTCAGAACTCATTCAAGCCAAAGTTAAATAGAATCATTTCTTACCCCAAATTGTGGTTTTTAAAAGGGACTTTTTTGTTGTTCTTCCTTGCAAGAGTGATTTCTCAGGGAAAAGACACAATCTGTTGATTGACAATCAGTTTTTTTCCCTCTGACCTCTCATTCACTGATTTTAAAATTATATTTAGAGCTCAATATATGGTTGGGATGAAGAAATACTTGTGGAAAATAGGAGGACAGGAAGAACAGAATGCTCCAAAACAAACTAGGAGGAGCTGAAGGTTGAAGAGAGCTTTTGGGGGCAACTCAAACCCTCATTTCAATCAGCTCTGTCCTTTTTAATAGCTCAAATGAAGTCTTTAAAGTCATCTCTGTTCTGCCGAGAAAATACAGAGCTCTCTAGCTGAAATGGACAAAGAAAGGCAGATACAGTCCTGAAAATTTTGTTTGGTCTTCTAAACCTGTTTTAAAAATTTTATTTGTTTATTTATTGGTGTGCATATACATAAGCACACCAATATCTCAGCTTCCCTCGTGGCTCAGAGGGTAAAGCATCTGCCTGCAATGCAGGAGACCCGGGTTCGACACCTGGGTCAGGAAGATCCCCTGGAGCAGGAAATGGCAACCCACTCCAGTATTCTTGCCTGGAGAATCCCATGGACGGAGGAACCTGATGGGCTACAGTCCACAGAGTTGCAAAGAGTCAGACATGACTGAGCGAATTCACTTTCACTTTCGTATCTACTTTCTATCCATTTACACATAGTTTTTCTTTTTTAAAAAAATTTGTCTAATTTTAATTGAAGGATAATTGCTTTACAGTATTGTGTTGATCTCTGCTGTATACCAACATGCATCAGCCAAATGTATACATAAGTCCCCTCCCTCCCATCTCCCACCCCATCCCATCCCTCACAGAGCACTGGTTTTGAGCTGCCTGCATCATCCAGCAAATCCCCACTGGCTATCTATTTTGCATATGATAATGCACATGTTTCCATACTCCTCTCTCCATTCAGCTCACCCGGCCTTCACTCACTGTGTCCACAAGTCTGTTCCCTATGTCTACATCTCCATTGCTGCCCTGCAAATACCTCCAAACCTTTAACTTCTCATTTTTTTGTATTCCTGTTAACATTTCTATTATCTTCCTGTTAGGGCTCTGAGCCATGTTTCAGACATTTGGTCTCTGGTACCTAGATGAGTTCCTTCTTATAGAGTAGAGACTCAAAAATGTGGCTGAAGGTATTGGTCTTTATTTCAGTGGATAGTGGGGTTTTATTCCCCTTCTTTTATACTGTCAGCACCTAAAAATCCCAACTGTTTGTGACCTACCTTTGTCTTCCTCCTGTCTCTTCACAAAATGAATTATAGTTCTAGGAATGAGCCCATGTCTAGTTTGGGACCATGCTTTGGTTTTTCTGAAAATCAACTTGAAAAGAGTAGAGGTTGCTTTGCAGCTGACAGGATGGAACAGAAAGGTCAGCCGGGAAACAGAAAGGGCAGTCACTAAGACTTCAGAAGAAAACACCAAGCTTTTCTAAAATCAAAAACAAACTGCATTTGTTTATATGCTGTCTCAGTTGGCTGTATCTTTGTTGTACACTCAATTCACAATTTGGCTGATTAACCATGTAAAGGTAAGTATTGCTGGCCTCTGGTGATTGGAATTAAAACGAAGCCAGGCATGGCCTCTTCACAACCCCACGTATACCATGCAGAAAGGAGCTAAACTTTGGCTAAAAATAAAAGTGTATTAGCAAGTAGGCAAGGAGAAAAAAGGAAAAACAGGGGTCAGTGATTGAGTCAGAGAGTGCACATGGCAAAGCTGTTCACAGCAGCAATCTTTGGACAATGTGACTATCTGTGGCAGACGATTTGGTCATGTACCTCCATTATTGATTCTCCCTTCTTAAAATTCAATTCTTATCTTTCTTGTTGTTTTCCTAGTATCCGCTTTTTGAGGATTCACAATTTTACTTCAGTTTTGGGAAGTGGAGTATAAATAAATTTAACAGGGGGCATTGTGTGAGGTGCCATGCTGTGACAAACTGCTCCTTTAAAAATAATGTTGTGCCCACTTAAGCCTCACCCAGTGCTCTGTTAAATTCTTGAGCGATTTCACTCACTCACAAAGATACCTAAAATATCTTTCCCTTTTTAGACTGCCAAAGCATGCCATTCTCTCCTTCACAACCTGGTTTTCAGTTTATAAACTGAATTTTGGTTCACCAAAAACAGGAATTTTGATTCCTGTTAAATCAAAATTTTAAAAAGATCAAAATAAACAACTCTTGTGTTACATTTGATTATTCTTCTTTTACTCTTCTATATGTAACTCACCTTCCAGCTTTTTCTTCAATGTACATCAAATAACAACATCGTCTCTCATTAGCTCTGATACTTACACACAAGACTGAGATGACTACCATTATTCCTTGCCTGGATTACCACAATAGCTTCATAATAAGGTTCTCTGCTTCCACCTTTTCCTTCTACAGTCTATTCACACAGCAGCTAGCATGATCCTTTTTAACATAAGTCATACAATACTACTTTCTGCTAAAACTCGGGCGAAATGTCTCCATAAAATCAAAGTAAAAGCTTAAGTCCTTAATATGACTTACAAGTCTCTACATAACCCAACTCTGTTATCTCTCTGACCTCCTTGTCTACAATTCCCCCATTATTTTACTCTGAAACACTTACACGGAGGAAGTCAGTATGCTCTTACTCTAAAGCTTTCTCTCTAGCCATAACTCTCTCTGGTAAATTATTCTCCAGATTACTTGAGTAGCAATTTCATAACCTTCAGATCTACTCAGTTAACCACTTTCTGAACATCCCATTTAATGCTGCAATCTGCGTTTTATACTCCAACTCACCTGGTCCAGTCACCACTATTCTACTTCCCTTTTTAACCAATCGAAATTCCCTCCCTCTAACATATACTAAATTATTTATTGTAGCTTGTCTTCATGCACTAAAATTAAGCTCCATAAATACATGAACTTTTGTTTTGTTCATTGATGATTGCCTTGTCCATTAAACAGTGCCTAGTACATGAAAAATAAATCGATGAGTCTATTTATGTTAAGATACTCAGTCACTTAAATGGAGACTTGAGTTGTACTAGTTTAGTCAGTTTTGTAATAATTTTGTTCTTCATGGAACTACATGGATAGCAGCATGTTGGGTGTTGACACATATATTTATCATCCTCATTACCTCAACTTAAATAGAATGTCTAATAAAGATTCATTTACGGACCAATGGGCTTTTAAAGAAAAATACCTAACTCATGACAACTGTTTGTCATTTGCTTCACCAAATCCTCATGCAGAACAAGAGAGAGATGATTAAGCTCCATGATTCATCAATTTTTTCATCATCTGCTAATAGATTCTTTTCACTGTTTCTATTCTGCAAGTCATCTTCCTTTTTATAGTTTCTCCATATCTCTCTTCTTTTTCCTATAATAAAGCTTTGATAAAAATGATAAAAAAAATTGAAAAAAAATGAAGATAGTTATAAATTTTTTTCTTATGATGAGACCGTTTAAGATCTATTCTCTTAGTACCTTTGAAATATATAATACAGTATTATTAACTACAGCCACCATGCTGTATGTTACATCCCCATGGTCTTTTTACTTTATAACTGGAAGTTTGTAACTTGGTTTGGGAGATGTTGAGTTCAAGACATGTATCAAATGTCTAAATGGAGATGTTAAATAACCAATTCCTTCCAAGAATCTAAAGGTCAGGAGGAAAATTTATGTGAATATGAAACAGAAGATATCCTGGACTACTTCCTTGTTTTATCCATGGCATAGAGGAAAGGAGATGAGAGGAAGCTCGCAAAGGAGACTGAGAAAGAGTGGACAGGGGTGTGGGGGAAGAAGAGGGATGAGAACCAGCTGGGGGTGTTATCAGGAAAGCCAGATGAAGGAAGGATTTCAGGACCATGTCAAACATAACCAACATAACCATATGTTATGTTGGAAATGCCTAAATTATATGAAGCTACCATGGGTCCTATTAAAACCCATTACCATTGGAAAAGTTAAAAACACTGTTAAATATACACTTGCTTGCCAATTTTTAGCACTTCTTGTACTTCTTGGATTTTTAAAAACGTTTCGTTTAGGTACTTTACTGATAGAAGCTGAGGAGATACAAACATAATGATGCATGGTCCCTACTGAGATCTGCAGTCTGATGAGCATCTCATGGTTTTTTTCCATCCTTTGATTTTTCTCCATCTTACCACTTTGTAATTTGTGTGAGAACAGAGTGAGGCAGAAGGAGAGAAAACAGCACTCCTGGCAGGGCTACCATGCTGTAAGTGCCCTAGTCCTACCCAGAGAACAATCTGCCCAGAGAACATTCAGTGACTTTTTATTGACCAGTTCAGTCAAGAAAATTCCAATAGAGCTGGATAATACAGTAAAGTTCTAGGGATGAGATGTCAGATACTTCCAGCATTCTAGTTTTGAAAAAGGCAAATATTCATTATAGTTGAAAATCAAATTTGTAGCACAAGGATTAGAAAGAGACTAAAATACTAAATTCTAATTTTGCAAAGAGTTATTTTTCAAAACAACTGGGATTCAATATTAGGTGATTTTTTTTTTTAGATTTTTAATTAGACCTTAATTTGGTCATGACATTTTGATAGATTTAGACAACTTTCAGCCTTCCCACAGAGATTCATCATTTTCCTCTTCTGACAATGAGTTCTTCCCACACAGAGAATCTCAGCTTAAAGAGCCTCAGTTGAACAAATATAATTAATAACACACAGCCTTCAACTTCATGTTTAAATGTATTTAAAAGAATTATTAATGACTTTGAAATAATGAAAGAAGTGGAAAGAAATTACTTTTCATTATGAAGAAGAGAATCAAAATATTTCAGGCAAGTCTTTGGGAAAAGTGAAACAAGGAGAAAGATGTGGGGGAGGAAAGAGAAGGGTGAAGAGGAAAAAGAGACATATTCAGAGCTTTTAATGACTTTAGAGGATCTCTGTGCAGGATACCCCCACCATGCTACTCCTTTTTTTCAACAACAGAAATAAAGGAATTTCTGATACCCTGCACATTTCACAAAGAGCCATTTCCCTAGCCATCAGGTTTTAAGCTACTCCTAAGTTATAGGGATAGTGATATGTGCAGTCTCAAAAGTGATAAATGAAATGCATATAAGGCAGATTTGGTAGATGTTAATAGATCAATTGTAAAATTTAAAAACAAGTCAAAGCAACAACAAAGGCACACATGTATTATTAATTTGTTATTTATCTTAAGTAGGTATAAATATTGAGTGAAATTATAACATAGAGAACATTATTTTGTTTTTTATTCTTTATTTTTATTGAAGTATAGTTGATTTATAATATTGTGTTGATATGCTTGTATGTAGGACTTCCATGTAGCTCAAATGGTAAAGAACCTATCCTCAATGCAGGAGACCAGGGTTCAATCCCTGGTGGGGAAGAGCCTCTGGAGAAAGGAACGGCAATCCGCTCCAATATTCTTGCCTGTAGAATCCCATGGACAGAGAAGCCTGGCAGCCTACAGTCCATGGGGTTACAAAGAGTGGGACATGACTAAGTGACTAACACACAAACACATGCTTGTAGGTATTACTAACCAGGAAAATAAATCATAACAAGATATCATTACTTATATAAAAAATAGGATAAAATGTTAAGTCTTGTTTTAACAAATGTTTGTGAAAATAAGAACCAATAGTGCCCTGACACAAGGATAGATGGAGTGTAAATTATTAGAACCACTTTGTAGACAGTTGAGCATTAGTAATATTAACAAAACTCCACCTATCACTTCTTCTGCTATATATGTGTCCCATGTACAGAATGGTTTATTATACTCCCAACCTGGAAATATTCCTAGTATGAAGAATTCCTCTTGCTACACAGTGACTTCCTGATGTTTTCAACTGTCTCATAAGCAAGGGTTACATTTAAAGAATATTTTCTCAGTGCTCACCACCGCTCTTAGACTGATTCAGAAAAGGCAAGAAAGATGTGGGAGAGTTGCTGACCACTTTTTAGAAAGTTGGCATCATGTCTGAGAGAGCCACATAAAGAGTTGGACAACAGGATGCCTTTAGACTCATAAGAGACAGTCAGGACTTATAGGACTGATGCTAAAGCCAAAACTCCAATCCTTTGGCCACCTGATGTGAAGAGCTGACTCATTTGAAAAGACCCTGATGCTGGGAAAGATTGAGGACAGGAGGAGAAGGGGACAACAGAGGATGAGATGGTTGGATGGCATCACCGACTCAATGGACTCAATGAGTTTGGGTAAACTCCAGGAATTGGTGATGGACAGGGAGGCCTGGCATGCTGTGGTTCATGGGGTCACAAAGAGTTGGACACGACTGAGCGACTGAACTGAACTGAGGAGACTGTCATGCTGTCATGCTCTAACAGGAGACTGTTAAAGCTATTCTACAAACAGGGTGAGAAAGAAGTTCACATCAGGGATGGTATAGACTAGGGACAGAAAGAATCATAGTCTTTGATGACTGTATTAGTCCATTTCTATGAATGAACTCCTGTGTGTGTGTGTTAGTTGACTCGGTCGTGCCTGACTCTGTGACCTCATGAACTATAGTCTGCCAGGCTCCTCTGTCCACAGAATTCTCCAGGCAAGAATACTAGAGTGGGTTGCCATTCCCTTCTTCAGGGGATCTTCCTGACCCAGGGATCAAAACTGGGTCTCCTGCATTGCAGGCAGATTCTTTACTGTATGAGCCACCAGGGAAGTCCAAGTTTACCCTACTGCTTGATGTATTGATTTCTTCAGCCATATTGGATCAAGGTTTCTGTTACTTTGGATGGAACTATCCAAACTGCTACAGGAAGCAAGTGTATCAATGCCAGTATTGTTCATATGCATAACTTTCTTCTCCTTTTGTTACAATATGTCTAACTACAATATCAAGGTAAACTCTTCAGGTAAGATCCATCCACAGCCTATACAATAATACAATGTATTTAAAAGCATCATAACATAGTCCTGAAACTCCAATACTTTGGCCACTTCAAGCGAAGATTTGACTCATTGGAAAAGACCCTGATGCTGTAAGGGATTGGGGGCAGGAGGAGAAGGGGACGACAGAGAATGAGATGGCTGGATGGCATCACTGACTTGATGCACGTGAGTTTGGGTGAACTCCAGGAGTTGGTGATGGACAGGGAGGCCTGGTGTGCTGCGATTCATGGGGTCACAAAGAGTCAGACACGACTGAGTGACTGAACTGTACTGAACTGAACTGAATATAGTCCTCTAACTATTTGTAATCCTAATAGGAAATTATAGAAATCTTCCTATTGTTATTCTTGAAGACATAAATTACAGGACTTCCTAGCAATGCCCTCCTATGTATGTGACCATGCTAGGCTAAAATATATCTTGCTTATTTTTCTGAAAAGGAAATTTTAACACTTCAAAAAAATTTTTTTTAATTTTATATAAATAATCCAGGTTTTACTAGAGAAAAATTACAAATTATATACAACTAAAAAACTATCCAAATATAGTCAGTCTTTACATTTTGTTTTTATATGCTTTCTGAAATTTTAAGAAACTATGAACACAGACTTTTACAAAAGCTGGGCTAATTAATGCATGTTGATCTGAAATATCCTTTTAAATTCCCCATTGTACTAGGAAAACTGTTCCAACCACATAATTCATCTATCTGATTTATCTTGAACTATGTGGAAAATGTCTTTGGATAATTTTAATGAGTATTCATTGTAGAAGGAGTAAATCACTCACCCAGAATCATGGTCAAGTTCTTTTCAGTTATAGTAGCCACCTCAAAAGTCAGTGCTGAAGAAGTCTTGAATTAGAATAACAGGAGACAATTGATTTGACAATCTTTAAAGAAAATAATTCTGGAAATACCATCCATTACTCAAACCAGAAAGTCATGAGCATGTTCTGAAAACATGCATTATGTTTATGTTTTTCTCTTTAATTTTGTCAGTTCTTGGCTGAGAGATACAGAAAGGTCTTCATTTTTCTTATGCATGTTATAGGATATTAGTTTTGCCTTTATCCTTTTCTTTCCTGTGTAGTAGTGTAAACCTACTTAATGAGCTCTGCCATTAAGTGCTGCCAGAAAGTACCAGTAATTTCACTGTCTTGACATCAGAGCTATAAAAATTAATCTATTTGGAGAGTTACTATGGAAACAGGCAGATGCTGCCTTTATCTACCAAAGACCATAAGCACTGTTCTCACTCATATCCTATGAAAAGCCCTAGAGGTTAGTGGGCTAGAAGAAAGCTATTAAACCTCAGGGAATGGAAAATATCTGTACATATTTTATTGGAGTGGTTTGGACTCAGTGTAGTTTGTTTGCATGGAAAGCACCTGCCTTGGCATGCATAAAACACAGAATTAACTGTGTTTTAAATTCTTTAAGTTCGAGAGAGAATTCTCTCAAATTCTTTCTCATTGCAAAGATCATCCTGATTCTCAGTTTATGGCCCTCTAATGTCATCAGTCTGCAAGGTCTTCTTATTTTACTTATTCTTTTTTATTTTAGTTTCTCAATCCCATCCAACTCTACCCACCTACCTTAGGTAGATAGGCATAAGACATCTGTTTTAGGATATAGATTTAATGTGATCTAATGCCACCACACCACTCTGTAGGTGGGCTGCAGAGTTTACAAGTTCACCCAAAACTGAATCTCTTCCAGTATCCAACATCCAAATTTGATTGTTGATTATAAGTATGTTTCTGATTATATTTTGATTATAAGTGTGTTTGATTATATATGTGCTTGATTAGTAATCTTTTAATTATTGCATAGCCTGCCTCTGAAAATAGACAGCCTTCTGTGACTTCTCTTTTCATTTGTTCTGATTTTGCACTACTCATCCTGCAGATACCCTGTGTCCTTCTGTTACCCCAGGGACCTCCGAGTAGTGAACTTTTAAAGCTTTCTCCTCTTTAAGCATCACTGCCATGATCTAGTGAAGAAGGCAATGGCAACCCACTCCAGTACTCTTGCCTGGCAAATCCCATGGACAGAGGAGCCTGGTAGGCTGCAGTCCATGGGGTTGCTAGGAGTCGGATACGACTCAACAACTTCTCTTTCACTTTTCACTTTCATGCATTGGAGAAGGAAATGGCAACCCACTCCAGTGTTCTTGCCTGGAGAATCCCAGGGACGGGGGAGCCTGGTGGGCTGCCGTCTCTGGGCCCGCACAGAGTCAGACACTGAGCGACTTAGCAGCAGCAGCCATGATCTAGATTTTCTCTGCCTCTTCTCTTCCAGCAGAAATGTGACTCTTTCCATAGTCTTATTTCCCTTAAAGAGAAATGGCAAAATAATGTAATGGATTAGTCCATGAAAATGAAAAGTGTTAGTCTCTCAGCTGTGTCTGACTCATGCAACCACATTGACTGTAGCCCGCCTGGCTCCTCTGTCCATGGAATTCTCCAGGCAATAATACTGGAGTGGATAGCATTCCCTTCTCCAGGGCATCTTCCTGGGATTGAACCCAGATCTCCTGCATTGCAGGTAGATTCTTCACTGTCTGAGCCACCACGGAAGCTCTGAATTAGTCCACGCTGGCATCTTAAAGAACTTCAGTTTCTCTGATGACCCTTTCAATTGCTTGCAGGAGATGAACACTATCATCTCAGATTGTTTGCTAGTCAATACAAACCAGCTACCTATAGATTCATAGGCAGCTTTCAGCTTTTTTGTTTGTTTTTCTTGGGAACAAATTTCGTTGCTTCTTTTCTTTTTCTTGGTTCTTCAATTATTTTTGATGAGTATTTATTCTCTAGAACATTTAATTTGTCAATCCTCCTTTTTTTTTTTTTTTGCTTTCTCTACTTTGTCTCTAACCAGCAAGCATTAAGCATTGTATCTCAACCGGCCCATAGATCACTTTTGTCCATTTTCAACCAACACCAACAATTTGTAATAAATCCCCAAAGCTGGCAACTTATACATTTCATGTATTTGGTATGTATTCCTGTGTTTTACAGGACCATCCATTATCTTTCTCATCACTTAAACTCAGCATGTGCTGGTGCGTTGGTGGTATAGTGGTGAGCGTAGAAGCCTTCCAACATGTGCTGGTTATTTTCTCAGTTTTACTTTTTATCTAATACATTGTTAAATCCGCATTCCTCTTTGTTACTCCATCTCTCAAATATCTCCCTTCCTCTTCAAATCATTTAAATCCTGATAACCTGGATTTCTTGGCTAGGATGACTTCTATATCCTTCTCTCTAGTCTTTTCTCCAACAGTTTCTTATTTTCTTCTTTTTTGAAATAAGAGATGTGACTGAGAAGAAAGCATATTGAATTGAAAATAAGAAATGGATTCAGCATCCCGTTTTACATTATCTGGTTGACAAGTCTAGAGAACACTACCTGACTTGGTTTATTTATCCCTACATATGAAAACTGCATGCAGAAAAAAAAAGTCTATAAGAATTACACTTCTACAATAAGTTTCTGTTGGGAACATACCCTCCATTTTTCTGATCACATCACTATCTTCTAATCCTATAGAAGCTCAAGAAAAGCACAGAACCACTGGCAGGGGTCCAGTTTGGATGTTTGCAGTTGCATATTCGCCCCATCTCTTTCTCCCTGGCCACTGAAGTGAGGCTCCTACCTCCCCACAGAGACTGGGAAAGAGGGGTGCTGTCACATTTCAAAGAGAAGGCTTCCAGGTCTTTGAGAAAGGAAGTCCTGTGTTGTAAAACTGGCAAGAAGTTTTTAAAAAAGATTTATATCTCAAAAGGCTTTCCAGGTGGCACAGTGGTAAAGAATTCATCTGCTAATGCAGGAGATGCAAGAAACATGGGTTTGATCCCTGAGTCCAGCTGATCTCATGAAGGAAGGAGTAGTAAACCACTCCCTCCAAGTATTCTTGCCTGGAGACTCCCATGGACAGAGGAGCCTGGTGGGCTACAGTCTATGGGGTCGCAGAGTTGGACATGACCGAGCGCGCGCACACACACACACACACACACACACACACACACACACACACGCATATCTCAAAAGGGCAAAGAAAGAATAACATGTTTCCTAGAGTAAATGCTCTTAGGAAAGGAAGTTCAGGCAGGAAGAAGTCTAAAGTTTGGGTAAGCTGAAGGGAATTTTTAAGGCAGCTCTGGTCAGTTCATTTCATTTGTGGCAGCATTCATGAATAAATATCCATGCAGTTAAAAGCACTGGATGTTCCCAATGGACATTACCTTAGCTTTAATTGTAATATTCTCCCAATTCATTCCCCAGGCATTCCCTAGAATGAACTCATTTTCCCCCTGAATCATAACTACGTGGGTACCTCCTGGACTAGTCCAGACACCAGGAGGATACTCACTGCATTAAAATTCAATTCAATCCAATCAAAGGAAAACAGTATTAACTGCACTGTAAAAAAACATGTCAAGTCCTGCTCAGCATTATTCTAAATAAAAAATTGTCTTCTCTCTCCTTTAATGAATTTCTAAATACCCCCAGAGGCTCTTCTCCAAATAAAAGTTGACTTTGTGCATGATGTGTGTGTTAGTTGCTCAGTAGTGTCTGACTCTTTGCAACCCTATGGACTGTAGCCCACCAGGCTCCTCTGTCCATGGAATTCTCCAGGCAAGAATACTGGAGTGGATTGCCATTTCCTTCTCCAGGGGATCTTCCCAACCCAAGAACCTAATATGAGTCTCCTGCATTTCAGGAAGTCTCTTTACCATCTGAGCCATCAGGGAAGTTCCACTGCATGATACCAATACCTAAAAACTAGTTTAAAATGGAACAAAGGGACACATGGTGTGAAAGGCTCACAGTTGCACAAGTATAGAGCGAAACAGGGAAATAGTGAACATAGTAACTTGTTGTGCCAGTCTTTAAATATATGCATTGGTCACCGCCTGTCTACTCATTCATTGAGAGAGACCTTTCTGCTGACATCACAGCTAACAGTATCTGCTGGGACACTGACTTGGTTGGCATATATCTGGTCCCCCAGCTACATACACTGTTTGCACAACCACCCACATCTTGGCAGCCCAGTTTTCTGAAAAGGTACAGCTGCCTGATGAGATGACTCAGGAGTATACCAACTGAAAACAGCCTGACTTTGGCTGGCAGGTTGCTCTGTGTTCAAGGGCAAAGCCAAGAAAGCAAAGGACTCGAAAAATGTTTGTTAAAAAAAAGTGGTACCTCGGGCTTCCCTGGTGGCTCAATGGTAAAGAATCCACCCACCAATGCAGGAGACATGGGTTCAATCCCTTGTTCAGGAAGATCCCACATGTTGTGGGGCAACTGAGCCCATGTGCCTCAACTGTTGAGCCTGTGCTCTAGAGCTGGGAAACCACAACTAATGAGCCCAACTACTGAAGCTCAAGCATTCTAGAACCTGTGCTCTGCAACAAGAGAAGCCACCACAGTGAGAAGTCTGAGCACCAGAACAAAGAGTAGCCCCCGCTCACTGCAACTACAGAAAAGCCTGCACAGCAGTGAAGATCCAGCACAGCCAAAACTAACTAAATAAATATTTTTTAAAAAGTGGTGCCTCAAAACTCACTATTCCCCAAACATATGACATAGTCTTCTGACATCATGTCTTTCCAAATTCACACTTGTTTAACCAGTAATACTGTGAATTTCTCTTGCTGTTCTGCTATTTTTCCATCTGGCAAATCTCAACAGTCAGTTTCACTCAAGAATCATCACTCCTATAACACCTGTTTGATGTCTCATGAGGCTGAATCAATCTTCACTTCCATATTCCCAGAGCACTTTATATATGCATCTCTCCTGGCACTTACCTCATTTACTTCAATGCTCTGATTGGTGAAAGATGAATAAGGCATGTCTCCAGCTCTGAAAGAACCCACAGTCTAGCAGAAGAGACAGAAAACCAATTACCTTCATCAGTCTAAACCCTGATAAATCTGCCTGATCATTGTCCCAGGTATTCCCTGGTCGGGTTTCTTAAACAGTCTTTGCCTTTTTTTTTTTTTTTTTTTTTTTTAACTTTACAATATTGTATTGCTTTTGCCATATATCAAAATGAATCTGCCACAGGTTTTTAAATTCCTCCAAACTGGGGTAAACTATTTCTGAATTGTTGTAGTTATTTATGAAATAATTTTATTTTTCAAAATAGAATTTTAATCCAAGAGCAAATTATAAGATTTTTTCTAAGCATAATACAAACAAAAAGTTAGCTTTTTTGTCATTAAAATGAAGTAGAGCAACTAAATTTTGTTGACAAAGCCCTCTCACACTCAAGACTCACCTGTGATTCACTCTTGACTTACCTACATAAAAGGTGGAGTTTATAACAAATAATTTCCACACTTTCAGCCTAAAACTACAATTATTGTCCCAAGAATTTATAGGAATATCTCTTTTAGGGCATAAAAGGGACTTATTCCCCTAACTTTTGGTAGTACTGATGGCTAACAGCTCACAGTTGAGTCTCTGTTCCTGGAAATTATTCTCAGCTGAAGAGTGTCCCCCAGACCAAGCCCAAGGAAAGCTGGCTTCCAGGGGGAATCTAGTGTTCAGTAATGGATTGATGTGAGGATACAAAGACCAAACTCCTTGCCAGCTTAAGACAATTCTGCAAGGCCATCCCAGCTCTAGAGCTCCGGGTGGGTGGCTGAGGCCCTGGTTACAACTGCATCATGGTTCAGTCTCTTCCCAAGTCTGCTTCCTTTACTCTCTATGGGAATGTTGATCTCAAGAGCATTCACCCCCCAATAAATTTCCTGCTGTCAAATCCCCATCCTCATGTCAATTTCCAAGGAAGCTGGCTAGCAACACAGAACACGCTGGGAAAAATATATAATATGATCAACAGAATGGCTCAGGGCTGAGGTTCTTCCCCTGGCAGGTGTGTTCAGCAGCACTCTGACTGTAACTTGGGTCTCTGACAGATGAAGGGAAATCAGAGGGACCTTACCTGAAGCTGTCTCTTAAGGCTGACCGGACTCTTTGCCCAATAAGCCTATTACTTAACCCATGCTATATAACATGATAGAATAAATCCTGAACCCAGGCAAGAAGAGAGGGAGAAAGGACAGTACCCAAACTAGAACAATAATAACAAACTGCCTAACGGAACAAAGCAGTAAACCTGCCTTCTCTGAAATGTAATCTAAATATATTTTCCATATCTTTTTCTTACATTGAGATACCCATTTGAAATTGCACCATCTTTGTCACAGAGAGATCATAGATTCTTAGCTAACAATTGTATCTAAATTAATATATGTGGAATTTTGTAAAATTTGGGATTTTCTGTCACATATGCTTGTATACTTTGGTATTTAAAATATTTCATGCTCAACTCTGACTTTTATGAATTTAACAACTGATTTCAAGCCCTGATCTTGTTTCTCTACCATTCAGAATTATTTGGATCATCCATCACAAGCCTTGTTTGTTTATCTATACGAAATAACTTTTAAAAGTTTATTCAAATTGCATTAGAATGTAAATATGCTTTAAAAAGTAATATATGGTGCTGCTGCTGCTAAGTCGCTTCAGTCGTGTCCGACTCTGTGCGACCCCAGAGACGGCAGCCCACCAGGCTCCCCCGTCCCTGGGATTCTCCAGGCAAGAACACTGGAGTGGGTTGCCAGTTCCTTATACCTATATAAATGACTTTTTTTGCCATTAATTACCCTTCACTTCAGGTAGGATTCTTCAGTACAGGCAGTAATGGACTATTTTTAAAGGATAGAATTATAGACAGATATAGTTATAATTCATTAATTCTAATAATTATTGTCATTGTTGGAGGAATACAGTAGAGTCCAGATTCTGGGTTGGAACACAGCTATGTCTGTATCTTCATCTACCAAATCCAGTGGAAGCAGATACCACTGAATCTCGTTCTTGGAGAATACAGACAGGTGGTTTTGACTGGTCACAAAATTATGCAAGAGAGCTGGTTAATTGACCTCCTTTCTTCTGCCCTAGAGTTATGAGGGAAACTAACCTTAATGGGTTAAAAAAAATTACCAAAACTTTACTATACACTCTTCCTTGAAAAAAAGCTACCAATTATTCTGGATACTATTCTCCTAACCTAGTTTGAAAAATACAAATATGCTTAAAAATACCAATATGTTTTGTAACCCTTCACTTGTTGTTTAACCTGGAAGAAAATTAGGCGGGCATAAATAAAAAAATGTTTCTAATGAGAGAACACCATCCAGGTGTCAAGAGGTTTGAACTGTATTCCTAGGTCTTACCTGGATAAATGACTCCAGAAAATTTCTTATCTTCTCTGAATATCTAGGCCTTACTTAAAAAATAAAAATAAATTAAAATATAAATATTTTGAACATTGGGGTACACACAGCACTGTTTATAACAGCCAGGACATGGAAGCAACCTAGATGTCCATCAGCAGATGAATGGATAAGAAAGCTATGGTACATATACACAATGGAGTATTACTCAGCCATTAAAAAGAATACATTTCAATCAGTTCTAATGAGGTGGATGAAACTGGAGCCTATTATACAGAGTGAAGTAAGCCAGAAAGAAAAACACCAATACAGTATACTAACTCATATATATGGAATTTAGAAAGACGGTAATGATAACCCTGTATGCGAGAGAGCAAAAGAGACACAGATGTATAGAACAGTCTTTTGGACTCTGTGGGAGAGGGAGAGGGTGGGATGATTTGGAAGAATGGCATTGAAACATGTATAATATCATATGTGAAACGAATCGCCAGTCCAGGTTTGATGCAGGATACAGGATGCTTGGGGCTGGTGCACTGGGATGACCCAGAGGGATGGTACAGGGAGGGAAGTGGGAGAGGGGTTTAGGATGGGAAACACGTGTATACCTGTGGTAGATTCATGCTGATGTATGGCAAAACCAATATAATATTGTAAAGTAAAAAAAAAATAATGATAAATGGTTAAAAAAATAATAAATTAAAAAAAAAGAAAAAATGTATAAATATTTTGGGTTCTTTTTGGTTTGAAAAGCTTATGAATATTATCCAATATATTATTCAATATAACTACAAGAGGCTGCTCTATATACATGCTGCTAAGTCGCTTCAGTCATGTCTGACTCTGTGATCCCATAGACGGCAGCCCACCAGGCTCCCCTGTCCCTGGGATTCTCCAGGCAAGAACACTGGAGTGGGTTGCCATTTCCTTCTCCAATGCATGAAAGTGAAAAGTGAAAGTGAAGTCGCTCAGTCGGGTCCGACTCTTACCGACCCCATGGACTGCAGCCTACCAGGCTCCTCCGTCCATGGGATTTTCCAGGCAAGAGTACTGGAGTAGGGTGCCATTGCCTTCTCCCTCTATATACATATATGCCCATATTAAATATGTTAACAAAGAGACCTCAAGATTTTTACTATGTAATTACATAACCTCACCCACACTCTATCCTCTTGTTATGATTTATTTTTCTCTACATACATCTGACATATTAAACATTTATGTTTAATTTGTATGCCCCCTCCCAAAAGAATAAGCCCATGAAAGCAAGAAGTGTATTTCTTTCTTTTTTTTTTTTTTTACAGTACTACTTGCAGCATCGCTGTTATTGACAAACAAAACATTTCTGTAAGATCTCTAAAATGGTGATGCAGAAGAGATTTCACATAAAGGCTCTGGTAACCAAGTTAAGATAAACCACATCATTTGAACACAGTAAGCAAAATGATTAGTAAATTAATAATAAAATTAATTAAAAATTAAAAAAATAAAATTTTATTTATTTATTTTAAAAAGTTAGACCTAATCACACCCTAAAATAAGAACAAATGAAAGAGACAAAGCTTCTCTAAACACAGACATACCTAGTTTTTAGTTAAAAAAAAATGAATTTAAGAAAATAAAACTGGAAATTTAGTTTACATTTATACAAATGAATAGGGTTACAAAAATATTTTTCAAAAGAAATTCCTTAAGGTATTAACACCTCTCGATATGTTTCAGAATCCATGCTTCTCCTTTGTGAAACATCTTTTCTTGGTTTTGGTCCTACTGGGTTATCAGCATTTATATGGATTAACACGAATACTTTAAGTATTATATTTGTTAAAGTATATCTATTATAAGAATTTGGCCTGTAGATACAAAGAATTTTCCCTTTAATATTTAAGATGTGTGTGCATGCTTAGTTGCTCAGTCGTGTCTGACTCTTTTAGACCCTTTGGACTGTAGCCCGCTAGGTTCCTTAGTCAATGGGATTCTCTAGGCAAAAATACTGGAGTGGGTTTTCATGCCCTCCTCCAGGGGATCTGCCCAACCCAGGGATCAAACTCACATCCCTTATGTCTCCTGCATTGGCAGGTGGATTCTTTATCCGCTGAACCATTGCGGAAGCCCTTAATTATGTAAGATAAAGAGTTTTAAATTTTGCCAAATCAAATTATTTTCTTACTCCTTTCATTTATTTATTTTTAAAATAAAGATTATTATTTTGAAAGGTAATACTTCCTCATGGTCAAAAAGTAAGGAAAGTCTATTATGTCGCTATTCGTTGTAATCAGTTTCTTCCAGGAACAGCCATTAGCCGTTAAGTTTAGTAAGTCCTTTCTTCAGTCAAACAAATATTTCCACTTAGCCCTTCTATTATTTGTTTTTTTCCCATTTAATTCTTTAAACTATACAGGACTTATTTTGATTTATATCAGGCAATATTCTTTTTATTTCCAAAATGACAAATCACTCCTATCAGTGACATGTGTGGGTTGAAGCCCTCCCATCTCTGCTGATTTGTGGTATCTGCTTTAAGATACATTAAAATTTAACATACAGAACAAATGCTTATGAGTTATACCTTCCATTTCATTGATAGGTGAGTGCCTGTGCCAAACCCTTAATTATCTTATGAAGTTGAGAATGTTGTAATAGTTAGTATTGGAATACATATTAATATTTAGAGTTACATAAGGAGTTAGCCCTCCATCATTACTCTTCTTTTTCTAAATTTTTCTGGCTATTCTCGTTAGTTTCTTGCTCTAAATGACCTTCAGAATAATTTTGATAAGTTGCAAAACAATTTAACCAAGTTACTTTAATAGAGACTCTGAGAATTGCTCTAAATTATAAATTATTTTGAGAAGAGTTATTACCTTTACAGATAGGTTGTTAGTAGAAAAAGCAGGATTAGTGATAAGCCTTCTGACACTCTTAAGCTGGATGGCTTTTTTTTTTCTTTTTCTTTTTTAACTTTACAATATTGTATTGGTTTTGCCATATATCAAAATGAATCCCCCACAGGTATACATGTGTTCCCCATTCTTTTTTTTTATTTCTAATAAAAAAAAAAGTTTTGCCAAATATCAAAATGAATCCACCACAGGTATACATGTGTTCCCCATCCTGAACCCTCCTCCCTCCTCCCTCCCCATGCCATCCCTCTGGGTCGTCCCAGTGCACCAGCCCCAAGCATCCAGTATCGTGCATTGAACCTGGACTGGCATCTCATTTCATACATGATATTTTACATGTTTCAATGCCATTCTCCCAAATCTTCCCACCCTCTCCCTCTCCCACAGAGTCCATAAGACTGTTCTATACATCAGTGTCTCTTTTGCTGTCTCGTATACAGGGTTATTGTTACCATCTTTCTAAATTCCATATATATGCGTTAGTATACTGTATTGGTGTTTTTCCTTCTGGCTTACTTCACTCTGTATAATAGGCTCCAGTTTCATCCACCTCATTAGAACTGATTGAAATGTATTCTTTTTAATGGCTGAGTAATTCTCCATTGTGTATATGTACCACCACTTTCTTATCCATTCATCTGCTGATGGACATCTAGGTTGCTTCCATGTCCTGGCTATTATAAATAGTGCTGCGATGAACATTGGGGTACACGTGTCTCTTTCCCTTCTGGTTTCCTCAGTGTGTATGCCCAGCAGTGGGATTGCTGGATCATAAGGCAGTTCTATTTCCAGTTTTTTAAGGAATCTCCACACTGTTCTCCATAGTGGCTGTACTAGTTTGCATTCCCACCAACAGTGTAAGAGGGTTCCCTTTTCTCCACACCCTCTCCAGCATTTATTATTTGTAGACTTTTGGATCGCAGCCATTCTGACTGGTGTGAAATGGTACCTCATAGTGGTTTTGATTTGCATTTCTCTGATAATGAGTGATGTTGAGCATCTTTTCATGTGTTTGTTAGCCATCTGTATGTCTTCTTTGGAGAAATGTCTATTTAGATCTTTGGCCCATTTTGATTGGGTCATTTATTTTTCTGGAGTTGAGCTGTAGGAGTTGCTTGTATATTTTTGAGATTAGTTGTTTGTCGGTTGCTTCATTTGCTATTATTTTCTCCCATTCTGAAGGCTGTCTTTTCACCTTGCTAATAGTTTCCTTTGATGTGCAGAAGCTTTTAAGTTTAATTAGGTCCCATTTGTTTATTTTTGCTTTTATTTCCAATATTCTGGGAGGTGGGTCATAGAGGATCCTGCTGTGATGTATTTCCGAGAGTGTTTTGCCTATGTTCTCCTCTAGGAGTTTTATAGTTTCTGGTCTTACGTTGAGATCTTTAATCCATTTTGAGTTTATTTTTGTATATGGTGTTAGAAAGTGTTCTAGTTTCATTCTTTTACAAGTGGTTGACCAGATTTCCCAGCACCACTTGTTAAAGAGATTGTCTTTAATCCATTGTATATTCTTGCCTCCTTTGTCAAAGATAAGGTGTCCATATGCGTGGATTTATCTCTGGGCTTTCTATTTTGTTCCATTGATCTATATTTCTGTCTTTGTGCCAGTACCATTCTGTCTTGATAACTGTGGCTTTGTAGTAGAGCCTGAAGTCAGGTAGGTTGATTCCTCCAGTTCCATTTTTCTTTCTCAAGATCGCTTTGGCTATTCGAGGTTTTTTGTATTTCCATACAAATTGTGAAATTATTTGTTCTAGCTCTGTGAAGAATACTGTTGGTAGCTTGATAGGGATTGCATTGAATCTATAAATTGCTTTGGGTAGTATACTCATTTTCACTATATTGATTCTTCCAATCCATGAACATGGTATATTTCTCCATCTATTAGTGTCCTCTTTGATTTCTTTCACCAGTGTTTTATAGTTTTTTCTATATATAGGTCTTTAGTTTCTTTAGGTAGATATATTCCTAAGTATTTTATTCTTTTTCGTTGCAATGGTGAATGGAATTGTTTCCTTAATTTCTCTTTCTGTTTTCTCATTATTAGTGTATAGGAATGCAAGGGATTTCTGTGTGTTGATTTTATATCCTGCAACTTTACTATAATCATTGATTAGTTCTAGTAATTTTCTGGTGGAGTCTTTAGGGTTTTCTATGTAGAGGATCATGTTATCTGCAAATAGTGAGAGTTTTACTTCTTCTTTTCCAATTTGGATTCCTTTTATTTCTTTTTCTGCTCTGATTGCTGTGGCCAAAACTTCCAAAACTATGTTGAATAGTAATGGTGAAAGTGGGCACCCTTGTCTTGTTCCTGACTTTAGAGGAAATGCTTTCAATTTTTCACCATTGAGGATAATGTTTGCTGTGGGTTTGTCATATATAGCTTTTATTATGTTGAGGTATGTTCCTTCTATTCCTGCTTTCTGGAGAGTTTTTATCATAAATGGGTGTTGAATTTTGTCAAAGGCTTTCTCTGCATCTATTGAGATAATCATATGGTTTTTATTTTTCAATTTGTTAATGTGGTGTATTACATTGATTGATTTGCAGATATTGAAGAATCCTTGCATCATCCCTGGGATAAAGCCCACTTGGTCATGGTGTATGATCTTTTTAATGTGTTGTTGGATTCTGATTGCTAGAATTTTGTTTAGATTTTTGCATCTATGTTCATCAGTGATATTGGCCTGTAGTTTTTTTTTTTGTGGGATCTTTGTCAGGTTTTGGTATTAGGGTGATGGTGGCCTCATATAATGAGTTTGAAGTTTACCTTCCTCTGCAATTTTCTGGAAGAGTTTGAGCAGGATAGGTGTTAGCTCTTCTCTAAATTTTTGGTAGAATTCAGCTGTGAAGCCGTCTGGACCTGGGCTTTTGTTTGCTGGAAGATTTTTGATTACAGTTTCAATTTCCGTGCTTGTGATGGGTCTGTTAAGGTTTTCTATTTCTTCCTGGTCGAGTTTTGGAAAGTTGTACTTTTCTAAGAATTTGTCCATTTCTTCCTTGTTGTCCATTTTATTGGCATATAATTGTTGATAATAGTCTCTTATGATCCTTTGTATTTCTGTGTTGTCTGTTGTGATCTCTCCATTTTTGTTTCTAATTTTATTGATTTGATTTTTCTCCCTTTGTTTCTTGATGAGTCTGGCTAATGGTTTGTCAATTTTATTTATCCTTTCAAAGAACCAGCTTTTGGCTTTGTTGATTTTTGCTATGGTCTCTTTTGTTTCTTTTGCATTTATTTCTGCTCTAATTTTTAAGATTTCTTTCCTTCTACTAACCCTGGGGTTTTCATTTCTTCCTTTTCTAGTTGCTTTAGGTGTAGAGTTAGGTTATTTATTTGACTTTTTTCTTGTTTCTTGAGGTGTGCCTGTATTCCTATGAACTTTCCCCTTAGGACTGCTTTTACTGTGTCCCACAGGTTTTGGGTTGTTGTGTTTTCATTTTCATTCGTTTCTATGCAAATTTTGATTTCTTTTTTGATTTCTTCTGTGATTTGTTGGTTATTCAGCAGCATGTTGTTCAGCCTCCATATGTTGGAATTTTTAATAGTTTTTCTCCTGTAATTGAGATCTAATCTTACTGCATTGTGGTCAGAAAAGATGCTTGGAATGATTTCTATTTTTTTGAATTTACCAAGGCTAGTTTTTATGGCCCAGGATGTGATCTATCCTGGAGAAGGTTCCATGTGTGCTTGAGAAAAAGGTGAAATTCATTGTTTTGGGATGAAATGTCCTATAGATATCAATTAGGTCTAACTGGTCTATTGTATCGTTTAAAGTTTGTGTTTCCTTGTTAATTTTCTGTTTAGTTGATCTATCCATAGGTGTGAGTGGGGTATTAAAGTCTCCCACTATTATTGTGTTATTGTTAATTTCTCCTTTCATATTTGTTAGCATTTGTCTTACATATTGCGGTGCTCCCGTGTTGGGTGCATATATATTTATAATTGTTATATCTTCTTCTTGAATTGATCCTTTGATCATTATGTAGTGACCTTCTTTGTCTCTTTTCACAGCCTTTGTTTTAAAGTCTATTTTATCTGTAATGAGTATTGCTACTCCTGCTTTCTTTTGGTCCCTATTTGCATGGAAAATCTTTTTCCAGCCCTTCACTTTCAGTCTGTATGTGTCCCCTGTTTTGAGGTGGGTCTCCTGTAGACAACATATGTAGGGGTCTTGTTTTTGTATCCATTCAGCCAGTCTTTGTCTTTTGGTTGGGGCATTCAACCCATTTACGTTTAAGGTAATTACTGATAAGTATGATCCCGTTGCCATTTACTGTATTGTTTTGGGTTCGAATTTATACACCATTTTTGTGTTTCCTGTCTAGAGAATATCCTTTAGTATTTGTTGGAGAGCTGGTTTGGTGGTGCAGAATTCTCTCAGCTTTTGCTTGTCTGAGAAGCTTTTGATTTCTCCTTCATACTTGAATGAAATCCTTGCTGGGTACAATAATCTGGGCTGTAGGTTATTTTCTTTCATCATTTTAAGTATGTCTTGCCATTCCCTCCTGGCTTGAAGAGTTTCTATTGAAAGATCAGCTGTTATCCTTATGGGAATTCCCTTGTGTGTTATTTGTTGTTTTCCCTTGCTGCTTTTAATATTTGTTCTTTGTGTTTGATCTTTGTTAATTTGATTAATATGTGTCTTGGGGTGTTTCGCCTTGGGTTTATCCTGTTTGGGATTCTCTGGGTTTCTTGGACTTGGGTGATTATTTCCTTCCCCAGTTTAGGGAGTTTTCAACTATTATCTCCTCAAGTATTTTCTCATAGTCTTTCTTTTTGTCTTCTTCTTCTGGAACCCCTATGATTGAATGTTGTAGCGTTTAATATTGTCCTGGAGGTCTCTGAGATTGTCCTCATTTCTTTTAATTCGTTTTTCTTTTATTCTCTCTGATTCATTTATTTCTACCATTCTATCTTCTAATTCACTAATCCTATCTTCTGCCTCTGTTATTCTACTATTTGTTGCCTCCAGAGTGTTTTTAATTTCATTTATTGCATTATTCATTATATATTGACTCTTTTTTATTTCTTCTAGGTCCTTGTTAAACCTTTCTTGCATCTTCTCAATCCTTGTCTCCAAGCTATTTATCTGTGATTCCATTTTAATTTCAAGATTTTGGATCAATTTCACTATCATTATTCGGAATTCTTTATCAGGTAGATTCCCTATCTCTTCCTCTTTTGTTTGGTTTGGTGGGCATTTATCCTGTTCCTTTATCTGCTGGCTATTCCTCTGTCTCTTCATCTTGTTTAAATTGCTGAGTTTGGGGTGTCCTTTCTGTATTCTGGCAGTTTGAGGAGTTCTCTTTATTGTGGCCTTTCCTCGCTGTGTGTGGGTTTGTACAGGTGGCTTGTCAAGGTTTCCTGGTTAGGGAAGCTTGTGTCGGTGTTCTGATGGGTGGAGCTGTATTTCTTCTCTTTGTTCAGTCGCGCTCCTTTCGAAGAGTTGGATTGCTTTTCTGGGTGCCTGATGTCCTCTGCCGGCATTCAGAAGTTGTTTTGTGGAATTTACTCGACGTTTAAATGCTCTTTTGATGAATTTGTGGGGGAGAAAGTGTTCTCCCCGCCCTACTCCTCCGCCATCTTGGCTCCTCCCCCTGTTCCCCATTCTGAACCCTCCTTCCTCCTCCCTCCCCATACCATCCCTCTGGGTTGTCCCAGTGCACCAGCCCCAAGCATCCAGTATCGTGCATCGAACCTGGACTGGCAACTCACTTCATATATGATATTATACATGTTTCAATGCCATTCTCCCAAATCATCCCACCCTCTCCCTCTCCCACAGAGTCTTAAAGACTGTTCTATACATCAGTGTCTCTTTTGCTGTCTCATATACAGGGTTATCATTACCATCTTTCTAAATTCCATATATATGCGTTAGTATACTGTATTGGTGTTTTTCTTTCTGGCTTACTTCACTCTGTATAATAGGCTCCAGTTTCATCCACCTCATTAGAACTGACTGAAATGTATTCTTTTTAATGACTGAGTAATACTCCATTGTGTATATGTACCATAGCTTTTTTTTTTTTTTTCGTGCAGCATATATTTTATTAAAGTGAAAGGATAGAGAAAGCTTTTGACATAGACATCAGAAAGAGGTAGAAAGAGTACCCTTTTTTTTTTTTTTCTTTTTTTAAAGTGGAATCACACAGTATTTGTTCTTTTGTGACTGGGCTTATTCCATTTAGCTATTTTCAAGGTCTATCTATGTTGTAATCTGTGTTAGAATTTGCTTCCTTCATAGCTTTCTTATCCATTCATCTGCTGATGGACATCTAAGAAGTTTATTTTATTCACTGCTGAATGTCTCAGAGTTTAAAATAAGGTTTATCGCAGAGACATTTATTCAACAATAAACATATGATCGATGAAGTGAGTAGGTTAATGCATGAATTAATGAATAAATTGAGGCTTTGAGGAAGGAGAAAAGAAGAGAGGATGGAAGGAAGAAAGGGAGAGAAGGAAGGAGGAGGGAGAGAGGAAGGAAGGAAGAATATTCACTTTTTACCTCACTGATGCCAACTCCTATTACTCACCTGCACACTCTTTACACACTGGTCACCCTGGCCTCCTTTCTCTTCCTCAGACGTGTTAGACATATTCCCAACTTAGAACTTTCTGGAGTCGATTGGTTTGCACGTGTATATGCTCAGTCTCTTCAGTCATGTTTGACTCTTTGCGACCCCATGGATTGTAGCCCCCCAGACTCCTCTGTCCACAGGATAATCCCGGCAAGAATATGGAGTAAGTTGCTATTTCCTCCTCTAGGGGATCTTTCTGACCCATGAATTGAACCCGCATCTCCTGCTTGGCAGGCAGATTCTTTACCACTGAGCCATCTAGGAAGCCTGGATTGATTTGTAGCAACACATAACTGATAAACCCTGTCTGCTATATTCTTCCTCCAGATGTCAATATGGCTGTTTCATCCTCTTCAAGTTTTTGCTCACATGTCACCTTCTCAATACGACCCACCCTGACCACCATGTTTAAAATTGTAACCCACATCCCACCCATCCACATTGTCTGGCTCTCTGGATATGTTTACTTAAACTCTAACACTTCTTAGTATTTTTTTCCTCTGAGACAATATTAATACACTATGATTTACTTATCATTTTTCTTGGTTATGGCATTCTCCTCATATACAACAACCAAAATGTAAGTCCATAAAACCACATATCTCAATTGAATGTATTCACAATAACATGTTAAATAAATATTTTTGAAGTTAAATAGAGATGAATTCAAAATGAGTTAGAAACACTACCACCCAATCTGGCCTCTGGTTTTAAGCTAAAATAAATAACACAGAGTTGATAAACAGTAATTATGTTTAAAATGTTAATTTACACTTTTGAAGAATTTTCACAAATATATAAAAGTCTTTATTTTATCTTCCCTAAATAAATCCCTTCAGTTGGCAATGGTAAAAGAGAAAGAGAACTTATAAGACAATTTTCAGGGATAAAGTATAGTGGACTTTTGTTTATTCTAAATGAAATTTTTTATGGTTAGAAGTCATTGGTACAAAGAACAATAAAATGATTTTTATAGTTTTACTAAGGTGGTTAATACATTTTTATAATGTATTGGCTAAACTCTTATTAACAAAAATAAAGATTTGCAATAGGTAATGTGTTGTAAAGTTCACACTATATAAATATGAATATACAAACACGTTGAGGATTCTCTATATATCTGTATTCTCTATACTTTTGTTTCTGTCTACCTGTTTAACTAAGCCTTGTGTAGGTAACCTAGTTTATAATTTTTTTAAGTTATCATTAAGTGTCTCATTTAGTTACATATGCACAAACAAATATGTATTATTTTAGAAAAGATAAAATATATACTCACTTACAAGGTACCTTCCTCATTTCACAGTATATTCTTGACTTTTTTCCCTCTTTATCATACATAGAGACCTCCATTGCCCAGGATCTCATTAGGTGGATGGATGAGAGTTTAACTAATGAGTCCTCTATAACAAAGTACTTTCTCAAGCCAAATTAAAACAGACATTTTTTAAGTGACTAAGTCTGACTACTATACACTTAAGATACAGAAATTTGAGACATCTCATTATGTAACATTTCTTAAGGTCACACACAGATATCTATTTTTCACATTACACAAGAACAGAAAGAAAACTTATTAATAAAAAGGTACTATTCTTGCAGAAGATGTATTACTCTTTGCTGGAAGAACTCTCTGCCATAAGGAAGGTGATATATTGAATGAATATAAATCAAACAGTAATTCACAAGCTACAAAATCTATTGGATTTCTCAGTTTTGACATTTTGAAATTCTCTGAGAAATCTTTTTCCTGGTGGGAAATACGAAATGTTTTTAAACTGTTTTAATGATAGTCATCATTCTGATGATAACTCTAAAAATAGTGAGATTCAATCGTATAATTTTAACACCGTAAAACAGTTGTTCTTGGGACTAAATCAAAACCAGTTTTGTCTTAAAACTTTTGAAATTGAACATTTGACCATATATGGACATTTTTAGTATAAGAAAAACAACTGAGCTTTTAGATACTATTTAGAGAAATGCCATTGATTCTGGTTTTTCATTAAATCTTCAGATGTCCTTGCTTTTCTCTCAATATTGAATTTATCAACATAGCCCTTGAACTGCCCTCCATTTAGGACTCTCCCTTTGTTAATTACAAGATTTCATTCTAGCTTTCTTCCCTGGCCCACTACACTTGGATATCAGAGTAGGGAATCAAAAACATTTATCCTCATAGAGCCCTCACCAGCTTCATTGCTAGGTACTATTATTTTAATTTTCAGATAAAGAAAATGAACTTAATGTCATGACTATGAAGTTGAAGAGTGCACTCAGATTGACTCCAAGAATAATGTCCTTCCTTTAAATTGACAGACTACTCTTGTATGATATGAATACAGCATGATAGAGTAGGAACAAAATGAACTTGGGTTTGGAAAGATTTAGATATAAAACTCACAAACGTACAATTTGGATGGTGTTGGCAATTAATTTATCTGAGCTTTCCCCACTTATATCCTGCCCCATAACTTGAGGACAATACTTTCCATGTAGCAGTTATTGTACAGTGCATGTCTAGTCCAGTTGGCTCAATTTTTATTACCATTATCTTTATCATTATTTCTATAGGGCATCCCAGGTGGGGCTAGCAGTAAAGAACCCACCTGCCAGTGCAGGAGACATAAGATATGCAGGCTCAATCCCTGAGTTGGGAAGATCCCCTGGAGGAGGGTATGGCAATCCATTCCAGTATTCTTGCCTGGTGAATCCCATGGACAGGGAAGCCTGGCAAGCTATGGCCTATAGGGTCACAAAGAGTTGGATATAACTGAAGAAACTTAGCACACGCACAAGATAATGTAAAGCTCTGTATATCAAAGTGTTCTAAAATAACTCATGTTTATTATAACTTTCATATGTTATGTGAATCCAGTTGTCACTTTTAAAAACTCAGTTTTTATGTATGAAACAATCCCATTTACGATCACATGAAAAAGAAAAAAAGACCTAGGAAAAATCTGTCTAAGCAAGCAAAAGACCTGTACTCTGAAGACTAAAGCAGTGATGAAAGAAATTGAAGATGACACAAACAGATGGAAATATATACCATGTTCTTGGATTGGAAGAATCAATGTTGTCAACATGTCTATACTACCCAAGGCAATCACAGATTCAATGCAATCCCTATCAAATTACCAACATCATTTTTCACAGAACTAGAACAAAAAATTTACAAATTTGTACAGAAACACAAAAGACTCCAAATAGCCAAAGTAATCCTGAGAGAGAAAAATGGAGCTGGAGTAATCAAACTCCTTGACTTCAGACTAAAATATAAAGCTACAGTAAACAAAACAGTATGGTACTGCCACAAAAACAGAAAGATAGATCCATGGTACAGGATAGAAAGCCCAGAAATAAACCCATGCACCTATCGTCAATTAATCTATGACAAAAGAGGTAAGAATATACAATGGAGACAAGAGTCTTTTCAGCAAGTGATGCTGGGAAAACTAGACAGCTACATATGAAAAAATTATATTGGAACACTCTCTAACACCATATGGGCTTCCCTGGTGGCTCAGATGGTATAGCATCTGGCTCCAATGTGGGAGATCCAGGTTCAATCCCTGGGTTGGGAAGATCCCCTGGAGAGGAGAATGGCAACCCACTCTAGTATTCTTGCCTGGAGAATTCCATGGACAGAGGAGCCTGGCGGGCTATAGTCTACAGGGCTGCAAAGAGTTGGACATGTCTGAGCAACTAACACAACACTAACACCACACACAAAAATAAACTCAAATGGGTCAAAGACCCATATGTAAGACTGAACACTATAAAGCTCCTAGAGGAAAACATATGCAGAACACTGTTTGACATAAATCACAGTAGCTTTTTGGATCCACCTCCTAGAGTAATGGAAATGAATACAAAAATAAACAGGACCTTATTAAACTTAAAAGCTCTACACAGCAAAGGAAACCATAAACAAGATTAAAAGACAACCCTTAGAATCTGGGAAAATATTTGCAAATGAAACTACTGACAAGAGTTTAATCTCCAAAATATACAAATAGTTCATGCAGCTCTATGTCAAACAAACAAACAAACTAATCAAAAAATGGGCAGAAGATCTAAATAGACAGTTCTCCAAAGAAGACATACAGATGACCAAATAACACATGAAAAGATTATCAATATTACTAATCAGATAAATGCAAATCAAAGCGATAATAGGTATCATCTCCCAGTGGTCAGAATGGTCATCATTAAAAAGTCTGCAAACAGTAAATGATGGAGAGGTTGTGGAGAAAAGAGAAACCCCTTACATTGTTGGTGGGAATGTAAATCAGTACAACTACTATGAAGATCAGTAAAGAGGATCCTTAAAAAACTAAAAATAGAGCTACCATATGATCCAGCAATCCTACTCCTAGGCATATATCCAGAGAAAAACGTACTTCAAAATGATACATGCACCCCAATGGTCATTGTAGCAGTATTTACAATGGAAGCAACCTAAACGTCCATTGATAGAGGAATGGCTAAAGAAGATGTGTTACATATATACAATGGAATATTACTCAGCCATAAAAAAGAATGAAATAATGCCATTTGCAGCAACATGGATGGATCTAGCGATTATCATACTAAGTGAAGTAAATCAGACATTGAAAGACAAACATATGATAGCACTCATATGTGGAATCTTATTTTTGTTAAAAATGATTCAGATGAACTTTTTTTACAAAACAGAAATAGACTCACACATTTAAAAAGCTTATGGTTACCAAAGGGAAAAGATAGAGGAAGGAAGGAATAAATTAGGAGCTTTGGATTAATACACATACATGACTATATATAAAATAGATAAACTACTTATAGGACTAGATATAGGACCTACTGCATAGCACAGGGAACTCTACCCAATATTCTGCAATAGCCTATATTGGTAAAGAATCTGAAAAAGTACTTTGCTGTATACCTGAAACTAATACAACATTGTAAATCAACTATATTCCCCCAAAATTTAGAAAATTTTAAAAAGAATAAAAATTAAAAAATAAAAAGGAAGGAAAAAGAAGCAGTTCTATGAAGTTGTGAAATTTTGCAGGTGGTGTACATAATGAACTTATAGAATATCTATTTGTCTACATGAAACTTCTGTGTGAAAGTTTTTCTATATTTCTCTGATAATTCAGAATATGAATCTAGGTTGTGGTTTTTAATGGTTTGAAAGGAATAAATGTAATGTGATACCTAGAGTATTTAATACCTGGACCACTGAGAAATTAGAGTTAATTTGATTTCAAAACTGTATGTGACAAATATGAACTATGCAATTAATAAAGTATAAGTATAGTGAAAGAAAGGAAATGATTTTAAATAATGAGGCAAAAGCTCAGCTAGCAAGAAGAAAAATTTACCACAGGCTCTCTATGAGCCTAGAGTATTTTTTCTAATTGTTTTATTTCTGTAAAGAATAGTCAGTGTGTGCAGCCCTAGCATTGCGCTATGGATTCATTTCTTCTCCCTGGAGTATTTGGGGGGTGGGGTAAGGGGGAAAAGCAGAGGGCAGAGGTATTTCTTTGTCCTTTTAGATGTTCATTTTAAAAGTAATGTTGTTCTTGTTATTTAACTTCTATTCATTGTTGAGGTCTCTACCTGGAGATCACTTTCTCTCAGAAACCTTCCTAGACACTTCTGAAAGAGCCCTGGTATAGTTGCTACAGACTTTCCCAACCAGAGTATTGCTACTATTTCAATTGCTACCAGTTCTCCTAAGGCTTCAGCTTCTATTTCTTTAATACTATTAGCCCCTATTTCCATATTACATTCATTAATTGAGGATGTTTTATGCACCAATATTGAATTAAACATTTTATGTGTCAGTTAATTAAATCATTTTAAAATTCCTACATGAAAAAGATGCAGTGTTATTCTCCTTTTCCTTTAGGAAAGGAAGGTTAAATTAGGTTAAGCCATTGGCATAAGTTTCCCCAGCTAGAAGACAGCAAAGTCAGAATTTGAATCCAGGTCCACATAATTTAGCCATTTTCCTGTATCTTCCCTCTCATAAAAATAGTTTCTCTTCTCTGCTAGCCAGGAAGCTCTGTGAATGCAAGAGGGTCTGGGTCTGTATTTGTTAACATTAAATTTCCTATATTCAAGAGAAGCCATGGCACTTGGTAATAATACATAAGTGTTGAATGGATGTATGTAAAAATATTTGGACATCATTTGAAAACTTTAGGGGAAAACTGATAACTCAAAAACCAGACTCAAATTAAATAAAGGCTCTAGAAGCTAACAGAAAAGTAATATTGTTGTGAAGAAGGTAGCTACTTAATCATACTATTACTTAAGGTAATGCACAATGTAACTACACTGCAAATTACATTGCCTTTTCATTGCTTATGTTTGACTACAACAGCAAAGCTTTCAGATCTGATTGATGTTCTGCTTTCTTCTTCTTTTTTTCATTTAATCCATTGTTACTAGAAATAAGAACAATATGAAAAATGAACATTTCAGTGTTCATTCATCATTGAGCCCCTAGAGAGAAACACAGACAACTGGGGAGTCTTCCCAATGTCCATGAGACGCCAATTAAAAACTTTCTCTAGGCATCCTGCAGACAGGCAAAGATATGTGTGGAGTAGCCACAGGACAATCTGCCAGACTTATCATGAATAGTGGGAGACATGCTATCAAGGTTTTCTTTTCCATTTATATAAAACAACCAGATCTTGCTAATTAGTAATTCCCTGACCAACTCAGTATTTATTTAGAACTTGAAGTTTACAAAATGCTTTCAGAGATGGAGTTTCACTTGGCAACATGAAGAGTCACAATCTTAGTTACAAGGTAAGAACATTATCCTCACTACACTCTAACTGAGCCTGAGAATATACTACAACTAATAAATGGAAGAGAAATCATGTCTCTTAATCATTCTCAGCTTGTATTAACTCAAAGCTTAAAAGTAATCAATAAACAATATCATTCTAAAACTATAGCCAAACAGATGATGACGACTCAATCAATAAACACTGCAGAGCCTTCTACTACTGAACATAGTACTTTTGACACAAAATAGGAGTTTTGTATTGAAAGGCACATTTACTACTGCCCATATGGAACTCCTGGTTTTGTTGACAAGATGTTTTCACATTCAGTGTTTCAGAAGAGACAGATAATATGTACAAAAATTGTATGAAACAATCTAGAGATTTAACGTCATAGGAATTTAATAGGAAACTAGATTATGTACTAGAATATTATATTTTAGATATATTTTAGATGATGTGGCATTTAAAAGTCACCGTTTTCCTTTCTGAACACCACAAATTCAGGTATTTCATGTGTAATTTTATTTTGTGAACAGAGAAAAAATTTTCTACCAGATAATTCCACATGTATAGTAAATGCACTGCCATAAATTCACATCTTAACAAAAATATGAATTGTTAAAAAAGGCATGATAGGCAATAAAGTATTTTTTACTTTAAAAAGGGAATGAAGACCAAGTAGTAAAGGTCAAAAGGATAGAAATAGTAATGAGAAGACTGACAATTAATGTAAGAAAAACTCTTCAATGTACAATGGGAAAAACATAAATGTGCATTCTTGATTCCTGAACCTGTTAAAATAGCTAAAAGGTGAGGCCTGTCAGTGCTATTACAAAGTCAGTATGATTGCACTGGCAGAATCTGTCCAATATAAATATTTTGGAACTCTGGTGTGAGTTGAAATCTTGCAACTTTCAAAGGGGCAGCTCAATAGCAATGAGTAGGCAGCATGCTAACTTCTTGATTTTTAAACACCATTATGTATTTAAAAATAAACATGGATCCTTGGAAAAATTGATGATTCTAGGTCTTTACCAGAAAAACTACAAAACAACCCAGAACTTTTTTTCATCAAAGAGCAAGAATATGTTCAAAGAAAGATGGCAACATATTAAAGGGACAGAGAACTCAGCTTGAAATAATCTTCACTGGCCAAACTAGAAACAGTTTGATCATCAAATGAGAGCAATGCATTGTAACAACTTGACTAACATAGTACTGAATTCAAAACAAAATTACCTCAAACCCTGCAAGTCTTTTCTGACATTCTCTTTCTGAGATGCCCCATGGTGCTCTATGGTTTGTAGTCTATTGTATCACATTGAGGCTAAAACACGTTGACAGTGAAAACTAGGAATAGATAGCACAAAAAAAGCATGGGTGAAAGGAATCTTTTGTTCATTTATCAGATTCAAAACTTTACATTTTATTGTATCAAAAAGTTAAGTATACTTTTAGCTATAAAGTGTTTTGTAAACAATGCTATTGCTATTGCTTAGTCACCTCGGTTGTGTCCGACTCTGTGCAACCCCACAGACGGCAGCCCACCAGGCTTCCCCGTCCCTGGGACTCTCCAGGCAAGAACACTGGAGTAGGTTGCCATTTCCCTCTCCAATGCATGAAAGTGAAAAGTGAAAGTGAAGTCGTGTCCAACCCTCAACGACCCCATTGACTGCAGCCTTCCAGGCTCCTTTGTCCATGGGATTTTCCAGGTAAGAGTACTAGAGTGGGATGCCATTGCCTTCTCCTTGTAAACAATAGACCCTACAAATTCAAAATTGCTGTTATGACACAAACCATGAGAAAGGAAAACACAAAATAAATTTTAAAAATGAAACTGCTTGTCTTTTTGAGGGCAGAGTCCTCAACGTAAATACTTATATTTCCCATAACGTGTATTACTTAAGGTAGAAATTGGGGTTTTTTGATAGATAATAAACTGAAACGCCAGTACTTTGGCCACCTCATGCAAAGAGTTGACTCATTGGAAAAGACCCTGATGCTGGGAGGGACTGAGGGCAGGAGGAGAAGGGGATGACAGAGGATGAGATGGCTGGATGGCATCACTGACTCTATGGATGTGAGTCTGGGTGAACTCCAGGAGTTGGTGATGGACAGGGAGGCCTGGCGTGCTGCGATTCATGGGGTCGCAAAGAGTCAGACACAACTGAGAGACTGAACTGAACTGAACTGAAACTGGAATCCTTGGGCATTCTGATTTCTGACAAAATCTGTGTATGAAAATATTCTTGTTTGATGCTTGGCAGTAAGGAAGTGACTGCATGATATCCTCAGGATGAACACTCTAATGTGATGTATGCACACTGCTGTCACTTCTAACAGCAGGGCGATTGGGTTGGTTATTATGATAGTGGTAAAATACCATTTTCAATAAAAATGAAGAAATAAGACCAAATCTTTTTATGTACAGAAATTTATGAAGATGAAAGAGAAAAAAGAGCCAGGAGTCAAATTTCCTTATTTATGTGAAGATAATGAGTCAGGGACAGGGGATAATCAGAATGCAAATGAAGAAAAAGAAAATATAAACCTTTAGTATTCACCTTTTTTATAATAAAGAGAAATGTAAAATCATTCAATTTCAATATTTGTCTTTAATTCAGCAAAGACAACTCAGGTAAGATACAACATTTTTCATTCTGCAAGAGTATAATTTATTTTTCATCCAAATTTATTAAGTTTGGCAAAATCGAAGTAAGTAAAATAGTTTCACATATCAACACAGTGTAACATAATTCTGAGCATTTATTTAGTCAGATAAAACTTAAAATTTTAACTATTTTGGTCCACATGAGTAACAAAGAAAAGACATTAAAGCAACTTCTCTAGGGAAGCCAATATATTGCACGATTGGAAAAAATGTTGCAACTATATTCATTATGAATTACTCAAAGATTTCTACAAAACATCTATAATATTAATGACTATTATATATCTTATGGGATTTCAGTAAGAGGAATTCAGAATCAAAATATGTTAAACTGCATATAAAAAAAAGATTATGCATTTTATCATGGATGATACAATTTGTTTTAATTACTGGAATGCTTTCAACTATTCACTCAATAGTCACAGAGTGACTTAGTTACAGAGGTAAGAACAAAACCCTCAAAAGACAAGAAAGGTCATAAGTAGTACAGGGAAACACTGAAGTCAAGCATGGTGACAAATGGAGCATTGTTTCATTATTATCAGTTCACCTGTGTTCTCTCTTAAACCTCTTTGGAGCAAAGGCCACATCTTAATCACTGGACATTCACAGTCTATATATTGCTCCAGTATCTCAGTTGCTATTGTCTCTGTGACCCCATGGACTGTAGCCTGCCAGGTTCCTCTGTCCATAGAATTCACCAGGCAAGAATACTGGAGTGGGTAGCCATTTCCTTCTTCAGGGGATCTTCCCAACCCAGGGATCGAACCCATATCTCCTGCATTGGCAGGCAGATTTTTTACCACTGAGCCACTAGCAAAGCCCTCAGTATCTCAGTAAAATATGTTACTTTGAAAATGTAAGATCCAAGGAAAAATAATTTTAAGTGAGAGAATCTTTTATCCATGTTTACCTACAATCCAGACAAAATTCTACTGGTACATCAGCAAAAGCTATAGAGTTCACTCTTTCAACAAAGACAGCAAATCTCTCTCCATGGCCACTATGGCAGAAGGTAGATAGACAAGACAAGGTTATGGCCCCTGAGTATTTAGGAGGAATGATACATTGTCAAACATCTGTGGTACAAGTAACTATGTAACAGCTTCCATGTGTGGTCCCAAAAGCCATAGGCCTACAAACAGAATGCCATGACTAATATTACCAATCTGCTATGTAATTGTATGATCTGATGTACTTGGAACTAATTTAGTAGATATTTTTTAGCCTGCAGATAAAGTACCAGAGGATTTTGCAAGCATTGTTTTCTCTTTAGATTTCTTTAGGCTTTCAGATAGCTCCAGGCCATGTTATTCAATGTAAAAAAAAATGCACTGAAGTTTTGTGCACATGACAACCAAAGGCTTTAGAACTTTCCTCTTGCAGATATTTTTCATCCAGAAAATGAACTGCTAGAATGTGTAATGAGACTAGGTTTTACATTTTGAAACTCATAGTATGTGTATGTTTCTAAAACTAGAAACCAGATTCTCTTTTATAGACAGAAAAATAGGCATGCTCATATACATCTCAAGGCCACTCAATTGGCCCAAATACATGGTAAATACAAACAATTAAAAAAGCTCTCTTTTATAGGAAACAGAGTCAATCCAAGCACATGAGTAATGTAAGTCACTGATCTGTACTTTATCAAAAATGTCTGACTTGTTGGCTGAGAACTGTCAAGTTGAATTGTACAATGGCTTTAACTTTAGTCATACAGATGTCATCCAACATTTGATGAGCATCTACTAGGTGTCAGTCCCAGTGAACAAGTCATGAAGAATCAGTTTTACCTTCAGCCCAGAATCTGGAGTGGTGATGGTATAGTTAGTTGCTAAGTCATGTCCAATTCTTATGACCCCATGGACTGTGGCCCACCAGGCTCCTCTGTCCATGGGCTTTCCCAGACAAGAATACTGGAGTGGGTTGCCATTTCCTTCTCCAGGGTATCTTCCTGACCAGGGATTGAACTCTCATCTCTTGCACTGCAGGAAGGTTCTTTACCACTGAACCACCAGGGAAACCCAAAATCTGGAGTAGGATGCCAACATAACTGATTTGTGTGAGGTGTTAGTTACCTGGTCATCATTTACATATGCTCAAAATACATCACACTGTAATTTTAAATGAAATTTTGCAAATTTTAAATTCAAATTTATATCTTTTGGAATAATTCAATACTTTTCTTACATTTAATCAAGTCATCAAGCTTATAAATGATGTTATACTTTCCAAAAACTTAAGCAATATACCTAGAGAGATTTCTTTTTTTTTAAACCAACAAATATTGAATGCCTCATCAATACTAGTGAAGAACAAGAGAATCTTTCTACAATGGTTATAAAAATTAATACATAAAACAGCAATGGAATGGTGATTAATGATGTGCAACACTTTCTATATGATTACTATATATCAAGCACTGATGAGGGTAAATGTTGTCATTGGGTTGTTTCACGTAATCCTTGCAACATTCCAATAAAATTTTCTCATGCTATTATCACTTTACAGAATAAGAACTGAGTTTTCAAGGTGCTAAATAACATACTGCTATGCTAATTCACAGCTGCTCTATACCTTGCTGCTGCTGCTATGTCACTTCAGTCGTGTCCGACTCTGTGTGACCCCATAGACAGCAGCCCACCAGGCTCCCCCGTCCCTGAGATTCTCCAGGCAAGAACACTGCAGTGGGTTGCCATTTCCTTCTCCAATGCATGAAAGTGAAAAGTGAAAGTGAAGTCGCTCAGTCGTGTCCAACTCTTAGCGAACCCATGGACTGTAGCCCACCAGGCTCCTCCATCTACGGGATTTTCCAGGCAAGAGTACTGGAGTGGGGTGCCATTGCCTTCTCCGCTCTATACCTTAAGCAGACTCAAATTCAATTCTCAGATATCATACACTATAATTGGTCATTGGGTTTGCTGTATTTCTTCTTCTGAAAAACAATTTTCTTTATGTAGGACTCTTATACCCCATCAGCCAATAGTACAATCGTTAAGAGCAAAACTTAGCCTGCTCTGTTAAAGAAAAGAGTAGCATTTTTGAATAATCAGAAGAAATGCTTTACCAGAAACACACAACTATTGCTTTCATTTGTCTTTATTCGTGTGAGCTCTATCACCTGTACTTGGCTTTAGAACACAATTAGTTATTTAAAAACAAAATTAAAAATGATTAGAAACTTAAATTTCAAATGAGGCTAAGAGGATAATGTTTTTCTACAAGATGAAGTACATTCTCCTTTAAAAATGTATTTGAGCATCTATCACAGGAGATACAAAACTGTTTCTAATCTACCATGAAACTAATAGAATTTTAGTCTGCATGTTTTTCCAAAAGAACGAATTTGGTTAATCAAACTTTTCTTACTAAGTGCTTCTTAAATAAATTTATTTACATATGGAGTTTCAGCTCTCATTGAATTAAGACCTTAAATCTGCATCATGAATCCAGTTCTCTTTCTAAAACTCCGTTATCAAAGTATTCAACCTGCTTAGACTTCTTCAAGGAGGCTACACAAACATCTTACCTAAAATTGAACATAGTTTTTCTCTTCATTCATCTTCATTTCACTCTTTCCTAAACTGCTATATTTATCTTAACATTAGTTCAGTTCAGTTCAGTTCAGTCGCTCAGTCATGTCCAACTCTTTGCGACCCCATGAATTTTAGCACACCAGGCCTCCCTCTCCATCACCAACTCCCGGAGTTCACCCAGACTCACATCCATAGAGTCAGTGATGCCATCCAGCCATCTCATCCTCTGTCGTCCCCTTCTCCTCTTGCCCCCAATCCCTCCCAGCATCAGAGTCTTTTCCAATGAGTCAACTCTTCACATGAGGTGGCCAAAGTACTGGAGTTTCAGCTTTAGCATCATTCCTTCCAAAGAAATCCCAGGGCCGATCTCCTTCAGAATGGACTGGTTGGATCTCCTTGCAGTCCAAGGGACTCTCAAGAGTTTTCTCCAACACCACAGTTCAAAAGCATCAATTCTCTCCCACAGAGTCCACAAGACTGTTCTATACATCAGTGTCTCTTTTGCTGTCTCATATACAGGGTTATTGTTACCATCTTTCTAAATTCCACATATATGCGTTAGCATACTGTATTGGTGTTTTTCTTTCTGTGGGAGAGGGAGAGGGTGGGATAATTTTGGAGAATGGCATTGAAACATGAATAATATCATATATGAAACAAGTCGCCGGTCCAGGTTCGATGAACGATACTGGATGCTTGGGGCTGGTGCACTGGGATGACTCAGAGGGATGGTACGGGGAGGGAGGAGGGATGAGGGTTCAGGATGGGAATACGTGTATACCTGTGGCGGATTCATATTGATATATGGCAAAACCAATACAATATTGTAAAGTTAAAAAAAAAAGAATTACCAAAAAAAACAAAAGCATCAATTCTTCGGCCCTCAGCTTTCTTCACAGTCCAACTCTCGCATCCATACATGACCACTGGAAAAACCATAGCCTTGACTAGACGGACCTTTGTTGGCAAAGTAATGTCTCTGCTTTTCAATATGCTATCTAGGTTGGTCATAACTTTTCTTCCAAGGAGTAAGCTTCTTTTAATTTCATGGCTGCAGTCACCATCTGTAGTGATTTTGGAGCCCCCCAAAGTAAAGTCTAACACTGTTTCCACTGTTTCCCCATCTATATCCCATGAAGTGATGGGACCAGATGCCATGATGTTCATTTTCTGAATGTTGAGTTTTAAGCCAACTTTTTCACTCTCCACTTTCACTTTCATCAAGAGGCTTTTGAGTTCCTCTTCACTTTCTGCCATAAGGGTGCTGTCATCTGCATATCTGAGGTTATTGTTATATCTCCCAGCAATCTTGATTCCAGCTTGTGCTTCTTCCAGCCAAGCGTTTCTCATGATGTACTCTGCATAGAAGTTATATAAGCAGGGTGACAATATACAGCCTTGACGTACTCCTTTTCCTATTTGGAACCAGTCTGTTGTTCCATGTCCAGTTCTAACTGTTGCTTCCTGACCTGCATACAAATTTCTCAAGAGGCAGATCAGGTGGTCTGGTATTCCCATCTCTTTCAGAATTTTCCACAGTTTATTGTGATATCTTTTTTTTAATTTTATTTTATTTTTAAACTTTACAATATTGTATTAGTTTTGCCAAATATCGAAATTTAATGCACGTTAAACATTTGTTACACACTAGCAGAAGAAAGTGAATGACTTTCTCTTGGACCTTTAAAATAGTATGTTCGATTAACTTTGAGCCTACTTAATTGGCAGTATTAACTATGTATTGTAATACACTGTCTTTCAAAAATACTATCATACATGTACTAATAAAAATAGCAACTAAATATTGAATATTCAAATGGCATAATATCTTGACAAGTAAGTGAAGTATCAGAACAACCATAACTCAAAATTGAGCCTGAGAATTGTGGAGTTGAAGAAAGATTGGTCTAATGACAATGTTTTAAAAATTAAGAAACTGAAGGTCAAAAAAAGTGTTATGTGTAAACATCAATTTCCTTTAGCGTTTAGATTTTTTGAAGCATCAAATACTTGGTCCCTTTTCATATATCATCATGAATCACCATTTCATATGATTCTCATTAGTTTAAAGTTACTTTGAAAAATAACAATTTTTGGAAAATATTTGAAATATTTGGGAAAATAACAATTTTCCACAATAGTTTGGTTTTTAAAAACTAGATGCTAATTGTGATTATAAATACAAATATCATACATATAATTCTGCAGTGATTTTTCTCTTTGCTCAACAAAACAGCAACTCTCCATTACCTTAGAAAAAGGAAACTGGAACACTTCTGCTGGAGAACATACATTGTTATAGTTCACTTGTACCATTTATAAGCAAGAAATGTTTATAAGTATTTTATCCCATTAACCCACTCCAGTGTTCTTGCCTGGAGAATCCCAGGGATGCGGGAGCCTGGTGGGCTGCCATCTATGGGGTCGCACAGAGTCGGACAGGACTGAAGTGACTTAGCAGCAGCAACCCATGAGATACAAAGGGTTTAAGGACCTGTTTTTGTACCAGTGTCATGCAAATTTAGTACCAAAGTCTTTAAAGATAGATAGATTCCTGTGCACTCATATTCCTCCTACTAACTCAGTGGCAATATTCAGGGTAAATTATGACATCAATTTACATTCAACATGCGTTACTCATTTAGTTAGCTATAGCATGCAACGGAAGTGGCTCGACTTTAGAATCAGTCTATTTTATACTTCTGAACACACTGGTTAAAGTCAAAGAACTTAGAGATGCTTTTCTTTAGTAGGAATAACTTATTTTGATTGACAAGAAATTTAAAGGGGAATTGTATTGGGGAATAACTGAACTTTTATCTAGTCATCTGAAAGCCAGTGTACTCTATTATTTCACGAATCAATAAGGAAACATGTCCCTTAAACTTTCATCAGACGATCTCAGCGCGCCCCCTACCATACAGAGTTTAAAATAAAATGTAACTAAAAGCTGAGTGTAAATCTTAAACTTATTTGGTTCAGTAGATAGATCTACAGATGAATGGTCATTTTCATATCCCAGAGGTACCACTGTGAAATAATCCACACATTGTCTAAACTGATATATATATAGTTACTTAATGAAACCAAAACTCTTCACTCCCATCGCTAACAATTCTTTCCTCCCTTTGTGTGTTACTGCATGGATGTGTTAGCCTGAGTGCCGGCTCGCGCCTTGTCTACCGTCTCCCTAATGCGGAGTCCTGGCGGGAGGCTCAGAGGAACTGGGGGCCAGGGGCTCGTACCTGGATTCCAGCCAAGCCTGGACCAGCCCGAGGAAGGAAGGGGAACGCTCTCCACGGAGCCCCAGGGAAACACCATACTCCTAAGGAGAGCAAGCAAGTTTGTGAGCTGGAGCGCCGCCAGCTGAACGGCGAGGTTTGGGCAACATCGCCGGGGGTGCCTGGCGCCAGGCTGCCTGCGCCCCACACCCTCTAGGATCTCAGTCCTGCAGCGTGTCCGCTCCTGACTAGTGCGTGTCCGCGGTTCCGGGTACAGCCATTGACAACCGGGGGGGCTTTGACTTCTGCAGCTGCAGGAGGGGCTGGGAGGTGCTCCCGCTCCTCCTCGGAGTCGCTGCTATGCAGCTCAGGAGGAACCAAGAACAGCGCATCCAGGGCACGGCTCCTGCCATCTCCAACTCACACCTTCTCTGCCTCCCTCCTCTCTGTCCCAGCTCCACCCGACCTGTCTCTAGAGCTGCCCTGGCTCCTCCCAGAGTGTCTGAAGGTTCCCTTCTGTGTAGTTGGCTGCTGACCAGCAGCCTCCAAGAACCCGGACAGTGTGGTTGAAGCAGGGATCCCATTAGACCTCTGGGATCTAATGCCTGATAATCTGAGGTGGAGCTGATGTAATAATAATAATAGAAATAAAATTCTCAATAATGTAAAGCATTTGAATCATCCCCAAACTATCCCACCTCCTTCCTCCATGGAAAAATTGTCTTCCACGAAACCAGTCCCTGGTGCCAAAAAGGTTGAGGACGGCTGGACAGGTTTCTGGGGCCAGGGGAATTCTCGACCTGTATGTGGCTCTGGGCTCAAGTCTTAACAGTTCTACATTCTCTGATTATCCCCTTCTGGAAGCATGATAGCATTGCCCTTCCCTGGTGGCTCAGATGGTAAAGAATCTGCCTGCTAAGGCAGAAGATCTGGGTTTGGGCCCTGGGTCAAGAAGATCCCCTGGAGAAGGAAATGGCTACCCATTCCAGTATTCTTGACTGGAGAATCCCATGGACAGAGGAACCTGGTGAGTTACAGTCCATGGAGTCACAAAGAGTTAGATGTGACTCTAATACTTTCACTTTTATTTTTACTTCAATATTTATAGTGAAATTTTGTCAACTTGTGGCCTAAAATACTGAACTTGGGCATAGATAAGTTTTAATCTCATATCTATTAAAGAAGTACTTGTGTTTACATGTTAGTCACTCAGTTGTGTCTGACTCTTTGCGACCCCATGGACTGTAGGCTGCCAGACTCCTCTGTCCATTGCCTTCTCCAGGCAAGAATACTGGAGTAGTTTGGGAAGATCCAGGAGACCTTCCCAACCCAAGGATGGAACCTGGGTTTTCTGCATTTTAGGCAGATTCTTTACCATCTGAGCCAGGAAGCACTTTAGCTAGGTATGAAAAGATAAGTTTTTATTATGGTAGTTGATACTCCAGATATTTAATGAAATTTAAGAACAAAAGCTTCAGCGATCAATTCAAAGAAATAGAGGAAAACAACAGAATGGGAAATACTAGAGATCTCTGCAAGAAAATTAGAGATACCAAGGGAATATTTCATGCAAAGATGGGCTTGATAAAGGACAGAAATGGTATGGACCTAACAGAAGCAGAAGATATTAAGAAGAGATGGCAAGAATACACAGAAGAACTATACAAAAAAGATCTTCACGACCCAGATAATCACGATGGTGTCATCACTCACCTAGAGCCAGACATTCCAGAATGTGAAGTCAAGTGGGCCTTAGAAAGCATCACTATGAACAAAGCTAGTGGAGGTGATGGAATTCCAGTTGAGCTATTTCAAATCCTGAAAGATGATGCTGTGAAAGGGCTGTACTCAATATGCCAGCAAATTTGGAAAACTCAGCAGTGGCCACAGGACTGGAAAAAGTGAGTTTTCATTCCAATCCCAAAGAAAGGCAATGCCAAAGAATGCTCAAACTACCACACAATTGCACTCATCTCACACGCTAGTAAAGTAATGCTCAAAATTCTCCAAGCCAGGCTTCAGCAATACGTGAACTGTGAACTTTCTGATGTTCAAGCTGGTTTTAGAAAAGGCAGAGGAACCAGAGATCAAATTGCCAACATCCGCTGGATCATTGAAAAAGCAAGAGAGTTCCAGAAAAACATCTATTTCTGCTTTACTGACTATGCCAAAGCCTTTGACTGTGTGGATCACAATAAACTGTGGAAAATTCTGAAAGTGATGGGAATACCAGACCACCTGACCTGCCTCTTGAGAAATCTGTATGCAGGTCAGGAAGCAACAGTTAGAACTGGACATGGAACAACAGACTGGTTCCAAATAGGAAAAGGAGTACGTCAAGGCTGTATATTGTCACCCTGTTTATTTAACTTATATGCAGAGTACATCATGAGAAACGCTGGACTGGAAGAAGCACAAGCTGAAATCAAGATTGCCGGGAGAAATATCAATAACCTCAGATACGCAGATGACACCACCCTTATGGCAGAAAGTGAAGAGGAACTCAAAAGCCTCTTGATGAAAGTGAAAGTGGAGAGTGAAAAAGTTGGCTTAAAGCTCAACATTCAGAAAACAAAGATCATGGCATCCGGTCCCACCACTTCATGGGAAATAGACGGGAAAACAGTGGAAACAGTGTCAGACTTTATTTTTCTGGGCTCCAAAATCACTGCAGATAGTGACTGCAGCCATGAGAGTAAAAGACACTTACTCCTTGGAAGGAAAGTTATGACCAACCTAGATAGCATATTGAAAAGCAGAGACATTACTTTGCCAACAAAAGTCCTTCTAGTCAAGGCTATGATTTTTCCAGTAGTCATGTATGGATGTGAGAGTTGGACTGTGAAGAAGGCTGAGCACCGAAGAATGGATGCTTTTGAACTGTGGTGTTGGAGAAGACTCTTGAGAATCCCTTGGACTGCAAGGAGATCCAACCAGTCCATTCTGAAGGAGACCAGCCCTGGAATTTCTTTGGAAGGAATGATGCTAAAGCTGAAACTCCAGTACTTTGGCCACTTCATGTGAAGAGTTGACTCATTGGAAAAGACTCTGATGCTGGGAGGGATTGGGGGCAAGAGAAGGGGACGACAGAGGATGAGATGGCTGGATGGCATCACTGACTCGATGGACGTGAGTCTCAGTGAACTCCGGGAGTTGGTGATGGACAAGGAGGCCTGGCGTGCTGCGATTCATGGGGTCGCAAAAAGTCTGACACGACTGAGTGACTGAACTGAACTGAACTGATAGCTCAACTGGAATTGCATCACCTCCACTAACTTTGTTTGTAGTGATGCTTGATAAAGGCCCACTTGACTTCGAATTCCAGGATGTCTGGCTCTAGGTGAGTGATCATACCATCTGGTTATCTGTGTCATGAAGATTTTTTTTGTATAGTTCTTCTGTGTATTCTTGCCACCTTTTCTTAATATCTGCTGCTTCTGTTAGGTCCATACAATTTCTGTCCGTTATTGTGCCCATCTTTGCGTGAAATGTTCCCTTGGTATCCCTAATTTTCTTGAAAAGATCTCTAGTCTTTCCCCATCCTATTGTTTTCCTCTTTCTTTGCATTGATCCCTGAGGAAGGCTTTCTTATCTCTCCTTGCTATTCTTTCAAGCTCTGAATTCAAATGGGTGTATCTTTCCTTTTCTCCTTTGCCTTTGTATCTTTCCTTTTCTCAGCTATTTGTAAGGCCTCCTCAGACAACCATCTTGCCTTTTTGCATTTCTTTTTCTTAGGGATGGTCTTGATCCCTGCCTCCTGTACAATGTCATGAACTTCTGTCCATAGTTCTTCAGGCACTCTGTCTATCAGATCTAGCCCCTTAAATCTATTTCTCACTTCCACTGTATAATCATAAGGGATTTGATTTAGGTCATACTTGAATGGTCTAGTGGTTCTCCCTACTTTCTTCGATTTACGTCTAATTTTGGCAATAAGGAGTTCATGATCTGAGCCACAGTCAGCTCCCAGTCTTGTTTTCCTGACTGTATAGAGCTTCTCCATTTTTGGCTGCAAAAAATAAAATCAATCTGATTTTGGTATTGACCATCTGGTGATGTCCCTGTGTAGAGTCTTCTCTTGTGTTGTTGGAAGAGGGTGTTTGCTATGACCGGTGCATTTTCTTGGCAAAACTCTATTAGCCTTTGCCTTGCTTAATTCTGTACTCCAAGGTGAAATTATCGTGTTACTACAGGTGTTTCTTGACTTCCTACTTTTGCATTGCTGTCCCCTATAATGAAAAGAACATCATTTGGGTATTAGATCTAGAAGGTCTTGTAGGTCTTCATAGAACCGTTCAACTTCAGCTTCTTCAGCGTTACTGGTTGGGGTATAGACTTGGATTCCTGTGATACTGAATGGCATCAGTATCCTGTGATACTGAATGGAATTATTTGCCTTGGAAATGAACACAGATCATTCTGTCGTTTTTGAGATTGCATCCAAGTATATCCAAGTATACATCAACTAAACTACTTCAAAAGGTAAAATTTTATTCTATGTAATCCTTTGGCCAATTTCCTATAATGCGTTTTCTTACTGATCACTGTTATATACTCAAACATACTGAGATATGAAAGTGCTTATCTTAAGAAGGAAAAGAAATACCAAGGAGGAAAAGGAATTGTATAGACATCAGTTGTGATATGCTTTCAATAAAACCAAAATCTTTTTCTTATCATTTTTATTTATCTAGTAATTTTTCTTTGATGTAAAAACAGATGTAACATGAGGAGTGGACTCTTTGCAATAATAATAGACCCCTTTTTTTTTACATTTATTCAATATTTCAGCCCAAATATATAATAACACTTGAGATACATTGAAAAAACTGTATTACGTTTGTAGTCCTTCTGAATTCTCATGTAGAGAGTCAAATCTCTGTCATTCCACAACTTTCCTTTCCTTTCATCTCCGGATGATGAATGTTCTTAGGTTTCCTCCTGTTCTACTCCAGTGTGAACATCTCAATAATGATGTAAGGTAATGACATGATTATTTATACTTTACTTATTTTGAAAACAAACTGAGGTAGCCTATCTGATGATATTAAGAATTAGACTCTGGCTTATGACCCAAGGATAGTCACTTTACTCAAAGCCAAATGATCTACTGTTTAATAAGTACATGTCATAAGAGCAAGAATGGATACATAGCCATTAGTGCACATGCAATAAGTTAAACATGACATTTGCTTTGGAAAATGTTTATGAAAATTAACTTTCAGTTTAATTAGGTGGCATAATTTTCTGGATGCTTCAGAAAACTTACCCTTAATCATATCTCCAGCTTATGAAGATCTTTTTTTCTCTAATCATAATCTGGATATCATAAATCTCCAGAAAATGTAGACATTTGATTCTGATAAAAGGCCAGTATTTTTACCTGTAATTGGAGATGGAATATGCTTCACATCTTGAGAGATGATGGTATTTCAGAATAAATATCCTGAGTGTTATAAAGAATTTTAAAATAATTCTTTAATTCTTACGTGTATAGAATTTCAGTAGACAAAATAGCAATCTGTCAGTGCAGTAAGGCAATGTTTTCTGTTTGATGTCAAGTTCCAACTTTCAATAACTGCTGGACAGAATCCAAAAGGCATAGCTCAGAACATATATTGAATATGCTGTAGGCTTTGCAAATATTTAAAAGGAAGTAGAAACATTTAACATTACCGGAGCAAACAAAAATGTCCCCTGGTAAATGTTCTTTATACGTGGTACTATTTTTTACTGAGTAAATATCTGAAAACAACTTGAGTCAATAAAAAGAATAGTGAAGCAGTCAGGATTATACCTATGCATAGTATTTCCAGGATTTTAATCTAACTAAATATACTACTTCATATATCCAGGACTTGAAAGAAGGATGGGCTTAAGAAAATGGCAGTAATGCTTTATTGACTGTCTTCTCATTTTCCTGAATTTAAAATTTTTCTCATCGCTTTTATGAAATGCTTGACTTTAGAGTGCTCCCTACTCTACAGTGAAAATGTCAGCATATTTCTAATCTTTATATATTTATAAGGTTTTTATTTTTCATTTTGCTTTTACCTAATAAAACAGGTGTGTAACAGACCTGGGTGTGTGAATTAAAGCCGTATTTGCAAGATGCTTTGAAATCCGCAGAGTGGTATAAGTTAGGGAAAGTATACATATTTTCAAAATTCCCATGTTAACCAGGTCTATCTAAATTGAATTTATAAAGAAACTAAAACAAATTAAATCACCTATCTAGCATTCTTTATCAAAAATAGATCTAGATTCTTCTAGAGCTCAAGTAAATCTTAGATACTGAAGAAAGTTAGCTTTCTCTAGGCGACAAAATGCATCTGCATAATTGAATGGATTCATCTATTTTATTTTGAATTTTTCTTCTTATGTGCACAGAGAAAGTGATTTTCTCAACCCCCTGGGATGCCCTCAGGACACTAAACACAGTAGGTGATTATATTCTACATTCAATACATTAAAGGCATTTTCCATGAAAGAGGATGAGGACAGGAGTATATGGTACAGGGAACATAAGAAAGGGAATAAAATGCATGCAAGAGAACACATATTTATTAAATTTAACAGAGTTAAGGCATTCTGCTAACTACAGAGCTAACTACAGAGCTGCATTTCTGAGCTACAGAAACTGCACACTGGATCACTGAGAATAGCCGCAATACACACAGATGATTCAGATGATGATTTTCTTTTATTACTTCTGTTACTTAACTGTCTGAGTGGGTTGGAATGTCAGTCCTAAAACAACAATTAAAACTTAGAGGCACTTTCAAAACCACTTTGCATATTTACGTGTTTCTGCTCAGTCATTTTTGTGGCAACAGGAAATTTTAACTGCATATATGCAGAAGGTTTGCAAAAGTATTTAATCTTCAGTTAGGCAGAGACTATGGAGAAAATGACATATTTGTCTACCTTAAGTTTATTTAAATTGCCAAGAAAGAATTCTTTAAAAATATGCTTTAATTTTAATAATAACTATTTTAATTTAGCCTAAAATCCCTTCTTGAGATTTTCTTTTTAGTTTTCTTCATAATATTTTTTAAAAGATGTGTGGTCATAAAGAAACCTGATATTTCAATTAATAGCATTCCACACCACTCACATGATTTTGGCAAAAACATACAATCATTGATGACTGTACACCATTAGAAATAGTGTAAGGCTAAATGTTAATGATATGGGGTGAGATTGGCTTGATGTTAAGAGTGTGTGCTACAAAGACAGAAATATAGATCAGTAGAACAAAATAGAAAACCTGGAGATAAATCCATGCACCTATGGACACCTTATCTTTGACAAAGGAGGTGAGAATATACAATGGAGAAAAAACAATCTCTTTAACAAGTGGTGCTGGGAAACTGGTCAACCACTTGTAAAAGAATAAAACTAGAACATTTTCTAACACCATACACAAAAATAAACTCAAAATGGATTAAAGATCTAAATGTAAGACCAGAAACCTTAAAACTCCTAGAGGAAAACTTAGGCAAAACACTCTCTGATATAAATCACAGCAGAATCCTCTATGACCCACCTCCTAGAGTAATGGAAATAAAAGTAAAAATAAATAAATGGGACCTAATTAAACTTAAAAGCTTTTGTACAATGAAGGAAACTCTAAGCAAGGTGAAAAGATAGCCTTCAGAATGGGAGAAAGTAATAGCAAATGAAGGAACTGACAAAGAATTAATCTCAAAAATATACAAGCAGCTCCTGCAGCTCAATTCCAGAAAAATAAACAACCCAATCAAAAAATGGGCGAAAGAACTAAACAGACAGTTCTCCAAAGAAGACAAACAGATGGCTAACAAACACATGAAAAGATGCTCAACATCACTCATTGTCAGAGAAATGTAAATCAAAACCACAATGAGGTACCATTTCACGCCAGTCAGAATGGCTGCTATCCAAAAATCTACAAACAATAAATGCTGCAGAGGGTGCAAAGAAAAGGGAACCCTCTTACACTGTTGGTAGGAATGCAAACTTGTACAGCCACTATGGAGAACAGTGTGGAGATTCCTTAAAAAACTGGAAATAGAACTGCCATATGACCTAGCAATCCCATTGCTGGGCATACACATCGAGGAAACCAGATTGAAAGAGACACATGTACCCCAATGTTCATCACTGCACTGTTTACAATAGGCAGAACATGGAAGCAACCTAGATGCCCATTGGCAGATGAATGGATAAGAAAGCTGTGTTACATATACACAATGGAATATTACTCAGACAATAAAAAGAATGCATTTGAATCAGTTCTAATGAGGTGGATTAAACTGGAGCCTATTATACAGAGTGAAGTAAGTCTGAAAGAAAAACACCAGTACAGTATCAGATCAGATCAGACCAGATCAGTCGCTCAGTCGTGTCCGACTCTTTTCGACCCCATGAATCGCAGCACTCCAGGCCTCCCTGTCCATCACCAACTCCCAGAGTTCACTGAGACTCACGTCCATTGAGTCAGTGATGCCATCCAGCCATCTCATCCTCTGTCGTCCCCTTCTCCTCTTGCCCCCAATCCCTCCCAGCATCAGAGTCTTTTCCAATGAGTCAACTCTTCACATGAGGTGGCCAAAGTACTGGAGTTTCAGCTTTAGCATCATTCCTTCCAAAGAAATCCCAGGGCTGGTCTCCTTCAGAATGGACTGGTTGGATCTCCTTGCAGTCCAAGGGATTCTCAAGAGTCTTCTCCAACACCACAGTTCAAAAGCATCCATTCTTCGGCACTCAGCCTTCTTCACAGTCCAACTCTCACATCCATACATGACCACAGGAAAGACCATAGCCTTGACTAGACGAACCTTTGTTGGCAAAGTAATGTCTTTGCTTTTGAATATGCTATCTAGGTTGGTCACAACTTTCCTTCCAAGGAGTAAGTTTCTTTTAATTTCATGGCTGCAATCACCATCTGTAGTGATTTTGGAGCCCAGAAAAATAAAGTCTGACACTGTTTCCACTGTTTCCCCAACTATTTCCCATGAAGTGATGGGGCAAGATGCCATGATCTTCGTTTTCTGAATGTTGAGCTTTAAGCCAACTTTTTCACTCTCCATTTTCACTTTCATCAAGAGGCTTTTGAGTTCCTCTTCACTTTCTGCCATAAGGGTGGTGTCATCTGCATATCTGAGGTTATTGATATTTCTCCCCGCAATCTTGATTCCAGCTTGTGTTTCTTCCAGTCCAGCGTTTCTCATGATGTACTCTGCATATAAGTTAAATAAACAAGGTGACAATATACAGCCTTGACGAACTCCTTTTCCTATTTGGAACCAGTCTGTTGTTCCATGTCCAGTATACTAACGCATATATATGGAATTTAGAAAGATGGTAATGATGACCCTATATGCGAGACAGCAAAAGAGACACAGATGTAAAGAACTGTCTTTTGGACTCTGTGGGAGAAGGCAAGGGTGGGATGATTTGAGAGGGTAGCGTTGAAACATGTATATTATTGTATGTGAAGTGGATCACCGGTCCAGGTTTGATGAATGAGACAGGGTGCTCAGGGCTGGTGCACTGGGATGACCCTGGGGGGGATGTGATGGTGAGGGAGGTGGGAGGGGGATTCTGGATGAGGAACATATGTGAGCCCATGGCTGATTCATGTTGATGTATGGCAAGAACCACCACAATATTGTAAAATAATTACCCTCCAATTAAAATAAATAAGTTTTTAAAAAAAGAGTGTGTGCTATAGTAGTAGCATTAATTTATTTATTTCATTTTTATCAGTGCATAAACATTGTTCAAGATTTTTCTAACAAGGATTTGGGAAAACCAGGGTCACCTGATAGAGATTTGTTACCTAATGCCAGAAAGTAAGGAAACCCAGAAACTGTTCTGAACCTTTGAAGAATTGGAAGACTGTAACTATTCAAGACACAATTGCAAGTTAGATGAACCAAAAGAAGTACTGAAGTTCTGGGTGTCTTATCCCCTCAGAAGCCAGCTCACCCTTGCTCTCCACTCTAGTGACAGTACCCGACTTACAAACCAGGTCCTTGTCAGATCCTCCCTCAATATCCTGCGGTATACTTACCGTTCTTACTTCTACCACCCTCTCTACAACTCAAAATGTCCCAATAAACAGGATCGAAATAGATTTTTCAATCACTATGCAACACAGAGCATTATTATTGGATAAGAGTCATGTCATAGGTTGCTGTGCTCTGGTACATCTAGCGATGCAGCTAATAATCAGAGTCATTTGTGAACAACATGCAGGGAACAAGCATATATATGTTCATGAGCACATTCATTCAGTTGAGTCTGGTAGGCAAAGATGGGGGCAACTCCAGGAGTGGTTCAGGTTGGCTTGCTCCCAGGTACGTGGTCTGTCCTGAAGACGGTGGCGAGTATATGTGTCACTACAACTGGTGACGCCACAGAACATGGACCCTCATCGCCTATTCTTGCAGACTGAATTGAAGGTCTATCTTAATTATAGTTATCTATTCTGATTCGTCAGAGAAGGCAATGGCACTTCACTCCAGCACTCTTGCCTGGGAAATCCCATGGACGGAGGAGCCTGGTGGGCTGCCATCTATGGGGTCGCACAGAGTCGGACACGACTGACGGGACTTAGCGGCAGCAGCAGCAGCAGCATTCTGATTAGTAGCATTTCATGTAACTTCAGTTTTAAGGAGGAAGTGGTGGTTGAAGTTTTCAAAATTATTTCGTCTAATAAATAGATGAAAAATATTTTTTATTTTCATAGGGAAAACGTTTCAAAAATCCGACATAAGTAATTAACCTGGTTACAGTTCTTATACTATAACTGAGTGACATCTTTAGTTTGACTTTATTATCCCTATAAACAGAACAACAAATTAATTTATTGTGTTTTGCTACTATTTAGAAAAAGATATTTCTTTATTCAGACAAAGGGCTTGCCTATTGTCACAAAGATACATATCATTTGTCACCACCATGGAAACCAGTGAAATTGAATTTGAAACAAATTCAAACTAAATTTGAAACTCATATATACTACTTTCCATTTTTTCATAAATTAATTTTTAGAACAGTTTTAGGTTCACAGCAAAATTAAGCAGAAAGTACAGAGATGTCCGTATATCCTTGCTCCCTCACATACACAGACTCTCCCATTATCAATATCCTCCCCCCAACCTCTGGTGAGGTATATTTTTTACAACTGATGAACCTACATTGAAACATGATTATCATCCATAAGCTATACCTTACATTAATGAACTCTAATGTAAATGATAGATTATAGATGATAATGGTGTTTCAGTTGTAAAACATGTACCTCTCCAGTGGGGATACTGATTTACATTAGGGTTCAATACTGGTATTGTATGGGCTTCCTAGGTGGTGCAGGTGATAAAGAACCTGCCTGCCAAAGAAGAAGACAGTAAGAGACCTGGGTTTTATCCCTGAGTCAGGAAGATCCCCTGGAGGAGAGCATGGCAACGCACTCCAGTATTATTGCCTGGAGAATCCCATGGACAGAGGAGCCTGGCTGGCTACAATCTATGGGGTTGCAAGGAGTCAGACATGACCGAAATGACTTAATATACACACATGCATTGGTGTTGTGCATTCTATGGGTTTGAACAAACATCTGACATATATCCGCCATGAGAGCATCACAAAGAGCATTTTAACTGCCCTAAATATCCTCTGTGGTCTATCTATTCATATCTTCTTTCCATTGAAACCCAGCAATCACTAGTTTTTTCTTACTGTCTCCATACTTTTGCTTCTTTCAGAATGTCATTGGAATCATACAGTAGGTAGCCTTTTCAGACTGACCTCTTTCACTCAGAAGTACACTTAAATTAAATACAGTTGAATTAATTTCATTCATTTTTATTGGATGATATTGGTGAAGATGATGATAATGACAATTCTACAGTAGGATGCTGTGCAGTGTTATATAAAAAGAATACTGAATAGAATTTTTTTGTGTTGTTACTATAATTTTTTACACAATTCATAAGTAATAAATGTCACAAATGATATCCCAGCAGGACACAACATGAACCTAAGGGAAATCTCTGTCTTCTAAAGACACAGAAAAACTTACTTGCTCAGCTCTTTCAAAAACACAGAAAGCCTGTCATGCAACCTGACATTATGTCACATAACAGCTTTGATATCTGATTACTAGAAATATTTAGTGATATTTATGCAAACTGATCAACCAATAATCTACAGTATCTATCTGATTAAAAACACAATACATTTGCTTTCTTTACATCATTGTTGTTTTGTAACTCCAAAGGGAAAAATTATCACCCTCATGCTAAAATTACAACCACCAGAACATTTTCCTACTAATGCTGTTGATTGCTTTAGGCTTATGCTTCAATCTACTTACATTTCCTTCTTTCCTATAATAATGATTTATTTTTATAGAGAATAAGACATGTCATTTAAAGAAATCCTATGTGGAGAAATTAAGGGATATATATGAAATGTCTTAGAATAACATAGAATTTTAGGTTATGAGGTGAGGAGACAATGGTAAGTGCTATTATCTGTGACAAGTTAGTTCTATGAAGCTTGAACTCTAGCAATTTTTATTACCAGAAGTTATAAGAACAATGCCTAAATGTCTGGCCTTCAGCTGCTATAAAAAATTTGACAAGATAAAACTCTAAAATCTCACATTCCTCTCTATTTGTATGTCAAAGCTATAATACTATATAAAGTTCCTCACCATTGCATTCATCAAACAGCTTCATGCTGAGAAATCCTCAGGATGACAAGGACTTAAGAAAAATGGAAACAATGTACAGACATCCTGTATTGTAGATATGGGAATCTGATGCTGAGAAGGAGGCTTAACTTGAGAATCTTTAATTTTTACTAACAATAGAAATTGCTGTCTCAGTTTGGAATTCTTAGACTCTTTTGTTTCAAACACTGGAGTAATCGAAGCAGAATGGTATATATAGTCAGTCACTTTGTGACAAATGTGAAGCAGTGACAATACTTTAACACTTCTTGAAATCACGTGGAGTTACTGTGATCTCCATATGTACAAAAGGAATCTTGATCCTTCTACTTTGTTCTCTACATTGATTCTCAGATATGACTGGGAAGTTTTTACAAAATGAAGATTCCTGGACCTTCATCTGTGGGCTTCCCTGAAATCTCAGTCGGTAAAGAATCCACCTGCAATGCAGGAGACCCTGGTTCAATTCTTGGGTCAGGAAGATCCGCTGGAGAAGGGACAGGTTACCCACTGCAGTATTCTCAGGCTTCCCTTGTGGCTCAGCTGGTAAAGAATCTGCCTGCAATGCGGGAGACCTGGGTTTGCTACTCACTCCAGTATTCTGGCCTGGAGAATTCCATGGACTGTATAGTCCATGGGGTCACAAACAGTAGGACACAAGTGAAAATTCAAAATTTGTTGTTTGAGATACAGAAATATCTATACATGTTTTTAATTTTCATGTAATATTTTCATGAAGTTAGCACATTAGCAAGAAGAATGAATGGACTTCAGATATAAATTGATTTTTTAACCTAGAAATTAAATCTATCTCTTCCTGGAGACTTGTATTCATTTGAGGTAGCTATGTTAGCTCTCTCATTTCTCTTCTCTTCTGAGCTTTCTCTTAATTATTTCTGTGTGACCATTTCCAACCTGGAAATTCTTCTTAATAGAAAAGATGGAAAGATCAATCAACTTATGTATTTTTGTCTATTCAAAAATGTCTATCAAGCAGTGCCTGTGTTCCAGGCACTCATGTGCTGGGGTAAATGGACACAGAATATTAAATAAGTACATTTTCAAATCCACAAACCACAATTGTGTTACATGCTATATGGGAAAATGCAACAAGCACTATGCCAGGTAAAAGAGACAAAGAATGCTTTCTCTACCATTATAACAAACCTTCTCCACTAAGATGCAAGGTAGATTTGTGTCATACATTTTAATTCTTATCTGAAGTAAATAATTCTGATTAGCCTGAGTTTATTTAAGATTAGACTCCCTAAAATGACAAGTTTTACTTGGTAAAGTAATCTGCAGTTAATTGAACCAAACACAATTTTAAGATTCATGGTATATGGTTTTATTATCTTATCCTTTATTATAAAAGGTAGGTTTGGCATTATTAGTCATTTGGAATTTGTTATTAAAGTTTATGATATTAGTGGTTAAAATGCAGTAACAGGGCATAAATGTAAATGAATCTGCAACTAATTAGTTTTAGGATTTATAGTAGTGTCAAATTTGGAGACCAGTGCTTTCCTAGTTTTTCTTTAAAAATTCTATAATCTTTTTCCCTTCACTCATAGGCATACAATCTTACTATGATATAAAGATTGCTTTAATGGTTAAAAGATATCAGAAGTACAAATATGTTTTCTCATGTAAAGTTTATAGTTTAAACTACTAACAACAGATCTAATTTCCCAAACAAATGTTAAGGAGAATTGTTTTTCCAGAAATTTTAACCTGGAAGGAAATACAACTTAACATATCATGCTTGGGTGCTAAGTCGCTTCAGTCCTGTCCAACTTTTTTCAACCCCATGGACTGTAGCCCACCAGGCTCTTCTGCCCATGGGATTCTCCAGACAAGAATACTAGAATGAATTGCCATTCCCTCCTCCAGGGGATGTTTCCAACCCAGGAATCCATCCCACCTCTCATGTCTCATTGGCAGGCAGGTTCTTTACCACTAGTGCCACCTGGGAAGCTAACTTATCATACTCTTATTCAATAAAGTGTCACAAAAGAAAGGAGAGTAATGCAAAAGTTGATAATGAATTTTGAGTGAATTTGGGGTAAAGAGTGACATTTTAATTAGATATCTTAGGATATCCCACATTCAAATCCAAGCGGTTTTAGTCACTTAGAATAACTTGAAAAGGGAAATCAAGGCTAAAAATATTATTCCATTTCTCATTACATTTACTGTAGCATAAAAAGTAGTAACACAGAAATTAGAGCCCAATTGTCTCGGTTTAAGTTTTGGCTCCACCTCTTCTAGCTGTGTGACTGGACCAGTTACTTCTCTGCGCCTCAGTTCTCTCTGCTCTAAAATGGGCACCAGACAGTGCCTACCCCCACATACTCGTGAGAATTAAGTGAGTGCCCACACATGACAGAGCGCCCATCTGTACAGAATCGGCGTCCAATAAATGTAACTTATAATTATTGTTGTCCCTAGTACTATTTTCTCTAGTTCAAAAAATGGTTGGGAAGATTTGACTTCTTTGTAAAAACAGCTTTTGTTAGCTGTCATTTAACGGGCTAAGGGCATTAAAAAAATTTGGAGAAGACTCTTGAGAGTCCCTTGGACTGCAAGGAGATCCAACCAGTCCATTCTGAAGGAGATCAGCCCTGGGATTTCTTTGGAAGGAAGGATGCTAAAGCTGAAACTCCAGTACTTTGGCCACCTCATGCGAAGAGTTGACTCATTGGAAAAGACTCTGATGCTGGGAGGGATTGGGGGCAGGAGGAGAAGGGGACGACAGAGGATGAGATGGCTGGATGGCATCACTGACTCGATGGACGTGAGTCTCAGTGAACTCCGGGAGTTGGTGTTGGACAGGGAGGCCTGGCATGCTGCGATTCATGGGGTTGCAAAGAGTCGGACATGACTGAGTGACTGAACTAAACTATGTAACTTCTCTTTGTTATCTTTATATTTTATGAACACAATCATAAATGTTTATTACCTTACTTCCATTTCACAGTAATTGGAGAAATTAACTTCTCAAAGTGCCTTAATTTCTCCAAGTGCTTTGGAACTAACTCTCTTAAATGTCCTTAAAATTATTGAGAAAAAACAAATCAGAGTAGACTAAACCCAAACATTTTTTGAGTGTCACTGTACAACTGTATCCATGGTTTGAAGTTTCAGGCATACAAAGTCCATGCTGAATGTATAACTTACCTATACTTGCCACATCTCACATTAGCACTCGTGTCACAGTGAAAGCAAGACCTCTGTCTTCAACCAGACATTTCACCAGGATATGCCATTAGTCAAAAAATGTAAGCAAGGGTCAGACATCTCAATATAGCTATCAACCCACTGAAGAAACGATACAAGTGCATGTTCCATGAGTCCATGGAACTAAACAGACAATGAGCATTAACTCCTTTCATTTTTTTTTTTTTTTTAATTTTTTATCTTAGTTTTATTTATTTATTTATTTATTTTAAATTTTATTTTATTTTTAAACTTTACATAATTGTATTAGTTTTGCCAAATATCAAAATGAATCTGCCACAGGTATACATGTGTTCCAATTAACTGAACTTTAAGGACATTTAAATAATCATATTTTAAAATATTTTCCAATTAAATTTATTCATGTTGATTATTAAGAACACTTAAAAGTGCATACACAAATGAAAGAAAAGCAAAAATCATCTGCATGCTCACAACCCAGAGATAAAGTTATCTGCTCACCCAACACACACTCCCTTGCCTCCCCAAGCCCAGGCATTTGGTCACACAATATAACCCCACTCTCTGGCTACCAGTAATTAAAGCAGGAGTCAATTAGGCTGATCTTGGTTAATCATAGTCCCTTCAGCAGGAATTTATATGTGAAGGCAAGAAATTTCAGAGCATTTGCTATATTCATCTTTTTTCCATAAAGACTTTAATAAAACATTTTCAATGTTTAAAATGTTTCTCTCTTTTATTAAAAATTCTTACTTCTTATGGATTGAGTCAGGTAGATTCATTACTCATAGACATTCAAGTTCTCCACAGATATAGTCACAATTTTGTAGTTATTGATTTTGCTATGTCTCTTAATTTGAGCTCATAATTAATAAGCAATTTTCAAGGTAAATTTCTCATGTGTTATGTATTAGTTTAATTGTAGTAGGACATTTTTCTCAAATCTCTGTGAAACATAGCTTTGGCTTTGTCTGTCACAGAGTTCAAGCATCTAAGAATCCCCCACCCCATTTGCTAAATGATCTCAGCCAGAATGCTGAGCTATTCAATTTTTCCATAAAAGATATCATATGATGTTCATAAATATCCAAAGTTATAAGTGAGTACCTAAATATTGTGGCTAACACTAAACATCTAGATACTTAGAAATATTTGAAAGAGTATACACGTTTTCAAATTGTTATACAGACACTTTCTGTCCTTCTTCCATTATTCAATCTATTTCCCTTTAGATAATTAAAATTTTTCTTGACTAAATTTGTGAGGTTTGGAAAAGAAAGTAAGTTTGCTTGGCTTAAACCTCTTGGGGGCTAGCTGCTCCAAGAGCATGTGGCCTCTACCAAATAATTTCAGCTGGAGAAGTTCCAAGTGTTTCTTCATCACCAGACCTGAAAGCCAGTCATTCTCTGTCTGGGCTAGTGGGTCTACAATGTATGTGGTAATATAATAACTGCCACCATGATTTTCTGGTAAATCTGCTCTGCAGTTGAGTTCTGGATGAGATTTCTCAAAACACAACTGTGAAGCCCTGGAGGGTGGCCACAGACCCAAGTCAAATTCAATTTGTCTAAAGAGTTTGTGGCTCAGATGGTAAAGAATCTACCTTCAATGCACAAGATCCAAGTTCAATCCCTGGGTTGGGAAGATCCCCTTGGAGAAGGGAAAGGCTACCCACTCTGGTATTCTTACACGGAAAATTCCATGAACAGAGGAGCCTGGCCAGGCTACAGACCATGGGGTCACAAAGAATCGGACATGAATGAATGACTAACACTTTCACTTTCAAGAGTTTTTGGTTGATCTCAAAACACAAAGAAGAAATAATGCCATTATCATATCAACAAACTCCAACATAAATATTTGTAGCTAATCAGTCTTGTCTCATATAACTACTTCTAAAGAATGCATTGTTCTACTGAAATTATTTACTTTAAAAACTTCAAATCTCTTGTGTAATGCCATTACACTTTAGAAAAGGATGGACTGTCAAGATACAGTTCACAGACTACTTTCATTTCATTTAATGTTAACCAACAAAAGAGAAGACTCTACACATGGACATCACCAGATGGTCAACACTGAAATCAGATTGATTATATTCTTTGCAGTCAAATATGGAGAAGCTCTATACAGTAAGCAAAAACAAGACTGGGAGCTGACTGTGGCTCAGATCATGAACTCCTTATTGCCAAATTCAGACTTAAATTGAAGAAAGTGGGGAAAACCACTAGACCATTCAGGTATGAACCTAAATCAAATCCCTTATGATTATACAGTGGAAGTGAGAAATAGATTTAAGGGGCTAAACCTGATAGATAGAGTGCCTGATGAACTATGGGCGAAGGTTTGTGACACTGTATAGGAGGCAGCAATCAAGACCATCCAAAGAAAAAGAAATTTAACAAAGCAAAACAGCTGTCTGAGGAGGCCTTACAAATAGCTGTGAAAAGAAGAGAAGTGAAAAGCAAAGGAGAAAAGGAAAGTTATACCCATTTGAATTCAGAGTTCCAAAGAATAGCAAGGAGAGATAAGAAAGCCTTCCTCAGTGATCAATGCAAAGAAATAGAGAAAAACAATAGAATAGAAAAGACTAGAGATCTCTTCAAGAAAATTAGAGATACCAAGGGAACATTTCATGCAAAAATGGGCTCAATAAAGGACAGAAATTGTGAAGCAGAAGATATTAAGAGGAGGTGGCAAATATACAGAAGAACTATGGGGGAAAGATCTTCATGACTGAGATAATCACAATGGTGTGATCACTCACCTAGAGCCAGACATCCTGGAATGTGAAGTCAAGTGGGCCTTAGGAAGTATCACTACGAACAAAGAGAGTGGAGGTGATGGAATTCCAGTTGAGCTATATCAAATCCTGAAAGATGATGCTGTGAAAGTGCTGCACTCAGTATGCCAGCAAATTTGGAAAACTCAGCAGTGGCCCCAGGACTGGACAAGATCAGTTTTCATTCCAATCCCAAAGAAAGGCAATGCCAAAGAATGCTCAAACTACCGCACAATTGCACTTATCTCACACCTTAGCAAACTAATGCTCAAAATTCTCCAAGCCAGGCTTCAGCAACACATGAACCATGAACTTCCTGATGTTCAAGCTGGTTTTAGAAAAGGCAGAGGAACCAGAGATCAAATTGCCAACATTCTCTGGATCTTCAAAAAAGCAAGAGAGTTCCAGAAAAGTATCTATTTCTGCTTTATTGACTATGCCAAAGCTTTTGACTGTGTGGATCACAATAAACTGTGGAAAACTCTTAGAGATATGGGAAAAACAGACCACCTAACCTGCCTCTTGAGAAACCTGTATTCAGATCAGGAAGCAACAGTTAGAACTGGACATGGAACAAGAGACTGGTTACAAATAGGAAAAGGAGTATGTCAAGGCTGTATATTGTCACCCTGCTTGTTTAACTTCTATGCAGAGTGCATCATGAGAAACGCTGGGCTGGAGGAAGCACAAGCTGGAATCAAGATTGCCGGGAGAAATATCAATCACCTCAGATATGCAGATGACACCACCCTTATGGCAGAAAATGAAGAAGAACTAAAGAGCCTCTTGATGAAAGTGAAAGAGGAGAGTGAAAAAGTTGGCTTAAAGCTCAACATTCAGAAAACGAAGATCATGGCATCTTGTCCCATCACTTCATGGGAAATAGTTGGGGAAACTGGAAACAGTGTCAGACTTTATTTTTCTGGGCTCCAAAATCACTGCAGATGGTGACTGCAGCCATGAAATTCAAAGATGCTTACTCCTTGGAAGGAAAGTGATGACCAACCTAGATAGCATATTCAAAAGCAGAGACATTCCTTTGCCAACAAAGGTCCATCTAGTCAAGGCTATGGTTTTTCCAGTGGTCATGTATGGATGTGAGAGTTGGACTGTGAAGAAGGCTGAGCGCCGAAAAATTGATGCTTTTGAACTGTGGTGTTGGAGAAGACTCATGAGAATCCCTTGGACTGCAAGGAGATCCAACCAGTCCATTCTGAAGGAGATCAGCCCTGGGATTTCTTTGGAGGGACTGATGCGAAAGCTGAAACTCCAGTACTTTGGCCACCTCATGTGAAGAGTTGACTCATTGGAAAAGACTCTGAGGCTAGGAGGGATTGGGGGCAAGAGGAGAAGGGGACAACAGAGGATGAGATGGCTGGATGGCATCACTGACTCGATGGATGTGAGTCTGAGTGAACTCCGGGAGTTGGTGTTGGACAGGGAGGCCTGGTGTGCTGCGATTCATGGGGTCGCAAAGAGTTGGACACGACTGAGCGACTGATCTGATCTGATCTGATCTGAAGGATAGTCTATTTGTTTACAGAATTTCTATATAGATTGAATGATCTGAAGTAGCGTTGTTAGAAGTAAAAGAACCATTTAAAGCTGTAAGCCATTTAGTTTTCTCTGTGCACTTTAAGGAAACATACTACTTTGACAGAAGCTTAAAAAACTTTTATACAGTTATGAATCTAACTTTTTCCCACAATAATTTTATGTTCACTTTTTCTAACAGTAATTGTTCACCCTCCTGGGGAGGTGGTGAAGTAAGCTAGCCAGAAGAAGCATAGCATGCCACTTCACACTGGGCTTGAGTCATGTCTTGGTTCACTGGGTTTTGGGGGCAGTTATTACTTGTTAAAATTTTTTCTTCTTTTTCTCACAGGAACCTTGTCATTTTAAAATGTGGTATTTTATTCAAATATTGTTGGACAGGAAAAAGCACAATACTAAAAAACATGAAAAATATTCGGTGAAATCAATTTGCTTTTAAAGACTGTTAGCTGAAGGAGCAATTGCAAATTATTTTTGAAAGTCTTTTGGTTAGCACTTTTGCAACTACAAATAGAGATTATGTTCGACTTTCTATCACAGCTTTGATCCACAATGGACTATTAAAAAATCCTAATGATTAAGCAATGTCCATTGCAAAGATGACATAAAAGGGAGAAATATTTTACTTACAGTAAAAGTTTAAAACATTTATGCCATAGTAATTAGTTTACCATGAGTCTAAAATTACACGTAAATATAAAACACTTACATATCATGAGCTATATATATCTTTCAGACTATTTCACATTTCAGACTTCATAGGTATGTCCACAATGTAAAATATCCATTAAAAGAAATGACAAGTAATTTTCAACTTGAATCACTTGGTCATTTATTCTTTATACTAGATGTAAAGTAGGAACAGCATGATAGGGTAAGGAACACAAATTTGTAAATCATGTGGAAAATTTTATAGCACATTGTTGAATAAAGAAACCAGAAATCAGAAACAGCAACGGAAAGCATATGTGAAGACACGGTGTGTGTGTGTGTGTGTGGGTGACTGAAATGATGATACATATTTTTTTAGGAAAAAAGTCTAAATGTGGACACTGCAAAATCACAAATTTTACACAATATTATTGTGTTTAGTCAGATTTTGAAATGTAATTGAAGAGATTTTAATCTCACTACATTCATAACAAAGACAGTGGCATTTTAGACCGCTTATTTGATCCTGAATACTGGAATCAAGATTGCCGGGAGAAATATCAATAACCTCAGGTATGCAGATGACACCACCCTTATGGCAAAAAGCAAAGAGGAACTGAAGAGCCTCTTGATAAAGGTGAAAGAGGAGAGTGAAAAAGCTGGCTTAAAACTCAACATTCAGAAAACTAAGATTATGATATCGGGTCTCATCACTTCATGGCAAGTACATGGGGAAACAATGGAAACAGTGACAGACTTTATTTTCTTGGGCTCCAAAATCACTGCAGACGATGACTGCAGCCACAAAATTAAAAAACGCTTGCTCCTTGGAAGAAAAGCTATGACCCACCTAGACAGCCTATTAAAAAGCAGAGACATCACTTTGCCAACAAAGGTCTGTCTAGTCAAAGCTATGGTTTTTCCAGTAGTTATGTATGGGTGTGAGAGTTGGACCATAAAGAAAGCTGAGCACAGAAGAATTGATGCTTTTGAACTGTGGTGTTGGTGAAGACTCTTGAGAATCCCTTGGACTGCAAGGAGATCAAACCAGTCAATCCGAAAGGAAATCAACTCTGAATATTAATTGGAAGGACTGGTGCTCAGGCTGAAGCTCCAATACTTTGGCCACCTGATGCAAAGAGCTGACTCATTTGAAAAGACCCTAATGCTGGGAAAGATTGAAGGTGGGAGAAGGGGATGACAGAGGATGAGATGGTTGGATGGCATCTCCAATTCAACGGACATGAGTTTGGGTAAACTCTGGAAGTTGGAGATGGACAGGGAAGCCTGGCATGCTGCAAATCCATGGGGTTGCAAAGACTGGGACACAACTGAGCGACTGAACTGAACTGAAATGCCTTAAAAAATGGCTACAATGATGATAGAAGAAAAAGACCAGGGGAACTTTTCAGGAATTTTTCTGAATATAAAATAAACTATTTTATATTAATATTTTAATTTACCCATATTTATTTTTATTCACTTCAGGCAAAAATATAAGTTTAAAACTATCAACATATATAGAGCCTTTCCAAAATAGCTCCTTGTAGTTAAACATGTCAAAAGATTTTTGTGTTTTTTGGGGGCAGTAATTAAGTGAGAGCACAGGTTGATTAACAGAGCTATAAGTAGAAAGACAGTAGTTTTTGTGATTATTAGAATCATGTGTTAAATATGAATGACCTAATGGGTCCTAATAAATCTACATACCAAGGCTAAAGATTTTCTACTAATTAGAAAATAATAAAATCAATTCAATAAAATATATAAAGTGTGAAAGTGATCTTTCAAAATTGTTTTGAAAATATTTAATTGACAGGGGAAATGTAAAGAGAAGCATGCTGAAGAATTGCTTCAGTGGTCTCATAAAAATAGGCTGCAAATATATCTTGGTTCTAAAATCACTGCGGATGGTAACTGCAGTCACGAAATTAAAAGACCCTTGCTCCTTGAAAGGAAGGCTATGACAACTCTAGATAGCATATTAAAAACCAAAGACATCATTTTACCGACAAGGTCAAAATTATGCTTTTTCCAGTAGTCATGTACGGATGTGAGAGATGGACATAAGGAAGGGTGAATACCGGAGAATTGATGCTTTTGAACTTTGTTGCTGGAGGAGACTGTTAAGAGTCCCTTGAACTGCATGGAGATCAAACCAGTCAATCCTAAAGGAAATCAACCCTAAATACTCATTGGAGGGACTGATGCTAAGCTGAAACTCCAATATTTTGACCACCTGATGCAAACAGCCAACTCATTGGAAAAGACCCTGATGTCGGGAAAGATTGAAGGCAAAAGGAGAAGAGGGCAACAGAGGATGAGATGGCTAGATAGCCTCACCAACTCAGTGGACATGAATTTGAGCAAACTCCAGGAGATAGTGAAGGACAGGGAAGCCTGGCATGTTGCAGTCCATGGGGTCACAGAGTTGACACAACTTAGCGACTGAACAACAACATATCTTGATTCTTTTGAGATACTCTCTATAAATGAGTAAAGACAAGAGTTTTTATTTGAATGGAAGTGTTATCATCCAGCACAGGAATACAACAAATACAATCTTCATAAAAGCAGAGTGGAGGTTCTTAATAATGGGATAGCACATTTTGACAGAGGAATGGTTGGAAAGTCCCCACCAAACTAATGCACCTTCAAAAGCTATCTTTTCTAATTCAGTGTCTCCATTGTCCAAAAACAGAAAATAACAGCAACAACAAAACCTATCAAGCTTGTGCGTTGACACATGGGCAGAATTTCATTTGGTTTATTGTCTTGCTCAAACAATCCAATAGTCACATCTTTTACCCAGATGAAACAAATGCTTTTGTCTTTAATATAATTTGCTACCGTGGTTAAGAGAGACTTCAGTGACATTGAAGTTGTATTTCAGTTTTAGGGTTTTTTTCCTTCTCAATAGCAATGGAGGGATAATAAATTGATCTCAGTCAAAATAACTCATTTTTGTCAAATTATGATAATAAGGAGTTCATGAAAGGTAACAGAGTGACAACCTTGGGAGAGTAAGGTTTTTAACTCAATAAATGTGGGCAGTTGTGTTTTTACTGCTTTGTATGTTATGTTTCTATTTTTCTTGTTTAGTATATCCTTTGTAGCACTAGTCTCATTGAAAGCTCAGGAAGCAGACAGAATATGAATGCTGTTTTGTCGAATAAAACATTGTCTATTCTTAATGAGGACAAGCGTTTATTTACTGATCTCCAAGCTTTGAGCACAGGACTCAAAGTTCCTGGTTCAGATTCACTGATGTGGATGAACAAAACAGAGTCACACTGGACAGTCTCTGGAGTACCTCATTCAAATTATTCTTACCCTCAGCTTAGTTTAAATGGTAACATTCAGCACTTTCAAAAAAGAAAAACAGTGTAGAAACTGCATTGGAGTATGTGGACAAGGAAATCATTCCAGTCACACCAGTTGCCCTTTCCCCTTTTTTCACCCCCAACTGAATGGTGTGAGAAGCCAATAAACACCGTAATTTCCTTGGTTTGTACATGGCCCTATGTTTACCCACGGACTTTATTTTGAGGTAAAATTTTTAAATAGGTAACTTAGTTAAAGGAGCTTCCCTGGTGGCTCGGTGGTAAAGAATCCACCTGCCAGTGCAGGAGACAAGGGTTCAATCCCTGGGTCCAGAAGATCTCCTGGAGAAGAAAGTGGCAATCTACTCCAGTATTCTTGCCTACAAAATCCCATGGACAGAGGAGCCTGGTGGGCTACAGTGCAGGGGTTTGTAAAGAGTCAGACATGACTAAAGCTAGCATGCAAGCACACACACACTTTGTTTTCTGATTCAAAACTGGGCAACCTGGACTAATAATAGGACAACCAGAGTAAATCATATAATTATGTAAAATCTGTGCCATGCTATCATGGTTTAGAGAGGGTTAATCAAGATTTCTGGGAGAAATATCAATAACCTCAGATATGCAGATGACACCACCCTTATGGCAGAAAGTGAAGAGGAATTAAAAAGCCTCTTGATGAAAGTGAAAGAGGAGAGTGAAAAAGTTGGCTTAAAGCTCAACATTCAGAAAACGAAGATCATGGCATCCGGTCCCACCACTTCATGGGAAATAGATGGGGAAACAGTGGAAACAGTGTCAGACTTTATTTTTCTGGGCTCCAAAATCACTGCAGATGGTGACTGCAGCCATGAAATTAAAAGATGCTTACTCCTTGGAAGGAAAGTTATGACCAACCTAGATAGCATATTCAAAAGCAAAGACATTACTTTGCCAACAAAGGTTCGTCTAGTCAAGGCTATGGTTTTTCCTGTGGTCATGTATGGATGTGAGAGTTGGACTGTGAAGAAGGCTGAGCACTGAAGAATTGATGCTTTTGAACTGTGGTGTTGGAGAAGACTCATGAGAATCCCTTGGACTGCAAGGAGATCCAACCAGTCCATTCTGAAGGAGATCAGCCCTGGGATTTCTTTGGAAGGAATGATGCTAAAGCTGAAACTCCAGTACTTTGGCCACCTCATGCGAAGAGTTGACTCATTGGAAAAGACTCTGATGCTGGGAGGGGTTGGGGGCAGGAGGAGAAGGGGATGACAGAGGATGAGATGGCTGGATGTCATCACTGACTCAATGGACGTGAGTCTCAGTGAACTCCGGGAGTTGGTGATGGACAGGGAGGCCTGGAGTGCTGCGATTCATGGGGTCTCAAAGAGTCGGACATGACTGAGTGACTGATCTGATCTGATCTGATGAAGATTACAGATATGTAAGGGCAAGAGCAAAGTATTCAATAAAACTTCCAGGCCAATATGAAAGCTATTAGCTATGACAACATTCCCATCCCAAAGAAAGGCAATGCCAAAGAATGTTCAAACTACCACACAGTTGCACTCATCTCACCCACTAGCAAAGCAATGCTCAAAATTCTCCAAGCCAGGCTTCAATAGTACATGAACCATGAACTTCCAGATGTTCAAGCTGGATTTAGAAAAGGCAGAGGAACCAGAGATCAAATTGCCAACATTCTCTGGATCATTGAAAAAGCAAGAGAGTTCCAGAAAAACATCTATTTCTGCTTTATTGATTATGCCAAAGCCGTTGACCGTAGATCACAACAAACTATGGAAAATTCTGAAAGAGATGGGAATACCAGACCATCTTACCTGCCTCCTGAGAAATCTGTATGCAGGTCAAGAAGCAACCGTTAGAATCAGACATGGAACAACAGATTAGCTCAAATCGGGAAAGGAGTACGTCAAGGCTGTATATTGTCACCCTGCTTTATTTAACTTATATGCAGAGTACATCATGTGAAATGCTGGGCTGGATGAAGCACACACTGGAATCAAGATTGCCAGGAGAAATACCAACCTCAGATATTCAGATGATATCACCCTTATGGCAGAAAGTGAAGAGGAACTAAAGAGCCTCTTGATGAAAGTGAAAGAGAAGAGTGAAAAAGCTGGTTTAAGACTCAACACTCAAAAAACAAAGATCATGGCATCCAGTTCCATCACTTCATGGGGAAACAAGGGAAACAGTGACAGGCTTTATGTTTAGGGGCTCCAAAATCACTGCAGATGGTGACTACACCCATGACATTAAAAGATGCTTGCTCCTTGGAAGAAAAGCTATGACCAACCTAGACAGCATATTCAAAAGCAGAGACATTACTTTACCAACAAAGGTCCATCTAGTCAAAGCTATGGTTTTTCCAGTAGTCATGATGGATGTGAGAGAAAGCTGAGCACCGAAGAATTGATGCTTTTGGACTGTGATGTTGGAGAAAACTCTTGAGAGTCTCTTGGACTTCAAGATCAAACCAGTCAATCCTAAAGGAAATCAACTATGAATATTCATTGGAAGGACTGATGCTGAAACTGAAACTCCAATACTTTGACCACCTGATGTGAAGAACTGACTCCTTAGAAATGACCCTCATGCTGGGAAAGATTGAAAGCAGAAGAAGGGGATGACAGAGGATGAGATGTTTGGATGGCATCACCGACTCGATGGACATGAGTTTGAGCAAGCTCTGGGAGTTGGTGATAGACAGGGAAGCCTGGTGTGCTACAGTCCATGTGGTCACAAAGAGTATGACATGACTGTGTGACTGAACTGAATGGGATCATGTTTCAGAAATAGACTGTGTCACTATTACACAAATTCAAAAATAAGATCCAGATATCAGACCAATGTAAGGACATAGGCAAGTTCAGATTTCACCAGGGAAAAAAAAAAAAAAAGGACATACATCATAGCCTTATACATTCAATTTCTAGGGCCAATTAGAAGGGGTTCAAGGAAACTAAGTCTAAGTATATGGTTTAGATAATGATAAGTGTAAAAAATATGAATGTAGTTTGAACCACACACTGGCTTCATCCTTTAATACTTGGGACATGCATCTCAAGATTCAGCATAGATGCAACTGGCTTTTAAGTTTCAATTCCAGGGAGTGAAAGTTGCTCAGTCATGTCTGACTCTTTGCAATGCCATGGACTATACAGTCCTTAGAATTCTCCAGGCCAGAATACTAGAGTGAGTAGCTGTTTCCTTCTCCAGGAGATCTTCCCAATGCAGGAATCAAACCCAGGTCTCCCATATTGCAGGCGGATTCTTTACCAGCTGAGCCACAAGGGAAGCCCCAATTCCAGGGAAGAAACAGTTAAACTAGTTTTGACCATTTTCTTAGGAGAGTAAATGACAGCTGGCTGATGATGATGCTTCCTAGACTACAACAGCCTTCTAAAGGTCACTGTGGTGATGAGAGAAGGTTGAAAAGCTGGGATTAACTAGTTAGGTGAGCAAAGAGTAATGTCTGTTAATGATGTTCAATGGGTATGTATGTTCAAAATTCAATGTTTATTGAATTTTGTCAAAAGGTTCTTCTGCATCTGTTGAGATGATTATGAGATTTTTTATACTTCAGTTTACTGATGTGGTGTATCACACTGACTGATTTGCAGATATTGAAAAATCCCTGTACCCTGGGGATAAATCCAGCTCGATCATGGTGCACGATCTCTTTAACGTACTGTTAGATTCAGATTGCTAGTATTCTGCTGAGGATTCAATGTCTATGTTCATCAGTGATATTGACCTGCAATGTTCTCTCTTTTTTTGTGGTATCTTTGGTTCTGGTATCAGGGTGATGGTGGCCTCATAGAATGAGGTTGGGAGTATTTCTTCCTCTGCACTTTTCTGAAATAGTTTCAGAAGGATGGGTGTTAGCTCTTCTGTAAATGTTTGATAGAATTCACCTGTGAAGCCATCTGGTCCTGGACTTTTGTTTGTTGGGAGTTTTTTAATCACAGTTTCAATTTCAGTACTTGTGACTTATCAGTTCATATTTTCTATTTCTTTCTGGTTAGGTCTTAAGAGATTGTACCTTTCTCAGAATTTGTCCCTTTCTTCCATGTTGTCCATTTTATTGGCATATAGTTGCTGGTAGTAGTCTATGATCCTTTGATGATCTTTTGTATTTCTGTGGTGTCCATTGTAACTTTGACTTCTTCATTTCCAATTTTATTAATTTGAACCCTCTCCTGATTTTTCTTTATGAGCCTGGCTAAAGGTTTATCAATTTTATTTATCTTCTCAGAAAATTATCTTTTAGTTTAATTGATCTTTTCTATTGTTTTCTTCATTTCTGTTCCACTTATTTCTGCTCTGATCTTTAGGATTTTTTTCCTTCTACTAATTGGGTTTTGTTTGTTTTTCTTTCTCTAGTTGCTTTACGTGTTAAGGTTAGGCTGTTTATTTGAGATTTTCCTAATTTCCTGAGATAAGATTGTATTGCTATTAGCTTCCTCTTAGAATTGCTTTTGCTGCATACCATAGGCATTGAATCATTGTGCTTTCATTTTCACTTGTCTCTAGGTATTTTTTTTATTTCCTCTTTGATTTATTCAGTGATACATCAGTTGTTTAGTAGCATATTTTTGGCAGGTTTCCCTGGTAGCTCGGTTGGTAAAGAATCGGCCTGCAACACAGGAGATCCTGATTCCTGAGTTGGGAAGATCCCCCTGGAGGAGGGCATGGCAACCGAATCCAGTATTCTTGCCTGGAGAATCCCCATAGACAGAGAAGCCTGGAGGGCTGCAGTCCAAGGGATCACAAAGAGTTGGACATGACTGAAGCGACTAAGCACAGCACACAGCATATTGTCTAGCCTCCACGTGTTTGTTTCTTATACTTTCTTTTCTTGCAGTTTATTTCTAATCTCATAATGTGTGGTCAGAAAAGATGCTTGAGATGATTTCAATTTTCTTAAATTTATTGAGGCTCTCTTTGAGGCCTAGAATGTGATCAATCTCCAAAAAAACCAAAGCAATCTTGAGAAAGAAAAACAGAGTGTGAGGAATCACAAAGTTACATTCACCAAAACCCTATGGTAGTAGCACAAAAACAGACATATAGGTCAATGGAACAGGATAGAAAGCCCAGAAATAAACTGACACGCCTATGGTCAATTAATTTATAACAAAGGACACAAGACTATACAATGGAGAAAAAGTCTCTTCAATAAATGGAGTTGGGAAAACTGGACAACTATATGTAAAAGGATGAAATTATAATATTCTTTAGCATTATATGCAAAAATAAACTCAAAAATGGATTAAAAGCCTAAATTTAAGACTGGATACTATAAAAGTCTTAATAGGAATACATAGAGAAAACACTCCTTGACATAAATCTCAGCAATATCTTTTTTGAGCCATCTCCTAGAGTAATGGAAATAAAAACAAAAATAAACAAATGAGTCCTAACTAAACTCAATATCTTTGCACAGCAAAGGAAATCATAAATAAAACAAAAAGCAACCCATTGAATGGGACAAAATATTTGCAAACAATGCAACTGACAAGGGATTAGTCTCCAAAATTTACAAAAAGCACACATGGCTTAATATCATCAAAACAAACAAACCAATCAAAAAACAGCAAGAAGACCTAAATAGACACCTCTCCAAAGAAGATATACAGATAGACAAGAATCATGTGAAAAGACGTTCAACATCACTAATTACTGTTGTTTTGTCGCTCAGTCTTGTCTGATTCTCTGAAACCCCATGGACTGAAGCACACTAGGCTTCTCTGTCCTTCACCATCTCCTAGAGCTTACTCAAACTCATGTCCATTGAGTCAGTGATGCCATACAACAATCTTGTCCTCTGTCATTCCCTTCTGCTTTTGCCTTCAAACTTTCCCAGCATCAGGGTCTTTTCCAATGAGTTGTCTCTTTGTTGTCAGGTGGCCAAAGAATTAGAGTTTCAGCTTCAGCATCAGTTCTTCCAATGAATATTCAGGATTGATTTCCTTTAGGATGGACTGGTTGGATCTCCTTGCAATCCAGGGGACTCTCAAAAGTCATCTCCAACACCACAGTTCAAAAGCATCAGTTCTTTGGTGCTCAGCCTTCTTTAAGGTCCAGCTTTCACATCCATGCATGACTACTGGAAGAACCATAGCTTTGACTAGATGGACCTTTGTTGGCAATGTAATGTCTCTGCTTTTTAATATGCTGTCTAGGTTGGTCATAGTTTTTCTTCCAAGGAGCAAGGGTCTTTTACTTTTGTGCCTGCAGTCACCATCTGCAGTGATTTTGGAGCCCAAGAAAATAAAGTCTGTCACTGTTTACATTGTTTCCCCATCTACTTGCCATGAAGTGATGGGACCAGATGCCATGATTTTTGTTTTTTGAATTCTGAATTTTAAACCAGCTTTTTCACTCTCCTCTTTCTCTTTCATCAAGAGGCTCTTTAGTTACTCTTCACTTTCTGCCACAAGGGTGGTGTTATCTGCATATCTGAGGTTATTGATATTTCTCCCGGAAATCCTGATTCCAGCTTGGCTTCATCCAGCCCAGAATTTCACATGATGTACTCTGCATAAGTTAAATAAGCAGGGTGACAATATACAGCCCTTGACATACTTCTTTCCCAGTTTGGAACCAGTCTGTTGCTCCATGTCCAGTTTTAACTGTTGCTTCTTGACCTGTATACAAATTTCTCAGGATGCTTACAAGGTGGTCTAGTATTCCCATATCTTTCAGAATTTTCCACAGTTTGTTGTGATCCACACAGTCAAAGGCTTTAACATAGTCAATGAAGCAGAAGTCGATGTTTTTCCTGGAATTCTCTTGCCTTTTCTATGATCCAACAGATGTTGGCAATTTGATTTCTGGCTGCTCTGCCTTTTCTAAATCCAACCTGTACATATGGAAGTTCACAGTTCACGTACAGTTGAAGCCTAGCTTGGAGAATTTTGAGCATTACTTTGCTAGCATGTGAGATGAGTGCAATTATGCGGTAGTTTGAACATTCTTTGGCATTGCCTTTCTTTGGGATCAGAATGAAAACTGACCTTTTCCAGTCCTGTGGCCAGTGCCAAGTTTTCCAAATTTGCTGGCATATTGAGTACAGTACTAATTGTTAGAGAAATACAAATCAAAACTACACGGAGGTGTTATCTCACAAAGGTCAGAATGGCCGTCATCAAAAAGTCTACAAACAATAAATTCTGGAGAGTATGTGGAGTAAAGTGAATCCTCCTACACTGTCTGTGGGAATATAATTTGGTACAGCCACTATGAAGAACAGCTTGAAGGTTCCTTAAAAAACTAAAAATTGCATGTGATCTAGCAATTCCACTCCCGGGCATATAACTGGAGAATGACATAGTTCAAAAGGTTATATGCAACCCAGTGTGCACTTCAGTGCTGTTAAAATAGCCAAGATATGGAAGCTATAAATATCCATTAATAGATGAATGGATAAAGAAGATATGGTACATATACACAATGGACTATTATTTAGTCATTAAAAGAGTGAAATAATGTCATTTACAGGGGCTACCATAGTGGCTCAGTCAGTAAAGAATCAGTTTGTAATGCAGATTGCCTGCAATGTAGGAGATGTGGGTTCGATTCCTGGGTTGAGAAGATCCCTTGGAGGAGGAAAGTGGCCTCCCACTCCAGTATTCTTGCCTGGGAAATCCCATGGACAGAGAAGCCTGGCAGGCTACAGTCCCTGGGTTCACAAGAGTTGGACATGACTTAGCGACTAAACCACCGATGTCATTTGCAGCAACATGGACGGACCTGGAGATTATCATACTAAGTGAATTAAATCAGACAGAGGAAGACAAATGTCATATGATATCATGTGTATGTGGAATCTAAAAAAAAATGATATAAAGGAATTCATTTACAAAACAGAAACAGAGTCACAGACTTAGAGAATGAACTTATGGCGACCAGGCATGGAAGATGAGGGTAGGGATACACTGGGAGTTTGGGATTGACATGTACACACTTCTATATTTAAAATAAATAGCAATGACCTAGTACTCAATAGTCTGTGTAATTATTTAAATAGGAAATTAATTTGAAAAAGAATAGATACATGTCATGTATGGATGTGAGAGTTGGACTATAAAGAAAGCTGAGCACTGAAGAATTGATGCTTTTGAATGGTGGTGTTGGAGAAGAGTCTTGAGAGTCCCTTGGACTGCAAGGAGATCCAACCAGTCCATCCTAAAGGAGATCAGTCCTGGGTGTTTATTGGAAGGACTGATGTTGAAGCTGAAACTCCAATACTTGGGCCACCTGATGCAAAGAGCTGACTCACTTGAAAAGATCCTGATGCTGGGAAAGATTGAGGGCAGGAAGAGAAGGGGACCACAGAGGATGAGATGGTAGGATGGCATCATCAACTCGATGGACATGGGTATGGGTGGACTCCAGGAGTTGGTGATGGACAGGGAGGCCTGGTGTGCTTCGATTCATGGGGTTGCAAAGAGGTGGACACGACTGAGCGACTGAACTGAACTGAACTGATACAGGTAAGTGGTTCACTTGGCTGTATACCTAAAGCTAACAAAACAATATCAATTGACTATACTCCAATAAAATAAAGATTAAAAAGAGAGTAATATCTGTGTCCAAATTTATCAACCTCTAAAGCCTATTCCCATTCACTTTGTCAATGCAGGATAATGACAGAAATTAGGAGGATCATAATTAGGAGTACATATTTGCTTGAATTCCCAAACTCTATCTGCAAATTTCTAAGGCAAATATGAAAAAGGAAAGAGTAATTGTAACAGATAGCAGGGTCTAGAATTCTCTTAGAGAAATGTCTCATTTTGATGTCTCAATTTAGTTTCATAAGAGTGATAATGACAGATGACCAATTCCCTCAATGAGTTCATGATGTCATCAAGTTTTAAACAAGAATAAGTTAAAAAATTATTTGTTTCAAAAAGTTATTTCATCACTTTGTAGAAGCCTTAGAAGATACCAGTTCAATATTACACTGAAAAAATAAGCTTACATATGTCCTACATTCTTTCAATGAACTGAAGACCCAAAATAACATCTTATAATTTCCCCCAAATTATAGTTAAATGATGATGAAAATAATCAAATGGTTATTTAAAGATAGTACATTTTTAAAACCTCCCAATACCTAGGTAAATTTAATACTTACTCAAAGATAAATTGTTGTGATACAATGCTATTCAATCTGCTAAGACTAGATTAAAATTTTTCTTTTGAAGGGCAGTCAAGTAAATTAACTTTGCATTGTCCTCTGATGTTAAATCTTCAATTTATGTCTTTAGGATCTATAGCTCACTTCTTCTTATGTGGTAAAATTACTTGGTTGAACAAAAGAATATATCTCAAAATTTAAAAATCAGCATCATCTTTTCTTTGCAATTTTGGCTGTTAAATGATTCCCATCATTACCTAAACACAAAACTAAAGAAATAGGCAATTATATTTTAAAAATATCGGTTAAATCCATTTCTTTAAATTGGACTCTTTTCATCTGAATTGATTTCTCAAGAGAAAAACTATCAAATCTTCTTTTTCTATGAAAAGACTAAATCATCTGGACTTTATCATGTATTCACAAATCCAAAATATCTGAAAGTGCAGATATCACACTGTGATTGGTGAAAGAAGGCAGAATACTTGGCTTGTGACATGAAGCAGTGCAGACATGTGTGATGACTCCTGTGGTGCTGGATCAAAGGTACCACATAAGCATAGGAATGTCATGGCCATTTGTTCCATTCTCATCCCAGTGATTTATTTGCAGGTCACTGGAACATACATCAGTGGCTAAAAATATGTAGGCATATTTCTTCAGTGACGTTGCTTTCTACTATTTGTTGTATTAACCATCTGTCTCCTAATGTCATCCAAACCCACACTTATCTATGTAAAGGACCATGATGTCATAATGGTAAACAGGATCTCCCCAGAAATACTTGCTCTCACCACCAGCAACACCTGAATCCCTTATAAGAATCTGTTAGCAGCTTATTGGCTTATAAGAGAAATGGACAGATCTTTCTTAAGAGTAAGTTCACAAATATTAGTTTACCTTAAGAAAAGTCTAAACACAGAATTACTAGATTTCTTCAACTTTCACAATTGCCAAAAATAAAATTTTAAGTATATTGATTAGCTTAATTCTGAGACTTCCTACAGTGTTAGCATGAGGTCTCTCATCACTCATCTTCTGTCAGCTGATCACCTCAATAATCCATCTCTGGTTACCTGTGTAGGGACATAGGTTTTGTGCAGTATTTGTAACTCTTTCCAATTCTTATTACTGCATATTACAATTATTTAATGTGAGACTAGTTGATGTCTGTCATAATAAAGAATTGTTAGAGAAAAAAATGCTGTCTTTTGCCACCTTCAGTCTACTACTATTCAATATCAAACAACACTTAAATCTTCCATAAAAGGGTGTAAGTAATAGTTTATGTCAACCAGAATAATTCAAACTGCTAAGAGGAACAGAAATTAGGATGATTTGGCAAAGCATGAAAAGCAAATGGGAACCAGAAAGTCTCAAGAAGCAGAGTTTAGAAAAGGTTATAAAGATATAGGAAAGTAGGAATATGATACTAGTATTGTGGTTTTGAAAATGTTTTCAAAGATAACCCAATTTTAGCTCACTGAACAACAGTATTTTGATTCAATTAGATAGCTCAGTAAATAGCAAAAACCTGTAGCTGAAAGTCCTCCAGGTAATTATTAAAAATTTTAAGTGTGTTTGAGACAATCATGTGTCTAAAAACAAAGCCAAATTTTAGTTTCTCATGTCAACTTAATATCAAGTAGACTAGAAGTAAAAAAATATTTAACTGTTAAGACACTAACATATGTGGTTGAGAAAGATTTTTCAATTAGGATGTGTGACTTAGCTTCCCAATGTTAAGAGTAAAAGAAGGGAGAAACTAGATTCCTGTATTTAGTTCTGAGATTATTCTTTAATTCTACAGATATATCTTGGGTATCAATAAAGTTCCCAATAGTGTAAAAACATGAGTCAAGCTCTCTCTTCTTGAAGAGTTCACAACCTAATGGTGAGAGTAACACACAGGCAGTTAATGAGGCACAGATGTAGAAAATGAACTTGTGGACATGGGGTGGGGGCAGAAAGAGAGCTGGGGACAAACTGAGAAAGAAGCATTGACATATATACACTACAATGTGTAACAGTAGAGAGCCAGTGGGAAGCTGCTGTACAGCACGGAGAGCAAACAGTGTAGGGCTCTGTGATGACCAAGAGGGGTGCAATGGGGTGGTGAAAGGGAAGCTCAAGAGGGAGGGGATATAGGTATACATACGGCTGATTCACAGTGTTGTACAGCAGAAACTAATACAACATTTATTAATAAAGCAATATCCTCCAATTAGAAAAATAATAGAGTAACTAACAGGAAGTGAAACAGAGGCCAAGTGTTTACCTCTGTGTGGGGCAGTTGGTGGTGGTGGCTTAGTCACTAAGTAGTGTCCACTCTTGTGACCCCGTGGACTGTAGCCTGCCAAGCTCCTCTGTCCATGGGATTCTCCAGGCAAGAATACAGGAGTGGGTTTCCATTTCCTTCTCCACGGGATCTTCCCAATCCAGGAATCGAACCCAGGTCTCCTGCATTGACGGCAGATTCTTTACCATGTGGGGCTGTTAGAGGTTTCACAAAAATCATTTGCTAATTTTTATGAGAAGATTTACATGATGTGAATCTTGAGGTATGGTTCAGAGTGTGTTCCTACAAAGAGAACAACCGGAGCCTGGGTTAAGTAGCAGAGAATGAAGTATTCACAAGTCATCTCATTGCTTTCAGTTTAGAACAACCCAGTTTAGAGCAGTTTTTATCTCTTTCTCTCATACAGTACCACCTAGAATTATTTGCTTTATTAGCTTTATGAGCAAACATTGAGCTGTTAAAGAATGATCAAAGTAAGACTGTTTATAGAGACCAAGGGACATTGAGGTATCCTAATGATCTGAGACAATAATACAGTTTCAATGTGATGAACTTATAAATAGGAGTCTGTATGTATCTTAGAAAACAATTAGGTCTCAAATTCTGAGATTCAAAAAATTACCTAGTCAACACTTTAATGTTGTGGTCTTGCTCTTGGATTATTTAGAATCCAATTTTTTGTGTGTACCGAAACCACCCCATGGTAGCAAGTTAGCTATGTTCTAATAATTCCTGAGGTTATTACAGTACTATTTCTCAGCAGATAATGCACTGAAGTGTTTATTTTCCAGGTCAAGAATCTTTAAGCTGCAATAGTGTACACCATGAGTTTCAGATTATTATAATGTCATTAAAACAAATTCTAAGAATATACCTACTTGTAAAATTCTAATTAGTGTGATTACTATGGAATTGGAAATTATTCTTTAAAAAAAATAAGAACTTATTTTGGAAAAAAAATCAATGGTAGAATAAGAAACTGCCAAAGTAGCCATTCAGTATGATAAAATACCATTCCCTTGTATTCTGCTGAATATGTTATTTTTCAGATTCAAAGATACCACATTAAAGATTACTTTGCTGAATTTTTCTAAGAAAAGCATGATATAAATAACTCCAAATCAACAAAAGAGGGGGAAAAAAATCTAAGAAATGTAGACAAATGAGCCAAATTAGAACCATTAAGAACTGATTTGGAATTTAGTTAGAATTATATGAGCCCATACCTCAACATAATAAAAGCTATATATGACAAACCCACAGCAAACATTATCCTCAATGGTGAAAAATTGAAAGCATTTCCTGTAAAGTCAGGAAAAAGACAAGGGTACCCACTTTCACCATTACTATTCAACATAGTTTTGGAAGTTTTGGCCACAGCAATCAGAGCAGAGAAAGAAATAAAAGGAATCCAAATTGGAAAAGAAGAAGTAAAACTCTCACTGTTTGCAGATGACATAATCCTCTACATAGAAAACCCTAAAGACTCCACCAGAAAATTACTAGAACTAATCAATGAATATAGTAAAGTTGCAGGATATAAAATCAACACACAGAAATCCCTTGCATTCCTATACACTAATAATGAGAAAATATAAAGAGAAATTAAGGAAACAATTCCATTCACCATTGCAACAAAAAGAATAAAATACTTAGAAATATATCTACCTAAAGAAACTAAAGACCTATACATAGAAAACTATAAAACACTGGTGAAAGAAATCAAAGAGGACACTAATAGATGGAGAAATATACCATGTTCATGGATTGGAAGAATCAATATAGTGAAAATGAGTATACTACCCAAAGCAATTTATAGATTCAATGCAATCCCTATCAAGCTACCAACAGTATTCTTCACAGAGCTAGAACAAATAATTTCACAATTTGTATGGAAATACAAAAGACCTCGAATAGCCAAAGCTATCTTGAGAAAGAAGAATGGAACTGGAGGAAGCAACCTACCTGACTTCAGGCTCTACTACAAAGCCACAGTCATCAAGACACTATGGTACTGGCACAAAGACAGAAATATAGATCAATGGAACAAAATAGAAAGCCCAGAGATAAATCCACGCACATATGGACACCTTATCTTTGACAAAGGAGGCAAGAATATACTATGGATTAAAGACAATTTCTTTAACAAGTGGTGCTGGGAAAACTGGTCAACCACTTGTAAAAGAATGAAACTAGAGCACTTTCTAACACCATACACAAAAATAAACTCAAAATGGATTAAAGATCTAAACGTAAGACCAGAAACTATAAAACTCCTAGAGGAGAACATAGGCAAAACACTCTCTGACATACATCACAGCAGGATCCTCTATGACCCACCTCCCAGAATATTGGAAATAAAAGCAAAAATAAACAAATGGGACCTAATTAAACTTAAAAGCTTCTGCACAACAAAGGAAACTATAAGCAAGTTGAAAAGATAGCCTTCAGAATGGGAGAAAGTAATAGCAAATGAAGGAACCGACAAACAACTAATCTCAAAAATATACAAGCAACTCCTACAGCTCAATTCCAAAAAAACAAATGACCCAATCAAAAAATGGGCCAAAGAACTAAATAGACATTTCTCCAAAGAAGACATACAGATGGCTAACAAACACATGAAAAGATGCTCAACATCACTCATTATCAGAGAAATGCAAATCAAAACCACTATGAGGTACCATTTCACACCAGTCAGAATGGCTGCGATCCAAAAGTCTACAAGCAATAAATGCTGGAGAGAGTGTGGAGAAAAGGGAACCCTCTTACACTGTTGGTGGGAATGCAAACTAGTACATCCACTATGGAGAACAGTGTGGAGATTCCTTAAAAAACTGGAAATAGAACTGCCTTATGATCCAGCAATCGCACTGCTGGGCATACACACTGAGGAAACCAGAATTGAAAGAGACACGTGTACCCCAATGTTCATCACAGCACTGTTTATAATAGCCAGGACATGGAAGCAACCTAGATGCCCATCAGCAGATGAGTGGATAAGAAAGCTGTGGTACATATACACAATGGAGTATTACTCAGCCATTAAAAAGAATACATTTGAATCAGTTCTAATGAAGTGGATGAAACTGGAGCCTATTACACAGAGTGAAGTAAGCCAGAAAGAAAAACACCAATACAGTATACTAATGCATATATATGGAGTTTAGAAAGATGGTAACAATAACCCTGTATACGAGACAGCAAAAGAGACACTGATGTATAGAACAGTCTTTTGGACTCTGTGGGAGAGGGAGAGGGTGGGATGATTTGGGAGAATGGCATTGAAATATGTATAATATCAAATATGAAACGAGTTGCCAGTCCAGGTTCGATGCATGATACTGGATGCTTGGGCCTGGTGCACTGGGATGACCCAGAGGGATGGTATGGGGAGGGAGGAGGGAGGAGGGTTCAGGATGGGGAACACATGTATACCTGTAGCAGATTCATTTTGATATATGGCAAAACCAATACAATATTGTAAAGTTAAATAAAATAAAAAAAAAGAATTATATTAGCTCTAAGTTTCTGTCCTGAAGTTTTGAATAGTAATCAAGAATAAATCAAGAATGAAAAACAGAAGTATTTTTTAATAAAGTAATTATCAGTTATTTGGGAAACTAAATACCAACAAATTATTTATAGATGTATATCAGTAAGCTGCTTCCACAGAAATACACATACCAGACAACCCCAAAACTCAGCAGTGTATGACAGGAAGAATTTATTTCTCATTCACCTGGCAAGTTCTGGGCAGCTGTTTTCAGAGAAGATCGAGGGGGATTGTATTTAGATTATAGGTTTGTGTCTACTCCATGTGCCTTTTGTTCTCTGGAAACCCACAGGCTGCCCATGATAGGCCTTTCTCTTGGCAATGACAGAAATGCAAGAAACCAAGCGTCAATGGGTTTAACTCTGTTTTAGTTTGTGCCAGAAGACACACTACATCCTGGTGTTAAGAGCACATATGATGACTCTGGCTAGATTCAAATCCAATTCCCCACTTACTCTTTGGCCTTGCTAAGAAACTTCAAAAGGGGATAGCTTATAAAATGTAGGTACATTCCTCTCATGCTTTAAATAACTATGTATATACTTGGAACACTTTGTCATTATTACTATAGTCTCAGAGTAGGTTCTGTAGGAATCTCCAGAATGTCATAGCTTATTTTCTAAGTCCCACAGATTGCAAGCTCTTTGGGTAATGGTTTCTTTCTTTCCTCCCTGTGGTTACAGAAAAGAGATGGCTGACCAGTTGACTGATGGTGTTAGGAAGTATAATGGCAGCTAGAAGACAGTAATGGCACCCCACTCCAGTACTCTTGCCTGGAAAATCCCATGGACGGAGGAGCCTGGTAGGCTGCAGTCCATGGGGTCACTAAGAGTCAGACACGACTGAGCGACTTCACTTTCACTTTTCACTTTCCTGCATTGGAGAAGGAAATGGCAACCCATTCCAGTGTTCTTGCCTGGAGAATCCCAGGGACGGGGGAGCCTGGTGGGCTGCCATCTATGGGGTCGCACAGAGTCAGACACGACTGAAGTGGCTTAGCAGCAGCAGCAGAAGAAGACAGTAAAGTTGTTGCAACTTTGAAGTTAATGAGACCTCCATGAAAGCCAACCTCCAACTCTAAGTATTGACCTGAAAAATTGCACTCACAACATGAAGGATGACACATCTCCTGAGATGCTATGGCCCCAGAGTGTCCACATGACAGAACAAAAGAATAACTATTTTCTTTAAATGGATGACATTGGTTAAAAACTCAAATGGCTAGTATAAATCTTTCAAAACTTATGCAAAATCCAAAGAAAGCACATTTCTCACTGACTCTGAGTAATAGTAGCTTAGAGATAAAAATCAGCATTTGAATGAGACCCATAAGTATGGATGTGCTTCCCAGGTGGTGCTGTGTGTGCTTAGTAGTTCAGTCGTGTCCCACTCTTTGTGTGTGCTTAGTCCTTCAGTCATGCCCCACTCTTTGCTACCCAAGGACTGTCCATGGAATTGCAGGCAGATTCTTTACCATCTGAGCTACCAGGGAGGGAAGCTCTCCAGGTGGCGCTAGTGGTAAAGAATCTACCTGCCAACACAGGAGACCCAGAGATGTGGGTTTGATCCCTGAGTTGGGAAGATCACCTGGAGTAGGAAATGGCAACATACTCTAGTATTCTTGACTGGAAAATTCCATGGACAGAGGAGCGTGGCAGGCTACTGTTAGTCCATGGGTCCCAAAGAGTCGGACACAACTTTGAGATTGAGCATGTATGCATGCTTTTGTGCTATTAATATATTTATTATCTAGCCCTTTCAGAAAGTTTACCAACCTCTGATTTAAACAGTGGGTTTTGGCATAAGTTAATTTCTTTGTTAGTTTGATAGGTTAACTATTTTTTCTCAAATAATTATTGAAAAAATAGATGCAACCTAACAGTCTAGTGGGCCTTAGGAAGCATCACTATGAACAAAGCTAGTGGAAAGGATGGAATTCCAGTTGAGCTATTTCAAATCCTAAAAGATGATGCTGTGAAACTGCTGCACTCAATATGCCAGCAAATTTGGAAAACTCAGCAGTGGCCACAGGACTGGAAAAGGTCAGTTTTCATTCCAATCCTAAAGAAAGGCAATGCCAAAGAATGCTCAAACCACCACACAATTGCACTCATCTCACACCCTAGCAAAGTAATGCTCAAAATTCTCCAAGCCAGGCTTCAGCAATATGTGAACTGTGAACTTCCAGATGTTCAAGCTGGTTTTAGAAAAGGCAGAGGAATCAGAGATCAAATTGCCAACATTCAGTAGATCATCGAAAAAGCAAGAGAGGTCCAGAAAAACATCTATTTCTGCTTTATTGACTATGCCAAAGCCTTTGACTGTGTGGATCACAATAAACTGTGGAAAATTCTCAAAGAGATGGGAATACCAGACCACCTGACCTCCTGAGAAATCTGTATTCAGATCAGGAAGCAACAGTTAGAACTGGACATGGAACAACAGACTGGTTTCAAATAGTGAAAGGAGTACGTCAAGGCTGTATATTGTCACCCTGTTTATTTAACTTCTATGCAGAGCACATCATGAGAAAAGCTGGGCTGGCTGAAGCACAAGCTGGAATCAAGATTGATGGGAGAAATATCAATAACCTCAGATATGCAGATGACAACAACCTTATGGCAGAAAGTGAAGAACTAAAGAGCCTCTTGATGAAAATGAAAGAGGAGAGTGAAAAAGTTGGCTTAAAGCTCAACATTCAGAAAACGAAGATCATGGCATCCGGTCCCATCACTTCAGGGCAAATAGATTGGGAAACCTTAAAATCAGTGGCTGACTTTATTTTTGGGGACTCCAAATTCACTGCAGATGGTGACTGCATTCACAAAATTAAAATATGCTTACTCCTTGGAAGGAAAGTTATGACCGACCTAGACAGCATATTAAAAAGCAGAGACATTACTTTGCCAAAGAAAGTCAAGGCTATGGTTTTTCCAGTGGTCATGTATGGATGTGAGAGTTGGACTATTAAGAAAGCTGAATGCTGAAGAATGGATGCTTTTGAACTGTGGTATTGAAGAAGACTCTTGAGAGTCCCTTGGACTGCAAGGAGATCCAACCAGTCCATCCTAAAGGAGATCAGTCCTGGGTGTTCATTGGAAGGACTGATGTTGAAGCTGAAACTCCAATACTTCTGCCACCTGATGCAAAGAGCCGACCCATTTGAAAAGATCCTGATGCTGGGAAAGATTGAGGGCAGGAGGAGAAGGGCATGACAGATGATGAGATGGTTGAATGGCATCACTGACTCAACGGACATGAACATGAGTTTGGGTAACTCTGGGAGTTGGTGACGGACAGGGAGCCTTGGCGTGCTCCAGTTCATGGGGTCGCAAAGAGTCAGACATGACTGAGCGATTAAACTGAACTGATGCTTTGTGAAATTGGAAATTTGAATATTTTTTATAGTAACCTAGCACCATCTTGTGGAATATTACATAAACTGTCAGAAAATTTTATTGAACTACTGTTGCTGAGAATGTGGCATGCTTTGGTCTAACTTCTAAATTTTACTGAAAATAATGTGTAAAAAAAAGTCCAATGTTTTGAATAAAAATAATTTATAAAAGTTAGAGAATATCTTACCCAAATTAAGATTATTAATTAACCTTATCCAGATTATTTTCTGGATAAGGAAACTGGTCTTCCATAATCAAATAACTTAGTATACTTCCATAGTAAGTTTAATAGTGGAATTTTAGAATTTGTCTATGAAAAATGAAGGTGCATTTATATATATGAGCATGCATGTTTAATGTATGGAGTTACAATTTTAGTAATACTTTTTAAAAAAATCAATTCAGGAAATTTTAATAGAACTTTTTAGTTATAAGAATTTTAGATTTACAGAAAAATTGCAAAGGTAGTAAGTAGGGCTAATTTTCATAAACAAAAATATGGAATTACTTACATGGATACCAAAATTGTAGAGATGAAGTTATTTGGGTTATCATGTTCAGTTCTGCACATGTAGATCAGGAGGAACAGAGAAAAACTGGAACATGTTAAGAAGAATAATTTGCAAATAGGTAGATGAGATAATGTGATTCAGCAAACAATTCCACCCAATAAGCTGCGGAGGGGACTAGGGGCTGGTAATTGTGGAGAAAACATGGTATCGGATCAGGAAGTGAGGCTTTACGTGTCTCAATGGCTGCTCTGGGAAATGTGGGTTATGCTTCATGTCATGCAACCGTTAAGGTAAGAATGAGTTCTGATGGACCAAAGGTGTAGGAAGACAGTTGTTTCACGGCAAATCACACCATTCTAACTGAAAACAGAAAGAGCAATCTGATGAGTAATGAGTTTTCTGTCATAAGGGATACTCATTCAGAAAAATCAGACTCTCCTTCAGAGTCTGGTATGGCAGGGGATACTGTTCAATAGAAAGCTAAGAGATGAACTTTGCTCCTGAAACCACTATTATATATTTGAATTTTTATATTTGTGGCATAGAAATACAAGTGGGATGTAGATGATTCCCAAACCATGACCAGCTAAGGGTGCTCATTTAAAGGTTAAGTGTATTCTGATGTATCTTGTTAGATAGATGCCACTTGTGTCTCACTGACCAGGAAGGGCAGACAGGAGGAAATCTGTGGGACATTCTGGAATTTTTGAACATGCTCAGACCTGATGAGGATGTTCTGGACTCTGCTGGTGGAAAATGTCGGTCAGTGTTTCTCTAAGAAACCAAGGAGACCAGAGCAACTGTTCCAAGAACATCCCTTGCTTTCTCATTGACATTTCCTGAGTTGAGATACTATGAAATGTGGAACTTCATAAAATCCAACGCTGAAGACAGTTATTAACATCATAGGATGACTTTGTATCATAACGATAAGAGTAAGGATTTCGTCCTAGTAGGCAAATTTGATTTTTAGTGCTTTCAGTCTACTGTTTTAAATCCAAGTGTGCTGAGACCCATTTTCATGTCTACCACCCCTCACAGGATTACCTCAGATGCTCAGTTATATGCTTTGCACACTGTGACTCTGCATACGAGGCCATCGCCCACTGCCACGTGCATGCCCTCATCACCCTGCTTGGGCTTGTACACACAAGGTCTTGCTGCCCCACTGTGGGGACACCATTCACACCGAGTCCTCAGGGTCAGATGCTCCACACTGGGTGTGCAGGGTTACCCTGCTCAGCCCATTCAGACTTCCATCCTGTGCCTTCCTCCCACATGCATTTCTTCCTCACCCTGAGTGGGCTGACTCGCCACATCAGATCTCTTCCCTGCCTGGATTCTCTCCTAACTCTCCTATGATACTGTAGCTTAGGGCCCTCTGAGTTCAGCTTCCTTTTGTCTTTGTTCAGGCTCTGCACCAAGTTGCCCTTCAAGGCAGATGGCCTTGTATTCTTTAGTCTAAAGCTTTAGGACTAAATTGCTCTGGAAAAATATTTAGGAATGAAAAGAAAGGAAAGAGAAAGGAAGAGGAAGAGAAAGCACACAAGTGGTTTGGTTCCACAATGCAAACAGCAACAATGACAGACTCAAGGACAGATTCAGGAAATGAAGTGTTGTAAAGGCACAAGTTTATATATAGAGGTTATTTATATACAAACTGAGTGTTTGTAAATTGGAAGTCAAACGATCAATGTATTCCACTGAAAACGCTCCCAAATTAACTAAGACAATGCTGTCAGAAAGAATAATGTATCCAGGAAAAACATCAGAAAGGATAATGTAACCTGAGTCCACAGGTCTCTATAAATAAACCTTACCAGTCAAATCTTCAAAGTTAACTTTTAGCATATAAATGGTATGCACTCTCAGAGCAAAATATACCTTTTCCTAATACGAGAAACTATATATTTTGAGTAAAATAGAAAAATAATATTCAATAAAGCATTTATCACTGAAGTTTCTAAGCCAATGAAAGTTTACATATGACTTCTCAATGCCATTCTTATTTCCGTTCAGTGGTAAAACATGTCCAGTTCCCATCTTTAGCATATGTCCAACTCTCATCTTTAGTGCAATCAATTGACTATTTACGCTTCATCAAAACTCTAGGCAACACTGTTTGCTATTTCTCTGATTGAACTGCATCTCTTATACTAAAACTCATGTTTAATTAGGTATGCATTTTGGAGAAAGCTGTTTTTAATGTTCCATCTACTTTCCTGATGTCACTCACTTGAAAAATCAATTCAAGAAAGGTATTGTGAGTAATTTTTAGTATTATCTATTAAGTTTTACTGTACTTTTTATAGTTAAGAACTTAGAATTAAGAACTAACTTAATGACATCTGTCAGAATGTGTACTTCTCTGAAAGCTTCACTGTTAGCATTTTTTCCTATTTGCACTTTTTATTGCTTTGTGAAAGCCTGCCTAGTTAGTCAAATAAATTAAATTTAAGTATTTTTGTAAATTGCTTAAATATAAGTTGTATTTTGTAACTTTTAAAAGGTATATAACTGTTAAATAAAGGAAAATAAAAATACTTTAAATTCTCTGGAAAAAATTAAAATATAAGGCAAACAGCACCATCTACTGATAAATCTACTTATTTATAAGACAGCTTAATTTTAATTCAATGAAAATTAAAGACAAAAATGACAGGAAATATGATTCTATTTATTCTGTGGCCATTCCAAAGATTTTAATTCCTAGTCTGTTGTTGATGGTTGTTATTGATACAATGCAAAAGAAAATAAGATCCATTTTATTAGAAAGAGGTTTCAGTGTGCCAGCTACCAGCTTATTGCCTCTCAGTTCCAAATCCATTCCATTCTTGACTGTATGGCTTGTGGAGCTGAATCTTAAAATCATTTCTCTTTCCAGCCATCTAGATGGCATCCTGAGGGACACAGCAGGGTAGGAAGGACCGTCTCTTATAATTCCCCTGTGCTTTTCTTTTTTTTTTTTTTTTTTCCTTTCTTGCTTCTATAGCATTCAGCTGACAAGTGGGACACACAGCTGAACTTACTCCCAGTGAGCTTCCATGACACATCCATGGACTTCTTCCCAGAAAGTTCTGCAGGCAGCACAAGCGACTTCTCAGCAAGTCCAGCAACACCCTCCCTGGGTGACTGCCAGCAAGAGCAAAAGATGGGCTCTCTTGAAACGTACACAGAATTCTTACTAAAATAGACTATATCCTGAGCCTTAAATAAACTCTCAGTATATTGGAAACAAATGAAATCATGCAAACTATTTTCTCTGACCAAAGTGGAATTGAATCACAAATTAACAAAGGAGAGCTATCTGCAAAATTCCCAAATGTCTAGAAAAGAAATGATATCTCTAAACAACCAGATGTCAAAGAAGTTATAAGAAAAAATTTAAATATTTTGAGCTGAATGAGAATGAAATACAACATATTAAAAATTTGTGAAATATCATCAAGGCTGCCAGTAATTGGTTGTGCACCTATTTGAGACAGCCACTTAAACTCTCAGTCTCTTCATTTACCTGACCACAGTTAGCTGGCTGAGTTGGGTCTCTTCCAACTTTGAGTATTTATGAATTTACAACATGAGAAAGCATTAAATTTGAAAACACAATCTCAATAAAACTTTATAGGTCATAGTGTTAGCGGAAAATTATGATAGATTTAGAATTTTAATTTCCTTATGAAGTATCAACTGAAACGGAGTTTTAGTCTAGGCTTGCCATTTTTACTTCATTCCTCAAAACCTAAAGCCCATATAGTGTTGGCAGACTAACAAAACACTCATTGTCATATAACCTCAGGTGCATTAGTGAAGTAAGACACTCTATAATGTCCTTTGTAATCCTACCACTGAAAAAAATGTCCAAACATACAGAAATACTTCAGAAATAGGTGCCCTTGTTACTTATTGTCAGACATAGAAAATTATGATTTTGTATTTGTAAATTAGATTTTATTTTCTTTTGGGTAAAATAGTTCAAACTCACATTTCAAGTTTTGAAAAAAAAAAAAAAACAGCAGCCTAGAGTTCTTATTGTGTGCATATTAAGTTGCTTCAGTCGTGTCTGACTTTGCGACCCTATGGACTGTAGCCTGCCTGGCTCTTCTGTCCTTGGAATTCTCCACGCAAAAATATTGGAGTGGGTTGCCATGCCCTCCTCCAGGGGATGTTCCTGACCCAGGGATTGAAGCCACATCTCTTATGTCTCCTGCATTGGCAGCCAGGTTCTTTACCACTAGCACCACCTGGGAAGCTCAGAGTTACCACTAGCTCTAGCTAAAACTGAGCTGTAATATGATAAAATAAAATATTGCAAAATAAATTATTCATAAAAATTGAGTTTAAAAGATAACTATTTTTTTTCAGATAAGACTCTCTGGTTGGAAAAAAAAATTGCAGTAGTATAAGCTTGGTCTGATATTTTGAAATTTGCTTAGTAAAAAGCCTCCAAGCTCTTGTCTGCTCTGTCACTGAAGAGGATGAAAAGCTTAAAGTACAGCAAGTACAGGGCAAGAGTCAGGGCAACTAAAAATAAAACACCTTATTAAGCCTTTATTGACTTGAATTAGCTAAAGGTGCCAGGTGCACCAAGTCCTAAGCAAAAAGAGTCATTGTATACCCTTAAAATCAGATGTTATCAGATAAGAAGTAAAAAACCACTCCAGCTAGAATTGCCACTCATTCTAGACTGATGCTAACAATTACATAATTTTAGAAAATTAATTTATTTTACCTTGCTTCGTAAACACTGATTTGTAAAATAAAGACTTCTAGTCCTAAATTTCCTTGGTCTGATGACAATAGGCATTTTCTTTCTTTTAAAGTTTCTTTTTACATCATCTCTTGCTTAAGCATTATGTGGCTTATGCTATGATTTAATAATCATTTTATTTGTTTATCACTCCTCCCATGGTGAATCTAGGACTTCTCAGCCTCCAAAACCGTGAGAAATAAATTTCTGTTTATAAGCCACCCAGTCTATGGTATTTTGTTATAGCAGCACAAATAAACTATGCTATGCTATGCTCAGTCGCTTCAGTCGTGTCCGACTCTGTTTGACCCCAAAGACGGCAGCCCACCAGGCTCCTCCGTCCCTGGGATTCTCTGGGAAAGATCACTGGAGTGGGTTGCCATTTCCTTCTCCAATGCATGAAAGTGAAGTTGCTCAGTTGTGTCCAACTCTTAGCGACCCCATGGACTGCAGCCTACCAGGCTCCTCCGTCCATGGGATTTTCCAGGCAAGAGTACTGGAGTGGGGTGCCATTGCCTTCTCGGACAAATAGACTAAGATAATTAAATTATTTAATAATTCCAAATATATATACAGATCCTGTTTTTTGAGTACTGTAGAAAGACATTTAATAATGGGCCAAAGAACTCAATAGACATTTCTCCAAAGAAGACATACAGATGGCTAACAAACACATGAAAAGATGCTCAACATCACTCATTATCAGAGAAATGCAAATCAAAACCACTATGAGGTACCATTTCATGCCAGTCAGAATGGCTGCTATCCAAAAGTCTACAAGCAATAAATGCTGGAGAGGGTGTGGAGAAAAGGGAACCCTCTTGCACTGTTGGTAGGAATGCAAACTAGTACATCCACTATGGAGAACAGTGTGGAGATTCCTTAAAAAACTGGAAATAGAACTGCCTTATGACCCAGCAATCCCACTGCTGGGCATACACACCGAGGAAACCAGAATTGAAAGAGACACGTGTACCCCAATGTTCATCACAGCACTGTTTATAATAGCCAGGACATGGAAGCAACCTAGATGTCCATCAGCAGATGAATGGATAAGAAAGTGGTGGTACATATACACAATGGAGTATTACTCAGCCAATAAAAAGAATACATTTGAATCAGTTCTAATGAGGTGGATGAAACTGGAGCCTATTATACAGAGTGAAGTAAGCCAGAAAGAAAAATACCAATACAGTATACTAATGCATATATATGGAATTTAGAAAGATGGTAACGATAACCCTGTATGCAAGACAGCAAAAGAGACACTGATGTATAGAACAGTCTTTTTGACTCTGTGGGAGAGGAAGAGGGTGGGATGATTTGGGAGAATGGCATTGAAACAGGTATAATATCATATAAGAAACGAATCACCAGTCCAGGTTCAATGCAGGATACAGGATGCTTGGGGCTGGTGCACTGGGATGACCCAGAGGGATGGTACGGGGAAGGAGGTGGGAGGGGGGTTCAGGATGGGGAACACATGTACACCCGTGGCGGATTCATGTTGATGTATGGCAAAACCAATACAATATTGTAAAGTAATTAGCCTCCAATTAAAATAAATAAATTTAAATTAAAAAAAATAAATTTACTTTCAAAGAAACAAAAACATTTTAATTGAATATCTAAATATCATAACCTGAACTAAACATCATACCCTAAGGTACCATGCTATAAGTAAGGATGCACATTTGTGGCATAAAGTTACAGAAAAATTTAAGCAACCGAAGAAAATCAAACCTATTTAACAGAAGAGAAACATCATATCCCATTCCAGTATAAATGGTGCCAAAATTATGGTATCCAGACCTCTAAGATTAATGTTTAATTTTGATCATTCTAAATGGGTCCATTCATATTAACTCAGTTTAGCTGAGTGTGAGAAATAATGACCTGATTAGTATCAATCCTTATAACAATGCCTTAATTTAAATATCACTTTATAAAAACATGCTAAGATTGAATATACGATAAAGCACATAGATAACTGGAACCAGATTTCCCTAGATGGATTTGGGTCCAACACTTATAAACTGTGTCAACTTTGGTAATTTATTAAAATTTTTTCTACCTTGCTTTCCTCTTTTGAAAAATGAGGAAAATCATCCCTTTGTTGAAAGATTGTTGTAAGAGTCAAGTTGTTATATGTGAAGAACTTATAACCATGTCCAGCATGAGAAGTCTTAGGTGTTTTTACATGAATTTCTTATTTAGCCTAGAAAACAAAACAAAAACCTTAGCGGAATTTGTTGTTTAGTGGCTCAGTCATGCTTGACTCTTTATGACCCCATGGACTGTAACCTGAGAGGCTCCTCTGTCCATGGGATTTCCCAGCGAAGAATATTGGAGTAGGCTGATATTTCCTTCTCCAGGGGATCTTCCCAACCTAGGGATCGAACCCATGTCTCCTGCGTCTCCTGCACTGACAGGCAGATTCAGTGATAATCTGACAGGCTTAGATTACCACTAGACCACCTGGGAAGCCCCTTAGTGGCGTTAGGATGCTGTTATTCTCCATACACAGAGAAGAGGACAAAACTAGAGATTGTCTCTTTACAAAGAGTCAGGGAGTTCCAAATTAGTCCATGTCAGAAAACTGTCAAGAAAAAGGTTGTAAATAAATCTAACCAACAGCTTAAGTTTGACCCGGAGCAAAGACTGCAAGCTTACGTTTCTAATTAAGAAAAAAATACACATAACATTAACCTTACATGGCTTTTCTTTATTATGCTTGAAACATGTGTTTATATTGTGTCTGTTTTTCAATTTTTTTATACAAAATGTATTTACTGAGACATATTTTCGTTGAAGACTATGTAGAGCCTTTGTTCACATTGCCTGCTTTCTTCCACAACCCCCAGCCATTCCATACTCACCCTAGCTTGCTCTGTTCTCACAAAAAATTGTAAAACTTAATTGATAGAGTGATAATTCTTTCAGAGGTCCTGTACGCCATGTGCTTTACATAAAATATTTATCTTACAATAAACCAATTAGGAAGATAGTAACTTCATTGCACAGATAAGAACTCCCAGGCTCAGAGATGTTCAATAATACGTTGAGAGTTGTGAGGCAGTGAAGGAGAAAGTGAGGTTCTGATCGCTGTGTCCTCATTACAGAGAGCGTTCTTTGCAAGATGAAACGCAGCCTCTCAAAGACTTTAAAGAAAAATCTACTCTCGCCATCACCAGGTCTGTTTCTCTACTCCCCCTTTTACAAATAATCATCCTGAATTAACTGAACAGTGTAAAAAGTTGTTATATGAGTGTTGCATTACAGTTACATGATACCTATATGCAGAAAAAAGTTTAAAAAACAACTGAAGGGCATTAGGAAAATATGTTCTTTAACATTTCCAATTCATCCTATGACCACTGCCATGCAAATAGCCCAGGGTAGCCTGCTGAAGGCTGAGAGACATGTCATTAGCATCTCCTTGGCTAATAGCTATTCAAGAACAGCCATAGAATGCCAATAGGAGGCAATTTGCCTCAATGCTTCCGCTGCAAACACTTTAGGACTGTAGAGCATACATTTGTCCTGCAGAGGGCACCAGTGACCCAGACAGCAGAATTTAGTGCCTCTCATACGACAGCCTTGGAAGGAAAAACTCCCCTTACCCCGTGTACTGGCTGTGGACTGTGGGGGTCACTGAATGCCAATGCTACCATTTCCTCTCCTGGAGATCTGAGTATCATTTAAGACTTTCATGGCAGGGTTTTCACATTTTTATCAAATATTCGATAATTATCTATTTTGACATATGATGAAAAGTGAAAGTGAAGTCGCTAAATCGTGTCCAACTCTCTGTGATCCCATGGACTGTAGCCTACCAGGTTCCTCCGTCCATGGGATTTTCCAGGCAAGAGTACTGGAGTGGGTTGCCATTTACTCTGCCAGAGGATCTTCCCGACCCAGGGATCCAATCCGGGTCTCCCGTATTGTAGGCAGATGCTTTACCGTCTGAGCCACCAGATAGATATTATTTATATATCATACATTTGCATACTGTAGTTACATTGAAAACTCTGCAAACTGTTTAGATCATTATTTTTTATTTTTAGAGAAAATCAACATTTTTAGAATATTGGGATGCACTTCAAGTTCTAAAACCATTCAATCCCCAGTATTATAATACAAAAATGCTAATAGTGAAACTTCCTTACTTTACCCTTCCCAAAAGACCTAGCTGATCTGGTAGAAACCCCAATTCACATACTTAAATACTGTTAAATTGCTTTTTGTAAATATATTTCTTCCTTATTAAGCTAACATCCTTTTATTCATTCAGGTTGTTTCCTAGGAAGGGAATATTAAACATAAGAGCAAAGCTGATGAAGTGTATGCTCTTTGGCATCAAACTGACCTGGGTCTAAATTCTACTTCTGCCACTTAGTAGCTGTGTAGCCTTGAGAAGTCACATTACATCTGTGAGCCTCAATTCTTTCATCTGTAAGTAAAAATAAGGGTACTTGCTTCACATAACATTGTGAGAATCAAATTACATAATGTACAGAAATGCTTAGCACAATGTTAAGTGCACAGAATATGTGCTGAGAAAAAAAATGGTTATATAACTGATTAGATAGATCATATTGATTTGTAACTAGCATGGTAGTAATATTTGTGTGGTGCTTGTTGCAGGGAGGACAAAAACTTTGATATGTGTCACTTACTCTAATATATGAACTATTCAATATTTTATATGGTTTTTAGCAAAATCTTCGACCCCAAGATTCACTTTCAAAGAAGAAAATATTTTTAGGGCAAGTCAGAGTGTAGTTATTTAAATATCTATTTGCAAATAAAATATAACTTCCAAAATACTAGAAAAATTTATTCTCTTGGAATTTTTGCAAGATTAATCCTTATAATTTGAACATTTGATTAATAATTGAATACATTTATAATTTGATAAATGATTTAAATAGTTTATAAAAATAATTCATTAATTAAATACCACTATAGCTGAAGTTATGTCTGATTTATGAAAAAGTGTGAATTCCCAAACTTTCACCAAGTTTGGAACAATCTATTATTAAAATAAGGGCTTCCCAGGTGGCGCTAGTGGTAAAGAACCTGCCAGCTAATGCAGGAGATAAAAGAGATGTAGGTTGATACCTGGGTTGGGAAGAGCCCCTGGAAGAGAGCATGGCAATCCACTCCGATATACTTGCCTGGAGAATCCCATGGACAGGAGCCTGATGGGCTACAGTCCATAGGGTCACAAAGAGTTCGACACAACTGAAGCAAATCTGCACACATTATTAAAATAAGAATGTTAAGTAGGCACTTATAAGCTTGAGTTCAATCCAACGATCATGAACTGAGCAAAATAAAGAAAGTTGATAATCATCAGTTAGAGCAAACCACATTAACTACCTGTCAGTAACATTTATGCATCAAATTATAGGCCATTAAAATAAAACTGCAAAAATTGTAAATGGGATTAGATAGAAACAAAATAGTCGGGAATAATCTCATCTCTGTGAGCTCAGCACAAAGGGAGATCTAAAACAGAGAATCCAAATTAAAAAAATGACTGAGCAGGTCTTACAGATAGGTATCATAAACTGAAAATTAATTGATGCATTTTAGTTTTCTATAATTATCCATGACATTTCCAAATACTATTTTCAAAATAAATTGCTAGTAAATATAGAAAAGTACATGTTAACTTCACTATTATGTTATTGTTGATCGTAATATTAACAAAAATATAAGTAACAGAAATAAAATTGGCAATTAACATACAACACCTATAAGAAAACTTTTTCAAGTAATTGAGGGGCATAAGGAAGACTTACTCTTTGAAACTTTCAGTCTTGCCTGTGACCACTGCCACGTGAATGGTGCTGGCTGGCCTACTAATGATGAGAGATGTCCCTATCATCACGCCAGCTAACACCAATGACCAGATACAGGGATGAGAGTATTCTAGGCAGTCCAGCCCCAGCCAACCTGCCAGCTGACCCCAGAATAGTCATGTGGTTGATGCATTAAAATGACAAACATTTGCTGTGTTAAACCACCAAAGTTTTGTTTGGTTTCTTACACAGCAAAGTCTAACTGATACAAGACTTAGGCAAGAACAAAGACAAGCTCACACTCTTTCTTCTGACATGACCATTTTTGGGCATAGGAGAAACGCACAGCTTTGCCCTGCTGAACTTCTGAGTGTAGCACAATTCTGAAGCTACAACAACCTCCCTTCTATCAGCCCCAGAAAGGCAGCCCAAGACTTGCCCTTGGAGTTTTCTCAGGCACGGGTCAGACGGCCAAAGGAAGGGAATGTACTGAGTTGGCCAAAAAGTACATTTGGACTTTTCCATACCATTTTAACAGATGAATCCGAACTTTCTGGCCAACCCAATATTAAGCTCTCCAAGTTCTTTTCTTGCATCCCCATTATTTGCCTGAAAAAGAAAAAAGGAAAAGCACTTTGGTTTTTGCAGTTTGGAAAAAACCATAGAACAGCAACACTCTATTCAAAAATTCTATTTGAATTTCTGATCTATTTTCTTAGACTATCCAAGATCTGTTAGAGGTAAGTAATCAACCAGTGATGGAAACCAATATTCTGATACAACCTTTTTTATATCTCATGTCTCACTGTGGGTTGTGCATCTGTCATTATAATGCCTCAGCCAAAATTGGGTCTAAAATAGTTCCATTATAATGTCCTTTATCATGATTTTATAGAATCTTTGCAAAGAGGAGAACTTTGCCGTTATGTTCAAAATGAAGATGCTCTAAAGAGAAATTATGGTGTGTTATTTCTTATTTAATCTGGCTACTGTTCCTTGTGCTTCTCTGTTCAAAATCCTACTGCTAAACCCACAAGTGCTCCATAATCCTAAACCCACTGTTTCATTTCAGTCCTCCTATCACTCAACTTCTCAGGAGTATTAAACACAGTAGAAATAGTTGGCACAGTTGGTTTGCAGGACACAAAATGATCCTGATTTTCTTCCTACTTTGTAAGCTAACTTTGCTCATCTTTGTTGAATTTACCACCTCCTTCTGATCTCTAAATGTCGGAGTTCTCTAGGTCTTTATCTCCTCACTGTCATTAAACTTTAAGTGATCTCATACAGTAACATGACTTTAAATACCATCCATACACTAGTGATTTTCACATTTATATGCCCGGTTCTGTCCTCCTCTTCTGACTTAATTGTCTACTTGATATCTCTACTTGGATACCTCAGAGTCATTTCACAAATAATATGTCAAACACAACTTGATCCCCTTCTATAAATCTATTCTTTACTTTTTCTTCTATATCTCAGTAAATAATACTGTCATCTGTTGCTCAAGCTAAAACCTTTGACATCATCTATGAGTCTCCCTTTTCTCTCTTCCCCATCATTTCATAACAAAATTCTACTTTCAAACTAGCCAAATATAACTACTTCTTATCAATTTCCTTCCTACTACCTTAGTCCTGGTCACTATGTCTCACACTCAGATGATTGGGTAGTGAGGGTAGTAACTCCTAAAAACATCCAAGTCACTTCCCTGCTGAAAATCTTCCAATAATTTTTCTTAACATATAGGAAAAAACCACAAGTCTTTCTACAGCCTTTCAGACCATATGTGCTCTGATCAACCTATTCAATTCCATTTGTTGCTTATCCCCATTTGCTCACTATTGTTCAAGTCATAGTGGCCCTTTCTGGTTCCAGAACATATCACACCTGTGCCTGAGTGAGGATTTGCATTTGCTGTCCCATCTGCCTGGAACTGTTTTTAAATTAATTTTTATTAGATTATAGTTGCTTTACAATGTTCTGTTAGTTCCACTGTACAGCAAAATGAAACAGCCATACATATACATATATCCACTCTTTTTTAGATTTCCTTCCCATTTAGGTTATCACAGTGCATTAAGTAGAGTTCCTTGTGCTATTCAGTATGTTCTCTTTAGTTGTCTAGTTCAGTCACTCAGTTGTGTCTGACTCTGCGACACCATGGACTACAGCACGCCAGGCTTCCCTGTCCATCACCAAATCCCAGAGCTTGCTCAAACTCATGTCCATCAAGTCAGTGATGCCATCCAACCATCTCATCCTCTGTCATCCCCTTCTCCTCCTGCCTTCAGTCTTTCCCAGCATCAGGGTCTTTCCCAATGAGTTAGTTCTTCACATCAGGTTGCCAAAGTATTGGAGTTTCAGCTTTAACATCAGGACTTCCAATTAATATTCAGGACTGATTTCCTTTAGGATGGACTGGTTGGATCTCCTTGCCATCCAAGGGACTCTCAAGAGTCTTTTCCAACACCAGAGTTCAAAAGCATCAATTCTTCAGCACTCAGCTTTCTTTATAGTCCAAATCTTACATCCATACATGACTACTGGAAAAACCATGGCTTTGAATAGATGGACCTTTATTAATAAAGTGATGTCTCTGCTTTTTAATATGCTGTCTAGGTTGGTCATAGCTTTTCTTCCAAGGAGCCAACTTCTTTTAATTTCATGGCTGCAGTCACCATCTTCAGTGATTTTGGAGTCCAAGAAAACCAAGTCTCTCACTGTTTCCATTGTTTTCCCATCTATTTGCCAGAAGTGATGGGACTGGATGCCATGGTCTTCTTTTTGAATGTTGAGTTTTAAGCCAGCCTTTTCACTCCCCTCTTTCACTTTCATCAAAAAGAAGAAGATTCAGATTTGACCCCTGGGAAGACTCCCTGAGGGAGGAAATGGCAACTGACCCCAGTATTCTTGCCTGGGAAATCCCATGGACAGAAGAGCATGATGGGCTACAGTCCATGCAGTCGAAAAGAGGCGGACACAACTTAGTGATGGAGCACGTATGAATGCTGGGTACATGTGTCTTTTTCAGTTATGGTGTTTTCTGGGTATATTCCCAGTAGTGGAATTGCTGGATGATATGGTAGTTCTGGAGAAGGTGATGACAACCTACTCCAGTACTCTTGCCTGGAAAATCCCCTGGATGGAGGAGCCTGGTAGGCTGCAGTCCATGGTGTCATTGAGAGTCGGACACGACTGAGCAACTTCACTTTCACTTTTTACTTTCATGCATTGGAGAAGGAAATGGCAACCCACTCCAGCATTCTTGCCTGGAGAATCCCAGGGACGGCGGACGGAGTCAGACACAACTGAAATGACTTAGCAGCAGCAGCAGCATGTAGTTCTATTTTAGTTTTTTTTTAAAGATGCCTGGAACTCTTAAGAGGCATTTCCATGGAGCATTCTTTCACTTGTTATGATCTTCATTCAAATATCACCACTTTAAAACAGCTTTCGCTCCTTTCCTTCTCTATCTTTTTCTACTCTGCCCTTAAAGTACCTGGCATTTCCAAGACACTGACATGATACAGTATATCTATTTGTAAATTTCCTGTCTACTTGATAGAATACAAATTTATGAGGGATTTTTATATATAACTGTGCCACATATATATGTCTTAAATGAAATAACATTTTTGCCCATAGGCAAAAATTTAAACATAAATAAAGTCAAAAGAAAATAATCAAGCTGTGAAAACAAAAGGTTGCATGTATGTGACACACATAAGGCTAATTAACTAACTATAAAATGTGTAGGTCAATAGCATATAGGTCAATAAGAAAAATATACATTTTTTAACAAATAAAATCAGGACATGAATAAGCAATTTATAAGATGAGAAGTACAAATTTCCAGTAAACTTTTGAAGAGGTGGAGGGGCTATAGGCATTTCACAAACATTACCTCAAGCAATCCTTGAAATAACCCAGTGTGGTATGTTTCGTTATAATGGTCACCATATAGAAAAAAAATAAATCTAAGATGAAGAGATGTTAAGCAATTTACCAAAGAACAGAATACTAGGTTCAGATGTATATATTATGATATTAAAAATTTTTAATTTTATCTCTATGTGGTAAAGATAGGGAGATCATTTTGCAGAATATGACTCCATTCATAACAATAGCACATCAAAGCTATGATGCCCATAGCAGCACAAATGTACAAATGTACAGGAAAAGTGTCTGGAAAGGTAAAGACAAAACTGATTGATGTGGTTCCCTCTGGGGATAAAATTTGTAGCGGCTGGAAGAGTCACCACATTTTAACTTATTAGTTTTCATGTGTAATTGATTTTTTAACAATAATAAAATACTTATGTATTACTTTTACAGCAAGGAGAGATAAGAAAGCCTTCCTCAGTGATCAATGCAAAGAAGTAGAGGAAAACAATAGAATGGGAAAGACTAGAGATTTCTTCAAGATAGAGATACCAAGGAACTTTTCATGCAAAGATGGGCACAATAAAGGAGAGAAATGGTATGAACCTAACAGAAGCAGAAGATATTAAGAAGAGGTGGCAAGAATACACAGAAGAACTATACAGAAAAGATCTTCATGACCCAGATAATCACAATGGTGTGATCACTAACCCAGAGTCAGACATCCTGGAATGTGAAGTCAAGTGGGCCTTAGAAAGGATCACTACGAACAAAGCTAGTGGAGGTGATGGAATTCCAGTTGAGCTATTTTAAATCCTAAAAGATGATGCTGTGAAAGTGCTGCACTCAATATGCCAGCAAATCTGGAAAACTCAGCACTGGCCAGAGGACTGGAAAAGGTCTGTATTCATTCCAATCCCAAAGAAAGGCAACGCCAAAGAATGTTCAAACTACCACACAATTGCACTCATCTCACACACTAGCATCGTAATGCTCAAAATTCTCCAAGCCAGGCTTCAACAGTACATGAACTGTGAACTTCCAATGTTCAAGCTGGATTTAGAAAAGGCAGAGGAACCAGAAATTAAATTACCAACATCCGCTGGATCATCGAAAAACAAGAGTTCCAGAAAGACATCTATTTCTTCTTTATTGACTACACCAAAGACTTTGACTGTGTGGATCACAATAAACTGTGGAAAATTCTTAAAGAGATGGGAATACCAGACCACCTGACCTGCCTCCTGAGAAATCTTATGCAGTTCAAGATGCAACAGTTAGAACTGGACATGGAATAACAGACTGGTTCCAAATTGGGAAAGGAGTACATCAAGGCTGTATATTGTCACCCTGCTTATTTAACTTATATGCAGAGTACATCATGCGAAATGCCAGGCTGGATGAAGCACAAGCTATAATCAAGATTTCTGGGAGAAATATCAGTAACCTCAGATATGCAGATGACACCACCTTTATGGAAGAAAATGAAGACGAACTAAAGAGCCTCTTGATGAAAGTGAAAGAGGACAGTGAAAAAGTTGGCTTAAAACTCAACATTCAAAAAATGAAGACCATGGCATCTGGTCCCATCACTTCATGGCAAATAGATAGGGAAACAGTGGAAATAGTGAGAGACTTTATTTTTGGGGAGCTCCAAAATCACTGAAGATGTGACTGCAGCCATGAAATTAAAAGGCACTTGCTCCTTTGAAGAAAAGCTATGATCAATCTAAACAGCATATTGAAAAGCAGAAACATTACTTTGCCAACAAAGGTCTGTCTAGTCAATGCTATGGTTTTTCCAGTAGTCATGTATGGATGTGAGAGTTGGACTATAAAGAAAACTGAGCACCAAAGAATTGATTTTTGAACTGTGGTGTTGGAGAAGACTCTTGAGAGTCACATGGACAGGAAGGATATCCAACCAGTCTATCCTAAAGGAAATCAGTCCTGAATATTCATTGAAAGGACTGATGCTGAAGCTGAAAGTCCAATACTCTGGCTACCTGATGGGAAGAACTGACTCATTTGAAAGATCTTGATGCTGGGAAAGATTGAAGGCGGGAGGAGAAGGGAATGACAGAGGATGAGATGGTTGGATGGCATCACCGACTCGATGGACGTCAGTTTGAGTAAGCTCTGGGAGTTGGTGATGGACAGGGAAGGCTGGCGTTTTGTAGTCCACGGGGTCATACAGAGTCAAACTCGACTGAGTGACGGATCTGAACTGAACTGAACTTTTATAACTTAATAATTCCTAGTTAAAACATAAAAATAACTTTTGAGGGAGAGTAAAAAGAATCTTGCTGTCTTTAAAAATTAATATTTAATTCTCCATTCTATGTGGGGTTCAAAGACAAAGCCTAAGGGGGCTATGCATGAGAGACTTCTGTTTCCACATCATATTGATTTGCCTCTCTCCTTTTTGTTTAGGAAAAAAAAAATGTTTGGTGAATATACAGAGTACATTCAGATCTTAATAACTGATGCCACAAAATATAGAGTTGGCTAAACATTTCATTCAATTTTTTTCTGTAAGATGTCCACAATGAAATTTTTGGCCAATCCAATATAGAGTGAAAACTGACACGTAGAATTGCATAGGTCAGTGTCACACATCAGGAAACAACAATTGGACATGCTCATCCACAGGGTCCATCTTAATTCACTGCCATCAGAAGTTAAATGGGAAGCTAACATCCAATGTCTGTCCTCTAGGAAATGCATAAGGTGCCAATACAAATACTCCCCTGCTGTTACTCCTGTACGAGGAACTAATCAGGAAGAAGAAATTGAGGTCTAGAGAATTCTCAGCCTCTTGATCAGTACTCTTGGAAGAGTCCTCTCTACAGTTTCATAGCAACATTTACTCATAAGTTGCAACCCAGCTGAACTGCTCTATACCTGGGCATCAGGGCACTGGAAAGGATGAGAAATCTTATTTTTATCTGCTTATACTTACACAAAGAAACTTTAGAAGAATACATTAAATACTGATATTAGTGGTTCTCTGTGGGAATGGGAGGTGGGGACCAAGCCAATTATAGCAGAAATGTGAGACCTTTTATGAATCATATAAATATACATATTCAAAAATATTTTAATTATAAATAATGTACCAAAGAAAACTAAATTGGGTATAATGACGCTTGGTGACATTCTGAGGCCAATAAAAAAGCATATTTGGAGATCCTTTTGCCTCTGACCCACCTCATTGGAAAAGACCCTGATGCTGGGAAAGATTGAAGGCAGGAGGGGAACGAGGAGACAGAAATTTGAGATGGTTGGATGGCATCACCAACTCAATGGACAAGAGTTTGAACAAATGCCAGGAGATGATGGAGGACAGTGAAGCCTGGCTTGCTGCAGTCCATGGCATCTCAAAGAGTTGGACAACTTGGCAACTAGACAACAAAGCTTTGGTAAAAAAAAAAAAAATTTTGCTGGGTCAGTTCAGATGATTTGCTTACAGTTTATAGACTTTATTGTTTTCCTAGGTAGAATCCAGGATCAGGATCTTCTTTAAAACATCCCATTAATTATCTATTAAAAGGTTGACAGTTCTAAGAGACAGTCTCTTCTGATGCAGAATCACTATTATCATATCCATTTCTCCTAATTAGCTCTTTGCTCTGTCATGTTTCTCCTGGGATAAAGTGAAACATAAAACTATCCTATCTTCAGACTTAAAAAATTATAAATGAGCTTGCTATATTCCTTAAAATTTCTAAACATATTTTCTTTTAAACACTGGAAGATTCGGTTCCTCAACTCTGAGAAACAAATCGAGTTGAGGTATTCCTGAACTTTACTGTCCTGCCTCAGCTCCAAGAGAGAAGACTTGAGAGTTTTTTAGAGTTCATCAATTATTGTGCTAGACTGAATTTCCCAGAAGCTGATCTTACAAAGAGAGAAAGAGATTCTATGCACAAATAATTTATTCAGGAAGTGCTCCCCAACTGATCCTGCAAGGGAACCCTGAAGTATGGGGTACTCTGCAGAGCTGTCCCTAGTAGGGATGAGAGAACTGAGATTTAATATTCCCACAGGGGAGTGCTGGGCCACATAAACTAGGCCTAGGGCAGTGGGCTGAAGGAGAGCCTTAGGTCTGGCCATTGAAAACATTCTGAAAGCCAAGGAGTGAAATGTGTTTGGGGAAGTAGGCAGGGAAGGAAAGTACAGAAATGTGCTAATGGATTAGGGGTTGGGAATGCAGTGCCAACATTATCTTACATGATTATTCAACAGATCTTAATCCTAGACTCAGAATGCATTTACATATAATCTGTGGATTATATAATACTGGGGGACAGAATATATATTTAGTAGTTTTGTATGTTCAGGTAAATTTAGACATTTTATTTCCCCCCATGAGGAGTGTGATAGCTATTTATGTGAACACTTCCTGCTCTTATATCCTGGGATTCAGATATAAATTTTAAATGCAGTAAGAGTAGCTTTCTAATCCTAAATTTCTGATGCAGCATTCAGTCTCTTTTCATGCAGATCTAAAATTAAAAATTTTATTTCAAGTGTTTATTTTGGGTGTGTATCCAAACCATTACCAAATGGTTACCCCAAATCCTTTTAGAAAATAGATGAACTACAAGACATTTAAACAAATAGAAAACCATATTGAAATGCATGTATTTAAATGCTTTTTATCCTGGATTCTCCATTGCTATCCAATATTTGCTATTAGACATCAACTTGGCAAAGTAACTCTGAACCATACTTATATTACAAAATAATTCTAGGACACCTCAAAAGTGACAGTACAAGAGTAGCTCTAAGGAAATCCAGGTGTGAGAGTTTGGCTAGCAGCAATAGCATCCGCCAATGGACTGGTCAAGTCCAAACAAAACTGGAGTACGCAGCAGCTGGAGGCAATAAATGTTTCAGTTGTTTTCCCTGCAATACATCTCAGAAATGTAGCAAATAACATTTTCCTCAAGCCCTCAGGCTCCTAAAAGCTCATTTCCTCTGTTTGAACCGTGGAAGGTCTGTAGGCTTATCCCAACTTGGCAGTCCTCAGATAGAAGCCTGACTCAACAACCAGCTTCCTATTGTCTCTTTCTTTAAACTTTATCAGTGTAGGGAACCAGTGGCTCTTCATATGAGTGTGCTAATTACCCATAACAAGTGACTCTCAGAGTTATTTGATGACAAACACAACAGCAACACTATGGCAAGAAGGAAATAATGTCTCAACAGCCTTACCATGAAATGTAAAGGTGTTAATGGCAAAAGCATTTCTGGGTTTTAGTCATGTACTTTTTGACTTATATTCATATTTAATTAACTGAGCACCTTCTAAGCATATTAACATATTTAGTCCTTGAAGCATACCTGAGAGATAGATATAATTTTCCTCATTTTATACTAATAGATCATTGAAGCTCTGGGATAATAATGGCTTGTGCAAGATAACATGGTATGAAATTGAAGTTATTTATAAAGGATGTATATTAGACATGCTATTTAGACCACCCAGGATCTCAAGAAATAAAAATCCCAGCTTATCCATAATTGTATATGTTTATTGCAAGGATGAAGGTGCCTGGAGTGGGAGCAGTAATCGGTTTATGCAACACATCAACTAGGGTTCAGTTATCCAAATTCCATGACAGAGATGAGTCTTTATAAATACACAGAAAATGTGCTTGAGAATTCTCAAGACAGAAATTCTGGCCACACAAACCACCATTTTCCAAAGGGAAGAGTTAGCTTGGAGTGGCTTGGATATCATTCAGTGTGCTCTAGTTCTATGAGGCAGTTTTAGCCAACTATCTTGGTGGGATCAGAAACCTACTGTCCTTATACTCGAGCAAGAGGGACCTCTCCACTGAACCACTCTATTCAGAGAGCTCTGCATATCATGCGTGCTAAGTCCCTCAGTTGTGTCCCACTTTTTGCGACCCCATGGACTGTAGCCCACCAGGATACTCTGTCCATGGGATCCTCCAGACAAGAATACTGGAATGGGTTGCCATTCCCTTCTCCACGCTCTTGCAAACTAATAAGTATACTGAAGAGCACAAGGATGTGTTCCTGGGGCAGACAACCTGTAACCTGGGTGTCCTCCCTTTCGATAAACACCTTTCAAGCTCAGGAAAATAAAGCTTCTCAACATCTTCTGCTCTATGCTATCAAAAGAAAAACAGACAAATATCATCAAAATTTATAGGTTTTACTATGGTATGTTGGAAAAATACAATGCTTCAGAATATGGGAGATATTTGAGCAGTTTCAGCCCTTAAGTAATTGAAAAGACTAAGTAATGTGGCAATATTCTTCTCAGATACCATGTTTTTGATTCTTAAGTCTTAAATGTTGTTTCCCATGAACAATGAGTGTCCATTTTATTGCTTCCTTTTATATTGCAATTTGTAGAAATTTACAAATCAGTATTTTCAACAGTTGCAAAAGGCTACTGAATAATATTTTGTGGTATTAAATAATAAATATATATATATAATGAGACAGAGAGACATAAGGAGTCATATTGTTTTTTTCATTGGCAACTGGGAAGATACTGAACACTAGAACTCTAGATAATTATTTTCTTTATAATAGATTTTTAAATGTACTTAAAATTTTTAAATTAACTTGAAAATCTCAGATTCATCAAAGTAATGCTGTTTCAATTTATGACTTCAACTACTTTGGAGATAATGCTATGTGGGGTTTCATTTGTTTTCTTGATGCAAAATGCCAATAGTTAGGAACCAGCCTACTCTGGGGTCAGGCAACAGTCAAGATAAAATTGGATATGACCAGTTCAGTGCCTAGGGCTTCCCTGGCGGTTCAGTGGTAAAGAATCCGCCTGTGATGCACAGACACAGGTTCAATCTCTGGGTTGGGGAGATCCCCTGGAGGAGGAAATGGCCACCTACTCCAGTATTCTTGCCTGAAAAATCCCATGGACAGAGGACCCTGGTCACAAGAGTCAGACACATCTTAGCAACTAAACCACCATCATAGTGCAGTGACTGGTTACTTCCCCTTGGTAGCAACGGCTGCTAAGATGGGGAAGGACCAGGATGGGTCAATTTCTTCCAAAAATGGCAGTGTACACTGAGGATATTTGGACTCTTCTTTCAGTTCATCTGCAACATAATAACACCTGATAGAAGATATTTTTCAAGCTTTAAATCATAGATCAGCTCTCTTTCTGGGACAGGAAACTTTTTATTTCCTCACTAGCAACAGAGGAAGTGAGTCTAGGATCTGCCACAGAGACAAGTATTGGATCACAAGAGTGAATCATCACTCTTCCCTATAATTCTAGAGTGAATGATAGGGTGTGGATGCTTATCCAGACTCCAGTAACAGTCCGGAAACAACTGAGAAGAGAGGTGACCTGAAGGCCATTTGGACAATGTCCTTCCATGACCAATAGTCTTTTAGACTCTCCTTTTGAAAGGAAAGCATAGAAAGAGATGGAGGACTTCCTGGTGGCTCAGTGGTAAAAACATCTGCCTGCCAATGCGAGAGATGCAGGTTTAATCCCTGATCCAGGAAAATCCCACACACTGTGGAGCAAGTAAGTCTGTGTGCCACACTCATAGAGCCTGAGCCTGGGAACCGCAACTACTGAAGCCTTTGTGCCCTAAAGCCTGTGTTCTGCAACAAGAGAAAGCCACCACAGTGAAAAGCCTGTGCACTGCAACCAGAGAGTAGTCCCAGCTATGCGCAACTAGAGAAAAGCCCAGGCAGCATTGAAGACCCAGCACAGAAAAAAATAATATATATATATATATACACATATATCTATATATATAGATAAATAGATATTTTACCAAAAAAGAGATTAATCATTAAACCATTATTAGTTAGACTTATCCCTTAGCTAACATGAATTATACAGGGAAATTCAGGATTGTAAAAATGATTGGAATCATAGCAATAATTAAAGCTACCAGTTATTAAGCCTCAAATATGTGTCAGAGACTCAACAAACATTAATTAACACAGAAAACATGTGATGAACGCATTAATATGCATTACTAAGATAAGAAAACTGTGATTAAGTAAAGTGGAGTCAGTTATCCAGAGTCCCACAATGTAACTAACTGGGAGCCAGGAATCCCAAGTTTGTCTGACTCCCAAACTCAGGAAAACATTGACCTTTTGCTAAAGCCTGTTGCCTGCTATGCCGAAGAGAGAATTTGTAGAGAAGAAGGAGATACACAAAGAAAAGTACAACTTAGGGTAATGTAAAAACCATCTAAGATAGTGCTTTTTAAACTTGATACACATAGGAAGAATCCATAGCTTATATTAAATACTATTTCTGCTTCAGTAGATCTTGGTATAATCCAGTATTCTGCATTTTTTAAGTTTCCAATAATGAACATCTGGTCCAACTCCATTATTAATAATAATGCAGATGAATAAAGTGAGGTGCAGACAAGTTGGGTGACTGGTTCCAAGCCAAGCAATTTTTTCAATGTAGACAGATTGCTCTGGTACTCTTTCCAATTTCCTGAACAAGTTGTTCAAAATAGGCACATTCCCATTGCTAGAGCATTTCAGTCTACCCACATTATCTGTTTAGTATAAATGCTGTTCGCACATCCCTGCAAACTTGTGCTATTATATATACCCATAATCTGACATTCCCATTTCTCCCTTCCTATCTGCTATCATATTAAAGATTGCCATGCTTTATGAAGTAGACTCCTAGAAATTACACAAAAACTGGGTTTTTTTTGTTAAATCACAATTTAAATGCTTTGAAAAATCTTTTTCTTTTTTTTTTTCTGAGTAGAGAATAATGCATTCTACCAAATGTAAAAATTTTTAGAAAATCTCAAAAGCTGGGATTTTGCTTACTATAATTCTTAAATTGGAAAAATGCTAGAAAATTAATAGAGTTTAAAAACAAATTTAACTTATTCTAGATTCCAATTTGATGACATGGCACAGAACCATTAACAATTAATTACATTAATAATTTGAATATGTAAGATTATGTTATCTCCATTCAGATATATCATCTTGCACAAAGGACAGCAACCCAAATCTATTTTCCATTTCTTAAAGGTCATTATCTCAATTTGGGGAAAACTTTTTTCTGATCAAAGCATTGTGAGTAGATTTCTCTAGAACCTACTGCAGTGCAGCCTATTCTTGGCAAAAGGAAAAGTAATTCATTTTTTATTTCATAAATCCTTTAAAAATAGTGTCAAAAATAAAAGTGTCAAAAATGAAAGTGATGTGTCATAATTGAATTTCTTATTAGAGATGGGGCATCCAATGGAGTAAACATATTCGAAATGGAATAAAGTCCTCAGGCAAACTGATATCTATTTCTCTAAGAGTCATTCTAATTAGGAGCAAAGTATTGCTCTTGAACAGAATTTGACCTATTATCACAAGCAGCAATGATGTTTATATACACTAGGCAAATCACATATTACACTTACTTGAGTCATTTCTTGGGAGCCTTTTGAACTGACTGTGTTTTAAAATCGGGTCTATTTCTTTTGCCTTCCTCTGTACAGTTGCCAGCTCATAAGTAGCTTTTTTATGCCAACCTTAATCAGACACAATCACAGCAACCCCAGCAATGGGGTAATGTTCTTCACAGCACACTGCAGCTATCTAGCCTCATTCCATTCTGCTTCTCTCCTTGCTCCTCCCTCCCTCCTGCTGTCTGCTTTTACATAATTTCACCTCCTTGTCCTTTCACTAAAGGATTAATCTGAGAATTAAATATGATTAAATTTTACAGAGTTTATTGTGATTACTCTCAGAAAAAAATAATGTCAGCTCTTTTTCCCTCTCCTTCAACCTACACTCCTCCCCCACGTGCACAAAATTATTCACTTTAAAATTTCTAGACTGCAATAAATCATTGAGAAAATCAGCACATCACTAGATCCTAGTCATCCTGGATCACTAACTACCTCTTCACATAGCACACAATTGTACATCTCTCTACCTAAGCCTGGGTCCATACTGTCCCCACTAATTAAGACGTATTCAATCCAAGGCCTGTTAAAATGCTACTCTTCCTCCAAGCATCTTCCCCAATGGCTCAGATGGTAAAGAATCCTTCTGTAATGCAGGAGACTTAGGTTTTATCCCTGGGTCAGGAAGGATCCCCTGGAGAAGGGAATGGCTACCCACTCCAGTACTCTTGCCTGGAGAATTCCATGGACAGAGGAGCATGGTGGGCAACAGTCCATGGGTTGCAAACAGTCCAACACGACTGAATGACTAACATTCATGTTCTTTAAGACCCAGCCAAATGCCACCTTCTTGCATCTGTTTCTGCTTTTACCTGGTCTGCCTGGCTTTACTCCCCTAAAAAACTAGGCACCGTGAAGTCAGAGCTAATGTCTCTACATAGAGACTGTATTAGTGTTTCATTTGTGATGGAAGTCACTACTAGTTTGACAGAGGTCAGAGGATAGCAAATATCAATGATTCCATAGAGAATCAGTGCTGTAAAAAACACACAGCTTTCTTGGAATGCCACCATGGATGGTACCCAGCCAGTCTCCTGGGTACTCACAACAGGTGTTGAAAAAATTATTGAATCAATTGATCCATGTTGATCACTTTATAACAGAGAGTCTCAAAGGGTGGTATTCAGATTCTGATAACAGAACCAACAGAAGCTCTGGTTTAAAATGGAAATTGCTGAACCCTATCTGAGATTTTCTGAATCAGTATCTTTAGAGATATCATCCAGGAATAAGGATTTTTTTTTTTAATAACAACTCTATTTGGATCTTAAGCATACAGGTCTTTGAGAATCACTGATTTAGAGGAAGGACATCTCACCTTATTTATAACCCAGGACATTAAAGGGCTGAAGGGAAAGAAACAGCTAGCAAAAATAAACATTATACTAAATGCAACCTCAGACTATATCTGACTGAGTCTGATCTAAGGTGGATTTCTCAAAGGTAGAGAGAAGTGTAAAAGAGATCTAAAATTCCTGCCAGCTAAACGTTTCCCTAATTTTTGTCACAGTTTGAGAACCACAATTTTCATTTATGAAATTGAAAACTGTTTGATTTTGAAAAGCTGATCAACATGCCAAACTACAGAAAAGATGGAGAAAGATGAAGAAGCAGTTTGGCAAGATGATTCAAAATTAACCTCTTGTTTCTGTATTAAATAACATTCTGCCGTTTCCCACACATTCTTCTCTTTTCTAACCTATCTTCCTTATTTTCTTTTAACCCGAGCAGCGTGTGATCTATGTAGAGTCTGCTCAGTTGATATCTGGGGGTTAGCTTTTCCTTAAGAGGAAGCTCTTGAAACGGCAAAATCTCGGTTTTGCTATAGGTTGTGCATGATCGTCCCTGGAAGCTGTATAATCAATGGTCATATAATGAGTGTTTTCTCTTTTCCAGTCAGTTTACATTAATTGCATCTCTTCCAGTGAGTAAATAAAGGCAAACAGATTTGACAAGAGATTTCTCAATTGTTTCTGGGTTATAGTTAGTGTTTTCCTGAAAATTGATTAGTTTTTTTTCCTATTTTTCTTTAGAAACATTTACATCTTGATAAAAATGTAAAATGAAATGGATTTTTGGTGCCTGTTCTGGGTAATAGGTGCTACTGAGGCGTGTGCATAGCTATGTGAATACTTTACTTCTGAGAACTGAATCTCCCCATCATCTTACAGGGCTTCGTAGGGGGCGCTAGTGGTAAAGAACCTGCCAGCCAAGGCAGGAGACATAAGAGATGCTGTTTCAATCCCTAGGTCGAGAAGATCTCATGGAGGAGGGCATGGCAACCCATTCCAATATTCTTGCCTGGAGAATCCCATGGACAGAGGAGCCTGGCAGACTATGGTCCAGAGGGTCACAAAGAGTCAGATACAACTGAAGTGACCTAGCACGCATGAACGCATCCTCTTACAGCTTCAGGTATTGCCACTGGACTTGCTTTGGTGAATGGACAGGGAGCAAAGGAGCGAGTCATTTCTGGGGAGCAGCACTTCTCTGCTAGTGGTTGATGCTGCTAGGGCAATTGTGAGAGCACATGTTAGTACAAAGGTGCCTCTCCTGAGAGAGAAGATCCAGGAACTTGTTTTAAGATTGTGTTGCTTTGTTTTCAGCTTCTTTCAGCAGTTGCCAGTTTCTCCTCAAACACTTGCTCTTAATTATTGGGTTAGACTGACCTAGAAAACTGAGGAAGACATTGTAAAAACCTTCTTCCTGCTTCACAGAGGTCTTCAGGATGAAATGCTACCTGAGGTTATCTCTTGCCATTCATCCTATTCTTTCTGGGGTTCAGTCTCCTGGGTATTTTCATTCAATGTTCTCACCTACAGGTGCCTAATCTCTTAGGGATTTCTCAAGGTCAAGGTACCTCATTAATCTGTTGTACAGGTCTGCAACTAGCATTATTTAGCTAGCAAAACAGTTTCACTTTCTAGAATTACAGAAACACAGGTTATTTCACCAGAAATGGGAGGAAAATTGGTTTCTTGCTCCTGTATCTAGTATATCTCTCAATCCTGTAGCTAAAGTGAACCTTAGTCCCTCAAAATATTCCAAGAAACATGTTTAAAAAACTAAAATCAATCTCAGAATTAGACTAATACAGCAAAAGAGTGTTTTGTTATTATTTTCTTATATGTTGATATAGTAAATGTATACAAAATATTTACAACTTTATGTAAATTTAACTATCAGAAAGTGGAGAGTGAAAAAGTTGGCTTAAAGCTCAACATTCAGAAAACGAAGATCATTGGCACCTGGTCCCATCACTTCATGGGAAATAGATGGGGAAACAGTGGAAACAGTGTCAGACCTTATTTTTGGGGGCTCCAAAATCACTGCAGATGGTGACTGCAGCCATGAAATTAAAAGACGCTTACTCCTTGGAAGAAAAATTATGACCAATCTAGATAGCATATTGAAAGCAGAGACATTCCTTTGCCAACAAAGGTCCGTCTAGTCAAGGCTATGGTTTTTCCTGTGGTCATGTATGGATGTGAGAGTTGGACTGTGAAGAAAGCTGAGCACCAAAGAATTGATGCTTTTGAACTGTGGTGTTGGAGAAGATTCTTGAGAGTCCCTTGGACTGCGAGGAGATCCAACCAGTCCATTCTGAAGGAGATCAGCCCTGGGATTTCTTTGGAAGGAATGATGCTAAAGCTGAAACTCCAGTACTTTGGCCACCTCATGTGAAGAGTTGACCCATTGGAAAGACTCTGATGCTGGGAGGGATTGGGGGCAGGAAGAAAAGGGGATGACAGAGGATGAGATGGCTGGATGGCATCACTGACTTGATGGACGTGAGTCTCAGTGAACTCCGGGAGTTGGTGATGGACAGGGAGGCCTGGCGTGCTGTGATTCATGGGATCGCAAAGAGTAGGACACAACTGAGCAACTGAACTGATTCATATATAAGTTGTCTCCCACTCAGTATTTCTACCATGAGATTCATCCAGGAGACTACATACAGCTCTCAATCGTTAATTCTCCATCACTTCATCCCACTGGATATTCCAATGAAATATATATATATTTATTTATTTATTACAGTATTGATTAACATTTGGTGTTAATTCAGGGTTCTTTTTTCACAACTGTAGATGATGTTTATCTGAAGAGTCCTCTGCATATATTTTCAAATCAAAGTTGATTCCAAATGAGCCATACAAGTAGGTGCTATTGAACTCAGTCTCAAAAATCTGGTTTGGTTGTGGTTAGACACTGCAGAAGCAATTTGGTGCAGAATATTTTAGGGAGGCACACTGTGTCTGAGAGCCCTGAGTGTCTCCATAAATTATCATAGTACATGGAGATAATTTGGGATGAGGAGATAGGAAGATGACTTCAGCATTCACCACAGAACAAAATTGAACTGTATCCTTAGAACTGGAAGCAACTGAGGAAGTAGTGTTCATGCAAGGATGACTCAGCCCAGATGCAGAAATAATGAGAAGCAAAGCCCTTTCCTGAAACAGCTGAATTACAGCCTGAAGGAGGGAATAAGTGGTGAATAAGAACCTTGAAGATGAAGGTGAAAGATATTCCCCGTGTTAGGTAGAAAGCACCAGTCAAGAAGACTCCAAGCATAAGGAAAGGCAACAAGGCATGAATCAGAAGCATTTAAGAATTACAAATATTTTATTTCTTTCAAGGGAGGAAGATATAACATGACATAATAATCAGCACTCATAACAATAATTTCTGTCTAAAATCATTGCTCTGTTCTTCAGAGCACCTTGAAATGTTTATGTGCAAAAATTGGCAGTAGGAGTTAAATAACTAAGGCAAATGGAAGGACAGAAATTGAAAATTTGGAAGGGAGACAGAGAATTCAAGGAGACTCAGAGCTGTGTGGAAGGAGAAAGGAGATGGGGTCACTGGAGTATGAGAGCAGTGAAGAGCATCTTTGGAAAACAGAACAGTAAATAAGCATTTTTAGGTTGCATGCTGTCGAGTCTTCCCTTACTCCCCATAGAGTCTTCATACAGGTCTATATTGCCCTAGTAGCTTTCATATGGATCTTTAAGACAGAACCTAAGGATTAAACAAGAACAACAAAATGGATTGTTAGGGCTTCCCTGGTGGCTCAGTGGTAGAGTCCTCCTGCCAATGCAGGAGAGTAGCAGGTTCAACCCCTGGGTGGGGAAGATCCTGGAGAAGGAAATGGCAATCCACTTCAGTATTCTTGCCTGGGAAAGAATACTGAAGAGGAGTATGGAGACAGAGGAGCCTAGCAGGCTACAGTCCATGGTGTCTCAAAAGAGTCAGACATGACTTAGCGACTGAACAACAACTAGGATTGTTAAGGTATATGTGTAAGCCCATCTGCTACAATCATACAGCAAACGAAGATGGAGGAAGAAGTACAAAGGCCCATGAAAGAGTAAATTCCTGGAATCCAGAGATTAGGGATTCCTTAGGCCATGGAATTGAAGTTTTATGGCACTCCTATCTAGATTTCCTTGGGCAGGAATGACCCAGCTAACATCTTGATATATTAAATTATATAGAAGTGTCAATCAATATTTTCGCTACATTAGGGGTTGCATGCATTCTTTATCATTGTTAAAAAAAACAAGCAGAAACTTATAAATAAGTAAATAAGTAAAAAATGAAAGTCTCTAGTGAAATCTTCACCATCTTTTCCTTATCTCAGTATTATCCCCAGAGATATTCACTGCTAATTATTTGATGGATTTCCTCATGAAAGATTTTCTTTTCATTAGCGTTCCTATATTCTGCAGATTATTTCATATCTATATAAAGTTCTATTTTTTTCTAATAGTATGATTTCACAAGAGATTACAAATGTGAAATTTCTATATTTTCTGTATTAGGAGGTTGTCTGAGTTCTCAGAGGGATGGTGATCCTCTGAGATCACCATGGATCTCAGAGGATTGAGAATTGGACTCATGGCTCTCTCCAAGGGATGGGAAACACTCTTTCCATATTCTGAATAGAACACTTTTTGTCAATGCCACTTAATGGAATATTGCCACAGTGTAAGCCTTTACTAATAGAATGATTGGCAGCACGGGTGAAAAGAGGGAACATTTTGTCCCTTCTCCCACTTGGGTGGAATCCTATTTTTAAGAGTGACTCTGGATAGAGTGGTGTGCCTCCTGATCGCTCTTGAGGCTGCAATCTATATTCTGAGAAAATAAATTAGGGAATTTCATTACCTCTACTTCCCGTTTGCAGCTAGGAATATCTTAAGGGAGAATGATTCCTTCATTGATGTTTCAGAATTGCTTAACCAAATCATTCATCATTCTGCCTATAATTTCCTTTTTATGTATGCTTTCCCAGCATCAGAGTCTTTTCCATTGAGTCAGCTCTTCCCATCAGGTAGCCAAAGTATTGGAGCTTAAACTTTAGCATCAGTCCTTCAAATGAATATTCAGGGTTGCTTTCCTTTAGGATTGACTGATTTGACATCCTTGCTGCTCAAGGGACTCTCAAGAGTCCTCTCCAGCATCACAATTTGAAAGGAAAGGAGACTCAATGCATAAATTATTCTGGGTCTTGATATTCATTTGGGAAAAAAGATATGTTTGAGTCCTACCTCACACTAAGTACACGTGTGCTGTCGCTTTAGTCGTGCCCAGCTGTTTTGTGACCCCATGGACTGTATGCCACCAGGCTCCTCTGACTATGGGATTCTCCAGGCAAGAATACTGGAGTGGAGGAGTGGTTGTCATTTCCTCCTCCAGGGTATCTTCTCGAAACAGGGATTGAACCCGTGTCTCTTGCACTTCCTGCATTGTCAGGAAGGTTCTTTGCCACTAGTGCCAGTGGGGAAGCCCACCTCACACTATACATGATATAAATTCCAGATAATAAAAAGTTTAAATGTAGAAAACTAAAAGAAATATAATAATAATAACTGGCATATGGGAAAGTGTAGAGAATCATGCATAATTTGGGTGGGATATCAACAAATGCCTGTATGCAGGTCAAGAACCAATTGTTAGAACCAGACATGAAACAATGGACTGGTTCAAGATTGGGAGAGGAGTAGGTTAAGGCTGCATATTGTCACCCTGCTTATAACTTCTATTCAGAGTACATCATGTGAAATGCCAGGCTGGACAAAGCTCAATTTGGAATAAAGATTGCTGGGGAAAGTATCAATAACCTCATACATGCAGATAACACTACCCTTATGGCAGAAAGCAGAGAAGAACTAAAGAGCCTCTTGATGAAAGTGAAAGAGGAAAGTGAAAAATCTGGCTTAAAACTCAACATTCAAAAAATCAAAATCATGACATCTAGTCCCATCGTTTCATGGCAAATAGATGGGGAAACAATGGAAACACTGACAAAGTTTCTTTTCTTGGGCCCCAAAATCACTGCACACATGGACCACAGACTTGTCTAATTCAATGAAACTATGAGCTATGCCTGCAGTGTTGGAGACCTGGGTTTGATCCCTGGGTTGGGAAGATCCCCTAGAGAAGGAAATGGTGACCCACTCCAGTATCCTTGCCTGGAAAATCTCATGGGCAGAGGAGCCTGGTGGGCTGCAGTCCATGGGGTCACAAAGAGTCGGGCATGACTGAGTGACTAACACACTTATGAGCTATGGCATGTAGGGCCACCCAAGACTGACAGGTCATGGTGGAGAGTTCTGACAAAAAGTGGTCCACTGGAGAAGGGAATGGCAAACCACTTCAGTGGTTTCATTCCTGCCTTAAGAACCCCATGAACAGTATGAAAAGGCAAAAGATAGGACACTGAAAGATGAACTCCCCAGGTCAGTAGGTGCCCAATATGCTACTGGAGATCAGTGGAAAATAACTCCAGAAAGAATGAATAGACGGAGCTGAAGCGAAAACAACACGCAGTTGTGGATATGACTGGTAATGGAAGTGAAGTCTGATGCTGTAAAAAACATTATTGCATAAGAACCTGGAATGTGAGATCCATGAATCAAGGTAAACTGGAAGTGGCCAAACAGGAGATGGCAAGAGTGAACATCAACATTTTAGGATTCAGCGAACTAAAATGGACTGGAATGGTGAATTTAATTCAGATGACCATTGTATCTACACTGTGGGAAAGAATCTCTTAGAAGAAATGAAGTAGCCTTCATAGTCAACAAAGAGTCCTAAATGCAGTACTTACGTGCACTCTCAAAAATGACAGAATGATCTCTGTCGGTTTCTAAGGTAAGCCATTCAATATCACACTAATCCAAGTCTATGCCCCAAACAATAATGTTGAAGAAGCAGAAGTGGAATGTTTCTATATAGACCTACAAGACCTTCTAGAACTAACACCCAAAGAAGATGTACTTTTCATCACAAGGGACTGGAATGCAAAAGTAGGAAGTCAAGAGATACCTGGAGTACCAGGCAAGTTTGGCCTTGGAGAACAAGATGAAGCAGGGTAAAGGCTAACAGAATTTAGCCAAGAGAACGCACTGGTCATAGCAAACACCCTCTTCCAAAAACACGAGAGAAGACTCTACACATGGACATCACCAGATGGTCAATACTGAAATCAGATTGATTATATTCTTTGCAGCCAGAGATGAAGAAGATCTCTACAGTAAGCAAAAACAGGACTGGGAGCTGACTGTGGCTCAGATCTTGAATTCCTTATTGCCAAATCCAGACTTAAACTGACGAAAGTAGGGAAAACCACTAGACCATTCAGATATGACCTAAATCAAATCCCTTATGATTACACAGTGGAAGTGACAATAGATTCAAGGAATTTGATCTGATAGAGTGCCTGAAGGACTATGGACAGAGGTTTGTGGCATTGTAGAGGAGGCAGTGATCAACACCATCCCCAAGAGAAAAAATGCAAAAAGGCAAAGTGGTTGTCTGAGGAAGCCTTACAAATAGCTGAGAAAAGAAGAGAAGCAAAAGGCAAAGGACAAAAAAGCAGATATACCTATTTGAATGCAGAGTTCCAAAGAATAGCAAGGAGAGATAAGAAAGCCTTCTTCAGTGATCAATGCAAAGAAATAGAGGAAAACAATAGAAGGGAAAGATCAGAGATGTCTTCAAGAAAATTAGAGATACTGAGGGAACATTTCATGCAAAGATGGGCACAATAAAGGACAGAAATGGTATGGACATAATAGAATCAGAAGATATTAAGAAGACATGACAAGAACACGCAGAAAAATTATACAAAAAAAAATCTTCATGACCCAGATAACCATGATGGTGTGATCACTCACCCAGAGCCAGATATCCTGGAATGTGAAGTCAAGTGGGCCTTAGGAAGCATCACTACAAACAATACTAATGGAGGTGATGGAATTCCACTTGAGCTATTTCAAATCCTAAAAGATGATGCTGTGAAAGTGCTGCACTCAATATGCCAGCAAATCTGGAAAACTCAGCAGTGGCCAGAGCATTCTAAAATGTCACTTTTCATCCCAATCCCCAAAAAAGGCAATGCCAAGAATGTTCAAAACCAAACAATTGCACTCATCTAACATGCTAGCAAAGTAATGCTCAAAATTCTCCAAGCCAGGCTTCAACAGTACATGAACCATGAAGTTCCAGATGTTCAAGCTGGATTTAGAAAATGCAGAGGAACCAGAGATTAAATTGCTAACATTCGTTGGAACATCAAAAAAGCAAAAGAATACCAGAAAAACATTTACTTCTGCTTTATTAATTATGCCAAAACCCTTGACTGTGTAGATCACAACAAACTGTGGAAAATTCAGAAGAGGGGAATACCAGATCACCTCACTTCCCTCCTAAGAAATTTGTATGCAGGTCAAGAAGCAACAGTTAGAACCGGACATGAACAACAGACTGGTTCCAAATTGGGAAACGAGTAGGTCAAGGCTGTATATTCTCACCTTGCTTATTTAACTTATATGCAGAGTACATCATGTGAAGTGCCAGGCTAGATGAAGCACAAGCAGGAATCAAGATTGCTGGGAGAAATATCAATAACTTCTGATATGAAGATAACACCACCTTTATGGCATAAAGCAAAGGAGAAATAAAGAGCCTCTTATTGAAAGTTAATGAGGAGACTGAAAAGCTGGCTTAAAACTCAACATTTAATAAATGAAGATCATAGCATCTGCTCCCATCACTTCATGGCAAATAGATGGGAAACAATGGAAATAGTGACAGACTTTATTCTTTTGGGCTCCAAAATCACTGCAGATGGTGACTGCAGCCATGAAATTAAAAGACACTTGCTCCTTGGAAGAAAAACTGTGACCAACCTAGACAGCATGTTAGAAAGCAGAAACATTACCTTGCTGACAAAGATCCATCTAGTCAAAGCTATGGTTTTTCCAGTAGTGAGTATGGATGTGAGAGCTGGACTATAAAGAAAGCTAAGTGCCAAAAGACTGATGCTTTTGAAGTGTGGTGTTGGAGAAAACTCTTGAGAGTCTCTTGAACTGCAAGGAGATCCAACCTGTCAATCCTAAAGGAAATCAGTCCTGAATATTTATTGGAAGGACTGATGCTGAAGCTGAAACTCCAATACTCTGGCCACCTGATGTGAAGAGCCAACTCATTGGAAAAGACCTGATGCTTGGAAAGATTGAAGGAAGAAGGATAAGGGGATGACAGAGGATAAGATGGTTGGATAGCATCACCAATTCAATGAAAATGAGTTTGAACAAACTCCAGGAGATAGTGAAGGATAGGGTAGCGTGGCATGCTGTAATCCATGGAGTAGCAAAGAGTCAGACACTATTGAGTGACTGAACAACAATAATCAATGACACAATCTAACTCTTGTGAAAAAAAATTGGTATTATCTATCAAGATATTCAATATACAATTCTGTAGCAAGATTTTACTCCTAAAAATCCTACAAAACTAAAATACAAATTGGAAAGATTTATACATAAAAGCATTTATGACAGCCTGGTTATCTACAGAAAACAAATCAGCCTATGGAACTGACAATAGATATTGTGGAATAAATTATGGGATGTTCCATAATGAGTTATTCTGCAGCATTGTTAAAGACTAGACATATCTTGCTACTGGAGATCAGTGGAGAAATAACTTCAGAAAGCCAGAGCCTTAGCAAAAACAGTACCCAGTTGTGGATGTGACTGGTGATGGAAGTAAAGTCCAGTTCTATAAAGAGCAATATTTCATAGGAACCTGGAATGTTAGGTCTATGAATCAAGGCAAATTGGAAGTGGTCAAACAGGAGATGACAAGAGTGAACGTTGACATTTTAGGAATCAGTGAACTAAAATGGACTGGAATGGGTGAATTTAACCCAGATGACCATTATATCTACTACTGTGGGCAAGAATGTCTTACAAGAAAATGAGTAGCCATCACAGTTAACAAAAGAGTTCGAAATGCAGTACTTGGATGCAATCTCTAGAATGACAGAATGATCTCTGTTTGTTTCCAAGGCAAGCCATTCATTATCACAGTAATCTAAGCCTATGCCTCAACCAGTAATGCTGAAGAAGCTGAAGTTGAACAGTTCTGTGAAGATCTACAAGACCTTCTAAAACTAACACCCAAAGAAGATGTCCTTTTCATCACAAGGGACTGGAATGCAAAGGCAGGAAGTCAAGAGATACTTGGAGTAACAGGCAAATTTTGCCATGGATTACAAAATGAAGCAGGGCAAAGGCTAATAGAGTTTGCCAAGAAAACACACTGGTCATAGCAAACACCCTCTTCCAAAAACACAAGAGAAGACTACACATGAACATCATCAGATGGTCAACACCAAAATCAGATTGATTATATTCTTTGCAGCCAAAGATGGAAAATTTCTATAAACTCAGGAAAAACAAGACCGGGAGCTGACTGTGGCTCAGATCATAAACTCCTTTTTGCCAAATTCAGACTTAAATTGAAGAAAGTAGGGAAAACCACTAGACCATTCAGGTCAAATCCCTTACAATTTTACAGTGGGAGTGACAAATGGATTCAAGGGATTAGCTTTGACAGACAGAGTGCCTGAGGAACTGTGGATGGAGGTTCATGACATTGTACAGGAGGCAGTGATCAAGACCATCCCCAAGAGAAAAAATGCAAAAAGGTAAAATGGTTGTCTGAGGAAGCCTTACAAATAGCTGAGAAAAGAAGAGAAGCTAAAGGCAAAGGAGAAAAGGAAAGATATACCCATTTGAATGCAGAGTTCCAAAGAATAGCAAGGAGAGATAAGAAAGCCTTCTTGAGGGACTTCCCTGGTGATCCAGGAGCTAAGACTCAGCGCTCCCAAAGCAGGGGCCCCAGGTTCATTCCCTGGTCAGGGAACTGGATCCCACATGACACAGTTAGGAGTTTACACACCGCAACTAACTATCACACATGCTGCAACTAAGGCCTGGTGCAGCCAAATAAATAAAAACAAATACTAAAAAAACAGAGAAAGCCTTCTTCAGTGATCAATGCAAAGAAATAGAGGAAAACAATAGAAGGGAAAGAGCAGACATGTCTTCAAGAAAATTAGAGATACCAGGGAGCATTTCATGCAAAGATGGGTTCAATAAAAGACAGAAATGGTATGGACAAACAGAAGCAGAAGATATTAAGACAAGGTGACAAGAATATAAGAAGAACTATACAAAAAAGATCTTCATGACCCAGATAATCACGATGGTGTGATCACTCACCTAGAGCCAGACATCCTGGAATGCGAAATCAAGTGGGCCTTAGGAAGCATCACTACCAACAAAGCTACTGGAGGTGATGAAATTCCAGTTGAGCTATTTCAAATCCTAAAAGATGATGCTGTGAAAGTGCTGCACTCAGTATGCCAGCAAATCTGGAAAACTCAGCAGTGGCCACAGGACTGGACAAGATCAGTTTTCATTTCAGTCTCAGAGAAAGGTAATCCCAAAGAATGTTCAAACTACCACACAATTGCACTCATCTCACACACTAGCAAAGTGATGCTCAAAATTCTCCAAACCAGGCTTCAACAGTACATGAACTGTGAACTTCCAAATGTTGAAGATGGATTTAGAAAAGGTAGAGGAACCAGAGATCAAATTGCTAACATCCGTTCAGTTCAGTTCAGTCCCTCAGTCATGTCTGACTCTTTGGACCCCATGAATTGCAGCACACCAGGCCTCCCTGTCCATCACCAACTCCCGGAGTTCACTCAAACTCATGTCCATCAAGTCGGTGATGCCATCCAACTATCTCATCCTCTGTCATCCCCTTCTCCTCCTGCCCCCAATCCCTCCCAACATCAGAGTCTTTTCCAATGAGTCAACTCTTCACATGAGGTGGCCAAAGTGTTGGAATTTCAGCTTTAGCATCAGTCCTTCCAATGAACACCCAGAGCTGATCTCCTTCAGAATGGACTGGTTGGATCTCCTTGCAGTCCAAGGGACTCTCAAGAGTCTTCTCCAACACCACAGTTCAAAAGCATCAATTCTTCAGCGCTCAGCTTTCTTCACAGTCCAACTCTCACATCCATACATGACCATTGGAAAAACCATAGCCTTGACTAGACGGACATTTGTTGGCAAAGTGATGTCTCTGCTTTTGAATATGCTATCTAGGTTGGTCATAACTTTCCTTTCAAGTAGTAAGCATCTTTTAATTTCATAGCTGCAATCACCATTTGCAGTTATTTTTGGAGCCCCCAAAAATAGATCATAGTAAAAGCAAGAGGGTTCTAGAAAAACATCTACTTCTCCCTTATTGACTATGCCAAAGCCCTTGACTGTGTGGATCACAATAAACTGTGGAAAATTCTGAAAGAGATGGGAATACCAGACCACCTGACCTGCCTCCTGAGAAATGTGTATGCAGGTCAAGAAACAATAGTTAAAACTGACATGGAACAACAGACTGGTTCCATATCCAGGAAGGAGTATGTCAAGGCTGTATATTGTCACCCTGCTTATTTAACTTATATGCAAAGTACATCATGAGAAATGCCAGGCTGGATGAAGCACAAGCTGGAATCAAGATTTCCGGGAGAAATGTCAATAACATCAGATATGCCGATGACACCACACTTATGGCAGAACACGAAGAAGAACTAAAAGCCTCTTGATGAAAGTGAAAGTGGAGAGCGAAAAAGTTGGCTTAAAACTCAACATTCAAAAAACTAAGATCATGGCAGCAGGTCCACCACTTCATGGTAAATAGATGGGTAAACAGTGGAAAGTGTGACAGACTTTATTTTGGGGTCGGGGCTCCAAAATCACTGCAGATGGTGACTGCAGCCATAAAATTAAAAGACACTTGCTCCTTGGAAGAAAAGTTAGGACCAACCTTGACAGCATATTTTAAAAGAGAGACATTACCAACAAAGGTCTGTCTAGTCAAGCTATGGTTTTTCCAGTAGTGATGTATGGATGTGAGGTTTGGAGTGTAAAGCATGCTGAGAGCCAAAGAATTGATGCTTTTGAATTGTGGTGTTGGAGAAGATTCTTAAGAGTTCCTTGGACTGCAAGGAGATCCAACCAGTCCATCCTAAAGGAAACTAGTCCTGAATATTCATTGGAAGGATTGATGCTGAAGCAAAACTACTATCTTTTGGCCATCTGATGCAAAGAACCGACTCATTAGAAAATACCCTGATGCTGGGAAAGATTGAATGGGGGAAGAAAAGGGGACAGCAGAGGATGAGATGATTGGATGGCATCACTGACTTAATGGACGTGAGTCTGAGTAAACTCCAGGAGTTGGTTATTTACAGGGAGGCCTGGTGTGCAGTTCATGGGGTCACAAAGAGTTGGACACGACTGAGCAACTGACGGAGAAGGTAATGGCACCCCACTCCAGTACTCTTGCCTGGAAAATCCCATGGACAGAGGAGCCTGGTGGGCTGTAGTCCATGAGGTCGCTAAGAGTCAGACACTGCTGAACAACTTTACTTTCACTTTTCACTTTCATGCATTGGAGAAGGAAATGGCAACCCACTCCAGTGTTCTTGCCTGGAGAATCCCAGGGACCGGGGGGGCCTGTGGGAGGCCATCTATGGGGTTGCACAGAATCAGACATGACTGAAGCGACTTAGCAGCAGCAGAGCAACTAAAGTGAACTGAGACATATGTGTGTGCAGCAAGCTTAATAATTACACATGACTCAGTCCATTTAATGTATTTAGGAATGTAAAATGTTGAGACTGCTCACATACACTAAAATCTTGAAAGATATTCAACAATGATCATTCTTGAGGAGGGGGAGACTGGTGAAAAGGGAATGAAGGTTGATAACATTTTATTCTGTAATGTTGGGATTTATTTCAATGTACATGATTGTTTTCATAATTTTAAAAGCAATAAAATTTGAAAAATAGAAACAGCCTCTGTCAAGGCAATGTAAATATTTTTTTTTGCTTCTATTGAAGCAGAACAATTTTTTCTCTGGAGGCTCTTAGCTATAGATTCACTGCAAGTGTTTAAGATTCTATGGGGCTTTTTTTCCTGGGAAGATAAACACATCAGTCCAGTGCAGGTAGTAGCTACTGTTCAGAACACTGTTGCCAAGTCTGCTCAAATAATTTAGGGTCTCCATCTCAACTCACGCATTCATTAATCTGGGGCAACAAATATGCCTATGTTTTCATAGGTTAAACTACATTTTTCCTTTAAAATATATGTATTTCTCATGATTTTTGTATATGTAAACAATCAGAAGCAATAAATTTTCCTCATTTTGTTTCATTTTTCTGAACTCCGTTTTAACCCGCATTTAGGTTTATGAAACAAAAAGTTTTGGTATAACCAGGAGAAATGAAATTAGATCTACAAAACATATATTGGCTATATGTGTCTATGTGTTAGTCGCTCAGTTGTATCCGACTGTGCAACTTCATGGGCTGTAGCCTGCCAGGCTCCTCTGTCCACGGAATTCTCCAGGCAAGAACACTGAGATGGGTAGCGATTCCCTTTTCCAGGGGATCTTCCCAACCCAGGGACCGAACCCGAGTCTCCTGCATTGCAGGCAGATTCTTTACCATCTGAGCCACCATAAAAGCTCTATATTGGCTATAAAATAAGAAAATAGTCATTGCTGGAAGAAGCACACATTTAAATATCTTCTTGTAAAGCAATAGTCAACTGCATTACAGAACCAACTCAAGAAAAGTAAACTTACAAGCAGAGAAAACTGAATTTTGTTTTGACATTGAGAAATTTGACAGTGAAACTTGACAATTAACACAGAACAGATCAGAGTATATCTGAAATACGGAGGTTGATTTGCCCGATTCATTTTAAGTTATTTACATGTATTTGTCTAAGGCTTCTGGCTGACTCTTAAGAAAAGCTATTTATATTCCAACAATGTGAGAATCAAGTTAAGGAAAAAATAATCTATATTTTCAGCTAAATAAGAAATGCAAATAATTTTACTTCAAAATTATATTAACAATCTCAATGGTGCTCAAGTCATTAAAATCATGTTATGAAAAGCAATATGTACCGCTGATATTAAAGCTGCTTATTTGCCAATGACCCAAAGTAAGTTAACTGAATGTTTACACTGAAGAAAACTTAATAAACTTTGTGATGCTAAACAAGGAAACAATAGAAAATAATGTGAAAAAATCATGTTGCTATTAGTTAGAAAATTAAATACTTGTGTCTGTTTACTGTAATGTTTTCTAGCAACATCTCCCCCAGAATATACTGATATTAAAATGATCATGGTTTGAGGCAACAATGACGTTAGGCAGAGCTATGTCCTTTTCTTTGCATGTCACTAAACTCTTCTTTGATGCTGATTTTACTGAAACTTAAAACTTTACTATTGACTCCCATTCACATACTTTCAAAAACGTTAGTCAGGTCCCTTCCAACTTAGCTCTGTATTGTAATTCTGTGTGTATATAAATTGGATGTCTTTCTAATCTTTATCTTCCCCCAATTCATAGCCCAATACATTAACCAGAATGCCTCAGTAATAAGTGCTTTATGAACAAATGACTGACAACCAGGCGTAGGCTCACTGAAGATGTTCCATCATCTTAACTACAACACGATAACCCACTTTTTATTTTTCAGTACCCAGCAATTAAATGGTCTTGCCTCCATAGAAACCTAAGCTTTTGGTTATGGTGACATGTTAGTGAAAATAAAAGTGTTACATCTCTTCCTCTAGGAAGGCAGTAAATTTTGCCTCAATTCAGTTATAGACTCTTTAACCTGATTTTTTAAAAATGTACTTTTTGAGAGTCTATAGAGTTGCGCTAACACATATAAAACTAACCTCAGAAAGTTTTTTTTCTTTTGTCACTGCTGTTTGTTTTTTCCTCAAAAAGCTTTTATGGCAGGGTGTGGCAGTGGGGGGAGACTTCCCCGGTGGCCCAGTGGTTATGACTTTGCCATTCAATGCAGGGGTGATGGTTCAATCCCTGGTGGGGAGCTAAGATCTCACATCTTCATGGGCCAAAACCCCCAAAGAACATAAAACAGAAACAATATTGTAACAAATTCAAGACTTTAAAAATGATACACATTAAAAAAAGTTTTTATGGACATTTAAGGGAAATCAGTGTCCAACTATATAATGCTCTTTTCTTTTCTTTTCTAATATCACATTATGAAAATTTCCCAATTACCAGAAATTATACTAACCATTTTGGCTAAATAACATTTTTTAGGAAAATTTAATTCCCTTTTAAATGTTACCTATTTGAACATTGTCAAGTGCTAATGCTAAAGCACAAAGTTAACCATTTCAAAGGCAGTTATTAATTTTCCATAATTCTAAATTATTATATTTGGGTACTATTTACTTCCTGATTCTCCAAAATGTGATTTCTCCACATTTCTTGGATGTTTAATAAAAGAATATGAAATATGCATTTATATCATTTATATCTGACAATTATGTAGCAAAAGAGTTTCTAATTATAAATTCAAAATAAAGACAGACAAAAATTTCTCCTGTATCTCTGTAATGATTTTACATGCAAAACACGGTGGGAATCAACAAGCTATTCTGAACACAATAATCAGAACAGATTACCACTGGAAGAATAAAATTTGTTATCATGAAAGTGGATGTTATATCTTCCCCCTAGAGAGAAATTATGATTTAATGTTTACATTTTAGTCCTTGCTAAATCTTCATCCTTGTTTCAGAGTAATGGCAATATTCTTGTTCTTACCCTCACATCACCTGACTCCTTTTCCTTCAGAGGCATCTTGGTCAAATCTTTTCTTCTGAAATAGAAGGATGAAAGAGCTCTCAGTAGCTCTTATGACAGATTAGGTTGGATCTTCCCTCTGATAATAAACAGTTAACTCAAAGAATAGATCAAATAGAGGGAATTTTAGGTACCATTCTACAAGTTTCTAAAACATAGATATGTGCATAAGTGAATAGGTCCTTTTCAGAAAAGATTATGTCAAAACCGTGAACTTGTGACTAGGAAAAGATAATATTGAACAATTATTATTTACCAGCATGTTCACATGCACTTGCTAAGATTTAGCATGTGGTGGTGGTGGTGGTTTAGTTGTTCAGTCATGTCTGACTCTTGTGACCCCATGGACTGTAGCCTGCCAGGCTCCTCTGTCCATGGGATTCTCCAGGCAAGAATACTGGAGTGGGTTGCCATTTCCTTCTCCAGGGGATCATCCCCACCCAGGAATCGAATCTGTGTCTCCTGCATTGTAGGCAGATTCTGTACTGACTGAGCTATGAGGGAAGCCCAATTAGCATATACCTACTACTCAATAACATCAACAAACATCTTCTGAGAACTTATCACGCAAGACACCTGTAAAAAGAAATAAAGACCTAATTTCTATTCTCAAAAAGTTCACAACTTAAAGAGGAAAATAAAAGTAGATTAAAGTGCAAAATTGTATGTCATAATTGCAAGTCAACTTATTGCGTTGATAATGACTAGTGGGCAATAATAATAGCAAATATATATCTAATGTTTGTTATGTACCAGGAATCTCCTCACAATAAAGGACATTGCTACTATTATACTCTCCATCTTACAAATGATAAAAGTGAGGCCAAGAGGTCAGTAATTGTTTCAAAGCTCCAGAGCTAGTGTGCAACCGAGCTGTGATTGGCAGTGGAGCTATGGGCAGAAAGGAGACTAACGCAACTTGGTAATAGTGTTTTGATTTGACGGTCTGGTTATGAAGACAAAAAAGAGTCATACACAGCACTCTACTCTAAATGGTAAGTTTATTTCTCACAGAGGTATACGTTAGCAATCTGAAAATTATTTTATACGTGTACTGAAACTCAACAAATAAGTAAGTATACTGTAAATGTTGAGAGTTCCTCACTGTCAGAGAATACTACTCAGCAATATAAGATTATAAATATGCACAAGGGGCTTGCTAGAATGCATCTTGTGAGAGTGGCTTGGAATTGGAATATTTATAAGAATTAGGCTTCCCTGGTGGCTCAGACGGTAAAGAATTTGCCTGCAATGTAGGAAATCTGAGTTCAATCCTTGAGTCAGGAAGATCCCGTGGAGAAGGGAATGGCTACTCACTCCAGTATTCTTGCCTGGAGAATTCCATCAACAGAGGAGCCTGGTGGGCTACCATAAGAATTCATCTTCTTTTAAGGTATATATTTTAAGGCATGTTGTATGTGTTGTGCGCTCAGTGGTATCTGACTCTTTGCGACCCTCTGGACTGTAGCTTGCCAGGCTCCTCTGTCCATGGAATTTTCCAGGCAAGATACTGGAGTGGGTTACCATTTCCTGCTCCAAGGCATCTTTCCAACCCAGGAATCAAATCTCCATTTCTTATATTTTCTGCATTGGCAGGTGGATTCTTTACCACTGTGCCACCTTGGAAGCTCAAAAAGAGGATAGTGGCTTTGTTGTGGAGAAATCTGACAGGCACCACCTGAACTGATGATCAAGATTAACATCACCAGTCATCAGACATATTGCTAACATTCAATTCTAATACAGTACACTAAAAAAGGCAAAGCTCTTCTGTGGTTTTCTTCCTCAAAATTCATATTCTCAGTCTAGTCATTATGAAACATCAAATGAACCCAACTGAGAGACATTCCATGAAACACCTGACCGCTACTCTTCAAAAGTGTCAAGGTCATAAAAGTCAAGGAAAGATTGAGAAACTATCGTACGTTGGAGGAAACTGTGGAGACATGACAACTGATAAATAAAGTGCACCATCCTGGTTGAGTTCTGGAACACAAGAAGGACATTAGTATAAAAAGTAGGGAACTTTGAACAAAACCTATAGTTTCATTAGTAGCATTGTACCAAGATTTAATCTCTAGTTTTGATTATTTTACCACTGTTATGTATGATGGTAACACCAGGGAAATTATAGTGAAGAGTAAACGAAAACTCTTAACACTATTTCAATTCTTCTGTAAGCCTAACATTTTTTTGCAAGACTTAAAATGAAATCCAGTAACAAATACAAAATGTGCTCACACAAATGTCCAAGCAGCAACACTCTTAATTGTATTTTTAAAAAAAGAAAACAAAACTAAAAACAGCCTTAACATCCATGAACAGTTGAGTGAATAAATATTTGTGACATTTATACAATGGAATATTACTCACCTTTGGGGGGAAAAAACTATAGCATGGATCATTGTCAAAAAATTTATGCTAAGCAAATGAGACACATCAAAAAGTAACTACTGAATAATTCTATTACTATGAAATCTATGAAATTTTAGAATTAAAAAAACCCCTAATCTATAATCATAGAAAGCACATAAGTCATTGCCTGGAGTTTGTGGTGGTGAAAATAAAATACTGACTGAAAAGAGAGATAATGTAATTTTGGTGGATGATGAAAATACAATTTGACCAAGGTGGGTTCCATGGATAATTGCATTGTTCAAAACTTATCAAACTTTGCACTTAAAATGGGTTCATTTTATTGTATGTAAATAATATCGTGGGCTTACCAGGTGGCGCAGGGGTAAAGAATCTGCCTCCCAATGCAAGAGATGCAAGAGAGGAGGGTTCGATCCGCGGGTTGGGAAGAACCTCTGGAGTAGGAAATGGTAAGCCACTCCAGTATTCTTGCCTGGGAAATTCCAAGGACAGAGGATCCTGGTGCGCTGCAGTCCATGGGGGTCACAAACAGTCAGGCATGACTGGGCTGCTGCTGCTGCTAAGTCACTTCAGTCGTGTCCGACTCTGTGCGACCCCATAGACAGCAGCCCACCAGGCTCCTCCATCCATGGGATTTTCCAGGCAAGAGTACTGGAGTAGGATGCCATTGCCTTCTCCCATGACTGGTCATGCACACATAAATTGTATCTCAATAAAATTAATTGAAAACTAAGAAAAAATAATCACCAAAAGATTTAATTTACATGCTCTGCTAATTTCGCATGGTGGCATAACCTGGCCACGGTTTCTGGTGTATGAATGGATATCGGTGCCCATGTTTTCCTATTTCGCATTGCCCCAGAACTATTTTCTGTGGAAACATTCTCTGCCAGCCCTGTGCTGAGGTAGAAGAGCTGTCTCTCCAGACAAATGCTCTGATTGGCTTCTTCAGTTTCACTGAAAACTTTGATTCTTCTCCTCAATCTGGCACATTATCAAAACCTATGGATTCGTCCTGAGATAACAATATAAAATATCGCCTTTCAGGTCTCACCAAAAATTGAACCCTGGAGCACCATATTGCTAATTCTCATTGAAATTGTGACTGTTTTTTTTTTTTAATTTTTGGATCTTTGTTGCTGCATACCTTCTTTCTCTAGTTTGGGTCAGCAGGGGCTACTTTCTAGTTGCCGGGCCCAGTTTTTCATCATAGTGGCTTCTCAAGCGCAGAGCACATCCTCTAGGCAAGAGGGCTCAGTAGTTGTGGAGCACGGGCTTAGTTGCTCCTTGGCATGTGGGATCTTCCTGGACCAGGGATCAAACCCCTGTTCTCTGCATTGGCAGGTAGATTCTTAACCACTGACCTGTCAGGGAAGTCCCTAGATTTTCTTTGAATATATTGTACTTTGGCATGACTATCAGCTTGAGTTGAGAAAACTATTAGGGAAAACATAAAACTCAGTATTGTATATACTAATTTATTCAACTTTTAAAAACTTGATTTATGATGTGCTAACATTGAGGAATCTGTGAGAAATCCAAGTGGCTATGTAATGTAGCCAATGGAGTTTCTAAGTCTCAGGTAGTGAATTGTTTTAATTGAGAGATGGTAGCCAATATATTGAACAACCTGTGAGCTGTTGAACAACCTGTGAACAACGAAAACCAGCTCACAGACACTGGTCCCCCAGGAGGGACACCTCTGGAATGCTGGAGCAGTTATGAAGTATCCTTGCTTTGCCAAATTTCATCCCTGGCTGCTGGATGTTGTGGACAAGCAAGGAATACAGAGGGATGGAAAAAAGGCATGCAAGGCAATGGCTATTTTATCAATCAGTAAGTTGGACACGACTGAAGCGACTTAGCAGCAGGAGCAGCGAGGAAGTACTTCAGCATTTTAATAACCAGGATGGCCATGCTAATAATGTATACTCACTGAATAGCAATCGTGAATGGAGTTGAGCATATTTATTAGTGCACCAGCTAATAGCTTATTTATGAAGACCACTGGGAGAAATTTCTTTCAGAATGATATAAAGCTATATAGTTCTTAAGCATCTGGCTTTTAAAAAATGTATCCCAAGGACATTCTGAATCTCAAAAATCTCTTTTTCTCTCTGGCTACTTGGAAGCATGGAACTGTATTTGCAGCCAAATTTAACTATACTATTAAATATTTTAAAAGAAGATACCTTGTATTTCTGCATTTGGTTGTGCTTTATCTTTGTTCTAATTTCTTATCTTTTGGGTGCTTCTTCTTGTAAACCTATTTGTATAATATTCTATACATTTCTTAGGGAAATTTTTAACTTTAATATATTTTCAATTAAATACACATATTATACACACAAAAGGGATGGGTTAACTTTATCTGAGTTGGTGAAAAGAGTGATATCTGAACTGGGAATTAAAAGACAAAGGTGTTTACTTAGTAGACACGGGAACAAGGACGTTCCAGAGAGAAGTCACTGTATGTTTAAAGGCATAAATTTGTAACAGCAGGACATGCTGTTGAACTTCAAGTAGTTCATTTTTAATTAGAACAAGTGGATGGAGGAGAGGTTTGCAGAGGCCAACTCACAAAACAAAAACAAGGAGCACGACTCCTGCACCTACTGGCTATGTGCACATGGACAAGTTATTTAATCACTCTGTCTCAGTTTCCCCATCTGTAAAATGGGGATAAAAATAGTACCTACATCATGGATGATTTTAAGGATTAAATGAGTTAATGCTTGAATTCACCTAAAACAGTATTTGACATATATATATATATATATATATATATAAACACTTATATAGATATAAAAGAGTTTGCCCTTTTTGTTACATATAGTCTATTAAGGTAGGTCTGATGAGACGCAAACTTAACCCCTCCTATGGTGAGATGAAAACTTAACTCCTCTAACTCCAAGCTCAGTGCTCTTTCCATCCCACCACTGACTTGTTAGGAACCCAAAGAGAGGTGCAAGGAAAGGACCATAGCAAAAGAGAGACAGTAACCACTCCAGCATTCTTGCCTTGGAAATCCCGGGGACAAAGGAGCCTGGCAGGCTACAGTCCGTGGAGTCGCAAAGAGTCGGACACGACTTAGTGACTATACAACAACAACAAAATCTCAAACACTACTTTCATCCCTTTGTGATTTTCCTGAGGGCTAGTGCATGCCTTGGAGAAGGCAATGGCACCCCACTCCAGTACTCTTGCCTGGAAAATCCCATGGACGGAGGAGCCTGGTAGGCTGCAGTCCATGGGGTTGCTAAGAGTCAGACATGACTGAGTGGCTTCACTTTCACTTTCCACTTTCTAGCATTGGAGAAGGAAACGGCAACCCACTCCAGTGTTCTTGCCTGGAGAATCCCATGGACGGAGAAGCCTGGTAGGCTGCAGTCCATGGGGTCGCACAGAGTCGAACACAACTGAAGCGACTTAGCATCAGCAGTGCATGTCTAGGGACTTTCAATATTTAATAAAGCTTCATGCAGCCCCTGCATATCTAAGAGAAAGGAATATCTCAATCTATCATGTAAAACACTATTTCTCAAGATGAGACTAGCTTATGTATTTGAAACATTTAACAAGAACATTATGGTTCTTCTTGTTGCCTAGAGTAAAATTCAAATTTTCAAATGGTTTTAGATTCTAATCATAGTAAAGTAGTTCTAATTCTAGACAACAGCAGCATTCTCTGTTCCCTCTCAGGGAAACCTGGCATCACAAGCTGGTTAGATTGTTCCTTATCTGATTGGAGCTTTGTCAGTAATTCTCATCTCTTACACCTGTCTGTAAGGTCTAAGAGGCAACGCCACTTCAGATCATTGACTCATGGCACTGGAATGAAACTAACAACTGGGAATGAAACTAGAAGTCTTATTGACAACAATGGCATGGTAGGCTCATGAACCAGAGCTATGGCTTCACGTTGATAACAAGTCGTGGCTAGAACATTTTCCCTGCAATTAAATTCCTGAGACACTTCTTTCTTGAATCAGATCAAAACTCACATTTTAAAGCAGGTATTTCTGAACTTCTTCCAGCCTCACCTGTGAGTATAATATATTAAAAACAGAGCTGCAACCTGGTGCAGGGTGAAAATGGGGGGGAGGGTAGAAGGGAAGTTTGAGAGGGAGAGGACATTCGTTACGGTAAGGCAGAAACCAATATAACATTGTAAAGCAATTATTCTCCAATTAAATAAGCAAAGAAGATATTGTATAAAAGGAAACATAAAAACATTAGAGCTATATGTTCCAGACAAGTGTTGCAACTACTATAGAGTGTGTTGTTTAAAAGTGAAACATCAATTATCTTATTCTATTGTGAAGACAAAGTAACTATAGAACAAAACAAGATATATGGACCTAACAATTGCCCTTACAAAAGAAAATGGTTCTGCTGTTAATAAACACAAACATTTGGCAGAGAAGACTGCCAATCCTTCTTCGATCTCCAGACACAGTCATTTAACAAATGCAGCCATAAACAATCTAATGCCATCCCTTTTTTGTGCGCTTGTTTGTTTCAAAGTCTGGGCAGGAAACTTCACTGCTCTGTATTCCTCTTCTTTATACACTATGAAGATGATAAAAAAAATGTATTACTACCTGAAACTAATTAACTTTTAATTGATCTGAATGGTGATAAAATGCTCTTTAATAATGACAAGTACAGCCGGGGCCCGCAGGAAGAAGTACAATATAAATTATGGACAAAAAGCAGTCATCTGGCAGACTGCATTACTGTGGAAGCATTTATGATCTTTCTCAAACATTCTGCAAAAGTGTAAATCAATATGGAGGGTGCTAGACAATATTGGTCTAGACAAGATTGGTGCTCCACCCATCTCCAATGGGTGGAGATGGTTTTCATTCAGAATAAGTGAGAGCCACAAGAGTCTAGGCAGATGGTTCAAAGGTCAAAGTGCTTTCACAGGTACTCACATACACATGAATTAGCATCCTTATATTTAGCATTTACCCATTCAGTTCTACTCACCTGAAACTGCTCCTTTGCATACTTTGTCAGCCTCATAAGTCTCTAAGCCACAGGGTGTGAGAGAATCTTGGGGTTCATAGACCCTGATAACTATGACAATTACATCAATACTGAATTAAACTTTATAGCAAATGTCACATTAAAAGTGGTAAACATTGTTATGGAAACATAAATAATGCACAGTGTCTGCCATTAGTAAGCATTTAAGAGAAATGTATGTATTCAGTGAATGAAAAGTTCTGGACAAGGATTCATGGAATATGGACTTAGGTGTTTACAACTTAGGCATGGTAACTACATATTCAAATCATTATATAAATCAGTGGAAATATACATGTAAAAAGAGAATCATTTCTATGAAAACTGAGTTGAATGCTTTGGAAAGACTCCATAAATGTAAATCCATCAAAAATCTTTATCAATTCAGGTATATCAAGATAACTAAAAATTTAAAGGGAAAATCATAAAATAGGTCAAAGAAATTTGTACTCTAATGTCTTCACAAGTATCTTTAAATTCTCCTTCCTCTTCAAGCAAAATAAATCTGGAAACTGTATATGATATATGATGAATTTTATCTTAAACTTTTTATTTCATATTGGAGTATAGGAGATTAACAATGTTGTGATAGTTTAAGGTGGACAGCAAGAGGACTCAGCCATACATATACACATACAAGTATCCATTCTCCCCCAAACTACCCTCCCATATGATGAATTTTAGATGTGTATTAGGCAAGAAGATGAAATTCAAAGCACAGAATCTAGAATAAAGGAAAAGACCTGACATAATATAAGCATATTGACAAACTGAAAGTAATTTTAGAGCTATTTAAATAAAAATAAACCTAATATGTATTATTTTTAAGCTTCCTCAATGAAATAAGTTTTTTCAACTACCCAACCAATCATTGAACCTGATGTCAGAAAACAGGACTTTATCTCAAATATACATGAAAGAACTTTACAGATCTTTAAGCTTTATAGAAATTTTACTTATATGCACCATTGTGTGTTTTTTACCAATAATCTACAAAGTCAATAAATAGAGATTCCCTTGAGCACCAGTGAACGGGCAAGCATGTGCTTGGTTATGAAGCCAAAAGGATGCATACTGTGACTTGAAAGGAGAGAATGCAAAATGCCATCATAAATTGGAAGTGGAATCCAAAGAGCCTTCCTTAACCTCAAACTCAGTGGCTTTACCAGGAATAACTAACTAGCTAACTAACTCTTCTCTCACTCTCTCTCCACTCACTCTGTGTGTATGTGTGTGTATAATATTTAGATATATGATATGTATATCATGATTCTGTACACCTATACCATATATAAGACCCCTGTGGCTCAGACAGTAAAAAATCCTCCTGCAGTGCAGGAGGCTGGGGTTTGATCCTGGAGTTGGCAAGATCCCCTGGAGTAGGAAATGACAAGCCACTCCATTATTGTTGCCTGGTGGCCTACAGTCCATGAGGTTGCAAAGAGTCAGACACCACTAAGCAATTAACACTATACCATATATACTTGTGCACCCATATCAGATCAGATCAGATCAGTCGCTCAGTCATGTCCGACTCTTTGTGACCCCATGAATCGCAGCACACCAGGCCTCCCTGTCCATCACCAACTCCCGGAGATTACTGAGACTCACATCCATCCAGTCAGTGATGCCATCCAGCCATCTCATCCTCTGTCGTCCCCTTCTCCTCTTGCCCCCAATCCCTCCCAGCATCAGAGTCTTTTCCAATGAGTCAACTCTTTGCATGAGGTGGCCAAAGTACTGGAGTTTCAGCTTTAGCATCATTCCTTCCAAAGAAATCCCAGGGCTGATCTCCTTCAGAATGGACCGGTTGGATCTCCTTACAGTCCAAGGGATACATGCCTATAAATACACAGTCACACATTTGTCTACAAAACACTGAACACTCCACTTCCCCTTAATTTTATTCTTATAAACTCAATTTCCAGCCAATAATGTGATGTTTCAGAACCAAAATTACTTGAAAAAGAACTTCACACTTAGCTTGAGTCTTTTTAGATTTTTTTCCTGTGGCACTGTGTTCTCAAACTTTACTTCTGACATTTAAAAAGCCTTGCTGCTGATCTTAAATCATAGAACCTAACACATAAACAATATAGCCTACATTTTACAAACACTTTGAGTCTATTCATTAATCTATATAATATCCTCGCAAAGTGAATAATTTATAATTTTCACAGGTTTCCCCCCCCATGACAAAACTGAGACTCAGTTAAATAAAGTATCAGATAAAAAAGGACATTTATGAAACTTAATTCAACATGTAATTCAACTTAATTCAACACCAGATGGTCAATACTGAAATCAGATTGATTATATTCTTTGCAGCCAAAGATGGAGAAGCTCTATACAGTCAGCAAAAACAAGACTGGGAGCTGACTGTGGCTCAGATCATAAACTCCTTATAGCCAAATTCAGACTTAAACTGAAGAAAGTAGGGAAAACCACTAGACCATTCAGGTATGAACCTAAATCAAACCCCTTAAGATTATACAGAGGAAGTGAGAAATAAATTCAAGGGATTACATCTGATTGTCTATCAGTCAGCCTGAAGAACTATGGATGGAGGTTCGTGACATTGTGCAGGAAGCAGTGATCAAGACCATCCCCAAGAAAGAAAAATGCAAAAAGGCAAAATTGTTGTCTGACGAGACCGTACAAATAGCTGAGAAAAGAAGAGAGATGAAAGGCAAAGGAGAAAAGGAAAGACATACCCATTTGAATGCAGAGTTCCAAAGAATAGGAAGGAGAGATAAGAAAGCCTTCCTCAGCTATAAACGCAAAGAAATAGAGAAAAACAATAGAATGCAAAAGACTAAAGATTTCTTCAAGAAAATTAGAGATACCAAGGGAACATTTCATGCAAAGATGAACACTTGGTATGGACCTATCAACAGAAGATATTAAGAAGAGGTGGCAAGAATACACAGAAGAACTATACAAAACAGACCTTCATGACCCATATAACCACGATGATGTGATCACTCACGTAGAGCCAGACATCCTGCAATGTGAAGTCAAGTGGGCCTTAGGAAGCATCACTAAGAACAAAGCTAGAGGAGGTAATGGAATTCCAGTTGAGCTATTTCAAATCGTAAAAGATGATGCTGTGAAAGTGCTGCACTCAACAGGCTAGCAAGTCTGGAAAACTCAGCAGTGACCACAGAACTGGAAAAGGTCAGTTTTCACTCCAATCCCAAAGAATGGCAATGCCAAAAAATGTTCAAACTACCACACAATTGCACTCATCTCTCATGCTAGCAAAGTGATGCTCAAGATTCTCCAAGCCAGACTTCAACAGTACATGAACTGTAAACTTCCAGATATTCAAGCTAGATTTAGAAAAGGCAGAGGAATCAGAGACCAAATTGCCAACATCCACTGGATCTTTGAAAAAGCAAGAGAGTTCCAGAAAAACATCTACTTCTGCTTTATTGATTACGCCAAAGCCTTTGACTGTGTGGAAAAGAGACACTGATGTATAGAACAGTCTTATGGACTCTGTGGGAGAGGGAGAGGGTGGGAAGATTTGGGGGAATGGCATTGAAACATGTATAATATCATGTATGAAACGAGTTGCCAGTCCAGGTTCGATGCATGATACTGGATGCTTGGGGCTGGTGCACTGGGACGACCCAGAGGGATGGTATGGGGAGGAGGAGGGAGGAGGGTTCAGGATGGGGAACACATGTATCATTTCGATATTTGGCAAAACTAATACAATATTGTAAAGTTTAAAAATAAAATAAAATTAAAATGGTAAAAAACAAAAACAAAAACACTGTGTACAATTCTGAAAGAGATGGGAATACCAGACCACTTGACCTGCCTCCTGAGAAATCTCTATGCAGGTCAAGAAGCAGCAGTTAGAACTGGACATGAAACAACAGACTGGTTTCAAATAGTGAAAGGAGTACATCAAGGCTGTATATTGTTACCCTGCTTTTTTAACTTATATGCAGAATACATCATGTGAAATGCTGGGCTGGATGAAGCACAAGCTGGAGTCAAGATTGCCTGGAGAAATACCAATAACCTCAGATATGTAGATGACACTACCCTTATGGCATTAAGTGAAGAGGAACTAAAGAGCTTCTTGATGAGAGTGAAAAAGTTGGCTTAAAACTCAACATTCAGAAAACTAAGATCATGGCATCTGGCCCGATCAATTCATGGCAAATAGATGTGGAAACAATGGAAACAGTGAGAGATTTTATTTTTGGGGGCTCCAAAATCACTGGAGATGGTGATTCCACCATAAAATTAAAAGACGCTTGCTCCTTAGAAGAAAAGCTATGACCAACCTAGACATCTTGCTAAAAAGCAGAGACATTACTTTACCAACAAAGGTCCATCTAGTCAAAGCTATGGTTTTTCCAGTAGTCATGTATGGATGTGAGAGTTGGACTATAAAGAAAGCTGAGCACCGAAGAATTGATGCTTTTGAACTGTGGTGTTGGAGAAGACTCTTGGACTTCTTGGACTCTTGGACTTCTGGTTGGACCGCAAGGAGATCCAACCAGTCCATCCTAAAAAAAATCAGTCCTGAATATTCACTAGGAGGACTAATGCTGAAGCTGAAACTCCAATACTTTGGCTACCTGATGTGAAGAACTGACTCATTGGAAAAGACCCTGATGCTGAGAAAGAATGAAGGGAGGAGGAAAAGGGGATGACAGAGGATGAGATGGTTGCATGGCATCACCGATGCAAGGGACATGAGTTTGAGTAGGCTCCTGGAATTGGTGATAGACAGGGAAGCCTGGCATGCTGCAGTCCATGGGGTCTCAAAGAGTTGGACATGACCGAGGGACTGAACTGACTGAATTCAACACCATTATTTACAGAAGGAGAATGACATAGGAAAGATGAAATGGTAGTTCAATAATATATACTGGGCCCTTATTTTGTGCCTTACAAGTGAAGGAGAAAAAGCAATTATTTCTGTCCTTAATATGATTACAGCACAGTGTGATGTATGCGAAGAGAGATTTGTTCAAAGCACAGTTGAAATACAGGGGTAGGAACAACTTACTGTCGTTTGTTGTGGGTGGGTAGAAGTGGTAGAAAATTTGTTATAAAATAACTTTAATGGAGTATCTTGAATAGGATCTCCACTTAGTAGACACATTCTTACAAGAGAAACATCACATATCAATGCACAGAACTGCTTTTTCGTCCAAATAAAAGCATAGCAGTGCAGTAGGTCTGAATGAACCCTGAGGTTTCAATAGGAAATGGCAGAACATGATGAATAATCTTTATCCAATCTATGGAATTTTAATCTCCTTTGGACCTCCTGGAGTTACTGCATTCTAGAAGACTTTCTCTATAAGTAAGCATTCCTCCAGTTCATTAATTTGAACAATAAGGAGAATAAATTGAAGGGAAGGAAGAACAGGATTAAGTTGTTGGACTGAGAATGAAAAGATGGTGGCAGTTTCCATTCTTATTTTAGAAGCAGAATTAATAACACTCAATGCCTTTAAATATAATTGATGACTTTCGTTCACTAGTGGCTTCCGACAGTGTGCTGAGCTTTTCCACTCCAAGTCATTCATAGGTTAATTGGGGGACAAGGTAGGATAAAGTAGTACATAACCCAGCTCACTGGATTGCTGCATTACCAAATGGGCTAAGAATAGATTGAAAAATCACACAACTCAGTGTTTTATCTAAAGATATTCTCATTTAAAATGACAGCAGTGTTTGCCTCTTAACGTGAAGTCTGTTGTTGTTGTTGAGTCACTTAGTCACAACAGACTTATTGTGACCCCATGGACTGCAGCACACAAGGCTTCCCTGTCCTTCACTATCTCCCAGAGTTTGCTCAAACTCATGTCCATTGAGTCAGTTATGCTATCCAACCATCTCGTCCTCTCTCATCCCTTTCTCTTCCTGCCTTCTATCTTTCCCAGCATTATCTTTCCCTAACTTGAAATCTAGGATTAAGTCAAATTTACACAATCAATATCTGCTTCTCTCCTAAATTAAACCCAGATCAAGACTGACTGACCTATGGATCTGCAGAGGGAACTTGTCCAGACAGCATTTGGGTTCTCATTTCTGCCTTACTTGAGAGAGAAGAAAAAAATGTGAGACATAATAAAGCACATTTAATTGCCCTTAATTTACACAATCAATCAAATTGCCAACATCCATTGGATCACAGACAAAGCAAGAGAATTCCATTAAAACATCTATTTCTGCTTTACTGACTATGCCACAGCCTTTGATTGTATGGATTACAACAAACTGTGAAAAATTCTGAAAGAGATGGGAATACCAGACCACCTGACCTGCCTCTTGAGAAACCTGTATGCAGGTCAGGAAGGAACAGTTAGAATTGGACATGGAACAATGGACTCATTACAAATTGGGGAAGGAGTACGTCAAGGTAGTATGGTACGTCAAGGTTGTATGTTGTCACCCTGCTTATTTAACATATATGCAGAGTACATCATGCAAAATGCTGGACTGGATGAAGCAAAAGCTGGAATCAAGATTGCCTGGAGAAATACCAATAACCTCAGATATGCAGATGACACCACCCTATGGCAGAAAGTGAAGAGGAACCGAAGAGCCTCTTGATTAAAGTGAAAGAAGAGAATGAAAGCACTGGCTTAAAACTCAACATTCAAAAAATGAAGATCATGGCATCCAGTCCCATCACTTCATGGCAAATAGATGGGGAAACAATGGAAATATTTAGACTTTATTTTCATGGGTTCAAAAAATCACTGCAGATGGTGAAATTAAAAGATGCTTGCTCCTTGGAAAAAAAGCTATGACCAACCTAGATGGGATATTAAAAAGCAGAGACATTACTTTGTGACAAAGGTCTGTCTAGTAAAAGCTATGATTTTTGCAGTAGTCATATATGGATGTGAGAGTTGGACTATAAAGAAAACTGAGCGCAGAAGAATTGATCCTTTGGAACTGTGGTGTTGGAGAAGACTCTTGAGAGCCCCTTGGACTGCAAGGAAATCAAACCAGTCCATCCTAAAGGAAATCAGTCTTGAACTTTCATTGGAAGGACTGATGCTGAAACTCCGATACTTTGGCCACCTGATGGGATGAACTGACTCATTAGAAAAGACCCTGATGCTGGGAAAGACTGAAGGCAGGAGGAGAAGGGGATGACAGAAGATGAGATGGTTGGACGGCATCACCGACGTGATGGACATGAATTTGAGTAAGCTCCGCGAGTTGGTGATGGACAGGGAAGCCTGGAGTGCTGATGTCCATGGGGTTGCAGAGTCAGACAGGACTGAGCAACTGAACTCAACTGAATGTTTACCAAGCCATTGTTTTCAATGATGATAACAGAAAGAGGGATGACTGACTAGCATCGTAGGTGTCTTCAACACATGTCACATGTCTTAAGGGGGGCCTTCATATTTCCCCTAGAGTTCTCCATGGGGAAAACCTATGATCAGTTTCCAGTTAGATGTCTAAGAAAATTTCCCTCCTAGTGAAACTCTACACAAGGTTCTCATGATAAGAACAGAAACAAGATTTTTCAGCCATCCAGGAGACTCTGCAGTGCAATGCCATAGGCAGTCTGCCTAGATGGCTCACTGGTGTCAGGCACAGGGAAGCTATTGTGTACCTCAAGTCTGGCCTATTCTTCACCTTCTTATGCATGAGCTTAGGCATATGATTGAACCCAGCTGTGTCTCAGTTTCTCCTGTGTAAAAGTGTGAGAATTATAATTACTTTCCTCTCAGGGATGTTATGACACTAATTAATGCCTCAGAACTCTGTGACTAAAAATCATTCTGCACAGATGTTAATGACTGTTATTCAAAGAACAGTCATAAGGCCAACTGCAGTGGAAGAAGGGGGTGGGCAGGTTTTCAGTCTCCTTAATAAAGGCCAAATAGCAGTTAGTAGGAAAAAGATTAAAGAAAAATAAAACAATTAACAAAGGACTTAAGATGAAGGCATTATATTAGCAGACCTCAAGCAACCAGGCATCTACTGAAAATGAATGTGGGGTGCATATTCCACAACTGAAAATCACTGAAAATTTTAATGGTCTATGGCAATAGTTGGGCCACCTGATGCTAAGAACTGACTCATTGGAAAAGACCTTGATGCTGGGAAACAATGAAGGCAGGAGGAAAAAGGGACAACAGAGGATGAGATGGTTGGATGGCATCACTTACAGGATGGACGTGAATTTGAACAAGGTCCAGGAGTTCGTGATGGACAGGGAGGCCTGGCATGCTGCAGTCCATGGGGTTGCAAAGAGTTAGACATGACTGACTGACTGGACTGAACTGATGGCAATAGTTCATGACAGAAAATGTTTTTAACCATACTTGAATTTTAGTGGTACAAATAAATTTTGAGGGATTCTGCTATACACTGTATAATCAAAATGACTAATTCACCTAAAAGTCACCATGTGATTCCACCTGTCATTATCCTTTTATAATGTTTAGTAGAGTACAGCCATGAAATTAAAAGACATTTGCTCCTTGAAAAAAAGCTATGACCAACCTAGATAGCATAATAAAAAGTGAAGACGTTACTTTGCTGACAAAGGTCTGTATAGTCAGGTATGATTTTTTCAGTAGTCATGTATGGATGTGACAGTTGGACCATGAAGAAGGCTGAGCATTGAAAAGTTAATGCTTTTGAACTGTGGTGTTGGAGAAGACTCTTGAGAGTCCCTTGGACTGCAAGGGGATCCAACCAGTCCATCCTAAAGGAAATCAGTCCTAAATATTCATTGGAAGGACTGATACTGAAGCTGAAACTCCAACACTTTGGCCACCTGATGGGAAGAACTGACTCATTAGGAAAGACCCTGATGCTAGGAAAGATTGAAGGGCAGAAGGAGAAGGGGATGACAGAGGATGAGATGGTTGGATGGCATCACTGACTCAATGGACATGAGTTTGAACAAGCTCCAGGGGACGGTGAGGGACAGGGAAGCCTGGCATGCTGCAGTCCATGAGGTCACAAAGAGTTGGACACGACTGAGTGACTGAACAACAACAAGTAGTTCAAGATGCGAAAATTAATAAATCCTTAGGGACTGCAGAAGGGACAATCGTCAAATGAGAGAATTCTAGAATCTCCCTCATCTGTTATTTTGTAATTGAGAAAGGTAAGGTTTTTGTCTTGATGTTTGAAAGGCTATGTTTAAAGATACCATAGTTATTTTCTTGTGATTTCTATAACTGTACCCTTCAGGCTTCTGCCCACGGTTCACTATCTAAACCAGATGTTTTATTCCATTTGTTTTCAATGAAGAAACTGAGGTGAAGAGAAATTAAATAACATCCTAAGATAGTTTAGCAAAATAAGATGCCTTTGGCTTCCAGTCTAGGGATCCTCCATTTATACTCATGGCTTCCTCTGATGTCATCATTATTTAAGTGTCTAAAGAGGCTGTATGAAACATGAGTGTGACACTTCCTGAGGGACCCTGCCCTAGGTTTCAAGACTACAGCTAGACACACTCATGCTCCATTTACTAAGTAGTAGAAGTAGTAGCCGACTTGAATGGCACTGAACAGCGGTAGCAGACAGATAAGAAAAGAGTTTATAATATTTGCTGCCACCAAATCACCATGATGAGGAAAACCATGCGCTTGCCCATTTTAACAACCATAATTTTGGATAATCTATTATGCATCATCCCTACTAGGTCTAGGAATGACATGACAGTCAAGAAAGACTAAATCTTTTCTTGAAGAATTTAACCATCCCCGAGGAAGACAGTCATGAAAAAAAAAATAAGTACCCAAACAAACATCTAATTTCAAGGGAGAGTAAAATGAATGTAAATATTTACTTACTATAATACCAAGTATGTACAAAACAGATGCAATTTTTAAACAGTTGTATTGTTTTTAATGCAAAAATATCAAATTTCAGCTAATGATCTATATGTGTGCGTGCTCATACATGTTTGACTCTTTGTGACCCCGTGGTCTGTAGCCTGCCAAGTTCCTCTGTCCATGGGATTATCCAGACAAGAATAGTGGAGTGGGTTGCCATTTCCTCCTCCAGGGAATCTTCCTGACCCAGGGATCGAACCCGAGTCTCTGATGTCTGCTGCATTGGCAGGCAGATTCTTTACCACTAGCACCACCTTGAAAACCTTAATTGTATGAGAAGAGGAGTCAAATATCACCAACCCCCATAATTGAGGAGGGTGGACTGGAGAGGAAAAATACACCTCTCCTACATCTTTGTCCAAATCTCTTCTCTCTGATGCTCTTTCACTCTCACACCCTTTGGCTCCACCTCACCAATGGAGAGACAAACCAGTTTTTCTAGCTCTTATAGGCTCTTCACCCAAAGGCTTTATTCTGACACCTTTCCAGGTCTCCATTGAAATAGCAACCTTCTGCTTCTCCACTCCTCCCATACTCCCCCTTCCTCTGTGGGAGCACCCATGCATGTATTTTGTGATTTTTTTTTTTTTAATGTTCATGTGTCAGGAGTGGAGGAGTGAGAAAGGCAATAAAACTCATTTTTCCCTTTTTCAGTGTACTGCCACAGGTAAGCACTTCACAGCTCACCCACTTCCGTGTAATTTCTATTGCCTCGCTGCAGATAAAGAAGCTTCTATAGATACCCAAGACAGGTGCACAATTGAGTTCCTGATGAAACTTTTCTGCTTGGCTTTGTAAATAGATTTGACAACAGTTTCCAGGAAACTGCGCCTGATGTTTCAAGGCTAGACCTGGCTGTCAAGCATGCTGAGTCATAATCACTGAGTCAGAGAGTTTCATGCTGTAAGGGAATTTTTCTAAGATTAGCCAGCCTCCTTGCTTTGGGATAAGGAAAGCAGCAGGGTTTCCTAGCAAATGATCCTGAAAGGGTAGGAAAGCTCTCCCCACTTTTTTTCTTTTGTATTTTTTCAATATTTCCCCCTTTTAAGAGGTTGTATTATATACTTGCTTTTTCTTCAAGGTCTTATTATTGTCTCACCAGTCAAATACAACTCTGAACTCAACTACCTGGGAACTAGAAGCTTATAGCTCAGATTATTTTTTCTAATAAATATAATTATGGAAGAAAGGAAGAGGTCTGACATAAATAGTTTAATTAAGCTTTTGTAGGATCAAAATAAACATACAGCTAAATGCTCTGAGACTAAGGTCACAGACCTCAATATTGCAAAAGTAAAATATTAGCTATAAAACCATATTATTCTTTTCCCTTAATCCTTAGATGTTAAAAAATGACCAAGAGTCTACCAGTTTGTTAGAAATAGTGGCCTACTTATGACAAATTCAAACACTGTTAGGACCCTTAAGTTCCAAATTAATTGGAACCTACAAAACAAGGTGACTTGACTTCTAGTTTTAGGAGAGGCCATCTATCAAGAGTTGAACATAATACATCCATGTAGTTTAGGGTTCACAATTGAATTAAAATACATATTAAACAGAAAAGTTAGTTATCCTTCTTCAGTAGCAAATATCCAAGCTAAAATCACTACATTAATACGAGTCATACTTCAGAAACTCAGGAACTCTTGCAATAAGTCTGCAGTCTTCAAAAACTGATCTCAATGGGGAAAGGCACAAAGAATTTGTGGCTTGGTGAAAACCACAGAGAACACTAGAAATCAATACAAATACTTAGGCCCTCAATCACATTACATTCATACATTTCTCAATATGCGATGCCAAGGTAATGTTTTAAGTTACATCTTTTAGAAACACAATGCCATTTGTAGCAAATGAATGGACCTAGATAATGTCATACTGAATGAAGTCAGACAGAGAAAGAGATATATGATATCCTTTATATGCGGGATCTAGGCGAGGGTGGAATGATTTGAGAGAATAGCATTGAAACATATATATTATCATATGTGAAATAGATTGCCAGTCCAGGTTTGATGCATGAGACAGGGTGCTCAGGGCTGGTGCACTGGGATGATGCTGAGGGATGGGATGGGGAGGGAGGTAGAGGGAGGGTCAGGATGGGGAACACATGTACACCCATGGCTGATTCATGTGAATGTATGGCAAAAACCACCACAATACTGCAAAGTAATTAGCGTCCAATTAAAATTTTAAAAGAAAGAAAAATAAAAGAAAGAAATGATTCAAATGAACTTATTTAAAAAAGAGAAACAGACTCGCAGACTTAGAGGATGAACATATGAACTTACTGTCGTGGGGCAGGAGAAGAATGGGCAGAAGGGATAGTTAGGGAGTTTGAGATCGACATGTATACTGTTATATTAAAAATGGAAAACCAACAAGGTCCTGCTGTATAGCATGGGGAACTCTGCTCACTGTTATGTCACAGCCTGGATGGGAGAGGAGTTTGGGGGAGAATGGATACATGTATATGTATGGTTGAATCCCTTCGCTGTCCATCTGAAATTATCACAACATTGTTAATTGGCTATACTCCAATATAAAATAAAAGATTTTTTAAACATTAAATAAATTAAATCTTTTTTTGTTTTCTATTATTGAATAGAAACAAAACTTGATTACATCCCTATAATATGACATTAAGAAAAGTCTACATACTTGTCATTTTTTCTTCAGTATTGTAAAAAGTTTTCCTAACAAAAGCATTACTGAATAAGTGTTGACATATATAGGGTAAAATTATTTCTGCTACCTTTACTTCCAAGTTTTTCATCAAAATTCCATAATTCAACTCCATTTCAATTGTATAAAACACTATTCTATTTATATAGAAGATGGTGAAAGGTTTTATGAATGCTATAAAATGATTTTTATATATTTATGCTGGTTCCTAAAAGACCTATAAAACATTTTCTTTCCCCAAATATAATGTATTTGAGGCAGAGACTAAAGATAGATTGCATTTTAAAAATATGCATTACCTCTTCCTTCCTTCCCCAGTTCCTTTTTATCCATTTGAACAAGAAGGCATGTAGAGAACAGTAGAAAATTCTTTACTATTAAAGGAGTAAATGAGTAACATTCCAAATCAGTGATAAAATAACAGTTGCCCTAAGGACAGAAGTAAGGAAATGTTGGTGGCTCAATTCTCCTATCCAGAAAGCATATTACTGGGACCTGATGAAGAATTTAAGGAGTTTCAGGCAAGGTATCTGGATCCACCAAATCTTCCCCATCACCTACCTAAGCTAATAAAATCCCTCATGCTGGATCCTGAGACATTTTGAGGACGTAGTCTTCTATTAAAGTGCACAAAGCTGAATAAGAGTGGGGAGGAGTAAATAAAGGTTCAGGTAGGTGAGATAGAGATGGCTCTGCGAGTGTGAAAGGGGGCATGAAAAGGAAAGCAAGTAAGCAATAAAGACATTCTCTGACATCTAGAAGCCCCCTGTGCATGCTGTGCACTGGGTGTGATATCTTGAGATATCTAGGTATCTTGTGATATCTAGACCTGATTTTTTTACTCTTCCTTATATCTACCCTCTGTTCTACATGCCACTGAAGTTCCTTCTACTAAAGGCAGTGTCCTCTCCTACCATCGACTAAGTATGACTATCCCAAAGAACACTAGCAGACGACTCAAATATGCTTGCACATTCTATTGCCTTTCTGCAACAGCTGCGGGTAGAGCGTAATCGAGACAGGACACAGGTCCAGGAAAGATCGAAGAGCCAGGTGAATCAGAGGTGGCTTCAATCCATATTTTGGAGCCAAACCCACACTAGCCAAATCCCTGGAGGCCTGCAAATGCACAAGCAAGATTTGAACAACTGTCCCTTTAAGCCATTGAGAATTGAAGTGCTTTGTTTTGAGGTCTCATTGTAGTAATAGACAACAGATACATTGATTGAGGTTCTGGGAAGAAGGAAACAAGACACAACCCTTGCTATCAAGGGATTTACAATGTAGTCGATGGTGCACATTAGTAAACAGAAAATAAATTGCTGTCAAGGATACTATAAGACATCTAACTTGATCTTGAGGACTCAGGTGCCCTAGATGGAGTGACATCTAAGCTTGGAACTGAAGGATGAATAAGAATGAGCAAACTAAGAGGGCTGGAGGAGAGTTATGATTTGACAGAGCACCACAAATCGAGAAAATGTGCAAAGATGTGCAAAGACCTGGGAATGTTAGAGAACACAAGATTTTAAAGGAACTGTGAGAAAAAAGAACATGGACTTTGAGGTAAAGAACAACAGCCACATGGCTCTAATCAAAGACCGTACTGTGTAAGAAGGACAGCAAGAATGGATGTGAGGTTTTCGTACAGTTACAGCAGAATGATTACCAGGCTGTAAGTCACAAGACCAGAGTTCACATTATTCCTTTCCTAGCTCTTTTTCCTTGAATATGCCACATCTGAGACTCTCTTATTTGGTTGTGACTCAAAACTAATCATATCCACTTTGAAGTGTTGGGAATAGTTTTCATAAATTAGATCTCCTGGAGGAGGGCATAGCAACCCACTCCAGTATTCTTGTCTGGAGAATCCCATGGACAGAGGAGCCTGGAGAATCCCATGGACAGTCCATAGTGTTGCAAAGAGTCAGACATGACTGAAGCAACTTAGGAGATGCAACTCATGTAAGTGCTATTATTATGTCTGCTAATAACAATATCCTTCTGTCATGCTCCTTGTTGAGAAAGATAAAAATAATGACTAAAATGGTAAAAGGTGGCATATGAATTTCTATTTTTCAACTTTTAGTATTTTAAAAGTAATTTTAAGAGTGTCTATAGAGATATACAGGGTTTTAATTTTTTTTAAGTTAGAGAATATTCTCAGTACTCATGTTATTCTCCCAACCAAAACTTTTCTCTCTTCTCTCCAAACATAAATGCAATGTTGAATTCTGTGTTAATAATTCCCTCACTTTTCTTTATAATTGTATCCTTCCTTAAATGATCTACTGTTTAGCTTTGGGTATTTTACTTTCTTACTGCATTTATGCTGTATGACTTGCTTCTCGACTCAACATTAGGTTGTGAGAATCATCTACGCTCATGTGTGTAGGGGATTCTGTAAAGTCTTCAGCACTTTTGTTATCATGCCCAGAGAACCAGAAACATTCTTCACTGTTCTGCTGCACCTGTGCAAGGATGCCTCAAGACTGTCTTCCAAAGAGTGCAATTGCTGGGTCATGTGCATGCGTGCATACTCAGTCCCTCAGTCGTGTCTGACTCTTCACAACCCCATGAACTGTAGACCCCTCTGGCTCCTCTGCCCATGGGCTTATACTGGCAAGAATACTGGGAAATGTGTGTTAGTCGCTCAGTCATGTCTGACTCTTTATGACCCCATGGACCGTAGCCCGCCAGGCTCCTCTGTCCGTGGAATTCTCCAGGCCAATATACTAGAGTAAGTGGCCATTCCCTACTCCAGGGGATCTTCCTGACCAGGGATTGAACTTAGGTCTCCTGCACTGGCAGGCAGATTCTTTACCACTGAGGCACCTGGGAAGCCTTAGACTATGTATATTTTCAAAACAAAGAGTGTTAAATTTTTTTCAGAAATGTTACTACCAGCAGTGCCTATTAATTCACCCTGGTTCCTTCCTTGTTCGCATTTGCTTTTGTGCATTTCAATTTTGCAAGTCATCTTAAACCCATCTCCTTTCTTTCTGTCCTTCCTTCTTTCCTCCCTTCTCTCCCATCTTCCCTCATGCACTGTCTTCTTTATCCTCCATCACTGACCTGGAGAAGAGATAGTAATGGCTAAATTTTCTAGGATGGAGAGTGAGGGCAGGGGGTGGGGAACTTGAGATGCTTTGCAGGCTAAAACAGGCTTTGCTACTTCAAATTCTGTGACAACACTGATGTCAGCTTGGCAATCCTTATGGTATTTTTCTCCAGACTGCTTTAGCATCATTTCTGGCAGAACGACATTTAAAAGGTGAACTCGTGAATCAGAGTTAATGGTCAATGTCAAATGCTCTAGAAGCAAAGCTGCTGTTTTGGAAATCTGCACCAGCTATGTTCTGCACCAGCTAGATGCACAAATAGATGAAATCATTCACTAAGGACTGCAATCGCTGACTCCACTGTTTCCATGGCAACGTATCCCAGGCAAGGCATTCCAAAGACTCTTTATTTAAGAAATATCAAATAGCCCCAGGGAGTCACCAGTCATGTCAGACCACCATATCCACAATAGCAAAGATTATCCCTTGCCCAGCAGAAGGGGATAATCCTTTCCCAATTTCATGACTTTCTGACACGTCTTAAGAGGAATAAAATCCCATCCCAAAGCATTTCTTTTCATTTTGCTTTCTTGGGACTAATAGAATATTCAGGATACAAAGCAGAAGGAAATGGGGGTTGGAAAATGGATTCACTCTGCTTCCAGTGGTTATATTTATGCAAGCTGTCTGGAAATATTCAACACAAAGATTCAGGAGGCCTAGTTTTTAATCACTCCTGCTTACTGCTTGATATTAATGTTTGTGTGTTGGGTTTCTCTTTTTTAAAATGACAGAATTGAACTGGAGTACTTCAAAGTAGCTTCAAGTTATCAACTGAAAAATATGTTGTGTGTTATCTGTCATGTAAGACTTCTATATAAACTATTCCTCCCTCAGAAAATGATCAATAATAAGAGCAAGGCTGAAGTCCTAAGAACCTGGTCAGTATTGCACCACAATATTTTTGTGCGTTGTATAATATTTTTATTTTGAAACAAGCAAAAAATATATATATATATTTTTATTCTGTACAGACCTCTTTGTCAGGATTTAGAAGGATCAGTTTTGTAATTCATCATGGTACAAAATGAAGCTCTTTTCAGTGCTAATTACTACATATTCATCGTTTCCTTCAACAAATGTTAGAAAGGTAGAATGCCCTGGTATGTGTTCTAACTTTATGAGCAGTGAAAAAAACAAAGTGCTAGTTGTTCAGTCGTGTCAGATCTCTGCGACCCCATGGACGGTAGCCTGCCAGGCTCCTCTGTCCATGGAATCCTCCAGGCAAGAATACTGGAGTGGGTAGTCATTCCCTTCTCCAGGGAATTTTCCTGACCCAGTAATCAAACCCTGGTCTCCTGCATTACAGGTGGATTTTTACCCCCTCAGCCACCAGGGGAGCCACCAGGGATGACATAAAATCCAAACTTCTGTGCTTACTCACATCGCTGACTTCTGTTTAGGGCCTCACTAGCCATTTGAGGAGGTGTTGCCCAGTTAGGATAGGCCTCTAGGAGTGGACAACCTCATTTGTGTGCCTGGATCAGTCCCTTCCTGGCCCTTTCATTGCAGGCACCTTCCGTATCCTCTTGGATCTCAGTTTCCACATACATAAAATAGGAATAAAGGTGGTAAATCTACCACAGAGTTAGAAGAAATAAATAGGTCAATACTTTTAAGTACTTAACAGTTCCTGGCATATCATAAGCACTCAATAAATATTGGCTATTATTACTTTATCATTTCAGAAGCATTCCTTAGGGTACCATTCAGTGCACTCAAGTGCTCATTTAACTGATAGCAGTGTAGCTGCCCACATATTCATTTGCCTCCAAAGTAAGCAATTCACTGGTTAATTGCCTAATGCACTTTAGCATAAAAATAACAAAAGTCAATCATGAAGCATTACTATTATCATTTTAGAAACTACTGGGGGAAACTAATGCAGACAATTAATGTGGAAATTTTATTAAATTTAATTCTTTGGAATTATTGGCAAGCTATTGTTGACATTTACATTGCTTAATATTCAAGAAGCAGTAAAAATAAGACATTCTTATGTTTTCTTTAAAGAAACTTATTTTTCAGCCAATGCAGAGCCAATTTTTCTTTTATCTCACTGTCATTCAGACACAAGATTTTTTTCCATTTCAGTTTGCAAGCGAATTTCAATTTTATAGGAACTTCTGATCCCCTTATTTTCTTCCTTTTTTTCTCTCCCTCATTTCCTCCTTCTGGTCCCTCTCTTCAAAAGTCTCTGTGTACTGCTAAGTTGCTTCAGTCGTGTCCGACTCTGTGTGACCCCATAGACGGAAGCCCACCAGGCTCCCCCGTCCCTGGGATTCTCCAGGCAAGAACACTGGAGTGGGTTGCCATTTCCTTCTCCAATGCATGAAAGTGAAAAGTGAAAGTGAAGTCGCTCAGTCGTGTCCGACCCTCAGCGACCCCATGGACTGCAGCCTTCCAGGCTCCTCCATCCATGGGATTTTCCAGGCAAGAGTACTGGAGTCTGGTGCCATTGCCTTCTCTGCTCTGTGTACTAAGACTAATTAAAATGGTTCAAAAATGACTTCAGCAATAAGTGCTAGGAACCCAAAGGAGAACTATATTCAATAAAACCATTAACCACAACAATATTTGTATTTGTAATCATTTTTATTATCTGTTTAATTTTAATACTTGATTATTTTATAGCTAGATCAAAGGTGATATTTGGTTTAACAATAAATTTTCTGTGCAAAAGTATTTTTTAAGTTTTTGAAAGTGAATCATCAGTATCATCTTTTTGGTGTATATATATATGTGTGTGTGTGTGTATATATATACATATATATATATAATGGATTGCTTTTAAAACCATCCCATCTGTAGTTTTCCATTTCCAATAAGGGTGCACTCAGGCCAACTGCAGCAGGAATGCAGTGAGATATTTGGAAGGATTTCTATGTTGTTGTGGCTGGCAAACCCTGGGGTGCTTTACTAAGGCAGAAAGCTCTTTCTCTGAAGTTTTTAGGAACAGAATGAGTAACTTGTCTGGGAATAATGCCATCTTGAAATCTGAAGGACAGGCTGGAATTTCCAGATCATTTAATATAGTTCTATCTTATCACTTGCTTATCAAACTTTCAATGCATTCATTGATAGCCAGCCTCCTACAAAACACTGAAATAATCAACAATGTGGCTTGCTTGCCTTTCTCTGCAGTGCAATGTTACTCATAATGTTACCTTAATCCTTACCAGGCAACTGGTGCTGTATCTCCCAAAGCCTATGAACCATACACCATGGGAAAAATTAAGTGAATTAGCATCATCCTACATAGACTTCTTTAGTACATAAACACTTACATAGTTACACTGAATTCTCACAAAACAACTCTGAGGAAGACATTCTTCCAATTTTGCAATAGGGGGATAAACCAGCTTATTCAAGGCAAACCAGATGACTCCAGATCTGTTTCTCCTGCCAAGAAACTAAATTTTTCTATACTGTCCAATAACTCCCAAAATTAACTACAAAGGATGGCCAACTGAGATTTACAGAGACCACTGAAAAATAGGCAGGGAAACTCTTTTAGAGTTAGGGGAGAGGCAGAACTTTTCCCAGCACTCCTCACAATGTGGTGAACAGCCAGCTTCACAGTCTGACTGTGTCTGAGCCCAGGATTTCAGATTTCTCTGAAGCATAGTAGTCTCCCCTAATCCATGGGGTATACTTTCCAAGAACCCCAGTGGATACCTGAAACTGCAGAATGTACAGAACTCTATATATACAGTTGACCCTTGAATTCAGAGATCTGGGGCACCAACCCCTGTAGCTGGCCAGGCTCCTCTGTCCATGGGATTCTCCAGGCAAGAATACTGGAGTGGGTTGCCATTTCCTCCTCCAGGGAATCATCCTGACCCAGGGATCGAACCCGAGTCTCCTGCATTTCCTTCATTGGCAGGCGGATTCTTTACCGCTGAGCCATTGGGGAAACCCATTACCATCTATTACTGCAGTATACATTTATTGAAATAAACAAACATACATGTACAGGTGGATGCGTACACTTCACACCCATGTTATTCAAGGGTCAACTATACTATACTTTTTCCTATACATACATACCTTTATATTTTAATTTAAAAATTAGGCACAGTAAGAGATTGACAATGATAATAAAAAATAGAATAATTATAGCAATATATTGTAGTAAAAGTTATGTGAATGTGGTCTCTCTTTCTCAAAATATCTTATTGTACAAGTTTGACAACTTTTCCATCTTAATGCACTCATCATGCATTGCTGCTATAACTTTTGCAGCTTGGGGTGCAACAGCAAAACCAGTAAAAATTTCTTTTTTCCTTCTTCATAATTTTACAACTAGAAGATTAATTCTTACTGTAGGTCTTAGCAACCTCAGCATTTGATTTTTTTCTCTCCTTATTAAGTCAGGAATTCTTACCTTTTCACTTAAAGGAAGCACTTTACAACTCCTATTGGGCGTGTCTGAATTGCCAGAATCACTACTGCTGTGCATTGGGTCCATTACTAGGTAAAATAAATGTTAACTGAACACAAATATGACAGCTGACAGATGAGAGGTCTGCTAAGTGACTAATGGGGGCTACCTTGGAAATCAGTCCTGAATATTCATTGGAAGGACTGATGCTGAAGCTGAAACTCCAATACTTTGGCCACTTGATGCGAAGAGCTGACTCATTTGAAAAGACCCTGATTCTGGGAAAGATTGAAGACAGGAGGAGAAGGGGATGACAGAGGATGAGATGGTTGAATAGCATCACCGATTCAATGGACATGAGCTTGAGTGAACTCTGGGAGTTGGTGATGGACAGGGAGGCCTGGAGTGCTACAGTCCATGGGGTTGCAAAGAGTCGGACACGACTGAGCGACTGAACCGACTGATTGACTGACCTTGGACTAAGAGATGATTCACATCCTGTACGGACACTTTTATCAAGCTACCCACAATGATGCACAATTTAAAAATTATGAACTCTTTATTTAATAAATTTACCATTTAATATTTTCAGACTATGGTTGACCATGAGTAACTGAAATCATGGAAAGCAAAACCGTGGGAAAGGGAGGACTACTGCAAAGCCATTTGTCCTTAGGCGTTTCACTTGCAAGGCAGTCTGAATCTTGTACATAAACTGTGGCTATTCTTACATTAGCAAGTTACTCTCCCTCCACTCCATCCTTTTGCTCATGACCAGAATAGATCATTTCTTAAGTCTTATCTCTCATTTTCCCCACATATTATTATGCAAGTACTTAATATTTGTGGCAGAACAAGAAGAGCAGTACTCTTCTACTTAGACCTCATAATTACTTTGAAATTTCTGCCTCAGCATCTTTACTAGCACTTGCAAAGAAATGTAAATACTTTAATGTTACAAAAGGGAATGACTGGAGTGTTGAATCATACATGTATGTTTGCCTGATGATTCAAAAACTATTAACCTGGAATGAAACTCTTTATCATTATGTTTCAATATGTATTTGGACAAATTCACTGTTAAAAATATTAGCATTTGTTAAAGAAACATTTTTGCTTAGAATTTAAATTAATAAATACATTAAATTACATACATTTAAAATAGTTCAAATAGTCAATGTTTATTAAATAATTTATTACTATTTATTTATTTAATATCATTACTACATGATGTCATGTATAGTGAGTGTTTTGCTGACAGTCTGACATAGAGTAATGGTAAAATAAAAGTTATTACTGTTTTTGTAAGTCTAAAGAACATAATCCTATATACTCTTTTATTTTGTTAACTTTTACATTTTTATTCTCATGGTAATTTGATCCATTGCTATTTTTTAAAAGACTCTGCAATAGTAAACAACTGAAGCTAAAATATGTACAGGTTATATTGCAGTGTTGTTAAGACATGCTTATTATCCATTTCACTCTCAGATCTTATCTATTTCAACTCTTTTGTAGACTCTTCATATTATAAACTCTTCATAGTTTTCTTTAACTTTAAAAAAGCTATTTACTAATATTTCCAAAAGAACATGGAGATTAATAGATTGAATACAATCTTTTGCTTAATCTGTTCAAGAATCACCCAACAAAACTGCCAGAATACAGAAAGGACTCCCAAACTCAGCAATTTAAACAAGATGAAGAGACAGAGGAATACCCAGCAGATAAAGGAACAGGATAAATGCCCACCAAACCAAACAAAAGAGGAAGAGATAGGGAATCTACCTGATAAAGAATTCCAAATAATGATAGTGAAATTGATCCAAAATCTTGAAATTAAAATGGAATCACAGATAAATAGCCTGGAGACAAGGATTGAGAAGATGCAAGAAAGGTTTAACAAGGACCTAGAAGAAATAAAAAAGAGTCAATATATAATGAATAATGCAATAAATGAAATTAAAAACACTCTGGAGGCAACAAATAGTAGAATAACAGAGGCAGAAGATAGGATTAGTGAATTAGAAGATAGAATGGTAGAAATAAATGAATCAGAGAGGATAAAAGAAAAACGAATTAAAAGAAATGAGGACAATCTCAGAGACCTCCAGGACAATATTAAACGCTACAACATTGAATCATAGGGGTTCCAGAAGAAGAAGACAAAAAGAAAGACCATGAGAAAATACTTGAGGAGATAATAGTTGAAAACTTCCTAAAATGGGGAAGGAAATAATCACCCAAGTCCAAGAAACCCAGAGAGTCCCAAACAGGATAAACCCAAGGAGAAACACCCCAAGACACATATTAATCAAATTAACAAAGATCAAACACAAAGAACAAATATTAAAAGCAGCAAGGGAAAAACAACAAATAACACACAAGGGAATTCCCATAAGGATAACAGCTGATCTTTCAATAGAAACTCTTCAAGCCAGGAGGGAATGGCAAGACATACTTAAAATGATGAAAGAAAATAACCTACAGCCCAGATTATTGTACCCAGCAAGGATCTCATTCAAGTATGAAGGAGAAATCAAAAGCTTTTCAGACAAGCAAAAGCTGAGAGAATTCTGCACCACCAAAAATGATTTTAAAAAATATTTCTGATTATAATTGTGTATGTGTCACCACAATTAGGTTATGTTCTATTGGAGGAGCAAAGATTTATTTTAGTAATTTGTACATTCATTTATGCATTTAACACTTATACATTATAAATATCAGGAGCTGGCCTCCAACCACATTGGAATCCATTCATTTATCTCTATTTTATCCACTATCACAAGGGATCTATTCATCATCGTCTCTTGCGTGAACTCTCACAACAGCCTGTTAAGTTTTCCTCCCACCCACAAGACAGCTCTGGGTTAATTTATGACTATCTTCAGGAGGAGATATGTTAATAGGATGCTGATTCATTAATTTCCTCATCCATCTTTCTTGGAAGAGATCAGTTTGTTAATTTTTCTGGATATAGATATTAAAGTATATACAGATATTTATATATGGAAAGAGAGAGGAGAGAGAGCAAAGGATAGAAACACTAGGGGACAAGAATTAAGGAAAAGAAGGACCATTGAAGTTATTTGAATGACTAAAACATTTAGCCACACTGAAGGAAGAATTATAATACAAATCTAGCTTATTTCTATTCATGTTTATAAGAAAAGATCTCAATTAAACACTACATATTTGTTTAGTCATGTCTGACTCTTTGCAACCCCATGGACTACATAATAGTTCATGGAATTCTTCAGGCCAGAATACTGGAGTGGGTAGCCGTTCCCTTTTCCAGGGTATCTTCCCAACCCAAGGATTAAACCCAGGTCTCCCACATTGCAAGCAGATTCTTTATCAGCTAAGCCACCAGGGAAGCCCAATAAAAATATCACTGACCCTTAAAAATTGGTTAGAGTGTACCTATAAAATGTACTTGAAGGGTAATTAGAGAGAATTTTGTAAAGAAAGAGTAGTTATTGAATCCAATTATGGTCAAGAGAAAATAACACTAGAGGAGGTATTATACTTTGTTTGCTTTAAAGCATAAAGTGTACTTGATGTACCTCCAAAGAGGTGTCTAATTGGTTGTTAGGAAATGGGGGACATAGTCAATAAGAGTGATAAATATTTATAGTATTGAACAGAAATGGAGTGGAAAACTACATTCATGGCACTGAGCCCTTTGACCATATTACAAAGAATATTTGTTTTGAAAAGAATTTTAAAACATCATGACTTTATGTGCTACTCTTACTTGTAAAGCTAGAGCACCCAAGTTTCTGCCTTCTGGAATATAGAGAAATAGTTTCACCCCTATGCTACCCTTATTCTGTAGTTACTCTAATGATAGCCAGTGGAGTTCTTAAAGTTGGCAGTATTCTCCCCTAATTTAAATGGTTGAAAGAGGGGAAGTAAAAGAACATGCTATTTCTTTTATGATAGAGCAAATTGGCCAGTTTAAATTACTTGTTTGTATTTCCTTTTAATCAAAATACTGTTCAATTTGTTTTTTATAGACAAGAAAAAATATTTTGCGTAAATTGACTCCCACTGTTGAAAACAGGATGTTTTAGATGGAACCATTAGAGCTTCAGACTCAATCTTTTCCTAAATAAAAAACATTAAAGCCTCAAAAAAAAAAAAAAAAATCATGACTTTAAAGAAAAATAGTTAGGGGAAGTATTTTATATTTACATATCAACTTCTATTAAATAATATCTTTTGTATTTTCTCATATTTTTATTTCAGCATGCATTTTTATTATATAGTAATTTATATAATATGTGGGAATAGAAAATATAAATAATTAAAATAAAAATAAATACCCATTTTATTGCTTTTTATTGCATGTAATTAACCTTATATATCATGAATATTTTTCCCTCCATTACAAATTCAAGGCAGACTATGGGTCAAGACCCTGAACTCTGAAGTCAGAAATTCTGAAATTAAATTCTGCTACTATTTGTGTGCTTTTGCTTAGTCAACTTCTCGAAGATTTAATTGCCTTGTACAAATAATGGGATGATGAAAGTAACACCTATCTCATAGCACTGATGTACAAAATAATTAGATTACATGTAAAGAACTTAGTATAGTGCCTGAAAGTGAAAGTGAAGTTGCTCAGTCGTGTCTGACTCTTCGCGACCCCATGGACTGTAGCCTACCAGGCTCCTCTGTCCATGGGATTTTCCAGGCAATAGTACTGGAGTGGATTGCCATTTCCTTCTCCAAGGGATCTTCCCTACCCAGGGATCGAGTCCAGGTCTCCCGCATTGTAGACAGACGCTTTACCATCTGAGCCACCAGGGAAGTCCTAGTATAGTGTCTAGCACATACTAATGCTTATCAAATTATTTTTATCATTTTAATGACTGCATATTTATCTCATTATAATGTTATACTCAAATTTATTTTACCAATTCACCTCCAACACTGCTTCCAAATTTTGTCATTATTACCAAAGCTACAACGAACATTCCTATCACAAAATATAATTTTTATTTTTTATGTACTCCTGGTGTAGATGGAATTGCTGGTCAAAAGGCATACCCATTTGGAGAGCTTTTTAGTCACTTATATTTGGTTCAGGAACAAAAAAAGTAAGACAAAAAAGATACCTCAGTTGTAGAAATATATTAATATATGCCTGATAAAATTTTAACTACACACTGAAGATAGGAGTAAGGGAAAAAAAAAATAGGTTCATGACGTTATGCCCTTAGCTGAGGTAAGTTCAATCAAAAGAAACAATGTAGACTACATGTAGGTGACTGGGATAAAACTTACAAAAGCCATCCATAATAGGTTAAAGGCTAAGCATTTCAGAACATTCCAGCCTTGGGATAGCAGCCTGAAATAATTAATCCTGGCACCAATTCTTTCAGGAGAACATTGACAGGCATTATCCTATGAAGAGAGAAGAAAATCAAAATATAAAACATGTCAGTACCAAAGGAATGCTGAAATCCTGTTAAGTCTACACACAGAGCACAAATAATATTTTCATTTGTAAATGGAAGAAAAAATAACAGATTAGGATACACTCATTTAGAGGGCTGATAAATTCAAAACAATGGATCAATCAGCTTCTGAAAAAATAATGTAAATCCAAAATAAAATAAAATTGAATAGGATTTCAGCTATGTGTAACTCAGCAAGAGAAGAGATGGGCTGGAGGCTTAGTGAAGTGCAGAAAGTCAGTAGCCAGGCAAGAGCCATGGGATTGGGCATATGTCCTCTCCATTCACATACACTCCTCCATGTTACAATGTGTCTACTCCATAAGTGTGAAGTAATGTTGCCATGGGAAGCTCCAAGGTCCCCTGAAGTTAGAATTACAACTATAGAAAACTCTTATTCTTTAAGCAGAACAGTACATGAAATCACCTATGCAAAGCTTGCAACATGATGCATGATTGATTCCTTTTGTTCTAGATTTGTATGAAAATTGTAAAATTTTCAACACAAGAGAAACTAAAAACAAACTCATGAAAAACCACTACAACAAAAGATGTATTTCTATATTCTTAATTTAGATACTGTATATAGTTTCTCTCTCTAGATAAAAGATATTGAAATATTAACACTTAGTAAAGCTAGTTTCTAGAGCTATAGAAATGGTAATGAAAAACAAGAATTTCAGGGTTCACTGAACCAGTGCATGGGGGGTAAGAAAGTAGGTAAAAATACTGCCTAGGTTTTTGTCTCTAAGATGGAATTAGAAAATCAACTGTAAGGGGATATGGGCTAAACATTCTCAAAATAGAGGCCTCAAATAATCCCATGAAGCTAGGAGGCCTTATTCATTAAAAAGCTACTTCTTATTAAGCTCTTAACTACCTGCTGTATATAAAATTTCAATAAATCTTTCCAACCATTTGGTGAGACTACTACTTTCCTACTTTAGAGAAGAGAGTTTGTGTATCTTGTCCAACATGACACAGCCATTAAAAGGCAGAACCCAGATTCAAACTTAGCAATTTTTCTGTGATTTCAAAGCCTGTTACTGAAAACATGAAATTTAAAAAAGCTTGTTCCTTGGAAGGAAAGCTATAACAAACCTAGACAGCATATTTAAAAAGCAGAGACATCACTTTGCCCACAAAGATGCATATAGTTAAAACTATGGTTTTTCCAGTAGTCATGTACGGATGTGAGAGTTAGACCATAAAGAAGGCTGAGTGCTGAAGAATTGATACTTTTGAATTGTGGTGCTGGAGAAGACTCTTGAGAGTCCCTTGGAAGGCAAGGGGATCAAACCAGTCAATACTAAAGGAAATTAACCCTGAGTATTCATTGGAAGGACCGGTGCTGAAGCTGAAGCTCCAATAATTGGCCACCTGATGCGAAGAGCTGACTCATTGGAAAAGATTCTGATGCTGGGAAAGATGGAGGGCAAGTGGAGAAGAGGGCAACAGAGGATGAGATGGCTGGATGGCATCACTGACTCCATATACATGAGTTTTAGCAAATTCTGGGAGATAGTGAGGGACAGGAAAGCCTGGTATGCTGCAGTTCTTGGGATTGCCAAGAGTTGGACATGAGTTAGCAACTGAACAACAACAACAACTGAACACACTCTACTATCTAACTTTTGGTTACAGACAGTAGCTCATTTCCAAGGTGGAGCAGACTTATAAAACCTGGCTGCCTGTTTAAATGTCAGATTTGTAGCTGGGATCAGAATAGATTATATATAATCTTGATATAGGAATATCAGGCATCACTCTCATTTACCAAACTTCCAGTTCAACTGTAAATTGTAAAGCTTAATAACTCAGCCAATAAATTGTAGGAGAGATTTACCTACCTATAGCTCAAATAGAACTGATCTCTGTTTCATTTTAAAAATTAATTAATGCCATTAAAGGACTGAGATGTAGAATAGGCATGAGAATGGGGATGATTAAAATGGAGGATATAAAAACAACAATAAGGACTAGGTGAAGACATTTCAAGCATTAATGATTAGAAAGAAAAAGTGAAATGTGATGAGTGGGAGTAAAAATAGGATACTGAGAAATGTTAAGACCATGTGGTTGCCAAGGAGACACCAAATCGTGCTGTGGATGACCTAGCTAAGAGAAATATTCATCACAGAGAAAATAAATGGTTTTGAGAGAGATATAAAGACCATCATATTCTAAAGCAGCATATGGGGAAATAAGACATACTAGAACATTTGGTTTTTGAATGCCTGGTAACAAAGAAATGTTCGGGAAAAAATAGCAATAGATTTAAGAATGCCAAGGTTGGAGAATTGTCTGTATAAAGGAAGAAATACCGGAGAACAATAAATGCATTTTCAGTAAAGGGCACTGGAGGATAATTATCTACCAGAGAATACAGAGCGACTTTGCTGGTGTCACTGAGCATCAATAACCAGAAAAACAACCTTTGTGCTAACTTGCCCATAACAAAATTACTCAGAGTCCTGAATAACTTTCTGATTTGCAATACTAGATTTGTAAAATCAATTTATTTATACCTATTATTTAATACATTCTGCATTGTCAGCCACCAGGTGACTGCTGATGCTATATTTATAAAACAACATGCAATCACTAACATTACTGTCACTATAGTTAGAAGATATAAGCAAAGCACAGTACAAAGAAATGCATTTTTCTATTAAAAACCGAACTATTTGGTTTATCTCTACCTATTACATGGCACTGAGCTCAATGCCTTGTATATACTACTTGGTTATGAATCCCACTGAACAAAGCATTAATACTAACTACTCACAATGATAAAGTGGGAGTACTTTTATAATGAGAAATTGGGAACAGTTGGAATTTTATTTATATATATACACAAACTATTTAACATTGTTTATATTTTCTCAAATTTGTATAACCTTGGTTGATAAAACTTAATTTTTAATGGAGCAAATTTTTTTTTTGAAAAAAATGGTGGAACTACTTGAGTTTGAGAATGTCATTGATGGTATTATCTACACACAACTAATTTCTCACTAACTTCTGTCAACATAAGAAAGAATTGCTCTTTGGTTTCCTTGACTCTATTACTTGGTAAATGTAGAAGAATGTGTACATGCTTACACACTGGATTGGCCAAAACATTTGTTTGCGTTTTTCTGTAAGGCCTTACAGAGTGTGTGCTCCAAAAGAGCATCCTGTACTTCTCAGAAAGAATTGTGAAAAAAACCCCAAAAAACCAAAAAAAACCCAACAGATTTTAAAGAAATACATGGAAATTCAATTGATTCAAGAAAAAAAGAGAGAGAGAAATTTATACTTAGTAAAGGTACCATTGTGTTTAAAGGGAAAGAAATTTATTGCATATCATATCCAGTTTATTCTTGACAATTGCAAACATTCACATTTCTTTCCCAAATCCCATTTTCAGATTTTCCTCACTCATGAAATCAATCAACTTCATCTCAAAAAGCATATTTCAAAGAAACTGACCAATAAAATGCATCATTCACCTATTTCATTAGCTCAATTTGGAGCAATATCAGTAATACTATTCTGAATTTCTATAAAAACTTTTCTTTAAGGATAAAGATTTAAGGAACTGTTTAATAAATAGTGATATCAACCATGTAAGTTTTATTTTATTTTATTTTATTTTCAACCATGTAAGTTTTAAAATGCAGCTTGGCCAAGATTTCAAATGTTGGCCTGGATTTTAGTTTGATCTAAATAATAAAAACTACTCCATGGCAAAATATGAATATATTCTATTTGATTTAAAATAAAAAATGAATTTCTTGAGATAAGTTGCCAGGTATTCTGGATTCTTCATGTGAAAAGAGCTAAAATAAAACAAATGACATTCAAATATTTTGATTTACTATTCAAGGGACTAGTCTTGTGTTATACCTTATGCTTTAATTTGAGGAGTATCTTTAAATGTACAATATATTTTAGGTGATAGCTTAGTTAACTACTTGTTTTTTTCTCTTTCCCCTAGTAATTTCACAATACAATGGCAATAGACTGGTAGGGGCACTGCATGTGACTAGGAGGCTTCTGGTACTCTTTGATTCATGTCAAACTACATTTATCTCTGCATTTTCAATCCTATTAATTAAAAATACAAAGACTTATTCAAAGTCACACAACAGTCACTGCAAAATTACTTGGCTTCTAGATATCTGAAGACCTTGTCTTGTGACCTTGTCGAGTACAATAATTTTTGAAAAATGACACTCTAATTGGAAATACTTTCCTTAATTATATTGGCTACTTTCAGTATGAGGTCATCATTTAAACATGTGTTGGTGTTTTGAGTGAGGAGTGTGTGTGTATGGTTAGGTGGACTTGCAAGGATGAGAACCTGAGAAGCCAAGGTGAAAGTGAAAGTGTTAGTCACTCAATTGTGTCTGACACTTTGTGATCCATGAACTGTAGCCCATCAGGCTCCTTTATGCATGGAATTCTCCAAGCAAGAATACTGGAGTGGGTTGCTACTTCCTTCTCCAGGGAATCTTCCTGACCCAGGGAGCTAACCAGGGTCTTCTGTACTGCAGGCAAATTCTTCACCATCAGAGCCACCAGGGAAGCCTAAGAAGCCAGGAAGATGGTATAAATGATCTATAATGTGTTAGAAAAACAGTGTTTTTATTTATAATTTCTTGCACTCTAAAGTATTGTCCATATTACTTTTGTATAAGCCAAATAGGCATAAAATAAGGATAGGCAGCTGTTGTAGTGCTGGAGTCTTTTCTCTGAAGAATTGGAGGTTGGTTGAAATATCACATTGTCCAAAGTCTGAGCGTACTCAGTATCAATCATCATAACCCAGGCCCGCTTAAAGTACAGCATCAAAGTACTGTTGTTTGTTAATGGAAAAATACAAAGCCTCTGAATTATCCCCATTGGCCTTGGGGTAAACTGACTTGTGTGTCAGAAGCAGTTCAACTCTGTGCCTTTTTCAGCACAGCTGTACTCAGATTATGACTTCCTTTCCAAAGGTAAGAACAGCTCCAAGGTACTGCTGATCAGTTTTATTAGTTGGTTTCTAAGCATCTGACGAGACCCGGAAGGGCCTCCTTGCTTCTCTTGGCAGCTAAAGTGTATGGTATCTTGTGCTATAATATTCATCATATACATCTTCATAGCGTTGTCACATCACAAGAATAAATACTGTCATTTTATGTTGACTAGGACATTGCCCTGGTGGCTCAGATGGTAAAGTGTCTGCCTGCAATGCGGGAGACCTGGGTTCAATCCCTTGGTCAGGAAGATCCCCTGGAGAAGGAAATGGCAACCCACTCCAGTATTCTTGCCTGGAAAATCCCATGGACAGAGGAGTCTGGTAGGCTATAGTCCATGGGGTCACAAAGAGTCGGGCACGACTGAGTGACTTCATTCAGGACACTGCCCTGCAAAGCTGGAGGTGCAGCCAAAATATCTTTGATCAGTGAGAGAATATCATTCAGTTAGAATAGGAAAAAAGTGCTATTTTGTACAAGACAATTATACTCTGTAGCAATGTGTATTATCAAATGGCCTCTTTTGAAATGCTGAGTTGTACAGAGCATTGAGAAGAACTAAATCACAATGACTCATCTTTGGAGAACAACTTGCTTACATATTAGAATTTAATCAATTTGGGTATAATAAATTTGCACAGCATTTATTTCAGCCTCGTTCTACTATCGTACACTGCAGAGGCTAGAATGCCAAAACCTATACATGCCCCATGCTCTTGCAGATAGGGTTCTGGAAATCATGCTTAATACTTTCTGCCATTTAGAAAGAAATGTGTGAAAGTAGCACCAAATGAATATTGATGATATAAAATAACCACAATAATAAGGTATTTTAGAGTTTAAAATATTCAGAGAAATAAAATATATGACAATTGTACATGAGTCAGGAGGGGATATAAGTGAAATTAACGTGTTTTAAATTTCTTGGTTTTCTAGGAAGTGGTAAGAGGATGTACGCAGGTTGTAATCACTGGCGTAATCACAAACAGGCCAATAAAAGAATGTACAACTAGCTATCTAATAGAGGTAATTTGAAATAAAAAACAGTTGATTAATCCAGGTAAAGGAGAGAAAGAAAAGAAACATAAAGCACTTGGATAAAACAATAAGATGGTAGATTAAAACCTCAAGGTAAAATGAATTATAGTAAATGGAAACAGACAAAACAGATCAAAACTGCCAGACTGGGAAAAGAACAAAACTCAATTCAATGTTGCATAAATTGCTTATGACTTAAAAGAAAATAAAAGGGACCAAAAGGAAAGATAATGGAAAACGGATACATCATGCGAACACCAGGGAAAAGAAAGTTGATAAAGGCACTCTAAGACAAAGGAGGTTTTAAGACATCACCACAAAAAAGACGAATATTTTGTAATTATAAAATAGCTAAATCAACCAAGGATGTATGATCATTTTGAATGTGTTTAGTATAACCTCACGGAGAAGGCAATGGCACCCCACTCCAGTACTCTTGCCTGGAAAACCCCATGGATGGAGGAGCCTGGTAGGCTGCAGTCCATGGGGTTGCTAAGAGTTGGACACAACTGAGCGAATTCACTTTCACTTTTCACTTTCATGCATTGGAGAAGGAAATGGCAACCCACTCCAGTGTTCTTGCCTGGAGACTCCCAAGGATGGTGGAGTCTGGTGGGCTGCCGTCTATGGGGTCGCACAGAGTTGGACATGACTGAAGTGACTTAGCAGCAGTAGCAGCAGCAGTATAACCTCAAATATGTAAAGCAAAAATTGGTAGAATTAAAAAAAGAATTAAATAATCACAGTAGGAGACTTCAACTCATAGCCTTCAGAAATTAATCAAAGAGGTTAACAAAAAATCAGTAGGAAATAAAAATTTTAAAATACAAATTGAAAGTTGATCTAGTACATATATATATAGAATATGACTTAAAAAATGGAAGGCTACACGTTATTTTTAAGTGTAAATGGGATATTTGGAAAAATGAAAGAGTTTAGCCTCAGACCAGAGTAGAGAAAAAATTTTAAAGCTAGAATAATAACAAAACTATAATGTAGAAAAATGAAAATGTTTAGAAAGGAAATAATACTCTACTAAAGAACCTATGGATCAAGAAGGAAATCACAATGGAAAAAAAAATAAGACTAAATGATAATTAAAATGACATATTTGTGAGATGGATATAAAGCCATACTTATAGAGAAAGTTATTGTCTTAAATGCATGTATTAGAAAAGACTCTCACCTTCTATATAAGGAAGATAGGAGGAGAATTCCATATAAAACTCAAGGAAAATAGTACAAAGTAAGAAAAATGATTAAAAAAAATCAGTATGATAGCGAAGAATTATTTTCTATTTCAACAAAGACAAAAGTTGGCTTTTAAAGTGACTTTAGAAATGGTAGAGCCTTGCTCTTTGATATATAACCAAGCTAAATGTCTATCAACAGTGAAGAGATAAAGAAGATGTGGTTTATACATACAATGGAACTACTCAGTCATCAAAAATGAAACACTGCCATTTGCAAAAACATGGATGGACTTAGAGGGTACTCTGATAAACTGAAATAAGCCAGACAGAGAAAGACAAATACTTTATGATATCACTTATATGTGGAATTTAAAAAATAAAAGGAACTAGTGAATACAACAAAAAAGAAGCAAATTAATAGATACAGAGAACAAAGTAGTGACTATCACTGGGGAGAGGGAAGAGACGAGGGGCAATATAGGAGCTGAGGTTTAAGAGGTATAAACTATTATGTGTAAAATAAGCTATAAGGATATACTGTATAATACAAGGAATATAGCCAGTATTTTATATGAAATATTAATAGATTATAATCTTAAAAATTGTAAATCACCATATTGTACAGCTGTAACTTACATAATATTGTACATCAACTATACTTCAATAAAAAATAAGATGACAACCAGCCCAGAGAAGCAGTATTCATTAATGTTATGGGAGGTATTTATTGTCAAGTGTAAATTACAAACTATCACCATTATTGCTTTTTAGAGTTAATAAAGAACTGTTTTCCCTTTTCTTTAATACTAAGATTACAGCAGTTGGATGAAAAAAGAAAAACAGTTCTTTGGCCTATGTACAGTCTAGAAATCAAGAAGATAATGTGGTGTTCTCTGTTTACCTAGATAGAGGGACACACATGATCTGGAGTATATCGACCAAAACTCTGCCATGCCGAAGCATGTAATAGAATAATTTGGGTTTGTATTTTGCTCTGTGCACACCTCAGGAGTTCCAAGAAGGCAGTCCAGCCCTTAATATCACACAGGGTACAAGAGTGAAAGCCATCTGAATTCTACAGCTCTTCCTGACTCTTGTCAATGCCTGCACACACTGAAGAGGTATGGCCGTGAGGCCTGGAAGCAGATCGGATAGCTGGAGTGCCTTTTAGGGCAACAAAGGGGAAAGAGGAAACGTTTTCTTGATACTGGAAAGAGGTCAGGATTTAGAAGGTTCGCTGAGATACAGAATCTGGCAAGACAAGTGGGTATCTGTACAGTGTACCCAGAGAGGCTGGATGCTTTGCCCCTAGTCCTCTTAGAGATTTGTGAACACCAAGCATGGACTAGAAGTGGTGGAGAAGCAGAGTCTAAAAGGACCAAACCAGCTGGATAATGGCCTTCTCCATATATTCCAGTAAGATCTAATGATCCATAAATAGAGCTATGATCCTCACTATGCTTTGGCACCATTTAAGATCCCAAACATTTGCAAAACGCTTGGGACAGGAGGGCTTCCTTGGTGGCTCAGCTGGTAAAGAATCCGCCCGCAATGCAGGAGACCTGGGTTTGATCCATGGGTTGGAAAGATCCCCTGGAGAAGGGAACGGCTACCCACTCTAGTATTCTGGCCTGGAGAATTCCATGGACTGTATAGTCCAAGGGGTTGCAAAGAATTGGACACGACTGAGCAACTTTCACTTTCAACTTGAGACAGGAGAGCAAAAAAGGTACAAATTACCAATATTATAAATGAAAATTACATGTAAAATAAGATACCATAAACAATACCAATAAATCTGCAAATTTAGAAAGCAAGACAACAATCTGGAAAAACACAACATATTAAAAACACACCTAAGTAGAAATAAAAATCTAGATACATTTAATAAATAAATTTAATTTATAATTGAACAACTTGCCACAAAGAAAACGTTAGGCCAAGGTGGCATTCTAGAATACTCTCCTAATCATTTTTGATAAAGAATACCAAACCTAAACAAATAGGTTTGATAGGCAAAATTTTCACCCAAAGATTTAAAGAAGGAAAATTCCCAAAATTATTTTATAGAGTTAAATGTCTCATAAACATAGATGTTGGACAATGAATATGAAACATGAATATAAAGTATTAACAATCCAAATCCAACAACATAGCACAAAGATGATAACATCATAACCCAGTTGAATTTATTTCAGGAATTCAGGATTGGTATAATAATCAAAAATAAACAAATTTTCTGACCATAGTAGCATAATAAAAAAGAAAAATTATAGGATTATCTCAATAGATGCTGTGACAGATAGAATAATATTCCCCTCTTCTGAGGATGTCCACACCCCATCTTCAAAATCTATGAATACATTATTTACATGACTTCTGGTCCCATCACTTCATGGTAAATAGATAGGGAAACAATGGAAACAGTGATAGGCTTTATTTTCTTGGGTTCCAAAATCACTGCAGATGGTGACTGCTGCCATGAAATTAAAAGATGCTTGCTCCTTGGAAGAAAAGCTATGACCAACCTAGACAGCATATTAAAAAGCAGAGACATTACCTTGTCGACAAAGGCCCATCTAGTCAAAGCTATGGTTTTTCCAGTAGTCATGTCTGGATGTGAGAGTTGGACTGTGAAGAAAGCTGAGCGCTGAAGAATTGATGCTTTTGAACTGTGGTGTTGGAGAAGACTCTTGAGAGTCCCTTGGACTGCAAGGAGATCAAACCAATCAATCCTACAGGAAATCAGTCCTGAATATTCATTGGAAGGACTGATGCTGAAGCTGAAGCTTCAATATTGTGGCCGCCTGATGTGAAGAACTGACTCATTGGAAAAGACCCCTTTGCTGGGAAAGACTGAAGGCAGGAGAAGGCAACAGACAGATGATGAGATGGTTGGATGGCATCACTGACTTGATGGACATGAGTTTGAGTAAGCTCCTGGAGTTGGTGATGGACAAGGAAGCCTGGTGTGCTGCAGTCCATGGGATTGCAAAGAGTAGGCCATGACTGATTGACTGAACTGAACATATATATAATATACAAATCATATATTATATATATACATATTACTTATTAGTTAGTTAGTTAGTTCACTAGCTCAGTTGTGTCCGACTCTTTGCGACCCCATGAATCGCAGCACGCCAGGCCTCCCTGTCCATCACCAACTCCCAGAGTTCACTCAGACTCACATCCATTGAGTCAGTGACGCCATCCAGCCATCTCATCCTCTGTCGTCCCCTTCTCCTCCTGCCCCCAATCCCTCCCAGCATCAGAGTCTTTTCCAATGAGTCAACTCTTCCATGAGCTGGCCAAAGTACTGGAGTTTCAGCTTTAGCATCATTCCTTCCAAAGAAATCCCAGGGCTCATCTCCTTCAGAACGGACTGGTTGAATCTCCTTGCAGTCCAAGGGACTCTCAAAGAGTCTTCTCCAACACCACAGTTCAAAAGCATCAATTCTTTGGCGCTCAGCTTTCTTCACAGTCCAACTCTCACGTCCATACATGACCACAGGAAAAACCATAGCCTTGACTAGACGGACCTTTGTTGGCAAAGTAATGTCTCTGCTTTTCAATATGCTATCTAGGTTGGTCATAACTTTCCTTCCAAGCTGTAAGCGTCTTTTAATTTCATGGCTGCAGTCACCATCTGCAGTGGTTTTGGAGCCCAGAAAAATAAAGTCTGTCACTGTTTCCACTGTTTCCCCATCTATTGCCCATGAAGTGATGGGACCAGATGCCATGATCTTCGTTTTCTGAATGTTGAGCTTTAAGCCAACTTTTTCACTCTCCTCTTTCACTTTCATCAAGAGGCTTTTTAGTTCCTCTTCACTTTCTGCCATAAGGGTGGTATCATCTGCATATCTGAGGTTACTGCTATTTCTCCCAGCAATCTTGATTCCATCTTGTGCTTCTTCCAGCCCAGCGTTTCTCATGATGTACTCTGCATATAAGTTAAATAAGCAGGGTGACAATATACCGCCTTGACGTACTCCTTTTCCTATTTGGAACCAGTCTGTTGTTCCATGTCCAGTTCTACCTGTTGCTTCCTGACCTGCATATAGGTTTCTCAAGAGGCAGGTCATGTGGTCTGGTATTCCCATCTCTTTCAGAATTTTCCAAGTTTATTGTGATCCACGCAGTCAAAGGCTTTGGCATAGTCAATAAAGCAGAAATAGATGTTTTTCTGGAATTCTCTTGCTTTTTTGATGATCCAGCGGATGTTGGCAATTTGATCTCTGGTTCCTCTGCCTTTTCTAAAACCAGCTTGAACATCTGGAAGTTCACAGTTCACGTACTGCTGAAGCCTGTCTTGGATAGATAGAGTGCCTGATGACCTATGGACGGAGGTTCATGACATTGTACAGGAGACGGGGATCAAGACCATCCCCATGGAAAAGAAACGCAAAAAAGCAAAACAGCTGTCTGAGGAGGCCTTACAAATAGCTGTGAAAAGAAGAGAAGTGAAAAGCAAAGGAGAAAAGGAAAGATATAAGCATCTGAATGCAGAGTTCCAAAAAATAGCAAGAAAAGATAAGAAAGCCTTCCTCAATGATCAATGCAAAGAAATAGAGGACAACAACAGAATGGGAAAGACTAGAGATCTCTTCAAAAAAATTAGAGATACCAAGGGAACATTTCAGGCAAAGATGGGCTCGATAAAGGACAGAAATAGTATGGACCTAACAGAAGCAGAAGATATTAAGAAGAGGTGGCAAGAATACACAGAAGAACTGTACAAAAAAGATCTTCAAGACCAAGATAATCACGATGGTGTGATCACTCACCTAGAGCCAGACATCCTGGAATGTGAAGTCAAGTGGGCCTTAGAAAGCATTACTACGAACAAAGCTAGTAGAGGTTTTAGGAATTCCAGTTGAGCTATTTCAAATCCTGAAAGATGATGCAGTGAAAGTGCTGCACTCAATATGCCAGAAAATTTGGAAAACTCAGCAGTCGCCACAGGAATGGAAAAGGTCAGTTTTCATTCCAACCCCAAAGAAAGGCAATGCCAAAGAATGCTCAAACTACCACACGATTGCACTCATCTCGCACGCTAATAAAGTAATGCTCAAAAAACAACAGGATATTCCCATGCAAAAAAAAAAAAAAATGGACCTAGACAGAGACCTTGCACCCTTTACAATAATTTACTCAAAATGAATCATAAAGTAAATATCTGTGTCCCTCCAAAATTCATATGGTAAAACCTAATACCCAATGAGATAGTATTGGGAGGTGGGGTTTGGGGAGGTGCTTAGGTCATGTAGGTGAAATTGTCAAGAATAGGATTGATACTTTTGTACAAGAGGCCCTAGAAAGCTCCCTTGCTCCTTTCACCATGTGAAAACACCATAAGAAGGTGTTATTCATGAGGAAATGGGCTCTCCCCAGACACAATTTGCTTGCACCAAGCTCTTGAACTTTTCAGCTTCCAGAACTGAGAAATAAGTGTTGTTTATAAGTCACCCACTTTATGGTATTTTTATTTTGGCAGCCCTAACGGACTAAGAATTAAAATGAAAAACACAAAGTTATTAAACCATAAAGATAATGCAAGAGGAAATCCTAGTAAACTTGAGTATGGCAATGCCTTTTTAAATACAGCACTAAAATCATGATTCATGAAAGAAAAATTGATAAGTTGGACTTCATTAAAATTAAAAAGCTTTGCTCTGTGAAACACACACCCTACTAACCAAAAGTAGAACATTTCATTGGTAAGCAGAATGGCATAAAATGAAGAAGCAACTGCCTTAGGACTCAGCTTGCTTATATATGCACAGATCCTCATAGACAAGAGTTTAAAGCTATGGGGGCTTGATGGAATTTGGTGGTGCCATTCTCACCACTCCGATGTGGCTGCAAAACAAATAATGAATGCTATTTTGTCTTTTTTTTTTTTGTAAAAGCAAAAATTCTCCCTGGATTTCTTTCAGTTAGTGAAAACATATACTAATGTAGATCAATAAAAGAGAAGTGGCATGCAGCAAAGTTTTAGAAAGCAGGGGAATCCCTGTATTGGGATGTTTGTACTTCCTATTCAGTTTTTTGAAATGTAAAACTGTTTTGAGAAATAAAAATCTATTAATAATAATTTTTTAAAAACCCAGGAAGACAAATTGAGACCTATACCATGTTCATGGATTAGAACAGTCAGTAGCAATAAGATGGCAATAATGCCCCAAATTGACCTTTAAATTGAACACAATTCCAATTTAAAAACAGTATTATTTTTATAGCAATGGATAAGGCACCAAAACTTATGGAAAAATGCAAAGTACTAGATGATTCAAAAGAATTTTGAAAAAGAAGAAGATTGTAAGACTTGGCAATACATGACATCAAGACTAACTGTAAAACTAGAGTAATCAAAACAATATTTTGGCTTATAGACAATGACATTAGGGAGAACTGTGTTCAACACCAGAACACAATATCTTTTTACTTTGAACTCAGAGTTGATGCAGATGCAGGTGAGTTCTACCAGAAGTGAAGGAAAGTAGAAGGAGCACCACTACCTACCTTGGGATGTTTTTCTTGCACAGAACTAATAGGAACTGAGAAATAATAATAGAAGTAATAGAGGATTGATGACATGCTCTCAGTGAACATCTGCAGCTTTGTGCTAGGTCATGAATGTCAACTTCTAATGCTCTAGTAGGATTCTTACTCCTTCTTTCCATCCGTATCATTTAATAATCCCCTAAGACCTCCTTGACTCATTGGAAAAGACCCTGATGCTGGGAGGGATTGGGGGCAGGAGGAGAAGGGGACGACAGAGAATGAGATGGCTGGATGGCATCACCGACTCGCTGGACATGAGTCTGAGTGAACTTCGGGAGTTGGTGATGGACAGGGAGGCCTGGCGTGCTGCGATTCATGGGGTCACAAAGAGTCGGACACGACTGAGTGACTGAACTGAACTGACTGAAGACCTCCTTATTCTCAATCATGCCAGTTTCTGAGGAGAAGTCCCAATTCCTCCAAACTCCTTGTTACTTGGTATGCCCTGACACTTCCAACCTCACTGTGAGCACTGGGGCATGGAATGAAGCTGGACAGAGGGAAGCAATACACAGAGCATGGGGTGTGATTTTTGAGACCAGCGTTTCAGATTTTGCTCTGTTTTGGTTTATAATCTTTACAGTATCTCATCATTAGGTCTCTTTTTCAAACTGAAAATTGAGGAACTTGGACCAAATGCCTAAGAAAGCAACCCCAAGGTTCTATGGTTTTATGATTCTATAGATAATTTAAGTGACAAAACCAAATTTAACTACTGTTGAAACTGCACAGACCACACCCCACTATTTTGGTAACCTTCTTAGCACTCCATGTAGAAGCCAGAAACAATTCTAAATTGCTTCTTACCTCTCTTACTTACAATGAAAAGCTGTTCTATGATCATGAAGATTCCATGGTAAAGAATTATCTGTTTTCTCAGTTGGTCATATTTCTTTCAAAAGTATTTAAGAGGTAATTCTTTTAAATGGTGACATTTCAAGGTCAACGTTTTCTGTGCTAATTCATTATTCTTGTATCATTCTTCATATTCTTCACAGACTTTCATTATCTAATTATATCCTCATATTAAAAACACTAGAGGCGTAGGGCTAACATTTTTTAATCCTTATTTGACACAGTCATACATGAGATTTATACTAAATGAATTGACCCTGGAACTTGGATTTGGCTATTTAAAATGTACTGTTGTTGAAGGCAAGTTTTTTTTTTTTTTGGGGTAGGGGAGTTTTGTTTTATTCACTGATGTTTCCACAGTGCCTAAAACAGTGCCTGACTCACAGCAAATTTAATACACATTTGTAGAAGGAATAAACGAATGAACAAATCTGATTGGTGATCGAACGGGGGTCTAGTAATTCTCTAAACCCTCAACCCTTGTTCCTTTAGTACTGAGAGGAGTTATTGTTTGTCGTCACGCTTCCCCCCAATTTTCCTATCTATTTTGGATGCAACTTGTCTTGAGGTATGTGGAGGGAGGCCAGGGAGCTCTCTTCACTGAGGGGTAACCGGAACTCCCACCGTCACAGTGATGGAGAAGGGAAAAGAGAGGCCTCTATGGGGGACTCCTCTTTGAGAGACTAAAGCTGACGCCACCCCCGCTCCTCGCCCCAGCCACTCCGAGTTCACCAAGGATATCAGAAAAGGGTCCAATGGGTCCCTCTGTCCCAAAGGTGCTCGTCTCACTCTGCTTCTGGTGGCGGAGAGGGCAGGGTTCTTTAAAGGGGCCCCCCACAGTCCCAAGCCCGAAGTGGCTGGGGTTTGGCCTGCGCTCTGAGGCTGCCACCCTCGCGGTCCCCGCCGGACGGCGGGCCGACAGCTGCGGAAGGCGGGGCGGCCGCGCTCCCCTCCAGTACACTGTGGCCGTGCCCGCGCCAGCCCCGCCTCCGCCACCGCCCGGGCCGCCGTTCAGGCGGGGCTTGTGGGGGGCGAGGGGCGGGGCCTGAGGAGGGCGGGGTGGCCGCGGGGGCCGGCGGCCAGGGCGGCGCTCAGACTGGGCCGGGAGCTCCGGCTGCGCGGGCTCTCGGCGGCCGCGGCGACAGCATCCTCCACCGCCTCTTCTCTTTCTTTTCTTCCCCTCCGCTTCTTTCTTTTCTTTCTCCTTCTCCTTCTTATTTTCCTGCCCTGTCCCACCCCCACCCACCCCCCTGCTCCTTCTCCAGAGGACCTTAGGTCCTCAAGTCCCTGAGCGGTGGCAGCGGCGACTGCGGGTGCATCGTTTCCGCGCCCAGGTAAGAGAGCCGTTCCCCACCTCTGATTCAGTATAAACGTGCCTCTCCCTTCTCCTACCTCGTCCACCGCGTGGAGGGAGGAGAAGGAGCCCAGGGAAGGAACGGGGATGGGAAGGGATTTGTCTCATCCCGTGTCCTGGGAGCAGGCACAGGTTGGTGGAGCTGTCTCCCACCTGGCGGCAGCTTCAGGCCCAGCCTCTCTAGGTGTAGCTCCTACGCAGCAGGGGACCAGGGCTGTACCTGGGCTCTGGATTTGGAGAAGGGTGTGTGACCTTGGTAGGTACCACTTTGAAGCGCCCGGAAACTTACATCGGGTTAGGATACTTGTCTTTAAAGCTAATATTACCTGAGCTGGGGAAAGCTAGAGAATGAATTATACTGGGCTAAAAGAGAATTTCGAAGTAGAGGTTTTTTGTTTAGGTTTTCTTTTGTTTTTGGTCCATCGAACTGCAGAGAACTGCACACTGACGGATGAGTAAGTTAAAGAAACCTTGTCAATTCGAAATCATTTTCCCTGTAATTGTCCCAGACACAGCTGGAAGAGAAAGATTGACGAATGTTTATAGTTTTAGGAAAATGAAAAATTAATGTCTGGTCTCGATGGAGGGCGGGATACGAAAAAATGAGCCTGGATGAGCTTGAACGTCTAAGAGATGGAAGTGGGAGGCAGCATCTACAGTCCACCAGTTCTTTTCTTTTTCTTCTTAAAAGGCGTTTTGGGGGCTGCAGTGTTGGGTGTCTTCCTTCCCCAACTTTGTCTTTTGTTTAAGGATGAAAATTTAAAGAAAGAGTGTTTGATAGGAGCCGGGAGTGGGGATGTGTGTTTGGGTGTGTGTAGGGAGGAGGGGATAGTAAAATGGATGGGGTCAGAAAAAAACATCCTTGAAAACTGGAAATGGATGTTATACTGCCTGGCATCAGGGTTTGGGGATTTTGTCAGAAAATTAAAAAGCTTTCATTAGCTACAAGCCCGTTTGTAACAGTTGCCGGGTGCCATCAGCTGGAAGCCCTTAGCATAATGATTCCAGGACATAGACCCTTTATTACTGACTCAGTGTGAAGGGTTTTTGTTTAAAAGCATGCACAGGTGTATGGTGGTACACACCACAAACACACACACATAAACACATTCGCACGTATAATATATACCTAATTTTGCAAAAGAGAGTAGTACTTAAAAGACGAGTCTTAAAATATTTTTCCTTGAAGGTTTGGGGATTATGGTGTGAATCAAATTTGTACTGCAGAACAAATAAATATATGTTGTTGGGTGGTATATAAGTTTGGATGTGAAGCAAAGGGATTAATGAATATCGGTAAGGTATTAAATGTCAAAAATATGATTTATTTTGAAATGATTGGTCTGGGAGAGAAAATGACTGCTAACTGAAATTGAGGTTTGTAGCCGCAGTGAGGCGATGGAGAACAAAGCCTTTTATGTGAGCCATGTTATGCAAAATGCCCCATGCTTGAGCGGCAGGTACCAGCCCAGTATAACGCATGGCTCTGTAACCCTGTCATTTCACTGTGGGCAATTATAATTTTTTTGGCAATGAAAATAGATTAAATAAATAAAAGCTCTTTAAAATGCCCAAGAGGAAGATTATAGCCTTTCACTTGAATGTGACACAAAACACCCATTTAGCTGGTCAATTGCTATGTATTTTGGTAGAAATCTTTATGACTCTGTAAAAATATCATGGGCGTTTCAATCACCCCCTCTTCATGCACAGAAACATTTCCTTCCCAAGAAAAGATGAAATGCATTTTTCTCTTTTCAATAAAAAGTATTGTTATGTGTGTGTATTTTAAGGTTGATTTCCTGATAAATTTATCTGATTATCATAGTTTTATATCTGGAATCCACAATTTGCATTGAGCAGAGCTATTGTGCCATTAGGATCAGTGGTACGTGCTGTTTGCCTGTACTTTATTTAATTTCAATTTTTAGTATTTCATGATATGCTACAGTATTATTTAATTTCCTAAAGGTTTTTTTTCCCCATAAGCAGAAAATTGCTTAACATACATCTGTAGATCTGAGCAATTAAAAATTGAGCTTCTTTTAAAAAAAATTTTTATACATGAATGTCCATTTTCTCTGTTTTTCTCCTTTTCCCTCACCTCTATCAAATAACCTGTTTATTGTGACTCTATCTATGCTCCTTTAAGCTTCTAGTTCTGTCTAGATTGTCAAGCGCAGAGCCAGCTTTCTCAGGAATTTCGAATTTAGGATTTGTTCATTCTCTGTAGCAACTCTCCTAGGATGACGTGTTTACAGCACCTTCTCAGGGAGGAGAAGGAGAAAGAATGTGCTGACAGAGCCTGACCCAGTGAAACTGGCACAGCCATTACCTCATCCTAGTAGCTACTTCAAACTCATTGAGAGAGCAAGCACCCTCTCAGTGGAAACCAAACACCAGCAGCACACCCTCGTAAGGCAGAAGCCTTTCGCTTCCCACAGCAGCCTCTACTCTGTTGCTCTGCTAAGGTTAAAGGGATATTTCCTCTTTTACATATTTCTTTTCAAGAATCTTGAACTTGGTCATAAATATGCTGCCAGAAATGAAACTTGGCACAGCATCCCCTAAACGTGAAAGAATAATTTCATTCCTTTACCACTTTTGGCTTAAAATCAATTTGCAGATTTTCTAAACACATCAGAAGGGAAAAGGAAGAAGAATGCTTATTGGCGTATATTTGCATGTTTTCTTATGATACACATTTTTTGGTAAAATTTTACTAGCATCTAGATAGCAGACTGGATTGCTATGCTTTTGAAAAATGGGGTTGTGCTCTTGGACTTTAAAATGCAATAGTTATAACGTTTGCTTAGATGCACATGACCGTATGTACATCCTTAAAATATTCATTGATGTCCCCATAAGATTGAGCATATGAAACCAACTTGGAGATTTTAGTATTCAAGTTGATCGCTTTGGTTAATGAATTCCTTTCAATGCTTAATTTCCTCTTGACAGATTAAGATAAAGAATCTAAAATAACAGTTACAGTGGATAATAACACTACCCCCAGAACAATGTCATATTCCTTAATCCTAAAAGCAGTCATTTAGGTAAGTTATTAGTAATGCATTAGTGAATGTTACTAAAGATAATATTCTGAAACAATTATAAACTCTTATGTCTCTGGTATATCAGGTAAAGATGCTATTAAGCTCTTTGAGTCATGTCTGATTCTCTCTGATATGTCTGTTCTTTTGTACTTCAGTTCTTTCTACGCCTTTCTTAATTTGATCTACTCAATCTAAACCTTCTTAAGTGTGAGCAGTATTTTGATCATTTCACTGATTTTTTTTCCTCTCCTTTCATTCTGTTCTTTGTAATCTCCTGTTTGAATGTTAGTCTTCTCCAGGCATTTTGTCTTCAATGCTGTTACTCTTATTACAAACAGCCTTTACTCTTCATTTAGGAGAGCATTTATTCCAACTTATTTATTTATTTATTTTGTTAGTTCATTTCAGTTGCTCAGTCGTATCTGACTCTTTGAGAGCCCATGGACCGCAGCACACCAGGCTTCCCTGTCTATCACCAACTCCTGGAGCTTGCTCAGACTCATGTCCATTGAGTCGGTGATGCTATCCAACCATCTCATCTTCTGTTGTCCCCTTCTCCTCCTGTCTTCAATCATTCCCAGCAACAGGATCTTTTCCAGTGAATCAGTTCTTCGAGTCACATGGCCAAAGTATTGGAGTTTCAGCCTCAGCATCAGTTATGTATTTTGTTATGTGTCTATTATATTTCTACTGGATGCAGAATATCTTCCTGGGGACTAAGTGTAGAGACACAAAAAGTACTACAGGGCTCCTGGCTTTAAGAAATCTTCAAATCAAGTTAGAGGGATTTGTTTCTTTTGTAATGGGGAATAACTAAAAAAAATAACATTTAAATGGGCAGTTATTGTATTTCAGATATGGGACACAAGGAGCTGCACATGGGGACAGTATTGTCCCAAACCTCAAAGACAACTGTTTGTGTATCAGTATGTGAATGTCCTAATGTAGACCCTGTATACCTAACCTCCTTTTCTCATATATGTATTCTCTCTCTATAATTATATATAGAAGGAGAAGGAAATGGTAACCTGCTTCAGTATTCTTGCCTGGGAAATCCAATGGACAGAGAATCCTGGAGGGCTACAATCCACTGGGTTGCAAGAGTCAGACCTGACTTACCCACTAAACAACAACATATACAATTGTATAAATATTTGTATATATATAAACTGGGGCTTCCCTGGTGGCTCAGTGTTAAAAGAATCCGCCTGCCCAATGCAGGAGACACAGGATCGATCCCTGGGTCGGGAAGATCCCCTGGAGAAGGAAATGGCAACCCATTCCAGTATTCTTGCCTGGAGAATTCCATGGACAGAGGAGCCTGTTATGTTAATAGGCATTTTAGAGAAAATAATTAAGCTTCTAAGATCACACAGCTGGACTTCTTTCTTGCTTTCTTTTTTTTCTTCCTTTCCTCTTTACCCATTTTCCTTCCTTCCTTCCTTCTTTTCTTCCTTTGCTCTTTGCTTTCAATTTGTATTGGCCAAAAAACAAAACACCAATTTTTAGAAAATAGAACCTGCCATTTTTATTGTAATGTATTTTCCATTATATCTATATTTCTCATTTAACATACAGTTTTATGCCAACTTCTTCTCAGGGCTTCATCACTGTCTCGGTCCTTCCTTTGATCTTGACTTATATATACTCTGGCCTTGAACAAACTTTTCCTTGTATACCAGCCTTTGATCCTGCTTCCTTTCTCTGGAAAGCGTTTCTGAATCAGGAAGAAAAGTTACTGCCTTGTGTCTTCCCATTATTTGTACCCAAGCTGACCCAGATTCCCTTATCTTATAGACAGTTGCTTATCCCAGCTGTGTTCCTACCAGCCTTCTTCAAATGACTTGAAAAAGGTAAAAGTGGTGTAGCCGTACAACCTACTGCTTTCAAATGAAAATTTTGATTAGCTAACTGTATTTTGTTATTTTATTCACCTGACATCAAGTAAAATGCAAACTGACTAGTAAAGTCATCTGGGCTTTCCTGGTGTCTCAGAATTTGCCTGCCAGTACATGAGATGTAGATTTGATCCCTGAGTTAAGAAGAACCCCAGGAGGAGGAAATGGTAACCCACTCCAGTATTCTTGCCTGAGAGATCCCATGGACGGAGGAGCCTGGTGTGCTACGGTCCATGGGTCGCAAAGAGTCAGACACGACTTAGTGATAGAGCATGCACACACAGTAAAGTCATTATCTGTCAGGCAGTCCACTGTCTTCATTTTATGCTAGCTAACTATATTGATGTTCCCTTAAGTTGAACTGAATTAATTTAATTTTAAATAAAATATCCCTAGTTACATTGCTGTGTACAGCATTATCGTTAGCCATCTTGAATCCATCTCTCAGTGATCATAAAATATAGTGCTTGAATGTCCATTAGTATATTTCATTGCTTAACTATCTAGTTCTCCTATATTTAAAGCAAACTTGTAAGTAAATATACAAACTTGTAAGTAAATATACAAACTTGTTCATTTAGTTTGAGATAGAATATTCATACTGATACGAACCTTTTATATTGCATTAAAGTATTAATGGGTTTATTGTTGCCCATGTTGTATTGTTTTAACAGTTGCAACAACACTGTATTATCTTGCTAATGGACAACAGTGAAATTATATAATAAAATGGTATGAGAAAATGTTTCCTAGTTTTATTGACTAGGAAGCATCACAATTAAATAATTCTCAGCTTTGAAATTGTATTACTTTATTTGGGTATTGTGCCTCTCAAAGTTGTAATTTAGTCTTTCCCTTCAACTGTGTTTTTGAACAAAACAGTATTTTAAACAATAAGCTGCCTGTTTTTCTGGCGTTTATGAGACCACATTCCTTTGGCCCACTTTGAAAACAAAGAACCAAAAAAAAATTTTTAGGATCAGTAGTGCATTCTTTTTATGTTAGTGTCATCTAGTATAGCTAGGAAAAGATCTGATTCTGTAATTTACTACACATACTTATTATATCATTTGAATGAAGATTGCAATCTGTTGCATACAAGTCTTTGCTATATGGAGTCATAATACCTGTAACAACCTATTAGTCCACGAAATTTGTTCACTTTGTGTTTTCCAAAGTGCTATCATAGTGATATTTGTGTTTGTGTATGTAATAATCACAGAATTGTTGTTGTTCAGTTACTAAGTCATGTCCAACTCTTTGCATCCATGGACTACAGCATGCCAGGCTTCCCTGTCCTTCACTATCTCCTGGAGTTTGCTCAAACTCATGTCCACTGAGTTGGTGATGACATCCAACCATCCCATCCTCTGTCGTCCCCTTCTCCTTCTGCTCTCAATCTTTCCTAGCATCAGGGTCTTTTCCAATGAGTTGGCTGTCTCATCAGGTAGCCAAAGTATTAGAGCTTCAGCTTCAGCATCAGTCCTTCCAATGACTATTTAGGACTGTTTTCCTTTAGGACTGACTGATTTGATCTCCTTGCAAACCAAGGGACTCTCAAGAGTCTTCTCCAGCAGCACAGTTTGAAAGCATTAGCCTTCTTTATGGTCCAAATTTGACATTTGTATATGACTACTGGAAAAACCATAGCTTTGACTATATGGACCTCTGTCATGAAAGTGATATCTCTGCTTTTTAATACACTGTCTAGCTTTGTCATAGCTTTCCTTCCAAGGAGCAAGTGTCTTTTAATTTAATGGCTATAGTTACCATCTGCAGTGATTTTTGGAGCCCAAGAAAATAAACTCTGTCACTGCTTCCACTTTTTCCCCCTCTGTTTGCCATGAGCTGATGGGATTGGATGCCTAATCTTATTTTTTGAATGTTGAGTTTAAACCAGATTTTTCACTGTCCTCTTTTAACCCTCATTAAGAAACTCTTTAGTTTGTTTTCTGCCATTGGAGTGGTATCATCTGCATGTCTGATATTTCTCTGGGAAATCTTGATTCTGGGCTTGTGATTCATCCAGCCTGGCATTTCACATGAAGCACTTTGTATATTGTCACCCTGCTTATTTAACTTATACCCAGAATACATCATGAGAAACGCTGGGCTGGAAGAAGCACAAGCTGAAATCAAGATTGCAGGGAGAAATATCAATAACCTCAGATATACAGATGATACCACCCTTATGGCAGAAAGTGAAGAACTAAAGAGCCTCTTGATGAAAGTGAAAGAGGAGAGTGAAAAAGTGGGCTTAAAGCTTAACATTCAGAAAACTAAGATCATGGCATCTGGTCCCATCACTTTATGGCAAATAGATGGGGAAACAGTGGCTGACTTATTTTTCTGGGCTCCAAAATCACTGCAGATGGTGATTACAGCCATGAAATTAAAAGAGGCTTACTCCTTGGAAGTAAAGTTATGACCAACCTAGACAGCATATTACAAAGCAGAGACATTACTTTGTCAACAAAGGTATGTCTAGTCAAGGCTATGGTTTTTCCAGTAGTCATGTATGGATGTGAGAGTTGGACTATAAAAAAAGCTGAACGCAGAAGAATTGATGCTTTTGAACTGTGGTGTTGGAGAAGACTTTTGAGAGTCCCTTGGACTGCAAGGAGATCCAACCAGTCCATCCTAAAGGAGATCAGTCCTGGGTGTTCATTGGAAGGACTGATGTTGAAGCTGAAACTCCAATATTTTGACCACCTGATGCAAAGAGCTAACTCATTTGAAAAGACCCTGATGTTGGGAAAGATTGAAGGCAGGAGGAGAAGGGAACGACAGAGGATGAGATGGTTGGATGGCATGACCAACTCAGTGGACATGAGTTTGGGTGGACTCCAGGAGTTGGTGATGGACAGGGAGGCCTGGCATGCTGCAGTTCATGGGGTTGCAAAGAGTCGGATACAACTGAGCGACTGAACTGACTGACTGACTGAGTCTGCATAGAAGTTAAATAAGCAAACAATATATAGCCTTGATGTACTCCTTTCCCAATTTAGAACCAGTTCATTGTCCCAGGTCCAGTTCTAACTGTTGCTTCTTGACCTGCATACAGGTTTCTCAGGAGACAGGTAAGATGGTCTGGTATTCCCATCTCTTTAAGAATTTTCCACAGTTTGTTGTGTCCACACAGTCAAAGGCTTTCAAGTAATCAATGAAGCAGAAGTAAATGTTTTTCTGGGATTCTCTTGCTTTTTCTATGATCCAAAGGATATTTGCAATTTGATCTCTGGTTCCTCTGCCTTTTCTAAATCCAGCTTGTACATTTGGAAGTTCTCGGTTCATGTACTGCTGTTAGCCTTGTATTAGTATTTATATATACCATTTTTTCTTAATGAGATAAATTGTTATACAGTTGATTTATAAAAAATTGAAAATTATACTTTGATGTTCACATGAGAATATTGATTTTAAATACACTTTTATAGGAAAAACAATGCTATATGTTTTCATTCATAAAATCAAATTAACCAATTTCAAATTATTACTATATTTTTCTGTTTTGAGAGATATGATCCAAATTCCATTGTCCATTATTGAATTGAAATGATAAAGCTAAATCTGGTGCTCAATATCAAAGCATCTCCATGTTGATCAAGTGTCCTAAATTGAAATACTAGTCACTTAAATTTATCTTTTAGGAAGTGCATATGACATTGCTATTGCATGTAAAATGCAGATTTTCTTCTTTTTAAAGAGGAGAAACCAGTATTGATGAAACTTTAGAAATTTTACTTCTGAGAAAGCACCAAGCATCCTACTGGAAGCTATGTCTCTTATGAAACCACGAAGTGGGTATGATGTAGGGTTTATTTAAATGGGTTTGGCCATTGCATCTCAAACTAAAGCTTGCCTCATTCATGATTGTATGATGTAAACTATTATAGACTATTAATTGGTCTTTGGTGAAATTGACATTTTGTGGATTTTTTAAAAGTGCTTATCACTTTTAGACTCAGTCATAAGTTCCATGATTACGGGGTGTGGTTTTACTTTATTTTGAGTAGAACCATATTAAATGAAGGTGGTCCATATCAAAATTGTAAGTTATTAAACTTTATACAATCTAGGACAGTCTCACTGCCCCATTTCAGCCCTTTCTGAGAGACCTCCATCAGGTTTTGGGAGAAGAATCCTAATTTTTCTATTAAAAAATTGATATTGATTTCTATTAAAAAACTGATATTGAGCAAACCTATTTTTAATGAAATCCTTTCCTTTTGCTTAATATGTCTATAGTCTATATACAGAGTGACTTTTTGTAACTCTATTAATTAGTGTCTTAGAAGGATTCTGTGCTTGTACAAATGGAAACATAAAGTGTATTTTTCTGTGCCTCTGCCCTGTGGCAGAAGGGACATCAGTTCTTAAGACTTGCGAAGTACGTATAAGTTAGGAGCAAATGGTGTGAACCTGTGATGTGCGTGTAAGGAAACTGGGACAGGGAGTGGTTAAATGACTTTCCTGAGATTCTGAGTGGTGGAACCAGGCCTAAAATTGTTATTCAGGTCAGACTCAGCTCTTGGTAAGGAGTTGCCCATGAAGAACCATCTCACTCTGACTCTTCTTCCAATTTAGTTTATATTCCTGTTCTCTGACCTAAGGGTGGGGTGATCTGCCTGTCATACCTCCCCTACTTTGTGACTCAACTGTGACTTTCACATGAATATAAAAGAAGGAGAGACTCAGCATTTTAAGGCCATTCCAATGAGCTCCGTGCCAGCTCCACTACTGAACGTGGTGAGACTAAACCTGGTCCAGGAAACACTGACCAGGCTGCTGCTCCAGGTTCATTCCTGTGGTTTGGATCTCTTAGGACAGACATTTAAACTCTCTGGGGATGTGTGCCCAGCTTTTCTCTGAACTCGAACTATCCATACTGATGCCTCCAGATTGATTGAGTTTGTGTTTAAACTTGACTCTGTGTACAGAGAAATCCAACAAAAATAGCCAGGTGGAAGCTTCTTTTTGACCTATAGCACTATGAAATTTTCTCAGAAATAGCTTTCCTTTTGTGTCTCCCCAGCTTTAACATTTTTAGCTAAAAGGAAGTGAGCTAGAAAGGCTGTGGCCTCTATGTCTGTGTCTGTTTCCCTCTTAACTTTCCTACTCTTGTATGTTTTGCTCTTTCTCTGCCTCTAGTGCTCCATGCCTTTTGTTTCTTTGCCTCATCCAAGGAGACAGCAAATTAAATAAGAATTAGGTATTTCCATCATTACTGTGTTCAGTAGAGCTTCACCTGTACCCACACTGCTTAGGCATCATAAGAGTCTTAAGTTGACAAATATTTGAAAAGCATGATGGGCAAATTGGAGGAAAGAAATTGAGCAGAAACCATGCTTAAATATTTAAAGAGAAATATATTCCTAGTCAGTGAAAACTGAAACTATACCACTATTTAGGGAGTGAAGGAATTCTAATGTCCTCTTTCTGTTAGAGAATGTTATATAGTATGTCCTAATTCTCTAAATGGACATATTTAATCATTAATCAAAATTGGAGTTACTGTTTTATCATTGAATGGATGGAACAAAATTCCTTAAAATGTTTTCCATGACCATTTGAGATAGAATGGGCTGTGCATATTAGCTTCTCCTGAATATCTTTATTTTGAGCCATAATCTAGAAAAAAAACCATCTTATTTGCACATAAGTAATCCATACCTAAACCCACTCCAGTTTTCTTGCCTGGAGAGTCCCAGGGATGGGGGAGCCTGATGGGCTGCCATCTGTGGGGCTGCACAGAGTCGGACACGACTGAAGCGACTTAGCAGCAGCAGCAGCAGCAATCCATACCTATGAAAGCAAATCTTTTGAAATAAGATATTCTGTCCTCTTCTTCTTAGATGTGATTTACTGAATTTGACCAGTCTGAAAATCCAAATGATCCATAAAGAGTTAAAATAATATCATAGTAAATGATGTTCTTGGGAATAATTCATTTTTAACTTTTGTATTATGAATAATCTATACATGCTATTTTACAGGCAACACATATTTGTAAACTTCCTCATGCAAAATTAGTATGTGTAACAGGGATATTATTAATCACTTCACTTGAAAAATTATAGCTTATTATTTTTTAAAATTGCCAAACTCTCTGAAATGTAAAAAATTCTTGTACAGATATTCCTTTATATGAAAAGAAATTTAGTGTTTATCTTGAAGATTTTTTTAGTTCTAAATAGGAGAAAATTTATTAAAAAAATTTCGGATCATCAAATTTTAACATTTTTAAACACTACAGGACAAATAGATATTCTCTTTTTCTTCCATTTAAAATATCAGTCTAGTGTGCCCAACGTATTTCAAATATCATGGTTCATAAATCATTTATTTAACAAATGGTTGTTGGATCCCGAACATGCAGCAGGAACTTTTCTGAATATTCAGGATATTGGGACAAACCATACAGATCCCTGCCTTCATGGAGCCTATATTCTAATAGTGGGAGACAGAAATTAACTTGTAAACAAATAAATGATTAAGCATTTCAGACATAAAAAATTATTGAAAGAAGTGGAAAACAAAAACATACGATAGAGCTTGTCTCGGATGGGATGGGCTGCTCTTGGAGACATGAATAATGAAAAGTAGCCAAGCAAACGAATATTTGGGGGAAAAGTTTTTAGGCAGAGGGAACAGAAAAAGCAACGGCATTAAGAGCAGGAAGAAACCTGGCATATTTGAGAAACAAATACAAAGCCAGTGGCAGCAGAGTCTCATGGCCATGGTAGAGGGTAACGGGACAGGAAATCAGAGCAGAAGGCAGATTTCAGGCCTTGTGGGTTCTCTTGACCATGATAAAGAGTTTGACTTTTATTTAACTGACAGTGCATTCTAATTTTTAAGGTAGTAGAAGCAATTCTTTTTGAGACTCTCATAAGAGTTTTCAGAGATTAATTATGTCTTCTAAATCCCTGTAGATATATCTGTAACATTCATTGATATCTTAAATAACAAGAGAAAAATAATTTAGAAAATTAGAAATCAATGGTAGAGACAAGATTAGACTTCAGTTGATATAGTCTAATAAAATGGTCTAAACATAGGTATCCTAAACTGTGTCATTTTCTTGAGATACTGGAGTATTACCTATATAATTAATTTTAACCCTTGCAGCCATTTTGGGTCTGAAATTAAGTTTTTTTTTTTTTTTAAATCTAAACAGAAAATTACAAATCCATGTTTGAGAAAAGTAGTCACAAAAATCATTGCAGTTTCAATATGAGTGTGTTCTTTGACTATTTCCCCATAGCAGCTTTGGTTATAAACAAATCAGATACCAAGCAACAACCAATATGGTATCAGAATTTATAAATGAATTAAATAACCTAATTACACATATTTTGCTTCTTACAGGTAATGGCCTAAATGCCCTGAAATTCAGTAAGTGAACTAATCCAATTTCGTGATGATCTTGAATCATCTTTGAGATTAGTGTGCCTCTTCATGTATATATTGCTTATGTGAAAATACTTAAATGTGCTTTTCAAATATTTGTAGACCAAGTGTAATGCTCTACTGAACTTAACATTAAATACAGTGTGCCAGACTTTTGATTGATTATACTTTGGCATATTTCAGGGCTGTTTACTTTTTTCCTAGACATTTTTCTCAATAGAAGACAAAGCTATTAAATTTTTTGTTCTTTCATGTAATATTATTTATAGGACATTTTCAAAAATCACATAATTTAGGAGAAAGTGTTTTTATTTTGCAAAGAAAAATTGAATTATTGTTGTTGTTCTTCAAGCTTCTTTTCTTGATTTCCATTTTGTTTTGTTTCTAGGGTTAATTAATTATGTAATGTAAATTGCTTTAACATGGAGCAGTTAGCTGGAATGATATTTCTATCTCCCAGACTAGCAGTTCCTCAAGTTAAATATTAAACATATTAATAACAAACCAACATATAATTCAAATATATATTAAGCTTTAAATAGTGTTCTTGGAATCTTATTTAAGCATAATGATAGTGAAGTCGCTTGGTTGTGTCCGACTCTTTTCGACCCCATGGACTGTAGCCAACCAAGCTCCTCCGTCCATGGGATTTTCCAGGCAAGAATACTGGAGTGGGTTGCCATTTCCTTCTCCAGGGGATCTTCCCAACCCAGGGATCGAACCCTGGTCTCCCTCATTGTAGGCAGATGCTTTACTGGTCTTTTAATATTGAGATGTCACTAAATATCAAATATAAACTGTTACTTCAAAAAACTAGTGAAAGGCTTTAATAAAAACAAGAAAGTGATTAATTTTCTTCTATATGTACAACCATGCTTATGCTGTGGAATGTACAGTATACAACATGTTCTCCTCTAGTTTGGACTGTAAAATATACAGCGTGTTGTTTTTCTCTAGTTTCCACTCACTAGAGACATAAGACATAAAACTAATATCAAAAAGAATATAATGCACACTAAGATAAATGATAAAGAACAGCGTGTCTCGTAAGTGCTATGCAAATTTAGAGGAGAGAAATAGACCACCATGTGCAGAAGCTAAAGATTTTATGTGGGAAGTGACGGTGCAGCGTGGGGCTGCATATGTGGCTGGGTTTAGAAAACACCCAGGTAGGATAATAGCAGAAGCAAAGACACTGAGGTGACAAAGAGCACAGTAAACAATATTGTCTGTGATGGGAGATTTCTTTGGGGAAAGAATAGAATGGGTAAGTGGTCTTGGATGTGTAGAGGTCCTTAAATTCTAGGCTTTACTGGGATTTTGGTATTACCATAAGGCCTTTGGAATCAGTGAAGGATTTTGACCTAGGGAGCAAAGTGAGGAATGCAACCTTTTAAGATTAGCAAGGTGAATTTGAGAGGCCTTAATAGTAGGCCGAGAATTTTTACATATGGTGTGGCATAGATACACCAACCTATTTAGAGGGAGAGACTAAGGCGTGATTCTGTACTAATTTCATTGTTAGTGAAATATACAAAGTATTTCGAACATTAGCAAGACGGTCAGGTTAAAGAGTATTAACTTAGTCATAGTAAAAAGATGGGCTCATATTTTCCTAAAGCAAATACAATTTGAATTTCTCATGCTAAAAAAACCACATTTTATTGTATATATTAGATTTAAATGGAGACAGTCTGTAAAGAAGGATGTAAATGGAGCACACGTATTTAACCTTGATAATATCCATTATTTTAAATGACCATTTCAAGGTGAAAATTACTTTTCAGTACTCTGTGGGGTATATTTTTCATATTATAAAGCACATCAAAAACATGAGCAAGAATACTGGAGTGGGTGGCCATTCTCCTCCTCTAGGGGATCTTCCCGACCCAAGGATTGAACACGCATCTGCTGTGTCTCCTGCAATGCAGGATTATTCATCCACCGAGTCATCAGGGAAGCCCCTAAGAGCAACCACTGTAGATTTTGTAACAAACAGAATAACCATATCTTTATATCTTGTGATAAAGTATAGCTTATTGTGTGATAACTCTTAATAAATTGATTCAGAAAGCTTTTTCTGGAAAGAGCATGAGGAAAAGAAATTGAACAGTGATAGTTGCCTTTCCCAAGTTATGCTGCTGCTCAGAGATTCTTAGACCTGCATAGAAGGTTATGTATGTGGAGAATCTGTTCCTACCAGTGAGCTGAGGAGCCCTAGTTTAGGCTAAGGCATGTGTGGAAAATGCTGCTGAAAAAACTGCTGTTGACTTAGACTGGCAGGCCATTTCTGAACTCAGGTCAAAGTCCCTCCAGAAGGAGTGAAAACTAACTTTTCAATGGCACAGTTCTCTGGTGGTCAAATTTACTATTGTATACCATCATAAAATCTAGGTGTACATGTATCCGCAGCACAGGATGTAGTTAAGATACAAGCACTTCACATTTGGAAAAACTGTGTTATACAGTTAGTTGTAATATAACCTAATAATAGAATAAAAATGGACCCCAAATTGGAAAAATCTGTACAACTCTAATAACAATTTCATTTCGTTTTACACTTAAATATTAATTTACTGACTTTTATTTTGTTACCACTGAAGTTAATAAAATTGAAAAGTTAAACATTTGAAAGTGTACAGAGACATAAAGATGACTCATTGAAGGTCTGTAAACGTTTCTTCTCCATTTCTGAGGTTAGAAAGAATAGAAGAGAGAACAGAGAGGGGAAGTATCTGTTGGGTACTTGTGTAACTCCAGGCTTTACTTTGCATTGTTATTTCTCAGAGCCCACATTGATGCTTTGTTTTGTTTGTCATTTAGGAGACTACGAACACTTAATTACTTAGTTTCACAGCTACTTGTGATTGCTAAGGTCCACATTTATTAGTACTTACAGTCCTTTGTGAACTATTAGTCCTTTGAGGGCTTCCCCTGATGGCTCAGCGGGTAAAAACAATCCGCCTGTAATTCAGGAGGCACAGGGAGCATGAGTTCAGTCCCTGGGTCGGGAAGATCTTCTGGAAAAGGAAATGACAGTCCACTCTAGTATTCTTGCCTGGGAAATCTCATAGACAGAGGAGCCTGGTGGGCTACAGTCCATGGGGTTGCAAAGAGTCAGACATGACTTAGCAATTAAACAACAACAAAAACAATGAGAATGAGTGATGCAAATAATGCTGTTGGAAAGATGAGACTAAGACAATGCTTTAGGAAAAGATGGATATAACTCTACATACTTGGCAGATGTTTGCCCTTCTCAGCCAGTGTGGATTTTAAAAGGAAAGAACAATGGCTTTTGAAAAAAATTATTTTACAATAGAAAGGCAAAAAGCATTTTATTCACTAATATATATGATACTGTGCTTTATTTCTTGTATATTAAGTTTAAAAATAATCCATCAGACTTATTGTGGAGAAAACATTTCTCCTAAATCCTTTAAATTTCTTCTTAGTGCTAGATGATCTTCATATATCCATTTAAATTCTCTGAGAATGTGTTCTACTTCAAATGTAAGTCCTTTGGAGGACATGATGCTTTGGAAAGGAAGGGAAGAAGAGGGCAGAATGCCCAAAGGATTTGTTGTACCATTTTTCAAAGCAGAGGCCAGCTGTTTGGGAACTAGAATTAAAATGTAAATTATCAAAGGGGAATAATGAGAGCCATTCTTTTCAGACAATGTCCAATGCAATCACAGTGAGAAAAGGGTTCAGGGAGATTTTCTACTATGCACAAGTCACAAATGAATTGAAAGGCTAGGAGGGAAGTGATTTACAAGGAACTAAGTGGACACAACCCACAGATTGTCTAGGACTCTGGGTAGTTGAATTAATTGAGGAACAGTACTTCAATTCTGCTGGGACTGAATCCAAATTACAAGATAACGGTGCACAGAACTGAGGAAGTCACTGCATTAGTACCATAGCAGGACTGTAAATTTAACTATAGTGCTGGCATGAGTTGCATTTCATGTGGTTTTATGAATCAAAATAGAGGTCTTTGAATACAAGGCAGTGCCACATGGGAACAAAATAGGAAGATTATGCACGAGCTTGGTCAAAATTTTTTGTGTTCACAGTAGAACAAAAATCTATGAGAGCTTTCAAATCCAAGGATTTTCACAGATAAATTAGTTTTTATTTGTATTATTATACAAATTTAAGTACTTTGAGAATAAGTCCAAAGGGCTACACATAACTCTTGTAGGTATATGTTCATTTGAACTTGGTCTAATCCTAGTATTTGGTGTCAATCAGACATCATAGATCTGTAATGAAGAAAACAACTATCAGTGAGGAAGGAAAACTATAAATATATTGATTGAGTTTTGTACAAACTATGGAAGTGAAGGAATAAAAGAACTTTTTAAAAGTTTGGGGCTTGGGGGGTCATACACATTTTTATAAAACATTCATCCATGATTTTGCCTTTTATATGACAATAAGGTTTATATAAGCTAATGAATAATTTCTGTACTATTGAAATAGCTAAGGACTAGGTCTCAGTTAGTGCTTGAAATAATAAGAGGCTTGATTAGCCAATAAATGTTTAAAATTATGGCCTCTTCCTCCTCCCCCCACTGTCACCTAAACACACACACACACACACACAATATCTTATTTGGTTTGGATCCATTACTATTACTGGTCAATTGGTTCCATTTTTAAAGCTTAGCAAACACCTGTATTCTGCCAACCCTCTATTTTGTATCTCCAGTTTGGGGCTTCTTTCTGAGAGTCGGACTCCTATACCGCACTGCCTGCTGAGTGGCTCCACTTAGCATTCTGTAGGCACCTGAAACTCATTATGTTCGTAATGAAACTTATTTCAACATTCATCCTAGATTCTTTTTACAGTCTCTATTTTAGGTAATGGAACTATTCCAAGTCAGAAACCAAAAGTTATCCTAGACTCCTAATGTATTTCCTAAATATTAATTTCTTTCAAATTTTTCTCTTTGTCTCTACTCTCACTGAATTGATTGTCCATTTAGTTTATTGATTTTCTTGCCTCCAACCTTTTCACATTATATTCAGTCTTTAGAAGAATGAAAGTGATTTTTTTTTAAACTGTTTATCTAGCCAGATCACTCTTCTGTTTAAAATCCTCCCTTCAGTGTATTTTTAACATAACTGTAAAGCTATGCAAATCTATAAGCGTGATATCTTTTCCATCTATTTTCAGCCACCTGCCTGCATTTTGGCCTCTCTCAGAACTACCAAACTTACTATAGGTCTCCCCACAAACTACTTGCTCTAGTCTTTCCATTATGCCCGCCCCCGCCCCGCTGGCCCCGTGGCTATTTGTTTTCCAGACTTCCCAGGTGGTTCAGTGCAAAGAATCCTCCTGAAAATGATGGAAACCCACCGCAGTATTCTTGCCTGGGAAATCCCATGGACAGAGGAACCTGGCAGGCTATAGTCCACAGGGTCGCAAAAGAGTCAGACATGACTTAGTGACTAAACAGCAATTGCTTTTATCTTGCAAAACCAGATCAGCTTTTGTATTTCTCTCCTGCTGGATATTTATGCTTCTTGAGGAAAGGAACCGTCGTATTCGTTATCATAAATTCAATACCTAGCAGAGGGCCTGGCATACACTATACACTTGATAATTATTTGTTGAACTGAATAATGCTGGTTTATGATTCTGTTTACCTTTTGCTATTGATTGCTTTGATTAAATGGATGCTTGTCTGCAACGCTGAGTTTCCATCCATGGAGTTAACTTTGGTCAAATACTTAAGTATACCAAGTATTTTCCTCATTAATTTACGCTCTTAATCTCTTCTCCATCCACTCAAAGAGCAGTTACTTCATGTTTACACCCAAATCTGAGTAAAATAAAGGCTTCTTCACCTTAGATTATTGCTTTCTTAGTGGGTTCTTGTGAAAGTTCACCGTGATGGAGAACTTACTTGGCAATGATATCAGCATTTCATAAGGTGAAGAAGGACACTAGTGTGCTTGAAGTCTATATTGTTTTGCTTTGTTGTTGTTGCCCAGTTGCTCACTCATGTCCAACTCTTTGCCGCCCCGTGGACTACACAGGCCAGGCGTCCCTGTCCTTTACTATCTCCTGGAGTTTGCTCAAACTCATATCCTTTGTGTTGGTGATGCCATCCAATCATCTCATTCTCTGTCTCCCTCTTCTCCTCCTGCCCTCAATAACCAGCATCAGGGCCTTTTCCCGTGAGTCAGCTTTTTGCATCAGGTGGCCAAAGTATTGGAGCTTCAGCATCAGTCCTTCCAATGAATATTCAGGACCGATTTCCTTTAGGATTATCTGGTTTGATCTCCTTACAGTCCAAGGGACTTTCAGGAGTCTTCTCCAGCATCACAATTCGAAAGCATCAGTTCTTCGGCACTTAGCCTTCTTTATGGTCCAGCTCTCATATCCATACATGACTACTGGAAAAAGCATAGCTCTGACTATACGGACTTTTATTGGCAAAAGTGATGTCTGTACTTTTTAATGTGCTGTCTAGGCTTGTCCTGGCTTTTCTTCCAAGAAGCGAGCGTCTTTTAATTTCATGGCTGCAGTCACCATCCACAGTGATTTTGGAGCCCAAGATTATTTTGTTTAGGTTAACTTAATTTAAAGGTGAGCATTGATTTGCCAAGAATATTAACCATTGAAACCAACAAACTGATTGGAAGTTTGGCATATTTGTCTCAAATCAGTGATGGAAATTAGGACCTCCAACTTTTACTTTTCTTGGAGACTAAAATAGAAATTTGTATGACTTTTCCATCCAATATTTGTTTTTGCTGTAGGATTAATTATGTTATTTAATCTCAGTAAGAAAATTAATAATTTATGCCTAAATAATATACAGTGAACACATGAATACTAATTAGTATATTATAATTAAAAGACTTGAATTACACCTGCATTGCACTGTCAGGTCAAGTGTAAGTATACATTCCAGTTAAATCCAGCCAGTCAGTATTATGTATAAGGAGACAGAGCTATTGGTCTAAAATTTGAACTTGAATTGGGTTGCTAATCTGAATTGAAATCTTTGGTAAATTTTTGGTTGCAGTTTAATAAAATTACTTTTAAGTAGTTAGAGGGAAAATGAAAATTAGAGTATAATTTAGATTCCATTACACTGACTTCTCCAGGGGTATGTGAGTTATTTATTTAACCTGGAATTTAATTATAATGACTATTTTCAAACTGAGTCATCTTTGAGATTGAGACTAGTTTACTATTCAAATATCCATTGAAGAAATGTGAAAAACATTATGTTTCTGCATTAAAATTTTTTTAATTGGAGGCAATTTTTAAATAGTGAATTTAAAAATTCTAAAACATTTTATAAAATGCCACACTTCAGAAAATATTTGGTTGTTACATTTAAAAAATCATAAATCAAGGAGCTGTGGGGCTCCTCTGGTGATCCAGTGGTTAAGTGGTTAAGACTTCCTGCCTCTGTTACAGTGGGTGTAGGTTTGATCCCTGGTTGGGGAACTAATATCCCACAGTCCACTCAGCATGGCCAAAATGTTAAAAAAAAAAAAGAAGAAGAAGAAGAAACTATGATGCTGGATGGATTACCAGCATTACTCTGAAGAAGACATGATTTGTCATTTTAGTTTGCATGCAGCCTTGCTTGTGTCTGATTCTATAATCAGTAACTTTCCAAGAAGGATATGGCATATTTCTGTATCCCCATTCAGTTTTGGATTTATAATCTAAGAGAATTATTCTAGTATTCAGATACTAATCACGGTTCAGTTCAGTTCAGTCACTCAGTCATGTCTGACTCTTTGCAACCCCACAAACGGCAGCACGCCAGGCCTCCGTGTCCATCACCAACTCCCGGAGTCCACTCAAACCCATGTCCATTGAGTTGGTGATGCCATCCAACCATCTCATCCTCTGTCGTCCCCTTCTCCTCCTGCCCTCAATCTTTCCCAGCATTGGGGTCTTTTCAAATGAGTCAGCTCTTCGCATCAGGTGGCCAAAGTACGGGAGTTTCAGCTTTAGCATCAGTCCTTCTAGTGAATATTGCAGTGAATATCCAGCAAGGACTGGTTGGATGTCCTTGCAGTCCAAGGGACTCTCAAGAGTCTTCTCCAGCACCACAGTTCAAAAGCATCAATTCTTCGGCGTTCAGCTTTCTTTATAGTCCAACTCTCACATCCATACATAAGTACTGGAAAAACCATAACCTTGACTAATGTCTCTGCTTTTCAATATGCTGTCTAGATTGGTCATAACTTTCCTTCTAAGGAGTAAGTGTCTTTTAATTTCATGGCTGCAATCACCATTTGCAGTGATTTTGGAGCCCAGAAAAATAGTCAGCCACTGTTTCCCCATCTATTTGCCATGAAGTGGCCATAGGACTGGAAAAGGTCAGTTTTCATTCCAATCCCAAAGAAAGGCAGTGCCAAAGAATGCTCAAACTACCGCACAATTGCACTCATCTCACACGCTAGTAAAGTATTTGGTTAGAAACACTTAAAAATGATGGAGCCCAGACTGGTGTCCTGTGATGAGCTAGAGGGGTTGGGTGGGAGGAGGGGAGGGAGGCTCAGGAAGGAAGGGATAGATATATGTGTGTGTGTATAGTTATGACTGATTCAAGTTGTTGTATGGCAGAAACCCAACACAAAATTGCAAATCAATTTTTCATGAATTAAAAAACATAAAAATTTTAAAAAATGGTTCCCTCTTGAAGAAATTTCAGAAATCACTGATAAAAGCACAGTCCTATTCTAGCACATCTAGTGGGCAATAAGGACAACTAATATCATTATTGTCTTTTTGCTTGCTAGAGAGGGGTTTCTGTTTACACTAAAAGAAAAAAAAACCAAACACTGTGGGATGCACAATGTCAATTTCTGCTTTGCCAAGAGTGATAGTGAACATACATGAAAGTAAAACCTACATCATAATCATTGTTCAGAACAGATTGAGAAGAGTGTGGTTTCAGTGTTTGTGTTTTCTTAAAACCCTAAAGCTATGTGACACTGGTGTTTCGGCAGAGAAATTGCAACACATTTAAAATATGTAGCCAAAAATATGGGTGGAGCCAAGAGAAAAGTTAGTACTCTTGTTTTTTTTTTTTTTTTTAGTACTCTTGTTTCTTATGGAAAAGCAAACATCGCTCAGAACATAAGATCCTACTGGGCCCATAGATAGTCTGCTTTGAGAGTAAGATGTCATTTTTATGTGACATCTTAACTATGATGGCTTATAACAGATGATCAAGAAAATCATGTTCTATCAACAGAACTAAACTTGGGAATGATAATCAGATGCATTCGCAAACCTTTCAGACACCCACATCTTCCAAGAAAATTACTCATAATAGCAATTTTGCTTTGAGGTATTAGGCAGCGTGTTTTGGTAAAATGTGCGTATAAACTCAACCAGAAAACAAAGCGTTTCCTTTCTTTTTGTCTATAGGCCATAAAACATACCATAAACTAAATGAACAAAAAGCCACATATTTTTTTGACAATCATAAACTAAGTATCTTTGTTTCCTGCCCATTACAGAATGCCATAACAGAATTAGTTTTACATCATGAGATGCATCTGCAAGATGCCACACAAGCAAATGCTAAAAATTATTTGGATTTGAGGGGGTAGATAAGTTTATAATGGCTCAGTTTAATTCCATACTGTAGTTATAAGCTTGACATGCTTTTAGAAAAAGTGAAATTATTTTAGAAAAGCGTCACTTTTCATATACTTTCTTACAGTTCTATTCATTAAAGTAACAAACAGAAGTGAAGGAAACTTTAATAGACCGCTGAATGTGGTCCTGACAGACTATACCTGGTGTTCTTTAGATTTATATTAGCCTTTTGTCAACAGTTTGATTGTAGTTGCATCCAAGGGTCTGCCTGGGATTATTTTTCCTCCTTTGACTTAGCTTTAATGTTACAGTGTATATTTTATCTTTTTTATTGAAAAAGAAAAATCCCAAGAATAGCTTGGGTATACTTACCCACCCTGCCACCATCACCAATCTCAGTTTAAAAATTAAAAATAAAAGCTTTGTACATTAAATTATTTTGAAAATGTTGGCTATTTAATGAACAAAAATGAAACACACTGTAAATTTACAGTGGTGGAATTTTTTGGTGTGTCTGTAGTTAACCTAGAACTATCTGGACATGAATGAGCCAAGGAAAGCAATTTTATAGTAACAACAAAATCGTCTAAAATTATATTATTAAAATAGACAGGAGGGGAAGGAGATTCTAGCTGTCTTATCTCTCCACCCAAGTTTGAATAAATATACCTGGTTTTTCTCAGATCATGGTAATCAGTTTCTTCTTTGTGGAACTAATAATCGAGAGACTCAAAAAGTCCGCTTCCTCACACCATTTTACTATTTTATTTAAGTGGAGTAAATTCTGCAGAATTTAAATTCTGGCCTCCTATTGAAATTTAATTTGTCCATGCCAAATTCAAATACAGAGAGCTGTATTCATTTCCCAAGACTTCAAAAGTTTGACAGTGTCAGTTGGAGAGCAGATATTTTCTTAGATCTTACCTGTCTAGGTACTCTAGGTAGGACTGTGTAGGTCCTTTAAAGCCAGCAATTATTTTCTTCTGGCAGAACAGTAGCTTGCTTCTGCCCACGTCTTCTTTCCTTTTCTGGAGCTAATATCTAGCTACATGACTGGAGGAATGCAATGAGATACCACAGTAGCTGCCTGGCTTTTTCTCCCAGACCTGAGTTTTACATGGACCTGAGACTTTGGCCTTCCTGTTGTGTAGACTAAGACACCCTTTGTGTTCAGGTCTTCTGGAGTATCAGTATTTAGCCTATTACGCTAGCCCATTCCACATTTCTGGAAAATGTGGTAGCCACTACATACTACTGGTACTTATGCCTGTGGTTTATGAACTAGAAAAATATGAAGATGCCATACCTGAAGTGCACCTTCAAAATGTCATTATTAGAGTCTTATTACTAAGGACTTGAACCCACTTCCATTAGGTCCTCTTTGATTTAATGCCTGATTTTCATAGGGGTTAGATAGGGAGCTACCCAAGTTCAGCACCTTGGCCTAACAGAGGCAACTGAGGACCAACTCTTAGGTTGTAAATGCCATGAGCCTTATTTGCCAGTATGGTGCTGCTGCTAAGTCGCTTCAGTAGTGTCCGACTCTGTGCAACCCCATAGACAGCAGCCCACCAGGCTCCCCCATCCCTGGGATTCTCCAGGCAAGAACACTGGAGTGGGTTGCCATTTCCTTCTCCAATGCATTAAAGTGAAAGTGAAAGTAAAGTCGCAAATTGGCTGGATCATAGTAGATGCATAACATAGATTTTCTTAAATGAAAGAAGGAACAATAGGGTAAGAAAGCTGCTTCAGGTCCAACAGACACAAATATTTAGCAAGGGCAAGCTCCTTAAACCAGAACTACCTGGTGGCTCGGATGGTAAAGAATCTGCCTGCAGTGCAGGAGACCTGGGTTCACTCCCTACATTGAGAAGATCCCCTGGAAGAAGAGGATCTTCTTCTTCTTGGAGAAGGAAATGGCAATCCACTGCAGTATTCTTGCTTGGAAAATCCCATGGACAAAGGAGTCTGCAGGCTCCATGGCCTTGGGGTCACAAGAGTCAGACACGACTTAGCAACTAAACCACCACTGCCAGCATGCACTAGCATGCTGGATGCTGGATTTGAAACTGAAACTTTTTTTGAAACCTGAAAGAGGGCATGGCAACTCACGCCAGTATTCTTGCCTGGAGAATCCCCATGGACAGAGGAGCCTGGCAGGCTACAGTCCATGGGATTGCAAAGAGTTGGACACGACTGAATGAATAAGCACATGAGCTCCTTATCCCAGAACTACAGAAATTCTTTGAGAAGGACAGATTAAGAAATCCCGATGTTCAAGGAAGCCCTTCCTTCTCTCTATAACATAAACTTGTGTTTTCATATCAAGTCCGACCTCTTCTATCAAGCTTTCCAACTTTCACAGTCTGTACCAGTGACCTCAAACTATTTTGGTAGCTTACCGTATACTAAAACAGCAGTGAGCATATAACCTAATGCATATTGATTTTATGATATTTTTAAAAATTCCATAGATTAAACTGTTACATAATTATAAATATAAAAATAGAAATTAAAAAAGACTGAATTAAGCAGGAAATAAAGAGTAGCTTTCTTTTGAAAATCACAATAGCTTTATTAACATCTCAAAGGCAAATTTGAGTAAATTTTATCATTAATGAATTTGGATATAAATCTATATTATACATAATCACCTTGTTTCTAATTTCTTTGGCTGACTTCTTGTCAGATTGGTATAGGCTTTAGTCTTGGTAACATGTGACATCTGATGTGTTAGATGTGTAGGGACTAGGTGAAGCTGGCAATGCCAAGGACAGTTCAGTTCAGTTGCTCAGTCGTGTCCAACTGTTTGTGACCCCATGGACTGCAGCCCACCAGGCTTGCCTGTCCATCCCAGAGCTTACCCAAACTCATGTCCATAGAGCTGGTGATGCCATCCAACCATCTCATCCTCTGTTGTCCCCTTCTTCTCTCACCTTCAACCTTTCCCAGCATCAGGGTCTTTTCAAATGAGTCAGTTCTTTGCATCCAGTGGCCAAAGTATTTGAGTTTCAGCTTCATCATCAGTCCTTGAAATGAATATTCAGGACTAGTTTCCTTTAGAATGGGCTGGTTGGATCTCCTTGCTGTCCAAGGGACTCTCAAAAGTCTTCTCAAACACCACAGTTCAAAAGCATCAGTTCTTTAGCACTCAGCTTTCTTCATAGTCCAACTCTCATATCCTTACATAACTACTGAAAAACCATAGATTTGACTATGTGGACCTTTGTTGGTAAAGTAATGTCTCTGCTTTTTTAATATGCTGTCTAGTTTGGTCATAGCTTTTCTTCCAAGGAGTAAGTGTCTTTTTATTTCATGGCTGCAATTAACATCTGCAGTGATTTTGGAGCCCAAGAAAATAAAGTCTGTCACTGTTTCCATTGTTTCCCCATCTCTTTGCCATGAAGTGATGGGACCAGATGCCATGATCTTACTTTTTTGAATGCTGAGTTTTAAGCCAACTTTTTCACTCTCCTCTTTCACTTTCATCAAAAGGCTCTTTAGTTCTTCTTCACTTTCTGCCATAAGGGTGGTGTCAAGTGTCGGACACGACTGAGCGACTTCCCTTTTACTTTTCACTTTCATGCATTGGAGAAGGAAATGGCAACCCACTCCAGTGTTCTTGCCTGGAGAATCCCAGGGACGGGGGAGCCTGGTGGGCTTCCGTCTATGGGGTCTCACAGAGTCGGACACAACTGAAGCAACTTAGCAGCAACAGCAGCAGCAGCAGCATCTGTGTATCTGAGGTTATTGATATTTCTCCTGGCAATCTTGATTCCAGTTTGTGCTTCATTCAGCCTGAATGAATGAATGAATGCCAACGAATACATTGGTACTTTTCATGATGTACTCTGCATATAAGTTAAATAAGCAGGGTGACAATATACAGCGTTGATGTACTCCTTTCCAGATTTGGAACCAGTCTGTTGTTCCATGTCCCATTCTAACTGTTACTTCTTGACCTGCATATAGATTTCTCAGGAGGCAGGTAAGGTGGTCTGGTATTCTCATCTCTTGAAGAATTTTCCACAGTTTGTTGTGATCCACACAGTCAAATGCTTTGGCGTAGTCAATTAAGCAGAAGTAGATGTTTTCCTGGAACTCTCTTACTTTTTTGATGATATAACAATGGATGTTGGCAAGTTTATCTCTGGTTCCTCTGCCTTTTCTAAAACCAGCTTGAATATCTGGAAGTTCACAGTTCATGTATTGCTAAAGCCTGGCTTGGAGAATTTTGAGCATTACGATGCTAGTGTGTGAGATGAGTGCAATTGTGTGGTAGTTAGAACATCCTTTGGCATTGCCTTTCTTTGGGTTTGGAATGAAAGCTGATCTTTTCCAGTCCTGTGGCCACTGCTGAGTTTTCCAAATTTGCTGGTATATTGAGTACAGCACTTTCACAGCATCATCTTTTAGGATTTGATATAGCTCAACTTGAATTCTATCACCTCTACTAGCTTTGTTCGTAGTGATGCTTCCTAAGGCCCACTTGACTTCACATTCCGTAATGTCTGGCTCTAGGTGAGTGATCACACCATTGTGGTTATCTGTGTCATGAAGATCTTTTTTGTACAGTTCTTCTGTGTATTCTTGCCACCTCTTCTTAATATCTTCTGCTTCTGTTAGGTCCATACCATTTCTGTCCTTTATTGAGCCCATCTTTGCATGAAATGTTCCCTTGGTATCTCTAATTTTCTTGAAGACATCTCTAGTGTTTCCCATTCTGTTGTTTTCCTCTATTTCTTTGCACTGATCACTGAGGAAGACTTTATGTCTTCTTGCTATTCTTTGGAACTCTGTATTCAAATAGGTATATCTTTCGTTTTCTCCTTGGCCTTCAGTTTCTCTTCTTTTCACAGCTATTTGTAAGGCTTCCTCAGACAGCCATTTTGCCCTTTTGCATTTCTTTTCTTGGGGCTGGTCTTGATTACTGCCTCCTGTACAATGTCACGAGCCTCTGTCCATAGTTCATCAGACACTCTGTCTATCAGATCTAATCCCTGAATCTGTCACTTCCACTGTATAATTGTAAGGGATTTGAATTAGGTCATACCTGAATGGTCTATGGTTTTCCCTACCTTCTTCTTTTGAAGCCTGAATTTGGCAGTAATGAGCCAAATTCATGCCATGATCTAAGCATGGCAGCCACTGCCAGCTCCCAGTCTTTTTTTTGCTGAGTGTGTGGAGCTTCTCCGTCTTTGCCTGCAAAGAATATAATCCATCTGGTTTTGGTATTGACCATCTGGTGATGTCCGTGTGTAGAGTCTTCTACACATGAGTCTTCTCTTGTGTTGTTGGAAGAGGGTGTTTGCTATGACCAGTGTGTTCTCTTGGCAAAATTCTTTTAGCCATTGACCTGCTTCGTTTTGTACTCCAAGGGCAAATTTGCCTGTTGCCATGTATCTCTTGACTTTGCACTTTTGCATTCTAGTCCCCTAAAATGAAAAGGACGTATTTTTTGGGTGTCAGTTCTAGAAGGTCTTGTAGGTCTTCACTGAACTGTTCAAATTCAGCTTCTTCAGCATTACTGGTTGGGTCATAGACTTGGCTTACTGTGATACTGAATATTTTGCCTTGGAAACGAACAGAGATCATTCTGTCATTTTTGAGGTTGCATCCAAGTACTGCATTTCAGGGATTCTTGCCCACAATAGTAGATATAATGGTCATCTGAGTTAAATTCACCCATTCTAGTCATAGAATATGGTGAAGTAGAAGGACATGCACTCATCTTCTCCTGCAAGAACTTCAAAATTACAACTCACTGCTGAACAACAATTGACAGGAGACTGTTGGATCTCACCAAAAAAAGATAACCCACATCCAAGGGCAAAGGAGAAGCCCTAGCAAGACGGTAGGAGGAGCAAAATCGCATTTAGAATCAAACTCCGTACCCGCTAGAGATGCTCGGAGGGCTCAAAGAAACCTTGTGCACACCGGGACCCAGAGAACCCACAGAGCCTGAGCCAGAATTGTGTTTGAGTGTCTCCTGTGGAAGTACAGGTCATCAGTGGACTGCTGCAAGGTCAGGGGCTCTGGGTGCAGTAGACTTGGGTATGGCATAAGCCCTCTTGGGGGAGGTCGCCATTAACCCCACTATAGAGCCACCAAAACTTACACAGGACTGGGGAAACAGACTTCTTGGAGGGCACAAACAAAAGCTTGTGCACACCAGGACCCAGGAGAAAGGAGCAGTGACCCCCAAAGAGACTGACCGAGACTTGCCCGTGAGTGTCCAGGAGTCTCCGGCGGAGGCGTGGGTCAGCAGAGGCGTGGGTTTGGCGGTGGCTGGCTGCAGGGTTGGGGACACTGAGTGCAGAAGTGCCTGCATGAGACCTTTTGAAGGAGGTCTCCATTATTTTCATTTCCTCCACCGTAGTTTGGCCTCAGGTCAAACAACAGGGAGGGAACACAGCCCGCCCATCAACAGAAAATTGGATTAAAGAGTTACTGAGCTTGTCCCTGGAGAAGGCAATGGCACCCCACTCCAGTACTCTTGCCTGGAAAATCCCATGGACAGAGGAGCCTGGTGGGCTGCAGTCCATGGGGTTGCACAGAGTCAGACACAACTGAAGTGACTTAGCAGCAGCAGCAAAGCATGTCCTTGCCCAGCAGTACAAGACCCAGTTTCCCCCACAGTCAGTCTCTGCTATCAGGAAGCTTCCATAAGCCTTTTATCCTTCTCCATCAGAGGGCAGACAGAAAACCACAATCACAGAAAACTAACCAATCTGATCTTATGGACCACAGCCTTGTTTAACTCAGAGAAACTATGAGCCATGCCATGTAGGGCCACCCAAGATGGGTGGGTCCTGGTGGAGAGTTCTGACAAAATGTGGTTCACTGGAGAAGGGAATGGCAAGCCACTTCAGTATTCTTGCCACAAAAACCCCATGAACAGTATGAAAAGGCAAAAAGATAGGACATTGAAAGATGAACTCCCTGGGTCGGTAGGTGCCCAGTATGCTACTGGATATCAGTGGAGAAATAACTCCAGAAAAAATGAAAAGATGGAGCCAAAGGAAAAACAACACTCAATTTTGGATGTGACTGGTGATAGAAGTAAAAACTCTTCCCTGGTGGCTCAGATGAAAGGCCAATGCTGTGAAGAGCAATATTGCATTGGAAGCTGGAATGTTGGGTCCATGAATCAAGGCAAATTGGAAGTGGTCAAACAGGAGATGGCAAGAGTGACCATTGACATTTTAGGAATCAGAAAACTAAAATGGACTGGAATGTGTGAATTTAACTCAGATCTATCTATCTATCTATCTATCTATCTATCTATATATATAGATATAGATATAACCATTATATCTACTACTGTGGGGAAGAAATGCCAACTTAAATATTTATAACAATTCATTTATTCCTCTTAGTAAAAAATGTAAATGGAGTTTCTAACATTTACTTCCTATACTGCAATAGAGCCCATGTATTTTTACTGTTATCACTTAGTAGTTGAATATCTAAAACTTTTTATTATTTGCCTTCGCTCAAGTATATTTATATACCTAACCATTAGAATGTCTGTAAAGGACATGAAGGTCATATCTTACACTTCAGTATCCTGTGTATCACCTGAAAACACCTGTAAATAATGTTCAAAAATTTTTTGATTAAGGACTATAGCTAATTGGAAAACCCTATTTCTTGATAATTTTTGATTCATTACAATAATCTAAAGAATCAGAATCTAATAGGAATTACTTTAGTTACCTTAAAATGGGCAGAATGGTAGATGATATGAAAAAACTATTTGAACTGTCTTGCAATCCATGTACTCCTATACTGGAGTGGGTTGCCGAGATCTCCTGGAGAAGGAAATGGGAATCCACTCCAGTATTCTTGCCTGGAAAATTCAATGGACAGAGGATCCTGGCAGGCTATAGTCCATAGGGTCGTAAGAGTTGGACATGACTTAGCGACTAAACTACCACATACAGTAGTCAGATGTAATTATTAGAATTTGCAAGTTCTCTTATGAAAGAGTTTTATTTTTTTTCAAAGCTATTAGCAAGTTCAAATTTTACGTTTTATTTCCCCTGGCTGATATCCTTTGGACTGGTAAACCAAGAGATAATAATCCAAACCCATATAATTTGAATCTGAACAACTGAGTTATTAATACTTACTCTCCGAAACTGCTGTTTATACCCTTTGATACTGAGGAGTCATTAAAATGAAGTTGGGCCATGTTAGGGAGGAAAGAAGTTTTTTTATAAAAGATTCATCATTTATTCCTCACCCCCTGACTCTGCCTGCCTGGTTGCGGTCGGGGAGAGGGTCAAGGCGGGGAGTGAGTATAACCCTCAGGACCTACTTCATCCAGGCTCCTGTTCTCTCTGACTTCTTGCTCTACTTTAGTCACTAAGTTGTGTCCGACTCTTTGCAACCTCATGAACTGCAGCATGCCAGGCCCCTTTATCTTTCACTATCTCCTGGAGTTTGCTTAAATTCACGTATGTTGAATCAGTGATGCTATCTAATCATCTCTTCTTCTGCTGCCTTCTTCTTCTTTGGCCTTCAGTCTTTTCCAGCATTAGGGTCTTTTCCAGTGAGTCAGCTCTTTGCCATCAGGTGACCAAAGTATTGGAGCTTCAGCTTCAGCCTCAGTTCTTCCAATGAATATTCAGGGTGGATTTCCTTTAGGATTGATGGTTTGATCTCCTTGCCATCCTAGGGACTCTCAAGAGTCTTCTCCAGCACCACAATTCAAGAGCATTAATTCTTCGGTGCTCAGCCTTCATTATGGTCCAACTCTCACATTCATACATGACTACTGGAAAAACCATAGCTTTGATTAGATGGACCTTTGTTGGCAAAGTGATGGCTTTGCTTTTTAACATGCTGCCTGGCTTCTTTTGGGTTCAGCAGAAGGGAAGCAAGAATGGTTGATCAGTGGGTGGGAGAAGAAAAAGGTCAGGTATTTATCCACTCTTCTCCTCTTCCCTCTGCTGCTGAGAATGCCTGTGTCTCCCTGGTGGATAGGGCAGGCCCCTATCCCTGGCTGTAGCTTTTATGGAGTCTGGTCATACTGTTTTTTCTCTTTGCTCCTATGTCCCAGGGATGAAAATAGCTTTGTACTTTTCTAGTTTCTAGTCGGCAACATCCCTTGTTGGTTTTGTTAACTTTATCCACACCTCTAAAGAATCCCCTCCTCAAAATCCCACTTTTCTGATTGGACCATGACAGATACCCGTGCTAAACAAGGTTGGAGTATTTAATACAGATCTGAAGAAAATTTGCTGCTGAGTGTATGCAGGCACAGCTGCAGGAGGCTAAGAATAGCTCTGTTTGCAGCATCTTTTTTTTTTTTTCTTCAGAATCTTTTGCAATTCTAAAGTACTTTGGAGGGGTTCAGTAAGGACTTTATCTCTCACTGCCAGTGTTTCTCTTGTAATCTGATTCTCTCTCTACTCGTTCATAAGAGCCTGATATTGGAAGTTACCCTTGTTACTTGACCACAACAGAATTTTAGAATTGATGAACTTTAAAGAAGCATACCTCAGCCTTGCATTTATCGTTTCAACTTTCTCTCTCTAATTTTGTATAGAAAATCTGTATTGATTGTAAGTGAAATTTTAGGCAACACCAAGTTGATGTAGTAATAATTAAGGACCCAGAAGAACATCTTGAAATCAAACAAGGTCTTTTTTCAAGTCTTGCTTTCAGAGTAAACCTGATCATGTCTTTGAGGTTAAGAGTAAAGTTAAGATCATGTCTGTGAGGTGAGAGTCCAGGTAGTTTTCTCCTCTACAGATAGACCTGTGATCTCTAGAAGCTGACTGAGATGGGGGAGGGTTGACCTATATGCAAATAAGAAAGACCTATTTCTAGGAGCTATTTAGTTTCCCCAGCTTCTTCAAGGAGATAAAACCCGCTTTCATCTAGTCTCCTGGCAGGTCCTTCTCCTAGAAAGGCTTTCCATCCAAAACTCTCCTCTCTCTTTTTGAGCATAGACGAGTTTCTTTAGTCTAAAGATCTCCTTATACATTTTGTATTTTCTCACACACCTAAGGGGGGAAAAAAAAACCCTGTGGTATTTTAGTACCCTTTTATGATATTCTGGGGCGTGTCCCTAGGCATCCTATATTCTTCCTGCCTTTGATAATAACATTTCTTCTGACAAAGTATACCTTCAGAATGAAACTGTCAGTTGCAATAGAATAAAAACATTGAAAGATTGATCCAAATTTTTACATTTTTGATAGCAGTATGTTCGGTTCTGCAATACACAGTCCCATCTGTCATATGCTCCTCCATCCCTCCAGTTCCTAGGCTGTAGACACCCCTTAGTACCAGCCAACAGTTCTCAATGTAGGTTGAAACATGGAGGGAGGCAGAAAGGTATGCTTTTACTATCTTACCTAAACTCCTTTGCTGAAGTCTTACAGCATTATTTTGTTTGATAATTGAAGGGGATGCATGTAGTTGGTCATTATCCTCTCTACAAACATTGTTGATCTTTCATGTATATAAATAACAGTTACGTCTCTCCATTTTCATATTTACTATAAAATAAATTGAGAATATTTAACCATAACCTTGATTTTTTCCTTCATGATTCTTATGTTCCAGTCCTATAGTTATTTTCTTTATCCATGTTTTCTCCTGCTCATCTATATTTTGAAGATAGACTAGCCCAAAAATGAATTCTGAGCTTATATAAAAACACATATTAGACAGAGTGAAAATGTGCCTTATGGTCTTTGTGTTTTGTACTCTGTTATTACATCTCAAAATGACAGTATAATTGTAGAGACGTTATTTTTTCTTTTGTAAACTATCCGAACCCCCGGATATTCTCTGCTTTAATGATGCATAATCAGCCATTATCTATCTTGTATTTATGCTTTTGCTTAAGAAATTAATGACAAACTGGCAATGATAGTTCTAATTTGGCACTTTTCTTGGCACATTCAGTCCTAAATTAGTCAGATTTCATATGTCAAAAAGATATTATTTCCCCTTAAGAAATAAAATATGAGTCTGAACATTCAATATAAAAATATTCTAAAGTTGAAATGTATAGCTTTAATAAACAACAATGTACCATAACAATTTAAGATGGCTGAAGGTTAGGATTATATATAAATACCCATGACTGTTACTGATTATATTTGTTTTCCAAAAGAGTAAAACCTAAGTCATCCCAAACACATTTGTGCCCATTTTACACTGAAAGTCTTGCAGAGAAAGATTCCATACATCCTCTTAGTAACCAAATTTCTTATTTAGAATTATTTTTATAGAATAAGTTATTTTTCCAACCGTGGGCTCCCTGGTTCTGCATTTATTCAGATGCAGTGTTATGTCAGGAAAAACAGTGTTTCTCGTATGAGTAACTGTTTTATTATGGGCATTAGTAGCATACACAGATGGCACTAGGTAGAGTCACCCTTCCACTGGAAATTTTTTTAAAAATAGCAAATTTTAATGCTCTTAGTTCAGTCAGTAGTGAGTAAAAACTCTCAATCCTAAAATCAGAGAAAAAGAATTTTATATTGTTCATGATCTGAGGCAGGAGTTTATTCATCTAAACTAATGTGTTAGAAAATCATCAGTATGTTCACTGAGTGCTAAATATCTTATACATTTAATAATATTAAATTATAATATTTTATATTATAATAAAACAGTAATATGTAGTAGTATATAATGGCTTCCCTGGTGGCTCAGTGGTAAAGAATCCACCTGGCAATGGCAGGAGACATGGCTTCAATCTCTGAGTCGGAAAGATCCCCTGGAGAAGGGAATGGTAACCCACTCCAGTGTTCTTTCTGGACAGTCCTATGAACAGAGGAGCCTGGCAGGCTACAATCCATAGGATTGCAAAGAATCGGACATGACAGAGCATGCAGCAATAACATGTAATATGTAAATATGTGATAAGAGCTAATCTTTACATACTATATAATAAGGTTTAAGCATGTGCCTTGCGCTCTTTCCAGTGTATATAATCATTTGCTGTTGTTGCTGCTGCTAAGTCGCTTCAGTTGTGTCCGACTCTGTGCGACCCCATAGACAGCGGCCCACCAGGCTCCACTGTCCCTGGGATTCTCCAAGCAAGAACACTGGAGTGAGTTGCCATTTCCTTCTCCAGTGCATGAAAGTGAAAAGTGAAAGTGAAGGCGCTCAGTCGTGTCCGACTCTTTTCGACCCCATGGACTGCAGCCCACCAGGCTTCCCCATCCATGGGATTTTCCAGGCAAGAGTACTGGAGTGGGGTGCCATTGCCTTCTCCAGTATAATCACTTACTCCTTACAATAACCTCATTAAGTAGATACTGTTATTAACCTTATCATACAAATGAGGAAACTAAGGTGAAGGAGATGTTAAGTTCTTTGTCCAGAATCACACAGGTAGTTAGTAGTAAGGTGAAAATTTTATTCCATAATCCTAACAACAGGAATCCTCTTTCTTCTCTAAAATCAAATCATGTCTGTTCTATATCTTGTGAGGTGATTTCAGATGTCCATTTGCTTGAAATATTTAAATTAGGTTACTTAGTAATATTTTTCCATTTATTATTCTACAATTATGTCTGATATCTAGTCCTTATTGACTATCACATTTTAAAGGTATGTTAACATATAATGGATTAGCAAGTTATCTTTGGAATTGCTCAGCTCTGTTTGTAGTTGTATGAATTCAGGTCTGTATTCACGATAGCCAAAGCAAAGTGCAAATTTTGTTTACGCTTGTTCCATATGTACCATTTCTTGTAATGATCCTCAAATGCTTGAAATAGAGACACATCTTTAGGAAGATTTTCTGAACAGAATGTAAAAATTATCAGTGTTAAATACTTCTGTAATACGTAAAGCATTAATAAAAATTGCTGCTTCAGATTTCTTTTTAATATATTTAGAGCTGAATGACCCTGTCATATAAATATTATAAAGAAAACTTGCAATAGTGTTTCAAAAATCAGCTTAGAAATCCTAGGCTTGAGGAATGGTCATGATGATTCATGGAGAATAACTGGATTCTCGTTCTTGCCTGTTAATCATTCACCTAGCTCTGAACTTGACTGACATCATCCTTGTGAGTACTACCACTCTGCTGCTGCTGCTGCTGCTACTATTATTAGTCCTACAGCTACCGCCACTGCTACAGCGTTATTGTGAACAGTTACTTAGGTGTCCTAAGTACCAGGCATACTACTAAGCACTATCCACATTTCACTTCATTCTCACAGTGATTTTGTTAGGTTAGTTTACCCCAGTTTTATTGTCAAACCTGAGCATCTTTAATCTAAAGCAGCAATAAAATGAAGTGACTGTCACCTAATCTCCTGAACGTTTTGTCCCTCACCTGCCACTGAGTCATCCTTAAAGGGAGTGCTTAAATGGCCTCTTTCATGTTGTGAGGCACATTTGAGGGGCTAAATGGAGAATCTTCCCACTTTGACAGAGGGAGTTGAAATGGTTTATAACATCTTCCAGTGTAGTTTAGGAATTATATCCTCAGGCTGGGAGAATTGGTTCCCTGCTCACTGAATTAAAGAATGACATGCCTGGGAAGGACTTTATTTTACTAAAGGAAGTTAATCTTTGGAATAGAAAAATGGTCACATTGCAGAACTTTTAGAAGAATAAAATTATTGTTTGTTTTCCCATTCCATCATATACATACATGCATATACATCCACACGTGGATCAAAGAAAGCAGATGGGTCATTTTAATAAGAACCCTACCCCACCAGTAGGTGACCATCTTAATCAGAGTGTTTATTTAGCGCTCTGTTGTGTAGAAGTGTACTCTACATGCATTATTTCATTTAATCATTCAGTCTCTTTTAAAGTGGTAGTTATTATTTTCTTGATTTCACAGATGAGGACACTGAGTCTTAAAGAGAATGAATCTTGAAGACCATGAATGATTTGTTTTTGGCAGCTGCCCAGAAGAGCATTTATGTGGGTATTGCCATATCTGTTCTATATTCACTGAGTCTTGTAAAATTTTAAATTACCCATTTTGTAAAGATACCTGGTAGCCAAATTATCTCAACTAGAGAGCAGTGAGCCAGTTTGCAGGAAATTACTGTGTATGTGCACAAGAGAATCCTATGTCATCACTCAGTTTTGGAAACAAGAATGTCATAATGTAACAAACTATTGTGGCCTCTAGTAATTCTTTCAGTTTATTATTTTTTTTTGAATATGTGGGCTGCTGCTGCTGGTAAGTCGCTTCAGTTGCGTCTGACTCTGTGCGACCCCATAGACAGCAGCCCACCAGGCTCCTCTGTCCCTGGGATTCTCCAGACAAGACTACTGGAGTGTGTTGCCATATCCTTCTCCAGTGCATGCATGCATGCAAAGTCACTTCAGTCGTGTCCAGCTCTGTGTGATCCTATGGACAGCAGCCCACCAGGCTCCTCCATCCACAGGATTCTCTAGGCAAGAATACATTTCCTTCTCCAATGTGTGGGCTACTTAGAATATAATGGAAATAGTGCTGAATTCATGGCCAAAACAGGAAGGTTTCAACTCCAGTTTTCCTACTTATGAGTTCTGTGACCCAAACATTTAACTTCTCTCCAAGCATCAATTTCTTATCCATTAAAAAGAATGAGACTATCTACTTTGTAAACTTCATAGGATCATTGAGAAGACCAAATTCAGTACAGCATATGAAGGTTCTTTGAAAACCGCAGGATACCTGAGAAGTGTTCTGGGCTCATTAGGGATGGGGACAGGGGAAGGGTTAGGCCAGGATATGTCCTAAACATATAGAGACTGAGTTTCCTTGCCGTCTTTGCCTTTCCTTCTTGAGTTAGGATGGTCCAAAGTGAGTTCAGAACTACATGCCACAATATTGCAACATGCCACTATCCAACCATGTGCCACTATCCATTGCAACCATTTAAATGAGTTGCACCTGCAAAAGAAGTCATCTTCATGGCATGTTTGTCCTTGATTTTGCTGTGACTGGCAAATCTGCCTTTTTGTTAAATTAATAAAGGTCACACTGTGTAACCACTGTTGGTTATTAATGTGTCCTAAGCATCAGGATAATAATGCAAGCAAACAGGTAAAATTTTTCTCTCTGACAGAAGTCCTTGTTGTTAAGATGCCAAGAATCCCATTTAATAAAGTAGAATCAGTATAAAGGGCTTGGCTTGACTCCCAGAACAGGAGGTTCCCCAGTGAGAATCCAGTTGTTAGCAGTCTTCATCTCACTGTTTGGAGTCACGGGAGAATATACATTATCCAGAGAAAGCAACACAGAGGATCTGGAGGGAATTATCTCCCCCACACAATTCAAAGACTGTAGAGTTATACCTCTATTAGATGATAGGATGTATTCAAACTATACCCTTTGTTGATTCAAACTTAAAAAGAAAAAAAAGGTAGAAATAAGAAGCAAAGGAAACAGGGAGACAGAGATGAATACCAACCAAAATGGGCTTCCCCATTTGTGACTCAGCAGTCAAGAATCCAGCTGTCAATGCAGGAGATCAGGGTTCGATCCCTGGGTCAGGAAGATCCCCTGGAGAGGGTCATGGCAACCCATTCCAGTATTCTTGCCTGGGAAATCCCATGGACAGAGGAATCTGGTGGGCTGTAGTTTCTAGGGTCACAAAGGATCGAACACAACTTAGCAACTGAACAAATGTGGTATTTCATTGTTGTGTGTGCATGTGTGTGTGCACATCCGCACATGGATGTGCATAGTTTCCTCAGTAAGTTCTGAAACCATTTCTTTCTACATGGAATAGATGAGAGAAATCAGCCACCATAATGTATGAATATTACTAATATATGACTAATTTTGTCCTCAGTGACAATTAGTAAGTATCAGGTAATACTGATGGAGAAGCAACATGGGTAATTTGACAAATTAAAAGCGTTGGGGTGTGATGCTGTTTCATAATGGAGACGTTGGTTTGCTCCAGAAAATCATTGCAGTGCCATAAATTGAGTGACTCAGGTGCCTTTGATTTCATGAAGAAAAAAATTTGTTAGTAACTGTGATCTGGGTAAACTGGGAAGGAATGATTTTCTTTTCTGTTTACTCTCTTTTTTCACCTTCTAAATAATTGAAAAGAGATTTCTTTGGTTGTGGGAAGTAGAATCATTTAAGTAGGTCATTATAAAGTGAAAAATTTAAAGATATAAACTAGTTTTACTAGAAAGTAAGAAGCAAAAAACATAATATTCCAGAAAACCTAATAATTAAAGAGGTGTGTTAATTACTATTATGAGAAAATCATTCATAATAATTCAAGGTAAAAGTATAGCTGTTGTTCAGAAGTCTACTTCCAAAATTAACCTCAAGTGGCTACTTAAATTTCAATTAATTAAATTTAAAGGAAATTTAAAATTTAGTTCCTCAGTTGCATTTTTTCAGGACTCCATATGGCTAGTGGCTACTGTATTACCTCAGAACGTTCCTCATTTTAGTAAACATAAGTATATTTTTAAGATAATACTTAAATTTTCTGTAGCACTTTTTCTCTCAACTTCGTTTTAAAATCTTCAGTTGAAGATCATCTTACCGTGGTGACTTTCAGGAGTCCAGCCTCTTTAAATGAGGAGGAATGTGTATGTAATTATCTATTTACTTGCCTGCTCATCCATCAAGCCCAGGACAATGACACATGCATGTGAGTGCAGACACACACACACACACACCCACACGCATGCTCATGAGCAACTTGAAGACAAGGCTGTGTCTTCTATCTTGCCTTCTCAGTATCCATCTCATACTGATTATCTGGTAAATGATGGAGAAAAAGGGAGATAGAAGAGATGGAAGAAAGGATGAAGAAACTTTTTATACTGAGTCATTATACAGTCTTTCTATAAGTTGATTCCCATCAACTCAAACTTATTCTTCACTTAATAATATGGCCCTTTAAAATTTGTTCTGATAAGTCATGGTATGTCTAATTTGTTTTATTTTATAGAAACTAATAAAACCCAATTTCCTACTATTTCTTAACTTTTATTGTCTCACAAAAAGTGTACATTTAGCAATGCATCCTCTTAATGTTTATGATCCACTTCCAAGTAAGGGCTGACTTTCCCAGCCAGGAGATACTGGAAAACATTTTTCTTTTTCTGATTTCTCCCTGAGGAGAAAATAACTATTAATTTACTCTTTCTTTTTGGATTTTTAAAAGTTAAAAGCAAGACATGCTAGTTAATTAATAAACATCATTATAACATACATAATATAGATCAATGAGGTATAATAATGACACATTTAAAGTAAAACAATCATAAAAATGTATGCACCAAAAGACCAATGCTCATATTTCAGATATCAGGAAACTGGAATCCAGAAAGACAAACTCAGTTGCACAAGATCAGAGAGAAAACCGGGGTTATATCAAACTTTGTTTAGTCACTAAGTCGTGTCCAACTCTTTTGCAACTCCGTGGACTATAGCTCGCCAGGCTTCTCTGTCCTTGGGATTTCCCAGGCAAGAATACTGGAGTGGGTTGCCATTTCTTTTTCCAAGGGATCTTCCTGTTTCCAGGGGATCTTCCTGTCTCAGAGGTCAAACCTGCGTTTCCTGTGTGGCAGGCAGACTCTTTACTACTGAGCCACCTGGGAAGCCCATAAATCAAAGACTATAGGAAAGACCAGATGTAGATTTAGTCTCCAGTTATCCCATGGGTCACCTACTGTAACACCCATTTTTTAAACTGTTACCGAAAAATATAATTGAAATAATCCATGATAGTTTTCTAGTTCCTTTTCTTTCCTTATCTCTGTAGATTCCTCTTTATTGAAGCTTTGAAAAATTGTAAAATACTATTTGCCTAAGTCAAATAAGAAAATGCAGATTTAGTGAAATAAATAAAATTGTTAATGTAGGGATCACTTATTTCTGAACTATCTCCTGTTCCCCAGAGTTAGGGTTCTTTACAAAGTTTCGGGCAGAAAAACATCTCCCTCATTCTGGAACACCCAATTCTCAGCATGATGAATGTTCCAGGTGCTCAAATCACAGTGTTGGGGAATGTTTAATGAGTCACTAGGGCAGATGGACTATACTATTTTTTATTGTGAACAGATCTGTCTACAATAGCACGTCTGGAATTTGAGAGTATACGCCTTGCCATTTTAAATTTCGTGAATGAGTGAAATGGCCTACTAAGATTAATCATTGCATTTCAGTACCAGTATAGGACTAGCGTTTTTCTTGTTAATGTGCCTTTAATTTCTGATTTCTGAGGATTAAATGACATAGGTACTTCAAATGAAAATAGTATGGATTTCATTAAATATTCATAACCATTTATTCCCCACTCTTGAATTAATGTGGTAAAAGTCCCTCCGTGTGATTACTTACAGTAATTTCCATGAAATAACTTAGGTTTATTTAAATTATGCTGTTTAAGGAAGAAAAATGGTTGTGGACAGAATCTTTTTTGTAATATTATCAGGCAATGTTTATTGTTTGGGGAGAGTTTGAGAAAGCTTGAAGGAAACTTTATTTCTGTTTTCCTAAAAGAATGAACTGGTAAAGAGAGGTATAACTCTGCAGACATTAAATTTTATACTGTTGGTTAATTTCAGAAGTGATTGATTTGTTCTAATTCAGCATTCAATTGACTAGCCTACATTTAGTTACTTATCCTGTGTTTATCACTCATATTTTAATGATAAAAATGCCCAGATTAAAAAAACCCAGCTTATAATAAAGATTAAAAAATGTGGATTTTTAAAAACAGCCTTGCTAATTACATAAAGTTGTTTTGCACTACGAATAAAATTTTAAAAATACAAAGATATATAATAAAATTGCCTATTTTATGCCCCTAACAACTGAAATAATTTTGTAATTTTTTTTAAAAAAAGTATTCTATTTTAAATTAACGTGTATAGCTGTGCCTATGTGTGTTTGTATACTAAAACACACAGATCATTATAATTGCGTGTGTGAATAATTGTACACTATTCTATATGCCACCCTGTTCATCTCATGTCATAAATTGCTACATGCGTTTTATCATGAGTGGGCTCTAACCATTTTTTTGCTGTTGGGCACTTTAGTTGTTTCTAAAGGTCATGGTTTAATATAATCATAGAGCTGGAAAGGGGGCTTAGAGAAGATTTAATTCAGTCCCTTTCCTTGTATGTTCTTTTCTGGTAGCTCAGATGGTATAGAATCTGCCTGTAATGCAGGAAAACCTGGGTTTGATCCCTGGGTTGGGAAGGTTCCCTGGAGAAAGGAATGGCTACCCACTCCAGTATTCTTGCCTGGAAAATCCCGTGGACAGAGCCGCCTGGTGAGTTACAGTTCATGGGGTCCCAGAGTCGGAGACAAATGAGCAGCTAACACTTTCTTGTATAATATGATTTTATAGTTAGGACTAAGGTCTAGAAAGGTTGACTTAGACATTTATTTCTTTAGAAAATAAATGTGAGTTATGTAATTCCAGAAATACTTTTTACTTTAAAAAAATAGAAGTGAAAGAAAAATAAACTTAATCTTCAAGCCACATTTAAAATAGAATAAAAAATGTGGATGAGTAATCTATCATTGGGGTGACTAATATATCATTCGCTATAAATATTTTCTTCCCATTTTAAAGGCAAAATGCATTCATATAACAATTGTTATAGTTTCTATCACAATAAGAGAGGGGCACACAAAATATGGCATTTTATAAAAATTTAAAAATGAATTTCCAGTCTCTTCTTCGAGATATGTTAATTGCATGGCTATAAAGTGAGCACATGTTGAAAAGTAAACTTGGATTTTAAAATTCTTTCCATTCTAATATGTTATTGCAAAGAACAATAATACTTTTCGCACTCTAGGATGTAAATACTTGGCATTTAAGTTATATTTCATTTTCTTATATAGTATTGCCAGCACTATAATTTATGGCTTCCACATCAGTCTAAATGATAGTTTAGTTGGTAAATGCCCTTAGGTTTAAGACACATGTCAGTTCTTGAGAGTTTTACTTTTTCTGTTCTAATGGTGTCCAGAGGTGGAATTTAAGGAAAAAAAAAAGTGTATTAATAGGCTATGATTTATTTTCCAAGAGTAGTGTGATGGAGATACCAAGTCTATTCAGTGATAAAGTCCTATGTTTTCTCGTGTCTGTCCCAGTTGAGACAACTGGACAAGGAGTCTAAAGAGTCAGAAACTTTGAACAAGCCGACTTACATAGAAGTCCCATAACACTTCTGAAGAAATAGTTTTTAGTCCAGAGAATACTATTAGAGTTTTGTCTGAAGTGTTCATAGAGTAAAATTTGAGAATAAAATCAGATTCTATCAGCTAGTGGTGCCTGCCTTTGTGAACAATGAAATGGAATCTCTACCATACTCTTTCTCTCATCTGTCTCTATCTCATCTCTCTCCTGGGTTCTTTACTAACATTTCTAGCCTCCAGTTTATGTTTCCCTTGAATGTTCCACTGGTACTTCAGACTCAGAACTTATCACTTCCTCCCGACCGTCTCTGTTTTGTCGTGTTTGTTTTTGCACATAATGGGGTTGGTTCAGTACCTGATCCTTGGTGCTGAATAATCCATTCAATAGAATTGTTCATAGATTTGTGTCTTGTATCTCCAAGCAAGGTCATTGAGTGTTTAAGAAAACTGAAAAAGGGTTTTGTTTGTAGTACAGTGTTTTTTAAGCACACAAAGCCTTAGTTTCAATTGATTGGGAGTTTATCCCTTCAGCTCTCAACCTCACAGTTTTTATGGTTCTTGTGTCTTTGCACAAACTATTCTGACAGATAATGATATGGTATCCTTGCCAAAGGGTTTTACGGATTGCATCCAATTATCCCAAGTAGATGTCTTTGATCTGAGTACATATTACCCTTACTTAGTAGGTGAGGATACAGGAGACAGAGGCACAGGGCAGTCAAGCAATGTGGATGGGACTCGGAGCCAGTCTGACTCCTCTGGTACCTGGGGCTGCCATGTGGGAACATTTCTCTGTGGCCCTGAACTTCCAGGATATGTTGCTTCTGAAGATTGTGGGATAACATCCAAGATGATACTATCAGGACCATGCTGTGAGCCCCAGACTGAACCAGATCATGGAATTTGATTAATAAGAATCAGAGTTTTAGCAGAGATCTTGCATATCATCTTGTTCAATTACTTATGCATGAATTCTTCTATGATCTGAGCTCATTCAGTCTTTACTTGAATTCCTCCAGTGTTAGGGAACTTTCTATCTCTTAAGTCAGCTCTCCACATTTTCCTCATTGCTAGAAAGAGCTTGTGAGAATCAGGCCCCAGCTCATGTTCTTATAGTTTTCACTCATTTGTGCAAGCTCTTCTCTTAAACTATCCACAATATGTCTCACAGTCTTCCATAGGATGGCTGTACCAGGATGATAGCATAGACACCATGCCCCTTCTCTGAGTCCTCTTCCTTAGGATACATATCCTTAGTTCTCTCAAATGGTTCTAACATGGCACAAAATTTTATATTTTATTTTTAAAATTTATTTTTTGCTGGAGTATAGTTGCTTTACAATGCTGTGTTAGTTTCTGCTGTACAATGAAGTGAATCAACTATATGTATACATATAGCCTCTCCCTTGTGGACCTCTCTGCCCGCCCTCCATCCCACCCCTCTAGGTCATCACAGAGTACTGAGCTCAACTCCCTGTGCTTCATAGCAGCTTCGCACTAGCTATTTTACCAGTAAGTGTATACACAGTGTACTTTTTCCAGTGGTGACTAATAGGCTTAGCTTCATTTCTTCTCTGTCTTCTTAGGAAGAGAAGAAGCAGTGATATGCTACTTCCTCCCTTCACACTCAGTCAGCCAGTTTGTCTGTCCATCTCTTTCTTTCTCTGTCTCCTCTCCTCTTGCCTAAGCCAGTGTAGCTCATGCTCGCAGTCTAGTATTGTGAAAAGTAATTTGGGTTTCAGCTGCACACAGGAAGATTTGAATTCCAGCTTACTAGCTAACTCAGTGCACTTCTGTTTCTTCACCTGCACGATGGAAAATTGAATTCTTTTCACAAGTGGTGACAATTAAATGAAATAGTGAATGTAAGAGTGCTTGACTCAATAATAAGTGCTCAAAAACTATGAATTTCCCTTCTACTGTGGGTCTGCATTCTCAAGAGCCCACCTACCAGTTTTATGATGGCTTGCTGCATCAAACACATATGTTTGCTTTCAGAACTTATTCCATATTTTTTTAATATAGCGAATCTTCAGTGTTCAAAATTAGTGTGGCATGTTTGAATTTAAACACTTGTAATTGAAAGAAGTGAAAATCCAAACAATGCTTTGGGTGAGGCAAATGCTGTGCACGAAGAGATGATCATTGGAAACAACGCGTCATGTAGATGAGCAATGCCCCTTGGCACTGTTTTAAAAGCAAAAGAAATAGATTTTACATATGGCAAAGTGCTTATGTATATTTATCCAGCCGGGCATATTATTAATGTGTCTTTAGCTGTTTGAGCTTGTGCTGTACTGTAATTACACATACTTTTTTTCTTCACTCAGACTTCTGCCCTACTCAGAAAAAAAAAAATCATTAAAAATTTTTTTTCTAAAATAATTCCCTTTCCCCTTCCTGTGTTTTAAAAACAGCTGATGCCACTGAATCACAGTGGGCAATAGTAAAACCTAATCAGAAAGGGGTCCCAACTTTTACCAGTACCTTCTCATCCTCACCCCTATCAACACCCTTGACTGTCTGTCTGCATCTTGGCTCCACTCACAATAAGCTTTCAACTTCAAGGTTAACTAGGGGGATCGAATGTGACCACACGACCTTTCTGATTCATCTTTTCCCTAGACTAAGACACCTGGATTCCAAAAGTGAATACTGACAGGGAACACCTTTCTGAGGGTCAAAACCACTTGCATGGGATCTTTCTCCTTTTATTCTATCTAATGAACACAAAGCCCTGCTTTAATAACCTTTTACTAACTGATTTCCTGCAACTACTCTACCCCCCTTCCTCCATGTCCACCATACTGGAGTAGACGTAATTTTGTAAAAACATGAATCTATCAGTTTCCATGTCTTAAATAAATGTCTTTAGTGGCTTCCCATTTGTCTTCTGGCTTCTCATTTGTCCTGACCTAGGGATCAAGCCCACGTCCCTTGTGTCTCTTTCACTGCAGGTGCATTCTTTACCAGCATGATATCCCCAGTACCTTAGCATAGTCTGGCATATGTTAGCATATTCTTATCTTTCATACATATTAATTTGCATAATATTAATTGATAATAGTTGAATAACTAGTAGGTATAGACAACTAATAAAAGTAGGAGCTGCTATAGGAGGGAAGGGCTAGTAATTGCCTGTTGACCAATTGATCTACAATTGTAGGTAAATTTAGTAAAGGAAGTTAGTATCATGCGATTACTTACTAAAAGGTTTGTAAAGCAGTGGGAGCATTGTATCCAAATATTTCAATAATTGGTATCATTCCCCTGCCTGCCCTCCCTCCCCCCATTTAATAGCAAAATAAAGAGGGGAAAGAAAAGTCTTCTATAAGGAAGCCCACTTTCCTCCATTGGATATATGTTATTCAGTTCAGTTCAGTTCAGTCTCTCAGTCATGTCCGACTCTGCGACCCCGTGAATCACAGCACACCAGGCCTCCCTGTCCATCACCAACTCCCAGAGTTCACTCAGACTCACGTCCATTGAGTCAGTGATGCCATCCAGCCATCTCATCCTCTGTCATCCCCTTCTCCTCCTGCCCTCAATCCCTCCCACCATCAGAGTCTTTTCCAATGAGTCAACTCTTTGCATGAGGTGGCCAAAGTACTGGAGTTTCAGCTTTAGCATTATTCCTTCCAAGGAAATCTCAGGGCCAATCTCCTTCAGAATGGACTGGTTGGATCTCCTTGCAGTCCAAGGGACTCTCAAGAGTCTTCTCCAACACCACAGTTCAAAAGCATCGATTCTTCTGTGCTCAGCCTTCTTCACAGTCCAACTCTTCCATCCATACATGACCACTGGAAAAACCATAGCCTTGACTAGACGGACCTTTGTTGGCAAAGTAATGTCTCTGCTTTTGAATATGCTATCTAGGTTGGTCATAACTTTTCTTCCAAGGAGTAAGTATCTTTTAATGTCATGGCTGCAGTCACCATCTGCAGTGATTATGGAGCCCCAAAAAATAAAGTCTGACACTGTTTCCACTGTTTCCCCATCTATTGCCCATGAAGTGATGGGACCAGATGCCATGATCTTCGTTTTCTGAATGTTGAGCTTTAAGTCAACTTTTTCACTCTCCACTTTCACTTTCATCAAGAGGCTTTTTAGTTCCTCTTCACTGTCTGCCATAAGGGTGGTGTCATGTGCATATCTGAGGTTATTGATATTTCTCCCAGCACTCTTGATTCCAGCTTGTGCTTTCTCCAGCCCAGCATTTCTCATGATGTACTCTGCATATAAGTTAATAAACAGGGTGACAATATACAGCCTTGACGTACTCCTTTTCCTATTTGGAACGAGTTGGTTGTTCCATGTCCAGTTCTAACTGTTGCTTCCTGACCTGCATATAGGTTTCTCAAGAGGCAGGTCAGGTGGTATGGTATTCCCATCTCTTTCAGAATTTTCCACAGTTGATTGTGATCCACACAGTCAAAGGTTTTGGCATAGTCAAATAGATGTTTTTCTGGAGATTTCTTGCTTTTTTGATGATCCATTGGATGTTGGCAATTTGATCTCTGGTGCCTCTGCCTTTTCTTTAAAACCAGCTTGAACATCTGGAAGTTCACAGTTCACTTATTGCTGAAGCCTGGCTTGGAGAATTTTGAGCATTACTTTACTAGCATGTGAGATGAGTGCAACTGTGCGGTAGTGTGAGCATTCTTTGGCATTGCCTTTCTTTAGGGTTGGAATGAAAACTGACCTTTTCCAGTCCTGTGGCCACTGCTGAGTTTTCCAAATTTGCTGGTATATTGAGTGCAGCACTTTCACAGCATCATCTTTCAGGATTTGAAATAGCTCAACTGGAATTCCGTCACCTCTACTAGCTTTGTTCTTAGTGATCCTTTCTAAGGCCCACTTGACTTCACATTCCAGGATGTATGGTTCTAGGTCAGTGATCACACCATCGTGATTATCTTGGTCTTGAAGATCTTTTTTGTACAGTTCTTCTGTGTATTCTTGCCACCTCTTCTTAATATCTTCTGCTTCTGTTAGGTCCATACTATTTCTGTCCTTTATCGAGCCCATCTTTGCCTGAAATGTTCCCTTGGTATCTCTAATTTTTTTGAAGAGATCTCTAGTCTTTCCCATTCTGTTGTTGTCCTCTATTTCTTTGCATTGATCATTGAGGAAGGCTTTCTTATCTTTTCTTGCTATTCTTCGGAACTCTGCATTCAGATGCAGAGTTTTCTCCTTTGCCTTTAGCTTCTCTTGTTTTCACAGCTATTTGTAAGGCCTCCCCAGACAGCCATTTTGCTTTTTTGCATTTCTTTTCCATGGGGATGGTCTTGATCCCTGTCTCCTATACAATGTCAAGAACCTCCATCCATAGTTCATCAGGCACTCTGTCTATCAGATCTAGTCCCTTAAATCTATTTCTCACTTCCACTGTATAATCATAAGGGATTTGATTTAGGTCATACCTGAATGGTCTAGTGGTTTTCCCTACTTTTTTCAATTTAAGTCTGAATTTGGCAATAATATATGTTATTATTACCTTGAAAATGTTGTCCATTCTTTGAGAATAAGGGTTTTTAAAAATTCCAAATAAGGGAACATTTTAATGATAACCTTGAGAACACATAAACCTGGTCTCTTGCATCTTCTGATTTTAGAAAGTCCTAATAGAAACTCATGCAAATGAACTATTTCATTTTCACAGCTACAGTGCAGAGGAATAAGTCGAATTTTACAGTTAAAAGAATTTCAGAGTCAGCTGAGCTGCTGTTTATTCCCTTCCTCCTCTTCATTGTAAAGATTTTTCCATTAGGGTTAATATACTAGGTATGTTATGAAAAGCAGGCAAATGCGTATTATGGAGCTATTGATTTTTAATTTTCATTTGGAGCCCCTCTGGGATGTTACTAGTGATGCCCTCAGAGCAAATGTGTGTCTGGGCAGTCAGCCAGGGATTTACATCAGCAACCAGGTTTATTAAGGAGAAAATGGGCCCCTTAGAATTATTGCAGGTATATAGCAGCAAGCTGAAAAGTACAGTCAGGCTTTCTGCTTCCTTTTGGCCAGAGTTCTAATGGGTGGAACCAGCCCTGAGTTTTGTTGGACTTGTAAAGTGACCCTCCTAAAGCTCAGGGCTAAGTGACTGTCAGGAAAAGTGGAAGCTTTCAGTCCACACTTTTCATTGACAAAAGATTGAAAGCAAAATCCATCAAATTACTGACAGAGGCATCAACCTTGAAACGTGTGTAGTGAAAGAAAATCTAAACACTAATTGCTAATGACTGTCTGCCTCCTGAATCAGGTTTGAGGGAGGATTGATAAAAGCATAGGATTAAATAACAGAAATGAAGGTTCAGACGATTCTGAAGAATGCTCTTGCCATCGCTGAAGTTGCTTTGTCATTGGTTTGTGTCTAAGAACAGACAACTCTGAATTTGGATAAAATAGTTACTGCACACTATTTGATGTGGGGTTCTCAAGTGGCTCCGTGGTAAAGAAATCTGCCTGCTAATGCAGGAGACACAGGTTCGATCCCTGGGGCAAGAAGATCCCCTGGAGGAGGAAATGGCAACCCATTCCAGGATTCTTGCCTGGAAAATCCCATGCACAGAGGAGCCCAGCAGGCTGCAGTCTGTGGGATCGCCATGAGTTGGCCACGACTGAATGAGAACGCGCACATACAGTATTTGGTAGAATTGAAGTATTCAGTTTGTAGGAAGTTTAGAGATCTTCTAGGCTGGTCTTGTTTTATAGAAAAACAACAACAAAACTTGTGGATTGGTAATTGTCAAGCCAGTATGAGGGATTTCACGTGGTTTGGGTATATGTTTGTGGTTTTTCTGCTCTCCTGATTCTCCGTGTATCAGCCTGAGAGCTTTGATGGCTGGGGCTGTGATCCGAGTTCCAGGGCCAGGGTACTGCTCTCTGGCCTGCCTTGGGTCAGACCCTTCTCAAAGTCACAGAGCATTGTCCCTACCTCAGCCATTATTGGGCTTTCCACCCAGCATAGTGGTATGTTTGTTCTGGTCTATCTCTACCACCTAATATCATTGCTGAAACTGAGTTTTGTTCATCTGTGAATTCCACATATTTTACACAGTAGTTGGCAGGCTGTGGTAGTGCACAATAATTATTCTTTGCTGAGAAAATAAATGATAAAAAACTGATCTGTAGCTTTCTACTCAGTGACATTTAGAAGATTTATCAACAAGTAAAAATATTTTCCCCCCTCATTTTTCTGAGTATTTTTATGAAGACTATTTAGTTGATGAAAATCAATTTGTTATAGAGCTAGGGACTTTAGGGTGAGGAGGCTAGATCAGGGCCTAGGAGTAGAAGGTGCTCTAGTAATATATATATTTGAGGGTTTGGCATCAATTAAAAATGTTTTTATCAGGCGATCTGTATAACTTTATAATATGAGTTATCATTCTGAAATGTTAAATTTTAATTTAAAAATTTGTGCTTGGCAATAGCAACAGATATGAGATACAATTGTTAATGTCACTGTTTAGTTGCTAAGTCATGTCTGACTTTTATGACCCAATGGGCTGTAACCCACCAGGCTCTTCTGTCCATAGGATTTCCCAGTCAATAATCCTGGTGTACGTTGCCATTTTCTTCATCCAATAAATCTTACCAACCTAGGGATTGAACCTGTATCTCCTGAGCCCATGAGATACAATAGAGATATATACATATAGTTTTCTACTTATTAGATAGTTTGGCCTATTAAATAAAAAGTTACAGAAATTCTTAATAGAGCCCTCTGAAGTGTGTTTGAGACTAGTTACTACAGAACTTAGATATGAAACAACTAGTAATAAATTAGAACCTATTGGAAAATAAAACTAAAATTTATAAATCAGTAAATTATAAAGTACTCTCTTAAAACACCTATAAAGTACTCTGTTAAAATCCCTTGGCAAACAGTGACTGAACACATCTTTGCTGCTGCTGCTGCTACTGCTAAGTCGCTTCAGTCATGTCTGACTCTGTGCGACCCCATAGATGGCAGCCCACCAGGCTCCCCCGTCCCTGGGATTCTCCAGGCAAGAACACTGGAGTGGGTTGCCATTTCCTTCTCCAGTGCATGAAAGTGAAAAGTGAAAGTGAAGTCGCTCAGTCATGTCTGACCCTCGGAGACCCCATGGACTGCAGCCTTCCAGGCTTCTCCTTCCATGGGATTTTCCAGGCAAGAGTACTGGAGTGGGGTGCCATTGCCTTCTCCAGAACACATCTTTATGCCCTAGAATTTCATAGAATATATTGTTAAAAATAGTATTGCATATTTCCTCTTAAGATTTCTGGGGGAAAATACTAATATTTCCAGTTTACTGTATTTATTTACCCTAGGCAATCCTTGCATTACTGTTTTCTTTGGTTTCACCAGTTGATGGTCTACCCCTCCTTGCTTTATGCACATTTTGCCATCCTGATTTGTGGTGTTTTCTGACATTGAACCAATCCAGGGTCAAATTTAGAAATGAGTATTCATTACCTTAAATGCTCCCTACAGTGGTTAACCCAAGAAGAGCTTGAGATATGGGCATTCCGCCAGGAGGTGAACCAAAGCAATTTTGGTTACAGCTGATTTGTGGTTTGATCTTTGCAGATGTACTTCACTTTGATCTCAGTTTTAGGAAGTCATTGCATTCAGTGGAGCCAAATGTGGTAAGTGCCTGAAGACAGTGACTTAAGTGCCTATGTTTTATCAGCTGGATATCTTTTCTTAGCCAGAATGAAAATTATGAGTTCTTCACATAATTTATATGATAATAGAAAGGCAATTATATAGCTTTTAAAATGATTAATGATTGGCTATTCCGTTGGCCCACGGACAATACATTATCTATAGGAAAAGGATTCTCAGTACTGGTATCTGACAGATGGTTTCCCAGTATATTCAGTATTCCTGCAATTGGAGATCAGTATTGTTATGAGGAAGGGTGAGGGAACTCTTTTTTGTATATATTTTTTCAAAGATATTCCAAATTGTGTATGTTATTTATATATATATTTTACAAATTATATTTGTTATTACACAAATGTATAGTACTACAAAAATTAAATTTGCATATGAATAACAAATAGCAAGTTAACTAAGTCACAATAGGACAAAGGGGTGCTGCTTACAGTTTGAAATAGGTGATTTTTCTGCTAAGTAGAAGTAAGTAATATTTTACTACACAGTAAAATGCATGGATATTGTTACTTCAGGCTTACACATATAAATATGTGTAACTTTAACCCTAAAAGTGAGTATAGAGAAAGCACATATCACTTTATTAATTCAGACAACAGCACTTCTGAGTATAATTTAGACATGTTTTATCCTTTCCCTCCTGACCAGGATGATTTCAAATATAATTTAAAAGAGAGACTTTTGCAAGTGAAGACTTTTCACTTTGTTAGGCTTCCTTGAGTTTAAAGTGTTTTCTCTAGTAATTCTCTATGTGTATGGAGAGGAGTGAATTTTAGCTCTATTCCTTATCTTGATACAACAGGCTGGAAAATTGATTTATGGTTGTATATCCTTAAATGCAATCTATTATACTGAAGCAATTTGCTTATGTCATGAAGTTTTTATAAAGGAGATAACATCCTTTTATGCATTTATACACATACACATATCATAGATAAATCAAACAGTGAATGTAAAACCATCTTCTAATCAGTTCTTAAAAATACCTATTTGTAAGATTTTGTCTTTTATTTACTATAAAAAACATAAATTATGGGTGGAATTTTATTCTTATTCTTTTTGTTTAAACCATTGTATTCAACTCAACTGAAAAGCCGAGTGTGCCCTTTCATTCCCACCCCTATGCAGTTGTCCTGAGTACACAATCCTTTATGAACATTAAGGAAAAAAAATTTAGTGGTAAATGTTTAATAGATATATTTTTAACTAAGAATATATATACTAGGGAGAGCCTTACGAAACTTATAACCAGAAATTATCTCAGTAGTGAAATTCAACTTAGAGGTCAAATCAATATTGCTATGTTCAAATGGGAGAAGGAAATGGCAACCCGCTCTAGTATTCTTGCCTGGAGAATTCCTGTGGACAGAGGAGCCTGGCGGGCTGCAGTCCATGGGGTCACAAGAGTCGGACACGACTTGGTGACTGAACCACCACCCACCATGTTCAAATGGGAATAGCCACCTTTCTGGTTTTACGCATATTCATAAAAAGTTTTTGTGAACTGTAGTTGTTAGCTTCTATCAGTTCTAAAATGAGAATCAATCTTTGTGTCTCTGCATTTTTCTGTTTTTTAACAAATTTTTACCTTAATGCTATACAATCATCTCAACTGTGTTGAAAGATATATGTGTGTGTGTGTGTGTATATATATGTATATACATACACACTAGTTACAAGAGATATGAATAAGGTGAGTCTTGTATTCTAGAGCCTTCTATGAAAAGTCTCTAGGAACACTGTAAGAGAGAACTAATATGAAGTCAGGTAGTACATGGTGCGTATTTAGTAAACAAAGCTTTCTCTTTTTCTCTCAGACTAAAAAACACTTTTCATAGTAAAATAATTTTATACTTTTAGATGGAACATATTTTCTTATAGTGAGAACTTCTTAAGAAACACATTCTTTATCTTTCAAGATAGAGGAAAGATCCTTTAGAAGAAGCAAACATTTAAAAACATCTTTTAAAAATTGTTGTGAATTTTAAGCTGAGACCTCCTTTAACGATATGATTGTGGATACTAATTTTGGAAATAAGAGGCATATCTATCTAAAAGAGATAGCAGTTAGTTAGAAACAAGATCCATTGACCTCAACATGAGATTGTCTCCCTTACTTTGGAATGAAGCATCTTAGTAAACAGATGCTAAAGCAAGCGCTTCATCCACAGAAGGAGGTAAAATAGCCAAACCTGCAGTGGTCTTCCCCACAACTGTTTTTTTGTTTTTCCCCTTCATTTTGTTATACTTATAATTCAGGCCGTCATTTAGGAAATACATTACTGCTTACCACTAGCTATCTTGAAAGTGAAACGTACTATTCTGGTCAAAGCCCCATTTCCCTAATGGTGATTAAAACTGGGCAGAGAGCCCGATGTAATAAAAACAGTCTCAGAGCTTTTTTACTAACCTTCGTCTGGGAAAAGCAACATTGGAGGTTTTATTTCTTGAAAAATGCACAACGTCCATATGATTAAATGCTCTTCAGTCTCTTTTCAGCCACAGGCTGCACATCCAGGCCTTAATTGTGCCAGCTGTTCTCTTAACCCATCACCTAAATATTGCTCTCGAATGTAATCTGTCTTGATAGAAAGCCTTTTAACTTTTCTGTTTTACAATTCATCTTTCTTATATGCCAAATGAAACATCTTCTTTCATTTGAGAAAAGTGAGCTCTTGGGAGGAAAAAAATAAAAACAAAGATTTTTTTCTTTATTCTGTGTGTATTAAGGCAAATCCCTTTTCCTGTCTTAATTGAAATCAGTTAAGCGTTCACGAACTTCACCACAAAGACTGAATGAGCTATTTTTCTTTTTAAATGAGGCCAAGTCTTGTTGGCACCCGTGACGAAGACCATCCTGTGCAAGGGCAGGTTGCCAGCAGGTTTCACATTCAAGGCCAAGGTTTTACTGCGTTTGCTCAGCTTCTTCCACAGTCTGCAGTGAAGCCACGGTGAAGGACAGGGGCGTGCCTCCTGCACTTGTATTATTGTCTGTGCTTTTCAGTTGGTGGATTTGGAAACAAAGAAAGAGATCCATTCACTTTCTCTCTTGCAAAAAAAGGAAGGGACTGGGGGATGCTGGGTGAAAGATACATAATAACCCAGGGCCAATTTTGCAACCTCTTGTGAGGCTTAAACCATTTCAAAATAAAGAGTCATGTTAAAAAAAATAAAGGATAACCTTAACTGCTAAATGTGAAGAAATCAAACTGTAACATCTAAGTATGGCTCTATCTTTAAAAAAAAATCAATTAAAATAAGAACAGAATAAAAATAAAACAAGGGTTTTTTTCTTTTTGTTGGCTTAGCTACATACATGTGAGCTACATACATACATAAAGCCTTACTATGCTTTAACACTGTAATTACACTTACTGGGGGGAAAAAGGGCATTAGGTGATTCTTTAAACAAAGCAAAGTGCATTTTAAATGGCTGTTTAAGTTTGTTTCTGTCTCTGTATCTCCATCTCTTCCCCCGCCTCTCATTTTTCCTTCTTTCCGTTCACTCTGACAATTCTGACATTAAAAATATTGCTAGATTAATTCTGTTGCATTAAGAAAGTACCTCTCAGGCCAAAGTTTTATAAAGCCTGGTTTAGATAAGTGGGGAGAAAAAAAGGAAAAACAAACAGAAGATCATAATAAACATGTCATTATTGCTATAATTACTTATAAGGGAAGAACACCAGTTATAGTAGTTAGGAACCTAGCTTCTGAAATCAAGCAGCTCATATTCAAATCCTGATCATGGCTCTTATATATGACCTTTAATGCCTAATACCTTCATTTTTAAAACATGGGTTAACACAGTATTATCTGCCTCTGAAGTTTATTAAAAGGTCCATGTGAATTAGTATATTTAAAGTACTTAGAAGAGTGCCCAGCTTAGAATACTCAGTAAGTATTAACGTATTTAGCTAACTAAAGGCAAATATTTAGTACTGCTAAGTCTTCAAAATGTTTCTGTATATTTGAAATACAGCTTATAAAACTTCTTTTGAGAAGATCCTGAAATACGAGCAGGATTTCGTACTTTGGTACTGCTTTGTGGACACCCGTTACATCACAGCTACTTTGACTCTCCCGTTGCATAGTCCACTTTTCAAATGTATGTCAGTCAGGTACATGTAAATAATTTAGTTTCTGCCGGTGTTTGTCATACATTATTAAAATACCAACTTTCTGTTGGTGTCTTCAAATTGGTAACTTACAACTGCTATCTTCAAATGATCATAAGGTCCTACATTTTTACTTTGCTGGTATGTTTCCCATTTCTTCTCCAAATTTAATATCTGAGTATACATTTTTAAATTAGTGTCTTGGATATTTGTCTTAAATTTGAAGGAGTTGCCTAGATTTTGCTGGATATCTTCACTGTAACTGGATATGAAATTCAGTAAATTGAAAAGTCTTTTCTAAGGTTTGAGAAAACTTTATAAAGAAGCATCTAGTATTTATCCAGTCATACAGTTTTATTGACTTGTCTTTACTTAAACAGTGTTCTTTATTGAGAAGCAATTAATAGAGTATTCTGGATAATGAATAAGATGAATATTAATCTCTGATATTCTAGCACATACTGATTTATTTTCAAGTTACAAAAGCAAGTAATTATTTTCCTTGAAGTAGTTTGCAAAGGATACACATCTCTTATTTTTATAAGGCTCTATATTTAGTTAGGACTTCCCTGGTGGCTTAGATGGTAAAGCGTCTGTCTAGAATGCCGGAGACCCAGGTTCGATCCCTGGGTCGGGAAGATCCCCTGGAGAAGGAAATGGCAATCCACTCCAGTACTGTTGCCTGGAAAATCCCATGGACAGAGCAGCCTGCTAGGCTACAGACCATGGGGTCACAAAGAGTCGGACACGACTGAGCGACTTCACTTTCACTTTTCATATTTAGTTAGAATTAACAAAAGAAGGAATGGGTTTTCATTGAAATTCTCATAAGAATCTGCTGAAATAATATTAATGCTATAGATAATTTATATAAAAGTTCATTACAGCAACTGTATTGACATTTACACTACTCCATCAATGGTCAGTATACTTGTAAGTCATGTTTTGATTTGATTAATGTATAGGAACTGTGTCAATAAAGATATTATTTGGTCAGTTGTCTAGGACTAGACACTTAAGAAAGAGCTTAAAAGGCTCATGCTCAAATGATATGGTAGTTAGAGTTACTGTGCTGTTTCCTATCTCAGACAATGCTGATTTCAGAGAGTTCTCTGAGCCAATGAATGATAGATATATGAATGAGTAATATGATCTTGGAGACAACAAATTATAGAAAAATACAGAGAATTCTGTTATTTTAAATGCAGTATATCTGATTTCCAGCTCGAGATGCATGGAAAACAGCGTAACTTTGCACTGTATAAAACACTATGTTGGTGCTCAGTGTTCCATCACCAAAAAAAGGAAAAAAGAAAAGATTCAGCCAATAAAATTTTAGTTAATTAAATCTTTAAAGAAGACTGTCTAATTATAACCTCTCAGCCTCAGCAGGTATAATTGTTGAACATTACAACCTGTTCCAAATTATACATCAAAATACAATTGAGTTACTAGTAGGAAGCCCAAGTGATTTTTGTATGATTGAACTGATGAACTTTTATTACTGCTACTGTTTGCTCTGTTTTAATTCAATAAATCACATAAATTTAATTATGGTGTGACAATTGAAGCTGCATTTGACATTTTTCACAACTTTTCTCACCATTCCCTAGTTAGTAATGTACATAACTGAAATAGCTGATACATTATTTAGTGAAGTATGCACATTGACTAAGAGTAGTTAATTAAAACTTAAAATCAATCAGTGATTGTATCAAATTTGATATAATCAATGTATCAAAAGGAAAGCATAATGATGTTCAGCCAAAATGAGAGACTTCCTTAGGAGAAGGAACTTGAGAATGTAATAATGTAGTCTTCTAGATTGATAGACTTCACTTGGTACTATAGCTAATTGGCTTTATTAACTAGGATCTTTTATTCCATTTGGAGGTAAATTACTAGATTCTGTTTTACAGAAGAAACAAGAAGGCTACTGTATACTTTTTGTTCTTATGCATTTTACTTTTGAATAGTGTTGAATTGCTGGCTGAGTCAATGGATACCTGGCAAAATATTCAAGTATGATTATAAGCTAGTGTTGCTTTACTTGTTGTTGAAATCACAGTTTTTGCTTTAAAATGTAACTTGCAATTGAGATGTTCTAAAGCTCTTTTTTTTTTTCCTTGATACCTGGATTTCCCTGGTGGCTCAGATGGTAAAGCGTCTGTCTACAATGCGCGAGACCTGGGTTCAATCCCTGGGTTGGGAAGATCCCCTGGAGAAGGAAATGGCAATCCACTCCAGTACTATTGCCTGGAAAATCCCATGGACAGAGGAGCCAGGTTACAGTCCATGGGGTCGCAAAGAGTTGGACACGACTGAGCAACTTCATTTCACTTTCACTTTCACTTTTGTTATAGTCCATTGGCAGGCACTGGCCAATCATGACCCTGCTTTATGTATCAGTCAAAACATATTATTTGAAGTTAATTATAAGATTTGATATCAGTATTTAGCCTAGTCATCATTATATTTCATGTATAAATAGGAAAAATCTTAAGTGAGTTTAAAATAAAAATATTTGTAAGTTCTGCTGGTATATGGATGAAAGGATCGTGATGTTCTGATGAAATCCTTATATTAGTCTTGAGCTTATTCTTGTTCTCACTGACTTGTGTTCTTGCTCTCCCTCTTCCTATAGCTATGTTTCCCTATGTTAAGGGATTTGACCAAAATCTCAGACAGCTGTAGAATCACTGTTGATACCCTCATCTATTCATAATAGTATTTGTAGTTCCATTGATCATGTGTTTTAGCTCTTACTAAATTGTGACTCCATGAAGGTTCTTTGCATGCCTTGTATCTCTTAGAGCATTAACATCCAACACTGCATGTGGAATATTTGCATAAATGAATGTGTAAGTTTATGCTGATGAAAAGATAGTAATCATGGATAGTTCAGCTTTATATTAAATAAAATCATTAATGTCACCATCAGAAATCTGATCTCAGCTTAATTGACTTCAGTGTTACTACATTTAGCCTAGCAGAATCAACCTTATGAAAAACTAGGTTGATTCTTTGTAATTTGACATATGTGGCAGTGTATTATTAGTGAGGATAACTATCAGTCACAAGATGTAAGCCAGCTTGCACAAGCATGTTATGGAATGAAGGAAATTTATTTATGGAGCCTCTGTGATATGCCAAACATTCTGATTTGCTCTGAACATACATTGTCTCATTTAATCCTCAAAGTACACTGGGAAATAGGTATGGTTATCACCATTCTTGACTGGACTTGACTAGACTAGTCAAGGCTATGGTTTTTCCTGTGGTCACATATGGATGTGAGAGTTGGACTGTGAAGAAGGCTGAGCACTGAAGAATTGATGCTTTTGAACTGTGGTGTTGGAGAAGACTCTTGAGAGTCCCTTGGACTGCAAGGAGATCCAACCAGTGCATTCTGAAGGAGATGAGCCCTGGGATTTCTTTGGAAGGAATGATGCTAAAGCTGAAACTCCAGTACTTTGGCCACCTCATGCTAAGAGTTGACTCATTGGAAAAGACTCTGATGCTGCGAGGGGTTGGGGGCAGGAGGAGAAGGGGACGACAGAGGATGAGGTGGCAGGATGGCATCACTGACTCGATGGATGTGAGTCTCAGTGAACTCCGGGAGTTGGTGTTGGACAGGGAGGCCTGGCGTGCTGCAGTTCATGGGGTCGCAAAGAGTCGGACACGACTGAGCGACTGATCTGATCTGATCATCATTCTAAAAATGAGGAAAACTGAGATTCAGACATACTTAAGCACTAACTTCTAAGCAAATTGTAGGATTCAAGCACATAGCCTGGGAGAGCTGCCTTGAATTTGTGTTTGCTTCTAAAACATCTGCTTCTGCTTTATTGAGTACGCTAAAGCCTTTGTGTGGATCACAACAAACTGTGGAAAATTCTTCAAGAGGTGGAAATACCAGACCACCTGACCTGCCTCCTGAGAAATCTATATGCAGGTCTAGAAGCAACAGTTAGAACAGGATATGAAACAACAGACTGGTTCCAAATTGGGAAAGGAGTACGTCAAGGCTGTATATTGTCACCCTGCTTATTTAACTTACATGCAGAGTACATCATGAGAAACGCTGGGCAATATGAAGCACAAGCTGGAATCAGGATTGCCGGGAGAAATATCAATAACATCAGATTGTCAGCAATGAATACAGATGATACCACCCTTATGGTAGAAAGCGAAGAGGAACTGAAGAGCCTTTTGATGGAAGTGAAAGAGGAGAGTGAAAAAGTTGGCTTAAAGCTCAACATTCAGAAAACTAAGATCATGGCATCTGGTCCCATCACTTCATGGCAAATAGATGGGGAAACAATGGAAACAGTGAGAGACTTTATTTTGGGGGTCTCTAAAATCACTGCAGATGGTCACCGAAGCCATGAAATTAAAATATGCTTGCTCCTTGGAAAAAAAGCTATGACCAATCTATACAACATATTAAAAAGCAGAGACATTACTATACCAACAAAGGTCCATCTACTCAAAGCTTTGGTTTTTCCAGTAGTCATGTACGGATGTGAGAGTTGGACTATAAAGAAAGTGGAGCGCTGAAGAATTGGTGCTTTTGAACTGTGGTGTTGAAGAAGACTCTTGAGAGTCCCTTGGACTGCAAGGAGATTAAACCAGTTAATCCTAAAGGAAATCAGTCCTGAATATTCATTGGAAGGACTGATGCTGAAGCTGAAACTCTAATACTTTGGCCACCTGATATGAAGAACTGATTCATTTGAAAAGACCCTGATGCTGGGAATGATTGAAGGCAAGATGAGAAGGGGATGACAGAGGATGAGATGTTTGGATAGCATCACCGACTTGATGGACATGAGTCTGAGTAAACTCCAGGAGTTGATGATGGACAGGGAAGCCTAGTGTGCTGCAGCCCATGGGGTCACAAAGAGTCAGACACGACTAAGTGACTGAACTGAACTGAGAAGATTAAAATATATTTACAGTAATAAAATTTGAATACTAATAAATCACATGATAGTAATCTGATTAAAATGAAACTATCTACTTTTTTAGAATCATAGCCAGTTTTTTAGGAAATATGACCACCTGAAACAGGTTGTAACTGTCTTATTATTGTGATTGTTATCTTGTTATTTCTACACTTACCCTGCCAATTAAGTAGGAGTGGATTTTAGTATCCTTATTTTAGAACTTAGAACCAGAAGAACAAAGTTGCATGTTAACAAAGCAATTCATTTAGAAATAAAGTCATGAAAGTATCCTTCAGACTTAAAAATCTAAAATTATTGATATCACACTAATGACTAAACATGATCCATAATTCTTAGAATATTTTTCTTATTGTAGGACTTTTATACTGTAACAACAGAGGAAAATATTTTATAAAATATTTTGGAAAAATAATTTATAAGAATCTATTGAAAGTATTTTTGCTTATATTTTTGTTGCTAGACATAACACATGTTCATTTTTATTAAAAAACTTATAAATACAGAAAAGTGAGATAAATCTAAAAGAAGAAAAAAAATCCTAGTATTGAAAAATACACTGTGTTTTAATGTTGATATTCTAACTAGTACTGGTACCAAGATTAAATGGTATATTTACCCTTTGTTGAAGAACATTTGTTCTTTAATTACGATATTTTGTTGGTACAGTCTACCTGTTAAGGTTCCTGTTTCTATATAGGAAAAAATGCATTTTGAAAGTTGAAGCCAAAATGTCGTAATTTGCCTCTCAATTTGCCTTCTGGCAATGCTAGATTTTATAGTAATCATTTGAAAAATTTTCAAGTCACATCAGTGTGCTTTGCCTTCAGAGAGCACACACAATTTACTTTTAACCATCCTTTCGTCATGGGGAAGATTAAATACAATGCATGGAGCCTGGAAAGGTGGGTGACAGCTGGGAGAGATTTCCATAGAGGCCTCAAAGCCCTTCCAAAAGATTGATTGTGCAGTGTTTTCTGCCAGTTCCTTTAGCTTTACCCAGGTTATCATCCCATCAGGAAACTTGGTGCTGGACCTCATCATGTTGCTGACAATTTAGATGACCTCAGGACATTCCTTTAATCTTCTCAAGCTTCATTCTCATTTTCAAAAGTACAAGTAAGGACTCTTAGACACTCTAATCCATCTGAAGATATTATAAAGAAAGATTCATTTGTGTTTGCGAGAAAGAAAAAAAAGTTTTCACCCTTATGTTTTCCATTTGTATTGACTTAAATCAGTAAACGGACTTGCTCTGAGTGTGGTAGGAAGCATAGGCTGCCTTCTTACAACAGTGAGCATTTACTGACATGTGGCCGGTGTTTTCATTTCGGTACCAGGAAATCAAGGTAGTCTCTTTGATGTCTCGTTACACTGAATCTTATCTTTCTCAGTAAGTTTGCTTGGGAATGAATTACTGCAAATCAGTACATACTTATTTTGTGTTTTTACTCTTCCTTTAGTAGCATGACTTTCTTGATTTGGGACTGGATAGAAAATAATGCCTCCTCAATTATTTAAACATCCCTTGTTGACGATTAGCAATAGTTAAAAAAATTATATGTGAAAGAATTTAAATCTTCTGGCTCTGTTTCCATAGCTCATTGAAACTGGCAGATGGGAACACAATAGCAACTGTGCAGCATGACTGCAACCCCAACACACACACAATACAAGTTGATAATTGGGTTCCTTATTACAGACAGGGAAGGGCCTGTTGACTTTCTCTAGTGCTGAGGAGTGTGTACAGTTACTCTGCTGTGGCGCTGGATCCATCAAGCACTGAGTGCTCTGAGAAGTGACAAGGTGACCCGCTGTAGAGGCTGGTGCCGGCTGCGCTCGTGTGAGTCACAGGGGACAGCGTTTCGGTGTTGCCCGACTGCTGTCAAAGCTTATTTCCCTCTCTGTTAACTGGTTGAAGATGTGTGTGCCAAGAGGAATTTTATCAATCAGTGGTGTATTATAAATGATTTTGTCCCTGGCCCAAGCAAGAAGAGTTCATCAATTCTTTATGGATGGATTACAGATCCCACCTTCTGTAACTTTTCATTATGTTAAAAGTTTGGAAATGAAGCACATGTTATTATTTGGAAGCATTTCATTATGCGAGGATATCAAACATTAGATTATTTGTTTCCTTTGGTCTCTGGATTATTTACTTTCTTGCATGACATTTGACACTTTGGCAAGCTAGCAATTGAAAATAACCCATTACTAGAGATTACCTTTCATTGGGAAGCAGGTGTCATATTTGATAATGAGTCAGAGTCAACTGAATCTAGGTCAACACAGGATTTAAGCAAAACTATATATGTGGAAAAACTAATGTCCTATACATACAAGATGTTTGTCTTCATGTTGTACCAACACTGTTAGTAAAACCCATACTACTTCCCAAATTGTACTTTTTGTGCACTTTCAGAATTCAAATGTATTTGTTGTATTTATACTTTTCAACTTAAGGACAGTTGTAGGTCAGGCATCTGCCCATTGAAATATTTTCATCTGAAAAACCATTAGGTGAGGGTCTAGCTTTCTTGCTGTGATTAGTGGCATTTCAGCTTCTACCCCTTTCTTGCTTCTGAAACTGGGGATGGAGAAAGCTCCCACCACAATTCATTCACTCACCCCCTACCCTGCTTTATTTTCCTCATAGAGGTCATCATTCTCTTATGTGTTTATATTCACTGGAGGAATCAACCTCTAAAAGGGCAGAAAACTTTCCATAACTTATTGCCAATCATTATTTTCCAGTCCTTAGAAAAGTGCCTGCCATGAAGCAGTTATTAAAAAATCATTAGTTATCCTGGATGGGAGGGGAGTTTGGAGGAGAATGGATACATGTCTATGTATGGTTGTATTCCTTTGCTATTCACCTGAAACTATCTCAACATGGTTAGTTGAAAATACAAAATTAAAGTTTTTTTTTTTAAAATTAAGAAGTCATTAGTTAACAGAGTGTATAACTAATTCCCTAGTATATTCCATTTGCTTGGGAACACATTCTTACAATAAAATAATGAAGCTGTGTCTTGGATCACAGTCAGACCATAAAACATTCAAGTTAGCTATGCAGTACTACTTCAGTTAGAGTAAGGATTAAGTAGACTGGATTAGGAATTTAACCACCATTTGTAATATTTTCCATATAGTTTTAAATAAATGGTTAACAGATTATAAGTCTAGGACCACCTGTATGTGAAGAGTAGGGAAAAGATGTGCAGTAAATTTAAGCTATTTTTATTCTACTGTACTGCTTTTTGGTCCACTTTATGTTGGAGAAAATTTGAAGCTCTAACCCTTAATTGGGACAGTTGAGGGATGACAGAGTCTGAAAAACTACTTAACATTTTACATGTGGTAACAGCAGATGTTTTTTACATGAATGTTTTTAGACTTATAGGAAATCCTAACTTTTGTTGTAGTTGTATTTGTTCCAGAAATAGGATTTTCAATTGTAATATATAAATTCTGACCTCATTTTTGGTCCCTTATATATAGCATATAATGCAACAAGAATATTAAAATTGATGAAAATTTTCTTTATAATAAATAATGCTGAAGTCAATCCATTTATACCTCTTTTTGAGGGTTTGACATCTTTTATTAAATTAGTTAAATTATGCTGGAAATTATTTATAACAACAACATCTACAGAAGTTAAATATACCTGAGTTCACCCTGGAGAAAGCTTTTGACTCAGAGAAGTGGGTCCAGAAATGTGTGGAATGCTCCAATTTGGCTTCTTAGTGGGATGTACTAGGGTTTTCAGGAAATTAGAGCTTTGGGGAACAGATTTATTTCATTGTTTAAGGATTGCCTTATAGGTTGTTCATTCCTTTGAAATTCAGGTTTTACTGAGATGACAAAATGACTTTTTGATAATCTTAGGAGAATGTGTACTTTCTGAATTAGAAAAAAAATCTAGATTGTAGGATTAATCTTTGAAAAAAGCATCCTGACGTTAGACTTAGTGTACATACCTCCTGCTCAATGAGTGCTCACACGTATTTCACATCTTTTTAAATCTCAGCTGTAAATCCAAGTATTAATCAAATGGTGCTCCATTAAAGATTTTGAACAAATAGTTGATAGTGCATTCACTTTGCTATAAAACCATTTCAAAGGAAACCTTAGATTTTAAAGACTAAGGATCTGAGCTAGCAGATAGGCTTTCTTGCAGAAAATAAACTTACTGGCTTTTGTCGATTCCATTTTCACTCATGTACTATCTCATTATCAAAATAAATATAGCATTATTCAGATGCATTTTGGCTCTCAATAAACCATACTTTTTACTGGTGTTTTTCATCATGAACCTTGAGTAGATCAACTTCTTAAACCATTTATTTGCCTAACATCCATAACACAAATATTACAAGGAAGAAAAAAAAATGGAATGATCTGGGGTAAAAATATATTAGACCCTTTTGCTGTAGACCTTTAAGGTAGTGTCAGCAGAAAGTTTATATTTTTTTTCTGAGTTTGGAATTCATTTTAGCTTTATTTTTATTTTATATTGGGATATAATTGATTTACAATTTTGTGCTACTTTCACATGTACAGCAAAGAGATTCAACTGTACATATGCAGCAAAAAGTTTCTTAATAAATGCTGCATCTTCCAAAATTTTTGTCCCACTAAAAATGCTTAGAACTACAGGAGTCTGGGGTCTTTCTATTTCAAAATTTTGTCATTTGTTTTCTTACAGTGTTTTCAAAGCATTACCTTTATTGTTTCTGCCTGAATTTGATTATGCCAGAATTCTGTAAGGAATTGCCCAGACATGTGAGTGTCTAAGGGCTTCCCTGGTAACTCAGGAGTGTAAAGAATCCACCTGCAGTGCTGGCGACTTGGGTTCGATCCCTGGGTTGGGAAGATCCCTTGGAGAAAGGATAGGCTACCCACTCCAGTATTCTTGCCTAGAGAATTCCATGGACAGAGAAGCCTGGCAGTCTACAGTCCATGGGGTCACAAAGAGTTGGACATGACTGAATGACTTTCACATGAATGTCTAAACTTAAAAGCAAAAGGTGAAAAAAGCATATATGAATATACACAGGCCATATACCAGATATGTATATATTTCACCTTATCTCTGACTAAAGTTGTCATTTTTGTATTAATAAATGGTATTTCTATAAAATTAATTAATTAGCAATCTTAATCCATAGGTGGTATTGTTTTGGTTTAGTTGCTAAATTGTATCTGACTCTTTTGTGACCCTATGGACTGTAGTCTGCCAGGCTCCTCTGTTCATGGGATTCCCCAGTCAAGAATACTGGAGTGGGTTGCCATTTCCTCCTCCAGGGGATCTTCCCAACCAGGGACCAAACTCAGTCTCCTGCATTGGCAGATGGATTCATTACTACTGAGCCACCTGGGAAAGCTCAATCCATAGGTACTATGGGTTTAATCTTTATAAGCCTAGTTTCCTCTTGGAAGTAATGATGTCCGCTTTATTTGTTCTTGTGAGGATTAAATTAATAATGTTTGCGACATAGTTTGTACAATGTCTGGGTTATATTTAACAAGGATTGTCTCCTATTATTGCTTTTGTATTAGAGATAGTACTGTGGTTTTCATAAAACAGACTCCATAATTGAGCATTTAAAACTTCTTCAACTTAAATGGGTAGCTATTAATACTTCTAGTTGCTGACCTGCTGTGTTACCTATTTTTACCCCCTGTGTTGTGACAGTAGATGGGTAGATACAAAATCCCAGCATGGAACTGGTCCTCTTTACCCTTAATCTCTACTTCCAAGCATTGTCACCACAGCTACAGGGAACATGTCAGTGTATGTGTTCAGAACATTCCATTAGGCATCATAGCTAGTGCTTCTCTTCCGACAATGTCATTTTATGTGAACAATCCAAAGTCTAGAGGTGAAATTAGTTGGAGTGCCCATGACTCAGCCTCTTTTTTCCGGGAGTGACTCATTCTGCATTTATAGATCCCTGACTTTGTGCCATACACCACTCTAAGTGCTTGAGATACAAATGTGGATTTGCTGGGTCACTGACCCAGAGCAGCCCACAGCCTGGGCAGACAGGATGTGGCATTCATTGTAAACAGTATTGGCTTCCATACAGTCAGTGCTTTAATGTTATACCTGTCTATCAAGGAAAAGTGTGATTAAATACAATAATGTGGGCTGGCTAGACAATTTAATTCTATAATTTAGAACATATATTTCTGACCCTATATTGATGTATTTTAGCGCAGTTATTATCTCCACAATGTTCATTCCTTTTTGTTCTCTTTCAGTGTTAGGTAAGATTTCACTCTTTTGCATATCACATAAAATCTACCCTTTATGAATAAGTTAGTTGTCTGATGCATACCTTCCTTTGATTATCCTGCCAGAAACTCACAATGTGTGTAAAAACAAAAAAACCCATCACCCTCTCCTCTTGCTCAGCAGCCTGATCTGCCTTTAGCCTTCCCTGTTTCTAAGAACGACAACATCTTTATGGGGATCTGTTTGTCTCTAACCCTCAGAATTCTCTTGGCTCTTTTTCTCTGTCACATGCCTTTTCATAGCCAACCAGTTCCTAAGCCCCATAGGTTATTCAGTTCAGTTCAGCTCAGTCGTGTCCGACTCTTTGCGACCCCATGAATCGCAGCATGCCAGGCCTCCCTGTCCATCACCAACTCCTGGAGTTTACCCAAACTCATGTCCATCGAGTTGGTGATGCCATCCAGCCATCTCATCCTCTGTCGTCCCCTTTTCCTCCTGCTCCCAATCCCTCCCAGCATCAGGGTCTTTTCCAATGAGTCAACTCTTCGCATGAGGTGGCCAAAGTATTGGAGTTTCAGCTTTAGCATCAGTCCTTCCAATGAATACCCAAAACTGATCTCCTTTAAGATGGACTGGTTGGATCTCCTTGCAGTTCTTCTCCAACACCACAGTTCAAAAGTATCAATTCTTTGGTGCTCAGCTTTCTTCACAGTCCACCATAAGTTATTATACACTACTTACACACACTTATACACACAATGTTCTTGCCTGGAGAATCCCAGGGATGGGGGATCCTGGTGGGCTGCCATCTATGGGGTCGCACAGCATCGGACACGACTGAAACGACTTAGCAGCAGTAGCAGTATACACACTACCCTGGACTGAACTCAGAATTCATGCGTTGAAGCCCTAAGCCATCAATGTGACTGTTTTTAGGAATAAGGTTTTCAGAATATTCCCCTTCTTGGATCACAGCCTTGCATGGCAAAGGGGCTTGTGTAACTCAATGAAACTGTGAGCCATGCCATGCAGGGCGACCCAAGATGGATAGGTCATAGTGCAGAGTTCTGACAAAATGTGGTCTTCTGGAGGAGGCAGTGGGAACTCACTCCAGTATTCTTGTCTGTTAATGTTAAATAAGGTCACAGAGGTGGCTCCCTAATATGACAATGACTATGGGAGAAGAGAATGAGAGGGTAGCTAGCTATAAGCCTCTTACCAAAACCTGGTTGAACTGGCATCTTGATCTCAGACTTCCAGCCTCCAGAGTTTTGAGAAATATATTTCTATTGTTTAAGTCACTCAGCATATGGTATTTTGTTATATAGCCTGAGCAGTCTAAGATGCTTGCGTCTGCAGTAGTTGGAGCCTTCTTCCTTCTTTGCATCAACACTGTCTCTACGCAAACTGACGCTTCATTACCCACCACTTGGACTTCTGAAGGAGATACCTAAATGGTTTACTCTTTAATATCTTTTCATCTTGATCTAGTCTACACAGTGATGTCACTTAAATATTTTAATCATATCATTCTTGAATAGAAAACCTTCAGTGGTTCACTTTAGTGGAAAAAATTGAGTGAGTGAGTGATAGTCACTCAGTCATGTCCAACTCTTTGTGACCCCATGGACTGTAGCCTGCAGAATTCTCCAGGCAAGAATACTGGAGTGGGTTACCATTTCCTTCTCCAAGTGGGCAAAATTAAATATATTTAATTCTCTATTCTCCTCAGATTGTCATTCAAGATCGTTTCTTCCTATACAAACCCAACCTAGACTTTCACCCAATTGTTGCTCTTCTTGTGTATTATACTCCAGCTAGGTGGGGCCCCAGATATCCCCTTGGTCTTTGCTTTTTTCATTACTTTTTACTGCTAAGTCCTTTCTCTGAGTCCACTGAGTTGGTCTCATTTCCATTCTGTGTCCACCTATCACAATCCTTTGCCTCCTTCAAGGCTCAATTCAAATGCACCTCTGAATCCTTATCCTTATATAATAGGATTTCATTTTTCTCCTCCTTTGTTCTCCATTGTCCCATAGCTCTTTGTTGAATTTCTTAGTGACAAAAGGTATGTTCTGCTTTGTATCATTGCCTTTTGTCTTTTGATTTTTCATAACTACCTCTATCCCACTAGATTCTAACTAAGCTTTTAGATGGCAAAGAGCTTTTGATCTTTGAAATAGTAAACAATACTATTTTTTAAACTGTTCTATATTTTAAAATATAAGGATTGTACTTATTATTAAATAATAAGCACTTAAATATATTTTTAAAAATAGAATCGATTTTTAATTTTAATTTGCATACTGTAGTATTCCCTACATTTGTATGTTTAGTGAAGCTCAAGCAGTAATTTTTCTATGACTCTGGCAGTTATAGTTTCTTTTCATTGAGAGTCTTGTGTAACTTTAAGAAGGGAGAAGTACAGAAAATGTGAAAGGTTTTTCAATTGAGAGTTGACCTTCGTAATCTAATAGCAAAAATATGTCTATTATTTTCAATTTTTGTTCTTTGTGAGATGTAAACAGGAATACTGCTGCCTGATACTGAGTTTATAATTCAACCTGACCATCACAAAATGATGTATAATAGATCGATGTAAGATTATTTCTCATTGGATAAAGAGGGGAAAGAAAGATTTAGCAATTAATTCTCAAGATTATTTTCTGACATGTTCTCTGCCTTTTTGTTGTGGAGAAAGAGACTCAGAGGATGAAGAAGTGGTGCTTTCAATATGCTGATAAGTTAAGCTGCCTAAAAGCAGATGCTGAATCCTATTGAAAAGAATTTCATTTGAGTTATGCTGAGGGCATTGTTTAGCAAAATACTACACAAGAAGTCTTGACCTCTGTGTGTGAAATGGCAGATGTTCACAGTGAGGATTGAGCCTTGGGGCAACATAAATCTTCACTATTCTGTGCCTATTTGCTCGGTAACTGGGTTGAGTGGGGAAATAAAAGGTTCAGAGAATTTTTTACAAAGCAGCTGCTCCAGGCACTGCAAATGGATGTGCTGCCCTTAAGATAAGAAAAGCAAACAAGCAAACAAAATTCCCTAGACAGTGTGAGTTCACCAGGTCAAAAATGAACACCTCTGCTCCCTCAGAACTTTTATATTACACATTTTCAATGCAAATCAGGTAGGTCAAGGATGGGGTTTTTTCCCTTATCTCTGCTAAAAGGGGAATTTTCAACCATTTCTTTACATTTGACAGCGGCATCAGAAAAGTACGACATGAAGCACCTTCATTCATTTAACAATCACTTATTGATATTCTTCTGTGTGCTAAGCCATTGGGTTCAAATACAAAGTTCACATAATTGAAATAGTACTGATATCTTGAACAGAGTTTGTGTGTCACATATGCTACACTGAAAAGAAAATAAAAATTTTTGGAGATGGGGATGGGTTGATGGGACAATGATGGGGGTAGGTCAGAATATCCTCCTAGTCACGTTTGTAGTTGTTGTTCAGTTACTCAATCGAGACTGACTCTTTGTGACCCCGTGGACTGCAGCATGCCCGGCTTCCCTGGCCATCACCAACTCCTGGACCTTGCTCAAACTCATGTCCATTGAGTCAGTGATGCCATTCAACCATCTTGTCCTTGTCATCTCCTTCTCCTCCTGCCTTCAATCTTTCCTGGCACCAGGGTCTTTTCCAGTGAGTCAGCTCTTTCCATCAGGTGGCCATTATGGATCATATAAAGCAGCCAGTTTCGTGAATTATAAAGCCTGACTTTTGAAAAATTCTACAAGTCTCATTTAGTTTTTACTTTGACAGGATGGGCTTCCCTGGTGGCTCAGCTGGTAAAGAATCTGCCTGCAATGCAGGAGACCTGGGATCTATCCCTGGGTTGGGAAGATCCCCTGGAAAAGGGAATGGCTACCCACTCCAGTATTCTGGCCTGGAGAATTCCATGGACTATATAGTCCATGGGATCACAAAGAGTCGGACACGACTGAGTGACTTTCACTTTTGACAGTATATATTTGAATATATACTCTGTGGGTAAAGAATCTACCTGCAATATGGGAGACACAGGAGATGAAGGCTTAATCCCTGGGTTGGGAAGATCTTCTGGAGGAGGAAATGACAACCCACTCCAGTATTCTTGTCTGGAGAATCCTATAGACAGAGGAGCCTGGTGGGCTATAGTCCAAAGGGTCACAAAGAGTCAGGCGTGACTGAGTGACTGAGCATGCACACATATATTTGAAAGTTTATGCAGAACAGATAAAATCCAATCTATTTGAGTCTAAAGATATCAGGATATCAATTTAGTATGCCAAAAACTCTTAGCAAGAAGCAGTTGTGATCAAATGGTACGTTGAGACTTAAAACTGCACATAAATTAACATGTGGTTCTATGCAGTCTTTCCTTGACTCCAAGCAAGTAGGGGAACCAGTTTTTCTTGGGGAATAGTGACATATGGTCACTGTGGTTAACATTATACATGTATAGTAGGCCACTCCTGGTTCTTTGTCTTTCACCCCCTGGTGTTCATGTGTACTGTTTTAGCTACCTCTTGCATGCCCAGAAGTGCACATGAACATACACACGTATGTGTACATGGACACACAGTCACATATGTTTAGTGTGTTGAACCACTGTCCTTCCCAGTCTCCTAGTATTTTTTCTCTGATTTTAAGAAAATAATTTCTCCCTCTCCTTTTATATCTCTCTCTTTACTAGTTTGTTCTAAAAAATAAAATAAAATAAAATCTCTCCTGATTTTTCTTTTCTTTAAATTTGTGGAACAAAATTGAAACAAAGTACTATGCTTAACAGAGAGTGTCCCAGACTTTCTCAGTTTATGACATTCTGAGTATGTTGGTAATTTTTTCATGGCACCCCTAGGCTGAAAGAAATACCTCACAGTTTTGTTTAATTAGCATAAAAAGTATTTAGGTATTAACATAGTCACCTTTTGAAAAAATAATGCATATAAATTGAAAGAAAAAAAAAAAACCTTTGTGTTTTATACTTAGAAACTCACAGTTACTTAATAGTGGGATATATGTGCTTGTTGGGTACTGACCAGCCTTCAAACCTAAGAGCCAGATTGGACACTCATCCTCATTTCTTACTCCACACTGGTTTTAATGCAATGTTAGTATTTGCCTTTATACCACAAACACTGTAAAAAACTGAACTTTGGGTGTAGAGTTAGATTATTTATTTGACTTTTTTCTTGTTTCTTGAGGTATGCCTGTATTGCTATGAACTTTCCCCTTAGGACTGCTTTTGGACTGCTTTTACAGTGTCCCACAGGTTTTGGGTTGTTGTGTTTTCATTTTCATTCGTTTCTATGCAAATTTTGATTTCTTTTTTGATTTATTCTGTGATTTGTTGGTTATTCAGCAGCGTGTTGTGCAGCCTCCATATGGAAATGAAGAACCCCAGGGTTAGTAGAAGGAAACAAATCTTAAAAATTAGGGCAGAAATAAATGCAAAAGAAACAAAAGAGACCATAGCAAAAATCAACAAAGCCAAAAGCTGGTTCTTTGAAAGGATAAATAAAATTGACAAACCATTAGCCAGACTCATCAAGAAACAATGGGAGAAAAATCAAATCAATAAAATTAGAAATGAAAATGGAGACATCACAACAGACAACACAGAAATACAAAGGATCATAAGAGACTACTATCAACAATTATATGCCAATAAAATGGACAACGTGGAAGAAATGGACAATTCTTAAAAAAGTACAACTTTCCAAAACTGGACCAGAAAGAAATAGAAAATCTTAACAGACCCAACACAAGCATGGAAATTGAAACTGTAATCAGAAATCTTCCAGCAAACAAAAGCCCAGGTCCAGATGGCTTCACAGCTGAATTCTACCAAAAATTTAGAGAAGAGCTAATACCTATCCTACTCAAACTCTTCCAGAAAATTGCAGAGGAAGGTAAACTTCCAAACTCATTCTATGAGGCCACCATCACCCTAATACCAAAACCTGACAAAGATGCCACAAAAAAAGAAAACTACAGGCCAATATCACTGATGAACATAGATGCAAAACGCCTTAACAAAATTCTAGCAATCAGAATCCAACAACATATTAAAAAGATCATACACCATGACCAAGTGGGCTTTATCCCAGGGATGCAAGGATTCTTCAATATCCGCAAATCGATCAATGTAATACACCACATTAACAAATTGAAAAATAAAAACCATATGATTATCTCAATAGATGCAGAGAAAGCCTTTGACAAAATTCAACACCCATTTATGATAAAAACTCTCCAGAAAGCAGGAATAGAAGGAACATACCTCAACATAATAAAAGCTATATATGACAAACCCACAGCAAACATACTCAATGGTGAAAAATTGAAAGCATTTCCTTTAAAGTCAGGAACAAGACAAGGGTGCCCACTTTCACCATTACTATTCAACATAGTTTTGGAAGTTTTGGCCACAGCAATCAGAGCAGAAAAAGAAATAAAAGGAATCCAAATTGGAAAAGAAGAAGTAAAACTCTCACTGTTTGCAAATGACATGATCCTCTACATAGAAAACCCTAAAGACTCCACCAGAAAGTTACTAGAACTAATCAATGACTACAGTAAAGTTGCAGGATATAAAATCAACACACAGAAATCCCTTGCATTCCTATACACTAATAATGAGAAAATAGAGAAATTAAGGAAATAATTCCATTCACCATTGCAACGAAAAGAATAAAATACTTAGGAATATATCTACCTAAAGAAACTAAAGACCTATATATAGAAAACTATAAAACACTGGTGAAAGAAATCAAAGAGGACACTAATAGATGGAGAAATATACCATGTTCATGGATTGGAAGAATCAATATAGTGAAAATGCGTATACTACCCAAAGCAATTTATAGATTCAATGCAATCCCTATCAAGCTACCAACGATATTCTTCACACAGCTAGAACAAATAATTTCACAATTTGTATGGAAATACATAAAACCTTGAATAGCCAAAGCGATCTTGAGAAAGAAGAATGGAACTGGAGGAATCAACCTGCCTGACTTCAGGCTCTACTACAAAGCCACAATCATCAAGACAGAATGGTACTGGCACAAAGACAGAAATATAGATCAATGGAACAAAATAGAAAGCCCAGAGATAAATCCACACACATATGGACACCTTATCTTTGACAAAGGAGGCAAGAATATACAATAGATTAAAGACAATCTCTTTAACAAATGGTGCTGGGAAAACTGGCCAACCACTTGTAAAAGAATGAAACTAGAACACTTTCTAACACCATACACAAAAATAAACTCAAAATGGATTAAAGATCTAAATGTAAGACCAGAAACTATAAAACTCCTAGAGGAGAACATAGGCAAAACACTCTCTGACATACATCACAGCAGGATCCTCTATGACCCACCTTCCAGAATATTGGAAATAAAAGCAAAAGTAAACAAATGGGACCTAATTAAACTTAAAAGCTTCTGCACAACAAAGGAAACTATAAGCAAGGTGAAAAGACAGCCTTCAGAATGGGAGAAAATAATAGCAAATGAAGCAACAGACAAACAACTAATCTCAAAAATATACAAGCAACTCCTACAGCTCAATTCCAGAAAAATAAATGACCCAATCAAAAAATGGGCCAAAGAACTAAATAGACATTTCTCCAAAGAAGACATACAGATGGCTAACAAACACATGAAAAGATGCTCAACATCATTCATTATCAGAGAAATGCAAATCAAAACCACTGTGAGGTACCATTTCATGCCAGTCAGAATGGCTGCGATCCTAAAGTCCACAAGCAATAAATGCTGGAGAGGGTGTGGAGAAAAGGGAACCCTCTTACACTGTTGGTGGGAATGCAAACTAGTACAGCCACTATGGAGAACAGTGTGGAGATTCCTTAAAAAACTGGAAATAGAACTGCCTTATGATCCAGAAATCCCACTGCTAGGCATACACACTGAGGAAACCAGAAGGGAGACACATGTACCCCAATGTTCATTGCAGCACTGTTTATAATAGCCAGGACATGGAAGCAACCTAGATGTCCATCAACAGATGAATGGATAAGAAAGCTGTGGTACATATACACAATGGAGTATTACTCAGCCATTAAAAAGAATACATTTGAATCAGTTCTAATGAGGTGGATGAAACTGGAGCCGATTATACAGAGTGAAGTAAGCCAGAAAGAAAAACACCAATACAGTATATTAACGCATATATATGGAATTTAGAAAGATGGTAACAATAACCCGGTGTACGAGACAGCAAAAGAGACACTGATGTATAGAACAGTCTTTTGGACTCTGTGGGAGAGGGAGAGGGTGGAATGATTTGGGAGAATGGCATTGAAATATGTATAATATCATATATGAAATGAGTCGCCAGTCCAGGTTCGATGCACGATACTGGATGCTTGGGGCTGGTGCGCTGGGACGACCCAGAGGGATGGTATGGGGAGGCAGGAGGGAGGAGGGTTCAGGATGGGGAACACATGTATACCTGTGGCAGATTCATTTTGATATATGGCAAAACCAATACAATATTGTAAAGTTAAATAAAATAAAATAAAATAAAAAAACACAACAAAAACTGAACTTTGAAAAGCTATGGCGTCATTGAATGGGAAGGAAAGCTGAGTGCTGAAGAATTGATACTTTTGAACTGTGGTGTTGTAGAAGACTCTTGAGAGTCCGTTGGACAGCAAGGAGCTCAAACCAGACAATCCTAAAGGAAATCAGTGCTGAATATTCATTGGAAGGACTGATGCTGAAGCTGAAGTTCCAATACTTTGGCCACCTGATGCATAGAGCTGACTCATTTGAAAAGACCCTGATGTGGGAAAGATTGAAGGCAGGAGGGGAAGGGAATGACAGAGGATGAGATGGTTGTACAGCATTACCAATTTGATAGACATTAATTTGAGCAAGCTCCGGGAGTTGGTGATGGACAGGAAAGCCTGGTGTGCTGCAGTCCGTGGGGTTGCAAAGAGGCGGAAACAACAGAGCAACTGAATTGAACTGAGCGAAGCTGAGTTCCTTCACTGTTCACCTGAAACTATCATAACATTGTTAATTGGCTATACCCCAATATAAAATAACAAGTTTTTTTAAAAAAGAATTTCATTTTCAATCATTTTTTACTAGTATTTCTTTTATATTTTTAAATAAAATTGTATATATTAAAGGTTTACAACATGATTTGATATACATATACATAGTAAAGTGATTACTACAGTCAAGCTAATTAAAATATTATCTTAAATATATGAGTATTACTTTAGACTATTCTTTTCATTAAATAATCATGATTTTAGGTTAATTATCTTTTGGACTTAACCTCTGAGTCTAATAATGAACCATTTCTAACAATACCACGTGGAACATATTCGAACTTCTAACCAATCACAAACACACTTCTAGAACCTAACGATTATTTTTTTTTTAATTGGAGATTTATCCAAGGATGCTCCCTGCTGCAAGCCAAGAATCCCACTCTGTCATCGTAAAGTCATTTTTTCTACTAAGTGTTCAAAATGCAGGCTGACTTTTGGAATAAAAGTTGGGTTTGCTTTTGTCCTTGGTTTACTTTCTCGTTCCTTCCACTTGACAACACACTTCTCAGCATGATTTGGTGGCAAGATTTAGGTGTAAGAAAATAATGAGAAGATGGCTAGGTTGCTATTGGAATCGTCTTATTAGACTTTTGTTGCCTTTTAACAGATTGTCGTGTTGTTCAGTTGCTCAGTTGTGTCTAACTCTTTGCAATCCCATGGACTGCAGCAGTCAAACAGATTGTTGATCCTGCACTTTTAATCTGCAAACTGTCTGTGGATGTTAAGTTAGATTAAGGATTGAATGCATCAGTTTTATTATTTTTAGTTAAACATCTTTCAAGATAAGTGGTAGTATTTTCAGTACAGAATTTGTTTAAAAAATATTTATGCTTGAAATTTTAGATTATAAGCATAAGCATTTCTATTTTAATAGAAACTGCTGGAAATAGAATAGGATATAATTTGCACATCTAATACATGTTTTTAAATAAAATCTAGAAGATATATCAGTTTAAAGTTTCATAACTACGTAATGCCCTTGTAAATGGATGTGGATGTATTGTCAGCCAGTAAATTTTGTGTGAGGATTCAAATAACTTCATCTTCTCTTTTTATTAAAGTAAAAGACTAAATCTTTCAATTGATTTAATTTATGGTATGTTTTTCTGTTTATCTTTCAGATTTTATTGATCTGATCCAACCTGTCTTGTGACTGCTAGCTGGAATTAAGGTTGGTGATGTGTTTATATATTAAATTCTGAATAAACTGAAATAAAATAGAGGCTTGATGAGCCTTTGTAGAGTTGGGTCAGAGTACTTTTGCAGGTTGTGGTAAGAAATTTGTAACTTGGTGAGAACTGGATACATTCCAGGTTTGCAGACATGTTTTCCTGAACAGTGTTTGTTTTCTTTGTTAGTATTTCTTTGAGTATCAAGTTTTATTTCTTTTACCTGCCTTACTTGCAGAATTTTGATTAAAGAAAAAGATTCAAATTTAAGTCATTCATTTAATAAACATATCAAAAGTATGATTTCTTTGCAACGTGGCTAGTGTTTTAAAGAATGGTCAGCTTTCTGAGTTTGCAGGGTAATACTTTTGAAGCCCACAGTTGGGTAGCCACATTTCCTAAGCATGGTAGAGCTGAAAAATTGCTCATTAATTGCATATTTCAGTTAATTAGCGGAGTTTTAAGATGCCATTCTTTTGCTCTGTTTCCTTGTTAATTGGTTTTAGGGGAGACTCAAAACTAGCTTAATGGAGTTTAGAATAATAACAGAGCCTTAGAGGGCACTGACATAAATAGGCTTAGAATTTCATTTATTCCCTCCTCCTTTCTTCTCTAGAACATGTATTCATAGTTTAAAAAAAAAAACTAAACTCTGAATAAAATAACTGCTTTTGTTGCTAATAAAAGAGCAAAATGCCAGATGTTGCTAAACTTTTTGTATAGGTTTTTGGTTAATAATTTAACAGAAAGAAAAACATTGACTTTTCCTTTGTGCTTATATTAATCAGGTATTTAGCCTTCAAATTGCAGTGTCTGGATGGCTCTAGTGGTAAAGAACCCTCCTGCCAACGCAGGAGACATAAGACACTCAGGTTCAGTCCCTGGGTTGGGAAGATCCCCTGAAGGAAGGCATGGCATTCCACTCCAGTATTTTTTCCTAGAGAATCCCAGGGACAGAGGAGCCTGATGGGCTACAGTCCATAGGGTCTCACAGAGCTGGGCACGACTGAAGCAACTTAGCAGGCACGGGCAACACATAGCCGGCACACAGTAAATATGTTACCTTTTCTGGCCCCATTTTGACCTCATTCTTCCACCCCCAACACATCTGTCTCACATGCATGTGCACGTGTGTATACACACACACACACACACGATTATTATTTTTCCTTTTCATGTACAAATTGTGCTTTCTTATCCTTGAAATCTGGATAGACTGTAGCAAATAAGATATGTTGGAATCATGCCTACTGATAATTGGCAACTAAATAAGGAGAAAAAGGGACATGTGTATAAAAGTGAGAGTTAAATTTGTAACCTGCATTTGTTTCATTTTGTGTTCGTATAATTTGGAGTTGAACTTATTGAGGACATTTAGGCTGATTTCTTTCATAGTCACTCCTGAGCATGTTCTATGTAAACTTGCACATGTTTAAACATGGAATGCTTGTAAGACTTTTTGCTACTCTTCTTTCCCTGCTAGCTTCTACTCATTTGCCAGTAAAAAAATAAGAGCTAGAATGAGATTTTTGCAAAGTATAAATCTTTTAATCAGGAATATTTTCAATGCACAAGGTTGAATATGAAGTGTTGCTTTTAAATTTTAATTAAAAGTAAATTGTATTTTGTTCTCTTCCTTTTGGATTTTTGTTTGTGGTTGGTATGGTCAACATCACAACCTGAAATCTCATTTCATTTTGGCTACTCTTCAGAAAGGAACAAAAAACTGAAAAGAGACATGTAAAAGGAAAAGAAAAAAATTTTGTTAAATAGAAAAGTAAATAACTATAAGAGTAATACACAAAAACTTTTAAAATCTGATCCTGTATTTATTTTATGTATGGAGAATTTCTTTTGTGGGAGTGTGAGCATAATTTAAATGTGTTTGGTCTAAGTGTGAAAAGTCAGGATGACTTGCTACTGCTGCTAAGTCACTTCAGTCATGTCCGACTCTGTGCGACCCCACAGACGGCAGCCCACCAGGCTCCCCCGTCCCTGGGATTCTCCAGGCAAGAACATTGGAGTGGGTTGCCATTTCCTTCTCCAATGCATGAAAAGTGAAAAGTGAAAGTGAAGTCGCTCAGTCGTGTCCGACTCTTAGCAACCCCATGGACTGCAGCCCACCGGGCTCCTCCATCCATGGGATTTTCCAGGCAAGAGTACTGGAGTGGGGTGCCATTGCCTTCTCCGCAGGATGACTTACATACTCCAAAATAAATATATTGATTAAAATATACAGTGTTCATAGAAATGGAAGCATATTTAAATCTCTCATATTACAAACTCTTTCCAATTGAATATATTGTATTTTTTTCTCTTTCCAGCTGAGAATGAAAAGATATTTAAATTAAATTTGATAATTAATTATCTAAATTATGTTTTGGAAAAGTAGCTAGATGTAACAAACCTTCTGAAGGATACATCAATTCACCAGAAACAGCCAGATTCTCAACACAAACTATAATATATAATGAAAATTATTATTCTTTTCTTAACTAGAGCTAGGTTCTTTTGCTTCAGGATAAAAGAAGTTTCCCTCATAGAAAAGCTTCCTTTTCTATAATATTAATGGAGTAAAATGACTAGTATTGCTAGATAAAAGCAAGTGGATTCTTTACCAACTGAGCTATCAGGGAAGCTCAAAGTTATAAATAGCTGTATTTAAAGTAGAATATCAGAACTGTGCTTATATTTCTGCACAGTAAAGGAAACCATGAACAAAATGAAAAGGCAACCTCCTGGATGGGAGAAAATGTTTACAAAACATATGTCTTGTAAAATGCAAATATCCAAAATATATATGCTGCTGCTAAGTCACTTCAGTCTTGTCCAACTCTGTGCGACCCCATAGACAGCAGCCCACCCGGCTCCCCCGTCCCTGGGATTCTCCAGGCAAGAACACTGGAGTGGGGTGCCATTGCCTTCTCCAAAATATATATGAAACACATATAAATCAATAGCAAAAAACAAACACTCTGATTTAAAACTAGGAAGAGGATATAATAGACATTTTTCCAAAGCAGACATACAGATGACCAGCAGGTATATGAAAAGATGCTCAGTGTCACTAATCATCAGTTCAGTTCAGTGCATTCACTCAGTTGTGTCCTACTCTTTGTGACCTCATGAAATGCAGCACGCCAGGCGTCCCTGTCCATCACCAACTCCCGGAGTCCACCCAAACCCATGTCCATTGAGTCAGATGCCATCCAACCATCTCATCCTCTGTTGTCCCCCTCTCCTCCTGCCCCCAGTCCCTCCCAGCATCAGAGTCTTTTCCAGTGAATCAGCTCTTCACATCAGGTGGCCAAAGTATTGAGTTTCAGCTTCAACATCAGTCCTTCCAATGAACTTCAGGACTGACTTCCTTTAGGATGGACTGGTTGAATCTCCTTGCAGTCCAAGGGACTCTCAAGAGTCTTCTCCAACACCACAGTTCAAAAGCATCAATTCTTTGGTGCTCAGCTTTCTTTATAGTCCAACTCTCACATCCATATATGACCACTGGAAAAACCATAGCCTTGACTAGACGGACCTTTGTTGGCAAAGTAATGTCTCTGCTTTTTAATATGCTGTCTAGGTTGGTCATAACTTTCCTTCCAAGGAGTAAGTGTCTTTTAATTTCATTGCTGCAATCACCATCTGCAGTGATTTTGGAGTCCCAAAAAATAAAGTCAGCCACTGTTTTCACTGTTTCCCCATCTATCTGCCATGAAGTGATGGGACTGGATGCCATGATCTTAGTTTTCTGAATGTTGAGCTTTAAGCCCACTTTTTCACTCTCCTCTTTCACTTTCATCAAGAAGCTCTTTAGTTCTTTACTTTCTGCCATAAGGGTGATGTCATCTGCATATCTGAGGTTATTGATATTTCTCCCGGAAATATTGATTCCAGCTTGTGCTTCGTCCAGCCCAGTGTTTCTCATGATGTACTCTGCATAGAAGTTAAATAAGCAGGGTGACAATATACAGCCTTGACGTACTCCTTTTCCTATTTGGAACCAGTCTGTTGTTCCATATCCAGTTCTAACTGTTGCTTCCTGACCTGCATACAGATTTCTCAAGAGGCAGGTCAGGTGGTCTGGTATTCCCATCTCTTTCAGAATTTTCTACAGTTTATTGTGATCCACACAGTCAAAGGCTTTGGCTTAGTCAATAAAGCAGAAATAGATGTTTTCTGGAACTCTCTTGCTTTTTCGATGATCCATTGGATGTTTGCAATTTGATCGCTGGTTCCTCTGCCTTTGCTAAAACCAGCTTGAACATCTGGAAGTTCATGCTTCACGTAGCCTGGCTTGGAGAATTTTAAGCATTACTTTACTAGCATGTGAGATGAGTGCAATTATGCAGTAGTTTGAGCATTCTTTGGCATTGCCTTTCTTTGGGATTGGAATGAAAACTGACCTTTTCCCGTCCTGTGGCCACTGCTGAGTTTTCCATATTTGCTGGCATATTGAGTGCAGCACTTTCACAGCGTCATCATCATCAGGAAAATGCAAATCAAAACCACAGTGAAATATCACTTCGTACTTGCTAAAATGGTTATTATCAAAAAGACAAGTAATAACTGTTGGAGAGGAGGTGGAGCAAAGCGAATCCTTGTGCACTGTTGGTGGGAATGTAAATTTGTGCAGCTACTATGGAAAGCAGCATGGAGGTTCCTCAAAAATTTAAAATAGAGTTGTCATATCATCTAGCATTTCTGACTATTTATTTGAGGAAAGTGAAAACACTAATTTGAAAAAAAATATACACACCCATGTTTATCGCAGCCTTATTTACAATAGCCAAGATATGGAAACAGCCTAAATGTCCATCAGTGGATAAATGGATAAAGGAGATATAGACGAGAGTCAAAATTCACAGTCTTCCAGTTATAAAATAATTTGTAGGATGTAATGTACAGCATGGAGACTACTGTTAATAATACTATATTGCACATTTGAAAGTTGCTAAAAGACTAGATCTTAAAAATTCTTACAGTGAAAAAAATTATGTAACTGTATATGGTGATGAATGTTAACTAGTCTTAGTGTGGTGAACATTTCACAATATATACAAATATCAAATCATGTTGTATACCTGAAACTAATATAATGTTGTATGTCAATTATACCTCAATAAAAAATTTTAAATGTCCATAAAGTATTTCATCAACTCTAAGATACACATTTTTACATTAAACTATGTAAAATAAAAAAACTACCATAGTTAAATTGGCAATTTTTTTTTCTTTCTAGGTGTCAACAAAGTGTGTCTTACAGTGGGTTGTATCTTAGATTCTATGAAATATAGTATTACTGAATTTAGATTGAAAAACATTAAATTTCAAGTTATTACAAAGGAGAATCAGAGTAAAGTTTGGAAACTATAAAGTCAAGCTTGATACTGATTCTTAAAAACACTTTACACCACATTTTTTACCATTTAAAACAAGGTGAGTTCATTTTTTAAATTTGTTTTCTTTTTTATTATACCGCGACCAGTATTTTGGTGTATTACCCTCCAGATTTTGACTTATTTTCACAAAATTGAAGTTAAACTTTGTATCCAGTTACTCCTGATTTCTTGAAAATGCAGTTTTAATGACTGTGTAATATTTTATCCTATTCCATAATTCTTTTTACCATTTACTCATTGTTGAGTATTCAGATTATTTTCAATATCTCATTATTTCTGCCCAGCCCTGGATCTCTCCTCTTATTCTAGTTCATCCCTCTGACTTGAATTCTTATGCCTTGTAGAAAAGTTGTCTGACTTTATTATTTTATCTTTAAAGCTAGAATAAAAATAACTTAGACTTCATTTAAGGATTAAATGAGATAACGCATACTTATGGACCTTAAATAGGGACGATTTCAAGTCATTTTTAAATTCTCTATCAAAGTTCTTTTCTTTTCATAGTTTTTACTTGAGTAATACCTTCTGGTATTTCTCCCAAGATGGAATAAAACCAATAAAGATCATTAAATTATTGCATAAAATAAAATATAAAATAGAAGAGGCCAGAATATAAATATTTTGTTTTTGAACTGATCAAAAAGTAATTTCTATATGCTCTACTGAGTGGTATTATCTCTTTTATTAAAGATACTGTTAACCAACTAAGCACCATATTTTACAATTAAGCAGACTTTCACTTAAAAAAAACCAGTGTATAAAATGCTAATATTTTCAGGATACCCTTGTGTCTTACTAGTAAGCTGCAGTGGTTTGCTTTCCAGAGTCAAGACAAACAAGCCTTTGACCAGCTACATAGTCAGCCACTATGTAGTGGCTTTTATCTTAGTCTGTTTACCTTCTAACTTGCTTCATGATGGTTACACGTCTCTTATAGCATTCACCCTTGTTTCTTTATATTATATGTTATGATTATTTCCAGATATGTCTTATCTTCCCTAGCAACTCAGAATCTGGGGTCTTCTCTCTGTGCCTTCTGTTGTGGTAGGGCCTTGTAGGAGTGGACGTCCTGAAAATGCTTATTGAACGAATTGTAAAGTATAGAAGCAAAAATTAACAGTTTTATTACATATTTGCTAACATATATGTATGTGTATGTGTATGTGTGTAGTTGTTATTTAGTTGCCAAGTTGTGTCCAATTCCTTTGCAACCCTGTGAACTGTAGTTCACCAGGCTTCTCTGTCCATAGGATTTCCCAGGCAAGAATACTGAAGTGGGTTGCCATTTCCTTCTCCAGGGGGTCTTCCCAACTCAGAGATGGAACTGGCATCTCCTTCATTGGCAGGTGGATTCCTTACCACTTATATCCTTCCTTATATAAATGGGCAGGGAAACCCATTTATATATTCATATGTGTGTAGATATTGGAGAAGGAAATGGCAACCCAATCCAGTGTTCTTTCCTGGAGAATCCCAGGGACAGGGGAGCCTGGTGGGCTGCCATCTCTGGGGTCACACAGAATCGGACACGACTGAAGCGACTTAGCAGCAGCAGATGTGTTATAATAATTATTACCTACTGTATTCTTTCTCTTGGTGATAGGGAGTTGAGCAAAAAAGCAAGGACTTTAAACACATCACACAAAAGATATTTGAAGCAGAAATAATTACTTGGTTCAATTTGGGGAATTTTTAAAAAGTAAAGGTATGAGAAGGGTGATTGCTTTGTCTTTCTACTTTATTCCTACATTGAGCATAATATAATATACTTACGGATGAAAACATATTTGGAATTCTAGTTATTATATTGATATGTGATAAAGTGAATTTGAAGTTCTGGAAAGATTTGTAGAATGCCTAATTATTTCTTTACCTTTTTAAGGAGAGATACAAAGCTGATAGACTGGAAGGGCCAGTTAGTCGTTGGAGAATTTGCTTTCTTTTGTGCAGCTTTCTGAAATCTGAAGCATCATAAGTACTTATTTTCTCCTTTTTTATTAAAAGTAATCCTTTCCTGTTACAAACGTGACAATCAACAAATAAGCTTCATGACATGATTTGGAATGGGAGAGGTAGGGAGGAGGGGGGCTGGGGGTGAGAGGTAAACTTGCTGTCAACCTTTCAATCTCCTCATGTGAGCCAGTGAAATACCTCAGGAATATGTTTTTCCAGAATTGTTCTTTTGTTTTTTGACAGAGTCTTAACATACCGAGGAAATAGGCTTATTGATGCCCCAGAGGACAAATAGGAAAACACAACCCATTGGAAATATATTAAATAACAAATAACAGATACTTTTTTCCCACATGAGAAAAACAATATTCTAGCTGATTCTTTTTGTCTTAGCTAAATATGAAAAGTGAAAGTGAAGTCACTCAGTCGTGTCCGACTCTTTGCGACCCCATAGACTATAGCCTACAAGGCTCCTCTGTCCATGGGATTTTCCAGGCAATAGTACTGGAGTGGATTGCCATTTCCTTCTCCAGGGGATCTTCCCAACCCAGGGCTCAAACCTGGATCTCCCGCATTGTAGACAGACGCTTTACCGTCTGAGCCACCAGGGAAGTAATGACTATAACAGACAACCCCTTGGATATGTTTTTATACAAACCTCATACTTAGGAAATCAATCCTGTGGATTTAAGTCATGGGCCAGCTGATTTTTATTCTTTCCTGAATTCATCTGAATGAATGCCATTCCAAAAAATGGTACAGCTGGTCTTTTTGCAGACCATTTATTTCTTTAAAGAATATCATGACTTTATTTGGGCCTATCTTATTAAGGCAGTTTGGAGAATTTAAAAACATAAGAAGTACATTTGTAAGAAGGAGTCCATTCATTTAGAAATCTTCTATTTCTTTTATGGCCTACTTGTTGCAAAGTAAGAACTTTATATTATTAAAAACGGATATGCTTTTTTGTTCCTCAACTTCTATAAATCTACATGAGACTTACTAAATTTCATCAGTTATTCATCCAAGGATAGAAAAATCATCATAGCAGAAAAAGGGATATACATATAATAGAAAAAGGGATAATACATATACATTAGATAGATACATGGATATGCATGCTAATGTTGGACGGTTTTGCCAATGAACAGCACAAGGGCTTTGCTTTTGGGCATACTTTATAGGCCATTACTGTTAAAGCAGATAAAATTGTCTGCCTTTTCTGAGCTTATTCTGTCTAATTATTTAGCAATGTAAAAATGCTAGTTGGAAAATCATTTTGTGCTAATAAACCAAAGTAGATTTGGTTTCAGTCCATATTATTCAATATCTTGTGACCATCAACTTATGTTGCTTTAGAGACTTTGTTGACTTTTCTTTCTACTATTTAAATTTATTTAAAATAGGTTTGAAGAGCTGAATAAAAAAAAAATCCTTACTATATTATACACATACATCTGTCTATACTTGAATATCTACCCTCTCTCTCTTTTTCTCTCCTTTTTGCCCTCTCTTCTTTCTGTCTTCCAGTAAAAGTTGTATATTTGTTGAATAAAGTTTATAATTCAAATATAGAGAAAGCTAACTTTTAGAATAAATAGATATTTGAAACTTTAAGTACTATCATCTTCATTTTATGAATAGAGATAGTCACTAAATCAGACACAATTTTTATAATAGACTCTTCCTCTGTGAAATGTTTTTTTGTTGTTGTTGTTTTTAGAAGCTAAGTCATGTCCGACTCTTTTGTGACCCCATGGACTGTAGCCCGTCAGGCTCCTCTGTCTATGGGATTTCCCAGGCAATCCCCTGGAGAAGTGGGTTGCCATTTCCTTCTCCAGGGGATCTTCCTGACCCAGGGATTGGACCCACATCTCCTACATTGCAGGCAGATTCTTTGCTGCTGAACCACCAGGGGGGCAGAAAAATTCCTCTGTGAAATGTAATATTAATAGTTCTTAATCAGTCTTCTGGAGGGATAAAAATAAGTAGAAAACTACATATTTACCCAAATGTAATTACTTGCTTATGGTATATGTGTGTGAATACTATTCAGTAGTGCCTTTATTTATAAGATATTCATATTCAGAAAGATAAATGAGAGTGAACTTGATATCTTTTGCCTGAAAATATTTTACATATAGAGTGGAAAAACTTTTTCAGCCTTGTCCTTAAATTTATTGTCACGTGTTAGTGCCTTGCCAAAAGTAGCTCTCTAGGTACAAGAGGAAAGTTTTATAATGAATTAGTCCACTTGAAACAAAAAACCTATACTGGCATCTTTAAGGGGTCCTTAGGCAGCCATAAAGAATTATCAGTTCCATAAAGGAGATTAAATTAGACAAAAGGAATAGAAACCATGTATGCGTCCATGGAGGGAAGGGGGGAGCTCATTTCTGAAATCATTAGGGAAAGTAACATAAGAATTCCCTTCTCTAATTGTGATTTGTTCTTTTTATTTCTAAGTTTTTTTCATTGTTTAAGAATTTTAGATAAGTTTGGAAATATGGAAAAAGTAGGTCACTGAGTAAGATGTTTAACTTGGTTGGCAACTTTATAGTCCCAACACTTTAAATTTCATCTCTTTTAGGGACTCAGAGATCTAACAGGCCATCTGGCATTAATATCACATAATAATATTTGCCTTTTGGGGTTATCTAACTCTTTTAACTATTTGGAAATGAAGATGTAAATCTCTTCTATTAGTAGTACATTTGAGGCATGTACAAGCCATGTAGCCTAAGTGAAATGAGTTTGAGAAATTGTACTTATATATTCAGCCTAGGCAGAGAAGCAATGGCAACCCACTCCAGTACTCTTGCCTGGAAAATCCCATGGACGGAGGAGCCTGGTGGGCTGCAGTCCATGGGGTCACTAAGAGTCGGGCACAACTGAGCGACTTCACTTTCACTTTTCACTTTTATGCATTGGAGAAGGAAATGGCAACCCACTCCAGTATTCTTGCCTGGAGAATCCCAGGGACAGAGGAGCCTAGTGGGCTGCCGTCTATGGGGTCGCACAGAGTCGGACACAACTGAAGCAACTTAGCAGCAGCAGCAGCATTCAGCCTAGGATATCATATAGATGTTCCAGTGGAAAGTCATCAGCTTTTCTTCTATTTCCTACAGGTATTTCCTAACATAAAAAAAAAAATCCATGTTACTTAATAATTACTGAAGTTACTTTAAAACATCTCTTAAATAATCATCCATCAACTATAAATATACCACCGCCACCCTCCTCACTGAGGAGTTACCTAAAGAACTAATATTTCACTCTTTCAAACATAATTCTACTCATCTGACATACCTGGAATTGCTCTTTTTCTTTTGTTTTTCTTTTATGTTATAGGGGCTGAATTTTATTAATTTTCTGATTTTTTAGAAATCAGAAATTTGTTAATGTTCTGATTTTTTAGAAGTTAGAAATTGGTTAATTTTCTGATTTTCCCATGTCTGAGCAGTTTTTATAAACTTTCTTGTTGGTTACTACTAAGGTTCTCAGTGGCTTCCCTGGTGGCTCGGTGGTAAAGAATCTGCCTGCAGTGCAGGAGACGGGAAGGAGATGCGGGTTTGATCCCTGGATTGGGAAGATCCCCTGGAGGAGGAAATGGCAACCCACTCCAGTATTCTTGCCAGGAAAATCCAGTGAGACAGAAGAGGCTGGCAGGCTACAATCCATCGGGTCGCAAAGAGTTGAATATGACTAAAGCGACCAACACACACACACACACACACACACACACACACACACACACACACACACACAGGTGGGGCTTAGTTGCAGAAGAACAAAGAGACCAACTGGAAAAAGTTGTTTTAACTTTGTGTTTAGAAAATATAAAAAGCTCTTTACCTTTACGTGAATATAATATTTCTCTGTGTAGTTATTCTTTGTGCACAAAAGAGCAGGAAAAAAAATCTCATGATGGATTAGATTCCTGCTCATAGTTTAAAAAAAAATGGATATACATAAAAGTAGTTCAACAAATACTTTTTGAAAGAGAAAAATTGGAAGGTTGAGACAGAAGGGGAGATGGAAAGGCAGAATCTTGGTCCAAAGTAAACTTGTCTTGCAACCATTTACCTCAAAAAACTTTCTGAAAGAAAAAATAAATAATGAACTGGTAAAAAATATCTCTGATCTAAGCATGACATAGCAGTGGCGAAGATACTATGTTTAATCCGAAGAGAAACCATTTACTTCAAAAAACTTTCTGAAAGAAAAAACAAATCAAATCACATTTCAAACACTTTTATATCTCCCCCTGGCATTTTGCCGTACACTGTGATGACAAAACATTGCATTTCTGAGTTTCCTACACTGCTTTGTTGAACAACGAAGTAATTGACTTGCATCTTCTTTATATTTACCAAAGGAACCAAAAATGGTTCCTTTGCTCTCCAGTAGCTTGTTGTCTAAGCGTGTCGTCTAAATTAAGGGAAGGGAAAAAATGAATACACATAAATAGCAGCTAATACATGGCAATGCAATCAAATACTAAGTACAGATATAACTTTCTAGAGAGATCCAGAAAAGATGTACTTCATTGTGATTCACAAGGACCTTATAAGAAAAGGAAGTTCAGCTGGGTTTAAAGGTGAACAATTTAAATAGATACAGTGGAATGTGAGAGCTAGAAAAAGAAGGGCTTATCCTAAAAGGGGTCTACAGAAGCCAAGCCAAGGCACAGAGAAGGGGCTAGGACTAGAAGGTTAGACCTGGAACAGAGGTTGCAAGACAAGTTTACTTTGGACCAAGATTCTGCCTCTTCCATCTCCCCTTCTGTCTCAACCTTCCAATTTTTCTCTTTCAAAAAGTATTTGTTGAACTACTTTTATGTATATCTTTTTTTTTAAACTATGAGCAGGAATCTAATCCACCATGAGATTTTTTTCCTGCTCTTTTTGTGCACAAAGAATAATTACACAGAGAAATATTAATATGAGGGTCTGTTCCAAAAGCTTCTGTTAGTAAAATTATGTTTTATGTTATATTTTTTAGAAGAAAAAATAAACACCAATATCTTGACACATGGGAGCCAAATGTTCCAACTGACATTCATGCTGTCTGGATTTGTTTTATTTTGGAATGAATATTACCAAGCTTGTTTGCAGTTAAAGGTAAATGAAAGAGTAAAATTAAATATTTTATCTCTTTAATAAATTTCACTTCTGAAATTTGGAATTTCACCATTTGAATTATTTGTTAAATTATCTGAAAGGCCTCCACTCCAGGGAGAAGGGTTAATTGGAATTGAAATTGTTGGGGAAATATAATTAAAAACAAAAACCTCTCCCAACCTAGAAATCCTTTCCACAAAGTTAGTAGACAAAGAAAACACTCCTGTTAATGAATAAGCATTAAATTAGAATGTGATGAACATCCAGAGGCAATCCACTAAGAGAATGCAAAGACCAGAAGACATTTCAACCTTCTAAATAGCTGAGCAAATACAACCTGTCATATAGAACCTTTCAAGATAAATAATAACTAGTCCTCTAGTAAGAGGACTGAATTTACTTGGCAATTGGGATGACCATCTGTGTTAGCTAATTGATTTTCTTCTGTGGAGAGAGAGGTTTCTAGTACCTTTATAAGGGGAAGTAGTTTTACAACTTGGAGCAAGATTGCTTTTGCTATTGCTATTGCTATTGCTAAGTCACTTCAGTCGTGTCCAACTCTGTGTGACCCCATAGACGGCAGCCCACCAGGCTCCCCCGTCCCTGGGATTCTCCAGGCAAGAACACCGGAGTGGGTTGCCATTTCCTTCTCCAATGCATGAAAGTGAAAAGTGAAAGGGAAGTCGCTCAGTCCTATCTAACTCTTCGTGACCCCGTGGACTGCAGCCTCCAGGCTCCTCAGTCCATGGGATTTTCCAGGCAAGAGTACTGGAGTGGGCTGCCATCGCCTTCTCCTGGAGCAAGAAGCCAACCTAAATTAGGCTCTAATACTCTCCAGCAAGGGAGATAGGGGAGCTATTACCCCTTGAGGGTTGCATTTCACAAAGATGTCTCCCAGGTCTTTGAAAAAACATTTCTGAATGGAAGCGTGGCCTGAGACTTAATTAGCCCATTATGAAGATTTACATGTGTTTGAAAAGGATAATGGAAGAAATTGTAAAAGAAAAATGAAAGGGGAAAGTCTCTAAGCTTATTTTCAACAGGGAGAGTTAAGCCCCTTATTTTTAACTTGTATTTGCCTTTACAATGAATGCGGCTTCCCCAGTGTCTCAGATGGTAAAGAATCTTCCTGCCATGCAGGAGACCCAGTTTGATCCCTGGGTAGGGAAAATCCCCTGGAGTAGGAAATGGCTAGCCCCTCCACTATTCTTGGCTGGAAAATTCCATAAACAGATGAGCCTGGCGGGCTACAATCCATGGGGTTGCAGAGTCAGACACGACTGAGCGACTAATGCTTTCACTTTATAATTAAAATATTGTTTCTTAAGAAAAGTATTTAGGGGATGGTTTTAGTTCTTCAAATATACTGCTGTGGTTTAGTCACTAAGTCATGTCCAGCTCTTGCAACCCCATGGACTGTAGGCCTCCATGCTCCTCTGTCCATGGAATTTCCCAGGCAAAAATACTGGAGTGGGTTGCCATTGCCTTCTCCAGGGGATCTTCCTGACCCAGGGATTGAACCAGAGTCTCCTGTGTCTCCTGCATTTGGCAGGTGGATTCTTCACCTACTGAGCCACCAGGGAAGCCTGGTGTGCTGCAGTCCAAGGGGTCTCAGAGTCGGACATGACTGTGCAACTGAACTGAACTGATACTCTAAACTAAATAAAAAATAGAATTCAAAGTAGAAAGATTTTACAGTCATTCCTCTTTTCTTGCACTCTGTAGTAGCCTGGTTGCTGGGTAGATGAGTGGGATAGGACTGCCCAGATTTAGCTTTTATAAAGGAAGGTGGGCCTCTGCAGAGAGCAGGATGGACAATTAAAAAAAAAAAAAAAGCATAAACTACTCTTTTAAGTGTGTTTGAGATCAGCCATTCACAGCTTTCTGGTGCATTTAACTTTAACTCCCCTCATCTAAAGGACCTCTGGTGCTCATTCAAATGCTAATATTTGGCCATCTGCTTTTTAATTTTTTTTTTCCAAGCAAGACAAGCTGGAGGTCATGTGACCCTAATTATAGCAATTATGAGCTTTCTGGGAGTAATCATTCAGGTTGCACCCAGAGTGAGCATCTGCTGATGATAAATGGATCAGGAGATTACTAAGGCCAGGCTTTCCTATAAGACATCCAGTGATTCATTTCTTAATATGAATAAGTATACAGAGCTAAAACCCATATGCTGTAATAAGAGGGTACTTTTTCCAAAGGGTTACTTTTTTCTTACAATTTATCTTTAAATTTAGTGAGAACAGTTTAAAATGCATACTTTTGTGTGTGTGAACATAATTAGCATTCTAAAGAAGGACATGGAGAAAACTCTAATAATGACTAATAATGAAGCATCAGCCTTCACCTACACGAATTTTATTTCTCTGTACGAAGAGAAAAGAATGTTGCCAGGGCTTAGTAATCTTTCCAGTTGAAGTCTTATTCTATATTATTTATTTTACTTGTAATTATAAGGGTGTGTATTTAAGGGAAAATTCTTTAGACAACCCAAGACCTTCTGAGAGTTATTCTTTAACAAGGCAAAATATTTTCCCTTTTATAAGGCCCTTTACTTCTTGAGAAATTATAGTTTCACAGGATAGTTTTCAGCAGTATCGTTTACCTTGCTCCCTTTTCAGACTCACAGTTTTAAATGTCATTGGGTTTATTTTGAACCTGACCCATATCACACAGAAACATTTGAACACAACTGCTCTTGCTGACTGCATGTTGGAATATGTGGCAGTATCTTGTCCATGCTGTCTGGATGCAATCATGTTGATTAATGTCAGTGAGATGAAAGAGAATGCACGGCACCTTCTTTTGAAAATCGCTCATTATGCCAACCTGCCTCCAAAGTCGAGTTCAGAGCTTTTTATAATTTTCTATTTTAATATTGAATCAGGCTAACCTTATTTCTAGTGTGTGTAAAGGGACACTTAGTAAATTATTGATTCTTTAAACAAATGCTGTTGGGAGCACAACAGTGTGCCAGGAAGTGTGCTGGAAGGGAGCATGGCCGACATAGTCTTGCCCTTTCTTTCTGAGGCGGTAACTTGAACAACCTTTGGAGTGAATCTATGTGCTAACAGCATGTTTGTGTGATGTACCTAAACATAACGTGCAGTTTGCTAAATGATTTATTAGGGATTTTAGAATCAGCATCAACCGATGGCTTTTAAAAGCCTTTTCTGTGGCAGCATCTCTCAAGTGCCCTCCTCTTTTTATCATTAGTAGGAAACCACATAATTTATTCTTCAGAAATAAAGGATGTCTGATTGGATCATAACCTTTTCCTCCCACCTTCATCTGTCTGTCTTTATGCTTCTTCCTTGTTTCTTGTAAATTCTTTAATATTCTTAAAAAAAAAAACCTGCTTTAGCTGTTATGATGGATATTTCTTTTCTAACTTCTTAGAGAAAGAACAGGAAAGAGTTTGGCATGTTAGAACTCTGCCAGCTGGAACTCTGCCTTTTGTAATGATAACGTGAAAAGTACATTTATGATCCACTTTTGGGATCAATAGTTTAAGCTTCATGTATTCCATTCTATAGTATATATTAAAGGAGAAGCTTCACATGCTGAATTCAGTAATTGTTGTTTTCATAAGTACTGGCATCCCATGATATTATTATTTTTAATAAATGATAGATTATTTGATAATGCAGTTCAGTTCTGCTTTACAAGACTTCATAAAGTCATAAATCATATATAAAAATCATTTGACAGACCATATGTTTAGAGTTGGAGTTCAGAAAATGTTATCTTCATTGATATAATTCAAATGAGGAGATTTTGTTGTGCTCATCTTTAGAGAAGCAACAAAATGGTGGTGAGCTGCTTCTTACGCTGGATATAAAACCAGACTGCTCATTTCAGCATCATTTCTACAGTGCTCTGGTACAAAGGAAGGGGTTTCTTTGTGTTTCACCAGCTGGATCTCACCTGTGATAGGAGAGAACATAATAAGAAAACAGAGTAACTTAGACATCAAGAGCTAATCAGAGCAGAAAGGTGTGGCTATGCACTTCTGAATCAAGGCAGATACCATAGCATTATGCATATGCCCAGGGTAAAATGATGGATTTTGGCATAAGACAGTATTTTGAGCTCCAAAAATAGGAAAAAAGAGTGAACTAGAAATTGATACACGTGACTGTGCATGCTATGTGTGCTAAATCCCTTTAGTTGTGTTCACCTCTTCTCAACCCATTAGACTCTAGCGCACCAGGCTTCTCCGTCCATGGGATTATCCAGGCAAGAATACTGGAGTGGGTTGCCGTGCCCTCCTCCAGGGAATCTTTCCAATCTAGGGTTCGAACCAGTGTCTCTAAGGTCTTCTGCATTGGCAGGTGGGTCCTTTACCACTAGTGCCACCCAGGAAGTACAGGAGACTATAAATGATACAAAATCATGTCACTGAAGTAGGTTGATGAATCTTAAATCTCAGATGGAAGAAAATATTGCCCGCCAATTTATGTGGTATTTCAAGAAATGTTTGTGGCAAATACTTTTCAAAATAACTTGAAATTGTTATGACTATCATCAGTATTTTATGACTTGGAGTGACTGATTGGGGGTTTAGATCAATAGATAAAATAAGTTTCAAAATTATTAGTATGTGCAAGAGGGTTGCAGCTGTAGGTCTCACCCAGAGAGAGTGTTATGGCCTGTGACTTCAATCCAAGAAATTGACATTAGTAGAGTCATTAGAGTCTTTTAAAAAGTTCTTTTGTGGAAGCTTTTTTTTTTTTTTTTTTGTCTTTTTACCTTTGGTCATATCTTAAAATTTCCTCATTTGGAGAAAATAATGGTTGATGCTACCTTCTCAGAAATAAAATATTCAAACATATTGTGACTTATGGACAGAAAGTACAGATCAATAGACCAATGAGGCATCAGCTTAGTGTAGCCCATAATTCTGGGCAATGAAACAAAAGTAGTCATGACTCTAATGAATTTACAGTTGTCTTTTCTTGTTTATCTATGACTACCTGAATCTGGTCTTTAGATATGACATATTAAGTGCTTCTGCACAGCCTGGTAAGGCACAAATTAAATTCTGATGTTTGTATTCACCTTAAATCAGCTAATACCCATAAGTATTTCTGAGCCTCATCTCTTGTACCTCCTCTTCCTTTATTCTCCATCTCTGCTATAGGGATGCATGCTTAGTCATCATTTTCTCTGCGGAGTCTTTGCTCCACTGGGCTAGATGTCTTGGCTCTGCATGCCATTAACTCTTCAAATCTCATCTGTTGTGGCATTTAGGTTTATTTCCATTGCTTAATCAACTTTTGTTTTTCTTATTGGTTAGATTCTAAGTTCTTTGAGGCAGAGACCATATATGCCTTAACATTTTTTTCTTTCTGGAAGCTTGTACCCTGCCCGATACAATTTCCTGGTGGCTTAGCCAGTAAAGCGTCTGCTTACAATGCAGGATACCCGGGTTCGATCCCTGGGTTGGGAAGATCCCTTGGAGAAGAAAATGGCAATCCACTCCAGTACTCTTCCCTGGAAAATCCCATGGACAGAGGAATCTGGTAGGCTGCAGTCCTTGGGGTCGCAAAGAGTCGATCACGACTGAGCGGCTTCACGTTCACTTTAAATTTTAGTTACTCTCTGCTGCTAAGTCGCTTCAGTTGTGTCCGACTCTGTGCGATCCCATAGACAGCAGCCCACTAGGCTCCCCTGTCCCTGGGATTCTCCAGGCAAGAACACTGGAGTGGGTTGCCATTTCCTTCTCCAATGCAGGAAAGTGAAAAGTGAAAGTGAAGTCGCTCAGTCGTGTCCGACTCTTAGCGACCCCGTGGACTGCAGCCTACCAGGCTCCTCAGTCCATGGGATTTTCCAGGCAAGAGTACTGGAGTGGGTTGCCATTGCCTTCTCCCAGTGTCACTTTAATTGCTATTGTTGGGTTGTTGTTATTATTGCTCGTGCCTTGCGTTCCCCTCTCTATTGCTGTTGTGAGCATCTCTATTCATACCATCCTGTCTGGGCTGCCATCAGTCTGGGCTTTCTTCATGTTTAAGGCTGAACCTACCTGGTAGATCCCCCACTCTCTCGCCTCTTGACCTGCAGAAGTCCCTTCTTGTTCCCCATTGGAAGCCCCTATAATACTTAACAGTCAATGAAACCACAATATATTTGTCCTTAAGGAGCTTGATAAATAAAAAGAAATCTCTTCAAACTGCATAGGAACAATCAGCAGACCTGTTCAGCTCCGTTGGGTTTTTATTTATTTATTTTTTCCTTTATCAGGTGGTCTGAATGGACGATGGAAGTGCCCTAGATTTCCAGATTTGTCTTCTACAAATTCAGTGTTAAGCAGTTAGAGCTTTTCGTATTTTTAAGCATAACTTTTATAAAACTCTATTTTGAAAAGCTGTGACTAACTATGGATATACATAAAAAGAAAGTTAACGGAAATAAAGTCTCCTTCATATCTGTTTTTAAGGCTTCTCTCATTTAGAAAAACAAAAGCAATGCATTGCTTGCCTCACAACGACTTGTGCCAATGTTACTTCCTCCATGTGCTAAATATTCAACATTTAATTGGGCTTATTAAAAAAATTAATGTATCAAAAGCCTACATAATGCAGTGTGAGTAACTGTTGTTACACAGCTTATTTTAGCATCGTAGAAAGGTTGGCATGGAAACTTGGAGAAGACATTTTAGATACTCAATGCATAAAGATTTTCAATTGAACTTCCTGGTTATCTTATTTATTCCTATTTAGAATCAGTTTTAATGTTTGTTTCTATATAACATTAGGAGTATAGTTTTTTTCAGGGGCAGAAGCAACTTCTTTAATTATTTAAAAGAAATATATTTTATTAGAAAATGATAAGGAGGTAGGCAGGGAATAACTTTTAAGAGTTAAGCAGTTTAATTCATGGATAAAAATAAACTGTGGAATCATATGGATTCCAATGCTGGTTCCAGCAGTTTCTGGCTATATGACCATTGCTATGTTAATAGTCTCAAAAAAGTGAGATTAAAACTGATTTAATAGCTGCAGTCCATGGGGTCACAAAGAGTCGGACACAACTGAGTGACTGAACTGAATAGTAATAATCAAAGGAAGTAAATGATGTCATATATGTAATGCACTTAACAGAGTGTCTTGCAGAAAGTATACTTTCATCAACTTCATTTTTATATTTCTAAAATACAAAGAGAATGAGTAAAAAAAAAAATCCACAAAGTATTCTGATTTAGATTCCTTTTCATCAGCCAAACTCTTCAATCCTAATGTCTTTTGCCTGAATGTGGTGAAGTGGTGACTAAAATGGCACAAGACCTTCACTAATTTATATATAATAAGTTTTTGTGGATTAAAACAAGGATGTGACAAAAGATCCATGTTAGTTTTTTTTTTTTCAATTCATTGCCTGTTGTGTTTTTCTGTAACTGACTGGAGCTCTCTTACACCATGATAATTAGTGACTGTCAACACACCTTGGCATCTGGAAACCTGACTTCATTACTTGCCTCTTCCGCTAAGCAGTTTGGATAATGAATTTCAACTCTTGAGACCTAAGTTTTCTTGTGTATGAATCAAATGGAAATAAGTCATATGTTTTCTAACATAGTTTTTAGATACTGCGATTTTAACAACCCAGGATGTCAAGACAAGGTCTGAGTTTCTGGGCACCATTTTTTTCTTGACACCACACTATAATTCAAGTATGATATTGAAAATTATATAAAGGTTATTTTCCATCTTTTACAGCTTTGAAATTTGCCATCTCTGTGGATATGCCCAGAGGCTGTCAGATGTTTTTGTAAATGATTTTTTAAAGTAAATTATCTACTAATTTAAAAAAAAGCAAACTTAGAATCACAAACTATTTTGCAAGTTTGATGACACTGGGTTTCCAAAAACCTCTAGCAAATAAATGACAATTGTTTCTAAATCAATTTTGAGAGATACAGAGATCAGTTTTCCATATCCATATTTAGAAACAGCATTTCTTAGGCATAAAACAGTTAAAAAGCAATTGGTATGTGTTATACCAAAATGGGGCTTCCCAGATGGTGCACTGATAATAAAGAATTCACCTGCCATTGCAGGAAATGCAAGAGACATGGGTTCGATCCCTCCCTGGTTAGATCCCCTTGAAGTAGAAAATGGCAACTCACTCCAGTATTCTTGTCTGGACAGTTCCATGAACAGAGGAGCCTGGCAGCTACAGTTCATGATGAGATCGCAAAGAGTCGGACACGACTGAGTGACTGAGTGCACACACACATACCAAAATAACCAAACAATGTGAGTGATCTATGATAAGAGAATAACCGGAGGGAGCAACTTTCATATTACAAAATTTGCCAGTGTGGAGATAACTGCTAATTCAAGGAAGGCTGTTCTCTAGGTTGCTGAGCTGAGTGGGGATTCAGCCAAAGCAAGTCTATTACTGAATGCACTGACCCTTGAAATGACTTGTTAGGGACAAAAACAGTTATATCTTTAGAAAAAATATCATGGCATGATTATGTAGACCTTATTCTTCAAAAGCTCTCACCCTGCTAATCAAAGTTTCACTAAGATATCAGAAGAATCTCAAGGAGATTAAATTTAAAAATTGCACTAAATAAAAAGTCTATTGTCCTTTCAAAAAATAGTCACATGAAATTCTTTAAGACTACATACGTAGCTTTGTCCAAACTCCTACTTTCTATGTTAATTTGTAATTTTTTTCAACCCAAGAAAGTCTGGGAAAAAAATCTTCACTATAGTAACTGATTAGTTCCATTTCCTGCAGCACTTCTTTTCTTGTGGTTGCTGGTTTTCAGCCAATTCTATTTTTGTGTTTATTTTCTCCATTACATTCCTTTTTTTCTGAGTAGAAGAATTTTTGTGTTTTTCATTTTGTCAAAATAGAATTCTTCTCATGTCATGTCATGATTTTGATATTTTCAAAGCTTAAAAAGCAATGCAGAGGAAATATGTCTATATAATTAAATGTACCACGGGCTTTTTAAAAAGATCTGATAATTCAGAAAGTATTTTCAACCATCAGTGGATCAGGAATGTCCAATTGCTTTTTTCCATAAGTCTTATGCTTTGGAGTGTAGCAGTCAGCTTGATGTAGCTGTGGTTTAAAAGAGGAAACTAGGAACTGACCTCATGAAAATGGAGAAAATTAAGAGATTAACTAACAGTAATATACAAACAGCATATTTCACTGTGAGTGCCGAAGAGTTCTCAATGTGGAGGGAAACAGAATTCATGTATATGCCCACATAAGGAGCACATGGAAAGAAGTGTTTGAGACTTTTCTCAGTCTTTGTTTTGGGTTTTTTTCCTTTCCTTTTTTTTCTTCCTTTTTCTGATATGGTCAGAACAAAGTAGACTTAATTTGGATAAAATACATGAGCATTTGCATTTCGTGGTGTAAGCATTTATATATTTAAAAAGGTAGGGCTCTGCCTGACAGGGAATCCTCATTCCTTCTGCCTCTTTACTATATGATGAAAAAAAAAAAAAAAAGTTACCTTAGAATTCATAGAATTTTCTTCCTAATTGAACCATCTGTGCTAGATGCTTTCAGAGATGTTGACTGACCTTAGTCCTATTTTCTGCCATCCTGAAAGTGAAAGAAGGAAGCGTTGCTGTAATTAGAACAACTACATAAATAGTATTACTGTTTCCTGGTCGTGATCATTGTGTGCTAGAGGAATTTCATTTGAGACCTGAAATATGAAATATGCAAATCTATTTCCTAAGCCTGATCTTTCACAGCATATCTGTGGATGGGATATAGTTCAGAATCTATAAACTGACTGACCATAAAACCAATAAATGCTTTCTCTTCTCTCCCAGACTTACTTGAACCAGATCTGTGAATGTATGAATACAGTAGACTTCTAAGTTAGAGGGCTCTCATGAACTCTACACCCTTTCTATCTGGAGTTCTTTGTACTAATCTTGGCATCTGGAGGATAAATAATTGCTAAGGTTACCAGTTGGAACAGTCTCAGATTCTTGCAGCAGCTCTTGTGTCTGATATCTGGTGGGCATCCTTCCCACATCACCCTGTGTGAAAAATGAACACTTAAATTCAACCTACCCTGCCCTGTTCTTCTTCTCCATAGCATTTATATATTATAGATATATCTGATATGTTTTATATCGATTTGTATAATTACTTATTGTTTACTTCCCCTGGCCACAGTGTTCAAGAAAGCAGAAGCATTTTCTATTTTGATGGGACACTAATGAGTACCTAACCCCCAGCTCAGTTTGTGGGCACATAATACATGCTCAGTCAGTATATAATATGTTGAAAGAATAAATCTAGTGGCTATCTTTGTTACGGACCATGGTTCTTGGCCTCCTTAATCAACAGAAATTGATCAAAGGTCAGACAAGAAATTCAGGCAAGGCTTTATTGGGATCCCTGCTGCAGTGAGAACAAGTAACAGGTTCACTTGCCAGCTTGCTAGCTGAACAAGGTGGGATGAGCTGGTTCCTTAACTGGAGTGAGTGTAGGGGTGTATCCAAGGGCTGGAGGGGTGGCTTAGGTGGTTTGCCCACCCCTCCAGTTGGTGGGTGTGTTCAGGGGGCCACAGTACCCTGCTTTTCCTCCCGACTCTCTTCTTGTGTCCCTGGCTCTTCATGAGTGGGAGTTGGGCTGTTTAGTCTCTTTGTGTCTTGTGGTCTGGAATTTGCCTGAACTATTCATGCCTGCAGGCTTCCCACGTGACACTAATGGTAAAGAATTTGCCTGCCAATGCAGGAGACGTGAGAGACTTGGGTTCAACCCCTGGGTGGGGAAGATCCCATGGAGGAGGGGATGGCAACCCAATCCAGTTGCCATGGAGAATCCCATGAACAGAGGAGCCTGGCAGGCCACAGACCATGGGGTTGTAGAGACTCGGACACAACTGAAGCGACTTAGCACACACACGTGCGTGCATGCAGTTACTTTTAGTCCCTTATATTTCCTTTTTATTTTGTTGCTCGAGGAGATGTTTGTCCAAGTCCAAGCAATGCAACACTACAACAAAAGGTCCCAGGTCCCAGCCTGTCTTTCTCATCTTTGTGCATTCACTGTTGTCCACTGGTCTTTGGTCTTCCCCCTCAGGCACATCACTTTGCCTCTCTTCTCATGTCACTTCCCATAGTTCCTGTCTTCAGTAGTGGCTTTCTTCAATACAGTGAGTTTCAATAATTTATTAGGGAACCATGTCTTCTAGATTTTTCTCAGGTGCTTAGTCTGACACCATTTGTGGCTGTGCCCTCCTGGAGGTGAAGATGGAGCTCCCTCTTTGATGTCCTTATGTTCTTCCTTAATGTAGGACAGTGGTTCTCAAGTGTGGTCCCTAGACCAGTGGCATCAGCACTACTTGAGAACTTATTGGAAATGCCCCAGATTTAGTGAGGCAGAAACATGTGGATTGCACTGCAACAACTGTTTTATCATTACTCCCCTCCAAATGATTATGATGCTTAAATTTGAAAATCAGTGATAGGACACAAGCTGCATCCCTGACTTTGTTTTTAACTTTTCAAAAGCCCTGTAATTTCTCTGAGTTTATTTCTTCAGTGGACCCAGTAAGCACTTATTATACTAAAATTGCTATCTGGGTTAATACAAGTGTTTAAATTTTATTTAGTAAATTGTGAGCATGCTGGACAGAATCTATTAAATTATGTACTTTTATAGAATTTTGCAGTGTAGAAGCTATCATATTTTTCCTAGAAAATATGTAAAATCAAGCTTATAGAATATTCAGTTACAGTCCTCAACCCCTTGTTATATGCCTGCCTCCTTCATCCTCATGGCACAAGTAATTTCATCCCCAGAACCTACTGGAGGTGAGCCATAGTTCTTCAGGAAAGACATTAAAAATAATCAACTGGATCTAAGGCTAAAAAATACAATATTTTAGAATGAAATACTACACAGATACAATTCTGTTTTAGAGAATTACATAGAATTATAATTCTACTGTAGAATTATGATAAGAGTTAGGAATGAGTGTCCATCTTTTAATTTTTGTGTACTAGATCTTCTTTGATGTACAAAATAATAATATAATATTGCATTTATTTCCTAATTAAAATCATTTTTATCATTTATGAGATCTTTTAGATGCCGTATTTCACTCTTGATTATAATTTGATTAACATATTGATAGTTTAGTCTTTTGCAGATTTGGCTTCCAGCCCCCAAGACCTTTCACTGTGGCTAAAAGAGGACCAGGTCTCTTCCTCATGAAAACAATTGGAAGCATAGTGGAACCCATGTCTTCTTAGGACCTGCAGAAATATATCTCTGCTCAGTAATTTTTTTTTAAACATTTTTAAAAGCAGAATCACATCTCCAGCCTCTCTTTCCAAGAAGACCAAATTTTAGTTTCTTAAGAATCTTTATATCTGAATGAAGAGTAAGGAGGTACTGTTTGTCCTTCAAAATGGAATTTACCTGGTTTAGATGAAAACTCATGAGGGTTGGAGTGAAGAAAATGGGGTCTTAGATGAAGCAGGAGCAGCTACTGGAGTGGGTAGCTGTTCCCTTCTCCAGGGACTCTTCCCAACCCAGGGAGCAAACCCAGGTTTCCTGCATTGCAGGCGGATTCTGTACCATCTGAGCCACGAGGGAAGCCCAGGTGAAGCAGCATCAGGTTTTAAAGGTGCAACATTAGAGCAACAAGGGCATTGCATTTTGAAGGGAAATAAGCATGTTTGGGAAGATTGGAATTCTATTGTTTTCAAGATTATATTTTAATTAGCAGAGTATTCAGTCTAAATCGATGTGTAGTCAATGCATTGCATATTGACAACACTGAGTAAGCACATGTCTTAGCAAACAATTATGTGTGTGCTCTGATAAAGAGATAGTAATTGAACTTATGGGATGACGGACATTGCCTGGTGTGAGAAAGAAAAAAACATATTTCCTATGAAAATCATGCCTATTACTGTTAAGTCCATTAAAGTAGCTTTTCCAGAAAAAAATATGGGCCTGATAATTAAGAATGTTAGTAGAGTATCCAGTCTTATAATGACAAAGGGCTCTCTAAAATTCCTTCTTAATTGTTTTTAAAACAGAATTCCATTTAAAATAAGTAAAAGGCAAGCAGATTCATCAGTCCCTGAAGGATATTAACAAGATGAAAAATGCTTCAGAGAGAAGCAATAAATACTTTGAGTAAATGAGTATGTCACTAAGTACCTATAAGCTATTTATGTCTCATTTTAACTATCAACTTTAATTATACTCCTATCTATTTTAGACCCATCACTCACTTCTGGACAGCTGAAGTAATTTATTAGGATTACATATAGCCTAACATTTTTTTCTTTTCCATTAGTAACTGTGGAAGGAAAACAAATCCAATAACTTAGTGAGTGTTGAGAGCAGAGTTTGTCTCAGTTATATTTAAATTTGACTAGATCCATGAAAGAATGATGAAAAAAACCTGAGGTAAAAGTAAATTTAAGTTAGTCCTAGTTTGGCATGTTGATCCATCATCACCAGATACCTCTGTATTTTTGACCTGCCAGCCTCAACAGACAACTTTTATTTTGTGTCCAAGGTGGCTGCTTCAGCTTCCACTGTCTCATCACACATACATCCCACAGAGCAGGAAGAAGAAAGATCAGGAGAAGGGATCCTGTCCGTGGCCTAGGCATACCTCTTCTACTCAGTCCTACTGACTAGAACTTAGTTATTTGGTGATACTATGCTATCAAGGTGAAATGGACCTCTGTTCAAAATAAACATGTGCCCAACTAGCATTCAAAGATTCTTTTGATGAAAGAGAAAGAAGAGAATGGGTAACAGAGGACAGTTTGTAGCCTCTGCCTCACTCAAATTAGCTCTGTTTGCTTTGTTAATCAGAGGAGGAAGTACAGGTTATTAGAACTGCAGTAAATGTTCACCGTTCAGTTGCATGATTACAGGACAAATACAGGCAGGAAATTAAATATCACCCCTAATTGTGTAATTTGAGATCTTAAAGTTGCCTGTTATTTATGAAGTTGAGTATTTTTCTCAGCTTGAATTAAATCATAAATGCTAGTAATTTTTGTTGATAAGAAGTCAAATGTTTATGAAGTTCCAGACAGCATGCTAGGTTCCTGAAAGATGCAAACATATTTTTTCTTTATACCCATCCAATACTACAGGTATTTATCTTCTTTTGTAGTTGTTTCTCTTTCATAGAAACTTCTCAGTGTTGCTGGCACTGATACCAAGCAAGGCCCTGTGGGGCTCCTGGGCACAAAGTCTTTCTGTATCCCCCATTTTTTTGATTACAGGAAATAGCCTTCATTCAGCCTCCATGGCCTCCCCTGAGTTCCAATGAGCACAAACAGTTGTCAATTAGGAAAAGGAGGGGGTGTTAGACAAGAAAGAAATAAAGTCAAGAAAAATAACAGTGCAACCTTGGGGCAAGGTTCTGGTTCCCCACCAATACACACAACATTATTTTTGAGGTGTTTTGCAGATACCCAAACCCGCTCCAGGTTGGAGAAGTTACTGATTAACATGGTATGCTGCCCATAAGCATGTAGACCTCAGACCGGTTGGAACCTGAAGGTTGATGATGCTGACTCCTACTCATCACGTCTATCAGAAGAATGTCCATGAGCTGATCACACCCTCTTTGAACCATTGCTGTAAAATTTCTGCATATCCTCTCCAAATGAGGACACAGTTTTGAGGGCATTAGCTTGTTGTGACCCCATTTTCCTCACAAAGCAAGAAAGCTATTCTTTTCTGTTTCTGTTTAGTCACGCAGTTGTGTCCAGCTGTTTGCGACCCTATGGACTGGAGCCCTCGAGGCTCCTCTGTCCATGAAATTTTCCAGGCAAGAATGCTGGAGTGGGTTGCCATTCCCTTCTCCAGGAGATTTTCCCAACCCAGGGATCTTACTGGTGTCTCTTCGTCTCCTGCGTTGGCAGGCAGATTCTTTACCGATGAGCCACTTTAGCCCAAAACTCTGTTTCCAAGTTTAATTCTGTGTAAGGGTACAGAGGTCAGATTTGGCCTTAGCACCGCCTTTATTTCATCCAGCTTTAGATTCTACTTGTTAAGGATAGTGCCTGTAGGTCCTGACTGAAATGAACGACACACTGCCTCTACTATTTTTTGCTGATGCCATGAAATATATCTTTTAAAAATTTATAGACTATCCAAAGCCATATATATATGTGTGTGTGTATATATATATATATATAGATAGATAGATAGATAGATATTGATATGTTTCAGTTCTGACCAAATCTAGGTAAAGTGTATTGAGCAACTTAGGTGATATGATACCTAGGAAATTCCAAACAGCTTTTCCTCTTAAGAAAAACAAGAAAAGGAAAACAGCAGATTAATAGAATAGAAAAGACGATTTCCTTCTCTTTGTTTTTCAGTTCTTACTGCACCTGAGTCTCCTTGTGTTGTGGGCTCATTTTTTCCATGTTTTGTGTCCCAAAACATCTGCTCTTCCCCTTTCAAAATGTTTTCCCCATCATTTTATAGCATGGTTTTTAAAATTGTTTAAGAAAGCACTCAGCCACTGAGTGCCACAGTAAACAAAATGCAAACAGTACTCTTATGAGCCCAAAACAGACTTTCATGAAATGTCATAAAATAATTAAATGTGCATTTGCCACATTTATGCATATTAGCCCTGAGAATACTGAAACAGAAGTTGAGTAGAATTTGCTTTCAATACTCTTGAGACGTTTATTGTTTGGGTAATATGACTCATTTGTCAGCAGGGTTTAGATGATTTTTTAAATGTATTTGAAGTAAATGCTGATACGAATAATAAAATTTACAATATATGGATCACTGGTTAAAATTGTTCTCTATAATGCTAAATTTAAGTGAGTTTAACTAGCCAGGAACAGTTTTGGTTGTTAAACAACATCAGGTAGTCTTATGCAACCAATCTTAGGTTGCTCATGGAGGAATCTCATTGAGAAAAAGTGACTTTAAATGATATCCTTCCTTTTAAAAACATACATGTTGATCATTTCCTTCCTTTTACTAATTGGAAAAAGGAGCCCTTGGTATGACTTCAACTTTTACATGATCTAGGTTTTACTTATTTCATGTAAAATCTTCATCCTCATAATCATTTTCTTATCAACATGCTTGATTTTTCAGTTCAGTTCAGTCGCTCAGTCGTGTCTGACTCTTTGCGACCCCATGAATTGCAGCACGCCAGGCCTACCTGTCCATCACCAACTCCCGGAGTTCACTCAAACTCACGTCCATGGAGTCGGTGATGCCATCCAGCCATCTCATCCTCTGTCGTCCCCTTCTTCTCCTGCCCCCAATCCCTCTCAGCATCAGAGTCTTTTCCAATGAGTCAGCTCTTTTCATGAGGTGGCCAAAGTACTGGAGTTTCAGCTTTAACATCATTCCTTCCAAAGAACACCCAGGACGGATCTCCTTTAGAATGGACTGGTTGGATCTCCTTGCAGTCCAAGGGACTCTCAAGAGTCTTCAATACCACAGTTCAAAAGCATCAATTCTTCAGTGCTCAGCTTTCTTCACAGTCTAACTCTCTTGATTTTTAATGAGTGCTAAATCCTGACCATGGCCTTCCCAGGTGGCTTAGTGGTAAAGAATCTACCTGCCAATACAGGAATCCTAGGAGACCTGGGTTCGATCCCTGGGTCAGAAAGATCCCCTGGAGGAGGAAATGGCAACTCACTCCAGTATTCTTGCCTGGACAATGCCATGGACAGAGGAGCCTGGTGTGCTACAGACCATGGAGTCGTGAAGAGTCGGACACAAATGAGCAACTGAGCATGCATGCAGGCAAACCCTGACCATGTGGTATTTCATTGAATCTTTCTAATGGTTCTAAGAACTAGGTCATAAAATTATCCCCATCTTAAAGACGGTATTTAACAATTTCCTCATGTTCTCACACCTTATAACTAACTGCGCCTAGACTTAAGTGGAGATAGTTTGAAATTCAGAGACTGCCCATATGACACCCTTATACACTAACTCACAGATTTTTAAATCTGGAACTGTCCACGTTTATATGACCTTGTTTTAGTGCTTTCTCACTAAATCTTCTATTTCCATTTTAATGGCCTCTTGGAATTTGGAATCACAAAATAATACCCTACACCCTATGTCTGCAGGCTTTTTGCATTTGTCATTTTGACTTAAATGGTTGATTGTTTTAGTTGACCAACAAACTTGATGACATTTTTACCAGTGAATCAAGTGGTAATTTTTAATGTACCTTAAAAACTAGGCTTACCCTGCTCTTTGGTGAACTCATGAAATAGCTTTACTTTGCCCACGTCTCACCCTTCCCTGGTGGCTCAGAAGGTAAACAATCCGCCTGCAATGCAAAAGGCCTGGGTTCGATCCCTGGGTTGGTAAGGCCCCTGGAGGAGGGCATGGCAACCCACTCCAGTATTCTTGCCTGAAGAATTGCATGGACAGAGGAAGCTGGTGGGCTACAGTTCATGGGACACGACTGAGTGACCAAGCACAGCACAGCACCCTTCCCCACACACCACTTTCCCTTTCTTTTTCGTTCAAGAATTCTACATTGGACTCTGCTCAGTTCCCCCTTTCACCACTTCACAATCGAGTCTCATAAAATTAGACTTTACTTACACACTATTTATTCTTCCCTACTGCCCCCACCTCCCTCGTCAAGATACGTTTTAAAATATTTTTTTCTGGTTTCTGAATTGTTCTGTTTTCACTGTGGAATTTTTGAAAGTACAGAACAGAGTGAAGAAACAGACACAGAGCCCCTAACTCTACCACCCAGATGCCTCTACAGTATGCATTTTGGCAAATTTCCTTCTAGTTTTCTTTTGTTGTTTGAAAAATTTCTAAGGCATGGGGACTTACTTTAATAGGATGCGGTCTTTTAAAACAAAGACTTGATTGTCAGAGCTTACTTCCAGTTCAGATTAGACACAAGTTTCTGGTGGTTCAGTGAGAAACTACATTGGTTTGTGTTAGGGACATTGATGTAGTGCCCCTTCTCCAAGGGGAGGCAGGAAGGTTGCTCACAGATCAAGATCATTTCTGAGAGAACTGGGATGATACTGGGTAAGCACAGCTGGTTCAGCTGAGAGGTGTTTCTAGGAATTCAATTAACACAAGGAGGGTGGAAACAGGGAGCTGACCTAGCTGGAGGAAATGGGAGCTGAGTGTTGGCAGAAGGAACCAGGGAATCTCAAGAGAGGAGGACTCCAAAGGGCCTGCCAGCTGCCTGGCTGCCCTAAGGGCCTATGCAAATACCAAGATAACCTGCCAGACTGGGTGGAACCTCCACCTTAAAACTGGCCAGCTTGATTATTTCTGAGCCCTGTAAGTAACTTTTGTTAATTTGCCATTAATACCAGCTAACATTTCTTGAGTATGTGTCCAACACTGGCTAATCTATTTCCTGGTGTTATCTTGTTTACCTTTTAAAACAAGGTGATTACTGTTAGGATCTCCATTCTACAGATAAAAGTCAGAGACCTTGAGAATTGATGGCTTTGCCCAAAGTTACTAGGATAGAGGAACAGGAGTTCTGACCCAGGGATTGTCCCACTCCAGAGCTCTTATTTTTAACCATCACATGGTCTGTGATTTAGTCTTCTGGGGAAGGGGGTAATGATGAGAGTCTAATCTACTAAAAGAAATTGTGTGTGTGTGCATGCACATGCATGCATGTGTGCATGAGTACATGCATGCATGTGCATGCTGACGGGAAATGGGTGGATTTTCTGAATGTCCTCAAATTATTATACAAAGGTAACATTGGTTAGTCCTTCTAAGTTATTTTATGTAAATCTGATCTATAAATACATCAGATATTCATACTGTATCCTGATTTTGATGTATCTTGGGCTATTCATTCTGTCAACAACTCTTTGTTTTTTGAGCTGAACTTTAATTGTATTTAGATATAATGTGGAATTATTTAACAAGAATATTTTTCTCAAATAATACAAGAGTTGTAAGTCAGTATTTAAGTGAATTACCAGTATCACATAGCAGTAGTTTCAAAGATAATCTGTAGTGACATTATGAAATGTCCCTGAAATTAAAGGATCATGTACCCTGACTTACATTTTATTGAATAGAATACTTGCATATTCTATTAGTTGAGGGGATTCCACTCATTTAAAGTATACCATTTAGTGACTTTTAGTTTATTCACAGATATGTGCAGCTATTATCACAGTCAACTTTAGAAGATTTTTATCATGTCAAAAAAGAAATCTTTCAACCCTTTAGCTGTTACCTCCTGAAACTGCACCCCCCCAAATAACCATTCATCTACTTTCTGCCTCTACAGATATTTCCCTCTTCTAGATTTTCATATGAATGGAATCATGTAATTTGTGGATTTTTTGTGACTAATAAAATAGTCACTATTTTATTGTGACTATTTTCTAAGTTCATCCAGTTTGTAACATCCACTCACTTGCTCTTTGTATTATTTTCTTTTCTAAGGGTTCTCATCCTTGATGACATTAAAATGTAAACCCTAATTATCCTTGAAAACTTCACCAGATATGCATAGCATTTCCAAGGAGTATTGCCGAATGCACGTTCATGTGCCCAAAGCACAGTGAGGCCAAACATCAAAGTTTGGAGCAGAGAAAGGCTTATCGCATGGCAAAGCAAGGAGAATGGGCAGCTGCATTTGGTAGTTTTTATAGGCAAAATTTAGGGAGAGGTCTGCAGGGTGTGTAACCCTGCTCTGATTGGTTGGAGCTGAGGTAACTGGGTGGTGTTCAGAGAATCTCAATCATCAGCTTCCTGGTTCTAACTTGTCTGGGATTTCCAGGCTTGTGCTCAGCCTGAAGTTACCTCCTCCATCTGAGTGGGGACCTCCTTTCCAGTAGAAGATCTCAGAGATACACTTTTATGTATCCCTTGAGAAGAAACCATGACCCTGCTTTATCTCTGCATTATTGTTTCTTGACTTCTTTGTTTCTGTGTTCCCTTTCTTCCCTAATTAGTAACTGTTTGAATCTGCTGTTTGGCACTCAGGATAGGGTTAGTAGGCTGAAGCCTTTTCTCCTACAAGAAATGGGACGTGGAAGGCCCAGGAGGGCCCCACATGGTGTTTCTCAGTTTCAGTCCCCTCTTTGATAGTCCTCAGTCTTAAGGAGAACACGTGTTGGGCAAGAAAGGGAATAACATTTTAGATCGAGAGGTTAACCTCAGCAAGGGAACTCTGTTTTAGAGGGACTGAGAGGGGTGTTTGGGGAGCACTTAGAATCCTAAATTTTGCAGTGTTGTAGGCAGGTCTGGTTCTTGGAGAGCTTCACGTACACTCTGGACTACTTCAGAGATGGTCACTTCCTCCTCAACACCTTTTCATTCATCATAAATACAGTTTTCAGCCGTGCAATTTTGGTTCAGTGCAGTCTTCCTCTATAATCTTGTGAAGTATTTTATTGCAGAGGAAAACTAATCAAAGGCTTTAAAATGGAGTAAAAAGAAAGCTGTGAAGCAAACAATGAAAATGCAGAATGATTAATACCTTTGGGTGAGGTTTCTAGTTTTAACCTTCGCTAATAAAATTGCAAAGCCAGAGTAAAACTGATAATAAATAATATATCACTACTGTATTACTTTTCAGATTTTCTCATTTGTACTGTGCTGTTTGTGTGCTGGATACATTAGTATGTTGTATATATAATATGTTGTAGGTATTACTTTTTAGATATTCTCAGCTATACCAAATTAAATAGGTTTATTAATATATAAGCTAGTATAATTTCAAATTTTACTTATTCTTTGTTCTTCATTGTCTTTTCTGTAAACTGACCTGTTACATAACATTAATTGAAGTGGGATTAAATGTTTAGATCTTTGCTTCATTCATTGAACTTTAGCAAATAATTATACAAATATTTAGTAATACATATGAGATGGCCGGATGGTATCACCTAGTCGATGGAAAAGACTTTGGGTGAACTCCAGGAGTTGGTGATGGACAGGGAGGCCTGGTGTGCTGCAGTTCATGGCGTTGCAAAGAGTTGGACATGACTAAGTGACTGAACTGAACTGAACTGATGTAACCTAAAATGAAGTTTATCACCCCTAGACATGTTTCATCAATTACATGAACAAAAAGATATCACTCCTGACATGTTATGAGAATTAAAAGGGCATAGTTAATTATCATGACCTTGTAGTGCCATAGCTTTTAATTAAATTTTTAATAGAGAAAATATCCATGAATGTATTATAAAATGCGAGATGTCAAGATATATATTTCTACTCTCCTTAAGATATTCTCTAACTTTTCTTCAAGCCGATAATTACAGAAAGTGGTTACTGAATATTTCTGGTGTCCTCTGAGCTCACTGTCAGTGATAGGTTTGGGGCCAAATCTACTATTCAGAAACCAACATGGCTTTTGTGTGGTTTGGTCAAGGAAACAAATATATCTGCCTTGAGTTTGTCAATAAGAGATGCACTATTTTCTCATTACAGACATAAAAAAGCAGATTGTTATTTTGAAATTCATATTTAAATTTTTGACATTTATTATTAAATGTAAATATAGATTATAATGTTAATTTAAATAATATTAATAAGTGAATTCTTTTCAGAACAAGATAACAAAAATTCTGAGAATCAAAAAACCTTAGAAAAAGACAACCAATGAAATCTTTTATCCTAAAATTAAGTCCCCATATGGGGGTATTCTTTAGAGAAAGAGTCCTTTAGGAATAGTAAGATCACATAATTGTTTCTTCATTTAATACTCAAATGAGCATCTCAGTATAAAGGCCAATGTTGTTTTCCTTAGATATTCAGAATTGAAAATATTTTTTCCTGCAGAAATATTAGCTAGTTTAAATGTCTAGTCCAGATATTCTGATTCGTGTTAGTTCTCATTAGTGGCTGAATCATAAAGGAATGGAGATGAAAACAGAATTATTATAATTATACTCAACAGTTTGTTATGTACAGAATGGATTCATATATATTACAGAAACACTGTTCAATTAATGCTAAAGTTATTTACTGTGGTCTTTATACTTGGTACTCTGTAGGAACAGAAAAAAATCCATACATTTTAAGGTAACCTCCAAAGTGGTAATGATTCTGGACAGTCATAAGATTTAAATAAAAACTTAAGTTTTGGGTCTGGAATATCATCAGTTGCTAAAATGGTACTGCTTTCTCTCTTAAACATCAGGATCACACAGAAAAGTATCATTTTAATCATTTTAATATTTTGTTGCAAAGCAGTTATACAGGTATAGCCTTGAATTAAAAATTAATTAGGCTGTTAAAATGAACTTGATTCTTAAAGAAGGAAACTACCAATTATTTTTCCACAACTAACAATAACAACAATGATGCTCTTTGTTAGCTTTTCTAACACATATTTACTTAGGAGTTGGTTAACTTCCTTCTTACTAGCAAACATTAGGGTAGTCAACAATAACTTGATTAAATCAATGGGATCTGTGTGTACTGGGAAAGAAATATCCATTTGTTTTCTCAGCATCTGAAAAAACATCTCTGTTACACAATGTGTTTTTATTAACAGCAAAGGCAGAGGAGAATAATATGGAAATTAGTATATGTTTTAACCCAGAGTATGCCAGTCATTTGCATTCATCTTTTCCAATGTATACCTCATTTTTCTACAGTCAATTCATGACCAATTCTTTTTGTCCCCAAAGTCACATGCAGAGAAGAAGACAAGTATTCTTCTGCCTCTTTGCTCTGACTCACTGATTCATCAACTTTTTGGATAAAAAATTATTAAACATTAAGCACACTTCATTACTGTATACTGTTTTGCTGAGAAGGATTTATTGAACTTGGCATGTGAGTCAATGATATAAAAGAGCAGAAATGTCAAAGTCATGGTAGGAAATTCACTAACTCTTTGTCTTAATGTTTGTCACCGCAAAGGTCATAAATCCAAAATGTCAACCTACTTCACTGCCTTCTTCCCTCCTTCCTCCACATGTTACTTTCAACATGCAATTCATCTATCTCATCATACCATAAATGGTATTAGCCACCTATAAAGTATTCCACAGGCACAATATTTATAGGCACAAATCCATAAATTAGAGTCCCCTCAGGAAAAATTCACCAACAGGTTTGTGTGTGAGACTCAGCCAGAGATGACCTGTATTCATGGTCAAAATATTCTACACTGATGTTCAAGTGAAGTGGATCGTTTGAATCCCCCAGACTCTGCCTTTGAGCAAGTTATTTAGTCTTATGAGCCAGATACTGTCTTCCACCTGAAGATGAGAGATAAAATCATAAGCAGTGTATTTGGTACAAGTACCAGACACTAAATATGACCTCTATTATCATTTCAGTGTCTATTGATGCCTCTGTGAATAGCTGAAGGGAACAGAAATTAAGCTCATATTGGTCCGTATTGCACCTTTATGGTAAAATGCATTGAAGACTGAATCAGAAGCAGGTGAAGGAAATAGGTAATATATTCAAGAATATCGAGAGAGTCCTCACAGTAAACACAGAGTTATTTCAGACCTATAAAAGGTCTTAGCTTAATTACACATTGATCAACAAATACTAATGGAATGACAACTGATTTTTCAATACTGTGCTAGATATGATGGGGCCACAGTACAGGCGCATAAGCAATGTCATTGCTCTCAATGCCCTTGAAATTCAAGGAGACAAAGTGAATATGCATACAGAAATCAAATATACACACATACACAAGCCTAATTAGCTTCTAAAGTGCGTTGTCTAGAAAATCATACAATTTGTCTTTTATGAAGATTGGATGAGAGTTTTTGGTTCATTTAACCATTTAATCTAAATAGTCTCAGTACAGAAACAACCAGTATTTTTTTTCTTCATTATGCTTCTATACACTTCTAGTTGCCTTGTTCATTTACCCATGAACCTTCTCATATAAATGAATTCAAATTATGTTGAAAATTTTATTGTTTTCATTCCTTTTAGTGACTCATTTTTAGTTGAATTTGGGGCTGCTTTAGAGTTCAGCTTTACAGTTAGGCATGGAGGATATGAGTTTACCTTGGGAAAAAGTGGTTTCACTTGATCATCATTTTAATTCAGAATGTATTAGGGAATTTCTGAATAAATATTTTCTGTAATTTAAGAAGCTTAATTAAGGTAATGGATGCAGTAGGCAGAAATCTGTGCTTTGTAAAAGAAATGAAGTCTTAATTATCCATTATAACTACCATTTATTGACTGAAGTCTCTGAGCAGAAATTCTGTTGTACTTTTTAAAAAAAAATTTAATTGGAGACTAATTACTTTACAATATTGTGGTGGTTTTTGCCATACATTGACATGAATCAGCCATGGGTGTACATGTGTTCCCCATTCTGACCCTCCCTCCAACCTCCCTCCCCATCCCATCCCTCAGGTCTGTTGTACTTTTATAGAGAGATTCTCATTTCTTCTTCTCTGTAATTCTTCAAAGTAGGGGTTGTAATTCTTCCATGAGATACTTAAATGTCAGAGAGGTTAAACAACTTGCCCAAGAATATACAGTTTATGTCGTGAGGCCATGTTTCCTGTCTGTGTTTGTGTGATTCCAAAACCTGAGGTATTTTCACTTTACGCTTCTTTAGTTTCAGTTCAGTTCAGTCGCTCAGTCGTGTCCAGCTCTTTGTGACCCCGTGGACTGTACCACGCCAGGCTTCCCTGTCCATCACCAACTCCCAGAGCTTGCTCAAACTCATGTCCATCGAGTTGGTGATGCCATCCAACCATCTCATCCTCTGCCGTCCCCTTCTCCTCCTGCTTTCAATCTTCCCCAGCATCAGGGTCTTTTCCAGTGAGTCAGTTCCTCGCATCAGGTAATTCACTTTATTTAGTGTATCTTTTTACTTGTAAGTGAACCTGGAGCTCACAACATACAGCAGATTGGTTTAGATGGGTTGCTTTACAATGTAATAATCTGGTGTTTTTGCCATGGACTAAATCTCAGTGGCAAAAATCTGATTGGACTGAAATCTAATGTCTGTAAGTCATAGATATAACAAAATCTATTCAGTAAAAATAAAAATACAATGTAATTATCATTTAATTAAATACAATTGTAGCATATCCCATTTGGTGGTAGACATAAACATATAATGGGATATAGGATTCACAAATGTTCTTAGAATACAACTCTTCTCTGTACATGATCAATGCTACCTAAACGAACATAGTGGATAAAATAACATTTGGAAAACATTTAAAACTCTTTTGTATCTGTTTGTCTATTTTAAATGTTTCTCTGTTTTAAATGTTCTTTAGATGCCACTCATGTTTTAAAGATTTTCAGGACAGTTTGCATGAGTGGGTATTAAGCTAATTCAGTCGTGTTTGTGACTCTTTGTGACCCTATGGACTGTAGCCCTCCAGGCTCCTCTGTTCATGGGATTCTCCAGGCAAGAATACTGGAGTGGGTTGACATTTCCTCCTCCAGGGGATCTTCCCAACCCAGGGATTGAACCTGTGTCTCCTGTATTTCAGGGAGATTCTTGAACCACAGGGTAAGACCTTAAGGGCAGTTTAGAACAATACATTTTCCCTCTCAATACATCTCCTTGTAGAAAACAAATCACTGAAATCTTGGCTATAAAGCCGCATGAAAATATGGTATCAGATTTTATTTTGTAGTTAGTTAAAAATAATAATTGTGTCATAAATATTTAAGTTATCCTTCTCTAAGAGCTTTCATCCTATTTGAATCTTTTTGTAACCTTCCTTTCCTTTATTGTTTTTCTTTTTTCTCTTCCTTCCTTCATTTCTTTTTTTCTCTCTCTCCCTCCCTCCCTCCTCTTTTTTTCTTTCTTTTCCTCCACCGCAACAGTATCAAGATGATCTTAAAAATGACAAGAATAACAAAATGTCAGTGAGAGGGATCTTTATGGCAGTGGGGAAGGAAAAGCAAGACCTTTTCACTTTGTCTATGGAGGGGAGGGCTGTATGTGGGATGATTTTATTCATAGAAACCTTTACAATAATCATTGTTTTATGTCTGTCTTTTGAAGCTGGTTCCTTCTTCTGTCTTCTGTTGATGTTCTCTATGTTCCCATATCACTATCAGGCTAACTAACATAGAAGGTAGAACCCTGAGCAAGTCATTTACTTCTGAAGCCATAGTTCTTCTTTAAAAGGGGAATGAATTCTTCATCATAGATATTTTCTGAGAATTAAAAGAGATAACCTATGTAAAGTACTAGCACTCGTTAAACACTGATGTATAATATATTAGCTATTATTTGCTTGTTGAATTTGTGGGAGAAAGTAGAGGAGTGAAATCACAGTCGTGGACTCCTCACCCTAGATTCTTCATCCAGTTTCAAAAGATATGCTTCCCATGTGTCTCAGTGGTAAAGAATCCACCTGGCAAGCAGGAGATGTGCGTTCAATCCCTGGGTCAGGAAGATCCCCGGAAAAGGAAACAGCAGCCCACTCCTGTATTCTTGCCTGGGAAATCCCATGAACAGAGGAGCCTGATGGCTGCAGTCCACCAGGAGTCAGACATGACTTAGTGACTAAACAACGACAACTCAACCATGTGATTTAGTTCTGGGTAGTTAGCAGACTACCAATATTTGTATGGAAATAGTAGCAAATATTATATGTACATGAAAATACATTTGTAGCAAGTATTTGGTTTTTCAGGACTTGAATAGGCAGTATCCAGACTGCATCCACCTTTTTATTTTGATTTTATTTGATATTTTTTGCTGTGTGGCTTGCAGGATCTTAGTTCCCTGACCCAGAATTGGTACCTCTGCCACCTGCAGCAGAAGCACAGAGTCTTGACCACTGGACTGCCAGGGAAGTCCCTGCATCAACTTCTTTAAAATAAGAATATTCTTTTTCTGGCCATTTTACTGTTAATTCAACTGTTAGAACATGAGCAGTGGAAAGTGCAAATAAAGTAAAACCCAAGCTATTTTTGTCACTTTTTGAAGAAAAACACTGCTGTTAATTTTTTAAGGAGGATTTCGGCTGTGGGATAATGGTAAGACTTCTTTTTTGGGTGAGTAGGGGGAATGTGGCAGTGTTTACATTATTTTACACATTTAACTTAGGTTATTTATACTCTACCAGCTACTGAAGGTAGTTGTGAGTTTCCTGCAAATTACTGAACCTTAATTTACACTTAACTATCTGTCTGTCTTAATGATTTAATAGATTCTGTCCTATAGAATCCTACTGTAGAAGAAAGCCATTTTTGGAAAGATAGCCACTTTTGTAAATATTATGCAGAGCCCTAATATTGGCTCTCTAAATCAGAGATCTAGTAAAATACAAGAGCCAAGTAATGATTATTTTTTAATGCTGTTTTGTTTTCTTCTTATTTTCAGACTGTAGGGCATTGAATAAATATTAATCAGTTGCCCTAGTGAAAACAGTATTATGGTAATATTGCAGCTGAGGGTATTGAAACATTGTTAGTCAAGTCTCACGGCTAGTGTTCTATTAACCTGAGGGTTTGTTTTCTATATAGTGAAGCATGACTTTCTCCCACCGAAGTAAGCGATGATAAGAAAAATCAAATGAAAACTTATCTTATTGCCTGTTTAAAACACATAATTTGGTGCACATGTAATTTTTTTGGTTATAATTTGAACACCTAATTAAGAAAAATAGGTGAAGTCCAGAATTTTTTTGTAACATCAAAGCTGCATAGTTATGTAATATTAATTGTGGGTTGAATGTGAGAAAATGAATGATATTGAATTAAATCCACATATAACAATTGATGGCCACATGCTGCTGCTGCTGCTGCTGCTGCTAAGTCGCTTCAGTCGTGTCCGACTCTGTGTGACCCCATAGACGGCAGCCCACCAGGCTCCGCCATCCCTGGGGTTCTCCAGGCAAGAACACTGGAGTGGGTTGCCATTTCCTTCTCCAATGCGTGAAAGTGAAAAGTGAAAGTGAAGTCGCTCAGTCGTGCCCGACTCTTAGCGACCCCATGGACTACAGCCTACCAGGCTCCTCCGTCCATGGGATTTTCCAGGCAAGAGTACCGGAGTGGGTTGCCAGATGGCCACATAGAACACTTTAATAGCAGAAAGTGAAGAGAAACTAAAGAGCCTCTTGATGAAGGTGAAAGAGGAAAGTGAAAAAACTGGCTTAAAACTCAACATTCAAAAAAGAAGATGATGGCAGCCGGTCCCATCACTTCATACAAATAGATGGGGAAAAAGTGGACCCAGTGACAGATTTCATTTTCTTAGGCTCCAAAATCACCGTGGATGGTGACTGCAGCCACAAAATTAAGACTCTTGCTCCTTGGAAGAAAAGGTATGATGAACCTAGACAGCATATTAAAAAGCAGAGACATCATTTTTCCCACAAGGAAAGATTGAGGGCAAGAAGAGAAGAGAACAAGACCTTCAGAGTTGGTTGACCTTCCCTTAAGAGTAAAGAAATACAAAATTTGAGTCTCAAAAAGCCATTCTTTGTTAAAAATGAGGTGAAGAATATGATATTCTATGCCTTCCCAAACAATAAGGTTCTGTTATGTAGCAGTTCTCCAAATAATCCAGATTTTAGAAGACTCAAATAACTAAAACTTTTTTTCACTTTTTGCTAATTTTGTCTTTGAGTAAAATAGGAAGATTGATGAAAGTGTGAAATTATGGGTTTAAATAGTCAAGTAGCCAAGAAAATGCTTCAAGTGTGGAGCATACCTTGTATCTTTTCAGCCAATAATTATGTTTTTATTTTGGATATTATAAACTAGCATAAATCATCCTCTCTTTCTAAGGTAGTCATGTTGGCTGGTGCAAGGGTTGTGTGGAGAGATAATGCTCTCAGAATCATGACCCCTGAGCAGAAGTAGCTTCGGAGTGATTGTACGGAAGGGGCTTCGGCTTTCCACTGCTCCCCACCTGATCTTCTCAGACAGCCACTCCCTGCAAGAAGAAAACCAACAAATGATTCATTTGAATTAAAAATAGTATGTTTGCCCTGCCAATTTAAAAGTCCCCAAACCACCTCCTCTACTCCTTAAGTTCGTATAACTTTGTAGTTATCACTACTTTCAAGGTAAATGAGTTCCAAATAGTCAGTCACTCAAGTGACAGCAATGCTTAAAATACCAGCAGATTTTCCTTCCCTTCTCCAGGGGATCTTCCCAACTCAGGGATTGAACCCAGGTCTCCGGTATTGCAGGTGGATTCTTTACCAACTGAGCCACCAGGGAAGCTTAAAAGATCTAAAGAAGGAAAAAAAATGATGTTTTTAATAAAAATAACTATATTTCATATTAATGTTGAAGGTTCTAGAATTACATCAGCTGGGTTTGTATTCCTGTTATATCACTTTGCTGTGTGTTTTTGAGCATATTATCTAACCCCTCTGTGCCTGAGTTCGCTCTATCATAAAGGAAAAATAAAACCACTGAGCTCATAGTGGTTGCATGAATAAGGATTACATGGGAAATTCTATTATATCTCAGTAATAAAAAAAATCCATGTTACTTAGCACAGTGATATTAAAATAAGGATTAATTGTTGCTGTAATTTCCATTATTGCTATTATTAAATGTTTGTCATATTGCATATAAACAAATTTGTGACTGTGCTTGAAGGCTAGAATTCTTTCACATTTTTAATATTAGAATATAGTCAGTCTTTTTACCAAAAATGATATTCATTGTGCTACAATCTTCAATGGAAGAAAGGAAAGAAAGAAGAGCACAAGACTTCTCCTTTTCCATTTTTTTCCCACTCAAACAATGAAGCTTTATATAGTGCTTTTCGCAATAAAGCACCAGAAATAAATTGACTGCTGTTCATTATCTGGACACAGAGTGTCCTGATTGCTTCAGTTCATCTAGTCATGTAAATTATTCCACACTAAATTAAGCTTTAGGATCCAAGCATCAGTAGGAAAATATTTCCTGAGTAGATTAACCAAATATACGTTATTGTAATAAAAACTTCTAAGGCAGCCCTATAAGGAACAAAGCACTTAGCTTTGGTGGGGAACATGAGGAGTTCCACAAACCTTGTATTTTTATCTAGGTTCAGTGAACTTGTGCTCAGAGGGACAATTAAGATGATGACCTGTCACGAATAAGTTGCATTTTAAACTTTGTCCTCTTCCTGCTGTTCACCAGACCTTCTGTTTCCTTTCTATATTTTTTCTTTGCTAAACAAATAGCAGAACTTATGCTCTTGGCTTGATTCACACATGAATTTATGAATCATTTGGCAAATCCAGGGAGAAGCTTTTTCAGATGTCATAAAAAAAGTATAAAATGTCATAAAAGTACAAAAATATGTTAGTCAAAAATGAAATCAATTTTTCAATGATACCATTAGATATCCAGTGTCTTTGTATCTTTTTCCATATTTATATTTTTAGGATGTTCACTTTTTTTAGTCCTATTTTTTACCTCACAGTCACAAGATGGCTGCTACACCTTTAAGTATCATATTTATATTCCAGGCAGGAAAAAAGTATGGTAAAAAGGCATTCTCTGTCCCAACATTTGTTTTAATAAAAGGCTGTTTCTAAGAATTTTTCTTCTGTATATTATTAGCCAGAACTGGGCCATCTCTTCAACCCAACCAATCACTGGCCAAGGGAATTGGCTATTGAGTAAACAATGGAGAATGTCTATAGTACCTCTCTTTGGTTAGTGAAAAAACCAGTCTTGTCCCTAAAACAGCCCTGTATAAGTCTCACAATTAGCTGTAGAGAAGTGTTAGTTAACTCTGGTGGCTTCTACCTTACCAAGCTGTACCCCTCCATTAATCAATCAGGTGTTCATTAAAATTCTCTCTAGAACTGTGTTATTATTCTTGGAAGTCAATTCTAATTATTTTCAAGTGATAATTAGAAACATATAGTATATATTATAGTATATCTGTATACTGAATGTCTGAAAAAAATCCTTCATGAAGAGATACTTCTATTTCTTAGACCTTTAAAGAAACGGATACAGATTTAAATCTGTCAGAAAACTTCTTGAAGCATATTGTTTTCTTCTCTACAGCTACTGTATATTTTGCTTGCTTATTTTCATGGTAACAATCACAAGTTGGATGCTCTTTTTAGCTATATCAGGACGAGGCTGAATAGGCCAGCTGAGAGCTATTTTACAAGAAAATTTAGCAATCACTTTGTGGTAATGGATATTGGTTTGTGGCACATCCGTTCCAGTTTCTGCCTTGTTAAACACTTTAAAAGCAGCTTCAGTTTACTGAGCTTCTCTTTCTGACCCTCTGGGAACTACAGGTTTTACACATTTTTGCGACTGGTAGTGAACAAAGCCAGGCTAATCTGAATTGCATATTTTACCCACTGACATTATGTAGAGAAGTCTACCTGGCTACTTTTTAATAACTTGATTCTCTGCTGCTTCAAATACTGGAAAACAGTGATTCTTTATAACACAAAGTTCCTACATAATCTGTTTGTATATTGTTCCACAATATTTTTAAAAGGGATTTTTTGATGGTTTAGAGAAAGGAAGCAAACATTTGGTTAATTTTGTCATTATCAATTCTGGTGGAAGCTATAGCAGTCAATTAGTCAAGTTTTATTTTACATCAGAAACACTTAAAACATGATTACTGTTGGAATAAGATACTTAATAAAATGCCAGATTTTAAAACAACACCCTTTGTCTCCCTCTTTTCCTCTGAGACTATCAAACTGTACTGAAAACATTAAAGCTGTTCACAGGATCTGTTTGATGGAAAAAGAAATGTGCAGGGAGTCCATATGTTTACGATTATAGCAATAAAATACATCCTGCTTTATAAAGTATATTAATTCTAAATTTCAGCAGTAGACTGTTATGAGTGCTGTATTAAAATATATTATTAGGGGGTGCTTCTTGGTGGTCCAGTGGTTTAAGACACAGGTTCGATCCCTGCTCCAGGAAAACCCCACATTCCTTGAGGCAACTAAGCCCCTGTGCCACAACTACTGAGCTTGTGCACCCTAGAGCCCTGCTCTACAAGAAGAGAAGCACTCTCACCCACCACTGCAACTAGAGAAAGCAAGCAAAGCGATGAGGACCCAGCATAGCCAAAAATAAAAAAATAAATAATATTTTTAAAAAATGTATTATTAGGTCTAGTTAAAAAGTTAATTGAAGGATTCAAAGAAATCAGAAGTTTATTCCATATCCCTTTCACAAAACTGTATCATCTCTCTGATACTAATTGCTGTATTTGACATTTTCTCTGAACCTGAAGCAATACTTCTGAATACTGATGATGAATGTGAAACAGACTCCTGGAGAGTATTTCTTCATTTCTAAACCAGAGTTAACCAGACATCGCTAGAACCTTTAGGAAATGTTGCAAGATACAATTTCTAGATGATTAATAAATAATCAAGATTAGTTATTTCAGTTAACTAAAGGCTGTAACAGTTGCAACATTCAGAAGACCCAAGAATAGAACTAGTTTTGTCATGGATAAAATATTTCTGGAAACACTTCCTACCTGTCACAGTTCTCATAATGTACTTTGCTTAATTTAATATAATTAAGTAATAAAACTTCACAAAGTTTAGTCATCTCAATTCCCTCAAAATGAATGCTAGATTGTATATATAACTTACATCAGGGATTTTAATGTAGGATTTAATGTAGGTTCCTAGTTACACTGAGAAGGTCACCCTGAACCCTTCTCATATTACTTCTTGTCGCATCCTCAGTTCAGTTTTGTTCTAAGCAAAACAATCAGAAGAAGATATATGATGCTGATGCTGTCTGTTTTCAAACACCATAAAGGACATCCTGTAAAGGATTTCATGTCATCATGCCACTAACTCTACTGGCATAGGGAATAAAGGTTTGATTGGGTACAAAGTTAAAGGGCTAGAGAGAAAAACATTCAATCCATCCTTTTTATTAATGGAAAATTGAGGCCTACAGAGAAGAAAAGCTTGCTTATTATTAGATAGAAACGGACGGTGGTCTGAGTATCTGTTAGAAAGCACCATCAAATAAGAAAATGTGTCGTCTTGGTGGTCCACCTCTTTCTCAGTCTTTATTTTGGATCAACCACTCTTACTAGTTTCAACTATCAACTGTCATTTCATTCCTTTTAAAAGTGGCATACATAAAATAATGTATTTTAAAAACTTCCTTTTATATTGCATTATTAATTCTGGCAGCTGACTGTATTTACTCACTAAGGTGAATTTCATAATCATTCAAGTGTTTTAAATGTGCTTATCGTGTCCTTGCATAGAACTTACCTGTTCTGTTTTAGAAAACATTTTGGTAATTTCATTATATGCAGAGTTAATGTAGGTAAAATGCATAATGATATTTATTTTCAAGATTTTCTATTCTGATGTAAGTAAGAATTTCCATCTTCAAGACTGGCAGTCTGGTAGAGGAAGCATTTATGTTTTGAGCAAGTTACAGGCACTGAACAGCTCTCACTGTGGAACTCATAAGTCATTTCCTTTTTAGGAAAACCAGAGTATGGTGTGACCAGTTTAAGAAAGGGAGCTACCTTTATTTGGATGGTATGATGTGCTTTTATTTTATATACATCAAATTATTTATTTCACATATTGGTCTTATGAAGTATTTATTGAGCCTAGGCTACTTAATTTCCTGAGTGGTTTACAACTAGCAAATAACAGAACTCAATTTTAAACTTAAGACTGCTTCCAAAGACATGCATCACTCATACATCATTACAGCCAGAAAGATTAAACGACTCAACGTGAATAAATAGACTTTTTGATTTAATGAATCATTTCTGTTATGGAATGATGGCACGTGAAGTTTCTGCCAGGCAGAAAGGTTGCATAAGTGTTTATTAAGAGCATGTATTCTAATTTTTTTTCTGTGCTGTAAAAATTGTGGAGAGGAACTTTTATAAATAAAAATGCCTATAATAAAATTAGGTTTAATTATAGACAAGCCTTAGCTCTTTTCACTGTTCCTAATTTACTGTAAAGTTGTCAATCCGTCCCCTGTTTTGAACAAAATGGTCTTTCCAGCCACTTGGAACCTTTACTTATAACGACTTCCTGCCTTCATTCCATCTACTTCTATTTTTAACATTGGGGTTTAGAGACAGACTTAGCACAGTGCCAGGAACATAATATATTTAAATAATGTGAATTTGTGCTCTTAATAACATCAGAGTTTAAAGTACGCAATCTGATGTTTCTAACCCTTTTTGCAGTTGTGTGTCAGTATCATTTCCTTTTCCTATATAATTTCTTCTTTTAAAAGTCCTATGTGTTATGCTTAAAACTTGCTTTCAAATCCTGACTTTTAACATTAACTAAAATTAAGATCACTTTCACTTGCAGGATTTTTTGAGAATCTAAAAAACACTATTTGAGAGAACTGAGTCATCACAAAACAGAACGAAAATATTAATAAAAAACACACATTTATTTTTAAGAGGTAGAGTGGTATAGTGAGAAAAGCCCATTACTGGGAATAATGAAACACAGATCCTGCTTTTGCCTCTCCAAAAATCAGATGCTTGAGTTTATGAATGTATATATGGGAATAAAACAATCCCTGGGCCCAGCACCTTTACAAGATTCTCATGGAGAATGTAAGAGATATGATGCAGAAAAATACTTGGTAAACAGCACATCGATGTTCAGGTGTCAATGACTGTTGCTTTTATGAATACTACCACCTAAACTTGTGAGGGCAGGAATTGGAGCAGCTGCTCAGTTGAAGTCTAACTGGTTATTTCAAGTAATTTTCCCCCTATTTTTGTGCCTCTCTTATTTTTGGACTGTCCCTACTACATTTAATTAATTGGTCCTCATCCCAAACTGAGGTATTTGGGAATGTTACCACTGCCTAATGAAGTGTGAAAGTTATGCCAAAAGGAGGAAGAATCTCAAACTTTTGAGAGTTAGTAGGGCTTCCCTGGTGGCTCAGTGTTAAAGAATCTGCCTGCAAATACATAAGATGAGGGTTTGATCCCTGAGTTAGGAAGATCTCCTGGAGAAGGAAATGGCAACCCACTCTGGTATGCTTGCCTGGGAAATCCCCTGGACAGAGGAGCCTGGTGTGCTGCAGTCGATGGTGTCACAAAAGAGTCGGACAGTACTGAGCGCATGATGGGTGAATACACATACATACACACAATTCAGAAATGTATTTGATATTTGCTTGATGAATTTTATTTAGAAGGTCAGGACTGTTTGCTTTGGATGCCCCTGGTAAATCTTATGGAGGCACTGAACTACAAAGGGATGCCAGTCTGTACACACACACACACACATGCACACACGCACACATTTATTCATTGATTTGCTTGTTTCTCTGCCTTGTTTCAGAAAGGATTCAGTGTTTCAGAAAGAATTTAAGGTTAACCTTTGAGTGAATAAATATAATTATGTAGTCTTGATTCACAGGGTGTCTAACTAAATAACTAGAAAATAACAGATGATTTTTATAGGAGAGTGCTCACTGCCCACTGCAATCATGATTATCCTTAATTTTATGATCTTATGTCTTGTTTTGTTTGAATCTGTATTACTGCCTAGAACTCCAGAGGTGTTCATTTAATAGACAAGGATTTATTTCCCTTTATAAATGCATATATTCTGAGAAAGCTCATATGCTAGCAGATGTCCATTCGATTTAGTTATTGGTTTATTTGTTTCAAAAGTTGAAGTAGAATCTGATGTGGGGATGAGTTTCAGTGGAGTCTGAAATGGAAACAGTTTTGTATCATGGAAAATTCTACGAGAGTGGAAAGATGTGATGAATGGGGTTCTTTATTGATGTCAAGGCTTGTAGTTGGGCTGGAGATAATTGAGAACATAGAGTACTGGAGGAAAAGTTCTAATTTTCTGATAAAGATGACACTTACATATAAATTTTCAATATAAAGGGATCAAAACAGAAATTCAGCTTTAATTCTTCACTTTACAGTCCAATTCTTTCATTCGTCCATTCAGCGTCTGTGAAGCAATTAGTGTTCTGCATAGTGTTCCTGAAAAGTACTCGCATCTCAGTTTTGTACTGTGGTTCAACCACATTGAGTTAAATAAATTTCTGTGGGCTACCAGGAAACCCAAGTAATATCTAATATTTTTCATAAACTGGGGAAGGCTGATATTCCACTCCTGTTCTTCATTCAAGAATAAATTTAAAAATCTAGTCACATTCTTAACTTCTGTAGTTTGTAGAGCATGTCAGTCATAAGCAGAGAGGGTTTAGCAGCTGTGTTCTTATCCTATTAACAGTTTAGTTTTGGGAAAGATTTTCTGCTTTAGGATAAGTTGGGAAGAGAATGGTGTTTTAAAGTATTCTTTCTTTTGATGATTTGCGATTCTGTTTATCGTTTGGGGGAGCAAATTATTTTCTCTGCTTCAGTTTCAATACTTATGAAATGGAGATAATATAGTACCTGTCTGCTAAATGTGTGTTATGTAAGCCTTGTAAAGTGCCGAGCACAGTGTCTGGCACACAGTAAGGGCAACAATTCTTCCCTCTACTGCTTAGAGAAGAACACAGGGACTGAAAAATAATGCCAGATCTTGGCCTGATACACTTTACACACACACACACACACACACACACACACACACAGCAACATAATCTGGCTTATTAAAAAAAAATAGAAACACACAGTGGAAGAAACAATCAACATGGAAAGAACCCTTTCAGTTAGCAATAACCCAGCATACAACCACTACAGTCAGTACTGGCATATTAAACCCAGAAATGTTCTAATCTACTCTCTAAAAATTCTAAAATGTGACTGTCTTATAAACCACATCTAAAAAATGATACCTCTAATTGCTGATTTTCTTTTAATTGTTAAGCAATTCAAAAGAAAATAAAACAAGAATGTAATGTAATGTAAACTTTAATGAATGTAAACATTAATGCTCATTATTCTTCTAAGGGAAATACAAGGTTAGTCATTATATTAGAATTGACAAAAAATTCCTGTGCTAGTTAAGTGATTATAGCAAGGTTACAAGATACAAGATTGACAAAAGTCTGTTGAACAAGTAGAATTTGAAATTAAAAACACAATACCATTTACATTGCCATTCAAAAAAACAATGAAATAGATGTACACCTAGCAGAATGTGCACAAGATCTATATGAGGAAAACTACAAAACTCTGATCAAACATATCAAAGAAGTAAATAAATGGAAAGATATTCCATATTCTTGAATAGGAAGACTGAATATTGTCAAGATGTCAGTTCTTCCCAAACTGAGCTATAAATTCAATGTAATTCTAATCTAAATTCTAGCAAGTTACCTTGTGGATATTGACAAATTGATTCTATTCTAAAGTTTGTATGGAGAAGCAAAAAGCCCAGAATACCCAACACAATATTGAAGAAGACTGACAAAGTTGGAGAGTTTTAAGTCTTCTTTAAGTCTTTTAAGTCTTCTCAGTTTTAAGAATTACTATAAAGTAACAGGAGAAGGCAATGGCACCCCACTCCAGTACTCTTGCCTGGCAAATCCCATGGATGGAGGAGCCTGGTGGGCTGCAGTCCATGGGGTCACGAAGAGTTGGACACGACTGAGCGACTTCACTTTCACTTTTCACTTTCATGCACTGGAGAAGGAAATGGCAACCCACTCCAGTGTTCTTGCCTAGAGAATCCCAGGGACAGGGGAGCCTGGTGGGCTGCCGTCTCTGGGATCGCACAGACTCGGACACGACTGAAGCGACTTAGCAGCAGCAGCAGCAACAGTAATTAAGACACTGTGGTTTTGGCAAAAGGATACACAAACAGATCAATCAGAACAGAATAAAAAGCCTGGAAATACACTCATAAATACAGTCACTGGTCTTTGACAAAGAAGCAAAGGCAATACAATGGAGCAAAGATAGTCTTTTCAACAAATGGTGCTGGAACAATTGGACAGCCACAAACTAAAAAAAGGAATCTATATGCAGATCTTATACCTTTTATGAAAATTGGCTAAATATATATCACAGACCTAAGTAAAAATACAAAATTATAAAATTCCCATTAGGTATCATAGGAGAAAACCTAGATGATCTTGGGTATGGTGACCTTTTTTAGATACAATGCCAAAGACATGGATCATAAAAGAAATAATGGATAAGCTGGATTTCATTAAAATTGAAACCTTCTATTCTAAAAATGAGAATGTTAAGAGAATGAGAAGATAAGTCATAAAGTTGGAGAAACTATTTGCAAAAGATACATCTGATAGAGGACTGGTATACAAAATATGCAAAGAACTCTTAAAATTCAATAATATGAAAACAAACAACCCAATTTAAAAATGGGCCAAGAACGTTAAGAGACACCTCATCAAAAAAAGATATATAGATGGTAAATAATTATTTTGAAAGATGCTCTATATTTATGTCATTAGAGAAGTGAAAATTAAAGCAACAATGAGATTTCCCTACACATGACTACACACCTGTTAGAATGGTCAGACTCTGGAACACTGACAACACCAAATGCTGGTCAGGACGTATGGAGCAACAGGAACTCTTATTCATTGCTGGTGTGAATGCAAAATGGTACGGTCATTTTGGAAGGCAGTTTGGAGGTCTCTTACATAACTAAACATATTACTTCTACTAAATGATTCAGTAATCATGCTCCTTGGTATTAACCCTAAGAATTTGAAAATGTATGTTCACACAAACCTTGCATATGGGTGTTTATAGTAGCTTTTATTCATGATTACCAAAACTTGGAAGCAAACAAGATGTCCTCCAGTAGGTAAATGAATAAACAAACTATGGTATACCCAGTCAATGGAATATTATTCAGTGCTAGAAAGAAATGAGCTATCTAGCCATGAGATGACATAGAGAAAACTTCATCTAAAATACATTTTACTAAGTGAATAAAGCCAATGTGAAAAGGTGACACACTTTGTATGATTCTAACTTGATGACATTCTGGAAAGCTAAAAAATATGGAGACAGTTAAAAAAAATCAATGGTAGCCAGGGGTTGGTGGAAGGAAGCAGAAACAGGAAGGAGGGCTGAATAGGTAGAGCTTAGAGGACTTTCAGAGCAGTGAAAATACTCTATATGCTGCTGTATTGATAGATACATCTCGTAATATAATTGTCCAAGCTTATAGAAGGCACAACAGAAATAGTCAAAGCATAATGTGAAGTACGGACTTTGGGTAATTATGATGTGTCAATGTAGTTCATCAGTTGTAACAGATGCACCACTTTAGAGGGAAATGGGGAATATGGATACAGGGAAAGGCTGTGCTTGTGTGGAGGCTGGAAGTGTATAGGAAATATCAGTAGCTTCCCCTCAATTTGCTGTAAACCTAAGACTGCTCTAAAACAATAAAATCTTAATTAAAAAATTAATGTGGTAAAGACATTAGTAATACACCATAGCCTTTGAAAAATCACCTTCTCACATTCAGTATTAATTCAAAATACATTCAATGAATTACTATTGAGGTTCATCTAAATTCTTAAATTCTACTACTTTTAATTCTAATCATGAGATCAGGCAACTTATGTCATCATCTTGAATGTGTTGAAAGAATTAAGAAACTAAGACTTAGTCTAGAATGTTATTCTGATGGGAGAATGTATCTGGTAAGAGGAGAAGACTATTGTCTAGTTCTTCACAGATAGTATAAAGGTAAATAGCAGGAAAATACTTTCTTTCTATTTAAACTGCCATATTCCAACAAAATATAGTTGGAATATAATTCACACGAGTGAATCTGGCATGAACAGTCTTGTCCAGCATAGCTGTTATCAAACTCCAGTATCAAACATCACTGGGAGCTTCACTGATCTTCCAAGTGGGCTTACAAATACTAAAATTAGTCTGTAAAATGAGTTCCTTGTTCTTGAATCTTTAGAAGCCCTAGATCCAAAGGGGTCTGGGAGCTGAGGATGAGTCAAGTGGTCTTCAGCTTAGATTAGATCTGTTTTTATTTGTTGTCGTTCAGTGGGTCTGATGGTTTGAACCCTATGGACTGCAGCAAGCCAAGCTTCCCTGTCCTTCACTATCTCCTGGAGTTTGCTCAAACTCATGTCAATTGAGTTGATGATGCCATCCAACCATTTCATCCTCTGTTTCCCCCTTCTCGTCCTGCCCTCAATCTTTCCCAGCATCAGGGTCTTTCCAATGAGTACTATTGATGCTTGAAGGGCACAAACAAAACTTTGTGCACCAGGACCCAGGGAAAGGAGCTGTAACCCCCACAAGAGACTGAGCCGGAACTGCCTGTGAGTGTTTGAGGGTCACCTGCAGAGGCATGGGTCAGTAGTGGCCTGCTGCAGGGACCAAGGCCCTGGCAAATGGAGGTGTGGCATAATTGCTTGTGGAGGAGGTTGCCATTAGCCCCACCATAGAGCCACCAAGTGGGCGATCCACAAACTGGAGAACAATTATACCAAAGAAGTACTCATACTGTTGTGAAAGTTCTAGGCCCTGTGACAAATTTCCTGACCTGGGGATCCAACAAAGGGTCGGAAAATCCCCAGGAAATCTGACTTTGAAGTTCAGCAGGATTTGATTATAGAACTTCCACAGGACTAGGGAAACAGAGACTCTTGGAGAGTGCACACACACAAAAAAGCCTTGTGTGTACTAGGACCCAGAAGAAAGGAGCAATGACCCCACAAGAGACTGAGCCAGACCTGCCTGTGAGTATTTAGGAGTCTCTGGTGGAGTTGTGGGTTGACAGTGGCTTGCTGCGGGCTCAGAGGCATTGACAGCAGTAGTCCTGGGAGGCCTGGTGTGCTGGCATAAATCCTTTTGGAGGAGGTCACTGTTACCCCTACCACTGTCAGGCCAAACTACAAGAAGGGAAGAAAGCTCCACCCATAAGCAGAAAATTGGATTAAAGATTTACTGAGCATGGCCTTGCCCACCAAAGCAAAACCCAGTTTTGTCCACAGCCAGTCCTTCCCATCAGGAAGCTTGCACAGGCCTCTTATCTGCATCCATCAGAGGGCAGACAGAATGAAAACCACAATCACAGAAAACTAACCAAAATGATCACATGAATCACAACTTTGTGTAACTTAATGAACTATGAGCCATGTTATATAGGGCCACCCAAGATGGATGAGTCATGGTGGACAGTTCTGACAAAATGTGGTCCACTGGAGAAAGGAATGGCAAACCACTTCAGCATTCTTGCCTTGAGAACCCCATGAACAGTATGAAAAGACAGAAAGGTATAACATTGAATGGTGAGCCCGCCAGGTTGGTAGGTGTCCAGCATGCTACTGAGAAGAGCAGAGAAATAGCTCCAGAAAGAATGAAGAGGCTGAGCCAAAGTGGAAACGATGCCCAGTTGTGGATGTGTCTGGTTGGTGAAAGTTAAGTTCAATGCTGCTTTTATTAGGCAGGTGAAAATAAAAGATTCAAGATGAGCATAAGGGTGAGAGAAGCAATGCAGGAGAGTAGAAAAAGGTCAGAATTGTGGCCTCAGGACATGGAATTAGAATCCAGCTTATTCTGCCCTGTGCTTTCCTGGGTTCCTATGAGAAACTCTATTGAAGGACTGATGACATTGAACTCTAAATATTTTAACCCACCTTTCTCCCCCACTTTATTGTAAGCTTTTTACAACATAAACAGTATCTTTATCCTCTCAACGTCTTATTTTGAATTTTACAGCTTTAGAAAGGTTGAAAGAATAGCACAATAAATGTTTGTGTATTCTTCACTACATACTGGTGGTTAATGTGTTACCATATTAATGTTATCCTTCTCTTACAGTATATTATCTGTATGCTCAGTTTTCTTCTCAACCATTTGAAAGTTGCAGACATTATGATCCTTCACCTTAAAATATTCATTTTGTTTTCTTTAAACACCCAGACCTTCTCAGGTCCACAGTACCATTACCAGAAATAAGTTTACAGTATATTCAATAATATCATCTAATATGCAACCCATATTTAGATTTCCTGAATTGTCTCCAAAATGTCCCTTATTCCTTTTTTTTTTCCCCTTTTAACTCAAGAATCAATCAGGGTGCCATGTTCCTTTAGTCTCATTTAATCTAGTGGAGAACTCCCACCTGTTATGTTTTTTTCATGACATTAATGTTTCTGGAAATTTCAGACCAGGGGTCTTGTAGAATATTCCACACGATGGAATTTTTTGTTAGTTTCCTCATGATTAGTTTCAGAGTATATTTTGGGGTAGGGAAGGGGGAATAGGCAATCTTGGAACTTCCTGGCACTCAGTTTTTTTTAAACGCACCTTTCTCCCCCTGTAATGAAGAAGATGATACTTTGAGGTCATGGGATTATCTTTTCCTAGCAACCTTTAACGCAATAGTTTTAGCATAAATTCATGATTCTTACCTGTGCTAATCGTTATATTGAAGAATGCTATGATAATTTGAATATGTATATATATGTATCATTCTACTCCTGTTAAGTAGCATTCTTCCCTAAAGAAGACTTTTCCACCACTCCCCTTCTCTAGGATTGTCTCTCTGTCTCGCCTCTCTCCCTCTCTCCACCTCTTCTGTCACCTCCTCTACTTCTGATAGAGTATCACTTTGACTAATATATTTTATTTTACAAGTTGCCTTATAATCTAGTGCCATCATTATTATATTTGATGCCTACATTATCTCAAATTTGGCCACTGAGAGCCTTTCCAAGAAAGCACTGTTGTCCTTCTGACAAACCCCATTAATCCTTCAGCACTTCTCTGTTTTACAGGACAACAGGATGTCCAGGGACTCTGTACTTTCCTTGCCCCAGACCTGGGGTTACCCACTTTTTACCAAGAACTTCTAGTTCCTTTTAGTGATGAATGGTATTTAGAAATTAAGACTGAGATGTCATTGCTTAAGAGGTAAAAAAATGGTAATTGATGTGAGAGTACTTAGTTAAAAATGTGAAGCACCACACTATCAAGACTGTTACTCATGCCATCAGACAAGTGTTCAATTATTTGGAGCAGTGCTAAATAGCACTCCAGTATGAGTCTCTCAGTGCTTAGAGGATAATTAGGAGACAGAAGACACATGGGAAGCGGGGGGAGAAACATAGGCTAGCTTTGTCAGTATCAATGTGAGACCTTATCTTAAGGCTTTAAGATAGTAAATAGAACAGAAGAAAAGACTATTGCCTGTATCCTCACCTTTTCTCAAAGGTGCTTTGTTATTTAGTTCTTTAGATAGAGAAGTACAAAGCATTTTATTTTGTGGATCAACTGTAAACTTTTTGAAACTGAATCATTCATCTGAAAAATGATGAGACATAAATGTGTGATTTCTCCTGCTTTTACCTTTTTTACATTTATTTAGAAGGTTCCAAAGGAACAGTGTTGTTTAAAGAATTATGAGATTTTAAAAAATCTGCAAATAGATAACTTCTTTTAGTTTCTTCAATGGATGTAGTACCTACATCACGTTTAAGGAGTTAGTGAAGTGGTATCTTTGAGTTTCATTGTAGGTAAATAGATTGATGAGGGTTTTACTTCCTGTGACTTTATTACAAATAAAGACCATGCCTACTTGTCTATAATTTCATTTTTAAAATTCAAACCAGAAATATCATTTGGTTTAATTTCCAGGCTTTCCTATTTGTGCTGCATCTCTTTATACTCTCAAATTAAAACTTTTTAATAACAGTTTCCTGTAAGATCATAGATTATGATCAATTGGACAGAAGACAGAGATGATAAACAGGTAATGCTTAGCATCACATTAATTCCAGGGAAGGAATGCAAAATAGCCCAGATGTCTAGGAAGCAGCAATTCTTTTCTTTTTAACTTTTCCAGGACTGTTTCTTTTGACCATGGTGGTAAAGGGAGGCATGAGGATTGAGTAAGGAAGATTTACACAGAGACCCAATGGTTTTACAAGTTCTCTTTTCAGAGGAAGCAAGGCTAAAAATGGAGAACAGAGGAGATGTGATGGTATACTCTTATGTTGGCATATCCTGTACTTCTGTATTTTTGGTTTTGCATAAAATTCAGATGAAGGGATGTTGAATGCCTGTGTGTTTGTTAGACAGCTAAACTAAGCGAGGAGAGTGATTGGGTTTACTAGTGCTTTCTTCCAACTGTTTGAAGAATTCCTCATTTCCCAACAGTGAAAGGAATGGGTTACTCCGATCAAGAATTCAAAACATATGCAGAAAAATTTAGGCTCATGGCAAAACTCGTGCTGGATTGTCTGGTTCATGAAGTTTCTCAGTTTACTAGCAATTTGTCCTTGAGGCCGTCATCTAGACTTTTGTGTCTCAGCTTGCTCCCTTATAAAATGGAAGTAATAAAAGACTTTCTTTATACAGCTTTATTAATATGTATAAAGTGCTCACTGTAGTGTAGGCAAATACTCGGGAAGATCTCCTGGAGAAGGAAATGGCACCCCACTCCAGTGTTCTTGCCTGGAAAATCCCATGGATGAAAGAACCTGGAAGGCTACAGTCCATGGGGTCACAAAGAGTTGGACACGACTAAGCGACTTCACTTTCAACAAATATTAGCTGTTACTATTATTATTTGCATTTGCCTAAATAGAAATATTAAAATAACATCACTTCTCATCAACATTGGAAAATTTTGAAACAATCCAGTCAACAAATGAATCAGATAATCTGCAAATACTCCTCCTTTGGAGGCTGTCTGAAGCCAGTTTAGGATTAAGGACCCCCACACCCACCACCTGCCATCCCCATTCCCAGAATAGTTCTCTAGCTCATAGCGGAATGTCTTGATCTCTCTCAAACTAAATCAGCAGTGGGCCTTGGACTCTCGAGCTCTGAAATCAGTCCCAGGCTCTACAGACCATGTTCATATTAACATGCATGTGAGCATATCCGGTGTGGGTGCCTTCTGTGCTCCCCAGCTCCCTGACAGAGGTTTTGGCCTTTAATCAAGATAAAACTCTGAAAGCTAAAGCAGTGTTCCACTTTCATCTGACATAAGCAGGTTTCTTATTCATCTTATAGTTGCTTTGCACTTGAAAGAGAAAGTGTTTTTCTGTGGCTTTCAGTTTATAAGCATCAAGAACAAAACTTCCAGTAGGTGACAGCAAGAATGGTGATGACACCACTATGATTTTATGAGCAATATTTGTAGATTTTATTTAAAGTATATGTCATAAATCCAATCTTGGCATCCTCTTTGTATCTTCATTTGACTCTTAACAGTCAGTGTGAAATGGAAGCTCATCTTAAAATGTCTTTGATTGGAGCAATTTTCTTTCTTCTGGGTGTTACCTGTCATTACTGATTGTATTAATAGCTAATAAAGAAGGGAAAATAGGAAAGGAAACATGAATAAAAAATAATAAAATCATGTTCTTTCAAAACGAATTTCTAATTTTGATATAATCTTTAATTATAGAAGATATTAGGGCTTCCCTGGTGGCTCAGTTTTAAAGAATCTGCCTTTCATGCAGGAGATGCGAGTTCAATCCCTGGGTCAGGAGGATCCCCTGGAGAAGAACTTGGCAACCCACTCCAGTATTCTTGCCTGGGAAATCCTGTGGACAGAGGAGTCTGGTGGGCCACAGTCCATGGAGTTACAAAGAGCTGGACATGACTTAGCAGCAACATGCTAAAAAGCAGCAACGACATCGTGATAATGCATTGTACTTGATCCTAGCACAAATTCAAATCCATGCATAGTTTGACCCCTCAGCTTCTTTTTTGGGACTCCATTAGCTTCATTGGCATAAGAGACAAAATACCTTTGCATTTGATGAAAACTAGCATTTGTTTTTTCAGTCTTCTGTGGTCAGTATTTCTTCATAACCTTTTGTTGTTACTGCTTTTATTGTTGCTGGTGTTGTGTGAAACACAGGTGCAAAGAACAGAGTTCTTCATAGTCTTCGTTTTGGGGGGCACCTGATCATCAGAACATGAAAGTCCCCATTCTTGCTTCACATTATTTTAAACTTGCCCTTTTATCTCTCACCTCCACTTCTATTCTCTGCTCCCCATATACCCTCATTGCAATATGCTTGATGTTCCTCTGTCCTTGGTAGAGATGCCATTCTGTTTATGCCATTTCCATTCAGTACGCCATACATTACCGAGGTCACAGCTTCCATCAGCTGCACATAACTCCCAACTCTCCACCAAACACCGTTGACTTGTCCTTACCCTTCACTGTAAGCACGTGTCTTCAACCCCCGGCATGGTAGACGCCACATTCATCTACTTCACACAGGCACACACTTGACTAGTCCACATGTCGTTAGGCCTCAGGAATACTCTCTTCATTTTCTTTTGTCTGTTATTAAATCCAGACTTTAAAGATTATTTTTCATTGATGGTGTCCAATAAGCTGGCTGGATAACATATATTGACAGCAATTGCAAACTCAATGGAAAATGTCTTTACTCTGTGGAGTGAACTGTATGTGAATTTCCTTTAATCAGCTATTTCCAGGCATGGTTTATAAATTCTTTAAAATATCAGTCACAGGTAGTACTTCCTAAACCAAAGGATTTTTTTTTCTTATATTTGTCATACAATTTTGTGATTTTTCTCATTGGAGCCTTTAGCCCTTTATTTACTAACTTACTTAGAATGTGTAACAGGAAGTTGTAAATCCATCCTTACTCATATACAAAGCATATGTCCAATGCTAATGGGTATCATTTGTTAATGAAATATGCACTCTTTAAACAAAGGTTAGAATTGAGCATTGTCTTCTCCTATGATTTGCCTACGTGCAGTATCAGGGATTCTAGATCAAAATGCTATCTTTGAATCTCTTGTCTCTCTGAATGGATGTTAAAAAGAAAATTATTCCGAGCCAAGCTATTTTATGTGAGTAGTCAGTCATTTAACGTAAAGAAGCATGCAGGCAGCCAGTCAACAGTGAGGAGATGCTCTTGGTCTGTTTTTCTCTCTCCCTCACTCAGAGACGGACTGCTCATCTCCAGACCATAGGCATACTGAAGGTGACATTCTCTGTTTCCAAGATAATCCCCACAACAGGATGCACTTAATTTATGCTGTTGATGAGACTGCACTAAACTGATTTGCATGTCATCAATACATGTAAATCCTGAGCAGAGGGCCAGCCATCCAAATTAGAATATTCCCTATCAAGGACTTGCTGTGTCCAGCAAATTCTGGAGTAATGCTGATTGCCTGTGGTTGGTGAATATTGATGCTGTTCAGGATTTATAAGGCTGCATTGGAGGGCACACGAAACTTAAGATTTCCTTAGAACAATGTCCCTGTTTAAAACTACTCTTGTTCAGACCCAGCTGGGCATTCGGTAATGCCAGCCATTGAATGAGATCTTTCAAGTGCCTCAGCCTGCCTCACCTGTCAGACTGGCTCACTGGTTTATAAATGAAACCCTGTTTACTTCTAAAGCTCTTGGTCCTCTAATCCTTCTTTACCTTTCTCCCATGTTCTTCCTTTTCCCTTTTTGATTTGAGTATCTTAACCCTCCTAACACACACCACTATTTTTCATTTGCTTCTTTTCTCCAGGTTATGTGTAGAGCACTGAGTCCATCTTAGCATTTCTGTGCTATTTTATCAAGTTCATTTTTCCCTGCTCTTTTTTTTCTTTCTGGTTTTTCCTTGTGAAGTAAGGTTCTCTTTCATTGCACTTGCCTTCTAATGGAAAGTCCTGACTGCCAATTTCTCAAAGTTCCCCTTTGTGCGTTCTGTGTGCATATAGCATAGCTTTCACTTCCCCTTCTCTCATCAGCCAATCAATCATACATTTTATTGAGCAGCTCCAAATTAAAATATGAAACTAGAGAAAATTATAATCAGTCTTTTGCTATCTAGAAAAACTTGTCATTGAGGAACCTACTGGTTTTTCCTAATATGGCATCTATGTGCCTACAGGCATTTCAGGAGAAGGTATCTGTAAGTTGGGTATTCTATTGCCTTTTCTTTATTTCTTTAGTTCTGCTGGGTTCATACTTAGTACTACAGTGACCACAATAACTTCATATTTTTCTCCCCATCTTCAATTCCAATTTTTCTGTCAACATATACAAAATGAAATAACATTAATTTTGTGCACCAATGCAAAAAAGAGTCTATTAGATATTATACAGAAAAAATGGTGTAAAACCCATGGAATCTGCCCTCAACTAACTTGAAAGTGCAGGACTTTGTTAGAGGAAAGTTTGTTTACATAATTCCTTAAGTGTTTTCCTGTTTTCTTGACAGCAGTCTCTCTGCCTTTGGGGTACAGGAGAAGGAAGATTTGGAAAGGGGTTCAGTTCAGTTCAGTTCAGTCGCTCAGTCATGTCCGACTCTTTGTGACCCCATGAATCACAGCACGCCAGGCCTCCCTGTCAATCACCAACTCCCGGAGTTCACTCAAATTCACATCCATCGAGTCGGTGATGCCATCCAGCCATCTCATCCTCTGTCGTCCCCTTCTCCTCCTGCCCCCAATCCCTCCCAGTATCAGGGTCTTTTCCGATATGTCAACTCTTCACATGAGGTGGCCAAAGTATTGGAGTTTCAGCTTCAGCATCAGTCCTTCCAATGAACACCCAGGACTAATCTCCTTTAGGATGGACTGGTTGGATCTTGCAGTCCAAGGGACTCTCAAGAGTCTTCTTCAACACCACAGTTCAAAAGCATCAATTCTTCAGCACTCAGCTTTTTTCACAGTCCAACTCTCACATCCATACATGACCACAGGAAAAACCATAGCATTGACTAGATGGACCTTTGTTGGCAAAGTAATATCTCTGCTTTTCAATATGCTGTCTAGGTTAGTCACAACTTTCCTTCCAAGGAGTAAGCGTCTTTTAATTTCATGGCTGCAATCACCATCTGCATTAATATTGGAACCCAAAAAAGTAAAGTCTGACACTTTTTCCACTGTTTCCCCATCTATTTGCCATGAAGTGATGGGCCCAGATGCCATGATCTTCGTTTTCTGAATGTTGAGTTTTAAGCCAACTTTTTCACTCTCCTCTTTCACTTCCATCAAGAAGCTTTTTAGTGCCTCTTCACTTTCTGCCATAAGGGTGGTATCATCTGCATATCTGAGGTTATTGATATTTCTCCCAGCAATCTTGATTCCAGCTTGTGCTTCTTCCAGCCCAGCGTTTCTCATGATGTACTCTGCATAGAAGTTAAATAAACAGGGTGACAATATACAGCCTTGACATACTCCTTTTCCTAGTTGGAACCAGTCTGTTGTTCCACGTCCAGTTCTAACTGTTGCTTCCTGACCTGCATATAGGTTTCTCAAGAGGCAGGTCAGATGGTCTGGTATTCCCATCTCTTTCAGAATTTTCTACAGTTTATTGTGATCCACACAGTCAAAGACTTTGGCATAGTCAATAAAGCAGAAATAGATGTTTTTCTGGAACTCTCTTGCTTTTTCCATGATCCAGCAGATGTTGGCAATTTGATCTCTGGTTCCTCTGCCTTTTCTAAAACCAGCTTGAACATCTGGAAGTTCACGGTTCACATACTGCTGAAGACTGGCTTGGAGAATTTTGAGCATTACTTTACTAGCGTGTGAGATGAGTATAATTGTGCAGTAGTTTGAGCATTCTTTGGCATTGCCTTTCTTTGGTATTGGAATGAAAACTGACCTTTTCCCGTCCTGTGGCCACTGCTGAGTTTTCCAAATTTGCTGGCCTATTGAGTGCAGCACTTTCACAGCATCATCTTTCAGGATTTGAAATAGCTCAACTGGAATTCCATCACCTCCACTAGCTTTGTTCGTAGTGATGCTTTCTAAGGCCCACTTGACTTCACATTCCAGGATGTCTGGCTCTAGGTGAGTGATAACACCATTGTTATTATCTGGGTCATGAAGATCTTTTTTGTACAGTTCCTTTGTGTATTCTTGCCATCTCTTCTTAATATCTTCTGCTTCTGTTAGGTCCATACCATTTCTGTCCTTTATTGAGCCCATCTTTGCATGAAATGTTCCCTTGGTATCTCTAATTTTCTTGAAGAGATCTCTAGTCTTTCCCATTCTGTTGTTTTCCTCTATTTCTTTGCATTGATCGCTGAGGAAGGCTTTCTTAAAGGGGTAGGCGAAGCATAAAGTTTAGGGGAGGAAAGAAAAAACAGTGTCAGAATGTGGCGGTTTAAGAAAACGGTTAGTGGCTTAGGGATGTAAAAATTTCTCTCAGACACATTTGTTGGCCCAGATATTCACAATGGCTACCTTTGTAAAGAGCATATTGTCACACTCCATTTGAAAAATAAGTCACAGTAGATGAACAATGTCTAGAAAAAAATATTGAGTTAATTCTCCCAGAATATTAAATATAATTAAATCTTATCTCTTTAATTATACATTTGCTATTAGAAACAAAAGAGGAAAAAAGCCACCAAATTATGGAAAAAGGTAGTATAAATAAAATATTAATATAATTTCTAACACTGCCATCTAGAATCCTTTCCACATGAACTCTTTTTAACAAACTTGATGGCACTGTCAAGAAAGAATATTCATTTTAGGTATCGATCATGTAGAATATTTCCTTTTAATTTAAAAGCTAATGAATCTTTTATCTAGTATCTTTTATAGCTTAGAAATCTGATGATAAGGAAGAAACATAGAAGTGCCCCCACTGTCCATTCCAGTTCCCTTTCTTTTCAAAGCTATGGTTTTTCCAGTAGTCCTGTCTGGATGTGAGAGTTGGACTATAAAGAAAGCTGAGCACCAAAGAATTGATGTTTTTGAACTGTGGTGTTGGAGAAGACTCTTGAGAGTCCCTTGGACTAGAAGGAGATCCAACCAGACCATCCTAAAGGAAATAAGTCCTGAATATTCATTGGAAGGACTGATGCTGAAGCCGAAACTCCAGTCCTTTGCACCCAATCCAGATGCGAAGAACTGACTCATTTGAAAAGACCCTGATGCTGGGAAAGATTGAAGGTGAGAGGAGAAGGGGACGACAGAGCGTGAGATGGTTGGATGGCATCACCGACTTTATGGACATGAGACTGAGTTAGCTCCGGGAGCTGGTGATGGACAGGGAGGCCTGGCCTGCTTCAGTCCATGGGGGTCACAAAGAGTCAGCCACAACTGAGCGACTCAACTGAACTGAACTGAGTTCAAATGGATTAGTACTAGCTTACCTCTCAATTACTGCTAACTCTCCAGTTCTCCCAAGTTGCTGATTATTGAAGGAGTGACAAGATTTAGAATATTGAGTTAACAATCTTCAAAGCTTGGAGAACAGTAAACAAAATAATTCCTTTTAGCAGTTTTCAAAAAGAAATAAGGATTTTATATCTAATATCATGCAATGCAACATTTCATTTTGTGTCCTTATCCAGTCTTCTGTTAAACTCTAATGTTCCTTCTTGTGGAGACATTAGATAAAATACAGGTTCATGGTTTTTCTCCTGTAATTGAGATCTAATCTTACTGCATTGTGGTCAGAAAAGATGCTTGGAATGATTTCTATTTTTTTGAATTTACCAAGGCTAGCTTTATGGCCCAGGATGTGATCTATCCTAGAGAAGGTTCCATGTGCACTTGAGAAAAAGGTGAAATTCATTGTTTTGGGATGAAATGTCCTATAGATATCAATTAGGTCTAACTGGTCTATTGTATCGTTTAAAGTTTGTGTTTCCTTGTTAATTTTCTGTTTAGTTGATCTATTAAAAATTCCAACATATGGAGGATGAACAACACCCTGCTGAATAACCAACAAATCACAGAAGAAATCAAAAAAGAAATCAAAATTTGCATAGAAACGAATGAAAATGAAAACACAACAACCCAAAACCTGTGGGACACAGTAAAAGCAGTCCTAAGGGGAAAGTTCATAGCAATACAGGCACACCTCAAGAAATAAGAAAAAAGTCAAATAAATAACCTAACTCTACACCTAAAGCAACTAGAAAAGGAAGAAATGAAGAACCCCAGGGCTAGTAGAAGGAAAGAAATCTTAAAAATGAGAGCAGAAATAAATGCAAAAGAAACAAAAGAGACCATAGCAAAAATCAACAAAACCAAAAGCTGGTTCTTTGAAAGGATAAATAAAATTGATAAACCATTAGCCAGACTCATCAAGAAACAAAGGAGAAAAATCAAATCAGTAAAATTAGAAACGAAAATGGAGAGATCACAACAGACAACACAGAAATACAAAGGATCATAAGAGACTATTATCAACAATTATATGCCAATAAAATGGACAACGAGGAAGAAATGGACAAATTCTTAGAAAAGTACAACTTTCCAAAACTCGACCAGGAAGAAATAGAAAACCTTAACAGACCCATCACAAGCACGGAAATTGAAACTGTAATCAAAAATCTTCCAGCAAACAAAAGCCCAGGTCCAGACGGCTTCACAGCTGAATTCTACCAAAAATTTAGAGAAGAGCTAACACCTATCCTGCTCAAACTCTTCCAGAAAATTGCAGAGGAAGGTAAACTTCCAAACTCATTCTATGAGGCCACCATCACCCTAATACCAAAACCTGACAAAGATCCCACAAAAAAAAGAAAACTACAGGCCAATATCACTGATGAATATAGATGCAAAAATCCTAAACAAAATTCTAGCAATCAGAATCCAACAACACATTAAAAAGATCATACACCATGACCAAGTGGGCTTTATCCCAGGGATGCAAGGATTCTTCAATATCCGCAAATTGATCAATGTAATACACCACATTAACAAATTGAAAAACAAAAACCATATGATTATCTCAATAGATGCAGAGAAAGCCTTTGACAAAATTCAACACCCATTTATGATAAAAACTCTCCAGAAAGCAGGAATAGAAGGAACATACCTCAACATAATAAAAGCTATATGTGACAAACCCACAGCAAACATTATCCTCAATGGTGAAAAATTGAAAGCATTTCCTAAAAAAAAAAAAAAAAAAATACAGGTTCATTTCATGCTTCCAGGAAGATCAGCCAAGAAATTCGTAAGTCCTGAAGATGATTCTGTTTGACTGAATGTCAAGTGAAAATTTTATGAAGTGAGAACTTCTCAACACTAATTCTCATAACTTTCTTTCATGGCTTGCCCATTTGTCTTATAAGTATGTTTCCCCACAGGCTGGTAGTATCTCCAGTAGTGATAGAAAGCAGTTTGCATCAACTTTCAGGTGATTGGAAAGATGAAGACAAATATGTAATGTAACTTCTAAGGATTCACAAGCAAGCAAAAAATGACTAGAATAATTTTTGTTAAAATACATAATAAATAGATGAACAGATAGCTAATTTAAAAAATCTAAAGTTCAAGGAAAGATGTACTCAAAATGGCTATAAATGTGCCGAAGATGAAAAGCCTAAAACTTTATGTTTGTTAACCAAGACATAAACCAAATAAAATATTTACATTATGAATTTAGGGATTTCTGAAACTGAATGTTCTCAGCTGATAAGCTCGGAATTCAGAATTTTTAGGAGGTAATTCCTGGTTTTTATATGAGTTTTAGTGTTATCATTTTAATTATTTGTTCATATAGGTATGAGTTCAATGAATATTTACTGTGTAGCAGTTACATACTACACAGTTCTAGGTACCTGGGATACATTAGTGAACAAAACATGCAAAGAGTTTGCCTTCATGGAGCTTACAAATGAATGAGAAGAGAGAGCAATAAAGAAAAAAAATAAGTTAAACTATATAGTGTATTAGAAAATAAGTACTATGTAAAATAGGATAAAGAAGATAAAGAATGGGGATTTCAGGTTGCAGTATTAAATAGCATGGTTAGGTTAAGCCTCCTTGAGAAGTTAATATTTGAGGATAGACTTGATGGAGGGAGTGGACTTATTTGGAAGAATCGTGCCCACAGGCAGAATCTGACTATAAATAAATTTAATTTAAACAAGACATGCATTGTGTAATATGGAATTGATATAATGTTCTTTGATGTGACCTTTAAGATTCACCATGGTATTTGATTATTTCTAACTTTGTCTAATAAAATGAGGGTAATGATTGGCCAAGACAGATATTTTATTATTACAATCTGTACTTCTAAAATAGGTTAATTGGAACAATATATTTTAAAACATACACAATAAACTCAAATTGTCAAACAGTGAAGTATTTTAAAAACACATGAGCATATATCTCACAAATGTGACACTGTACACTCTAATAATAGACCAAATAGATAGTGAATAAAATTATGATGTCTTCTTCAACTGTAGGAATGTTTGTGTTCACACATATACATCATTTAACTATGAACTGATGGAATTTGAAATAATTCTGAAAATTAAAATTCTTGTTTCTAATGCTATCTCTTTCATGCACACCTAGAACAATACATAGTCTGTTTAAAATTCTTAATTCTATGTTTAATTTTTCTCTCCATTTCTGATACCTTGAAATTGTTAAGCTGAATTACAAACTAATTAGTTCAGAAGTTTAGGGACTGAATTTCTGCTCCACCATTTACCAGCTGTATGTTCTTAGACTGTAACTAAACCTAACTGGGCCTCTTTCCTCAGCTGTGAAAGGGAAATTAATAACTCTGAATTATTGAATAAAATAATGTGTTCAAAGGGATTGGCACATTATTGGAATTTAATACTTTATATGAGAAGCATATCATATGCTTTTTTAATTGGTCTGTATCAGAATAATTGCATATAAACAACTGAAGACCAGCCAGAGGCCATATATAACATCAGGCATTACGGTATCAGTTCAGTTCAGTCACTCAGCCGTGCCCAACTCTTTGTGGCCCCATGAATCACAGCACTCCAGGCCTCCCTGTCCATCACCAACTCCCGGAGTTCACCTAAACTCATGTCCATTGAGTTGCTGATGCCATCCAACTATCTTATCCTCTGTCGTCCCCTTCTCTTCCTGCCCTGAATCTTTCCCAGCATCAGGGTCTTTTCAAATGAGTCAGCTCTTCGCATCAAGTGGCCAAAGTATTCTCAAGTGGCCAAAGTATTCGAGTTTCAGCTTCAGCATCAGTCCTTCCAATGAATATTCAGGACTGATTTCCTTTAGGATGGACTACTTGGTTCTCCTTGCTTGTTGGTATCATGGTGATTATTTTTTGTTTTGGTATCATGGCAATTCAGAGAAACAGCTTTGAAAAAAACCCAAAGTTAGTAGAAGGAAAAAAATCATAAAGACTGGAGCAGAAATAAATGAAAAAGAAATGAAGAACAATGTAGCAAAGAATAATAAAGCTAAAAGCTGGTTCTTTGTGAATATAAACAAAATCGATAAACCATTAGCCAGACAATTAAGAGAAAAAAGAAGACTCCAATCAACAAAATTAGAAATGAAAAAGGAAAAGTTCTGACACCACAGAAATACAAAGGATCATAAGAGACTACTATACACCAATAAAATGGACAACCTGGAAGAAATAGACAAGTTTTCAGAAGAGTACAACATTCCAAGACTGAATCAGGAAAAAATAGAAAATAGGAACAGACCAATCACAAGCACAGAAGAAGAGCTTTGTGGCTTTGTGTGCTAGAAGAGTTATGGAATCATTGTAAAAGAGGTGCTCAGTAACATCCAACTCTTTGTGACCCCAAGGACTATAGCCTGCCAGGCTCCTCTGTTTGTGGAACTCTCCAGGCAGGAATACTTGAGCAGGCTGCCATTTCCTTCTCCAGGGGATCTTCCCGACCCAGGGAATGAACCCCCATCTCCTGCATCTCTTGCACTGGCAAGCAGATTCTTCGCCACTGAGCCACCTAGGAAGTCCCTGTAAAAAAGGACAGAATTTTAAATGGACCAGAAAGGATGTGTAAGATCGGGATTGGAGAAAAAGAAGTAACCTAGTAATTATGGTGAGAATCAACGAGCAAGGAATTTGTGTGAAAGAAACAGTTTTGGAAGCATCTTAACTGTTCACTCTTTTGTCATAATAGTGCAGTTTGGTGTGTGTTGCCACAGACATGTCATACTTTGACTTGTTGATATACTTCTAAGATAGAGATTTTACTACACAGCTTTTCACTTCATTGTTTTTCACTTCACAGTTGCCTGTTAATCTATTAAAACCCTGTATAAAATATCTTCTCCCTTCTAAGTAATATATCCCCTTACAACTCATTTATCTAACAAACATAATCATCACATGCAGCCATGGTTGCATGTCACATTTTTAAAATATATGCTCACCCCAAAACCCTTTTCCATAATGTTCACTAATAGGTTCTAAAATTTGTCGTAAACAAAGAATTTCTAAACCAATGGCACCATAATATTCCACTATTACCATGAAAAATAATTGCTAGTTCAGTTCATTAAGTCATAGTCTCATTACCCTTGAAAAACCATGTTGGCAATAAAAAGCTCTCCAGATGTTGAAAGCTGTAATGATAGAACAACCAAAACTCTGATGCACTGCTGGTGGGCGTGTAAATTGATTTGAACACTTTTGAAGACAGTTTGGCAATATCTAGTAAAGTTGAATGTATGTCTACTTTATGACCCACTAATTCCATTTCTAGGTGTATACCCCAGAGAACTAAATATGTTTAGAGTAACAAATTTAAGAGTACTGGATAAAAGTATAATTATTATTTCTCTTACTAATTTTTAAAGTGCACATTATAGTAATTATAGTCAATTTTCAGAAAGCCATTTCAAAGCATTTTGGCCATGAGACAGTACTAATTTATTAATTTTTCTAATTTAAATAATCTAATGATTAAAATTTAGCATATTTAAGACCAATAGAAGTATGATTTATCAAACAAGCTCTTTCTCAGCTGATATTTAGGAGCTGATAGTCCCATGCTAGGTACTTTGCAGAATCTAAAGAAAGTAGGAGACAAATCCCTGTTTTAAATAAATGTGTATCCTTTCATGGAAATTACCAAAAAAAATGGATTCCGTGGGAAAAAATGATTTTTAGTACAAATAAAAGACTATATTCATAAGGAAGACTGAATATATAGAACAAGTAAGTCAATATAGAATCCAAAAACTTCTCTTGTCCTTAAATACTCCAACTTAATAAATAATATTGTGATTTTCACACTTACTGTTTGAAAGATATTTTTTGAGTGCTAGATATTCCAGGCACTGTCTTAGTGTTGCTTTAGAGATTAGTGGCCCAAACATGTTAAGATGACTTCCTTCATGACCTAGAGAGTGAGGCAGGTAATAAATGAAAGTGAAATGAGTTAGTCGCTCAGTCATGTCCGACTCTGCAACCCCATGGACTGTAGCACCCCAGGCTCTTCTGTCCATGGAATTCTCCAGGCAAGAATACAGGAGTGGATAGCCATTCCCTTCTCCAGGAGATGAACCTGTGTCTCTTATATTACAGGTGGATTCTTTACTGTCTGAGCCACCAGGGAAGCCCCAGGTAATACATAGTAAACATAAAAAATAAAACTTTATGGTATGATAGAAAGTGGTAAGTGCTATGGAAAAAGGGAAAAGTGGAGCAGGGGATGAAGGGCTACAAAAGGGACAGGACTGCAGTTTTCATTATGGTAGTTAGAAAAGTCCTAGTTTGGAAAATGATATATGACCAAGAACTTCAAAGAAGTAAGAAGGAAATACCTCCATTAGCCATTCCTAATGGGCTTAAAGGGTGATAGAGAAATACACAGACCCATATCCATAAGGAACAAAACCAAGAGTCTTCCAGAAGAACCACAGGGGTAAGCTAAACCAAACTTGGGATTGAGGGATTCATAAAGATGAGGACCTGAGATAAAGCAGATAACCCAGGGGCAAAGATAGCATGTCTCATCAAAGTGAGAAAAGGAATTGTGAACTTAGATTTCTGTTTACTTCTGTGTTCCCCTCAATATAATTGAAGTTCCTTGAGTAGGAAATGTTCTCTTTTTTTCCCATACCTAAATCCTATGAATGTGTGCCATTAAAATTGGTTAAATGAACCGGCAAATGGTGCTACATGACAGTTGAGCCTCATAAACATAAATATAAAGCATCATGCAAGTCTCTCAATTATCTGGTGTCTTAGTGTTATCAGAGTAGAACATACTTAAAGTCAAGAATTATGTTTTCCAACTTAGCATGAATGAAATACACTTGATTCCAGGAACCTGGATATCAGAATATTACTGCGTTAACACTGGGTTTTTCAGAAACTTGCTTACAAGAATATTGGCTGCTTCTGGAAGCCTAGTCCATAAGAAATTTAGGGTAATTCTGGAATCTTGGTCTCCATGCACCTTGGCCTATAGGAATCCTGCATGAGTCTGAAACATTGTTCTCTGATAGCAGTCTCATGTAATTCTGAATGCTTTATCAAAAGAATCTCATGTGGTTTGGGAAGGTTGGTTTATTGGATTTTGTGATATGGATAATGGAGGTATTTCCATTTTGTGATTCTGAATTTTGGCTTGTTAGAATTTTATGTGAATCTAGAATTTTCGGTTGAAGAAATCTTGTCTAATTCTATAACCTTGGCCAATGAGAGTCTTACACGATACAGAATCCTGGCATATATAATAGCACAGCATTTTAGAACTTTGGCCAGTAAGAACTCGGTCTGAGCATATAAGGGCTTTCCAGGTGGCTCTAGTGGTAAAGAAGCTGCCTGCCAATGCAGGTTAGAGGTAACAGACATGGGTTCAATCCCTGGGTTGGGAAGATCCCCTGGAGGAGGACATGGCAACCCATTCCAGTATTCTTGCCTAAAGAATCTTATGGACAAAGGAGCCTGGCACGCTGCAGTCTATGGGATTGTACAGAGTCAGACAGGACTACAGCGATTTAGCACATACACACACGTGAGCATATAACTGGTGTGTAGCAGCATGATGTGGTTTCAGAATTAGTTAGTTCAGAACTAACTTTAGTAGTTAAAAAGTGTGATTGTGAAACCTTAAAAAAGAGAATTCTGTGTTACATATAGAGCTTATTCTACAAAAGACAAATTAAAGTAATACTTCCATTAACAAATGGTAACAGTGAAAAGGAAAAGAATACTCATTCTCATTGACTGAACCAAGTATCCACAAATATTAAAATGATTCCCAAGGAATATTAAATATTTTTGGAAGCTGAGCTGATTTTTAAACTGACCAAGACCATTATGTGTGCTTTATGAGATCAAATGACAGTCTTGTGCATCATTTTTTTTTTTGCTTGCCTAGAAGTGAACAATAGAGGACAGCCTATTAAAACAAAATATTTGCGTTGAAAAAATAACCTTAATGTAAAAAATCACTGAGAAAAAAAATTGGCATGTCATAGAAAGATTATATTTAAAGGGACATTTTTTAAAAGAAAAAATCCTAACCACTATGGAGGATTCACTGAAACCTGAAATCTCTTGTAATTATTACCTAAGGTAACCATATTTTTTTACTGTGATTAATTTCTTGTAGAGCTGACATGCTGAGGGCAGAGGGTAGTATTGGTAGCAGCAGCTATGCTTTAAATGTCAAAAAAAGCAACATGACTCTACTTATCAAAGAGTTGAACACGATTTAGCAACTGAACAACAACAAATCAATGAGTTAACTTAAGAGCAATGACTCATAAGAACTGAACGTCTTTCAGAATGTTTTAGAAAGGAAATAAAAGCAAGGTCAAAATCCTACTCACATTTTTTTACTGAATATCTCAGAAAGATTTTAACAAATATTGCGCCTCCCAGTGGTTGCTTTGAGTATTTTTTTCTTTCTTTCTAAAAAATTTTACGTGAGCTCTCAATTTTGCAGCTTCATTATTGGCACCCCAGGAAGGTTCACATTGTCTATAACTAGGAGGAACCTTGGGAGGCTGATTCAATTCGATTGCCCAATTTCATTCTTGCAGAAAGAATGATGCCAGGGATGAGAGAGTGCTTAGTATATGATGATTAAGTTCAGAGTCAACAACATAGGTTCACAACAGGGCAATCATGCTTTATTCATCTGATTGCCAGACTGGAAGTAAAAGAAAAGCAGTGACATAATTACTCCAGATTCCCTAGACCTGGAATACAGTACAGCATAGCTATGAAGCAAAGCTGGTCTTTGGAATGATTGCAATGCATAGTTTTAAAGAGGAGGATCACTGCTTTAGCAAATAAAAGAAGACTTACAAAATCACAGACAAAAAGGGTGTTTCTGGAATCTGTTTTGCTTGCAGACAGAATGGAAGAGAGCACAGAAAGAAAGTTACTTGGTCAGAGAAGAAAAACAGGGACCTGAACTAGGAGACTAGGATGGTGTTTCTGTTGGATCTCCAGCCAGCTTTGTGACCTTTGTCAGATTCTTTGGGCCTCAGCTTTCTCACCTGAGAAACAAAGGGTGTGCACTAGGCTGAGTGGTGTCCATGAATACAGGATAGTGTCAGAGGCAAGAAATATCAGGATCCATCTCATACAAAAGAACCAAACGTATGAAAGCAAAATTAGCTAGTGATCCAAAAATGGAGAACGGTGGCTGATATAGAATGCATATTCATCCTAACGCATTCAAAATCTAATATGAAAAACTGATAGAGACAGTTCTTTCCAGAAAGAAAAAACATGAAGCATATCTTTCTCTCTCTGAATTTCCTCCACGGTAGCTTCTCCTTCCATCTCCTCTATCATCACCTTATTTTTTTCCCTACTTTCTGTTTCCGGTAACCATGGTGATGCTCCCTCCCAGCAACCTTCTTTGCAGCCGGCCTTTTTGGTACACATGGAATTTTGCTCCATTCACTGATGCAGAGAGCTAGCTAGCAATGCTATAAAAATTTATTTATTAACATTTCCCCCCATCCCTTTTGTCCATGAAATAAATGCTGGGAATGATTTCATACTTAACCTCCCTACATAAAGGGCACTGTAAAATAGGGATATTCAACTGTTAATTTCAGTTGCTAACATAAAGGGGATACTGATTATGCCAGAGATTCAATTCCCTGTCTTGGTCCTGGGGGACTGTAAAGTCTCACTACTCAAGCTGGTTGCTACCTCTCTTTGCCTTTGTATGTGAAAGGAATAAAATAGATTGCCTCCAGAAATCACACATCAACCCTGGTTTCCTAATCCTCTTTGTTTTTGCTGCATTCTCCTTTGTAAGGAAACCATTGCCAAGGGCGTAATTATCACAGTTACAAGGGGATCAAATTTTCCATAAGAAAATATACATGATTGTGCGCATTTCTCTAATGAACCTATTTATTTGGACTATAAATAAGCAGTATGTGATACTCAGTTTTAAAACTATTGTAATTATCTGTCAATGACAAAACATCAAAGAATCTTTCTGATGTCATAAATGCAGATGATAAAAATTCTCATAAACTATCATTTAGTTATGTCCAGTTTGTGGAGCCCAACTTATTTGTAATCCTATATGCCAGCAAACGGTTTCTCTGTTTAAGCACAGGGGTTGTGTGTGTGTGTGTGTGTGTGTGTGTGTGTGTGTGTGTGTCTGGCATTAACACAAAGGAGAACAGATGATGACATTCATAGGCTTATAGACTCGACTCCTGGGGACACACTTGGATGGATGCAATTAAGATGCCTGTCAGGCATTTGATACCAGAAGCCCCTGTGCAAACCGCTAAATCATACGCCAGGACTGCATCTTATTGTCAGTGAATGATGGCGGCACCGGGTGGCTTGTCATCATTCTCGAAAATTCTGAGGCTAGTGAGCTCTCTCTCCCTCTCCCACTCGCCTTATTTTCCTTTTCGCCACTGCGGGGACTTTTTCTAATTTGCAGCTTCCCTTTCCCGACACACACAGACAGGAGCTGGTGGCTTGCAGACTGCGTCTGTCTGGAGCTAGAGAGCCTGAGCCAGACCGCGGAGATCATGTTCCGGGACAAGGATTCTGCTGCAGTTCTCAAAGGCTAGACTGGGGTGGTATCGCTGCATAGGCGCTGGTAATGGTTTGGGGTTTTTTTTACATTTTATTGTGCTCTCTTTTTAATCCTTTTTTTTTTTAAAGGATCTTTTTGTGATCTCAAAGTGAAATGCTTTTAAATTCCTTACCGAGCTTCCTAAAAAAATCAAGTACTGCGTTTTTTGTGCTACAGATCTCAAGACGTAGATTTCTTATCTGGATATAAAGAATGCTTTTGCTTACTGGTGAGTTACAGTTTTTAATATTGAGTTAATATATCTATACATGAATTTTTTTCTTTTGTTTCGGTAGATCCTTCAGATTGTTGTCTCTAATCGAGGAAACATTGATTGGAAACTACTCATTCAGAAAATTAAAAGGTACCACATGTTTTGTTTGGGTGTTTAAATGAGGGAAAATCAGGGAGGATTTGGAATGTTTTATTTAACCTCTCTATGTTTGATATTTTATCCTTAAGCCTACGCTGATCATTGTCTATAGCATGTATGATTTGCTTTGCAGAGAATGCCGTTATCCAAGGCTGTTTTGATTCTAAGATGTCTAAAGAATTGTGTTTTTTGTCTATATTGCAAGTTGTTAGCAAATATCAATGTTTCTGGCTTATTTGGGGATTTCTATCATTGTAACAACTTTAAAAATGTGCAAAATTCTCTCCTAATAAAAAATTCAATAACTTGAATTTAAGAGAAATATGCCAAGTAATGATTTTATCTGAAGGAATCTTGCTATTAAGTGATATTTTTTAAATGGCTAAATGAAATGGCTTGCCCTTCCCAGGTGGAATAAGCGCTAGAGACTCCCAGGAATGACTCAGTATTGTTGGGTTTTGCGAATAAAATGTTTTAACTTCTTCACTAATGATTTAGTCTTTGGTACTGTATTATTTTAAAGGCTGAGGTTGTTCGTTATTGAAAGAACTGATTTTATATGTTTTATTTAGCATTGACAGCATAAGAAAGTAATCCTTCATCTTGTCATTAAAGCAGTTGAATCATTGATCCTGGGCCTTATGCCTTCCATTAAAAATATGAATTTTCAAATTCAGCATCAGGATATATATTGATTGGAGATACCAATTATGGGTATTACCTTTTCCTTAATTCTTTAAGATGAGCTTTGACTTGAACGAATATTCACGTTGATAAAATCAGAATTCGTAATTTGCCTTTTAAAAAATGGAAGACATTTTCTGCCTTGCTGAGAAGATCAATACATCTTTTAAATCTTTCCTTGGTATTCACATAGGATTTCTCCATAAGACTTACCAGTCCAAAATATTTTTGAAAGGGAGGTTCTTTTTTTTTAATGTACTTCAAAATGGCTAATGTTTAACTACTGGTGTTGAAATACCAGAAGTATGCAAGTGTACACCTGTGACTCTGAATATTTGTGGCAGTTGAAGGAGATAAATGTCCTTGTTTAATTTTCTCTGCAGTGTGTAATTATGAGAACTTTAATTTATTCATTCCACAATCGCTTATTAAGAGTCTTGCTGCTGTGGGTAGTTATTGTGGGAGAGAGGGAAGGGCAGATGCCCCTGTCAACCCCTTCCAGAGTGTAGGCACCATCACATAATATTTTTGCACAGAAGAATGAATTCATTAAAATAAATCAGTGTGTTCTAAAAAAGGAAATTGCATTATTTCAGATAGTGAACAAAATCTAATAGACTTGTCTCAGAAATATATGAAATAGATTGTATTTTTCCTCAGAAATTTCTCAGTGGAATCATGTATGAAATACCCAAACAGGACTGACTATTCCTCCTGAATACTGTAAAACCCTTAGGACCATTCTCTCTTTGTTGGCTTCACTCAGAGTGAGTGAAAACATCTCATGTTTGGTGATTAAAAAAAAATCTATCTGGAATTTGCCCGTTTAACTAAATATCTACAGTTTATATTTCAAGTGAGAATCTGTTTCCTGATCTTCAGACTCTTTTAGTTACTCCCTATATTAATTTTGAACTTTGGGGTATTTACATGAATTGAAAAAGGTTGAAGCTACTATTTAGCCACTAAAAAATGTACTCATTATATTGTCAATAGGCATTAATCAGCTCTGTTTCAATTTTTACCTGTGTATTGGAGAGGTGGTGTATTACCTCACAAATCCTCAGATTCTTATATCTTATAGAACCATTTTAAAATTCATCTTGGGGTACGTTGATAGATTTTGGGTAGTAAATCAAAATTTATTCAAATAGTCTGTTACATTGTCAAATCAAAATAGAATCTGGCTACTGGACAGTAAGAGAGTCAGGGACCTGTATCACGGTTTTTCTAATCAATATCATCTTGACGTGAGTTAATTCCTTTGCTGATTTGTTTTTCACTCGTATCTTCAGCATGTAGAATAGTCCCTGGACCACAGCAGAAATTCAATAAATATTTATTTAATTATGTGATGGATAAATGACTCGTCAATATTTTCTCCCTTTACTTTTTTGTTCTTGTTTTTCATGAGATAACAGGCTGTAAAACAGACATTTTGTACTTTTTTTTCAGTTACCCCTAAAATTAACCAAAATTCATTAAATAATTAATGCTAGGTAGAAAATCAGGCAAACCATGCATAAAAAATTTCTTCAGGCTATATGCAAAAGTATTTTTTTTTCTGGTTTAAGGTTAAGATGGAAAGAATTTTTGAAATGTCCCCTTTCACTTTCACCAGCTAGGGTGCTAAACTGCAGCATGAGTTTTGCTTTATGGATGCTTCCTAAACACTGTTCCCAGACTTGGCGTTATTTACTGCTCGGCATGTCTTCAGCCAAAATTTTGGTGCCGCAGACGGGGGTTGAGGGGGGGTGCTCACTCTCTCTCTCAATGTAATACTAAGAATGATGTCATAATCTTCTTAAAGCTTGCTTGCTTATTAAGGACTACTAAGTATGACATCACTTTATATATATATGCTTACATACGTGTGTATAATCTGTAAGGAAAGTTCTAGAATCATAATAGCTTTAGGGAATGCTATTCTTTCTTCTCACTTATTTTTATTAGTAAAACTATAATTTTTGTTATTAACTATGTGTTAGATAATATCGTAAGCCCTTAAGGTATGTTATTACATTTTAACTCTCCCTACAACTCTAGGAGTTGGGTATGGTCTCCATGTTATGAATGAACCGAGATTCCAATTGGGTAATCAACACAAGACTGGCCCAAAGTCCTTCATATTAACCACAGCATGCTTCATTTCTTTCTGGTAGATTTTTTGGCTCAGAGTCATTATTTTAATACTTTATTATGTACACAAAATATATGTTACTGAAATAAGGTTAAAAGAGTATCCTTGTAGATTCTTGTTTTTATATATTAGGTAGGAGTGAATGCATCTTCAAGTACTTCACTATAATGTTCAAACTCTGGTATATTTTATATTTTTAATATATATTTTATACTTAACCTGAGGATTTTTATTCTTGGAGGATATCAGATAAATTAGAGAATTTTGAAATAAGTGCACAAAGAATCTCCTGTCATTACAGTCAAGTCATGTTACTGAATTGCATCATTTATATAAGAAAATCAGCCAGAAAAATTCAGGTACTAAATCATATAACTGATTCCATATCTTGCAAAGGCTCTTTTTAATTGAAATAATAGAAGTTTCAAATGGCCAAAGCAGATAAACAAGCAGGGAACAGTGTGAAGATACCACACTCAACCTTAAATTACGACTCAACTCAGAGAAATACCTGAGGACACTTACAATCACACAGATATGTATTAGGATACTGTCCTTGAAAGGGAATGTATACAACAGAACACCTTTTGAGCTCAGTTGGGTACAGCAGATTAAAACCAGAAAGTAGCATCCAGGCTCATTAGTACCATAAGAGACACATGAATAATTTCTTAAGGGACTTCTTTACAGGGCAGGACTGCTAACAGTTGAGCAGAGGCACAACAGTGGAGGACGGCTTTTGAGGTGGAACTTAGGGATGAATGGGTGTATTCAAGGGAGACAGAATGCCTAGAGGAGCTCCAGAAAGAACAAACAACTTAGCAAAGGGACCAGAGACAGTGAACATGCAAGGAAAGCATAGACTGATCTTATTTATATTCTAGAATGCAGGGCAGAAGAAGGGGAATCTTGGAAGATAAGGATGGAAATGTATGTGAATACTGTTAGGTTGTACCATACGAAATGCCTAGTACTTTACTCTTTTTGGCTACAAAATAAAAATTTCATTCAGCTCAGTCAAATACATTGAAAAATGACTATAAATGCCAAGTCAAGGAAATGTTTTCAGTATTCACTGAAAAGCTATGGACTGTGTTTTGAATAAGAGACCGCAATGACCTGCACTATATTTTCAGAGGACTTACTTTATAGCTCTGTATATGACAGGATTGTGTGTGAGAACATACTGAAGAAAGCATCACTTTGGAAGCTGTCATGGGATAATCCAGGAAAAAAATAAAGGCTCCAAGAGAGTGTTGACAGTGGGCATTAAAAAAAGAGGTCATGAAAATGAAAGATGTTTCTGGGCTCAGATTCATACACTGAGAATAGCAAAGCCTGGATTGGTAGGAGGAGTGAAAAGCAAAAGGACTCATGGTAACTCTGCCATTTGAATTCGACAACCAGAAAAATAAGGGGAGAAAGGTAGGTAAGAGGTGTTTTTGGAAAGAGCTTTCCTTTTATTTTTATTGCATCCCTAGTCTCTGACAGACAGTCTAGTACATAGTGGACAGCCAATACAGGCTGACTGAATGATGAGAGAATGCATATGGAGAGGCCAGTTTAGGCCATGAGTGGAGGTGGGTGGACTGGTCCAGTAAATTGCAGGACATGTAGATCCAAAGCTGAGAAGATGAGTCAGGGAAGTAGGATGTGAATGACATTGTCAGGAAAGATAAGAAGAGGGCCAGAGAGGAAAGTCTTGACAGCATTCACATTTAGGATACAGAACGAGGGATGGGATGACAAAATCAAAGGATTTTTTTTTTTTTAAGCAAAGAAAAAAGACAAGGCTAAAGTGCAAATTCTTCAGAGAAACTGAAGAATGAAAATAAAAGACTGCTGAACTTACTATTTCAGGTTATGTTTTCTATTATAAAAAGCAATAAATCTGTATTTTCTAAAATTTAGAAGAGTATAAGAAAGGAAATACTAGCCATCCATAACACAAGCCAGAGATTATGCTTGACACTTTCCTGACCTTTTAGCTTATTTCATCTGTTGTATTTACATTTACATAATGAAGATTAGGACAGTACAGTTTGAAACCTGCATTGTCTCAATAATCTCACCACATTTTTCCACCTGCATAATATTCTATCCCATAGACATTGAACACATTTATTCCCCATTGTTCGTAAGTTTTCACTGTCATCGCAATTCTGCAGTGGGATACTTTGTATATCCCTCTTACAGGATATTTCGAGTGATTTCCAATGGATATTTCCTAACAGCAGAATCACTATATTTTAAATTGTCAAATTCCTGGTCAGATATAATTTGCCGGTTTCAAAATTAGCCCCAGCTTTACTCCAAGAAAAGGAATCTAAAATTACATTAGGCACCTGCCATGTGCCAGCCTCTGTGACAGGCACTTTAATTATCACAGTGACTCCAATGTAGATTCTTAGATATCCACTTAGAAAATGAAGGGCCAGGAACTAAGGACAACCACACAGGTTTAGCACCAATTTTGAACTGGGTCTGACTCAGACCAATCAAACTGTGGGGACAGAAGCAAGATCTGGAGAAGAGGATAAGTAAATAGGGATATGAAAATAATAGAAAACATGCTTAAGAAGACCAGGGTTCAAAGGAAAGAGAATAGAATATACAAGGCATGGAGGCTGGTGACTACCTCCCCCCTCCCTTACTAACAGGGGAAGTCCTAAACTGAAAGGAGAGGGCAGATAGAGATAGCGGGGTGAGGCGCGGGGAGGATGCTATGTTTGGAAGCAGAAGAAGGACACATTTAAGGAGCAGGGTCTTAGTGGAAAGGAGATAGAGAGCGTAGACAAGGATATGGCCTTGGTAGGCAACATTCATCTTCCCTACAGATGAAAGTGGAGCAGAAGAAAGTGAGAGTTTCTAGTGGTAAAGGGAAGATATGGGGACCTTACATATCATCCAGACTTTATCTCAGACTGGAGGAAAATTTACTTATTCATTCAGTGAATGTTTATTGAGCATCAATTTCATGCCCTTTTCCTGCCCTAATGGAAGTTTCTTTCTAGACAGGGGAAATAATCAGTGGATAAGCAAAATTAAAGGATTATGGAGTCAGTCATATAGAGAATGGGCAATCAGGTATAAGAGTAGGTACTGGGAGGTAAACTTCTCAAACTTGACAGCAGAGTTGAATCCACTGAGAATCTTATTAAAATAAAGACTCAAATCAGTGGGTCCAAGGAGGGGCCTGAGTTTATATATTTTAACCAGCTCCCAGGTGATGTTGGGATTCCCAGGTGGCTCACTGGTAAAGAATCTGCCTACCAATGCAGGAGACATGGGTTTATTCCCTATGTCAGGAAGAAGATCCCCTAGAGAAGGGCATGGAAACCCACTCCAGTATTCTTGCCTGGAGAATCCCATGGACAGAGGAGCCTAGTGGGCTACACTCCATGGGGTCTCAAAGGAATCAGACATGACTTAGTGACTAAACAACAGGTTATGTTGATGCTGCTGAACCGTGGACCATGCTTTGATCCTCAAGAGGTTAGATGGCAAATGTCCAGACACTCCCACCGCCCCCAAAAAACTTCAGAATAACTGGAGTTGTTGTTATGAGCAAGTCAAATGTGAGTCCTTCTCTTCCTGCAGTAGCACTGCAAACTTACAAGCCTCTTTGATGATGTAAGAGAGATTTGTTCCTTTTAACTTCTAAACTTTTTCAATTTCAGCCAGTTACTTTATGAAAGATCCATTAAACCAGTCCTAATGAGCTACTGACATTTCCTTCTTTCTGCCCATGCTCAATGCTTGTTCTGCTGTATAATGAATTCTTGTGGCTCTGGTTTGGGGATGTGATTGCGTATAACCCTGGGCCGTTTCTTAATTCCAGTTCTGTTCCCTGCTTCATAATTTCTTTGGACTTTTAACCTCTTCTCTGCCTGAATGTTCAGCACCATCCTGGCCTGCTAAATTCTCTGATCTGTTAGCACTTCACATCCCTTATGTTCCTCTGTGCTGAGTAGCAAAGCTTCCCAATTTTCATATCCCATCTTCTTGCCACCCATACCCTAACATAAGTCTTGGAGGACTGTGCATAGTCACAGGAGGCTATTGAAGATAGTCTCTAATTTCAAGAATGCATATTTTTCCAACATAATCATCTCCCTTTGGAGGACTGTTTTGGTTGGTGACAGCAACCTGCATTCCTCTGAAGGAGGCATGCATGTATTGGTAGACAATGTTTAGAGGGGTTGTGTTCACAAGAAGTCTTGACAGACTCCATCTTGAGGGATGTTATCCTTCAGCCACCACTTCTAGGCTCTCAATCCTCCCTTATAGCTGCAGGAGCACGGGTGCCTTTACTTGTTTAATTCCTTGCACAGCACACTTTTCAGCTACGAAATAGGTAGGTAGGTTTAGTCACTAAGTTGTGTCTGACTTGCGACTCCATGGACTATAGACCGCCAGACTCCTCTGTCCATGGGATTTCCCAGGCAAGAATACTGAAATGGGTTGCCTTTTCCTTCTCCAAAGGATCTTCCCAGCCCAGAGTTGAACCCAGGTCTCCTGCATTGCAGGCAGACTCTACCAACTGAACCACCAGGGAAGCCCCATGAAATAATTAAGAAAATAACAAATCAAATAAATACAGCATTTTATTAAGAAAAAAAAAAATCTTGAGTGCCTATTAAACGTTTGTGATGTCCTCATACTTACAGCATTTATCCTTTGCTTAAAAGGCTATTTCTAAGTCATACCATGACCAGATCTTTAGACCTTGTCACTGTCATTCTGTAATTCAGTGTTTACTTTAACAGCCAAATAGGCAAGAGCAGTGCCATTAGTGGTTTTAAGTTGAAAATTCCAGTGAAATATAAAATTTGTTTTCATATGAACAGAAGTCAACTTAGATAGAAAAACCTTTTCAAGGAGAAAACTTGGGGAAAATCCTTGAGGAAAGAGACCATGTCTTAAGACCTCTTATTGCTTCTTAGTCTTCCTTGCTGTCTACACAGAAAATGCCCATAATAATATGTCAAATTGAAGCTAAGAAAATGAGCATGTATGTGAAACTCAAGTCTTTCTATAATGGACAGTGTTGGTCTTCTGTGCATAATCAAACTGGGGTGGTAAAATTCCAGGCTTAAATACTATTTTTATGCTCTTTTGTCATCCATTCAATTGTTAAGAGTCTTGGGGTATACAGGATAACCTTTGGTGTTTCTGACACAAACTCTCCCTCTCCCGCCACCGCCCCCCTCCCAAGTCTGAATCAATCTTCAGTTTTTGTGGATTCCATTTGGATCTGCCTCAGATGGTTGAATTTTCTTTCTTCAGACTCTCTCTGGTGTTAATGACTCTGGATTATGACCATTTAAAGCAGTGGAAGTACATTGACCCATGTCTGGCGATTGTTAAAGCAAAGCTACTTCATTTGACAGATTATGGCCAAAAGATAGTTCTTTGCATTGTGTAGCAACTTGGGAAATGATGTTTCTTTTCAGGAAGATCATATGTTTTATTTACAAGGTGAATATTAGCACTTAGTTTCCTTTAAAAAGATTTTCCCTTTGCACTGTAGAATTTTCTCACGGTAAGAGTTCATGGTTATGTAGAGAGAATAAGGTGCAACACACAGGCATTTAGGATTCCTCTGACAAAGTGCCTGAGAGCAACTGGCTAGCACAATTTTGACCATAGCTGCAGGTGAATTTGTGATATTCTAGAATCTTAGAATGCACAACTTCACTGCTTATACTTTAAATAATTGAGGACAGAAATTCCTAAAATGACTGACTTTCCAAGAATTTCACTGATACTCGAGGAAATATGAGATCTAACAATGAAAACATTTAAACAAACACTCATGGTCCTGACTAATTCATTTACTCTCGTCCACTGCTGTACTTTTCCATTCTGCTCTGCTCAGTCGCTTCAGTTGTGTCCGACTCTGTGCAACCCCATAGACAGCAGCCCACCAGGCTCCCCCATCCCTGGGATTCTCCAGGCAAGAACACTGGAGTGGGTTGCCATTTCCTTCTCCAATGCATGAAAGTGAAAAGTGAAAGTGAAGTCACTCAGTCGTGTCCGACTCATAGCGACTCCATGGACTGTAGCCTACCAGGCTCCTCCGTCCATGGGATTTTCTAGGCAAGAGTACTGGAGTGGCTTGCCATTGCCTTCTCCGACTTTTCCATTATAAGATGGTAAATAGTAAATCAAAGGGATATGATAAAGTAATATATATAGTATATAGCTTAATATGTGCTTGCATTTTTCTTTCTACTCTGTATGTTTTGCTCACAAAAAGACCCAGGATATAGATTTTGGATCATAAAATTGTTACATAATGTGACCGGCTAAGAAGTTGCATTTAGATCTTTTAAAAAATCAGTACCTCTTTTCAAATGATACAAAGCATTTTCCAATACATGGCATCCCAAAACTCACAGCAGTCTCACAGGGTAAGAATATCAGGTCTTGTTATATTTATTAATTACAGATGAGAAAACTGAAGTTGGAAGAATGCAATGAGCTTCCCAAGTCACTCCACTAAAAATGGTGAAGGTGGGATCTTACCCTTGTTCTGTCCCCCAAACCTTTACTTTCTACTGCTCTGTAGCCAAAACAGAAAAATTAGTGGATTGTCCTAAACCCGTACTCTTTTAATAATGCACTGACTTGACTGCGAAAATAAAAAGCCCATTCCAAGTTAGTTGTGACCTCCACTCAGTGGATTGCCCTGCCCTGCCAAAAGACTCCTGCCCTTTAGAATCCTGGATGAGCATGGCATGGAGCTCAGTAAATATTAGTTATTTACTGAGTACTATTTACTAGCTATTTACCAAGTATGTATTTAAATACTAGTTATTTATAAAAACAGTTATTACTGAAATGGTTTTAAACTTTTCAGTTTAAAGGGAGTTGAAAGGGAGATAAGTCTAAATATATCACAGAATATGTAATTTTATGTATTTAAAAAGCATGTGATGGAGGGATAGATGAATAAAAATTCATTGTTTAATTCTAAGTTTCACAGAATTTTAGTCAAGTGGTAGACAACTCAGCAAGAACCCAAGATCACAAATAAAATGATTAAAGCTTCATAAAATCACATCTATGTGATGTTTCATGGTGTTTCAAAATAACCAGACACTTCACTTGAGCATCCAAGGTCTACACTGACTCCTCCACATCCCTCATTATCCTTGGCACACACTCTTCAATTTTTTAATTATATATTTTTAATCATATGTTGATTTCCCAGAATTTTTTCCCCATTCTCTGATTGATGCTTTTCTGTAATTCATTTTTAGAAGGAAGTTTATTTAAAGTATGGAATATTCTTTTACATCTCTCTCAGAAAGATACCTATAAAGTTCTCTTTTGTTCCCTGAATCATTTCTAGTTCTCCAGGAGTTACTTTTTAAAGTATTTTTCTTATTCATGGCACTGTTTTTTCTCAAATGTCTTGATTTGAAAGGTTTTTGTTTGTTTTAAATGAATGAACTAGGCTGAGGATCTTAGGCAACTAATTATAAGTTTCCTCTGCAGTTGTGCAGATCTGTATTCCCACTCACTGTGAAGGCTGACTGCAAGTTTTGGGCCAGTGAACAGAGTCTGTCAAGCAACAGACTCCCAGGAAGAGCATGGAGGTGGAACCAGTGAGTGAGCTGGTTAGGGTACCCACAGTTCCACAGTGGTGGTTCAGTTTTGCATGGATTTATGCTTACCAGAACTGTGTGTAAGACTGTTTGCCTGCTTTCATTGAAGACTAGTTTTTATTTTTACTGTTGGGGGCAAAAGCATCTTCTGTCAGCTGTATATGTACTAGCAAAGGAGAAGAAGAGAAAGGATCTCAATTGTTTAAATACATTTCTTAATCAATTGCATGATATTGGTTTCATAGCCCCCTTGGACTCTGTATTTTCAGCTCGGAGTTTCAGGTTTCCTTGGGATAGACATGAATTTCTAGCAGCAGTTTCCCTAGTGTTTTTTCTCTTTCTATCTCAGCCTACCTGCTTTCTGGCTTCTAGAATATCTTCAAACTCTTGTTAGAGTTACATTATTTTTCAACATTTTTACCATTTTAAAGGAGATCATATTTAATTTTTCTTACTCTGAATTTTCACAACATCAATATGTGTTTACATTGCACTTTTTTTTACACTAGTTACATTGTCCTGCATTTACTATTTACTAGCTAATGGAAATATTGTTTCCCTTTTGGGGGGCTTTTTTCCTATAAAATAAAGGTGGGTGCTGTTTGATTTTCAGGGTTCAGATGGAATGTATAAACACATATCAAAAGCTATAAAGTAGAAAATAAATATAAGCTATCTTTGTCATGGATCCAGAATAACAAATAAATCCAGACCTCCCTACCCAATAGAAATTGCAAAGTGATACCCAGTAGATACTAGAACTAAAATGCTATATGCAATTCAAAAGAACCAAAAATTATATGTTAGTAGTAATATTAAAATAAGCGATTGTTCATGGATATGTTTTTTTACCTAATGGAAAGACAAAGATAAAAGCAGATCAAGAATGTAGTGGGTATAATATAGTTAAAATAAATGTAAATCTAGGTTTAGCATAGGATATACAACTTAATATGATCATTTTGGTTGGTAAAATTAAGAATGTGAATATTTAGGTAATAATGAATATAATATAGTACAGTTAATTAGCTGTCACAAAAATATTATTTCATATGGGTTCAGTTCATTGAAGATTTTCTTCTCTCAGAGAGGTTGGGACTTGAAGCACCTAATAAAAGGAAAAAAATTTTAATAACAATAACAGTAGAGTGGCTTAATTGTAAAAATTGAAAAAAAATGTTAAGACAAAATTAAATGTAGAAAGAGTCACAGCGATCTTTGACGTCAGCATACTAGGAACCATTTGTGGAAAATTGATAAAAGTGGTATTTTTTCCTAAATTATTAATACGTAAGCCCAGCATCTTATTGATAAACTTTATTATTAGAAACAAACTGAGAACACGTCAAACAGACAAAACGTAAAATACTGTGAAAGTATGTGGAGTGATGCATATAGGATGTGCTATCTGAGTGCTATTAATTCTCATTTTCTGCATGCAATTATTATTCAAAAGTTGAATGTCTGTAGAGGATAAGTCACCAGCCATAGTTAAACGTTAATGGATCCAGTGACATAATTTAAATTCAAGGCCTCATTCAAAGGAATGTGAATAAAATGCATTTGTTTGGGTTTTTATGGCCACTATTAAAAGTAAAGGAAATGAAACCATAAACAACTATGTTCAAATATTGGCATAGCTGAATCGGCTTTGTGGCAGTACAAAACCATAGTTATTGAAGGGGACTCTCTGTTTAACTTACCCAGCCCATCTAGATTGTAGTTGAGGTTAAAAAATGTACTTGGCAACTTGGGCAAAATGCAGAGTGCTATTTCATGAGTTCATTTTGATGTGGTTCAATTTTCTGTCGTTTTAAAAGCCTGGTACAATTTACACATTTTATTTTTTTTCCTAAGCCATACGTAAGACCTTAGCTCATAATTAATGTGATACAGATTACTTTTGCTGTCAATATCAATTATTTCTTTCTTCCTCAATAATAATAGAACCCCAACATTTTAGATCACATGGCCATTCAGAATAGGACCCAGAATTCCAGTCTTGTGTATATGTCTAACTATACGACTAATTTCTGGCCAGTGAGATATGAACAAAAGTTGTTTGGGAAATAATTGCTTCAAAGGAAACAGTGTGCTCTTTGTCACTCCTTCTTCCTTTCTGCTGGTGGGAATTCAGACCCAATGGCTAGACTTTCAGCAGCCATTTTGAAAATGAAATTATCTTGTCATGAATTTTCATTTCTTTTAAGCCACTGTTATTTGGAGTTTTCTCATTACCTACAGCCTACTATAGTCATCATTTGTATAACAACTTTGCAGTCTTATATTTACTTTCAAAGGCTCTGAAATGTCATTTTAGCAAGTATTGATGTCTATATAAATAATGTTTATATTAAAATTGTTACCTAAAATATAACAGTTCAATCAATTACTAAGTCCCATCAGTTCTACTTCCTAAACATTTTTCAAATCCATCCATTTTTCTATGCCTAAATACTATTAAGTAATCTCCCATCATCTCTGATCTTGACAACCGTGACAACTTCCTGCATCAACACTTGCTCTATACAAGTCATTATACACCTAGTAACTGGATGTATCTTTTAACAGTCAATATAATCATGATATGCCTGTATTTAAAACCATAGTATTCATAATAATAGAGTCAGGAGTCTATAAAGGCCATCCATGATCTGTCCTCTTCATGATTCTCTAGCTGGTCCTGAGTTTGTTGCCATGGGGTTATTGCACACATTTTTTTTTTTTCTCTTGCCTGAAGCACTAATACCCTTCACTTCCCATTCCTCTCTTGTTTCTTCTGCCCCTCTGCTTTCTCAAGTCCTGCTCATTAGTTAGGTCTCAGATGTCATGATTTAGACTTAAGCCGTTCCCCAGCCTCTGGTCTAATACAGGCCTGAGTATTGCATACTCCCATAACACTCTACATTTCTCCCGCTTATATTTATCCACTTAATGCATATCTGGCCAACAAGACTAGAACCTCCATGAGTGTCTCCCATTCCAGAACCCACTGAAAGAACCAGGACAGAGTAGGTGCTCAAAGAACAATGTTGACTGACAGACTGATCCTTTATTTTCCTCCTTTTCCCTAAAAAGCTTAGCTAACTAACATGTGAACCAGAGTTTCACTTACCAAAACCCCATCCATTCTGAGTCATTCAAGCCATGTATGTGCGCTCTCCTTTTAATTATTTTTTCTCCTCTTAACGCCTTTTTTAAAAGACTATTTTTTAAGAGCAGTTTTAGGTTTACAACAAAATTGAAAGGGAGGTACAGAGATTTCCTATATAGGTTCCTCCCCTGCCCCCCACACATAGTTCCCCCATCTTCAGCTTACTAAAAAGTAGTATGCTTTTTAGTAAGGGTGAATATTGATACACATAATCACCCAAGGTCCATAGTTTTCATCCTTAAGGTTCATTCTTGGTGTTGTGCATTCAATGAGTTTGTAAATATATAATGATATATATGTATCATTATAGTATCACACAGAGCGTTGTCACTGCCCTAAAAAATCCTGTTCTCCATCTATTCATCTCCCCTTCCTACTAATAATTACTTTTCTTGAGATCATGTACTAGATTTTAATTATAGTTACGTGTTTACAGAATTCTAAATTACTATGTGTGAACACATTATAGAAAATATGAAGCCTTAAAAAGTTTTTTTTAAATAATAACACCCTCTATTTAAAAAGCTATTTATTATAATTGCCTTCATCCCAACAGAGCAGAAATTTCTGGAGGCTATGGCTATTATTGCTTTTTGCAAGCAGAATGTCTGGCACATAAAAGGCATTTAACAAATGCTAGATTATAATGTAGGGAAATAAGTACAGACTTTGAAGTTAGATACCCTTGGGTTCAAATTCGGGATCCGGCCCTTATCAGCTATGAGAAACTGAGAACTCATCAAGCCTCAGTTGTATACAACAGGAATGATAATAACAACCTCATTAGGATATTGTAGGAATTAATGAAGATAATTTACATAGCAGAAGCTCTGTAATTGCTCATATTTGATTATTATGACTTTCCAAGTTTATATTTCTCCACCCCTTTCTTAACAGACACAGCAGATTCTCAGTAGTTTATGTTGTTGATGCTGTGATATAAATTGGCTAAAGACAAAACCTAACACTAAATAAAAGATAAGATTTACAAAAGGAGCAAGATTTACCGTGTGCCTCTCCTCTGTTCTGCCCACCCCACCAACACGAAAAAAGATACTATCAGGTGAAAAGCAGCAAGACAAAAAGTGGAATTATTTTAAACCACCAAGGTCACCAGAAAAGCCTGTAAATGCTATTCATTCTAAATTATACCACCTGAGGCACTCTGCTCTTAAGGAGAGAAGCTAGCTTGGGGAGATGTTAAGAGTTCCAGCTGTCTCCATTGAGGCTTATCTGCAATGCAGATTTTTCAGAGCCTTTCCTAGCTATTTCAGCCTCCAGACCTACCAGCTGCTCTCACTCCTCCCAGATGGCTTAATAGGATTTATCTGCTCTACAACCTGCTTCTGGGGTCATTCACCACCAGAACCAATTCTGGATAGATTTTTTTTTCCCTCTGAATCTGCAGCAAAATCCCATACCAGTCTCCAGAGTTGCCAGAGTCCTTTATTGCCTGATTCAAAGGAAGGTGACTTATTGAGTAATTATTTTCCACTCTACCTCTGGCCTCATAGATGTCTGTTGAGAAATCTATTCCCCCAGATGCATAAACCTGAACTGACATGAGCTATTTTGTTTACATAATAGCTGTTTACAGGAGCTGTCTGCCAGCCCCTGTTGCAGAATCAAAAGTGACACATCTCCTTGTGGGGCCGGTGGAACCAAGACAACATGTGTGAGCTTGGAGGCTGGTGCCTAGAATTTGCAGGCTTCCCTAGGTGTTAGCTATGAGGGATTTTTCTCATGGCTCAGTCAGTAAAGAATCTGCCTGAAGATTCAATGCAGGAGATCTGGGTTTGATTCCTGGGTTGGGAAGATCCCCTGGAGAAGGAAATGGCAACCCACTCCAGTATTCTTACCTGTGAAATCCCACGGACAGAGGTGCCTGGTAGGCTATAGTCCGTGAAGTTCCCAGAGTCAGACATGACTTAGCAACTAAACCACTATCCCCTAGGTGTTAGTAGGATTCCTAGGTGTCACTAGTGGTAAAGAACCCACCTACTAATGCAGAAAAACACATAAGAGACGTGGGTTCGACCCCTGTGGAGAAAGAAATGGCAACCCACTCCAGCATTCTTGCCTGGAAAATTCCATGGACAGAGGCGCCTGGTGGGATACAGTCCCTGGGGTCGCAAAGAGTTGGAGAATACTGAGCAATTAGGTGTTAGTTCTGCTGGGGCTGACCTGATTGCAAATGCTGCACTGTGGCTTCTCTCAGGGCTCCATCAGTTAAGCCAGGATTGTGACTATGTAGCCCTTCCTGGAAGTTCAGGTTGTGCTTAATTTGTGTGCACAGATTCATGCTCAGTTTTTTTTATGACTAGCAAGCATATTGTTGAGAGACTAATAGCTCATGTCAGTTCAGGTTTATGCATCTGGGGGAATGGATTTCTCAACAGTAAGTTTCAATCGTACTTGCCTCAGAGTTGTTATGAGGCATAAAGGTCACATTGATTGTGAAGTACCTTGCAAGATTGTGACATAGTTCAGTTCACTCGCTCAGTCATGTCTGACTCTTTGCGACCCCATGGACTGCAACACGCTAGGCCTCCCTGTCCATCACCAACTCCCGGAGTTTACCCAAGCTCATGTCCATTGAGTCGATGATGCCATCCAACCATCTCATCCTCTGTTGTCCCTTTCTCCTCCTGCCCTCAATCTTTCCCAGCATCAGGGTCTTTTCAAATGAGTTCCCTCTTCGCGTCAGGTGGCCAAAGTATTAGAGTTTCACCTTCAACATCAATCTTCCCAATGAACTCAGGACTGATCTCCTTTAGGATGGACTGGTTGGATCTCCTTGCAGTCCAAGGGACTCTCAAGAGTCTTTTCCAACACCACAGTTCAAAAGCATCAATTCTTCGGTGCTCAGCTTTCTTTATAGTCCAACTCTCATGTCCGTACATGACTACTGGAAAAACCATAGCCTTGACTAGACGAACCTTTGTTGACAAAGTAATGTCTCTGCTTTTTAATATGCTGTCTAGGTTGGTCATAACTTTCCTTCCAGGGAGTAAGTGTCTTAATTGTATGGCTGTAGTCACCATCTGCAGTGACTTTGGAGCCCAAAAAAATAGAGTTTGCCACTCTTTCCACTGTTTCTCCATCTATTTGCCATGAAGTGGTGGGACTGGATGTCAAATTTTAATTTTTAAAGACTTAGGCTTTGTATCTATAAATTAAAATTAGGTTAGAAAACAGACCTCCTACTTAATGATATTTCTACTGCATGTTCTTAGTTATGGTCAATAAATGAAAGCTGGTATTCCAGTTGTTTTTACTTATATTTATAGTTAGTGACAGACACCAGTTATAGTTCATCAATTAATCTGTTCCAATTCTCCCTCTTTTTTTCTTTCTTTTATTTTTTGTCAAAATAATGTAGGATTTCATTTTTGGAACATTTTCCTAGAGAGTTATTCTTTGTTCTTTTTGGGTTTGACTCTATGTTTCATGTCAGTAAAATAAAATTTTGAATCTAGAGGGGAAAATGCTATTTATTTTCATGAAATATTTAATATTCCTTCACATGTAAAATATTGTTTTTAAAAATGTGAATAGCTATTTATTATTTATACAGAGAACTTTTATGGATTATATCCAAAATACGATGACCTTGTAAATTAATATGCTGTAGAGATCTGCTCCTGGGAGTTTAATTTTTTTATGTCTTTTCACCCGTTTGTTGCTAATGACTTACCAAGTATGTAAATGAGAGAAACACTTCATCAAAAATGGTTCTTAAGTTTCCTGCGAATCAGTTCTGGAAGGTTGAGTCACCTTTGACAGGAAATGTATTTTTCGTTAGGACCTAGAAATAAGAAAGGATAAGGGATATTCAGCATCTTAGTCCCCTTTGAAGGACTACTAATTATATTTTTAAAAATAAATTTTCATTTTCAAAGACACTTTGTATTTATAAACTAAAATTAAATTGTAAAATAGACTCTCTGCTTAATGGCATTTCAGGAAAGGGGTTGTTTACTTATGTCATGTGCATAAACTCTTCCAAGCTTTAAGGTTCAGCTTCATAAATTCCTCCATTCACAGACATTTTGTGTGAAAAATCTCCAAAACTAATTTAAACAGCATTTTGCTCAAGCATATAATGTTATTGTTGTTGTTCTAAACTACCAGTAGATCTTTTAAATTTAATCTGAAAGAAAATTGCCTGATATATCTAAAGCTTCAGTTTTCAGCTCAAATGAGGCTCAACTATATATTTGCTTTTTATATTCTCCCCCAAAATGAAACAAATCAACTCAGTTAAAAAGAAAAAGTTGGCAGATTGCCTTTACTATTGAGGCTAAAAATTTCGTTGTCTTTTTAAACAAATATAAAACTACTAAAAATGTTTATCTTCAAATTCATTTCAGTAGAATTAGTAAATACGCCAAGAGGCAGTAGGCTACCCATTCAGTGATGAACTAAATGCTGTTGAAAACACTGCGTTTTATTTCACATGCTCCTCTTCAACTGGCCCAGGGTCACCTTGGCCTCTCTTAGCTATCAGAAGATTAGCTTGGCCTCCTTCAGCTGTCAGAAGATTGAACCTTTCCTAAGCTCACTGGATCAGAACCCCAGCACTTTGAAGAGCTTCTGCAAATAGGAAGATTAATACAGAAATAAATCCTAGACTTCTTTTACTAATATTGATAGTATCTACTATTGATGAAAGTACGTATTTACACTGGCAATCTCTTTTAATGAGCTCGAAGAACAGGAACCAGCTTTCCTGACAACTTAAAGAGACCAAGAAGACTCAGGTTATTGTAAGAACCAGGTAGACTCTGAACATGCCCAAATTGGATTCTTTCTTACCAAACTCAGGTTCAGCTGCTTGCCACTGACAGACCAATTGGAGAAGCAACTGTCAGTAGAAAGTCAAAGTGTTTTAATAAGAAAAGCTGGCATTCTGGGAAGAAGGTGGACTTGTGTCCAGAGACCAACTCTGAAGATTTTGCTCAACCACTGAGAGTCTTTTTTTTGAACTTTCTATTTTGTATTAGGGTATAGCCGATTAACAAACAGTGCTGTGTAGTTTCAGGTGAACAGGGAAGGGCCTCAGCCACACATGTACATGTATCCATTCTCCCCCAAACTCCCCTCCCACACTCAGCTATGACAGTTTTTAAAGGGAAAAATCAGGAAGGGGAAGAATCTCAGTGAATCATGGAGGCAGGAGGTTGAGTTTTGCATCATTTTCCACTGGGTGCAAACAAGCTGACTCTCTCTTGAAATGCTATCTCACCCAAGTGATAAGCTTGCAGGAATCTTAAGAGGGCTGCTGGGGCTAGAGAGCAGATCATTCCTTAACTACTTAATTCTTCATTCTTAACTTCTTTTATCTCGAAAAAGAGTCGAGAGGTTAGGCAAGGCATGGTGTACATTTAGGAAGGCATAAGTCAGGATTTAGTTTCAGTTGCCTAGTGGTCTCATTTCCTGTAATTACATTTTTAAGATCAGAGAGGGGAAGAAATGAGTAAACAAGAAAGGCACTGAAAGACTGCTTTCATCTCCACCCCATTAGGACTTTCATTAAAGGGAAGAGCTACTTATGGAGCTTGGTGCCAGTTCTCTGAAGTAAATATTGTTGTTTTTCAGTTCCTAAGTCATCTCCAACTTTTTGCAACCCCATGGACTGCAGCACACCAGGCTTCCCAGTCCTTGACTATCTCCTGGAGTTGGCTCAGATTCATGTCCATCGAATCGGTGATGCCATTCAACCATCTCATCCTCTGTCATCCCCTTCTCCTCCTGCCCTCAATCTTTCCCAGCAATCAGGGTCTTTTCCAATGAGTCGGCTCTTCGCATTAGGTGGCCAAAGTATTGGAGCTTCCGCTTCAGCGTCAGTCCTTCCGATGAATATTCAGGGTTGATTTCCTTTAGTATTGCCTTGTTTGATCTCTTTGCTGTCCAAGGCGTCTAAAGAGTCTTCGCCAGCACCACAGTTGGAAAGCATCAATTCTTCACCTCTCAGCTTTCTTTACATTCCAACTCTCATATCCATACATGACTATTGGAAAAACCATAGCTTTGACTATAAGTACCTTTGTCAGCAAAGCTCTGTACTTTGTAATAAACTGTAATCAACTGTCTAGGTTTGTCATAGCTTTTCTCCCAAGGAGCAAGCGTCTTTTAGTTTTCTGGCTGCAGTTACTGTCCACAGTGATTTTGGAGCCTAATAAAATAAAATCTGCCACTGTTTCCACTTTTCCCCCATCTATTTGCCATGATCTTAGTTTTTTGAATGTTGAGTTTTAAGCTACGCTTTGCACTCTCATCTTTCACCCTTATCGAGAGACCCTTTATTTCCCCTTCACTTTCTACCATTAGGGTGGTTCAGTTCAGTTCAGTCGCTCAGTCGTGTCTGACTCTTTGCGACCCCATGGACTGCAGCATGCCTGGCCTCCCTGTCCATCACCAATTCCCGGATTTTACCCAAACTCATGGCCATTGAGTCGGTGATGCCATCCAACCATCTCATCCTCTGTCGTCCCCTTCTCCTCTTGCGTTCCATCTTTCCCAGCATCAGGGTCTTTTCAAATGAGTCAGCTCTTCACATCAGGTGGCCAAAGTATTGGAGTTTCAGCTTCATCAGTCCTTCCAATGAACATTCAGGACTGACTTCCTTTAGGATGGATTGGTTGGATCTCCTTGCAGTCCAAGGGACTCTCAGGGTTTTCTCTGACACCACAGTTCAAAGGCATCAATTCTTTGGTGCTCAGCTTTCTTTATAGTTCAACTCTCATATCCATACATGACTACTGGAAAAACCATAGCCTTGACTAGACAGACCTTTGTTGGCAAAGTAATGTCTCTGCTTTTTAATATGCTATTTAGGTTGGTCATAACTTTTCTTCCAAGGGGTAAGCACCTTTTTATTTCATGGCTGCAGTCACCATCTGCAGTGATTTTGAAGCCCAAAAAGATAAAATCTGCCACTGTTTCCACTGTTTCTGCATCTGTTTGCCATGAAGTGATGGGACCAGATGCCATGATCTTAGTTTTCTGAATGTTGAGCTTTAAGCCAATTTTTTCCCTCTCCTCTTTCACTTTCACTAAGAGGCTCTTTAGTTCTTCTTCCCTTTCTACTGTAAGGGTGGCTGTTCATCTGCATATCTGAGGTTATTGATATTTCTCCTGGAAGTCTTGATTCCAGCTTGTGCTTCATCCAGCCCAGTGTTTCTCATGATGTACTCTGCATAGAAGTTCAATAAGCAGGGTGACAATATACAGCCTTGACGTACTCTTTTTCCTATTTGGAACCAGTCTATTGTTCCATATCCAGTTCTAACTGTTGCTTCCTGACCTGCATACAGATTTCTCAAGAGGCAGGTCAGGTGGTCTGGTATTCCCATCTCTTTCAGAATTTTCCACAGTTTATTGTGATCCACACAATCAAAGCCTTTGGCATAGTCAGTAAAGCAGAAATAGATGTTTTCCTGGAACTCTCTTGCTTTTTCGATGATCCAGTGGATGTTGGTCGTTTCATCTCTGGTTCCTCTGCCTTTTCTAAAACCAGCTTGAACATCAGGAAGTTCATGGTTCACATATTGCTGAAGCCTGGCTTGGAAATTTTGAGCATTACTTTACTAGCATGTGAGGTGAGTGCAATTGTGTGGTAGTTTGAACACTCTTTGGCATTGCCTTTCTTTGGGATTGTAATGAAAACTGACCTTTTCCAGTCCTGTGGCCACTGCTGAGTTTTCCAAATTTGCTGACATATTGAGTGCAATACTTTGATAGCGTCATCTTTTAGGATTTGAAATAGCTCCACTGGAATTCCATCACCTCCACTAACTTTGTTCATAGTGATGCTTTCTAAGGCCTACTTGACTTCACATTCCAAGATGTCTGGCTCTAGGTCAGTGATCACACCATCGTGATTATCTGGGTCATGAATATCTTTTTTGTACAGTTCTTTTGTGTATTCTTGCCACCTCTTCTGTTTATGTTAGGTCCATACCATTTCTGTCCTTTATTGAGCCCATCTTTGCATGAAATGTTCCCTTGGTATCTCTGATTTTCTTGAAGAGATCTCTAGTCTTTCCCATTCTATTGTTTTGCTCTATTTCTTTGCACTGATCACTGAGGAAGGCTTTCTTATCTCTCCTTGCTATTCTTTGGAACTCTGAATTCAAATGGGTATATCTTTCCTTTTCTCCTTTGCTTTTGGCTTCTCTTCTTCTCTTCTTGGTATTTGTAAGGCTTCCTCAGACAGCCATTTTGCTTTTTTTGCATTTCTTTGTCTTGGGGATGGTCTTGCTCCCTGTCTCCTTTACAATGTCACGAACTTCCGTCCATAGTTCATCAGGCACTCTCTATCAGATCTACTCCCTTAAATCTATTTCTCACATCCACTGTATAATTGTTAGGGATTTGATTTAGGTTATATGAATGGTCTAGTCGTTTTTGCACTTTCTTTAATTTAAGTCTGAATTTGACAATAAGGAGTTCATGATCTGAGCCACAGTCAGCTCTGGGTCTTATTTTTGCTGACTGTATAGAGCTTCTCCATCTTTGGCTGCAAAGAATATAATCAATCTGATTTCAGTGTTGACCGTCTGGTGATGTCCATGTGTAGAGTCTTCTCTTGTGTTGGAAGAAGGTGTTTGCTATGACCAGTATGTTCCCTTGGCAGAACTCTTATTAACCTTTGCCCTGCTTCATCTTGTACTCCAAGGCCAAATTTGCCTGTTACTCCTGATGTTTCTTGACTTCCTACTGTTGCATTCTAGTCCCCTATAATGAAAAGTGTTTCTTTTTGGGTGTTATTCTAGAAGGTCTTGTAGGTCTTCATAGAACGTTCAACTTCAGCTTTTTCAGCATTACTGGTCAGGGCAGACTTATTAGGGTGGTATCATCTGCATATCTGAGGTTGTTGATATTTCTCTCTGCAATCTTGCTTCTAGCTTTTGAGTCATCCACCTGGGCATTTTTCATGATTTACTCTGCATATAAGTTAAAAAAGCAGGGTGGCAAAACACAGCCTTGGCGTACTCCTTTCCCAATTTTGAACCAGTCCATTGTTCCATATCTGGTTCTAACTGTTGCTTCTTGACCTGCATACAGTAAATATTACACATTGGAAATTCGCTACCAGATCTTCAAATAGCTTTGGAACATGCCCTGTTTTCTGGAAATAGGAAGCAAAATGGCAAGAGATGCTTTGGTGACCACACGTTGATGGCAGCCCCAGGAGGAAGGCTAATGACTCAGACTGACATCTCAGTTCAAAAATCCATAGCTTGAACTGAGACTGTTTACAACAGAAACTGCTTAACCTTACAAATCAAAGAAAGATAAGACATCCTTAACAAAGAGGACCATTCACTATGCATAGTCATTCTTTCACTCAACCCTACCAGGAGTCCAAACAGCTTCAAGCATGGGACAAAAATAGTTGAGTAGGATTACTTATTCAGATCTTGCCTTCAGAACTGATCTGAATAAGTTTCTGGGCAGAATCAACCCCTTCATTTATTTAAGCTGTCGTACAATATGGAAGTACAATCTGGCATGGCTATTATCATTTTTTTCTACTTAGCATGTTGCTCATGACAGATGCCCAAGGAGACTGTGGCACTAATAACAGAAAGAACTTGATCATCTCCAGTGTGACTTCATAGTTATTGTCTCATTTGATGTAGAAACTTGTGGAAAGTGGGACTTAGCACAGACTATTGACCTTGTATGTATAGAAAGGGGAAGCAGAGCACAGTGAACATTCAAGGGCACATTTTCAAAGCTTTTCTGCTTGATGGTGGGCAGCTTCTTTTGCTCCTTGTTAATAGCTAAGTGGGGAGAAGCATTACCCCCACTCTTTAATCTCTCTATAACCATTTCTCATCTCTTTGTACCATCTTTTATTTGACCACATAACAGGGGAGCCATAGTTTTACACATTTTTGACAGAATCTCTCAGTTTTTGAAATAAATACAATACTATAAGAGAAAACTTCTTGTTAGTAACTGTCTCAATCTTTTTATCTGTGAAATAACCCACAATTGCTGCCACAGGTTTTAAAATTGATTCTAACAATCTTAGGGGTGTGTGTTCTCAGGTGGCAAAAAAAAAAAAAAAGATTTGGAATGTTTGTATAATGCCGAGGTAAAGCCACAGATGTCCTCCTCTCACTGGAGAGAGAAGTGTGAAGTTGCCTGGGGGGACATGTTACACATTCCAGTGAGCTGAGGGTTCTGCCTTGCTGAGCTTTGGCAGGTCTCATGGTCTGCTGGAGGATTTTGTTTTGCATACTGTGTGCGTTCACTAGTCTGCAATAATTTAGCTCTGAGAACCACTGGATCTTTCCAACATTAAGGAGAGGTACCGAAATGAGGCTACCGATCAAGGTAAGGACCAAGACAGATGCACAGACTTGCATTGTTAGGATTATTGCATTTGTTTAATCATAGCTTCAATTTAGTATTGTTAGCAGATACTGAGGTGTTCATTAAATCTGTGCCCAGTGCCCTTGAAATAAGAATGCTGTACAAATCCTTGTCTTAATCTGCCCTAATCCAGATGAGCTAATTTGGTAGTTTGACCCTTGAGTTAAGTAAAATGACTATCACACAGGAAGTTCAGTACCTTAGCTACATAATCATAAACTGTAGCAAAAAAGAATTTTGCTCCTATCTTAAGAATCTTACCAACATTCATTTTAATGATATATTTATTCTCTGGTATGAATATCTGTAGTAAAATATAATTGGAACTAAGAAAAGCGAGATATTCTTCAGTGTGACTATCTTGCTCTCTCTCAGAAGCTTTTTGTCAAGGATTTCCATAAAATTATCTGATATTTTACTGGAGTAACTTATAATGGCATTCTGTTTTATAGGATCTTCCTATATTGTGCAGGCAGGCAAGCCTTTAATGCTTTGCACACAAATCTTGTTTGCAGGGAGAATTCTCCTAGGTTCTTTTACTGCTTAAGCAAAAATAACAAATAATTATCCTGCTATAAAAGAAAATACTGATAATTACAGTTTGCTAAGCATGTTGTAGAAGAGGACAGGAAAGATAAAATGTTGGTGTCGGCAAATCCCAAAACAGAATACTTCTGCTACTGAAATAACTCCCACATTTAATGGCCTCCCTACAGAAATGCTAAGAACTTCAAGGGCTGTTGACAAGACTATAGGGTTATGGTATATTATGCACAACCAAAGAGGTGGAGATTTTAAACATAATCAGGGATTTCCCACTATATTTTAGTTAGTGCAGCAGAAATATACTGAGAGAGAATCAAAAAATGAATAAATAAGCTCTGAAAGAAGAAAGATTTAGATAGAAGTAACCGGGCCGTTCTAGAAAACAGTTTTTTAAATGCAGTTTTTTTTCGCCTGCTATTAATTAGTAGTTTTTTCCCACTAAACTGTTTCAGTGATAATCCAGTATCTTAGTTTTGTATGACATTTAGACAGCATTTATTGAAATAGATTTATTTAAAATTAGATCTTTTGCGTTAAACATGTAGAAGAGGCCCTCATTAACTGACAATAATTGGTATCAGAGTAGGGGACATTTAATGTAACTCATCTTCAAACACAGATCAAATTTCATTAAAAGCATAGTAAAAAAAAGTGTGAGGCAAGTTTTAATTTGAAAATTTAAAATTAGATGTTATAAGTTTGCTATCATTCTTTATAGAAATTTTTATAATTGTAACAATATGCAGATTCTAAAAAAAAAGGAATGAATCAAATGTTTTTTGTTGTTGTTAAGAATCATTTCACCACAAATATTAGAAAACGGTTCATCCTTCATGTTCCATTTGACCTTTACAGTGTCTCCTTAAAAAGATGTTTTTGTAAAAAGTTCAAGAGCTTAATTAATTTTCCTAGTTTCTTTATAATTATTATAATATACAAATAATTGTCTGCTAAAGTGAGTATTATGTCCTCATCCTTGTGGATTTTCTATTCTTCCCTGAGAAATTGATCTAATCATGCCAGGTCTTCATTTTTCCATAGTTTGTCTGTTACTTGACTATTTCTCTAACATCGCCTTCAGGCTCTTCAAGAAATCCTGCATCTTTGCAAGACTTGGAATTTCAACTTGGCAGTTGATGGTATTAAATTCAGGTTGCACTGTCATATATTAGCATCTTAGACAGTCATCTGGGGATCAACTAAAGAACAAGACTTTGACCTTCTAAGAAGGGATAGAAGCTAGTGTTAGCCAGAGAACAGATGGCTGTTCTTGGGCATACTCATTTTATAAATGTTCAGTTCATTAGTCCGTGACCAGTGTTCATGCTATGATGAGAGAACTGAATTGAAAAGAAATTTTCCAAGTTGGGAAAATGGTCTTCCTAACGTAAAATCATATATCAAGCCTTTTCTTTAATAAAATATGCATTTGCTTAATACCATAACAGAGAGCCATTAGTAGTACGTTGCTCAATCATTCTGATTTCTGATTATTTTGGAAAACTTATTTGAAAACTGTTTCTAAATACATGCCCAAGGGTAAAAAAAAAATACAGAAATATACAGAGTTGCCTGGTATGACTACACCTATTTAGTATTCAGGCACAGAAAAAGGGCAGGTTTCCTCTTTGTAGTAACATGTGAAGAAAGAATAAGGAAATTGAAGAAGTGTTAAAAATATAGTAGATTCACTTTGTGCACCCACTGTAATCAGAGACTATTTAACAGGCATCCATCACTATTAGGTTGGGCATATAGATAATATCTAAAAAAATCTGTAATATCTAAAAAAATCTGTACAAACCCTTCTTTTGTTTTGATGACATCATTTTAAATATAATAAATAATTGACATTTGATAGTTGAGATCATGTCTATGAGTCATTTATTTTTGCATCTATGAGGCTGCCTTTCCTTTTTGAAGCTGAGTAACTGCATAATTAAATTGTCATTTAAAGAAGCAATAACCACAGCAGAAAGCCAAATGCTCTAGTGACTCAAATGGCATATGGTAAAGCAGGACTGATATTTGTATTTTAAGAGGAATCGACAGTAAACTTACAGCATTAATGATATTAAATGGATCATTTGCTGTTGTCTTCCTATTAAACTCAAACAGAAATATTTGTTAACCTTAAGTGCATTTTGAAGTTGTTCTATTTTTAATGATCAGAAAAACTAATAGCATCTTATAGTTAGTATAATGAAATAACAACAAAACTCATCTAATCTCCAGCACATTTTGTGTTATATATATTTACGGAGAAGGCAATGGCACCCCACTCCAGTACTCTTGCCTGGAAAATCCCATGGACAGAGGCCTGATAGGCTGCAGTCCATGAGGTCTCTAAGAGTCGGACACGACTGAGCAACCTCACTTTCACTTTTCACTTTCATGCTTTGGAGAAGGAAATGGCAACCCGCTCCAGTGTTCTTGCCTGGAGAATCCCAGGGATGGGGAGCCTGATGGGCTGCTGTCTATGGGGTCACACAGAGTCGGACATGACTGAAGCGACTTAGCAGCAGCATATATATTTAAGGGATATTTCCAGTGGCCTTCTACTTTCAAGTAGGGTTAGGAAATATATAAACATTGGATATAATTTAACATTTACAACATCTTCAAAGATTGAGGGATGTTCTGAATATTTTGTGTTTTTTTTTTCTGCCACTATCATAAGAGATATATACTTAAATACAAGGAGAAATGACCGTTTCGTCGACTAAGATAAGTTACTGAAGAGATAATATGAAATTTTATCTTAGAGCCAGTCCATATCAAACAGACTTTGGAAACACTGTGAATTATTTCCTAGCTTTCAGTAGTCTCAGTGTAATAGTATATGGCTGCCTTACTCCTCCGGTATGCTCCATTGCTGGATTCTGACTAGTCTGGTACCTTTTTACTCCAGAATCCTCCAGAATCCTTATTCTGAAAGACCCAGGCTGAAAGTTACTGCTTAAACCTGGTCTTGTTCCTAACTACGGCTTCTACCACCTTCTCATTCCCTTTGCTATCCAAACTCCTTTAACATATCCACTCCACTTACTGCCTTGTTTATCTGTCCCATTCTCTTCTTAGCATTTCACAAAATGGTTCTCTTTTCACCCTACTACTAGCTGAAATGTTATTTGAGAGATCCCCTGTGTTAATCTTATTAAAATACTGAATGGTTGCCTCTTAGCCTTCATGCTGAATGACTTCCCTTTGTCACAGCAATGATACCGTAGAAAGAGCACTGAAAACTTGATTTCAGTCTTGACTCTGCCACCCACAGCTGATGGTGAGACCTCAGACAGGTTATAAAACATTATGAGATTGTCAAAGATTAAATACTATACAAGTACATAAGAGAATTATTCAGGGATACCCATTTCTTCTTGAAATCTTCTGCTTCATTAGATTCTGCAATGCTAGCTTGTCTTGTTTCTCTATCTTTGTCTTCACTAGCTTTTCTAACCCTGCCACCCTACCATTGGTCCATCCCAAGACGTTCATTTCTCACATAGTTGATGAGCTCATCCACTTCGATTCAAGATTAATCCTCCTAAAACACAAGTGATTTATAACATCTTACCTAAAACCTTCAATACATCTCTATTACTACAGAATGAAGTCAGAGGCGGTGTTTCATGCATTTTTTTGGACAAGGTCTAGGTAGACGGAGTATATAATTAAGTGTCTAATATATAGTATCAAAAGAAGTAATATTCAGAATGAATATTCTGAATGTTTTGTTCTATTATAGGAAGGATTTTCCACTGCTTAGGCTTAACTCTTTGAAAACAAATATCTTTAAAAATTAATATTTACTGAATTAGTTTAGATTTTAATGTTAACACTATGAATTAACGTAGCCACTGGGTCACTGATTTTTTTTAATAATAGCTACATTGCAGTATATAACACACATATAAAGTTGAATGTTTTAAATACATAATTCAGTAATTTTAGTATATTCAGAATTATGCAATCATCTAATTGTTGGGCTTCATCATTTAATCATCTAATTGTACTACTAATTTTAGAACACTTCATCACCCCCATAGAAACCCCATACCTGTTAGCAGTCACTCCCCATTTCTGCTTCCCGTATACCCTGTGTGTGTGTGCATGTGTGTGTGTGTGCGTGCACAAGAGCGTGCTCACATGCTCACTCACTCAGTCATGTCTGACTCTTTGTGACCTCATGGACTGTAGCCCACCAGGCTGCTCATCCATGTGATTTTCCCAGCAAGAATACTTGAGTGGTGGTGATTTCCTCCTCCAGGGGATCTCCCCAAGAAATTACTAATCTAATTTCTGTCTCTGGATTTGCCTCTTCTAGACAATTAATATAAATAAAGTAATACAACATGGTCTTTTGTGAGAGATTTCTTTTACTCAGCATAGTATTTCCAGGGTCATCTATGTTGTAGTAAGTATAAGTACTTATTGCTTTTCTAACGTTGTAACATTTCACCAAATGGATTTGCCTCATTTGGTTAATTCATTTTGTATTACTTGATGAGCATTTGATGTTGAATCACTGGTTTTAGGAGGCTTCCCTGATAGTTCAGTTGGTAAAGAATCCACCTGAAATGCAGGAGACTCCAGTTCAAGTCTTGGATTGGGAAAATCTGATGGAGAAGGGATAGGCTACCCGTTCCAGTATTCTTGGGTTTCCCTTGTGGCTCAGCTGGTAAAGAATCTGCCTGAAATGCAGGAGACCTGGGTTCGATCCCTGGGTTGGGAAGATCCCCTGGAGAGGGGAAGGACTACCCACTCCAGTATTCTGGCCTGGAGAATTACATGGACTGTATAGTCCATGGGGTCATAAAGAGTCGGGCATGACTGAGCGACTTTCACTGATTTTTAAAGCTGAAAGGGAGCCCAGTGATTATTTACTCAAATGCTCTCCTTTTATGCACCTGAAACTGAAGCTCAAGAGGTACTCCTAGACCTTTATCTAGATACTTATTGTTTCTTATTATTTTAGATGCCAGGTTGTTACAATATGATGCAAGCATTCATTCATTCGTCCATATGGTTAATAAATAGTCTTGGGGAACCAAGTCCTTATGGCCTGGGTAGCAAAAACAGTTATAATCCTTGTCCTCATGAAGCTCACAGTTTAGTGGGGAATAAGCTGATAATCAAATAGTCACATAAATAAAAACAGAATTATTAACAGAATGATGATAAGGGCTGTGTAGGAGAGATTCAGGAATTGACCTTGTCAGGGAGGATAATTTAGCTGTGATCTTCAAATAAGTGATAATTAAACAGGTAAAGTGAAAGTCGCTCAGTCGTGTCTGAGCATGGCATATTGGGGGTGGGAGATGGGGAGAGGCCAGGAACCAGTGTAACAGAGAACTGAGGGGAAGGGGAGCATGGTATAAAATGATGCTGGAGCTATAAGTAAAGCCAGGTACCCCAAGACAGGGAAATGGTTTTGGTCTTTTTCCTAAGTGCACTGGACTATTGAAGTATTTTAATCCCAAGGGTAATGCAAACAAAAAGACTGGGCATTGCCTACAGTTCTCTCCTAGGGCTTTGATGCATTACAGAAGATCACAGTTGCTGGGTAATACATAGCTGTTTTGCCGAAACTTATGATAGAATTTAATGTGGTAGCATTTAATTTAAAGCTTGCTTTTATCAAATTCCCTATTATCTGAAGTAGAAACTTGTGTTCTATTCATAGAATAGACAGCCTCCTTATTAGAATTTCCCTATTCAATTTTGTAAAGAACTATTTTTTCTAACCCTCCTACAGAATAAGCAATCAAAACTACTTAAGAAGTAATAAATAGATATTTAAAGGTCACATTTATTTTTTCATTGCACAATAACCGTGTTTTGGACTTGTAAAAATCTAGAGTGCAGAAATAGTTTTCTAAACAGCAAATGGTTAATACCTAATTCTTCAACCTAAATGCTGTTAACTTGGTCGATTGCCTCCCAGGCAGTGTATGAATAGAACCAGGAAGCTTTTGTACAAATGCAGGTCACGCCTGCATGCATGCTCAGTCACTTCAGTTATGTCCAACTCTGTATGACCCCATGGACTGTAGCCTGCCAGTATGCCTACATGGATGTGAATCCAAAGCTTTCATTAAATTTTATACAGTCTACCAATGCACAAAAAGCTAAAAATCAACCTTTTTGAGAAGAGAAACAATCCATAAAATATTAGGGAAAATATTAGGATTTATTTTGTATCACTTATGGAAGTTAAAACATCATAGTCAAAAAAACAACAACGCAATCACTAAGCTAATATCTTGAGAACGATATCCTTACATTTTTAAAAATGATATAGTGATAGTCAAAATAATCCTGATTATGCCAATAGGTGGAGAAGGGAATGGCAACCCACTCTGGTGTTCTTGCCTAGAAAATTCCATGGACAGAGCAGCCTGGAGGGCTACAGTCTGTGGGGTCCTAAAGAGTTGGACTGGAGGAGGAAATGGCAACCCACTCCAGTATTCTTGCCTGGAGAATCCCATAGACAGAGGAGCCTGGCAGCTTACAGTCTATGGGGTCACAAGTCGGACATGACTGAGCGACTAAGCACAGCACAGCACATGCTGTTGGGATTAATTATTTATTATACAGCAGTTACTTGCAGACTGTGGTCCCCAGATCGCCCTCTTAGGAATCATATTTAGCACTTATGACGGATATAGATCCTGGAGCTATGCCAGACCTCTGGAATCAGACTCTCTAGAGTGGAAGCCAAGAGTCTGACTTTTTAACTAGGATCCCAGGTGATGGTAATGTCTACCCACGTTTAAAGTGTTAAAAAAAAAATACTAAATAGCAACACCTTTTCTCTGCTTTGATAAACCAGCCTTGCCCAGTTCATTGGGCTTCCCTGGTGGCTCAGTTGGTAAAGAATACTCCTGCAATGGTGGAGACCACCTGCAGTGCGGGAGACCTGGGGAAGATCCCCTGGAGAAGGAAACGGTGATCTACTCCAGTATTCTTGCCTAGAGAATCCCATGGACAGAGGAGCCTGGCAGCCTAGTCCATGGGGTTGCAAGTGTCAGAAACGACTTAGTAACTAAACCATCACCACCCCCCAGTTAATTAAGTTGGATAGTAGTGCTAGTACCATGGAACAAACACTAAATATGTGTCAGAAGCTGCCCCTAAGCTACCCCCAGTTCTTAAAAGCATTCTGTGGGGAAATATTAACAGATATTATTATCCACAATTTATAGATGAAGAAATTAAATGACTTGCTACAATAGAGGTCCTGCTGGCTCCAAAGCCTTTGTTTTCACTCTGTCAAGCAACCTCTTGTTGTAACTGCTGTATTAGTGACCCACCTCAAGAATTATCCAGAAAAGAAGAAAATGAGTGGAGTTATGTATGAATCTTACAGTCCCAGTTAACATCCACTGAAATCCATGGTCATCAACAATTAAGAGTTGTGATGAACAGCAGGTAACACATGAGCTTCTTTTGCTAAGTACAGCTGTCTGACACATTTCTAAAAGAAGCTTCCAGAGGTAACACTTTATAGATAGGAATAGTGTGAATATAAGAAAATTGCTTCCTGTTGTTACAATTTAACAAGCAGAGAATATAAAGGAAAAACCAAGAGTTACATTATGCAAAATGACACTAAAATCTACCAGTATGTTGTTCAGTTGCTAGGTCATATCCAACTCTTTGGACCAAGGGACCCAGCATGCCAGGTTTCCCTGTCCTCCCCTGTCTGTGGGAGTTTGCTCAGATTCATGTCCACTGAGTTGGTGATGCCATCCAGCCATCTCATCCTCTGCCACCCCCTTCTCCTTTTGCCTGCATTCTATCCCAGCATCAGGGTCTTTTCCAGTGAGTTGGCTCTTCACATCAGGTGGCTAAGTCACCATCTAACAAAAAAAAAAGTTCATTGTAACCCAGTAAAGGTGCTGGAAGACATGTCTGTGGGGCTTCTTTAAAACATGAGCTTTTAGCCATCTGTGTGTGGTACATATACACAATGGAGTATTACTCAGCCATTAAAAAGAATTCATTTGAATCAGTTCTAATGAGGTGGATGAAACTGGAGCCTATTATACAGAGTGAAGTAAGCCAGAAAGAAAAACACCAATACAGTATACTAACGCATATATATGGAATTTAGAAAGATGCTAACAATAAACCTGTGTACGAGACAGCAAAAGAGACACTGATGTATAGAACAGTCTTATGGACTCTGTTGCAGAGGGTGAGGGTGGGAAGATTTGGGAGAATGGCATTGAAACATGTATAATATCATGTATGAAACGAGTTGCCAGTCCAGGTTCGATGTACCATACTGGATGCTTGAGGCTGGTGCACTGGGACGACCCAGAGGGATGGTATGGGGAGGGAGGAGGGAGGAGGGCTCAGGATGGGGAACACATGTATACCTGTGGTGGATTCATTTTGATATTTGGCAAAACTAATACAATTTGTAAAGTTTAAAAATAAAATAAAATTAAAACAAAACAAAACAAAAAAACACATGAGCTTTTACCAGGTTTTTGCCTAAGGTTGATCAATCTGTGATATGTATATGATATCACTTGAATTATGCTTTGTTTCATTCAACACCTTCATTGGACACTAATAATGAAATTACTCAAATATTAAAAATCTTGACAATCATTTATTTTATAAGCTTTTATTTGAGAAGAGTCCAGATCTCTTTGCTAATAAATATAATTTAATCAACTCTTGAAATTTGGAGAATGACAAAAACCAAAATTTCTAATTATTATTCTACTGCCAATTTTTGAAATGTTTGCATTGCTGTTATGAAATCATCAGATTAAGAAATTTAATTTGACTCTTAAGGAAGCTTTCTTATAATGACATGATTTATTTGAAGATAACTTCACAGATTATTTCTTTGGGGAAAGAATTTTAATTATTTAAGATAAATGACTGTTGGTTTGGATAATGTTCAAAACTAATTCTCTGGTAAACTGGAAACCAGAAATTTCCCCTGGGGCTGATAGACTGGGCTTATCACCCGTCATATAATGATATAAATACTGTTCCTTTTGGTCCCATGGGAAACTTGGCTCTTCAGTAGCCATCTATAGAAAATACTAGTTAAATTAATGAGAGAACTATTCAATACACATTTATATTTACACTGGAACTTTATTTTTTTTTAATTTAATTTTATTTTTTAACTTTACAATATTGTATTGGAGGAGGGAAGAGGGTTCAGGATGGGGAACACATGTATACCTGTGGTGGATTCATTTCAATATATGGCAAAACCAATACACTGGAACTTTAGAAAACGCTAGGTTCAGATTTCCTTGGAGAAGGCAATGGCAACCCACTCCAGTACTCCTGCCTGGAAAATCCCATGGGCGGAGGAGCCTGGTGGGCTGCCGTCCATGGGGTCACTAAGAGTCAGACTCGACTGAGCGACTTCACTCTCACTTTTCACTTTCCTGCATTGGAGAAGGAAATGGCAACCCACTCCAGTGATCTTGCCTGGAGAATCCCAGGGACAGGGGAGCCTCATGGGCTGACGTCTATGGGGTCACACAGAGTCGGACACGACTGAAGTGACTTAGCAGTAGCAGTAGCAGTAGGTGATGCTACAGTCAGTAGAATGTTCAAGAACATGGTGAGAAATGAAAGATCTTTTGTGATGAATGCCTTCTTTAAGGCATTAAAACATCATTTCCAAGTTTCCAAGGGAATCTTTTTTTAATTAATTTTTTATTGGAGTTTAGTTTCTTTACAACGTTTCTGTTGTACAGAAAAATGAATCAGCTGTACATATACATATTTCCCCTCTCTTTTGGACTTCCTTCCCATTCAAGTTATCACAGTGCATTACATAAAGTTGCCTGTACTGTACAGTATATTCTCATTAGTTATCTATATATATTAAATTTCTGTTTACCTGTTTTCTTTTGGCTGTGCGGGGTCTTCGTTGCTGTCTAGTTGTTTCTCTCTGGTTGTGGCACATTGCCTTATTGTGGTGGCCTCTGTTGTTATAGAGCATGGGCTCTAGAGCTCGCTGGCTTCGGTAGTCATGGTACACAGCTTAGTTGCCCTGCAGCACGTGGGATCTTTGTGGACCAGGGATGAAGTGGTGTCCCCTGCATAAAGAGGCAGATTCCTAACCACTGGGCCACCAGAGAAGTCCAGTTATGTATTTTATACAGAGTATCAATAGTGTGGGAGTGAAAGTCACTCAGTCGTGTCTGACTCTTTGTGACCCCATGGACTATACAGTCCATGGAATTCTTCAAGCCAGAATACTAGAGTGGGTAGCCTTTCCCTTCTCCAGGGGATCTTCCCAACCCAGGTGTCACAGCCATGTCTCCCACATTGCAGGCAGATCCTTTACCAGCTGAGCCACCAGGGAAGCCCACGTCAATAGTGTATATGTGTCAATCCCAAATCCTCCCAAGTCCTCCCCCCACCCCAATTTCCCCCTTGGTGTAGGACAGTGAAGCTTGTATTAATAACCTCCTTCTAACACTTATGAAGTTCCTTATTTTTTGTTCTTGCAATGGAAACATATGTGTTTTCTTACAAACAATTTAATAGAAATCTGTATTTCAGATTTTGTTTGTTGTTGTTTAGTTGCCAAGTCATGTCCAACTCTTTGAGACCCTGTGGACCTGCCGAGCTCCTCTGTCTATAGGATTTCCCAGGCAAGAATACTGGAGTGGATTGCCATTTTCTTCTCCAGGATTTCAGAGTTTAGTGTTATTTTAAAGTTATATATGGATCTAATGAGTCTTCACTCCTTCCTGTCTATGCTCTACTGTAATAGCTATCAGTGAATTTCTGGAGGCTATTGGTAAGAGTACCTTCCACTAGATCAGGATCTAATCCCCCTCTGTGGTCACTAGGAGATCGCCAAAGAACCAGGGAGAGTAGTTGAAGAGCTCGGAACAGACTTACTGTGTGTGGGAAAAGTAGCGAGTTCATGCTGACCATATAGAGCATCCAAACTGTGAGACAAAGAGGAGATCAAACATGGCTTCCACTCTCTCTTTTAACTGTTTTCACTCTTTTGTTTTTCCTTAAAGTTTTCTTTTAGCTGAATGACTTTTAGCTTGACATTACATTGAAACTAGGATAGATGTAAGATGGGAAAAATAAAATCATCAACAGATTAACTGAACAAAACAAAACCACTATCCTGTAGGATCTGCACTCCGTCACTAAGAAGGTACTTCTAAAAGCCCTTAAAGTCAAGACTCGGCTAAAGATGATATAACGTCCATCCCTAGGTACAGGGGGCACTCACAGGACAGGCTGCTGGACTTCACTGTTTTAGGAAGACCCCTGGAGATGGGTTGGTCAGTTGGCATGTGGGGAGAGTAGTGTGGCACACAGAGTTAGCCCGCCCTAAGCCTCCCAAGATTTTTGTACTGTAATTATGGGAAGCCACATTTTTAAAAGATAATACATTAAAAAAATTGTTTCATATTGGAGTATGGTTGAGTAACAACGTTGTGTTGGTTTCATATGTACAGCAAAGTGATCCAGGTATACATTTTTAAAGCTGCAATAATTTTGTTTAAAAATGGTTGCATTTTCACTGGCCTACAGCAGTTTAAAAAACATTCTCAGAGTGTGAGGGTAAAACCCTACCTCTGAAGCAAACTTTTGTGTCTGCAAATACCAAAGGTGGCTGATGTGATCCTGGGGAGCTCAGGGGAACCCAAACAAGGCATTGGCAACCTTCACTTTTCCTTCGAAACAACTGTAATTAGAGCAGCTGGAATATTTGCCATCTCATTGGTTTATTTGCTTTTCTTTTAAAGCTTAGACTTTAGTCTTATTTTTATGTTTTTTTTTTTTATAAATCAATCTCGCATGCCTTGATTATAGATGTCAAGTGGCTACTGGGAGCTTTAGGTAAAAGCCTTTCATGAGCACGCAGTGCTCGGTTCCCCTGACATCTGGCTCCAGCCCTGCTGTCCCTGTCTCTCTGTGCCCCTCCTCCTGTGTTGATTTCTGCCCTTCTCCTCCCTCCATTCCAACTGCCCTTAAGCCCTGTGGTGTCTATGTATTTACTTAAATCTTAGCCTCTTAAACAAAGCATAATAATAGCATACTCTTCTGAAAAGAGCAGAAAAGAGGGAGTTACATGGCCACTGACAGAATAATAGAAGAGGTGGAGAAAACATTTTAAAGGACTCCCCAGCAGAGGATCCGTTTCCTCCTTTGCCTCCTATTTATAGGAAGGCAGCCTCCCGCCTCCTTTCTTTGTTACTAGTAGCTCTAGGCCAAGTCTTCCCCTTTTGGTGACATCTTAATGCTCTGTCCTTGTGTGTTTTAGTATTTCTAAGATTACTGTTGGGATATGTCTTGGATACACAAACACTGTTGTAGAATTTCCAAAACACCCAGGAATGCTAATATAATGGGTTCAGGTGAATTTCAGGACTAGCTTTTATTTTGATATATTTTCTCAGCAAATAAGTCATATTCTCACTTCATTAAGAAATCTTGGCTTTTTCAAATGGGTCATTACTGGCAATTTCTTTAGTAATAAAATGTTGGCTGCCACTGTTCAGAAAATAACTTGAGAAAAGGAGATATTTCAAATTAGCATTACAGAAGTGGGGAAGGGTGGGTGCTCACTGAGGCGCCACTGTGCTAATTAAATTCTCATGGGTTGCCTCTTGAACAATATGCAGCAGAAGATGAAGAACCTGAACCAGCTGGAGATCACTGTTAATTGTAAACTCCACCCCAAGACGCCAGTCAGTTAATGAAATCCCTCTGTTTTCAGAGCTTTTAGCTCTTTGGGCAAAAAGTAGATTTGCCAGAATTTCATTTTTCCGGTCAGATGACTGGAGAATAGCGTGTATTTTCTCTCTCTGGTGGAGCCTCTTTTAGAAAAGAGACATTTAGCAATGTATGTCTTTTCTAATGATCCAGCAGTCAAGAATGTCATCCTCAGAGAGTACGGGAGCTCAAGCAGTGAACATCATCGGTTGACCGAATTCTTATTTCTTTAGGCCACAGCTGGAATTTGAGTGCTCACAGTGACCCCCAAAAATAGCCTGGTGCTCTGTCACCCGGTTCAGCCAAATGCTTTCCTAGTGTGCTGCTGTAGGTTGACAGTTTGCTCCCAGCAGGTGAAATCGGGGCTGTTAGTGAATGAGATGCTTTCTTTATCGAGCACAATATTTCCCAAAGACATCCTGTGTCCTAAGAACTTACAAAAGGAATTTGGCAGCCAAGCGAAAAAGAGAAGAGTTGAAGCTAAGAAATTTCACATCAGCATGAACTTTGTACAAGCGAATAGGTAATATCTTCACACGTGTATGTGTGCTAAGTGATGAAGAAATAGTATCTGAAGGCTGACATTGACACATCACAGCTGTCAGTGCTCTTTTCTACAGATGATTTTATTTAATTCTTGCAGTAACTCTGTAAAAGAAATTGCATGGATAATCTCCATTTTACTGATGATAATACTGAGGATTCAGAAAGTCAAAAGGTCTGCCCAGTAGTCTGCAGCCAGTAGGTCATAGGTCAAGGTTGTAACACAGCTTCCATGTCCAAAATATGTGTTATTTTTATTTCAAAGATCTGATTTAACCAAGTTCTCATCAGAATGCTTAGGGAGATAAACTATTATCATCACTGCTATCATTTTTTTGTTTATTCATTCATTCAACATTTACTAATCACCCATTTTCAAATCGGGAAAACAGTAAGCCAGGTAGAAAGGACTTTCCATTGCTTAGAACAGAGAAATTCATATACACAAAATTAAAGTATTTAATTTTTTGGAGTACATACCTCAATTTTTCATCTTCGGATGAATATTTATTAAGTACTTGCTTCTAGACAGGAAGTATAGTAGTACAGAAGAGAATATATGCAAAAGAAAATGGCCCCTGCCCACCTAGAGCTTACAGAGTAGTTGGGGTGGGATGGGGAGGATTTTAAACAAATAAATAGTACACAGTGCTGTTGATAGGCTAAGGAAATAGAAGTGGAAATTGCTAATACCTCTTGAGACAGTTTGATAATATGACAGCCTTACTTGAAGTGCTTTGTATGTTCTTATATGGCTTAATATTTTTTGTCCTTCAGTTGCACTTGTTTTGATTTTTTAAAATATTCTGGGAAGAAAAAGAATCCATATATTTGATAGGAACCAATGACTTCTAGAACAATAGTGGCTCAGTGGCCTGGTGACTCAGTGGTAAAGAATCAACCTGAAATGCAGATGAGGGTTCAATCCCTGGGTCGGAAAGATCCCCAAGAGAAGAACGTGGCAATCACTCCGGTATTCTTGCCTGGGAAATCCCATGAACAGAAGAGCCTGGTGGTCTACAGACCATGAGATTGCAAAAGAGCAGGACATGATTTAGCAACTAAACAACTTCTAGTATTGAAACAAAGCAGAGAAAAGGGCGGCATGTGAATTTGTTTCCATTTCAATAAGCTGCAATTAACAACAGAAGGTGTGCATGCAGGCTAAGTTGCTTCAGTCATGTCCGACTCTGTGCAACCCTATAGACTGTAGCCACTACGCTCACTGTCCATGGGATTCTCCAGGCAAGAATACTGTAGTGGGTTGTCATGCCCTCCTCCAGGGGATCTTCCCAACCCAGGGATCAAACTCAAGTCTCTTATGTCTCCTGCATTGGGAGGCAGGTTCTTTACCACTAGTGACCCCTGGGATAGTTCATATGAATGCCAAATAAAAACAAGAACCAGGAACCAGTGGACAGAGACAATCTTGGAGGTGACTAGGGAGTGTTCTTAGAGAAGAGAGCTTCAGTTCAACAAGACGTTGCCAGACATAAAGGAAATACGGAAAGCGGGAGAGGGAGAGACAAGGAGGCAAGAAGAGGACTTCACAGAAAAAAGATATGAAGCTTGAATGAAAAGGGCACTTATTAGGTCTACAGAGTAACTAGTCTAAGATGTGAGGGCTTGTGGTGGTAGAAAATCGGAGATAAACTTGATAAAGTACAGTCACAGTATGCAAGTCCTTGCAGCCAGGCCAAGAAACTTAGATTTTGTCACATTGACAGAAGAATTTTGAACCTGAGAGGGAAATCATGAAGTGGCATCTGGCATAGTAAGTTTCATGGCAGCTTTGTTTCCTGTTTCTGTCCCGAGACCCTTCTCTTTACACCACAGGAACCCGTGCATCTGCATTAACTTAATCGAACATTTTTAAAATGGTTGATGTTTGTATAAAATTAGAAACAAACAGATGGCTTTCTGTCAAGCAGAGAAGCATTATTCAGATATATTCTGATTTCTGAGCAGAAAACAATAGTGAAGCACATCACGAAATGAAAACACTGATGTGGGTAGCCTCTTGATGCTATATAGGTTCTCTATATTCAGGGTCAATTCATATTAAGAAAACATTTTAAAAGATGAATATGTATATAACAAAATATATCCAATCAGAGTCAGCATTTGTTACTTTAGCAAAATAAGTTTTGAGCTGGTATCACTGAGCGTTATTTCTTGTCAACCCTTTTCAACAAGGAAGGAATCTAAAGATGGCCCTAAAATAGCCACCATGCCTTTTTCACTCTTGTGATGGAGAATTGTACTGCTCACCCAATCTCCATCTAACTTTCATGTTTCTCAACCCCTTGCATTTAGCCAGAGCCCATGTGGTTGGTTTAGTCGGGAGGCTGTGAGAGGCAGTGATGAGTGTCATTTCCTTGTTGAAGCACTGAGGGGCCAGTGCACAACCTTCTAGATGTCTTCCTCTCCTGGTGCAGTAATCTCAGATGCCACAAGTTAGTTGAGCCACAAGAAGAATATACAGTTTGCTGGGTCATCACCATGGAGTGAGGTGGCCTGGAGAGTTACTCTGCTTACATCAGGATTTGCATGAATAGTTTATAAACCTTCATTCTCTAAAGACTCAGTGACTTAAACCTGACTTTTCTGACTAATCCAATCCTTTATCCTTCACCTATTTGTATCCTCTTTTTACTGCTCTGAACTATGTTGAGAGTCTTTGGACAAAACTGGCTAATTTCTATTAAGTCATCTTAATGCAGTCTGCTAGTCCTTGGAAATAGCCTGAAATAGCAGGTCTGGGGATTAAAAGGGAGAATTCTGTCTATCTTACCTGGATTCTCTCGTCAATTGGAGACTGTATGTTTTGAATAGGACTTATGTTAACTGTCCTTAGTTCTTTCAAGTGTACATTTTTAAGCATATTTCCTTTGCAAGAAACATAATGTTCTCCTAAAAGAACTTTGGCAGAAAAAGAAGATCCTTTCTCCGATCCGTTCAACTAGCAGTGAGTTTGGTTCACTGTGACTTTCAGTTACTCGTGGATAATCAGTGATAATGAACTGCTTCTAAACCTTTAGGGGATAGAAATGGTTGAGTAGCATGTTGAACTAAATGGTTTATGTTGGTAGCTACTCTCCATTTAAAGACTGCTGGGTTGTGGATATTTTCCCAGCGGTATTGGCCACTTAGTTGAAATCTTGTTATCCTGCACAAGTGCACTGAATTACATGAACTGTTCAAAATCTCAAAGCATATTGATAGAGGTAGAGAATGATGTTAATGTTAGTTTATTTGAGAGCTAACACTAGCTGATGAGGTTAAGCTTAGCCTGCAGAAACGCTTTTCAGGATTCCAGCAATCTCAAGCACCTCAGTGTTTAGGTTATCTGACAAAAGTCTGTCAAAACATGCAAAATAACCAAATGAAACTTAATGCTAGAATGTATTTCAAAGGTTAATGAAAAGTATACTCTGGTCTAGCAATCCAGGAAAGGTTTCATCATTATTTTATTGCTGAATGAAACGTGGGTTCTTGTATCATTGGGAAAAGCACACCTTGGCAATATTTTCTCCATGAGATTCTGAAAGTCTACATCAATTTATCATTCTAATTTGAACCCTATACATGTCACATACCTTGCATATAAATATACCACACTAAATATGTATTATATGCAGCCTAAGTGCACTATCTGCACATCCTATTTATCTGGATAACCCACCTGATAAAAGCTGAATTGTTTATAGCTGAACAAGTGTTTGTCTTGGGTTCCTCCTTCAATGATACACTCGTCTTACTTTGTGAAGCCAGTGCACATCCTGTTCTCTATCACATGACTTTGTCAGGTGTCAGTCATGATTCTCAACAGTGTTCAAATCCAGTTCTAAGCGGTTCTGGAAAGTGGCATAAGCAAACCTGATACAATCAGTGGAGCAACTGAGTAAATTTCAGTTTGTTCAAGAAGCTGAATATATTGAATAATAGATGTGCTAAGTAGTTTAAGTAAATTGCAGTTTTCCATAGATGAAATACCACTTTTCAGAGAAACCACAAAGCCTCTATGGTTGAACTTGTCCTTAACCAGAGTCGAAGACCTGAAACCAACTCTTGGGGTCTATCAAGTCTGAAAGGCTTGGCTACTTTCTAGCTGTATTATGCTGGGAAGGACATTTAAGCTCTCTGGGCCTCAGTTTTCTCATCTGTAAAATGAGGAGAATAAGAGTTGCCTACTTAAAGGGTGATGGAGAGGAATAAGTGAATTAATGTATATGAAGTGCTTGGAACATTGAATGTCTGGCAGATTAATAAATGCCATATAAGCATTTGCTAGGATTATTTTAGGGATGTTTCAGCCACTGTAGAAAATACTTAAACTATGGAAAATAATATTCTTAACAAAACTGTGCTAATTTAAACCTTTTGATATGGAATAAAAATGATCACCTCTAATTGCACTGTGTTAATTTAAAATAGCTGTTCAAGTTTATATGCCTTATGGAATAGGCCATAAGTTGCTTTTTAAAAATAATTCCCAAATGGCATTTATCTTTTCTCATAAAATAAAGCCTAGAAAAAAGATAGTCATTTTAATTTTCTAATAAACCAAAGAACTCCACAAAAATATGGATGATGGGTAAATGGGGCATTATTTTTATGATGAATGAATACTGGGTACGTTCAGCTTTCCAATAATCATCTCATGCTGAGGCCAATAATTCTCCAATTCCTGTGGAGTGAAATTAGCTTTTAAGTGTTTAAGGCTGGAATTTCTCTCATTCATATATAACTATTGAGTTAATCTTTGGAAAAAAACCTTTAAAAGCCAAGAGATTGTTTTTCAATATTGTTTTTAGTGTTACTCAAATGACAAACATGTCCCTTGATAACAGATGTAAGCAAATATTTTCTCTGGAGGGCCATATAGTAATATTTAGGATGATATATAAATATACGAAGGACCACACAGTCTGTCACAACTGCTGTGCTCTGGCAGTGGAGCGTGAATGCACCCATAGACAACAATGAAATGAATGGACATGGCTGTGTGCCCAAGACACTATATTAGGAAAAACAGGCAGCATCAGGATGGATCTGGTCTGTGGACCATAGTTAGTTGACCTCTGTTCTATAGAATTCCTATTTTTAATAGGCTAAAATATACATGCACACATATATAATTGTGTACTTGCACACGTATACATGTGTGCATGTTGATTTGAGAATCATAAAGATGAAATGAAAAAAAAATATGCACACTGAAGAATTTAAGGAAGGGCTTCCCTGGGGGTCCAGTGGTTGAGAGTCTGTCTGGTCGGGGAACTAGGATCCTGCATGCTGTAGAACGGCATGTTCTACATGCTGAAGGCCTGTGCACTTCAGCTGGGGAGCCTGCCAACCACTAGAGAGTCCATGCACCACAATGAAAGAGCCCACATGCCTTAGCTAAGACCATACGCAGGCAAATAAATTGTTTTTTTAAGTTTAAAAAAAGAATGGAAGGAAAAGAAGGAATTTAAAGAAGAAATAAAGGATGATACTTTATTTAGTATTCATTGATTAATTATGCAAAGACTCTTTCTGAACACGGTCCAGAGGTAGTTTACCGTTTTTATTTTGTTCTGAAATCAACCTATGAGGTTTCATTTGCTTTTGATCAAAACTGCCCTTTAAAATTCTTTAGTCTTGTTATTGTGTATAGAACTCTATGTAATAGAGTCTTGTTGTGTATAGAACTATATAGTAACATATATATATATATTCCAAATTTGAGAATCACTGAGCAAGACTGAAAAAAAAGGATAGCTGTGTACAGAGTTCTGGGTGGTTGAATATTTTTTTCCTAAAATATCTATCAAGTTATTTGAGGGAATGGAGAATTCTACTATATTTCTTCTTGCCTGCAGAAGTTTCTTCATTTTTAAAATGTTAAGCCTTTCTGTCTTTAATGTGCATTAATAGATTTGTTTTCTACTGTACATTGTATGTGAATTCCTGCAGGTTAAGTGACTTGTATATGTAAAAGCACTTCATACAGGTCCTTACCTGGTCAATGTTTCTCACTTTTGCATCAGACCCCTGTCTGTTTATGTCCATAAACACATTTTTCTTTGAGGAATCATAGAGAAGAACTGAACGCCCTGTTCTATGTCTTTCCAAGTTTGCCCTTTCTTCTGGGTCTTTAAGAAGAGTTAATAGTTATCTGAGGGTTCCTTACTATTAGAGCAGCATATTCCTAGAGAATGTGATGGGGTCTGTTTTACCAGGTGTGAAATCACATAAGCCTTGGTGAAGACACACAGAGATGCGTAGCTTTAATCACCTATTTTAAAATAGGTTTTCGTTTAGTCAGTAAGTTGTGTCCAACTCTTTGTGACCCCATGGACTGCAGCACACCAGAATTCCCTGTCCTTTGCTATCTCCCAGACTTTGTTCAAACTCATGTCCATTGAGTTGGTGATGCTATCCATTTATCTCATCCTCTTCATCCCCTTCTCCTGCCCTCAATTTTTCCCAACATCAGGGTCTTTTGCAATGAGCCGGCTCTTCGCTCAGGTGGCCAAAGTTTTGGAACTTCACCTTCAGCATCAGTCCTTCCAGTGCATATTCAGGGTTGATTTCCTTCAGAATTGCTTGGTTTGATCTTTTTGCTGTCCAAGGGTCTCTCAGGAGTCTTCTCCAGCACTACAATTCAATTGTAAGAGCACAACTTAAAAATGGGTCTCGGTTCTGCCCCTTGCATTTAGTGGAATTCTAAGCAGAACTACTAATCCAGAATGACTTTTAGTATCCTGAAAGTCAAAATAAGTTTAGTACTCTAGAAAGGAAATGTAATTAGTTGATTAAAAAAAAAATTCCCTTCCAGCCTGGCTATAGAGAATCTATGCAGACTGGGCTAAAGGCCCAGTCCTTTAAGGCTTACTGGACATAATTAACAGTTTACCAGGATGAATATATTCTCTTGGGAGAGATTACAATTGCCTGTTATTTATTAGCTGAAAACAATTTAAACAATTTAAAATATTATTTATTATAATAAAATTTAATTATATTAAAATATTTAAAATATTATTCACTGGAGTGAAGCTAAAAAGTAAAAAAGTCTGCAACAGTTAGCATTTTTACTTCTCTATTCGAAACACTCAGAAAAGGACCTTGCTCTTTGTAAATGCTCAGTGTATAACTATTAAGAACCATCATGAAATTCATCTCATAGTCTCATATTTACACAATATAAGAGTAAAGCCATGAGTTGAATTTGATATTGACCTACATAATATAATTGTAACACGTGGATCAGAGATTAAATTATCAATTTCATTTTTTTTTTTTTACAGAAAGAAACCAGAACATATTATCAACCTTTGAGAACACAATATAACGAACTTTACCATTTTACCACTTCTTTGAACAGGTAAGACCCTAGCCTCTCTAAAGTAAAAGAGTTACACATAATTGTGAAAAATAACCACTTATTAACTGTATTTTTTTTTAAATCTTTATTAAATAAATTTTAGTTCATTTTAATAAGGGAAAATATACATGCCTTTTATAGCTAATAGATTTAGATTATTAAAATGACCTTTTGTAATGTTTTGAATGCTTTCATAGTAAAAGAACAAAAAAATATTTCTCTGAAATGAAGACTGAATTCAGCCTGTCTCTCCTGCTATGGTTAACAGAACCAATAGTGTTTTCTCAACGCTTACTATGTGCCAGGTGTGGTCCTATGTGACTTAGCCCATATTAACTAAATCTATAACAGCCCTGTGAGTAGCTATAAGGATGCTCACTTTGTAGATTGGGGCATGAGGCAGAGAGAAAGGAGGCAGGTAGTTGGAGAGATTCACTCAAGGTTGTATACTTGGGTCTGGGAGCAAGTCACTGGGAAAAGTATCAGCCCAGCCATTATTGTGAGGCTGGTTGTGATAGAAATGTCTAGTCATCAGATTCTCCTTTGTTTTGAGTTGGTTCTATCTGAATTTAAGGAAGAAAAATTACAATGCGTTTACCAAAAAGTCACGACAGACAAAATTTATTTGATGTTTGTACTTGTTACTTTACAATTGTTGTGTAAGTAAATGAAGGAACGTATATATTTTAGCTCTGTGCACAAGCAGAAAGAATATTTTGTTTGATTTCATATCTTTCTTTAGACTCAATTCCTATGATAAAAGCAGAATAATATTACTGAAAAAATAAAGATGAATGATTTCTTGTTATAGGAGATGAAAAATGCATTTTTATTAAATTTCTTGCTGTTGGAACTACTGAATATACAATCTTAAATTGGCCATAGCAATATGAATTTTACTGCTTTCATTATTTCTTTATTATTTTATTTTTAATCAAAAAAATCTACAAAAATTTCAGAGTGAAATATAGGAAATATTGGGGCTTCCCAGGTGGCGCAGGGATAAAGACTCTGCCTGCCAATGCAGGAGGCACAAAGAGACATGAGTTCAATCCTTGTGTAGGAAAAGATTGCCTGGAGAAGGAAGGGGCAACCCGATCCCGTATTCTTGCCTGAAGAATCCCATAGACAGAAGAATCTGGTGGGTTATAGTCTGTGGAGTCACAAAAGAGCCAGACATGACTGTGTGGCTGAGCACAAACACACACACACCAGGAACTATTATGACAAATACCCAAGTATCAGCCCCATGAATTTGAAAACATGCTAGCATTCAGCTTTGTTGAAATCTTTTCTAAAGAAATAAACTTTTCCTTTCTTCCTAAAATGTGTCACAACCCTGAAGATGATATAGCCTTCCTGTGTTTAATGACTTCCTAACTTTAATGACATGTGTATGAGATAATACTCCATAGGATCATTTACATTTTGACAGTTTACATAAATGGTGTCATACTGCAGATATTATTTGTACCTTGCCTTTACCCAGCACTGTATTTAGAGATTCATCCATGTTAATACATGAGGATCTCTGATTGACTCATTCTGTCACAAGGTTGACTCATTTGAATGTTTTAGTCATCTGGTGCTCAGTATTGTTATTTATTTCTAAATAACTTTCAGCATTTGGAAGATTTAATGCTAAAATGGCTTAAGTGTGGCTTTCAAAGCATCTCTTGAATTTTATAAGAGATCCAAATATCTTAATATGTGATATCATGCCAATTCTGTTTCTGTTTTATTTTTTTCCTATTAGAAAAACTTTTGGTTATGGGCTTCTTTTTTTTTTTTGGCTCTGAGTAGCTTGCTCAGTAATGGTATTCATATTTTTTACTGCTTTTGCCATAATGCAATAATTGCAATCTGTTTTATTTCTCCATGGATGAAATACTGACTATTCCCAAATACAATATTTGGTAATATTTACAAGGGTAAATGTTACCTTTGAAATGTAAAAGATGCATAAAAGAATAAACACTCCTGTTTGGCCTATATTAATTGTTCATATTCCCTTCAATAATCATGAGAGAAACTTTTAAAAAAGGATTTTTTTTCTTATTTTTCTCTATCACTACATTTAATTTTATAGTTCATTTAAGGTAAAAGAAATATCAATATATATACCAGTAAGATTTATAGACATTGAATATTTTATAATTTTTTAATTTTCTTTTTAAATTTATTTTTGATTGGAAGATAATTGCTTTACACTGTTGTGTTAGTTTCTGCTGAACAGCACTGTAAATCAACCATCCCCTCCCTTTTGAATCCCTCTCCAACCCCGACCCCATCCCACCCTTCTAGGTAGTCACAGAGTACTGGATTGAGCTCCCTGTGTTATATAGCAACTTCCCATTATCTATCTGCTTTACATATGGTAATATATATGTTTCAATGCAACTCTCTCAATTCATCCCACCCTCTTATTCCCCCACTGTGTCAAGTAAACAACTCAATCAAAAAATGGGCAGAATACCTACACATTCTCCAAGGACATATAGATGACCAACAAACACATGAAACGATGCTCAACATCACCAATTATTAGAGAATCGCAAATCAAAACTACAATGAGGTATCACCTCACACTGGTCAGAATGACCATCATCAAAAGAATCTACGAACAATAAATGCTGGAGAGGGTGTGGAGAAAAGAGAGCCCACTTGCACTGTTCTGTTTCCTGAAGGGAATAAATTACTGCTCTGAGGGTTGGGAGAGAAAGAAGAGATAAACTAACCTTTGCTGGGCAAATATAAATACATGTAAGATTTGCTGTACAGCTTGGAGGTCACGAGTGCAATGCAATTTTGCAGATGGGAAATTGAGGCCCATATATTTCGGGAAACTTACTAAGATCATATAGTGGTTGCATAGCCTAGATTCAAATTCATCTGTCTCAGACTTCAAAGCTAAGCTGCCTACCAGAAAAAGAATGCGGGAAACATAACCTGTTTGATGAGTAAATAGCAGTTTCATTTATTCCACCAATGATATTAGGATAGTTTTTTGAACGTTGAGGGGACTGATGTGAGAAAAGTAAGGAAGGCACCATATCTGCCCAGAGAGAAAAACAGGATATTGATAATCACCTTCAGTGATCCCATAAAGGTGACTATTAGATATCTCTCTTTTGCTATGCTATCTTAACACTGTATAGGATAACAGGAGTGAAAATGCTTTGTAAATGTCAAAATCTTTGTAATTGTGTGCTAATATTACTGATTATTTTGTAAAATTTAGAATTGAATATTTCAAACTTAATACATGTAATTCTTAGTGTAAAGATTGATATATCTCTCTGACATTTAAGTCTTACTACTTCATTTAATATCAGCATCTTTTTGACACAAAAGCCCCATGTAAACATTTAGAGTACAGGCAATGGCAACCCACTCCAGTACTCTCGCCTGGAAAATCCCCTGGACGGAGGGGCCTGGTAGGCTGCAGTCCATGGGGTCGCTAAGAGTCGGACACGACCGAGCGACTTCACTTTCACTTTTCACTTTCCTGCATTGGAGAAGGAAATGGCAACCCTCTCCAGTGTTCTTGCCTTGAGAATCCCAGGGACTGGGGAGCCTGGTGGGCTGCCGTCTCTGGGGTTGCACAGAGTTGGACACGACTGAAGTGACTTAGCAGCAAACAACCCTGACAGTTGCATTATTTCTGGACTCCACTACCTATTAGAGGCATAGTATTTAACCTAATTAAGCCTCATCACAGATGGTAACAGTAACAAGCTCATCTCTGTCCAGAATCTAACCATTTCTCATTGTCTTTACCTGTTTCGTTGGAATCCACTCTCTCTCACCTTAACTAATGCAATAGCCTCCTGTGCTCAATCTTGCTCTTGTATAATCTATTATTCACATAGTCTGATCTTTTATGAATCAATTGATTTGACTGTCTTGTTCAAAATTCACCATTGGCTGTGTTTAATAGTCAGAAGAAAACCCACACTCCTACTATGGCCAACAAGGTGCTGTATCAGCTGACATCTTCTACCTCCCTGACGTCATCGCCATATCCTCTCTATGTAATGTAATGTGATATTCTGACGTTGTGATATTCTGGGCTGTCTCTGGACTGGTGTCTCTGTCTTGGTGGACCCTCACTTTCTGAAGGACTAGAGAGGTATGCAAGGGTTACTTTGGAATACACACATTATCTTTTATGAATACAATGATGGTTGTTGCCCTTTTCAGGATTCTTTCAGTTTGCCCATCACTTCTGGAATGATGAGGAACTTTCCTGCCTCCTTTTAATGCATAATTTTATAGCATTTTGACAATATTGTATCCTACTGATATGTGATCTTGAATTTTAATTTATAGCATCAGAAAAACAGAGACAAATTAGCTAAGTGGAAGTGAGAAAACGATTTTAAAAGTAGAAAATATTTATTTTCGTATTCCATGTCATATTTTGTCTACCTAATAATATTAACATTTGCCACAGCCTGACATTTCTTTGATATTTCTATATCTTCAGAATAGATTTACACCTTTTCCTGAAATGTTGTTGGGTGAATTTTATCCTTTAAGACAATATTCTGTAAAAATAGTCTGATTTTTTTGTTTCATTTTTACAGTATTTCTTAGGAGCAGCACTTGATGAGTATTTACACTGTTGAGAACATTTGGCAAGAGAAAGACAAACAGTAGGACCACAATACCCCAACAGTTAAGGGAAAGTGAAAGAAGACCTGCTATTTTCACCATCCTTTCTGAAAACAAGTACCTTTGACTTGTGCTGACTACGAGTCAAATGTAGTCACAAGCTGAATGCTATCTCATCAGCATTTAGCTCTGGTCCATGGCACTCTGTGCAAGCAATTTTAAAGGCAGATTTAAGCATTCTAAAAGTAAATTGTATTGGTAAGTTAGAATATCAGATGTTCCCTGTATGAAAGCCTTTTCTAATCTCTACTATCAGCTGGCAGTCGTACCCAGACCCCAAACCATTCTGGCTGTAATTGAGTAAGAATCTATTCCAGGGGTGAGGTTTTGAAGAGGGATGTCTCTTGGTTAACTCGAGACAGAAACAGGGAGATTTGCCCACATACTCTGGCACGAGTTAAAATAACAATAACAGTCCTCCTACTCAACAGCCTGAGTCATAAGCACATTCTACTGAGTTCTCTGCAATTCTGAGCAGATTGTTTGGGCTGCAATTCTGTAGGCAGAGGTGGGAACCACCTGCTGCGAAAAGGCTATAGTTCTTGTTCAGAGGATGCTGTTATTAAGTCTGGCCTTTTCACAGTTTGGCCAGATGGAGATAGGAAGAGACAAAATTTTGGTTCTGATGAGCACTTTTTCTAATGCTCAGAATAAAAGTAATGGTCCTTTTAAAACATTTAAAACATTTAGTCCTTTCATTTGGCCATGACTACAAGTTCCTTAATAAGGGAGGCTTACTGTGGGAATTCTTAAAAGATGGTTGCCTTCAGAAAATTCTGTAGACCTATTGCAGTAGCCTTTCTCAGTCAATTGGGGAAGGAGTGAAAGCCAATAAGAAATCTAATTTTTGCTTAAGCAGAAGAGGGAAAATTCTTTTCTGATCACTGAAGTGCTTTATAATGCAAGTGCTGAACACTAACCCCTTCAGCACGGGCCTCCAGTGGGAAAGATTGAGGGCAGGAGGAGAAGAGGGCAACAAAGGGTGAGATGGTTGGGTGGCATCACTGCCTCGATGGGTATGAGTTTGAGCAAACTCTGGGAGATAGTGAAGGACAGAGAAGCCTGGTGTGCTGCAGTCCGTGGGGTCACAAAGAGTCAGAAAACTGAGCAACTGAGCAACAGCAACATTTATCTGAACCTTTGATGAGTTTCCATCTTCCTGACTCTTACATAATCTGGTTTTCCACCATGAAGCTTTTTCATATATATCAGATCATTTCTCTCCCCTTCTTAAAAGTTTTCTATAATATAAAGTTTCAAGCTCAGTAAGACTCTTCAAAACAGGACTCTAAGTAGCCCCTTTTGGACAGCCAACAATCCCTCTCTTTCTTTTCTTCATTCTAACCATAGCAGACTACTTATTGCTTCTTCAGCTTCAATTATTTCTCTTTGTATACCATGTTTGTCTCATATTGCTTATTGCCTTTGTTATTTCTACCTAAATATTCATTTTCCCCTTGATTGACTTATAAAAGCCTGTGTCTTTTCAATTCAAATGTCATTCCTTCTATGAAGCTTTTTTCTCCAGCCTTAAAGGTAGTATTAATTGTGCCTTTTCAGAGAAGAAGCACTTTCATAGCCCTTTAATTGTATCTAGACTACAAAATAATCATCTTGCTGTATAATTATTTTCATCTGTCTTTTTCCTCAGTTCTGTATAATCGTCAAAGGCAAATGTTTGTCTTTGTTATATTTGTGCCTCCAGAACCATGTTATTAGATTTGAAACAAACTAATATTTAATACATTTTTGTTAATAGCTAATAACAACAATAAATTATTAATAAATAATAACTGAAGGAGTGAATAGGTGATATATAAGTGAGGAGTTAAAGAGGTAAAAAACAAATGAGCTATAACTCAAGGTAGGAGATTTACAAAACAGGTTTTATGATTGTGGTTGTTTTTTAATTGTCATTTCTTTTGTGTGTGTGTGTGATTGTTATGGATAGAAAAAAAAAGTATGTTTATAGTCAGAAGGAAGGAAGAAGCTGACACTGTGATTCTGCAAGATAATATTTAAGGAGATGTTGAGGGAGAATGAAGAGGGACTGTGGAGACAGGAAGTAGACCAGATGTACAGTCTTCTGTCTGCTACCATCTCAAGAAGGGCAGTGCTTTCACTTTGTCCTTGGCGAATATCAGACTGTCCTAAGATTCTCTGAAAATAGTTGCAAGTGTTTTCTCCACCTTGGCCACAAGGCAGGCATTAGAATAGGACCAACTTGATGGCTGGGCTCTTTGCTCCATCCATACCAGAAAAAGAGAGGGGCGTGAAGAAGGTAATATAGGCGGAGCAGCAGGAAATATTCTTGCCTCAAGCTGACTCTTCCTTCTCCCATTCCAGCACCCATGACCTGTCCTAGCTGCTGCTGGGATCTGTTGTACAGGCAGCAGATAGAGGATGGTTACTGAAATTTGTTTCTTTTAACCCTGTTACTTCTATTAGTCTCGTCCTTTTTTTTTTCTAATCTCATTATATATTTCTTCCAATTTTTCTCTAAGTACATTAGTCAGGATTGGCTAATTGCTAAAAAAAAAAAAAAAAAAGTGTCAAAAGTGTGTTACAACTTTATTTATTGTTCATTTAACAGTCCTGGCTGAGTGTTTGAATTTGGAAGATGTCTTTCTTCTTCATAGTCAGCCTGGCATCCAGACTCCTTTTATTTATAGCTTTACTTTGTTATTGTCTCCATTAAGCTGGTAGAAGGGAAAATACCACAGAGGAGCACATGGAAGTGTATATGAGCAAAACCTAGAGATAGACAAATGACGCCTGCTCACATTTCATTGGTTACAGCTGGGTCATGTGGCCACATTTAAGTGCAAGGGAGATTGGTAAATGTAATCCTACTGTGTGCAATCCTAGGGAAAAAGAAAAGAGATTTTGATAAACTGCCAGTAGTCTCCAAAGGAAAATCTGTCTATGGAATTAATATATTTAAACAGTTAGATCAAATATTTCAAGCCCTGGCAAGAATAGATGCTATTTATATGTAGAGATAAAACTATGAATCACAATTTCAGTATCATGTTAAAATAGTAAATGTAAATACATCAGTTTATCAAAATTAATTCTTACATGAGTACACAAATGAGATATTTTAAAAAGCCCTCCTTATAGAAATGAATGTTGTGTCCAAAAGGATAATGACTCAAAAAGCATAGTGCCTGATACTACTATTGGTTTTCTTCAATAGCTGCTTGCTAAAAGTATCAAATGATTAATTTATAGATGTAAGAAGCATCTTTGTAGGACAGGGCTTCCCTTGTGGCTCAGCTGGTAAAGAATCTACCTGCAATGTGGGAGACCTGGGTTCGATCCCTGGGTTGGGAAGATGCCCTAGAGAAAGGAACAGCTACCCACTCCAGCATTCTGGCCTCGAGAATTCCATGGACTGTGAAGTCTATGGGGTCACAAAGAGTTGGACATGACTGAGCGACTTTCACTTCACTTGTAAAACAAAATTAATTGTATTCTGGTAAATTTCTAAAATGCATTATAAAAAGACATGAATTAAGATAGTCAAATAAAAACTCATTTTGAACTGAAGAAAAGGTGTCCTTTTCAAGAAAAAATAAGTAAAGGTATAATATTGAGGAATATTTCCACTTTTGCAAAAATTTTTAAAGAGTTTTGATATTTGAATGAACTTACAAGTAGTATAGGCCCCATATTATGTTTTTCACTTGTTTTATCAGTACTGTTTATTTGGAGAGTAGTAAATATTGTCATTTATATGGAGGGTAGTCATGCATCTGATTATTTTATGGGACTGGAATATGGTGTCATAGTATTGTATAAAAATCATTCAGTTTTGTAGAATATTTAGCTAATATTTAGCTCATTATCTGCTAATAATTCTATCACAAAGTTTCAGGTTCCTGTGACTGTGGAACACTTGTGTTTTCATGTACATACTGCGTTGTAGTAAGTGTATGATCGCTGATTTCCTTGAAGGTTAAAACTCCTTTTCGCTTTGAGAATTGGTAGCAATTTAACCAAGTTCTCATGGCATCAGAGAACATTTTAAAATGAAGATACCTTAATAAAAATAGCTCTTCCTACAAGAAAAACTAATGTGTAAGAAGAATGAAAAGTGATTAGCAGGAATCCATCTTGGCTGAACCTGCAGGCTGATCCCTTCTGAGTGATCCCTTCTGAGTGTCTCTGTCAGATCTTTCTTTCTGAGCGGTATAGTGATTTACTTAAACATGCTGATTTCTTATGATTGATTTGTTGACTCTTTTCTTTTCTCACCCACCTTTCCATACATACACACTTTTTTTAAATGAATGTCAAAGATTCCAGTTGTACCGTGTGCTCAGCAATTACTACAGAAGGCAGTTTGATTCTGAGACAGTTGTAGTCTCTGTGAGAGAAATTTAGAATTCACTAAAGCAAATACTTTAGTGAGGGGGCGCCAAAGCTTGACTCATTTAAAACCATTGTGAGCCAAGCTCTAGGAAAGATCCGGTAGTAATCAATCTTGAATGAAGAGCAAAGGGCCAAAACGATCAAAAAGATGTTTTTTCCAAGACAGACCACTGTGATACTAGAAAGTTCTTGCTACTGGGAAGCAGCATGTAAGCCTTTTTGTTTGGGGTTTATGTATTCCTTTTTGTTTACAACTTGAGTGGGTCTTGCCTTTGAAGCCTAAGAATTCTAAAGGAAGCTTTGTTTTAAAAGGAAGAGAAATTGCAAAGCAGAGTAATTTAAGATAATGTAACATAATATACATGCACACTCAAATATAATATACAGACATTTACCAACTGTGGATCATTTAAATATACACTACAGCAGGATTGTTTGAATGAAACATGAGACCAGGGAAATTTTTCAATGAAGCTATGTAGGGAAGTAACATACTGATGTATAATTTTTATATAATTTTCTCATTGCAGAGCTGAGTAACTATATTATGTAATTTAATTAAATCCCCTTTGTTTGTTTTTGCTTTTGTTTTCTTTAGTTTAGGAAACAGAGCCAAAAATATATTGCTGCAGTCTATATCAAAGAGTGTTCTGCCTGTTTTCCTCTAGTAGTTTTGTAGTGTCTGGTCTTACATTTAGGTCTTTTATCCATTGAGTTTTTTTTTTTTTTTTTAATCTGGCTTTGGAGAATGGTCTCATTTCACTTTTTTTACTTGTAGCTGTTCAGTTTGACCAGCACTACTTATTAAAGAGGCTTTTTTCCTCCATTGTATATTGTTGCCTTCGTTGTCATAGATTAATCAGGTGGGTTTATTTCTGGGCTTTCTGTTCTGTTCCATTGATCTGTGTCTGTTTTTTGCCAGTATCATGCTGTTTTGATTACTATAACTTTATGGTATAGTCTGAAATCAGGGAGTATGATTCCTCCAGCTCTGTTCTTCTTTCTCAAGATTATTTTGGTTATTTGGGGTCTTATGTGTTTCCAAACAAATTTTAAAACTCTTTTTTCTAGTTCTGTGAAAAATGGCCTTGGTATTCTAATTAGGGATTTTACTGAATCTGTAGATTACCTTGGGTAATATAATCATTTTTACAGTATTTATTCTTCCAACCCAAGAACATGGTGTATCTTTCCATTTGAAATATTTGTACATAGATACTACATTGAAAATCCTCCTAATTCTTATTTTTCAAAAGAGTTTAAATCGTGGCAGGTCTCTTTTGCTGCTGTTGTTTCTGGTGTCTGAAATCTGCTTATCCTATTGGCACCCTGTGATCAGAGCTGCCATCCCCTCTCAGATGATGACTACAGTAGTCTTCTACTTGCCTCTCTGTTTCCCCTCTTTTCCCTGTTGTGGTCTGCCTTCCACACAGCAGCCATAAGGTATTTAAAAAGTTCTTACCACCCTCCTCAAAATTCTGCAAAGGCTTCTCATCATACATTTTCTCCAGCTTTTTTGAAACATAATCGACATTTTACATGTAAATTTAAAGTATTCAATATGATTTGATACATTTATGTATTGCAAAATGATTACCACCAGAGCATTAACTATCACCTCCATCACCCCATATAATTGTGTGTTAGTCACTCAGTCGTATCCAACTCTTTGTGACCCCATGTACTGTAGCTTGCCAGGCTCCTCTGTCCATGAAATTCTCCAGGCAAGAATACTGGAGTGAGTTTCCATTTCCTCCTTCAGGGGATCTTCCCTACCCAGGAATCGAACCCCGTCTCCTGCACTGTAGGCAGATTCTTTACTGTCTGAGCCACCAGGGAATCATTTATTTTTTATGGTGGGAATGTTTAAGATCTACTCTGTTAGCAACTTTTAATGTATACGGTATACAGTATTTGGATCCCCAGATGTTATTGGTCTTATAACTGAAAGTTTGTACCCTTTGATCAATATTTCCCCATTTCTCCCTCTTAGAAATAAATCCAAACTCTTGACCCAGGTTCTGCAGGATCTTACACAACCTGGCTCCGCTTAGTTCTTATAGCACTCTTCCTGCATCTTACTCCAAGTCAGCCTCAAACATAAGAAGTTAATTCACATCTCAAAGCCTCTGTATTTACAGCACCACCTCTTTCCTGGAGTATCCTTGTCTGATTCTTTAAATAGCTAGCATCCTCCATGTTATTTAAGTCTCTGCTCCAAACTCATCTCCTCAGAGATGTTTCTCTGACCACCTTACAGAAAATAGTGGTTTCCTCTTGCCCTGTTATCTTCTCATTTAAAATTTTATATTAAATATGTGACATGTGAGGTTAAATAATTTAATATAAATTAATATTTAGTTCATATTAAGTTTAATATTTTAACTAGGTATTTGGTTACTGTATGATTACCTTATTAAAATGTAACTTTCATGAGGGTGGGAATTTTGCATGACCTATGGGGCACTGAGTAACTTAATTTTGTCTCAGAATAAACATCTTATATCCTTTCCCCATCTCCAATCCCACTACTACTACTTTAATTCAAACTCCTATATGCCCTCTCATTGATTATCACATTATGACCAACTATCTGCTTTTCCTGATTCTGATCATAATCTTCTATAACCCTTCCTATGGTTTATTTTATCATTCACTATCAGTTTAAAGTTTCTCAGTGGGGTACCATAATGATAAAATTTGTACTACACAGCCTGACAGGATCTTCATCATCTGGAGCCTTGCTGGGCATTCTGAAGCAGCCTTAATGTTTTCCAGCATGTTTCCAGTTCTGTTCTACCCCTACATCATATTACTGCTGATTTTGTGCTTAGAATTATGCCACTATCCACTATGAATGCCCTTGAAGATTGAAAGCACATTTTGCCATTATGAAGTCTCCCATGACTTTTTTATTTCATAGGAACTGCCATAGAATCCCTGTTTATCTCTATTAAGGCATTTATCATATTATCACTTAAATACACGTTGACACGTTGATTTCTCTCAGTACCTTCTGAAGACCAAAAGCTGAGTCTTGCTGTTGTTGTTGTTCAGTTGCTAAGTCGTGTCTGACTCTTTGAGACCCCATGGAGTATAGCTTGCCAGGCTCTTCTGTCCACTGTCTCCCAGGTTTTGCTCAAATTCATGTCCGTTGAGTCAGTGATGCTATTTAACCATCTCATGCTCTGCCGCCCTCTGAGTCTTGCTAGTATTTGCATATCCTCAGCATCTAGAACCAAGCCTGTGACATAATAGATGTTCAGTACATATTGATAAATTTCACCAGAAAAGAACATTTTCTAACCTGATATGTCTCTTTTCTGTTCATGATTAAGGCACTGTATCACTTTTTTTTTCTTTTAGTTAAGAATGAGTGAGACAGTCTCTTTTCTTATTTATAAGTTCTTCCTGTAAAGACTTTTATTTTGTTCTAAGAAACATAGGATTTCATGAACTTTATTTTGAACAAAAATCTATTGTATTGAGGGCTTCTGAGGTGATGCTAATGGTAAAGATTATCTACCTGCCAATGCAGATGACATAAAGAGATGTAGGTTTGATCTCTGGGTTGGGAAGATCCCCCGGATGAGGGCATAGCAATCCACTCCAGTATTCTCACCTAGAGAATCCCTTGGACAGAGAAGCCTAGCAGGCTATAGTCCATAGCAATTCAAAGAGTCAGATACGACTTAAGCAACTTAGCACACATGTACAACCTTTAAAAAGAAGATAATGTAGGGAATCCATATGCTTGCTTCTTGCTGAGAAGCCATTTCTTAATCTATAGATTTACTTTTGATACCCAAGTTCTTCAACATGGAATTGAAGAGAATTTCAAAAATGTTTTAGAGATTGTGGTGCCAGAGACAGGAAGATTTTCCAGATTTGTCTGTTGCTTCTGTAAGTATACTAAGGTGAATTCTTGGATATATAGATTAGAAATATAAAAATCAAAGAGCGCCAACCTAAATAAAGCTCAGACACTACTGCTGTGTTCCTTTTGCCTCAATTCATTTGGAATCCCAGAAAGATGAGGTCCAGTCCACACTGGCCCTTTCTTTCTTTCCTTTTTGAAAGCATTATTACCAGCAACGCTTCTAACCTTCCCAGAGATTTATCATCGGCCTTATCTGTCATCTTCTCTCCCCTTTTCTAATGCCATTAAAAAAGCATAAAATTCCTATCCTTTTCAATGCAGTGGTTATATATAGTATCAAAACTATATTGGGTTTAATAAAAAGTAAGCACTGCTCAAAGAATATATTTTAAAAATTAATATGCTTCCTCAAAATTTGTGTGACTGTCATAGAAATGTATTTCACTAAAATTTAATTTAACATTTTTTACATTACAAATCATGGTCTATTTGCTCTTGACCAGGTCCCATCTGCCTTAATTGCCTATGATGGGTCTATTTTTATATCAAGATATTTTTGCCTATTAGTGCAGCATACAATTTTGCCACATCAGTGCCTATACATGCATTAAGACTTCTATATGTAAGACTGGAATATTTGTCTTTGTAGACAAATTATTGTGACTGTTTCTTTACTTGAATTTTTTTCAGCTCAGTTTTTAATCATCTCGTAAACACAGACTTATTACATATATTTCAGGCCTGGAGGATTTAGCAAATTTATGCCACTTCATATTCCAGAAGGTTAGCAGAATACAAGTGACAAGCCATAAAAGTTAAACTGATTTCTAGAATTCACTCCAGGGTACACAAAGATATGTCAGCTCAGAGAGAGAAATCAAAGCAGTGTATGAGGACTGACTGACCCAGTTGGATCAGACATGAGTTGTGAAGGAATTCCAAATGATAAGGGTTTCTTGAGCTTTTTTTTTTTTTTGGTCCAACTCAACTGATGGAGTGAACAAGGATACTTGCAACTTAACTCAGAATTCTCCTGAGTCACAATTACAGATACACAGTACAACATGGCACACAGCCTGCTCCAAATCCAAAAAGAAAGAAAATGGGAAAAAGTTGTTCTGCTTTGTATGACTCATACTTTACTTTTATGTGACTCATATTTTACCTTTCCCTGGAAGAAAACTAGCATTTATTATAATTAACTAGATTTTGGACTCTCCCTGGATGCTGTAGTTTAGTATATTTAAAAATGAAAGTTATACAAATATTTTGCATCTATCCATTTTTCTTTTCAAATATATATGACTCAGATCTATATTCATGTAGCACCAATAGTGGCCTCTATCATTGCATTAACTGTGTTACCTTATAACATATATATTTCTAATACATCTGACCTCTTCGGTATAGTGTAAGCTGTTTGCAGCCAGAATCCATAATTTAATCATCATTATATTCTTAGTGTCTAACAGAATTCTTGGTGTGAACCTAATGTTTAACAAATGTTACTGAATTAGATTCTAGAAAGCGTAATAAGTAAACTGATAATTGATAGCAATCTGAAAATTAAACGGGAGCTCAATACATGCTTTGTTAAAGGAATTTATTAATAGTGCCTCTTAAGGAAAAGTGCAGTTCTTCAGTCTATTCAGGCTCTCTTTTCTCAGTATTCTCCATTTCTTTGCTTCCATGTCTCATCAGATGAATCCAGATCTAACTAGGCCCATATGTCTTTGTAATCCACTGTCACGTTTCAAATGACAAAAAAAGTGAATAAAGAAAACTTTAAAAGTGGCGTCAAAAGAACCTCATGAGGTTCACACTGAACAAAAACAAAGCAAAGGAAAAAAAAAAAAAGAATTCCATCCTTTTTTTTCAATGTTCATCAAAAATCAAGCAAAATATTTCCTAACACTGTATGGTCTAATGAAAGAGCACTCTTCAGAGCATGGTATATAACTGAACTTAACAAATCTGAACTTCAGTTACAAACCAGACTCAAGAAAAAATAAATTGCCTGTCAGAATAGTATAAAGCATGATGCTTCTCACAACAAACAGATGGCTGGTAAGGTTTGTAAATAGGTAGATAATAGATAGGTAGCTAGATAGATAAGATAGATAAAATAGAGAAACTTTATAAGCAGTCTGGTAAAAAGAAGACAGTTAGGTTTTGTTTTAAATGATTACATTTTTGAACATGGAATCTACCCTCTCATTTCAATACTAATCTCATCACCACAGTCCAGATCTAGATGCTCCTTTTTTAAAGTGACTTTCTCTAAGAGTTGCTTCCACATTTAATCATGCATCCTTCCAATTCACTTTTAATACCATTACTGGATCAATCGTTCTAAAAAATAAACTTGATTATGTCACATGTCACATCTTTTGTTGGAGCCCTCTGGCTTTCAGGAGGAGTCTAAGCATGGCTTACTATGCTTCTTAATTTTTCTACCCTCGCCTGCCTGTCAGCCTCCTTTCCCCATGTCCCACTTAACCTCTGGACCACAGTGAACAATCTTCTGCTTTACATGTGTTCCTCATTCATTCATGTAGTAAACACTTGTTATCAAACCTACTCTGTGCCACACACTATATTAGGTGTTGGTAGTGGGAATATGAAATGCTCTCCCTCCAAGAGCTCACAGCTCCTTGATGAAGACAGTATGGGGAGGAACATCTAACACAGGGTGAAAACTGGACTTTGAGAGGCCAGAAGAATGCTCATTATGGGTGTCTTCCTGGAAGGTGTTGCCTGCTGCTGCTGCTAAGTCGCCTCAGTCGTGTCCAACTCTGTGAGACCCCATAGACGGCAGCCCACCAGGCTCCCCCGTCCCTGGGATTCTCCAGGCAAGAACACTGGAATGGGTTGCCATTTCCTTCTCCAGTGCAGGAAAGTGAAAGTGAAGTCGCTCAGTCGTGTCCGACTCTTAGCGACCCCGTGGACTGCAACCCACCAGGCTCCTCCATCCATGGGATTTTCCAGGCAAGAGTGCTGGAGTGGGGTGCCATTGCCTTCTCCGGGAAGGTGTTGCCTAGCCCAAGTCAAAAATAACGTAGTTTGCAATTGTGATCATCCAGGCTCTATCTTCCTAGAAAACGTCCCTCCTTTCTTTGGCTAACTTGTCCTTTAAACTCAACTCAATGTTCCCTCCCCCGGGAAGTTTTGATTAACTTCCCAGTGTGGTAAGAACTGTCCATGTGCCTCCACAGATTCTTGTCTTTATCTGCATCACAGCATGACTTTTTCTTGTTGGTTTGCCTGTGAGCTCCTTCTGCATACGGGCTTTATGTTTTTTCTTGTATCCCTAGTGCATTCCCTATGACACAAAGAGCCTTTCTTTTAATGTTTGTTTAATGTTAATTTCTCAAAAAATTAACTGGCTAATGAATTAAGATCTGTAATCTCAGTCGGAAAACATTTTAGAAGTCATATAGGCCAACATCCCCTTGAGTCTATCATGTTCATGACAGGATAGGCATTCAGCTTGTGCTTCAGCACATCCATTGACAAAGAGTGCATTATGTTCGAAGATGTGCAGAAAACAAATGCTGTGACTGAGTATCCTAGAAGCCATATACGCTTAGTGTATTTAGGACAAGACTGTAATCAGAACATGTTCAGAGGCAGAGCTTCAGTCACATAGCTTGTGTTTGCAGAGGAGGAGTTGTTCATCAAAAGATAAAGAGACTGAGCAGATCAGACAAAGAGGCAGAAAAGAGCACAGTGGCATCTTGCTTATAATTTCGCAGGACTTCATCCTTCCTTCTATCTTAAATAGCTAAAAGGAGATCCCATTTATGGAACACCATCAAGTATTTACTTTTTAAATAAATCCTTAACTTCCAAGTCTCCACCATTTTTTTTCATGACTTCCATTTTCTTTTACAACTTTTGGGGTTTTAGGGGGGTTATTCTAGCATCTTATTTTGTGATATATAGCACAGCCTCCAGGTTTACCTGGGTCATGGCCCTGCTCCCACCTCCTTTAAAGAAATCTCTGAAGCATACTGTCCTCGAGTACTAATTGCTGTACTTGTAGCCCCTTTAATGCGCAACCAGTGCCTTCCCTGTAAGGTGGTCCTCAGGTGTCTAGAACTAAAGGATCTTCATTTAGTAATGGTGCCAGTAAATACTTATGACAATCTGGAATTCTACAGAACAGTCCTTAGATTTGCACCCAAAGGAGATTTACAGTGTGTTATTATGTGACACTGGACAAAGTCTTACAGGTCTGGAATCAGATTTCAAGCAGAAAAAGTTTGAAACAAAATTGTTATTTGTCAAATTCCAAGTGACAATTTGCCTCTTAAACTTTTATCCTAGTACTTAAATTTATGTCTAAGGAAGATTTTATTAAACTTATTGTGACTGAATTTCTCTTTATATGGTAAAGGAAAATTACTGATGTAGGGGTCAAAATTTATCTGTTCAGTGACCTGATGCTTATGAAAGTAATGCTCAGATTTTGTTCATGTCTAAGTTTGAACACCTAGTAAATGAGAAAGCCAGCATTCAATCCTGATTTTCTGATTAGAAATCTATTACTTATCTCACTGTATCTCTAGTATGTAGGTCCTTAGTGAGATATCATCAGTAGAAGCTGAAGCTTCAGAGCTTTAATTTAAATACTATTTAATTTAAAATTTAATTTAAATACTATTCATTTCTGATATGTATATTTATTGGTTCTTTGGCATCTGGTCCCATCACTTCATGGGAAATAGATGGGGCAACAGTGGAAACAGTGTCAGACTTTATTTTTCGGGGCTCCAAAATCACTGCAGGTGGTGACTGCGGCCATGAAATTAAAAGACGCTTACTCCTTGGAAGGAAAGTTATGACCAACCTAGATAGCATATTCAAAAGCAGAGACATTACTTTGCCAACAAAGGTTCGTCTAGTCAAGGCTATGGTTTTTCCAGTGGTCATGTATGGATGTGAGAGTTGGACTGTGAAGAAAGCTGAGCTCCGAAGAATTGATGCTTTTGAACTGTGGTGTTGGAGAAGACTCTTGAGAGTCTTGGACTGCAAGGAGATCCAATCAGTCCATTCTGAAGGAGATCAGCCTTGGGATTTCTTTGGAAGAAATGATGCTAAAGCTGAAACTCCAGTACTTTGGCCACCTCATGCGAAGAGTTGACTCATTGGAAAAGACTCTGATGCTGGGAGGGATTGGGAGCAGGAGGAGAAGGGGATGACAGAGGATGAGATGGCTGGATGGCATCACTGACTTGATGGACGTAAGTTTGAGTGAACTCCGGGAGTTGGTGATGGACAGAGAGGCCTGGCATGCTGCGATTCATGGGGTCGCAAAGAGTCGGACACGACTGAGCGACTGAACTGAATTGAACTGAAGTTCAGAAATATATACAACAGTGAAATATAGATTGTATACCATAGTTTCATAAAGCTCCTTACCCAGTTTAATGTAATAGATTGTTTTCAGTGGAATGGGTATATGAAGTTAGAGTCCTTATCTGGATTGCCTCCTTTTCCTGTACCTCATTCCACCAGTTTGACTGCTTGGTGAAAGATCTAGCAGTGGAATGGATGTAGTAGGTTTGGCTTCTCATTCCAGATCTCCCTGGAAGAATCTAACTTGGTCAAATAATTTACTCTCTCTCTGGCCTCAGTTTTTCAATATGTAGCAAACTGTACATTGAATCCTATTGCTAAAAGTTTTTAAATAAGAGCCACAAAATAATAACAACAAATAACAGGTAACATTTGTTGGGTACTTTCAACTTGCCTGGAACTCTGCTTTACCTGTTTTACCTTATCTGATTCTACCAGTGCCCTAGCACTGGCTTGTTGTGTACTCTGCGTTCATTATCATCAGAAATAATTATGCCTTCACCAGCTCTCTTGATGTGAATTGTTTATTAGTCATGGTGTGTGATGAAGAATGAATCATCCTGAAAAAAATAAAAGGATGAATCATCCTTATTGGTATTTTACAATCAATCTGAAAAGAGCAGAGAAGACATGAAACAATTATTTGGATTTTCAGATATTCATGTCATCTTAATTTTTTTTCTTAATTTTTTTTTTAATTTTTGTACAGAGATGAAGAGAAAATATATAGAGTTATAGTCAGTTAGTCAACAACTGTTTAAGCTTAGAACTCCTCAACACTTGGAAGTAGAGATATGGATTCTACATAAATTTCTATTTTTAGGGGCCAAAACAGAAGTTTCTGTTGTGTAGTACTGACATGGATAGTTAATAGTGTAAGGCGTAATTGTGCCTGCATGGAAAGGGGAAACAATATTCATAAGCTTAATTTTATTATATAACTGGTTGTTTTATTCTTTGTTCATCCTTGGATATCTATCAGTACAAAACTATAATTCAGTGTTTTTATTGAACTGGCACATTGCATGATGACAGGGCAGAATGTATCACAGAAAACATCCTAGAACTGTTCATGCCAAGTGCATTATGAAAATGGAGACATGTCTGTCTGGCACACAATATATTTTTCCTTTAGATTTTCCAAGCTTTCTTTGTTTCTCCCTTTGCCAATTTTTTAGAGTATTTAATGGTGCCTGGTAATAACTATAATCAGGGACTATTTCTGTGCTTTGTGATCTTTCTAATGTTGTAATCCAAAGAAAAACAGTGAGATTTGTGGTTTTATGGGAATCCCAAGAGGAAAAGTTATACTTTACTAAATGACATTTTCAGCACGCATGTCAACTATCTAGATATTAAATCATTTAGTTACTTCTTTGAGGGCTTTGCTAGTTCAAACCATCACATGTACACACCATGCCTGCTACCGCACATCCATCTCCAAATTGATCTAACAGATAAAGAAGATTATAACTAGATTTAAGATACTTCAGGCAAGTGTACTTTTGTCCTAAACCATTAATGAATGCCAAGAAGTACCTAAAATAAATATTCTAAAGGCATCTTGAAGATGTTGATAAACTGGCCAAGGACTAGTCTCTGTTTTCACAGTATGCAGTAGGTTTTTTTTTTTTAATCACAGACAATGGGTAACTTTAAACATTCTTCTGAAATATTTCTGCTTCCTTCAAGTAGGATTAGACACAACAGAGAACTGGCATGTTCCCAAGAAGCTCACTGAAAGCACTCACTGAACTCCATCCCATCGTTCATAAATATCTTGGGTTAAGGCAGTGAAAGACTCAGCTTCTGTTTGTGAGATTGAGCACCTTGAGCTATCAAGATAATTGTTTTAATGCTTTACTCCAGTTATTCTATAAGAGTATTTCTTGTATGTATTTCTGTCACTCCCCACTCTTTTCTGAGGTCCTATGCGGCAGGTTTGCCTGAAAGTACCAATCTTCAAACTTCAGTATGTCAGAGTAACTTGTTAAATCTGTTAAAATACCAATTTCCAAGCCCTAAAACCAGAAATTCTCACTTTCTGGGATGCAGATGTGCCATGTTCTCAGTCATATTCGACTCTTTGCGACCCTATGGACTGTAGCCTGCCAGGCTCCTGTGTCCATGGAATTCTCCAGGCAAGAATACTGGAGTGGGTTGCCATTTCCTTCTCCAGGGGATCTTAGTGACCCAGGGATCAAACCCACATCTCCTGTGTCTCCTGCACTGTAGGCTGATTTTGGCTGGAAACACTTCAAGTTACAATGGAATGGATGATCATCACCGAAGGCCATTTTAGCTTCATGATTTTAAAGCTTTTTTCTCTTAAAGGTATTTCTAAACCTGTGTGTTGCACAGTCACTATTATGTATGCAAAGTCTTATTTGGGTCTAGAAGTTTGTTCTGCTTGATGTTATTTTTCGTATGCTCTCAATGGAGTTAGAACTTAAATCTCTGTTCTCTCATGCCTGAAAATTAGGTTTCAGAATGAATCTTCTCTCGTTGATTGGGTTTGTGTGTGTGTACATCTGGCTGGCTGTGACACCATGAACTGTAGCCAGCCAGATGTCTCTGTCCTTGGGATTCTCAAGGCAAGAATACTGGAGTGGGTTTCCATTTCCTTCTCCAGGGGATCTTCCTGACCCAGGAATTGAACTCACGTCACCTGCAACTAGTTGAGCTACTGTTGGCCAAATACCCATAGCTGACAGAACCAATCTGGAGGTGTTAAATAATTTAACATTCAACAAATGTTTGCAGCCTACACATGGCTTAGACACTAAAGAATCTGCCTGCAATGCAGGAGACCCGGGTTCGATCCCTGGGTTGGGAAGATCCTCTGGAGAAGGAAATGGTACCCCCTCCAGTGTTCTTGCCTGGAAAAATCCCATAGACAGAGGAGCCTGGTGACTATAGTCCATGGTGTCACAAAGAGTTGGACATGGCTGAGTGACTAAAACTTTCAAAGATTCTTTTTTCATATTTATCCATCAGTGAAATGAATCAGAGAGTATAGCCATGATCAGTGGATTCAACAGCTGGTGTGAGAAAATCATGCATGTTCTTACCAAGGAGCATTAGATTGAGAAATCCAGGTCTAAGCCTTATAAGGCTTAGAAAACTGGAAGAACTGGAATTTTAACAGCTGGCATTTTGATGAAATAAGAAATATCTGTCCTTAGAGAACTTTCAAATATCAAGAGGAAATTGTTTAATAATAAGAGGTAGCAGAGATTGAAGCTCACCACTCAAGTCTATAACAATATTTCTGGTGGCACAAGATCTTCTCTTGACATTTTTTCCAATGGTATATCTTAATTGGGAAGAATACTGGGGCCCTGCATTATGTCACATAATAGCCATGATATGATAGAGTCAAGTGAAATATTTCATTCTCATACAAAATAGATATTCGAACTTCTTGGATTTCTTTTTAAAAATCCGTATTACAGATATCTATATCCTCATTCATGTTGTATTGGAACTTCTTAGATTTCTTTCTAAAAATCCGTGTTACAGATATCTATATCCTCATTCATGTTGTCATTTGTGCTTAGCCCTAACAGCTAAGATCTCATTGCAACATATTATGAATTATAACTCAATGCCTTGGACTTAGTACTGTTTTTAAAAACTTGGGAATTTCCTTGCTCATGTTATCAAGCTAGGCTTTTGGGAAGAGGAGAAGGTGGAGAGTTCCGGTAGCTTCTCAGCTTGCTTTATCCATCCAGAAGATTGTGCAGCAGATGTCTAGCTGTTCAGTGCTTAGGAGTAGGAGGTTATGTGATCTTTTGCAATATGGAGAGAGGAGAGTTTTTCCCTTTACACAGTAGGAATGGGATGTTACAATCCCTGCTACCTCACAAATTTCTTTTATAGACTTGGAGAGGATTTGCCTTTCTCTCAGTTTTCTTATCACCTTTAATTCCACAAGCATTGTTTTCAGAGATTCAGGTAAAAGTAATACTATACATCAGGAAGAAGAAATTAAAGGAAGTTGTGATAACTTTTAACTATGTTCTAACACCATTCTGAAGAGTAGAGATTATCTGTGACCCCAAAACACTGATTGGGTGTTTAAGTGAAATTTATCATGAATGGGTGGTATTTTAATAATATCATGTTGTTATTTTAAGGGAGTAGGTCTAAATAATGTCTCCTCTGATTCCAGATGCTTTTCATTAAAACTGAAACATATCTTTCCAAATCATATTTTCTGTCAAAAAAGTTTTGCCAGAGCAATGCCAGTTCTAGCTTGAAATCTCCTCAAATGCTTGTCACTTAATAGATAGTTAGGCTCTGTATGTTTCAAAAGCCCAACAAATTAGAAAGTGAAATATGACTAATTACCTATGTTTGAAGGAGTATTATCTGAATAGTATCATCAGGAATCCAGATGATGCATTTTAGATAATAAATTCACTTTATTTGTACATCTAATAGCAATTGAAGTCAGTGTAGCCAGCCTTGCCTTTCTTCCAACGTTAGTTTTTATCGACTAACTATAAAGAAAGAATTAAAAACTTGAAAGTATTAAAGACTAAGGAATTCACTTTTGCATACCTGTTCTCTTGAAAACAAATTATCATAATGTTTTAAATGGATGATTATCAAGTAACACACTGCTCATTTCAGTGTTGGATTTTTAGGTTCAAGATGAAGATTTTTAGCCACTGAGAAATCTTTTCCACCTCTCTCTGGGGGAAAACTTGTGACATTTTGCTGGAAGTTGTGGGTGCTCATATTATTTTATGTCCTTTGAATGTCTGTGGCAAGAACTCCAAGAGGTAAACATGGACTGAAATGCAAATCTAAGTATTTTCCAAATCCTTTTAGAGATGTTAATAAACGTAGCATCAAATGAAGGTTCTGTAGCCAATTACTTGGGATGCTTCGCACACCAGTGCCCTCCCCTGAGATTGCCGTGTGCAGTAAAAGAGCAAAAGCTGTCAGGAAACTTGTATTATACATGCCCATGTAACTCAGCATTGCCCAAGCTTATTTGAACACTTTACTGCTAGTGGTCTTTCTCCCAAAAATGTAATCGAAGACTAATCATGAAAAAATGTCAGACAGATTTCAACAGAGAGACATCTATAATATACCTGGCCAGTATTTTTTAAGGTCATCCACAACAAAGAAAGTCTGAGAACCTCTCACAGCCTGAAGGAACCTGAAGAGACATGGAACTAAATGTAATGTAGAATCTTAGATGAGATTCTAGAACCAAAGAAAAGATTAGGTAAAAACTAAGGGAATCTAAACTATGAACTTTAGTTAATAATAATGCATCAGTACTGTTTCATTAATTATAGCAAATGAATCACACTAATATGTTAATGACAGGAGAATTTGAGTGCAGAAGATACATAGGAACTCTATATTATCTGTTCAAATGTTTCTGTAAATATGAAATTGCCCTAAAAATAGAAAACCTGTTAATCTTTTTAAAAGCAATATTAACAAGTCATGTACTTCTTTGTGGGAAAGTTTTTCTATTTATAAGTGTTCACTCTGCACAAAAACAATAGTTTGGCCCATTTAAGAATGTGGGGATCTTATTTAAGCTGTTCTGGTACAGAAAAAGTAAAGAAATCAAGGCACGTAAAGGTAAGGATGCTAAGCCAACAGTCTCACTAGCAATAAAATATTGTGATCAAGGTCACAGTTTGAATGTAGATCATTTTTTCAGCCCATTAGACATACGGAGATGCCGGAACAACTCAGAAGAAACACAGTCCTCAGACTCCCAATTTAGGTCCTTTCTTATTTGACTAGAATACAGCGGCGGAGTGGGATCTAGAACATTGCAGAACCATCTTTATAAAGGATTCTGTTTTCAGATGTACACATGGAGTGGTTAGTTCTTAGGACACACTCCTCCCATTAGGCTCTCCTGTCCCAAACATTGGCTGTGCCTGTCTTGGAACGTTCAACCATTTCTCTGTGATACATGGGCAGAAATTTGTAAGTCACTCTTATTATTGGACTTACCAGGTTTTCAGGCTCCTCTTCGTATGCCAACAATTCCAGAAAAACTACTGAAAGTATTTCATATGTAATGAGTGGTGGTATGATGACTGTTAGTATTATTATAATAACAATGGCAAAGGTAGAAACTACTATTTATTGAGCTTGTTGGGGGCTGTGCTGAGTCCTTACTTTGTTTAAATTTGCAACAAAGCAATAAACTAGGCATCGTTGTTCTCATTTTACAGATAAAGATACTCTTGCATGCACGCAGTTCTTTATACATTGTCAGTGATGTGGGGATGCACTTTGATTTATTCAGAAGCCCTTCAATCAATGTTTTAAAAGCTAAATTGCTTAAATCCTGTTTAAATACTCATAGGGAAGATAAGTATAACCCTTATGGGAAGCAATTGTGGGGGTGTGGGGAGGGGCTTTGGCGTTGTCAAATTAGTTCAAATGAGTTAACTCGTGTAGTTCTTGGTATGAACAGAAAATGAGAATAGGGACCTTAGAGTAGCATTGAAATTCAGTAAAATAATAATAACAAGATTCTTGCTAGAAATCTGATAGAAAGCTTACTTTTGTGACAACTTTATTTATTTGTGATGTCTCTAAACAGAACGTGGTAGCTAGAATTGGATTTGTTTTCATAGACTTTTTGTTTGTTTATTTGGAGGGTTTGGGTTGAGTTACTATTTTGGGGAAAAAAAAAAAAAGGAAAATGTTCTTAGCTTCCATCAGAGATTCTGATTGTCTATGTCATCATCAGGGTGGGGACAATAGACCATCAGTGAAGCCACATTGCTGGCAACAGCATTTCAAAACAGTGATGTATCACTTCTTGTCAACTAGATCTGTAAATTTAGTGGCTTCAGTATATAAGTGAAGGCTGTGCTGTACCTACTGTTTCCTTATTAACACATGCAGAATACCTACTCCATGACTTATTCAAACTTTACTATAATTTATGGCCACCTAATGAATATTAATGACTTAACTGAATTGACTTAATTGTGACATAATACTGTAAGTTGTGACATAGGCCTAATATTATATTTATTCTCTATGTAAGATTTATACCAAGAGAAAATGCCATTCCCTTTTTAATCTATAGATAGAGCTTAGAAAAGTTTGCTGAAAAATTAAGTCAAAACTCTCTTTCTCTTAATATTCAGTATCCAGAAAGATATATCTTCCTCTGGTTTGAATTAAACATCTTTTAAATTGAAAAGACTAATATACTGACCATTGTCTTTTCTAGATTTCACAGAGAGTTGTGGTTTTAAAGAGTATTTGGGATAATCTTCCATAATCCAGCATGTCCCCTGAGCCATTCTTTTCCCTACTGTTTTCTATCCAGTTTTCTCATATTACAGATTTTCCCTATTTTCCTTGTTGAGTCAGTGTCATATGTCAATGAAAGTTAGCTCAGATATGTCCTTAAATGCCAAACACTAGTTTTAAAAAATAGAGTATATGAAACTAATGGTGATCTTATATGAAAAAAAAAAAAAATAGATATTCCGGAAAAGATCTGTTAAAAACTAAGGTGTTAACAGTAGCTACCTCTTGATATTAAAAGTGGGTTATTGAATGTGTTTTGTTGACCATCAGTTGCTGGTGAGTTTGCTGTCAATTTTCCCTATTTTAGTACTTCAGATAATCTTTCTCCAAGGTCATGGCTGCCATTTTTCTTCTTCCAATCACAGGAAACATCCCAGGACATTGAAGAATGGCAGATGATCGGAAAGATGAAGCAAAGGCGCCTCACTGGACCTCAGCTCAACTTACAGAGGCATCCGCCCAACCACACCCACCGGAGATCAAGGATCAAGGTGGGGCAGGGGAAGGACTTGTCAGAAGCGCCAATGGATTCCCCTACAGAGAGGATGAAGAGGGCGCCTTTGGAGAACATGGGTCCCAGGGCACCTACTCAAATACCAAAGAGAACGGAATCAACGGAGAACTGACCTCAACTGACAGAGAAACAGCAGGTAACTAAGGGCTCTTCTGTCACCAGTGCTTGCTTTGTGCTTTGAAGTCTGTTTACGCTTCAAGTGAATTAGTTTACAGCACTGATCTTTCTCTAGTGCTAGGACTGAGATGCTAGTCAGTCAAGGGAAATAGACACCGAAAGGAGAGAAAAATCATACGAACTAGCCTGACATTCCCCCAGATCAGTTATATTCTCAATCTTATCTCCTTTTTAATTTTTAATTTATTTATTTTTGGCTGTGCCCAGCAGCTTGCAGGATCTTAGTTCTCCTACTGGGGATCAAACCCATGGCCCTCACAGTGAAAGCTCAGAGTCCTAACCTCTGGACCACCATGGAGTTTCCATTTACCACCTTAATTTTAGTAGACAAACGGCTTGGTGTGTGTGTGTTGCTAATAACTGTCAGCATTTTAAATCACTGAAAAAAAAAAAACTTCACTAACTGGGATTCTCTTGAATGATATTGGACTTAAATCTGATTAATTGATAAGAAGCACATTTACTTTTTAGGGCAGGAAGAAATGTAGTCTGTCTCCCAGCCTTAAAAAGGAAAAAAGAAAGGAAACCAGCACATGCATACACGGGAACTATTTAATACTTCTTTGGATAGCTTTTTAGAACTAATATACAGATGCTTAAAGGATAACAGAATATAATTTAATCTTAAAGTATGATTTCTACCACAGGTTTGTTGACGATATTGTCATTAATGGCTTAGAGAACCATTCAGTTCAGTTCAGTCTCTCAGTCACGCCTGACACTTTGCTATCCCACAGACTGCAGCACATTAGTCTGCTCTATAGTTCTTTCTCTGTAATTCAGAATTTAATGTATTTGAAGGCAATAATTTGCTATCCAAATGCTACTCCATGCTACTCCAAAAACAGTAAGTAAACTGCTAGTAAGAACGGCTCTGTCTGCTTCAAGATCATCCCTTACTTATTCAAGGGTCAGTTTTCTACAGTCAATTGGTTAGCCACACATCCACTGTACACTCAGTTCAAAAAATATATTTAAATTTTAATGGGAAAGTATGAAAGGCATTTCAAATAACTGAAATTACATACATACATACATACAGTGTGATTCTTTTCATTTAACAAACTACTGCTGAACATTTTCTACGTATAAGCTGTGCCAGGACGAGTGCAAAGAATGGGCTCTGAACTTCCCAGAGCAGTTGATCTAGTAGCACACATGAGACCTGTGTGTACAGTTAATTCAAATACAGAACACAGAACATTAAGTGCCACATGAGCAGTATAGAAAGGCAAAGTTGAAGAGGGGTCGTTTCCAAACCAAGTTCCCAAATCATGTACAGAAGCATCTTGAGGTTCCACAGCAGATGCACAAGAGTGTGGCAGAGTGTTTTTAAATACCCAGATGAAATTCTGTGATATTCAATAGCTGTCAAATACTGCATGAACTATTAATTTAAGATAGTTTGGTTTCAACATTAGGTCGTACCACATTCTTCTTCATGATGTCCTGTCTTTTTGAAGCTGGGATTTTGGGGTCTTTTCAAAGTTGCTGTGATAAAAAAGCAAATACCCTGTAGAAATGTATGTGGAACAGAAAAAAGAGAGTGGCAGTGTCCAAGCTAACTCAAGGATTTGAAAAGCTGTGCAGTGCCCTATAGACACCCATGTCCCATTAGTAAGAAATTGTGGATAAGAATGAAATAAAAATACTGTTTTTACTTTTCATGGTTATAGGGAAGATGAGGTAGAGTATATAAAGTAAATGATTCAAGAAATACTGTCTATTAAGTACCATTGTTATTGGGATTATCAGAGGTGGTAGTGGTATTCATATAGACAACAGGACACCCTCGATCAGGAACTATTTTTCTACAGTCAAGTGTAATACAATTTGAAGAGGGTGTGACTTGGGTATCAGGAGCACTAACTGGGAAAATTTTGAAGCGATTGAGGCATGAGGAGTTGAGAACATGTTAGAAAAAAATGATTGTGGGAATAAAAGAGATAATGTGAGAAACCAAGATTTTTCTCATCATTGTCCCCTACAGCACTTGACATTATACCTCAAGGACTCAACAAATGTGTGTTGAGTGAGTAGTTGAGTGAATGATACAAAAAGAAGAAAGTTCTTTTCAAATTTATGGGGGAAGCTATTGAAAAGCCTTAACTTTGTCTCTTGAACTCTCACCAGTTGACTCCCACTGACTATTATGGAGGCTTATTATATACCCAAGAAAAAAATCACTTGTAGTGTGCTTGGTCAAGCAGGAGAGAACCAAAATCACTCACTATTTCATTTTTTTCAGTAGTCTTAATTAAGTATTTGAGAGCATCAGAAAAAAATCTATTTGTCAGGTCAGTGTGGCCTTGCCAGCTTCTTTGAGAAAATAACATAAATTAAAAAGAAACTAACAGATGGTTCTTTAAATTGTGGGTTCAAGACCATCCAGAGTTAATTTTGAATTCAGCTTAGCATATATCAAATGAATATTACATTACCTTTGGGAGACTGATTATGTAAATTTTATATGTATATTCATAGTGACAAAGGTTGTAAACAGTGATGTTTTCAATCCAAACGATGATGTAATTTTAAACCAGCCTCCCTCCAGAAAGAAGAGACTGAGTATTGAATCCATCAATCATCCATGTATGGAAAGCAGCAGGAGAGGAAAAATGTAAATTGTTATCTTCTCACGACTGAGCGACTTCACTTTCACTTTTCACTTTCATGCATTGGAGAAGGAAATGGCAACCCACTCCAGTGTTCTTGCCTGGAGAATCCCAGGGATGGGGGAGCCTGGTGGGCTGCCGTCTCTGGGGTCGCACAGAGCCGGACACGACTGAAGCGACTTAGCAGCAGCAGCATACCTATAGAGGATTTTTCAGTGATAAGTTAATGTGCAATTAAATTTCTCTCCAAACTTTAGCTTGATAAAATAATAAATAAATTGTATTATTGATGGCTTATATATAATTATTCCACAAATTGCAAACAAAAATCATCCCCAGTAAAAAAGGAATATTCTTAAATCTTAGATATGATCTTTAAAAATGCTATCCTTTGATAATGGAGACCATTGATTGAGCAGGCATTATATTTTGAGGTGATTATTTGATATCTCATCATTTCGTGTAATCTATCAGTATATTGCAATTTCTCCTATATGGATGTTTTTCAGGATTTTGTGAACATGAAACATTTCCCATGACATCCTCAGCTATCTGTTACAATGTCCAGACCATGGCTGATCGAAGCCAAAGATCTTTCTTCTACTTTCCTTTTCTTCTACTTTCATTCTTAGAAATAAATCTTTTACCCAACATTGTTTATTCATCTCTATAAACAAGATCACATAATAAATGAATTGCAATCATCAACTCTCCCTCCTCTTTCCTTCATCAGAGGACACTTACTTTAACCAAAGGTCTGCCTCATTCTCTCTCATCCACCACTTTCAGTGTTCACCTTCATGTCTGGACCATAATAACTTCTTAATTTTTGAAGGTGCAAGGCCATGTTAGCTTACCTTTGATCTTATGCACTAAGATGGTGGGGGAGGAAGCAGCGAGGAGGGGTTGTACAGAAAATACTGGAAGGAAATAACACTTTATATTTAATTTACAACTTAGATTTTTGTCTCTTTCCTTACAATTTAAAGCTAATCCATAGAAAGGTAGGTAGAATTATATACTCACCTAGTATCACATAACTTTATACTTTAAGAATTCTTCTTACATTTACTTATTAAAGTGTCCTTTTTAGAAGCCATGCCACTGGAGCCTAAAACAACAGAAGAGAAACCATAGAAAATCCATGAAAAATTGGGCCACTTAGGAAAGTTATTGTTATTGATAAGTGAATACAACATAATACTGAAACAAGTCATTTTTAAATCATTTTCCACCATGGTTAATAAGAATAAAGGCTTGTAATAAACCCTTCTTCTCTTTTCCACCTTATCTTTATTGAGGAAAGCAAACAGAATGCATTTCAGTCCCCATAGAGTTTCAACTCTGAGTGATAATTAGGAGCCTCATATTTAGGCTTCTTATTTGTAGGTGGCGCTCAAATGCATGTTACAGTTTATATCAAGATAACATCTGGGCTTCCCAGGTGGTGCAGTGGTGAAGGAATACACCTGCCAATGCAGGAGATGCAAGAGACACAGGTTCAATCCCTGGGTCAGGAAGATCCCCTAGTGTAGGAAATGGCAACCCACTCCAGTATTCTTGCCTGGGAAATTCTATGAATAGAGGACCCTGGTGGGCTACAGTCCATGGAGTTGCAAGGAGTCAGAAAGAACTGAGTGACTGAATACGCAATACACAAGACAACATCAAGATAACTAGATGTTATCTTGTAAGATGACCTCTCATATTTCTCCTATTTATGGGTTTAGTGACCCATCCAGGATACTTGGCTAAAGCCAGCACACAGGTCTTCTGCTTTATGGGGCCGTGCTCCTCCCACTGCCCCATGCAGCTAGATGCCCAGCAGCAACAATAACCAGTCATAGCCAAAGACAGTTCTTCCATTGCAGAACGGTCATATCCATGTGCCTTTCAGCATGACGGCAAATTTATTCCCAGTTTTCAGCTTGAATGGAGAAAGAAAGGAGGCAATTCTGAGATGTTTACAGATGCCAAAACTTTGAAGTATTTAAAATGACACTTTTTAAGTGATTTTGACTATTCTGAGGTACAATGCTTTGAACACTGGTTAAAAAAAAAAAAAAAAACAGCAGTCACAGTGTAAAGTGCCTTTGTGATTATCACAAGTCACCACCAGGTCTCTTTTTGAGTAAATTTGAAGATTAAAGGTCAGTCCTTCAGTAAACTACCCCTTGATTTCCCAAGGGTTGCAGTGTTTCTCCAGCATTTCTGGGGCATTTCTCCAGATCTGCTCCCACCAAAGCACTGAGATCTGTAAGGCCCTTCAGGGTTATCACAGTCACTTTTTCCAGAGCTTTCCAATGGAGATGCACCTTCTAAAGCTCAGCGCGCCCTTTCACATCCTCCTGATTCAAGCAGACCAGTCATGAACATACTTAGATATCTAAGTTTTTTGTTGCTGAAATTATACATTTCAGATTGAAATGCATAGTGGAGAAAAAGGTTATCATCAGTCACAAGCAAAAATCTGAATATACCTCTACACTTCTCTCTCTCCCTTTCTAATCTTAGAAAATTTGAATCTGCATTTTCTCACCCCATAGTCCCCTCCCTCCATTCCCACATTTTAGATTTAATGGTAGGAATCACCATCCCATTTAAACTATGGTATATTATACATAATATATATTAATGCACACAGAGCAAAATAGTGCAGAACCATTTCTCATGTGAAGTGACTGAAGCCGGCCCCACCACCCCCCAAGGCAAATAAATAGGCTGGCCTAACAATACAAAAGGTTGCAGATTTTCCTTTCCTTGTTGCCATGCCAACCACTCATTGCTCTGGCTGCCATTTCCCCAAGCTCCGCAGAGGAGTGTGCAGAGCAGTTATTTAGCATTCAGGGTGGATCTGCAGAAAAGCACACGGCCTCACCGCAAAGTGTCTGCACCTGGCGGCGCCGATGGACAAGGACAGAAAATGGGGATCTTTGCAATGTTTTCCTTCGAAAGGTTGGGCATCTGGGTCTAGAAAAAGTGAGAAAGACAAGAATTGCTAGAAAAGGCATGAGGTTTGTATTTGTCACGTTTGCTTTGTCCTGTGTGCTCTCTGTACCCTTTGAAGCAGGTTTGGAGTATTAGCTTCAATCATATGTGACTTGCCTTGTTGGTAAATAGAAGGGGATCTGAACCTAATTGGGGGCTGTCTTACCTGGACTTTATAATGAAGAACAACCTCTCAACCTTGGTAAGGTTGCTTGCTTATAGCAGATATTGCTAAATACAGCTTAAAATGTTTTACAAATTAGAAGAAAAGATAGGTACCAGATACAGTTGTTTATTTAAATGTGCAATTGTAGGTAGTTCTTTCTATAAAAAAATTACCTTGTATCTTTCTTTGCTCTTCAGCCAGAATCTTAGAGTGGAATGTGATTGTTTGAAGCCAGTAATTATGAATCCAAATTTAAGGAAAACTTGGTTTCTCTTGACTCCTTTTAATTAAACCCAGTGACTCAACAAATAAAACCCATGATTTTATTCCTTGGAATTTTAATTGCCTACAAACACTTCAAGTTGTGAAGAGTAAGGCTTGATCTAACATAATATAATATTTTAAAATTAAGATTAATTTACATATGCATTTACTCCCATGTATGTTCCTCCAGAAAATTCCTCCCATGCACTTGTGGAAATCATTCTCATTTCTTTATTGTCTTATTTTGGGTTAAAATCAGAACTACATCATAGACACTAATATATATATATATATACACACACACACACACATATATATATATATATAATTCTTTTGGTCCACTGACACTTTGAAAAATTGTTTTGAATTTGAATCTTAATGCAACAGATTTGAGCTAAGGAGAGTTCAGAACTACTTGTAAAAATTACTCTCTCTTGTTTCTAGCGGTAAATATAATTTAATAGCATTGTATTTTTCACTTGAGCCTTTCTCATAATCCTATATTTTTTTCAAGACCTTATCAAATTTTTTCCTAATATGCTACCACATTGTATTATCATATTTTTCTTTCAGTGTATCCCAATTATTTGAGGTTTTTTAAAATCTCCATTTAGAGAAGATTTCTAAACAGTTCATAAAATCTTTTTTGTTTGTAGTGAATAGATGACAATAATCAGTCATGGAAGCCAGTCTTCCTGATTTTTTTTTTTGGACCCTCTAAGCCTATGTTTCGGTGAGGATTATGCATGACCTTTATATGTCCCTTGCTCAATTGCTAAGAATTCTCTCCTCCCAGAAAATAAAAGAGAAAAACCTTAATAGTAATTTGGAACAAATAAATTAACTAATATCTGGAGAATATTCTTCATCAGTCACTAAGGTGTGTTTTTGAAAAGTATGAGATATATATATATATAAATTTGATTATATTGCTTGCATATACCTGAGAAAACTGTCTGTCACTGTTTACCAATATCCCCTTGAGGGTTGGCTCCAAGTTTGGTTTTATCGCTACTGGGAGGTTAGTAGGTCAGGGAGGACCTAGCAGTCATCAACACCTCCCTCTTTTCTCCCCAAGCTACTTGAGATGAACCGACTTTCTGCTTCAGTGTATCAAGCCCTCTCATTCCCTCACACTTCACTGCACCTTAGCACATTACATAAAGCACTGCTTTGATTGTCAGGGGAGTCTGGAAATTCATACCAGGAGTAGATGAACAGAACGACGGGTGCTGCGTTGCAGACCTGGTAGTTTAAGCATGATCTGACTTGACATCATGACTCCTGGGAGGGTGCGGGGAAAGGACACCAAACCGCCCAGTGCCCTCCCTCTGTGTGACTCGCCTTATAGAATGAGTCATGGTTCAGCAACACTCAGAGAAAATAGAGTTCTAAACCCAGCGACGCTGATGAGCAGAGAAAGAGGGAAGCATATGTTCTAGGCTCTCATGGCAGCTTTTAACAAGTATGCAAATACCAGGTAATGCTAGTGTGCAAATGTTAGAAAGGAGAGTTAAATGTCCACTTTTACAATTGATTTCATCAATGCTCAAACTTCAGAAAACATGAAGCAAAATGGGTACTAAGGGAGCAATCAACACATGATTCAGAGAAAAATCATGTGTAATAGAGATGATTCAGCCTCAGCACCCTGAAAATTAGATTCAATATTTTCAGTCCAGGTTTTGTGTTTGGAAACACAGGTCAAGGTAAGGCTGGGAGCTGAGCACCTCTGATTCTTGCATAAGTAACTCCAGCATGAGTAGTCAGTTCTCTATTTGAACTAACAATGTTCTCTTTTGCAAAGCTAGTTAATTTGCCCAAGCAATCTGTTCTGGTTTCATTCAAATGCCGCATCATGAAACAAATGACAGAGGACTCATTTGAAAGGGTACATGCAACAGAAGAGATTATCAGAAATCCATGATCAAAGGTCCAGAACTGATTCATTTTATTCTCTCAAATGAATCTCTTCCTCTTTCAAATACCCCTGTGTACCATGTTTATGTCTTGCTAATAGCCCTGGGTATTTATTGGAAGGACTGATGCTGAGGCTGAAACTCCAGTACTTTGGCCACCTCTTGACTCATTGGAAAAGACTCTGATGCTGGGAGGGATTAGGGGCAGGAGGAGAAGGGGACGACAGAGGATGAGATGGCTGATGGCATCACCGACTTGATGGACATGAGTTTGGGTGAACTCCAGGAGTTGGTGATGGACAGAGAGGCCTGGCGTGCTGTGATTCGTGGGGTTGCAAAGAGTTGGACACAACTGAGCGACTGAACTGAACTGAATAGCATTGATCATAAGTGTTTTGAGGTAGAAGCTGTGCTTCATTCATCTCCATGTCCCTTCTGGTATATAATGCAATGCTTATACTCCATAGTAGGTGCTAATAAATATTTTTGAAAGTGAGATAAAGAAGAGAGAACCTGAAACTATCACAACATTGTGAATCAGCTATACCCCAATACAAAATAAAAAGTTCATAAAAAAGAAAAAAAAGGAAGAGAAAAATTATTCATGTTCAATTTTGAGAATAGAAATTACATACACAAAATAGGGCTACAAAAACTTTGAATATATTTGTATAAATATTGTGTAAGCAACATATTTGTGGGAAAGATGATGTTAGGAATATTGGAACTAAAGAGGCAGATGAAGAAACATGGGAGGAGGCTGGATTCAGAGTAAAGACTGTAGAAGTGTTGACTAGCTCAATCAAGTTGGAATTCTGAAATACTGTCGTAAAGAGAGTGGCATGGAGGGATATAGCAGAAGACTTGTTATGTTCTGCAAATGGGAGTGAAGATTTCTAGTGAAGAAAACATATCTTTGACTTAGGATAGAAGTAAGACCTCTGATTAGAAATACAGTCTTGATGATGAAAACACCTGAACTGGAAAGAATATAAAAAATCAGGATATATGACCTTTATGAGACACATCCATAATCTAACAGCTAAGAAATAGACTGATATTGAACAACTTTTCTTGTTCATTCTTGCAAAATAGAGTCTGATGTAAGAGTTGGCCTCAGTAGAAAGTGATACTGAAATATCTTGCAAACAGAACTCTAAAATGCACACCTTTGTTGATCTTCTGGCTTTAAGGTGAAGATTGCCTCACTACTATAAATCAGAAGGCCACATAAATTTCACTTCTGACAAATGGACAAACTGACTATTAAAGAAAATGGATGCTCTAAGTCATAGACTTAATTATACTTCATTAAAGGAATATGCTAGTATTGTCTTAGAGAGATGTTATATATCCTATTTTTGAAGGTCAATCTGATTGATATATCAACAATGTTCTTTTACACTACTTCATCTTTGAGTCTATAAAATTACTTGAAAATGATAAGTTCTTAGGTAATAAACAGCATTTCCCTATTGAATAACAGGGATATTTATTCTATCCTAATTTTAGGATATCCTAATTTTAGGAAAAATGTCTCAGTTTCAATCAGACACACTTCTCTAGTTTTCTTATTTTAAAAAATCTTAAAAGCTGCATGTAATTGAAGATTTTCTTTTCTTTTTGACATATTAAAATGAAAGATGCTCCCATTTACATTTTCTAATTTTAATTATTTCAGTATTTAAAGGACAGTATTTAATTAAACTACTGTTAATTTTATAAGCAGTTTTTAAAATGAATCAGTTCTTTGGATACTTTTTCTCCTTGTTGCATTTCCATGCTACTATTCTTTATCTTAAGCTAAAGTGTAGATTTTTTTTCTTTAAAAATTATCTGTTGGTTTTTTTGAAAAACCAAGATTTATGACTAAAGCATTGGAAAGATTGGAATAAACCTGTTCTCCTGAGAACTTTACCAGAATTGATTTTTCTCAAAAAAAAAAAAAAATTGCACTAACTTGGCCTGTCTCAAAAAGTATGTAAGTTCTTCCAGGCCAGTTGTCATCCAATTCTTCTGTCTTGATTGTAGTAAAAAAAAAAAAAGAGAGAGAGAGAGAGAAATGAGTTTGAAGCAAGTACAGATGCCACTTTCAAAAGTTGCATTTTAGGAGAGGAAGTGCGTTCAGTCAGGATAGCAATGATATCTGTGCTCTTGAGAATATTTGCCATCCCACCTTTGACAGTTTTAAGTCACCCTTGGCACCAACAGTTTGCCAGTATTTCTAGAGGTGTGCTTGCTATCAGGGAGACCCACTACACAGAAAGATATGGATTGAGATAAGTAAACAACACTGAAGCAAAATCATCAATGTAAAATTTTATTTCAACAGATAATTAGAGGGGATTTTCTAAAGTAGTATTTGTATGTTATTTGTAAATTTCTGAAGATTACTTTGAAATTACTGTTAATTGTTTTTGTTTATCTTAACATAAACTTTTTGTATCCCATAGTTGGAGAGAAATTCATTTAATAGGATGTTTCATGGAATGCATTAATCAATCCAGAATACAAAAGATATTTTTATTCTAGAATAATTTTTGGCATAAATTTTTAAATTCTATTTAAGTCTTTGCTTTTTACTGTCATAATAGTATAAACATAATGTTAGACTTGACACTTACTTTCTTACTTAAAAAAATTATCTTCTTATTTGCAAATTCTCTTGATTTTGCTACTCAGAGACCCTGGAAAAGATTCTTAACTATCAACAATTTTGCTTTTTGGAATTTTCCCAAAGAAACAGTCCTCCTTATCTTGTGTTATGGCTGAGCTCTAGTTAACAAACATTATTAAAGACTAAAAGAAGGATGACTCAAAATTATCTCTTTCTCATTTTTTGTTTTCTTTTCTATCATAGCATTTTAGTTTTCAGAATTTCATAATGTAATTAATTCCACTGTCCCTTTTCCTGCAGTATAATTGAAACATGGTTCTCAGGTTATATATATTCAGTTATAATTTGTAATGATAATTACCATGTGTACTTAGTGACTTAAACGTCTGCCAAGTCCTTTCAGGACTGATATAAACAGAATATTTGTGAACAACATTTTATATAACTCCAGTGCTAAAAATAAAATAGGCAGTTGTAAAAGAGAAACACTTAAAATACTTACATTTCATGAGAGACTGACTAAGAAGAATCAAATAAGGTGGATGTTCTATATTATTACACATTCATTCTTATAACTATGTTAGAACTAGAGGCTTAAGCAAACTAATTACACAGAAGTCATGTTGGTCTGTTTGCTGTTTGAAGGTACACTATGATGTACTGTGACAAAAGCAATCTTCCCACCACATAGTTCCTAAATTCTGTAGGGTTCTAGGTCACAGGCCTCCACAGATTTCAAATTATCACTTTGGGGATGAGATGGAGCCAACAAAATGTAGCTAAGCTGATGATTTTTACCTTTTTATTGTAACAGTTTTTCCCTAGATGAAATCTTTCAGTTTATAGAAGTAACTGGTAAAGACTCTTCCTGATATATAGAGCACTTACACTTTAAAACTTTGCTCAATGATTTTTTTCTTTTTTGGAATCGAGAATGTTTTTCCATTTTTTCATTGTGTTCCCTGTCTCAGACATTCCTGGTTTTGCAACTGTAGAAACAATAATTTCCCCATATGAATCTTAGACTCGTGCTGGTGCCCAAGTCTTTTGAGGTACCAAAACCAGATAAAACTTTGAAGACACAGATGGCCCTTTATGTGCATGAATGCTGGCACATGCATAGCTTCACACACACATACACAGGCATGTGTGCAAGTGCTGTTCTGCACGCACAGTACATTTTATATTGTTTATCATGCAGTTACTCTAAGGGTGAATTTTTTCAATCTCTCTTAGTTGTATTGATATTTCATCTCTTCATTAATGTTATTAATAATGTCTCCTGCTACATTCCTTTGTGTGATATGCTCAAGACAATACAGACAGTAATCCAATTTATCTCAAGTCTACAAGGAGTAGTACGATTGTAATGGTTTTGACAAAATGCAAAACCTGAGCATTACAAGGCTCTAAAAGCATTTTATCAGTTCCCTCAGTGCCTTAATTATTGTACTCAATTTATTGATATTAAGCAGTTAGAAATTTTCAGAGAGCCATATTCCCCAAGACATTTCTTTCCCAAATTAATTTAGAATCAATAAAATATTGAAAGCTGATATAATTAGTAAGTGTTTACTATATGAAATGCAAACAACACTACAAATATGCACATATTACTACATTTAGATCCTCCAATACCACCAACAGCACAAACCTTTAATTAGAATATATAATTATAAAACTAAGCCATATTTGCTTGCTTTATTTCTTCTGCTGTACCCTTAAAACTAGAAGTGAAATTTTCCAGTAGGTACTGTTTTTGATTGGTGCTTTGCCTTTCTAATTACTTTTGATTCCATATATGTTGTTCTTAACTTGCAATATCCTTCTACTGATAACCATCTTAATTTACAAAGTCTTTCCCTTTGAGTAAATTAAACATTAGGCCAATTCTATCCAAGTTATAAGAACTTCATTTGAGTAGATTAAATTGGCCATCTAAACAAGATTATGGATTTAAGCACATCGGTTGGAATAGGGAAAAAAGAAAAAGAGGGAAAATTCTCCTATAGTCATACACTGTACTCCTAATCCTAGCCCAAGTGGTTGCAAATGCCTTTCAGAAGAGGACCATGTGAGTGACTGTGAATGTATAGATCAGCCAACATCTGTGGCCCTTACTAGGAAAATCTTAAAAAAACAAACAAACAAAAAAAAAACCATGTTCTTCAATGAGATTGTCCCACTTTCCAGTACAATTTAAATATAGGAACACCATGTCTTACTCATCTTCATAGCCTTGGTAATGACTAAGTATAGTTACATCATCTGGAGTGGGTACAATATAACTTAAATTTAAGTACCCTTCAGAATGAACTTTGTGCAGTCATGATTCCTCATCTTAAATACATTTATCTCCATAGACTAACATTACTGTAAAGGTGTTTTCCCTCATAAATTTATCCTTGTTTTAGTCAGTAAATCTTTGGAATTCATCTTTGAAAGAAAAAGCTGGTACGCAGAGATCTACAGCTGTTGTGTTGGCCAGGTGGCTAGGGTGACCCTTTGAGATCAGTGAGAATCTGATTAGGAAGGGATATGCCAATGCTGGCCTCTTTAATAAGTACTAAGGTGCCAGAGAAACAAACAAAACCACCACCACAACAAAAACCAATCTGCTCTTTTAATTTCCTTCATCAACAGTTGATCACGGGTAACAGCTTCAGAGAGACCATTCAGTCTCCAAATTAAGCTGGAGCAGAGGCAAGGAACTTTCCTTCTTTCCCTGTTTTTATGAATTTATCTAGGGTATTTGTTTAGCCGAGTGCTTCAAACACAGTGCTTTCCTTGTTGACTAGTTTCCATCAGCAGCAGCAATTAGCTTCAGTTTCCTAGGCAACCATTCTCTACCCCACTGAGAAAAACCTTTTCTTGACAGGAGCATTCTGTCTAAAATTGTTTTGTTTTCCTTCTTTCACAAGTGTACGGTAGGCTTACTTGTCATTTCTTTCAATATAGCACTATTATACTTATTATTCTTAAAAGCAAAAACACTTTATGGCTTTTATATTCCATATGGTTGAATTTATTGTCAACATCTCTTACTTTTCTCTTTACCTGAAAGAAATCAACAAAAATATATTCTCAGGCATATGCCAACTTGCTTGGATTTTTTTTGTTCACAGTGTAATCAGTGAGCCTTTACATATTCAAGTCATCTCAGCTGGTTGTGATGAAAACCCAAAAGGTACACATCAGACTTCTTTGTATACCAACAATGTCATATGTTGCTCGAACCAGGTTGGAATTGTCAGGGCCACTGAGAAAGTTTCAGCTCCATTGTTTATAAATCAAACAAACAATATAGATAGATTAATATAACAAAATAACTAAACCAAAAATAGGTGCTAAAAACAGGGCCTGACACTGGCAACAGAATTCGATGTGATAAAATAATGTGACCAGAAGTGCATAGTGGTGTAGCATGAATCAGCATCATGGAAAAAACTGGAGGACTGCAAACCGACTGTAAGTGCTGAATACCCCTGGGTTGAGAATATCCCCTGGAGAAGGAAATGGCAACCCACCCCAGTATTCTTGCCTGGGAAATCCCATGGGCAGAGGAGCCTTGTCACAGAATAGTTGAACACAACTTAGCAACTAAACAATAGCAACATGGTATAAGGATAGAGTAAAGTTTACCTTATCGTTTTAGTTTCAAGAATAACTGGCAGGAGCCTGATACAGTCTGTTAGACAATGACCCAAAATTCAAGCAAGAAGATACTCACTGGGAAGAATGACAGAATTATCCTAATGTATGACAGAAACTGTTGTTCTTTACCTACATTTTGTCAGTCAAATGATGATAGTAGACTTGATGATAACAAAACTGTGAATGAGATTAAAATAGTAATATATAATTTAAATAAGCACTTTATACATATGTGTGTGTGTGTGTATATATATATATATTTCATTTAGTTGTCCCAACATACCAAAAGATGAATATCACTTCAGTTCCCCTTTTTAGATGGGGAAACTGAAGCTTAGAGAGAGTATTTACTTGCAGTTAGTAAGAGCTAAAGACAGGGTTTGATTTCAGATTTTCTGACACCAGAATCTACTATGATATAAAATATCTGTACTACACTGATATAAATCAAAATGATATTCTAAGGAGACAGTAAATTGCCTTTATCCATGATTTTGCAAGTTTTCCAACTTGGAAAATATGTTACTTTGTGGAATACATAATATTGACAGGAAATAGAAGTGCCTAGTGTAGCAACTTGTTTAATAACCTTGTATTGCAATATGATGTTTATTCATTATGTAGGAGAATGTAAATAGCTTAGCATCATGTCTCCAAGGTATTATCAAGTAGGTTTCTGTGGAAGAGAGTATGTCTCAGTTTCTTATACCTATTTACTTCTATTGATGCTATATGCTTCCACCAATAGATTTACCCAATAACAAAAATAAACATACTTTCCAGAATTCAGTTCAGTCTCCTGAGGACTGCTTTGATCCTCTTGTGAATACCAACCCCATGTCTGTTATTCAGAATATGTTTACAAGACAGACTTCACTTTTTTACTTGTAGCTGTTTATCTCTATATTGATGATACAGTGTCACCTGTTGCTGTATTTCCTGGGTTTTAGTCTTTAAATCCTTTATTTTATATAAGCCTATAAGCAATGGCACCCACTCCAGTACTCTTGCCTGGAAAATCCCATGGATGGAGGAACATAATAGGCTAAAGTCCATGGGGTCTCAAAGAGTTGGACATGACTCAGAGACTTCACTTTCACTTTTCATAAGCAATAACATTATTTAAAGGTTATAAAATTGATTTAAAGAAGTTGTTTTTTAATGTTTTCAGTCTAGCTGATTTTTAGACAGATCATTTATCAGATCAGTTCCAAGTTATCCATTCATTTTGCTTAGGCATGACAAGACTTTATGGCCATATCATGAGCTATTTTTGTATTAGTTATAAAAACATAATGACACTGCTGGTAAAATTATACCAAGTTAATATTCAAATACTGTTTGTAAAGTTTTCACTGAAATTCAAAATCCCTGACATTAACAAAATAAAGAATAAAATGCATATTACACAACGTCCTTAAGATAATTTCTAACATAGACTAAAAATGTCCACTTCTGAAAATTTTAGATGTTCAAAAGAAACATAACTGATCCTTTCAGAATTTCAGATTACAGTAAGATGTAGTATGTTTTGAGCTGCAAGTTCAGTTCAGTTCAGTTGCTCAGTTGTATCCGACTCTTTGTAACCACATGGACTACAGCAATCCAGACCTCCCTGTTCATCACCAGCTCCTGGAGTTTACCCAAACTCATGTCCATTGAGTCAGTGATGCCTTCCAACCATGTCATCCTCTGTCATCCCCTTCTCCTCCTACCTTCAATCTTTCCTAGCATCAGGGTCTTTTCTAATGAGTTAGTTCTTCACATCAGGTGGCCAAAGTATTGGAGTTTCAGCTTCAACATCAGTCCTTCCAATGAATATTCAGGACCAGTTTCCTTTAGGATGGACTGGTTGAATCTCCTTGCTGTCCAAGGGACTCTCCAAGAGTCTTCTCCAACACCACAGTTCAAAAGCATCAATTCTTCGACTCTCAGCTTTCTTTATAGTCCAACTCTCACATCCATACATGACTACCGGAAAAACCATAGCTTTGACTAGACAGACCTTTGTTGGCAAAGTAATGTCTCTGCTTTTGAATATGCTGTCTAGGTTGGTGGTAACTTTTCTTCCAAGGAGAAAGTGTCTTTTAATTTCATGGCTGCAGTCACCATCTGCAGTGATTTTGGAGCCCCCAAAAATAAAGTCTGTCAGCGTTTCCACTGTTTCCCCATCTATTTGCCATAAAGTGATGGGACCAGATGCCATGATCTTAGTTTTCTGAATTAAGCCAACTTTTTCACTTTCCTCTTTCACTTTCATCAAGAGGTTCTTTAGTTGTTCGCTTTCTGCAATAAGTATAGTGTCATCTGCATATCTGAGGTTATTGGTATTTCTCCCAACAATCTTATTTCAGCTTGTGCTTCATCCAGTCCAGCATTTCTCATGATGTACTCTACATATAAGTTAAATAAGCAGGGTGACAATATACAGTCTTGTTGTACTCCTCTCCCAATTTGGAGCCAGTCTGTTGTTCCATGTCCAGTTCTAACTGTTTCCTCTTGACCTGGATACAGACTTCTCAGGCAGCTTGTCAGGTGGTCTGGTATTCCCATCTCTTTCAAAATTTTCCACAGTTTGTTGTGATCCACACAGTCAAAGGCTTTGGCATAGTCAGTAAAGCAGAAGTAGATGTTTTTCTGAAACTCTTGCTTTTTCAGTGATTCAATGGATGTTGGTAATTTGATCTCTGGTTCCTCTGACTTTTCTAAATCCAGCTTGAACATCTGGAAGTTCATGGTTCATGTACTGTTGAGCCTGGCTTGGAGAATTTTGAGTATTACTTTGCTAGCATGTGATATGAGTACAACTGTGTGGTAGTTAGAGCATTCTTTAACATTTCCTTTCTTCAGAGCAAAAGCAAAAGCAACACCTATTTGTGGTTGTGACTGGTAATGGAATTAAAGTCTGATGTTGTAAAGAGCAATACTGCATAGGAGCCTGTAATGTTAGATCCGTGAATCAAGGCAAATGGAAGTGGTTAAACAGGAGATGGCAAGAGGAAACATCGACCTTTTAGGAATCAGCAAACTAAAATGGGCTAGAATGGGTGAATTCAACTCAGATGACCATTATATCTACTACCATGGGCAAGGATCCCTTAGAAGAAATGGAGTAACCATTATAGTCAACAGAGAGTCTGAAATGCAGTACTTGGAAGAAATCTCAAAAACAAAAGAATGATCTCTGTTCGTTTCCAAGGCAATCCATTCAATATCACAGTAATCAAAGTCTATGCCCCGACTAGAAATGCTGAAGAAGCTAAAGTTGAAGACCTACAAGACCTTCTAGAACTAACACCCAGAAAAGATGTCCTTTTCATTATAGGGGACTGGAATGCAAAACTAGGAAGTCAAGAAATACCTGGAGTAACAGGCAAATTTGGCCTTGTCAAGATCCATGTTAACTCTCAGTGAAGTATAATGAATAGTACTTTATCAATTTATGCACAATCTGTATTCATCTTTAATCGTCTGAATGACTAAATCCTACTCAAAATTTTATATGTATAATGTTTGGAAGGAAAAATTAACAGCAAAAAATTAGAAAGTAAGAAAGGGAATAAGAATGTAGAACAAGTAAGCAATGAAGAATTAAAATGTAGTCTAATCTTTCATCACAAAAAGAATGTTTCATGTTGCTCATTGTCCTCAGCTGTAGATAAGGGTTATCATGCTTCTAGAAACACTGTCTAGAAGACCCTCCATAATTGGGACTTACTGGCTGAATCTAGAGCAGGTAGTAGCCCAGAGCCTACACAGCCAAAGAAGTTTGTATGAAGCCAGAAAATAAATAAGTTACATCCCTCCAGCTTTGTCTAGGGAAAGAAAGCAACAATAACAACCAGAAAAACTGGCCATCAACATAGGTAATCACAGAGTAATCATACTATCCTATAATTCAACATAAATAGCCTCATTGGGCTGGAACTCTTACTGCATATCACCACTGCTGTTTCTTTAAGTAGAAATATAAAAGTAGAAAACTCAGAACAGTGTATGACTGAGAGAAAATAAAAACATCTTGGTGAAGAACTAGTGGGAAATCTTTTTATTTGAGTTCTTGATGTGCCAGGCCTGTTGTATATTTGAGTTCCTCACAACAACCTGTGAGATGGGTATTACTATCATTTCCATTTATTTTGGTTGAGGAATTGAAACTCAATGAATTTGAGTAAAATTCCAAAGATGAAGTAACTAGAAGGTAGCAATGCTGGAGTTTATGCCCACACATCTCTGCTTTAAAGTCCATGTGACTTTGTCTAATGTACACCATAAAAGATGGTAATACTCTAGATAGAAAGATATGATAGAAGCCTGGATGGATGGATGGTGGCATTTAATAAGTACTTGTAGAATGAATATATATATATAATTGCATAATTAGCTATACTTATATATATATAATCACACACATTGTAACTTATCATTTTTATAGGTCTGATTTTTTGACTGTCTTCCTTTATCTTTTGTATATGTTTGACATGTTTACCATTAGTCTTCCCTGAACTTTACCTGAACCCTGAGTAAATTTGCCCCTGTTCCCAAAGCCAGGCTATAACGATAAGGCTCCCTCAGGAGATCTGCTGATTAGGCCTCCATTGGGAAAAGGCCATCCTTCATGGGGAAAGCTGCCATCTCTACACTGATTACAGCCTTTGCTTAGAGAAAGATTTTTAAATGACTGGACCATTTGAAACCCCTGAGCAACCCTATATTTGTGTTTTCCTGAATAAAGTGTCAAATTATAATAATATTAGAAAATACACTTATTTTCTATTTTTAAAGTTTTAACAATATTATTTTCCCCAGAATGGAATATAATGTGTCATGAACTTGGTTCCCACACAGCCTATTTGATTATTCTAAAGTAGCATTTCTTATAATCTGTGAAATTCCTTTGTAAAAAAAAAAAAAAAAAAAAGATCAGTTCTAAGATTGGGCCAAATTATTTTTTTTTTCACTTTCCTTTTTTTTTAAATTTTATTTTATTTTTAAACTTTACAATATTGTATTGGTTTTGCCAAATATCAAAATGAATCCGCCACAGGTATACATGTGTTCCCCATCCTGAACCCTCCTCCCTCCTCCCTCCCCATACCATCCCTCTGGGTCGTCCCAGTGCACCAGCCCCAAGCATCCAGTATCATGCATCGAACCTGGACTGGCGACTCTTTTTTTTTTACTAGTTTTGATTAAATGCCTACAAATATAAAATCAACTTATTTAACCATGAAAGTCAAACACATTTAAGTTAATGTTCTTTGAAACAGCAAACCCAATAAAATTCAAATGTCCTGCTACTTTCCATCTAAATTAATATTGTTTTGCTAAAACTAAATTATCACTATAAAACATGTGGTACCAGCTGATATAGTGCATTTTACTAAAGTTGGCCCTGTCTAAACTGATTGGAGACAAGTTATGATTCAATTTTCCCTTTATTTATCTCTGTTTAGAATATTTTGAAAGCCTGTACAGTGCCTAAAGATGTCATTTGACCTACACCTCATGTAAATGCATTCTTTATTAAGTCCACCTGTGTTCTCATTAGCCAAGAATGTGTAAACTAATTCTCCATGGTGTCAGAATTATTGTAAATACACTCTCAAGCAAAATGACTGGTATAATTATGTAGCTCACTTGTAATTTGTTCACATAAATTAGCAGATATTTGTATTATTTTTATTGGACTGTCTTCCCAATTTAAACAAATTTAATTTTTTAACTACTCTCAGATCCTGGAAAATTCTTCAGAAAGTACAGAAGAATTTTGGAACCCCATTTAAGAAATACTGTTCTAGAATGCATCACAGTCTTAAGAATACAATAAATTATATAAATGGGGGGGTTAAGTTAGTAAATATAGTAACAGGGTTACTTCTGAATTTGTGTAAATATTATGAACAAGCTTTTCATGTTGATTTTTCATCCTTTCAAAAAATTGTGTTAAAGGTCCAATCTGGATAAAGTTCAATGAGAGAAGCCTCGAGAATTGCAACAATGCCAGAGAGAAAATCCTTGACTTGGGAAACTACATAGTAGTGGAGATAAGGCTTGTGTACCAGCACAGTTTCACACAAGATATATTTCCTAAGTGCTATAGGGAGATACTAATAATGTGCATAGTGCCAACAGGGAGATGCAGGAATGATCCAGAGGATGCATTGGTTTTATATATATCCCATTTTTGGAGTGCTTGTTCCACCTCTCCACTGCATTCAGTTCTCCATAAAACACTTGGATGCTAGAAGTGCTAAAATTACTCTATTGATTTTTAAATGTCTGAATTTCATTGAAAGTTAATATATGTAAGTGGCAATTCACAAAACATAAACTAATTCTTTTTGTTATATTATTAAACAGTGTAGACAACAAAGAAGTGTCTCCAAGTGGATTTAACTTTCTGTGGCCCATTTTGCAGTATTCTTTCCATTGATAATGTCACTCTGGGAGAGTAGCCTTTCAACCCAGCAGCTTGGCTTTGTGAAAACATGCAGCCCTTCTTCCTCCTCTGTCCTCCCCACCAAATAGCACAGCAGTTACAGTGCTCCTATGATTACAATGCTTAATCCTTACAATGCTTTAATGATTGTTATTGTCACATATTTACCTGCAAAAGCTAAAATGGAACTAAAATGCTAATAAAATAGTACTGTCTCTGAGAAATAAAATATTCATCTTCTTGTAAATTATCTGTTGCAGTTTCTAACATAGTCTTCAAGATATATAGGTAGGTATATAAATGATTAGATAGATAGATATTGGTCAATCATTTGTTACATAGTCTCCAAATATAATCAGGAATAGCAATAGTGTACATTAGATACATGAATAGATAAGCAGATCTGAGAGTGTGTTTCCTTGGTTCATACCTTTAAAGGAGTTCATATATTTCCTTGAGTAATTCACACATGATTGCTAAAGAATTTTTTGGTTATTTTTCTATTATTCCTTCTGTTGTTCTGTTTAAGAGGAAGAACATCATAATAGTTAGCAAACCTGGGTTCTAATATGTTTTGCCTCCATCAGCTGTGTGAACTTGAGCAAATCTCATAAATATACCCAGCCTTTGTCTCCTCATCTGCAAAATGGGAAAATTTAGACAAACTTCTCTCAAAGTTCTTTTAGCTCTAAAATTGTGTGATACTATGAATTAAATTGTATAGGTTAAAACATCCTTATAAAGATGAATTGTATCTTTGCTACTTGATACTATAATTATTCCATACTTGTTTTTGATAGTAAAGAAAAAGGATCCTTCATCATTGAAATTAAAATGAGTGCAAAGTAGACTAATTTCCTTGTGGTAGATGTTTTTTTATAAATATGATGAAAAAATTCTGTAGAATTTTATCTCTAATTTAGAAAATATTTTTAATCTCAAAAGACTTCTTTCCTTTTTAGTTGATGATATATGGATCATCATTTCCTGAATTTTTTCTGAGAAGGTTATATAAAGTTAGCATTGACATTGTTCAGCAGATGCTGTGACAGTCCAAAAACTATCACAGTTTAATGATGAACCTTCCTCTCTAGCTTTTTAAAATGAAACTATTGCACCGCCTATAGGGCTTTCCTGGTCGCTCAGCAGTAAAGAATTCACCTGCTCACATAGGAGATGTGGGTTTGATCCCTGGGTTGGGAAGATCCCCTAGAGAATGAAATGGAAACCCACTCTGGTATTCTTGCCTGGAAAATTCCATAGACAGAGGAGCCTGGTGGGCTACAGTCCATGGAATCACAAAGAGTTGGACATGACTTAGTGACTAACAACAACAACAATTACACTAAGTTGAATATATATCATATGGCCTTAATGATCTTTAAACCATCCACTATTGAGAAAAGGAGCAGCACTTTAGAAAGGGACTATCTGATACATCATTTCCATGTATTCCACTCAAATTTTATCTTCCCAGGTTTTTCTTAATCTCTCTTGTTAATACTGAACCCAGATAGTGTTATTTAATCACAAATTCACATTTTGAAGCATCTTCCTATGATTTTAAATCATGGCATTTGTTCAGATTAGCATAGAAGAGTGTTTTACTGGGTATAAAATAATACATTGTTTCTGTTTATATAAACAGTTTTTTTATTATTATTGTTTATTAAACTCCATACAGGTTGTTTTCTTTAGTTTTATGTGCATTTCACTTAGCTCCCAGAATGCCAGCTCCTTGTATTTTCTTTCTCTGTCTCTCTCTCTCTCTTTTTTTTTTTTGGTTTATGTGTTTGTGTGTGAGTGTTTATCTGCAACTTATCCTATTGCACTTTTTAGGGAGAAAGACTGAAATACAATTCTAATTGACTGTATTGTTTGATTAATTTTCCTCTTTGCCACCTGTTTTCGATGGCTCATTTTATTTTCTTTTGCTACTATTTATTACAGAGGAGGTGTCTGCAAGGATAGTTCAAGTAGTCACGGCGGAAGCTGTAGCAGTCCTGAAAGGTGAACAAGAGAAAGAAGCTCAGCCTAAAGATCAACCTCCTGCTCTGCCTTTAGGTAAATGAGAAAGTCTCAGGTCAGGGGCAGTGTCTGCTACACCTCAGTCACAGGATCAAGTCTTCACATTCAAAGATAGGCCATATCTCGTACTCCATCTCTACTCGTGACATTCATCAAACGTCTCTGGTGGGATGCACTGGGACCTATTTTCACTTTTCTCAACAGGCTCATTGTGGTGTCTCAGTAGTCTTTAGGACAGTCAACTTATAATTACACTTTGCCCCTAAATTGCCCTTCATTTTTCTTTTCCAGACCACTAGAGATAGTTATTAAAAAAATAAAGCCATGCACTTTGATGTCATGGCCCCCACTCATAAGGAAAATGTTCTAATGCTTTAATTACAGATGATTGTTTCCCTTTATGGGTTTTGGTTAATGATTGTCTATACTACAGTCTCTGGGGTCTCCCTGAAAAGGCTACCAAAACCCATAGCCAGAGATTGTTAGAATTATCAGTGGCTAGTACCTTATATGGGATACAATGATTGAATCCCACATGAGGTACTAGTCTTCACTTTGTTCATTTAAGGGCAACACATTAGCCCTCTGCCTCCATTGCAAGTCGAATGCCCTACAGGACCAAACAGGTAATATAATGGTGCTCACCAAGGAAAAGACTCTCAGCCAAGGGCTTGGTGCCCCTACTCTCAGTGGATAGATAGGTTCTAGATGTAGATGCATATACATGCAGAGACACATGAAAAGGAAATTCTCTTGCAATTCAACATATGCTTATTTCACAGGTATGTATAACTAACCCATATAAAGATGTGGTTTTTAAAGCCTAAAAATAGTATATAACTATTGTTCTTTCAGTCTTATGCATCTTTAATATTTGATTTTCTGATAAGCACTGCATTGTCTATTGAAAATTAAACCATAAAAATTTCTCCTCTCAATAATAATTAAAAATAATCTCATTATATTCAATAAAATATTCTTTGATGATCAAGGATTATTTTCACCTAAAACAGAGAGGGAAAACTTATCTAAAACTTTAGCTTTCTTTCTATGGTTTACTTCTGTTCTTTGAAATGAAAGAAAACCTTACTTAAAAAATTTTTTTTAATTTTTATACAGTTGGAAAGTTATTTTCCATTTACAGCTATTACAAAATACTGGCTATATTCCCCATGTTGTACAGTACATCCTTGAGCCTATCTTACACCCAATAGTTTATAGCTCCCATTCTCTACCCCTTGTTGCCCCTCTTCCCTCCCTACTGGTAGCCACTAGTTTGTTCTATCTGTGAATCTGCTTCTTTTTTGTTACAGATACTAGTTTTCTGTAGTTTTTAGATTCCACGTATAAATGATGTACACTGTGTGTCTTTCTCTGTTTGACTTACTTCACTTAATATAATGCCCTGTTAGTGGCAAAATTTCATTATTTTTTAAAAGAAAAATCTCACTTAAAAAAAAAAAAAAAAACTTTAAAATATCCCTTAGAAGCCCACAAGGCTTATTTAAAATAAATTTTACCACTGGCCTTGACTGATAAATATTTCCTTTTAAAATCCCTTACCTTCATGTGAGTGGTCATAAAGAAGATAAGTGTCTTCAAGAGGAAAACGGAGTTAAGTGTGAATGAATTTCATCTTTTAGAACATTTCTTTTTGGCCTTCTTTCATGTGTCGTGCCAAGGCCAGAATATTTCTCAGCTCCCACTAGTACATGTTTCTATCTGACGGTTGCCTCAGGCTGTGACAGCTTCATTTTTCTTCTCTGAGAATACATACAGAAGATGGATTTGACATTATACTCAGTAAACAAAATGTTGTTTAAAAAATACATCTCCTAAAATAGCTGTGATTAGTTTCCAGCTCTTAACATTTTTAATCAGTCAATTCAAATCCAAACTAAAATGCTTACCTGGCTGGGTGTGAATGTAGTAAATTAGGATCAGAATTAAATATTTTATTAATTGAAAAAGCAGATAAAAATTAATGAGATTAATGATAGAATTTTAGAAGTTATCTCTAATCCATTTTTATGGAGTGATTTTTTTTAATATTAAGTGCTTTTCTTTTTTTAGGTTTTCAAAAATTTATGAATGGGGCTAAAATAAGTCAAATGCAACTTACTATTGAATCTTTCCTTGAATTTCATAGAGTCCTTTTTACAGATGGCACAACTCCTACATGTCCACTGGGCTAGTAGGATTAATTGTTGTATCTCATTTTTCCATTGTTTGATCTTTAGCAGCTGAAGAGACAGCTAATCTGCCTCCTTCTCCACCCCCATCACCAGCCTCAGAACAGACTGTCCCAGTGGAGGAAGGTAAGGCCTGTTGGACTCTTGAGGTTTGTCTTCTTTTAAGGGTAAATAAACCTCAACCCATAAGTGCTGGACTTTGGTATTGGTTAGTATGTGACCCAGCTTGGGAGCTGTCTGTTTCAAATAATCAAGAAGAAACAAAGACTTTGATTAAATATATTATCATTTCTGTACATAAAATCAAAAGTAGATAAATATGGTAAATAAGAAAAATCTGCTGGATAAAGGAAAAGATAACTTTGTGTTTAAGTGGCTAGCTAGAATAACTACAGAGAACTAGTTTACTTCATGTAGACTGTTTTAAAGAGTAGATACAATTTAATTTTATAAGTGACTGAATAAAAATAAATATATTGATGAAATCAATAGATTTGTTTTGGAAGGGTTGGCAGGAACTGTCTCTGTTTTGCTCACTATTGTATTGCCAAGGGCTTCCCCAGGGCCAGACCTGTAGCAAACTCTCAATAAATATTAATGAATAAATGAAGAAGTCAGTGAACAAATTTGATATTGAGAGTATTGAACTGGAAACTGAGATCATGGCTTCTTTCCTGCTGAGACCTTTTATTGTCCATGAATCTATTTATGCATTCAGTCAACATGGAATGCCATGTCAGCTTTTCAGTTTGCAATGAAGAAGCAGACAGATGCCTCTGAAGAATATCCATTTAGAATCTGAGATGAAAGACACTATTTAAAAGCTAACTATTATTGGTTCTCTGAATTAGACCAGTTAACTTTTGTCTATTGTTTGAGAGTTACAGGAGAAGAAGAAAGCTTTTAAAATTTATTGAAAGCTTGCTTGTGTCAATATAATTTACTTTTCATAAACTAAAATCAGAATATTAATACTTTTCCATTTTTGTCATTTGTTGACTTATTTTTCCTTTTGTTGTACTTTTTAGAGCTCATTTTATTGTGTTAAAAATTAAATAAGGTCACAAAAGAATCACTGTCTTTTTATAATCGGTAATTAGGTTTGTTTACATTATTTTTTGAATTACTAGAGGTTATTCTAAATTACTGAACTATAAACTATCAATAAATATAATTTATTTTTGTCATAGATTTATAAACTTAAACCTTTTTTAGTAAGATTTTTTTTCTTATATTGAGGCCTTTTTTCCTATGTTTACTGCCTGAAATAATTAGTCAAAGGAATAAAAAAAAATTGAGGACTATAAGCATTGTATATAATAAGTGTTATTATAACCATTGATGATTAGTTAATTCCCTGAAAATGTGATTAGATCTTTTAATTCATAGATTTGAAAGATCCTTTCTGAGCCTTGATTTTATCTGTTCATGTCTATGGAGCACCTACAAGTTTCCTTGCACTCCTCAAATTCTCTAAGTATACACTAGTAAGCAAAACAGACATGATCCTTCCTTGTAAGAAGCACAAAGTCTGGTGGAGAATGGAAATCCAGTAAGTAAGTTCAACAATAGGAAGGAAAAGAACAGGGAGCTTTAAGGTAAAAGAAGAGTAATCTTACTTTATTGGAGGGAGAAAGGAGCTGAACTCAGAAGCCTGAAGAAGTGTTGGCCAAGAAAAGATGGAAAGGGGCAATTTGGGCAGAGGGACGAGGATGTTCAAGGACTCTCAGGTGGGAAAGTGCATGAAGTGTTCTGGGAATTGAAGGAGTCCCAGGGCTAATGCATGAGAGATGTGGAGGAGAGGAGTCTGGGAGTGAGCAGCAGCTGGCTTGGTTCAGGCTCCTGGATTTTACTCTGAATGTAATGGAAAGCCTTCCATGACAGCTCTGCTTCCCACAGGTCACTGAAAATGTTTCTGAACCCCTACTTAAAGCCTTTCCCGTGTCAGGAAATCCTCTTAACCAAGAGAGGGGTATGACGTTGACTCCCAAGTCACCTAGAGGTCAAGTAATTCATTCTTCTTACTGTTAAATGTGAGTGTGAGTTAAAGGGACAACAAGGTCTTCCCGGCCATCTGAGACTCATCCAGTCTGTTTCTGGAGGGTGTACCATAGATACAGTGAAAGTATACATTAAAATAGAATCACTTTCATATCTTGGTAACTTAGGTATCATATTCCAAAGTAACTGTTCCTTCACATTTTGGGATTGTTTCCCTCAAGATGTTTCAGTATATTTGGGGAAAATGTCAACTTACTTCCTACTGAAAGTAATTTGAAGATATTTTTAACATTTTCAAACTGAATATGTATTTTTATTTAATTTTTTTCAAAAGACAGCCTCAACCTATACAAAATCCTAATGGTTTCCTTTTAAAAAGATAATCATATTTTTTAGTTATATAGAAAAAATATGTAATTTCAAACTCCATTGATTTAAAAGATTAGATAATATTTTTACCTTAATTTTATGAAAGGCATGTGATCTAGGCAATCAAACTAGTTCCTCTCTTTTATTTTAAATCACTCTTAAAGTATGTATAACAACATTTGTTTTATCAGAAAAAAATTAGTGAAAATCCACAAGACAAGAATCAACTTTTCAAATTTTCAAATCAATTGGTTTGTGAAGACAAAGCCAAAGTTTTTAATATATTGCTCATAGCACATTGACTGGAAAGAAAGCAGGTGGATTTTTCCATCTAGATTTTTTACCCTCCTCGAAACACCCTTAAAGCAACTTCAATCTAAAGGCACAGTGAATGTCACAGTTCAGTCCTTTTATGTAAATGTTCTTAGATTAAATTGAGTATTTCATTGATTTTGAGGATAGGCTTTTTATTAATTAGCAAACATTCTAAAAGCTGTTCTTTCCCAAAGGGGAGGCATGGATGCTTCTTCTAAAAATAATTTAAGATATTAATTACTGTCATGTATGAATATTCATGTATTATAATTGGTGTAATATTCATAAGACTATGTACTTATTCTGGGGAACAAAGAGATTTTGATGAAAAAAATTAAGTAAGTAGCACACTTGGAAACACAGGTACAGTGAACCAAACTGAACTAGTTATTATATTTTCAAATTAAGTTCCCCTTTCTTTTTGGCCTAACCATAGTAGTTACCACTTGAACTGAACTGTTAGAATTTGGAAGCCCATGCAAGAGCAATGGAGAAATCTGAAAACAGAACCAGGAGTCCTTCCACCCTCTTAGGTTTGCTCAGAATCCTAGGCTGATGATTTCCTGTGTCAATGATGTGGCTAGCGCACTGTAACTGTTAACCGGAAGCAGTTTCCCTCCGTATCATTCTAGGGCAGCAGACACAGTTGGCAAACTGAGAAGTCCTCAGTCCAAAGCTTGTAGACTGGAAAGGGCTTAGAGAAGTTGGGACACTATGTAAGAGGAGTCAGCTGCTCTAGGTTAGGCCATGGGGTAGAAGCTGTGATGCCGGCAAGATCACCAAGTCGGAGTCACTAATACCCCAAGATGTTCAATCTCTCATAAACGTGACTACTCATTGTACCCAAGGGGGCTCACAGATCAAGACTGAATTTTGTGTGGCAAACTTTACCCAATATAAATTTCCAAATGCTTCTTTTAAAGAAAATTTTGTATGAAAGCAAATTAGGGGAAATGTGGTTCTTCACTAAAACCAGGTAAGCTTCATTTTTAAAGATTATCATTATGCAAAGGAACTATGTAGAAGTCCAAGGTTCACAAGACTACCTTTCCCTTTAAAACAGTACATTATTAAATGAAGCAGACTATTTTGTGACATAACCCAGTATCCAAAAGCAAATGTACTTATAGTAAAAGGAGACATTCAGTCCTGGCCTTAAAGAGCAAAACTGTTATGAATTCATTTTTCATAAATCTCCTAAGTCTAGCTTTGATGTATCAAATCAAAGAAAAGAGTAAAGGTACATGACAACTTGTCTGATAGACTAAAGATAGAGATATTAACGTCTATGGAATCAAGAATGATTCTTGGTGCTTTCTCAAATACCTTCCCATTTAATCCTTCAAGCAACCCACACAGAATACTCACCTAGATAATACTCACTTCCACTGTTGCCCAGGATGTCACAGCTAATAAGTGGCTTATCCAGAGTTTAAATTCAAATCTGCTATGCTCAATTGCTTTGGTCATGTCTAACTCTTTGCAATCCCATGGACTGTAGCTCACCAGGCTCCTCTGTCCATGGGATTCTGCAGGCAAGAATACTGGAGTGGGTTGCCATGCCCTCTTCCAGGGAATCTTCCTGATCCAGAGACTGAATCTGTGTCTTCTGCACTGCAGGCAGGGTCTTTACTCACTTAGCCACCTGGGAAAACGAAGTTCCTACAAACACCCTCACTGCATCGCTAAATCTAGCTAGGCTCTTACTGTGGGACAATGAGAGTGAAGTCATCTTCTAATGAGAGTATTTTGGTTACAAGACACTGGATCGATTCCCTTTTTTTCCAAACAACTCCCAAGTAAATAATTCATTCATTTATAATGTATTCATTTATAATTATTATATATATATATAATTCATTCATTTATATAACTTATTTATTATGTGTCACACCTCCATTTGGGTATGAACTGAGAGCACCTGCCATACACAATCCTATAGCAAATGAGGATCTCTTGTCTTCTAGCATTATTACTGGAAGCCCATGCACTGGTACAGTCTCTGAACTTTAGCCAGCCAACATGGTCCTCTGAGCATCACTTCACTGGCACATCTCTGGGACATGTAATGTAGATGGACTTCAGGCTCATAGGTCCTAAACAGAGACTTGGAGTAACCCAGAGGGGCCTGGGCTTTGCCAGACATTCTTCTTGAAGTTGCCTGGCTAAGAGCCAGACAAATACTACAGAGAAGCTACTTTTCCGCTGAAGCACTCAAAGTTTTTGTTGTTTTTGTTGTTCCCTGATTAGCCAGAGTTTTCAGAATAGAAAGTACTGTTTCTTTGAAATGTTCTGGATCTGAAGCAAGACTCTGGGTTGTTTTCACATTTTGGCACTTTCAAGAAACAACAAGAAAGAGGAAGCCAAAATCTTCAAAAGGCTAAACTATCCAAGGAGAATTGCCTTTAAACTATCATCTCTCAGGTTTAAATTCTTTAGTTTTGAATTGTAGTCTGCTGTCCTCCCTAGAAAATATTGAAAAGCAGGGAGGCAAATATGCCATTTTCACTTATTGATTATCCATGTAATCTGTTTGAATGTATTAGAAGTTTTAGAAAAAATTTGTGTCCCTGGGGAGTCTACAGCCTCGGGAGTCACTAGAGGAGATATGAATGGCTGGGACTTGTGGCAAGCCCAAGACTTATGATTCAGCCAATGTTGTAGGCCAGATCTCACCCAGTCGTCTGCTCAGCTGAGAAATCATGCCGAGTTGAACTAACAATATCAAATGTAATTTTAGGTTTCTTCTATCCCATGATATAATAAGCATTGTGGCTGGGAAAGTTCTGAGCACCCATCTAGAAACAACTTCCATGGAACAATCAGTAAACAATATGTTCAAAAGATTAAAAACATTCTCTCTTCAAAATATTATTTTAGTGTCCTTATGATTTCAGGTTTATTTCCAGTTATCAGCACTCAGTTGACTGAAAATAAGTTATTGTGCTAAAAATTCAGTGCATTTTCAAATTAATGCTGTAATTCTGTCCACTTAAATTTTGATAGAAATAAAAATTATACAGATAGCTACTGCATTTTGATCTTATTGAAAATTACAAAAATTTAAAATTATTTCTCTATATAAGTAAATAAATAGTGGTTAACAAATTTAGTAATCAGCCATGTAGGCCTGAGATACATACAGTGTCTCAGCCAGATATTGTTCTTTGTGATCATTCTTTAGGCTTATTGAAATGCTAAGCAAATTGATTGATATACACTCATATTTCTAAGGAAATATATTTAAGTAATACAGATTTCTAAGCTAAGACGTGGGAAAGAAAAGAAATGAGAGCAGCTTCTTTAGCATTTCCATGAGAAATATACAATGAGGGCTTTGAAATACAAAAACAGTAGTACAAGTGAAACTTCATAGAATACAATTGTGATGGGTCAGAAGCCACCTCAGTAGAAATTCTCAGCTAACTGTATCTCTGTTAAGCCTTCCAAAGAGAAGCAGAACACAAGAAAACAAGTGTATGTTGCTAGGTAATTTCTAGTACTTTCACAGCCATGCAGATAAGAACTAGGGTTCAAAAGGATGCCTAGGAGTTTGCATCCAAAGAAAAAGCTATGCCAGTTGTGTTCCCCTAAGCAAGACAGGAAAGAAGCATAATGCATTGTAGATTTTTCTTAACAGGATTGAAATTAAAAATTATTTTCTGGTAGAAGTCATGAACTAAAAATTAAATCAACCAAAATGCTAACCATGCGCACATACTAGATAATGAAGGTTGTACTTCCACAGGCCCAGTTTCTCTCAGAATTGTACAGGCATCAGGTCCTAACAGCTTTCCTCTTTTATAACTTATAAATGTATTGATAAAAACATGAGAAAATGTGCGTACTTGAAAGAATTTCTTCTAACAAATGCATTTGTTTTGTAGTGCTTTGTTTCTTTCCCAGTGTTTCTGTTGTTATTTTAACTCATTTGAGGAAGATGTAAAGATAATTTCTATTATGCAGTGGGAGTGTCAGAACATTTGGTTCATTTAGATCAATGACAAGATTCCTAAAGGGAGAGTTTAAATTCAGTGGCTACTGAAGCATGAAATTTCACTGTCTCCCATCCTCCACCAGCTTGGTCTCGCTCATCCCTCTCCATCCTGCTGTGCTGCTTCCGTGACCCCATGTCCTGTGCAAATGTTTGTCTCGTCCGTCTGATCTTGTGTCTGTCTTGTCCAGTTTTCCCTGCAGTTTTTTCCTGTGTGTCTGTTTGTAGATGAAGGGGCTGAGGATCAAGTGGGTCCTCTACACAGGTTCCCCAGCCACGAACCTGCCACCAGCGGGGAGAGGCGTAGACTCCTAGCCCCCTCCATCTCGGTGTCTGTGCCTGATGATGACCCTTCCAATTCCGATGAGGAGTACTATGAGCATCCTTTGTTCAGCTCACAGTGGACTGCCTCTAGTGTGCTCCCCAGTGGCCCAGCGCAGAGTGCAGAGGCCCACTTAGGCCGGGAGAAAGGTGAACCAAGCATGGTCCCCTTAGCTCCTCCTCCCCTGCCCGCAGCTTTGACCATGTGCATCACCTTAAGTGTGCCTCCATGTGTGGGTGGGAGGGACAGGAGCCTGTTTTTTCCATATGAAAGTGAAGTCCCTATATCGCTCATCTCCATCCAAATGCCTCAACAATTTATATGGAAGAAGGCTGATTTAAGACATGTGAGTGCTGCTTTTTTTTCTTCGCAGCTTCTGAGAAGGAAGCAAAAAAAGTTCAAACAAGTATGACTTCTTTCTACCCCTTGCAAATATATCAATAGGGAAAGAATGTATCTTCTTACCCAAACCAAAGAAGATGACCTTTAATATAATTTTTCCATATTACTAGACCAGACTTCAGAGTTAGGTTTCTATTTAGTGCCATGTTAATGTGATAGCCTTTTAAAAGATAAATAATTGTTTAGGGTAGAATAAATGTTATGGAATGAATTTATTTCTCCAAATCACTTAAACATCTACAGAAACTATAGAGGCTTCCTCAGGTGACTAAATCTTGGTTCAGATAAGTAGAGGTGGGCTAAAATGAAGGAAATGCTCCCAAGCTTTTGTCATTCCAGTCTTTCGAAGGTGGAGACCTTGTGTATAGTTAGCTGTGGAGAGGATAAAATAAGTGGGCAGTGGGCTGCAATTTATCTCATTCTAACAAGGTAGTCTTATAAAGAAAAAAATAGGGCTAATTTTTTTTTTGCTTAGGTAAATGTCATTTTGAAATGAGGAAAAATAACTTGCTTAAATGAAGAGTTTATTTTTGTATGGCATAATATTTAATGTAAAGGCAGATAGTTCCAAGGCAAGAGCACCAATGGTTCAGACATTCTGATAGAAAAATACAATCCATATTGAGTAAACTTAAATGGACTTAAAATAATTAAGAAAAATATGTGAATTTTGAATAAAGAACAGGTGTGGAAATAAACATGATTTATACAAAATGAGAAACTGGAAAGCTAAAAAATTACATGGATTTAGAAAAAATGTAAAATAAATTGATTTCACCCAATAAAGTGACATTAGTAAAGCAGCTATATTAAAAGTCTCTTAGCTTTAATCAAAATCTCTAATTCTATGGCATTGTAAAAATTGCCTTAATAATAAGTTAGAATCTGAGTTATTAAAATGTTACTGACATAGTTAAATTACAAAAATGCAAGTATCTGTGTGTTAAATGTGAAGAAATAGTAGCAGTTCTCATTTTTCCCCATAAGGGCTTTAATGTTTCTCAAAAAATTTCTCTCCTTTCCATCTATAGTCTTCTTCACAGATCCATTTAAACAATATATGATTGTTCATAGGAATTTCAAAAGAATCATTCATTTGAAGAACTATAAGACAGCTTAAATATTTCCCTCTAATTTCTTAAGCAATAAAATGGGATTTATTTTACTGATATTTGAAGTGTAAATGAGAAACAAATGACAGCATAATTCATGGCTTTTCATAAATTTGTTTTATTACATTTTAATTGTTAATATTTTTCTGTATTCTTCAATGGTAGAATGGTTAATCTTTGGGGAGGATATTTTGGCAGTTTTGTTGCCACTCAGCTATCTTTCCTTGGTGGTTTTGTTTTGAATTGTAGAAATGAAACTTTATAATATGCACATTTTCATTCTTTCTTTAGTGTCAAAGAGAACTATACAAGAACTATATTACTGATATTTCAGTGGTTTGAACAATATGATAACAGTCGTGTCCCAGAGGTAGACTTTTCTAAATTGCAATGAAATTAACTTTTACCTGGACCTTGTTTTTCAAAATATTTTACTTACTTCTTTAAAAATTTGTACATTCTCCAATCATATAATGCAATGAAGATGAAATTAATTGAGTTAGGTAGTCTTTGGCCTTAAAAATACTAAATAAAGTATGTCTTAAAGAGTTTTGATGGATTTCATGATAAAGTTGATAATAAAGTGGTTGATTGGATATTATTCTGAGGCCAGGTTTTTTACTCCCAAAGATCCCTTTAGCAAAGTTTGCATGTTTTAAATTAAATCAGGAATTCGTATGTAGGGGCTTCCTGCATTGGAGAAAACAGCACATGACTTACAAACTTAAAGGTTTGTTGCAGCATATCAATGCATCTGTCTTTTCACAACCATCTGTTATCTGGCAGTGCCATCTCTTATTTCCAGCCAGCTTTCCACATTGTGTGCGACTTACTGCCATTTCCACTAAGGGTAATAGATCAATAAAACCCTTTCAGCTCTCAGGTTTTAAAATAAATAGCCTTTTAATGAGACTTTAAAAGGCATCATTATTAGCCGATTATATTTACTAATTTTCCAAGCAATACATAATGTCCATTGCGTTAAGACATTAATTTGTTCATCCAAGCAGTAAAAGAGGTTCTTGTGAGGTCAATAAAGTAGAGCTGAAAGCGTTCCTTGAATGATATTTCTGTTGTTTCATATATGTTTCTATGGTCATGATGTCAACATCTTTTTCATCCCTAAGAAGAAGAAACGCTAGAGAGTCCAGTGGCTGAGGAAGAGAAACCTGCCACTCTTCCTGAGAAAGAGTGTGGGGCTGCCAAGGTCTCAGACCAGCCCAAGGGCCTCAGTGAGGGCCAAGTGGAGTCTAGTGCGGAGGCCCAAGTAGTTCCTGCAGACAGCGCCTCAGCAGGGGCCCCACAGGAGAAAAGTGTAAAAGAGGTCACGGTCACGGAGGTGTCTCCAGAAGTAAAAACCCCTTCCTCTGCCGGGGAAGGTGTGTCTTTCTTAGGATTTGCATGTGTTTTGTTGCAAGTGATCTCTCCAGCAGCTTATCAATCTGATGCCTTTCCAATGCTATTCCATCGCTGGGTCGTCTCATGATACCAAGACCCCTGTCTGAGACTTAAAGAGCAAAGAGTGTGGCTTGTGCAGGTGCTGTGTGGCAGCTTGGTTTTCCACTGCTGCAGCTGATTCCTGGTTTTACTTTGCCATGATACAATACGCTTTGCAGCCAGGCTGATGACGCTATGTGAGCTTTTTTTCCGCCCCCGCCCCTCCTCATCTCAAATGTTTGCCAGTCACATTGCTAATACATGTATATTTTTATTTTTATTTTGGGGGACAGCAATTCATATGCTTTTCTTTCAAATCGTAGAGGTGGATTTTGGCACATTATTACGGGCTTCAATGGTAGAATGGTTTTTGTTTGCAACTGCAATGTGCTATATTTTTTTTATGCTTCAGTGAATACTGGTTTAGTTTCCTTAAAAGCACCTGCTGATGCTTCTCATATCATTTCCTTTCCATGGCAACCAAACCCTTTGATCATCACCATCTCTCTTGAGTTTTCATTCATCTAAACTTTACTAGAAAATTCATAAAGTATTTATTTTCTATTGTGACAAGACAACACACAAGTGTTTAGGTTAATGATGATCCATACACTTGCCCTTCAACAGATGACTGAATTTTATTAATTTTCCCCAAATCTTCTCCAGACAATTAACATTTAGGCTTAGTGACCACAATGAAATAACTTTGGCTGTAAAATACAAGTGACACTCTGGAGCCTTTTGAATTGGTGAACAAATAAAAATTACAAAGACTCATTTAGTCTCTGTGAAGCATCCCTAAAGCCAATATTGGTCAGTGCTTCACCTGTTGGTCACATTCCAGGAAATGAGGTCATGACCAAGGAGAAAAAGACATTTTAATAGTTTACTCTTATTAAAATTTTGTTATTCATGTAACTTCCCAGTATTAACAGTATAATTCAGATTTTCTTACATCTATCATACAGACTAAGTAATGATTAGGATTTAGGAATTTTGATACATGGTAGAAATTGTCTTGTTAATATTTAGGTCATATCAAACAAAGTCTATAGCAATTATTTATTTGTATTACTGAAATTTAATCTTAGATGACTTCTAAAAGTTTATTCTAGGAACATTTCAATGCCCCCAAAACTGGTCTTGGCATTTGTTAGTCAAGTTAGCTGAAATTATTTAACACATATTATTATAAATTAATTGGCCTTCTGCCCATGGGCTACCAATTCACTTTGCAATGAGAAAAGAAAAAGTTTGGCTGAAACCAATTCTTTTCCATATTTAGATTATAGATTATATAGATTATTTTGTACCCTAATGTTAACTACTTATTAAATTTTCTTTAATATGTAGTTTTTATCTGTAGAAGGCATATGACATTTTTTTCTGCTATAGGACACATCAAGTACTGTTTAGAGACACCAAACAAACAAAGGAAAAAAGAGTATTCAAAATATACTCTTATTTCATTTCTGTACACATTAATTCACAGTGGGAGTTTATTGTAGCAATCATACAAATGTATCTCAGTCCTGACATTTTCGTTTTAATTTTTAAATGAATAGCATGCTTGCACGTTTCATAGTTTTTCTTTCAAGCCTACCATTCATTTGCCATTTCAAAAAATAATTTTAAGCTTACTGCCTGAAAGCCCTTGCCTATTATGTTTAAAAATCAACCCAATTACTTCAGGTTTACTTACAGCCTCGAAGATGGAGTTTCATGATCAACAAGAATTGACTCCCTCTCCAGCCGAGCCACTAGACAAGAAGGAAAAGGAACCAGAGACAGAAAGTAAGCCTGGTGAAGACCTTAAGCATGCTGCCTTAGTTTCTGAGCTGGAAACAACTAAAACTTCCCCTGATAAAAAGGACATACAAGGCACAGAAGAAGAAAAAGCACCTCCCACTCTGTTTGGGCACACTCTTGGTGCCAGCCTAGAAGATACGAAACCCAAGACAGAACCAAGCCTAGTGGTACCTGATATTGGCCTTCCTGCAGAGCCCACAGCTGCAAAAGAGCAGAAGGACTGGTTCATCCAAATGCCAACGGAAGCCAAAAAGGACGAGTGGGGTTTAGTTGCTCCTGTATCTCCTGGCCCTCTAACACCCATGAAGGAAAAAGATGTACTTGAGGATATCCCAAAATGGGAAGGGAAACAATTTGATTCTCCCATGCCGAGTCCCTTTCAGGGTGGAAGCTTCACTCTTCCTTTTGACATCTCAAAGCATGAAATAGTTGCAGCAGCAGCATCCTTTGCTCCCGCCCTGTTACAGCCAGATGACCAAAAATCTCTGGAAGAAACTGGTAGCCCAGCAACTGCCAAAGATAGTTCTAAAGTTGAAGAGCCCCAGAAGGATCAACCTGACAAAATAGCAGAAGCACCAGCCTCAGAGGCAGTTGCTGCACCCAAAGATGCTCACGTTTCAATTGTGGAAGAGTGTGTCCCAGAGAAAGTTTCAGGAGAAGAGAAAGGGATGATAAAGGAAGAGAGTGTGCAGATAAAAGAGACTCCCACCCTCAGCGAACAGGAATCTACACTTGCTGAAAAGGAACCTCACCTAAAGCTTGAAGAAAAACCAACCATTTCTGACAAAGAAGCCATGCCAAAAGAGAGTGAACCCCCAAAACTGATAGATGAAGAAACAAATATAATTCAACCTTCCACCGAACACACTTACTCCAAAAAAGAAGAGAAGGGCCAGGAGCCTCCCACAGATATATTAAAACAGGACTCATTCCCTGTAAGTTTGGAGCAAGCAGTTACTGATTCAGCCATGACCACTCAGACCCTGGAAAAAGTCATGACTGAACCAACTGCACTAAGTGAAAAGATTGCCACCCAGGAGCTCTTTGAAGAAAAAGTTGCTGACAAAGATCATAAGGTAGAAGGAGTTGGAGTTGTAACATCAGCTGAACTTGACATGCCATTTTATGAAGACAAGTCAGGAATGTCCAAGTACTTTGAAACATCCGCCTTGAAAGAAGAAGTGACCAAAAGCATCCAGCCAGGCAGTGATTACTATGAACTAAGTGACACAAGAGAAAGTGTCCAAGAGGCTTTTGATACTGTGTCTCCCATGCATAAAGATGGCGACAAGGCACTTCCAGAAGAAGAACCCCAGCCCAGTGCTCCGGCACAAGAAGCAGGGTATAGCACTCTCGCACAGAGTCATCCATCTGACTTACCAGAAGAACCCAGTTCTCCCCAAGAAAGAATGTTCACTATTGATCCAAAAGTGTATGGAGAGAAAAGGGATCTCCACAGTAAGAATAAGGATGATCTGACGCTAAGCAGGAGTTTAGGACTTGGTGGTAGGTCTGCAATAGAACAAAGAAGCATGTCCATCAATTTGCCCATGTCTTGCCTGGATTCCATAGCCCTTGGGTTTAACTTCGGTCGAGGGCATGATCTTTCCCCCCTGGCTTCTGACATTCTAACCAATACTAGTGGAAGTATGGATGAAGGAGATGATTACCTTCCAGCCACAACACCTGCTGTGGACAAAGCCCCTTGCTTCCCAACCGAAAGCAAAGAAGAAAAAGAACAGGTAAAGGAAGAAAAAGATACTGGAGAGGAAAATGCCCGAGTCGAGACATCATGTGAGTCGCCTTTCCTAGCCAAAGATTATTACAAAAATGGTACTGTCATGGCTCCTGACTTGCCTGAAATGCTAGACCTGGCAGGCACACGGTCAAGGTTAGCTTCCGTGAGTGCAGACACTGATGTTGCCAGGAGAAAATCAGTCCCATCAGAGACTGTGGTGGAGGAGAGTAGCACTGGCTTGCCCCCTGTCACTGATGAAAACCACATCATCGTTAAAACTGACAGTCAACTCGAAGACCTGGGCTACTGTGTGTTCAATAAATACACAGTCCCCCTCCCGTCACCTGTTCAAGACAGTGAGAATTTATCTGGGGAGAGTGGTTCCTTTTATGAAGGCACTGATGATAAAGCACGAAGAGATTTGGCCACCGATCTTTCATTAATTGAAGTCAAGCTGGCAGCTGCCGGAAGAGTAAAAGATGAAGTCAGTGCTGAGAAGGAAGCATCCCCACCTATCTCTGGTGACAAATCAGGACTGAGTAGGGAGTTTGATCAGGAGAAGAAAGCCAGTGATAAGCTGGATACTGTCCTAGAGAAAAGTGAAGAACATGCTGATTCAAAAGAGCACGCCAAGGAAACAGAAGAGGCTGGTGATGAAGTTGAAACTCTTGGATTAGGAGTGACCCAGGAGCAAGCTTCAGCCAGAGAACTGACAGTCGCTAAAGATGCATCACCTGTCATGGCTGAGAAAGCAGAGAAAGGTCTTAGTTCAGTGCCAGAGGTAGCTGAGGTAGAACCGTCCAAAAAAGCTGAACCAGAACTGGATTTGGCTGTGAAGAAAGCTGAACAAGGTCAGTTAGATATTAAAATCAGTGACTTTGGACAGATGGCCTCAGGGCTACACGTAGATGCTGGAGAGGCAGCAGAGCTTAAACTTGAGGCTACCCAGGACCTCGCCCCCTCATCCACAGCCCCTCCGGAGGTAGATGCATTTATGGGTGTTGAGTCCAGCCACTTGAAAGAAGGCACCAAAGTTAGTGAAACAGAAGTCAAGGAGAAGGTGGCTAAGCCTGACTTGGTGCACCAGGAGGCTGTGGACAAGGAAGAATCCTATGAGTCCAGCGGTGAGCATGAAAGCCTCACCATGGAGTCCTTGAAAGCCGATGAGGGCAAGAAGGAAACTTCCCCAGAATCTTCTCTAATTCAAGACGAGATTGCCATCAAATTGTCTGTGGAAATACCCTGTGCACCCGTTGTTTCAGAGGCTGATGTAGCCGCAGATGAGAGAGCTGATGTCCAGATGGAATTTATTCAGCCACCAAAAGAAGAAAGCCAAGAGACCCCGGATATTTCCATCACACCCTCTGATGTTACCGAGCCGTTGCCTGAAGCTGCCAGAGCTGAACCAGCAGAGGCTCAGAGCGAGGAAGAAGAGATCGAAGCCCAGGGAGAATATGACAAGTTGCTCTTCCGCTCAGACACCCTTCAGATTACCGACCTGGGTGCCCCAGGCGTCAGGGAGGAGTTTGTGGAGACCTGTCCTGGTGAGCACAAAGGAGTGATTGAGTCTGTCGTAACCATCGAGGACGACTTCATCACCGTCGTGCAAACCACAACTGATGAAGGGGAATCAGGGTCCCACAGTGTGCGTTTTGCAGCCCTCGAGCAGCCCGAGGTGGAAAGGAGACCGTCACCCCATGCTGAAGAAGAACTTGAAGTAGAAGAGGCAGCTGAAGCCCAGGCTGAACCCAAGGACGGTTCCCCAGAGGCTCCGGCTTCCCCTGAGAGAGAAGAGGTTGGACTCTCAGAATATAAGACAGAAACCTACGAGGATTACAAAGATGAAACCACCATTGATGACTCCATCATGGATGCTGACAGCCTCTGGGTGGACACTCAAGGTGTGCATTATATTTTTCAATTTTCTACTCCCAAGTAAAATCCAGTATCCTAGTGGAAAAACGTTTTTGTTTTCTTTTTCCATTTTAGACATTTTAAAATGTCCCTTTATCTCTTTATTTTGCATTTTGTTAGATGGAGGATTTTGCACATTTGTTACTAATGTTGTCGTTGTTGTTGTCATGGTTTGCTCTGATCCACAGATGATGATAGAAGCATCATGACAGAACAGTTAGAAACTATCCCTAAAGAGGAGAAAGCTGAAAAGGAAGCTCGGAGATCATCTCTTGAGAAACATAGAAAAGAAAAGCCTTTTAAAACCGGGAGAGGCAGGATTTCCACTCCTGAAAGAAAAATAGCTAAAAAGGAACCTAGCACAGTCTCCAGAGATGAAGTGAGAAGGAAAAAAGGTTCATTTCACAATCACTTCTTTATGAATGTTTTTGAAGTAATTCATTATTACTCTTTTGTAGAAGAAACTGCCTAACCGTGGTAACTAATGATTGATGAAATTTCGTTCGGTTTTGCTCGAAGTGTGTATTCTTCTCCTGATGGTATGCTTTCTGTGTTTTCTTATTCATAGCAGTTTATAAGAAGGCTGAACTTGCTAAAAAAACAGAAGTTCAGGCCCACTCTCCCTCCAGGAAATTCATTTTAAAACCTGCTATCAAATATACTAGACCAACTCATCTCTCCTGTGTTAAGCGGAAAACGACAGGTGACTGTTCAATTCTGCAATGTGGCTGGCAAACATAGACATGTATTTTTTTTTATCTCATTACCTTAGCAGCTTCATTTTGTTTTTCTTCCGAGAATCTCAGCAGTCATGAACAATTTCGCTATTAAGTGTCTTGTATCATTATTCTTTTTTTATCCCCTTCCCTACAGAAGAGATCATGACCATCTGTTTCTTTGTCATGCTCAGACTTAACAGTGATTGTATCTTGGCATTGTGCCCTAGTGTCACGTTCTGGGGATTCCTGTTTTCATTCTGTGTGTTTGGTTAGACGATGGCGATGAATATAACCGTGGTATGCATTCTCATTATTTTGCTTATTTACCTCCCTCATGCTTAAACCCATACATATTTGTCCTAGTTTCTATATTGTTACTGCCAAATCTGTTACTGATGTTGATGAATTTACTGAGGACCACCAAGAATGCATAGGGATTTTGAGATGGAGAATGAGAAGCAAATCTGGGATAAAATTGTGGTTGGAAAATTACTTTGCTTAGCGATGAAAGGAAAAAAAAAAAAGGAAAAAGAAACTGTTTGGTAATCCCATCAGAGTTTATTTTTCATATCCAAAATTAGCTAGGCTTTCTGACAATATTGCATCTCTTGGTTGACATTTTGTCCTTGGAATTTTCTTAAAATGTGTTGGATTTAAAATACTAAATTTCCCCCTATAATGTAGTAGTCAAAAATTTAATAAATTTAATAAACCCCTTCCTCCAAATAGCTCAGAATTTAGGTTTATTTTCTATCTTGCTATCTTCTTATTGTTCTGTCGTCTTCAAATGTACTTTGTTTTTACTGTTTAAATAAGCAGTGGAATAAGGAGCGAAATGTTACAAATCATAATAAAAGCCCCTGTGTAATATCCACAATGCAAACTCTGTTCCTCAAGTTCAGTGCAAAGTATATATTTGAAATGTATAATCATATTAGGGTACTCTTAATTATAATGTTTTATTTTAGTATTGATTAAATGGCACACTTGCAGTTTACAAAGGAAGGTATCAGAGCTTGAGTCAGAAAGCAATATTTTTCATTCCATTGTATACACATTAGAAGCGCCTTTACATAAATCTTTGAATGGCTTTAAAGGGTTAGCAGCAGCATTAACCCTTGTAAGAAGAAGAATATCATGGCATTGATGTTTTATGATAGCTGCTAAAAATTTCAAGCATTTTTAATTTGTGTTCTTCATATAGGAAGTATCTCATATGCTTCCTTCAAGAACTAGTATATGAGGCAGGATTTGAAAGTAGAAGGTTTATAATTATACACAAACCTTGATGATGAAGGTTTAGAATGAGGAAGTAAGAATTATGAATCAACATGATATCTCTAAATTTTATATCTCACTTAGTACATTTTCATTAAACTTGGAATTTTTCTATTTAGAAAAATGCTTCTACGGGCAGAATCTCTTGGTTTGGGCATAAAAATCCCATATGCCATCGAAAAGATGAAAATTATATTAGGATTGTATAATTTCAGAGGAAGTGTCAAACGGTTTGATGAAGTACCCACATGTCATTGGTATTCAATTTGCCACACTGTGAGTAACTTGGCTTTTTACTTCATTTATTAGAGGAAATTTAAGACTTCTGGACTAAGTTAGAATCTTGCTCTTTTTTATTCAGATATTAAGATACTCAAACAAAAAGCATGCACCAAATGAGTGCCGCTGACTTAAACCAAAGCATATATGTCACAGAAACATGAGCTAAATTATAGAAATAGTAAAGAGCCATAATTTGCACTGCTTCTTTGAAAAAACAGTTTCAGAATCTGTGAATAATCTTACTAGCCAGTCCTAAATAGCATAGAACATATTGTAGGCCACTATTATTTTTGTGTTAGAACTGCATATGGCATGAGAAACCTTTTTAAAACTCATTTGGAGTGCTTTTAAGGATAAGTATTTTTTCCTGAGAATTTCTCTCTTGCGAAAGAAAATTAAAGCAAACACACCAGCTTTTTATTTTCTAAGTTCAATTGTTAAATAGGGATAATTTCCCCAAACACAAGGGTTGTGTTCAATTGTGAAAATAGTTAAGTCAAGTCAGGTAAGTTGTCAACAGAAATTATGCCGGAGATAATGGAGTTTAAAATTGAAACCAGAGGTATAAAACAGCAGCAAGAAAAACAACAGTAACAGATGTGGTAATAATTTCATACAGGAAGTGCATGTGTAGAACATGGTCTATTTTATTGAACTTGAAATTCTTCTCCTGTTTTCTCTTCTTGACAAGCTATTTTTCTTCCCTTCCCTTCTCATGTGGCACATTTCATGTCAAACAAATGTGTCTTACTATTATGAAATTCCAGGGGTGTAGAGGAAAAGGGGTTGGCAGACTGTAACAGTTTAAAATATAAAATGCAGAAATATGCCAGTGGCTACATAAAGAAGGTTTGGGAATCTCTGTGAGTATTCTTATGTGATGCCCACCCTAGAACCAAACACTCCCCTTTTCCTTAAATTCTGTAGCATTCGGATAACTGTCCTGCAATTTCCATTCTAAAGGATCTATAGTAATTTAAGGGTACACTGGTAACCGAAAATTACTTGGTGTGCTTATCTGTGCTTTGGTAAACACTGGGTTATAGTAATTAGCACACTGTGTAATGGGAGCCACATGCTGTAATATTGTTATTATTCAGATTTCTTTAATTATTGAATTTGAGTCTCAGTGTAAACAAAATCCACTTTACGTTAGTCTGTTGACAGAACTGAATATCCAAAAGGTATGAAAAGTGCATTTATGTGATCTTTAGCCACTAAGTTTGGGGTTGTTTGTGTCTCCTCTTTCAACAGCAGCAGGTGCTGAATCAGCTCAGGCTCCCAGTGTATTTAAACAGGCAAAGGACAAAGTCTCTGTGAGTAAAATACCTCTTTCCTTATTTTTTATTTGAAGTTCCCTTTGGTATTAGTGGCAGCGTTTTAATAATTTTAGATAAAATTTAGATTTTCGACATCTACTCTCTTAAATCATTCACTCACCCAGCATGATTCTCGATGGCATTCGAGCATGTCCTGGTATCTTCTGGAATGTGACGGTAGCTAGTGAGGGTAGAGCTGGGATGAAGGCTGCCTCTGTTGTTATAGTAAGAAGAAACATATGAAACACCACAATGATATGGAGAAAAATGGAAGAACTCAATTTATTTGCTTTTCATAGAATCAAGATAAACCATTGTAATCACCACACTATATTTTACAGCACTTTTCCATTGTTGTTATTATATGTGAGAATTTTAAACAATATAGATAAGTAAAAATATATTATTATCTCCTTATCTAAAGATAACTGCAGTTACCATTTTGATGCAAGATATTAATTTTTCTACACATTTATAGGTTTAATAACAAAGATGGAAGATGTGTATCAGTTTTTTAATTATTCACTAAAAATTTTCTATGTCATTAAACATTCTTATACATCATTTTAATGACTATATAATGCATTTTATACTTTTACAGTGATATGCTTTATCAGTTTCCTATTGGTATTCAAACAGTTTTCTGTATTTTAGTGGTGTTACCATGGAAATCTTTTTTGGCTGAATGTGTCCATATGCATTTCCTTGGTAGTTTTCTAATAGTGAAGTCTGCACAATTGTCTTGTAGAAAGGTTGTAGACTTGTTTGTACTCCAGCTGTATATGAACATGCTTGTATTCAGTATTACTAGATATTGCTTTTTCTTTATTTAACAAGTGATAGAGATGAAATATTTTGTTGTTTTAATTTGGTGTATTAAAGATATTTAGCTTCTTTCATATTTATAAATCTTTTGTATTTCTTATTTTGCAAGTTTATTTTTTATATTATTAATCATGTTTTTTAAACTTTCAAAAGACCAAAGACAATACAAAGTGTTTCTTTCTTTCTTACTGAAAGGAAAAAAGGAATCTAGTGAATTTTAAAATTATGACAAATAATTTGAGTGATATCACAGTGTTCTGGGTCTTAGCCATAATATATAACATGTAAATCACAATTCTTTGTTTGGCTTTCTAAAATCTAATAAAATTTTAAACTTCTACTTTTTGTTTATTATGAAAAACAGGAATTAATTTCATTTATAGCAGAACCTTTTATATCATCTTGAAGCCAAGGAGCTTTATGTTGGTTAAAAAATTATTTGTATATCTGATTATTGTATAAATGTTTTCAGACATATTACTGAAAATAAGGCAATCCATTTATTGCAGTGGTAATTTTCTTTGACCACGCTGTTATTTCAGGATTTACATCTCTTTACCTTCTATTTCTAATGGAGACTAGTGTATTGTGGTGGTTAAGATCAGGGCTATGAAACAAACCAGATCTAAGTTTTGAACATTTATTAACTATATATAATCTTTTCCTGCCTGTGTCTTAATTTACCAAAAATAAGGGGAAGAGTAAAAATTCCTATATAATAAGCACTCTGTAGTTCTTAGAACATAATATTTATTTCAATAAATAGCAGTGGTGATTATTATTATTATTTAAAAAGTAGAACTCTTTAGGAGCGGATATAGAAAGTAAGTCTGAGTTTTCTCCTGACTATAAAAATCATTTTTAAGTATACCCTGTTTGCAAAACCTTTAAGAAATTTTCAAGTCCCTTGGTTTTATTTTGGTTTGGCTTCCTTTTCATTCAGTTTTTTAAACCCCTTAGTACTTATATTTTACATTTTCAAATAAAACATGTATTAAAAACAGATTGTGTTTAAGAATTAGAAATTCAGACTATCAGTAGGTACAAAACAGTTATTTGAGTCAAAACAACTAATGGAAGAAATGAATACTTCCTACCTTGTTATCCATTAAATAGAATTGAATTAAAGTCATTTTCAGAGTATATTTTTTTCTCTTTCAAGTTTAAAGTAAAAATGAAAATTCAAAAGAACTAATTAGCATAGAAAAGCAACAGTCAGTGATTTTTTTTTTTAATATGAAAGCTTAACCTTTGTTAGAATTACTGGTCTTAACATCTAACTAGAAAATCCACCATCAAAATCAAGGATCCTACTCAATTTGGTAAGAATTTGCATTCCAGTGAGGCTGTAAACGTAGCACATTCTGTGCAATAGCTTCGGTTTCTTTTGATTTCATAATGTAATGGTCAACAATTACAACAGTTTAGGCAAAGAATATAAAAATGGCTCCAGTCATTACCCACTTACTGTGCTGTGTTGCTTCCAAGACTGTCTAGTAATTCAAATTATTTTCATAAATGTGTTTCAACAAGAATTAGCATTCAGTGCCCACACTTGTACAGAAACCAAACAAAACCTAACTTTTTTCCTCGTAAATGCCTATCTCAATCTACTGACGAAGAGCGATTAGACCACCATTCTTTCTAACTTTTTCTAATTTATTCTCCTTTTCCTTATAACTTCATCCTCTTCCTATAGTTTCCTAAAATCCCAAGATTAACTCTTATTTACCTCTGATATTCACTGTATCTATCAGAACAGTTCTCTCCGATTTTTCAACTGATCTTTATTGTGAACCTGATCTATCAATATAATCTTTCATTTCATTTGAGATTTTTTTGTTTGTTTGTTCATTTTATTTTGGTTTTGTATCTAGCATGAGATTAGTAGATGTCTTTCATCATTTAAGGCAATCCAGTTACTTCACTTTTCTTTCCTATACCACACTTTTGAAACTTGCTTATTTGTGGATAATGTCAATCAAAAAAGAATGACTTATGCTGACCCAGTTACACTTCCCACTTAAGGTGCTGGGTCTGTAAAACAAGAAATGATTTGTGCAATCTGTGAATACTTATGCCTATGTCAAAGTGGTTACAAAGGTTAAAACTTGAGATTAGAAACGTTAGTTTTATTGCTTTTATTGTAACAGCTAAATAATATTAATTATTTGAAGATTAAAACCTCCTTGGCTTTGTCATACTGGTCTGTATTTTAACAGTCTCCCCCCAAGACATGTAGCATGCTATCATAGCTTTCTCCAAAAGCTGTGTATATACATACATCCAAAGCACTTACACTTGTACTTGACAACAGTCTCCCCAGGGATTATCAACACCTGTGAAAGTGTGATTTTCATGGGCAGTCTAGCCAGTGCTGACTTTAATTTTTAGAATTTATAACACATCATAGAAAATGTGTGATTTATTAACATAAAAATGTTTCTAATTCTGTGGTACAACTTGGTCCCTGGTGTGCATTTAACTCATAAAATGAACTCATTGTATTTAAAATCTGCAGTTTTCTGATGGAATCAGTGTAGACATCTAAAAATACATTTTCTCAGCTTAAAAATATATTTTCCATTATTAGGCCTTAAATATACTTGTTCGACAGTTATTGAAATATACTTTGTTCTACAGTTCTTGAAATGCAATCAAAATATTGATTATATATACCGTTTAAGTGCTGTGTTTATTAAAGGAATAATTCTAGTAGAGTCTCAAGATATTTTCCAAATATGGTATCATTATAAGTTCTATGGCTTAACCAGAGACCTTATACATAGAATTTATAAATAATATTTTAATCTATATTCTCATTTTCTGAATATTCTTAGTTCCAGTTAAAAAGAGGTATTCATTGAAAATCTCTTGTTCTCACATAATATACATGTCTGTCATTGATTATAACCATTTATCATGTGTTCTTATTAAAAGTAGACATTTAATTTTTTATATGTTTATATGTTTTTTTAATTTTCCTTCTACTTCATAGTTTGGTTTATTTTGTGCTTTTGTTTGTTTTCTTCCATGGCTAGAATTCTACCTTGTCAAAGATTCCTGCCTTACAGGGTAGCACAAAGTCCCCAAGATGCAGCTCAGCCTGCCCTAGCGCGACTAAAAGGGCTACATTTTCTGACAGTTTATTCATACAGCCCACCTCAGCGGGCTCCACAGACCGCTTACCATACTCAGAATCAGGGAACAAGGTAAGGCAGCAAGCCAACCACAGGTGCAGAAAGGAATATAATTTGGGAGAAGGACGCAATTCAGTAAATGTCTGAAAGCCAAGAGTTTCAATCCTAAAGTGTTTGACATATAAACAATATACCCTATTAAAAAACTGATACCAATTAAATGTTTCAATAGTTATAAACAGCTTAATCATTAAAAAATGGAAGTTGTGTTTTTGTAAGATATACAGTACATAATTATTATTTTATATTTAATAAAATTTCAAATACAAACAAAATGTATTTGATATTACATATGACACATATAATCTAAGGATACCAAATTACATAAAATATAATAGTTTGGGCTCAGCATCAGACACATCAGGATTTAATACTAAATCTGCTACATCCCAATTCAGTGATTCTTACAAAAATTAAATTACGTAAACTGTTGAAACCTGTTTCCTCAGCTCTAAAATGCATATAATATTTTGGGGTAAAAATTAAATAATCAATGAATGTAAAGTGCTTAATGTTCTTGTCACATAAGTGCACTATATACAGGAGTGATCATAGTTAAATACTGTACATGCAGTGCCTTTCTGCCAGTCCTTTCTTAGTGATACAGTATCATGCTGATGAAGACTTGTCAGTAAAATTATTAATTACCTGGAGACTACTTCAGCACAGTTTTACTCATGTTATCACTTAGAATTTGAATTTCACAGTTAATTTTTAGCATTCACTCCAAAATAATATATTTTTGTATTCTGAACTCTTTCTAAGTTGTAAAGCAGAAATACTTATTAAGTATGTACAAGTCAGTAGTATGGATTAAAAGAAATTCCTCTATTGGCCCAGGAGGATAATTAGCCAGAGCGATATAACCTCTTTGTATATGAAGATTCACAGGAACCCAACGTTGTTCTGTTTTCTCCAATCAGGATGGAGTTACCAAGAGCCCAGAGAAGCGCTCTTCTCTGCCGAGACCTTCCTCCATCCTTCCTCCTCGCCGAGGTGTCTCAGGAGACAGAGATGAGAACTCCTTCTCTCTCAACAGTTCTATCTCTTCTGCGCGGCGGACCACTCGTAGGTTTATTTTGGTTTGGCTTCCTTTTCATTCAGTTTTTAAACCTTAAGTGGAGTAGCTTATAATGTACTTATATTTTACATTTTCAAATACAGCCTGTATTTACATCGGATTATATTTGCCCTAAGAATCAGAAATTCAGACTATCAGTGTGTCCAAAACACTTATTTGAGTCAAAACAATTGATGGAGAAAATGAATATATACTACTTTGTTATTGGTTAAATAGGATTGAAGTTAAGTCATTTTCAGGATTGTTTTTCTCTTCTTTCAAGTTTAAAGTGAAAAAGATAATTCAAAAGGACTAATCAGCATAGAAAAGCAATAGTCAGGGATTTCTTTAAATATGAAAGCTTAACCTTTATTAGAATACCAAGTCATAAAAACTAACTGAAAAATCAACAATCAAAATCAAGAATCCTGCTCAATTTCGTAAGAATAGGGGCTTTCCTGGTGGCTCAGAGGTTAAAGTGTCTGCTTGTATTGCAGGAGACCTGGGTTCAATCCCTGGGTTGGGAAGATCCCCTGGAGAAGAAAATGGCAACCCACTCCAGTATTCTTGCCTGGAAAATCCCATGGACGGAGGAGCCTGGTGGGCTACAGTACATGGGGTTGCAAAGAGTCGGACACAACTGAGCGACTTCACTTTGACTTTGTCTTTGCATTCCAATGAAGCTGTAAACATAGCATATTCTGTGTGATAGCTTCAATTTCTTTTGATTTCATGATGTAATGCTCAGCAATTATCACAGTTTATGTAAAGAATATAAAAATGCTCCAATCATTACTCACTTACATACTGTGTTACTACCAAGACTATCTAGTAATTCAAATTATTTTCATAAATGCGTTTCTATTACCACAAAAATAGCTGCTGCTGCTAAGTCACTTCAGTCGTGTCCGACTCTGTGCCACCCCATAGATGGCAGCCCACTAGGCTCCCCCGTCCCTGGGATTCTCCAGGCAAGAACACTGGAGTGGGTTGCCATTTCCTTCAATGCATGAAAGTGAAAAGTGAAAGTGAAGTTGCTCAGTGGTATCCGACCCTCAGCAACCCCATGGACTGCAGCCTTCCAGGCTCCTCCGTCCATGGGATTTTCCAGGCAAGAGTACTGGAGTGGGGTGCCATTGCCTTCTCTATTAATCATTTATAGATGGCTGAAATCTTAAGATACATTTCTCAGTCAATTCAATTAAAGTGCTGATGGTCAGGTATTAACAACCTTATTAAATCTACTGATGAGCAAACTGACCTTTTAAAGACTTGTCCAGTACTACACAGCTAGTAAGTGGTTGAATTTGGTTTTCAGCCTACTGATAAATTCACAACCTGTCCTCTTAATGTCTTCTCTATATTTATTTAGTACTAGGGAATTGTTCTGTAGAGTCACTCAGAAAATAGTATCCCTGTCATTTAGAAACTATTACAAAATGGTAGAAACATTTGGAGAATAGCATATTTGTCATTTAAAATCCATATGAAAGTGGTGGAAATTGCTACTACTATCACATTACAGTTGATTTCACCACTTATTTTTTAAGTCTTTAATAGTAATTGCCCCACAATGTGAGCAATCCAAATGTGGCTATTTTGTATGACTTAAACTGTTTTGTGTTTTTTTTTTTTTGCCTATAATGAAAGTATTTATTATAATGAGAGCAGTTGTGTCCCGAAACATTTAGATTCATGAAGCATTAATATCCTTTGAAATACATGCTAGGAATACTTTGAAATCACTAAAACTCTTTTCACCTTAACGCATATAAAGTATTCAAATGAACTAGCAAAGAAAACCTTTAAGAGTGAGTTATCTTCAGAGAGGAGAATTTAACTCCAAATATTTGGAGTTAGAATTGGGCATCAACAATAACCCCAGGGATGCTGAGCCAACACAAAGGCACCAAGTGTTCCCCAAAGGCGCACCTTGAACTGCACTTGTGTTTGTTGCTATGGAAGCAAAATGGCACTTTCTCACACAAATCCCAACTTTAAGCTACTGTGCTCTGCTTTTAAAATGGCATGCTAAGTTGCTTTAGTCGTGTCCACCTCTATACAAATTGCTTTTTATGTCCTGAGCCAACTCTATTTTGACTTTTTAACTTTACTTACATTCATAAGCATATGGCATTGTATTATTTGGTAATGAACATAACTGATACTCTGATAATATTTTATCCCTACATAGCAATAGCTAAAAGACATTGGGACAATTACCAGAACAAGCAATTTGCTTCTTCCCATCTCATCTCCTTAAGGTAAAGAATCTGCCTGAAGGAGACCAAGGTTCAAGTCGTGGGTTGGGAAGATCCTTTGGAGAAGGGAATGGCAGTCCACTCCAGTATTCTTGCCTAGAGAATCCCATGGACAGAGGAGCCTGGCAGGCTACAGTCTGTGGAATCACAAAGAGTCGGACACAACTGAGCAACTAACACTACTATTCCTTAACTGCACAAGGGAATGTTCTAGCATTTTGTACTGCTATTGAAAAGATTTGAAAGAATGCTATGCAAGAAGTTTATTTAGCCGAAAGGGAGGGAAAGACATTGTCATTGTAGACTTGACAAGATAAGAACAAACTGTAATAGAGTAACTCATAAATATTTTTGAATCATTTTAGTAACTTAGATTTAATATTTTCTATTTCAAAACACATAGGAAACACTCAAATTTTTCATTTTTGATGACTAGAATATAATTTATTACAATAAAAATTGATTGATATCTATTGAACAGCAATATTAAGAGCTTCTTAATACTTGTGACTGATTTTTTCTCATTTTCCAGATATAACACAGAACCTTCCTCCTTTACATATTCAAAACATAAAGCCATTTACTCTTGTTGCTATTGAGTCGCTAGGTCACTAACTCTTTGCAACCTCGTGCACTGTATATAGCACATCAGTCTATTGTGTCCTTCACTAGCTCTGAGTTTGCTCAGATTCATGTCCATTGAGTCACAAAATAATTCTTAAATATTTCTTTTAGTTAATATTGTTATACGTATCTGGAATATTGCTTCAACTCGGCCTCCATTACAGTAACAAGTACCTCCATACACAGAGAAATTTTGAATCAAATTTGTAACATTAAAAAAGAAAATATGTTGAGCTTCTGCTGTGTTCAGGCCCAACAAAAGACACCAGTGCTAGGTAGAGGGACAAAGAATAAAGATATGATCCCCCTCCCCAGAAGACCTGAGATATTCAAGAAAGATGAAATGATGGAGAATACATTTGAGGGAGAAATAAGTTTTCTGAAGAGATTTTTCAGAACATACGTACTGGCTCAAACCAAGATCAAAACCTTGGCCCATAAACAAACTTTGTAGCCAGGAATCTACAAAAAGTCAAGTTGAATGTGGTTGTATTACCCTGGTCTTGAAATGTCATATTTGTGGAAAGCAATAAAAATCACTAATTTATCACTTTACTCTTCTCAAATCCCATGTCATATTTTCCATTGAAGCATCTACCTATGTCTTTCCCTTCTACTAAAAGACCAAAAGGACACAGGGCAACTTTCCTTTGATATGTGAAAACTGTTCACTGAGAGACGAAATAGAATTGTTCTGTTTCTCCAGGAGATTGAGCCTGGGTAGATTTATTTTGTCTGCAGACTTGAGCTCACTCCTTGTAAATATTTAAGCAAAGATTATTTATAATTGTCCCCCTTCTCAGGAAGAACTTTCTACATTGATGATGAATTATATCAGGTGACTCTAGGATTCCTTCTACTTGACTGATTTTAAAGTTGATGAGTTATATCTTTATCCTCCTCAAAATTTCTAGAAGATTCATTGATTATACAAAGTTACATTGCTGTCATTTAGTCACTAAGTCCTGTCCGATTCTTTGCAAACCCATGTACTGAGCCCTCCAGGCTCCTCTGTCCATGGGATTCCCCAGGCAAGAATCCTGAAGTGGGTTGCTGTTTCCTTCTCTAGGGGATCTTCTTGACCTAGGAATCCAACCTGCATCTCCTGCTTTGGCAGTCAGATTCTTTACCACTGAGTCACCAGGAAAGCCCCACAGAGTTACATTCTTAGCAGTAAAAACTAAAAACTATGCCCTTTCTATAAAATATTTTTAAAAGTGAGAGAATTTGTATAATATAAACAATGTAAATCAGTATTCTATTATTGGAATCAATGCATTATTTGAAGAGAAAAGACTTTTCAATTTAAGAGGAAAGTTCAACATATATTAAGAAGCTGAGTATCATATCTGTCTTAGAATTTAATGTCATCTGGGTGAATGAGCCTTAATGTCCTTATTACTGAGTAAGAAATAACAAGAGCTGCATCAATTGTGTATGTGCATGTTTGGTTATCAAATGTTTAGTATTCACAAAAGTTCTTTGAAAAGGTGAGAATCTCCTATTTTAATGAGACTCTCCTAAGGTGTGTCCTCTTTTTTAAATCATTATTCTTTTAAAAAAGCATTTGAAATGGCATTTAAGCACACATTTTAAAAGATAATATGAAAGAGAAGCATAGCATAGGAAAATGGGGGAAAGAGTTAAATGATAAAATGAGGGTAACATCAAGTTGAGGCAAACAAATGCATCTTACAGCATCTTGCATAATAGACAATGAGGGATTATTGATTTGACTCCAAACTGCAAATACTGAAAGTATGGGATAAAACACAATCAGGTACAAGACTGACTGTGAATAAATTGTAACATCCCACTTTTCAAAAGAGAGAGCTAGATTTTTTTAAGCTAAATAGTTTTCTACACAGGCCAAAATCATGGGATCTAAATACACTGTTTTGTGTTGTATATCCACCTGGATCTTGGAATAAACTTTCTGCACAAAGGAATAAATAATCCACACATCATTCAAAGAATCTTCAGTTTATATGAGTCCACAAAGAATATTAAGTGTAGACTCTTTTTCCAGCTAAAAGCAGATCCATATGCTTTAATGATCATGCAAGTAGAAAATATTTTTGACATATCATAATGAAAATTCAGAATAAATCAGGAAAACCCAAGTATTATCTTCACATTGATAGCAATGCGTGTTCAAAAGAATGTCATCAATTTGTGAACCTAAAAATAACGAGATTCTCACCTTTTCAAGCATTGTTGTAATTCGTAAATATCCTAAACCCTTTAGAAATTTGATGAATTATAAGTTCTAACAATGGATGGGAAAAGGGATGTCTCGGGGGAGAACTTTCTGACACTGTGGTTTGGATTCGGTTTTAATATAGGGTCAGAGCCAATTCGCAGAGCAGGAAAAAGTGGCACTTCCACACCCACTACCCCTGGATCAACCGCCATCACTCCTGGCACCCCACCAAGCTATTCTTCACGCACCCCGGGCACTCCTGGAACCCCCAGCTACCCCAGGACCCCTCACACACCAGGAACCCCCAAGTCGGCCATCTTGGTTCCCAGTGAGAAGAAAGTCGCCATTATACGCACGCCTCCGAAATCTCCTGCTACTCCCAAACAGCTTCGGCTTATCAACCAACCACTGCCAGACCTGAAGAATGTCAAATCCAAAATTGGATCCACAGACAACATCAAATACCAGCCTAAAGGGGGCCAGGTAAGAATCATATGAACACACGTATTTGCTGCCAAAGTAAAATCCCTGTTACTTACTGTGTTGCCGTCCTCACATGACAGGCTTACAGTTGTTAAAAGAGAGATGGAGGTTTTATAGCATTACTGGTTGTGATTTATTATTAATAGTTTGGATCTTATCTGAGAAAGCTACCTTATAAAATATATTGTAAATAATATGCTGTGTCCATTCCTTCTGGTTATTATTAGATAAAAATTGATTTAACTGTAGAGGAGAATCTTTTAGTTGATTAATAGATCCTGTTTGAATGTTTCTCTGTTGACTTGTGGATTTTAACTTAGGAGATATAAGTTTCATTTCTGGTATAAATTTGAGTATTATCTGGTATGAATTTCTGGCATGATACTGGCTTTGAGCTCATTTGACCATCTTTTAGTGATACTACTTTTATCACCTTCCTTCTCCTCGAGGATTTCCTATGATATTTTCTACCATTTCCCCGTGTTCATTCCAAATCAGAGCATGGTTCCCCAAGTTGTTTCTCAGCCTGCTATTGCCTAAACATTGCAAAGGGCAGATTTTCACATTGATAATTAATAGATGACTCTACATGGGTATAAGAAATTCTGTTTCAGAATAATTGTGTTTTAGAGTTGTTGGTAAAACTCTACCTATTGACTCATAACTTCAGCTTCAGAGCAAACATTTATATATATTTTTTCCAACCAGAGAGCTTGAGTTCTACCTTAACCTAAACATTGCTTTCACACTGTATGTTTGGACAAAGCAATTAGCCTGGAAGGAGATAAAACAAATATCACCTAATGTTTCCCTTGTGATATTGATATGCCCATAGTCTGACTTTTATTCTAAATGAAGGGATGAAACACCCATCCTTGAGTAAAAGAAGAGGAAAGCAGTAATTTCCTTTATACATTAACAAAGTATAATGCCCTTGTTCAATATATCAAAAAAAACCTTAAAAAAAATTTTTTTTTCCCTCTCTTTTACTTGTCTCTTGTATTTTCTGCCACTGATTTCTGGTATCCCCCTCTTACGCCAAAGAAAATACATTTTCAGCAGGTTTAGAAGAAATGTCTTGCCAAAACATGAAGCTGTCAAAGACTCCCACTCAGCATTAAAACAAAAATTTAATGTTGCTTTTTCCTTTAGCAACAGACTTCTCTGCTTTCTCATTATGATTCTGTTCAAGAAAGTCCAGAGTTAAGAAAAAATCAACCAAAGAAGAGAGGAAGGACTCAGAATTCCATTTTTAGAACAACTGTAACATTCTATAATAATATAGTCACAGAAAAATGCTTTTTTTATAGAAGAATGTAATTAAAATATGAGCTATAAGAAACCTTTTTAAGCAAAAAACAAAACAAAACAAATTATATCACATTTAAGCCTATAATTCCCCAAATCTCATACTCTTGCCTTTATCATAGTTTTGCACATCCAAATATGATATTATATTTATACATAAATAATTGAAAAGAGTAAGTTGAATAAAATAAATTTATACCAATTTGCAAGTTTATCATTTTTGTTCTTTTGAGCTACCTCCTAAAATAGAGTAGTTATAATGTGTATTTAAAATCAGTTCTCTTTTTGTGAATATCCTAGTGTTCTAATATTTTCCTTAATTAAATGTGAGGTTTATTTGCCTATCTTCTGGAAAATATTGATATTTAAAAGAATCTATTTCTTCTTAGAATCACAAGGGAGTTAATTATCTCAAAGATATTTTTTTGAAACTAAAAGGAAAATTGAATAAAAAATAAATGCTTATTGATATAATTCGACAATAAAGATTTTGTTCAAAGGACTTTTAAAGGTAAAAAGACAAAAAGTGGTTTTGGCCTCAGCTTTGCTAGAATCATTAAGTTAACCAACCCCCAAATTTGAAGACTTAAATTTATTTTCTCTTTCTACTTCTTTATATCTTGCTGTGATTATTTCTGTGTCTAATTTTAATTTTCTCCTATATTTGTTAATTCATAAAGTTGATGTAAAGACATTCTTCTGAGGTGAACTAGTGCTGCCGTAGAGATTATGGTAATTAAGGACTAGTAAATACATACGCTGGGAGGGATTGGGGGCAGGAGGAGAAGGGGACGACAGAGGATGAGATGGCTGGATGGCATCACTGACTCGATGGACCTGAGTTTGGGTGAACTCCGGGAGTTGGTGATGGACAGGGAGGCCTGGCGTGTTGCGATTCATGGGGTCGCAAAGAGTCAGACACGACTGGGCAACTGAACTGAACTGAAATACATATAACACAGAAAATTAAAGAAAGAATAAAATTAGCCACAAAATCACCATGTCAATTGAAGAAAATCTTTGGTTCCATGCTGCTAAGTTGCTTCAGTTGTGTCTGACTCTGTGCAACCCCATAGACGGCAGCCCACCAGGCTCCCCCGTCCCTGGGATTCTCCGGGCAAGAAACTAGATTGGGTTGCCATTTCCTTCTCCAATGCATGAAAGTGAAAAGTGAGAGTGAAGTCGCTTAGTCATGTCCAACCCTCAGCGACCTCATGGACTGCAGCCTTCCAGGCTCCTCCGTCCATGGGATTTTCCAGGCAAGAGTAGTGGAGTGGGGTGCCATGGCCTTCTCCATGAGGCCAGTATTAAACAAATGCAAAATTATCCTATTGCAACTTCAGATGACTTGGAAAAATTCTACAGTAGTGGAATTATAAAGTGACTTTTGTTGGAGAAATGGGAAGTGTTTCCTCACCAAGATAAGACATAGATGATAGGAGTATATTTGCCTACTATTTTGTGACAGATGGCATCAATGTATTTAAACTGGAGAGGAAAATGAATTAGAAAATTTGGATGCAGTACAGTTGAACTGTCTTTGTAGGAAACATATTTTACTCAACATTTAACACTATGGTCCTAAAAGCCTCCTTGTGTATGGTCTCCTAGTGTATGGTCTTCTCACATACAGAGGGTGAGGAGAGTTTCTTTTTCTTTACATGTTAAACTGGGGATTTTCGCTGGATTTTAAAGGTTCAACTTTATAAAACAACTAAGAAAAATTTTTATGTAAAAGTTTCTTAGAAATTATCAAGATAGTAATAATATGCTAAAGACCCTTGTTATTAATATCTGGTTAAGAATCCATAAACTGGGGAAATCAAAGCCAGTTGTATGGTGTCTCCAATAGTAAATTATATATACTAGGATATTTGAGTGGACAGTGACCAACCCAGAATCATTGAAGAGAATAGGACAATAGCGATATCTTCTGTAGGAGCCCAGTTTTGTAACAGACATATGGCATCTATAATTATTGAGAAAAATAGTCGCACAGCTCTTATTAGTGAAATGGGAGTAAATAGGTAGATACAACCTTCATTCATATAATTCAGAGCATCTCCACATACTCTATTGTCAAAAAATTTGGTGTGGTTTGATTGTATGTAAAAATTAAATTTTTAAAGCATTATTATTTTTGTATTAAAGTTTGTACAGTCACTAAATATAAAGAGAAGAAATCTCTAATGGAAGATATATGTGTCTTAGGGATTCAACAACAACCTTCCACGTTGGGAAGCTTTTATTATTTGTCCCAATTTCAATGTTTATTGCTCTTCCATATGCATAAGTTGTGTGCTTATGGCTGTTATCTCTTCTGTTAAAGTCCAGTTTTCTTTTGGCAAAGAGGCTCAACTCAGAGCTCAGTTCAGTGCGGCAGGTCAATGCCTAATGGACTGGATAAGCTAGGTGAAGCTATGAGGAGCTTTGCAAAAAGCAATAAAGTTCATCTTTTCAGCTAAAATATAAATTCAGTCTACTGGTAAGAACATAATGCAATCTTGAATTCACTATAGATAGTAAGCTTGGTTAATTTAACTCAAGGCATAGGTAAAGCTATCTTATTAAGTGTATTAATTTGAAGCTGTCTCACTGTACTTAGCTCCTTAATCTACAATCATCTAAATCTAAATTTTAAAATAGTGTTAGTGTTTTAAGGACTCGGCTGCTTGATTTAAACAAAGATAGGAAAATAACCAGTTTCTCTAAATGTGTGGCATAAAAAAAAATAAACAATAGCTGAATGAATGGTACTTTTTCTGTCTATTGGTCAGATCCATCGAAACAGATACATTACCATAAGTAAAGTTAATAGGCAGTAGAGATTTGCTGTATGACACAGGGAACCCAAATCCAGCTCTCTGTAACAACCTAGAAGGGAGACAGCTTAGCAGGAGGTTTAAGAGAGAGGAGACATATGTGTATCTATGGCTGATTGATGTTGATGCATTGCAGAAACCATCACAATATTGTAAAGTAATAAAGTAATTATCTTCCAATTAAAAATAAAAGTAAAAAAAATTCCTTTATATACTCTTAACAGACTCCATAAATATTTGTGCCACAAAGGGCAAGCTGAAGGTGAGTGAAAAAGCAGTGTTTTTGAAATAGAAGCAAAGAGAGAGAGTAAGAAGAAAATGAATTGAATGAAATGTAGAGTAGAATCTTTTTTATATTTTTTATATAAAATTGTAGGCAATATCCTGCGACTTTTTTGGCCTTTCACGTGCTACCTTGAATGAGTTGCTTTCAATTTTATATTCAAGGGGAAAACAAAATTAATTCTGGAGGCAACTAATAAATTATGGTGAAACAGGATTTTTTTCTTATCATATAAAATTATTATGATCAATTTTGTGAAGGTCTACTAAGGTGCTATTAATATACATAGGCACATTTACAGAATCAAAAATTTTATAAACAGAGAAAGATAAGCTTATTTTGATCTTTTTCTCATTTGCAGATTTATTCTTTAATCATTTACAAAGACTCTGCTGTGTACCATATGACACATGACACATGGCCTGGACAATCTAAGCAAAAGTGTTTGTTTTCCTTGTCCTCTCCTGGTGTCCTGCCTTTATTTGATTTAAAATTTTTTTCCAAGCCATTTCTTTCCATCACCTTAGGGCTACAAATAAGTACTAATTAAAAAGTATAATAAAATACCCGACTAATTGTAAAATACTGTCAGTCAACCCAGCATGAAGAAAAGCTGTTCACCAAAATATATTACATAATATTGACAGGAAATTTTTTTTTGCAACCAAAGTCATCATTATCTCAAAATGAAAGCTCCTTGAAATCAGGGACTCTGTCTTTATGCAATAGAACTTTAATAACTATAATTCAAGTACTTTTGTAAGGTAATGAAAAGTTTTCAAGCTAGGCTTCATAAATATTAATTATTAAAAACTATGGAAAAATTATTACTTTGGGTTTACAAAACTGAGACCTATAGACTCTCTTTTTGTTTGTTGTTCATTTACAAACCAAACAAGGACATGGAAACAGCCTTGAATCTCAGGTTGTTTTCCGACAATTGAACAGACTCTTGAAAAGTTAGTTTATTACCAGCATGGCCTAATATTCCTTACACTATCTTAAAGTTTTAAACTAAAAAAAAAAATGTAATATCAAGAAGTTACGGCATATGAACTTTATAAACCTCTTTGTATGTTAATTTTCATGAGTCACAATGACTGTCGTGTTAGTAACTTTCCTTCCAGTATCCATGGACAGACCACTTAACCTATGTAACAGTGGGTCTAATGGCTAAACTTAATGTCTGTTCACCAAAACGTTATTTCCAAATTTTTCAGCATTATCTATTCACTCCAGTATTTCTCAGTGTAGTTCTACTTTCTGTGCTTTGTGACACAGCCTATACAGGAAAATTGAGCTCTCATCTAAGTGGATCCTCTACCATGTTCTTTTCCTTAGAGCTCTGTGGAATTGTTTGTTTTGACATAAACCATTATTTCTGTTTAAATGTGTATTGAAATATGCTTATTGTTTATATTTGATATACTTAGTTTTGAAGATGTTATTGGTCAGTGTAGGTAAGTGTTAATTAAAATTCACAGTGGACTATACTGTTTATACACCTGTGTGCGTTTTGACCAGAGCACCAGGTTGTTCACAGATGAATATTTGAAGAGCACTATCCAGAGAACTTTTAATCTTCAGGAATATATATGATATGATAATATTTTTATTTTAATATATGATGTCTATGGACTCTATAGAGGGTAGATAGTTTTCATTAAAATTGAATGTTATGGAATAGGAAATACTTTTGAGAAAGGCAGAAAGTGTTTTTAAACTTGATAAGCATTCCTAAGAAATGAGGCAAACCCAAAGGAAAAGCTTAATGCTCTATAAAGTTGAAGGGAAGTCAATTGAATGTCACTCAATTCTGTGTAAGACTGCCTTGGATGGGGAAAGAAATGATTTTGTAATTGAGGTTCATACCTAGAGGATGCCTAAAGGGCCTAGCACCAGGCTGTAAAGGAACTGAGAAGAGAATCCAACTTTTAGACACCAAGTTACTTTCCATATCTTGGTATCTTGAGTTGACATGTGGATATTTTATTTTTAAAAAGCAGCAGCAGAGAGTGTCAAAAAAAAAATCAGATTCCCATTGCTCAAGGAACCCATTTTGACATCGCGATTACTAACTCTGTTTTGTAAACTGTTTTACTCAAAACTAAAAATTTCATTTTTAATGTTTCATGTTTCCAACTAACCTCTAGTAAGAGAGATCTATTCCTGCCTTCAAGCATATCCCACATTTTGTATTCCTCCTCTTTCTTAGAGTAACCCCATTTGAGGGAGGAAAAAAAACCTCATTTCTCTACAGGAGCAATTCAGCTTATATGCAGAGAGAGTACAGTGGCAGATCATTTCAATTGAACCATTTGTGATAAAATTCAACTAGAATCACATCAAAAATATCCAGAAAGTAACTCTTCTGTTCTTTCCTAGTGTAGTGGAGGAATAGATAGAATTAACTAAGTTAAAATAATTCTAATTAAATATTCAGTTGCATTAATCTATTCTTTATAACTCTTCATGCTTACAAGACCCTTATATGAAAGAAAAATCAGTGATGTTTGCATATAAGTCACCAATATATGCCCAAAAGAATGAAATCCTTTTCTGCCAACCCTGCACTGAGGAACTGGTTTGCCTGAACCCTGAAAGATAATCTGTTACATACTCAACTTGGAGTGAGGGCATTCTGTCAAGAGATAATAACATAAAGACATCATGGGGATGAACTTGAAAATATAAACAAGGCCCCTATAGTATAGACTATAACACAATCTGAACAAAATGTAATATATTAAAAGAGAACTCAAACATCAGTATTGCTGCGAACCTTGGTTGCCTGGTTATTAGTTTTATATTTTGTCTCATTTTATAAGAAATAGGAAATTTGGTAGAATTTTTAATAAGGCATAGCTTTTGGAAGATGATCCAGTTGCTTGATATAATAATACATTTCATGTGCTATGAAATATGCAGAAGGAAAGATTCTCTCATTCTTTGCATTAATAGAGCAAGTAAAATTTCTAATGGAAAAAAATTAACAAAGATTAAAATGTGGTTTAGAATTAATGTTGGATAATGACTATTTGACTATTTTTCCTTTATATTATAAATATAAAAAATTATTTCATTTGTAAAATAGAAGTTCATTATATTTTTTTAGGCAGTCTCCAAGATATTAAAGTAATTTTCCCTTGACATGGGCTTTAGGAAAATAAAAGTCCAATGAGAATTTCTTCCCAAAGAAAGCAGTTTTCATTTCAATTTATCCATAGAGAACAGAGAGTTAAAACTCAACTCTGATTAAAAAAAAAAATCTAAAATAAAGCTTTAACCTTCACAGCAGCCATCTGTTTTTCTATTTTGTGGGAGGGATGGTTTCTAAGGACTGCCAGTATTTGTGGAATCAACTCTCTAAGGTGTTATTTGTCAATGATCCTAGAGATGTTTGGCATGAAGTAGTTTGTAATTGTGGTAAGGCATAAATGTGAGTTACATGGCTCAGGTACAAGTTGTCAAGCTAGAGTGTAAATCTCACTGAACATCAAACATTCACAGCCCTGAGTGGTTTTATTTCTGTCCATTCAACCATTAAGCAAAATGGTGAATGTCATACTTTGTCTCATTTTAGACAGAAGCAGTATACTATGAAGTTTTTGCAATTATGGAAATATGTAAAGGCTGTGCTATAAATGCATGTCCAAGTGAGCAAACATAGGTTAGTAAAATCTACCATCAAAAAAGGCCAGTTAGGTTTTTTACTAGAAAATCCATGATTCTCTTGAAAATCTAAAGAAAAGCAACAGAAGTTGGCCTTGAAGTTTTAGGATTTAAGATTTGAATCATCTTTAAGTAATGCTGGCAATATGTCCTCGTTGGGTTTGAATCATTTGCTTTGGAAAATCATAAAAAATGTCAAACAGTTGATTAAACATTAGAGTCAAACAAATTTATGCAACTGAATTTGGAATTTCCATTTTTGCAACAAGTGAGTCAGATTTAATATTTGGCTTTTGATCACTTGGTAATGAGTCACTTGATTGGTACTCTTATGATCTCTAAATTAAAACTTGTAAATGAAATATGAGACTCTGTATATCCCAAGGATTAGAAAAATGGCTTAGATGAATTCTTTTTCATTTCCAAAATAAATAGCTCCTTATGCAGAATAATTTAAAGTATTACTATTAGAAAAAAACAAATCAGAATTATTTGCTTTCTAAGAATAACTTATCTGTGAAGTTTGAAATGTAATGGCCCTTATTGACTTGTTTATCTGCATCTACAGTTTACTTGAAACCCTTAGAACAACTATGCTTTTTGTTAGATACAGACTTTGTGACATTGCCATTTTTTTTAATTGGAATATTTATTATGCTCAAAAGAGTGCCCACATCATCCTGTCTTTTGAATTCAGATTTTGACAAGTCTCTTCCCTTGGGCTGCCGATGAGAGCTGTCAATGATGCTTCCCTGTAAGGAACAAGCTATCTTGTCAGTGTTAGGCAGACGCTGCAATTTAAGCTTTGTCTAGTTAAAAATAGTCAAGATTCAGTGTCCTTTTGAATTTTGTACTCTTTTTTGCAAATTAGAAGAGATGTGATACCATTCTTGGAGAAAGCTGTATATCTAGGGTAAATTTATTTTGCTTTTTTTTTATGTATAAGAGGATAAACTGTCCCCTAAAATACTGGAAATGTGATATCTCTCTAGATATTGGGGGGTACTTTTAGTCAAAATGAAATAAAACAAACAAAAAAATAACAAACCTTTCCTTCCATTCTTACATTGCTTGTTTTGGAGGGCTCTCCAAAACATTCAAAATTCAGAAGATGCATGAAAGAAGCTACAAGAGTTATTACTTTGCACATTACTTTACACCTGAGTAATATCTTTCCAGATCTGGATTTGCTGTTGTCCTTAAAGATGAACACTGGACTTCCTGAAAATAGAAATGAAACACCTAACCTCAAATCTGTTGGGCCCAATCCAGACCTGGACTACCTGTACATGGCCTGGTTCAGGTCAGCTAGTTGACAGTCCTTGGTTTTCTCCCCTGTAAAAATGGAAAGGATGCTATCACACCAAAGTCAAGGGTATTGGCTATTTATGAGCAGGTGTCAGAAAGTGGCCTTTCAGAAAGCTGCTAAACCAAACCTGCAAGGGAATCATGAAGGCTTCCAGTAGAGGAGGCTCAGAGTCTCCTTGTTGATGATCTTGGGAAAACCAGAGCTTCTTCCCTCAGATGAGTGAGAACCCTAACCTGTAGCAGTCAGCCAGACCAGTGTGAACCTCATCATTCTGCATGGACCAGTCGTAGTCCACTCAAGTTTAACCAGGTGATTTACAGTCAGGCTAACACTCCAGAAGTTGGAGGGTGGGGTGGGGAGAGCACTGGCACATCCTTCAGAAACCAGGGCTGAACTATTGGACCTTCCATGGAGGAGACCTGAGCCCCAATGTTGCCCACAATATCGGAAACCTCCTCACAGATAATTTACTTTTCTGTTCCTATATTGTTTCCAGATTACAGCGGCCTACAGCCAGGGTATCAGGCTCTCAAGCACTGGCCCTTGGAGATGGGGGTGAGGGGTGCAAGAGAAAAACACTTCATATTTACATGATAGATTTGCCTTTAAGTTTCAGTGTTAGTTTTTCTCATAAATGATAAATGTAAGTGGAAAGGAGTTTGGAAGCTCTTTGGTGCTAACCCATTTCTGGTTCCCTGGTTCCCAATATTCTATCCCAGAATTTTGAAAGAAAATGCACAGTGAAGTTACTTCCAATTCCTTTTAGGTTAGGATTTTAAACAAGAAGATCGATTTTAGCAAGGTTCAGTCCAGATGTGGTTCCAAGGATAACATCAAACATTCTGCTGGGGGCGGAAATGTAAGTAGAAGCTTGTGTCAGAAGCTGTCCTGATTGTGTGGCGCCAATCTGCACAGCCGGCACTTCGTCTCCTTTCTCACCTCCTTCCCAACACCTCCCAGCACACTCCCCACTTCTTGTTGCTGTGCCACAAGTCCCCCTGGTTTGGGAGCTTGTCAGCCTTGCATTTTCAGTGATGGGCTTTCCATCCTTCCCTCTGAGATCACTGGTGAATTTCTTGCTTTTTAAAGGGGGACACCATGGTTTTCAGGGAGATGGAAAGCCCATTTCACCTGCCAATTTGTTGCTGGCCTTTGGCTTTAAGGTATTTTCTCATGCTGTCTCTGCTCCCTTGCAAAAGTCAGCTGAGCACACACTTTTCTAGCTCCTTTTGAGTTACTCCTGAGGCAATGACTGATGTATGAAAGTATCCAAAGTGTATAATGTCGATCTTTTGTGCTTCATTATTCATGAGAGTTGGGATAATACAAACCTGGTGAAGCATGGCTCATCTGTAATTCAAAGTGAAAGGATTCAAGTCCCAGTATACTCTTTGTCTTGATTTTTTTTTTAATCCCTGTCTCTTAAATTGGGTGGAAATAATATTCTCTGAGAGGAAGAGAAAGATGAATTCATGTTTCTCAAAAGTATTTGAGGAAGAGTTCAAGCAGGCAGACTCAAGTAAAGTAGGCATGGTTCTTTGTTAACATTAGAATAATAAAAAAGGTGAATAGGGTGACTATACTACAGATCCAATCACCTAGACTTTGGGTTCTAGCCATCTGTGACTCAAGTAATTTATAGAGTATCAAATCCAGAATTCTTGCTTATCTAATAACTCTTGGTTTCTTGCTCCTCGGTTGGGCAGAGATGGAGTCAAACAGTGAAAAAAGAGACAAGCAAGTGCCTGATGTTCAAGGCAGCTCCACTGAGCATGAAAATGTGCCATATGGGAGAACCCCAGCAAGATTTGCTGGGCTCCTTCTAGGGTCAGGGCTGAGCCTCAGGCTCAGTGTTTACACTGACAGGCTCCCCTCATCCCTGGTGCACTGACTGTAAGTACACGCCGTGTACTGCTCTCAGGGAAGCAATCTCAGTCCTGGAATTAATAGGTAATTTTGAGAGTATCAGAGGATTGACCCAGCTGACCTCTACAATAGGTGCTGCTGGTCAAAACACCTACGAAGGAAAGGATGATTTTAAAGTTATTAGAGAAGCTTCCAACCTCCAAACCAATAGTCTGAAACTTTCCCCTAGAGAAGAATCGCTTGTTCAACTTGATTGATTTGATTGGGGAAGATTCCTTAGCCCCATTTCCAGTGCTAGATTACATAATTCCCATGTATTTCTGATGTAAATGAACCAGGACCATGCTTGGAAAGCACCCTTTCAAATATTAGAAGAAGAATTGATTTCAGTAAAACCCAGAAGAAAAACAAATGCTATCTTTTTATCATTTGGTGTGCAATAAAAATTGCATTTAGCCAAAATATGGCAAGAGTGTTTTAGAAAAGCATGTTTAGAGCTTTCTTCTTCTTGTATCTTAAAGCAGTGTTGGACTTCTTGTTTGTATGAGCAGTTTTGGTCACTTTCATGTAAAAATCACTTTCTAAAGAATACTTTCCCTTTTCACTTGGCTCTTTGCTTATGGAAAGGTTTAATACGGTGTGGCTTCTTTCTCTGAGTGGAAAGCGTGCCTTCTTAATACAGAAGTTCTGTCCCTTTGTGGCATGATCTGTTTTCTACTAATAAAATCTTCTCTTCTAGGATTTTCCTTCACTTGTGTTTTTCTTTCCAACCAAACATATGGGAGAACGTATGGAAGATTGCGTTTTCCCATGTGTGTGTATATGTTGTTGTATGTTGTGAGTTTGGGTATATTTCTAGATTTTACATATGAGCTTAGGGGCTTATTTACATCTAAACTATTTTAAGCCTATTTTCTGTGGTTCACACAGGTACAGATTGTCACCAAGAAGATAGACCTAAGCCATGTGACATCCAAATGTGGCTCTCTGAAGAACATCCGCCACAGGCCAGGTAAATCAGTATTTTTAGTAGTCTGAGAGAGATTATATTGAATTCAAAAAATCGACAAGCAAAGTTTTTGTTGCTGTGAGATATCTGATTGGAAGGACCTTTCCACATCCTGATACTTCATGCTTGTGTTAATAGAAACTTAAATTAGAAATTTTGAGGCATCTTCATATGGACAAGTAAACTCAGTTACCACAAACAGGCCACATATCCTAGGACACGTTAAAAATGAAAAGATACAGGAGATGCATTTATCTGTATGTACTCAACATGCTTATTGGAGCTCTTTTGAAATATATAGTCTATAAAATTATATTGGGCCATATATTCTTATGTAATTCATGGACTGAATGCAGCATTTCAAAGGTTTTGCAAGAAATTGTTTTTCTACATTATGTGGGGGAAAAAAGGATTGTGCTTTTTAACAAAGCTGAAGAAATGTATTTTTCTGTTGAATTTCTCAGATCTAGGTCAATAAGCATTGTGAATCTTCAGAATGCAATGTCTCCCCAACTTATTTGACCACAGACTGCTTGTTTTTCTGGAATATCTCATAAGTTTAGTTCAGTTGCTCAGTCATGTCCAACTTTTTGCGACTCCATGGACTGCAGCACACCAGGCTTCCCTGTCCATTACCAACTCCTGGAACCTGCTCAAACTCATGTTCATTGAGTTGGTGATGCCATCCAATCATCTCATCCTCTGTCATGCCCTTCTCCTCCTGCCTTCAATCCCAGCTTCAGGGTCTTTTCCAGTGAGTCAGTTCTTCACATCAGGTGGCCAAAGTATAGGAGCTTCAGCTTCAGCATCAGTCCTTCCAATGAATATTCAGGACTGATTTCCTTTAGGATTGATTGGTTTGATCTCCTTGCAGTCCAAGGGACTCTCAAGAGTCTTCTCCAACACCACAGTTCAAAAGCATCAATTCTTCAGCACTCAGCCTTATTTATAGTCCAACTCTCACATCCATCCATATATGACTACTGGAAAAACCATGTATTTCATAATATCTCATTATTATGAGATATCTCATATCTCATTATTATATCTTAGGATATCATAATATATGATATATTATGATATTTTATGATATATTTTTATGGGATATCTCATATCTCATAAGTCTAGTGCCCTAAGGTAGAGTGTATATTCATATGTGCTAGTGATTTTTCCCTATTTAATTTGTGAATTTAATGCATATGTGTCATTTTTTTCTAAGTATCATGTACTATATGTTTTTGCTAAATTCCACCTCCACGCATATGTAAATAATGGACAATTGTCAAATTTGTTAATTTTCTTGAGACTATTTTGACATAACATATATACCATTGAAGGACAAAAAATTGATTTTAACCATCTATTCTTGGCATCTTAATTAAACCAGGTAATATCTTAATCCCATGAATCATAATCTCAAGTGTTATCAGAACAAGGTAAAAGAACAACTGACCCCAGTAAGATTTCTGACCAAAAGATTATTGAGAAGAATTTTTTTAGTTGAAAAACAAAAGGTTTCAAAAATGGATAAGTATTGGAAATATGTCTAGAAATTGGGCTTCACTTTGGCAAAGGGTGTTAATAAAGCAATTCAAGGAGATAGAAACTACATATAAGGAATTTCCATTACTGATTTCAGAATTGTTATCTGGAATTAGCCGTCTATCATTCATGAGAGAGAAGGAACATGTTCCCAAATGGGTATCTTCACAGCCCCCCATCTGTGCCTTATATCTACAGACATTTAGCTGATTTTGTCCTGTGTCAACAGTATGATGGAAGTATCTGGGTACACTGCCTACCTTCTTCCAGAATACAAAAGAAAATACTGGACTCTGTAATTCCAGATGATAAGTATACATTTAGTTCAGTTCACCTAAAGTCTTGATGCACAGAAAAATCTTCTATATACGAGAAAATATCACGTGTATGTTTTACAGGTCATAAAAGGCTATTGTCATGGACTCCCACCTATTTCTCACTCTTACTTCATAATAAGTGAATCAGATGACCAAGTTCACAAAGACGTGTTAACACAATGAATGATCTTTGACAATAGCAAGCTTTTCACAAAATTACTTTGGATTGTAGAATGTCTCAGAAGGAAATAAGGAGGAAACAATTCATCACCTGGAGGCACAAATTGAAATAGCTAGTCTTTTGACTTCACTTTGGAACATAAGAAGCTTGATGGGGATTATAATCCTCTGCAGTTACTGCTCCTAATGGGGCCAGAATTTTTCAGAACCAAAGGCAGAGATCTCTGATTTCAAATGAGCTTCTCTAACAGTTCTATAAAATTACCTAGCTACCCACTCTAGTATTCTGGCTTGGAGAATTCCATGGACTATGCAGTCCATGGGGTCGCAAAGAGTCGGACACAAATGAGGGACTTTCACTTCACTACAGCAGGACTGTGACAAAAATAGACTTCTCAGGCTTCCTTTTCTGAATATAGTTTGGGTCAATATTACATTGTTTTTCCCTTCTCTCTCAAAATATAGTCTAACAAAAATTTTAATAGGGTTATATTGGCACAATATATAATCATAAAACTTGAAAAGACAGTTTCTATCAGAGGCTTATGAAAATAGAAAAGTAAGATCTCAAGAAAGTTGATCTCCTGTAATTGAAAATTCAGTATCCTCTAGCGTCTAACCAATATAACTGTGTTTTATGAATCACACTAATCCTGTCACAACCAACAGGTGAGACCCATGGGGCCAAGTAAAATGTTGGTAGAATAACACCCCTGCAATAATGCATCTTTTGAGGGAAGGACAGCTTCATGTCTCCTACAGGAATGAGTTAAATAGCATCATACACATCCTAAGCCTTCAGAAGGAGTGTGAATGAATCTTCAGAACGTAACCCAGGAACTTCCCTGGTGGTCCAGTCGTTAAGTCTCCATGCTGCTCCCAGTGCAGGGGGCCCAGACGTGATCCCTGGTCGGGAACTTGATCCCACATGCTGCCCTAAGACCCAACACAGTCAAGTCAATAAATGTAAATTTTTTTAAATGTAATCCAGTAACATCATACAATTTCAAGGGGGCCCTGGCCAGGTAATTGGGTGTTAATATAAATTTCTAGATATCACATGAGAAAAACACCGCAGGAATAAGAGACCTGTGAAGTTTTAACAACCCTTTCTCTCTCATCTATGGAAGTAAATAAGTATCAAGAGTCCAAAATTAAAAAATCTTTTCCATGTTTCCATAGAGTCCCTCAGGTATTTTTTCCAAATCAAAATCCCAAAAGAGATGCAATAATAATAGAGGATCACATGGCTTACTACTGGCCTTATTAAAAAAAAAAAATATGCATACAGCTAAAACCAAGTTGCTAATGAAAGTGAAAGCTAGTCTCTTAGGTGGAAACAGGTAAAGGTATCTAATCCAGATTCTTCCCAGGTCAAAGACATCGGCAGACAGGCCCAAGAATAAGCTAAAGAACAACAGATACCTACTCGACGTAGAACTGCTTGCATTCACAAGCCTGAAAAGGTGTGCAGAAACGGAGGTGCCACAGAAGGGCGGCTCATGGCACTCTCATCTATCAGCAGATCCTCGATTTTCAGCTAATTAACATTTAAGAAATGGCATCGTCAGAACTCCGTCTCCATATTATCAGATCAGTGTCAAATTAGTCCTATGGCATCTGGACAAGAATGGGATCTCTAAGATTCCCTTCCTATCACTCCATCTACTAATTAAAATGGAAGCTTTTAAGCACTTCAGCCTCTGACTCCAGTTTCATCAGTCAAGGTATCAGTGCTGAAAATTTACAAGTGGCAATATCATGCATATGTACACAATTGCTAGCCTGTAAGTGACCTATTACCATGAAGAAAAATAGAGAAGTGCTTCCTTGCAATTTAATTTGCTCCCTTAAGAATAAGAGACAAAATACTCCAAGTTTGAGAAAGGATACATATGGTACTTTCATTGTGTTATTTTTAGTTTTTATTACATAGATAAGAAAAATACCTCTGATATTTTAGGTTAGCCATGAGTAGAGAAAAGAATTAATATGTAAAGCAATCCAGGGAATGATACAAAAAGGATGTCACTGCCTTAGATGGATATATGAATGTGCGAGTTGGACCATAAAGAAGGCTGAGGACTGAAGAATTGATGCTTTTGAACGGTGGAGTTGGAGAAGACTCTTGAGAGTCTCTTGGGCTGCAAGGAGATCGAACCAGTCAATCCTAAAGAAAATCAATCCTGAATATTCATTGAAACGACTGATGCTGAAGCTGAAGCTCCAATTCTTTGGCCACCTGATGCGAAGAGCTGACTCATTAGAAAAGACCCTAATGCTGGGAAAGATTGAAGGCAGGAGGAGAAGGGGACAACAGAGGATGAGATAGTTGGATGGCATCACCAACTCAATGGACATGAGTTGGAGCAGGCTCCGGGAGTTGATGATAGACAGGGAAGCCTGGCGTGCTGGGCTCTGTGGGGTCGCAAAGAGTTGGACACGACTGAGTGACTGAACAACACCTTACTTAGATGGTATGGGGAAAATGGTGTAGACTAAAAATTCTAAAAGATTCCTTTCCCATCTATGGTCAGAGGGTTAGTAGAGTTCATTAAGTTTGTGATTTGCCATGGTCTACCTGCTATAGTCATTTTGGGGAACTAGTCACCAAAATAGAAGATTTAATGTTAGCAAGGCATTTAAAAGCCTTTTTCATCTCCTCCGTAGGTGGTGGGCGTGTGAAAATTGAAAGTGTGAAGCTAGATTTCAAAGAAAAGGCCCAAGCTAAAGTCGGTTCGCTTGACAATGCTCACCACGTTCCCGGAGGTGGTAATGTCAAGGTAAGACACAAGATTGTGAGCAGATCTTGCCTTTTTAAAAAATCCTTTTGAAATATTCTTCATCAAAATAGGTCCCAGATTAAAGACCTGGACACCCAGGAAGTAGGGATGGCAGAGCTGAATAGAAGTGACATGAACATCAGCTCTGGGATACAGAGAAAGAGCTAGGGGACAATTTAAAATGTTTGAGTTAACCGAGGACTGATGCTTGTCTTAAACAGATTGACAGCCAAAAGTTGAACTTCAGAGAGCATGCTAAGGCCCGTGTGGACCATGGGGCTGAGATCATTACACAGTCCCCAGGCAGATCCAGCGTGGCTTCCCCCCGACGACTCAGCAACGTCTCCTCTTCTGGAAGCATCAACCTGCTTGAATCCCCCCAGCTTGCCACCCTGGCCGAGGATGTCACTGCCGCACTCGCTAAACAGGGCTTGTGAATATCTCTCATTTAGTATTGACGTCATACTATTTAGGCATGAGCTCTGGCAGGAGTGGGCTCTGAGCAGGTGTTATATTCATTCTTTACAAACCGTAAAATAAATAATCTCATTCCCAAACTGTAGTAATTGTTACAATTTTATAAAAAAAAATAGGATATGCAGAAATTGATTTGATTTCCATTTGCAACAGGAAGATACTGGCTTTACATGAGTACAATTGGACAATTTTTTTTTCGCTCTGCTGTTTTGCATGGAGTATCATTATTTTAAAAATTGCATTTCTACCTTTCATGTGCCTGAAGGCTATCTACTACATTCTGAAAGGCCTTGTTAAAATCCAAGCTGCTCATTTCACTATTCTGTTGCTGGGTGAAAAGATAAAAAGTTGCCCCTTGTAACTTATTACAGGTTAAATTAAATCAAGGAGTCATTGCAGGAAGGGAAGAGCATGTAAGAAATGGTTTTTTTTTAAAGCATTATTTTGTATAAATGGGAAGAAAGATTCAATTAAGTTATTAACGTTTGGGACCTGGATAATTATATCAGAGTATAAGTCAATCCAATAAATTATTTAATTAATTAAAAAATAGTTTCGAAGCATTTGAGCTGTGGTTGAGGAAGTGAAAGTGCATCTCTTAGGAATGAAGCACTTTCATTAGGATGGACTTGTGTCTGGTTAGGATGTCAGTTGATCAGCTAGATTTGTGTCCACACTACCAGTTTCACACCCTTTCCATCTGTTTGATACAGTATTATAGATATAAATATATATATATTTCTCTGTGGCCATTTGTGATACTTCCTCATACTTGAATATTATACTTCCTTATTCACAGTATCTGTGTCTCCTGCACCCTTTGGTGTTGCAATTTTAGGTATGTGAAAGTAGATGTTAGCAGGGTTCTCTCCCTATTAAAAAAAAAAAAAGTTAAAAAAGACAAAAAGTTTTAGCATGAAGTTGCTTTCTGTAACAACTCAAAACTGTAACCCTGTTTTAGTGCCAGATACAAGTTTCTCCCATTAAAGTTTCTCCCGTGATGCTAGAAAAAATTTATTTTTCTTTGCTTTCACCAACATGGAGTTTGTGGGGGTGGGTCCAGTTATACATAAAAGGGGTTTACAGATTGTTGGTTTAAGATTATGGGTTTGTCTTATTTTGAATCACAGAATATTTTGGGGTTTACTCCTATAATCATTCATGGAATAGACTTATTAAGATTTCTTTTTCTTTTTTTTCCATTTGCTAAAGTTGAAACTAACAGTGGGAGTTTGGGACATGATATTCCATTCTTCCAAGCAGTACCTGTTTATTCAGTTATCTGACAGAAAATGTTTGGCCTCCATACCCGAAGTAAGATCCCTTGATCAGAAAGGGAAAATACAGTATTTTGAGAACTACAAAATATTGGAGATGCAGATATCTAAATCAGTTTTTTCATGATTCCAACATTGCACTCTATAAAGGAATACTGTTTTACTATTATTTATCAGTAGCTAATATGGTTCTGACTTTATATACAGTCTAGACATCACAAGTCAACTAATTCTTCTTTAAGAATCATTCATCTTAAATTTATGAAGAAGCAATGAAATAGTCATTATTAGTCTGAGTAGGGCAATGGGTTACTAGGATGAATGGATGCTTTTTAGTATTTATCTATTCTTTTTCTTGCTCAGGGCTGGTAGGCTGGATCTGAAAAGTTAAAGGCAAATGTTTCAATAGGGTTTGATCCCTTTGAGTCAAATCAGTTCTCAAGCATAAAGGAGGAAATGATGAACATGGACTGAGGCAATAAGCTAGTATAGTAGCATCTAAGAACGAAGCTGAAGGATGGAAAGGCAGAGAGACACGGGTGCCGCGTTGTGACCCATTGGAAGTTACAGCCAACGTGACTTCCGTGAAAGAAACTCTGTGAGCAAAAGTGCACCATTCACTGTCAACTAAGAGATTTTACGGAGGCAAACATTTCTGAAACTATAGCTCAGTTATTTAGGATAGTCAAAGATTTAGAAAGGACTGATTAGGACTATGGGTGTGTCTATTTTCTGCCTAATTATTGCTGTGAGGTTTGATTTGACCAATCTGGGCATTTTATTCATCAGCTTCCTTTGAAATGCACCAGGAAATAGGAAAAGAAAGAATAGCTGTGTGGGGACTTAATGGTATTTTCTTATGTGTTAGGTAGTGTTAGGTAGTGATTAAAGCTCTAGAAAGAAATTAACAGCTGGTTAGAACAATTTTAACCTGTGAAACATGTATTTTTTTCAACTTGGTTTAAAATTTTTATAAACACTAAGTAACCATGTTCTACATATTAAAATTGTTTTTTTACAAATACATGTCTAAAATAAAGATTATATAAGGTACCCAGTGATTAGATTTGGCATTAAAACAAATGTTTGCTTCAAATCACAGCAAAATTACAATGACTAAATACCCTCACTTTGTATGGAAATTAATAATTCTATAAAATGAAATTGAAAATTGGTAGCAGTAAAAGAAAGAAATACAGGCTAACTGTCTTCTTTGGGGGATAAGGGGTGGAACCCATCTTACCTTTACTCTCAAGATTAACGACACAAATTAAGCTTTTTGAACACCACTCTTGTGGGGACATCCATACGCTGATCTAGAAATTAAGGCTTCATAGTCTCAATTCTAGATCAATTAATGCCAGTTTCTCTCTGGCTTTTGCCTTGGAGAACCTGTTTAAGGAAACATAAGTAATCCAGAGCTATGAAGAGTTAAAAGGCCCACTCACTCTCTCTGGGTCACCTGCAACCAATAATTGGGTACCTTTCAATGATGCAGGAGAGATCCGAGTTCATGATGAGTTTCAAAGGCCATGTTCATTTAGGAACCAACTCTCTCTGGATTCTCCTGCTGAGTTCCAGCAGGGTGATGGGCTGAAATCCCACCCACAAGCAAGACACCTGTGGATCACCAACGAGGTATAGCTGAAGAAGGCTGAAGTGAGAACTTGGTTAAATGGAAGAAAGTACTGACAGTAGCTGGCCTTCTCCACATACTCACATAGTTTTAGAGCAGGAAATGGGATCATCAGGCAAAATAAGAGATCCAGTCACTATTATTAAAGAAATCATCTCAATGTGGTTGATTTTTGACATAGCTGCAATTATAGCATTTTCTCCTATTTTTTTACACTATGAAAAGGAGGAAAACAAACCATTCATGGTCTAAGTAGCTAGAAAAGGTAGATTCATGGTTTGAAAAGGCAAATTCTAGGCATTCTTTCCAAGATTAATATGTTAAATCAGTATTGATGTTTGTTTTTTTAAACCTAGGGGTTTTTAGCCTGGGTATGTAGGTTGAGGCCAAGTCCCTCTGCAGGAAAAAGCTTATTTTTAAACTCAGAAAATGTCAATCATGATACTTCAACTTTAGCAAAAAGAAAAAAATCAACAAAAAGTATACTCTGTATGCTGGGATTCCAAGGTTCCAACATGCCGCTACAAATCTGTGGGGGGTTTCTTTCTTCTGATAATTCTAGAGCCTGTTACCATAGAAAGGCATTTCTTCAATGGCTGGTTGTAGTTAGTTCATGTTTTTCAATCAAAATTTGCAAATGTATTTGTTGCTGTATAGTGATTGTTTTGCAAAATAAAATTGCTTGTCACCTATCTGATAGTTTCAGATTGTTTCTTCTTGTTTCCTGGAAAAAGAACATAAAACATAATACATATTGCTCAGTCCAACCAAAGAAAAATTATGAAGAGGAGGCTTCAGTTATCTGCTGAATGCTGGCTATGTGTCAGGCCCTATCACCGCTGTATTAGCAGGATGCTATCTGTTGCAAGTGACAAACTCAAATTGGCCTAAGCATAAAGGCTACTTTATTGAGTCAAGTCTCCCATCAAGGCAAGAGTATCTGCCTCAGGCGAGGATGTATCCAGTCACTCAAAAAAATGTCTTTAAGAAGTTTGCTTTCTTTAACTCTGGACCCAGGCTCTCAAAAGATGTCATAGGAATTCTTCCAAAGTTTAGTTCTCCTTCCTCTATGTTGGCTTCATCCTCATACAGACTCCCCTCTCATAATGAGCAGTGGAAGCTCCAAGTCTCATACTCTCCCAAAGAAAGCCTCTTTCCTGGCAGCACTAGCCAAATCCAGGGTGTGAAAATCATTGCATTACTTGGGTCACCTGTTCGCTTGTGCTAAAGGGCAAGGGGAGGTCACAGACCTAACTATCACAGATGATTGGGGTAGGTGGAGACTGAAGAGAGAAGGGGGCTCATCTGAACTATCAATACATAAGCTAAACGTGGAGAGAAAATATTTCCTCCAAAGTCAAGTCAGGCTGCTCCTGCTAGAAGAGAGAGAAAACCGATGCTCATCGGCCATGGAAACAGACCTCCTCCCATGCATGCCCCCTGTGCTCTATGCATCCTTTAGCTCCTTGCTGCTTAGAGTGTTCCCAGCTTCACCTGGGAGCTTGTTCAAAATGCAAAGCCTCAGGCTTCACCCCAGACCACTTTAACACTCCCCTAGGTGATTCGTCTTCCCTTTAAAGCTTGAGAAGCCTCAGCTCTTCCAGTCTCTCTAATGTACCTAAAGAGAAGGGGCTCCATGGCAGACTGCTGCTCCTGCTAAGTTGCTTCAGTCATGTCCGACTCTGTGCGACCCCATATAGACGGCAGCCCCCCAGGGTCCCCCGTCCCTGGGATTCTCCAGGCAAGAACACTGGAGTGGGCTGCCATTTCCCTCTCCAATGCATGAAAGTGAAAAGTGAAAGTGAAGTCGCTCAGTCGTGTCCGACTCTTAGCGACCCCGTGGACTGCAGCCTACCAGGCTCCTCCATCCATGGGATTTTCCAGGCAAGAGGACTGGAGTGGGGTGCCATTGCCTTTTGACCCCTAAAACTGTTTGAGAGAATACCATCAACTCTGATGTCAGAGTTCGGTTATCAAGTGGTGGAAATGTGTGACTGGTGAATGACTCTTGTCCTAGAGACTTTGCAAACTCATGTCATTCTCCCTTGGCTGAAACCTACTTCTATCAGTAGTGTCGGTGCCTTTTGGCATTGCCTTTTGGCAATAATGCAATTTGGTACAATTAGATAAAATCACTAATCTTTGGTTAATAATTTTGTAAGACTGGCATCTGTGTTTTCCTTCATAAAGTTTATCTTTACACCACAAAAGATTAAGACATTTGGTAGCACAAATCATGGTAAAAATCTTTTTTTGTTGTTAACTGAAGTACAGTTGATCTCAATAATGTGTTAGTTTCAGGTGTACAGCATAGTGATTCAGTATTTTTGGCAGATTATATTTCATTATAGGTTTTTTTAAGATAATGAGTATAAAACCCTGTGCCATACAGTGAATCCTGTTGCTTATCTATTCTATGAATAGTACTTTGTATCTGTTAATAGCACATTCCTAACTTGTCCCTCCCCACCTTCTTCTCGCTTTCCAGAATCGGAAAAACACAGACATAGAAAGCAAAATGAGTTTGCTTTCTATGTCTGTGAATCCTTTTCTGTTTTGTAATACATTCATTTATATCATATTTTAGATTCCACATACAAATGATATATATTATTTGTCTTTCTCTGTCCGGCTTATTTCACTAAGCATGATTCTCTCTACATCCAATCACTGCTACAAATGGCAACATTTTATTCTTTTTTATGGCCAGTATTCCTTTGTATATGTACACCCCAGCTTCTTAATCCAGTCATCTGTTGATAGGCACTTGGGTTGCTTCCATGTCTTCACTACTATAAATAGTACTGTTATGAACACTAGGGTGTATGTATCTTTTAAAATTAGTGTTTTCAATCTTTTCAACTATATATCAAGGAGTAGAATTGCTGGATCCTATGGTAGTCCTGGTGGTGCCTGTTAAAGAACCCACCGGCCAATGCAAGAGACTTAAGAGATAGGGTTTGATCCCTGGGTCAGGAAAATCCCCTGGAGGAGAACATGGCAACCCACTCCAGTATTCTTGCCTGGAGACTCCCATGGACAGAGGAGCCTGCCAGGCTCCCTACAGTCCACAGAGCTGCAAAGAGCCAGACACAACTGAAGTGACTTAGCACACAATGCATGGTAGTTGTTTTTACATTTTAAGGAATCTCCATACAGTTGTTCACAGTGGCTGCACCAATTTACATCTCCACCAACACTGTACGAGGGTTTCTTTTTCTCTATATCTTCACTAACATTTGTTATTTGTAGACTTTTTGGTGATGCCCATTCTGACAGATGTGAGGTGATACTTCATTGTGGTTTTGATTTGCATTTCTCTAATAATTAGTGATGTGCCTTAATAAAGGTTTTATTATTAACAAGGGAAAGAGGAGATGAGTAACTCAGATGTAAGGTAGGATGGTGGGATAACTCCTTATATAGCTTATGAGGGGAAAATGTTCCTCTTTTATGATGTGGCACTTACTTGTAGAACTATGACCCAAATAATTCAAGGCTAGAATGTTGTCCATGTCAAAAGCACACTTTCTAGTATCCTAAAATTGTTTCAAAATACTGTCCTTCTCTAGGTTTTCTTAAATACCTTAAAGAAACATCATGCTGCTGCTGCTGCTAAGTCGCTTCAGTCGTGTCCGACTCTGTGCAACCCCAGAGACGGCAGCGCAGCAGGCTCCCCCATCCCTGGGATTCTCCAGGCAAGAACACTGGAGTGGGTTGCCATTTCCTTCTCCAGTGCATGAAAGTAAAAAGTGAAAGTGAAGTCGCTCAGTCATTTCCGACTCCTAGCGACCCCATGGACTGCAGCCCACCAGGCTCCTCCGTCCATGGGATTTTCCAGGCAAGAGTACTAGAGTGGGGTGCTATTGCCTTCTCTGGAAGAAACACCATAGACATACCCTTAAAGCCTCCTTTTTGCCTTTTATGCCTTTCATCACAAACGTACCACAGCTGTTCCTACTTCATCCTCATTCTGTTAAAATCTTCTCTGCCCCAGGCCTCGTTGAGGCACTAGACCTGTGGCCTCCAGCTGCACTTTGTTTGGGCTTGTTTTCAAACTCAAGAAGGTTCACACACACAAAATCCCAGACTTGGACCTTTGAAAAGTTAAAAGTTCTGGCAACAGTGGGTCCACATTCATTCATGATAATGGTTGTCTGGAGCTGGTCCACGAATGATGAGATGGATCTCTTCCCTCCATTTGTCCACAACACCCACCCGTGCCTGTTACTGCTCCTAGTCCACATTTGTTCCCTGTCACTTATTACTGTGAAATTTAGAAGTTGTAACCAACCTCTCCTCTAAATCCACTTGTCTCTCTCCCTCCCTATTTCTTTCTCATTTCTGTGAAATAAAAGTCCAAAAGCATAAGCCCCAGTCCTGGAGTAGGAGAGAGGAAAGGTCAGGTTGAGTAGGTCAGGTCAGAATCAACTGGGAGCCTGGGAAACCAATATTTAATAGATTTTACCCTGTCTCAAGAAAAAAGAAAAAAAAGGTAATATGTTCATTTGATGGTAGCAACTGGCAATTTTCATGTCCCTGATAAATACATTTAAGATTCTGCTCTCATCTACATTTATCGAAAAACAGAAGAAAAATGCATGTTTGTTTGTGTCCCCGCCCTGTGATAAATAAAAATGTTGTCAAGTGAGAAAAGGCAGAAACTACCATCTTACTCAGTAGGTCTGAACTTATGAGATGTCTGCCTGTTACTTTTAGAAGTAGAAGAAAGATATTCTAACCAAGTCAAATGAGAGGCATGTTCTTTAACCCAGGGCTGATTTTCAGTCAACCTGGACCTTATTCAGTTGCATAAGTTTTTATAATATTAAAAGACTTGCTTCCAAGACTCTACCTTATCAATGCCTGCCTTTTGCCCCCCAGACCTGTTCCCCCAGGTGTCACTGACCTCCTGCAATTCTAGCTGCTATGAGGTGAATGCTGGGTACAGCAGAGAGCTTCCAGATCCTGTTCCAGGGTCCCCAAAGTCCTGCCTTCCAGGCACCACCAGTTTCTATGACCCCCTCAGGGCTCTGGAGGGCTGGCCTGTTCACACCAGCTGTTTGGGAAAGTCCAGATTCTCCAAGTGGGCTTCTAGCAGCCTGCTGGCCCGCCAGCCAGCCCACCACAGCTTTTACTTGACAACTGCTGTCCATGCATCATCCTCCAAGTCAGAAGAAGACTGGCGTCCTACAAGGGAGATAACAGTTTGGGGCATCCTGAGGTCAAGTACATGGTGCTCATGGAACCATACTTTGGCTGTGGCCACAGGCTACCAGTCTCGTTTGTCCCCAGAGCCCTCCTCTTCTATGAGTCGCATGTAGGAACTGCAGTCACCACAAAATGAACTCTCACCAAAGTAAGGAGACAGGTAACAGGCACTGAGAAGGTAATAGGAGCTTCTGAGGCCAGCAGTAGGAGGTTGTAAGCAACAGATGCGTCCCGTGGAGCCATGCGGGGTACTAGTGCCTGAGATAAAGACTTTAATAGTGCCTGTTGAAATTAACTTCCATTTAAAACCCACCAAAAGCCCAAAGGAAGTAGGTATTAGCATTAATTTTATACTTATTTAGTGATTGTCTCTATAGGCATCCTTATATCCTTATCCTTATGTTAACTCCTATAATTAAATACTGTAATTCTCAGCATCCCCATTTTACAGATCAGAAAACAGGCATAGAGAAGTTGTTTAAAACTTAATGTGCAGAGCTGGAATTTGAACTCGAAGAAACCCAAGATGTCTGATCTGACCTAATGGATTAGGTTTGATTCAATTAAATATTCTAATAAAACAATTTTCTTGACAATGATAAAGATACCAAACTAGTATTACATACATAAAAGAGAAAACTCTCAGCAAGCTGTTAATTGACCAAATGATGACAGAGAATTGGGGATTATAAACAATCTGATTTATATAAAGAGAAATTCTCTTTAAAAAAGTCATTCAATAACAAGTGGGAACTAATTGGAACAATTTTCTGCCATTCTCTATGTTAGGTCCAGGCCCATACGTAGGCATCATTTAGCTAGTGACATATATGTCAATCAAAGATCAACCAGATATTTCTAAAAGTCAACAATGATTTATATTTGAAAATTATTAGGAAAATTGGATGAATATTTGTGCCAAAACACACATCACTTGACAAGCAATTTCACTATTCATACTGTTTAGAGAATAAAAGCATTTTTTATACATATTTGTTTAGATAATGTGCCAGTTGCTAAATAATTGGTCTTCTGTATCCATGATGTATCCTGCATCCCGAATTCTACCAACCATGAAACCCACAGATGCAGAGTCAACTGTACCAGGATGTTTTGCATAAAGGATGAAAGCGTCCACAGATTTTGGTTTCCATGGATGGGGTAGGTCCTGGAACCAGTACCCAACAGATATTGAGGGATGACCATTTTAACATCACTCTTGATTTCAGCACCATGTAGCTTTCTTAAATGCTTCTTTTCTTTCTCTTATGACACTAATAACTGAATTAAATTTCTTGCTTTCATTATAAGCATGGCATGCCAGTTAGATTTTTCTTGTAAAACCAGGATCTATAATTAATAGCTTAAAATGTGAGAATGCCTATTCAAAGCTTTAGATGATAGTTCGATTTTTAATATTAGTAAGCAAAAGGTTTTTCATTAACATCAGAAAACCAAGACACAAATAGATACCAAGAGGGACTTCTCAATCATTTTTTTTTTTTGCTTCAACTGTAGAAAAATCAGAAAGCACTCATTATGTGGATACCCAAGTATTAGTATTTTATCTTTTCCAGTATAACCAACATATTGAACAAGCATGAATCATATAAGTTGTAAGCGGAATGCACATTTATTTTTGTGTCTCATAGTTCCTTTAAACATTAGGCAGGGCAGAAATCTTCCCTTTCCCCACGCTAAAGACTTGGGCAGACTCGTGACGTTTCAGTCCCTCTCAGATAAAGTTCTTCTGGCTATAAAAAGAATCTCAATGATTAAAAAGTCTCATTTCAGAAATTAAAATACCCAGCCTATGGAACGGTCAAAATTCTGAAGATAATGTCATAAGATCTAAACTTCTTCAGCACAGGTCTGCCTCAGGGAGCAAGCCTGCTTTCTGCTCCATGGACTCGCTTTCTCTTCTTCCTGACAAAAGCTGTTTTTTCTCCCTCCAGGAATAAGGCTGGGGGAATAAACAAAAATAAGGGAATAGGAGATATCTTACTTGATTGGAGACTGGGCAGCCTGTGATTTGCAGGTGGTTTAAGCAGATTTCTTCTCTTTTTCTGGGGCTTCCAATGGTATACCTCCAGCCTCTTTCTGCTAATTCTTCTGTCCCAACTCAGGCAGCCTTACTGGGCAGGACCTAAGGTGACTTTCCCCAGCTCCCTCTCCTGCACAGCCCTCACCTGGCCCTCTTGTATTACCAATTCTCCATACTCTGGGAGTTGAGGCAGATCCAACTCAGAAGCGCTCCTAGGGTTCCAGAACCAAAGCCATCAGCCCTTCTCTCGCTGTTGAATTTCTCCAGCCTACAGAAATCCAGTGTCTCCCAATATCTGTCTCCCAGCATCAAGAAACACACTTTAATGTTCCCCAAGCATTTAAATCTTCTTTTTATTAAGCTTAGGATTAGAAAAGGGGCTTCCCTAAGGGTGCAGTGCTAAAGAGTGCAGTAGGCACAAGAGATGCAGGTTCAATCCCTGGGTTGGGAAGATCCCCTGGAGTAGGAAATGGCAACCCACTCCAGTACTCTTGCCTGGAAAATTCCATGGACAGAGGAGCCTGGGGGGCTACAGTCAATAGTGTCACAAAGAGCTGAACATGACTGAGCAACTAAGCATACATGAGTGCTAGAAGGCGAGACCCCCCCACAGCTCCCCCACACCAAAATAAAAGTGTGACTTGGTGCATGACGTCTCTGTCCAAAGAAATGTCCTCATCAACTTCCTCTCATCTGGTCCCTCTCTGTGTCCCCTCTCTGTGTCTTTAACCTGACAGAAATGAAGTCCCAGAGATCATTTCCTTTATAAAGCATCACATGGGCAGAAACAGGTTTTTACTCTCACTTTGACAGACCTGCATGCAGTAGATTCTAAGGTTAAAAAAAAATACAGTTTTAACATCCTGCTGTCTCTTCTTTTATGCTGTATTGGCTAGAGTAGTCTCGAAATGTGGATGCCTTTAAAAATAGGAAATGAATAAATGCCCCAACACTTGCTGAGTACAGCATCCTTATCTGGTCCAATGGCCTCAAGGCATCCAGAGTCAAGTGACACCCAACACACCACAGCCCAGGATAAACAAGAATACGTGGTGGAAACTCAAGTTCACACAAAACCTATGGGGGGGAAAGGAGGACAGGGAGTAAAAAAGGGAGAGATTTCTAAAGCAATTCAAAAGCATGAGTGGAGGACACATTCTGAGAACATGAAACCTTTTGGTATATCTGGAGCATAGGTGGGTCAGAGTAAATGAGGCCAAGGGGGAAAAAAAAGAAGCTTGGAGCTAGATACTGGGTCTCCTGCTATATTCAGAAGTTTGGATTCTATTGTGTAAGCTGGAGCAGTCATTAAAGGTTTCTGAGGAGGAGAAATGCCATGATCATTTCTGAGGTTTAGAAGAATCATTTTGACAACAGTGTAGAGATTGGACTGGAAAGATGAGGGTACAGCTGAGGGAACTGCGGAGAGGTGACCAAGACCCTGAGCCAGGGGATATCTCTTGACATCAAATGGACAGAACCAGGGGATGTGAATTGTAAAAGAGAAGGAGAGATATAAACTTGAGGTTGATCATTTGGGTAACCAAGTGGATAATAACATTGATGCCATTAACAAAGATGATGTATGCAGGTGAAAAAGACAAGGTATCAGCGGGGAGTATTCATAAGGCAACCTCAGAAATTTGTCGATTCGTATCCAGATCTTAGAAGTGGAATCATGACCAAAGACGGATATGAGTATCACTCCAGATTCTGGAGGGTCCCAAGGCAGGAAGGGTAAACAAGAAAAAGAGAGTTAGCCTGCCCTGATCATACCTAACCCAACTGTACTGCTCAATAATGAGCAATGCTCTCATTGATCATCCCAGAGCGTGGTTCTCTCTGAATTCAGGCATTATCCTTTAGGACGAATGAATCCAGCAGCTGTGAATGCAGTGTTGGTGACCACCCCAGGTCCATGATTCCCCTGTTGTAAATCTCTGTGTCCATTGCTAGTTTTAAGGAAAACCTCCTAAGTGGGTATGATGCAGGTTACGATAGTTCTTCCTGACATTGGTTCAGTGATTTTATACTTAACTCTTCCCGCATCATCAGCACTGATTCTTAATTTGTCCCTTGCCCCTAAGACTGTTTCATCTTAAGTAGGCAAAAGGTCTTTTTCCTACAATTTTATTTGTTCTTGACATCCCTCCATTAAACACCAGTTACATTGGCTCCATTTATTTTGTCTATGGATGAACATCAGGTCATCTAGAAATAACATCCTTCAAGTCATCAAGGACCAGTACAGTGTTATTAATTTTGCCATCTTCCCATAACATTTAACATTTGTTCTCCTTTCCTTATAACCTGAAACAGAACTTTGAAAAATTCCTAACATACAAATGACGGTATTAGTTCTGGAGACTGGATGAGCTCATTCAGGCTGGGCTCACAACAGAGAGAAGAGTTAAAAAGTCCAAAATGAAACTTTATGTAATTCCTATATTTCAGGGACAGAGAGGGGAAAAAAACGAGGTGAGGGAGGAGACTAATACTAAAAACTGAGGACCAGTGATTTGAGAAAGGGGACTGAGAAATCTCAAGATAAATAGGGCTAAAATCTGCAAGGAGTCTGCCAGACAGGATAAATGAGAAGCTGATCATTCAGTGACTTTACAGAAAAATAGTGGATGCTGAAGATAGAACAGGCTTCTTGGGCTTTAGTTCTTTATTTCTTTCACATATGACCAGGGGGAAATTACATAACTGAGCCTTTGGCAAAGAAATACCTTCTCAGCTCCCAAAGGGCAATCTGCAATGAATTTCCCACTCGTACCTTGGGGAACTTTGAATATAAATGTTTTCTTCTGTAAATGCCTTTCATCCAGGGCACACAATATTTGTCAGCATTGTCAATGATGAAAAGGCAATTTCTCTTCACTTTAGCAGCTCCTCCTAGCAGTCAGATGACTGTTTTTGAAAACTAGTTCTATTTCCCCTGGTTCACAAGCACTTATATTTGCTACCTTGCCAGCACATGGTTGCTAACTTTGATACTGACTTCTAAATGAACATAATTAGGTTAATTCTTTTGTAATAAAAAGCATGAATGCAAAATTTCATAGGAGTAAATAGACTGCTAAGTATATGAAGCATTCCAATAGGATCTCAAGGGTTAAAAGAAAGTGATTATGTCTGTTCATAACTGATTCATTTGTTGCTTTTAGATTAAATCTTTTAACTAAAACTTTCAGCCACAAAAATGAAGATAATAATTCTTTCTTATGTCCTTGTGTTTTAGCCAATTACATTTGCAGAGTGATTTATGATTCTCAGATAAAGATTACTGAGTTTTCTAATTTAAAGATCATAATAATAGGTGATGAGTCGATGAATGTAAAACCCTCTGCCCTCAGGACCAGTCTGGAAAACCACAGGAGATTAATTTTGGTTATGTAATTTATTGTGATTTCTTCTCTAGATAGACTTGAATATATTATACAATCATGCAATCATTTGTACATAATTGCCTTTGAATTATGTTCTATTTTGATCTCATTCCTGTTTTTGCACATACATGAGTGTGAGCATGCTTTAAATATTCTATGACATGCCCATTCTAAAATTAAGTTAGTTTTCAATTTCTTAGGAAATGAGGAGTTTCTGATGACTCCAAAATAAAAGGCGGGGGTTGGGGGGGCCTCTGTTGGCAGCCAGCTCTTTCTGCAGACTTGTAGTTCTTCCCACTTATGTTGCCTGTACTTTATTCCTGATGCCAGAGGAATCATCTTTATCAAGCATATTTGTGCATGTGTGCTAAATCACTTCAGTCGTGTCTGACTCTCTTGACCCCACAGACTGTGGCCTGCCAGCCTCCTCTCTCCATGAGATTCTTCAGTAAAGAATACAGGAGTGGGTTGCCATTTCCTTCTCCAGGGGATCTCCCCAACCCAGGGATGGAACCCAGGCCTCTTCCATCTCCTGCACTGGCAGGCAGGTTCTTTATCACTGCGCCACCTGGGAAGCCCTCTGATCAAGCACTGCTGCTGCTGCTGCTAAGTCGCTTCAGTCGTGTCTGACTCTGTGCAACCCCATAGACAGCAGCCCACCAGGCTCTCCCGTCCCTGGGATTCTCCAGACAAGAACACTGGAGTGGGTTGCCATTTCCTTCTCCAATGCATGAAAGTGAAAAGTGAAAGTGAAGTCACTCAGTCGTGTCCGACTTTTAGTGACCCCCATGGACTGCAGCCCACTAGGCTCCTTCGTCCAACCCAGAGTGGGTTGCCATTGCCTTCTCCCTAATCAAGTACATGGTGCTTAATTAGAGAAGAACATGCAGCAGCAATACAACTTGCCTAAGGAGATGGGTTATTTATCTATACTTTGTAAGGGAAACTTTTACCAGTAAAAAATGAAATCATATTAAATATCAGAGCATAAATGGGTGGCTTCCACACATTTTTAGAACATGGGTTAAATATAGGAGAGCAAGTAGAAGACTTCCCCTTGACTTTCACAGCCACATCCAATGTCATTCCATTTTTATAGCAAAATTTCTCACCAATTTTCTACACAAAGTTTCACAGCATCAATTTTGTACATTCGAAAGAAAGATCCTAGCTGTGAGATCACTAAAAGAAGTAAACACCAAGAGAAGTCTGTTTGGCTTGTTTTCAAAAAATGCTAGAAAAATAGAGATGAAAATTACCCCATGTGACACAGCACAAACCATGGAACAAGATGAAACTCCCTGTTGTTTCAAAAGTATATCAATCACAGGTGCCATTATTCTCTATTCAAGACAGTTGACCGAATCTGTTTTCTTATGTTTGAATCAAGGAGTAGAACTGTACTCAGCTATTTCTGGACCCCAGCCCTGACACCCGCAAGAGAAACCCATAGCAACCGTTCCCCCATTGGTAGTATTTTTCTAACTCGATAGGCTATAGTCCTAACACTATCAGAAAGGCAAGTCATTCTTTTGAAGAATTAGGATATTTTTCTTGCCAGCTAACATATTTTTTTTTAGCAGATGAATGTCATTCTTAAGCACGCTAGGTAATATCTCTAGATGTAAAGAGCTTGTCTGTAATGGAAGGGCTGTATACATTTTCATCAGGATCTCAAAGAATGATTAGTATGTGTGTGAGAAGTCAGACTTTTCCTTCAGCGTCATTTCCTTGAAAATGCCAAACTAATGATCTCTAAGTTAGTGGCTATAAACTGACAACCAGTCTTAAGATGCAAAATTAAATTACTTAGCCGCTGCTTAGTATTTTAGCAATCCATATGTAGATACCCATAGGGAAATTCTGGTGTTCATTGCTTATTACCTTTTTAAGGAAATCAGAAGTTTATTGCTTTTCAAGTATGTCTTACATGCTTTTTTAAAATATGCTTTCTTTTAACATGGCTTCTTTTAGTCTTCACAGTAACCCTATGAGGTAAATATCATTATTTTGATTTTAAGGAAAGAAGAACTTATAGGGCTAAATTAACTTATCCAGCATCACATAGACAGTAATGGTTAAGCAGTGAATCACACAGATCTCTCTGATGGGAATTCCCATACTTTTCCCATTAAACTCCAGAGAAGGCATCAGTTATTTATACTAAAAGTACATACTAAAGTTGACTTTTATTTTATATAAAAAATATAATAAAAATAATATTTTAAAATAATAAATAATAGACAATAAATTATGTTTTATTTATTGCAATAAAATATCCAACCTGATCCTGAAAGGAAACCATGGGGTAGGATATAAAGAACATGAGCTTCCTGGGACATCCCTGGCAGTCCAGGGGTTATGATTTCAACTTCCAGTGCTGGGGATGGGAGTTTGATCCCTGGTTGGGAAATGAAGATCCCATATGCTTTGTGATCAAAACGCATATAAAACAGAAACAATATTGTAACAAATTCAACAGACTTTAAAACTGGTCCACACTAAAAAGAGAATAAAACACATAAACTTTCTAATCCTGGCCTTACTGCTTACTGGTGACGTAACTTTGGGCAATTTACTTAAATTGTGTGCGTCAGTTACAACACATGTAAAATGGAGACAATTTTAAGCATATTAAAAATGTAATTAAATTAAAAATTAGTGAATAGCTCACCGGATTGTTGGAGATTTTAAATAAAATAATGTGTAGGGTTATTTAATAGAGTACCTAAAACTGCAAATGCTAATTTTTCTGCTGTTTCACCTTTTACATTTTTCAAAATCAAATTTAATGAAATAGCACAACATATAATTTTACTAAAAGAACATACATGTTCTTGTGTATCATGCTGTTTTCCCCAAACATGTATACATCTTTCAACTCAATAAATGTAGGTTTGCATGATTTTTTTTAACGATTCTATTCTTTCCATTTGATGGATATACAGGTTACTTAGCTAATAATATATATTTGGACATTTGCTCTGTTTATAAAATTTCACTATTATAAATGATTCTCCTTTCCTACATCTCTGCACAAATATCTATTTCCCTGGCAAACATTTATAGAAATGGAATTATTGAGTCAAAAATTATTCAGATTTATAAGAGCTTTTTACATATGTAGCAAAGTTGCCTCCAGAAATCATGTGCCATTTTTTATTCCCCAAATAGAAAGCTATTCCCCAAGGCAGTTTTTTATCTTTGCCAATATGTTGTACATACATTAGTTTTTCATTTTAAAAGTTTGTGATAACAACTAACAAGACATTATTTTCTTACTAACAAGAAAACAAATGAAAAGCAGCCAGTAAGTAAGATCAGGAGTCTGAAAACTTATTCTACAAAGAGACAGATAATATTTTAGGTTTTTTCTCATCATACATTCTCTGTCTCCTCAACTCTGCTTGGTAATGTGAATGCAGCATCCAAAAAAAAAAAGTAAAAATTTATCCACATGGAAATTTAAATTGTGTATAATTTTCACATCCCATAATTTTACCCTTATTTCAATATTTTTCATTTAAAAATATAAAAACAATTATCAGCCCACACAGAGGACTGGATTTGGCCTACTCTGTCATTTGCAGACCCCAATTTGAATAGATGTAATGTGATTACATGTGACTCATGCTACCAGATTTTAACATAACAAAAGCAAGGGAGGAGACAGCAGAGACAGGTGATCAACTGGTTGAAGAGGCTGGTGCTGTTTAGTTTTAAAAAAAGATCTGCACCTTCCCGGCCCAAATGACTCCAAACCCTGCTCTGTAATTTATGACCAGTGTGAACTTCAGCTTTTCCTCACTTATAATGAAGTTGGAATCATCCATTTCATATGCTTAATTCATATGAAAGCAATTAAATAATAGCCAATATTCATTCTTCAATGTTCTGGAAAATTCACACATGAAGTATTGCATTAATATATTGGATACAAGAGTTAAAATGGACAGTCAAGCTGATACTTATTCATAAGCAGTCGCCTTGCATTGCCTTCCTTACAATAGTAATGAATCTGACATTCTGGCCGTTGAAATGATTATTCCTCTATATTTGCCTTCTGCTTTGAGATTTACTAAGCTTTTCCAGCTCAGTTCAGTTCAGTCACTCAGTTGTGTCCAACTCTTTGTGACCCCATAAAACTAAGGAAATTTGAATCAAGTACTGACTTTAATTAAAATAATCTATCAATATTGGTTCATTCAGTTCACATCAATCACTCAGTCATGTCCAACTCTTTGTGACCCCATGGACTGCAGCATGCCAGTCTTTGTGGTCTATCACCAACTCCCAGAGCTTGCTCAAACTCATGTTCATTGAGTCAGTGATGCCATCTAACCATCTCAACCTCTGTTATCCCCTTCTCCTCCTGCCTTCAATCTTTCCCAGTATCAGAGTCTTTTCAAATGATCAGTTCTTCGCATCAGGTAGCCAAAGGATTGGAATTACAGGTTCAGCATCAGTCCTTCCAATGAATATTCAGGACAGATTTCCTTTACGATTGACTGGTTGGATCTCCTTGCAGTCCAAGGGACTCTCAAGAGTCTTCTCCAACACCACAGTTCAAAAGCATCAATTCTTCAGTGCTCAGCTTTCTTTATGGTCCAATTCTCACATCCATACATGACTACTGGAAAAACCCTAGCTTTGACTAGATAGACCTTTGTTGGCAAAGTTATGTCTCTGCTTTTAATATACTGTCTAGGTTGGTCATAGCTTTTCTTCCAAGGATCAAGCATCTTTTAATTTCATGGCTGCAGTCACCATCTACAGTGATTTTGGAGGCCAAGAAAATAAAGTCTGTCATTGTTTCCATTGTTTCCCCATCTGTTTATCATGAAGTAATAGGACCAGATGCCTGATCTTAGTTTTCTGAATGTTGAGTTTTAAGCCAACTTTTTCACTCTTCTCTTTCACTTTCATCAAAAGTCTATTTAGTTTCTCTTCATTTCCTGTCATAAGGGTAGGGTCATCTGCATATCTGAGGTTCTTGATATTTCTCCCTGCAATCTTAATTCCAGCTTGTGCTTCATCCAGCCTGGCATTTCACATGATATACTAGGCATATAAGTTAAATAAGCAAGGTGGCAATATACAGCCTTGACGTACTCCTTTCCCAATTGGGAACCATTCTGTTGTTCCATGTCTGGTTCGAATTGTTGCTTCTTGACTTACATACAGGTTTCTCAGGAGGCAAGTAAGATTGTCTCTTTACGAATTTTCCACAGTTTCTTGTGATCCACACAGTCATAGGCTTATGTATAGTCAATAAGGCAGAAGTAGATGTTCTTCTGGAACTCTCTTGCTTTTTCCATGATCCAGAGGATGTTGGCAATTTGATCTCTGGTTCCTCTGCCTTTTCTGAAACCAGCTAGAACATCTGGAAGTTCACGGTTCACGTATTGCTGAAGCCTGGCTAGGAGAATTTTGAGCATTACTTTACTAGCGTGTGAGATGAGTGCAATTGTGCGGTAGTTTGAACATTCTTTGACATTGCTTTTCTTTGAGACTGGAATGAAAACTGACCTTTTCCAGTCCTGTAGCCACTGCTGAGTTTTCCAAATTTGCTGGCATATTGAGTGCAGCACTTTCACAGCATCATCAGGATTTGAAATAGCTCAACTGCAATTCCATCACCTCCACTAGCTTTGTTAGTAGTGATGCTTCCGAAGACCCACTTGATTTCATACTCAAGGAAATGTCTGGCTCTAGGTGAGTGGTCATACCATTGCAGTTATCTGGGGAATGAAGATCTTTTTTGTATAGTTCTTCTGTGTATTTTTGCCACCTCTTCTTAATATCTTGTGCTTCTGTAAGGTCTATACTGTTTCTGTCCTTTATTGTGCCCATCTTTGCATGAAACGTTCCCTTAGTATCTTTAATTTTCTTGAAGAGATCTTTTGTCTTTCCCATTCTATTGTTTTCCTCTATTTCTTTGCATTGATCACTTAGCAAAGCTTTCTTATCTCTCCTTGCTATTCTTTGAAACTCTGCCTCCAGGTGAATATCTTTCCTTTTCTCCTTTGCCTTTAGCTTCTCTTCTTTTCTCAGCTATTTGTAAGTCCTCAGACAATCATTTTGTCTTTTTGCATTTCTTTAATTGGGGATGGTTTTGATCATTTCCTCCTGTACAATGTTAGAACCTCTGTTCATAGTTCTTTAGGCACTCTATCTAATCTAATCCCTTGAATATATTGGTCCCTTTCACTGTATAATTGTAAGGGATTTGATTTAGGTCATACCTTAATGGTCTAGTGGTTTTCCTTACTTTCTTCAATCTTAAATCTGAATTCTGCAATAAGAAGTTCATGATCTGAGCCACAGTCAATTCCCAGTCTTGTTTTTGCTGAATATATAGAACTTCTCCATCTTCAGCTGCAAAGAATATAATCAATCTGATTTCAGTATTGACCGTCTGGTGAAGAAAGGTTTTTCAACTATTTATTTAATCCTTTAAATCAATCATGTGGGGTATATACTCTTGCCACATTTTCTGTAGTGAAAACTGATATAAAATAGCCTTGTATTATACAGAAGACAGCTAACTAATGAAAGAAGTCTAGTTCAACAGGTTTTCCAACCCCAAGTCTAGACTTCTCGTTCCACATGCAGAGGGAGCCTCTCATATTTGAAAAGACTAGGCAGCTGCCTTCTCTGCTGCCCTCTTATCCTGAAGCAGTCACTCATGGCCTGACTCTTACAGAGATTCAAAGACGGTCTGTCCCCTTTGTCCACAGTTGCTGCTGTCGTAAATAGTCATGGTTTAGAACATGATCTTTCTCCCCCCAGCTCTGTCACAGTTTGTGGAACCACTAACTGCAAGTTGAAGACAGCTAAACCCTAGGCAAAAGGATGGTGGGGTTGGGGTGGGAGGGTGGGCAGACCTGCAGAGTGTAGCCAAGCCTCACTAACTATGGACCTATAGCCTGAACTGGTGGTCTGGTCCTTGTCATGCCCTTGTCCACACCTAATTCCCTTTCACTGAAGCCCAGACACAACTTCTGTGTTTATGAGAGTCACGTATCCCTCTGTTTAAGCTAGTCTGAATATGTCTGTTTCTTCCAACCAAATAAGCTCAAAATAAAACATACTGGATGATCCATGTAGCATTCTTCCCCCTCCCAACCATATGTAAAGACTCATATAGAGCCATGATTTTTGATCAAAATCCCATTAAAATTTACACATCTGTATACGAGTGGGCATGTTTTAAAAAATCAAAGTAGTCAAATTTGATTTTGAATTATTTCTCACAGAGAGTAAAGACCATTGATTATTACTAACCATCCAATTTATTTTGGATGGCACCTAGTCCATGATCAAATGTTGATCAAAACCTTGAAGGCAGAAGTTAGAGGATTGTGTTTTCATTTATGGCAATTTTTTTCTGGTTTTTCTATGATAAACACTACTTTCTTGATTAATCGTATTTGTATGACAGTTGGAGTTCTTCTATTTTTCGATTTTTTTATGTAGACCTTTTCTGCATTACATGAATATAATATATACAACATATATGAATACATACATATGTAAATATATGTATATTTTTTCAATTTATTTTACTGACATATAGTTAATCTATAATGTCTTAATTTGTGCTACACAGCAAAGTAATTTAGATATATATATATATACACATTATTTTTCATATTATTTGCCATTATTATTTATCACAGGATATTGAATATAATTCCTTGTGCTATACATTTAGGGCCTCGCTGTTTATCCATTCTACATATAATCATTACATCTGCTAATCCCAAACCCCAATATATCCCTACCCCATTCCCCTCCCCCTTGGCAAATGTGAGTCTGTCCTCTATGTCTGTGAGTCTGTTTCTGTTTGTAGATAATCTCATTCGTGTCATATTTTAGATTCCACTTACAAGTGATGTCACGTGGCATTTGACTCTGATTTCACCTGGTATGATGATCTCTAGGTCCATCCATGTTGCTACGAATGACATTATTTTATTTTTATGGTTGAGTAGTATTTCGTTGTAAATACTTACCACATCTTTATCCATTCATCTTTTGATGGACATTTTAGTTATTTCCATGTCTTGACTATTGTGCATGGTGCTGCTATGAACATAGGGGTGCATGTATCTATTTGATTTATAGTTTTGTCTTTCAGCTATATGCCCAGGAGTGGGATTGCTGGGTCAACTGGCAGCTCTATGTTTAGCTTTTTGAGGAAACTTCATACTGTTTTCCATAGTAACTGCACCCATTTACATTCCCACCAACAGTGGGGGAGGGTTCCCTGTTCTCCACACCCACTCCGGCATTTGTTATTTGCAGACTTTAATGATGGCCATTCTGACCAGCATGAGGTGGTACCTCACTGTAGTTTCAGTGTGCATTTCTCTAATAATTAGCAATGTGGAGCATCTCTTCATGTTAGTCAACTATATGTTTTCTTGGAGAAATGTCTACTTAGATCTTCTGCTCATTTTTCAATTGAGTTGTTTCATTGTTGTCATTGCTACTGAGTTGTATGTGCTATTTGTATATTTTGGAAATTAAGCTGTTGTTGGTAGCACCATTTGCAAATATTCTCCCCTAATCTGTAGGTTGTCTTTTCATTTTGTTTATGGTTTCCTTTGCTGTACAAAAGATTTTAAGTTTGATTAGGTTTCATTTGTTTATTTTTGCTTTATGTCTATTGCCTTGGGAGACTTAAGAAAACATTGGTCCAATATATGTCAGAGAATGTTTTGTCCACACTATCTTCTAGGAGTTTTATGGTATCATGTCTTACATTTAAGTCTTTAAGCCCTTTTAAGTTTTTGTTTATGCTCTAATATGGGCTTCCCAGGTGGCACAGTGGTAAAGAATCTGCCTGACAATGCAGGAGATGCAGGGTCCATCCCTGGGTCAGGAAGATCCCTTGGAGGAGGAAATGGCAACCCACTCCAGTATTATTGCCTGGAAAATTCCATGGACAGAGGAGCCTAGTGGGCTACAATCCTTGGGTTTGCAAAGAGTCAGACATGACTGAGCACTCGTGCGTATATAGTTTAATGCATGCATAGTTTGACTTTAGTTAGATTAGAGTACAGTGGTTCTTCATCCAGTTTGGACACTAAAATCACCTGCAAAACTTTGTAAAAATATTTGCATATTTTCCTCTCCCCAGTGATCTGATTTAATTGATCAAGGATGGAACCCAGATATTAATATTTTTAAGCCCCACTGGTAAGATTCTAATCACCAGAATTGAAAACCAATGGTTTCAAGAAATCTATCAACTTTTTCTAGAATTCAATTAGTCAGCACTAGGGTTGATAACGGAGAAGGCAATGGCACCCGACTCCACTACTCTTGCCTGGAAAATCCCATGGACGGAGGAGCCTGGTGGGCTGCAGTCCATGGGGTCACTAAGAGTCGGACATGACTGAGCGAATTTACTTTCACTTTTCACTTCCATGCATTGGAGAAGGAAATGGCAACCCACTCCAGTGTTCTTGCCTGGGGAATCCCAGGGATGGGGGAGCCTGGTAGGTCTCTGGGGTCGCACAGAGTCAGACACGACTGAAGCAACTTAGCAGCAGCGGCAGCAGGGTTGATAAATGTATAGTTTATTTCTTGATCAGATAAAAGGATATCGATCCAGATGCATAACATTTTGGATCAGGAAACAGGAGAAGAGCTGAGTTTTGCTGTACCTGTAGCTCAGAAGTGCCATGTGAAATGAATCCCCAAGAGGGTCTTGGGCAGGCTAGGCTGATCTTGGTTCCATCGATAGGAATGATTATGCTGAAAATAAAGAAATATTAAAGTATTTGTTCAGTGGTGACCGTTTACCTTTTTTTTTTTTTAAAGAGAAAATCATGAGCTGTCAGAGTCTGATAGCATTTTAAATCAAGTTGCAAACATTTCTGCAAATCAGATTCCCTTCCTTTGGGGAGGAAGTGCTGCCCAAGGTCACGCTGCTGGGTTCTCTGCAAGCAGATTCCCAGATGTAGTTGGGGTGCTCTCTCTGCAGGGGCGGGTCAGGGTCTGGGGTTTGTGCTGCTGCCTCATGACTGAGTTGTGGACAGATTCCCACCTTGAACCAGAGAACAGATGGAACAAGGAGTAAAAACAGTGACACAGCAGTATGGAGAAGTGTTACAGTGAGATTGCTTCTCCCTGGTTATTTCCTAAGGAGCCCAGCACTGACAGGTCTCCTCACACCAATGCTCATTATTACAAATTGCAGGGCACACAGATTAAGCTATTTCTGAAAGCTTGGCCAGTTACACACAAACAAACCTTTCATTAGCAAGAAAACATCCATAGACTATTAAGTGCAGATACTGCATTTTCCGCATTTTAAAAGGACATGCTTTCTAAAATGAACAAATTTTTCTTCGAAATTGGTTCCTGTGCAGAAATGGTTTAGACTCTAGGAAAACATGAATCTCTTCATTCTAAGACTGGTGGTATAAAATATTTTTTAAAATATCTTATCATATACTTCAGATGGAAAATTAAATTGAAAAATAGTTTTCTAAGGGGCTGCTCAGCATTTCCACCTTAAAAAAATAAAGCTTCCTTCATTACATTGCAGCATAATACAAAGTAAAAATATAAACATCTTCATCATAACAATATAACAAACTGCATGATAATGAAGACTGAGAATTGAAAATATTTTAAATATTCCACATACGTATGTTTAATGAAAATAAATACACAATGACTCAGCAAATATGACTTCTAGTATCCGGAAGCTTTCCTACTCTTTCAGCCAAAGACATGTGATTGTTTATAAAACTAGAAATAAGCAAAAATAGGCTTTAAGATATTGAAATGTACCTGAAATACGAGGTACTTATTTCTTCCTGTCTTAAAGCTGTAGAAGAAAAAGATGTTTGTGTTCTTGAAACAGAGCTGTCAGACAATTGATAGGAATCAGAGGGTTGGCATGAATTAAAGCTAAAACAGAAATCTGATCTATTAAGGGACTGATCATTCATGTGTTGTGATTTCAAATAAGTGGATTCTAAAGCGATGTCAGCAGCTAGCATCCACCCCCACCCCCCACAAGCAGCAGCGAGTGATAATGTGTCATCTCACCCTGTGCTTCAGGGATGTGTTGACTAACAAGATACCAAGTGGCAAGGAAAAAACTAAATGAAAATGCTCTAGTCATTTTCTCCACATAATTGCAAGGTTTATATAATACCAGCTCTGATAATTACCAGAATTGTTTGTCCATCTTCCCCAGTGTCACTCCATGAAGAAACAGCATGGATTATAAAATCAAGACAAAATTTAAAAGGTTAAGCAACAGAAGAGTTCATTTAAAAGGCTAAAAGCCTATGGCATCACATCCAAAGAATAATACCAATGATACAGTAGAACAGGCACTGTTCCAAGTGCTTTACTTATATTGTGGTTATTCTGAAAGATGGCTGCAAGATTTGACACTCTTCCCATTGAGAGGTGGAATCTGTGTTGCTACTTCTTGAATTTGGAGGAAACTTAATGACTTACTTATAACCTATGGACTGCAGCAGAAGTACTGCTACGTGGTTTTTGAGGCTAGATCACAAAAGACTAGGCAGCTTCTACCTGGTTCTCTTGGGATGCTCTCTGGGTGAAGTGAGCTGTAAAAATCCAGCTACCCAGAGACTGACACTCAGGAGAGGCTGTGTGTGTTTGCTCCAACGGACAGCCTGGGCTGAACTCCCAGTTAACATCAACTGTTAGCCATGTAAACGAGCTGTCTTAGGCATATAGACCATTTAAGTTTTCAAATAACTACAGTCTCAACTCATGACTACCTGTAACTGCATGAGAGACTCTAAATGAGAAGTACCCCGCTGAGACTTCCTAAATTCCTGACTCATGGATCATGAGCCCAATAAAATGGTTGTTTCATGCCATGAAAATACAGACTAATCACTGGTTATACAACAGTTGGAACCGGAAACTATATTGATTCATTTAATTTAATCCTCACAACAGCTGTACAAAGTAGTTATGCTTGTTATTCTTGTTTTTCAGATGAAGATACTGACTCCCAGAGACGTTAAGTGGTATTTTCAATATTACATGGCTTGTGAGCTGCAATGCTGGTATTTGAATCCAGGAAGGACCCAGGTTTCAGGGTCCTTGCTTTTAAGAATGAATAGTGGTTATCATTTCTTAACTTAAGTGCCATATTGAATCCTCTTGGCCTCATCTGTTTCTAGAGCCAGTGACCACTTGTTCAAGCTCTAATCACTTCTGCAGAGACCAATACTATTTGGACTCTTGCCAACTCTACCTTGACTGGTGCCCCTGCCACATACACTACTAGTAACCCAGAAATCCTTTTGGATGCTGAAGCATTAGATGCTGCAGGAGCCTGTGTCCACACATACATGTCCAGGGAGTGTGTGAAAGTATCACTGAGTACAAGTTTGTGTGCTCAATGCACAGTAAGCCCAAACACACTGAAATACCAAAATTTGGAGCAGAGGAAGGTTTATTTCAGTGCCGTGCAAGAGGATGAGAAGCACCTGCCCCTTCCCAAAACCCTCAGCTCTAAGAATTTTCAGCAGAGCATTTTTAAAGAAGTAGAGAACAAACTTATGGATACCAAGGGGGAAAGGAGGGGATGGGATGGACTGAGATTGACATATATATCTTATTGATACTATGTATAAAATAGGTAACTAAAGAGAACAGACTGTATTTACAGGGAGCTCTACTCAATGTTCTGTGGTGACCTAAATGGGAAGGAAATCCAAAAAGGAGGGGACATATGTACATGTATAACTGATCCACTTTGCTGTACAATAGAAACTAACACAACATTGTAAAGCAACCAAATGCGAATAATTTTTTTTAAACAAGGTGAGGGAGGGACATAGTTGGTTGTTAGAAATTTCTTGATGTAGGAATCCTTTTTTCTTGCAGCTGTCCACATAGGTCAGGTCATAACCTTCCTGTAAACCTCCAACAAGACAATTGTTATTCTCTGTTCTGCACCTTTTTATCCTATATGAATGGAAAAGTGTTATAGTTTTAACGGTCAGAGGCTTGAGAATGGGCCGTCCTGTGTATTTCCAGCTATAGGTGACATTCTTAACTCAAAGCAAAAGCAACAGAAAATGAAGATTAAAGTAAAAGAAACAGATCTCATATGGAGTCAGATTTGTTCTTCCCTATTTCAAAGGAACTAATACTCCATAGAGCAAACCAAACCTCCAGATACACTTTTCTCGCTTCCTTCTGTAGATACACTCTCTTGACAAGCAGTTATTCTGAGAAGTAGGTTCTCAGAGAACAGTTTCCAGATCAAGCAGTCAATTGCTCCTGTTACAAGGTAGTACTCAGCTTGGTAATGCACCATCCTGTTAGCTTTCCTCCTTCCCTAGCTTGTCTATTTTTAGTTCACTTCTACCCCCTTGAATTGCACACCCTAGTAAAAGGCAACATGTAAACCATTATTTCAAGACCTGTTTTCGGTGAAACTCAGGTCAAGATAATAAAAAAATAATAATGATGTCAAACATATTCACTATGTTATTATCAGTCAGTTCAGTTCAGTCGCTCAGTCGTGTCCGACTCTTTGCGACCCCATGAATTGCAGCACGCCAGGCCTCCCTGTCCATCACCAACTCCCGGAAACTTCACTCAAACTCATGTCCATCGAGTCGGTGATGCCATCCAGCCATCTCATCCTCTGTCATCCCCTTCTCCTCCTGTCCCCAATCCCTCCCAGCATCAGAGTCTTTTCCAATGAGTCATCTCTTCGCATGAGGTGGCCAAAGTACTGGAGCTTCAGCTTTAGCATCATTCCCTCCAAAGAACACCCAGGGCTGATCTCCTTCAGAATGGACTGGTTGGATCTCCTTGCCTACCTATAAATAAAATATATAGCATTATTTTGTGATGTTATTATTACTGTAATTCTGCACGTTTTTTGTTCGTTCAGAACTGTATTTTGGAAAATTCCCCATGTTGATACATGGAACTCTAATTTATACATGTTAAATGCTATATATAGTACTATTCCATCATGTGACTATGTCATAGCTAATTTATCCTCCTATACATGGATATGCATAGGATGCTGAGAATTCACTACCAAAATATTGTTGTGATGAGTAATTATTGTTCTTATCTTTTGGTTCATATATGTGATAAACCCTCCAAAGTTTACTTCAGGAATTTTGTGCATATATTTTAATTTTCCTAGATATTGCCACATTAGTCTCTAAAATTATTTTATAAATTAAGTCCTTGCTGGCAGTTCTATTCTTGGCAAAACATAGTATTACAAGACTTTTTAGAAGACTTTATTTTTAGAGCAGTTTTAGACTTACAACAAAGTTGAGAGATTTCTCATTTTTCCACTGCCCCCAAACCTACATAGCTTTTCTTATTATCCATATCCCCCATACCCTACTAGAGTGGGATATCTGTTAAATTAATGAACCGACACTGACACATTATAATCACCCCAAATCCATAGTTTACCTTACAGTTCACTCTTGATGTCACACATTCTATGGTTCTGGATAAATATATAATGACATGTATTCGTCATCATAATAGCGTATGGAGTATTTCCACTGTCCGAACAATCCTCTTCGTTCTGCCCATCTGTCTCCCCTCCCTCACCAACCTCTACAGCAGCTGATATTTTCACTGTCTCCATAGAGAATGACAAATAGCTGAGGTCATACAGTGTATCACCTTTCACATTGGCTTCTTTCCGTTAGTAATATGTGTTTAAGCTCCTCTATGTCTTTCCATAGCTTGATAGCTCATTTTTAAAAGAATAACAAAATATCATTTAAAAATGACTCTCCCTACCTAGAAACATGGTACTTTTGCCAGTCTCTATGCCTCTGAACAATTTATGGTATCTTTTCTACAATGGCATCTATTTTTGTTAGATTTATCCTGAATATCTTAGAGAGTCTCTTGCTATCCTGTAGATGAAACTGACAAACCTTAAAAAGTAGATATAATATTCAGAGAATGATAACTTTTATGAAGCAGAAAACAGGGGAAAATAATAGCTTTCTGGAACAGGATAGGGAAGACAATTTCAGGCAGGTTAATCAATAGTCTTAAATGATGAGGTTATACTTGGACTGAGACCTAAATGGTGAAAAGGTGCCAGCCTTGTAAAGATAAAGAAGACAGACCAGTGGTATAAGATTCTTGAAGGGCTAGTATACATAGGGCAAAGTGGAGCGGTTAAGAGTTGTGAGTAATGAGGTCAGTCATGGAGAACCTTGCAATCCAGAGTAAGGAACTCAGAAAAGTATGAACTTGGGCTTTGGAGCTTTGTTCTGCTCACTGAAGGACCACTGGGACTGTTCTCCTCAGAGACAGCAGCTATTTGGGCTAACGGTGCCCAAGACACCTGGGCTATATCCATTCCTGCATAATTAGTGTGAGCTTAAAGTAAGTGTGGTCTCTCCCCTCAAATTCCAAAACTGCAGCATCAGTGTATTCATTGTACACTTTGACTGATAGACACATGACAACAGCAATCATGCCTCGTCTTAAAATTCTGGTGAGTTGCTGCAGAGTAACAGCAGGCTCTTGCCAAAACTGTTTTTATTAATTACTATGAGTGCTTATATTACTACTAACTCTCAGATACTTACACAGCATTCTGGATTCTGCTTACTAAAGCAATATTTTCCAAAATCCAGACTGTTCTCTGCTCTGTTTATTTGAAAAGAATGTTTATTTATACACTCATCTGACAACTTGGCACTTGGCCGCTATTAAAATTCACCCTTCCATTTAAAAGAGAGGATAACCTTCAAGGCTGACATACATTTGGTTACATCTGTCTGGATCTTTTTGCAGTTTCCTCGCACATGTTTCCTAAAGCCCTGTAACCAGATTCTTCTTCTGATCTAAAGCTACTCTATCACTGGGTACCATCTTTGGGAAAGCTCCATGTTCAATTCAGTGTCTTACACAGTGAGATGATAATATAAGAAGTGATTATCATGGAGTAGTTTGTTAATTTCAGTGGTATGATTAATCAAATTAACTTAATTCTTTGGCTTCTTCCTCTGAATTAAGGAAATGTATTAAAGAAAGCAAGGTAGAGAAAACCATGCAGGGAGGGCAGATCTCTTACCCAAAGGCAAGAAATGTTTGGAGGTTTTCAGTGAGGCATGAGAAGTAAACCATCATAATTCTCCACTTAATATTAATTAATTCTCTCCAATCTTAATTCTCCACTAAAATGTTATTTTGAAAACAGATCTTTACAGTGCTTATTATAGATTTTTTTTCCACCTCCATATGACTCATTACCTTAAGGGGATTTGGGAATGGAAAGGACCATTAGCTCTTCTTCTTCTAAGAACAATTAGCAGAGTTCTTTCACATGTCCTTAAGCAGCTCTCACTTGCATAATTCATAGCACTTCTTCCAAACCCTCACAACTTCACAATACTCAAGATTGTAATAGAAAGTTACAGTATAACTTTGAAGCCAGACTTCACAGTTTCTTTTAGCACTTTTACTGTGTAACCTCAGGCAGGTTATGTAACCTTTCTGTATCTCATTTTTCTCTTCTTAGTTTTTTGGATCAATTAACTGATATACTTAAAACAAACCTGGACATATAACAAGTACTCAATGACATACAACAAGTCTGCTATTAATATTTTTCTGACAGATATCCAGCTTTTTCTATTTAATATCATTCAAAGGACCTAATTGATTACTTCACAGCTTTATATAGGCCATCAAGACTGAGATCTCCCATAGTCTCATTCTTCCTCATTTCCTTCTAAGTTAGCCTCTACCATTCTTCCTTTTAATCTCCTTTCTTAGGAATTACTCTTCCACAAAAGAAGGATGATTCCAGCTGTGCTTCAGAACTTTGTTAACTATTCTTTTTCAAATATATCCAGCATTTTCTTCTAAAATGACCCTTTAATTTTGGCCCATAAGCATTTCCAAATCTCTTATTTTAAAAATTTCCATGGTACAGACACTTTGAATGACAATTTGACAGTTTCCTACAAAGATAGCCAGTCTTAAAATATAGTCCAACAATTACACTCCAGGGAATTTTACCAAATGAGTTGAAAACTTATATCTTTCAAAAACCTGCACACACAATGTATATGACATCTGTATGCATAATTGCCAAGGATGGGAAGCAGCCAAGGTGTTCCTTCAGTTGATGAAGGGATGGGGAATTCCCTGATGGTCTAATGCTTAGGACTCCACGCTTTTACTGCCAAGGGCCAGGTTCGATCCCTGGTTGGGGAATTAAGATCCTACAAGCTGTTCTGTGTGGCCAAAAAAAAAAAAAAAAAGGATAAACAAACAGTGATACAAATGGAATGTTACTTAGCCATGAAAAGAGATGAACTATCAAGTTACAAAAAGACAAGGAGGAAACTTAAATACTAAGTGAAAGAAGCCAATCTGAAAAAACGACACACTATATTATTCCAACTATAAGACATTCTAGGAAAGGTAAAACTACAGAGCCAATGAAAAGATTAGTTGTTGCCAGAGGTTGGGGAGGCATGGGAAAGAATGAGTAGGTAGAGCAGAGAGAATTTTTGAAGCATGAAACTACTCTGTATATCATAATGATGGGTAGATGACATTATTTAGAAAAACCTATACAACTCTACAGCACAAAGAGTGAATTTTAATGTAAACTATCAGTTCAGTTAATAATAACCTATCAAATTGGCTTATCAATAAAACAAGTGTACCACATCAATGCAAGAGAAACTGTGGGCTGGAAAAGCCAGAATAGATGAGAACCCTGTACACCTTCTGTGCAAATTGTTCTTTAAACCAAAACTTATCTAAGAAATAAAGCCTATCAATAATTTTTTAAAAATTTTAAGGGTATATAAATTGTTTCACTGCAGCACCTAAGATAGTATGTTTTTTAATGAAAAACTTGAAGAAGATGTTTACCAGGAGGCAGGAATCTTGGGGCCCATCTTAGAATTTTGCCTACCCTACCCTATGCTGTCACCTCTCAGAAACATCTTTTGTGACAAAAAACTAAAATCGATGTCCCCTATACTTCCAAATTGGGATCTTTTTTTTTTCTCTTTCTGTGTGTTCACCTGTATTACTTTACCTATTGATACTTCCATAGTTTCAACTACCTTTTCTATCATGTCAATCCATTTATCCTACCCTGTTAACTTTTCTGAGTGCTGTATCCATAGTTCTAGCTGTCTCTTCATGATATCCATTGGAATTTCCAATAGATACTCAAGGAAAATTCATTAATGCTCCCACACACACTCCTAAAATAACATGATTCTCCTTGCCAACTTTTTCTCTCTTTGAATGAGATCATCATTACTCAGTTGCTCAAAACAGAAAATTTAGAGTTTCAATTGATATTTATTGAAGGCTTAGTATAGTTCAGGGACTGTCTTAAATTCTTTACAAGTGTTAACATTAATTTCACAACATCTCTATGGAGAAAGTACTATTAATTGAAAACCTTAGTGAAGAACCTTTCCCAGGGCATTATAACTAAACTAGGTAGGGTTAGAGTCAAAATTTTTTTGGCTGAACCCCTAAGCTTTTAACTACTGTGATATTTTTCTTTCCTTATTCCCACTTTGTTATCAAGTCTTATCTATTCTGCTTCTGCAAGTCCACCATCTCCTTATCTCTAGCTCTAATGTCTCGTACTTAGTTCAGGATCTCATAGGATATTTTCCTAATATTCAGACTTAGATGCCCACATGCAATATTGCCTATTTCAAATAAGCTCTCCATTCTAGTCATATCAGTCATTTTAAAATGGATATGAAGTCTTTACTGCCCTATTAAAGTCTTCCTATCCTAACCAAATGTTATAGCTGCTGTGCATAATCTTTCTCCATCTGATTCCTGCCTATATTTTATGTCTTGTCCCTTTGTTTATAATTGAATTTGTATCATGTCTCCAATTGTACACTTTTCTTTCCCTGTCTTCCCTTCAATACAGTGAGTTTCTTATGACCAGGAATCTATATAGATTAGTGCTTGGCATATGAAACAGACTCAGTAAATATAAATAAACTATTTAGAATCTATTTTTCTTTATTTCAAGATTCATATTAAAAGATGATTTCAGGAGGAGCAAAGCTGGAGTTAACCTGTACTCAGAGCTTTAATCCTGCCCTGGCAGCTTTGAGATCCTAGTCAGACAGGCCATGTGATAATAACATAGAAGCCAGAGACATTTAGCAACATGAGAAATTGAGAAACAATTCAAGAAAACTCAATGAAGATCCCAACACTGAGACTAACATATTTCCTAGTAATCAAATCTAAATTTGGCCCACTGAGACATATTACCTCTCTTAGAATAGAAAACTTTGACAGCATAAGTAACATTGTGAGTGATGGCAGCTACAAGCAAATCAGAAGAAATATTGAAAATTTAGCCTCAAGGATTGTGTATAAAGAAGAGTTTTGAAAAGACATAACACACATTTGTTATTTCCCCCATGCTGTTCACATAGCAGACAGCACTAATCAATAAGAGCAGTTTTGTCTTAAAGTACCTGCTTTAACTTCACAGTCTTTCGCAACAGAAAGGCCTTACCAATTGATCTGAGTTGACACAAGAAAGAAAACCTATTTAGCATCTAGCCTATAAAATAAACCTGGAGGAGAGCATGGCAACCCTTCCAGTATTCTTGCATGGAAAATCCCCATGGACAGAGGAGCCTGGTGGGCTACAGTCCATGGGGTGCAAAGAGTCGGACATGACTGAGTGACTAAGCACAGCACTATAAAAAAAAAAGTTCTGTGTCAAGAATCATGAAGATTCCTTCTCCTTTGGGATCTACCATTAACCAGCTAGGAAGTCACTTTATAACTCTAGGCCTCATCACCCTTATCAGTAAAATTTGGAAGTAGAGGTAGTTAATCTCTAAGTTTCCTTTGTTTGTCCTAGCTCCAAATGGCTCAGTGGTAAAGAATCCACCTGCTAATACAGGAGATGCAGGAGACTCAAGTTTGATCCCTGGGTCAGTAAGATTCCCTGGAGGAGGAAATGGCAACCCACTCCAATATTCTTGCCTGGAAAATTCCATGGGACAGAGGAGCCTGGCGGGCTACAGTCTATGGAGTTGCACAGAGTCAGACACAACTGAACACACACGCACTTGACTTAAGCAATGGAAAGTATTTGTGAATTATTGAAAAAAGCATATTATAATTCTAAGAAATGAAATTACTCATTGATGTTATAAAACATCATTGTTATCTTTTTCCTCCTGACAGAGCTGCTGATACTAATTATAAAATTATTTGTCCAATGGTGTAAAAAAAAAAAAGTTCAATAAATTAAATGAAGACATTATTTCTCTAACTTTTCTCTGAAAATACCAATAAATACAGTATAGTTCTCTCTATATGAAGTAGACACACATGTGGTTAACAGAAACTATTTCTATCTGTTGAGATTAGGCTCTGGGGTTTCTGATTCTCCATTTCATGGGTCACACCAATATCTTTGTTCAAAATGATGTGCGGCTCTGTTCACTTGCAAATATTTGAATCCATAGCAATGAATTTTTCACTCAAACTGCTTCACTTGACCCCATCCCTACTTGTTTTACTACCAGATAAAACATCTAACAATCCACTTATAAACTGTTGTATAGGGCTTTGACTATGACAACTTAAGTAAAATGGCAGTTATCAATGAGATAGAGACACCCAAGTTCACTAAGGGACTATAAACAATAAACCACATTTTCTAACAGCATGATTCAAATGTTCTTTCTCTAGTTGTAATAATTGATACCCATAACTTGCTGGTTTGGCAATATTTCTGTTTTGGCAAAACAAGCATGGTTACTTTCTTGTGGTTACCATTTTACAATAAATTCTCCCATCAGAGAACTTTTAAGCTTTCTCTGCCTTGCCAAGCTTGCTTCCTTTCCGGTTTACGCTTCTAATAATTTTCATGTGCTCCTTCTGCTAAACCCCAAGGGTGGACTCCTGACCTCCTTGCTAGAGGTGCGAATGATGCCAGGCTTAGTGACTGCTCTGCGGTTTCCAAAGCTCCTCCTCCCTAGACCTTGACAGTTCTTCAGATGCCAAGGTTGGGAAGCAGGACAGGGGACACTCCTAGGGTGCAGTTCCGAAGGGAGGAAGCCTAAATCTGGGGGCTAAAGAGGCTACGTAGGGGACCTGCGTGCGATGCGGAGTTTGGACCCTTTTGGCCATCCCAAGTCTGCTCAACCTGACCCCTGCGCTGGTCTCCCGCCCGTGCGTCCGGCGCGGGCCGCTGTCCACAGTGGGAGGTGCTGAAAGCAAGGAGCGGGCGCGGGGGCGGCGAGGCGGACTGCTCCTCCGAGCGCCCCCTCCTCGCTCCGCGGCTCCTCCAGCCCTCCCCTCCTCCTGCAGCCATGTTCCACGCTCGAGGAGGGGCGGGGGAAGGGGAGAGGGACGGGGGATCAGGGCGGAGAGAGTCTGCTCTGCCTAGGGGAAGGAGGGGATGAGAGTTGGGGAGAGCAGAGGGAGGAAGAGGCGGGGGCAGCGGCTAGCGAGGAGCCAGCGCTGAGTCCTGCAGTAGGACTCCCAGGAGCCACCATCATGGTGAAGAGGAAGAGCTCCGAGGGCCAGGAGCAAGACAGCGGCCGTGGTATCCCCTTGCCCATCCAGACCTTCCTGTGGCGGCAAACCAGGTGAGGGGCGCAGAGGGCGCACCGCGGGCGCCCAGGGCTGGGGGCGCTCCTGGGGCCGCCTGGGTTGTGATCGCTGCTGCTGAGGCCGCGCCACAGCTTGCAGCTCCCTCTCTGAGGCTGGAAAGCAAGCTCTCCAAACCCGCTTAAAAACACGCATTTAAAAAAATATTTCAGTGAAGTTTGACGACAAGCAGATTGGCAATATACGTTATTTAGGGGGTGAGAGGGCAGAGAGCCTAGGAGGAGGGGGCGGGGAATTAGGGGAGATAATTATGACTGGTTGTGCTCCTGTGTCCAATTTACCCTCCGTCTCCTGCTGTAATTCCAGCCCGTTGACCTGTTGTTTTTCCAGCTCCTGTTTGTCGAATATCTGCTATGCCCACTTGTTAACCATTTTTGCTCGGATCCAGCCAGTGTAATCTTCCTGGTTAAAGCCTCTGAGAAGACTCATTTTTTATAAGAATTTGCTTTTTCCAGAAAAAACAAAACAAAACAAAAAACAACCCTGAAGCCTATTCCAATAAACGGGAAACAAGGTTTCCATTATTATTATTGTTAGAGATTTATCAGATAAGAAATTAGATTCTGAAAATCATAACCCACAAGCTGGGTTCATTTTTCAGTTTTGAGTAAGACTGTACACATGAGTAATGCAATACTTCTGACCACTGGCAATTTAGAATCCAATTAGATAAAAAGTCTTCAGAAAAAGAGTTGATACAGAAAATGTATAAATTCACACCTTTTTCATATATGTAATTGCACATAAAAAAGCAAATGTCAGCTGTTTAACACCTGCTCATTAACAAGGCATAGGGAGGCATGAAATTTGACTTTTGCATGTCTTATCCATTGAAAATGTCATAAGGATGCTCTAATAATAATCTTGCATGTGTTTATAACAATTATCTCTCTTAATTTTTCAGTGCATTTTTGAGGCCTAAACTGGGAAAGCAGTATGAAGCCTCTTGTGTGGTATGTGATATTCATCATTTAATGAGTATTTCCATATATCATGTGGTAATTTGAAAGAATGATGTTAAATGTACTGACTATACATGTTAATTCACTCAGCGAACATTACTGAGTACCTACTATGTGCCAGACACAGTTCTAGATGATGAGATGGAGCAATAATCAAAACAAATAAAGGGTTTGTATTCTACTGGGAGGGGGATGGGACCCTCATAAATAAATAAAATAGATAGCCAGCCAAATGGTGATATATACTATGGAGAAAATTTAAGCAAAAAAGGAAATTATAGAGCACTAGGGTGAAGTTTTCATGTTAGAAACAGTGGATAGATAAGGTTTGCCTCCTTATGTGACCCTTGGACAAAGATTTGAAGGAAGGTACTGAGGAATAGCTGAGAGAAGAGCAGAGGGAAAGTGAGTCTGAAGGCCCTAAGTGGGGAGGAGTAGAGCAGAAGAGAGAGTGGGGAAATAACAGAGAATCAGGAGACAGAGGGCAAGTATAACAGTCAAATCCTTAATCAACAAAATTGAGAAATGTTATCAAATCAACAAGACATTATTTTATGTAGTGGAAGCTCATAAAATGCAAGCCTATGAACTACTCAATGTAATATGCAATATTGAACTTTTATGTCTTCCATTTTTTCTGCAACTCCAAAGTGGATGATATGAAATAATTATAATAATGCTATTAATATTTATGCAAAATAGAGTGCACTTGTCCTGAGATTCTAAGGGAATCTCATGACTTAAAAACTGTCTTTTTACAAACTGAAGACAAGATGAAAAACTGTGAAGCAAAATTAAAATGGGTTTTTTACAGACTTTATTAAAAATTGGAGCTCACATAAAGGTCATTACATTGTATATGAAAGTGAAAGTCACTCAGTCATGTCTGACTCTTTGCAACTCCATGTACTGTAGCCTGCCAGGTTCCTCTGTCCATGGAATCCTACAGGGAAGAATAATGGAATGGGTAGCCCATCCTTGGGAGAAGGCAATGGCACCCCGCTCCAGTACTGTTGCCCAGAAAATCCCATGGATGGGGGAGCCTGGTCGGCTGCAGTCCATGGGGTCGCTAAGAGTCAGACATGACTGAGTGACTTCACTTTCACTTTCCACTTTCATGCATCGGAGAAGGAAATGGCAACCCACTCCAGTGTTCTTGCCTGGAGAATCCCATGGACGGAGAAGCCTGGTAGGCTGCAGTCCATAGGGTCGCACAGAGTCGTACACGACTGAAGCGACTTAGCAGCAGCAGCAGCAGCCTATCCTTTCTCCGGGAACTGAACCGAGGTCTCCTGCATTCCAGGCAGATTCTTTACCATCTGGGCTACCAGGGAAGCCCCACATTGTATATATTATAGCCTAAAAGTAGAAACCTACTCATTTGGATATTGCCATGATATTTGCAAATGACCAGACAGAGAACAGATGACCTTCTAGTAAGGAGCTCTGAAATGTGTTAGGGCCACAAACTATTACAGAAGCCAACTGGAAAATTAAACACCCCACTTACACGCACATATATGCACAAAACACACTCAAATAGGAATTTATTTTGTTGCATTTCCTGCTCTTCAAATTGTCACATGTATTTTTTATATCTAACTTTTTAATGGAATTTATTCTACTAAGCTCAGGTTAAAGTAATTTGACACTTGAAATCTCTGAGTCTTTCTCAAACCAAGCTTACAGTTATACTAGCTTAAAATAACCCTGGCTTTTCTCTCTTCTTGGCAAAGATATGTCTGACATTTTAATGTAGTCACATAATATCAAGTAACTGAGTCACATTCATAGCTGCAGATAGATAGTGATATAAGTATAGAAAACAATTTCCCTGGTTTAAAATGACAAAAAGTTATATTAGTAACATTTAAGAAGAAAATGACAGTAAGTATTTAAGGCTTCTTGAGGTTATAAGGTATATAACTTATCCTCTAAAAGTGCATTCATCCAGACTGTATAAATTCTTTATAATCTTTCAATGTCTAACATATACACCCTTTACTTAATGAATAGTTAGGAACCAAGGGCTGAGGAGTTTTAAAGTGTTTGGATCTGCCTTTATCTAGTTTCTTTAAGAAAACCCCAGAGACTACATCTCTGATCGAACTCCTTACCAAACCCTAGCATGCCTTTCATTATGAAAGTGAATTTATTTTTTTTCTTGAGTCAAATGTAAATAGCTTTCTTTGGAGAATCTCTGCATTAAGTCATATTTTTCTTATATATCCTAATAATTCCAATAATTATTGCTAGGCATTGCTAGGCACATGGAATAATTCAGGGACCCCAAAATCAGATCTCTTCTAAGAGGTCTATCTTATTTAACATTTGTTGCACATTCACAAAAATTCTGTCCCTCCAGATACTTTTAAAAAAGATATCTCACCTTGGTCTGCAGCAGGGATAGCTCCTTTAGATGATCCAACAGCATTTTATAAAATACTACTTCTAAATACTTCATATACTTAAATGTTTTCTATTCTTTTTGATGGGAGCTTATTTTGGTGGAAATAAAAATCATTTAATAATTCAAGCAGTATACTTTGGATCAAAAACTTAAAAATGGGTGTTCTCAGTCATGTCCAATTCTTTGCAACCCCATGGAGCCCGCCAGTCTCCTCTGTCCATGGGATTTTTCCAGGCAAGAATATAGAAGTGGGTTTTCATTTTCTTCTCCAGGGGATATTATCGATCCAGGGATCAAACCTCTATCTCTTGACTCCTGCATTGGCAGGCGAGTTCTTTACCACTAGCGCTACTTGGGGCCAGGTGGCGCTAGTGGTAAAAGAGTCTGCTTACCAGTGCAGGAGATATAAGAGAAGCAGCTTCCATCCCTGGATTGGGAAGATTCCCTGGAGTAGGAAGTAGCAACCCACTCCTGTATTCTTGCCTGGAGAATCCCATGGACTGAGGAGCCTGGTGGGCTATAGTCCATAGGATCGCAAAAAGTTGGACATTACTGAAGCGACTTAGCATGCAGGCCAACTGGGAAGCCTGTTTGAAGATGGGTAGATAATAGGAAATTATCATTGATTCATTTCATGTCAACATGTACAATGAAATGCAATGTGAGTGTTCTGTGAAGAATTTCGACTAGTGGTGTGCAACTTTTTAGGATATACAATACCTTGTCTATTTTTCCACCCATCAGAATATTTAATTTCTTATTTTAATTTTTTTTTTTTTTTTTTTGGTGTCTATAGTCCTTTGAACGAGTGTTAGTAGAAAACAAGCTGCATGGCCTCTCTCCAGCCCTCTCTGAAGCCATCCAGAGCATTTCCAGATGGGAACTGGTACAAGCTGCTTTGCCTCATGTCCTCCACTGCACTGCGACCCTGCTGTCAAACAGAAACAAGCTAGGTTGGTGCACCTGCATTTCTTCTTCATAACACACCACTGTCCTCATTCATGGTAACACTCATAATAACACCCACAATAGCAACCTGTATTAGTACTTTCCCAGGCACTTGGCACACATTCTCAATTAATTCTCACAAAATCTCCCTTAGTTTCATATTACTGTTATCTCCATTTTGCCAATGAAGGAACTAGCTCTCCTTTTTAAACTTTTTCATTTTACAAGTAAACTGTGAATATGTCTTCCTTTTGAACATTAGAATGTTGTAGAGAAACTAAGGACTCTCACCTATTCAAGATGAGTTCTAAGCAGAGTTGTCCTTTAGTCCTCCCAGTGTCTAAAGCAACCACCTTCCTGCATTTGGCATGCCCCCCTCCAGCTCTTTTCCCAGCTTTGTAGTACTGTGTGTATGTGTGCATGCCTGCACATATGTGTTATTTTTCTTGCTTATATTATTTTGCAGATTGCTTTTCCCACATAGCATTATGTCCTAGCCATCTAGCCCAAGCTCTTCTTCATCCGGTTCCTTCCCCTTATGTGGATCTTTACTCAAGTGTTACCTTTATAGAGGGGCCTTTCCTAATCACACCAGGTCTTCCCAGGTGGCTCAGTGGATAAAGACTCTACCTGCAATGCAGGAGACTCAGAAGACATGGGTTTGATCCCTAGATTGGGAGTAATGAGCACACATGCATGCAAAATGGAGTAGCTATCTTCAGAACCAATATTCTTAACCATTGTGCTCTTTATTTGGAAATATATGTGGGTATCTGGCTGAAGAGATGTGATGTATGCAGTTTCTTTCCCTGTGGCAACATATTGTTCTGCAAAGATTGCAGCCAGTTAGAAAGTCCCAAAACAAGAATGGACCGTTCTAACAATGGCTGTAAGTGGTGCAGAGAAATGCTAGTGTCTCCCAGGAAATCAAGCCACAGAACCTTAACACAAGGATGTTCTTCCCAGATGCAAGGCTGACATCATTGTCCTGGTCACAGAGTCTGCCTTAACCTGACTGTGTGGTTGTGCAATGCAGGACACCAGGATAAACTGGGTGTTGCTGAGACAAAGCTCCTCCATACCCTGCACTGGATGCTCCTGGAGGCCCCACAGGACTGCAACAGCGAGCGTTTTGGGGGCACAGACCGAGGTTCCAGCTGGGCTGGCAGCAGCAGTGCTTTCGTCCACCAGGTTGAAAACCAGGGTTCTCCAGGGCAACCTTGCCAAAGCACCGCCCATGATGAGGAAGAAAATAACCGAAGGAAGATTTTCCAGAACTCCATGGCTACTGTGGAGCTCTTTGTGTTTCTGTTTGCTCCTCTGGTACACAGGATCAAGGTAAGCAGAAAGCTGATTAGGCTGAAGAGGGACTAGAGGTCAGGTGAGGGTGGGCTTCAGATGATATTTCCGTATTTGTGCGCCCATGTCTTTGTATGAGCTTATAGGAAGAGAGCTTTGTTTCTATATTAAGATATTAAACATTATCTCAAAACCATGATTCTCCTACTTAAAAATCCTTGATAGTTCTCCATCTGCCCCATGATAATGCCCAACGTATTAAATATGACATATAAGGTCAACCATGATCTGGAGCTGAAGTCCCCTCCGTTGACCACTGCCAATCCCTACTGCCCACCCCATGATAGTTCTGGGAGCCACGTGAACCATTCCCCGAATATGCACTTGCTGTTAGCTCTGCCCTCCTTTTGCTCCATGGCTCTTCAAACTTCAGTGTCATCATTTCCATGAAGCTTTTCCTCTGACCTTCCCCATGGAGACCTAGTCACTATCTCTTTTGTATTTCCAGAACATAATGCAGGGTCTCGAGCAGAAGCTTTTACTTTTTATGTGCTGCAGTCTCTTTGACAGTTTGGTGTACCATGTATGAATTCCTTTTCAAAATATTTTTCAATGCGTAAAATAGAAAACTTATTTCATGGAAACCAATTGTATTAAAATACAGTTATATACAGGTACCCCTTGGATCTGAAAGAGACAATATTATCTTAAGTCACTCTGCTACCACTTTCTAGCTGTGTGATCTAGGTGATCCTACTTAACCTCTTGGATCCTCCATTGCATAAAATTTTGGATATTTAAACACAGGGTGAATATATGTGAAGACACAGTACATGAAAGTACATGGGAAAAAAATCAAGTAGATGGAAAGAAATCAAGAACTATTGTTACTTCTGAGAATGAATAAATTGCAACATTCCATCTAAGCGCTCTGATAAAAGATAGAAGGAATCAATATGCTCAAATATTCTATAACAGAATATTAGGATCCTAATGAATGTTTCATTTTTGCAATATATTATATATATGTGATGAAGGAGGAAATGGCAACCCACTCTAGTATTCTTGCCTGGAGAATCCCCATGGAAAGAGGATCCTGGTAGGCTACAGTCCATGGGATCACAAAGAGTCGAACATGACTAAGCAACTAAGCACATATATATATGAAGGTGGTTGTAAGACCATTAAGAGCCATTATGAGGGCGGATGGACTAGAGAGTCTTTTCATCCATTTTATATTCAGGTAAAATTCACTTTTGATTGATTCTGTCCCATTTCTGGTAGGACTAGAACTGAAATTACCTGTGGACTCCTAAAGTGCTTCACATCCACTGGCCACGTTGTCTATCAAAATTATCAAAAAAAAAAGTTAAATGTGATTTAATTAAATTTCTGCTTTAAAAACATTACACTTTCTATTTTTAAAAGTCTTTGATAAAGGTTATGCTTAATGGAAACATTAACTGAGAGTGTCCCCCTGGCCAATGAGACCTGCAGGACATGAATTCTGCTTGGCTTCATCTCCCTCAATCTCACTGGCCTCTCTCTTGTTCCCAAACTTGCAGGCTCACCAAAGGCTCACCTTCAAACCCAAGAAGATTGTTTTCGGTTTCAGATCTTGGTGCTGGTTTTTTCCTTCTATTTGAATCATTTACTCCCACCTTCCACCCCAGATTTTCACGTGGTCATGTTCTTCTCAGCGGTTTACTCACCATGTAGTTGTTACCAACCCAGAAGTACTTCCCTGGCTACTTTAGTGCCACTAGTATATGGTCTACTTTTTTCATTGTTTCCTTCTTTGCACTTATCAGTTCCTGAATTTATTTTTTATGTTTCTTTACATGCTTGTTACCCATCACCCCCACCAAACCTGAGGTTCTTGAACAAAGGGACACTGCCTGTCCAGGTCACAGTGGTATCTGATGTGTCTAGAATAGTGTCTGCATATATGAGACAGTCAATAAATATTTAATGATTGTCACCGAATAAACCCAAGTTACTATCAGAAGCTGATTCAAGTGCTAAAAGTAGCAAATATATGTAGGCACATAGTCCCTTAAATGGAAAGGGCAAGAAAGAAAACTCCTTAAAAAAATAGCCCATAACATATCTATTTGTAAAGAAATATTATCTAGATTAAAAAATGTTTAAGTGTCCAGAATGACTGTAATTTTATTTGGAAACATGCAGAGTGTAAGGTTTGGAAACAGTCCTGAGTTAGAATCCAGTGCTTGCTGCTTTGTATTCTATGTAGAAAGGACATTGAACGATTTAACTTCATTAAGCCTCAGTTTTCTCAAGTATAAATTGAACATGAGAATAATTTTACGGAGTATTGTGAGGATTAAACAAATTAAAGTGCTCACCTGATGCACAAAAAGGCGTTAATAAATGGTAGTATTTAGCTTTGACATTTTATAGCTATCAGCATTATGAATTATGAGTAGAAGAGGAGCCAGATCTTCTTTCAGGGGAGACTACACAGATAGTTGAGAAAAGCTGGCTCAAGGTCCCCAGGTTTACTTCTGGCCTTGGATTGTAATATTTATAAGGAAGTAAAACAATCCCTATAAAACATGGCACTGTGATTAATACATAGTATTGTATTCTACGATTATTGCTGGCTATTATTACTAGCATTATTGTTCTATCATTTTATTATTGCTATGAGAGAAACGTTTTTCTAGATGCCATAGGGAATACAAATATTAATGAGTCAATAGATTTCCCTATAAAGGTTGTTTTTTTTTTTAATCTGAGTGAAGGGTTTGCTTTTTTCAGCGGGGAATGTACAATCCCTTGATCGGGGTTTCTCAGTTGTGGCACCATTGGCATTTGGGGCCAGATAATTCTTTGTCCTGTGCTTTGTAGGGTATTTAATAACATCTCTGGCTTCTACCCACTAGATGCCAGTAACACCTCCTCCCTCTGGTTTGTTGCAAACACAAATGACTCGAGACATTGCCAGATATCCCTAAGGAGTAGGGAGGGGGAGAATTGCCCTGGATTGAGATCCACTGACCTAGAATTTTCATTTGCCTGCTAGTTATCAGGCCCTATCTTCCTTCCATATCCGTGCTCTAGCTGTGTCAACTGCTCCTCATCAGCACCATTAATGGCCCCCTTATTCTTCCATTGCATTTGATCCTCAGAACTCCAGCCCAAGATCAAGACTAAAAGCCACCTTTTCTTTCCAGCCCCAGAGATCTGCATGCTCCTGGGGCAGAAACCAACAGCCGTCTAGACTCGTATGTCTACACATTGTGCCATCAAGCTCCACGTGATGCCCCACTTGTCAGTCCGTTTCTTGTTTCCCTCAAGTCCCCACCCCATGTTCACATAGACAGTGTTGTAGGTTGAAGCTCTTATAGGACATGGTGTTGCGGGAGTAACGAAGGGCTGAAATCCAGTCTAGGCATGAGCCTGTGCTTCCACTTCTCACCTTCCCAGCCCCTTCCACTTGCTTCTGCTTTCCTCTAGTATGTAACAGTTCTCACCTATCATTTCTAATTTTTACAAACACCCACAGGAAGGTAGATTTTACCAAAGAGGAAACTGAAGTCCAGAGGTAATAATCAAGCTCATTAAGTAGGCAAGGTGGGATTCAAATCCAATTCCATCCGACTTTCTACAGAGCTATACTGTTTCTTGGTTTCTGTGCTAGAACTCTTCTAACCAAGGTCATCAACAAGCTTGGGCTATTGAACCTAATCTTTACTTTGCTGTCTCCAATTCATTAAATCTCAGCTGCATTTGAACTTACCTTCATTTTTCTTGAAGTTTTCCATTCCTCTGGTGACACCAAACTCTGCCAGTTTTCATTGCATCTCTGGCTCTTTCTGCTCTGTCTCCTTTGGGAGCTCATCTTCTTTGCCTGCTCCCTTAACATTGGGATTCCCCAGAGATGCAACCTAGACCCTTTGCACTTCCCACTGTATCTTTTCTTTGGAAGACCTCTTCTCCTGCTTCATTTATTTACCATTTGTGTCCTGATAGGCTGAGATCTAATTTTGTATCTCTAAACTAGTCTTCTCTCCTGGCCTGTAGACCAACTTTTCAACTAGTTTCTCCAAATAGATATCTATAGACATTTCAGATTTCCCCTGGAATGAGCTCTTGTCCTGATGTTCTGTATTTCAGATGATGGACCCATTCACATAAACTCAAAACCTAGGAGCTTCCTTTGATTACTCCTTCATCTTTACCTACACATTCTGCTAATCACAGAGTTCTACACATTTTGTCTCCTAAGTATTTCTAACTTTTTTTTTATCCTTATTCACTCCATAACCCAAACTTTCATCATCTCTTCCTTGGACCTGTTACTTGGGCCATTGTCTAATTGAATTTACAGTCTCCTGGCTTGTCTTCTAAAATCCAACCTTAACACCAAAGTGATCTCTCTAAATGCAGATCTGACTGTATCACCAATATGCTTAAAGTAATTTGTTAATTTATCGCTATACAGAGGGTGAAACTCTAGATTCTTGGTGTGATAACTGGGGCCTCCATGTTTTGTGTTTTTTTGGCTACCTCTCCTGCCTATGAGCTCCAAATGCTTGAAGTCTCCCTGAGAATATAACGTGGTTTATTCCAAACCTGTTTTCATGCTGGTCATGTTACCTGGAATGCCCTCATAACCTACATTTCTGCCTAGAAAATTCCTACTCATTCTTTATGATTTCATTCAAGATCTAGGCTCCCCTCTTCTCTATCTGTATAATATTTTAAATGTATTTTTATTGTTATTTTTAGTTTATTTGTTATTCTTATCTCTTTGTGTGCCCATCTCTCCCACTAGATTCCAAATGGTTTGAGAATAGAAATTATCATTGTATCTGGGGTAGTTAACATTAATGTTTGTGCTTTGTAGATATTTAATAAATATTTGTTGAATGAACTAGTTTACTAATTAACAAATACATCTAAATGACTCATTCTTTTGTAGGACAGTGTATAATTCAATGGATTGTTATACTTTTAACTTAAAACTAGCTCAAATATTATATAAGAAAATTAATATTCAAATATTCTGTCAAGTATTATAATTTTAGGCCAAATTTAAATGATGACATGTGTTACAACTAAGGAATCCCTTTAAATGAGCTGTCAGTATTTTCTTGATTTGATTATATTCACTTATTCCTTCAATAAATATTTATTGGATGCCTACTGAATGCTAGGCACTATTCAAAGTGCTGGAGAAACTGCAGGGAATTAAACAAAATACAAGCCCTCAAGGAGATTTTTATAAAATTCATATGTCTAAAGTAAACAACTTTAAAACAGAATTCAAAATAATAGTTGTTTAAGCAGATGTCTCTAAGCTACTAGAAAACACATTTAGAATTGCTTCATGTCATCACGGAAACAGATTTTCATTGCAAGCTAGAAAAGAAACTGTAATGTGGAAATGTTGATTTTTTGAATGCTTACACCTTCTGGTTTTTCTTAGAACCTTTCCAGACCATTCACCCCACAGCTATTTGAATGATAAAGAGCACCTTCTCCAACTACAGAGCTTCTGTTCATGTGTGCATATATCACACTGAGTGAGCCATTGAAGGGGACTCTAGAGGTGGAGTTAGCTTTCAGAGTTTATGCGTTCCTCCAGCTTAAAAGAATGTACAAAGGAACATATCTACATAAGAGTTGGCCATAGCTTCTGCAGGTATTTGGGTCTAAAGAATGATCAGACTGAGCTGGTATTATTTGGAGAGTCTAATATATGTTCAGTTAATCAAAAATTATGTATTGATATTCAAGGAAAAATACACGGAAGGAGATCTCAATTTATCTTCAAGAAATATACAGCCTAGCTGGAAGTATATCAAACAAAAAACAAAATAATGACAGTGACTGTCACTGAGTGGTAATTGTCACATTAAGAGAGCAGATGTTAAAAGCCAGGATGTCAGTTTAAGAGAACTCACTTCCTGTTGCCATGTCCATTGGAGTTTTGTGCCAAGATTACTTAGAAGAAACATGGAAGAGAACCCATCTCTGAAACTAAGAAATTATCAAAACCTGATGAATTGAGCATTCTACACTTCTGGAGATAAATCTGATATACTCTGCACACTGTTAATTCCTTGCTTGCTGGATCTAATACCTTACATGATACCAAGCAGTCTTCCCCATGATTATTTCAAAGGAAGAGGGATTCTTTCCCTTTAACTTTAGACCTGTCCATCTAGTTGTTTACTCAATAAGTCTAGTTGAAAGTCTAATAGACCTCTCAACCTTAACATGTCTAAAACTAGACTCCTGATATCCCCAGACTTGTTTCTTCTTCATCTTGCCCATCCTTATCAGTGACAAGGCCCAAGATCTTTGACATCTTTTTCTCCTACACTCCACCTCTAGTCTGGAGAAGGCAATGGCACCCCACTCCAGTACTCTTGCCTGGAAAACCCCATGGACGGAGGAGCCTGGTAGGCTGCAGTACATGGGGTATCTAAGAGTCGGACACGACTGAGCGGCTTCACTTTCACATTTCACTTTCATGCATTGGAGAAGGAAATGGCAACCCACTCCAGTGTTCTTGCTTGGAGAATCCCAGGGACGGGGGAGCCTGGTGGGCTGCCGTCTCTGGGGTCGCACAGAGTCAGACATGACTGAAGCGACTTAGCAGTAGCAGCAGCAGCCACCTCTAGTCAGTCAGCATCTGCCCTCTACTAATTTTATCCTCTACTAACCCCTTAGTCTAATGATCTTTCACCTACATGATAATAATAGCTTCCTAAATTCTCTGTCTCCACCCTTGCCCTTTCTCAAACTATTCTCAATAGCCTGGGTGATCCTATCAAAACATATATCAAGTCATGTCATTCTACTACTCAAAATCCCTGCAGTGGCTTCTCATGTTACTCAGTAATTGCTGACGTGCTTACTAAACCAGTCAGTCCTAAAGGAAATTAGTCCTGAATATTCACTGGGAGGACTGATGCTGAAACTGAAACTCCAATACTTTGGCCACCTAATGCAAAGAACTGACTCATTGGAAAAGACCCTGATGCTGGGAAAGATTGAAGGCAGGAGAAGGGGATGACAGAAGATGAGTTGGTTGGATGGCATCACCGACTCGATGGACATGAGTTTGAGCAAGCTCTGGGAGTTGGTGATGGACAGGGAAACCTGGTGTGCTACAGTGCGTGGGGTGATAAAGAGTTGGACACGACTGAGTGACTGAACTGAACTTGCTATGACCCATCAGGCTATATTATTTGAAACTCAATAATGTCCCTGATCTTATTTTTTCTACTCTTCTGTCATTCACTTGACTCCAGGCTCACGGTCTCTTGGCTGTTTCTTGACACATGAGACATACCTAGGACCCTTACACCTGCTGATCCCTTTTTATAAAATGCATTTTCAGGAAATAGCTACATGGCAGCTCCTTCATTTCATTCAGATCCTACTCCAAAATCACCTGCACAAGAAGGCCTTCCCTGGCCTTTCTGTCTAAAACATTGACACCTTGCCTGCCATTTTTCTCCTTCTGCTTTACTTCTCCTTTGCACTGGGGAGCAGAGATTTTTTTTGTATGCTTTGTTCCCTGTTGTATTCCAGAACCTCGAATAGGACCAGGTACACGGTAGGTGGTCTGTAAACATTTGTAGAATGACAGTTGAATGAATTTGACCAAATGCTTTATATGCTTTTCCAATATGGCCACTAGATGCTTCTCCATAATGAGTACCACTGTGGTGCCAGGATCTTGGTCTGTAGTTTAGAGACCCCTCTATACCAACACAGAGATTTATTCAGGGATTTCAGCTAGTCTTTCCAGTTGAGGCTTCCTTTGATAGTGAGCTGCATTGATTCACCATTTGCAGAATCCTTTTCTTCCTAACTTTTTCAATTTTTTGCTAGCTCTCGTTCTTCTAGATCAGTGGTTTTCAACCGTAGCTAACATGAGAGTCACTAGGGGGAACTTAAGCAAATCTCACAGTGATTCTAACTTAATTGGTCTGGTTAGGGGAAGAAGTGAGACCTGAGCCTCCTAGGTTTTAAAAGCTCCCTGGGTGATTATACTATATACAAGCCAGGGTTGCAAATCACCACCCTAAGTGAATTTCTGGGTCTCAGTTGTGCTCATTAATCTGCAGTCAGATTCTCTCTGCTTTCATGTCTATGTTGATTTGAGAGGCTGCATTGTTGAAAATGTAACCTCAGAGTGTTATATGTTTGTACTTACGCAACTGCATTTTAAACATCTCAGCCACTCAAAGTGGTGTAATGATGAAGCAGAGAATGTGCTTCCTGGCAGAGACTTTCAGTGGTAGGCAAATTAAATGAGTATGGGTTGTAAAGTCAGTACAATTCAGCAACTATTTATTGAGCACCTATTGTGCACCCAATGCCTAACACTGAATTTAGTATTGTGATGGTGACAGAGATTGTGGAGGAGGAGAATGCTGGCTACATCTCTGCCCTCAGGGAATTAGATTGTTGAGAAGGCAACAAACAAAATAATCTACTAAGAAGGGTCTAACTGTAGGTTACTGATTCCATGAAATGCAAGAACAAGAGATGGACTGGAGAATAGAAAGTCAAAATGGCCAGCATCTGAGGATATTTTGTCTGAGCCACCAGGGAAGCCCATGAGAGAGAAAGAGGACAATTAAATCATTAAGAGGGATAATATCAATATAAATAGCCATAAGTAAAGAGATCTGCCTAGGCCCTTGAAATGAAAAGGACTCAATGAGTGCTAGTAGAAAACAATAATTTGTATTTTGTGCTCTGTCCAAAGTTCCATTTTAATTAATTACTAATTTTGCTTAAAGGAGATCACCATGATTTTTGTAGTAATTATGATGATGGTGTGTGTGTGCTCAGTTGTGTCCAACTCTCTGCGGCCCCATGGACTGTAGCTCACCAGGCTCCTCTGTCCATGGAATTTTCCAAGCCAGAATTCTGGAGAAGGTTGCCATTTCCACTTCTAGGGTAACTTCCCGACCTAGAGATCAACGTGAATTTCTCCTGTGTCTCCTACTTTGGCAGGCGGATTCTTTACCATTGCACAACCCATTATGATGATAATTTAAGCCTATTGATTTATCTGAGTGAGGAAGGAAGATCTTGAAGATCAGCCTACTTTGAAAATAATCTTATGAATGATATTCTTTTTTAATACAAGCTTAAAAAGTTACTTTCTGTTTGTAGTTATTACAAAATATTGGCAGTATTCCCCATGTTGCACAATACACCCTTGAACCTATCTTATACACAATAGTTTGTGGCACAAACTATTGGGTGAAAGATGTTAATTGTTGCATTGACTGTTCCCTTCAGCCAGTTCTTGGACATAGATCTTCCTTCCCTTCTTCTAGGAATCTGACCTCACATTTCGACTGGCCAGTGGACTTGTCATATGGCAGCCCATGTGGGAACACAGACAGCCTGAAGTCTCCGGCTTCACAGCACTGGTGAAGCCCATCAGGAACATCATTACAGGTTTGTGACTCAAACACCTAGTGTGATGGTCTCAGCATACGTAGGAATGAAGGTGATGGGTGATTCACTCTTAAGAAACCAAGAGGAAGAAAATTCCTCCAGGGAGTTATCTAGGGGCCCCTGGGTGTAGGGTTCATTTACATGATGAGAAACTCTAAACCAGGAGCACATGCTGTGGTATTAGCAAAGTATGACTTTGGGTAAGTCATTCAAACTTCCTGTGCCTCCATTTCCTCATCTGTAACATGGGAGTTATAGGTATAACTCCCATATAAATATAGTGTAACAAGCACTTACAGGATTATGATGAAGAATAAATGAGCTGATATATGTAAAATTGCTTAGAAGAATGCCAGGCACATAGGAAATAAATAAGTGGCAGCCATTATTATTATTACATCTTAATCATAATTATGATGGATGGAGTAGCAGCTCCTTAACAATCTTGCTTTAGTGGAGGTTTGTTGTTGTTTGCTGTCAAAGCATTTCACTACTGGGATTGTCTAATGAAACAGTCCTATTGTCGAACTGTAGAAAGAGTACAACATGATAGCTTGAAAAGTGCCTGGAAAGTTCATGCTTCACCCCAGATCTTTTATCATGTATATAACCTAACCTCCCCCAAGTGCTTTCATTTCTTTAAAGTTTTAGTTGCTAAGTTGTGTCTGACTCTTTGCGACCGCATGGACTATAGCCTGCCAGGCTCCTCTGTCCATGGAGTTCTCCAGGCAAGAATACTGGAATGGATAGCCTATCCCTTTTCCAGCAGATCTTTCCAACCCAGGAATCGAACCAAGGTCTCCTGTGTTGCAGGCGGATTCTTTACCAACTGAGCTATCAGGGAAGCCCCAGATTCCTTGTTCCTTATCGTTTTCATCTGTAAAATGGGTCTGGTAATATACCATAAGCTATTATAGGGATTATTATAAGTATTAAATGAGCTGATACATGTGAAAACACTTAGAACTTGACAGATATTAGGTACTGTGTGTGCTCAGTCACTCGATCTTGTCTGACTCTTTGCGACCACATAGACTGCAGCCCAATAGAATCCTCTGTCCATGGGATTTCCCAGGCAAGAATACTGGAGTGGATTGCCATTTCCTACTCCAGGGGATTTTCTCACCCAGGGATTGAACCCACATCTCCTGCATATCCTGCATTGGCAGGCTGATTCTTTACCACTGAGTTATCTGGGAAGCTCATGTTAGGTACTATGTAGATATTAACTGTTATAATTTTCAGTATGGCTAATTTTTTTAGCACCTTAACCTATCGAGTTGGACTGAATAGATGAAGAAATCTATATTGATAACCTAAAAATGCAAAGATTTTTTCATTGGTTGTTTGATTTCTCTTACAATACATGCTATTAAATGTCTTCTTTCAAGGTTTTAACCATCTATTAAAATGGGTTTTTGATTCAAAAAAAAGATGAACTTCCCTGATGGCTCAGATGGTAAAGAATCTGCCTGCAGTGCAAGAGACCCAGGTTCGATCCCTGAGTCAGGAAGATCCCCTGGAGGAAGAAATGGCAACCCACTCCAGTATTCTTGCCTGGAGAGTTCCATGGACAGAGGAGCCTTGTGGGTTACAGTCCATGGGGTTGAAAAGAGGTGGACACAACTGAACACGCATGCACACATTGAAACATATATGTTACCATATGTAAAAAACAAAAGAAAAAAGGAAATAAAATACCTTACATAACTTATATAAACTTATAAAATTTGTGATGGGATTTCATCCGTATTTGCAGCTAAGAGAAGCTCTCCTATCAATAGTCAAAGTCAGACCTGTGAATCACCAAATCAAGACACAAGACACCGAGAGGTGAGTATATTATAACCATGAGAAGAAAGGTAGATATTCCTTGAACATGGTGAGGTTTGAAGGGTAGGATTTGACCAGTGCTTTATCTCAGTAGCTAGCAGGTAACACTTAATAAATGTTAGTTATCATTATTCATTCCACATTAAAGTATCTTGTTCTCAATTACTGAATCTCCTAATATTTGCTAGGCAACCCTAATATAAGTAAAATAATACTACAGCAGGTGTGGAGGAGGAAGTAGAGAGGAGGCTTAAGACGCAGTCCTACCCCTAAGGAAACTAAAGTTTAAAGACAAATCCACATGAAACAGAAGATGTGTAATTAAACAGTATAAAGTAAATTCACCATGCACTACTTGATTCAGAAAAGAAAGAAATGAAGGCCAGAGTAGTTCAAAGTCACATAGAAATGCATACCATCATTAATTTAATATGTGTTAGATGACCTGCTTTGTCTTTCAGTTCAACATGTGGAAAATACAGTTTACGGTTATCCATCAAAATTGAATCCTCTTTCCAACTCATGCATTATTGCCAGGATTATTATTATTATGCATTATCATCATCCTTTTTACCCTCAAAACTGAAAATGTTAACATCTTAGTATGTCTCCTACAGAGCAATTGCTAAGTATAGACACTGTGATTTATATGCTGCTGCTACTGCTGCCGGAGAAGGCAATGGAAGCCCACTCCAGTACTCTTGCCTGGAAAATCCCGTGGACGGAGAAGTCTGCTGCTGCTGCTGCTCCTGTTACTAAGTCACTTCAGTTGTGTCCGACTCTGTGCGACCCCAGAGACGGCAGCCCACCGGGCTCCCCCGTCCCTGGGATTCTCCAGGCAAGAACACTGGAGTGGGTTGCCATTTCCTTCTCCAGTGCATGAAAGTGGAAAGTGAAAGTGAAGTCGCTCAGTCGTGTCCGACTCTTAGCGACCCCACGGACTGCAGCCTACCAGACTCCTCCATCAATGGGATTTTCCAGGCAAGAGTACTGGAGTGGGGTGCCATTGCCTTCTCCAGTGATTTAAATGCTATATTTCATCTATTCTCAGATGTAAATTTTTTCACTTTTAACACATTTGAAATATAGTGTATTTTTCATGATCTTTGGCCTCTTACATCTCTCTGCCTGGTAGAAATCTTGTTGTGATTGTCATTCTTGTGCAGCAAAATGTGATCATTTCAGCATCTAAGTTTGCAGTATAAGGGTCAGTGGCTTAGGAGAATGTCAGAGGGGATAGTGGAACACTCTTTTAAGAAATAACACTCTTGATGGAGCATAAGTTATTCTATAGGAAAAATATATGTCAACAGCTCTGAGTTGAAATTTATAAATGTTAAAACATTTTAGGAATACCTACACCAATTTATTTCACTTATATTTTCCTTTTTACATATACATGGGATATATTTATACTTCTCAAGAGGCTCAGTGGTAAAGAATCCACCTGCCAATGCAGGATATACAGGAGATGTAGATTCGATCCCTGGGTTGGGAAGATACCCTGGAGAAGGAAATGGTAACCCACTCCAGTATTCTTGCCTGGAAAATTCCATGGACAGAGGAGCCTGGTGGATTACAGTCTGTAGGATCGCAAAGAGTCACACAAAAACTGAGTGTGCACATGCATGGGGTGGATATATGATCAAAAGATCTGCATAAATAAGGCTAAGTAGACCTTTTTAATAACTATAAAATAAAAAGTCCTCACTACTAAGAACTTAACAGAATTTTTTTAGATCATACATAAAATAACGGTGTCTTATAACTGAAGACATCTTAGATACAGTGAAATACATAAATTCAACATTTCAGTCTTTTTAATCCTCTCCATTTGATTTCTTGCTGAGTTATATTGTTTTCTTTTCATTCTGTTGCTCAGATGTGCACTGCTGTCTTCTAAATCTAGGTCTTCCTATGTAGATTGCAGCTGAAATGACCTGATTGGATTTTCTACTTCTAGCCTCTCCTGCTTCATATAAATATCGTTCATAATGCCTGATTATTCTTCCTAATGCATCATTTATTTATTAGCTCATCATTCCACAGAGGCTCATTATATACGAGGCACTGTCCTTTTATTGCATCCTTTCCTCCTTAGGTGCCTTTAGTGGGTCCCCTCACCTCAAGACCAAACTCCTCCTCCTGGTTCTCTGTGCCTTCCACCACCTAGCATCATCCTTCTTAGGTGACCTCAATTATCCCTTTAGTTAGTAAAGCGCTGCTCCCAGGATGCAGGGCTTGCAACGTTAGCCTCTGAGGCTTTGCTCAGACAGTTCCCTTATACTGGATTGCTCTCTTTCCTCCCTTTACCTATCTAAATTGTATCTTTAGGGACCGATTTAGACCTTGATTCCCCATGAACTCTTATCTAGTTGCTTTAACCTTCACTGTCCAATATGACAGCCACCAGGTCCATTTGGCTACTGAGCACTTGAAATACGACTATTTTGAATTGATCGAATGGTGTTAAGTGTAAAATGTACACCATATTTTGAAGAAAATGTAAATATCTTAGTAATATTTATATTGATGACAAGTTGAAATTAAAATTTTGGATTAAACAGAATATAGAGTTAAATTTTTAATTTTGTCTATTTCATTTTATTTTAAAAATAAGATATGTGTCTACTATTTATGGCTTGCATTGTACTCCTATTGGACATGATGCTATAATCTTTATCTGTTTTAAAATTTAGCTGTAAGTTCTTGATTTCAAGGCCAGATTCATCTAATATATTTTTATCGCCAAAGCATCTAACATGAAACATACATAGTATGTTCTTGCTAAAGGATTCTTTGATCAAATTCAGAAGACTTATTTTATCAAATTTCTAGCTGTATTCTATTCGCTCTATGCATCATGGTTGAACAATACTTTCTTATTTTACATACGAAAATACAACGGAAGTTGTAAGGGGTTAAAATACTATGATCAGTTTTTGTGGGTCTATCTTTTAGCAAAGAAATTTATCTGTAATACTGATGGGAAAATATCTCACATTGGGCAGAATTATATTTATTAGATAAATGTAATTAAAGTAAGCTACTCTGTCAATAAAGTGAAATGAATTTGTGCTTACAAATAAGGGTTATTGTATTCATTTGGGAGAAATGTCTTCCATCTCCCCTCTGATGAATGATGAAAAAATCTGAGCCCTGCACTTTCATGTCCATGCTTTGGCTTTGATTTGATTAGCTGTTTTTCACTTACCCTTGTTTTCTGCCTCATGCCTCTATTCCATTCACTTCAGTACTGACATATCTTTGATGAATTATTGGTTTGTAGCTCTTCTTCTGCAGACACTGGATATGGAGGTGAAAAGAGAAAAGAATCAAGGGCAAAATGATATAAAGGACAGAAAAGTACTTAGGCTAAAAGGCTTCTCATGATACAGGGGCTCTTTAGAAGCCTGTTTCTGTTCCTTCTTAGATGAAGGCAAAATCCCTTTGTCTATGACATATTTATGCTGCAAATTTTTTTTTAATTTAAAAAACAATGTATGTACAATAATATGATAATTCTGGAAGATATTCCTGAAGGAAAAAAAAAAAAAACACTAATCTACTATTTCCAACCCCAAAAGGGACTCCAAGTGGTCTGTGAAACGTTCCAGTCAGATTCCATCTCACCCAAGGCCACTATTTCCGGCTGCCACCGAGGAAACTCCCTTGATGGAAGTCTGTCCTCCCAAACTTCCCAGGAAAGAGGACCATCGCACTCCAGGTACATGACTGCAATATGATGGACAAAAATGTATTTCCAGATCCTCAAAACTAAATATGAATTTCCAGCTACTCGTATAGCCTCTCTATCTCTTAAAATGTGTAAATGTATGATATATGTATACATATTCTGGGTCAGAGTATAATTACGTGAATACGTCTATAACTAGCTGGCCATATTCTTAAATAGCTCATTTAAACACATTCAGGCAGGCGTGGTAAGACATGATTTAATGAGATGTCTGAATTGAATTTTAAGTATTTAAAAGTCGAATGATGCTACCAAAAACTTATGTTGCAGGAACGTGAAAGGATCCGCTTTAATGTATAAAAATACTTCATACTAGCAGATCCTTGTATTAAGAATGGGTGCCTCTAAAGTACGCATAGAGCATTTGGGAATCTATTCTTTGTGAACATTCCAAAGCTGCCTCTGTTAGCTGGTGTCATAGTGAATTTGCTTACCAATGCCTTCTCTAGGAACAAACATTAGTCCACTTCTTCCTGCTCTCTGATGAAATTAAGGAAACCTGGATTCATGAGGTTTGCCTTTGTGCCCATCTATAAACTCCACCTAGCAGGAGAGGAGACCATTTGTATATACCTGTTTTCAAATAAGGTTACAGTCTAATGGATAGTGTTTTAAAAGGTGGTATGTTTAAAATAGCTTTATTGAAGTATAATTTATATACCATAAAATTCACCCTTTTAAGTGTACAATTTAATGGTTTTAAGCAAATTTCCAAAATTCTGCAACTATCAACACACTTCAATTTCAGAACACTTTTATAACCCCCAAATATCCCCTCTGTCCATTTCAGGCACTCCCGTTCCCACACCCTGATCTAGATGGTCTCTTAACATGCTTTTTGTCTATATATGGTTGCAATTCTGGATACTCCATATAAGTGGAATCATACCATGTGTGGTCTTTTAAAAGCATTTGACTTCTTTGCTTTAGCGTGGTGTTTTAGATCATTGCATATGTCAATAGTTTATTCTTCTTTATTGCTGTAATGTATCCATACAACAATATTCTGTTATTTGGATATACTACATTTTATTTACTCATGCATCAGCTGATGGATGTCTGGGTTGTTTATAACTTTTTGTCTATGGTGAATAATACTTTGATGAACATTCATATATAAATTTTTGGATGAGCATATGTTTTTAATTCCATTGGATAGACACCTGGAATGAAATTGTTGGGTTGTATGACTCATTGGAAAAGACTCTGATGCTGGGAGGGATTGGGGGCAGGAGGAGAAGGGGATGACAGAGGATGAGATGGCTGGATGGCATCACTGACTCAAAGGACGTGAGTCTGAGTGAACTCCGGGAGTTGGTGCTGGACAGGGAGGCCTGGCGTGCTGCGATTCATGGGGTCGCAAAGAGTTGGACATGACTGAGCGACTGAACTGAACTGAACTGAACTGATGGTAAATTTAATATTTTTTTGAGAACTATAAAACTGTTTTGCAAAATGTCTATAACATTTTACCTTCCCACCAGAAATGTCTGGGGATTCCTTTATCTCTATATCCTTGACAGAATGTGTTATTGTTGTTTTATTATAGCCTTTCTAGTGGGTGTGATGTGGGATCTGACTGTGGTTTTAATTTATATTTTCCTAGTGAGCAATGATGTTAAGTATATTTTCATGTCTTTATAAGCTATTTGGGTATCTTCTTAGGTGAAATATCTATTTAAACATTTTGCCCAAGTTTTAACTGGGTCATTTGTCCTCTTATTATTGAATTGTAAGAGTTTTTATGTATTCTGAATACATATTCAGAATGTCCTTATACCTCTCCCCACCCTGGAAAAAGATCCATAAATATTTCCTCTCAGTATTAACTTGCCTTTTTGTTCTAAAATGATTTACCTTCTTCTGGCTCCAGACAGATAAAAGAGAGTAAATGCATAAATAAATTATTTTCAGTTTACTCTAAGTATACGAAGGCAAATAAGGACAGGATGGGCTCTTTCTCTTAGAGATCTAAATAATATGGAGGAAATGGCCTCAGGAAGATCTGGGAAGAGCAATCCAGGCAGAGGAAACAAGCCTAAAGGCTTCGAAGTGGGAACAAGTTCAGTGTATTCCAGGAATGGAAGGAAGGCCAGTGTGACCAGGGGCTATTGATGAGCAAGTGGGCAAGGTGAGGGAATCAAGCCAGAGAGGCCATAAGGAGTCAGATCACAGAGCAGCCCGGAAGCCATGGTAAGAAATTTGAATTTTGCTCCAGGTGTGATGAAAAGTCATTAGAGTTGTTTGAGCAGTAGAGTGTAATGTCACTGAATTATACCTCTTAAAGATCACTCCAGATGGTTTATGAAAATAGACTTGGAAAGAAAAGCAGACACAGAGATTAGTTAGGAGACACTTTCCATGGTCCGGGTGGGAGAAGAGGTGGCTTGGTTAGGGTGGAGGTAGTAAGGGTAGAAAGGCTGAGATTAGGCTGTAATTGGGATATATTTAAAATAGAGCTGCAATGACTAGATGTGAGGAGTGAGAAAAAGGAAAGAATCAAGCATAACTTAAGTTTATGACTTGAATAACTCTGTGAGTAGTTATGAAAAGGACATCTTTTTTGGGTGTTAGTTCTAAAAGGTCTTGTAGGTCTTCATAGAACTGTTCAACTTCAGCTTCTTCAGCGTTACTGGTTGGGGCATAGACTTGGATTACTGAGATATTGAATGGTTTGCCTTGGAAATCGAACAGAGATCATTCTGTCATTTTTGAGATTGCATCCAAGTACTGCATTTCGAACTCTTTTGTTGACCATGATGGCTACTCCATTTCTTCTGAGGGATTCCTGCCCGCAGTAGTAGACATAATGGTCATCTGAGTTAAATTCACCCATTCCAGTCCATTTTAGTTTGCTGATTCCTAGAATGTCAACATTCACTCTTGCCATCTCGTTTGACCACTTCCAATTTGCCTTGATTCATGGACGTGACATTCCAGGTTCCTATGCAATATTGCTCTTTACAGCATCAGACCTTGCTTCTATCACCAATCACATCCACAACTGGGTATTGTTTTTGCTTTGGCTCCATCCCTTCGTTCTTTCTGGCATTACTTCTCCACTGATCTCCAGTAGCATATTGAGCACCTACTGACCTGGGGAGTTCCTCTTTCAGTATCCTATCATTTTGCCTTTTCATACTGTTCATGGGGTTCTCAAGACAAGAATACCGAAGTGGTTTGCCATTCCCTTCTCCAGTGGACCATATTCTGTCAGACCTCTCCACCATGATCCACCCGTCTTGGGTGGCCCCACGGGCATGGCTTAGTTTCATCGAGTTAGACAAGGCTGTGGTCCTAGTGTGATTAGATTGACTAGTTTTCTATGAGTATGGGTTCAGTGTGTCTGCCCTCTGATGCCCTCTTGCAACACCTACCATCTTGGGTTTTTCTTACCTTGGGCATGGGGTATCTCTTCACGGCTGCTCCAGCAAAGCGCAGCTGCTGCTCTTTTCCTAGGATGAGGGGTATCTCCTCACTACCGCCCCTTCTAACCTTGAACGTGGAGTAGCTCCTCTAGGCCCTCCTGCGCCCTTGCAGCCACTGCTCTTTGGAGGTGGGGTTGCTCCTCCCGGCTGTGATCCCTGGTCTCGGGTGTGGGGTAGTTCCTCCTGGCCGCTGCCCCTGGCCTCAGATGCAGGGTAGCTCCTCCCAGCCTCTGCCCCTGACCTCAGACGTCGGGTAGCCACCTGCGCTAAATGCGCCGGTTGCAGCCGTCCGCGCTTAATGCAATGGTTGCAGCCGCCCAATAGGGGACTGAAATGCAAAAGTAGGAAGTCAAGAAACACCTGGAGTAACAGGCAAATTTGGCCTTGGAATACAGAATGAAGCAGGGCAAAGACTAATAGAGTTTTGCCAAGAAAATGCACTGGTCATAGCAAACATCCTCTTCCAACAACACAAGAGAAGACTCTACACATGGACATCACCAGATGGTCAACACAGAAATCAGATTGATTATATTCTTTGCAGCCAAAGATGGAGAAGCTCTACACAGTCAACAAAAACAAGACCAGAAGGTGACTGTGGCTCAGATCATGAACTCCTTATTGCCAAATTCAGACTGAAATTGAAGAAAGTAGGGAAAACCACTAGACCATTCAGGTATGACCTAAATCAAATCCCTTATGATTATACAGTGGAAGTGAGAAATAGATTTAAGGGCCTAGATCTGATAGATAGAGTGCCTGATGAACTATGGACGGAGGTTCGTGACATTGTACAGGAGACAGGGATCAAGACCATCCCCATGGAAAAGAAATGCAAAAAAGCAAAATGGCTGTCTTGGGAGGCCTTACAAATAGCTGTGAAAAGAAGAGAAGCGAAAAGCAAAGAAGAAAAGGAAAGATATAGGCATCTGAATGCAGATTCCAAAGAATAGCAAGGAGAGCTAAGAAAGCCTTCCTCAGCAATCAGTGCAAAGAAATAGAGGAAAACAACAGAATGGGAAAGACTAGAGATCTCTTCAAGAAAATTAAAGATACCAAGGGAACATTTCATGCAAAGATGGGCTCGATAAAGGACAGAAATGGTATGGACCTAACAGAAGCAGAAGATATTAAGAAGAGATGGCAAGAATACACAGAAGAACTGTACAAAAAAGATCTTCACGACCCAGATAATCACGATGGTGTGATCACTGACCTAGAGCCAGACATCCTGGAATGTGAAGTCAAGTGGGCCTTGGAAAGCATCACTACGAACAAAGCTAGTGGAGGTGATGGAATTCCAGTTGAACTATTTCAAATGCTGAAAGATGATGCTGTGAAAGTGCTGCACTCAATATGCCAGCAAATTTGGAACACTCAGCAGTGGCCACAGGACTGGAAAAGGTCAATTTTCATTCCAATCCCAAAGAAAGGCAATGCCAAAGAATGCTCAAACTACTGCACAATTGCACTCATCTCACACGCTAGTAAAGTAATGCTCAAAATTCTCCAAGCCATGCTTTAGCGATACCTGAACCGTGAACTTCCAGATGTTCAAGCTGGTTTTAGAAAAGGCAGAGACCAAATTGCCAACATCCACTGGATCATCAAAAAAGCAAGAGAGTTCCAGAAAAACATGTATTTCTGCTTTATTGACTATGCCAAAGCCTTTGACTATGTGGATCACAAGAAACTGTGGAAAATTCTGAAAGAGATGGGAATACCAGACCACCTGACCTGCCTCTTGAGAAATCTGTATGCAGGTCAGGAAGCAACAGTTAGAACTGGACATGGAACAACAGACTGGTTCCAATCGAGAAAGCGGTACATCAAGGCTGTATATTGTTACCCTGCTTAATAACTTATATGCAGAGTACATCATGAGAAATACTAGGCTGGATGAAACACAAGCTGGAATCAAGATTTCCAGGAGAAATATCAATAACCTCAGATATGCAGATGACACCACCCTTATGGCAGAAAGTGAAGAGGAACTAAAAAGCCTCTTGATGAAGGTGAAAGAGGAGAGTGAAAAAGTTGGCTAAAAACTCAACATTCAGAAAACTACGATCATGGCATCTGGTCCCATCACTTCATGGGAAATAGATGGGGAAACAGTGGAAACAGTGTCAAACGTTATTTTTCTGGGCTCCAAAATCACTGCAGATGGTGACTGCAGCCATGAAATTAAAAGATGCTTACTCCTTGGAAGAAAAGTTATGACCAACCTAAATAGCATATTGAAAAGCAGAGACATTACTTTGCCAACAAAGGTCCGTCTAGTCAAGGCTATGGTTTTTCCTGTGGTCATGTATGGATGTGAGAGTTGGACTGTGAAGAAAGCTGAGTGCTTAAGAATTGATGCTTTTGAAATGTGGTGTTGGAGAAGACTCTTGAGAGTCCCTTGGACTGTGAGGAGATCCATCCAGTCCATTTTGAAGGAGATGAGCCCTGGGATTTCTTTAGAAGGAATGATGCTAAAGCTGAAACTCCAGTACTTTGGCCATCTCATGCAAAGAGTTGACTCATTGGAAAAGACTCTGATGCTGGGAGGGATTGGGGGCAGGAGGAGAAGGGGATGACAGAGTATGAGATGGCTGGATGGCATCATTGACTCAATGGACGTGAGTCTGGGTGAACTCCGGGAGTTGGTGATGGACAGGGAGGTCTGGCGTGCTGAGATTCATGGGGTCGTAAAGAGTCAGACATGACTGAGCGACTGGACTGAACTGAACTGAACTGAACTGTGAGTAGTTATTAAATTTATGGCATGAGGAAGACTGAGAAAAATCATGTATGAAAGTATTCTGAACCTGCTTCCTTCTACCTCTGTCTGTGGCCCCCACCATATTGTCCAAGCCACTCATCACCTCCTTCCTAGAGTCCTGCAACAGCCTGCTTATTAGTCTCTTATTTACTCTTGTAACTGCCCAATAAAGGATATACAGAGTCATGAAAAAACTTAATCATGCCACTCCCATACTTTAACTTTTTCAATGGCTGCCCACTGCTATCAAGATAAAATTCAAAATCCTTGAAATACCCCTCAAAGCTCCACATTATCTGGCTGCTATCAAGGTCTCCTGTCTGACATCAGGCAATTACTCACATCCTATCACTAGACTCCAATGTCTTTTGAGTTCTTCATATGCAATGTACTTCCTCTTAGCTCTGAGATTTGGAGTATGTTATTCCATCTGCCTGGATGGTTCTTCCTTCTCTCTTTACTTAACCAGCTCCTCCTTCTTCAAGACTCAATTTAAATACTATTTCCTTACTTCCTAGAGAAGCTTTGGCAAATTTTAAATCTGATCACAGAACTCTTGTGTTCTCTTACAGTACAACTGGCAACCATAATTCAAAGACCTGTGTTGTCTAATAAATTAGACAACAACTAATAGATTAGTTGTCTAATAGTTATCTCCTTCACTAGACTGTAAAATGCATGAGCAGAGGGACCAAATCTCTTTTATTCATTGCTCTATCTCTAGTGCCTGGCATATGGCCTTAATGAAGGGCACTGGATAAGTAAATAAATTTAATCTTCACAACAGCCACACGAAGAAGACACTGTTCTTATTTTAAAGATGAGGAACTGAAGCATAAAGAGATTATATGATTCATTCAAGGACACACAGCTAGAACGCAGAAGATCTAGATTTGAGCTCAGTCTAGACAGTTCCATGGTCTACACTCTTCACTACTCTTCCACAAGGAGACAGGTATTTAGGTGGAGCACAGAGGTTCCTATAGAAACCTACCCATCTTCTTAATATGTTTTAATGGAAGCCTCTTTTCTTTTTGACCCCTCATTAAATTAAAGGAGGAAGTGTTGTGGTTATTTGCCATAATTGGTCATTTTGGGGAACAAATGCTTAACATCACTTTCCCCTGACCTCTCCCACTAGACCTGAAACTTAGTCCATATTTGGTTCTGACCTAATTGAATCTTTCAGCACTTTAACCCCCATGGGCACTCTATCCTTCCTGTCACTTCCTCCTCTTCTTTTGCATGTTATACTGGTTTCTTTCCCCTTACCTTTCAAGCTGAATCTTTGTAGACTTTTCTTTTGGCTTCGCCTCCATGGCTCTTTTCTTTCTGTTGGTGTTTCCCTCTCCTCCCACATTCTCCCTCTGAGCAGTCTTATTTGCTGCCATAGTGTCAGTCACTCACTCTATGTTGATGACCCTCAAACCTTTACATCTCACCTAGACAACTCTTTAAAGCTCCAAACCCATGTAATCAAGAGACTGATAGAAAGCTCTTCCTGTTCCTCCCAGGTACCTCAAACTCTGTCTGAAACCAAATGCATCCTCCTGCCTCCTGTATTTCAGTAGATGGTACCACTATCAACCCAGACATTCTAGTCAATAGTGTGAAGTTTGCTGCTGCTGCTGCTGCTGCTAAGTCGCTTCAGTCATGTCCGACTCCATGCAGCCCCGTAGATGGCAGCCCACCAGGCTTCCCCGTCCCTGGGATTCTCCAGGCAAGAACACTGGAGTGGATTGCCATTTCCGTCTCCAATGCATGAAAGTGAAAGTGAAGTCGCTCAGTTATGTCTGACTCTTAGCAACCCCATGGACTGCAGCCCACCAGGCTCCTTCGTCCATGGGATTTTCCAGGCAAGAGTACTGGAGTGGGGTGCCATTGCCTTCTCCAAATGTGAGGTTTACTCCCTTCCAAAACCTTTACATTTTGCCTTCTTAATCTCTCTCAAATCCTCTCCTCCTCTCCAATCTTACAGTCACTGACTTAGTTCAGATCCCTGTCATTTCTTATTTGGATTTCTGCAGGTGACCCTAATGGTATCTCTATATTTGGTGTTGCCTCCTTTTAATCCATTACCTATATAATGTTACAAAAGTAATTTAAAATACAATCCCATCATTCTATTCCCTTGTTAACAAATCCTCAGTTGCCATGCATAGTTTTTAGGATACATTTCAAACTCCTTAGTCATCATACCTAAGTCTTCATGATCATTCATATCCAAGCTCACCTCTCTCAATTTTTCACTTGACACTTCTTTTTCCATGCTTATTTTCAATACCAAAATCTGCATTAGCTAACAATTGCAATACAAGTTACCAACATTTCTTAGCAGCTTAAAATGAAAGACATTTATTATCTCAAGCAGTTTCTGAGGATCACAAATCCAGAAACCGCTTAGCTAAATGACTGTGGCTCAGGGTCTCTCAATGACAAGCCTGATCTGCAGTCATCTGAAGACTTGAATGGGCTGGAGAGTCTGCTTTCAAGGTGATTCATCTAGCTGTTGACCAAAGGGTTTAGTTCTTCAATACCGGGGCTTCTCAAAATAGCTTCTGATGACATGGCAACTGGCTTCCCCCAAAACACATTATCCAAGAAAGTGCGTGGGGAACCAAGATGGAAGCTTCACTGTCTATTATAACCTAATCTCCAGATGGAATCTTCAGTGTCTTTTATAACCTAATTGCCAAGATAAATGCCATCAATTCTTCTATATTCTGTATCACACCAGCCAATCCTAGTATAGTGTGAGAGGACATTGCGCAAAGGTTGTGAACATTAGGAGGCAGGTATTGAGGGCTATTTTGGAGGCTAATTTCAATAAACAATAACGATAACAATGTAACCATCATTTTATGTATAGAGATATATGTATAGATGACTGTATGTCTATTTTTATTATGTTATTAAGTATCTTCATATTCCTTCTTCACTAATTCTGTTATACATATTCCAAGGAGTTTATTTTAAATGTGATTTCTTACCTCAAATATAATACTGTGCTTATGCCTGACTTTAAAAAATTGTGAAACAATGTTAGGGTGAAATATTGAGGTCATAAAATACCCAGGAACTTAAATTTCCTGCATAATTTTTCTCAACCATAGTAAGCATGGAAATTTGCAAATATAAATAGCAAATGATCTTCTTTCCTCTAATAAAATTGATTGTTAATGGCTTTATTTTGATTTGCGTGTAAAGACAAAGACAACAACGATGTTCAAAGTTTCCTCTTTGTGAAAGGACATTGTTTTTGCCCATTTTTGAATACTGCCACACTCAGTCATCTATGTATATATGCATTCTTTGGCATATATATGTGTACACAGTCACCCATACATGTGCAAATTAGATATGAACTCAGTGGCACTTTAGAAAAATGAATTATGTCTTCTCTTTGCCTAGCTGCAGTGGCTGGTTGCCATGGAAATGATGCAGAAGGTAGACCTTTCAGGAAATGCTAATTCTAATGTGTCTTCATTGGAGGAGTTCATGTATTAATCAGAAATAAAGAGAACTTTAATAACAAAACAATGCAAATATGTTAGGAACAAAAGCTATCTGCTTTTATCAAAGAAATCCAATTCACCATCTCTTTTGTCCTGACCTTGACTGAACCAAACATCACTCTTTCTGGAACTCAGCAATCATAGAAGAGATAGCTAGTTTTTAAAAATTAATGTCAGATTTCATCTTTAATTACCATATGCATAGAGTTAAATTCTGCTTCATTAAGTACTGCATGGGGTCAGGACTAATTTCCACAGTTCTCTACCTCCATAGATTATCTATTATTTCTAAAGTGTTTTCCTGCTTCAGATGCACTCTACTAGCATCTCCCAACACTGATTAATAATAACTTGGTTTCCTTAAAACCATAGTTGCTTGGAAAATATACTAAGACAATTCCTATCATTTTTTGATACCCTTTTTTGTCATAATGTAGTCTATGCATATAAAAGAAGTATATGCTAATTATGGAAAAAGTTTTAAGGTATCAAATATTTTTTAAAAATTGAAAATCATCCATGAGCTTATCAGGTAGATATAAACATTGTTTTTTAATATATATATATACTCCTCTTCATTGCTTTTATGTATACCATTTAGAATAAAACTGGTATTCATCCTTTCAGAAATTTTTCATTTTTTCCTACAAAATAACTTATAGAATCATAGAATATTAAAGTTGGAAAGAACTCTTCTATCATATTATGCAATGAGCTGCCTTCATATCATCTTTACTCACTTATGTAAGTTTCTTTCTCACATTTAATTAGGTAGATAGTTGATTAGTTAATTACAATAACTTTTATTGGTTACTTCGTGACAAGTTGATTGTCTGATAGTTCTGTCCTAAGTGAAAAATTATTGTTTATTCTTGCCCTTTGTTGATTATTCGCCCCAGTGTAACTCACACTTTAAGTCAAATAAACTAGTACTAGAGTAACATTTAAAATTGAGGTACTTCATGTTATAATATTTGCTATAGAATGACCGTTAACTTCATTCTTATTTCAAATAGAGTTTCTTTAAATATTAAGCAATTGAAATGTGAATTTACTTAGCAAATTTTGATTGCCTAAGTTACAGACTCATTTTTAGTCTCTGAGTGCAGCTCTTTGTCGGTGGGAGTTTTGCTGTTGTACATCTGATTATCAGTTGACCTTATCTGTTAAAAAGTAGTTAATGACTATGAGAGTCAACTGTACATTAGTAATTACTTTCAGTCAAATAAGCTTTGTGTATAGACATAAATATAATCATCTGGCACCCTCAGGGAGACAAAACTGCCAACGTATCATTCCAGTTAGTGTTTCCATGTAGGAATTGTTTTGGATGTTGACTTACAAGTACAAAAGTCATGCATTATTTGTTTCTCTAAGGTAATTGTCCTCCAATCTTATTGAAATTATTTAAGAATTACCTGGAGAAATTAGGAGTATAGGATGAACAGATATAAACTACTATATGTAAAATAGATAAGCAACAAGGATTTATTGTATAACACAGGGAATTATATTCAACATCTTGTAATAATCTATAATAGAAAACTGAATCATTTTGCTATACACTTGAATTTAACACAATATTTTAAATCAAGTATATTTCAATAAGAAAAAAAAAGATTACCTGGCTTAGTAGTTTGGGATAAGACTTGGGAGTTTTGCATTTTTACCAACTTCCCTTCTCCCTACCCACCTCTTGGAGGGGCAAAGGGACAGAACAGCTCTGGGGAACTCTGTGGAGAGTGATTAATAAGATCTGTGACCTTCCATGACAGCCCTAAGCAGATCTCTAGGAGGGAGGAGCTTGAGGAAGGAATTGGTGTCCTTTTTCCTTCCCACATCCTGTGGGAGCCTCCTTCTGCAGAATTCATCCTGCAGCCAAAGGGCATGGGAGCCTCCTATACAGTCTATACAGACCAATCTTCCAGACATGGAGGTAGAGAAAGGTGGAGAGTGGATGGGGTCAGGGAGCAGAGGTTAGAGGCAAATAAGATATACTGCCCCCCAAATTACATAATAAATATTTACATTATATATTTATATTTTATATATAATGTATATACAAAGTTGTGTATAAAAATGTATATATTATACAAGATATATATAGTATATAAATGTATAGATTTTCTGTATATATAAATAGTGGATTTTTAGTCCATATTGAGAAAGTTCAGGATCTTAGTTGGCTAAAATTCTCTAAAGAAACAGAGAAAAGTACACAACACTGAAGTGGTTAGGTTCATGTATTTTCATAGGTGAATACACTAGAGTGATCAGCACCCATATAAAACAGAACATTACAAGCACCCCAGTCTGATAAATCATGTAACACTTAATTCATGTTTGTTAAATGAATATACCACCAGCATTTATTTGCCCATTCTCCTTTGGCTGACTTTGAAGGTGTTCTCTAGTTTTTTATTGTAACAAAATTGCTGCAATAAACATTCTTGTGCATATCTTCCTGTGTACATGAGCACGAGTTTTTCTAAGGTAGAATTTCTGGATCATAAGGTAAGGACTAAAGTTGACTGCTGCTGCTGCTGCTGCTGCTGCTATGTTGGGTCAGTCGTGTCCGACTGTGTGCGACCCCATAGATGGCAGCCCACCAGGCTCCCCTGGCCCTGGGATTCTCCAGGCAAGAACACTGGAGTGGGTTGCCATTTCCTTCTCCAATGCATGAAAGTGAAAAGTGAAAGTGAAATCGCTCAGTCGTGTCTGACTCTTAGCGACCCCATGGACTGAAGCCTGCCAGGCTCCTCCATCCTAGATACCACCAAATTGCACCCTGAGAGAGTTTGCCAGCGGTGTATGAGTATTCCCAAGTATTTTTTCCCTCAGTAATACTCAATGAGTTTGGGTAAACTCCGGGAGTTGGTGATGGACAGGGAGGCCTGGTGTGCTGCGATTCATGGGGTCGCAAAGAGTCAGACACGACTCAGCGACTGAACTGAACTGAACTGAACTGAAGACTCAGTGTCTTCAGTTTTCTGTGGTCTCAGATTTGTTGAGTGTGAAGTGGTATCCCACTGTGGTCTAAGTCTACATTGCCCTGACTGTTCACGAAGTGAAGTCTCTCTTTGTTTATTCCCTCTTTATGTTTTCTTTCAGGTGAAAGCCCATTTGAGCTATTTGTCTTCTTACTGTCTTAAAAATATGTCTTCTTTATTAGGAAGAAGACTAATCCTTTGCAGGCTAAATACATTGCAATTATGTTTTACATTTTGTAAACTTTTCAGTTTGTTTATGTTTTTAATAGAAGTTTTACATTTGAAATAGTCAAATTTATCAATACTCTCTTAAAATAGTTGGGAAAGTTATCTTCTTTGAGAATCCTTTCGCTCATACTCAGTCACATCCAACTCTTTGTGGCTCCACACTGACTGTACCCCTCCAGGCTCCTCTGCCCATGGGACTTCTCAGACAAGTATACTGGAGGGGGTGGCCATTGCTTTCTCCAGGGATCTTCCTGACCCACGGATTGAAGCCATATCTCCTGCGTTGGCAGGCAGATTCTTTAACACTGAGCCACCTGGGAAGCCCCTAGGATCTTGTCATACTAGGTCATAAATATTCTTAGTGTTCTTCTATTTTGTCTTTCCAAAGTCTCTAGTTCATCTAAAGTTGCCTTTTTTTTTTTTTTGATACTTGATGGTATGAAATAAGGATTTGGTTCTACCACATAAATGACAGTTTTTCTCTCACCAATTCTTGAATGGCTATTTTCCTGCAAATGTGTAACTTTATTGAGTATTAGTGTCAGTGTACACATATGTGAGACTATGACTTTGGGTTCTCCATTCTGTTACATTTCTCTGTTTGCCTGATTCTACCAATATCCTATTGTCTTGTTATTATAGCTTGTTTCTGATTTTTTTTATTAATTTTAATAAGTTAATAATAAGTTTTATAAAAGGTTTTCTGTATCTACTAAGAAAATCATGTGGGTATGTTCTCCTATAATTTTTTTTAGGTAGTAAATTACTTCAATAGACTTTCTAATAGTAAGCCATTCTTAAATTCCTGAGGAAAATCCAACTTGTACATTGCTGGATGGAGTTTGTTAATATTTTGTTATTTTTACATTCATGCTCATAAACATGCCTTGTGGTTTTCCTCTCCTGACTGTTGTCTGATTTCGGTAGCAAATTTACAATAGTCTCATGAACACCCCTTCTTTTTCTGTCTTTGGAACACTTTGTATAAAACTAGAAATTCCCTTTTCCTTAATGTTTAATGAAATTTGACTGTAAACTTTCTGGGCTTGATACATTTTTAAAATAAATTTTATTTACCACAATTCCATTTTTAAAGGTGGTGAGCCTGTTTAGGTTTTAATTTCTTCTTGACTCAGTGCAGATGGATAAATACATATTCATCTGGGTATTCAAACTTTTAATCCCATTAATCATAGTGTTTTCCTTTATGAAACCATCATCATATCTAGTTATGTCTGCTTTTACAATGATCATATCTTGGTCACATCTTTTATTGTATTTCTTGATTAATTTTTATTAGTTTTGTCAAAAAATAACATTTGATTTTGTTAATCCTATTTTCCTTTGTTTACTATTTTATTAGTATATGCTTCTCTTTTACTTTCCTTTTTTCTGTACTGTTTGGGGTTTTATTACCTTTTTTTTTTTTAAACTTATTGTAGTATTAGCTTGGCCAAAAATTTCATTCAGATTTTTCTATTCATCTTAGGGAAAAACCTGAACAAACTTTTTGGCCAACTCAGTGGATGCTTACTTCATTATTTTTTACTTCTTTACAGTTCCTTTATCCTGCTATAGTCTTGTAATACTCTAAATGCTCTTTTCATTCCACTTTATCAGTATCTCACAAGTTTTCATATGTGGAATCATTATCATTCCATGTAATATTTTAAAAATTCTCATTGCAATTTTTTATTTGACCCATGAGTTATTTCAAAGTGTATTTCTACACTGGCTAACTGATTAGAGTTTTATCTTTTTGCTGTTAATTTCTACTGGAATTCAACTATGGTTAGAGTACTAGGTTTATATGAGATGATGAATTTTCCGTTTCTTTTGAGTCTTAATTTGTAAACATTTCAAGGTACAAGAAAACAATGTTAAATGTAGTATTCAGATCTCTTATGGTCTTCAGTTCAGTTCAGTTGCTCAGTCGTGTCCGACTCTTTGTGACCCCATGGACCGCAGCACATCCTGCTTCCCTGTCCATCACCAACTCCCAAAGCTTGCTCAAACTCATGTCTATCAAGTTGGTGATGCCATCCAACTGAAAGGTTGTTGCTGAGCCATGAAAGATGCCGGGATTCTTGGCCTCCAGAGGAGAGAATTAAATCCAGGGCTAGTGATGAGGCTTGATTGCTCAGAGCTTTTGTGTAATAAAGTTTTATTAAAATATAAAAGAGATAGACAAAGCTTCTGACATAGACATCAGAAGGGGGCAGAAAGAGTACCCCCCTGCTAGCCTTTAACAGTATGTTATATACCTATCAGCAAGCTAGGAAAGGAAATGTCTCAAAACTTAGAGTGGCACCAGGCCCCTCACCCACAACATGCATTTTGAGATAACATTGGCACAAGGTGAGTCATCTCGGGCCATGAATCTTGAAGAAAGGCAGGTTTCCAAGTAAATATATAGTTTCATTAACATAGATTAGGAGAACAATGTACGAGTAAAACATACTGGTTTGTTGAGCCCTTATCAATTCTGAGTCTTATGGGGAACCCACTTGAAGAAAGACAGAGTCTAGGGTAAATGCATAGTTCATTAACATATCTTAAGAAAGACATTTCTATAAGAAAAATGCATTGGTTAGCTGAAGGTTTGAGAAAAGGTTAGTTCAGGTAGAACCTGGTGTCGTCATGGCAACACAGAATTTTAAGAGAAACCTCCTTTTAATTTTGCATAAAGAAGGAAAAAAAATTTGATACATGTATTTTGTTTCCTCTTGCCACTTAAAAGAGAGAGAAAAAACGTCTGACACTTGCAGCGTATGTCCTCTGTTTGGAGACCCCTAGCTTTCCTTCCTGTTACCCTCTCACAATCATCTCATCCTTTGCTGTCCCCTTCTCCTCCTGCCATCAATCTTTCCCAGCATCAGGGTCTTTTCCAAGGAGTCATTTCTTTGCATCAGGTGGCCAAAGGATTGGAGTTTCAGCTTCAACATCAGTCCTTCCAATGAATAGTCAGGACTGATTTCATTTAGGATCTCCTTGGATCTCCTTGCAGTCCAAGGGACTCTCAAGAGTCTTCTCCAACACCACAGTTCAAAAGCATCAATTCCTCCGTGCTCAGGTTTCCTTATAGTCCAACTCTCACATCCATACGTGACTACTGTAAAAACCATAGCTTTGGTTAGACAGACCTTTGTTGGCAAAGTAATGTCTCTGCTTTTTAATATGCTGTCTAGGTTGGTCATAGCTTTTCTTCCAAGGAGCAAGCATATTTTAATTTCATGGCTTCTGTCACTATCTGCAGTGACTTACTTATAGTCTTACTCATCTCTGTATATGCTTGATCTGCTATTTGCTTGAAAAATGTGTGTTAAAGTACACTATTATTGTTTGTTTATTTTCCCCTTACATGTCTCTTAGCTTTTGCTTTAAGTGTTTGGTAGCATTCTTATTAGGCTTCCCTGGTGGCTCAGAGGATAAAGCATCTGCCTGCAATGCAGGAGACCCGGGTTTTGATCCCTGGGTTGGGAAGATCCCCTGGAGAAGGAAATGGCAACCCACTCCAGTATTCTTGCTTGGAGAATCCCATGGACAGAGGAGCCTGGCGGGCTACAGTCCAGGGGGTCGCAAAGACTAGGACATGACTGAGCGACTTCACACACACGTTAAGAATTTAAGCTTCTTGGCTTAGTTTTCCTTTTAACGTTATGGTAACCATCTTTATACCTAATAATACTGTTGTAGGAAGGGAGACCTCTTCCAGGGCCTGAAACTGGGCTCATGTCTAACACTCAGAAATGAATTGTCCGAGGAGACACATGTGCTGACAAAACAAGAGATTTTATTGGGAAAGGGCACCCGGGTGGAGAGCAGCAGGGTAAGGGAACCCAGGAGAACAGCTTTGTCACATGGCTTGCAGTCTTGGATTTTATGGTGATGGGATTAGTTTCCGGGTTGTCTTTAGCTGATCATTCTGAATCAGAGTCCTTCCTGGTGGTGCATGCCTTGTTCAGCCAAGATGAATGCCAGAGAGAAGGATTCTGGGAGGAGGTCGGACAGGTGGTGTCTCCTTTTGACCTTTCCCGAACTCTTCCGGTTGGTGGAGGCTTTTTAGTTCCATGTTCCTTACCAGGACCTCCTGTCGTAAAACAATTCATGCAAATGGCTACTATGGTGCCTGACCAGGGTGGGCAGTTTCAATCAATGTGCTTCCCCTAATGATACTTTTTACCTCAAAGTTTTTTTTATTATTGTTACACCAACTTCCTTTTAATTACATTTACATATCTATACCTATTCTCTCCCTTCCTAACTTTCTGTGTCCTCAAATATTAGGATTTTATTTCCTAATTAGAATGTGACTAAACCTTGTTTTGTAAATCCACTATAAACATTCTTGTCTTTTATTCCATTAATGTATTCATTATTCATTTTGATAACTGACATTTTGGATTTATATTTTATTTTATTTTATACTTTTTATATACTTAGGTGGAGAAGAAAATGGCAACCCACTCCAGTGTTCTTGCCTGGAGAATCCCAGGGATGGGGGAGCCTGGTGGGCTGCCGTCTGTGGGGTCGCACAGAGTCGGACACGACTGAAGTGACTTAGGAGTAGTATATACTTATGTATTTTATGTTTATTTTTTTCCTTGTCAATTGATTGTATTTTCTCTAATCTCCTTGTTTCTTGTTTTGGAAGGAAGTTTTCTATTATATGGCTACTATTGAAAGTATAACATGGATTCTTATCTACTCAAAGTCAGAATTAAATGAAATCCCAATGTTTCCGCTCCAGTCACTCTGTGCCTTATTATATACTGTTATATACACTTACGAAAACATCGCCATAATCAAGATAATGAACATATCCATCGCCCTTTAAAATGTCCTTGTGCCCTTTGTAATTGTCCCCATTCTGAACCCCACTCTTTCTTCATTTACAGGCAGCCACTGATCTGCTTTCTGTAACTGTAGGTTAGTTTGCAATTTTCCAGAATTTTGTATAAGTGAAAACATACTCTTTTTACCCAGCACAATTATTGAATATAATACTTTTCTCCTTTTTATTGCTAAGTAATATTCTGTCATATGAATATATCACAGTTGGTTTGTTCACTCACCTGTTGATGTACATTTGTGTTCTAAGTTCAGGACCAGTACATTCTTATAAAGTCCTTTTCCACTCCATGTCAGTTAAAAAAAAACATAGCTAATTTTTTTCTAGTACTATTATGGCTTTATATTTCTGCATTTAAATTTTAATCTATCTTGATTTTATTTGGTAAATAAAATATATTAATTTAAGATAGGCTAAATTAAATTTTTCCTGAGGAGTAAGTCAATTATGCCAATATTATTTATTGACTAGTATATTCTTTGAAGTAATTTGATTCTTGATCTTTATATATATTAAATATTTATAAATACTTGGATCTTTTGTAGCTCATATTTTATACCACTGAACTCTTGTTTAAAATCTTGACTAAATATTATTGTTGTATAACACAGATTAATATCTTGCAATTTATACTCTTTACATTTCTTCTTAAACCTTTCTTGATTACTCCCAATTTTTTTTTCATCCATTCAATTAATTTCTCTGGAAATTTCATTGGAATTTGTGATATTGTGATTTATAAAAAGAAATATGTAATATTTTGTCTTCATCCTTGTTTCTGTCTCAAAGTCCCTATAATCCTTAGGGTATCCTAAGTGATGAGCGGAACAATTATCTTTTGCTATGTTAATAAGGTGACTTTTGGACAGCATGTAAGTTTAGGGGCTTTTGTTTGTTTAGTTCTATACAGTTTCCTTGGCTCCTTTACATAATATTTGTACAAGACAGCAAAAGAAACACTGATGTATAGAACAGTCTTATGGACTCTGTGGGAGAGGGAGAGGGTAGGAAGATTTGGGAGAATGGCATTGAAACATGTAAAATATCATGTATGAAATGAGATGCCAGTCCAGGTTCGATGCACAATACTGGATGCTTTGGGCTAGTGCACTGGGACGACCCAGAGGGATGGTATGGGGAGGGAGGAGGGAGGAGGGTTCAGGATGGGGAACACATGTATACCTGTGGCGGATTCATTTTGATATTTGGCAAAACTAATACAATTATGTAAAGTTTAAAAATAAAATAAAATTTAAAAAAATCCTTATGAAGTACTACACATAAGGATTATTCCCATTTCTTTTTTTTTTTTTTTTTTTACTGTCACCTTCAATTTTATTCATCTCTAAAAGGATGATGGTCAGCGTTCCAGGTGTGCCGCACACACTGGCATGAAAGAGCAAGGCTTTCTTCCCAGTAGCTTCACTACCCCACCTTGGCAAAACATGGCTTATAGCTCCGCTTTTCTCATTGGTTCATTTAGTCATTTACTTGTCTCTTGTTTCATCCTACCATCCTCCTAAGTGGTCTCACTCATCCTACTTTTGCTAGATACTACCTAGAAGTAGAGACACTGGAGAGAGTGTTGAAGGTCAGGTAGCAATTATCCAGGCAAAACTGAGGATTGGTCAGGAGAGTGAGTCAGCATTTCAGTCAGAGGAAACAGTGCCTATGGAGGAATGGAGTTTAAAAAGAAGTCGTGAGTTTCAAGCAGGTGGAGGAGAGTCAAGTAGTCAGTACAGTTAGTGAGTAGTTTGGTGGTGGTGGTCTATAGAAACAGATGAGGTTCATATTATGATGTTTCTTTTATACTAAGGTTATACATCAGGTTGACTTATACCTTGATAGAAATGGGAATAGACAAGCAGCCGCTCCCGGCCGGCGCCGCAGCCCCCCAGGAGCCCGGCCCCTAGGTGTGAGATATTTCAGTCAAAGGAAGAAATAGCTCTTCTCCTAAGATGAAATCTGTTGTTTGGGAATGTGGTTGATCAACTTGACACATTGGCCAAATGGTGCCCAATGTAATAAAATGAAAAGAAGAAGCAAGTTGATGTCATTTTCCCATATTGTAAAACCGAAAACAAATGCCTTTTGTGAGACCAAGCTAACAAACCTCTGACGGTGCAAAGAATAATTCTGTTTGAAGAACTTAATAGTAAGATAGAAGAAGTACTTTCAAGCTGAGACCTGCAGGTGTACAAAGATCTAAAATACATATTGAGTAGGCCTGATCATCTGAATCTCATTCAATTGAGAAAGCATGGCTGTGAGTTGGATCGTCTTCTATTTGTGGTCCATGACTATATTTGTGGGCTATATAGATGGGCACAGTTTGTTTTCTTTGAGCCTATTACCCTGAGGATGTGCCAAGATGTGCCTTATAACACTGCCTTCATGCCTAATCTTCTGAATCATTATGACCAACAGATGGCAGCAGCTTTAGCAATGGAGGTTCCCAGATTGTGGTGACCGTGTCCTCAGCTGGTGGACCTGAATTTAGCTGGCGATCCTACTGAAGGAGCCTCAGTGGCAGCGCAGAGGGACTCTGGCTTTTGGTGTCCCTGAGAGTTGAAAATTGATCCTGATCTTGGCTGTTGCTTTTTGCACATGCGTGATTGTTCACCTCCTTGTCCAAATATGTACTTTAGGAGAGAAGAGCTTTCATTTGCTCTGTATTTCATAGGATTGATTTCAGTCATTTGCCTTTCTGCCACGTTGTTTACTTTTTTAGCTTTTTTGATTGATGTGATAAGATTCTGGTATCCTGAAAGACCCATTATAATTTATGCCGTCTGCTACATGATGGTGTCATTAATTTTCTTTATTGGGTTTTTGCTTGAGGACCGAGTCGCCTGCAATGCATCCAGCCCTGCACAGTATAAGGCTTCCACAGGGACCCAAGGATCTCATAACAAAGCCTGTATCATGCTTTTTATTATACTCTATTTTTTTTTACTATGGCTGGCAGCGTTTGGTGGGTGATTCTTACCGCTTGGAATGTATGACTTCTAGTATTAACCATGTGCTTTCTGCCATTGGAAACAGGGTCTCTCTCGTGATACCTCCATGCCAAAGGTCCCGCTATGCCACCTACTTTGATGTTGCTGTTCTTCGCTGCCTACTCCAGCCGCACTGGTCTGAAGAAGGCACTCAGTGGTCTCTGATGTACTATCTACAAAGACTGAGACACATGTTGGAAGAGAAGCCAGAAAAGCCCCCAGAGCCAGATATTCCTCTCCTGCCCAGACCAAGGAGTAGCTCCATGGTGGCAGCAGCTCCCTCACTAGTGAACACACATAAAACCCAAGTAAGAGCATCTCGGGTCCATTGTTTTTTCAACAAACAGCTTTGCCATAACAGAGTCTTTTTTCCTTCTGTGCATCCAGCTCTTATTTATACCATTGCCGACTGTTTGGTTGGTGGGTACCCCTGATACTATTATCCTTTCCTTTCCATCTTTTACTACTGGAGCATTTGGCTGTTCTATTTTGCAAAATTCCATTTTGCATTTAATTTACCAGCCAAAGAAGTGCTTTCTAAATGCCTCTTACACACACTAATCTAGAGCAAGCTTCTGTTGATCCATAATAATGGAATATGGGTCTTCTGGCTAATTAAAGTGCTAGTTAATAAAGAGTTTTTGTATATAACTGTCAATTACCAATATTATAAAGCACGTGACACTGGTGTTTTACTGAATATGATTTAACCTCCTTTGCATAGCTCAAAATTTTCCTGTGCCTCAGTGTCACCTTTCACAATATTGGTTTTTGATATATAGTCTTGCTGTTTATTATAGATGTTTGAAGGAATAAACTGAATATGTCCTGATGACATCCCCATGAAAATCACTTTTTGATAAATGAAAGTACCAATAGCAGCTTAAACACTTGTTCTCTTTTTCAACATGTTAAATATGTAAAGTATGATCTGCAATGTGTTGCAGTTGTTTGAGTTTATTGAAATGTGAATTGGCTATATCTGAAATATGTCTGCATATTCTGAAAATAAACAGGAGTGATATCAGAATGAAAAGGAAATATGTTCTGTTTTAGTAATAGATGATTTTGCCCAGAGTGAATATCTCCTCTGGTGAATCATTAAATGGAAAAACACATATTTTAAATAGAAAAAGAAATACCTACTCCCTTCTTATTTTCTTGGCTTTCCTAAATCTGGAACTTTGTGGTCTCACTGTTGAAATCTCCGAAGAGAAGTTACAATTAATATGAAATATATCTCTATTGTAATATGAAATATATCTCTAAGTCCTTGACCATTAATCTATTTTTATTGTCTATTAAGGATCTCACCATGAAATGTAATGAAGAGGAGAAATCTCTCAGTCCTGAAGCCTTTTCCAAGGTTTCATTGACGAATCTACGCAGGTCTGCCATCCCAGATCTTTCTTCAGATCTTGGCATGAACATTTTTAAGAAGGTGAGTAGAACCACTTAAAAAAAAAAAAAAAAAAAAAAAAACAGCAACAAAAAAAACAGTAGGGCATGAAATGTTTCTGATTGTGCGGCTGAGTCAGGTGGGTTGAGGAAGGGACCTCAGAATAGAGGTCCACTCCCAGTTATAGCGCTGACTTGCGGTATGACCTTGGGCAGCATGACCTTTCACATTTCCTCCTTGTGCGTGAGTGCTTCGCATTTTACACATTATGTGGGGTTGTTACAGAGCTCAATCCTGATAATATGTGTAAAGTGCTTCTAGTAGTGTGGTCATGGAGATAGTTGTGGTAGCAGTGATGGTATCGTGCATTTGTATAGCTCACCTCATTCTACCAAGCATGAGATCATATAAATAATTCTTATTTAATCCAATGAGACTTTTATTCTCCACAATTTGCACCTAAGAACCTGAGTCTCATTGCAGTTCTTAGAGTAATGGGATCATCATAGAACATTCATTCTTGAAGTCATCTCTTAAAAATTTTAAGGCAATAGAAAAACCAAGCTTTGTGATAACGTAGTAAATCCTTATAACTGACCTCTATCTTTACTACCGTCATTTCTCTTTGTGAGTGACAGTGTAGGTTTCCATTCAGCAAACATTTATTGCACATCCACAAGAATCTAGAACACTAAAACTGGGAAATTAAAGGTTGAGTCTTTGTGTAAATAAACTGACTTGGGAGTCAGTTGATTGGTTCAAATTCCACTCCTACCATTTTCTACCCATGTGATACTGGCCAAATGATATTGGTTTCTTCATTTATAAATGGGTACATAATATACTTACCTCAAAAGTTTATGATAATTGAGATTATGTGTGTAGAGTCTTTATTGGGCCTAGTACTTAGCAGGTACTCAATAAATGTTAACTGTTATTTTCAACAATAAAATAGAAATAAGACTGCACCTTAGAAACTTTAGATAGTTTTAGAAAGGTTGAGTCCAACCTCAGAACTAGGTCTTCTAACTAAATATTTCATGCTCTTATTAATCCACTCTTCTCCTCTCTTTTTTATAAGCAAATGGAGCTAATCAAATAGAAAATAATATGTGTAAGATAATGTATGTGTGGTGGCTTATTTTTTTCTTTTGCAAAATGACTAGTTTGTGTCAATGAAGAATACAGAATTACCAACCTATCTATAAGCTCAGAGTTTGCTATGCAACATTGATAATTCAGTAAAAGACAAATGCTGTAGTTTTTCTAAACATGTTAATCAGTGGGGAGAAAAGAGGTTTTCAGTTCTGATTGCATATGAGAATCTCTGCAGAACTTTTAATAAATCAAGGGCCCAGGCCTGACCCTGGATCTATGAAGTCACAGTTGCTGAAGATTAGGCCCAGACATTAATATATTTTAAAAACTTGAGGCAATTCTAAACTCTTAGATATACTAGATCTTGAATTTCTTTGATTGATAGGTCATAGGGTTGTACCAATGCATATTCTGCATCCTCTTTGCCTCTCCTATGAACAGAGGTGTGCATCTGAAGTCATTTGGCTGAAACAATGGATCTGTCTTGAAAAGTGGAGTAGAAAAAGACTGATTGGTCTTCGTGATGACTCAGGGCTCCTATATACTAACCCAGGGTTTCTCAAGTTTTACCAAGCGTCAGCATCACCTGCAGGACTTGTTAAACATTGCTGGCCCTCCCCTTTTGGCTTTCTGATCTAGTATGTCTGGAGTTGAACCTGAGACTCTGCGTTTCTGACAATTTCCCAGGCACTGATGCTGGTCCAGGGACCACACTTGGAGAAACATTCCTCAAGCCCAACCCAGCAGAAAAACCTAGGAAATATGTTATCTTTTTCTTAATTTCTTTCACTGCTTTGCACATTGTGGAAATTTCTCTTGTCTCTTCTGGATGACATTTGGTGACTTTCTGGGTCTCCTTTTCCTGGAACATTTCCTGAATTTTGCTCCAACCCTTTGGGAAGCAAATGGTAACCTTGCCTTTGCCCCGTGCCTGACCTTCATCTCTTACCCCTGTAGTTCAAGAGCCGCAAAGAAGACAGAGAGAGGAAAGGTTCCATCCCATTCCACCACACGGGGAAGAGGCGGCCTCGGAGAATGGGAGTGCCATTCCTGCTGCACGAGGATCACCTGGATGTGTCCCCAACTCGTAGCACGTTCTCCTTTGGAAGTTTCTCTGGGCTCGGAGAAGACAGACGAGGCATGGAAAAAGGAGGCTGGCAAACCACCATTTTAGGTGACCACAAGGACCTTCGAAAGTAGGGCAGAGCTTCTTTGACCTGTTTAGAAATCTGGATCTAGGGCTCCCAGGGAAATCTGTACCTTTCTCGACAGTTTAGTCGAGAAATCTGGGCCCAAATACAACCTCCCCAGGACCCAAATAATGCTGTGTCTTCATAGACAAAGAAATGGAAATAATTGAATTATGCAAGAATCCTGTATAATTAGACAGCTCTATTTCTAATCATCCTATACAATGATTCTTTAAATTTTATTGAAGTACAATTTATATATAATATCATGTTAAAAGTTATATATATGTATTTATATATATTTTTTCATATTCTTTTAATATTTCATATTCTTTTCACATGATATTGATTAGAGTTCCCTGTACTATCCAGTATGACCTTGTTGTTTATTCATCCTATATATAATAATTTGCCTCTGCTAACCCCAAACTCCCATTACTTTTCTCCCCTACCCTGCCTTCCTCTTGGCAACTGCAAGCCTGTTCACAGCAGTATATCATTCTAGACATGGAAACATGGCCTTAGAGGGCTCTGTGCATTAACTTTGTGAATCCAAAGACAGACTTTTCTTTCACTCAGCTATTAAAAAAAGAAGATGTAAAGAAGAGAAAAGGGAGGGTTTTTTTTTTTTTTTTTTTTTCTGGATGTCATATTAAGACCAGCTTAAAATCAAGAGATGACAACTAGCGGGGGCCTAACAGATGGTTTCTGACATTTGGCTTAGATTGGGGCTGACCTTCTCACAGGCAGCTTCATCAATCATCTCAACCCTGAATGTTCCCAAGGGAGATTTAATTCCTGCTAGTCAGCTGTGCCTTGCAGAGTTCCTAATACCCGCTGACTGTCACTGCCGTCCTTTGGCAGAACATCTTTCAGATTTTCTAACCTTCTTGTGGTTCTCGTCCTTCTCAGGGAAATTTACCCGGCGGGGCAGTTCCGACGCGGCCACTGAGATGGAGAGCCTGAGCGCCAGGCACTCCCATTCTCATCACACGCTGGTGAGTGATCCGCCAGACCACTCCAACAGCCACGGGGAGAACATCGTCAAGGAAGGTGGGTCGGAGGCGGCCCCTGCAGGCGGGACTTCAGGTTTCTTTTCCTGTTTCCTGTTTTTTCTCCATGTTCCATCTTCATTGTAATCTGGCTCCATGTGCTTTTTGAAAACTTGCATTTGTGTATCTTATGGCTGGATTATTTGTGAGCTGTTCTTAAAATTTCCTTAGTAGCAAGAGCTATGGGATAGCACACTGTGAACACCATACCTCTCAGAGGGAAAACAAGGGCAACCCATTCTATATTTGTTTTCACAAGAGCATTGACCTACAGGAAAGACTTCTAGGACATCTGTCACATCCCTCTGAAGGGCTTGTCCATCTTCAGGGGAGGAAAGTCCCTACCTTCTAAGGTCACTGATTCCCTTTCCAGACAGCTGCTATTCTGTGCTTTATGTGGAGCAAATGTGTGCCTCTGGATGAAATCCAAGATGGGTTCTTAATCTGTGCTCTTCTCAACCTATGAGTATAAATTTAGTCCCTCTTTTTCCTGGACTGTACTTCAAGTACTTGATGACATTTGTTAGTTACCACCACAAATTTATGTTCCATAATTCTTAAGCAGAAGAGAAAAAGAATCTTTCTGTTGCCTCAATATATTAAATAAAACCAAATATTTTCACAGCTACAAACTTGTGGGGAAATATTTCAACCAAATTAGTTTAACTATTGGAGAAGGAAATGGCAACCCACTCCAATATTCTTGCCTGGATAATCCCATGGACAGAGGAGCCTGGTGGGCCCCAGTTCATGGGGTCGCAAAGATTCAGACACACTGAAGCGACTGAGCACAACACTGTGTAACTAACCAATAGGGTCTATCTTCTAACTGCATAAAAAGCACCAGTTAGGCAAAAAAATTCTATCCTGGGTCTCAAGAAAGCCAGTTAAGAATTCACATTTTCTATAGCCTTCATTGTTTGTCAGATATTATTATACATGACTTAACACCATGGGAGCTGACAATAGCCCTGAGACTCTCCATCAAATATATGCTATAGCTGTGATTGTGGTCGTGATTTAAATAGTAGGTTAAGTGTCTAACATGATCTTGTAGGTTCATATGGGAGAAGTAAGACATTGCTTTCCTTTTTCTAGTGCGATCTCAGATCTCCACTATTACAGTTGCAACCTTCAATACCACGTTGGCATCGTTCAACGTCGGCTATGCAGACTTTTTCAGCGAGCATATGCGGAAGCTCTGCAACCAGGTGCCCATCCCTGAGATGCCACACGAACCCCTGGCGTGTGCAAATCTGCCTCGAAGCCTCACAGACTCCTGCATAAACTACAGCTACTTGGAAGACACAGAACATATTGATGGGACCAATAACTTTGTCCACAAGAATGGCATGCTTGATCTTTCTGTACGGAGCAAGAATTTTTCTTACTGAAGCGCAAAAGATATTGAATCTTTGGTCCAGTTTTTACAGTGTTGGGTAAAATGGACATATAAGTTCTTAGAAATGTTGAGTCTTTAAATGAAAAAGCTACACTTAAAAAAGAAAAAACCTTTTATGAGTGTATCACCCATCTTAGATGTACCTTTTCTTTTTTTTGAGCTTCACTTTAGATTCGATCTGATATTAGAATATTTTTATAATTGAAAAACGTTAGTGAATCCTGAATACACTTAGTAAATATCTGTGTATTTGTGTTTGCTAAGTCCCTCATTTTCTAAACCAGTAGTAAAAAATTCTGCTTGTTTTCTTTTGTTATATAAGCAACATGACTATAAACCACCCAAACAGCAAGAGAGAATGAATAGAAGTCCATTAAAACATTTAAACCTGCATTCTCAAGAATGCCTGTCTTGATTATAGTTATTAGCAAATGAAAGGGTTGTTATATTTTACAAATATATTTCACACAATTTTTTTTATTTCACATTAGGGAACCTGGCTCAGCAAATAATTTAACATATTAAAATCAGTAGAAAGACATAATTTAAACATGCAAATATTTTGCATTTAAAATTAAATGTAAATAATGATGCAATTGCGAATGTTCTTCTATTATATGTCTAAGGAAACCTTTGCTCTTCACCAATTATTAGTGGAAAGGATTATTGGCAGAGGATTAAAACACTTTGATTTTAGAAATCAGTTGAGCAGGTTTTCATTTGGGCAAGTAATTGCTCTCCCATTAATCCATTATGCTTTGTTATCTCCATTAACTGTCCATATTATGGCAACTTTAGAGTCCTTAAATGAGATAACACACTTATACATTTTTAATTCCTCGGGTGATTTGTTGATTAAGCACATATACAAGGTTCCAATGCAGCATAATAAGATCATCTGAAAATTACCTGAATTATTTATACTTATGTGCATAGAACAGCCAAAGGAAATGCAATAAATGGAAGAGCCAAATCTATTTAGGAAGAGGTAATTCAAGTAACTTAATCACCCTCTGATTACTTTTGTCTTCCCCCAGGTGGTTCTGAAGGCCGTTTATCTTGTCCTTAACCATGACATCAGTTCTCGCATATGCGATGTGGCACTGAACATTGTGGAATGCTTGCTTCAGCTTGGTGTGGTGCCCTGTGTAGAGAAGAACAGAAAGAAGAGTGAAAACAAGGAAAATGGAACTGTAGAAAAAAGACCAAGTGAGGGAACTTTCCAATTCAAAGGAGTGTCTGGAAGTTCCACCTGTGGATTTGGGGGCCCTACAGTGAGTGGAGCTGGAGATGGTGGAGGAGATGAAGGAGGAGGTGGTGATGGAGGAGGTGGAGGAGGTGATGCAGGAGGAGGTGGAGGAGGTGGAGGTGGCCCCTATGAGAAGAATGATAAGAACCAAGACAAGGTATGAATGAACCAGCTTTTGCATACTCATGAAATGTTATTCTGATTTCTTTCCATATTTTTGCTTGCCAGCAATCTGTTGGCTCAATAGCCACTAGTCACTAGTCCATAATAAGCAGTATGCATGCATGCATGCTCAGTCACTTCTGTCATGTCCAGCTCTTTGCAACCTTATGGACTATAGCCCACCAGGCTCCTCTGTTCATGGGATTCTCCAGACAAGAATACTGGTGTGGGGTGCCATGCCCTCCTCCTGGGGATCTCCCAGATCCAGGAATTGAATGCACATCTCCTGTATCTCCAGCATTGCAGGCAGATTCTTTACTGCTGATCCATCTGAAAGCCTCTAATAAGCAGAATAATTTTTCTGAAAAACATTAAGTTCTTTCTCTTGATTTAAGGAACGCATTTTTAGGTAGCCTGCTTCAGTCACAGTTAAAGAGAAGAAAAGGGGGAATTTTTATTTAGTACGTTGATTTGCTGGTATGAGTTTAGAAGACTAGTCTTTGTCCTCTTACAGCTCGGTGTGTCACACCCAGGGGTTTTTATCATTCTCATTAGTTATTGTTTCTGAATTTAACTTCCTTTGACTTGACAACACCCGATTTATGATTTCAGTGCTTAACATCAGTAATTAGTTTTCTAATTTGAATTTTAAAGAAGAATTACTGCAGCTATATTGATATAATTTATGCTATTTCAATTTGAGATCTTAGTTGGAAAATACTAAGTAATTGAAATCAAAGAAGAGATTTGAATCTCTAACAGGTGACGATCTACACATCAGGCCAAGTGTTTACATGTGTAAGATTTCACGGTGCAGAGTTCTATTACCTACATATTATCTTAAATGTAAATTGTTGATTTTTTGTGGGGTATCAGGTTTTTACAGCTGAAGGTGTGCAGTACTCCTTCCTCTTTTTTTCCCCCTTCTTCTCTCTCTAGTCCTACATCATGCCTGTTTAATTTGCATTTATCATGTTTCTCTCCTCATGGTCTATTCTCATTTTTCCCAATATTTGCGGACTCTCATCCAATAATTCCTGCCCCAGTATTCTTAGGTTCTCGAACCTAACTTTTCCTTTAGGATTTCTTCTACTGCCTCACTCATATTTATATATCTTCCAATTCTAATAGAATCTTCTGGTATTTGATGTTTCCAACTTTTACATTCTCAAACATCACTGAGGACAATTCAAGGGTCCTCAGATCTCATTGTAGATGAAAATTATCAAAATGTTGATATTAATCACACGGGATTTGAACTTGGATCCTAAGATCTAAGGGATTTTTCAGTCAAAAGTTATGTAGGAATTAGTAAATAAATACAAAGTATAAGGACCACATTTATAAACACAGCAAACAGTAAGATTCTTAATTTAAAATTGTTTTACCTGTCAATCTAGGTGGCAACTCAAAGAGACGATAGATAGAACTATGTCATTTTGTTGCAAAATTCAAGGGAAAATAGGAAAAATAAAAGTTGTCAAATTTTGATAAGGATTTCTTTGGAAGGAATGATGCTAAAGCTGAAACTCCAGTACTTTGGCCACCGCATGCAAAGAGTTGACTCATTGGAAAAGACTCTGATGCTGGGAGGGATTGGGGGCAAGAGGAGAAGGGGACGACAGAGGATGAGATGGCTGGATGGCATCACTGACTCGATGGACATGAGTCTCAGTGAACTCCGGGAGTTGGTGTTGGACAGGGAGGCCTGGCGTGCTGCGATTCATGGGGTCGCAAAGAGTCGGACACAACTGAGCGACTGATCTGATCTGATCTGATCTGTCAGTAAAACTTAGATATATGCTAAATTGATGAGGCTTTGCTATGTCTGGGGCTTCCCAGGTGGTGCTAGTGGTGAAGAACAGGCCTGCCAGTGAAGGAGACATGAGATATAGGTTTGATCCCTTGTTATGTTTATTGAGGATTTGAGATATAGTATTTTGTTTCTGTTTGGGTTTTGTTTTAGTTCTAAAATTACACCCAACTAGTATTCACATCTAATTTTTTATTAGAGAGCTACAAATGTCTTGCCTATCTAGATATTATATATAATCTAGATATTATTAATCTATTATATTATATAAATATAAATCTATTGTATGTAATCTAGATATTATATGTAATATATAGATATTATGAACACTAGAAACTTGATAATATAAATGTTACCTTGACTAGTTACTTTTGATTAGGATGGGGTTTTACAAAGTCAGATTATGTGTTCTCCAAAACAACTACAAAAGATGCAAATGTTCTGTAGTTAGTTCTGCAAAATAATATCCTTTGTAATGCAGAGAATTTATAAAACTGTACCGGAACGTAGGTCAAGTGCATTGTACTTGTGATTCACACAGGTCTGCTCTGCCTCCAACCCATCTGTTATTTTCAGTGGAACTGGGAGTTTATCTAATTTTGCAACCTAGTAATACCAGAAGCATGGGGGAATTGATTAATTCAGAAAAGAAGATCTAATTTCTATTTCTATATTTGCTGCAAACGAGTACTTAGAACTTGAAATGTTATTTAATATGTGTCCTGATTTCTGCCTATAACATGCTACATCTTTCTGAATGTCTCCTTCTGAAGGAGCTGAAATCCCAAGGACATCTGAAGATCCAAAGAAATACAAATAGATATTTACAAAAAGCTTTGGGAGCTAGGAATTTTTTTAAGAAACATTTAATAGTTTTTGAATGTTCATAAATCAATCTTCCAAATCAGCTCTTCCCCAGGGTGACCTTTTCTGAGGCACAACTGCCTCTGGCCACACAGGCTGTGTACTCTACAAGAGCTCTCTGCTAAAGAGGCCAGGCAGGACTGAAATCAGGGACAGTCAAGGCTGCTTCTACTAAGAGGCACCTTTTAGTAGAAGGTGCCTACTACTCACTTTTTCTAATTCATCCTCCCAGAATAGTGCCCTTTCTAACTTGCACAAAGTTGCCCCAAAGGATAGCAGTGCCCCACACCTAGAAATGGGCTTCCCTAGTAGCTCAGCTTGTAAAGAATCCACCTCAATGTGAAAGACTCAGGTTCGATCCCTGGGTTGGGAAGATTCCCTGGAGGGAGGGCATGGCAACCTACTCCAGTATTCTTGCCTGGAGAATCCCTTGGACAGAGAAGCCTGGTGGGCTATAGTCCATGGAGTTGCAAAGAGTTGGACACAACTGACTAAGCACAGCACACCTAGAAATAATCATTAACACTGGTTTTGCTATTATTATGCACCTTACTTGTTTTGCCTCACAAACTCTGTGAGACGGATATTTTATGATTCCCCCTTCTGTGAGGCGTAGGGTGTTAAGTAGCTTGCCCAAGGTTATGGAGCTAAGATTTTAATTTAAACTTAAAAGATTTATGAATTGGTGAAGGAATTCACCAATTCCTACACCAGTCATGCTCAGTCATGTTGGACTTTTTGTGACCCCATGGACTATAGCCTGCCAGGCTCCTCTGTCCATGGGATTCTCCAGGCAAGAACACTGGAGTGGGTTGCCATTCCCTTTTCTTGGGGATCTTCCTGACCCAGGGATTGAACCTGGGTCTCCTGCATTGACAGGCAGTTTCTTTACCCTCTGAACCACCAGGGAAGCCACTGGTGAATATATGTACATATAAATAAATAAATGTATGTATGTTCTATGTATGTGTGTATATATATATGTATGTATGTTTGAGTCTTTCATTTGTAAGCATCTGAGCTGCAGAGTTCCCAAGAAGCAGACTCGGACAAAGAGATGTGTGCAGGAGGTTTGATGGGGTGTCCACTCAGAATTGACATCTGTGAAATGTAAAAGAAGCAGGATGGAGCCAAGAGAGAAGCTGAATTGCAATGTAGTTGTAACAGAGATTTCAGTCCCTCACACAGGGAGCACCAGAGTTGGGATGGTTCTTCAAAGTAATCCCTGGGTAAAGTAAGGGAGCCCACCTTATTCCATGACCTCCCTCCTAGCCCTCTTTATGCCCTTGACCAATCATTGGAGGTGGATTGCTTCCAGGAGGAGAGCATAATATGGGTCAAGGCCCATCTCTTTAGCTAAGGGCAATACCTGAAGAGGAACTCACCTGAGTTATCAGCCATCAATACTTCCAGCCTTGATTCATGGCTGGAAGAGAAGGGGATGACAGAGGATGAGATGGTTGGATGGCATCACCGACTCAATGGACATGAGTTGTTGTTGATGGACAGGGAGGTCTGGTGTGCTGCGGTTCATGGGGTCGGAAAGAGTTGGACACGACTGAGCGACTGAACTGAACTGAACTAAATACTTACAGCAGCTCAGAGAATGAATGTTCAGTTCTGAAGGGAGGTGTTTCTGGGCATCACAGCCACTACCTGAGGCTTTGGTTAGAAAAAAAAAAATGACCCAATTACATAACATTAGGGGAGCAGAGAGAGTGTCTCGTCACATAATGAACAGCACATGATGTCTAGATAACTCTCATATCTGACACACCCTCCCTGCATTTGAGTATTCTTTCTATGTGGATGGCCCCAAAGTTTATGTATCAACCTGAGCATATGACTATGGAAAAGCCCTTCACAATTTACAGATCAAGGCTTATTTATTATTTTATATTTGTCACAGTAAACTGATGAAGTAGGAAGGGAAGCTATTAAGATTCTCAATTCACAAGTGGGGAAACTAAAGCACAAAGAGATTCATTCATTTATCTAATGTCATGTGCAATTAAGGAGCGCGAGCTGGGCTCTCAGGTGGCTGTGCTGACAACAGAGAATCACTAGAAGGACCGAGGAAGGTTGAAGCTTCCTGAAGGTTATGGTGCAGATCTGCATCATTTCTTAGCAACAGCTTCCTTATGCTTCTTTGGAAACAATTCAAGGATTTTCTGGAAGCTATGTTCTTCACTTAAAGCAAGGATTACATGAGTCAAAAGAGAGGATAATAACAGTTCATCTCAGGGGGACTTCCTATTTAACCTCAAATGAAGAACCCATGCTGAATATTTGCAAAAAATTTTTTATTCTCACTTTGTTTATACATGAGTATTACAATACAGCAAAAGCAAAAAAAAAAAAATCCTTCGAAAATGTCAGAAAATGCCACATGATTTCAAAGTTTCAGACTTTGATCAGTTCCAGAAATTTAGCAAAAATCCTTGCCTAGTGATACTATCGGAAAACTGCTGGTAAAGGTACCTTCTGGAAAAAGCTGTTTGCCTTCATCATTGTTAGTCCACACTGTCTCTCTCTAGACAGTCATTCTGATCACCTGTCAAGCATATGAAAGCATGTCTTCTACTGAAGAGGTCTACATCCATATCCTGTAGCACTAAAGGGTATTCAAATATTTTTCTTTCTTGTAAATCATGTTCTAGATTTTCTAAAAAATTAACCTGCCTGTTGAGCTCTTGACAATTTTATTTCCCAAACTGCAGGGGCTCACTGTAAAACATATAAACTTGGTTTAATAATAAAATAGAGTCTCGGTAGCAAAAGAAACTAAGTAACTAAATAAACAGCATCCTCTCTCTCATTCTGGGTGCTAGGATGAAAGTATACCTGTAAGCAACCATAGGCTTGCTCTAACCATGCTCATCAAAATCGTGAAGTCCCTGGGATGTGCCTATGGTTGTGGAGAAGGACACCGAGGGCTCTCTGGAGATCGTCTGAGACACCAGGTATTCCGGGAGAATGTAAGAGAATTAAAGTAGATTCCATTTCCTCTTCCTCTTCCCTCCTTTCAAATTAAGAATGAGTCCTTTGACAATGAGGGTCAGTGTTCCCTGAAAAAATATTTTGTGAGGGTAATTAATGCTGTCATAAGGTGGGAGAATTCCCACAAGATAATCTCAAGACATCTAAAACCCAGGCTTAGGAAAGTTTAATTGGGAAAATAACTTCTGCCTCCTGCCTAGGGCAGGCCAACTCCCAGTTGGTAAAAGGATGTATAATTGGAACGTGAATTATAGTTTGAAAGAACATTGCAAAAATGAATATATTTAGCAAACTTCTGATGGTCTGTGACAAATGGTTTTTTAATCACCTGCCTGGGTACTATGGAAGCATATTTTATATTAGAAAAAGGGATCCACCTTTCAGATTGAGTTTGTTGTTTTTAGATATGGAAAATGGCCCTTATTGGGACAAAACTGGACTACAAAAGTAACCATTTTCTGGCTGCTGTGTTTGACAATGAACCTTGACTGCTAAATATTGGGTTGGACAAAAATTTCCTTCAGATTTTTTCATAACACCGTAAGGAAAATTCAAATGAACTCTTTTGGCCAACCCAATATTTACAAGCACATCCCTTTGAACTGTGTGAAACTTGAAACTCTGCCCTGAGGTTTGCAAAAAATAATTCTTGTAATGGAACATGGAAATGTAACTCTAGCTCATTTTCACTTGCCTCTGCTGATGACTACTTTTCCCTTCAGACTTTGGCGATAACCCACCTCTACAACAACTTCAAGCTGGAACAGTTGCCTCATACATATTTTGAACTGAAATCATAAGAAAATAGTCCCCGACAAATAAGAGTTTGATGCAAATTTGAGTCTAGGAAACCCTTTGGCATATCTTAGCAGAGTTTTAGGGTCATGTCAAAATCCAATGCCAGCCATTTTTCTTTGGTATTAGGTTTTGTCATGAAATGTTCACACAGTATCAGCATGCTGGCTTTCTTTCTTAATCTGTCATCTACCTACCTACCCATTTATATATCATTCTCTTTCTTTTCTATTCTATTGTGTCATATTAGTTTATTATTTGTATGTGGGGGGGGTTATTCATAGTAATTACTTTCTCTAAATTCTGAAACTTGAAAACTTTGACCAAGATCTAGATTTTGGGGCCCCAAATTTTAAGAAATCAAAATAATAAATAATAAGGCAGTAGAAGCTGACATTACCTCCATCTTTGCACATATGTTTATGATTTGGGGTCTTTGATTTTTATTCTATCACAGTATGAATAAATGCCTTCAAGGCTAAAATTACATCACATCTCATGCAGAAAACTAATTCTATGAAATGAAATACCAAAATATAAAAATAAGCATCATGCTGTAGTTGGAATTATAAATTGGTTCTGATATCAGGACCTGTCTTTCTATACGTGGAGAAGGTTAGGGCTAGTTGGATCAGAAGCCACTTGAGAGATTATCGTTACTGCTTAGTCACGATGTTTTCTTCTCTCAAGAGTACTGAGTGTTTCCTATCAGGACATCCAGTTTTCTACTTGCCTTCCCAACTGTTGATTTATATGGCAGTACCTCCATTTTCTTGTAGCCCAGTTTTATACTCCTTATCAGGATTATACTTACTTATCCATGCTTAGTAAACACATGGTCCATGAGATAGAAATTTGAGAAATCTACCCTGGGAATGTGTAATTCAAGAAGCTAAATATTTCCAGATTTATCTGGCATTGGATTTTTAGTAGTTACTTAGCTTTTAATGCATAAGAATATTTCTTACCTCTACCAGATGAAGTCCACTATACTTTTATTTTTTTAATAAACCAAATTATTATCACAATGCTATTCATCAAAGTGCCTAGTAATTCCAGGGAGTTTCTTAGAATAGTTTAATCATTAGCTTGTAGTCCCAAATTATTGAAATGGAATTCACTCTTTATATCTCTTGGAGAAGTTTAGAATATTCATTCAGAATCAAAATACTTATAGTTTGATATTCTGATCCTTGCTGAGACTTTCAGTTGAATTGTAATGGCCTCTAAAGAAGAGATTTGAAACTATGCCTTTTTTGGTGTATTTTATAGAGAAGTACTTTAAAACTTCATTTTATAGCAAGCAGCATTAATTTTATAAGAAAAAAAAATTGCTTGAGATCTAGCAACCAGTAGCCTCTCTGGAATTCAGTTCAGTTCAGTCACTCAGTCGTGTCCAACTCTTTGCAACCCCATGGACTGCAGCATGACAGGCTTCCCTCTCCATCACCAACTCCCGGAACTTGTTCAGACTCATGTCCATTGAGTCGGTGATGCCATCCAACCATGTCATCCTCTTTTGTCCCCTTCTCCTCCTGCCTTCAATCTTTCCCAGCATCAGGGTCTTTTCCAGTGAATCAGTTCTTCGTATCAGGTGGCCAAAGTGTTGGAGCCTCAGCATCAGTCCTTCCAATGAATATTCCGGACTGATTTCCTGTAGAATTGACTGGTTTGATCAACCAGTAGCCTCTGGAATAAAAACACCCAATTTCTCGACCTAGTAAAGGAAAAATGAAAGGGAAAAAAAAATCCTCCTGACTTTGTGATATAAATGGAAAGACTACGACAAGGTCACAACAAGAAACCATTGCTAATTATAAGTTTCAGCCTTTTATAATCTTTTTCCTCTCAAGAGTTCTAAGAATTTTTCTCTGTGTCTTGATTTGTCAAAATGGTGATGTAACTTAAATTATCCTCTGGCCCACCATTAAGGACCCAAATCCCATGAATTGCTGTCCTTGCTTCTGCCTGGTTGTCCAAAATTCTCCATTAAGGTTATGGAGTCCTCACTAAGTCCTCACTCTTAGTCCTTACTAAGCCAACTCTTCTTTCTTGATTGTAGATTTTCTTCCTCAACCCAGTTTAGTTCACTTCAGTCGATCAGTCATGTCCAACTCTTTGTGACCCCATGGACTACAGCACGCCAGTTCTCCCTGTCCATCACTAACTCCCAGAGTTTACTTAAACTTGGGTCCACTGAGTCAGTGGTGCCATCCAACCATCTCATCCTCTGTCATCCCCTTCTTCTCCTGCCTTCAATCTTTCCCAGCATCAGGGTCTTTTCAAATGAGTCAGCTCTTCATATCAGGTGGCCAAAGTATTGGAGTTTCAGCTTCAGCATCAGTCCTTCCAATGAGTATTCAGGACTGATTTCCTTTAAGATGGACTGGTTCGATCTCCTTGCAGTCCAAGGGACTCTCAAGAGTCTCCTCCAATACCACAGTTCAGAAGCATCAATTCTTTGGCACTCAGTTTTCTTTATAGTCCAATTCTAACATCCATATGTGACTATTGGAAAAACCACAGCCTTGACTAGATGTACCTTTGTTGGCAAAAGTAATATCTCTGCTTTTTAGTATGCTGTCTAGGTTGGTCATAGCTTTTCTTCCAAGGAGCAAGTGTCTTTTAATTTCATGGCTGCAGTCACCATCTGCAGTGATTTTGGAGCCCCCAGAAATAAAGTCAGCCACTGTTTTCACTGTTTCCCCATCTATTTGCCATGAAGTGATGGGAACAGATGCCATGATCTTAGTTTTCTGAATGTTGAGTTTTAAGACAATTTTTTCACTCTCCTCTTTCACTTTCATCAAGAGGCTCTTTAGTTGTTCTTCACTTTCTACCATAAGGGTGATATCATTTGCATATCTGAGATTATTGATATTTCTTCCAGCAATCTTAATTCCAACTTGTGCTTCATTCAGCCCAGCATTTCTCTTGATGTACTCTGCATATAAGTTAAATAAGTAGGGTGACAATATACAGCTTTGACGTACTCCTTTCCCTATTTGGAACCAGTCTGTTGTTCTATGTCCAGTTCTAACTGTTGCTTCTTGACCTTCATACAGATTTCTCAGGAGGCAGGTCAGGTGGTTTGGTATTCCCATCTCTTTAAGAATTTTCCACAGTTTCATTTCACAGTATCATTTTCCCATTTCTTTCCATTGGTAAGGACATTCTTTTTTAAGATGATCTTGCCTTCCGCAAGATATCAACTAATCTCCATTGTGTCAACCCAGTTCCTTTTGGTAATGGATGGTATCTAAATACATTTTCTCCAACAACCACTCTCTAAACTAGCCATGAGGCTACTATCAATATATTATGAGAAGTGTAACCACTCTGAGGAGGCAAGACCCTAGCTTCTAATTTTGGCTCTGCTGTGAAACTTGGTGTATCAGCTTGGACAAAGTCCTTGATTTCTTTGAGTCTCAGTTTCCTCCACTGTAACATAGGGAAACTCTTCAAGTCATAGAGAAGTGTGAAAGTCAAATGTTTGCATTTACAATCCAGAAGCATATTTTAAACAGCAAAGCACTACACAAATGTGGTTTTTTTTTTTTAAAGGTAGAATGGGACTAGGGGGCCCCCTGAGGGTCCCAGATAGCATTGGGGTGTCCTGTCTGTGACCTTCTCCAGCCAATGATTGTAACTTTGTTTGTTCTGATGGTGCAAATTACTCCCTTTTCCTTTGCTAGATGACAAAATTATTTGTTGGATCATAAGAAATACGTTTTTGTGTTTCTGGTAATTTGCCAGCTCTGCCAGCCCTCCGGCAGAGCCTAATGCATGGTCAATTGGTTTTCATATCCTTAAGGCCAACTTCTATTAAATACCAAACTTCTATATTCAAAAGCAGACACATAAATAAACAAACTAGACTTGCTTTATTTTATGTCTCTTTCATGTCTCAAGGGTCTTTCCCTCCTGACCATATAAGAGAACTCTGGATAAACAGGTCCTAGAGCCCCCTCATGCCATCCATTGTTTTAAGTCACTTCAGTCGTGTCTGACTCTTTATGACCATTTGGGCTGTAGCCCACCAGCCTCCTCTGCCCATGGGATTCTCCAGGCAAAAATACTAGAGTGGGTTGCCATGCCCTCTTCCTGACCCAGGGATCAAACCTGTGTCTCTATGTCTCCTGCATTGGCAGGCAGACTCTTTACCACTAGTGCCACTTGGGAAGCCTCATGCCCTCTATTAAATCTATTTAAATTCAAAGTAGCTGAGTGTGGGGGAGGTTGGCTTCTTCTCCCTGTGTAAAGCCTCTGAAGTTTCTAATCCTTGATTACCAATCCTATCACCTACGTCAATATTAAATTTTTTTTCATTTATATCTTAAAATCTTGATCTTGGCAAAAATACTGAGCTGTTCCTGGGGCAGCATTAGCCTTTAGTTTGGGGTTTTTCCTGAGGAGAAGCCCTTCTCAAAGTCTTATCCCCAGCCTACCTCTGCCCATCTCAATCTCAGACGTGAAGGGCTAGCAGAGCTGGCAAATTACCAACCAGGAGGGGTGCATGGGGACCTTTGCCTTCTGAAGGCTTCTGTCTGAAATCAGTGGTATCCCCAGCATAAGCTGGTACCTGTGACTTCTTCACTTTTCTTCCTTCCTTGCAGGCCCAGAACTGCCTCACTAAGCTATACAAGCTAGATAAGATGCAGTTCCGACAAACCATGAGGGATTATGTGAACAAGGACTCTCTCAATAACGTAGTGGACTTCTTGCATGCTTTGCTAGGATTTTGTATGGAGCCGGTCACTGACAGTAAGTAAAGCTGTGCCGAGTTCTAGGAGAAATCGCTGCGAGGTGAAGCAGGTAGTGTTTCTGAGACACCCTAAATCTGTGGTAATAGAATGGAGAGGAAAAGATATATGTTTGTGTGTGTGTGTGTGTGCATGCACGTGAGTCTTGTGTGTGATAAAATATAAATGTGAGAAGCTTGCCAATCATCTTTGATTATACATTTGGAGGCCTTTTGAGGACAACTTAGCTCAGCAAATGGGAACTCAGCTCGGTAAAGCCATGACACCCTCATCTGCAGGGCCACTATCCTCACGCCCTGCTCATGGCATGCCTCTCTCTCAGGTGACTTTGTTGTATGACTGCTGAGGCAAGGATCAAGGAACAAAAGAATATTTTCATTAGTTCAACAAAATGAAGTGAGCACCTTTTATGTGCTTGGTGATTTTTTCACAAGATAAAATAGGAAAGAGAAAAAATGACTGCAGTAAACATAGTAGTAATGTAACTTCGATACACACACACACTGAATTAAAAACAATGGACAAAGGGATCTATAGATAGGCCCATAAACTATAGGTTTATGGCTTTAAGAAAACTCCATCATAGAGCCCTGTATTACAGGGATAGACCAATGAACCCAAATGGCATCCATAATCAATGAACACTGTCAGTACCACTTGAATACAAATACAGTAATGGAATGAAGGTGAGGCATGAAGCCTGAGTTGAGTAAAAACACATTTTAATTTAAAGCCTGGGAAGAAGCATCTTTTTAGTATAGGTTTTTATGGTTTATATAGTATTAATGTGATAGTTATAGATAGGGAAATAGTGGAAACAGTGTCAGACTTTATTTTTTTGGGCTCCAAAATCACTGCAGATGGTGACTGCAGCCATGAAATTAAAAGACGCTTACTCCTTGGAAGGAAGGTTATGACAAACCTAGATAGCATATTGAAAAGCAGAGACATTACTTTGCCAACAAAGGTCCATCTAGTCAAGGCTATGGGTTTTCCTGTGGTCACGTATGGATGTGAGAGTTGGACTGTGAAGAAGGCTGAGCACCGAAGAATTGATGCTTTTGAACTGTGGTGTTGGAGAAGACTCTTGAGAGTCCCTTGGACTGCATGGAGATCCAACCAGTCCATTCTAAAGGAGATCAGTCCTGGGTGTTCTTTGGAAGGAATGATGCTAAAGCTGAAACTCCAGCACTTTGGCCATCTCATGCGAAGAGTTGACTCATTGGAAAAGACTCTGATGCTGGGAGGGATTGGGGGCAGGAGGAGAAGGGGACGACAAAAGATGAGATGGCTGGATGGCATCACTGACTCGATGGACGTGAGTTTGAGTGAACTCTGGGAGTTGGTGATGGACAGGGAGGCCTGGCATGCTGAGATTCATGGGGTCGAAAAGAGTTGGACATGACTGAGTGACTGAACTGAACTGAATGTGATAGTGGTTGATTAGATTACAATAGAGCTGTATTTGATGGATTTAGAAAGTTTTTCTGTTTGTACCCCAGGCTTTATTATTTGGTTTTCACATTAAAGGAAAATATTGTTCCCCTATAGATTCCCTGAAATAATCTATGTTATTGAAGTTGCTTTAATCCAAGCACATAACAGATCTGAAAAACAATGAAGTAAGAATTGGGGTTGAGATACTGCAAGAGAAATTCTTGATTGCATTTTTTTCTCTTTTTAAACCTATTTGAGATAGAAAGTATAAGAGCAGACTAAAACATTTCTTTCTGTAATGTAAAGTCTAAAGATAACCCACAGCCCTTTGATACAGACAGTGAGAGGTTAGTCATAAAGTATGTAATCAACACTTTAAAGCAGTGAATTCCCACTGAGATTCTTGAGAAGGTTAAGTGGCTCATAGTGAATCATCCAGCAGATGCACATACTCCTGTCTGATCTGTCTTGAAGCTGCAGGTAACTGGCCCCTAAGGTCCACAGGTGGCTTGCAAGCTTGCAATACCCTGGCAAGTCCACAGAACACCTGAAGTGTCCATGGAAATGGGAAAAACTGGCATAAACTGCCACGTTGGGTGATGGCCTCAGTTCACTGGCATTTCATGTGTGAATGAGTTAGGCGGTGGCTCCGGGAGAGGTTGTAGATTTTTCCAACTTATATGCCCATGGAGTCTCTGGAAGCAAGAAGTTGCTAGAAGTCTTGTGTAGCTTTTGTCCAGAACTCAGTCTCATTTTTGGTTTCTGGTGCTGGTGTTAATTCCCCTACAGGACCCTGTCTCGTCTCTTCCCTCCACTGCCCCACTCACCTAGTTGGCCCTACCTCACTCCACTTCTCACAGACTGAACAGTTTCTGCTGAGAAACCAGCATTCTTCACCACCAAAACAAGCCAAATCAAGTCTGTCTCCATTGAGGGACCACTTAGTAAACCATCTTTTTAAAAAAATTATTGTCTATTTAACATTACTTAGGTTTAAAAAATTTTCTTAGGGTCAACAGTTGTCCTCTTTTTGTTGCTAAGATTCATTGATGAAAACCTCCACTAAGGGATGAAATATGTCATAGTAATAACCCTGAAGGAGATTATGAGCTGTTTATCTCTAAGTCCTCATTAGATGATCAAATCTGGAGTGGCTTCAATCCTCTGGTTCTGTATTTTTTGTGTGTGCATGCTCAGTTGCTCAGTTATGTCTGACTCTTTGCAACCCCATGGACTGCAGTCCACCAGGCTCCTCTGTCCATGAAATTTTCAGATAAGAATACTGAAGTGGGTTGCCAATATTTTGTGTAGCCCTTCACTAACTCCTGGATGCCAAGTACTTCATTACTTCTTTAAACATTGTACCTGAAAGGAAACACTGCCTTTAATTGGTGCCTTTGCATTCCAGACAAGGCTGGGTTCGGAAATAACTTCACCACGGTGGACAACAAATCCACAGCCCAAAATGTGGAAGGCATCGTCGTCAGCGCAATGTTTAAATCCCTCATCACACGCTGCGCTTCAACTACTCATGAATTGCACAGCCCTGAGAATCTGGTGAGAAGCTCACCTTTTCCTCCCACAGGAGTTCTCAGTTTTATGCCATGACCTTGAGAAAGAGAAGTTGAAATCTAAAACTGTAAAGTTAAAATGTCTATGTATTTTCCCAGTGTCACCAGCAACTCACGGTAGAAACCCAGCAATACCTTTCTCCTCCCTGTCACCTGTCATCGTACCTGCAGATAGGCTTATCTCTTCCATCTCAGAGGTTCTGTGGTAGTTGGTGAAATAGTTGCCAGGTATTCTGAGCCCTTCAGAAAGAAGGTGCTAGAGCCCAGCATGCTGGCTTGTGAAATAAACAAGAGTGTTATACCAAGCTTTTGTTTGAAACCGCATTTACTTTAATAACTAATTCAAATATGCTGCTGATCAGGTTTTGTCTTTTTTTATCAAACACCAATCTTTTAGCTACTGTTCACAAAAGACTGTGTTAATTAAACCACCAAGGCCACAAGTAGAGAGCACCAGGTTTTAAAAGATTAGTGTTTATTGCTGCCAAGAAAATTGTGGTTTGGGATAGTAAAATAAAGATGAAGACTGACACATCTGACATGACTAAATGAATTCAGGTCTCTCAGAGGAGTAAAGAAGCATTTCTGTATCTTACTAATCTGTTAGCTATAATGACTTCTATGCAGAAATCAGCCCATTGACACATATGGACACTATCTGCTAATCTACTTAAAACAGAGAAATAGTTTTAAGTTCTTCTAAATCACTGAAACTATGTAGTCACTTGAGATAAACAAAACAAAACCCCGAATGAAAAGGAGTTTGATTTTACTGATTGTCAAGCCTCCCAACAAGGTTCTTGGAGGTTGAGAATAACTTGCATACCATCCATGTGTTCAATTTGGTCATGGCAAGAAGTAATTTGACAAGTTGATTATAGCACATATGAACTCTTATAAGTCTTACCCTACATGTGCAAGTATAGAAGAAATACTACATTTCTTAATTGTATTTAAATCAATTTAAATTTGGCTTTGAACCTCCATTCCACCGGAATGGCTGGAAGTTGAACCTCACTCATTCTTGGGTCTCCCAGCTTCAGAGAGTAGGGCAAATATTCTGAAGTCTTAGGTAGGACCCAGGGCTTGTGGTGAGGCTCCATGGGTGTCAAGCATCAGTTATATCTGTTTGTTCGCATGGTGCTCTCTGCTGCTTAAGGATGGGCACTCTGGTGAATTTGGAACCCTTGTTTTTTGGAGTCTTGCCTTCCATGGAGGAGCTACCACATTGCAGAGTGACAGCATAAGGCCTTCTTCTCACAGGACCAAAAGGACACTTTATGTTTTCCTCAGTGGCCCTTCCTTCTGCTTTTCTAAAGATCATGGGCATAACTGTCCCAGTGGTCTTAGATTTTGAAATCCAAAGCTCTAAGGTGTTGTTTAGGCTTCTATGTTCTTCTTTGTCATGAACCTTTCCTAAGACACAGAATATACTAACTACCTTCTTAGAGAAGACAGATGGGGAAATGCTGAATGCAAAGCTTAATATCTTAAAAAAAAAGAAAAAAGTCCTGCATTAAATATTGAATCACTAATACATTGGTTTTAATAGCCTTGTGTCTTTGTAAGTCTATAGTCAAGTTCATGCTCAAATGAGCTACAACATACATATTATTTGCTAAGTCTATGTAGAAAAATGTATCATCCTTGAATGTCAGGCTCTATTAGAATTGTCTAGAAGGTTTAGCATAATTTATCACAGTGATGCCAAAAATTTGGAGAAGTTGAACAGCGACTGAAATCTCTAGTCTAGACAAAATTCTGATTCCCTTATTTTTGCAGGCATCTCTTCAGAAGTTCCAAGAGACATAATTAAAAATTTGGAGGTTCAGTTGTTATAAAAGTATAAACTGATGTCTTTCTAATGTCACAGCCAACTTTCTAAATATGTAGCATGGTGACTATCCTTTTTGATACTAAGAATGACAGGCAAGGTTTTTAGTAATGTTACCATGGGAACAATGGAGGGGCAGGATACCATTAGTTGCACTATAGTAATCTCTCTTCCTTTTATGATCCCAAGGCTCATCTAAGTCCAAGGAATTACCTTCTACCCCTCTTCCTATGAATATTCTTCAAAGACACAACTATCTTTCTTTCCCCACACTTTCCTCCTGGCCTCCAAATAGGGGCTGTATTGTGACATCCGTCAGCTGGTCCAGTTTATCAAGGAGGCCCATGGGAATGTCTTCAGGAGAGTGGCCCTCAGCGCTTTGCTTGACAGTGCTGAGAAGTTGGCACCAGGGAAAAAGGTGGAGGAAAATGAACCGGAATCTAAGCCTGGAAGAGGAAAAAGGTTGGAAGCTTGAGCTCTCTGAATGTGAGGGTTTGCCCAGTCTGTAGAATATAATGTCCTGTTGTCTTGTCCATGATGTGAAATTCCAGGGCAGGGATGAAGGACTGTCCTATAGGAGTGATACCACTGGCAGGGCCCAGGTGCAGCCTAGAAAACGGAAGAGTTTCCTTTTAAACAAATGCTGCCTCTGTATGAATCAGAGCTCAGTTGATCCCAAACTTTCATACACTTGAACCTTACTTCATAGCTCTTACTTATGTAGTAAAATGTTATCTATGTTTTAGTCCCTTCAATAGGTATCATTTATATTTTTTGTCCAGAAAGAAAAAGCAATTGCTGATACCATATCATTCTGTTCAGTAAGTAATATTTTTAACATGGTGAAAGATAAACAACTGAGACATGTCCAATTATGTTTTCTTCTAGTAAACATGAATTTAAGGGCTTTGCAGGTAGCTCAGTGGTAAAGATTCTGTCTGCCAATGCAGGAGATATGGGCTCACTTCTGGGTCAGGAAGATCCCCTGGAGAAGGAAATGGCAACCAATTCCAGTATTCTTGCCTAGGAAATTCCATGGACAGAGGAGCCTGGCAGGCTATAGTCCATGGGGTCACAAAGAGTTGGACATGACTTAGTGTCTAAACAACAATAAGAAACATGAATTTATTGTATGCCTGTTCTATAAGAAATGTCACTTATGAAGATTAAAAGAAATGCCTCAATTTAACATCCTGCCTGCAGTTACTGCCTCTGTGTGCAATGATGGCATTATAGTGTTCTCAGGCAATAATGCAGCTAGGTAGTAAGTTAAATGGTAGGACATAAATTCCATAGCACATAGACTCATGATGGTATAGGGGGTGTGCAGTCCATTTAGGTTGTCTGTAACAGTGTTTTGCTTTATGAAGTCTATGAATTACTGAGAAGTGGTGTCCTGCTCTGCTGTGATTGGTGGAATGCACTATTTGCACAGGTCAGAGGCGGGAAGCGTGGTGGATAAAGGCCCGGTGACCGCCGCACCTGAGGAATGTCGCAGCTTTATGTCCGGTCGCCCCTCACAGACTCCAGAGCAGTAAGTAGAATTAGCTTTGTCTCCAATGCAATGGGCTGAGCACTTCCCCCTAGAAGAAATTCTATTCCCCAAGCTGCTATTTACTTTTCCTATCTGCTGAACTTTTCCTTGCTTCTGCCCTTTACTTTTCATTCCCATGTGGCTTATCTCTACAGGCTCAAATCACAAGTAATCAACTTCATGCTTCCAGGAAGCCTCCCTCACTGCCTTTCCTATTTCCCGCCCCTACCCCACTCTGTCTTCCATGCACAATCTTGCAGGTAAATCTTGAAAAGTAGCATGTATAGCAGGTACGAGGGTGATGTCATCCAATTTCTTGCTTAAAATATCTCTTATAAATCACTTACAACTGTCAATAATTGAAGCTTTATCCAGAAATATATAAGATAATCTTCTCTCATGTCCAGCTTTACCTGAAACAGATTCATCCGTTTCATCTTGGTTCTCTCCAGAGATCCAGTCCACTGCCTCTGATATCAATTTATTTCCACTTTTGATAATGGCAATATCAAAAGCATCATGAAAATAGTGCCCCCAGAAAATGTTAGGATTATTGTAGAAACTAAATACAGTCTAGTTCTATGCAAGACTCATTTGTATTCATTCTTCTTTTGAGACCTATTTACTCGTAAGTGATGTTGATCAATACTTAAAATATGATCCTTTTAGTATGCCATTCTATCTCCCATAACCATTATTTAGTACAAAATGATTATTCTTCCAGAAATTCTGTAGGGTATTCTAGGTTTTATGGTATCCCCTCTGTACGGTCAAGGAAGTCATGTCATCACATAGGACCCTGGCAACCCACAACAAGCACGCAAAACCTTTAAGGAACAAAAGGCCTGCACAGTTCTTATAGCCCTTCAAAATTTTAGAAACTGCCCCTAAAATGAGTGGGTAAAAGTTGTTCAATTGCTCAGTCGTGTCCAACTCTCTGCAACCCCATGGACTGCAGCATGCCAGGCTTCCCTGTCCATCACCAATTCCCGGAGCTTGTTCACTCTTGTCCATCGAGTCAGTGATGCAAGTAAGGAGAAGGTAAATCAACTCCATGGGTCCAGCGACCATGTGAGTTTTTACTTAACTACTACAGCCCCAGTGCCTCAATGGGCCTTGCTGGGTCCATAGTAGGCTCTCAATATATATCAAGAATGAATGTATGACAGTCAATGAAAGGATGGACTTATTGAATTACCATTAAGCCTTTGTCTTCTTTAATTTCTATTCTCAAAATTGAAGTTTAGTTTTTCCTTTAAAGAAGTTTTTAAGGACATAGTAAAAACCCAAACATAAGTTCTAAGAGGAAAAAAAATGTGAAAGGCAAAGATTTGTCTGTAGCTGAATAACCAACCACAAGACTAGTTAAAAGTCCTTATATGCAGAATCTGTCCAAAAAAAATGAGAGAGGACTTTTTTCCCCCAAAATAACACTAACAACTATTGAGTTAATCTGAACAATAAGAATGATTTAATAAGTTAACTAGATTTAAAACATAAAACTATCTACCTTGATAGGTGATCTAGTTTCCTCAATTGCAGATACTCTCTTTCTGTAGTTTTATAAATACCACCTGATTTCTTAGCATTTAGCACATGTCTATTCTCTCCCTTGAGGAAAGATACATGTTTTAATATGCCTCTACATAGCAATTTGCACTTGGAGGGATGTCGTAGAATGTCAAGTATGGGAATTTCCCCTGATCCAAGTGGGCCCAGGAGATGAGCTGCCACATGTCCTCTGTTTAGCACTGAAGAAAGGTAGGTGGGTAATCTTGGCTCCTACTCTGTCTTCTCTCTCTCTGTTCCCATTCCCTCCCCTTCATACCCTTTGCTTCTCCATTTTCCCTCTTAAAAATCACATTAACTGAGTGATATTAAAAGCAGTTGTATGTGCCCGTTTCTCTGAAACTCATGATTGATACATACCCTTTGGACAAAGCTGATTTGGCACTTTATTGTAAAGCTGATCAATTATAGCTTCCCTGGATATTTCCCCACTCAGGCCACATAGTCAATACTCTCATGTTACACATTCTCTCAATGTTACACAATGTTACACAATACTCTCAATGTTACACATTCCCCAAAGATAAAAAATGCTTCATACACTGTGAGCATTTGATAAAATAACAGGGAAGTCAAATTTGGAAACACTGATTTAAATTCACACTGTAGGGCTTCCCTGGTGGCTCAGGCAGTAAAGAGTCCACCTGTAATGTGGGAGACCTGGGTTCGATCCCTGGTTTGGGAGTATCCCCTGGAGGAGGGCATGGCAACCCACTCCAGTGTTCTTGCCTGGAGAATCCCCATGGACAAAGAAGTCTGGTGGGCTATAGGCCATGAGGTCGCAAAGAGTTAGACATGACTGAGCGACTAAGCACCACAATATTTGAGAAGCAGAATGTCCTGAATGAAAATAATAATTAAAAATTTTGGGCTTCCCTGGTGGCTCAGTGTTGAAGAATCTGCCTGGCGATACAGGAGACAAGGGTTCAATCTCTTATCTGAGAAGATCCCACATGCCACAGGGCGACTAAGCCCGCATATCACAACTACTGAGCCTCGTGCTCTGGAACCCAGAAGCTACAACTGCTGAGCCCATGCACCGCAACTGCTGAAGCCTGTGTGCCGAGAGCCTGTGCTCCGCAACGAGGGTAGACAGCACGACGAGAAACCCTCCCACTGCAGCCAGAGAGTAGCCCTCACAGCAACAGAGACCGAGCACAGCCAGAAATGAATACATACAATTATTTTTAAAATGATAGCTAAAGGTTTTTATTACTCTCATGACATTTTGAGAGAGAAAACCTACATCCCTCGATAAATATCCCCAGAAAATGATTGCTTTTATACAGTACTATCAAATTTTAGGTAGATCCCAGGTATAACCCCAATGCTTATAAATAAATCATTACCTAAAACCCCCAAAACAAATTTCATCATATGTTACTCTTTTCTCTAACCTTTTCTTTCCAAATGACTAAAGTAATATATGTTGATCAAGTTGCCAAATGTGGAAAACACACACACAAAAACATAGAGAAAAATAATTTTAAAATCAAAATACCTTCAACCACTGTCAACATTTGGTATATTATGTTGGATACACATTTGAGCATGTGTACACACAAGTTTACACACAGACACATAATCACATATGTGCTTCTTTAAAAAAATTAACCTGATGATAACCTGCTTAATCCATTTATTTGACCACTGCCTTTTAACTTTACAATATATCATGAATGTACCCCTTTTCATTAGTCTTATGAAAATAGCATTTTAATGACTATGGAGGGTGCCATCTTACGGAAGTCCCAGAATTTCTTCGACTCTTTGCCTAGAATTGAATATTGAAATTGTTTCCAGTGTTTTAACATTGGCCCAAAATCTCAGTGAGCATCTAACATCTTAGTATGTTGTTCCATCATTTCCTGGGAATAACTTCCTGGAAGTTGAATTTCTGTGTCCTTGTTGTAGACATAGGCTTTACATCACATATTACCAAATTACCTTCCAGAAAGGTAAAATCATTCTACCTCACCATGACTGTATCATAGTACCCTTGCTTTCTCTCCATCTCCCTACCCCTTCTTAATCTTTGTCTTTTTAATGAGTGAAAATAGGGATCTGATTTCAACTGGCCCTTTTTTTGTTAATACCTAATGAAATTAAACTCTGTATTACCATTGGCCACTTGTCTTTCTCCTCTTGTGAAATGCCCTAGTCAAAAATCGCTTTGGCAGTGTTCCCATTTGTCTTATTAAGTCAGACTAAACTTTTTTTTTTTACTTTTAAGACTTAAGATTCTTTGACATAAGAACGGTAAATAATCAGGCATCATAAAAATAACAGTGAAAAATTATGGTATGATGCATTCCCTGGGTGTGGTGATTATATTTTATTTATTCATGCATTCAAATATTTGTACGGTCCTGAGGTGGAGATGAGGGTGGAATATGGTATGACACACTGCTCAGGGAACTTCAAAGAAAAAGTTAAATATTTACTGACACTGTAAGTGTTTTTTTATGACCCACACTCGCAGACGATTACCTGCAATAATATTTAGTCTTACATTATGGTTGAAACAAAATGATGACCTCAACTTGACAGCTGAGCTGTAACTATTCTCAGAAAGAGCTCAGGGAGTCAAGCTGGGTCTTCTGCCTTCCATTCCGACTCTGCCCCTTGCTAATCCCAGCCCATCACAGGTCATCCTGCATGATTTGCCTCCATGTCACTGACAGGAGGTTGAAAGAGAGTTAAGAGACTTTCACATGTGTTGTCAGACATTTAATCATCCCCTTGCCTGCTTTCAGCGATGAACAAATGCAAGGGGGAAACCTGGGGCGAAAAGATTTCTGGCGCAAGATGTTCAAATCCCAGAGTGCGGCGAGCGACACCAGCAGCCAGTCTGAGCAAGACACTTCAGAATGCACCACCGCCCATTCAGGGACCACCTCTGATAGGCGCGCCCGCTCCCGGTCCCGCAGGATTTCACTCCGGAAGAAGCTTAAACTTCCCATAGGTAAAAGTATGTCTTTTTTATTTTATGGATTCTCTTATTCCCTGCCATGTCCTCAGATCAGCTCATAATCAGAACAGAGCAATGCATGGGAAAGTAGAGAAAGGGGAAGCTTTCAAGTCACAAACCCTAGGGTGATTCATTCATTCATTCATTTCTTTCAGCAGGTATTTCTCAAACCTTTACTGTGAGCTTCTAGGGTGTGCAAACACTGTGCTAAACTTCAGTGATTAAATGATGAGCAGCATTTCACAATGTCTGACTTTGCTGAACTTACAATCTATGAGGGGTGGCAACCACTAAAGCAGATCATTATACAACAAAGTATAGTTGCAAGCTATGAATTTTATGAAGGAAATCTACATGGTGCTGTGAAAGCATGCAATAGCAAGACCCAATCTAAATAGGAAGAGGAGACAGAAATCAGGGAAGGCATCCTGAAGCAAGTGACATTAATATCTGCAGAGTACTTGGGAGAAGGAGGAAGGAGAGCACTCCAAGTGGTAGCAATGCAATATGCAAAGGTATTAGGAGGGAGGGACATGGAAGAACTGAGACAAGAGCATCTCTATGACAATGGTGGAGCCATAGAGACCAGAGTATTGTGGGCCTTGCAGGTCACCTGGCTCTTCATCTTTTAGCCCTACAGAGGCCAGATGGGATGTTGAACAGGGGGGTAACATAAGCCATAAGCAAGTAGATTTTTTTTCTAGAAGATCACTGCATGGAAAACATACTGGAGGCAGCATGAGTGGATAAGGGAGATCAGATAGAAAGCTGCATTATGGTCCAGGTATAAGTAACAGTAGCTTAGACTGGGTGGTGACCATGTAGACGGAAAGAAATGGACATATTTGAAAGATACTTAGGAGGTAAAATCGACAGGACTTAATGGAAGATGTGAAATTTGACAAGGACTACATGGATTACACTTTTAATCACCCAAGAGGCCCAGGTTCTTTTTGTCCTGATCTTAGTCATGTGATCTTATAGTCCAACAGTGAATGTTTTGGTTCAAAGCATGTACATTTTGAAAACAATTTTTGTTCACTTTTGTTTACATTGGTCCTGTAATTTTCATTGCTTTTTGGGCCCATGCCAACATTTTTGTCTAATCCATTTGGGAGAAAATGCTATAATGGTCTAATTTTTAAAAAATTATTAACTAGGAAACTGGCTGAAACGCTCGTCTCTCTCGGGCCTGGCAGACGGCGTGGAAGACCTCCTGGACATCAGTTCTGTGGACCGCCTGTCTTTCATCAGGCAAAGCTCCAAGGTAAACAGGACGTTACTTACGTAAGGGGATGTTGTAGTCACTAATAGAAAAATGTCAGGGCTGAGAAGTGCAAAACACCTGGAGGGGCTGAAGAAATTCTCTTCACGTTTAGTAAGTTTGGGGAACTTAAATGAACTATGGAAACTAAGATGCCTTAGTATTCAGATCAGATCAGTCGCTCAGTTGTGTCCAACTCTTTGCTACCCCATGAATCGCAGCATGCCAGGCCTCCCTGTCCATCAACTCCCGGAGTTCACTCAGACTCACGTCCATCGAGACAGTTATGCCATCCAGCCATCTCATCCTCTGTCGTCCCCTTCTCCTCCTGCCCCAATCCCTCCCAGCATAAGAGTCTTTTCCAATAAGTCAACTCTTTGCATGAGATGGCCAAAGTACTGGAGTTTCAGCTTTAGCATCATTCCTTCCAAAGAAATCCTAGGGCCGATCTCCTTCAGAATGGACTGGTTGGATCTCCTTGCAGTCCAAGGGACTCTCAAGAGTCTTCTCCAACACCACAGTTCAAAAGCATCAATTCTTTGGCGCTCAGCCTTCTTCACAGTCCAACTCTCACATCCATACATGACCACTGGAAAAACCATAGCCTTGACTAGACGAACCTTTGTTGGCAAAGTAATGTCTCTGCTTCTCAATATGCTATCTAGGTTGGTCATAACCTTCCTTCCAAGGAGTAAGCGTCTTTTAATTTCATGGCTGCAGTCACCATCTGCAGTGATTTTGGAGCCCAGAAAAATAAAGTCTGACACTGTTTCCACTGTTGCCCCATCTATTTCCCATGAAGTGATGGGACCGGATGCCATGATTTTCGTTTTCTGAATGTTGAGCTTTAAGCCAACTTTTTCACTCTCCACTTTCACTTTCATCAGGAGGCTTTTTAGTTCCTCTTCACTTTCTGCCATAAGGGTGGTGTCATCTGCATATCTGAGGTTATTGATATTTCTCCCGGCAATCTTGATTGCAGCTTGTGTTTCTTCCAGTCCAGCGTTTCTCATGATGTACTCTGCATATAAGTTAAATAAACAGGGTGACAATATACAGCCTTGACGTACTCCTTTTCCTATTTGGAACCAGTCTGTTGTTCCATGTCCAGTTCTAACTGTTGCTTCCTGACCTGCATACAAATTTCTCAAGAGGCAGATCAGGTGGTCTGGTATTCCCATCTCTTTCAGAATTTTCCACTGTTTATTGTGATCCACACAGTCAAAGGCTTTGGCATAGTCAATAAAGCAGAAATAGATGTTTTTCTGGAACTCTCTTGCTTTTTCTATGATCCAGCAGATGTTGGCAATTTGATCTCTGGTTCCTCTGCCTTTTCTAAAACCAGCTTGAACATCAGGAAGTTCACGGTTCACATATTGTTGAAGCCTGGCTTGGAGAATTTTGAGCATTAGTTTACTAGAGTGTGAGATGAGTGCAATTGTGCGGTAGTTTGAGCATTCTTTGGCATTGCCTTTCTTTGGGATTGGAATGAAAACTGACCTTTTCCAGTCCTGTGACCACTGCTGAGTTTTCCAAATGTGCTGGCATATTGAGTGCAGCACTTTTACAGCATCATCTTTCAGGATTTGGAATAGCTCAACTGGAATTCTATCACCTCACTAGCTTTGTTCGTAGTGATGCTTCCTAAGGCCCACTTGACTTCACATTCCAGGATGTCTGGCTTTAGGTCAGTGATCACACCATTGTGATTATCTGGGTCGTGAAGATCTTTTTTGTACAGTTCTTCTGTGTATTCTTGCCATCTCTTCTTAATATCTTCTGCTTCTGTTAGGTCCAATCACAGAAAGGAAAACAGTGACAAAAACTTTAAATAAAATTGTAACGCAGCTATAAAGAGGTATATAGCTATTTGTGCTCGTGCTCAGTTGTGTCTGACTCTTTGTGACCCGGTGGACTATAGTCCACCAAACTCTTCCCCCCATGAAATTTTCCAGGCAAGTATACTGGAGTGGGTCGCTGTTTCCTCTTCCAGGGGATTTCTGGGCCCAGGGTTCGAACTTGTGTCTCCTACATTGGCAGGCAGATTCTTTACCACTGAGTCACCTGGGAAGCCCATATAGATATTAATTCCCAGCTACTTTTAACACACTTGAAATCCTCACATTTTGAGATCCTGTCGAAGGACACATAACTGTACAATGTGCATAGATTTCTTTTATACACACACAGAGTTTATCTTTGTTCCCTCCTTTTCCTACCATCTGAACCATTCTCCCCATTGACAAGAACAAAGAAGCTCAGGGTGATTTTTCCCACTTATGGCCTTCATCTGTTAAGCATCTTAGTAGCCTGCAGTTTGGAAAAGGTCATAATTCTTACTGAAAGCATTTCTGATGAGAATCTTTCTTGTGACTGGTTTGTGGTCTGCTCACAGTAATTGTTGGTGTGTGATAGAAGTTACATTCCTTTATATACAATTTGCCTAAACTTTTCTTCTTAGATCTCACTAAAACCAATTTTCTTCTGTTTCAAAATAATGTTTTTAAATTATAAAAAGAATATAGCAATATTATGAGACATTTAGAAGATATATTTGTAATTCCTCCTTCATATTCTTTTTATTAAAATTTGGCCAAGTATTTGAGAGTCTGTGAAGTATATAGCTTCTTTGCTTTGCTGTAAACACATTTTAAGCATTAGAGGAGAAAGCATGTTATTGCACTTTAATTATAGGACACCTTGTGAATTCATTTTTACTGATTCTTGCATAGAGATTTGAAATCTTCTATTTGGCTGTCTTTTACTTTCATCTGATTCTCAGCTGTGGTGTTTTTTATAAAGGATGAATATGACTTGTTCATAAATTTGAGTTTGGACTTTAGCAGAATTAAACTCTAAGACTATCTCAATTATTTGCTAAACTATTTTCACAGTGCCCAATTATTTTACTTTCAATCTATGATCAAGACTCTCCTTCAAAGTATAGTTGTAAGTGATGTCTTTTTTGGTACGTGGAAATAAACTCTACAAACTAGTTAACCAGATATGGAAATTGGAAAAAATGAAGTGACTTTTATATTATAAACAAATTATTTTTCAAGGTAAAGGTTAAGTTCAGTTCAGTCGCTCGTCGTGTTTGACTCTGTGACGTCATAAACCCCAGCACGCCAGGCCTCCCTGTCTATCACCAACTGCCGGAGTCTACCCAAAACCATATCCATTGGGTCGGTGATGCCATCCAACCATCTCATCCTCTGTCATCCCTTTCTCCTCCTGCCCTCAATCTTTCCCAGAATCAGGGTCTTTTCAAATGAGTCAGCTCTTCACATCAGGTGGCCAAAGTATTGAAGTCTCAGCTTCAACATCTGTCCTTCCCATGAACACCCAGGACTGATCTCCTTAGGATGAACTGGTGGGATCTCCAAGGGACTCTCAAGAGTCTCCTCCAATACCACAGTTCAAAAGCATCAATTCTTCAGCGTCAGCTTCCTTTATAGTCCAACTCTCACATCCATACATGACCACTGGAAAACCATAGCCTTGACTAGACGGAACTTTGTTGAAAAAGTAATGTCTCTGCTTTTTAATATGCTGTCTAGATTGGTCATAACTTTCCTTCCAAGGAGCAAGTGTCTTTTAATTTCATGGCTGCAATCACCATCTGCAGTGATTTTGGAGCCCAGAAAACTAAAGTCAGCCACTGTTTCCACTGAATCCCCATCTATTTACCATGAAGTGATGGGACTGGATGACATAATCTTAGTTTTCTGAATGTTGCTTTAAGCCAACTTTTCACTCTCCTCTTTCACCTTCATCAAGAGGCTCTTTAGTTTTTCTTCACTTTAAGCCATAGGGATTTTGAGCATTAGTTTACTAGAGTGTGAGATGAGTGCAATTGTGCGGTAGTTTGAGCATTCTTTGGCATTGCCTTTCTTTGGGATTGGAATGAAAACTGACCTTTTCCAGTCCTGTGACCACTGCTGAGTTTTCCAAATGTGCTGGCATATTGAGTGCAGCACTTTACAGCATCATCTTTCAGGATTTGGAATAGCTCAACTGGAATTCTATCACCTCACTAGCTTTGTTCGTAGTGATGCTTCCTAAGGCCCACTTGACTTCACATTCCAGGATGTCTGGCTTTAGGTCAGTGATCACACCATTGTGATTATCTGGGTCGTGAAGATCTTTTTTGTACAGTTCTTCTGTGTATTCTTGCCATCTCTTCTTAATATCTTCTGCTTCTGTTAGGTCCAATCACAGAAAGGAAAACAGTGACAAAAACTTTAAATAAAATTGTAACGCAGCTATAAAGAGGTATATAGCTATTTGTGCTCGTGCTCAGTTGTGTCTGACTCTTTGTGACCCGGTGGACTATAGTCCACCAAACTCTTCCCCCCATGAAATTTTCCAGGCAAGTATACTGGTGGGTCGCTGTTTCCTCTTCCAGGGATTTCTGGGCCCAGGGTTCAACTTGTGTCTCCTACATTGGCAGGCAGATTCTTTACCACTGAGTCACCTGGGAAGCCCATATAGATATTAATTCCCAGCTACTTTTAACACACTTGAAATCCTCACATTTTGAGATCCTGTCGAAGGACACATAACTGTACAATGTGCATAGATTTCTTTTATACACACACAGAGTTTATCTTTGTTCCCTCCTTTTCCTACCATCTGAACCATTCTCCCCATTGACAAGAACAAAGAAGCTCAGGGTGATTTTTCCCACTTATGGCCTTCATCTGTTAAGCATCTTAGTAGCCTGCAGTTTGGAAAAGGTCATAATTCTTACTGAAAGCATTTCTGATGAGAATCTTTCTTGTGACTGGTTTGTGGTCTGCTCACAGTAATTGTTGGTGTGTGATAGAAGTTACATTCCTTTATATACAATTTGCCTAAACTTTTTCTTCTTAGATCTCACTAAAACCAATTTTCTTCTGTTTCAAAAATAATGTTTTTAAATTATAAAAAGAATATAGCAATATTATGAGACATTTAGAAGATATATTTGTAATTCCTCCTTCATATTCTTTTTATTAAAATTTGGCCAAGTATTTGAGAGTCTGTGAAGTATATAGCTTCTTTGCTTTGCTGTAAACACATTTTAAGCATTAGGGGAGAAAGCATGTTATTGCACTTTAATTATAGGACACCTTGTGAATTCATTTTTACTGATTCTTGCATAGAGATTTGAAATCTTCTATTTGGCTGTCTTTACTTTCATCTGATTCTCAGCTGTGGTGTTTTTTATAAAGGATGAATATGACTTGTTCATAAATTTGAGTTTGGACTTTAGCAGAATTAAACTCTAAGACTATCTCAATTATTTGCTAAACTATTTTCACAGTGCCCAATTATTTTACTTTCAATCTATGATCAAGACTCTCCTTCAAAGTATAGTTGTAAGTGATGTCTTTTTTTTACGTACGTGAAATAAACTCTACAAACTAGTTAATCAGATATGGAAATTGGAAAAAATGAAGTGACTTTTATATTATAAACAAATTATTTTTCAAGGTAAAGGTTAAGTTCAGTTCAGTCGCTCGTCGTGTTTGACTCTGTGACGTCATAAACCCCAGCACGCCAGGCCTCCCTGTCTATCACCAACTGCCGGAGTCTACCCAAAACCATATCCATTGGGTCGGTGATGCCATCCAACCATCTCATCCTCTGTCATCCCTTTCTCCTCCTGCCCTCAATCTTTCCCAGAATCAGGGTCTTTTCAAATGAGTCAGCTCTTCACATCAGGTGGCCAAAGTATTGAAGTCTCAGCTTCAACATCTGTCCTTCCCATGAACACCCAGGACTGATCTCCTTAGGATGAACTGGTGGGATCTCCAAGGGACTCTCAAGAGTCTCCTCCAATACCACAGTTCAAAAGCATCAATTCTTCAGCGTCAGCTTCCTTTATAGTCCAACTCTCACATCCATACATGACCACTGGAAAAACCATAGCCTTGACTAGACGGAACTTTGTTGAAAAAGTAATGTCTCTGCTTTTTAATATGCTGTCTAGATTGGTCATAACTTTCCTTCCAAGGAGCAAGTGTCTTTTAATTTCATGGCTGCAATCACCATCTGCAGTGATTTTGGAGCCCAGAAAACTAAAGTCAGCCACTGTTTCCACTGAATCCCCATCTATTTACCATGAAGTGATGGGACTGGATGACATAATCTTAGTTTTCTGAATGTTAAGCTTTAAGCCAACTTTTTCACTCTCCTCTTTCACCTTCATCAAGAGGCTCTTTAGTTTTTCTTCACTTTAAGCCATAGGGGTGGTGTCATCTGCATATCTGAGGTTATTGATATTTCTCCCAGCAATCTTGATTCCAGCTTGTGCTTCCTCCAGCCCAGCGTTTCTCACGATGTACTCTGCATATAAGTTAAATAAGCAGGGTGACAGTATACAGCCTTGACGTACTCCTTTTCCTATTTGGAACCAGTCTGTTGTTCCATGTCCATTTCTACCTGTTGCTTCCTGACCTGCATATAGGTTTCTCAAGAGGCAAGTCAGGTGGTCTGGTAGTCCCATCTCCTTCAGAATTTTCCACAGTTTATTGTGATCCACACAGTCAAAGGCTTTGGCATAGTCAATAAAGCAGAAATAGATGTTTTTCTGGAACTCTCTTGCTTTTTCCATGATCCAGCAGATGTTGGCAATTTGATCTCTGGTTCCTCTGCCTTTTCTAAAACCAGCTTGAACATCTGTAAGTTCACAGTTTACATATTGTTGAAGCCTGGCTTGGAGAATTTTGAGCATTACTTTAGTAGCATGTGAGATGAGTGCAATTGTGCACGGTAGTTTGAGCATTCTTTGGCATTGCCTTTCTTTGGGATTGGAATGAAAACTGACCTTTTCCAGTCCTGTGACCACTGCTGAGTTTTCCAAATTTGCTGACAAATTGAGTGCAGCACTTTCACAGCATCATGTTTTAGGATTTGAAATAGCTCAACTGGAATTCTATCACCTCCACTAGCTTTGTTCAAAGTGATGCTTCCTAAGGCCCACTTGACTTCACATTCCAGGATGTCTGGCTTTAGGTGAGTGTGAGTGATCACACCATTGTGATTATCTGGGTCGTGAAATTCTTTTTTGTACAGTTCTTCTGTGCATTGTTGCCACCTCTTCTTAAGATCTTCTGCTTCTGTTAGGTCCATACCATTTCTGTCCTTTATGGAGCCCATCTTTGCAGGAAATGTTCCCTTGGTATCTCTGATTTTCTTGAAGACATCTCTAGTTTTTCCCATTCTATTGTCTTCCTCTATTTCTTTGCATTGATCACTGAGGAAGGCTTTCTTATCTCTCCTTGCTATTCTTTGGAACTCTGCATTCAAATGGGTATAACTTTCCTTTTCTTCTTTGATTTTGGCTTCTCTTCTTTTCATAGCTGTTTATAAGTCCTCCTTAGACAGCCATTTTGCTTTTTTTGCATTTCTTTCTCTTGGGGATCGTCTTGATCCCTGTCTCCTGTACAATGTCATGAACCTCTGTCCATAGTTCATCAGGCACTCTGTCTATCAGATATAGTCCCTTAAATCTATTTCTCACTTCCACTGTAGAGTCATAAGGTGTTTGATTTAGGTCATACCTGAATGGTCTAGTGGTTTTCCTCATTTTCTTCAATTTAAGTCTGAATTTGGCAATAAGGAGTTCATGATCCGAGCCACAGTCAACTCCCTGTCTTCTTTTTGCTGACTGTATAGAGCTTCTCCATCTTTGGCTGCAAAGAATATAATCAGTCTGATTTCTGTGTTGACCATCGGGTGATGTCCATGTGTATAGTCTTCTCTTGTGTTGGAAGAGGGTGTTTGCTATGACCAGTGCATTCTCTTGGCAGAACTCTTTTAGCCTTTGCCCTGCTTCATTCTGTACTCCAAGGCAAATTTGCCTGTTATTCCAGGTGTTTCTTGACTTCCTACTTTTGCATTCCAGTCCCCTGTAATGAAAACATCTTTTGGGGGTGTTAGTTCTAGAAGGTCTTGTAGATCTTCATAGAACCATTCAACTTCAACTTCTTAAGCATTACTAGTTGGGGCATAGACTTGGATTACTGTGATATTTAATAGTTTTCCTTGGAAACAAACAGAGATCATTCTGTATTTTTTGAGATAGCATCCAAGTACTGCATTTCAGGCTCTTTTGTTGACTATGATGACTACTTCATTTCTTCTAAGGTAAAGGTTAGTATAAACACAAAGAAGTTCTTTTGAGTTAAGTTATCTGACTTCTTGTTTTTTTTTCTTAGGTCAAATTCACCAGTGCCGTGAAGCTTTCTGAAGGTGGGCCAGGGAGTGGAATGGAAAATGGAAGAGACGAAGAGGAAAATTTCTTCAAACGTCTTGGTAAATGTCACTTGGCCTAAGAATTGCATGCAACTTTCATTACATGAAACAAATATTTGATTAAATTAAATGATCTACTTTATATTTTCCTTGATTTCTTAATAATTTTTTCCTCATATATATGTTGCTTGCATTACTCTTCACTAAGTCATGCCTGACTCTTTGTGACCCCATGGATTGCAGCCTGCCAGGCTTCTCTGTCCATAGGATTTTCCAGGTAGAATACTAGAGTGGGTTGCCATGTCCTATTCCAGGGGAGCTTCCCAATCCAGGGATCGAACCTGCATCTCCTGGATCTCCTGCATTGACAGGAGGATTCTTTACCACTGTGCCATGTGGCAAGCCGTACCCTTTAGAGGCTTGTATATACATCTCTGTTAACCATTTGGTTTAACACATATTAGTGGATGTTCTACTGTGTTCCTCATTCCCTAGTGGGCCCTGGATTAACAAAGAATAAGGCACAGGCTTTTCTTCTGCTGTTCTGTCCTTTATTAAAAATCCGAGAGCTTTAAAGAACCTTCAGATATCCTTTTATCCACCCACCTATCTACTTAGGAATACTGCACAGTAAATCCCTGACAGGTGGCCAGCCACCCTCTGAGCACTTCCACTGAGGGGGAGCTTATGACTGTACAAAGCAATCTGTTCCAGAACTAGACAGTTTTCATTGTTAGAAAGACTTTCCTTATATTCTGAAAATATACTTATCCATAAATTTGACTCACTGGTCTAGTTTTGGTATCTCTAGCTGCACTCCGCCCCCCACCCCACCCACCCCCGCTGCCCACACACACACACACACTCATACACTCATTCATACACACATTGCTAGTTTCACCTATTATCTATTTCATGTTCTCTCTTTTGATCTCACTTCTGCTGGTTAAATATTGTTGATTCCTTTTGTTTTACTTACATAGAAATGTCTCTAGATCTATCACCATCCCGATTCTATTTTACTGTGAATCAGAATTAGATGATATGATTTCAAAATGGGGTGCTTCAGATGGAATGTAATACACTATATTTGACTTTAGTCACTGTAATAGATAGTGTAACTGTTAAGCACCAGGGGTATAACCAGTAGATGAATACAATTGAAGAGTGCATTGTCTGTTTTCACATCACAGAGTTGGTTTGTGTTGAATTTGGGATTAGCCTTTGCCAGTTGTCCTTTACATGAATAAATATCATGTATTATTTTGATGTAGCTATTATTAATTCTTCATCTCAGAATAAATGATATGTATTGTTTCATTAACATGAAGGGTAGTTAAGTCACTTACCCAGGAAGGAAATTAAGAGATAGGACCCAAAACAAGTTAAATTCTGAATCTTCTATACAATTGTGCTATAAAAATCCATCAGCAGGGACTTCCCTGGACAGCTCCTAGAAAACATATAGTTGACTTATTGATTGACAACTTGTGGCTACAGTTTTCGGCCAATGATACATTTAATATACTAATGATCAGCAAGAACTTTCCCACATTATTGCAAAAACATCACCAGACTTTACCAAAAAATTATCTCACTGATACCTTTATAACTCTGTCAAAAGGAGGAAAGTAATTTAGTTTAACATGATATTTTCTTCATGAAACCAAGTGGTTCCTTTTTGTTTGTTTGTTTGTTTGGTTGTGTTTTGTCTTTTTAGTGATCCTCTCTATCTAATTCTCTGTTACAGAATTTGGCTAGGCATACATACATCAAGGGGCTTCCCAGGTGGTGCTAGTGGTAAAGAACCTGCCTGCCAATGAAGGAGATGTAAGAGATGTGGGTTTAATCCCTGGGTTGGGAAGATTCCCTGGAGCAGGAAATGGCAACTCATTCCAGTATTCTTGCTTGGAAAATCCCATGGACAGAGGAGCTGGGCAGGCTACAGTCCATAGGGTCATGAAAGGTCAGGTCTGTGGTTTCAAGAATCTTCCTATTAATTGGGAACTTTGTCATTTTCAGTCCTCTTGCACTCTTTCCACTCATATTTCAGAGAAGATGCATCTAATGTTCAAAGTTGTTAGTATTATAAATAGATTTTTGTGGTGGTTGTTTGAGAAGGAAGTGTGGAACTAAACTACATTCTCTAAATGTGTGCTGTGTTAGCTGGATGTCATTTGACTAGTACTGTGATTGCATCTTCAGGTCCTTTCTGTGCACTGGAGTGTAATTTGATGGAACTGAGACATAACCTCAGAGAGTCGGGTCTCTCACATTGGTTGCCTTCTTAATGAAGCTTTTCTGTACTTTCCCATTTGTGAATTTTTCTCTTTAGTAGAAAAGAAGAAAGCATGATTGAGTTGTTTATCTCCCTTTCCTTCTTCAAGTAATAGGTCAATATTTTTATTCTTACTCTTATTCCAAACATGTTATCATTAGTCTCGCTCATGCACCTTAGTTTCTTCTGGATTTTGTGTTTTTCTCACCACTGTTCTTACAGACTTCAGCCATTGTTTCACGTACTCTTTATATTTCATTCACAAATAGAAAAGACCTGATACAAAATAGTCACACATCCTGAGTCTAGGGTGAGTTTGCGTCAACAGTACCCACAATACAGTCTCTATCTGTGTGTCTAGAAGACAAAATGATAAAAATCTGGAACTGATTCTGGGATATTTAATGTGTTTTTGACTGAGAAAAGAATGTGGTTTGTACATCATCATTCTTTGTCCATAATCTCTGGCTTGTTAAAAATTTTTAAAGTATTCTATGAGATAATTCTTTTGGAATGTTTTGCAAGAGACAGATATCCCCAGCTATTCTGAAAAATCAAAACAACATTATCTGCTCATCTGAGTACATTGTATTTTGCAACAACTGCCATCCTTGACCTTGTAAACATCTTAACTTTGAACCTGTTTTTGCTTTTTATTTCTTTCTTTTCCTTTTTCTAATACTTTGCAATCTGTGAATAGATGATCACTACACATCCATTATAGATGCATTGTCCATTTCTTTCTCATTTAAATTACTTTAATTACCTATTTTCTCTGTTTCTTTAAAGTTGTTGAAGAAAGCAAATACCAAACATTCTAACTCTCGGTTTCAATGCAGTACCCTAACTTCACTGGGTTAAGATAAAATGAATATGTGGTTGAATTTTTTAATCTAAGATTTTATTCAACAAATGAAAACTACATTTACTGAACATTTACAGAACTGAAATTACATTCAGAGACCAGCCATCTTTTTCTTCTGTATTTTCCTATTTGCTAAGAATATTTCATTTTAGAAATCATATTGTCTCTATTTGAAGGAAGATATTTCATTAACTAAAACAATGTTTTTTCCCCCCAACTGACCAGGAAAATTGATGACTTCTTTGTGCTCAGCTCTGTCATGAATTGTATGGAAAATGCTTCTTAAAGAAATACTAGATTTTAAAACGTCCTTGAGATCTAGCAACTTTTTGGAAATACATCCTATGTAAATTATACATCAGTAAATTTAATGTAAAAAAATAGTCAATAAGTGTAACTAGAATGTATTGAGACTAAAATATTACTCATGATGGAGCAAGCCAAGAGGCATCCTTACATTCTAGTAAATGTATATAAAAGATTAATAAGGAAGAGGTACATTTTATAAGCAAATTACTTTTAATGTTTCTTTCAGTATCACAATATGAAAGGTCAACAGGGTGCAACTGGACAGTCTGTATCATGTACAGTGTTGATTAATTTCTTACAGTAAATTTTACTGAAAAAATCACAACCTTCAGCAGGATGTAAAAGTCTTCAACATAAACATTTGGGTATTCTAAAACATAGTGTGGCCTGGTGGGAAGAGAACAGGCTGTTTGTTACCAGTTTGGATTTGAATTCTGACCTTATCACTTTCTGTTGCATGAACTTAAACAGAGCTAATTCTCCTGTCCTTTCCTCTTTATCTCTCTGTTTCTATTCCTTCTCATTCTCTCTTTTAAAAATCATTTTAAAGATCTATCTTATATAGCTGTTACAAAAAAATAAAATAAATTATAAAATCTCTCATACAGTACTTGACACATACTAAGTGCTCAAAGAGTTAGTAAATATATTGTTATCTATTAACACTATATGGGCTTCCCAGCTGGCACTAGTGGTAAAGAACCTACTTGCCAGTGCAAGAGACATAAGAGATACAGGTTTGATCCCTGGGTCAGGAAGATTCCCTGGAGGAGGGCATGACAACCCACTCAAGTATTCTTGCCTGGAGAATCCCATGGACAGAGGAGCCTTGTGGGCTACAGTCCACATGATCACAAAAACCAGACATGACTGAAGCAACTTGGCTCACAAGCACATTAATGCTATATAGATACAATGGAAATTTTCCATTGTAAATAGCTTTTACTCACAGCATGATCCTTACATCCTGGACTTGTGGGGTTTTTACCAAATGTGCATTGTCTGTGAATGATTCTTCACAGAATAGATTCTTACCAACAATGATTGTTTTGATCACTTCTGTTTTCATTATTTTATTTATACTTCTTAACTGTGTTGTTTCTGAAGTTCTTTCTATCAAAATGATACTTTCTTGGGAATTCCCTGAAGGTTCAGTGGTTAGGACTCTGCAGGGGGCAGAGATTCGATCCCTGGTTGGGAAATGAAGATCCTGTATGCCACCTGGCGTGGCCAAAAAAAAAAAAAGGAAAGGGAGACTTTCTTTAGTAATATTGAATATATATTTTTAGAAGTAATTATCTTGTCAAAAAATATTGAAAAAATGGTCATATATTTATTCTTAATGCTTCCTTTAATAAAATGATGAAAACTTTAAATTGGTTGAATAAGAATAAATTTTTTGACCATCCAGTCTATCTTATACATTAGTTCTATTACAAATTTGAGAGTTATCACTTAATGTATCTTAAATCTTAATTATGGTAAGAAATAATGGAACAATTTGATTCACTGAAAAGAAAAATCTTATTATTTGGGAATCTATCTTAAATTCAAAGTTTAAATTTAGGTACAATTAAAGTTATAAATATTTAATGAATGAGATATCCTGTGGCATGTGTATCTATTAAAGGACTGTATAAAAATGATTAATAAAGTTATATATAGATAGGAAAAATAACAGGAAGTTACCTGTTCTAATGGTTTTGCTTATGTTCAATGAGTAAATAGAATAGTATTTTGAAAGACAGCTGTCTGAAGACGATGTTGTCCAGGAAATGTTTGTTCATTATTTGTAGCTTCTAGCTATGCCTTTTTAGGACCATTTGAAATTCTGTCTTCTGAAATTTTTTCCACCTTCAGATTCTTTTTGTGCTACTTCCTTTTGCATTTGATACAAAATATACTTACACTAACTAGAAAAAAATACTGAAGATGCTGAATATGGAATTTTTATTCTAGAATATTTATACTTGAAACACACCCATAAGGAATGAAATATAGGAAATGTTGATAATGATATTTTCATCATATTCTGAGCCATTTTTGTACTTAATGAAAATGTTCAAACATAGACAAAGAGTAAAAAGAGTGGTCCAATGGATTCCAAATATCTATCACCCACTTGTAATAATGAAAAAATTTTTTTGCAATTTGCTTCATCTTATTTTTTAATGTTTTAGAACAAATTCCACACATCATATAATTTCACACCTATATAATTCAGCATGATACTGAGATATTTTGAAAGCTGTTGACCAGAATTTGGTAATTATTTTTAGATAATGCCATAATTTTTTAGCTTGTGTAATAAATCCAAGGGAATCTGTTCCCCAAGCTTGAACTGCTTTCAAAGAATGAAACACAGGTGCTCACCGTTTCCACTAGTACACATGATGGCTGACATCCCTATATGCAGCACACTATCATGGTAATCCAAGCTCACAACTATAAATACCACCCTCTTATTTACAAAGAATGCAAGTAATTAAAAGGATAAGTCTAACTCTGGATTTGACTTTTGAGTGCAAATTTGTGAACATTAGTGTTTATTAACAGGAACAAATTACTCACCATATATCCTGCAACTACCAGTTATGACACGCTTGCATGTAGGGCACTTTAGTGGAGAGCAACAGCTATAAGAGCCACTTTTTTGCTGAGGCAGCGAGTGGGAAAGTGGGGCAGTGCTTGGGCGGGATTAAGGGACTTTTTATAGAAGAGGTGAGAAAGCCATTTCCTATAATGGCATCTGTGACTTAGTGAGGACCTGGGGTTGGCAACACTGCAAATGAATGGTGTCAGTATACATTAAGCCATGCACGAGATCAGCCTCCTGCGGGTATATTCTGAAGTGTGAAGAGTCCTTTTCAAAACCATGGGAGGCAATCTGGGCTTGGTTTTTAAAAGTATACTCAATATTATATGAGATTATATATATTACATATAATATAATATATATTATATAAGAGAAACTAAATATTATATATATACGTGTGTATACACAAACACACACACATATACTAGAAATTATCAAAAAGCTATGAGATATTTAGGTTGTTTTAAAAAAGAATTGTTCAGTTGCTTAGTTGTGTCCTACTCTTTGTGACCCTGTGGACTGCAGCAGGCCAGGCTTTCCTGTCCTTTGCCATCTCCCACAGTTTGCTCAAACTCATATCCATTGAGTTAGTGATGCCATCCAACCATCTCATCCTCTGTTACCCGCTTCTCCTCCTTCCTTCAATCTTTCCCAGCTTTAGAGTCCTTTCCAGTGAGTCGGCTCTTTGCATCAGGTGGCCAAAGTATTGGAGCCTCAACATCAGTCCTTCCAATGAATATTCATGATTGGTTTCCTCTAGGGAAAAGTACCTGGGGTTAAAAAACAGATGAAAAACAGTGCTTTGTGTTTTCCTTCCTTAATGTGCGATCCTTAGACTTCCTGTATTAAAATCATGTCACATGTTTGTTAATATTCATAGCCCCCAGACCTATGGAATCAAAACCTCTAGCAATAGAACCTGATATTATGCATTTTAAGGAACTCCATACAGATTCTCATTCTTATGCAGCTTAACTGGAAAAATAAGTGAAGAAAAATAAGTGGTTCCCAAACCTCTGATTACTGTGTGGTATCAAGCTGGCAGCGTCCTTATCATCTGTGAGGCTTTACAAAACCCACATTCTCATGCTCCTTCCAGAGACACTGGTTCTGAAGTTCTGAATAAGATTCAAAACTTCCCAGATAATTCTGATGCACAGCCAGGTTTGGAAATCTTAGAATTAAATGAACACTTCCCAAGTCCTTTACAACTCTCATTGTCAATGATTATTTGCATTGGCACCAAGATACCAGGATATTGTCTTTGATATAAGTTTTTTGTAACAGATCTGAAATTGCATAGTGATTTTACATCTTCCATAAAAACAGAATTTAGCTGTTGATTACAGGAAGAATTTTTTAAAATAATCCCCTTAGCAGTGTTAGGGAAGAGACCTGGTATCAAAATGATTGGACCCTATATTCCCTGGTGGTACAGATGGTAAAGAATCTGCCTGCAGTGCCAGAGAGCTGGGTTCAACTGGATTGGAAAGATCCCCTGGAGAAGGGAACGACTACTCACTACAGTATTCTTGCCTGGAGAATTGCATGAACTTAGGAGCCTGGAGGGCCTACAGTCCATGGGGTCACTTAAAGAGTCGGACATGGCTGAGCGACTAACTCTGAATTTTATATTTATCTTTTTAATTTTTAATCTTTAAGATTTATTTTATTGACACATAGTTGATTTAAAATGTGTTAATTTCTACTATATAGCAAAGTGATTCAGTTATACATATATTTATACATTATATTTCACATTCTTTTTCATTATGGTTTATCACAGGATATTGAATATAGTTCTCTGTGCTATACAGTAAGACCTTGGTGTTTATCCATTCTGTATATAATAGTTTACATGTGCTAATCCCAAACTCCCAGTCCACCCCTCCCTCACGCTCTTCCCCCTTGGCAACCATGACTCTGTTCTCTATGGATTGGACCCTATATTTAAATAGTTGTGTAACACCCCGTATTTACATACGCAGTGTGTCACCAGAGTCTTAAAAGTCAAGGCATGTCCAAATCAAACATTAGATAGAGAGGAGGGAGGTGTAGTTCAAGAAAATGTTCTCAGGACAACACTACAGAAAATAGATTGTTGAAACTTGAAAGCTCTTTTAAAATTTACAATCATTACACTCTCTCTCCTTCTTTCTTCCAACATGGGAAAACCCCCACAGGTTGCCACAGTTTTGATGACCATCTGCCTTCCAACCAAGATGGCGGAAAAAGCAAAAACGTGGTGAATCTTGGAGCAATCCGACAAGGCATGAAGCGCTTTCAGTTTCTGTTAAACTGCTGTGAGCCAGGGACAATTCCTGATGCATCGATCTTGGCAGCTGCCTTGGATCTTGTAAGTTGTTGCAAGAATTTTCTCACCCTGTACTCCGTTCCAGTTAATTCTGCTAATGGAGGAAAGCATGAATCCCTAATCCTAACCTTAACTATGGATTTATGTTTTGGCCTTATTTTTTCCCCTCAGCATTAGTGGGAAAAGGAGGGAAAAGGTGGTGAGGTAAAAGAAGAAAAGAAATTGAGGAAAATTCTTAGTAAATAAATTCTATATAGCATCATAATTTAAAGTTTATGAATCTTTTAAATATAATACATAAATTAAAATATATAAAATATATTCTGTATAGCATCATGATTAAAAGTGTATGAGTTACATTCCAGAACAGTATGAGACTTCCTGGCTTAAAATCTCCCTAACATCTGTTAGCCAAACACTGTAAAATGAGATTAAATGTAATAAGAGTAATAATAATATTATGTCTACCTCCTAGGGCTAGTGTGAGGATTAAATGAGATACTGGATATAAAGTCTTCAGCGCAATGCCTGAAATATGGCAAGTTCTCAATAAAGTAGGCCATTATTATTGTTAATTGTTATTAGTCATGTCTGTCACATATTTGTCCTTTAAACTCTGTCTTGGTTTAATTACCTGTTCGTCAAGGGAGAATATGAAGCAAGGATCAATTGAAATTAATAGTACAGAAGCACCTTGAACATTGTGTGGCATTATTCACATGTAAGAGATTCAAGAGCATAATGTGGATCTTGTTTAGAAAGTATTTTTGTCAGGTAAACGAAGCCCAGACATGAGTTTAGAACTGTCTCTGTTTCCTTTATTTACCTTCTGGTTTAATAAATTCTTCGTATGATGTATAAATACTGGGTACAAAATGCAAAGTAAATATCAAGAAATAAAAGTCTTTTATATTAACATTTCAAAAAGAATTAGACATTTTTACAACAGAAACTCTTTAGCCCATTTTATAACTCATGATCATATAAATGCTGGCCACTCATATTTTTGCCTTGGAAAATCATCTAAAGCTTATAATTCATGACATTTTTCTGTGACATTAATAGTTTTTACTGTCATGATATTTAGTGACCAGCAAGGTATGTAGCTTCACGTAAGCCTGAAATGCAAATACCACTGTAATCACCCAAAGGTTATTTATATAAAATTTTTCAGTCAGTTTCTCACTCTTGGATATTGGCCTTTGCAAATATTTTTCTTAATTCCAAAGTAGTTAATGTGTATTGATATATGCTATGGTGACTGTAAAATGTAGAGAGTCACAGGTCTCCGGGAGAGCTGAGGCAGGTGGCAATCAAAGAATGAGATGCCTGTCTAAAGCAAGAGAGCTAACAAGGCAGAGAGCCAGATTCTTGTTATCTAAGTGGAAGAGTGGTAACTAGCCTGTCACTCTTTTGAGTCATGCATGGTTCTTCTTAATTACATCTTGATCTATTCTGAAAGGAGCACATTAAAATAAATTAATGTAACAAATTGATAAAGAAAGGACAATTGAACATTTAGAAAATAAGTAAGTATGTGGTTACTTCACAAAAAATACTAAAGCCAGTAAAGTGTGCCACATTTTATTTGCACTTCAGAAATACTCATTAAAATATCCATAAATTCCTGTATTATAACTGTCAGATTTGTGATGATTAGAAAGTGCTAACAGAGTATAAAATATCATGGTGTTGGTAGCAGTGGAAGCAGCAGGATTTGATTAGGGAACAGAAGAGAGTATTGGAATAACAGGGTGACAGTGAGAATGCAGTAAGCGTGAGCAGAGTTCTCAGCCTCTCCTGAGTTGTTAGTAATTTTCGACTGGATCTAGTCATAGAGGAAGAGAAACATATATTTGATATATCAAATATCAAATGGAAAGTATGGTGAAATTTGAAAGCCTGGAATTCAGTGTGGCTTATAAGATACTCATCATATAATAATTGATTAATTAACTCAGCCAATATCTCTTGAAGGTTTCCTATGTGCCAGGCATAGTGCAGTAAAGGATAACACAACAGAACTCAACTGGAAAGCATTACCTGTTTTGCAACTTTCCTTATGAGGATAATATTTGTATGGTGACCTCTCTTCTAGACTTAGAGTGTACAGCATTCTTAGGTTGACAGACTAATGGTTAACACTTACTGTGTGCCTACTGTATTACCAAAAAAAAAAAAAAAAAATGAAGCTCAGAAAGACCAACTGGCCAAGGGCTCGAAGTCAACAAATGATAGAGCTGGATTAGAGCAGACCCTCTATTTTATACAACACCATGCTGACTCTCTCATTAAAAACTTATGTGAGATCACTACAGGAACTTTAAAATATGAAAAATAAGAAATTCTATATTTTAAACCTGAGAGTTTAAATGTGGTTTTAGAAACTGATGATGACAGAAGCTATTGGAACAATTTATTAAATACACAGTAGCAATGTTGCATTAGAACTTTGTGGGTAATCTGTGCTGTAGAATTCCAAATGTACTATTGTGTCCATCTTTGTCTCAATTCTGAAGTCACAGATACTTTGGAAAATTTTTAGACAAAGGAACCATCAAATTTTATTAGCATTTACTGATGGTATAAAACAGAAGGAATAAATACTTCCTACATAGAAGGCTTTTAAGAGTTATAAGATATGTGGGCATGGAAAAAACAGGAGGCTTGACACAAACAGATTGATATACTTGAAGATTTAATAAATAACCCCAGTCAAGCAAATTAGCACTGGCTTCTGAATGGAGATTATGTTAATAAGAATATTGATGAATACTTTGATAGTCATCAATACTTTGTTTTGATGCTGGAATTTTATTCCTTCTCATCAGATGTTTCCATACCTATATAATCTCTAACTGCTATAATGCTTAGAGTTTCCAAGGATATTTAATTAGTGGCAGAATTCCATAGAACTTTTAAAATTATTTTACATCTTCCAAATAAGATTGTGGCCAGTTAGTTACCAAATCACTAGATTCTCCTTTCTTCCTTTCCTGTTGGACCAATTCTGGTCTGCTTGATCTTCTCAGTCTTATTAATCTCATGGTAAGAAATAAAGGAGATTTGATGTTTATAAGCAATATCTTCAAGCTTCAAAGTAAAGAAGCATTTTTTGATCATTATAGATATCCAGTGATGAAGTAGATACATTGAGAAGTAATGAGCTCTTTTTCATTACACTGGACTCAATGGGGGAGGTTTACAGGGGGACTTAAGAAGTAGGTGGTTAGTGTGAGTTTCTTTATTATCTGAGAGTCTTTGATTCTAGGTCAAGGTCAAGGAGTATCCAGAGGTCAGTATCAGTCAAGATTAAAAGGAAACAGAGAAATTACAGGCAGACCTGGTTGGTTGAAAAAAAAAAAACAACAGATGAGATAGATAATGATGGTGATGATGGTAAAAAGAGGGGACAGGTGATGATGGTGGTGATGGTAAAAAGAGGGGCTAGGTGATGGTGGTGGTGATGGTAGCCATTGTGGTGGTGGTGGCGATGATGGTAGTCATCATGATGGTCATGATGATAGTAGTCATGGTGGTAGTGGTAGTGGTGGCAGAGATGAGGGTAGAAAGTAACATTTTCATTATTTATCACAGTTTATAAAGCACCTTCATATTCTTTATTTTATTTGTTGATATAAGAGGAAAGGATTAAGCCAGGAAATGGTCTCCAAATGAGGGCACCCTTAACTTCAATTTCTCAGATACAGAAAAGTGAAGGAACAAAAATCACTGGTGAATGCTGGCAAGAGGACTGAGAGGAAGGAAAGTGTGGCTGCATGTCCAATATGTTTGAAGCAAGTGGCATTCTCTTTTTACCATCATTTATGCAAGTGCGGCAGTGGCAGTTGTTCATACCTGTTGATCTGGGGTTAAGAGCCCCTTGAGATTAATGTTCACAAATGTCTTTTATTAGATGTGTTATTACATTTTGTATCCTCTGTGTTTGCTTTCACTTAATACCTGACTTCATCTGCTTCCCGACTTTCAGAAATGCTTCACTTTTAAATATGTTTTACATGTTTTCCAATGCATTTGTGGTTTTAGTGTATGAATATATAGATATAGAAATATGTAGATGTAGATATCTGTCTAGTCAAAGCTATGGTTTTTCCAGTGCTCATGTATGGATGTGACAGTTGGACTATAAAGAAAGCTGAGCACCAAAGACTTGATGCTTTTGAACTGTGGTGTTGGAGAAGACTCTTGAGACTCCCTTGGACTGCAAGGGGATCCAACCAGTCCATCTTAAAGGAAATCAGTCCTGAATATTCACTGAAAGGAGTGATGCTGAAGCTGAAACTCCAATACTTTGGCCACCTGATGTGAAAAACTGACTCATTTGAAAAGACCCTGATGCTGGGAAAGATTGAAGGTGGGAGGAGAAGGGGGCAACAGAGGATAAGATGGTTGGATGGTATCACTGACTCAAATGGATATGAGTTTGAGTAAACTCCAGGAGTTGGTGATGGACAGGGAAGCCTGACGTGCTACAGTCCATGGGGTCTCAAAGAGTTGGACATGGCTCAGCGACTGAACTGAACTGAACTGGGATATAGATATAAATGACATAGATGGATAGATTGATGATAGATACAGATGTCAGATATATATGCAGATGCATATGTACATACAGATAGGTAGAGATAAGTAGATAGATAGATACAGATATAGGTATAGATTCTACCATTTCATCCTATATGATTTGGGAGAGGAAGGGAAAATGAATATATTCAGTTCATCATCATTTTACAGTCCAGCACTCTCCCGTCTCCTTTTCGTTGTTTGCTTTTGTTGGATGTTGCATTCATTTTTTAACTACAACTTAAATGCAATGTTTACCTTATGATGTAGCTTTTATTTCAGAAAATTGTCATTGTCTCTTTACCTGCATCATAGAATTTCAATGTGATTTTTTTTATAATTTACAATTTTCTTCAGAATTAAAACGCATTATTAAATGAAAGAAATGCTAGAAATGTCAGTGTTCAAAGTCTTGCCCATCTGAAGGTTTTTGTTTTAAACAATCCTCTTGTCATTATTACTATGACTATGAAGGGATAATTGGTTCAGTTTTTGTTTCAGCACAGCTCCTCCTCACACTGTTTCTCTCCAGTATAAATTTAATAAATGCAACTCTAAGACATTTTTTAAAAGACATGATTTAGAAAGGATATATTTCATCTTTAGGTTGATATAATCTACAAGTATAAAAAATAGAAAAATTATGTAGTTTGAACAAAAGGCGTTTTTGTCTGTTTTCTATATATTTCAGGTGAAATCATCTTTCATTTTTTATCCAGACAAATACATAGCATGTACAGACATAGTGATGTCTCATCTACTGGTTAATTTACTAGCATGAATAACACACAATAATGTCAATTTGCTTTAGTAACAATTCCATGAATATAAGATTCCCATGGGATCATAGTTTTCTCCCTAGTCTGTGGAAAAATAAAATCTAATTCATGTTAAATTATAATAGTTTCATAAATAGATAACTTTAGGAGGAAAGATTATATAATTTGTATTCTAACTGGGACACTTTTGAGAGTGAAATGGGGTGTTATCAATAATCATACCAATTAGACATAAACTAGAACTCTCCTGGGGAAAATGAAACATTAGGTTACCATATAGTCATACTTTTAGGTTCACTGCAACAAATTTAATCCACATTGGAGTTTACCATCATAAGACTACTTGGTGATCGATGGAAATTACCTTTTTTCAAGGAATTAGGAATATATGCAGACGGGGAACTATAAAAGCAAAGTAATATTGTGTTTTCTTTTGAATCATAAGGAAAGTTGAAGTAATCCAGTAATAACCAAAGCTAAATGGTCCAATTATACACTTTATTCTAGTGGTACTCCTATATTGAATTAAAAAAAAAATCTGACTATGAAATGTAGCAGTCAGGCACATAAAAAAAGATATGTCATAAATATGTAGCATTTAAATAAAAAAATTTTAATGTCATATGTTCATCATATATGTTAAAAAGTAGTACATTTCAAAAATCTTTTAAGTCCCTTATATTCCTTTCCTAATCACTCATCCCTACTTCTCAGAAGACCCTGCTGTCTCAAACTTTAATTTTCCCTGTGCTTGGCTTATTTTGCTGCATAAGTTTGTATCCCTAGAGAATATGTCATTTTGTTCTGTTTCCTCATGCTGTATTTTAATTTATACATTTTAATATAATTTATCAAAATTTTCTTTAATGGTTTTTTTTAGTCTTTTTAAAGAAATCACACAGTAATAAAAAAATACATGTTACATTTTCCTCTAAAATTTTAAAGTTTACATTTCACATTTAGGTCTTTAACTAGAATTTACTGTGTGTATAAAGTGGGATTCTTTCCTTTTTTTCTTTTTATTTCACATGTAAAAAAAAATCCTAGGATGTTATTTTGACTAATTCATTCTTCATTATCTGATATGCAACACCATCCTAATCATGTGTCCAGTTTCTATACATGCATGGATGTGGTTCCAAGTGTTTTTCTGTTCCATTCCCTGTGGCTTTGAGTTAATCTACTCTGTCTTAATAGCTCAAACTTTGAACATCACCTAATTATTCTTTGCTTTTCCATGTAAATTTTATAATTAGCTTTTCAATTTCTCTGAAAATTCTTTGCTATATTCTTGGAATTACATTGAGCCCACAGATAAATTTAGATGTAATTAAAATTCAAATTGAGATTCAGAGTTGAATTGATTATTCAAAAGTTTTATTTCTCTCTGAGTCAGTTTAAGTAATTTTACATTTTTCAGTAATTTGTCAGGTTTACCTCAATTTTCATATTTGTTGGATTAAAATTGATAATTTTCTTATTAATATTTGCAGCATCTATTATTATTTTATCTGTTTTTATTCCTAAAATTGTCTCCTTAGGCTTGCCAGGTATTTGTCAATTTTGTTAGTCTTTTTTAACAATCTTGTTGATTCTCTCTATTGTGTCTTATTCTCTAACTCATTAATGCCTTATTATTTTTTTATTGAGGTAGAGTTGATTTAAAGGTTGTGTTAGGTTGTTTTGGGTGTACAACAAAGTGATTCAGTTTTATATATATATATATATATATATATATATATATATAATTTTAAAGATTATTTTCCCTCATAGGTTATTACAAAATATTGAGTATACCCTGCCCTTATTTTTTATTCTTCTTATTGCTTTGAATTCATTGTATTATTATTTAGCTTATTAGCTGATGGCTTGGCTCATACTTTTATTTTCGTCTGTTCAAAACTGAGCATTAGAATTTTAGCATTACTACTTTAATCACATGACATAAATTTTGATAAGCAGTATGTTTGTTATAATTTATATTTAAGCATTTTAAAATTTAATTACTTCCTTTTCCATGAGTCATTTAAATAGATGTGTGTGCATTTCAATTTATAAATTTCAGAGTTTTGCTAGGTATCCATTTGTTATTGATTTATAACTTCATTTGCAAATACTGATTCTTTGGAATTAAAGTTGCTTTATAAACTAGAGCATTATATAATTTTCATAAATGTTCCATGTGTAGTTGAAAAGAATGTGCATTCTCTAATTGTTGGGTATAACAGTGACTTTTCTTTCTTTTTTCTTAATTGAAGTATAGGTGACAATATTATATTAATTTCAGGTGTACAATGTAGTGATTTGGCATTTATATGCATTATGAATTGATCACCATAAAGCTAGTAACCAACTGTCACCATACAATGTTCAGTTCGGTTCAGTTCAGTCGCTCAGTCGTGTCCAACTCTTCCAGACCCCATGAATCGCAGCACGCCAGGCCTCCCTGTCCATCACCAACTCCTGGATTTCACCCAGACTCACGTCCATCGAGTCAGTGATGCCATCCAGCCATCTCATCCTCTGTTATGCCCTTCTCCTCCTGCACCCACTCCCTCCCAGCATCAGAGTCTTTTCCAATGAGTCAACTCTTCGCGTGAGGTGGCCAAAGTACTGGAATTTCAGCTTTAGCATCATTCCTTCCAAAGAAATCCCAGGGCCGATCTCCTTCAGAATGGACTGGTTGGATCTCCTTGCAGTCCAAGGGACTCTCAAGAGTCTTCTCCAACACCACAGTTCAAAAGCATCAATTCTTCGGCGCTCAGCCTTCTTCACAGTTCAACTCTCACATCCATACATGACCACAGGAAAAACCATAGCCTTGACTAGACGAACCTTTGTTGGCAAAGTAATGTCTCTGCTTTTGAATATGCTATCTAGGTTGGTCATAACTTTCCTTCCAAAGAGCAAGCGTCTTTTAATTTCATGGCTGCAGTCACCATCTGCAGTGATTTTGGAGCCCAGAAAAATAAAGTCTGACTGTTTCCACTGTTTCCACCTCTATTTGCCATGAAGTGATGGGACCGGATGCCATGATCTTCGTTTTCTGAATGTTGAGCTTTAAGCCAACTTTTTCACTCTCCACTTTCACTTTCATCAAGAGGCTTTTGAGTTCCTCTTCACTTTCTGCCATAAGGGTGGTGTCATCTGCATATCTGAGGTTATTGATATTCTCCCGGCAATCTTGATTCCAGCTTGTGTTTCTTCCAGTCCAGCGTTTCTCATGATGTACTCTGCAAAGAAGTTAAATAAACAGGGTGACAATATACAGCCTTGACGTACTCCTTTTCCTATTTGGAACCAGTCAGTTGTTCCATGTCCAGTTCTAACTGTTGCTTCCTGACCTGCATACAAATTTCTCAAGAGGCAGGTCAGGTGGTCTGTTATTCCTATCTCTTTCAGAATTTTCCACAGTTTATTGTTATCCACATAGTCAAAGGCTTTGGCATAGTCAGTAAAGCAGAAATAGATGTTTTTCTGAAACTCTCTTGCTTTTTCCATGATCCAGCAGAGGTTGGCAATTTGATCTCTGGTTCCTCTGCCTTTTCTAAAACCAGCTTGAACATCTGGAAGTTCACAGTTCATGTACTGCTGAAGCCTGGCTTGGAGAATTTGGAGCATTACTTTACTAGCGTGTGAGATGAGTGCAATTGTGCAGTAGTTTGAGCATTCTTTGGCATTGCCTTTCTTTGGAATTGGAATGAAATCCAATCCAGTCCTGTGGTCACTGCTGAGTTTTCCAAATTTGTTGGCATAAAGAGTGCAGCACTTTCACAGCATCATCTTTCAGCATTTGAAATAGCTCAACTGGAATTCTATCACCTCCACTAGCTTTGTTCATAGTGATGCTTTCTAAGGCCCACTTGACTTCACATTCCAGGATGTCTGGCTCTAGGTCAGTGATCACACCATCGTGATTATCTGTGTCGTGAAGATCTTTTTTGTACAGTTTTTCTGTGTATTCTTGCCACCTCTTCTTAATATCTTCTGCTTTTGTTAGGTCCATACCATTTCTGTCCTTTATCGAGCCCATCTTTGCATGAAATGTTCCCTTGGTATCTCTGATTTTCTTGAAGAGATCTCTAGTCTTTCCTATTCTGTTGTTTTCCTCTATTTCTTTGCATTGATCAATGAGGAAGGCTTTTTTAATCTCTTCTTGCTATTCTTTGGAACTCTGCATTCAAATGTTTATATCTTTCCTTTTCTCCTTTGCTTTTCACTTCTCTTCTTTTCAAAGCTATTTGTAAGGCCTCCCCAGACAGCCATTTTGCTTTTTTGCATTTCTTTTCCATGGGGATGGTCTTGATCCCTGTCTCCTGTACAATGTCACGAACCTGATTCCATAGTTCATCAGGCACTCTATCTATCAGATCTAGGCCCTTAAATCTATTTCTCACTTCCACTGTATAATCATAAGGGATTTGATTTAGGTCATACCTGAATGATCTAGTGGTTTTCCCTACTTTCTTCGATTTAAGTCTGAATTTGGCAATAAGGAGCTCATGATCTGAGCCACAGTCAGCTCCTGGTCTTGTTTTTGCTGACTGTATAGAGCTTCTCCATCTTTGGCTGCAAAGAATATAATCAATCTGATTTCTGTGTTGACCATCTGGTGATGTCCATGTGTAGAGTCTTCTCTTGTGTTGTTGGCAGAGGGTGTTTGTTATTACCAGTGCATTTTCTTGGCAAAACTCTATTAGTCTTTGCCCTGCTTCATTCTGTATTCCAAGTCCAAATTTTCCTGTTACTCCAGGTGTTTCTTGTTATTATATATTATTGACTATATTCCCTATACTGTACATTATATCCCAATGACTTATTTATTTTATAATTGAAAACTTGAAACTTTTAATCCTCTTCACCTGTTTCACCTAAGCCCCATTCCTCACTCAACTCTGTACTTCTGGCAAGCACCAGTTTTCTATGTCTGTTTCTGTTTTGTTTGTACATTTTGTTTGTTTGTTTTTTAGATTCCAAATATCAGTGAAATCATACAGTATTTTTCTTTTTCTGTTTAACTTATTTCACTTAACATATTCCCTCTAGGTCTATCAGGGTATGGTATTTCATATTCAAGTCTTCTACATCCTTATTTTTTTCTCCTCACAACTTAATCTGAGATGACAAGTCAGTTTAGTCACTCATCATGTCCGACTCTTTGAGACCCCATGGACTGCAGCACTCCAGACTTCCCTGTCCATCACCAACTCCTGGAGCTTACTCAAACTCATGTCCATAGAGTCAGTGATACCATCCAACCATCTCATACTCTGTCGTCCCCTTCTCCTCCCACCTTCAATCTTTCCCAGCTTCAGGGTCTTTTCAAATGAGTCAGTTTTTTGCATCAGGTGGCCAAAGGACTGGAGTTTCAGCTTCAGCATCGCTCCTTTCAATGAATATTCAGGGCTGATTTCCTTTAGGAGGGACTGATTGGATCCCCTTGCAGTCCAAGGAGCTCTCAAGAGTCCCTGTCTTACTATTCTGTCTAGGTTGGTAAACATTCAGAAAACTAAGATCATGGCATCTGGTCCTATCACTTCATGGCAAGTAGATGGGGAAACAGTGGAAACAGTGCCAGACTTTATTTTGGGGGGCTCCAAAAATCACTGTAGATGGTGACTGAAGCCATAAAATTAAAAGACACTTGCTTCTTGGAGGAAAAGCTATGACCAACCTAGACAGCATATTAAAAAGCAGAGACATTACTTTGCCAACAAAGGTCTATCTAGTCAAAGCTATGGTTTTTCCAGTAGTCATGTATGGATGTGAGAGTTGGACTATTAAAGAAAGCTGAGCACCGGAGAACTGATGCCTTTGAACTGTGGTGTTGGAGAAGACTCTTGAGAGTCCCTTGGACTGCAAGGAGATCCAAGGAGATCCTAAAGGAAATCAGTCCTGAATATTCATTGGAAGGACTGATGCTAAAGCTGAAACTCCAATCCTTTGGCCGCCTGAAATGAAGACTTATTTGAAGAGACCCTGATGCTGGGAAAGATTGAAGGCAGGAGGAGAAGGGGATGAGATCGGATGAGATGGTTGGATGGTATCACTGACTCAATGGACATGACTTTGAGTAAACTCTGGGAGCTGGTGATGGACAGGGAGGCCTGGCATGCTGCAGTCCATGGGGTTGCAAAGAGTCAGACATGACTGAGCAACTGAACTGAACTGAACTGAGGTTTGTCATAGCTTTTCTTCTAAGAAACAAGAGTCTTTTAATTTCATGGCTGCATTCACCATCTGCAGTGATTTTGGAGCCCCCCAAAATAAAGTCTCTCACTGTTTCCATTGTTTGCCCATCTGTTTGCTATGAGCTGATGGGACAGGATGCCATAATCTTAGTTTTCTGAATGTTGAGTTTTAAGACAACTTTTTCACTCTCCTTTTTTACTTTCTCAAGAGGCTCTTTAGTTCTTCTTCACTTTCTGCCATAAAGGTGGTATCATCTGCATGTCTGAGGTTATTGATATTTCTCCCGGCAGTCTTGATTCCAGCTTGTGTTTCTTCCAGTCCAGCATTTCTCATGATGTACTCTGCATGTAAGTTAAATAAGCAGGGTGAGGATATACAGACTTGACGTACTCCTTTTCCTATTTGGAATCAGTCTGTTGTTCCATGTCTGCTCCTAACTGTTGCTTCTTGTCCTACATACAGATTTTTCAGGAGGCAGGTCAGGTGGTCTGTTATTCCCATCTCTTTAAGAATTTTCCACAGTTTGTTATGATCCACACAGTCAATGGCTTTGGCATAGTCAATAAAGCAGATGTTTTTCTCGGAGAAGGCAATGGCAACCCACTCCAGTACTCTTGCCTGGAAAATCCCATGTATGGAGGGGCCTGGTGGGCTGAAGTCCATGGGGTTGCTAGGAGTTGGACACGACTGAGCGACTTCACTTTCATGCATTGGAGAAGGAAATGGCAACCCACTCCAGTGTTCTTGCCTGGAGAATCCCAGGGACAGGGGAGCCTGGTGGGCTGCCGTCTATGTGGTCGCACAGAGTAGGACACGACTGAAACGACTTAGCAGCAGCAGCAGCAGCAGATGTTTTTCTGGTATTCTCTTGCTTTTTCGACGATCCAGTGGATGTTAACAATTTGATCTCTGGTTCCTCTGGCTTTTCTAAATCCAACTTGAATATCTGGAAGTTCATGGTTCATGTACTGTTGAAGCCTGGCTTGGAGAATTTTGAGCATTACTTTACTAGCATGTGAGATGAGTGCAATTGTGTAGTAGTTTGAGCCTTCTTTGGCATTGCCTTTCTTTGGGATTGGAATGAAAACTGATCTTTTCCAGTCCTGTGGTCACTGCTGAGTTTTCCAAATTTGCTGGCATATTGTATGCAGCACTTTCACAGCATCATCTTTTAGGGTTTGAAATAGTTCAGCTGGAATTCATCACCTCCACTAGCTTTGTTTGTAGTGATGCTTCCTAAGGCCCGCTTGACTTCACATTCCAGGATGTCTGCCTCCTGCCTCTAGGTGAGTGATCACACCATCATGGTTATCTGGGTCATGAAGATCTTTTTTGTATAGTTCATCTGTGTATTCTTGCCACCTCTTCTTAATATCTTCTGCGTCTGTTAGGTCCATACAATTTCTGTCCTTTATTGTGCCCATCTTTGCATGAAATGTTCCCTTGGTATCTCTTGAAGAGATACCAATTTTCTTGAAGAGATCTCTAGTCTTTCACATTCTATTTTTTTCCTCTATTTCTTTGCATTGATCACTGAGGAAGGCTTTCTTATCTCTCCTTACTATTCTTTGGAATAGCATTCCAAATGGGTATATCTTTCTTTTCTCCTTGGCCTTTCACTTCTCTTCTTTTCTCAGTTATTTGTAAGGCTTCCTCAGACAACCATTTTGCATTTCTTTTTCTTGGGGATGGTCTTGATCACTGCCTCCTGTACAATGTCACGAACCTCCATCCATAGTTCTTCAGGCACTCTATCAGATCTAATCCCTTGAATCTATTTGTCACTTCCACTGTATATTGGTAAGGGATTTGATGGCAAAGTTATCCATTTACCTTGAAGTTCCAGCAATTTTTGTTTTATTGATTTAGAGGAGGCAGGTAGTTTAGAAATATAATATGTATCAGGTCCTATAAAAATATTATCACTACCTTGTTCTTGTTCAGTCACTCAGTCATGTCCCACTCGTTGTGACCCCGTGGACTGCAGTACACCAGGCTACCCTGTCCTTCACCATCTCCTGGAGCTTGCTCACACTCTTATTAAGTCAGTAATGCCATCCAACCATCTGTCCTCTGTCGTCCCCTTCTCCTCCTTCCTTCAGTCTTTCCCAGCATCAGGGCCTTTTCACTACCTAGTGACCCAATTTATTTTTAGTATATAAGGATATATTTTTCTTTAATATTAATACAGTTGAAACAAGTTTACTAGTTTAGCATTGGACTTGTATATCTTTTTGTAAATCCTTTCAACATTTCTATATCTTTGTGTTTTAGTTTTATCTCTTATAGAAAACAAGTATTTGAATTTTAAACCATTTTAATGATCTTTTTCCCTAGAAAGTTTAGTACATTTGCACAGATTATATTTACTTATATAGATTCAGTTCTGTCTTCTTCGGACTACTTACCACATTTTTTTTTACTGTTTCATTGTATGTGTGTTCTTGTTTCAATTTCATGCCTTCTTTTGAATTATGTTGGATTTTTCTTTGCTTTGGTTTAGCTTTGTTTTATTCATTTCCCTTATCAGTTTGAAATTTGTTATATTCTATTTATATTTTTAAAATTGCATGCATATTTAACTCAATGCAGTCTAAAATTAATGAATATCTTTACTCTTCATGCAAATAATAAAAGACTGTAGAGGGTTTTAATGCCAGTTGTCCAAGATTTAGTTCTCTGTTTTTGTTTTAACATTGACAAAGTAAACTTTATTTTTATTAGTTGTTAGGAAAATAATTTTTAAATTTGCCCAAGAGCTGAGTATAGTCTTTGCTCACCATTTCTCCTTGCATCTCAGACATTCCTTCCTAGGATCTATGTCCTTCTTCTAAAAGAAACCTTTCAGACATTTCTTTGGTGATGATCTACTGGCAGTAGCTCTCTCAACTGAAGTTTAATAAAAAAAAATACTCCCATCTGGGATATTGGCTTTATAAAGGAGTGTGTGGCCTGACCCTCCACTCCACATGAATACTGACATTTAATTTGTGGTCCATTGAAAACCCATACTCCGGTCTTGCCATAGTCAATAGAAACCCTCAGAGCAAATATTCCTTCACTAGTTCACACCTTTCTCCCTGCCTTCACTCTAGAATTGAATTTTCTTGTAATTTCTACTTTTCAATGGTCTATCATCTCATATCAGAAGCAAAAGCAAAAATAAAGTGAAAAAAATTTGGATATTTTATCCAGCACTTTTAAATGTCTAAACCAAAAGATGTTTGTCTTCACACTTAATCCATCATATTGTCAGAAATAGGAGTCCTTATTTGATTTTTAAAACAATTATGCAAGATATTAGCATGATCTGAGTGTTAAAATGCCAACCCAGCCAAACTACGTACTCAACTGAAATGCCTGCATCTAGCCTGACACTGAATCATTTCAGTTGCCCGCAGCTACTGCAGGAATGTGCAGGGACAGAGACAGCCTGTCAGTTGCTTAATGATCTCGGGCAGAGAATTCAATACAAGCTAAGTAATAAATACTGGCTCACAAGCACGTGCCCTCCAGCAAACAAGGTTCCAGCATACACTAAGACCCACAATGCCTGCTTATTCCCAGTGGTCTTAAATAAATAAGTATCTTACACCAGCAAGAGCTTTACATTTTATTGTAAGGCAATAAAAATATTATGTAATTCCCCAGGAACCAACATAAAACATTGTCTTTAAAACAGTTCCTGCCCTGGTGTTGTTATGAGTTTTCAGGATCAATCAGGGTTTCTTCTTACATAACAAGTTTACATAAGTCCTTCAGGGGAAGGAATGTATCGCAATTATAACCTTCAATTAACCATCATATCTTGGTAAAGATATTTTCTACGTCCCCAGGCAAAATAAAGCACAGCTGTTTGAATTAGTATTCTAGTTCTCTGCTTTACCTTCATAAAGGAAACATTCAATATACATAACAATCTTATCAAATGCAGGAAAAAGTGCCAAAAGAAGTCAAGGGGAAATAGCCTGATACTTGAAGTTTTCTAGCTGAAGAATGTTAGAGAAATAACTTACTGCATAATGCATGATGTTTTGTAATTTTAAATAGACAGCTCTGTAACCATTGCAGACAACACCGTATATAAAACCAAACCATATGAAATTGATGATATGGTACTATATTTGACCAGCAAACTTAGAGATTCCATAAAGTTCAACCTAACATTTTATCTCACCAGTTCAAATTGCTTCTTGCTTTTCTGGCAACTGCAAAGTTATGACATAATGGAACTGAAGCTGCTCTGTGGCATTATGGAACACAGAATAGAAAGGTGATCTGGCAGACATGTTAATCAGAAAGAATTTAAATCTGCCTAGTTTTCTTTTAGGACCACCAGCAAAATTCTCTGTGGTATACCAACGGTACCAAAGTTTGTTTTGATGTTCAGTTTTGACTGTGTCTCTGAAACTCCATGGTTCTCTTCATCCATGCAGCCTTCTTCTGATTCATTTTTCTCCATTTGTGCTGTTTTTCTCCGTGATGTGAATCCATCCCTGCCCATTCTGTCGTGTCTCCATTGTTTTGCTGCTTCATGAGATTGCTCTGAGCCATTAAGAGGCAAGTCCATCAAAAGAGGAAAAACCAACTTTCCTTTATGTCCAGGAAGAATCCTTTGTCTAAGGTATTCCATAACCCTGCTCCTCAAATCAATACTTTCTAACTTACACTTTGAAAGGAACTTATAAGGAAAATAATTCCTATAGCCACACCCACAATATAATGCCTTGACTACTCTTTCACATACAGTGTGAAGTCGGTTCTTATTGCCAAGGATCTTCTATGAGGACGCACAGTTGAGTCCTTAGCTTTATACTACACCAGCACCCTCCATTGTCCGTACAGTAACACACACACTACAGTACCACAGAAATTGTTAGTACTCAGTGTCCTCTTGACTAGAGGATCCCCAAGTCTGCTTTCACCTACAAGATTTGCGAGGTTTATAATAAGAAGGCAATATTTGAGTTACTCTGTGTCATCATCCCTTAATGTAGACAGTGACATTTCCAAAAGTTACTGAGTTTGGCAATGTACATGAATCAAATTATCAATAATAACTAACCTTCCCTTTAATGTTGTGCTATATAGTCAATTAATGGGAATTATTTTGATAATGGTCTCAGTTCTGTTTTCCAACTTAAAGTAGGATTTCTTAGGGCCAATAACTGATAATGTCTGGGTTTTATCATAAGAAGCTTTTGAGAGCAGATAATTAAAATTGTTTTTGATTCAAAATGCCTTAAGTTTCCTAAGCAAATAAAACATATTTGCTAAAGAAGCCAAGCCAACCTACATGGGAAGCCTTACATAGCACAGTCTGGGTTTTTTATTCATCTTCTGTTAGTCTTCTCAGTGCAATTTAATAGTTAAACGAAATATGTGAAAAAAAAAAAATCTCTGCCCCATACATTTGAATTAGGTTAAGTTTTTATGCTCATTAATCATGAAAGAGCTAAAGTTCATCACCTAATGCTATTCCAGCAGTGTTGTTTCTGCCTTCCTGTCATTAAGCAATGAATCTCATTGCTTTATATTGGAAATGTGTCAAAATGTGACATGATAAGAATAGATTTGCATCACTTGCCTTGCCTTCCAGACTGAAGCTCCTTTTTAGAGATAGATATTCCAGGCTTTTCCAAATGCAGATTAGCATATCTGAAATCTTTAGTAAACTGAATATTTAATACAAGGAAAGAGTATAGATCTTTAGTTGGGATGTTATGGCACTATGGTAATGATAAGTTTAATGCAGAAATTCATCTAAGCCTTTGCATTCTAAAGTCTTTCTATCCTTCTGACCTGCTATCAAGTCTTGGCACCAGTAAAGTTGAGGATAGTTTCTCATCATCAGTGTCCATCTTTTATTAATGATAGATGTTCATCATTGTGTTTATCTTCTATTCTGCCTTAGATTAACTGCACATAGATTAACTTTATCTTCAATGGCAATATGTCATATTTTTTGTAAAATTAAGTCCCAACATAATTAAATTTCTTATTAGGATTCTTGATAGTTTCGTTTAAGTTGTAAACAATGGAAAAATGCTTAAAGGGCTAACTTGCTTGAAATATCCAGGGTATTTGAGATAGTGTGTTACCAGACAGTATGAAGTAACTGCCTCTGCCTGAAGAGGAAGGGATTAAGGAAATCTTCTTAGAGGAGATAACTAAACTGAAGCTTACAAGTGAGAATCTGCTAGATAGAAAAGGGGCTTAAAGGCTCTGCAAGTGATGGAAACAAAACATGGAAAGGTATGAGATGTCATATCTGGGAGACTAACCAGTTTGACATAAGTGGATCACAGAGCACTTGAGGTGAGGATAGGGAGAGAAATGAACAAAACAGCAAAGGTCAGTTGCCTTTATTCATTGATGATTCAGATGGATGGACCATAAAATATATTTTAAATGGGAAAATTATGTGCTTACTTGTGTTTTACATGACATTAATGTTCCATTTTTAAACAGTAACTTTCTACATGCATTCTAGAAATCATCTGTTCCCCAGGTGTGTATATGAGCATGAATTAAGATCTTGAAGATAGCAAAGAGGTACAGATCTGAGCATGAGAGACCTGAAAATGAATCTCATGTCTGCTTCTTCCCAGCAACATAAGAGTGGAAAAGTTATACCTCGTATTAAAAAACATTAAAATGAGGATATTATTTCATAGGGTTGTTATGATAATTAAGAATTACAATTTATAAAAACTAGTTGGAACATAATTGATATTCTCTATACATTAGCACCTATTTTGACATTATAGATTGAGGCATTGTTAAGAATGCTATTACTTGAATCATGAAAACTGTTTCCATTTGAAAATATGTGGGACATGGGACATGGGATTCATTAGGTAACTCTAAGATGATAGCAAGGGCTTCCCCCTGATAGCTCATCTGGTAAAGAATCCACCTGCAATGTAGGAGACCCCAGTTCAACTCCTGGGTCAAGAAGATCCCTGGAGAAGGGATAGGCTACCCACTCCAGTATTCTTGGGCTTCCCTTGTGGCTTAGCTAGTAAAGAATCTGCTTTCAATGTGGGAGACCTAGGTTTGATCCCTGGGTTAGGAAGATCCCCTGGAGAAGGGAAAGGCTACCCACTCCAGTATTCTGGCCTGGAGAATTCCATGGACTGTATAGTCCTTGGGTTTGCAAAGAATCAGACATGATTTAGCAACTTTCACTTTCAAGATGATAGCAAATATTGTTATATATATATATATATTTTAACTGACACAAGTAAATGTTTGATGTATGTATTTTTTGTGACCTGTTGACCTATGGGAAACTTCACATTCTTTCCCATATTAAATTTTTCTTGGCTTCTAAAGAGTAGATATCTTACTCTTATAAGTTTCTGGATATTAACAAAAAGTTCTTGCTTTTATTTTTCAAGCACATCTTGACAAGACGGAGTCATATTTTTGTTTTCCTGAAGAAATGCTGTTTTTCATTTACCAATTAAGCAATTTCCTCTTTGTCAAACATTTTCAATTGAAACCATTCCTATTTAAGCAGAATTTGATCTGTTTATGAAAAATTAGAGAAAGAGACTAACTCAACCGAGTTTATTTATTCATTCATTCATTTATTTGTTTTTTTCTCATTTCAGGCCCCATTTTATTCTGTTTATCCTCACAACTCAGCCTGATATAGTAAGCTCTTCTTTTTCTTATTAGCCAAAGTGAGAGAGCAGTTGCATGTCCTTTGAGTTTGTGGAAGGTCCTTAAAAAACTGACATCTTTGGTTAATCTACATCTAGTTCTAGAAATTGAATATATGTTTTCATCATGCTAATTTTAGGTTTAAAAAAGCTTCATATTTAAAATCTCCTTATTAAAAGTGATTTCACACTCAAATCCCCACTGTCTCTGAAATATGAAAAGATAGAGTCATGGAATTACTTGAGATTCTCCAAAAGGAGAAAAGTACATGCAGAAACCGACTTAAAATGTCTCATTATTCAATACTCAAATTTGCCTTCATGGATTCATTTTCCAGATTTCCCACTACTACTGTAACCATGTTAACACTACCCTGGGAAATATCGCTGCTGCTGCTAAGTCGCTCAATTGTGTCTGACTCTTTGTGACCCTAGGGACTGTAGCCCGCCAGGCTCCTCTGTCCATGGGATTCTCCAGGCAAGAATACTGGAGTGGGCTGTCATTTCCTTCTCCAGGGGATCTTCCTGACTTAGGGATCAAATCCCTGTCTCCTGTGGCTCCTGCGTTGCAAGTGGATTCCTTACTGCTGAGCCACAGGGGAAATATGGCTAAACCAAATCAAAATACAAAGGCAAAAATAAGCTAAGAGTACATAGGCATTGGCTTTAAGGTCAGATTCATTGTTTCTTAATCCCACATTACTCTTTCCTTAACAACCCTACTCAGGAAGCACCGGTGGTAGCCAGAGCAGCATTGTTCCTGGAATGTGCCCGTTTTGTGCACCGCTGCAACCGTGGCAACTGGCCAGAGTGGATGAAAGGACATCATGTGAACATCACTAAGAAAGGCCTTTCCAGGGGACGGTCCCCCATTGTGGGCAACAAGCGGAACCAGAAGTTGCAGTGGAATGCTGCCAAGCTCTTCTACCAGTGGGGAGACGTGAGCTTTTGATTTTCTTCTATAAAAATTAGGCCGAGTAAAGTGAAGACGTTTTGAGTTTCTGTTTGTTCATTTGTTTGGGAGATAATCTGAGTATCTGTTATGTACCAAGCACTGAACAAAACATTTCAGGGGGAAATAATTCATTTAATCTTCCCAATAAATCTACAAAGTTAGACATTATTATCTCTTCTGGCTCCCTTTCTGATCCTCTGCCTCTTTCCTCCCTGTAAATGTAAACATTCTCAGCATCTCTTATCAGTTCTTCCTGTATAATCTCCACCAGGCTTGCATTTATTCCTGTGTTAGAGCTAGAAGTACCCAGTTCTCTATCCATAGCACTTTTCAGATCCCTGACCAACTTCACCAACTGTACTTTGGAGGCATTTACTTAATGTTCTGAAACTAAATCTGACCAAACTGAAATGCTTCTCTCCATTTAAACACACCCCCATCTGTAACCCCTCTTGAATTTTCTATTCTTTTTGATAGAACTACCATCATCTGAAATGACAGTCTTTAAACATATTCTCAACCTCCTTTCCTTATTGATTCCACCTCTTCCGTGTCACTGATGCCCTTTGAGGTCAGATCTTCATTACTTCTCCTCTGTGTGACTAAAGTATTTTCCTATTTGGTTTCCTCCCACAATCTCCCCTCTCTGACCCATCCTACACACTGCCAATAAAATCTCCCTTTGGCATAGCCCGTCTAAAAGCAGAACATTCATATCTCATCTCCCAGCCTCCAGACTCTCTCCTTCCAATTCATTCTCCAAACTGCTGTCAGAATGATTAGGCTAAAATGCAAATCACGGTATAGTGCTTCAGTGGCCCTCCTTTTCCCTGGGGATAAAAACCCAAATTGCTCAGCCTGGCATCTCAGCTCTTTCCACAACCTTTATTCAAATCACACCAAGATTATAGATGATGAAGTCAATGAGCTGATGTACCTAAAGGACATTTATCTCAATCCTTTACATCTAAGAGGTGTTCAATGATAAGTTATGATACTAAATTTTGAAAGCAGGATAAATGGTTTGTCTCTACATTTTTAGACAGCTAGCATGGTGTCCCTGGAAGGAGTGATAACGCTTCTCCCCTGCTCAAAAACTGCCTTTCATCCTTCAGAATGCAAAATGAAGTCCAGCTTCAAGAACTGTGGAATCTGGTCCCGATTTACCTTTCCAAGCCCTCAGGCACATTATTTCTGCTCAGAAAATGGTGCTTCAACCAAGTGGCTTAGTTGATAGTCTCTGAACACGTCAGTGCATGTCCCTGAATATGGGTCTTTGGGAACTCTCCATCTGAAATATCCGCTTTTCCCTTTCCCATTAGCCTAACACCAATTCTTGAGAATCTATGTTTGAATCCCAGTTCAAGGCTGCTGAGTGACCTTGAGCGGTTTTTCAACCTAACTTTCCTAATTGCCAAACAGTGATACTTCTTTATGAAAGTTTATAATCTACTCAGGCATATTAATAAAGACACTGATGCACTATAACAGTTTATTCAACTTTATGTTTTATTTAATAACTAGCAAACTACCTCGCATAATAAATATTTGATGAATGAAGAAGGAATAATCATATTCCTAAGGCACTTTTCTTGTCTTGAAAGAGATGTAGAGCTCTAAATTATTATTTAGATATTTTATATTATCCCAAGTAAGTTCATTTTTTGAGAAACCTTCTAAGTTTTGTGAACTGTGGGTTTAACTTAAATTGCTTGGTTTCAGAATCCGGGGGAGATCAATGTAGATTTTTTCTCCCCTTGACTCTCACTATTAAGTCTTCTGGCTTTGCTCAGACTCATAATTCCTTGTTTCCTTCTGTTGGGGGAGTGTGTAATTTCCTCGGTTCTTTCTCGCCACAGCAAAAATTTGAAGTGACGGACAGACCAGTGTTACAGCCCCATGTAAATTTCCTTGTTACAGCAAAAATTTGAAGCAATGGACGGACCAGTGTTACAGCTTCGTGTTACAGCTCAGTTTTATTAAGAAAGCAAAAGAAAATATATCCTTGAGGTGTGAGAGGGAGTCGACCCAGAAGACTCAAAGAGAAGAGAAGCCCCCAGCTCAATTTTGGTTCCTCTTTTCATAGGTTTTTTCTCCTCCCCTTGGGCCTGCCCTATGTAAATTGGGCTAGCCAGGAGTGCTGTTGGTTTTACCTGAGGTCCTCACTCCTGTCCTCAGACCTTCCTTTGTTCTGTTTTCACAGGCTTTTCCCTTCTTTGTCTTTTAGCCACCGCCATTCTGGACTCCTTTTTCCTATTCTAACCACCTAACACTTCTTTAGAATTTCTAAAATAGTAGCATCAGGACAAGGCTTTCTGTTGAGGTGGTGGTTTTTGCTTTCACGTTTTGTTTTGTTTGCTTAAAACTTCTCAAGTTAGCAACTGAGCTGCATTTCTTTTGTATTGATGTGGTTTTTGTTACTCCTCAATTGCAGACTTTAAGGAGACCCCTTTGTTCTCAAATAACCAAGATGTTCAAACAAAGTGTGTTTTTATTTGAAGAGCTCTAGACATATCTTTTGAGCTTCCCAGGTGGCTCAGTGGTAAGGAATTCACCTGCCAACGCAGGAGACACAGGAAATGTGGGTTCAGTCCCTGGGTCAGGAAGATTCCCTGAAGTAGGAAATGGCAACCTGCTCCAGTATTCTTACCTGGAAAATTCCATCGACAGAGGAGCCTTACAGGCTATTGTCCATAGGATCGTTAAGTGTCAGATGCGACAGCATGCACATGCACACACGGACATATTTTTGTAACTTTCCAACAGAAAATCAAATCTCTTGCATGCCCAGAATTTAGTCGTTTTTCTAAATATTTGAAAAGGATGATGCAGAAAGGAAGAAGAAAATTAGCTGGAATTTTGTTCTTACCAATGCACAGAGTAATCACACTGTCAGACCAAGTTCAGTGCTCATTTTATCTTTTTGAGTCTTTTTCCTATGTATGTGTCTCTTCTTTTATTCTATACAACATGTAATTAGAATGTGAAAGGGATTAGAGGTAGCATATTTTGTCTCTTTTTTGGGGGGAAATTCTTTTTTTAAAATCAGATGTTAGTACATGATGACTCCGAAGAACAGATAGTAAGCATTGGTTTTGTGAATACCTTATAAAAGCCAATGTTGTTTATGTGTTGAGGTAAAAGTCATGTTTCTAATGTTGATGTTCAGGACACTATCAAAAGAATAGCTAATATTTCAAAAGAATAGTTAATATTTCTAATTCATAGCATATCATGAGGGGGAAACAAAGTATATAAGAAAATTTTGATTGCATATATGATGAAAGATACAAATAAAATTGCAGTTCTAGAAGTCATGCCAGCCTCCAAATTCATTAGCATAACACTGCTATCCTCATAAAATTGCATGATCAGAAACATTCTGAGGAAATGTGACTTCTTATTTTTTGCTGCAGCAAAATCCTCCATTAAAAACAACTATACAGGACTTCCCTGATGGTCCAGTGGTTAACACTCTGCACTTCCAATGCAAGAAGCATGGGTTAGATGGGGAAATAATGGAAACAGTGGGAGACTTTATTTTGGGGGCTCCAAAATCACTGCAGATGGTGACTCCAGCCATGAAATTAAAAGACACTTGCTCCTTGGAAGAAAAGCTGTGACCAACCTAGACAGCATATTAAAAAGCAGAGACATTACTTTACCAACAAAGGTCTGTCTAGTCAAAGCTATGATTTTTCCAGTAGTCATTTATGGATGTGAGAGTTGGACCATAAAGAAAGCTGAGCACTGAAGAATTGATGCTTTTGAACTGTGGTGTTGGAGAAGACCCTTGAGAGTCCCTTGGACTGCAAGAGATCCAACCAGTCCATCATAAAGGAAATCAGTCCTGAATATTCATTAAGAGGACTAATGCTGAAGCTGAAACTGCAATACTTTGGCCACCTGATGTGAAGAACTGACTCATAGGAAAAGCCCCCGATGCTGGTAAAGATTGAAGGCGGTAGGAGAAGGGGACGACAGAGGATGAGATGGTTGGATGGCATCATCAACTTGATAGACATGAGTTTGAGCAAGCTTTGAGAGTTGGTTGTGAACAGGGAGGCCTGGCATGCTGTGGTCTGTGGGGTCACAAAGAGTCAGACATGACTGAGCAACTGAACTGAACTGGAGAACTAAGATCCCATGTGCCATGCAGCATGGCCAGAAAAAAAAAAAAAAAAAAAAAAAAACTTTTTAAATAAATAAAAATAGTTAAAAGAAAATACAACTGCATACTCCCTTATGTGAGATCTATAAAATAAATGACCTTTGAGGAATAAAAATACTTTCAGAAAAAGTTTTGTGTGAGAATAAATACCATTCCAGTTCCTATAAGTCTTTAGGCTCAATGACCTTGGAGACAGCATTAGTGCCTTCCTTCCCTGGATTCCCATGTTGGGAAATGTGGTGGTAAGAACACTATGGCAAACAGAGGAAACTTACGCTGAAGACAATCCCCATGAATTGATTGCCGACGACCTCTGTAATGTGAGAACCTCTTTTACAGTCTGACATATACCTCACGCTGTTTCATTCTTTTTCTGTTCATGGTAGGCAATCGGCGTCCGGCTGAATGAGCTGTGTCATGGGGAAAGTGAGAGTCCAGCCAACCTGCTGGGTATCATTTATGATGAGGAGACCAAGAGGAGACTGAGAAAGGAGGATGAGGAGGAAGACTTTTTAGATGACAGTAAGGAGACTCCCTTTACTACAAGAACCCCTGCTTGTAAGAATCTCTGCTTTAGGAGCACGTAATATTTCCCTTTCCTCTTTCACATTCTTACCACCTTCCCATGTCTTCCACTGTACCTTCTCCCCTATTCCCTGTGCATGGATGTGAGCATGTGCATAAAACCCACAAAGTGAGGGCAGGAACCAGAGGAGAAGACTATAGACAGGAGCAAAGAGCTGTAGGCCATATGAAACATTCATTGCTTTGTGGTCTCTGACTCCTAATATTGTAAATGTCAAGATCAGTTTTAGTCCTCCGTGAGAAAAGGAAATTGTGGGAAAGTGCTGTTCCAGGAAAGGATTTGGTCAGGTTTTGTGTTTTTTCATTACTCTTGAAGATACAAAAAAGGGCTAGACCAAATGAAATTAAACACAAAAAGCTTCTCAAATCGCTAAAATATTAAAATACTTAATCATAGTTTATTATCATATTTAACATGAAATTCAAAATTTAAGGTTCAGATTATCTGAACTATGAATGTTTGATTTACTGTACTTATTTATTAAAAGTATAATTGAGTCCCATCATAGAAGAATAGAGACAAAGAGATTCCTGAACATCTTTTTTAACACCATTTTGTGCATATGTGTGTTCTATACCATACAAGCTTATGAGTATGTGTACCACTGTTTTTTATGGAGTAGCAAATTCCAATATGGTTTTGGAATGAGTATCATTAACTGATGAAGACACTGAGGTCTCTTCCTTTTGACCTACCCTAGTGATTTGAAATGCAGATTCCCTGATGATGTCTTAAGGATTATCCTTAGTTAAGTGATGCCAAACCTACTTTATCTCTAAAGGCATGAAATATAAAAGGATGGCTAGAGTGTAATATTAGACAGAACTAAATAATAATCAAAGAAAACATATTGTCTTCTACTTTCATACCAATAATTTTTTTGCATTTTTCCATCATTTTGCTCTTTCTCTGCTGCTGCTGCTGCTAAGTCACTTCATCATGTCCCACTCTGTGCGACCCCATAGACGGGAGCCTACCAGGCTCCTCTGTCCCTGGGATTCTTCAGGCAAGAACACTGGAATGGATTGCCGTTTCCTTCAAATCAAAGAAAATCTTCTTGACTTAACTGTTGACAAAACACCGAATTATGATGTTAGTCTTTTAACCTAATGATGAAAGTTGTTCCCAAAGATTCCCTCAAGTTCACAAGAGTCTAGGTTATCCTAGAAAGACTCACGAAATTGGGTCTGATTTGTAGTAGGACTTGAGGATAATCCAGCAACCACAGAATCTAGTTTAGGCCTGCCAGGAGACATCCCCAAACTGCCCCGGATCTCCTAGGGGTCCTTCAGAACAGAGAGAAGCCAAAGCCACGTTAGATGGAAATAGCTTCATAGGCCAGAATGTTCTCACATCTCCATGAGACCGCATAAGTATCACTGGCGATATGGTATGCTTGGTATAACAGTTTTTTGGTGAGACTATTTATAAGTCAGTAATTGTTCCCTATAACAGAATATTTCAGATGATACTTATGAGAAAGCCTGGACTAAGACCAAGCTCATTGTCTATGGGACTGACAAGAAGAATCTAGATGATATCCTTAGGATTACAAGCACAGATCCAGAAGTTTACACTAAATAACTAGTGTTCAATTATGTTTTAAAAAACAGTTGCACATCTAGGCAAGTTCAAGCATCATGTAGACTCTAGAACATTCATTCAATGAATATAAGATTGGAATATCTTCTTTAGTTCCACTTTTAAGTCAATACATAGCTCAGTTTGCATTTTAAAAATAATTATGGTATAAGCAAGTATCAGTCTGGAAACAATAGAGAAGTTTGTCTTTTTCATTCCTTTTTTTTAGTACCATTTTTTAAATTTTTATTTATTTTAATTGGAGGCTAATTACTCTACAATATTGTGGTAGTTTTTGCCATACATTCACATGGTTCAGCCATGGGTGTACATGTGTTCCCCATCCTGACCCTCCCTCCCACCTCCCTCCCCATCTCATCCCTCAGGGTCATCCCAGCACACCGGCCCTGAGCACCCTGTCTCATGCATTGAACCTGGACTGGCGATCTATTTCACATATGATAATACACATGTTTCAATGCTATTCTTTAAAATCATCCCACCCTCGCCTTCTCCCACAGAGTCCAAAAGTCTGTTCTTTACATCTGTTTCTCTTTTGCTGTCTCACATATAGGGTTATCGTTACCATCTTTCTAAATTCCATATATATGCATTAATATACTGTATTGGTGTTTTTCTTTCTGAGTTACTTCGCTCTGTATAATAGGCTCCAATTTCATCCACCTCACTAGAACTGATTCAAATGCATTATTTTTAATAGCTGAGTAATATTCCGTTGCGTATATGTAACACAGCTTTCTTATCCATTCATCTGCCGATGGACATCTAGGTTGCTTACACGTCCTGGCTATTGTAAACAGTGCTTTTTCATTCTTAATAAGAGGCAATGTCCCCAGCCACATATTACCTCTGTGGAAAATATAATGGTTTTCATGGGGAAGCAATAGCCAGATATGGTCAGAAAAACCATAATTCTACCCACTATCAATATAAGCCATGATTGTATATTATAGCAATTATGAAAGCCAAATACACAGGAAATATTTTAGAGCTATTTAAAGATATTTTTGGAGAAGGCAATGGTGCCCCACTCCAGTACTCTTGCCTGGAAAATCCCATGGACGGAGGAGCCTGGTAGGATGCAGTCCATGGGGTTGCTAGAGTCAGACACAACTGAGCGACTTCACTTTCACTTTTCACTTTCACGCATTGGAGAAGGAAATGGCAACCCACTCCAGTGTTCTTGCCTGGAGAATCCCAGGGATGGGGAAGCCTGGTGGGCTGCCGTCTATGGGGTCGCACAGAGTCGGACACGAATGAAGCGACTTCGCAGCAGCAGCAGCAAAGATATTTTTAGGAAGGTTAATATGTAATGATATAGTTATTGCTTGATAAGTTGATTCATTCAAACTATTTTCTTCTAAGGGAGACATGTCTTTGTCTTCTTTTCTGAACACTGATAAGTAATCAATATATTTCTCCATTATTTGTGATGTCATGTATCTGAGAACTAATCCTGAGGATTTAAGTCTCTATAGTGTCACCTTGGCCATTATCTGCCTTTAAAACAAAATCCATTTTTTGGTCTATGGTGGATACAACATTTAACTCATTCAGAGACTGGTGTTCTTCAAAGCAAAGGAGAATATTTGCATATTCTAGTATAGCTATTCCTTAATATGACAGGCTAGCTTGTATAAACTGTATAACATGGGTGATCCAGTAAATAAGTCTTGTTTATGCTACAGAAACACATCTGGGATAAAGCTGAAACAACTTCACTACCCTAAGAACATTAAGATAGCCATCTCTTACAAAGTGAGCAGACAGGACTTTTGTAGTTCCAAATCTATTCACGGGCCTATACCATGAATAAATCTGATTGTATAGGTACGTGAAAATCTGGCAAGGCTGCTTTCTGTTTTTGTTTTCATTAAAAGGCTTTCCGGCCTAGTGGAGCTGCATTTTGTTTCTCTATAATGCCTTGAGGAAAATAATTCTTACTGACTGACATTTTAATACTGAGGTATTTGTTCCAGAATTGCAAAATGGAGGAAAAAAGAGGTGTAGTGTGATGTATAGATTATGCTAAAGGGACCGGGTAAATTGAACATGTACAGGTGACACCCTCATTTACAGTTTCATTTTGCACATGGATAGGTAACATTCTCATATACAATTTGATTTTACACATGTGTAGCTATATCCATCAAACTGTGCCTCTGTATTTTTTATTGGTTGTTCGCTTATGAAAGAACTCTTTCCTTCCACAGGTACTGTGAACCCCTCTAAATGTGGCTGCCCCTTTGCCTTGAAGATGGCAGCCTGCCAGCTTCTCCTGGAGATTACCACGTTCCTACGAGAGACCTTTTCATGTCTGCCCAGACCACGCACTGAGCCTCTGATGGTTAGTGAAGCTTATTAATAATGAGGCTACTTGGAGAGTCCAGCCAGGTGGCTTGGTTTTCAGTAGTCACAATTTCCTCAAATATTCAATGAACAAATGTATCATATAGTTTAAAAATTCAACAAAGGGATTTTCATATATAAAAAGAATATTTCTTTTTATCTCTTAAAAAACTGAAAATTGACCTTAAAATCACAAAAGACTGCACCACTGGGTAGTGTCTAATTGATTACTGTCAGTTAACCTAGGAATGTCTAAGAACCTTTATACGTTCCTTTATTCTGCAAACTATGAGGAGTTTTATAGCCAGCATTTTCCAGAAATCACTGATAGGTTTGTTTTTTTCATGCTCAGTTCAGTTCAGTTGCTCAGTCGTGTCCGACTCTTTGAGACCCCATGGACTGCAGCATGCCAGGCTTCCCTGTCCATCACCAACTTCCAGAGCTTACTCAAACTCATGTCCATTGATTCGGTGATGCCATCCAACCATCTCATCCTCTGTCATCCCCTTCTCCTCCTACGTTCAATCTTTCCCAGCATCAGGGTATTTTCTAGTGAGTCAGTTCTTTGCATCAGGTGGTCAAAGTATTGGAGTTTCAGCTTCAGCATCAGTCCTTCCAATGAATATTCAGGACTGATTTCCTTTAGGATGGACGGGTTGGATCTCCTTGCAGTCCAAGGGACTCTCAAGAGTCTTCTCCAACACCACAGTTCAAAAGCATCAATTCTTTGGTGGTCAGCTTTCTTTGTAGTCCAACTCTCACATCCATATATGACTCCTAGAAAAACCGTACCAACAATTCATAAATTTATGTGCTTCCAGTGAATTTTCTCATTTAAATTATGAATGAAAATACTCAAGTCTTTAGCATGTAAATGTCTCTGAACAAATATTTTATTCCTGCAGCATTTCTTATGGATACAGATAGGCAGAAAAAGACCATGTGTGCATGCACACACACACACACACACACACGCACATGCACACACACACGTGCACAGAAACACAAAGACCCACAGGCAGGCATACATACAGACACACTTGTATGCTATCAGGGCCTGATTTTTTTAATTTAAGATACAAATTCTGGCAAGAGCCAAGAGTCATCACAAAGCACTTTGGACAGAGGCCCATCTCAGAGCCGATTTTCTTGGCCCTTTGTTCTCTAATGGGCACCATGTTTCCAGTGGTTCTTTTATCATAGGCCTTACCTGACCAGAGCTGAGGAACCAGACAAATTCCTTTTTTTCTCCCCTTTACACAAAACTTACAGTACCAGAGAAACTGTTACACTAACAATCTATGTGCTTCCATTTAGGTGAATTTTACAGTGTGCCAACTCTCCTGCTGTTTTGAAACAAACTCAGTATGAGCAAGACCCTACTGCAGTCCCGGGGGGTTGGAGGTTGGCATGAGGAATGGAACCAAAAAGTCAGTGCTCTGGTATTCCTGAACTGTTCCTCTAACTTTGATTTCCAGTGTCTGCACAGCCCATTTCCTCACACTCTAAAACATAAAATGGAACTCTTTGTAGGTAAAATATGTTTTCAAGAGAAACGTGTCCACATTTGGACTGTGAAACTGCACCGTTTAAACACTATGAAATGGAGTTCCTCCTACAGACCTTATTTAATTTCATGTTATCCTGAACCTTTATTTTTCTGAATTGTCACCTTCACAATTATATTGAGACTACTCTTAAAAACCAAGTAAGTCAGCCACTTAAGCATGTTTAAAGTCAAGATTAATCTATAGGCCTCTATGAGTGTTATTAATATCAATATTCTAATTATACTGACGTCTTCATAAAAGCTCAGAAACACATCTGTTAAATTTTCAGATTTTCATTTTTTATTTATTTTTTAATATTTATTTGGCTGTGCCAGGTCTTAGTTACAGCATGCAGCATCTTTAGGTGTGGCAAGCAAGCTCTTAGTTACAGCATGTGGAATCTAATTCCCTGACCAGGGATTGAACTTGGGCCCCCTGTGCTGGGTGTATGGCGTCTTAGCCCCTGGACCACCAGGGAAGTCCAAATTTTCAGATTTTTAAAGGTCACCGTTTTGACTTATAGTGATTTAAAAAAGATAAGAACCTTAAGGTTTGATTCAGTTATTTTTGTTCTTTCAACACTATAAAGCTATACTGTTCCTTATTATTATAACAAATTTCTTTTTTAAGAAAATTAATCAAATCTGTAAAAAATGACTGTATAATCAACTGGCTGTCTAGTAGAAAATGCCAAAAAATTAAACTAAAACAGAGGCTGCAGTTATTCAATCAATAAGAGGAAATTTTTCATTGCCTTTAACTAGGTCTCATAAATCTTTTATTCATTGAACTATAACTTTTATTGTCAAGTATAGGTTCATAAATTTTGGGGGGATGTGACCTTTGGGAAACGGGAAAGAGCTCATGTTTAATCTATGTAACTATAGTTGATGATAAAGAAAACTCAAATCACATTTTTAACTATTATAGAAAAAACAGTATCATAAAGCCATTTTACTAACACAGAAGCTATAAATGCTTGAAATAGGTTTTTTAAGAAGTTGTACAAAACAGTAAATCTAACAAGCTAAGCATAAATACCATTAAAATGAAATATTCTAAAATTTTAACAAAACACTTGCTGTAAGAGTATTTATAGATTTGGGGGATATTTTACTAATTCAATAACATTTTTAACAGCAGAAAAATAAATAGCTACCTGAATGTACAGAATAATAAAAGTATAAGCTAGAAAAATAATCACATTAGAAACTATATTCTAGGATCTGAGACTTGAGGAGGGGGGAAGATAGGGAACATAAATGTTCTACCAAGAAAGTCTTTCTGATAGAAATGTCCTAAGATCATTTCCCTGTGAAATATTTGTTTGAAAAAGTCCTGCTTATATCCGAAGTGTGCAAGAGAAAGGGGCTTCCCAGGTGGTATTAGTGGTAAAAAATCTGCCTTACAAAGCAGGAGACATAAGAGATGCAAGTTCAGTCCTTGGGTTGGGAAGATCCCCTGGAGGAAGACATGGCAACCCTCTCCAGTATTCTTGTGTGGAGAGTCCTATGAACAGAGGAGCCTGGCAGGTTACAGTCCATGAGGTTGCAAAGAGTCGGACATGACCTAGCACACACGAGGAAGAAAAGGCAAAAGAGCCTAAAATGCAATAAATAAGTTAATTTGATAGAGCTAGGCAATCTCAGGAGGTCACTCACTGGATAGTGGGGAGTGGAGGTAAGTGAAAAGGAAAATTAATATCAGCTAAAAATATATTTTTACCAACTTAACAATTTTTTTCCATCTACATCCCTAGATGGAACTTAGTGTATTTGTTTCTCCCCCTAAAATGACTTCTGGTAGCATTTTTATTCTCTCTTTTTGTAAACCATCAGATCAGATCAGTCGCTCAGTCGTGTCCGACTCTTTGCAACCCTATGAATCGCAGCACGCCAGGCCTCCCTGTCCAACACCAACTCCCGGAGTTCACTGAGACTCATGTCCATCGAGTCAGTGATGCCATCCAGCCATCTCATCCTCTGTCGTCCCCTTCTCCTCCTGCCCCCAATCCCTCCCAGCATCACAGTCTTTTCCAATGAGTCAACTCTTCGCATGAGGCGGCCAAAGTACTGGAGTTTCAGCTTTAGCATCATTCCTTCCAAAGAAATCCCAGGGCTGATCTCCTTCAGAATGGACTGGTTGGATCTCCTTGCAGTCCAAGGGACTCTCAAGAGCTTCTCCAACACCACAGTTCAAAAGCATCAATTCTTCGGTGCTCAGCCTTCTTCACAGTCCAACTCTCACATCCATACCTGACTACTGGAAAAACCATAGCCTTGACTAGACGGACCTTTGTTGGCAAAGTAATGTCTCTACTTTTCAATAGGCTATCTAGGTTGGTCATAACTTTCCTTCAAAGGAGTAAGCGTCTTTAATTTCATGGCTGCAGTCACCATCTGTAGTGATTTTGGAGCCCAGAAAAATAAAGTCTGACAGTGTTTCCACTGTTTTCCCATCTATTTCCCATGAAGTGATGGGACCAGATGCCATGATCTTCGTTTTCTGAAAGTTGAGCTTTAAACCAACTTTTTCACTCTTCACTTTCACTTTCATCAAGAGGCTTTTTAGTTTCTCTTCACTTTCTGCCATAAGGGTGGTGTCATCTGCATATCTGAGGTTATTGATATTTCTCCTGGCAATCTTGATTCCAGCTTGTGTTTCTTCCAGTCCAGAGTTTCTCATGATGTACTCTGCATATAAGTTAAATAAACAGGGTGACAATATACAGCCTTGATGTACTCCTTTTCCTGTTTGAAACCAGTCTGTTGTTCCATGTCCAGTTCTAACTGTTGCTTCCTGACCTGCATACAAATTTCTCAAGAGGCAAGTCAGGTGGTCTGGTATTAAACCATACTCATAAAGAATATCTAGAAAAGGAAAAAGCAGCATTTTTACAAGATTTATCATCTAAAAAAGCATAATAATCCATTTTTCTTTAAGCAATGATCAACTTCCAAACTTGAAAACACAAAAATTTTTTTAGAGAGTTTTGTCTATAAAACTGCAAATCTATTAAAATGTTTCCCTGTTGAGTTGGTAAAACCAATAACTGATGACCAAGCAGCATGGAATTAAATTAATTCCCATCGGATGCCAAGATGATCCTTAAAAACAAAGAAAATGACCATAAAGAAGTCTCTTTACATCTGTGTTCACTCATTAGGGAAAACAACATGTTGAATGCCTTTGTATAAGACTGTGCTAGAAACTGTACCAATTGTACCAATGGGATTTAACAAATCACTATAAAGAATACACCACTGGATCCCAAATGCTTCTAAAGTTAAACGATCAGAGTAAAAGTCGTTCAGTTGTGTCCAACTCTTTGCGACCCCATGGACCGTACAGTCCATGGAATTCTCCAGGGCAAAATACTGGAGTGGGTAGCCTTTCCCTTCTCCAGGGGATCTTCCCAAGCGAGGGATTGAACCCAGGTCTCCCATGTTGAGGGCAGATTCTTTACCAGCTGAGCCACCAGGGAAGCCTGATCAGCAGCAAAACACAATTCACATTCATATTTGAAGAGTAGATATGAATATTTGAGAGTTAGGCTATGAGAAAGGGTGGTGTAAAGGGTGCAGAGGTGGGAGTGAGGGTGATGCAGAGATGAATATGCTGTAACAGGAAAACCAACACATGAACAACACACAAGAAAGGAGCAGAGGGCCAACGCTAGCCAAAGAAGGGGCTGGAAAAATCTGAAGGACATTCCTGAAAGAGATCATATATGAACACAGCTTTGAAAGATAAGTAGGGTTTTGACTAGTAGATACAAGAAGTTGGAAGAAATAACTACTTTAGAGAATCAAAATTGTTATTACTTTTTGTCTCAACTAAGAAGCTTATCTAATTAAATTTGGCTGCCAAACTGGAAAGTAGTTAGGTTGTTTTCTTTTTCCTAAAAAGGATTAATTTCAGAGGAGCAATTATATCCTAGAACATTTTTTGACAATGTTAAATAGACTCCATGTGGTTCCTTCTTTTTTCTAGATTTGATACAGTTTTCTGAGTACCAAACTATAACTTCTATTCTTAATTCAAAGGGAAAAGAAACTATAGAGTCTAAAAGTTTCATTTATTAACAACAGTTAAAAGCTTAAGGTTTTAATCTCCGTACAAACTGGGTTTTTCAAAATATCTTTTGTTTTTCAAGCTACTTGAATCTAAGGACTTATTGTGTCATAATTAGAAAAAAATCACTGTATAAAAATAAGGTTAGCATTTTATATATTTTTCATTTATCAGGTCTGAAAGTGTTTTATAGATTAATGATTAAGTATGATCTTCAGCATGAGCGAGTCTCTCTTCATCGAACAAATCAAATGTCCATGCTCACCTCACAGATTGAACTCCTACTAAATACTTATATTCCCTACTTTCAGCTATGGGATCATTCTGTTCATAAGTGGATGGAAAAGGATCCCCTCTTATATTTGAAGTCTTCCTAAAAGAGAAGGAGTGATTCTCCCATTGTCTGATATTGTTATCATACACGAGGTTTCTTAAGCCAGAACTGCCTTTTCCTACCTGTTTGCTGAGCAAATTTTACTTAATCCTTAGGACTGAATTCCAGCATCACCTTGCTATTTGTTTTCTGTTTATGTTCTGTGATATGATGATGTATAATAAAAAATATATGTTTGGTCTTCATCTGTAGTTCTGGCACAGTATTCCTAAAACCCTTGGAATTTCTTAAGAAGGGTGACCAAGGTGTCTTAATGAGGTGACTTGTGGTATGCCTCTAGATTACCTAAGGATCAGCTGTCACCGAGTGATTAGAAAAATGAAAATTTCAGTCCCACTCCCCTTATTTCTAGGTGGCAATGATTTAATCAATCATGCCTATTTAATGAAACCTCCATAAAAACCCAAAAGGACAGGGTTCAGAGAGCTTCCAGTTGGTGAACATGTGACAATTGGGGAGAACAGTGCCCTTGGATGACTTGGAAGCTTGGTTACCCTCACCCCATTCCTTGCCCTGTGCATTTCTTCCATCTAACTATTGCTGACTATATGTATTTTTTTTATGATAAACCAGTGATCTAGTCAGCAAAATATTTCTCTGGGTTCTGTTACCACCTCTAGCAAATTAACTGAACTGAGGAGGGGTGTTGTTGGAACCTTCAATTTGTAACCAGTTGGTCAGAAGCACAGGTAACAACCTGGGCTTGCAATTGAATCCTTAACCTGTGGATTAAGGAAAATGTTTTCATGGCCACAGTCTGAAACTGGTATAAGGTAGATGGGAATTGGCTATTTCAATGCTGTGTGTGCTACTCAAAATGGAGTGAGGTTTGCCAGAAGACCAATGCAGTGCTGGGGAGACGCCTTCATTCACATGCTCCCCACTGACATTGCAGGACTTGGAGAGCTGCAGACTTCGTTTGGACCCTGAATTAGACCGGCACAGATATGAAAGGAAGATCAGCTTTGCTGGAGTCCTGGATGAAAATGAAGACTCAAAAGATTCCCTTCACAGTAGTAGCCACACCCTCAAATCAGATGCAGGTGTTGAAGAGAAGAAAGGTATGGATAAAGCAAAAATTAATTCATGTTTCTGGGTTTCTCAAGGGATATTTGGTCTGGGTCTAAACTGCAGAACTGTGCACTGAAAGAAATCCAAATTATTGGCTCCATACAGCACTAACAGTGTTCATTCAACTAGGCCATCATGCTAGTTAGGAGTTGAACTCTAGCTCAGCATCTCTCCATACCCCATTGAATATAAGGTGCCATTAGTTGTAAAATGAACCATTATTTTATATACCATCTACTGCTACTGCTAAGTCGCTTCAGTCGTGTCCGACTCTGTGCAACCCATAGATGGCAGCCCACTAGGCTCCTCTGTCCCTCGGATTCTCCAGGCAAGAATACTGGAGTGGGTTGCCATTTCCTTCTCCAATGCATGAAACTGAAAAGTGAAAGTGAAGTCGCTCAGTCGTGCCCAACTACCAGCGACCCCACGGACTGGAGCCTACCAGGCTCCTCAGTCCATGGGACTTTCCAGGCAAGAGTACTGGAGTGGGGTGCCATTGCCTTCTCCGTTTATATACTGTAACAAAGGAAAAATACTCCCCTTTCAGCTCTTACACAATGCTTTCTTATCAATTAATTTGTTTTATTCTTATTGAAAGAAGACTTTCAGATGTAATTAGATGTAGATTTTTATTACCAGTCCGTATGATTCTCTCTGCAGGAAAGTAAACTGATTAGTTTTCCTAAACTATCTGCAATTCAGAGTTCAAATTCTTAATCACTTTTTAACTCAAAATTGTCACTGTCTGTGTTTTTACGTATGATAATGTCCTCTGTGTCATCAGAATGTTAGTAATACATCATTTCTTAAATGAATCTGTAAAGCTCTTGGTGCTTGTTACATAAGCCAATGTGCAGTTGTATGAAGTTAGCCTACCTTCAATTCCTGTTTCAGGAATGTTGCCGAACATACATGACTTACTACCTCACCTACTCCTTCACCCAACTATCATTCAGCTCCTGAGACTTAAAAGACGCTGGCATCCATTTTGTACATTTTGTTGCTGGTGCTTTAGATATTCACACGAACACAAGCAATGGCAAATGTGTCACAAGTACCACTTGGCTCTAGTGATATCTTAAGATGGCATCAATTGTAAGCCAAATCTCAATTTCAGAGATGTTCAAATGTTAAAAAAAAAAAAAGGTGCATCTTAAAATGGTGAAATAGAGTAACTAATTATGTGACCTTGTCCAAGTTTAGCTGCTAAGCCAATTTTCTTCTCTGTAAAATTAGATTATTAACACCTACTACATTGTAATGCTGAGAGCTTAAATGAACAGTGGGCTTCCCCGATAGTGCAGTTGTTAAAGAAATCCACCTGCAATGCAGGAGACCCCAGTTCAATCCCTGTGTTGGGAAGATCCCCTGGAGAAGGGATGGGCTACCCACACCAGTATTCTTGGGCTTCCCTAATGGCTCATTGGGTAAAGAATCTGCCTGCAGTGCGGGAGACCTGGGTTCAATCCCTGGGTTGGGAAAATTCCCTGGAGAAGGGAAAGGCTACCCACTCCAGTGTTCTGGCCTGGAGAATTCCATGAGGTCGCAAAGAGTCAGACACGACTGAGCGACTTTCACTTTAACTTAAATGAACAATGCAAGTAAAACATAAACTCAATAAGGACACAGTCTCTAATTAGGAAATAATAAATAATCATCATTGGTTTTTTAAAAATGTGTATTATGAGCATATAGATCAGAACCCAGGCAGAAAATCCTAAATATGAGTTAAAGATTGCAAAGTTTTAAGGTGCTCTTTAAAGCCTCCTTTAAATTGTTAACTTCTCTGATTTTTGTATTTCTTAAATTTTATTGCCCTTCAGTGTTTTTCTAACAAATTTCCATTAAATGAATATCAGCATATTTGTAAAAAGAGTCAAAGACAGTTTTCTCCACTGGTATATTTTCTGTAGTCAGTGACTCCATAAATGTTTGGTAGTTCAAGGAATACATGTTTCTCAAAAGAAATATCCCTACAGAAGACCTAAACAGATATTTTGCCAAAGAAGACCTGGCCAACAGGCACATAGAAAGATGTTCAATGTCACTAATTACTTGAGAAATGCAAATCAAAACTGCAACGAGGTATCACCTCATGAAAATCAGAATGGTCATCATTAAAAGTCTACAGATAATAAACACTGGAGAGAGTGTGGAGAAAAAAGAACCTTCCTACATTGTTGGTGGGAATGAAAATTGGTGCAGCCACTATGAAGAACCATATGGAGGGTCATTAAAAACTGAAAATAGTTACCATATGATCCAGCAATTCCATTCCTGGACATAAATCTGGAGAAAACTAATTAGAAAAGATACATGCACCCCAGTGTTCACTGCAGCACTATTTACAATAGCCAGGATACGGAAGTAATCTAAATGTCTATAGACAAATGAATGGATAAAGAACATGTGGTGTGTGTATACACATACATATACATACAATTGAATATGAGTCATAAAAGAGAATGAAATAATGCTATTTGTAGCAACATGGACAGACCTATATATTAACATATTAAGTGAATATAGAGAAAGACAAATATACGGTATCACTTATATGTGGAATTTTAAAATATGATACAGATGAATTTTTTTACAAAACAGAAATAAACTCACAGACATAGAAAGCAAACTTGTGGCTACCAAAGAGGATAGCAGGGCGTGGGGCAGGAGGAGATAGTACTATATATAAAATAAACAACAAGGATCTACTGTATAGCATAGGGATGTATACTCAGCATCTTGTAATAACCTACAATTTAAAAAATCTGAAAAAGTATAGCCCTAAATAAGGAAAAACACAACATATTTAAAATATTTAAAACTTTGTAAAGAGTGGATATATTCTGGTAAAAAAACCTTTTTAAAATTTCAAGATCAGAGTGTTGTCACAACATTTAAAAATGTAAATATATTGTGTTGAATTTATGGTGAACAGAAGCCATGTTGCAGGAAGAATTAGCCAAGTTTTATCAGTTTCTGATAGTAAGAAGTATCAAGTCAAGGTTTATTCAAATACTTCTACTTTTTTTTTTTTTAGAGTACATATATCTTTTTTTTTTTTAATTTTATTTTATTTTTAAACTTTACATAATTGTATTAGTTTTGCCAAATATCAAAATGAATCTGCCACAGGTATACATGTGTTCCCCATCCTGAACCCTCTCCCCACCTCCCTCCCCATACCATCCCTCTGGGTCGTCCCAGTGCACTAGCCCCAAGCATCCAGTATCGTGCATCGAACCTGGACTGGCGACTCGTTTCATACTTGATATTTTACATGTTTCAATGCCATTCTCCCAAATCTTCCCACCCTCTTAACAAGTGGTGCTGGGAAATCTGGTCAACCACTTGTAAAAGAATGAAACTAGAACACTTTCTAACACCATACACAAAAATAAACTCAAAATCAAATACTTCTACTTCTGACAAAGAGGGCTGCATATGATGAGAAACTTCCATCTTTTTTTATCACTTTTTAAAAATTGAAGTGTCGTTGCTTTACAGTGTTGTGTTCCTACTATATAGCAAAGTGGTTTAGTTAGACATATATATATTCTTTTTTATATTCTTTTCCTTTTTTTTTAATTTTCTTTAATTTTTAAACTTTACATAATTGTATTAGTTTTGCCAAATATCAAAATGAATCCACCACAGGTATACATGTGTTCACCATCCTGAACCCTCCTCCCTCCTTCCTCCCCATACCATCCCTCTGGGTCGTCCCAGTGCTCTAGCCCCAAGCATCCAGTATCATGCATCGAACCTGGACTGGCCATTATGGTTTATCACAGAATATTGAATATAGTTCTCGGTGGTATGCAAAGACCTTGGTGTTTCCATTAGATATATAAAAGTTTACCTCTGCTAACCCCAGCCTCTCATTCCATCCCCCGACTCCTTCTCCCTGGGAAACCACCAGTCTGTTCTCTATATCTGTGATTCTGTTTCTGTGAAACTTACATATTTTAAACATATCCTACAGGGACTTTTTTCCCCACTCAAAATTATTATGCTAATTATTATTTAAAGTAGTTGAAGCAAAAAGCATTAATACTGACGTGGTTACATTTCAGCAGAGTAAATTCTATATCATTTTAAGAAATAAAATCTCAGATTAATTTTTAAGAACATTAATTTCATGATTATCATTTATGTAAATTGCCTTTAATGTTCAAATGCACAAGCATTTTTCTTCTCATAGAATGGCTATGGGATCATATGAACCTATTTAATAAATTAAGAGCAGAAAGCTAGAAGTATAAATAAAATGAGAACATATTCATAAAATGTCCTTTACCAGTTGGCAAGAAACTTCTCAAAGATTCCTAAATACTCCTTAATCCTTTTAACAAGCTGATACCAGATGCTAAAGCCGATGTGAAAACGGGGACCGCAGGGACCCTGCTAACTCAGATTATTAAAATTGTATTTAAAGTTTCACACCATCTGTTTGTATAACATCTAAAAATGTCAGTTCTTGAAATAAACAACCTGAGGACAGTTGGGATTCTACAAAGGAAAACTAATATGAAATCATCCTTAGAATGAAAAATGTCTGAACTAAAATCTCCAAGCAAGATCTGATATCATTTTATCCATATTCCAGATACAAACTAAGACTGGCTTTCCAGAATACAGATACCAAGACATGTGTGATTCCTCAGTAATCATGTACTGAACATCTGCTGTATACCAGGCACTATTACAGGTTCCTAGAATATAGCAATAAACAGGGGAAATTTCCCATGTATATTTTAGTTTAGATTAGCTAATAATGAATAACATTAAATTCTGGACTTTCAAGTAGAGATAAACAGTATGAGGAAATCAAGTTAGAGTCAGAGAATTGGTAGTGACCTGGAGTAGGAGGGATTCTAGTCACAAGTGACATTGAGCTGAGACTTGCATGATGTGAAGAATCCAGTCATGCTAAGGGCTGAGAGGAAAGTCTTCCAAACAGAGATAACTGAGAACAAGGCTCTGATGCAGGAACATGGGAGCATGTGAAGAAGGGCAAGGAGGCCAACATGGTTGCAATAGAATGAATTGGAGGAAGAGTGTTAAAAGATGGGGTTGAGCAAAGGTCAAATAAATAGGGTCTGTAAATATGGTCAGAAATTTAATTCTATTTAAATGTGTCAGATAGTTGTTGGGAGATTTTGACCAGAAAAGTGATATAATATTTGTATTTGTGATTATGTATTTAAAAGATGATTCTAACTCTATGAGTAGGGGTAAGAGAGTACAGTTTGCTGGTTATATTCATCCAGGGAATAGGTGATGGGGCTTTCAAAATCCTGTATTTGGAAGTGTTGCATCAGCAGGACTTGCTATGATGTGGTGTTAGAGAAAAGGGAAAAGCAATGTTTTATCCAATATAGATGAATTTGTTTCTTTAATATTAGTTCTCATTGTCATGGATGTACTTTACCAAATCCTATTATGAATCCTATTATGTCCTTTGTAAATAACCAATGCCATTCTGAATATTATTTTTTGAATTATATGATATTTCCAATTATCTTTGGTAGTAGAACAGGGTTCTCAAAGTTAAATTTTTTTGCAGCATATTAAATTGGGGTTACTGTACTATATTTGTAAGCAGAAAAATATCATGAAATCAAACAAAGAATGACAAAGTGTGCCTCTGTAAAATTTTTAAATTCTTTCCTTAATCTTTTTGTCTACTTCCCAGTCTATTTTGACATAATTGTATTAATAGTCTTTAAAAATAACTATATTCTGTTTCAAATGCATTTCAGATAAGTCATAAAGTCTCAATTGTGCCTAAAAATAATACTGAAAAATACAGTGGATGAGTTTGTGCTATTACTAAAATTGAGCATTATGGTCTTTATGGAATATATTCAACTGTGCTGCAAGAACTTCTGTCTGGATGTGAAATTCTATCCAGATGTGTTCAGGGAGCTCCATGAAGCCATTGCCAGCTGAGTGGTGATAATTTTAGTCTTTCTCAATCATGGGTATAAATTAGAGATTAAACATTTCACATGATTCAACAGGATATCTTCTAGGCTCCTTTAAATGTCACTAAAAGTGTATACTTAACATTTTATGGAGTGGTACAATCTTCTATCACAGTCACAGACTAACTCTCCTATGGGTAAGAAACTTGAGACTAAAATGCAATCTTCTTGATTGGGACTAAAATATTAATAGCTGTATCTTGCATAATTAGTAAGAAATCTTGTTCATGTCTTAAGAAGGAAAACTTAAAAAAACAGCCCCTTCCTGAGTATTACTTGAAGCCCTGAACTTTCAGAATCACCCTTAAAGTATCAGTATGTGACAATCCCAGATCTTCAGAGGAAAAGGAAGGAGCTGTGGATATGACTATGGGAAATAAGGATGCTTTTGATTGAAAAGTAGGTTTCTAGCTGAACGTGTTTCTTTTACCCTTTAATTTTCCTCACTGATGACTGTTTCTTCCAGAACACTAAAGAGGAGTAATGCATGTTCTTCTTGGTGTATGTAGACTGTAAGGTTGGTGCAGGGTGTTGCAACCTTTGGACTCATATCTCACCCAACCTTTTGACTAAGAGGAGCAATCACTAGGCGCATTGAAAATGGAACCATTTCACACTCGTGTTCACCCAAAGCACCCCACTGAAAAAACAGTTTAGTGCCTTTGCTGAGGAGCCGAGCGGACCCCACTGCTGATTGTTGGAGAGTGAAGCAACTGTTGTTTTTATTTCTTATTGAGGTATTCCCAAATGAAAGGGTTTCCCATGATGGGGTTTCCCAAACTCACATAAATCTGCCTGTCCTATTTCAAAAGACAAAAACACATGACTGATGATTCTGTGAAATCAAGCAATGATGCTATGTCAACATGCTAACAGTCTTGGAGGACTCCATGGTGAGGGCACACTCATGCTTGTGAATTCTGGGCCAGAGAGAGAGAGCAGGTTGTTCCCAGCACCGATGAGCTGTGTGTCCAAGAAAGAAGCTGCACCAGCCCTTCCTGGTGGACCCAGCCTCCTGCCCGTCCAACAAAGCTGCCTGGCTGGGCACTTGGGAGAAGCTCCTTGTCCAGACCAGCAGAGAAGAGGTTGTTCAGTGACAAAGTTGGGGAGAGCTTGGCTCTGATGCTTACTGGGGAGAACTAAGGGGGAAAAAGCCCTATTTTATTCTTTTAATACAGTTCCCAGCAGGAAGATCAGGATAGGAGGTTCCCGCCTGCTCCAGATTAAAGGAACCCGCAGTTTCCAGGTGAAGAAGGGGGGTTCCTTGTCCAGCATTCGCCGGGTCGGCAGCTTAAAGAGCAGCAAGTTATCACGGCAGGACTCAGAGTCTGAGGCTGAGGAGCTGCAGCTGTCCCAAAGCAGGGACACTGTCACTGACCTAGGTAACATAGAGGAGTGGGTGTGTGCAGGGACGTGGGGGGTAGGAAGACAGAGCACAAATCCCCATACAGCTCAAGTCCATTTCCTCACAGGTCCATAGTCAGAGGGCAGAGTCGTAGGTTAGAGTACCCACTGGGTCTGTAAACGATGTTGCCTTCCAGAGCAGGGCTGCTCCAACCTTACTGTGCAGAGTCAGCTGGGAGCTTGTTAAAACGCAGAATCTGATTCAGCATCTCTGAAATAGGAGGCTGAGATTCTGCCCTTTTAACAAGCTTTGTGGTGACACTGATGCTGCTGGTTCAAGGACCACAGCTTGAGCAGGGAGGATATAAAGTCTACAGTAGGGAAAGAAAATACTTTAGTGACGACGACAGATTTTTTTTTTTTTTGAGATCCAAATGCTTTATGCCTTTATACTTCTGAACAGGACCTTTAAAGCAAAATGTAGACATTCTCTTGATGTTAAGCTGACTTAATGTACTCTGTAAAATAAAGTCTCTCTTTCTCAGTGAAAACAACCAAAATTTTAGAAAGGAAAGATTGTCTACACCTAATGATTAGTGACCTTCAGCAAGTCACTTAACTTCTTGGGAATTTGTTTTTCCCAGTTACCCAATAAGAATAATTCTGTGTGCTCCTTAACCACTGTGAAAAGATGCTCTAAAGATAAATTAGGAATGATTATAAAGTATATCAAACTCCTGAGAATCAGATTTATATACAATCAGGATATTAGAGTTGTAGACTGTCACCATAGGACCCAAAGAGACTGTGAATCCCAAAATATGTTAGTCCTATGGGCTCTGATCATCATCTTAAGAGACAAGAAAAAGATTAAATGTGCATGCCAGTAGAACTCACCAGCTGTCTAGAATTTGTTAGGTAAAAATTGAAGTACATATTCTTTGCCATTCAGTCCCTGTGTGAAAACCAAAATGGAAAGCTCTTCTTTATAAGTAAGTTATTTCAGAAGTTAGTTAGAAGTTACCCAGGGAATGTGGATAAATTATCAATTTAGCCTGCTGAAATAGGAGCTGAGTATGTTTAATCAAAGAGAATTTAAAATAGAAAATGTTTCTACACCTACCCACCCTTCCCTTTGAAAATAGCTAATTTATGCATTAATTGAGATTCAGCCTATTTTTCAAGAACATAATAGAAAAAAAGCCTCATGCCATCTTTAGTTTCAGATCTGAGCTGTAACAGTATCATCAGTTAGTTTGGGGAAAAACATTATTTGAATTAATTATTTAAATTGATCCCTTTAGCCTAACCAGTTAAGTCAAACTGTCCAAGCTAGAGGCATAGTTTTGTCATAGAAAATATCCAGAAAAGCTGGTAGATTGGAGCGCAAAGCTTTGTTGTCTAGTATACTATCTAGTATATCTAGTATACTAAGAATTCCTGCGACATGTCTCCTTCAGAGAGGAATTTGGACAAAGAGTTATCCACAACTGGGCACATTTACTTCCAAATTCCCTTTGTTTTTTTGAGGCACCACCCATCTTTGAAGTAGCTCTGATAGCAAAGCCAGCTGGTGTGAAGAGCAGTTACACTAGCTGTGGTCACAGTCCCAGTGGAGGTGGCAGTACCCTTTGTGCCCACTGCAGGTTGGCTGGCGTCCCTACTTACCTACACCTGCGAGGTCTGGGCAGTCTGGAATGGGTTTGGGCACACTCAACCAATAACTTGCTCATCTCAGCAATTCAAGGACTTGGCTCTGTGTTTTTTTTTTTTTTTTCCTCTGCTCCCATGTCTCAAAATGGAAGCCACTGTAACAGAGATCATAAATGTCTTTGTAATTGCTGGTTCAGCTGGTGGTAAAGGGAACATCTCCTATTAATATTCCTCCACTAAAGTCAATGCTATGCCCTGTAACCCATTGGCCATGGTAGTGTGCCCTAGGATTCAAAAGCATGGACCATGATACCGTAGCAATGTGCTCTCCAGGGAGACAGAACAGTACAACCTTTCTTGGTGTTTTTCTTTTGAAGAAGGGAGTCCTTGGAGTGCAAGTGAGCCCAGCATTGAGCCCGAGGGCATGAGTACAGCCGGCGTGGAGGAAAATTACCACAGGAACATGTCATGGCTTCATGTAAGTAGGCGTCTCAGAAAGAGCCCTGAGATCAATTTCTTTTGGCACTGGGGGCAGATCTGTGAAGAGAGGACAAAAGACTATACTAAAAATATCCATCCATTTCAGCCTCTTAGAAATCTATATGTTCACATTTCAGCTGAACCTCTGGATTCTCACTAAGATGGGTCTTCTGCTGGACTGTATTCATTTGAACCTTATCTAAGACCAAGGGTCCTTTGTTATGGTTGGCTTGTGAGTCAGTCAGGGAGAACCCTGAGGGACCAGGCCAGGTTGGTGGTCGAGAGAACTCGGGTAACACAGTCAAGGCCTCATGATCAGTTTTACACAAGTTTTCACAAGTGCTGAGAGCAAGATCATGGTGTCAGTCTTGAGTCTGCATTCTACCAAACTGTAAACCAGGACATGGAGATTCTATGGTTAAGGTCACACCTCAAAGGGCTCTTCTGAGGGCACAGGCAAGAGGGAGTCCCAAACACAGGTTGTACTTCAAGGGCATGAAGAAAGGAAGAGAAAGCTCAGGAAGTAATATGTAAGATCCACAGTTGGCAGGGTACTGGCAGCACTGTTATTGATGTTAGTTATGGAATGTCTCCATCTCCTCTTTCATTTGACTTCTAGTAGGGTCAGATAAGGGCTGCCTGGTATGTCACACTGCCTGGTATGTACAGGGATAGCCCTTGAAACTGGCTGATTCCCAGAACCAGCTGATTTTGAGAATCTCTGAGATAACTATTTTTAAAGTCAACTTTGTAGTTAAGTCACACCTACATATTAAAAAGCATACAAAACCTATGTGCACGGCTCAATAAATTCTCATAAAGTAGACACATCTGTGTAACCACCACCAAGTCACGAAGAACATTAGCAGTACCTTAGAAGCCCTACCCAGGCCCTCTGCCAAATACTACCCTCCCTTCCTGGTAACTACTATCCTAACATGGAAGATTAGTGTTGTTTGTTTTTGAAATGCATGTCATATGCTAGGTACTCTGTTGTGTCTGGTTTCTTTCGCTCACTTAAGTGTAAATCCTCTAGCTCTGTTCTTCTTCAGGATGACATGGTCTATTCTTGGCTATATTCATTTCTATTAAAATAACCTTGTTAGTTTCCATAAAAAAAGCTTCTACAGCAGCCTTATATTGAATATAAAGATAGTTAAAATTGAGGAATTGAAATTCTTTATTAAGTTTCTAATGTATAAAGTGGTCTACCCTCCCTTAACTTATGCTCCATTATTTATTTAAGATCTCTTCAATTTTATTTTCATGTTTTTTAATTGTTTGTTTATTTTTTGACTGCGCTGGATTGGGTCTTCATGGCTTTGCTCGGACTTTCTCTAGTTGCGGCTACTGGGGACTACTTGCTGACTTCTCATTGTGGTAGCTTCTCTTGTTGCAGAGCACAAGGTCCAGGCGCACGGGCCTCAGTAGTTTTGGCGCAGGCTCTAGAGTACAGGCTCAGTAGTTGTGCACATGGACTGAGTTGCTCCCTGGCATGTGAATCTTCCTGGACAAGAGATTAAACCTGTGTCCCCTTCATTGGCAGGTGTGTTCTGATCTGCTGGCATTACCAGGGAAGTCCTGAATTGCTTCAGTTTTATTCAATAATGCATTTTAGTTTTCTGTACCATGTTAGCCCTCTAGAAGTGTTTGTGTTTAAGACCAGAGATATTTTTTCAAAATAACTGGTGAATCTTCTAGACCTAAAAATTTCTTTGTAGGAAAGTCTTTAATTATATATTTAATTCATGTCATATGATTAAAATCATTCAGATTTCTGTTTCTTCTGGGATCTGTTTAAGCAGATTGATTTTTTTCCCTAGAAATTTATTGATTTTATCCAAATATTCACATTTATTAGCAAATAGATGTTTATATAGTCTCTTAAGATCATCTTAGATTCTGTGGGATTTACAGTGATGTGCCTTTACTGTTTCTGATATTGATAGGTTATATCTTTGCTTTCTCTTTTCTTGATCAGTCTTGCTAGAAGTTTGTCAGTTTTGTTAGTCAAAGAACCAGGTTTTGTCCAGGTTCAAGAATAACAAGGGAAACCTTACAGTTCTTATTTGTGCCCTGCCTCATATCAGTATAAACAGAAATGTTGGGCATCTTCAATGAATCTTGAGAGAGATCTGGATATTCTGCTCACACAAAACCTGTATTTTTTAAACTTTGAAGAGTGTGAGATATTGTTAGATGACTTTGACAGGAGTGCATTTTTACTGTTTACCTTTGTCTCATGGTAAGCAGACCTCTTCTTCCAAGGAAATGCATGGCATCCTTGCCTAGTAGGTCTGATTGGTCTTATTCATGTAGACTTATTTTATGTTCTGCATCCAATATGGCACCTCACAGGTTAGGTGTTGGGGTTGGAACTAGTTTCATGAAGGACAGAATCATTCAAAAGATTACTGTATGCAGATTTGACTAAACTTGCATCTTTAGGAATGCTATTCCCTTTTTAGGAAAGCAACTTAAGAAGTTTTAAACCCTAGGGCCTTCATTCCTTTTCTTAAAATAACCCTATCCTTTAAATCAACTGAGTTCTCTTCTGGAATCCTATTTGGGAAGTCTAGGAGATATGAGAATTTGAGCCAGATCAAGCCACAAGTGAGGAGCTAGAATAACCCAAAGCTGAAAGCAAATTGTTTGTAGACAGAGGAAACGAAGTTCTACAGTGGATTCAAGCCCAGTTGAAGGTTAGAGGCCAGGGTGGAAGATACAGAAATATTTTCAAGTTCCATGTAGGTGGGCTGGAGTTAAAGACATCCCACAGCTGTCAAAGGCCAGCCAAATCCTTTGGGATGGAACTTCTCATCATTTTCTGCTCTTCTACGGGCTCCTTCTACAACATCAGAGCTGAAAAAAATAATATATTTTAAGTTTGGAATCATTTGAAAATATCTGGGAATCATACACTTCCAAGTTTTTGAAGATCACTGAACTTTTTATTGTTTCAAAAAGAGCTTTCTATCAAGTGTGAATCCAGGGAGCAAAAGAAGTCAAGTACATAAAGGCTTGTAAGTCTTTGTTCTCTTGTGGGAATTACTGTTCTCTCATGGAATTACTGTGATTTTAAGACCCATTAAGGAAAGTTGACGTTCTGACTTTTCATGTTCTACCCCACATCGTGGCTCACGATTGGCCTGTGCCCTGGCTGAGCCTCAGTGATATCTGTGTTCCAGGTCATGATCTTGCTGTGCAACCAGCAGAGCTTCATCTGCACCCACATCGACTACTGTCACCCTCACTGCTACCTGCACCACAGCCGCTCCTGTGCCCGGCTGGTCAGGGCCATTAAGCTGCTCTATGGAGACACTGTGGACTCCCTCCGTGAGAGCAACAGCATCAGCAACGTGGCTCTCCGGGGCAAGAAGCAGAAAGAGGTGAGTGAATGATCACATGGTATATACCAGTGAGAGGGAAAAAATGTCCTAACAATCTTTTCTCTGTAAATGCAAATTTCAGCCCAGTGCAGCGGTATAATCCTGGCTACAGGTCTGTGTGGTTTCGAGCAAAGATAGACAACGGGTAGCCTCCCTGGGAGCTCAGCTGGTAAAGAATCTGCCTGCAATGCAGGAGACCCGGTTCAGTCCCTGCATTGGGAAGATCTCCTGGAGTAGGGAATAGCAACCCACTCCGGTATTCCTGCCTGGAGAATTCCATGGACAGAGGAGCTTGGTGGGCTACAGTTCATGGTGTCGCAGAGTCGCACGCGACTGAGCAACTAAAACTTTCACTTTAGAAGCTGCTGCTGCTAAGTCACTTCAGTCGTGTCCGACTCTTTGTGACCCCATAGACAGCAGCCCACCAGACTCCTCTGTCCCTGGGATTCTCCGGGCAAGAATACTGGAGTGTGTTGCCATTTCTTTGGTGCAGAAAAGACAAGTGCTTTGCCATCATGTCCATGAGCAAATATAGACTCTTTTTGTGGGTTTTGTCTTATTTTGACAAATAAATATAAACTCAAAGGGGCGTTTTTGATGAGTTGTTGTGGTAGGCAGAATAATGTCCCCCTAAAGATATCTGAATTCTAATCCTTGGAACCATGAATATGTTACCTCACCTGGCAAAAGGGATCTTGCCTGGGTGAATAAATCAAGAATCATATAATAGGAGATTATTCTGGATTATCCAAGTGGGCCTAACATAGTCAGAGATGGAGTTGCGACAATAGAAGCAGAAGTCAGGCAGGGTAGTGAGCCTAGGCAGCCTCTAGGAGCTGGAGAGGACAAGGAAATGAATGATTTCCCCAGAAGGAACACAGTCCTGCCGGTCCATTTTCAACTTCTGACCTAGAAAACTGTTAAAATCATTTTTTATTTTTTGCCAAAATAATATTTGTGCTATTTTTCGCCAAAAAGATTGTGGTCCTTTTTTTTTTTTTTTTTTTGCAGTAACAGGAAACTGATACAGTTTTATCTTAAGAAATAAGTAATAAATAGCCCAACTTTTCACTGACAAATAATAGAGTCAAATCAGACTAAAGGAAACATCTTCGAGAAATGATTACGTTTTCTCAGTATTCAGCTGTACTTTCCTGACAATTGGACAGCTGAGCTGGCTGAAGATGAAGACAGTTACCAGGGTTGCCGTGCTCCTGCCAGGGAAGCCCTGAGTTACCCACCTGCCCCCGAGAAGGCATGATGGCCACTGTGTGCTGCTGGCCGCGTCTGCAGCTGCTTCTCCCAAGTGGTTTTGCCAAAAGATTTTTATATAATACCTATTCATCTCAGTGAGTGTTCATTGGGCACCTGCTGTTGGCATAATATGAGGCCAGATATCCTTGGAGAAACAAAAAATAAGTAAGTGGAGCAGAGGATCTTTCTACTAAAGAGTTTGTGAGCCAAGTTTGGTAAGGTGGAAGGGTGGCAATAAAATGCAAATCAAACTAGAGAATATAAGCAATAACAAAAATGCACAGTTGAGTTGTATAGCAATTTGTAATGCTTTAGCATTCGAAAAAGGGATTTATTTAATTCAGTTCAGTTCAATCACTCAGTCCTGTCTGACTCTTTGTGACCCCATGAACCACAGCACACCAGACCTCCCTGTCCATCACCAACTCCCGGAGTTTACCCAAACTCATGTCCACTGAGTCGGTGATGCCAACCAACCATCTCATCCTCTGTTGTCCCCTTCCCCTCCTGTCCTCAATCTTTCCCAACATCAGGGTCTTTTCAAATGAGTCAGTTCTTCATATCATGTGGCCAAAGTATTGGAGTTTCAGCTTCAACATCAGTCCTTCCAATGAACACCCAAGACTGATCTCCTTTAGCATGGACTGGTTGGATCTCCTTGCAGTCCAAGGGACTCTCAAGAGTCTTCTCCAACACCACAGTTCAAAAGCATCAATTTTTCTGTGTTCAGCTTTCTTTATAGTCCAACTCTTTTTAAAGTATGCAAGTACAAGGAAGTGATTTTGGCTAATACAAGAGCTCCTAAAGAAAAAATTGTATATCTTGTACATCTCATAAATGTGATAATTTCCCTTCTGGGATATGACCTTTCAGTGTTTTTTCTGAAACATGTGTATGACAAAGTATACATCATTGACAATGTACTTTTAAATTCTTAACAAATCTTGTTCAGTAGATACTCTTCACTCCATTTTACAGATGAAAACATTGAAGTTAAAAAAGATGGGATTGTCCACAATCCCATTGTCCACAATATCTAGAACATATTCAGCTAGACTTTAGTTTAGGAACATGGATTATCAAAGTAAGGGCTTTTTCAATTAAACTCTCTTACATCTCATGATATTCGGAAAACACAGATTCTAAGGAAAGATCAGGCGGGAAAATTACATAAACTGCTAAATGATGACATAAAAAGAAAAATATATATGTGCATATATTCTTATACATGTATACATATATATGGACATGTCATTTATGTTTGAAATGTATATGTATACATACCTATCTATAAACATATATATACATATTTGTGCATGTATGTATCTCAAACATAAATGATACTACATCCAAAGAAAACTTATTTAGATAAGCTATCCTTCCTATAAAAACTCCCTTACCTGTGTAAGAAAACCTATAAAATATGTTGAAAATTATAAAAATACACCAAACTAAATTAATGTTCATTGTTCATCATGTACACGCTGAGATTTCTTCCATACCTTTGCTCCAGTCATATCTTCACCTGTAATCTATATGTGGCTGAACCCAAACATCCTTCAAGATCCAATTCAAGTGCCACCTCCTCTTTGAAACCTTTTCTGATCTCCCTAGTGTTCACCACAGGACACTGCAGGTGGATGATTAATTTCATTTTTTTGTTCCCTTCTTCCTCTAAACTATAATGGTGTTTTATTCTGCTTTTCATATTATTCATTCAATTATTCATTCATTAACTCATCCATCAATCCATGTGTTTATTCAACAAATTTTAAAGACTTTATGGACCATACTGAGTCCATACTGTGGGCTAGATATAATAATGGCCACAGAGATATGGCACTGTCCTTGTATGATGCACACAGTCTAGCTGAGAGACAGAAATTAATCAACTAAGCATCCCTAAGTTGGTGTAAAATTGCAGCAGGATAAGCACAATAAAGGAGAAAACTCTGTACTGAGAGATCTTATGAATGAGACTTTGAACTTATCGGGGGAGATAAGGCAGTATCTCCAATAAAGTGACAGATGAGTTTTGGCTGAAGGATGCCCAGATGTTAACTGAATACAGAACTCTCCAACCAGAGAGAAGAGGGAGCACCAAGGCTGAGGACGAGGTTCAACCTGGCCTGCTCTCTGCTTGCTTGTGCAGCCTCATTATGTACTGCGGTCGTCTGTGCTCTTGTCCTCTGAGGCTGTGGGAAGGATTTTAGTCTTCATCCTGTGATATAGCACTGAGAGCTTTTAAGATCCCTCTGCCTACAAAATGGGGCTACTTACACCCCTATTTATCTTCTGCCACTTAATTATAAAACTTCTTGAGAACTGAGGCAGTCTTACACATTTTGTATTCTGTGTAATACCTAACAGAGAACCTCACTATAGCAAAGGGACAATAATATTGAATGAGCGAGTGGGCTTTAGGGTTCTAGCGTGTTTCATTGAATGCCCTCCACTTCTGGGCCATGAAGGACAAAGCAGCCTGAAGCAGCAGAAAATGTTACCAACCTTACAGATTGCTCACATTTCTGAAGAGTGAGTGTAAGTGAACGTCGCTCAGTCATGTCCGACTCTGCAACCCCACAGACTGTAGCCTGCCAGGCTCCTCTGTCCATGGAATTCTCTAGGCCAGAATAGTAGAGTGGGTAGCCGTTCCCTTCTCCAGGGGATCTTTCCAACCCAGGGATAGAGCCCACGTTGCAGGCAGATTCTTTACCGTCTGAGCCACGAGGGAAATCCCACATTTCTGAAAGGGAAAGGGAAAGGAAACAAGGGTAAATGTTCCCTAACCTTAACACATTTAAATTAGTCATGCCAATGGAGAGCTGAAAAGATGTATTGAGTCTTCAGTGATAAACATTATATTTCCAAAATGCCAGCCTCCTGTTCAAGCTTTTTCTTTTCATTTTCTCATGATGTTTCCATTTGCCTGTTCTGAATTTGTCACATAAATGAACAATGTGCACATTTCCAGAGCCCAGATGAAAACAGAATAGGCCATAAATCAAGACTAAAAGCAGTGGTTCTGATTAAAATCAAGACTAAGAGCAATTGGTATTTCATTCCTGTTTCCTTTTTAATCGGTTTTTATGGCAGAATATATTTATGGCAGCTACTACATTTTGTAACCCTTCTAACTCTGATCAATATGCTAATCTTCATTTCAGTGCTCAAAGCCTCACTATGTTCCATTAGCCTGGTTAGTGCACTTCTAACCTTGTTATATATCACTTTCACCTAAAGGTAAATTCACCAAAGAATTTTTTTATTTTTCCTATATATCCGTACCTTGTCTAATGCTATGTTCTAAATAGAGTACATGTTCAATTAGTACTTGCTATGTCTGACTCTTTGCGACTCCGTGGACTGTAGCCCACCAGGTTCCTCCGTCCATGGGATTCTCCAGGCAAGAATACTGGAGTGGGTTGCCATTTCCTTCTCCAGGGGATCTTCCCAACCCAGGGATCGAACCCATGTTTCCTGAATTGCAGGCAGATGCTTTAACCTCTGAGCCACCTAAAGAGGTAATTGGAGTGGATAAAACATTTTTTTCTCCTTTCAGTTTAAAAGGAGAGGTAAATAAAAGGTTGGAGAAGGAAATGGTAACCCACTCCAGTATTTGCCTGGAGAATCCCATGGACAGAGGAGCCTGTTGGGCTACGGTCCATAGGGTCAGACAGAGTTGGACACAACTGAAGTGACTTATCATGCATCATGCAAATAAAAGGTTGTTTGTTTGTTGTTTTTTACTCGCTAAGTCATGTCCTACTCTTTCTGACTCCACGGACTGTGCCTGCCAGGCTCCTCAGTCCATGGGATTTTCCAAGCAAGAATACTGGAGTGAGTTACCATTTCCTACTCCAAGGGATCTTCCTGACCCAGGAATCAAACCTGCATCTCCTGCATTTCAGGCAAATTCTTTAACAATGAGCCACCTGGGAAGCCCCTACTAATAACAAACAGATGCCTTCAAAACTAGTCTCCTACAACAAGTTACCAAATCAAAAAGCAACTGATGATAACTTTGTTAGTCTGAATCAGAGTCACACCGGTATAGGACTTCAGGAACCTCATGTAATATACTGAAATGCCCCTCACATGTGTACCCATCTTTAATATCTATCTTTTAGGCCCAAACAGGACACTTAAGGAGAGTTATTAGTCCATCACCCTAGTGTAAAAGCCTTTCCAATTCCCTTCCCTTTCCACTATAACAAACACCCTAATTATCTTGAAGCTGGCAGAACACACCATGCTTAAGCATGCATGCTGGGATACTACATATCTGATACCTGAGAAGCTTGACTTATACCCTCTGTCCCCAGCAGACAGGATTAAACAGAAGTCTACATGTCCCAGAGTGTGAGAGACATAAATGTTTGTCCTTTTTCTTCTGAGTATTTTTCTTTATCTGCCTGGTTAAAATTCCCATAAATTAATCAAAAGTATTATTCAGAAGTAACCCTGAAAGGACAAAATGTCCAGCCAAAGGAGAAAGCAATAAAATATTCTAAAAATTAAAAAACCATATTTTAAAAGAACTGTAATGACCTGGGGAAATCATCATCATACTATCATAATGAAATGAAATGTTTAAAACTGTGTGCCACTCATTCTGGATGGGAGGGGAGTTTGAAAGAGAATGGACACGTGTATGTATGGCTGAGTCCCTTCACAGTGTACTTGAAACTCTCACAACATTGTTCATCGACTATACCCCGATACAGAATAAAAAGTTAAAAAACAAAACTTTGTGCCACATACATAGCATCATCACAGCTTTGCTGTGTAGGGGGACAAAAGTCTGAAAGAAATCAAACAATGACCATCCCTGAGTTGGGTATTATGGAGATTTTGGTTTCTTTCTTCATAGTTTTTCTGTATTTTCCAGGTATTCTGCAATTTGCATGTGTTTTTTATAAATAGAATAAAAGCAGAAAGTTGCTGCTTTTTGAATACCTTGACTTTAAAAAAAGTAAATCAGATATACTGCTACATTTATATGGAAAATGATTGCCATATATGATTTTAGAATAGCTTTAAAATTATATAAAACAGGCACAATATTTATATTACATATTGCTTTTACTTTCACAAGGGGAAAAAAAGCAATGCAGAATTTCTCTCCCCAAATGATATGTGTTCCCAAGTATATGCCTCCACTTTTTTTTAATCTTTAGAAAACACAATGAGAGCTCTGGTTCATTTGTTTCCAAGTAGATTCCTTTAAAAGTTCATTCCATACCAATCACATAATAGATGCATTGTCTTGGGTCTTTTTGTCAGTTTTGAAAGACTTTCTTGAAACATGCATGTAGTTTCAGCTTTGCTTTTTCTTTCAAAATATTTCCATCTGTAACACTGTGAAGCTCTGTTCAAAAATTCTTAAGGAGTTCATTTTTTTTCCCTTGGCATCGAGGGAGAGAGTGTTTCATTGACATGGCACTGGAAAAACAAATGAGCCCTTATACTGTGCAAAGGGATGGATTCCCTTTTTGCACAGCCTGGAGTGCAAAAATAGAGGACTCAGGATAAATAAACAAGGGCCTGCCAACATCAGAGTGACCATCCTTCCAGCTGCACTGTCCACTCCATTCCTTGTCATGTACAGAGTCAGGGGAAGAAATTGTCTCCTCTGTGTGAGTGCTAGTGAGTCAGGGCTATTTTAAGCTGGTTGAGGGGATGGTTTGAAAGAAGAGCTGCTGTCTCATATAGACAACTATGATTAAAAAAAAACACTTTACCTGAATGATAGATGATTATGAACTCATATTTCCTTGATGGGTCTTTTACCTTTCACTTCCTAACACTTCCCTGTGAAATATTTTCTCTTCCAATTGATTGACTTGTAGCATCCAACCCTTTAGAGGGACTATTAGAGAGAGTGGATTTTAACTCACAATATTTTAAAAGATTTGTGCTTTTAACAGCTTGGTGGAAATATAATTAGCCCTGAAATGGAAGTCGGGAGAGCCTGTCCTTTCCTTATTCTGCTAATAACCAGCTTCGCAGTTTGGTCAAGCTACTCTATGGGCTTCCCAGGTGGCACTAGTGGCAAAGAACCCACCTGCCAGTGCAGACTAGATGTAAGACACACTGGTTTGATCCCTGGATCGGGAAGATCCTGGAGAAGGATATGGTAATCCACTCTAATATTCTTGCCTGGAAAGTCCCATGGACAGAAGAGCCTGGCAGGCTACAGTTCGTAGGGTCGCACAGAGTTGGACACTACTGAAGCGATTTAGCACAGCAAGCTACTCCACCTCTCTGGATCCTGGTCTCCTCAGTGGTAAAAGAGGAGTTTGTTGCTAAACATCTCTAAATGCCCTTTTCATAACTAACTTAACTGCTTTTATCGCTTTCAGAAAGTGCTGACCCATTAAAAGGCCTTACATCATCTGTTGCGTTAGAAGTGGTTATCTGGAGAACTGGGGGAAAACAGCATTGCTGGATTTTAAGAGTGCACAACACCCTTTGTCATCTGTTTCATGTTCTTTCCAGTGCTCAGATAAATCATGCCTGAGAACACCTTCTCTGAAGAAGAGAGTTTCAGATGCCAACCTGGAGGGAAGAAGGACTCTGGGATGCTGAAATATATTAGACTACAGGTATTAATACATGGTTTGAAAACATTCATGAAGCAGGAATAGGGAGGGAACTTCAGATATCCTTATTACTAATGTTTGGAAAAGTCCCTGATGCTGGGAAAGATTGAAGGGAGGAGGAGAAGGGTGCAAAAGAAGATGGTTGGATGACATCATTGACTCCATGGACATGAGTTTGAGCAAACTCCAGGAGATAGTGAAGGACAGGGAAGCCTGGCGTGCTGCAGTCCATGGGGTTGCAAAGAGCTGGACATGACTGAGCAACTGAACAACAACAACAAAAGTTTGGGATATACAATGCCAATTGGCACAGTGTTGGCATAACAGCTCCCTCTAATTTGGTGAGAAAGAGTGCTACCAAGTATACAAGAAAAAAAAATCCCTTCTTGCTGGACAGCCAACTTCCATAAAGACAAGGAAGCTTGGCTAGAACCATGCCTCCTTCCACTCTAGTGGAGCCAGCTTCCTACCAGTGTGTGGTAGTGATGCTCACAGGTCTTGGAATGAGACAATCTGGGTTCAGATCCTATACCTGCTGCTCTGGCTCTGGGACCTTGGGCAAGTTAAGTTAATTTCCCTTAGTTTTAGTTGCTTGATCTCTAAAATGGGGATTTTAACACTGGACCCCAGAGAAGGCAGTGGCACCCCACTCCAGTACTCTTGCCTGGAAAAATCCCGTGGATGGAGGAGCCTGGAAGGCTGCAGTCCATGGGGTCGCTGAGGGTCGGACACAACTGAGCGACTTCACTTTCACTTTTCACTTTCATGCATTGGAGAAGGAAATGGCAACCCACTCCAGTGTTCTTGCCTGGAGAATCCCAGGGATGGGGGAACCTGGTGGGCTGCCGTCTATGGGGTCGCACAGAGTCAGACACGACTGAAGCGACTTAGCAGCAGCAGCAGCAGCAACACTGGACCCATCTCAAAGGATCACTGCATGAATTAAAAGAGATAGTACACTTACCTACTTATCCAGGGCTTCACAAAGTTATGTTGTTATTACAACCTGAACTCTAAATCATAATACATTTTCCAGGGGAAGAGAGAAAAAAATTTCATGTTTTTCTAGAAAGTGTTTTAAATGATGGCTAAAGACAGGCTTGCCCCAAACTGACATTTTTTACCTCAATTATTTATAATAATGAATTAAATAGTATTTTGTGGGCTAACCTGGACTAATAACCACACTGTATAATATTTTGAAGGAGAAATACCATCCAAGTTCACTGGCTTAGAAAACTAACTTTCTGAATGGAACTCCTTTATAAATTAGAGGCTGCTCACAGCTTTCAGTGGAAATCATTCCTAATATGAAGGAAAATAAGATGCTGTGAAGGTCCACTGGACTTTTAACACAAAGATTTACTGACTAAAATCCTTTTTTCTCAGAGAGTTGTACTTATTCTACAGTTTACTCCCTGCTGCTGCTGCTGCTAAGTCGCTTCAGTCGTGTCCGACTCTGTGCGACCCCACAGACGGCAGCCCACTAGGCTCCTCTGTCCCTGGGATTCTCCAGGCAAGAATATTGGAGTGGGTTGCCATTTCCTTCTCCAATGCATGAAAGTGAAAAGTGAAAGTGAAGTCGCTTAGTCGTGCCCGACTCTTAGTGACCCCCTGGACTACAGCCTACCAGGCTTCTCCATCCATGGGATTTTCCAGGCAAGAGTACTGGAGTGGGGTGCCATTGCCTTCTCCGAGTTTACTCCCTAGGTGGTTACAAATTACTTTTGTGGTAAAAGTGTTTTAAAATAATATAATTTGGGACAATTATACATCAACTAATAGGGTATAAAGCTTACTTACTATACATCATGCCAGATATGTTCCCACTTTAAAAAGTATTTTAAGGTCATTTAAGGAAAATGGAGAGAGAAGCGACACTTAACTTTCAAGAGGACAACAACCAGTGTCTTCGATGGTTTTAAGACATCATTTCCATCTTTTTGCAGGTGATGAGCCTGTCGCCTGCTCCCTTATCTCTACTGATCAAGGCTGCACCAATTCTGACAGAGGAGATGTATGGAGACATCCAGCCAGCTGCCTGGGAGCTCCTGCTCAGCATGGATGAGCATATGGCGGGGGCGGCAGGTAAAGATAGGCCCCCCAGGACCCTGGTCCTGCTGCCATTCATCCCAGTGTCTCAACAACAGCAAGGCACATTCATTCCATCTTCACGCTGAGGTCACATTGGTAGCAGTGGCTGGATCTCTAAACAGAGCTGTGCACTAAAGGGAAACAGGCCTAGGCTCTCTGTATACACTGTTCATGTTCCTGTGTAGTCTGCACAAAGGCAGCATGTCTGTCCCAGGATGTTAAAAATTACAATGATCTCCCCCAGAACCTACATCTTCACTGTATTTCACAAAAGGTTCTTTTGTGTGTGTTGTGATTTCCCAGACTGACCATGAACTACCATCGTTAATTTTATTAACTCTTAGGTAAGTCATGTTCTGTGTTCAAATTACAGTATTGAAACAAATGTCTAAAATTTACGTGATGTGTCCAAAGCCATGTAGCTAGTAAATGGTAGAGGCAAAAATCTGGATTCTTCATCATTTTCCACTTTTTGTGCATATTCCTTTAATTTTGTATGGTTACTTTAATTGAAAAATACATAGTAAAAATTCAAATAATGTAAAAGTGTATGAAATTTAAAACCGTCACCTTCTATTCCATGACTCCCAGTCCTCTTTCTCAGAGGTGGCAATTTTTAAATTTCCCAGGAAACCTTCTATAAACTATGCATATATAGTACTTTTGATGTCACAAAGCATTTTTTCATATATTATTATATTTTATTCTAACAAGACATTTGGATGCAGCTACATCATCATCATCATCATCATTACTGATGTTTTACCAATAGAGAAACACAGACTAAGAAGTTAAGGGACTTGGCCAAGATCAGTTTCAGAGATGTGACAGCCCCAGTTATCGTAAGAGTTGGCTGAGCATATCTTGAGGATGTGGGGGAAAGTACAAGGGAAATTTTAAATAATATTTTTACAATTGACACTGGCTTCTCTGTCTATGCTATAGAATGTACTCTTTTTTTTCTCATTATTCATTGACTTTGTAACTTACCATGGAATGACCTTTCTCTTCCTAGTATTTGGCTTTCCCCAAATTAAAAAACAACAGTGATATTATGTTTCATAAATTCTCTGTTGGTTTCTCAATCTATTCTACCTCTTGGAAGGGTAGACATTTCTAATAGAGTCTACCTTTTGAATTTTATTGTTAATATAACATGTAACTTTAATGGACATTTTGTGTACCATCCTAGGGTTACTCTGAGATGACTCTAGACATTTCCTGAAAAGGATATTTCAGCATGTAATTTCCTTTTTTCATTAGCTTCCTCTGACATTCACTTTTCACTGTGAGCCAAGGGAAAGGTTGCTTAAAATGAGATTTCTACTGCAATGTCATGCTATCACTGCCCTCACATCAGATATTAGAAGATTGTGGGTGGTACAAAGGATGGTGCCTGGTTTCCAGTGGATGAAACGGGGTTTTCTTTGGCTAGTGCTGGTGGCCTGGCTGTATAGCTCAGTAGTCGTTTTCAAGAGACAGAAGCAATTTCCTCCTTCCCCTCATCCCCAGGAATCATACAGCTTAAAAGATGTGTAGCTGATGGATTGTTGACTGTCTTTAGCGGCCATGTTCCTGTTGTGTGCGGTGAAAGTCCCCGAAGCTGTGTCCGATATGCTGACGTCAGAGTTTCACCATCCAGAGACCGTGCAGAGACTGAATGCCGTCCTTAAGTTCCACACACTCTGGAGGTTTCGCTATCAGGTCTGGCCCCGGATGGAAGAGGGAGCACAGCAGATTTTTAAGGTGAGGGATACTTCTGGGATAATCCCATGGACAGAGGAGCCTGCGGGCTACAGTCCATAGAATTGCAAAGAGTCCGACATGAGTGAGCATGCGTGTGCGGGCACGCGCACATACACACACACTTCTCACATGGGAATTAGATTAGCAAACCCAACCCAAGGTTCATTTCAATCCTGCAACTTCAAATCCACAGTGTATGGCCCAAGAGATGCTTCTTTTTTCCCCTTCTCTGGTTTTATAAGTAAACCTAACTCCAATATGAATGAATTCTTGTTCTTAAAAAGATTAAAATATACAGAAAGGTAAAGTAAGAAAATCAAGTTTCTATAATCCTCAAGATCACAGTACCATCCCCAGAGGTAAGCACATAAAACTTGCAGACATTTCACTATATATACACAGATGTTTTTGGAGGATGGGGTAATTAACACAAATAGAGATCATACAGTTGAAACTCTTCATTTTATTAATGGGTAAACTGAGGCCCAGAGACATTCATTGTGTGCTTTGTAACTGCCTGTGCTCTGTAAGATTATTTCGTGATTTTACTTCAGACTCAATCTAGTTTATTTCCCATCTTCCTTCATTCCTCTGGTATCAACTAACAGATCCCACCTCCCAGTATAAATTTCACCCTGCCATCACCGGTGCTCGGAATGCCATCTGTCCCAATGTTTGACCCTCCCTGGGTCCCTCAGTGCAGCGGGAGTGTCCAGGACCCCATTAATGAAGACCAGTCTGTGAGTAACGCATTCTTCCTTTCTCATATCTTCAGGTTCCATGGTGTACTTGTAAGAGAGAAGAGCAATGAGTGTGAGAGACAATGTGTTCTTGTCATCAGAATATAGTAACACAGAACAGCAGCCACAAAAGTTCTTTAGTTCTTCTGGAATAGAATAGAGGGAAGTAACTTCTGGGGTGAGCATTTGCAGACCTGCAAGCCAAGACAGTTTGTTCTATAATTCAAAGCAGCAGCTGCCTTATAAAGCTATTAAAACAATTAGGCACTGATTTCTTAGCCCAAGGTAGCACTTTTGCTGCTCTTGATTACAGAACAATTTATTTAACCTATATACGCTATCCAAGGTGCTTCCCTGGTGGCTCAGACGGTAAAGAATCTGCTTGCAATGCAGGAGTTCTGGGTTCAATCCCTGGGTTGGGAAGATCCCCTGGAGAAGGGCATGGCAACCCACTTCAGTATTCTTGCCTGGAGAATCTCCATGGACACACGAGCCTGGTGGGCTATAGTCCATGGGGTCGCAAAAAGTCGGACATAACTGAGCAACTAAGCATGGCACAGCATGCTATCCAAAAGTGAACGATATTGACCCTGGATGAATAAGAAAAAGAACTGAGTTGACTGCTCTTATTTTCCTTATTTGGACCTTAGTCTGTTTTTTACCTTGTTGATCATCAGTATCATCATCACAAACATCACTCAGAGAACTCAGGGCATCCTATTCTAATTTATCACTGCTCTATGTAATGTAATTAATAAACAGTTAACTTTAGAACACAGTCTATTTATAAACAAGAACCAAGAATATGTGCCCTTTGAAAAAAATGAATCTTCAAAATATGCCTTTTTCACATGTTACATAGCATTTTTCTAAATTTCAAGAGTAATGTAGAAAATTTTGGAAAGTAAATCAAAAAATAAAGAACATATCTCTCTACACAAATTCATGGTTATTTCCTTGCATAGTTTCCCATGAGATTTAGGGCAATCAATATGTGAATTAAAGATTTTTTTTTCTAGATATGAAAGAAAGAACAGAAGTAGCATTTATTGAGTATTGCATTGTTGTGCCAGGCATCTTTATGTCACAACTCTGATGGACTCAGCCATAGACTTGATGAAATCTCAGCAATAGATTTCTTCATCTCAGGATTGGGCTTGAGAACTGGATGGCACTGAGTTTGCAGGTTGAAGTGTTGGCGCCAGTGGCTAAATTGGCCATGGCCTGCTGCTGCTACTGCTAAGTTGCTTCAGTCGTGTCCAACTCTGTGCGACCCTATAGACAGCAGCCCACCAGGCTTCCCTGTCCCTGGGATTCTCCAGGCAAGAACACTGGAGTGGGTTGCCATTTCCTTCTCCTGAATTAAAGATTTTTGATAGATCTCACAAAATATTCCCAGGACAGTTGTACCATTTTACTCTCATTCAACAGAATGGGAAAGCATCTTCCTTATTCAAATTAACTAGTGTTATCTTTTAATGCCACATTGAACAGCAAAAAAACAAAGTTATTGGCTTTTTTATTCACACGTCATTAAAAAGTTTGTTGAATATATGAAGTGAGGTTGAATATTTTTGCATGTCACATATATTTTCTAGCCTTTTGTAGTTTTCTTGGAGAACTGTTTATTTGAATTCGTTACCCATAAGAATATTTTTATTTTAATTCTTCTGCATACAGTACCTTCATATCTCATGGTTTTGTGCCAAAGATAAAGGCACACTTGGTTCTTCCTCATATATGTAGTAATTCCAGCATCTGAACCACTGGGATAAAAATCTTTAGGTTTTCTCCCATACATGTGATGGAATCATTAGAGTCAAATCCATCCTCTCTCCCAAGTTCACAGTGAATTTCAAGCCAAGTCCTCTGATTCTATATTTAGTTCTCGTTTCCTTATTCCACAATTCTCACCTTACTATAATCAACCAGCTTGACCCCGACTCTGAAAATGAATTGCCATATAGCCCATCAATGCCCTTAATTGCTGTTATGTCATTCATTATAGAAAATGTTATGTTAAGATGTTGCATAAAGGGAGCTTTAATGACTATAGTCCTTCAGAAGAGTGACCAACACCCCTTGTCTGTCTCTTGAATCCTACAGACCACGGGCCAACAAAGAGACGTAGAATTGCTACTGTACATAGACATCAAACTGGTAGTAGAGAATGTCAATGATCACTTCCCTGTTCTGACACCAATGGCTTTATCCCTAGAGCTCTTGGAATTTGTCTCAGCATAAGGATCATGATTAAGACAAGCAGAATGACCACTTTGCAGAGTGAATGTTGTCTCCTTTATTGTTTCTTATCTATTATGCTTTTGCTGCTGGTAAACAGAATCAGATTTTACATTCAGCCTTAGTAACACTACCAACTCATAATTTCCATTCAGTTGCTTTGTTTCTACAAATATTGCTTAGTACTTACAGTGTGCCACTGTATTTCTATGAATATTTATTATTATATATTGTTAATATTATTTAATATTAATATTTCTAAATAGTATTTACAGTGTGGTAGATACATAAGATACAAAAATGAAATAAATCTCAAAATTAGTTGTTCATATGAGAGATCTCTTTCCTCCTCTTTCCCATTGTTCTGACTTTCTCTTTTATTAACCTTACAAAATAAATGTCCTTCATTTAAAACTGGTTCAAGAAATTTTGGTAAGAAAGAGAGTATTAAAAATGTTTCTTTGATGTCAGTGTTTAAAGAGTGAATCATTGAACTTTTGTTTGAAAAGTAAAAAAAAAAAAGACTGTTTCTAGAAATTATAAACATCTTTGAAGAATTATTCAGACTTAATGAAAAAGAATAGCTTAGTTATACACAGCCTGGAAACTTGGTAGAAAAAGAAACAAGTAAACAACATGAAACTAGATCACGAGGCCCTAACATTTCCTGAGAGCAAAGTATCACATCTGTGTCATTCCGTAGACCACTCTTGTCTGTGACCATGCAGAAGAGTTGCTAGTAAACAAACTTGCCTTCATGTCTCCATAGAAATCCTTTTCAGCCCGGGCTGTGTCCCGCTCCCATCAAAGGGCAGAACACATCTTAAAGAACTTGCAACAGGAAGAAGAGAAGAAGCGTCTTGGTCGAGAAGCCAGCCTCATCACTGCCATCCCTATCACCCAGGAGGCTTGCTACGAGCCCACCTGCACACCCAACTCAGAGCCAGAGGAAGAAGGTGCCTCTACACACTGGACTTCTTGGAGGGCTGGGTCAGAAAAGGGAAAGGACTTGCTTTAGAATAAATTGACAATTTTATGTGACTTGAGGTGATAAGCTCCCTCTCTCTCTCACATACCTCCTGACACTATCTAAAGAAAGAGAAAAATTGTCTTTTTCTAAATGTTTAGACCTGGCCCGATTATGGAGGAGGACATTAACCACATTGAATGAACTAATATGATAATGGATCAAGCAGTGACTATGATTCAGGCAACAGCTGAACCCAGAGTGTGTGCTAAAATATATTCAATCAGTCTTTCATCATTAAAAATGGGGTTGGTCCATTAGCTGCTTTCAGCCTTCACAAGTACTGGCAGTTTGTCAGAAAATGATTTATGGGGACTTTTCGGGCTGTCCAGTGGTTAAGACTCTGTGCTTCCAACACAGGGGGTGTGGGTTTGATCTCTGATCAGGGAAATAATATCCCACATGCTGCATGGCCGAAATATCTGCGTGTGTGAATACATATCAATAATGGAGAAGGAAATGGCAACCCCCTCCAGTATTCTTGCCTAGAAAGTCCCATGAGCAGGGGATCCCAGCAGGCTGCAGTCCATGGGGTCACAAAGAGTCAGGCACGACTGAGTGACTAACACACACACACATATCAATAAAAATGGAAGAAAATAAGTAAAGACCAAAAATTGTAAAGAAAGTAATTTATGAGCTATTCTAAATTCAGTGATTTTCCGCCCTGCTTTTGTGAAATTTTGAGGAGGAATTTTCTGTCATTCTTTCTGTGTTTTTTCCTTTCCTAAGTACACTCTAAATCATTTAAGCCTTATGTTCTGAGAACTATATACACTTCGATGTAACTACAAGTGTAGTTGTGATGATAACTTTGTTGTTACAAAACCAAAGTTCACGTTGCCTGTTTTCTTTGCCAGTAGAAGAAGTCACCAATCTGGCATCTCGTCGACTGTCTGTGAGTCCGTCCTGTACCTCCAGCACTTCCCACAGGAATTACTCCTTCCGCCGAGGATCAGTCTGGTCAGTGCGTTCAGCCGTCAGTGCTGAAGGTGCGTGCTCTTACAAATGTGTCCTTTATTCCTTATGTGTTTGAAACAATTCCATGACTTCATTACACTGTTTTCATTAAATAACTTGCTTCTTGATTTGAAGTTTTGAAAAGATAGATTGAGTGGTATTCCAAAAAAAAAGAAATTGTTGATTTAATCCAACCAATGTCCTTGATAAGTTGGTTCTATTTTAATTACATTAATGTAATCTTATTGCTGAGGGTTTAGTAAAACATTATTCTAGACGGTTTTCAACCCTGACTACACACTGCAGTCAACCAGGGAGTTTTTTTAAAATGCCCAGGTCACAACCAAGATCAAATCAGAATCTCTAAGGGTGGACTCACCACCTCAGTGTTTTTTAAAATCTACTCAGGTGATTTCAGTGTGCAGCTAAGACTCAGCGGGATGCTTTAGGATGCTGTTCTGGAATAACAACAATCAAAGAACAAAGCTCATGCCACTCCTGTAATTAAATCTGATTCCAGAGGAGAAACGTGATGCTCTTTAGGTCCAAGAATTTATAAGCTATGCCTCTCTAATGATGAGGAACTGTCTGGGACTCACTGCTTCATGATTACACAGATTTCATCACTGATTTATGAAGTCATCAAAAAGTTACACAGAAACCAGTTGTTCTCAACCCTTTATTGCACAGCCTTGGAAAACTTCAAAAATGACCAATGCTAACTAATCCCAACTTATAGGACCGGGGTCTAAAGATACCTATATTTTTTTATAGCACCTTTACTGAGATGTAATTTACATACCATAAAATTCACCATTTTGAAGTATGTAATGCAATTGATTGATAGTATATTTGTAGAGTTTGCAACTGTCACTGCTATTTAATTTCAGAATATTTTCATTATCCCCAAACAGGGATACCTTATACCCATTAGTAGTCACTCATCCACCAGTTCTTCCAACCCCAAGAAGAAGTAGTGTACTTTCTATTTCTGTGGATTTGCCTAATCAGCACATTTTATAGGAATGGAACCATACAGTACATGGCCTTTTGTGACTAGATTCTTTCACTCAGCATAATATTTTCAAGGTTGATCCATTTGTCACATGTACCAGTTCTTCATTCCTTCTTATCACCAAATAATATTCCATTGTATGGATACAACACATTTTGCTGATCATGTCATCAGTTACTGGACATTTGTATTGTTTTCATCTCAATTATTATGAATTATGATGCTATGAGAAGTTATGTGTAAGTTTTGTGAGGAATACTGCCAAGCTACTTCAAAAGTTTCTGTGTCATTTTATATTCTTACCAAAAAGTATGAAGGCTTCAGTTGTTCCATACCCTTGAAAAGACACAGTAATCTTGCAAATGAAGAACAAAGTTGGAAAACTCACATTTCCTAATTTCAAAACTTACTACAAAGCTGCAGTAATCAAGATTGTGTGGTATTGACTTGAGGATTGATATACAGATCAATGGCATAGGTTGGGACCAGAAGTAAACCATTACATGTATGTCAATTTCATGTTTAAAAAGGGTACCATGAAACTTCAATGGGGAAAGAATAGTCTTTTCAACAAATGATGCTGTGACAACTAGATGTCTACATACACCAAAAAAATGTTCTATAGGTAGGCCTTGAACTGAGAAATGTTGTGTTAGAATGTTCTGAGAATGTACCTGGTACTGAGAAAAGCTTCCCGATTATGTCTCCCTCTTCAGATGAGGAACACACCACCGAACACACACCCAACCACCATGTGCCTCAACCCCCACAGGCAGTGTTCCCAGCATGTATCTGTGCAGCTGTGCTCCCCATTGTCCATCTGATGGAGGACGGTGAGGTGCGAGAAGACGGAGTGGCAGGTATGGCTTTGACTAGTAAAACCATCTAATAAATACTTGAGGTACTCATCTGACAAAGGACAGTTGGGTGCTCTTGAAGACATGAACCACTGGCCACACATGGAGTTCTTTTATGCACATGTTATAATTACAGATTTGCTATATACTGAACTAACACTGTCACTTCCTCCACTTTCTCTTTTCATAAACTTTATGACCAAGAAATTGCATTTAAAATATGTGGGTTGGTCCAGGAGTGCTGTTTATGCCCAGAGAACAGAGCAATGCTTATTTGACCACATAGGAACCAAACAGTGATTTTAGCCACCTTAGAAATCTTAGTTATTGGCTTGACATCATTAATACCATCTTTCTCAATTGATTGCCTTTTCAGAGGTAGTATCTATAGAGAATAGCTACAAAATTAAATAATAAACGAGGGGTCGCAAAGGGTCGGACACGACTGAGCAACTGAACTGAACTGAACTGAAAGATGAGTTACATTTGTGACAGATAACAGATTAATATTATTTTTAAAAAAGCTTTATAACTTAATAATGACTTTTTTAAATGCCAATAGACAAATGGACAAAGAATATAAACACACAATCCAATGGCCAATAACATCTGTAAATAACACTGTTGTTTAAAACAACAATGAAATCTTACTTTTAATATAAAAAATTATAAGGATTATTTTAAATGAAAATATGCGTAGTTGGTAAATATTCAAAGAAAAGAGCATTATCACACCTTGCTGATGGCAGTAAAAATCTAATGCAAGCATCTTGAAACAGTGTCATAGAGTGCATCCTAAAAGCCTTAAAAGTGTGAACACCCTTTGACACAGATTTTGATCCCTAGCAATTTCCTAAGGCAGTATTGAGGGGTGAATAAAGATTTATATAGAATACTGAACATTGAACATATTAGAAAGAACAAATATTTGAAAATAATTTTAATATCTGACAATAGGATATTAGTTCGTTGTGGTATTTCCAAATGACAGCATTCTGTGCACATTAGAAATAATATTGTAGAAAAATATTAATACAGAAAGTGTTCAATTTATTGCTAATTAAAAATGTGAGTACCTAAGAGTATTTTCTATACAATATTATTTAAAGATACATGTAAATATATATTCCATGTGTATGAAAAAACATACTCTGAAATGTTTATAGTTGTTTTGAAGAGGAGAATGAAAAAGCTGGCTTAAAACTCAACATTCAGAAAACTAAGATTGTGGCACTCAGTCCCATCACTTCATGGCAAATAGATGGTGAAACAATGGAAACAGTGACAGATTTTATTTTCTCGGGCTCCAAAATCATGGCAGATGGTGACTGCAGCCATGAAATTAAAAGACGCTTGCTCCTGGCAAAAGAAGCTATAACAAACCTAGACAGCATATTAAAAAGCAGAGACGTCACTTTGCCAACAAGGGTCCATTTAGTCAAAGCTATGGTTTTTCCAATAGTCATGTATGGATGTGAGAGTTGGATCATAAAGAAGGCCGAGTGCTGAAGAGTTGATGCTTTTGAACTGTAGTGTTGGAGAAGACTCTTGAGAGTCCCTTGGACTGCAAGGAGATCAAACAAGTCAATCCTAAAGGAAATCAGTCCTGAATATTCACTGGAAGGACTGATGCTGAAGCTCCAATACTTTGGCCACCTGATTCAAAGACTCGACTAATTAGAAAAGACCCTGATGCTGGGAAAGATTGAAGGCAGGAGGAGAAGGGGGTGACAGAGGATGAGATGGTTGGATGGCATCACTGACTCAAAGGACTTGAGTTTGAGCAAGCTCTGGGAGATGGAGAAGGAAGGGAAGCCTGGCGTGGTACAGTCCATGGGGTTGCAAAGAGTCAGACACGACTGAGCGACTGAACAACAACAAGACATGTCTTATTCTCCTTCTTGTCTTTTTCTGTATTTTTCATGTTTTAAGCATTAAATGCCTTCCTTAGCAATCAGAATAAAATACTGTTATAGTTTTGTAACCAATTTCAACCTAACAAAAACCTGCATTTATTTTAATTATTTATGAAGCCACATGAGAGCTAAAGCTTATTTTGCATATCTCTTGTTAATATTATTTATAAGGCTCAGTTTCAATTGGATGGTTAGCTTCTGAAGCAAAAAAGATGGTATAATTTATTTAAAATATAGCCTGAAAAATAAAGTCATGCTAAATTTTATATTCCTAGTTTAGAAAATTGAACTAAACTATTTAAACTAAAGATCATCTATTTCTTCTCCACTACTCACTTTTACCCACCTGCTTTCTTAGCCTGGGCAATTCCAGGCAGTCTTAGCCAACTACCTTCCCCAAAGAAGTAGCACTTTTTCTTTCACATTAGGAATAATTATTTATTCCTAAGCCATCCTCATTAGAAGTGGGAACCTTAACTATTACTGGCTCAACTATGTCATCTTTTTGAAGGAGTTATTATTGAAAGCATTTATGTGAACAATATAAAGTCAGGTCTAATTCATATGCATTCTAAACAAAAACGTATTTTCTAAAACCCAAAATATTACATTAGAAGTTTCTCCATATAGCAAACAATGAAATAGGACTTTAATAAATACCACTGTTAATAGTAGGATGATTTCCAAAACAAAGATTCATAAATGTGTTCTTGTTTATTAAAGTATGACCCTGACCCTGAAGTCACTCAGTCGTGTCCAGCTCTTTGCAACCCCATGGACTGTAGCCTACCAGGCTCCTCCCTCCATGGGATTCTCCAGGCAAGAGTACTGGAGTGAATTGCCATTTCCTTCTCCAGGGGATCTGCCCAACCCAGGGATCGAACCCAGGTCTCCTGCATTCCAGGCAGATGCTTTAACCTCTGAGCCACCAGGGAAGCCCTTATTGACTTATAACATTGTGCTAGTTTTAGATATGCAACGTAAACATTTGATGTATGTATATATTGCAAAATGAATACCACAGTAAGTTTATTTAACATTCATCTCCACACGTAGTTTCAATGTTTTTTTATGATGAGAACTTTTAATATATATTCTCTTAACAGCTTTCAAATATACAGTATAGTACTGTTAAATATAATCATGCTGTACATTTCTAGGATTTATTTATCTTAGAACTGAAAGTTTGTAATCTTTGACCACCTTCACTCAGCCCCAGTGCCCAACCCCCACCTCTGGTAACCAGTCTGTTCTCTGTATCTATGAGTTTGGGTTTTTCTTACATTCCACATGTAATTGAGATCATACATTTGTCTTTCTCTGTCTGACTTCTTTCACTTTGCATGACACCCTCAAAGTCCATCCATAATGTTGTTAAGTGGGAGAATTTCCTTCTTTTTAAGCTTGAATGATATTCCATTGTCTATCACAAATACATTCTTTAGAGAAGCAATGCTAGTATTTAAAGACCATCCTATACGCTTTTGTCACCTTTTCTTTATAGGCTAAAATGTTCAGAAACAACAACAAAAAGAAGAATACTTACCTTCAGTAGAAAAAGGGTTCATAGAACTCTGTGAGGCAAAAATTTTAGAGAAACCAGTTAAAGCTTAGAAATTACTTGAACACTATATCTAATAGATTTATGTCCATTTAAAATGAATGTTCAATTTATTTTCTCTTCTAAAGTGAGTGCTGTGGCCCAGCAAGTCTTATGGAATTGTCTAATTGAAGATCCATCAACAGTTCTTCGACATTTTCTGGAAAAACTGACCATCAGCAATAGACAAGTAAAATCTTCTGTGTTTATAGTAGCTCTGTGTGTGAACATGGTTAAACAACAAGCAGTGAACTTTATTGTGATATTCATGCAACATTGGTTGACACATAACCAAGAAGTACTTTGCATAATGATAATAATGAACAAATTAAACTTTGCTGTTTTCTTTTGAATTTCCCCATTAACTGATGTCTCCATATGTGTGTGGTACACTGCTGGTAATGACCATAAGATACTGAAAGATTCTCAGTCTTTTAAACAAAGATTAAATTCCATATAATGTTTTCAGTGTTGAGTACATTTACTGAATTCTGATTGGTTGGTAGTATGTGATACAGGTAATATTATTAGTGTATGTTGAAACTCTCCTTTAATCAAGACATTTAATTTACCAGTTCACCCTATAAGAAGATGATGCCAAAGAAAAGTAGCTTTCTGAGCAATGACAAAATATATCAATAATTATAAATTGTTTCTTCATTTCTATATTATTGTTCCGTTTGCTGGACAATTAAGTTTAGTTTCTGAAAGAAAGGTTAATTATAAACATCTACCTAGGAAACAGAGCTATGAAGTTTAATAAACCTAATTTGTTAATAGTTTCTTAAGATAGGTCCTCCTCACATTTTCATCACACCTGAAAGCTATAGTAAATAGTGTTGACTAAATATACAGCTTTCCTGTGATTTGCATGTGACCTATAGAGTCAGTCTTAATTTTTATTTTTAAAAAATGTCTGACTATTGCTGACACGACTGAAGTGACTTAGCAGCAGCAGCAGCAGCAGACTATTACTTAATAACTTCATATGCTAGCTTCTAGGAGAAGGTGTTACAGTTGGCTTAAATAATTTATCAAGCATCACAAATACTGTATTAAAATGCTGAACATAAGAGAAATCAACATGTGGGCAAAAGTAAGAAAAATTCCCCCACCTTGCTTTTCAAAAAGTTAGTATTATTTCCTACAACATGGCAGCTGAATGAGACACAGATTCTGTTGCTCTTTCAGGATGAGTTAATGTACATGCTGCGCAAACTACTCCTGAATATCGGAGACTTTCCTGCTCAGACCTCTCACATCCTATTCAACTACTTGGTGAGTTTCACCTCAAGTAGGTTATAAGTGTTCATTTCCAAGTAAGAAGCAACAATGCGAGAAAAAGGTCTTAGGGGATTTTTTCAAATAAATTTTCATTAACTGTGCGCCTGAAGTTGCATCATAGTCAGCTGAATTCACCACTGTTTATATGGGAAAACTCCTCCTGGCACAATCCCTGGCATGTGATGGGCACTCAATAAATGTCTGTTTCCTCCCTGTCTCTCTTTAGCATTATAGAACTTCCTCATGTTGGTCCTTAATTTTAGTTTTCTGTTGAAAAATGTATGTGTCATTTTTAGTCATTCTTTCCCTTTTCGTATCTCACTGTTTAAAACAAAAACACAACACACAGAGGAAAATGTTGCCCTAGATACAAAGTATTTGTGAGTGTATTTTTCCATAGCAACTATCTGTGCTTTACATTGTCCTCGCAGCTCCTTCCTGAACCCTCCAGAATTTGCCAGTTTCTTCACATTCTCCTCCTTATACCCTAAATGAATATGCAGTTTGGGGACTGTTGGCTTGATGACTGTTCTTTTAAACTACACCTTAATTCAAGCAGACAGATGGCCAAATGAATTTCAGTGTTGGGAGAATGTTCTTTCTTCCTAACCATCACTGGTCTTCTGCGAGTGGGGAAATAGAAGAGTTATCCATATGCATCTGCAGGAGGATGATAAATTTAACTCAATGCTACTACTCTGATGTGCAAACAAAAGTTGTAATTCCTTCCCTGTGTTTATGACTGAGGTGGTTTTCATTATGAATGCCCACCTGCTGGTGGACAAGGGGAAAAATATAAATAAATGTCCAATCCAATTTTAAGTTCAGACTGATAGAAATATATAAATAGTACCTTTGGATAGTATTTGGTCTCTCTTGTCTAAAAATACTTAACCTCTAGGAATTCTCCTCCCTTCTAACTTCTTTCATCTCTAGATGTTATTTGGAGTTGGGGAGAAAAAAAGACCTTTGTTCAGAATTCTATCTCCTGTCCAATGTTTGCCCCAGCTCCTCCACTTGTTAGACAGAGCTCTCAATCTGGCTGGTTGCTGAACGCCTGACTGGTGGAAGCTGAAGCCCATGGCTTCTGTAACTTGCAAACCTTGTCTACTCCCAGCAGTGCTTGCTGGGAGACTCCATCTCAGCTCCTGCTGGTGCTACCCACCCCTCTGAGTTCTGGTTGTTCCATATGGCTTTAGATTAGGAAGTCCTCTGACTAGAGTATCCTGCTCAGTGAACCAGCCTATGGCAGTTCTATCCAAAAATCTCTCCAGCGAAGCTTTCTACTACTACGTCTCCTATCTGCACTACTCAGAAATCCAAGGTAGATTAGCACAGCCAAAAATATCACAGCCTCCTTCAGTTTAAGTATGTGCTCTGCCAAGTTTATGTTACAGCCAGATTGGTATCAAAAGGCTCTGTGGTGAACTCTTGTCAGAGACACAAACACTAGAGGCAAAAGCCCCTTTGGGGTGCCTGCTGCTTCCCCAAGTCACTGGATGGGGGAAACACTTATATTGCTCCCCTCCATCCTTTTGCCCTTGGACAAGAAAATGGACAGTTCAGTTCCCTTCTGCCATATTGTCCTTTCAACTCCAAATAAGCCTTAACGCTAGACATAAATCCTCCCAACTATGTCATTGATAAGTTACTAGAGCAAAGGGCTGGGTACACATCGGCCACTTGCTGTATAACCTTGTTTTATATAAACCCCAATCTTATCCTGAATCCCAAGCACATGCATGCTTCAGGTGGACTAGGGAAAGGGGTTTTGTACTCAGAATGGCAGAACAGTGAAGGGCAGAGTCATGTTTTAAACCATTACCCCCACTGTATCTCTCTTTTTTCTAACAACTATTATAGATATGTGTGATAGGGAGTTGGGGAACATGATCTATATCTTCCAGACTTCATTAGGAACTTTTAAACCCATTGCCCAACTTGATTCAGTGGTCTTCAATCTGGGGGTCTTAGTCCATCTAAGGGTATGTGAAGACTTTTGAAGCAGTTTGCTGCCCAAATAGTTTTAAGGGAATAAATCTCCAAATCCTCATTTTGTAGATATGCATTAACACTTCTTGGGCGTGTCTGCCATCTCAGTCATCACTGTACACCAGAAAGGCCTACTCTGACCCTCCCAGGTATCACCAGGCTGCATTGACAGATGTGTAAGACAGGGAAAGAATCTGATGTACTGCATTAGATTTAAGGAAACCTCATTTCTGATTGATTGAGGCCCTTTAAACCCACAAGACTTCCCACCTTTTCCTGTCTTCTGTAGATTTGTACTAGGTATGAGGTTTGGCCATCATTAGGATATTCAGCCTTCAGAGTCACCAAAGTGCACTGGGTTAGTGACATTGATTCTTTCAATGTAACTGGAAAGTTTTCTAGGTTTAGCAAATTTTTCCAGGAAAAAAAAAGTGTAAAATCGATGGGCAGTGGCTTTTACATTATTTCTTTCTGATTCTGTTGTGCATTATTGAATAAGGTAGCTAAAACTAATTTCATCAAATGTGCCGGAGTATGTGAAGTATGCATTCCAATTATAGTCAGTTCTCTTTTTTCAACATACAGGATGTTTAACATACTCTATTCATATTAACAATGTAAATTTATGATGGGACATTTTAAAGGTTAACTTTAAAATATACAAAAGGGCACACAGTTTTTCAAAACTTATTCCAGAGGACACAAACAAAAACTTTTAAGTTCACCAACTTAGCCAAGCAGAGTGTTCTTATGTCAGATATAATTATTAGACATAATCCAAGCTGAAAACAGTGTTTGGACAAACGTCACATAGTCATTTTGGGTGGTCCAAGTACCTGAGCCACCAAGTGACTTGAAAGCTGGAAAACATGGTCTTTTGCTTTCCTCTTAAGCAGTAGGTATTTTGGTGATAATGCAAAAATGTATGGCAACCTGCTCTGGCCAGTTTTCCAGTTATACCTTCTCCTGCTTACTGCCACTGAAGATGCTAGAGAAGCACTTGAACAGAGAATACAAAAGCAAAAAAAGAATATCTAATTAAGAAAATGCAAAGCTAAGGAAATGAGAATGCGAATTCAGAGTCATTGTGGCTTTGTGACCTCCTCCTGTCCTGAGTTGCAGGTGGGATTAATCATGTACTTTGTGAGGACCCCCTGTGAGTGGGGGATGGACGCCATTTCGGCCACTCTGACTTTCCTGTGGGAGGTGGTCGGTTATGTGGAAGGCCTGTTCTTCAAGGATCTGAAGCAGACAATGAAGAAGGAGCAGTGTGAGGTGAAGCTCCTGGTGACCGCTTCAATGCCAGGTACTGCCTTCAGATGACAGAACTTTTCTAAGAGTATGAATACCCCTTTTACAGACCAAGTGTCTCTTTCATTCATGAGAAAACTTGCCAACCCTGGGATTGAGTGCCTCAAAGAATTTTTGTTGAACGCAATCTGAAGAAACACAATAGACCCTTTAAAAGTCAGCAATTGCCAGATGAAAAGGGGGACATGAGAACTGAGATCTGTGTGAGTCAGTCCTTGAAGGGCTGCCAAGGTGAAAGATGTGTTTAAGTCTATCACAGAGGGCCAGCTGAACTGAAAGCCTTTTTGAAGGGATTTTTGGCACTGCAGGGAGAATAATATTGTTGCGTGGCATGGACCCCAGGCTTTTGTGAACTTACTGAGAGATGGCTTTATGAAAAATTGCAAAGGGGAAAAGCAGGAAGGAGAATTACAAAAGAACATGCAGTATGATATAAAATCTAGATACAGTTCCTTTTCACTTTGGATAGCTTGTCTTTCTTGGAGATAAAATAAATGTTTCCAAGCCTTTATCCTTGTGCAATGACTAAGAAAATGTGTGATGATACATGTATCGATATAAAGAGAAAGACAGAATTATATATAAATAAGAACACAGTTTTTATTTAACACGGGCAGCAAAGAGCCCCGTGTTAAAATCAGAGCACTGCCTCTCATTGTCTGTATGATTAATATTAGCTATGACAAGGTACATAATTTTTGAAGCTTTCTTTATGGGTAAATTGGGGATCTAATTCATACTTCACAATTGTGAGGAATAAATGAGTTTAGATTTGTAAAATACTTGCTGTCATGTCTGACACATGGTCAGCATTCAGTAAATGGTAATACACAATTTATTGTATCTATAGCAATAAATACAATTGCTATAGATTATTCAGCAAAGTGTTCATTGTTATTAAAGAAACTCATATTGTCAGGCATATACTTAAAATCAGCTCATTGAAAATCAAGGTCTATCATAATGTTCACAAAGATTTATAATTAAGGAATGAAGTAGAAATACTGTCTCACCAGCCAAGTAAAATACAGAACAAGTAAATTGAAACTACATTTCATGGGACTTGGGGCTTAACCTTCCATTACAGGAGGTGAGGGTTTGATCTCTGGCCGAGAACTAAGATCCCACATACCTCGCAGCCAGAAAACCGAAATGTAAAACTCAAGCAGTGTTGTAACAAATTCAATAAAGACTTTAAAAATGGTCCGCATCAAAAAGTCTTTAAAAAAATAAATAATAAACTATGTTTTAGGTACTTGTTTAGCTTTTGCTAGTCTCTCTGTTTGTATTTTCTCAGCCATTATTTAAAATTTAGGAATATATTATTTGTTGCAGTGTTTAAAGCTTGAATTCTGACTCTTCTAGTAAATAAATGTCTTTGACTAAGTTACTTATACATTCTTATTTATAAAAATAAGTTCTCTGTTTCTTCATTTGTAACACGAAAATAATAACACTAGTGTCATAGGGTTGTTGGGAGATTTAAATACGATTATACACATAACACCATTGATAAGTATTGGAACTCCATAAATGGTAGCTATCATTATTAAATAATAAGGAAACATATTTAAAGCAGATATTGACTATAAAAAAAAGGAGTACAGATAGTGGAATGCACAGCTCACATTAAACCCTCACTAACAGAATCCTCAACTCACATTAAACCCTCACTAATAGTCATCATAATAACAAGAAAAACATCAGCTTAATAATATTTCAATATTTCATGCTTTGTATTCAAACTTCTTTATAGTAGAAGTCAGTTTATTATGATTTTTTACCTTTTGTAGGTACCAAAACCTTGGTAGTTCATGGACAGAATGAGTGTGACATCCCAACCCAGTTGCCAGTCCATGAAGACACTCAGTTTGAAGCCCTGTTAAAGGTAGGGATGACTTTCAACAGAAGTGATTTTTTTTTAATGCACAATGGCTATGGCCACTTCACTGATCATCCAGTTTAGAATTAAATGGCATTTTTCTACCTTCAAATAAATATGTGCATTTATTTACATCTTCTAGAATCTGCCCCACTTTTGCCTGCTTTTATTTTCTTGCATATTTTTCCCACTTTCACTGACATTTTACCTCTGCACTGAAGTAGCCAAAGGCTCCCTCTCAGCTACAAAGCTCATAACACTTGTCTTCAGATGCTGAGAATCCTACTTTAGACCATCCTGGTATCGCTTGTGGTTGTTCTGGAGCTGCCCTGGGTTTGTACACCAAGAACACTGGGACAGACTCTGGTGATCAGGTGACCCATGCAGAGACACTTATTTTGGCACTGAGTTGACTGATACATAGTCTTGACTTGCCACTGACAGAAATGATTAGAGAGGCAGAAGAGAGAGAGAGAGAGAGATACACCTTAGAATACATTAGGTGAATCAAGAAAGTATTTTTAATGGTTATGGCAACTGTGTACCTCAAGAGAAATGCAATCCAGCTACTCATGCCTGGAAGGTTTTAAAGGAAAAGTAATAAGTATACTAGTACAGTGATTCCTCTTTTATCTGAAGTCCTAACTGTTGGCCCAGACATAAGTAGAAAGACCTCTGAGAAAACCAGCTTGCCAAACCCATGTATCTGATTTCAGTAGAAAAGGTTGTTAGGTCTCCTCCAAGTCTCACCCATTCATCCCCAGAGAATCTCTCAGGCCCAGGGAAACAGACTTCAACATCCACTTCCCCTAGGCAGTGAGTTCAGACTCAGGCTCCACCACAACCAGTGTCACCTAAATAAATCAAATGGCAGGCTCTCTCTAGTCTCAGTTGCTTTTTCAGCAGTGCTCGATATTAGTGCAGGTTGTACAAGTTTTCTCCCTGGGTTGGGAAGATCCCCTGGAGGAGGGCATGACAAGTATTCCAGTATTCTTGCCTGGAGAATCCCATGGACAGAGGAATCTGGTGGGCTACAGTCCAAAGGGTTGCGAAGAGTCAGACATGACTGAAGAAACTTAGCATTCCTACACACATGCGTGCGCGTGCAACACACACACACACACACACACACACACATGTAAGTTCTCTACATGGGAAGCCTTGAATGTAGAATATAGTAGATAAGTGCTCAATCATTGTAGTTCATAATACTCTTAATGCTGCTACTGAACATGCTTTCTTCCTGATACTGAGGCCAGTAGATGCCACTGTGTCTCCACAGTTCATCACTCAAGGCTGTACTATAATTGTACCTCGTTTAGCACTATGAGAGCAGAGCGGATAGTTTATGTCACAGTGTCCTTTTTAAATTGAGGTATGTATGTTAGTAGCTCAGTCATGTCCAACTCTTTGTGACCCCATGGACTCTAGCCCACCAGGCTCCTCTGTCCATGTGATTCTCCAGGCAAGAATACAGGTGTGGGTTGCCAGTTTCTTCTCCAAAATTAAGGTATAGTTGATGTATAATATTATATAAACTTCAGGTGTACAGCCTAGTGATTCACAATTTTTAAAGGTCATATTCCATTTATAATTATTGTAAAATACATTTTGTGTTGCACACTATGTCCTCGTAGCTTATTTATCATATATTAATAAATATAGCTTGCACCTCTTAACCCCTACCTCTGTCTTACGAGATCTTACACAGTCTTTATGCTATCATTTTTTAGATGGCTATGTGCCTGTATATATTCATATATATGTGTGTATAATATATATACACATATATGCACACATATAATATATACAATGTAAGATATAAATACATATATTTATATTCCTTATAAGAAATTACCTTGTTTTTATGGCATTTTTGTCTTTCATCTTACTGTTTGGCTCATAATATGATCTCAGTAAATGTTTTTTTGAGATTTGTTGTTGTTATTCTAGGAGTGTCTGGAGTTTTTTAATATCCCAGAATCACAGTCAACACATTACTTTCTCATGGATAAACGATGGAACCTTATCCACTATAATAAGGTAAGCCTGTGGAGTGATGACGCTCATGGGGAGTTGTGTCAAAAGCCTGTTATGCCTTTCCTGAGGGCACCTTCCCTCAGGGGTGTGTCACTGTTTAACGGTGGGGAGTATGGCTCTTGGATCACACTGTCTTACTGTCAACATAGGTTTGGACTGGCCACTTGACCTTCATACCCTTCAGTTTGCTTGCCTGTAAAGTGAAGGTGATGATGGTGTCTACTTTAGGGTTGTTGTAATAATTGAAGAAGTCAAGTAAGGTATATTGTCACTCTTATTACATCTAAGTGAAAGTTAAGTTCCCATATTGTAAGGACATATATCTATTTGGAATGTTAACATTATTCTTGTTCCACTATATTAAGCATGATCATGGAAACCTGATCTAATTAGCAAAAGGAAGCCTCAAGACCACTGACAGCACTTTAGAATGATTTTCTTCCTCTTCCAGAATGTGTTTTAGTAAATTGCCTCTGGCTCCCTTGCTCCTGACAGGGCATTTGGGATTGGGAAAGTGTATCTGGCTTGGGGAGTTTGAAGCTTTCCTAAGGAGGGGGTATATTCCTGGGATTTTGTAGAATTTGGCCGGAGGGCGAAATAGTAAGAATGGAAACCATTAGAAAATACATAACTTATGTTTGTCTGCCCTTTGGGGAATGAGAAAATGAGAGTCAGAGTTTAGCCGTTTGAACTCTTTTTGTCTTTGTGTAACCCCACCACAGACCTACGTTCGGGATATTTACCCTTTCAGGAGATCCGTGTCTCCACAGCTGAACCTTGTACACATGCATCCAGAGAAAGGACAGGAGCTCATTCAGAAACAGGTGCCTGACCACCACAGTTTTATGCTATTATTGTGTCATGTTACTGGGATAGACTATCTGTAAATGATTGCTGGCCCTGAGATCCTATGGTTCTGTTATGATCTCTAGAGAGAGAAGGATGGGTTCTTGATCAATAGACAGTTCCCCCCAAATAGTGTATTTTTTAAGTTTTGCAAATTGGATCATATGTAAAGGTATTAAATACTCACTTGGAGTAGTATTTTGATGAATCATTGGGGTATAAATAATAGAAATTTTCTGTTTTATTTACCTACTAGTTTCTAAGTATGGATTTTCATTCCAGATTGGGAATACATATAATGTAGCTATAAAAAGGTTGTTTCAGAAATTTCTGCTAGCTGGAAAAAAATAAAAGGGATCAATGGATAAAGCATGCCTGCATGCTAGGTTGCTTCAGTCATGTCTGACTCTTTGTGACCCCATGGACTGTAGCCTGCCTGGCTCCTCTGTCCATGGGATTCTCTAGGCAAGAATATTGCAGTGGGTTGCCATGCCCTCCTCTCAATGGATGGTAGCATACCTGAAAAAGGCACTGAACCAAGGTTCAGAGATCTGGACTCAGTCATAGCTCTGCCTCTGACCAGTGATCTGACCTTTGGTATGTTGGTAACTTCTCTTAAACTAGGAGGAGATAGAATCAATCTGCTGTACTTAGATTGAAGAGCAGAATAACATTCACACATCTCATCACAAATCAGACTGAACTTAAGAAAATTCACTGTTTTGCATGTGAAATGTAGCTGTAGCCCACAGTTCTGATGATGCAGGTTTAATGTGGTCTATGTGTTACATTCATTTATTTTTAATAAAATGTCAAAACAAAGGGCTTTCCTCATAGCTCAGTTGGTAAAGAATCTGCCTGCAACGCAGGAGACCTGAGTTCAATTCCTGAGTCAGGAAGATCCTGTGGGGAAGGAAATGGCAACCCACTGTAGTATTCTCTCCTGTAGAATCCCATGGACAGAGGAGCCTGGCAGGCTACAATCCATGGGATCCCAAGAGTTGGACATGACTTAGCGACTAAACCACCACCACCACATGTTACATTCATTTATTTTTAATAAAATGTCAAAACAAAAAGCTTTTATCTTCTCAATTTTTTTGCACATAGCAAGAATGCCAATTTGGCATCAAAGTATTCAGAGAGATCCTCATGAGATGGCATAGAATTCAACCAGTTAAGTAATTTAAAACATAGTTAATATTAACTACCTAAATTGCATTGAAAAGAAAGAAAATAGTGAATGTGTTACAAAGTATGAGGTGTTGGGAGAAAACTTAAATATTTAATTTCTAAAGCAATCCCCCCAAATTATACCAGCCTCTGATTTTGGCAGCAAAATAATGAAAGCCATAATCAATAACAGCTCTTCATGAGCAAGGTTTTTAAAACATAATGTTTAAGAACGTGTTTTAAAAGAAGAGCATAGGGACTTCCCTGGCTGTTCCATGGTTAACACTTCACCTTCCAATGCAGGGGGTGCGGGTTGGGGAGCTAAAATCCCACATGCCTCACGGCCAAAAAAAGCCACATAAAACAGAAGTAATACTGTAACACATTCAATAAGACTTTAAAAATGGTCCACACACACAGAAAAAAATCTTTAGCAAAAATAGCATGAAACAAGACTCTTACTCTTTGTAAACTCCCGCTTGTGATCTTAAGACTTTGAAGTTCCTCAGGGAGATAATAACATGCAGACTGTGGTTCTGGCTCTGGTCAAGCTGCTGATCATCTTCCTAATCACATCCCCCTGCCCTCTGACCAGGAACAGAAAAGGCACTTGGAAAAGGAACATGAGCCCCACATTCATGCCATCTAAACTCAGGGCTAAAGGGCCACCAATCTAGGCCCCATTAGCTTTTGTCCCAAAAGAGGTTTTTCCTGGATCCCATTTCAGTCTTTAAGAGGCAAACCCAGAACTGACAGGAAACAGCTTAAGGCCTCATTGGAAATGAGGGAAGCAAGTGGAATTGACTGGCTTCTGTTGGAGAAGGCCTTCCATCTTATGACATCCACACAAATGCACTCTATTTAAAATACTGAGCTGTTCTTGACAATACTTGCCTTGTGCTCCTTCTCCAGCCTGGCATGAGAAACACTTCCTTCTGTAGAGCAGACAGATGCAGGAAGTGCGAGTCAATTAACTATTGTTTGCTCTTTCTGCATGGTAAGGAAAAGAAACTTCTTTCTCCTTCCTTTCACTTCCCCCACCCCTTAATTTTTACTTAACCTGGTTTGCCGTTAGAGATTTTAATGTCTTCAGTCGTGGGGGTTTCGGGGTTGCCCAATTCCGCTTTTCGTCTGCTTCTGCCCTCGCCTGCTGCTAGGTGTTCACTCGCAAGCTGGAGGAAGTGGGGCGGGTTTTGTTTCTCATCTCCCTCACCCAGAAGATCCCCACAGCCCACAAGCAGTCCCACGTCTCCATGCTCCAGGAAGACCTCCTCCGACTGCCCTCATTCCCTCGAAGTGCTATTGATGCAGAGTTTTCACTCTTCAGTGATCCTCAAGGTATCAAGAAAGAAGCCTTTCCTCTCTTGGGCATCTTCTCATGGCCTAGTTTTGTCCTCAGCTGGAGATCATCTCCATCTTAATCAGTAAACAGTTCTCTAAATCAGTGGCTCTCAGTCTTGAATGGGCAACAGAATCACCTGGAGGACTGGAGGACTTGATAAAACACAGATGGCTGCATCCCACCCTCCAGTCCCCAGTTTCTGATTCAGTAGCTCTGGAATGGGGCTCAGGAACTTGTATTTCTAGCAAGTTCCAAGGCATGGTTGATGCTGCCATTTCAAGGACTAAACTCTGAGACCACTGCTCTGAGCTAATCATAAGCAATTGAAGAAAGTAGTAGGGTGTTGTTAGGGAGTACTTGACTAAGTGAAGGACAAGTATTTCTGTGAAGTTCAGTCAGTCAGTCAGGCAATTCAGTCGCTCAGTGGTGTCTGACTCTGTGCGATCCCATAGACGGCAGCCCACCAGGCTCCCCTGTCCCTGGGATTCTCCAGGCACGAACACTGGAATGTGTTGCCATTTCCTTCTCTAATGCATGAAAGTGAAAAGTGAAAGTGAAGTTGCTCGGTCGTGTTCGACTTAGCGACCCCATGGACTGTAGCCTGCCAGGCTCCTCCGTCCATGGGATTTTCCAGGCAAGAGTACTGGAGTGGGGTGCCATTGCCTTCTCTATCTGTGAAGTTCAAGAGGAGGCAAAATGAATCTACAGTGAAAGAAATCAGAGCAGTAGTTCCCTATTCAGGCGGGGGCTGGGCGGGGAGGGGGTTGGGGGGCGTGGTGCAGAGGGCGGGGAGAATGGACTTCCCAGAAAGGGATTTGAAGGAATTTTCTCAGATGATAAAAATGGTTCATATATTGATTGGAATGTTGGTTACAAGTGGGTATTTTTGTCAAAATTCATTGAATTCTACATTTAACGATCTGTGTATTTTACTCTATGTAAATTACCTGAATTGAAAGAGAAAAATGGAGAGAGAAAGGGAGAGTGAGACAGAGAAATAGAAAAAGGTCCATTTTGAAACCACATTCAGTTATTCATTTGTGACAATTTACTTAAATCAGCATCTTTGTGCTGTGTCTTCATCCAGATGCTCAGAGTGATGGTACATGAGCTGTAGTCCAACCAGGAGTTAAAAGACCAAGAACTAGTCCCAGCCCTGCCATTTTCTTTCTGAAATAATTTTTTCCTTAAAGCCACAGCTTATGCAACAGCAACACACCACACTTGCCGGCCCTGTCTTGCCCACAGAGTTGAATCAAAGGGGTGACAGAAAAGTCCTTGGAAGACTCGAAAGTGTTACCGAAATGCAGGCAACATTGTGCATGTCAGCAGTAGGTCTTCACATCCCCGAGTTGGAAACAGCAGGGCCCTAGGGTTGGACTGCCCTCCATGCTGACATGGGGATTGGCATGGGGCTAAACCTGCCTCTGTGTCTTCATGTCTCACAGCTGGAAAGGAACTCTTTGGCCTTGACACTCTTCAGAAAAGCTTGTGGATCCAGCTCCTGGAGGAGATGTTCCTGGGCATGCCTAGTGAGTTCCCCTGGGGAGATGAAATCATGCTTTTCCTCAACGTCTTTAATGGGGCTCTGATCCTGCACCCAGAAGACAGTGCCCTGCTCAGGCAGTACGCGGCCACGGTCATCAACAGTGCCGTGCACTTCAACCACCTCTTCTCCCTCAGTGGCTACCAGTGGATTCTGCCCACCATGCTGCAGGTACGTGGGCCTCCTCCCCTGCCCATTCAGAAGGTCAACAAGGTCCATGCTGAGACTTTAGCTGATCGAATTATCTGTTTTCGTGACCTGAGAAGGCACCAAATGAAACCCCCACAAAGATTTACCGAAGGTCACAGTATTCCATTCTATCCTGAGATTTCCCAGATCTGAGCCACAGTTCCCCGTTTCTTCTGGGCCCGTGGTTCTCAAAGTGAAATCTCTGAACCAGCGGCATCAGCATCACTTGGGAATTTGTTCCAAACGCACATTCTTGGGCCCCATCCTAGACCTACTTCATCGGAAACTCTGGAGTCACAGCCCAGGAATCTGTGTTTTTACAAAGCCTCTGGGTGGTTCTGATGCCCTCAGAAGTTTGAGAACCATTATTCAAATGTGAGGCAAGTGTTCAATTGCTGTTTCTCCCAAGAGATTTTGCAATCTCTCTCTGAAAAGAGATTTTCAAAATTGCTGTTAAATTTGGTATAATGAGGTGGTTGGAGGAGATGAATGTAGCAGGAACAGTTTTCCCTTAATCATGTCTAACGTGTATGTGGCCCCATTGAGGGGTACTGAATAAAGTTCAGAAAGGGCCTGGGGGCTCATCCTAGTTCTCTGTTTTTATGGAAATTTTAGTAAATCATAGAAGAAGTAATACATGCTTATGTAAAGTGGAGTTTGCTCAACCTACAGAGGCAAGAAATTGACTTTTAATATCATCAGGGCTCTCTGTCCTCTTTTTAAATAGTTGGAATTTTATCTATTTTCCATTATTATAGCTTCTTAAATAATTATCAAAAACAATAAATGTTCATTATAAAATTCAAAAGAAGAAAGTTTAGATAAGAAAATAAAGATCATCTATAATCCTCCTTCCTAGATAATCATTGTTTGCACATCTTGAAAATTCTGGTGCTCTCTCTCCTACTTTTTTTAAAACAGAAGTTGGAGCATACCATATGTTCAAGTTTTTGCCTACCTTTTTTTTAATGTGACACTAAGAATGTTGTGGGCATTTTCCCTGTAGCTACATTTAGCACTATATAGCATCTTTTAAAAAATAGTTGCATAGTACTCAGTTGTATGCATATAAATAATTCACTTAATCCCAATTTATGAATAATTTAGGTTTCAAATTTTCTACTATTTTAATGCCTTAATGCCTTGCAGCAGGCATTCCTGTATATACATCTTTGTATATTTGTTTAATTGTTTTCTTATGACAAATCACTAGTCATAAACTTCCTGGGGAAATAGTATATTTTATTTTTTGCATTTTTATGTATATTTCTAGATTTCTTTCAAAAAGGTATATACCACTTTATCCTCCCCGCTATCAGTTTATGAAATTAGTCATTTCCCTCCATGCTTCCCATGGCTATGAGCTTGTAAAGCAAACACAACTCTAGTAAGCTGTTAAGGCCTTTTCTGAATATGTGCTGTTTTCGCACAGGTGTACTCTGACTATGAAAGCAATCCTCAGTTGCGTCAAGCCATTGAATTTGCCTGCCACCAGTTCTACATTCTACACCGCAAGCCCTTCGTGCTCCAGCTGTTTGCGAGTGTGGCCCCTCTCCTGGAGTTTCCTGTGAGTAAACTCTGTGGAAGTAAATAAAGGACCAACCCAATGAGAAAAACCAAGTTTGTTTATTCAGAACTCACTATAGCAGTGGATTCCTGGGCTGGTTATTACAGGTTGTGGATCAGAATTCTGTTTTTATGTATGGCCATTGTCCATTTATGTTCTGTCCATTTATGGATCTCTGCCACACCCCACAGTAGAATTTGAGCTCCATTAAAGTGAGATCTTGATCTGATTTTTGTTTGCCTTTGCTTGATTTTAGTTGTTGTTTTGTTTGGTCATTGTCCATTTCTGTTATCAGGCTCTCAGCTCTATTCTTCAACCTATGGAATGCAAATACCCTAAATCATTTCTCTTTCAATAAGAAATTTGTCTGTCTTCAGCATTTCTCTTCAAGCCTCATTTCAGCCCCTAGGATGTAAATAGACCAATTCTCTAGTTTTTTTTAATTAATAAAAGAATGGAAAATAGAAAATGATAAAAGGAAAAGATTCTCGAACTTACGGTTTCCTGGGGGGAAGGGACAGTTATGGAGTTTAGGATGGATGTGTACACATTGCTACATTAAAAATGGATAACCAACAAGGTCCTACTGTACAGCAAAAGGAACTCTGCTCAGTGTTATGTGGCAGCCTGGATGGGAGGGAAGCTTGGGAGGAGAATGGATACGTGAATATGTATGGCTGAGTCCCTTGTGCTATCCACCTAAAACTATCACAGCATTGCTAATCAGCTATACTCCAATAAAAAAGTTTAAAAAAAAAAAAAGGAAGAGTTTCTGGTTCTCATTTCTATCACTGTTCAGCACTTACCCTGTTTTATTTTTATGCAGAGTATTTATACTGTATCACGTACAATACCTGTATTTGTTTCACTAATATGTATCTCCGCTACACCCCACAGTAGAATTTGAGCTCCAATAAAGTGAGATCTTAATCTGATTTTTGTTTGCCTTTGCTTGATTTTAGTTGTTGTTTTGTTTGTATGGTTTTTGCTTTTGTTTCTGTTTTGCTATAACCTCAGTGCACAGAATGATGCCTGACACACAGTAGGAATTTAATGAGGATCTGTTGTTTTTAATGAATGAATCAAAGCCATTTTACAGAGACAGCAAGTATCTATTCTGGAGATATTTCAATAGATTATCAAATAGGAACCACAAAATTCCCAGGGTTTTCAAAATAAGCTTCTGTTTCTCAAACATATTTGATTTCATTATGGAAATTTGGGGGGGAATGCTGAGTCCAACTATCAAAGACCAGAGGAAACACTGGCATAAACTATTTTGGCAGTTCACATTTCTGTATTTTCAAGAGTTTCCATAAAGATCTCTTTTGTACCGGATTAGCTTTTCCTTTTGATGCTTTTGAACTGTGGTGTTGGAGAAGACTCTTGAGACTTCCTTGGATTGCAAGGAGATCCAACCAGTCCTTACTAAAGGAAATCAACCCTGAATATTCATTGGAAGAACTGATGCTGAAGCTGAAAATCCAATACTTTGGCCACCTGAATCAAAGAACTGACTCATTTGAAGAGACTCTGATGCTGGGAAAGATTGAAGGCAGGAGGAGAAGGGGATGACGGAGAATGAGATAGTTGGATGGCATCACCAACTCAATGGACATGAATTTGAGTAAACTCCAGGAGTTGGTGAAGGACAGGGAGGCCTGGCATGCTGCAGTCTATGGGATCACAAAGAGTCAGACATGACTGAGTGACTGAGCAACAAGCATTTAATAGATTCTTTAAAATTAGGCATTCCATTCCAAAATCATACAGTAGCACGGTTGGATGCAGAATTACGTAAACTGAATACCACCTAGATAATTGTTATCAGTGGCAGTGTTTTGAAACTTGAATTCCTGATCAAACCATATTAATACTGAGGTAGGAATTAATAAACTAAAATAGCTCTTCTTTAAATTGAAGTGTAGCTGATTTACATGTTGTGTTAATTTCTGTTGTATAGCAGAGTGATTCAGTTTTACATAAATATGCATTCTTTTTATATTCTTTTCCATTATGATTTATCATAGGATATTGCTTACTGGTGGACACTTAAGTTGTTTCCTTGTTTTGGCTACTGTGAATAGTGATGCTATTCATATGGGTGCATGCGTCTTTTTGAATTAGAATTTTCTCTGGATATATGCCCAGGACTTGGTTTGCTGGGTCATATAATAGTCCTATTTTTAGTTTTCTAATGGTATGGACCTAACAGAAGCAGAAGATATTAAGAAGAGGTGGCAAGAATACACAGAACTGTACAAAAAATATCTTTATGACCCTGATAATCACAATGGTGTGATCACTGACCTAGAGCCAGACATCCTGGAATGTGAAGTCAAGTGGGCCTTAGGAAGCATCACTACAAACAAAGCTAGTGGAGGTGATGGAATTCCAGGTGAGCTATCTCAAATTCTGAAAGATGATGCTGTGAAAGTGCTGCACTCAATATGCCAGCAAATTTGGAAAACTCACAGTGGCCACAGGACTGGAAAAGGTCAGTTTTCATTCCAATCCCAAAGAAAGGCAATGCCAAAGAATGCTCAAACTACCGCACAACTGTACTCATCTCACACACTAGTAAAGAAATGCTCAAAATTCTCCAAGCCAGACTTCAGCAATACGTGAACCGTGAACTTCCAGATGTTCAAGCTGGTTTTAGAAAAGGCAGAGGAACTAGAGATCAAATTGCCAACATCTGCTGGATCATTGAAAAAGCAAGAGAGTTCCAGAAAAACATCTATTTCTGCTTTATTGACTATGCCAAAGCCTTTGACTGTGTGGATCACAATAAACTGTGGAAAATTCTTTAAGACATGGGAATACCAGACCACCTAACCTGCCTCTTGAGAAACCTGTATTCAGGTCAGGAAGCAACAGTTAGAACTGGACATGGAACAACAGACTGGTTCCAAATAGGAAAAGGAGTACATCAAGGCTGCATATTGTCACCCTGCTTATTTAACTTCTATGCAGAGTACATCATGAGAAACTCTGGGCTGGAAGAAGCACAGGCTGGAATCAAGATTGCCGGGAGAAATATCAATAACCTCAGATATGCAGATGACACCACTCTTATGGCAGAAAGTGAAGAGGAACTCAAAAGCCTCTTGATGAAAGTGAAAGAGGAGAGTGACAAAGTTGGCTTAAAGCTCAACATTCAGAAAACGAAGATCATGGCATCTGGTCCCATCACTTCATGGAAAATAGATGGGGAAACAGTGTCAGACTGTATTTTTTTGGGCTCCAAAATCATTGCAGATGGTGATTGCAGCCATGAAATTAAAAGACACTTACTCCTTGGAAGGAAAGTTATGACCAACCTAGATAGCATATTGAAAAGCAGAGACATTACTTTGCCAACAAAGGTCCATCTAGTCAACGCTATGGTTTTTCCAGTAGTCAGGTATGGATTTGAGACTTGGACTGTGAAGAAGGCTGAGTGCCGAAGAATTGATGCTTTTGAACTGTGGTGTTGGAGAAGACTCTTGAGAGTCCCTTGGACTGCAAGGAGATCCAACCAGTCCATTCTGAAGGAGATCAGCCCTGGGATTTCTTTGGAAGGAATGATGCTAAAGCTGAAACTCCAGTACTTTGGCCACCTCATGCGAAGAGTTGACTCATTGGAAAAGACTCTGATGCTGGGAGGGATTGGGGGCAGGAGGAAAGGGGGCAACAGAGGATGAGATGGCTGGATGGCATCACTGACTCAATGGACATGAGTTTGAGTGAACTCCGGGAGTTGGTGATGGACAGGGAGGCCTGGTGTGCTTCGATTCATGGGGTCGCAAAGAGTCGGACACGACTGAGTGACTGAACTGAACTGAACTGAACTGAAGGAATTTCCATACTCTCTTCCCTAGTGGCTGCACCAACTTACATTCCCACTGGTAATGTGTAAGGGTTCCCTTTTCTCCACACCCTCTCCAGCATTTGTTACTTATAGACTTTTCAGTGATGGCCCATGACTTTTCTTTACACAGGATGCTGCCAATACTGGATCCAGCAAAGGTGTGTCAGCTCAGTGCCTGTTTGACTTGCTGCAGTCCCTGGAGGGAGAGACCACTGACATCCTGGACATCTTAGAGCTGGTCAAAGCTGAGAAACCTCTTAAATCATTGGGTAAAAGGAAAATTTGCCTTGACATTCTTTTTCTCCTTGTAATATTTTTAGTGACTTAATACTGAATATTTTGAACTAAATGAAAACAGCAACATAAGTGGGGCTTAGTATCAGTTAAATGAATACATTTTCCTATGCCCTGTTTCTTAAATTTCTTATAATTCTTAAAGTGTTAAGGATTCTCTCCCATGAAAACTGGGAGAAATACCAACAACCTCAGATATACAGATAACATATGGCAGAAAGTTAAGAACTAAAGAGCCTGTTGATGAAGGTGAAAGAGGATAGTGCAAAAGCTGGCTTGAAACTCAACATTAAAAAAACCTAAGAACATGGCATCCAGTCCCATCACTTCATGGCAAATAGAAGGGTAAAAAGTGAAAACAGTGATAGATTTTATCTTCTTGGGCTCCAGAATCATTGCAGATGGTGATTGCAGCCATGAAATTAAAAGACACATGCTCCTTGGAAGGAAAGCTATGACAAACCTAGACAGTGTATTAAAAAGCACAGACATTACTTTGCCAACAAAGGTCCATATAGTCAAAGCTATGATTTTTCCAGTAGTCATGTATGAATGTGAGAGTTGGACCATAAAGAAGGCTGAACACCAAAGAATTGATGCTTTTGGACTGTGGTGTTGGAGAAGAGTCTTGAGAGTCCCTCGGACTGCAAGGAGATCCAACCAGTCCATTCTAAAGGAAATCAGTCTTGAATATTCATTGGAAGGACTGATGCTGAAGCTGAAACTCCAATATTTTGGCCACCTGATGCGAAGAACTGACTGATTTGAAAAGACTCTGATGCTGGGAAAGATTGAGGGCAGGAAAAGAAGGGGGACGACAGCGGATGAAATGGTTGAATGGCATCACCAACTCAATGGACATGAGTTTGAGCAAACTCCCGGAGCTGGTGATGGACAGGGAAGCCTGCTGTTCTATTAGATGAGAGTTTTTTAATTACCAAAAAAACACTTTTATTTGTCATATGATTATTCAAAAACAGAATAAAATTTTTAGTCCCTTAAGATGAGGAAATTGAGTGTTCACAGTTTAGGAATAAAGTCTATTAAAAAAAAATACCTACAAAATATCACTAGAAAGAAAATGTTAGGAATGATAAGCTCCTCTTTATCCCTGACAGAATCCACTCTGATTGTGTGCCTTGACCTCTGTCCCTTTAGATTTCTGCTATGGAAATGAAGACCTGACTTTCTCTATAAGTGAAGCCATTAAGCTGTGTGTTACAGTGGTGGCATATGCTCCTGAGTCATTCAGAAGGTAACTGCACACTTTAATCTGTGCCTTGTAATAAGTAAATATGGCAAGGGAAATAAAGCTGAGTGAATACAAAGGTTATGTTTGTTAATATTAGCATGTAACATTCTGGCAAGTCCATTTGCAAAACTAAATGTAGGAAACTTGTCATAGCAGAGGTTATGAAAAATACAGTAAATTTTCATCAATTTGAAATCCTCTAATTTAGAATTTATGCATCAGCTAAGATGTTTAGGAAATATTATCTTCACGTGTAATTGAAATTTGATTTAGTATTAATTTCTCAATAGACATTTAATCTATTTTAGAAAACTCCTTTTAGGGAAAAATAAGGACTCTGTCACACAAAGAGCAGGAAGATAAATCATGCCTATCATTTTCCAAGAGCAGGGAGCCCAGAGGCCTCACATGGAGAGTGTTATTCCGATTCTAGGATGTTACCTGTGAGATATATATATATATATATATATATATATATATATATATGTTTGTGTGTATAAATGATATGTGAAGTGAAAGTCAGTCTCATCTCTCTATTAAAATAGGTCTTCTAAAGGCAGAGATAATAATTCAAATGAATTGTGGATAGTTCCCTTTTAATATACATGCTTAAAAATAATTAAGTTGCATTTTTTTCAAAATGTTCCATTATTCTGACTTAACCAACTCTTTGGCCTTTCCTCCTCCTCCTCCTCAATTATGTAACATTAGGAAACCTCTTCTTTTTAATTTCTCAATGAGGTAGTCAATAATTTTTATTTGATATGTAGACTTTTCCCGAGCTTGTGTGGAGTGGTGTACTGGTGAACATTTCACGACTAGATCTCTGTAGCTTTGCCAGTTTACCAATGTGTAGTAATTGCTAAATACAAAGTACCAGAATGGCATCACTGAACATGGTATTGGAAAGAAAGGCATACGGTAGGCTTTCCTTTCTTTTTTTTTTTGGTGGGGGGCGGGCCCTGCCCTGTGGCATGTGGGATCTTAGTTCCCTGACCAGGGATCAAACCCTTGCCCTCTGGCAGTGCTGGGCTGCCAGGGAAGTCCCAGTAGGCTTTCTTGACTGGTTATTTAGCCTTTCCAACACGTGACTGGCTACCTGTATTTCAAATGATATCTTTTACTCTGTGACTTATAATTTGACTTCCCTAAGTTTGTCTTTTGATTAACAGCACTCTTCATTTTAATATAGTCCAATGTGCCGGGAGCCGGCGAGAGACATTCCGCTCGTGACAAAGGTCATGAGGAAGGAGGCTCGGCATACGCAAAGGTGGGATCGAGCCTCGGGAGTCTCCCCGGATATTCTCAAGTATCTTCCCCCAAAAAACCAGAGTCTGCCTACTTTATTGCTTTGTGCTCTCACCTCTGACTCTACTGGGGGCTGTCCCCTACCACCATCTCGCTCTCTCTGTCAAAGAGTTAACTTACAGCTCCAATTAATAAAGTTCCTGGGCAATTAGGAGTGTTTAAATCCAAACCCCTCAGATGGCTCTCTAACTCGCCTGACAAGTTTACCCGGATTCCTGCAGCTATGCATACGATTGTTTACAGTCTCCCAGCCTCCAGAGGCATGGGAAGCTTAAGATAGTCAAATAGCTTAGAGCCTCTCAGAGAGTTAGAAACTGTCAGAATAAGACTAGTAAAGGATTTCATTGATGAGTCAATGCTTGTTGCCAAGTTTTCACATCCCCTGAATTGTATCCTTGAATATGTATTAATTAATAGTTGGTATATAGAAAAAATAAGTAGTGGCCTTGGTGTTAGTAACTTTAGACCCTTAAGGTAATAAATTCTTTCCTTTGTTGTAAACCCATTACACATCCGCCCTATAGGAATGCAATTTTATCTTCGGAAGATGGTGCCAAACCTTAAAATAATTACTCTTAGAGAAAATAAGTCTTTGTTGATAAGTCCTTGTCAAGAGTCATAAAATGTTAATAGGCCTTCTGGCCAGAAGATGATGTAAATCACCTAAACCATTTGTATACGATAAATCTGCAGGAAAGAAACCCTGGTTTTGATAAGAATCAAAGACTGCTGACTTTGCATCCCCTATTATCCTCTATGTGTAACTTAGGTATATAAGCCCCTGTTGAAAATAAAGCTACGGGCCTTGCTCACCAACGCTTGGTCTCCCCATGTCATTCTTCCTTTAACTTCCAGCTGAGTCTCCATCTGGAGCGGAACCCACCACGCTTACTAATTATGCCTGGGCTTCTAAGACCCACTCGAGAAGGTGTCTAGGGTGAGGCACCTTCCGCTATTCGAGAGGCGCGCCTGCCTACGTAAGTGGTGCAAACTTCTTGTCTTGAAGTTTTATTGGTCTCCCGCGTAAACCAAGCTACTCAGCCTCTTTTCTCCACTGAATTTTCCTACTGAGCTATCCTCATTCTATTATTCTTTATATCTCTAATTAGCATATAAATAGTCGCCTAGGCCGTCTCTCCTTCGAATACCCTGGATCAGCTGGGGCTGGTCCCCGGCACCAATGTATCACCTTTTTCCTATGTTTTAGTTCTGTGTCCTCTTATGAAATCTTGGCTAACCCAAGGTTACAAATGTGTCCTCTTACAGGCCAGGTGCTTTATTGCCTTTACATTTACATTTAGGTTAACAAGTCACCTGGAATTAATTTTGGTACGGTGTAAAGTAAGGGTCAAAGTTTATTTTTTCTGTAGAGATATCTAATAGGCAACAGACCCAGCACCATTTATAGAAAAGACTGGACTTTTCCCATCATATTGCAGTGCCATTTTTGTTAAACATCAAATATCTACAGATTTGTTTTGTATTCCTTATTCTATTTCATGTATCTATTTGTCTATCCTTGAACCAATATTATACTGATCTTACTTACGATAAGCTTAATCATAAGCCTGACATCTGGTAATATGTCTTTTTATAGCTGTGAAATTTTCATCTTTAACTATAGGAATGCTATTTGCCTTGAAGTCTGTTTTGTCTAACATTATAGTTATATCAGCATTCTTTTGGTGTTTGCTCTTATTGTCATCTTCAACATTTCTGTATACTTATATTTAACATGTCTCTTAATAGAAATACAGCTGAACTTTTTAATGATTCATTCTAGTAAGCAGGCATTTTTCAGACCTGCATCACAATTACTATTTCAGACATGATTCTTGCTGTAAAAATGCTTAAGCTTTAGGAAGCCAGCCTCCTAAAGAAGAGTTTAATCTTGTCTCAAATTTGTTCCAGCTAGAAAATCACTCTTGGCAAATTACTGAATAAAAGCTTTGTTGATGATTTTGTGAGGTTCATTTCTCTACATCGACTGAATAACTCCACCTATTACCATTCTATCAGGTCGGCCAAAAAGGAAGAGTTTACAGACAAGCCCAAACGAACTTTTTGACCAACTCACTATTATGCTGTCAACCAATTGTATGTACGTTAACTCTTATATCCCTTGGAGTGTAGCTCACCAGGCTCCTCTGTCCATGGAATTGTCTAGGCAAAATACTGGAGTGGGTTGCCATTTCCTACTCCAGGGGATCTTCCCAACCCAGGGATTGAACCTACGTCTCTTATGTCTCCTGCATTGGCAGGTGGCTTCTTTACCACTAGTGCCACCTGGGAAACCCATTGGGTGCTTAATTATTTCATTAATTGGTGTTAGTCAATATTTCCAGTAGCTTTAATTACTCTTGACATGGGTGGAGTGGGAAGGGGACTCAGATTTTTTCATCTCTCTAGAGGCTTCTCTGGAGAAGGCAATGGCACCCCACTCCAGTACTCTTGCCTGGAGAATCCCATGGGTGGAGGAGCCTGGTAGGCTGCAGTCCGTGGGGTCGCTAAGAGTCGGACACAACCAAGCAACTTCACTTTCACTTTTCACTTTCATGCATTGGAGAAGGAAATGGCAACCCACTCCAGTGTCTTGCCTGGAAAATCCCAGGGACGGGGGAGCCTGGTGGGCTGCAGTCTATGGGGTCGCACAGAGTCGGACACGACTGAAGTGACTTAGCAGCAGCAGCAGCAGCAGCAGCAGAGGCTTCTCATTTCTCTATGCTCCAAAATATTAAATAGGATGTAAAACGTGATTTGGTTTTCTTTCTGTTGATTGAAGTCTTCAGATGCTGATGGTCTTGGAAGCTTTAGTGCCATGTTACCTACAAAAGCTGAAGAGGCAGACATCACAGGTGGAGACGGTACCTGCTGCCCGAGAGGAGATTGCCGCCATGGCTGCTCTTGCAACCTCCCTGCAGGCCCTTTTGTACAGTGTGGAGGTCCTCACCAGGTAATCCCATTGGCAGAAATGTCCACAGCCATAAACAACATGTATCCACCACAAAGAGGAAGAAAAAAAAAAAGTGATGGCTAAAATCTCTAAATCCCAGTTTTTACTCAAATTTGGGAGTTTCCCAGGTGGCTCAATGGTAAAGAATCTACCTGACAAACAGGAGACTTGGGTTCGATCCCTGGGTTGGGAGGATCCCCTGGAGGAGGAAATGGCAACCCACTCCAGTATTCTTGCCTGGGAAATTCCTTGGAAAGAGGAGCCTGGTGGGCTACAGTCCACAGGGTCGCAAAGAGTCAGACACAACTTAGCGACTGAGCATGTACCCAAACTCAGCCCTTTATGGCTAAAACTGCAAACGTTCCCTGAGTTGTTTGGATAAATAGTGCTAAGTACTCTGAATAATAACAATAATGATAATAATAATTAGTAGTAGTATTGTTATTGCTAAACACACATTTGCACATAGCTTGCTGAGCTTCTCTAGCAGTTTTAACCCAGTAGTAAACAAATCTTTCATAAAAGGGCTAATTTAGTGAATGTGAAAATGTGATCCACATTTTTATTAGCTCTTATTTTATGCAACATGAAATGTCACCAATTTCAACTAAGTGTTTATATTATTTTCCTATTTGTAAAGAGTTGGGGTTTTCTTCCTATAATGTCAGAAGCTACATAACAGACATAAACTACAAAATTTTATTCTAATGCTTCAGTTGGTAGATTCTCCATTGGACAAGACTCATTAGTGCTGAGAGAGGGGACTGAGGGATTTGGGAATGGAAAGGTCAGTTGACACCAGGGTTCACCCTAAGCAGTTCCAAGAATTTAGTCCTGTCAAAAGATTCTTGGGTGCAGAAACAGAAGAACTGGGTGACCTGGGGCCCAGGGAAGGGCTGGGCTGATGAGGCCTGGGTGGAGTTTGGGGTAGTAGGGGAGGAGGGATGTCTGTGTACAAAAGATAAGGTGAGTCGGAATGGTAGATGCAGAAAACTACACAGTGACTGGCTTTCCTTTTCCATTTTCGTCTACAATTAGCTGGAAGGAGGTGTTCCTCCCCAGGGGTGGAGATGGGGAAGCCTTCTTTCTGCATTGGTGTCCTTGTTCCTCCATCCCATTTAACCATATCATTAGCCTAAAATTCTGTGGTTTACTCTCATCAAAGGTACCAACTTCTTCAGCCCCATCTCACTCAGTCAGTGGGAGGACTCGCTGAAATCTCTCAGTCACTTCCAACAGCAAGTGAGAGGGGGCGTGAGGTTGTCATTCATTAAGTTCAATCCATATTTAGTTCCCAATCTTGCACTACATTGCCAGCCTAGAGAAGAACATAGCCCAAAGTTTTGGGTAGACTATCTGTTGAAATGCCCACATGTATCTAAACTGAGGAAATGGGAAGCTATGAAACAGGGACCTCATTGCCTCATTGCATGACAAATTGCCTCATCCCATGAGAAACGGTCCCCAGTGCTTTGATGATGGTTTTTTGAAAGTCCAAGGAGAAAGAACATCCCAAGGAAAAATACATGACTTACACTCTTCCTTCTGCACCTACCTGGGTATGTCATGAGTACCTTCCTGAGACTAGAGGAAAGAGCAGTCAATTTCCCCAAGTGCCACTTGATTCTTGCTCTTCATAATACCCGATGATGTTTTCTATTCCTTTTTATAAGGATAAGTCAATTAACTTATCCAAAACTGACTTAACCAAAATTCCACAAAGAATTATGGATGGAGGTCTGATATTTAAAATTCCATGTTCTTAAATATTCCAGTGTACTTAATATTCTTTTGATGGAGTGGACGACTAGCCTCACTGGTTGGTTATAATTATTCACAACTAAACTGGCCTCATTGTTTTTACAGAAAGCAAATATTTAATAAGAAGGATACCATTTCACTTTCACAGTCTTAATTTATATAGCTCACGAAAAAAACAACAGTTCTATAGATAGTAACACATAAACAAGTGTATTACAAGTGTATCAGTGTTAGTTTTCCATTGTTGCAAAACATGTTACCACGAACTCAGAGGCTTAAGACAGATAATATCACATGGCATGGTTCTCTAGGTCAGAAACCTGGGGCAAGCTCAGCTGATTATTCTGCTTAGGGTCTCCCAAGGCCAAAATCAAGATGTCAGTTAGTCTGACCTCTTATTGGAAGGTTCTGGGGGAAAATCCATTTCTAAACTCATTAAGGTTTTTGGCAGAATCCAGCACCAGGCAGCTTTGGGTTGGAGGTCCGTTTTCCTTTCTGACTTCAGCCAGGGGCCACTCTCTGCTTAGAAGACACCGATTTCCCTTCTCACCTAGAACCTCCAATCCTCCAGCTGACAATGATGCCCTTGAGTCCTTCTTAGGCTTCAAATATCTCTGCCCCTAGCAAGAGAAAAATTTCTGCCTTTTAAGTACTGGCATGTGACTCAGTGTAACAAATCTGCCTGCCATGCTGGAGACACAGGAAACACAGGTTCAGTTCCTGAGTTAGGAAGATCCCTTGGAGGAGAACATGGCAACCCACACTAGTATTTTTGCCTGGAGGATCCCATGGACAGAGGAGCTTGGTGGGCTATAGTCCATGGGGTTGTAAAGAATTGGACACGACTAAGCACGCACAGTAAGATTAGGTCTACACAGATCATCCCCCTCTTGCCATATGATAACCATGAGAGTAACACCAGGGCAGGACGAAAGTCTTGGGGCCAGCTTTAAATTCTGCCCACTATAGCAAAGGCACAGAAAGAGACAGTCTGGTGTTATCATTAAAGGTTCAGTCGCCAACCACAACCAGGATATAGAAATTGAGCATAATAAAAGCAAACCTTAAATAGTTCATATAAGCAATTGCTTTAAAAAGCCTTATCTTCCCTTTCATGTCACAAATGACACAAAGGCAGTTAACGTAATACTCAGAGAAGATGTAAAATGAGATGATTCTTATCTATTTCTTAGCATCAAAATTACTGACTTAAATAGATATTCATTTACTCATGTCCCTGGGTAGTCTTAGGTGTAATTTTCACTAGAAAGGTTCTTTCCTTCTGTGATAGTTTTGCAGAAAAATCAAGTGGTTAATTATGGAGTAGGTAGCCTAAATGATATGTGCATCCTTTTTTTTTTCCTTACTGTCTAGAATGGCTAACTTCCTGGTACCTGTAGATTTGAAAAGTGAATTCTTAACTTTCACTTTATCAAAACAGACTTAGAAGTCTGATTTCATAAATGTCTGGCTTGGAGTCCTAGTTCATTACTCAGGACCAAGAAACAAAAGACCTTAAATCTCACTGATAGACCTTTGGGAATCGGTATTCCCATTTAAGTGCCTCCCAGAACAAAGACAGTACCCGAGTGTGACAGAAAAGCCCAAAGTCTTTCTAAGACTCTAACACTGACTGAAAACTTGTATGAGCTGCAATAACCTGAGGATTTCATAAGTGTCTCCACTTGTGTTGTTTGTTACTGTCATTGTTGCAGGCCCATGACGGCCCCCCAGATGAGCAGGTGTGACCAAGGTCATAAAGGGGCCACCACAGCCAACCACACCATGTCCTCTGGGGTGAATACCAGGTAATTCCCTGGCCCTATGCTTCTGTGGTCTCAGTTTCATACAACCTGAATCTCAGCCACTGGGAATGAAAAGAATCCTGAAACTAGTCAATACTGAGGGAGACATTCTCCAAAGAAAAGAAGGTGAGAGTTTAGAGTTCCGTGAAAATACTGAGGCCATTTTTAAAAAGTGTCACCTTCATAAATGAAGAGAAATAAGACATCTTTAAAAAATGGCGTTCCTTTGTTTGTGTGAACATGCAAGATGTTCTCTGCCTCCTGGGTGGTCTTTGAAGGATTCCACTGCTGTTTCATTTGCCTTTTTGTTGGACACAGATGAAACAATAATAACCAAGAGGTGGTTGCTCATTCCAGGGCAGTTGTGCAGAGTCAACTTTCTTTCATGTGGACAGATTTTCAGCAGACCTTTCATCCAAACTTTGACTTAGGTCCCTACATGATGCTTTCATGGTTGTTGACTTAATCATCTTCCTTGTTTTAGTGTAACTCAAGATACTGGCTGGACTAGTTAATACTTTACCTGCTTCATTCTGCATAGGTTAACCTCTAAATACCCTGAGACAGAAAGAAATGTTCAATTAGCTTCTTCCTTCAAGGAAGAATTTAAGACAGGGCAAATCTAAAATCAGCTTGAGAGAAAGTTCTCTTTTCCCAGTGTGGAATAGTTAGCACAATAATCATAAGGAAAAATGAAATAATTTTCTAGTCTCTCTGAAGCACATTTTAAAGTGTGGATCATTATTTATGTAAATTCCCTGCTCATCATATATTTAGGCTAAAAATGAAATAGATTTCAAACTAGTGTTAAATCGGGTCTCAGTGTCTCACATTAACTAAAAATGATTCTTTGGGTTTCGAGTAATGAGTTTTACTCATTACTCCAGTATCGACCCACTCCACTATCCTTGCCTGGAGAATCCCCATGGACAGAGGAGCCTGGCAGGCTACAGTCTATGGGGTTGCAAAGAGTCAGACACGACTGAGCGACTAAGCACAGGGATTTCTCTAAGCATACTGAGCTATGTTCAACTAGGCTAGATGCAAGGTACACAGAGAAAGAGGGCTTCTAAAGTCCTATTGCCAATCACTCATAAAAGGAGAAGTCTCTAGAACCGAAAAGAAGTCAGCCATAATTTTCCCTCTAGTCCCCTAAGATATAGCACATGATGTTAAAATTGTAAATAGATTCACCTTACCTTTAAAGTTCAAAAATTTCCCTCATGAGACCGCATTCTGTGAGTTTGGGTGTGTTTTTACAATATTTGTCTTTCTACAAATTATTTGGCAATGGAACAGCTTTCCTGGCAGCTATTATTGCAGTATCTGTGATAGCTGAATGACAGATCAAGATTTTATACTTTAGAATTAGTACATGTGTCGTGGTGAGCTTACCAAAACGTGTAGCTTCAAAGGCTTCTCATGAAGAAAAGTCTTTAAGAGGACCCACCACAGGGCCCCTGTTCTTGCTCCGATAGTGACTCAGACTGTTTTTCTGACTCTCAGGTACCAGGAACAAGGCACCAAACTGCACTTCATCAGGTACAGAAAGACAACCTAACTTAAAAAAAAAAAAGATAAACACCTTTAATATTTTGGAAAGCATCTACCAATTGTTTATTTTTACACAAACATACATAATCACATAATTATATGTGAATAGATTGTCTTCTACTGTACTCTTTTTGAAACCTGCCTTGTTTTATTCAACACTATGTCACACCCATCTTTCAAGCCAGTAAATGTAGAGCCTTACCTTTATGTGTAATGGTTGGATATGTCTGATTATAAATATACACTCTAATTTGTTAGTCAAGCCTCTATTTGTGGGCTATTTAAGCTGTTTCCAATAGTTTGCAATTATAAGCAACCATGTAATGGCTAGATCCCACTGGGCAATTACTTATTATTTGACTGTCTTCTCCAAATGGCCTCTGGCTTCTCCAGGGCATGGCCTTTGTTCACACTTCTTTCTTTTGAGAGGGAAGTTCTTTCTCATTTGCTTAATAGTTATTATGTCTTTTTAAAATCTTTTCCTACATGATAAAAGTAAAATTCACAACCCATTAAAGCATATCTTTCATCCTAGATTGCCCAATTAAATCAAGGAAAGCCTCACAACACTTCAGGGTAGTGAGTTTTAAACTTTTTTAACCATGAGCCACATTAAGTAATACACTTTTTAAAATCATGAATTAAAACATACTTTGGGGGGTAGAATTGCCTATATATTTTTCCTTTCTAAATTTAATTTATTTTTTATTTCATTTTTACTCTTTTTAAAATTTATTTTAATTGGAGAATATTAATTATTGTGTTGGTTTCTGCCATACTTCAACATGAATCAGCCATAGGTGTACGTATGTCCCCTCCCTCTTGAGCCTACCTCCCACCTCTCACTCCATCCCAGCCCTCTAGGAAGATAACTCTAATTTTGTGCTATTTAATAATTCTATCATCTTGTGATGATTTGCCTTGTAAGCTGGGTTATGGTTCCATCAGGTTTCATTTCATTCACGCTTGGCATCCTAATTCTGCATAAATCCTCAGGAAGTGACTAATGTAAAGTCACTACAGTTTGGGGTGATAGTCTCTTCTAGAATGATGGACTTTCTTTATTTTTCCAATGCGTTTCTCCTTGGCCCTGCCCTGCTGCTTCATTAACTTGGGTATAATATAAGGCAAGGGTCCCCAACCTCTGGGATCTAATGCCTGATGATCTGAGGTGAAGCTGATGTAATAATAATAGAAATAAAGTGCAGAATAAATGCAGTGTGCCTGAATCATACCCAAACCATTCCCTTCCCACCCTGTCTGTGGAAAAATTGCCTTCCATGAAACCGGATCCTGGTGCCAAAAAGTTTGGGGACCACATCATGTTTTTCTTCAACATGATACCCTTCTTTCACAGCTGCCCACTACACACACCTTTCCAGACCCCCAGTTAATAATTTTTATTGCCATACTTTTTAATAATAATTTTATAATTTCCCCAGAGAAAACCTGCACTTACTGGAGGAAGGGCAGGGCCTTCCCAGGGAGGAGCTGGATGAGCGGATCGCTCGGGAGGAGTTCAGGCGGCCTCGGGAGTCTCTGCTGAACATCTGCACAGAGTTCTACAAGCACTGCGGGCCCAGGCTGAAGATCTTGCAAAACCTGGCCGGCGAGCCACGAGTCACTGCCTTGGAGCTGCTGGATGTGAAGTCTCACATGAGGTACCATCCTCCTTTTCTCTCCACAGCATGTGCACACAGCCAGGGCAGGTGAGGGGTGGGGGCGGTGTGCAGGGTGGTTGAGATGGGGCAGGGTCAAAACTTGTAACTGGTTGAAATTGATTGGTCTCCTGTGGTTTGGATACATGACAGATGAGCCCTCTGGGAAAATGGATGTCAAATCCATGGTAAAGGATCTTGGCATGGACAGGGGGAGATATTCTTAAAGTCAGAAAAGCTCAGTCAATATTTGCTCCTCAATAAGAGAATGAAAGGAACTTGTGTCACCTGAGTTCTTATGGAAGTAACATTCCTCCAAATACTCTTTACTGCCCCAATTCTAATTTTTCATAAGAATCCAGTGTCTCCTGCCTCTTATATTGCATGAAAAGTGCACAGCTGCTTTCTGCTCCAGGACTTGCTCTGCTCCAAAAATATCTGAGGACTCAGTGATGCGCCTACAGGGAAGGGGCAGTTTTAATTTAGAAGCACACTTTGGTTTAGTCTGAGATTCCTTTTATACACATTGTGCATGATAGCCTTCCAGTATTTCAAAAATGTCCTGGTAAAAATTCTGCACTAGCTGAGGCCAGTCATCATATAAAAATTTGTACTCCTGGAGTATCAGAGAGAGACCCCAGAATTACATCTCTGTGCACTCATATTTCCTTCTTCCTGCTGCTGCTAAGTCACTTCAGTCGTGTCCAACTCTGTGCGACCCCATAGACGGCAGCCCACCAAGCTCCCCCGTCCCTGGGATTCTCCAGGCAAGAACACTGGAGTGGGTTGCCATTTCCTTCTCCAATGCATGAAAGTGAAAAGTGAAAGTGAAGTCACTCAGTCGTGTCCAACCCTCAGCGACCCCATGGACTGCAGCCTACCAGGCTCCTCCGTCCATGGGATTTTCCAGGCAGGAGTACTGGAGTGGGGTGCCATTGCCTTCTCCATCCTTTTTCCTAGGGAAATGTCATTTTACTTGTTACTCAGACTATAAAGCCTGTGTCTGTATTTTCAGGTTCTTCAAAGAAACATGATTCCAGGGGATCTTCTATTTTGATTTATAACAGTTTGTAAAGAATTATAAAAATTCCTGGAAAGGAAAATTCCATGGGTAACTGAATATTCCCTTGAAGATTTTAGTAGATCTATAAAGCTAAAGGTAGGCTTAGGTTCTAGCCTTTCAGAAATAACATTGCAATTTGGCAAAACACACCAATTTCCTGATTATTGCCTCATTTTTCCCCCTAAAATTATCCCTTGAAAAGTTTATAAAGTACTAAGTGAGGGAAAGTGAGAAATGTATGAAGAACACAGGCTCTTTCTCCTCCAGACTGATTTCACACTCTCTGAGTTGTTGGCGCACACCCAGAACTCCATAGCATCACATGTGTTCACACTCCCCACTGCGCTGTGATGGGAAGAGCTTATTTTACACTGAGAATTTCAGCTCCAACACCGGGAAAGGGGAGGGAAGTTTGAAGTGTTAAGCTCCTGTTGCCATAGTAACTCAGTGCTTCAGTCACGCTCTCTCCCCTCCTTTCCTACTGATCATGGCTTGTTGTTCAGTCACTGAGTCATTTCCAACTCTTTGTGACCCCGTGGACTGCAGCACCCAGTCTTCCCTGTCCTTCACTATCTCCCAGAGTTTGCTCAAACTCATGTCCATTGAATCGGTGATGCCATCTCTCATCCTCTATCATCCTTTTCTCCTCCTGCCTTCAATTTTCCCTAGCATCAGAGTCTTTTCCAATAAGTCAGCTCTTCTCATTAGGTGGCCAAAGTATTGGGGTTTCAGCAACAGTCCTTCCAGTGAATAACCAGGGTTGATTTCCTTTAAGATTGACTGGTTTGATTTCCTTGCTGTCCAAGAGTCTTTCAAGAGTCTTTTCCAGCACCACAATTCGAAATCATAAATTTTTTGGCACTCAGCTTTCTTAATGGTCCAGTTCTCACATCTACACATGACTTCTGGAAAAACCATAGCTTTGACTATATGGACCTTTGTCAGCAAAGTGATATCTCTGCTTTTTAATATGCTGTCTACCTTTATCATAGCTTTTCTTCCAAGGAGTAAGCATCTTTTACTATTGTGGCTACAGTCACCGTCCACAGTGATTTTGGAGCCCAAGAAAATAAAATCTGTCACTGTTTTTACTTTTTCCCCATCTATGTGCCATGAAGTGATCGTGGCTAGCTGTCCTAAGTTATTCCACGTCACGTTTCCAGAGTCAGAGACACGCTACTACCAACAGACATTTTGTGAGAAAAGATTCCTAAAAGACAGGAGAGTGAATGAAGAAAGAGAGGAGAGAGACCAAGTTGGATAGAGAGTCATAACAATGAATTAGTAACTGTCCTGTGACTTGAGGGTCTGTATCTGCATTCCTTAAGGCATTTGGAGGGAGGGGAGCTCATGAGTCAGAGAGGCCTGGAGCTCCCTCTAGAGGTCAAACCCTGTTAAAGATTAAATGAGCTCTAGAAAGGCAAACTGTTAGCTCCATGCCTGGCACAGACTGATCAATAGATACCAATGCTAATGAGAAGGATCCAAACACTATCCTAGACACTGGGGATGTAAAATAAACCCCTTGTCTTAACAGGATCACAGTCCAATACTGAGACACACATAAGAATATAGAATGCCGTGTTGCAAATACTGTCTAGCACATGTGAGCATTTAGTTTATTATTGTACCAAGTACTTGAGGCAACTTAGAAAATCGTATGATACAAAAGAATACAATTTACAAATTAGAGAGTCAGAGCTATGTGAAAAATTAGCAGGGAAATAATTTTTTTAACATGGGAAATCTATGATTTTATAATATTAGATGCTGCTGCTGCTGCTGCTAAGTCACTTCAGTTGTGTCCAACTCTGTGCGACCCCATAGATGGCAGCCCATCAGGCTCCACCGTCCCTGGGATTTTCCAGGCAAGAACACCAGAGCAGGTTGCCATTTCCTTCTCCAATGCATGAAAGTGAAAAGTGAAAGTGAAGTCACTCAGTCGTGTCTGACTCTTAGTGACCCCATGGACTGCAGCCTACCAGGCTCCTCCGTCCATGGTATTTTCCAGGCAAGGGTACTGGAGTGGGGTGCCACTGCCTTCTCCATATTAGATGCTACTCATGAACTATAAATTTGACTCTGTGCTATCAATAGGGAGACAAGACCAATCGTAAAATCATAGTTTCAATAAGATAAAAACAACCAGTTTCTTGGTAAAACATCACCTTTTTAAATATGAAGAACAAGAAGTATCTCTTGGTTGATGTATGTTAAAAGGAAAGATTAGTGTGACAGACACCATCCTCAGCAACATCCCATGGTAGATAAAGGACCATTTTCCTGGGACTGGATCCCTATCAGTGCTGAAAGTTACATAATGTCATAATGCAATTCAGCAAGAGTCAACTGTGTGGAGCCAGTGTAAGGTCATTCTAGGGCACCATTATTTCATGGCCTGAATCTAGAGAAATGTAAGCAAAACTTTTCTAGCAGGGAATATTTAGACTAAATGCCCTCTGTTCATGCAATATCTCATAACAAACTTTCAACAAACTTCCTTGTTCTCTGGCCAGAGTTTACTAAGTAGTGATAGTTCCATATGCTTTGACCTTATACCAAGCAAAGGATATAATGAAGGTCTTCTTTTGTATACATTTGGATATATGTGTAAGTCAGAGCTCAATATATAAGTTCTAGAATTGGGGACATATAGGTAGTACATAAATTCATAAGAATAGATAGTATCAACCAAGGAGAGAGGGTTGATTTAAAGAAAAAAAGGAATGGGATGATATAAAAGAGGATATATTTGCAAGAAGTACTTGATTTGAATCAGAGTCAAGAGGAGTGTTGAGACGATCTGTACCCCTGCGTTTGCAGAATATATGATTGATTGCAAGGCTCTCAAGAAAAACATTCTTGATTGGAGAGTTTCTACCCCAAGGGAATTTATTGCCTCATTTTCCCAGACCAAAGCTACTTAAGCAAGTGGAACAGAGAACAGTAAGCTCTGCAAATGCATTTTTCCTCTCCTCTCTCTCCTTCCTCCCCTCCCCTGCCTCCTCTCTCCAACTTTCCCTTTCTCCCCCTCCTTCTCTATCTTAGGTTCTCAAGATTATTCGTGCAATAGTACAGCAAAGCCTGTATTAAAGGAAATTTTTGTTTTATGCTGAAATATATTCATGTTGCAACATGCCCAGGGATGAGCATTTTTGAGGGGCTCCAGAATCACTGCAGACGGTGACTGCAGCCATGAAATTAAAAGACGCTTTCTCCTTGGAAGAAAAGCTATGACCAACCTAGACAGCATATTAAAAAGCAGAGACATTACTTTGCTAACAGAGGTCTGTCTAGTCAAAGCTATGGTTTTTTCCAGTAGTCACGTATGGGTGTGATAGTTGGACCATAAAGAAAGCTGAGTGCGGAAGAATTGATGCTTTTGAACTGTGGTGTTGGAGAAGACTCTTGAGAATCCCTTGGACTACAAGGAGATCCAACCAGTCAATCCTAAAGGAAATCAGTCCTGAATGTTCATTGGAAGGGCTGATGCTGAAGCTGAAACTCCAGTACTTTAGCCATCTGATTTGAAGAACTGACTCCTTGGAAAAGACTCTGATGCTGGGAAAGATTAAAGGCAGGAGGAGAAGGGGACAACAGAGGATGAGATGGTTGGATGGCATCACCGACTCTATGGACATGAGTTTGAGTAAGCTCCGGGAGTTGGTGATGGACAGGGAGGCCTGGTATGCTGCGGTCCATGGGGTCACAAACAGTTATACATGACTGAGGAACTAAACTGAACAGGGATGAGAGAAATTTAGTAAATAACCTATTAAATGACTCAAATTCAACTCTAAGCATTGTGTTCAAGTTTGGAATAGACCAGTATTTTCTCCTGCATTTCTTAAGTTTGCATACAAAATAATGCTTCCCAGGTGGCTCAGATGGTCAAGAATCCACCTGCCAATGCGGGAGGCCTGGGTTCAGCCCCTGGGTTGGGACAACCCCCTGGAGAAGGGAATGGCAATTCGCTCAAGTATTCTTACCTGGGAAATCCCCATGGACATAGGATCCCCGTGGGCTACAGCTCATGGGGTCACAAAGAGTTGGACATGACTGAGCAAACAAAATACACAAAATAATAAGGGAAAGGAAATGCATTTATATTGATATACCCTTCAGTTCAGTTCAGCTCAGTTGCTCAGTCGTGTCCGACTCTTTTCGACCCCATGAATCGAAGCACACCAGGCCTCCCTGTCCTTCACCAACTCCCGGAGTTCACTCAAACTCACGTCCATTGAGTCAGTGATGCAATCCAGCCATCTCATCCTCTGTTGTTCCCTTCTCCTCCTGCCCCCAATCCCTCCCAGCATCAGAGTCTTTTCCAATGAGTCAACTCTTTGCATGAGGTGGCCAAAGTACTGGAGTTTCAGCTTTAGCATTATTCCTTCCAAAGAAATCCCAGGGCTGATCTCCTTCAGAATGGACTGGTTGGATCTTCCTGCAGTCCAAGGGACTCTCAAGAGTCTTCTCCAACACCACAGTTCAAAAGCATCAATTCTTCGGCACTCAGCCTTCTTCACAGTCCAACTCTCTCGTGCATACATGACCACTGGAAAAACCATAGCCTTGACTAGACAGCCCTTTGTTGGCAAAGTAATGTCTCTGCTTTTCAATATGCTATCTAGGTTGGTCATAACTTTCCTTCCAAGGAGTAAGCGTCTTTTCATTTCATGGCTGAAATCACCATCTGCAGTGATTTTGGAGCCCCCCAAAATAAAGTCTGACACTGTTTCCACTGTTTCCCCATTTATTTCCCATGAAGTGATGGGACCGGATGCCATGATCTTAGTTTTCTGAATGTTGAGCTTTAAGCCAACATTTTCACTCTCCTTTTTCACTTTCATCAAGAGGCTCTTCAGTTCCTCTTCACTTTCTGCCATAAGGGTGGTGTCATCTGTGTATCTGAGGTTATTGATATTTCTCCCGGCAATCTTAATTCCAGCTTACCTGTTTAACAACCTGAAAAGTAAAGAATTATTTTCTGCATGACACATCTTTGAGAAGGAGATCAACAAAAGAATGTGAAGGCTGTTGAAGATAATTTCTTTAAAACACTCACACTCACACACAATTCCCAGAAAGCAATGTGTACATTCAGTCTGGAGAGAGGATGAGTTTGAATGATAGTGTTACCATGGATGTATGGTTAGACTGAATTCATGCTTCCAGATGAGGCCTCATAGGAAAAATTTGAGAGAATTTGAGAACCTAATATGAGGAGACCTTTTCACAGTATGGACCTCCAAAGATGGAATGAGCTGCCTTTTGGAACAGTGATAAATCCTCCATCCCTGGCACTAGTCAAATGGATACAATTGTGGGCTTAGCTCTGATTCCTATACCAGAGTGCCTATCAGAATCACCTAGGGCATTGTTAAACTATAGATCTTTTAAGCATTTATCCTGTCTCTCTTGGAGTAATCATATGTAAAATAGATGACCAGTGCAAGTTCGATGCATGAAGCAGGAATACCCAAAGCTGGTGCTCTGGGACAACCCAGAGGGATGGGATGGGGAGGGAGGTGGGGGGGGGTTCAAGATGAGGGGGACACATGTATACCCATGGCTGATTCATATTGATGTGTGGCAAAAAACCATCGCAGTATTGTTAAAGTTATTATCCTCCAATTAAATAAAATTTTTAAAAAGGAAGCTTCTTATTAACATGTTATAGTTAATATATGAATAAGAGAATGATACAGTACTACCATTGTACTACTTCTGATGAGTTAATGAATCTGTGCAGTGATCACTGATGCCCGCTGACATCATCGAGTGACAACTAGGAATCACGTGCCTCCCGATGAAAGTATACATTGCCTGTGAAGGCAACATACCAGGAAGTCAAGGTCTAATCTGATCTAGCTCCTGGATATAACTAACAATTGAATTAAATACAGGAGAAGTAGGATCAATTAAATGACACCATGGAGACTCAGTCAGGAAAATCCAATATGTGGGAAATGCTACAGGACAAAAAGCTAATTTCTCCCACAAATAAATTACTGAATGTCCAAAAAAGAGTCGAAGAGGGGGAACTGACAAATAGGAAAGGCTTCAGAGACATATATGGGTCTAATTTTGTCCAGATTTTTTTTTAATGTTTATTTACATAGTATAAGAAAATGTGCTAGAATGTTTGTAGCTCAGGGAGTCAGTGTATTGGAAGGAGGGTGATTATCATGATGCTGTGTGAGGAAAATTCCCATGGTTGGTGGCATTCTAAGCTTATTCTTATTTAAAGGTTGGCAGAAATCGCACACTCCCTTCTGAAGCTGGCACCATACGACACCCAGACCATGGAGAGCCGTGGGCTTCGACGCTACATCATGGAGATGCTCCCCATCACCGACTGGAGCGCTGAGGCAGTGAGGCCGGCCCTTATCCTCATTTTAAAGAGATTGGATAGGATGTTCAACAAAATCCATAAGATGCCTACTTTGAGGTGAGGAGGCCTCCTAATCAACTGCAGGTATTGCAAGCCTCAGATTTCAAGTCTGTCAGCTTTTAAGGTGGTGGATCAATCCAGAGTTGAAGGAATGGCTCAAAAGTGTTCTGTTGGTTATATGTGCACAGCTAATCAGGATATGAATGCATAAGTAGCCAGGTCTGTATTTTTGAGGAAATAACATATTCTTCCAAAGTATACATCTATCTTGAAAATCTATTTATTTCTCAGCTATCATGTTTCTTATCTGACACACTTAAAAAGTTCAATGTGTATCCCTCAATTCCTTTCAAATAAGGCAGGATATGCCTTATAAATTAAACAACTAAGGACAGAAGAAAAATTAACTTGATGTTCAAAAAATACATGTTTAACATAGTATTTTAGGTATCACTTTAGAGAAATGCAAGCTTTACAAAAATCAGTAAAGCACCACCGGAAGAGATCTCAGGGTTGATAACAAATACCTAATTCAGATGGTACTAAATCAATGTTGTTATCACTTGATCTCCGTTCTGGGGCCTGAAGTATCATTTGGTAGCCTCTCTATGAGCAGATGTCTCTGAACCCATCTACCTGGAGATCTGAACCCAGTCTGGAAATCTATAGCTACAGTGGGCAAACAAATCAATTAAGAAATGCCAATAAACCCAGTAGATTGGAAATTTGAAGTTTCAGTGAGACCATTTTCCGTCCTATTAAACTAACCCCAAATCAATGCAACTCTTGCCCAAGAATTGGTAGCACTTATTGCTCAATGTGCCAGAACTTTTCCAGGTTTTATCCTGTGTTCTTCTTCATTTATGCAGCCATTTGAAGCTGTTGAATTTATTAAAAAGAAATTGAAACATTTTATTCTAATAAATGTTTGACAGTTTGATCCTATATTCTTTTCTACCATGATGATGGATGCCTATACATGATTTCAAGGTTATTTTAGTAGCATAGAAAGGCCTATCCTCAAAGCATTCCTATTTTCTTTAACAGTTCCAATAGAACACTTGTCCCTACTGGCAAATGACCAAAGTTTTATACATCTTACAAAGATGTGTAAAAATAACTTTTCATCTAAAGATGTTAACACCTGCATAGGCTACCTCATTTGTCATATAATTAAGCCTGTTATGAAGAATAGCAGCTTCCTAAAAGTAGACTTTTGGATTAATATGTGGCTAAGTCACTTCAGTCGTGTCCAACTCTGTGTGACCCCATAGACGGCAGCCCACCAGGCTCCCCTGTCCCTGGGATTCTCCAGGCAAGAACACTGGAATGGGTTGCCATTTCCTTCTCCAATGCATGAAAGTGAAAAGTGAAAGTGAAGTCGCTCAGTCGTGTCTGACTCTTTGCAATCCCATGGACTGCAGCCTACCAGGTTCCTCCATCCATGGGATTTCCCAGGCAAGAGTACTAGAGTGGGGTGCCATCGCCTTCTCCAGGATTAATGTGTAGACTTGGTTACTAATAGGCAATTTTCTTGGGGTACAATGTGTGAATTTGGGGTTGCCTTGGATTAAATTTCTTCAGGTGATCTAAGTTCAACAAGAGAAATGTTGACTGAACCTGACCTGTGGGTTACTTGTACAACAGGGATGTCAACATATCCCCATGTATGAACATTACTATTTTATCATTACAGTGATTTCAATCTGGTAGGTAATGTAAGCTTAGAAAGTATTTCCAGGATAATATTTGGAAATAGCATTGATCTCAGTAAAGCCCAACCTGTTTATTTAGGGGACCATAGACATGCCTCTTTGGTCCTGAGACAATTACAGACCAGATTGTCTTTTATTACAGAAAATCTGATGTTCATCTAATTGAGATATGTATACCACCATATTTACTACCATAGAAAGTGGTCCCAAAGCATCATTTTTCAGAAGGTCAAGAAAGAACACTTTTAAAATAGACTGTTTTCCTGGAGTGAATGCACATAAGTCTAATTAGTTATAGTCTGGTATAAAAGCTTATGAAATCAACTGTAATCTGATTTTTTTAAAAGCATTATAAAAGCACAGCCTGTAGTCAGATTACTTCTGTTGTGAGGAATGACTCCTACAGCAGGTTTCCTATAATGGTAGTCTCATACCCTTTTTCAAAGCTAAAGCCAGGAAACTTGAAAGGCCACTCATTCATCATCTCTGTTTTCCCTTCAGTAGATTTTGTCTCACTAGTCGAGTGGGGCAGGAGTGCCTCTGCCGCGTGTTCAGTATCCTCTTCCTTTCCCACTGTGCTCTGTACTTTTGGAACAATATGGGTAAACTTCATCCCTGGTGAAGCACTTTCTTGTCTCAGACACCCATCCTGTCTTAGACGGCATCAGAATCACTGTCTCATTCGCTTGTTTCAGGCAGTCTCCAGAAGGGAGCCACACTGCTAATGGCTCCTATATTGTATTCCAGGCGACAGGTTGAGTGGGAGCCTGCCAGCAATTTGATTGAAGGGGTTTGTTTGACACTTCAGAGGCAGCCAATCATATCCTTCCTGCCTCACCTTAGGTCACTGATCAATGTCTGTGTCAATCTGGTGAGTAGCCAAGTGGCAATGTTATGAAACTTTACAAAATTTAACTCTGCTATTGACTTCTCTGAGCTGAAGACTTACAGGTCAACCTACCTACCTACATACCTACCCATGAAAACAGACGGCTCAGGTGACACTGAAAATAGTGAGGTACATTTCAAGGTGGTGCGTGGGGAGATCCCTACACAGATGGGATTTTCGTGTGCTGCTTCCCACGTGCTACTTTGACAATTGACCTCTTCAAGTTGCGCTGAGAGTTGAGGGCTGCCAGTTGGAGAGTGGGGTGGCGGGAGACTGTGCAATTGGCTAGAAGTTGAGGTAGTTTGGGGTGGGGGAGTTTAAAGGGCAAAGAGGATTTTTGGTGTTTTTTTAGTGCAAAATGACACTATGAGTTGGCCAGTCTAGGATTTATGTGAAGAGGAAAAAAAAAAAACTTCTTTTATCATTTATGTAATATCTAGAGTCTGATCTTGACAAGGTTTTGTACAATGTGGAAACCATGGTAGAGCATTTCATGAATAGAATCTGCTGCTTAGCTAGTTAAGCAATAAATCTGTAGCTGGAATGCCTAGTGCAAATAGAGCTCTTGCCATCATCATTGTCATCAGTATTTACTCCATCAAAGAATGTTGACTTCATTCCTTTGAGTCCACAAGTAAGTATGTCCAGTCTCCTGATTAGACTAACTTTTGATTCATCTCTCATTATTTACATAGTTAGTTATAAACAGCATTCTACAAAACCTTGGCTAAAGCTGGTGTAATCATTTGATCTGACTCCAGATATTACATGCCTTCAAAAGAAGGCAGCACGAACAGATTAAAAGTAACATGCCCAACCTTCAAATTATTATTATAATTGACTGAGACTCCCTTCCTACAGTTGCATGAAATTGCAATAGTCAAGGCTGGTCATGTGCTCTGTTTGTATTTCAGGTGATGGGAGTGGTAGGACCCTCCAGTGTTGCTGATGGATTACCCCTTCTTCATCTCAGCCCTTATCTCTCACCACCTCTGCCCTTCAGCACAGCTGTTGTCCGGCTTGTAGCATTGCAGATACAGGTGTGACTGCCTTACCTGTTTGTCACGCTCATTATGTTGCTGGTTGAGGCACCAGATCATGGTGTTCTCTTTTATTTTTCTGCAAAGGCTGGGCAAAATCTGTGAAACAGAAGTGTAAACATCTCCAAACTTTTGCAGGTTTGGAGCTTAAGCCCTGAGCATGATCCTAAAGTTGTGCTTCTGTAATTCTTCTTGAGATCTCAAAAATAGCAGAGTCATTGCAGTCCTGCCACACCTCAGGAACCACTTCTATCATTTAAAACATGTGCCAAAACTTTAGGAGAATAATGGTCCACAGATAATCAGCTCACAGTTGTTAATTAAAAGAGTAATATTCAAAGTCTGGTTTTACATTATTGCAGAAAGAACTGCAATAAAAAAAAATTTTCAAATGTTATTACTAGACTTTGAATATCTTACTTTTCTTTAATGATTGTGGGTTAAATATTATGGGTGTTTTTATCATTTTTCTTCCACTTCTTTTAGTTCCTAAAATTAAAATAATCATTCCCAAGCCAAAAAAAAATGTGTACAATCCCAATTTCCCTGCTTATTTGTTTGTCACTTATTTTAAAGAATGGTAAGTCACCAGAAAACTCTGTGACCAATGGAAAGTATACAATTGCTGCAAGTGGATAACTAACCCATTCGTTATCTGACAAACCAAGTTTGATGGTCCATCATCCAGCTAATAGGTAGATTATGGAAAAGAGATTCAGCAAGTGCTGTGGTTACTATGCAGAAAGGATACAGAGGCATCCCTAAAGTGATACATTTTAACAACCTGTATACAGAGCTCATTATTTCTTTCTATATTGTCTATTGCTTTCTGGCTGGAAGAAGGTCTCATACAAAGGTCAGATGACTTTTAAATAACTCCCAAATGGAGCAGGTGGCAAGTTCTCCTTTTCTTCTTTTTCTTTGGTCACTAAAATATTTATTGGTGGATAGACACATGGAGAAACTGAAGGGGGTAATGCGGGGATTTTGTACTAAATGATAGATATTAAAATTTTTCATTTGATATTCAAAATATTACTGTTTTTTTAGGTATGTAGCTCTCAATTATATCAAGCAAATGGTAAAGTATCAATTTGGGGTGAATCTTGTATGCTGCACAGATGACAATTGAACTCCTAGTTTGCAGGTGCAGCCAGCAGGGAGTCCCTGTCTCCACCATGCTGTGTAAGAACAAACAGACTGAATGTGTGAGGGGGTCAATTAATCTTTTTTTCTATTATTGCTGCACAGGCTTTAAAAGAAGATTTCCCCTTAAGCCATGTGATCTCCCCATTCACCAATCAAGAGCGAAGGGAGGGGATGCTTTTAAATCTGCTCATCCCATTTGTGCTCACAGTAGGATCTGGAAGCAAAGGTCTGATTAATTTAACTAAAAGAAATTTATTATTGTTACTGTGTTTTCTTAAGTATCAGGCTGTTGTATCTTCCTTTTCCCATGGAGACCATCATTAAACTCGATCTGAATGATTTAAACATATATCTTAGGATATATGGTTTTCTTTCTATTCAATTTAGCTGCCCTTGGTCAAGACTTTCTGTGCTCCACTTCTTAGAAGACACATGCTATTTAACATCATTTCAGGATAGCAAAAATCAAAAGAGCATTGTTTCAGTTATGAAAATGGGAGTACCTGAAGTACAGTATGATATGAATTGACAGATAAATGGACTTGATAACCTATTGACACTAGGTTTGGCATACATCCTGCCATTGTCATTAAATTTCAATATGTTTTCATTACTCTTTCTTTTGGGGGGATTTTTCCTTTTAGGAAAAGTTTATCTCAAATGTAAAGGCAGTGTGTTATGAGTATTTGAACAGAAAAAAAATAAAAAGAAAGGAGATAGAAATGGTAAGCAGGAGATTTGGCTAAGAACAGGGACCTTTTGATGCTGACTGCGGAGGAGACACCCAGTACCAGGAGCGCTACTTCTGTCCATAGGAGAAGCTGTACTTGGTGGGGAAGACACTCGAATTTCTAGGGTGTTCTAGTTTGGAATTGGAAAGAGAGTTGAATTTTTCAGTGTCTAATGTGGAAAGTTTGCCTTGTGATTTGCTTTTATTTCCACTTCCTCCTTCCAAACTCTGCCCCTCAGACAGCCCATGGCTGGAACAGCCCGAGGTACAGCTGCTACTGCAGACGGTCATTAATGTGCTCCTTCCTCCACGGATCATCAGCACATCCAGGAGCAAGAATTTTATGTTGGAGAGCTCCCCTGCTCACTGCTCCACCCCGGGGGATGCAAGCAAAGACCTACGCAAGGAAGGGTTGGCAGAGTCCACCAGCCAAGCAGCGTACTTAGGTGGGTACTTCTTTCTCTCTCAATAAATAGAGAAATAAAAATATAAAATAGATATAGGTATAGATAGAGATATATACACAAACACATATATATGTGTATGTACACATTGAAAGGACTGATGCTGAAGCTGAAGCTCCAATACTTTGGCCACCTGATGTGAAGAGCTGACTCATTGGAAAAGACCCTGAAACTGGGAAAGATTGAGGGCAGGAGGAGAAGGGGGCAACAGAGGATGGGATGGTTGGATGGCATCACTGACTCAACAGACATGAGTTTGAGCAAACTCCGGGAGATGGTGAAGGACAGGGAAGCCTTGTGTGCTGCAGTCCATGGGGTCGCAAAGAGTTGGACACAACTGAGCAGCTGAATAACAAAATATGTATATACGTGTATATGTATATACATATTACTTACTTAGCTATATTCCTCCTTGACTCAAAAAGTATTTTAAAAGACCTGTATCCAGAAAGTCTTTAAAGAAACCATTTCAGCAAGTACAAAGCATCAGTCTCTACTTCTGCTTTCCTGTTACCTCTTCCCACTGCCATGACTTGAATGGTATTCCCATTGAATACCAGAAGCTACTCTTTGACTAGAATTAACTAAGCCAGGGAGAAAAGGCTACCCCTGTCACTGCACTGAGGCTAAGGAGCACTGGCCATAGAAAATCTCAAAAGGAGGAAGCTGAAAACATCTTGCCTGACATTTTTCAGTTCACCAAAGCAGCTGCTGCTGCTAAGTCACTTCAGTTGTGTCCAACTCTGTGCGACCCCATAGACGGCAGCCCACCAGGCTCCCCCGTCCCTGGGATTCTCCAGGCAAGAACACTGGAGTGGGTTGCCATTTCCTTCTCCAATGCATGAAAGTGAAAAGTGAAAGTGAAGTCGCTCAGTCGTGTCCGACTCTTAGCGACCCCATGGACTGCAGCCTACCAGGCTCCTCCGTCCATGGAATTTTCCAGGCAAGAGTACTGGGGTGGTGTGCCATTGTTTTCTCCATCACCAAAGCAGACAGAATGGTAAAAACAGGTCCTTGGAGTTTGGAGTGTGTGAGAGGTTGTGGGGCAGTGGGTAGAGGTGTTTGGGCTGCATCATAAAGGATGTATTTGAAAATGTTATGATTGACAATGAAAATGAAAAAAAAAGCCAAGGCTGTATGTGCACAGGGCCTGCCCACGCATAGCACTTGGTTGCCAGAGGCAGGAGAACGTAGGTTTCAGATAAAATCCAGACTCTAGTACAGAGCCCTGCATGAGGTTTGGGATTGTGCAGAGGATGTTGGAGAAAGAAGCCTTAACATGGAATAGAGGGATAGGAGGAAACACTTAACAAGTAACTATCTTCAGTTCTGTCCACTTTCTGCCTTTTATCTTAATTGAACTATACTTGATTTACAATGTTATGTTAGTTTCAGGCAAAGTAATTCAGTTCCGCATATATAGATAGCTATTTTCTTTCATATTCTTTTCCCTTATAGGTTATTATGAAATATCTAGTAGAGTTCTTGTGTTATACATTACTTTCTTGTAGGTTATCTGTTTTATATATGGTAGTGTGTATATGTTAATCCCAAACTCCTTATTTATGCTTCTCCCTCTTTCCCTTTGGTAACCATAAATTTGTTTTCTATGTCCGTGGGTCTATTTCTGTTTTGTATATAAGTTAATTTGTATCATTTTTTAGATTCACATAAAAGTGATACTATATGATATTTGTCTTTCTCTGTCTGACTTCCTTCATTTAATATGATCATCTCTAGGTCCATCCAGGTTGCTGCAAATGGTATTATTTCATTCTTTTTTATGGCAAAGTAATATTCCATTGTATAAACATACCTCATCTCCTTTATCCATTCACCTGTTGATTGACATTTATGTTGCTTCCATGTCTTGGCTATTATAAATGGTGCTGCAATGAACATTGGGGTGTGTGTATCTTTTCTAATTGTGGCTTTCTCTGGATATTTGCCCAGGAGTGGGATTGTAGGATCATTCGGTAGCTCTATTTTTTTTTTTAAAGAACCTCCATACTGTTCTCCATAGTGGCTGTACCATTTTACATTCCCACCAACAATATAGGAGGGTTCCTTTTCTCCACACCCTCTCTAGCATTTATTATTTGTAAACTTTTTAATGATGGCCATTCTGACTGGTGTAAGGTAATACCCCATTGTAGTTTTGATCTGCATTTCTCTGATAGTTAGCAATGCTGAACATCTTTTCATGTGCCTTTTGGTCATTTGCATGTCTTCTTTGGAGAAATGTCTATTTAGATCTTCTACCCATTTTTTGATTGGGTTGTTTGTTTTTTCCATTTTCTGCCTTTTTAATGAAGGCAGAGTCTTTGGTTACTTGGCCAGGCTACTGGACTTCTCTTTTAAATTTATTTTTACCTTTATTTTGAGCACTTAGTGGGCACTGTTTTCTATACTTTACATTATCATCACTCTGGAATCCTCACAACAGCTCAAAGAAATAAATGTTCTTACTTTAGTAAGAGGCTAAGGCCTGGGAAGATCCCTTGGAGAAGGAAATGGCAACCCACTCTGGTATTCTTGCCTGGAGAATCCCATGGACAGAAGAGCCTGGCAGGCCACTGTCCATGGGGTCGCAAGAGTCGGATGTGACTTAGCAACTAAATGACGATGATGAAGGCACAGAAAGGTTAAGTAACTTACCTAAAGTCACACTGTTTGGTGGCAGGACCAAATTTCAAATCGAATCCATCCATCACCAGAATCCTTGAGCCCTTTGCCATTCTGCTGGTTTTGGGCTGATGCCAGTGAAGGTAGAAAGTAGGAAGGCAGGAATCCAAAGAAGGCCAACAGGCACACAACAACAGAAGTGTTACCAGGATCAGGGTAGGGTTAGAGGAATGCTACTTTTTGTTTATGTGCTTGCAACATCAAGGGAGAGGAATAGAGGTGAGTAGATGGGGAAGGAAGAATCTTACCACATCTCTCTCTGTGTTATATGCCCTAGTTTTCCTCCTACAAATGCCCAAAATAGAAGGTAATGGTGATTTCCAAGGGCTTTAAGGAGTTGGATTTGTATGTGTCTTCTAGATGCTGAGATAGGCCTTAATACATGATGGCCAATGCCCAAGTTACCTTGACTGCCCCACGGGAGACCCTCGGGGGAGAGCTCGGGTGGCAGAGGAAGCCACCATCATAATCTTTGATGTCATTACAGTATTCTGATTTATCTTGACACACTGAGAAATCTGCTTCCTAAAAATATATTTTAAAATGTAGTTTGTAACAAAGCTGCCAGAATCTGGAAGAAAAGAGATATTGTAAAAGAAATCCCATAGGGTTTAGTAATAGACATGATGAGAGGCGAGGGAGGAAGGATAGAGTTTTCTCTTCTGGAAGAATCTACTCAAACACATTTATTGTTTACTCTGGGGAGCAGTTTACAGTGGGGTCAGGAAGGGAAAGTACTCCTTTTTTTAACTTTGCATTTCTGCATGGGTTGATTTTACTTCTAATGACAAGGATATATTATTTCTAAGCTGAAAGGGAAAAAAAGGAAAATATTTTATCTTCAGATGTGAGTGGTATGCTGATATTACCATAAAGCCGCTGTGATAAAACTTTTAGAAAGCAAAATATCAGCTATGTATCATGTTTATAACACATTTCCCTTTCAGTTCTATAAATTGCTTCAGTGTAAATTTTCCAAAGTAGTAGTTAAATGCACTTAATGAAGATATATGTGTTCTCTTAATCAGAATCAAAACATGTTTACTATACAAATATATGTCCTTATGTCAGAACACTCACTCAGAAGTACACTGAAGATTTTGGAAACATGGAGAAAGTTTAGAAATTTGAAAATTGTCTGATGCATAAGAGGGCTGAGGATGCAGGCAGCTGGGTGTGGGCAGGGTTCCTCTGAGGCACAAGTATGCAGACTCAGTTTTCTCTTTTCCTGGTGTGAAGCGCTGAAGGTGATCCTCGTCTGCTTTGAGAGGCAGCTCGGAAGCCAGTGGTACTGGCTGAGCCTCCAGGTGAAGGAGATGGCCCTGCGGAAGGTCGGAGGCCTGGCCCTGTGGGACTTCCTGGACTTCATCGTGCGGACCCGAATCCCCATCTTCGTGCTCCTGCGACCTTTCATCCAGTGCAAGGTGCGCTACGTGCTTCTCCTCTGGGGAGTAACAAGCCCCATAGACGTGCTGTTCCCCAGATTTAGGGCAAAACGACAGCAGCAGTCTTGGGGGAGATGCTATTGCTAGTCAGGAGGACCTGTTAAGATCATGCCTGATGAGAAATCAGCCCAGACAAGTATCCCTCTGGGGAATACCTTTACAGTAAGAGCTTAGTTAACATCTTAAAACGTTGCCCTCTCCCCTCTTACCCCCTCCCCAGGAAAAAAAAAAAGATTGATCCAATAGATGATCTGAAGAATTATCACTTGTCTTTGGTGGCATAATTGAAACCTGATTTTAAATAAATATGTAAAAAAATGAGATAGTTAAAGTATGGTTTTCCTCTGAGACCCTCAGTGTTCAATCTACTTTTTTTATTCTTTTCATGCCTGATTTCTGATATCTGGGGGCCATGATTCAAAGCAGTGGATTGATTAAGCACTTCCTAAGGACTGTTCTAAGAACCTCATATGCATTACTTTATTTAATCCTCACCACCAACTATGAAATCAATACAATTATTAGCCCATTTTACAGATGGGAAAACTGAGGACCAGAAAATCTATGCCTTCCTTTCAGCTTCTGGCCCAACCAGCAGAGAACCATGAAGAGCTTTCTGCCCGACAACACATTGCTGACCAGCTAGAGCGGCGTTTCATTCCACGCCCTCTGTGTAAGAGCTCCCTCATTGCTGAGTTCAACAGTGAACTGAAAATTCTAAAAGAGGCAGTTCACAGTGGATCGGGTGAGTATGCATGGGATGGTCTGACTTTGACTAGTAGAACAAAGAAAGATCCTTTTTATAGGTCACTGCTCTTTCTGGAACCAAGTGTGAGTTAGCCATTTTGGTACAACTAGCATTGTTGACCCTGTCATCCTTGTCAACAGTGCAAGTCAAGGGGGCATCATAAGAATTTAATTTTATTCCTCTTCTAATATATTTTTCAGTCTTTATTTTCGTAGTTCAGCTTTTTCTTGAAGACAGCTGGGGGGAAAAAACTTACTTTAATTCGTACTTTATTTTCCTTTTTGAAAAGGAAAGGGGACTCACATTCATTGAGCATCTGTTATATGGTAGATTATTTCATAGATGTTATCTCATTTAATCCACACAAATACCTGCAAAATTGTAACTCAAAATCTGCTTATAAAAAGAAGAAATGAAGATTCAATAGAGGATAAATAACTGACACAAAAAGACAATGACACCTGTGAGAGGACTTAAAACTGGGTCTGTATGATTGATAAAAAAGTCGTTAAGTTTTCATGACTTGGAGAGAGAGAGGATTGAATTAAAACTGATGGGCTGGGGTTACTTTCTTTACATTATTCAAAAGATTTTCTTTGGGAATGCATTGTTTACTTTTGTAATTATATTAACTTCAAGTTACTAGGGAAGGAAAAGAAATCATTTTCTGCCATTAGAGGGCAGTCATCACCTATAAGTAGAATATTCTTATACATGTGGCTTTTTGTCTTTCTAAAACCTATTGTTGGTGATGTATTAAGGACCAAATATTTGTCAAATACAATCTTGGTGAAATCTGCACAAGGCCATTCAAATGTTCTGCTTTATAATGAAATAATATGACAAAAAATCAAGGGGGTGTTTTATTGTAATCTCCAGAAAAGGGTAATAAGGACACAGTATTAATTATGTATTCTGATTTTGATTGTGCAGTTCCTTTCAGACAATATGTCTATTTCTTCTGTATGCTTGTGTCAGGTATAAGGTACATTTCTCAGTGAAATTGATCAAATTGATATCTATAGTTCAGCTCAAAATGAATCTGCATTCAGCCAGCCTTGGAAAATGAAACTGGAAAACAATGAGAGAGGCTGCAATATCAAAGCATTTTTTATTGTTAGAGATATTATGCTCCTGCAAGAAAACTGTTCAATTACATCAGTGGCCGATTCTTTATTTTAATAACGTTTTCAATTCTGTTTGCTATGTATGTATGTGAAAGTCGCTCAGTCGTGTCTGACTCTTTGTGACCCTATGGACTGTAGCCTGCCAGGATTCTCTGTCCATGGGATTTTCCAGGCAAGAATGCTGGAGTGGGTTACCATTTTCTTCTCCAGGGATCTTCCCAACCCAGGGATTGAACCCTGGGTCTCCCACATTGCAGGCAGACTCTACTGTCTGAGCCACCAGGGAAGCCCTTTGTCCTAAAGTTCATCTATCTGGGACACACTATTTAAATGACCTTCCTTTTAAAAAATACACACTGTGAGGGAAGAGTTTGAAGCTTGGTTTTCTTCCAAGCACCTGGGAATTCCCTGGTGGTCCAGTGGTTAAGACTCCTGGCTTCCGATGGGCACAGGTTCAATCCCTGGTCAGGGAACTAAAATCCCACATGCTACATACTATGCACCCCCTCCACCCCACCCAAAAAACATCCTCACTATGGATTTTCTTTGGTCTCTCAACCTCGCTAGCTTACCAAGGAAAGACGTCCATCAGCACCGTGGGCACCTCCACTTCTGCTTACCGCCTGAGCCTGGCCACCATGTCCCGCTCCAACACGGGTACTGGCACTGTCTGGGAGCAGGACAGTGAGCCATCCCAGCAGGCTTCCCAGGACACCCTGAGTCGAACTGATGAGGAGGATGAGGAAAGTAGGTCACCTGCAGCATCTGGGGTGGGGAGGTGGTGGGGCTCATGTGTGACACAGCTTGGCCATGCAAATGAGGACTTGGGTGGATTTCTGCCTTTCTGATCTTTTGCAGTTCTGATCCTCTGGTCATTTTTACAAAAAGGAGTTAAAATGGAATTGCGACTGATCCCATGATTTCTTATGCCTGCTTTTCTATAAATTCCTTGATATCCTTGGTCATTTGGTAGGATTTTAGGCAAAAAGTAAATCTTTAATGACCCCTAAATTTTCTTTGAGTTTATGCATTTAACCTTTCCACTAATCCATTTAAATTGTGGTTAAGGAACTAAGGGGAGCATTTATTCTCCTTTTTCCTGGCCAATCTTGTTTAGAAGATCAATCAGCACTTAGGTGACACAGGACTTCTCCGGTGGTCCAGTGGTTAAGACTTTGCACTTCCAATGTAGGGGGCAAGGGTTCCATCCCTGGTCAGGGAACTAAGAGCCCACGTGCCGTGTGGCACAGCCAAAATATTTCTTTAAAAAACAGCACTCACGTGACCTGACTGCAAAGAAAAGTGAGCAAGGCATATGCTCACAACTCAGAAAAAAATAGTTGGCAATATTGTCTAGAATGTAAACCCAGCGGAGTGTCTTGAGGGCATACAACCCAATTTAAGTGTCCCCAGTCACTGAGGCAGCCCAATTGTGTTTTAAAGATACTCTGATATAACCTGTAAAGTGTGCAGTCTATGTCTTAAGAAAACAAAATCTAGACTTTTACTCAGAGCCCCTCTGTACCAAACAACAACAACAAAAAAACCCACTCTGAAATAAATTAGAGTCAAGGTTAGAATTTTAATTAACTAAGATGAAAGAAAATTCTTTAATACCCTACTACGGTTGGAAGTGTAGGAGAGGGAAAGAAGTAACTACTTCGTCAAAGCACGTATCAGTAATATTTCCAGATTTAGCTTCAGGGTTAAATAGATAACAAAGTGATAATCATATTGTCCTATACATAACTTCCAGACATATTTGTTTCTAAATCATGTCTCATGGAAATAATTCTAAAATTGTAATTAGGGAAATCTTGAAAGATCTTGACCAAAAAAACAAAATGAGAGAGACAAGGATTAGCAGTTCACATATTCATTATAAGTCCTAGCAATAGTCCAGAACTTAAAGTAATATCTGTTTTTCTTTAATGGTTGAAATAGTCTCTCCTAGAAATTTTTTTAAATGATAGTAAATGATAAAAAAAAAAAAAACTCTCTTTAATAGAGCTAAATGTATTTTTCAGGTGACCTTGTGAATTAGAGGATGACCAAGCCAGTAGGAAGGAAGTAGGGAAGAAAAGTTTAGTACAGAAGACATAAACAGAGATAGCACTGACCAAGGGCCAACATTAATACACTGACATGTATGCAAGTTTTTGTTAATCTTTATGCTCTCAAAATCATAACTGTCCCAATGACCAATATGATGTGGGTGTATATTAATTTATGAAATACAGTATGCAAGCTAGAGTGTTAACACCTTTGAATTAAACAAATTTTCCATTCAGCAATCAAACCTGTATTAAGACCTAGCAGGAACGAGATGAGGAACAAGAAGTATGAGAAGGATATATTCTCTGCTGGCTAAAATCTTAGAGTTTTCTAGAGGAGATAACAGACATTTTTTGATAAAGAATGCCTAACAAAAGAGTGAATGACACAACGTTGTGAATCAACTATACTTCAATAAAATAAATAAAATTTAAAAAAAAGAATGGAAGGCAATGCATATAATCACCAAAAAAAATATCGAAGGAGTAAATGTTAAGTGATATATGAGTTTGAATAAGAGGGGGAAAAAATTACTGGAATCCCAGAAAGGTCTTAGTAGAAATAGCTCAATCTATCCTACCACATTTTTTCATGTTTTTTAAGGCATATTTGATTATACTCTACTCTCTGAATACCTAAAAAGGAAATACCATTCTATAACAAGAATCAACTTCAGGTCAGTTGTTATGTAGCAAATTAAAAATTTTCAGGACTTTATATACTCATCTCTGGGTTTGAAATAAACTTCTCTAGAAATGTGACCACTTAGGATATTTTAAATAAGTGATGTCAGATTACATGGTAGTAAAAAGTTCACCAAAATTCTAGGTTAGTCAAGATATGTTTCTTGTTCAATGACAAACAATATTAGCTCACTTAGAATGAGGTCGTCTCGTCAAAAATACTATACTAAAGTTAATTTTAATATGGATTTGAATACATGAATTTCAGTTTCTATGGAGAAAATAAGTGTCTGCTTCTAATTTTAAAGTTAGATTAAAACAAACATTTATTTCTGAACTTTATAGATTTTTAAATATTTTTCGGAAAAAAAATACCTGAAATAGTCTTTCCCTCAGCAGTCTAAAAATCATGAAATGTCCTGAGTGTAGTGTTTGAAAGTCAGACGTGCTTGATTTGTTCAATAACACAGTCCCCTACTGAACTATTTCTGGAATGTTTAAAATGTTGTAGTCCAGCTTTTCTGAAACCTTTAATTTGCCAACGCCCCTTTATTTTTACAAATAATCTACTTGTAGAAATGGACAAGAAGTTTACGTTTATTTCATGAAAGCTGTTCGAGGGTGGGAGATGTGTAGATGTGAAGAATTATCCTTCACCCTTTGTGCAGATTAAAAACTCAGCTCCAGAAGGTTTTTTTTTTTTTCAAGATAAGGATACATTCTTGATGTTTTATTGATGCTGTTTCCCTCAACCAAATGAAGTAACTAGTCACTTTAACTCAAAGTTCTCATAATGTTCATATTCTTATAAATGACAATGTTCAGTGACACTAAAGACTCAGCTATTAAAGTCTCTGATTATATAAAAGCAGTGAAAATGTTTCTTAAGCTCCCAAAGGTCTTAGTTTTGAATCTGTACAAAGGGACAAATGATAATTTAACTTTAGATATTGTCCTAAGGTTGTATTCTAGGCAAGGATGGAACCCAAGTACAAAGCTGGTCTGGGTTTTCTGGTCAGCGTCATAATTTCCTAACACTCTCCTCTCTGGCCCTTTCAGATGACTCTGTCAGCATGCCCAGTGTGGTAAGTGAACAAGAAGCTTACCTCCTGAGCACCATTGGAAGGAGGCGGTTCTCCAGCCATGTCTCCAGCATGTCTGCACCTCAGGCTGAGGTGGGCATGTTACCCAGCCAAAGGTAAATAGCCCTGCATATGTCGTATTCCACATCTGGGGGCAAAGGTATAAATTCTGAAAACTCACTCCTGTTACACTAAAAAGGGCCTAAAGAGAAGCAAACAATCCATTTTTTAAAGTATACCATTCAAACAAATTTTCAACAAGGGTTTACACAACAATTTGTAGCATTTTCTAAGTCAGGCAAGCTGAAGGGATCTCAATTTCTGATCCAAGCATTGTTTCTCCTTAACATTGTTCTATAAATAGATATATGCTCTTCTTTCATGGTCTTCTTTCAGATGACATTCTTGTATTTCATATATATTATCAGCTAAGCTAATAATGGCTACCTGGTAAGTGTATAGGACTGCCTTGATATATTTGGTAGCTTAGACTTCTGATATGTCATCAGTATTTAGTTGGAGGTAGTGATGCTTAACAAAGCAAAAAAAGACCCATGCCAGTATGTGTGACCTTGGGCAGGTCATTTAACAAGAGTCCACAGTTTTCTCCTCTGTGAAATGAGAGGTTAGCTAAAATCTGCCTTTAAGGTAGCTTCCCTACCTATAGAGTTTTATGATTCCATAATTAGACTCTTTAAAACATTTTCTTTGGTGCTCTCTAACCTCTAAGAATATAGATTTGAAACATTATACATATAGTTTACCATTTATATGGTAATACAGAAAATGATCTGACATAAGAAATAAAACATTATCTATTTCAGAGTCAGGACTTTTACTTTAGGAACTGAATTCTTTCAAAGAATCAGTCTTATGTTTTTATCTAGTTTATTGTTTATTCTTATTAACTATGGAGTTATTGTGGTATAACTTATACATGGAGAATAAGAACAATCAGGAGACATTCTTGTGCTCAGATAAATTTAGTTTACATGGAGAAATAATTACTCTGTACCTAAATCCTTTAGCCTATCATTCCTGAACTGTACAGATGAAGTAAAATTTGTGAAATAAAGCCAAATTTTGCAGAATATTTTAAAAATGGGGGAATGATAAAATATTAATAACTAAATTATATACTTGTAAAGAAAGCATTATTTATATACTATGGAGTTATAAAAATTGGTAATATAAAAGTATTATTATCATTGTAAGATACTGCTTTACCTACTGATAGTTTATCTTTGATAAGGAAGTCTTATAAATAAAATATACCAAAAAAGAGAGCCAAATTATAAAATATCCAAAAAAAAAGATATAAAGTCATACAGGCAGTTAATATGGGAACATAGTGATTTATTTTTAATTCCTAGAAATATGCAAACTTTATTGAGAATAAACAAAACTTTAGTCTATGTAAAAGTTTTTATTTAAATTAGGGAATTTTAAGTAGAGATTCTTTTTGGTTATTTACATAACATAACCAGGCCATCAAATCGCTTTGAAATATCCATTAAGGAGTTATCTCATTTCTGGGGAGAAAATTTGTTTTATTATGGATAGACCAGAAACCCAGCAAAATAATATAGCTAAACTCTTTGGGCTTGAGTCCTGCTTGGGAGGGCTAGCAAAGGTAATGATGTCTCTCTCTGTTAGGGAAAGCCTCTTTCTGGGGATGGAGGCTATTTTTGCAGTATAGGTGAACAATAAAGAGTTTAATTCCATCCATTTTAACAACTATTTATTGAGTGCCACATGGACACTTAGCTCAGAGCTAGGCACTGAAGGAAAGAGAAAGTATGTATGACATAGTTTCTGTTCACGAATCCCCATATCACCCAAATAAATTAGCGGCACCCAAATAAATCAATAAACTATTTAATCATTCTTTCACCAACCTGACAGGTTTCTTCTTTTGGCATTTACAATTCAGTCACTAGAGGATGGAGTGAGGAGGTGAATGCAAGTTCCATGTGAATATACCAGGGTTGTCTTCCTTCTTTTCATTCAACTTCCTTTTTCACTGCAAAATTAGCAGGTGCAATCAGGTTCTTTATTTGCTTTTCTTAATGGCATCAGCTCCAAGAGTTGGGTTGTGACAGTTCATGGTAAGTGGTTTCTGTGTGATCAGGTCACAACTCACAAGAAAGAAGCAGGATCCTGGTCAATGAAACATTATATGAACAAGACAGGTGAAAAGTCATAGCCACCCAGCCAAATGGTTATCAAAGGAATGATAGTTTCATCTTCTACAGACTCATTCCACAATGTGTTCCAGAGCTCCTGTGTCCATTTGGAGCTTATCACAAGTCCCAACTCCTGACCAGTAAATAGATCACTCCTCTGAGAGTCATATCCACCCAAAGGCCTCCCCCCTCCACATTGCCTTGAGTCCTATGTCTTGACCAACTCAGCACAAGGTGAAATGGTTGACTGTCTCCTTTTCCTTCCTTGTTCTGTTAAATTTATTTATTTATTTTTGGTTCTTAGAAGCAGAAAAGTGCATGCCTTTTTTTTCCTTTTTCTTTTATTTCTTTGCATTTTCTTTCCCTAAATGCTTCATCTCCCTACCCCTCCTGCAGTGAACCTAATGTCCTCGATGACTCCCAGGGCCTGGCCGCCGAGGGCAGCCTCTCTAGGTACAGTGTCAATGCTACCTGTGTATTGGTGTCTGTGCTGGGAAACAAGCTGTTCCCTGTCTCCTCCGTCTCTCTGTCTCTCTGTCTCCTCCCGCCCCGTCTTGATATCGATTTCCATTCCTTGCCCTTTGTTGCTCATAAACACACGAGCCTGGAAGTCAAAGGTGTAGCCTCTTTCACTTTTCAGCTTCAGAGCTCCATCACAAATGGATTAAAAAGTCTACTTTAAAAAAAAAAAATCCCTGGAGTTCTTCTAGGGGTTTATCCCATGGACCATCTCAAGAGTTTGATATACAAAATGTTAAATTTATCCCAGCTAAACATTCCCTCCCATGCTGATAGTCTTTAAGAAATTTTTTTTTGTCAAAAGCCTTTTAATACAACTCCCTATCATTAGGAAGCCCCAATCTAGACAAGTCTTCCAGCCAATACCATGGGTGATAAGAAAACAGTGATACTATAATAAGAATACCAATGTCAACATGATTTATATAATTCCCTCTCTTTGGTGCATGCAATGTGACAGGCTGTTATGATAGCTTATTCAAACCATGTTTATATAAAGAATGTCTGTCCCAGTGCTAAGATGACCCCCAAATTTGCCACGAAATATCAGATACAAACATTTCTTGGTAAGAGACTTCTCATGATGCAAACAATATAATGGTTTGGCTATTGGTTTAAAGCTTCAGAAAGGGGGCCTGCACCTTTAACACTCAGATAAACCATGTCAAACATTCCTAATCTTGTGCTGTTGATTCACACCTCTCAACTAATCCTCATTAGGGGTAATGCTTCTTGTTCATGCTAAGAGTACCTTTGTTTCATCTCAAGAGAAAATATTCCCTTTCAGGTTTGCATTATATAGTGAGTGCTCCCATGTTTATTGCTGTATCACAAAGATGAGGAAATGTTGAGAGGCCGTTCCTGTGAAAGGCTGTCCTTTTTTTATTTTTTGCATCTTGTTCAGATTTCACATTTTCTTTTGCAACTGAAAATGGGAAATTTACTGCATCATCAGATGTATCTTTTTGTTTTTTTTAACTGGCCTCATAATTCATGACATTCATTTGTGTTTGCAAGCCCCTGCCTGGATAGATCAGTCTCTTATTTGTGGTAAATGTGGAAGTGTTGCAGAGTGCAGGCTTAATTCCATTATTGAGAACTGCAAGGACAGGGAAGAACAGAGTAGTCCTCAAGGTGGTTTCCTTCATTGTTCACAGTATTGGAAGAGCTCTGAACCCAGCCTAGCACCATGACCACTGGTTTCAAAGCATTTATTTGTTTAATGCTTAATATTACATACAAGACAGAAGAATCTAGTTAGGAAGGTGATTTCAATGTCCTACTGACAGTAGAAAGTATTAAATCAGACTTTGTCCCAGGTCTTTTCTAACTAGGCCAAATTCTATTCTTACTGAATAAAATACTAGTCTGGAGTTGGTGAGAGAAGATGAGAGTTTGAGTTAATTTTTATAAATTCTCCCTAAGACTTGGCCCTCTTTGTCAGGCTTAGGGTTCAAACGGACTAATCTAGAGTTGTCTAAACCAATCCAATCTGCCTTTGGTCCAGTGTAGATTGGAATAAACCCCAAGTTCTTGCTATGTGAGGGTGGTTCAGAGCCAACGCTATAGGTTTTATCTATAGATGAATTAGTCAATCACGTGAGTTCCTTGATGACTGTTTTGGATCAACTTTTGTTGATCTGTTGTTCCCATAACTGGTGTGTTTGCGTTCTGGATGCCAGTCACCCTGATCGATTAGTGATCATAAAGAAACCAGAAAATGAAGCGCTCACTTTGGATTCTAAAAAGTTCCACGCGTGCAGAGGCATCCGACAGCCGTAGCACGTCCGCCTTTGCCATGCACTGCAAATCATCTCTCTCAAACGCCACCAGGTCACCAAGTTCTCTTTGGAGGAGAGGAACTTTTGGCATTACTAAGAGGTGGGTTTATAAAATAGGATATATATTTTTAATATTTGGTTTCCAGGCTTTCTTATGTTTGGCATGAAACTTCTTTATGGTGCAGATTCTTAAGGTTCTAAAGAAGCAGTAAGATATTAACTATATAAATTACATTTAGCACACACCCGAGCCCTCAACGAAGGAAAACCTGACTCTAAAGCTTAAAGAATATCAGGAAACATGCCTAACAGAAAGTATTAGACCCTGCTGCTCACCCCAACCCCACATTTTGATAAACTTTCTGGGGATTTGCTTTTGAAAGAACACTTGTTTTAGGCAGCGTGGGCAAGTTAGTCCGAAGCCTAAATGAGGAAGTCTCCAGGATAATAGTATAACCTGATAAATAGGTGGAAACCAATAAAAATTTTGCAGACCTTTAGAAAATTTCTTCCAGGATTTTTTTAATGTGTGGTAACTGGTTTCTTATAAAGATTCATAGGAAAAAGTATAAGTCTGTAAGAATCACTATGCTATGGTGAATTTTTTTTTCTTTTGGAACTAATAAATTGCAATAGTATGTATATCATGGAAGAATTCTCTTCTTTAAGAGTTTTACTCTTAGAAATACAGAAACTTCATTGTAGATCTTCTCTCCCTGTGCCCACCCCCAAATACACACACCATGGGCCATATTTCTCTCTCCAGAAGAATATAAACATGCAAAATGTTATTCAAGCACTTAAGCCTGGAAGTTTATACCTGAGAATTAAATTTTGTTTGGACATGTTAGAACATTTTGAAAGGCAGGAATTGACAATCAACTCTAGCTTAAAAAAAAAATAGAGAGAAGAGATTACAACGCTATTTGATTCCATAAGGGTAATTTTAATCACAGTGGAAAATAAGAATGTGACACAAGTTTGAACAAGATAGATAGTCTGCGTGAAACAAAATAAAAATAATCTATCCATCTCATGATCATCCACATTTCCAAACAATGAAAATTTGGCAAGTACACCCAAATAGAAAAGATTAAAGCAACCTTGTTATGGAGTTGAGAATTAATAACTAAAAAAATATCTGTTTATCTGTTGTGATACACAGAGAAGTGTACTCTCCCGGTGTTAAATCAGTTCTTACAGGAGAACTAAGATCCAGATCCTTCCCTTTTTTGTCTGAATTCCAGTCTCTAATCTCTAAATGCTGTGGCATTTAAAATATATTTTCTTAGATGTTATGGAGGCTAAGTAAACTTTAAATGCTAATCTTTTACTGGGAAAGGGAAGAGTAGGATTTTGTCTACTGTTTATATCCCTGTTTCCTATAAATGCTTTATGGCTCCTTCAGTACTGGCTTCATGCATTCCTCAGCACAAGGCGGTCACCGGGTGAAAATGGCTATGCTGTGTGCCTTCTGTTCCCCCTCCAGATTTCTCTAACCATAATAAAATTAAAACTAAAAGTATAGATAAAAGCAAAGGAAATACAAATTCATTTCCTATAGTTTCACCCAGTACTTTTACTTAAAACTTTTATTTTGAAATCTATGTTGAAATACACTTTTTTTGTACTTTGAGATGAGTGACAGAAATTTTTATTGTATTACTGAATGGCCTTTTGTTCCCCTATCCTTTAAGAAATACCATTAAATATGTATTTACTGAACGACTGAGCGACTTCACTTTGACTTTTCACTTTCATGCACTGGAGAAGGAAATGGCAACCCACTCCAGTGTTCTTGCTTAGAGAATTCCAGGGATAGGGGAGCCTGGTGGGCTGCCGTCTATGGGGTTGCACAGAGTCGGACATGACTGAAGCGACTTAGCATGTATTTCATTAGGATATGCATACATATTAATTGTATATGGTGCTTCCCCGGTGGCTCAAGTGTAAAGAATCCACCTGCAATGCAAAAGAGTCAGACATGACTTAGCAACTAAACAACATATTTATACACTCCAAGTCTTCATGCTGAAATGAGAGAAAAGAAATCATTTGTGCCAGGATTGTCTTCTAACATTGTCTAAATTTTTCTAGCTTATAAATTACTTTCTTGCATTTTGAGTAAGGTCTTTGGTTTTTGTAGACAGTTGACTTATACCAGTTCTGCCAAGACCCATATTTACTTCTCTAAAATCCAGATTGTTTGCCAGAGTAATTAATATTGCTTAGTGACTCAGAAACACCAAGGATGATTTCACTTCAATTTAGAAAGTTTTGTTTGCTTTTATACTTATGGTTTTACCTTTTTATTTGACCAAACAGTGGAAATCAGCCATTTCTCATTCCGAAGATTAAAATTTTTAGGGAATTGGTTTTCTCTAGAGAGGTGCTTAGGGCAAACACCATGGTCTTGTGGTTGGTGTTATATTGCACCCCGATAGTCACGTATCACAAATCCTGCACATGACAGAAATATTACATGACATGGGGAGAACTAAATTGAAACCACCTTTTATATGCAATTCCAATTTGATATAGACCCAAAATTACTTCCGTGTGCATTACTTCTATTATTAATTTCTCTGGTTGTTTATTACTAATGTATCCTCTGCACACAGTTAAGCCAGACTTTGATGTTCCAAATATAAACATGTTAGCATCATATTTTTAGGGAGAATATATTAGCTGAGCTGTATTTCCAAGGGAATGTTCTATAATTTAATCATTGATATGTGCATTCCATGAAACACTAACTGTATCATTTATATAAAGCAACTAAATACTAAATCTATAAACCTGATCCATTTCTTAGAATGAACCTCTCTATCCATAGAGAAAACTTTGATGCTTTTGATTCTTCCTTGGAATAATCATCGTGAAAGTACCATTATGTTTTGGCATTTAACACTCCCTGAGTGACATGTATTTCTTTTCTTGCACCATTTTTTTCTCACAATCTCAGATTACTGAATAAAAGTGAAAGCGGACTGCCTCTATTTCATTTTCTCTACCCAATTATTTTTAAGACTTTTTATTACCTACTTCCTTCTGGTGTTCTAGAAGCAATAAACTCATTATAGATGTAAAACAATGAAGCATACTATGTTACATCACTTTTCATGTTCAAACCATTTCACATTGACTAACTTCTTTTCTCTACCTTAATGGGAGGTAGATGGTAAGTATTAACCTCCCTTTACGGCCAAGGGAACTGAGGTAACATTTAGATGTCAATGAAGAATCCATTCCAGTGAAAGCTTTGCTTGGTATTTGGGAAAAACTTGTTTCTACTTTTGTGCATATGGTAATCGAATACTTAATCTTTCCAGTTTAAGACACATATTAAAATGTATAATTAATAAGGAGATGTCATTTCAAACTTGCCAGCAACTTAGTCTGTATTGCTTATCAGAATTTATTGCATTGTTCCTTTGAGGTAATTTTCCATCTACATAGAAAGGTCATTTATGGTACAAGGTTATATATGTATAAAAACAATGTACATTGATCTTTTTGAACTTGATATTCAGGAGAATAAGAAAGTCTAAAAAAACACCTGTTTTTAAAACTCTATGGAATTTCGTGTATCCCAAATGGCCTAATTATTTCAGAAAAACTATGATAAACTCCATTTGGGAATCATTGAATTTTTTTCTAGTGGAAATATGAGTAAGACTTTTAAAAATGACACGTGACTGTGTCAACCATGTAATGATTAACTCTAGGGGAAACGTCTGATTGTCCATCTTGCCACCGACTTCTCTCCCTACAACTGCAGGGGGATTTTGTTTAGGGAGCTCATTTTTTTTTTAAATGGCAATGAATGCATACAGTCTTTTCCTTTTCATGGACAGTTGCTGACGCTGCATTCCTCTGTGGAATATTTTACTGTAAAAATTATTTGTAGATGACTCTCCTTTCGCAAAGGCAAAGCCGAAATTAATCACATTGGCATCATCCACAGGATTACAATGTTCTCTGGGGCACAGTATATTTCTTTTTTTCACCTCCACTCCCATTATAAACCCCTATTACACATATGCATGCAGAATGAAAAAGGATCATGGGTCCATGACAGTGTTTTCAGCTTCACCCAATACTAAAATAGGGACCACTGCTGGTAGCCATTTTTGCATATAAAAGACACACATACACAGTAAATTTGGGAGGAGCAGGTTGTTACTTTTACAAATTGTGTGCTATATTTGGGTGCAACTATTTGATAGTAATTAAGCTACTAAGTTGTAATGACAGCTTAATTTCTTTGCCAGCCTTATCAATCTAAAATCATTTTAAAAGACATTTTCATTGTCTACCTATGTGACTATTTACTCAGTCACAGACTTCAGGCTGCAAACATGCGTTGAATGTGACCCTTCACCCAAATGGATTCTGTGTCTGATGTGTTTGATATTTGTCCATCTTATTTTCATGTAAGTTGAAATATTTTAAAAGGTGTTCCCATCCATGTGATAGAGTTGTTCGTGTTTGTTCGTCACCACCTTTCTCCTTACCCTTGAAAAAAAAAATTGAGATTAGCATATGACGTGTTAAACCTTTTGGTGGCTTCCAAACCAGGGGTGTGATTGAATCAATGTTTTGCTGAATGACAGACTGGCATCAGTGATTGAAAACAGAATCTCAATTTTGGCAGCTTGGGGCTACAAGGCCTCGTGTCCTACTTCCTAAACCTCTGAAAATTCCCATCCCAGGGGTCCTTTCCTAACCCTCCTTCAAAGATAATGGTATCTTTGAAGTGACTGTTTCCTGTAAGTGATTTTGACTAACACCCACCAGAAGATTGTCTCATTTGCCTGCTCCGGGCATGCTAACACTGGTGATGCTCTTGACAGGGTGGCAAGTGTGCAGAGTGAACCTGGCCAACAGAACCTTCTCATTCAGCAGCCACTGGGGAGGAAGAGGGGCCTGAGGCAGGTAAGCAACCCTGAAAGGGCAGGGGAGACATGCTATGAAAGGGCGGTTCTATTCAATTTTTAGTGTATATTAAGACTCTATTTTATGTGTATTAAGACTCTGTTTTACCTGAAATATTTATTCCCTACCTGAAATAAGCAGTACAGAGCAACTTTAAAACATGGTAAGTGCTTGGGCAAAGTGGAGAGTTTGGGGCTTCTATTTTTAGCTCTAAATCTTATTAGCAAACCTGGTTACTTGGTGAAATAAGTGGGCTTATGTTTTTATTTGCTCCCTATTCAGAAACCATTGCCAGTGAAACTACTGACCACGGAAGATTTGTTATAAAGTTCACTGAAGGCCTCTTTCTGTAGAGAGGCAGAGACAGTCATCCTTTCTTCCTCATTTCAAGATTAATGATTCTATTTAAAACTGAAATTGAAGTAAAGATTATTCTTAAAAATTTCCTTTGGTAGGGTGGGTTTCCTTTATGTTACCATCTAAATAAAAATCTAAATGAGGCTTTGTGCTGTGGCTTTGATGGGAACATCCCAGCACTGATCTGGAGGCTGGACATTTTCCCAGAATCTGGGGTGTTTTTCATCAGTCTTTACTTCAAAGTTAGAATATATTCAGCTACAGCTTTTGGATGAGCAAAGGCTGACTGGTAAGCAATCATTGCTAGCTTTGTATCCTGAAATTCTTACTATAACTATTTTAATTTATATTAATGTTCTTAAGCTATATAAAGGGGTAATAATCGTTAAGATAGAATATAGGATTGGTTAAAGGGGATGCCAGAATTATATAAGTACTTGTGTTTAAATATGCAGGAAGCAGTTTATTTTATGGGCTAAGAATATAAGGAACAATCATAAGACTCCAAAGAGATCCTCAAAGAAGAGAACAAACCATAGAATCCTCTGAATTTAGTCTTCCCTCCCAGCAGTTAGATCCTTCCTGCTAGCTTTTTCTTCTGCCTATTCCCTTTAGCTAAGGCGTCCTCTACTGTCACGTCAGAAGACTCAGACTGAACCCAGAAACCGCCACGGGGCTCGGCTGTCAACCACCCGCAGGAGCATTCAACCTAAGACAAAGCCATCCGGTGAGGCCTCCTGTGTCCCTCTGGGTAGACATTGACACAAGGCCTACTGCCCTGCCACACAGCGGGGAAGGCCTTCAGAGACTGAGAGTCATGCAGATAAACACATCTTTGGAAGCCACTAGGAAAAGGGAAGAAGTTTCCCAGGAAACTTGAGTGCCTTTTTTTCCCCTCACCTTCCTCAATCCCATCTCTCTCCTCATGCACCTAGGTAAATGAATAATTCCCTTGTTTTGGGAATTGTCTTTACAAAAGTCTTTATACTCTTTGCTGTGAAAAAACTAAGAAATATTTAATAATAAAATTACTATTGAGGGCTTCCCTGAAGTTCCATGGTTAAGAATCTGTCTGCCAAATGCAGGGGACACAGGTTTAATCCCTGGTCCGGGAAGTCCAAGTTGAACCACAAATGCTATGAAATTTGATGATAGAAGATTGTGTTTTATTTACCCAAGCCAGGAACTGGGTTTGTTATATGTCTCACCAAAGACAAGGGCATGATGAGTAATAGGAACTTTTAATTCCTGTTGGCAGTTGTTATGAGCGATGACCAAGTTCACTTAATGCTTTGTACTGATCTTGTTTTTATGGAAAAACAATTTATGCAGAAAGGTTCTTTTATGTAAAAATGATTTTTCCACCCATGTGCTACTGTTTGTAAGAAGTGAAGTGAAGTGTTAGTTGCTTAGTCATGCCCAACTCTTTGGGACCCCATGGACTGCAGCCCACCAGGCTCCTCCATCCATGGGATTTTCCAGGCAAGAATACGGGAGTGGGTAGCCATTTCCTTCTCCAGGGGATCTTCCCGACCCAGGGATTAAACCTGGGTCTCCTGCACTGCAGGCAGATTCTTTACCAGCTGAGCTATGAGGAGAGCCCCTAAGAAGGTAAAATCAAAACATGTATCTAATGGCCTAATGTGCTCTCATTTGTTGGTAAACGAGCAATGTCTTTACTAAGAAAGGCAGGAGACACTGGTTAAGGCTAATTATTAAGCACTGCCAACCTACTATCCTCCTATTCTGATTTACTGCTCTACTTCCAACCTACAGCGGACCAAAAACGATCTGTGACCTTCATCGAGGCTCAGCCAGAGCCAGCAGGTGCCCCAACAGACACACTTCTTGCTACAGGCCAGCCACAGGGCTGCAGCCCAGCCCCATCCAGAAAACCGGAAGGAATGGACAAACCAGTGCTCACGTCTTCCCCCGCCATCGTTGTTGCTGATCTTCACAGCCTGTCTCCCAAGCAGGTGAGGGCCCTGGAGAAACAAGCAAGTCTTGCTCTTTGCATGTGTCTGTCTAGGAATGGGGATATGTAAATGTCATCCATATCATTTGAGTCTGAGTCAGTAATGTTTTGTCAGACACTGGTCCTATCCTTATGAAAAAAAAAAATCAAGTATATGGCCAAGAATATATCTACTTGAGAAGGAATAAGAGAAGTCTTTATACTCTTTGTTATGAAAAAACTAAGAAATATTTCATAATTAAATGACCACTGAGGGTTTCCCTGGAGGTCCATTGGTTAAGAATCTGCCTGCCAATGCAGGGGACACAGGTTTGATCCTTGGTCCGGGAAGATACCACATGCCACAGAGCATCTAAGCCTGTGTGCCACAACTACCGAGCCCATGCTGCACAGAGGAGAAGCCACCACAGTGAGAAGCCAGTGTACCTCAATGAAAGAGTAGGCCCCACTTGCCACAATTAAGGAAAATCCATGTGCAGTAACACCTAGCACAGTCAAAAATGAATAAGTAAATATATAAATAAAATTAAAAAAATAAAATTACCATTGAAAACCAGTATACTATACATGGCTGACAGTTCAATGAAAAAAAATAAAGTTACCAATTTAGATGAAACCTTTAAATACATACTTAGTCACGCAGTCATGTCGGACTCCTTGTGACCCCCCTGGACTGGCTCCCAGGTTCCTCTGTCCATGGGCTATCTCAGGCAAGAATTCTGGAATGGGTATCCATTGCCTTCTCCAGGGGATCTTCCCAACCCAGGGATCAAACTCATGTCTCTTGCGTCTCCTATAATGAAGGTGGAGTCTTTACCATCTGAGCCACCAGGGAAGCCCTTTAAACATAGAATCTTCTGAGAGGAACTTTTGTTTTGATCTTTTTTTGTTGCTGTTTAGATATTTTTTTTGTTGTTTTGATCCCACATTCTTCTCATGTGGTATTTAAAGAAAGCTAAGGGGCAATATATTATATACATTTTTAAAGTCTTTAATGGTTAAAATCATTGTAATACCTTTATCTCATTTTACCCTCACAGTCTACAAGGTGAACAGGGCAAAAAATGAGGCTCATGCAGCAGGTTAGAAAACTGAGGCTTAGAAAGTTGAAAGGGCCTATATAAACTCTCACGTATGCTGCTGCTGCTGCTAAGTCGATTCAGTCGTGTCCGACTCTGTGCGACCCCATAGATAGCAGCCCACCAGGCTCCTCTGTCCATGGGATTCTCCAGGCAAGAACACTGGAGTGGGTTGCCATTTCCTCCTCCAATTCATGAAAGTGAAAAGTCAAAGTGAAGTTGCTCAGTCGTGTCCGACTCCTAGTGACCCCATGGACTGCAGCCCACCAGGCTCCTCTGTCCATGGGATTCTCCAGGCAAGAGTACTGGAGTGGGGTGCCATAAGGTTAAAACTAGGTCCAGCCTTGTGATTCCTTTCCAGTCACAGCTGGACAACAGTAATTTTTGATCCTCTTTCCTGGTATCCATCCTACCTTTCAATGTTACGATCCTTTTGGTCATAGGGTGAGAACTTCCTAGCTGAAGAAGGAGAAAGGAAAGAGGACACAGAAGTACAAGGTGCTACAGCACACAGCCCCCTCTCTACGCAACTCTCAGACCCTGATGACTTCACAGGCCTTGAGACATCCATCCTCCTACAGCACGGAGACACAGTTCTTCATATCAGTGAGGAAAATGGCATGGAGAACCCCCTGCTGGCGAGCCAGTTCCCTTTTACTCCCACTGAGCGGGGGGAGACGGATGTCGACCTAGATGAGTCTCACGTTTAGTTCTGTACCTTTTAAGTGTTGTAGGTGTAGACAAGACGTGGAAGGGATCAGTTTGCTGAAAGTTGAAAACGTTCACTTGGAATATATTAAAACACAGCACTTTACACTCAATGGGTAGCACAAATCCCAGTAGATTTTTCTGCCAATGTGCATATTGTTTCATGAACATGGTTAAAAAATCAATGGCTAAGATGGTTTGGTTGTGTAAAGACCATGAAATCCAGGAAGGAATAAAGGGACAGAGCCATTTCACTGCACATTGTTTATGATTCAAGAAGCCTTGAGCAATTAAAAATGTATAATATTACAGAGCTGCTTACCTAGGAATATTAAGAAGTAATGTATTCTAAAAAACTAATGCAATTTTTTGAGGTTACATAATACATCTCATGCAAATGTTTATTTTTCTAATTTTAAAAACATTAAATCAGGTGGCTATACAAGTAGCAATTTACATAAAAAATAATCAAAAGGAAAATATTAGTTTGGGAAAACTAAATATTAATAGCAAATAAATCTGCAGCCATTTTTTTTGGATCAAAAATATAACCATTTAGAAGAAAAAATACTATTTTTAGAACTATGAACTTTTCAATTTATTTTTTAACTGTCATTTTCATTACATATTGTAAATCAAAATGCTAATGCCATAAGATCATTCCATTTCATAATCAACACAGAGAATATTCTAGAAATTATCAGACATAATTCTGAATTAAGAAGACATAAATAGCCTATGATAAAAATTAAATATAAATATAATAGCTAGAAAGAGATGGTATTCCTACTTCTAGCCCTGATGACATCAATGCCAACACTGGAAAATATCGGGAAATGTAATTATTTTCCCTTATAGTGTCCTGTGCCTGCCCTTAAGGGCATATTTTCAGATATTAAGATTAGTGTTATTAGAATTGGTTCAATAAAATAACTTTTCTCAATGTTAACAGATTTATATGATCCTTTAGATGTTAAGCTTATGAAGAAAAAATATAAAGTGTGCAATTTCTTTATAGACACAGTCAGCTTGTGTATTTTACTTTAACTTGACATTCAGTTACTTCAAGAAAAGTATAAAACTTAGGAGGCTCATGAGGCCATATCTAGTGTGTTATTAATCCTATAGTAGGGCTTGGCATCTTACAGTTCAAGATTAAATTTCAAAACTTTAACAATTTATATTAGAAAATTGTTACATAACTTCTAAGCATATAAAAATTCATATACATACCTAAATTGGTATGGTGGTGGGGTTTGTGTGTGTGTTTTCTAGCACTCAAGCTACAGTTTAGACTATAATTACATTGCAATGAATTTAGAACCCATTCTGTACACTTAAACTTTGACTATGTTGGTTATGAAATGTATATGTATATATAAAGGAGACCTATTAAACCCACCCAAATCACAAAGGAAAATTATTTTCCTGTTAGCATTGCTTATTAAACAGGCATTGTTTGTTATTGTGATTTATATTTTCCAATATAATTTGGGATTTTGGTCTCATTCACAGTAGAATGAAAGATATCTGTGAGTTAAAGGACAAAACTAAACATTGCAAATCTAAACATTCAGAAAACAGAGGTGGTAAATGACCTCTTCTACATTTTACAATATTTTCAGGACATTTATGCTTAATGCTGAGTTCTCAAATGCAGAAATACACATAAAGAAGTGGTTTTATAATTCTTGCTAAGGTGATATATTTCATCTGCTTAAAATTATGCTGCTCCCTTAGTGTTAGAGGCCTTATGTTTGGTAATTACAAATGTCTGGGCTATATGAGTCTCCTGTATGTGCGTGTTTTGTTCCAGTTCCTTGATGCTTGACTCAAATTCTCTGTGTATAATTGTATCAAATATTTAAAAAGTAAAAGGGTCGAAGAAAATTGTTAAACATCTGACCAGAATCCTATATACCTTTATATATATATTTGAAAAGTAATAGACTGTGTTGAACATGACTATGCTGACCTGTCTGCCTTTTAGCCTGATTCCTTCACTTTAGTGTTATGGAAGTCTGTTGGAAACTTTTCCAATAAGCTAAGTAATGTTGTACCTTGCAAAAAAGCCTCCACTCTGACAAACAGGGCCTTATAGAATAGGAATGTTTTCATATTGGGACTATGGAGATTTTACAGATGTATACATCTGTTCCATTTAAGGTGCCCTTAAATGTGTTGAATGTAATGTGTTAAATGTCTGTGTGTAATTGCTAAAATACATGTATGTGCATAAGATTGTCACAAGATGTATTCTCAGGAATACTGTTCCCTGGATTTTGAAGGAATAATTATTTTAAAAAAAAGTTGGAGAAGATTAGAAAAAGATCAAGATAAGTAACAATTTTTTATAATTCAAAATGTTATTGAGTATATGACTAAAAGTTAATTATTACATATGATAAATATAGTATTGGTAATACTAGATCATTTCTTAAGCTATGATACTTAACAATATTTATCTTGTTCAGAGGAAAATAAAAACAGACACCTACTTCCCATGTACAAAAAAATTGGACTCAACCAAGGGACTGCTCTTCTGAAATTAACTTTTGAGAGACCTTGGAATGAGCATGTGTCCTCCACAATAGTGGGTGTAGATTTACTCAGATTCAATTAAAGCAGTTCAAATTCTGGATACACCATTTTATACAACAAAATATTTAACTTCTGTTTTTCAGTATTTGCTGCTTTCTGTAATTCTTTTAGGTAAGTTTTATTTCTTTTTTCCAAAAATGAAACTGAGTTATTGAGTGCATTGGGACAAGGCACTTAGAGCTATAGTGTCAAAAGGCATAAATGGGGATAACAATACTGGGAGAAAAATCCGTAGAATTTGGGGGTCTGGTTTGGGCTTGTTGAGTAGGCTGGAAGTAATGTGTTTACTAGTTCAAGCCTCCAAGAGTACTCTGGGCAGAATACCAAGAGTACTTTCTTTAGTATTTGTCCCTTTAATCAATTTAAAACATTCTCTACTCTGCTGTCCAGCTCTGAGAGTATCTGAACAGGAATAGAGTATATGTTGGGACCAACAGGGGAAAAAAGGTCATAAATAGAATGACAGTCCAATATAAAACTAAATACCCTTTGTCAAGTTATACAGAGACTTTAATAGTCTCCGTAATTAGCTGCTATCACACCGAGTTTTGCTGTTGCCCTGTCACCTCACACTTCCAAGTCCATGGCCTTGTCTTGGCAGTGACTAGAAAGTCTCACTTCCTCATTTACTTCAGTGGGTCCTAACTGCACCTTTTCAGAAACAAAGTTTGCTTTGACACTCAGGAGAATAAAAATAAGTTAGAGCAGAATGTATTTGGAAAAACTTAAGACAAATTTACTTATGTTGTTTTAGGATCATTTAGGATTACAGATCAATGTACCTCCATATTTTTCAAAAGTCACTGTGACTGCAGGATGAAAATCCTTTATTAGCCATTTTACAGGTAAAAGCAAAAGATTGACTACACAGCCGATTTCCCTCAGATTACTATAAAGTTTGTTATGAATACTGAATGACCAAAGAGCATGGAAAAAATGCATATGAATAAATATTGAAATGTTTATGAAAGATATTTATGAAAGATAAGACTTCTGTGTTTGAATATGCACATATAATAAAATAAATCTAAAAATATTTAAGGTGCCTGATTGAGTTTCATTTCTCATTTTTCAACACAGGAAATAGGTTAACTCATTCAGAAAAGTGTTCATTTTAGACCCTGAGGTGTGCTTTGTTTTGGATCCCTGGAGCTCATCTTGACACTCCTCCTCAACCCTCATAGTCTGGCCTGAAGTCACCTTTCAGTTCAATACCTCTAATTCCTCCCTCTTCCAAATGAGCTCCATTCTACTCATGCTTTCCATCCCTAACTTTCAAAATTAAGGAGAATGGGCACACTGGGAGACAAATACCCCAGTATGACTTCTCTGCTTAAGTATGATCATTTGGAAGGACTGGTAGATTTCCCAAGAGGAATGTTAAGGGCCAGGTTATTCTCTGAATGTGGCCAGAACCCCATGGGATCCAACTTTACCATCACAGTTCTGTCTTTTATACAAAGTGCCTTATCCTTAAACTCAAAGTAATGCTCTTACTAAACTTTTTTTTTTCCCATGTGAATTTGTTACTGGAAAAATTGTGTTCCTCTCTTTGTGGGAGTCAAGCCAAAAGACACAACCAAGTCAAAGATTCGAGAAGGAAGGATGTATTACTTTCAGCAATAAAGAACAGTGAGAATCTTTCCCAAAGCAGCGTCTCCCCAACTGGGAAAGTGGGTAATGTGTTTTTTCTCTTTTGGTTTGGGTGTGTGTGTGTGTGTGCGTAAGTTTTCAGCTAAGGGTACCTGTGTATTCAGGAAGGGGCTTGGTGGGTAGACAGTCCCTGATTTAGTGATTAAAGACATCAGGGTCAGAAAAGGTAAACAGCATCATTTCTTAGGTTCCAACTGATCTGGTGGTTGAGGCTTCAGGCTAATCATTTTCATGGAAAAGAACTGGCTGAATTCACAACTGATACTGTATCTTTGGGGCTTCCCAGGTGCCTCAGTGGTAAAGAATCTGCCTGCCAAGCAGGAGACCTGGGTTCGATTCCTGGGTTGTGAAGATCCCCTGGAGAAGAGACCGGATACGCACTCCAGTATTCTGGCCTGCAGAATTCCATGGACAGTCCATGGGGTCGCAAAGAGTCGGAAGCGACTGAGTGACTTTCACTTTCACTGTATCTTTAGGAATGTTACTTCTATCTATGCCTGATAACAGTGTTTGTTTCCGCATTCTTTGGTCTCCTTAAGATCATTAATTACTATACAAAAGAATCTGAAAAAGATTTAAGAACTTAACTAAAAAAGATTAAGAAACTCCTCAGAAGACTGGGAGACCAGACAGACCTGGTTTTTAGTTTTTGTTTTTTGAAAGCCCTGTTTCAAAAACTGAGGTCAGAGGAAGGAGGAAGGTGCCTCATTGCGAGGCCCCGCCCCTAAGCCCTTAAGGTGGCAGTCCTTCCCTCTAGGGGAGGCGGGACTTCCCCCTTAGGGCAGCTGCTTCCGGCGGAATCCGGAAAGATCTACGGAGAAGAGGCGGAACCAAAACTGCTCGGCCAATCTGGGCAGGACGCCTTCATCGAGCCGGGCTCTCGTGCGGTAACTTGCGTTGGAGCACTAGCACCATGGCGTCTGGTTGCAAGATTGGCCCTTCCATCCTCAACAGTGACCTGGCCAGTTTAGGGGCCGAGTGCCTCCGGATGCTGGACTCTGGGGCCGATTATCTGCACCTGGATGTAATGGACGGGTAACTCTCCGCGGGGTTCGGGCCTGGGTTGTCGCGTGGGGCGGGATAGGCTCCCATTGACTGAGTACCTGTTAGGTGCACGGCGTCCCTGTGTCGCGAAGCGCCTCACTCTGAACGCGGTACTGAGGAGGGGGCCTGAGGTGGAAACCCAGGAGGTTCCGCTTGGAGGGGACCTGGGCTGCGACCGTGTCCCAAGCCTCATCTTCTCCCCTCCCCTTTACATAACGTGTATTCTTCTAGCACTTAGCACCCGGAAGCGACCTTAAATCTCTAGGACCTGTCTCTCATTTTCAGGTGGAGAAACTGAGGCCCAAGGGGATAGGCATGACTTGCCCAAGCTCATATAGCTAGTTAGTGGCATTGCTGGGGAGACAGACTTGTATAACGATGACGAGCTTTGCAGCTGGAGTGAGAACGCCCGAGTTCTGCCACTTGCTAGGTTACTTGGGACAAGCCATTTAACCTCATTGAGCTTCAGTTTCATTCTGTGGAAAGTGGGAGTAATAACACTCTATTGCCCAGGCATCTTTGGAAGATGAAATGAGCTGGTACAGGTAGTTTACAATGCCTGGCACATGGTAAATTTTCTATAATTGATGATAATTGTTGTCTCATTGTTCGAATTTTGATTTTCCTATCTATTTTCTCTTCAGGCACCCTGCTCTTCAGGGAGGTCAGTTTTTTGTAAGTAATTTTTAAGCACTGTAGTTATAGCCCATAATCAATATTGTTTGAAATCAGATTGATGCTAGTTTCATAAGTTGGTTATAAAATGAGGAACAAAGCTAGAGAAAACAGTTAATACTCCCTCAAGGTTACACACATTGTGACAGAGTTGCAACTTGCATTTGTCGCACTGATAACTGCCATAAGATCAAAACGGCCGTTAACCATGGTTTGGGGTAGAAGAGTAAATTTATTGTAAATAGGTAAAATCTCTGTGAGTGAGTGAGTGAAGTCGCTCAGTCGTGTCCGACTCTTTGCGACCCCATGGACTGTAGTCTCCCAGGCTCCTCTGTCCATGGGATTATCCAGGCAATAGTACTGGAGTGGATTGCCATTTCCTTCTCCAGAATATTACTTCTTCCAAAACCTAGATTTTTAGTTTGCTATCACATGTAACTCTATTTATGTACTTCGTTTTTTGACACCTTTGCTTGAAAGCCCTGAACTTCGAAAAGTTACTGGAGTATGTACTCACAGATGGGTAGCTACATTTTTGTGTCTGAGATATAGAATGAGACATAATTCTGAGTCACTTAGGAGTCTCAGGATAGAACAGACTTCCCAGGTGGCGCTAGTGGTAAAGAACTAGTGTCTGCTAATGCAGGAGACACAGGAGACATGGGTTCGATCCTTGGGTTGGGAAGATTCCCTGGAGGAGGAAATGGCAACCCACTCCAGTATTCTTGCCTGGAAAATCCCATGGACAGAGGAGCCTGGCAGGCTACAGTCCATAGGGTCGCAAAGAGTTGGACACAAATGACTTAGCACTTACGAGTATAGTCTGACCATGTTTAAGTGAATGAATGGAGAAAATAATTTGTCCCAGTTTATCAGTCAGAATATCAATGATAACAATAGGGAATAATAAATATAGAGCTCATAAAGAACACTCGATTGTTTCTGTTCTAATACTTTTTTTTAGATTTTTTTTTTTCTTTTTCTTTTTTATTGAGGGATAATTGCTTTACAGAATTTTGTTGTTTTCTGTCAAACCTCAACATGAATCAGCCATGGTGGTGGTGGTGATTTAGTTGCTAAGTCGTGTCCGACTCTTGCGACCCCATGAACTGTAGCCCGCCAGGCTCCTCTGTCCATGGGATTTTCCAGCCAAGAATACTGCAGTGGATTGCCATTTCCTTCTCCAGGGGATCTTCCTGACCCAGGAATCGAACCCAGGAATCAAACCCAGGTCTCCTGCATTGCAGGCAGATTCTTTACCTACTGAGCTACAAGGGAAGCCCTGAATCAGCCGTAGGTATACATATATCCCCTGTTCTAGTACTTTTTGTGAATTATCTCATGCAGCCCCATGTGCTTGCTGCTGTTATCAGCGCCAGAGTTGACAGTGAGGAGTCTAATAAAAGAGAGATTAAGTTCCCTTGTAGCTAGGAAATGGTGGAACCCGGATTGGAAGCAGGCAACAGTTTGTTTTGTCTCAGAAACTGTCTTCTCTGGGTATTCGGCTTACAGAGAATGATTAAGATATTGTCTGTCTTTGAGAGACAGCTAGTTTATATTTTTGTCATTTATTTCACATCTCCTGCTGCACGGTAAACTCCCTGAAAGCACAGCTCACCTCTGTTCTCTGCAGGCAGGAAAAGCACTATGGCAGGCCTAGTTATAATTGATTGGATGAATTGCTTTATCATAATAGAGGTATCTTCTAAGAAATCTCTTGCCCCTCCCAGGCCTATGGCAGTCCCTGAGCTTGTTAAGTAAATGTGTTTGTTTTTTATTGACTCCTTTCCCCTTTTACTGAGAAACATCTTGGTTTGAAAATAAGCAAATTTTGCATACACTATTTTAAAAACCTTTCCCTGTTAATCATCACAACTTTGAGTTACTTTCATTCCCATTTTGCAATAGGAAACCAGTTGGGGAGGTTCAGCCCCTTCCCCAGTGTCCCATCAGAACAGGCAGGGCCTGGCTAAACTGCAGTGCTGCTTAGGCCCAGGGTATGAAAGCGGGGCTGTGGACTCCCTCCACGTTCTGCCTCCATGCTTTTCCTTGCCCCTTAAAAATCTTACATTGAGCTTGATGCACTGGTTGTTCTCTGGTCCTCTGTCTTTCCCTGAAGTCCCCACTGTGTCTTCTGATTAAAACAGAAGAACTTTGAAAGTGAGAACAAGTTTTGGAAACACTGGTCGGTGGAGCACTAGTGTGGTTGGATATTTGAAGTAAAGGACAGGTGGGTTTTTCTGGAAAAAAAAATTGGAGAGCATGTAAACATAAATGTGTCTTGACAGGAAGTGATTGGAAATGTATGGGTCTTTAAGTGTAGGAACAGAGCAAATAAGCAATTTCTAAATTAGTTGTTGTTGTCTGGTTGCTAAGTTGTTCCAGCTCTTTGTTAACCCCATGAACTGCAGCGTGCCAGGCTTCCGTCCTTCACTGTCTCCTAGTGTTTGGTCGTGTTGATTGAGTTGATGATGCCATCCAACCATCTCATCCTCTGTTGCCCCCTTTTCCTCCTGTATTGTCTTTCCCAGAATCAGGGTGTTTTCCTGTGAGTTGGCTGTTCGCATCAGATGACCAAAGTATTGGAGCTTTAGCATTAGTCCTTCTAATGAATATTCAGGTTTGATTTCCTTTAGGATTGACTAGTTTGATCTTGTTGTCCAAGGGACTCTCAAGAGAGTCTTCTAAGCACCACAATTGCACCACAATTCAAAAGCATCAGTTCTTCGGTGCAAGCCTTCTTTATGGTCCAACTCTCATATCCCTACATGAGTACTTGAAAACCATACCTTTGACTACATGGACCTTTTTCAGCAAAGTAATGTCTCTGCTTTTTAATATGCTGTCTAGGTTTGTCATAGCTTTCCTTCCAGGGAGCAGCAGTAGTGCTAGTCACTCAGTCATGTCCAGCTTTTGCAACCCAATGGACTTTAGCCTGCCAGGCTCCTCTGTCCATGAAATTCTCCAGGCAAGAATACTGGAGTGGGTTGTCATTCTCTTCTCCAGGGGATCTTCCCTACTCAGGGCTTGAACCCGCATCTCCCTCATTGCAGGCAGATTCTTTACCACTGCACCACCAGGGAAGCCCTTCAAGGAGCAAGTGTCTTAATTTTTTAATTTCATGGCTGTAGTCACCATCTACAGTGAATTTGGAGCCCAGGAAAATAAAGTTTGTCTCTCTTTCCACTTTTTCCCCTTCTCTTTGCCGTAAGTGATGAGGCCAGATGCCATGATACTAGTTTTTAGAATGTTAAGTTTTAAGCCAGCTTTTTCACACTCTTTCACCCTCATCAAGAGGCTTTTTGGGTCCTCTTCCCTTTCTGCCACCAAAGTGGTATCATCTGCATGTCTGAGGTTGTTGATATTTCTCCTGGCTATCTTGATCCAGCTTTTGATTCATCCAGCTCACCATGTCGCATGATGTATTCTGCATATAAGTTAAATAAGTAGGGTGACAGTATATGGCCTTGCTGTACTCCTTTCCCAATTTTGAACCAGTGCATTGTTCCATGTCTGGTTGCTTCTTCAGTTGCATACAGGTTTCTTAGGAGGTAGGTAAGATGGTCTGGTATTTCCATCTCTTTAAGAATTTTCCACAGTTTGTGGTGATCCACACAGTCAAAGGCTTTAGCGTAGTCAATGAAGTAGAAATAGATGTTTTTCTGAGATTCCCTTGCTTTTTCTATGATCCAGCAGATGTTGGCAATTTGATCTCTGGTTCCTCTTCCTTTTCTAAATGTATTATGTACATCTGGAAGTTCTCAGTTCACATACTGCTGAAGCCTAGCTTGAAGGATGTTGAGCATTACCTTGTTAGCATGTGAAATGAGTGCATTTGTGCGGTAGTTTGAGCATTCTTTGGCATTGCCTTTCTTTGGGATTAGAATGAAAACTGACCTTCTCCAGCCCTGTGTCTGTTGCTGAGTTTTCCAAATTTGCTGGCATACTGAGTGCAGCACTTTACAGCATCGTCTTTTGCAGTTTTAGATAGCTCAGCTGGAATTCCATCACCTCCACTAGTCTTTTTGTAGTAATGCTTCCTAAGGACCACTTCACACTCCTGGATGTCTAGCTCCAGGTGAGTGACCCCACCATCGTGGTTATCCTGGTGGTTAAGACCTCTTTTGTATAGTTCTTATATGCATTCTTGCCACCTCGTCTTAATCTCTTCTGCTTCTGTTAGGTCCTTACCATTTCTGTCCTTTATCATGCTCATCCTTGCATGAAATATTCCTTTGATATCTCCAGTTTTCTTGAAGAGATCTCTATTCTTTCCCATTTTGTTGTTTTCCTCTACTTCTTTGCACTGTTCATTTAAGAAGGCCTTCTTATCTCTGCTTTTCTTTGAAACTCTGCATTCACTTGGGTATATCTTTCTGTTTTTTCCTTGCCTTTCACTTCTCAGCAATTTTTTTTTCAAAATTTCCAGTACTGGGCCCACAGTCTCACAGGCCACCATTAGCCAGTAAAACCTCCTCAGACAACCTTCTTGTATTTCTTTTTCTTGGGGATGGTTTTGGTTACTTCCTTCTACACAGTGTTATGAACTTCTGTCCATGGTTCTTCAGGCACTCTACCCAGATGTTATCCCTTGAATTTATTCATTGCCTCCACTGCATAATCAATCATAAGTAGTTTGATTTAGGTCAAATCTGAATGGCCTAGTGGCTTTTTCTACTTTTTTCAATTTAAGCCTGAATTTTGCTGTAAGGAACTCATGAGATGAACCACATTCAGCTCCAGGTCTTGACTTTGCTGACTTTGTAGAGCTTCTCCATCTTCGGCTGCAAAGAGTATAATCAGTCTGATTTTGGTACTGACCATCTGGTGATGCCCATTTGTAGAGTCATCTCCTGTTGTTGGAAGAGGGTGTTTGCTATGACCAGTGTGTTCTCGACAGAGTGTCTCTGTTAGCCTTTTCCCTGCTTCATTTTGTACTCCAAGGCCAAACTTGCCTGTTAATCCAGGTAACTCTTGACTTCCTACTTTTGCATTCCAGTCCTCTGTGATGAAAAGGACATCTTTTATTTTGGTGTTATAGAAGGTCTTGGAGATTTTCATAGAAACATTCAACTTCAGGTTCTTTGGCTTTAGTGGTTGGAGCATAGAGTTGGATTACTGTGATATTGAATGATTTGCCAGGATCATTCTTGCCTTTTGGGACTGCACCCAAGTACTGCATTTCAGCCTCTTTTGTCGGCTGTGAGGGCTACTCCCATTTCTTTTAATCGATTCTTGCCCACAGTAGTAGATACGATGGTCATCTGAATTAAGTTCGCCCATTCCAGTCCATTTTTAGTTCACTAAGATGTCGATGTTGACTCTTACCATTTCTTGTTTGACCGTATCCAGTTTACCTTGATTCATGAACCTAACATTCCAGCTTCCTATGCTGTATTGTTCTTCATAGCTTCGGACTTAACTTCCCCACCATATACATCCACTGCTGAGCGTCATTTCCACTTTGGTTCAGCCTCATCATTCTGTGTGGAGCTGTTTCTCCGCTGTGCTCCTGTAGCATATTGGACACCTCTGACCTAGGGGACTCATCTTTCAGTGTCATATCTTTGTGCCTTTCCATATACTGTGTACGGGGTTCTCTAGGCAAGAATACTGGAGCAGTTTGCCATCTCCTCCTCCAGTGGACCATGTTTTATCAGAGCTCTTCACTTTGACCCGTCCATCTTGGGTGGCCGTGTACTACATGACTCACAGCTTTATTGAGTTACACAAGCCCCTTCTCCATGGCAAGGCTGTGATCCGTGAAGGGGTCCTAAGTTAGGATGATTTAAAAGCCAGGGAGATTGCACATTAGTACTACATTTCTGACTTTTGAAAAACTTGCAGAAATTTCCAGTACTGGGCCCACAGTCTCACAGGCCACCATTAGCCAGGCCAGATCTTCATTTGTCCCCTGTCTCCTTCTGCCCTGTTTCAATCCTCCATGCTATCTGCCAACCCAGCCACCCCTATCCCCACCCCCGATGACTTTCTCTCTCTTAAGGCTCTCCTCCCTTGGACTTTTTTTTCAGTTAGTTATTAATTGTCAGTGAAGGGACAGACAGGCCCGGCAGATAAGAGCCTGAACTTTGGAGCTAGGTTGACTGCCTCCTGCACTTACTGGTTGTGTGAGCTTGAGCCTCTCTTTCTCATCTATCAGTTCAGTCGCTCAGTCGTGTCCAACTCTTTGCGACCCCATGAATTGCAGCACGCCAGGCCTCCCTGTCCATCACCAACTCCCGGAGTTCACTCAAGCTCACGTCCATCGAGTCGGTGATGCCATCCAGCCATCTCATCCTCTGTCGTCCCCTTCTCCTCCTGCCCCCAATCCCTCCCAGCATCAGGGTCTTTTCCAGTGAGTCAACTCTTCGCATGAGGTGGCCAAAGTATTGGAGTTTCAGCTTTAGCATCAGTCCTTCCAAAGAACACCCAGGACTGATCTCCTTCAGAATGGACTGGTTGGATCTCTTTGCAGTCCAAGGGACTTTCAAGAGTCTTCTCCAACACCACAGTTCAAAAGCATCAATTCTTTGGTGCTCAGCTTTCTTCACAGCCCAACTCTCACATCCATACATGACCGCTGGAAATACCATAGCCTTGACTAGACGGCAAGTAATGTTGGCAAAGTAATGTCTCTGCTTTTCAATATGCTATCTAGGTTGGTTATAACTTTCCTTCCAAGGAGTAAGTGTCTTTTAATTTCATGGCTGCAGTCACCATCTGCAGTGATTTTGGAGCCCAAAAAAATAGAGTCTGACACTGTTTCCACTGTTTCCCCATCTATTTCCCATGAAGTGATGGGACCAGATGCCATGATCTTCATTTTCTGACTGTTGAGCTTTAAGCCAACTTTTTCACTCTCCTCTTTCACTTTCATCAAGAGGCTCTTTAGTTCCTCTTCACTTTCTGCCATAATGGTGGTGTCATCTGCATATCTGAGGTTATTATTTCTCCCAGCAATCTCGATTCCAGCTTGTGCTTCTTCCAGCCCAGCATTTCTCATGACGTACTCTATAAAAATACAGAAAACAATGGTACCTGTCTCACTGAATTGTTGGCATGATTTTAATGAGTTAATATGATGGAATTGTTTAGAATGGTGGTTGTCCTGTATAATTTTTTATTAACCCGCATTCTGCCTGCTTGTCATCTGAGCTCAAGACCTTGGTGCTGGGTGCTAAGTTACTTCAGTTGTGTCTGCCTCTTTGTGACCCCATGGACTGTAGCCAGCCAGGCTCCTCTATCCATGGGATTCTCCAGGCAAGAATACTGGAGTGGGTTGGCATGCCCTCCTCCAGGAGCTCTTCCCAACCCACGGAGGGAACCTACGTCTCTTACATCTCCAGCATTGGCAGGCAGGTTCTTTACCACTAGCACCACCTGGGAAGCCCCGTGGTTTCTTCTCTGACAGCACTTCCCACCCCACCACCACCCTGCTGCATCTTATCAGGAAAATCCCGTCAGTTGCTATCCTTGTTTCTGTTTTTGCTGTTTCTTGTCATTTACCAACACCTCTTGCCTTGCTTCTTCCAGTTTACTGCTCAGTCATTTGTGCTACTAAAGTATTGTTTCCATCTTAATTGTTCATTGCTTCTCTGGTGGCTCAGCTGATAAAGAATTCACCTGCAGTGCGGGAGACCTGGGTTTGATCCCTGACTTGGGAAGATCCCCTGGAGAGGGGAAAGGCTACCCACTCCAGTATTCTAGCCTGGAGAATTCCCATGGACTGTATAGAACATGGGGTTGCAAAGAGTCAGACCTGAGTGAGTGACTTTGACTTTCTCTTTTAAAACCTCACTTGATCAGGATTAAAGTTCAAACAGTGAGCCTGGCATTCTGTATCATTTAATGTGACACAGTCTTGCCTCGTATTTTATTCATAGTAGCCAAGGTGGGCAGCACCATCTCCCTTTCTTTGAGCTTAACTTAGTTTTCTCTACCTTTGCTTCATTTCTTTCCCCATCTTTACAAATTCCATTAGTTCTGTAATTCCATGATCTGGGGCTTCCCTGGTGGCTCAGGTGGTAAAGAATCTGCCTATAACGTGGGAAACCTGGGTTTGATCCCTGGGTCGTAAAGGTCCCCTGGAGAAAGAAATGGCAACCCATTCTAGTATTCTTGCCTGAAGAATTCCATGGACATGAACCCCATGATCTATTGCTTTAAAAAAAAAATGCTATTCTACCTGCCTCTGAAACAATTATCTTATATTGCATACTTTAGCTTTTCTCTACAGGCCTCATTCAAGGTAATGCATACTACTTTAACTAAAGAAAGCCTAGATTTCTTTGGCTTAACGTTATAAAGTTTATTTTTCCTTCAGGTAGTAGTTTGGTGTGAATGTCCTTCCATGCAGAAATTCAGGGACGTCAGAGTCCCCTTCCATCCCCTGTCTCTGCCCTCAAGGGCCTCTTTCCTGGCAGAAGGGTAAAATGAGAACAGAACACGAATATACTCAACCTCCCGGGCTCTGCAGTGACACGCATCACCTGTGTTCGTATTTCACAGCCCTTTTGTGAGAAGTAGTCACGTGGCCACCTGGTTTTAAAGGGAGTTGGGAAAGTGGTCCTTGGCCGAGCTGGCTTCCTGCCAACAACTATAGTGTAGCAGTCAGTCATGAGTTGTGGTGAGTCATTAGCCATCTCTTAGTGCCAGTGAGATTGTAAACTTGTCTGTGGGGAGCAGAGAAACTTTTTTATTTTTAAACAAAATATAGTACTCTGAAGCACCCAGCCTAAATGTTGAAGTGAGCTGGTGATAAAACAAGAGAACTGGAGCAGTATAATGGTTAACTGCCTTGGGTCTGATATCAGAAAGCCTTAATTTGAAACCTGCCCCAACGAATTATTAACTGGGTGACTTAAGGAAGTTATATCCTGTGCTCCTCAAATGGAGATAATAACAGCATCTACCTCAGAGGGCTGTTGTGAAGATGAAATAAAATAAGGTACAATATCTGGTATGTTACAAACCTTCAGTGAAAGTGAAGTCGCTCAGTCGTGTCCGACTCTTTGCAACCCCGTGGACTGTAGCCCATCAGGCTCCTCCGTCCATGGGATTCTCCGGGCAAGAATACTGGAGTGAGTTGCCATTTCCTTCTCCAGGGATCTTCCTGACCCAGGGATCAAACCCAGGTCTCTCTGCATTGCAGGCAGACGCTTTAACCTCTGAGCCACCAGGGAAGGCACAGTTAAGTTTCCTTATTGATAATCTTTAAGAAAGCTTAAATAAGCTTGTCATTTTATGCCCTGTGATAGAGGTGGATTAGAGATAGCCACAGGTGACCTGTGATAGGCTTAAGATTTGAGAAACCCATATCAGAGTCTTGAACTTCCTAACTAGTATGTGACTTGGGCAAGTCATATAAATTTTGGGGTTTTGATTTTGTCATCCTTCATTTCTTCCTGTCATGGATTTTGAATTACAGTGTTAAATTGGTTGATTATGTGACATTATGACTTACTGGAATATCAAGGAGTTACTGCTCTGTAAAACTGAAATTCTATAGGTATTTTTAGTGCCTAATACTGATACTGATGTTAAATTGAAAAATATTGCAATCACAGATAATCTCCTCTTTGTCTATCAGGATACATTTTGAGAAAAATACAGAGACTGAATTGAAAACATTTTCAGAGTAAGATTTTGTTTGTCTTGTAGGCATTTTGTTCCCAACATCACCTTTGGTCACCCTGTGGTAGAAAGCCTCCGAAAGCAGCTAGGCCAGGACCCTTTCTTTGGTAAGTGGGTGTTTACGCCATCTGAAGCGGAGTATCTTGCTCAAGTAAAGGGGAAGTAGCTGGTTGATTTCTCAACCTCCAGTTTGACAGTGTACCCTTTCCCTTCTCCCTGTGCTGGGACTTCATTGGCCTACTGTAAGAAGCCGAACTTGCGCACTTCGGGGCCTAGGCACTTTGGCTAGAGTCACTTTGCCTAAAAAGCCGTGTTCACTTGGTCAGTGCTACCTCATCTTTCCACCTCAGACCCTTTGTTGTTGTTTCTTCAGAGAGGCCTGTCCTAAATTAACCTTTTTACATTGTTGATTTTTCTTAGAATTTCTTTGAATCTGCGATTGCTTTTATCAGACTCCTTAAGGGCAGGATTTCATTCACTTGGTTTGCTGTGGTTTTCCCAGAGCTTAGCATAGACACACAGCTGAAGCTCAATGTGATTGTTAAATGAACTTAGGAATCAGTTGATTTATAGTCTAGATGAGAAGTCGATTCATAGAAACTGGAGCTTTCTACTGGTCTGTGTATGCTCCACTTCAGTGTTGTAGGATAAGGTGAATTAAGGTTTTTTTTTAAGATCTCATAGTGACCTAGAAGTTACTCCTGTGGAACGTAGATTCAGCCCACATATCCTTGTCACTGCTGCTGATGTTTTAAGCTAAGTTAGCAGAGCCTCTCTTGCCAGATCTCTGGTACAGAAGACATTTGGTGAGTTTTTATAAATAATGTGTGTTTATGTAATTCATTACTTAATTTTAGTAAAACTTACATATTTTTATTGACCTATTGTGGACCAGTTTTATGAAGGGCTCTAGCTGTGCCTGTTCAGTATGGTAGCCACTAGCCTCATGTAGCTATTTAAGTCAGCTAAAATTAAAAATTGTTTCTTAGTGGCATTAACTGCATTGTGAGTTCTTAGTGGCCGCGTGTGACTACTGTCCCAGTGCAGTTGTGGAACACTGCCGACATTGCAGGAGGCTGTTAGAGCCTCTGTAGGCCTGTTCCACTTCGAAGGCACCAACTTTATCAATTCATGTGACTTGAGGGAAACTGTTCCACCAACATGTTCACCATTTTGAAATTTCCAAATAATGGAATATAATCCTCTGATTACCTGAACTTTTTTTTTTTTAATTATTATTAACATTTTGGAAGCTGAATTTTCGAGGGTAAATATATCCTTACAACTATCGGAGTTGGATGAAATAGTGTTCTTTGCCCTCTCACGCCTTGTACGATGGCCACAGAATCCTCCACTCTGGCTTTGTGTGGATTTAAAGTATGTCTGTAGTTGTCTTTTCCCCTTCCTTTTAGCTGGTCTCCCAACTGTTACTTCTCACTGCTGTTTGACTCCCCCCCATCTGTGCCCCTTCTCTTACCAGCTCAGCTGACACCCCCACCCCCCCACAATCTGTTTTTTCATTCCTGCTTTTAGTTTGTTGTTTGCTGCTAAACTTGCTAATCAGTCTTACCAGAAGACAATCTCTAAAGATGAATGGATTTCATATGCTTTAGTGTTTGTGACCTTTGTTTTTATATTATATGTTGTTTGTTTAATTCTTGGATACTGGTTGTTGGTGCCTTATATATCTTAGGAGTTAGATCACAAGTTGTGTGTATAACTGCTAAAGCTTTTAACAATTCAGTCCTAATATTGAGTAGAATTTACTATCTTAAGATGTAAAGTGGTAGGGAAAAGTCATTTTTGCTTTTATCTAAATCAGTGGTCTTCAAGTATGTCTGAGGACCTGTGGGAGTCTTTTTCAGACAGATACGACTGAAGCGACTTAGCAGCAGCAGCAGCAGCAGCATGATGTCAAAACTATTTGTAGTTCGATTTGTAAATTATTTGTACTGATATTATTTGCCATTATTTGTACTGATGGTGCAGAAGCGGTGAGTGAGTCTGCTGATGCCTTAGCCAGAGATAAGGTGGTTTTACTGAACGGGTAATACTGAACAGGTTACTACAGGTAGTCGTGATGTTCTTACACACCATGCCTTCATAGTAAGTATCCTTGATGAATTGGAACAGGTGATGGATTTAGTAAATCTTGATTCTTGAGTGCACGTCTCTTTAGTATTTTGTGTGACGAAGTAGGAAGGTAATACGTACAAAGCCCTTCTGTTGAATCCTGGAGGATGATCATTTCCTTGAGGAAAACCACTCATTTCATTGTCTTGAGCTGTACTGCAAGTGCTGGTTTTTTCACAAACACCATTTTCCATTACAAGAATAACTGACAATGAACTGTGGTTATTAGCCTTAGATGTTTTCCTGATGTTGTCTTTAAAATTAACTACGTGAACCTGTCACTTCAAAGAAAGCAGCTCATCACTTTTCGTTGCCACTGACAAAAGTTAGAATTTGCAAGTGAAAATTGGAGTTTTGGAAAACTTATATTTGCTGCTTTGAGCTTGAGAGCTTCCCAATGCTTACAGCTTTTTTGATCAGATCTGTAGTGACATTGACACATGTGGGTTTTGGATAGTATATAAAGAATGTGTCTCTGTTTGGAAGATCTGTGTAACTCAGTGAAACAATAGTACTTAAAAAAGCTGTTCAAAATACAGACTAATGAGCTTTAGCATTAACAAAGTATGGAAAGGTCACTGACAGGATTTATAGATTCCACATTGCCTGTAATCTTTCATACTGCTTGTTGAGTTTTGGGGTAGAAATGATAGAATATCCATACTTGAGTGAAAAGGCTATGCGTGTAGGGACGCCTCCCTTTTCTGTATTTTTTTTCCCTACTATAAAACAATAGATTGAATGCAGAGCAGATGTGAGAATACAGATGTATTCTCTTAAGCCAGGCACTACTGCTGCTGCTAAGTCACTTCAGTCGTGTCTGACTCTGTGGGACCCCATAGACGGCAGCCCACCAGGCTCCCCTGTCCCTGGGATTCTCCAGACTAGAGCACTGGAGTGGGTTGCCATTTCCTTCTCCAATGCGTGAAAGTGAAGTTGCTCAGTCACATGGCTGAAGTGACTTAGCACACACAAGTAGACGCTAAAAGTTTTTTTTAGTTTGCCTTTCTAATACATTCAGTTCAGTTCAGTCGCTCAGTCGTGTCTGACTCTTTGCGACCCCATGAATTGCAGCACGCCAGGCCGCCCTGTCCATCACCAACTCTCGGGGTTCACTCAGACTCACGTCCATCGAGTCAGTGATGCCATCCAGCCATCTCATCCTCTGTCGTCCCCTTCTCCTCCTGCCCCCAATCCCTCCCAGCATCAGAGTTTTTTCCAATGAGTCAACTCTTCGCATGAGGTGGCCAAAGTACTGGGTTTGAGCTTTAGCATCATTCCTTTCAAAGAAATCCCAGGGCTGATCTCCTTCAGAATGGCCTGGTTGGATCTCCTTGCAGTCCAAGGGACTCTCAAGAGTCTTCTCCAACACCACAGTTCAAAAACATCAATTCTTTGGTGCTCAGCCTTCTTCACAATCCAACTCTCACATCCGTACATGACCACAGGAAAAACCTTGACTAGACGGATCCTTGTTGGCAAAGTAATGTCTCTGCTTTTGAATATGCTATCTAGGTTGGACATAACTTTGCTTCCAAGGAGTAAGCGTCTTTTAATTTCACATCATCAGTATTGGGGTGGAGGAGTCTTCAGTAATTTTTAAGAGTGCAGAAGGAGTCTGACAGTAGAACATTTGAGCCCTGTGTTGTAATTACAGGCAGAGTCGCTGAGTCATTGATTCCCCGAACACCAGAGAATGTCCAGTGATGGTTGCTGGTGGTGACTGCACGCTGGAGATTGAATAGGGATGACTTAGCTATCTAGTCTGGTAACTTAGGAATGAGTAAACTTGGTCTTGTAAACCAGATTGAATTTTTCTTGTTTATGATATGAAGGAAAAACACACCAAATTGAGTTTATCTTCTAAAATCAAAGTTTTGCCTATTAAAATATGTTCTATTTTTGTTACTTTTACTAGTTTAGAAATATAAATGTTAGTCTTGACTTCATTAATCAGGCTCTATACTCTGTTTTCCTGACGTTTTTCAAAGCCTTGTTGCATTTTATAAATCTTTGCTATTGAATTCTGGAATACTAGATTTTTTTTCTTTAACATAGCTTTGCTGAATCAGAAATGTGCTCTCTGTTACAAAGTAAAAAGCTCAAAACTCTCCTCATTACTCTCTGTCCAGACAGAGTGTTTACTGTTTTCTTCTTTCCTGCATCATTTCTTGTTTTCACTTCTTTTAAGCTGCCCTCTCTTTCCCGTGAAGTGCTATTAATATTATATTTTAAGTTGAGATGTTTAAGAAGGCCACACTCATTTCTTCCCAAACATTTTCATATGATTTGAGCTTTAGATTTAAGGTCACGTGGCAGGCTGCTTCTGGTTAACGTGTTCTTTCCTCTGAGTCTGCCCCTCCTTTTTGCAGTTGTCTCCCTCTTAGTGGTGACACTTCTGTTCTAGCTGCTTAGGCCCACATCCTTGCACCATCTGACCCTTGTCTCACTGTGCACGTCTGAGCCACAGCAGCCCCTCTTGGCCCTGCCTTTAGAAAATATCCGGAATCCCCACCACTGCTCACCATCTGCAGTCACTAGGTTTATTGCCTTGATCTTCAAAGTTAGATCTAAGTACTGCAGTATTTGTTCTGTGTCATTCAGAATAAAACCTGATGGTCTGCAGAGTTCAGTAGTTTTATCCAGTGTTTCTCTTACCTCATGCTCTCTCCCCGGTGCCGTCCCCTCCCCCTCCGCCCCCCCCCGCCCCCGACTCCAGCAACACTGGCTTTATTTACTGCCAACTTTATTTGTATTTACTCCTTTATTTGTCTCCCTCACTAAGAATGTAATCTAAGTTTTTTACAACAGTATTTTCTGAACCTGAACTTATGTTTCCTGATTTCTAGTTACTGCTTCTCATAAATAGTGCTGTAAGCTTTTTGTGGAAAAATGTTGGATTTTTTTTGATAAATGTGTTTAACCAAAACCTTATCTTAAGGATGCAGGGAAGCTATCTATGCTGAAGTATAACTTCTATTTAACAATTATCATGATGCCAGAAGAGTCCATATCTGAAATAGCAAAAACTACAGATTGACTTCAATAATACGAGCAGCTGTTTTCCTTTTAGTAATACTTAGAGGATATGTCTTTTCTTTCCAGACATGCACATGATGGTGTCCAGGCCAGAACAGTGGGTAAAGCCAATGGCTGTAGCAGGAGCCAATCAATATACCTTTCATCTTGAGGCTACTGACAACCCAGGAGCTTTGATCAAAGACATTCGGGAGAATGGAATGAAGGTAAGAGCTTAGCGGTGACGTTAATGTTTTATACTATTCATTTTCAGAATTGGGAAGGTTTGGTGGAAGACCCGAAATGATAGGTGAAGAAGACCAGACGTAGACAGCTGTTCTTCAGCTTTGAAGCTAGGCTTTAAGTATAACATGTTTGTCAGATAAGATTAATACATTCTACTAATGTTTTCTAGAAATTGCTACCTTTTTGAAACATTTCCTTGTGATAACCATGTTGACTTAAAATTTACAGCTGAACAATTTATGTATGTATTCCATTCTTTAAGAATAGAGCTTCCTACTGGGCCTGATAAGCCACAATAATGTATTACGGAAATAGTTACTGATGTGATGTAGCAAATTTGTTTGTTACAGGTTGGCCTTGCTATCAAACCAGGAACTTCAGTTGAATATTTGGCACCATGGGCTAATCAAATAGATATGGCCTTGGTTATGACAGTGGAACCTGGGTTTGGAGGGCAGAAATTCATGGAAGATATGATGCCAAAGGTAAAAAGAAGTATTTGGTTCCGGAGTAAGGTTTTTTATTGTGTATATTCATTCAGTAAGCATGTATTGGGCTGCTTGTATGTTTGGGCTGCTTGTATGTTTGGGCTGCTTGTATGTTTATGCCTTGCTCTGAAGGCAGGGAAATGGGGGTGCCTACATATCATTGGAATATGGGATGAGAGATGCCCAAGAGATTCAGGTTTGGAGATCAGAAGAGATACCACATGTTAGTGTTGAGTTTTTGTTTCCAAAACCATTGGAAACTGTTCTGTAACCTTTAGATGGAATTTTCATTGAATATTGAGGGTTTTATCTTCGCCTTGTTTCTGTGAACTATATTTTCGGCAAATCCATGACAAATTCAATGCCATTTGCCAAATAGAACAAAGCTTGCTTTTATGAAAGTTTGTTTCAGTATATTAAGATGGTTTTCCCCAGTCATAACTTTTATTGATATAAAGTTACTTGGTGAGACATTTGGAGTCATATTTTAGTGGCCATTTCATTTTTGTTTGGTGTGCTTTCCCTCTACCTGTCCACTTAGGAGTCATTTATTTCCTTGTGTATATCTAGGTTCATTGGTTGAGGACCCAGTTCCCATCTTTGGACATTGAGGTGGATGGTGGAGTAGGTCCTGACACTATCCATAAATGCGCAGAGGTGAGACTGCTCCTTGACGGCAACCTGGACCAATTTCCTATCAAATGTAATGCCAGGACAGGTCTTATCTACCAAAGAGATTTCCCCTGTACTTCCTAAATAGTCTTTCTTTCCTGGAAAAGTATTTGTTTGTTTAAATGTAAAACTAGGAAAGTAAATAGTAAGTCCTGGCTACCTCAGTAATGATGAAAAAATTATTTGAAAGAGGAATGTGCTGACTACAAGCGTGTGTAATATCATTGAGAAGTTCCAAGGCCTTTGAGACAGTTTTCCAAAATAGGGAATCTTCCTATTTTGTGTGTGGGTTTTTTTTTTGCTTCCTATTTTTGCTTCCAATGTTTTGTATAAATGTCACACACTTTTCTGCTTGATACTGTGATCAGTATGGAGATGACACTGGACAGACAGTGAGCATATATCTTTTGACCCCTGTAGAATTCATTTTTACTGAACTGTGCTTTGTCATTAATGCTGTTTCTGCTTACATTGAGACATATTAAGTTGTAACGCTAGAAAACTAATATTTCATTTTTATGAGGAACATTGTTGGACAATGCACTGTATCATAGCACAGCAGTGTCTCTCTCACTGGAGAAATTTTTCTCAGCTTCAGCAGTTCTCTCAATGGTCCCCCTTTCTTTCAGCTCTGAATCATATAACAGATTGGATTTTCCTCCCCGAGTCAAATCTCAGATAAATTTGAACTCATTTTTATAAGTTTTTACTCGGTTTTACTCTTTGATTTCATATTGAAAAACATCTTGAAAATCTTTTTTAAGCCACCTCAAAACCATTCTGGAATGCAGTGAAGCATACATAAGAATATGTTCCATTTCTACTGGCATCAACATGAGAAGATACTTAAATGTAGTGTTGCCATATTTTATGGATTATCTCACATTTTAACAGTAATTGTCCTTTTAGACTGTCTGCAAATTCCTCTACATAGTTCAAAGATGAAAAGATTGATTTTTTTTTTTAGGAGCTGAGGGGGCATTGGTACATATGGGGAAAACTTTAATAGAGGTGAAGATGAAAGGTTTTAGATTAAACCTTATCTCAGTGTTCGCAGAGATGCACTATAGTTTATTTAGAAGGGGGTTGAAAAGAAAGAAAGTGAAGTCGCTCAGTCATGTCCGACTCTTTGCGACCCCATGTACTGTAGCCCACCAGGCTCCTCCGTCCATGGGATTTTCCAGGCAAGAATACTGGAGTGGGTTGCCATTTTCTTCTCCAGGGGATCTTCCCAACCCAGGGATTGAACCCGGGTCTCCTGCATTGCAGGCAGACGCTTTACTGTCTGAGCCACCAGGGAAGCCCTGAAGAAGGGGGTTAAGGGTTACCAAAAAGACAATGTTTCTTAGACATGTTTAAAAATAATTTCACATCCTCTTTTAAGCATTTCAGCTTCTTTCTTCATTGAACTAGCTGCTTAAGTATGTTCATCTTGAAGTGGCTTTTATACAGTTAAAGTGCTGACTGCCAGCTATAAGGGTAGAAACTCTAGTCTGGGAGTTCTGTTTCAGGTTTTTCCACATCTTCCTTTGAGGCGTAACCTAAAGTGTTTACTTCTTTCAGGCAGGCGCTAACATGATTGTGTCTGGCAGTGCCATTATGAGGAGTGAAGACCCCAGATCTGTGATCAACCTGTTAAGAAATGTTTGCTCAGAAGCTGCTCAGAAACGTTCTCTTGATCGATGAAACAACAAGGACCCCAGTGTTTCTGCTTAGGAGCTCTCCTTTTTACTGGAAAACAAGAATATTGACTACCAAATCATACCACAGTTGAGGCAGTGCTGCTTTTCTGAGCAATTACTCATCCCAGTGACTAAAATCCATTATGCAGAATGTTCCAAGAGGTTAGAAATTGGTGTGTATAACTACATTTTTAGTGATGGAATTGAAAGATTAATGTGATAAAATACCATTTTTACTGGGAGGCTTGATTTTTATGAAGAGTAAAAATATGGCTGTATAAAGGTTACAAGCAGAAAAGTGTCTTAATGCCTAAGGAAGGCATGTTAGCGACTATGAAAAAAATTTTTTTTCTGAATTTCTAAAAAGAATTTTCTTTGGTTTCTTTACTGTTTTCTGAAAGCAAAGGAAGTTCTTCAGTTTTTCCTGTTTGTCATTTTTTGTGTGTGATAACTAAGTTTGCATCTGATTAGGAATGGCATACTTACTCTCCTAGTTTCAAAAACATTTATTTTTTACTTTGCACCTTATATTTGATATATTAAAAAAAAAAAAGTGTATTATGAAGCCCAGGGATTTTCAAGTTGTCTGTTCTAAAATATGAGCACAAGTTTTATCAGGGTATTTTGTTAGCTGTCCTAGAAGGACAGAGTATTCAGTGATCTCTCCCCCCCACCCCGTTTCCCATTTTTTTTAATTATACACACTATTCCTAAGGACATAAAAAATGTTTTGCTAGCTCTATGCTAAAAAAAGAAAAAAGGCCTCTATTTAGAAGTAATATTAAGTTGAATCCTGACCCTTCTGTTTGTTTGATCTTAGCAAACCAAATCAGCCAACCTCTTTGAGTTTCTATTAATTGATTTATACATTGAATGTAATTATGAGAGTGTGGTATTGTATTGAGGATTGAAAGATTATTATATATGTAAAGCTTCCACTATTCCTAGAATTGTAAGGGTGTGGAATTGAACATGCCAAGGCAAGGAAGCTATTAGATAAATTTGTTTTGAGGAAGATTATAAAGTACATTGATACAATCTCACTAAACCTACAGTCAGTCCTATGAATGGTAAAACAGGTGTGTTTGTCCCGTAAAAAAAAAAAAAAATGATACTGAAACTCATCAACAGGCTGGTACAATGGAAAGAATCCAGGAAAGCATAGGATTTCTGTTCTGTACTCTTTTTTTTATAGATGGAGCACTTAAGAGGTGGATTAAGCAAAGGAAGCTTAATTGTCTTATTTCTAGTCTAACTTTAAACTAGAAAAACCAATTGCTAAGAATATTCTGCAACTAATGACTTTTGACTCCAAGGATATATATTTTATTAATCCAAGAAAGAAAGACCAGGTAGGCTAATATATGACAAGGTACAGATTTAATCCTACACTATTTATTATTGTGTCCCAAATTACAGTTTGACAGTAGATATGTATTACCTACTTCATTCTTGTAAATACTCTTGCTATGAAATACACATGGCAAGAAATAACAGGACCAATGTCATTAAACTTTTTCAGGCTACTATGAGTTTTGAGAAATAAGGTTTGGAAAATAGGAATGTTAACACTTTAAAGCATGGAATAGAGCTTCCTTGGTTTCTTCTGTTTTCTCAAGGTAAAATTTTATTTCTTACTGTTCGTTTTTATTTTGGCTTAGGAAAGGCTTTGCCACACAGCTAGGAGACGACGAGGCGTGTAGAAATAGACACAGACAACACGGCATATAGAAATAACTTTTTAATTAAAAACTTACATAGATTATAATATCAGACATGACAAAAAAATTGAGTTTATTTGCCTGGACAACTTGGGTTTGTTCTTTTTTTTTTTTTAATGTACAGTAAAACTACAAGCAAAAATTTGTCAGTATTGAATTGGAAATTTTTTCTTTAAAGAGACCAGTATAATTTCCAGTCTCTAACAAAAACTTACTGTCAGATCCCCCAGATTAGGCCAGGTGGCTAGGATTGTCAGTTATATGGGTACTACAACTTGAATAACCTGTTCTACATGAGAAAAGTGATTCATATAAATTGTCCTCAATTTTTACATAGGAAAAAATAATGTAATAGTGTCAAAAGAGATTTTACTTTATATATACTCCAGTATCCAATACTGAACTATTAAGAATTTTAATTCTCTCTCTAGGATACAAGTAAGAATAGATGCCTATTTGAATAGAGTAAGCAATGGTAAGGAGTGACCAAATGAACTAGAAGTACAATAATATACTAATGGCAATTTCCTGTTTGTTACTCATTTTAAGTGGGATGTTTATGAGATACATAAAGCTCAAATCTTAAAAGATGTGATACTTTTAAAATACACTAATATTTAACTCGCCATTGCTTTTCTTATTCTGTTAGGAGTGAATAGAAAATAACCTGTGTTTAACCCAACAGATTATCAGTGATTTCAAATAAAGTGTATTATGTTACCTGGTATAGAAATTTCCATAAATAACTTCTATTAAATATCTTTTTTCAAGTCTGGACTACTAGGAAGGGATGTTTCTAGATGTCCAATATCATTGGAAATCTGTGCTTCTTTATAGTGCAGCTGATATTTCATGGGATAATTCATACATGCATTTTTCAAGTGGAATGGTCACTGCCAGTGCTTTTTAAAACTACTTAGATGTGTATATATATGCATGTATACTCTATACACGCATATTTTTATATTCTTATTTCTGAGGCAATTTAAGATTAACCATTTGTATAGAAAAAAAGGAGCTGTCATTTGATACACGGGGGTGGCGGGGGGGGGTGGGGTGTGGGTGTTAAGTTGTTTAAAAATTATTTACCCAGTAATGTGATTTGACAGCAAATTACAGCAGTTAATTTTCTGGTACTTGTGATTTGCATCAAACACAAATGACTAGCACTTGTTGGTCAGTGAAAAGCTAGTTACTTGTGGTTTCAGGAAGGAAAATGACACTAACTTGCCTGTTTCATAAACAGCATAAAAGGTTAATGTGCACTATATGCTCTTATTCTGGAACTGAGACTGGAGGGGCTGGACAACAGGGCTTGCTTTTTTCTCCTGTTTTCCCATTCATTTACAGTTTTCTTCACTTGTTCCCTGTCACCTATTTTTTTTAACATGAGTAAGTCCTAGACCAAGGGTTTTGTACTCTTCCATTCCATCTGCCTGCCTTTTTGGATGGTGGCCATTCTCTGGTGCACTGGTGCAGAAGACTTCACCGTGGAAAGCTGGGCTTGATCTTTCAACCTGATCATTTTTTTCATCTTGGCATAGTAAAGCTTCTGTGTCTTCATCCTTCAGTGGAAAAGTCCGTCGTTCCCACCACAAAGACTGAAAGAGAAAACATGTTCAGTTTCAGCTAATTTAAGTTCATATCTCAGATAATCTGTAGATGTCAATTTTGTAATAACCATTGGTCAGTACAAATTCTTATTTGGTCCTAAGTATCCAGCAACTTAAAGTGGGACATACTGAGGATTATTTAATAGGGACCTTTGGGAATTATTTTTTTACTTTGCCTCTTCCAAGAAGAGGGAAATGGTGCCATTAGGGAGTACTGGTCCTCATTTTAAGGCTAGGTGCATGTTAGGGAAATTCCCTTAAATGTGTTTGGGTCATCTACTTCAGTATCTCCATTTTCATTCCATCATTATTATAGACACCTATTAACTTTTCTTTGAGCTTTCTATGATTTGCCTCTTAAATTCTATTATCTCTACTCTCTTGATTCTAGACATTCTTCTTTTCCAATATCTACTGATGAAAAACAGTGCAAGAGCTGTATAGATGCAGTGTAGAAAGCACTCCTATTGAGGTTAAAACTGGACAAATGGGGAGACAAACTCTTTTCTAAGGGGAAGAGAAATAACTAACCTTTCCATGTGCCAGGTAACATTCTATTTAATCCAATTAGGTTTGTAATAAACTTTGATAGAATTCCCTTTTTCTAACAATAAGTGAATAGGTGGAATTAGGTTTTGGCATGTTACATAAAAGGGCTTCCCCGATGACTCAAGCAGTAAAGAATCTGCCTGCAATGCAGGAGACACAGGTTCGATCCCTGGGTAGGGAAGATCCCCTGGAGAAGGGAATGGCAACCCACTCCAGTATTCTCGCCTGGAGAATTTCATGGACAGAGCAGCCTGGTGGGGCGATAGTCCATGGGGTCGCTAAGAGTTAGACATGACTGAGCACACACATACATGTGTTTCATAAAAGGGGGAAGTATCTGTAGTTAGTGATGGAACTTGAATGCTGGAATATGGATCCTCTGGTTCCTACACCCAGCCTTCTGTACTGGACTGTTGCACTGAATGTGTTACGTAATGATGAATCCTTTGTCAGCAGCAAACAATTCTATAAACAAGTTTTTGAAAGTCAATTAAGGAAGTTTTAACAGTTACATAGAATACTCTCACCTTGGTCTCTTGACTCAGTGAAGGTGAGCCGTGTGCACTGGGAGCCTGGCTCTCTGAAGGAGGCTCAGCAGGACTCCCCACTGTGCAGTGCTGCCCACCACTGAAATCATAAGGGCAGTCTTTCAAAAGTAGATCTTGTCCTTCAACATTTTTAGGGTAAGCTCTAGCAAGAAAATCAAGAAAACATTTTATAAACAACCTAAAGTGTAGTTCATAAGTCCATTTAACTTGGTAACTTCTTTAAACAGTTCTGCCCAAAAGATTTTTAAAAATTCATCTGCTGATTTTCCCCATGTTATCCTCACATCTCAAAGGCTTTTATTTAAATGGTACTTCAGGGAATCTTGCCAAATTATTATAAGTAGTTTTGTTTGGTGGTATTTTTTGTTTGTTTTCCAGAAAACAGGAAAAGATAGTTAACTTGACTCTTATCCCGAGTTCCCTGAGTATCTATGATTATTGTAATGTCATCCATGAAGAACTCAATTCACATTTTCCTGTGTACTTCTGGAAAACTGTATCTCTGTAATGTAGAGAAAGTTGAGAATAGAATCTCAGGTATGTTAGGATAACTCTTAGAATAAGGATCAACAACAAATCATCTGAATATCTTGACTTAAACAGAGAAATGTGTTTTAAACGTGTGAAATGAGGCCCCCACACTACAGTGACTACTAGGTTTCAACATGATCTTATGTTTTAAGTTTTGACTATATCAAAAAATAGTCCAATTAAACATAAAATATCAGGGTTTTTCTCAAATACATTATGTTTTTAGGATTTATTCCCCCTTCCTTCAAAGTCATGTTCAAAGTATTTCAGGCTATTTGCTTTTTACCCTAGATAGGTTTTTAAGGGTCTTTTTTTGGTTCTTTTTTAAGAAAAATACTTTTGAAGTAGTTGTGTTACAGCTCACTCAGATTCTAATCACTAGTGTTAGGTCCACCATTATAGTACACTGAAATGACCTTTTTATGGAGAATTTTCACATTATTTGCTCAGTTAAGTCTATTACCGATGCTGACAATTAGCATGAGAAATAGAGTGGAGTAAGACACAAAACTCTTCATCATGTAAGTAGCCTGAGTATAGTTCAACACCTGCCTGCTGTTTCTTCTCTGCCACTTGCTTTGTTCCCATAGTGACCATCTGGCTTGCTCCTTCTCTTCATACTTTTTGTGTCTTAGGGAGAAGACTTCATCAGAGAGATTTTCTATCTGGAGTTAGAAATGAAAAGTTTTGCTTTGGTCAGAAACATTCTGAAATGAGAACAGGTGTCACAGTTCCTCATAAAGAGAACAATAGGAAGAAAACAACAATAAATGCAGTCTAAGTCATGAGAACATATGAGAGGAGATTCAGATTCCTAAAAAGAGGAGTTTGAAACTTTTTCACCTCCGGGTCATGTTTGAAGACTTACCTAGAGTTCTTAATAGGTACCCTGAATACACATAGGTTCACAATGGTTTTTTTATATTTACATAAAATATCCTTCATGCTTTATTCATTCAAACCTTTGTATTGATTGCTTCTTACGGAGTATACTGTTGATGAAACATAGTAATATCAAGGAAAGTAAAACTGAGATACGGGAATTAGTTTAATAGATTTCTAAAGCTTTGGTTGTGGTGTTTCTGGCTAGAATCATTCTGAACTAGGGTGCATTAAAAGAGGGAAAGGCATTAAAAAGCAAATTTTGGTAGCTGAAAAATGATATCAGTTGGCATAGAATGTAATAGAAACAATGTCTTTTACATAATACTGCCTCTTCAGACTGTCACTTTGGAATTAGTTTGGCTATATAGTATTTTTCTCTATAATTTTTCTTGTCTTAATGTAAATTTTATCCTTACAGGTCCATAGTCCCTTTCCTGTGGTTCCAAAAATCTGGAAAAAAAAAAAAGTTTTCATAATTCATTTGGTGACACAGCCTGATTTGAAAATGATGTGAGGTTATTGTACTTCCTATGAGTATTTCACTGTAAAACTCAGTATTGATTGAGAACTGCCCTAGACTCCCATACAAGACTAAATTTCATGCAGAAAAATATGACTAATAGTGGAAGTGAATACAGATACTCATGTAAGTTCAGTATTTCAACAACTCATGTATGGAAATGGTATGTTTTATTTTTGCTTTTGTTTATTTTTTATGCATGTTGTCTTTGTAGGCAAATTTGTACAACACACTTTCCTAATCAAATTAATACCTTTAGTGAGGAACTTTTCATAAGTTTTGAAAATAAAAAATCAAAGAGGGCTTATAGTTCCATTTAGTTCCTCAAATGTCAAATTAAGCACATGGAAAAGAAATTAAGCAGTCTTCATAATAAGTGCAATTATCCCATGAGTGAAAGGCAACTTACCTCTTCTTCACCTAAATCATATTCATCCAAAGGCTGAAGAACAACCATCCTCCAGCTGTTGAAGATAGAACCAATTTCAAATAGCTTTTCTTAATCTATCTAAATGTAGCAATTTTATTCTATAAGCACAACCAATATAGTAGTGTTTTCTTTCTTTGGGATTTCCATAATTCAACTGGTTGTAGTATTTTAGTACTTCATTTTTCAAAAGAGACAAAATACTTGTACCATGAGAAGGGGACAAGGAGAAGACGAGGCTTTGCTTTGGGCCTTTCAATAAACAGTCTCTTCTACATAGTTGCATTTTATATCTAAGAATGTACTAATTTTGAAATGAGTTAGTGGTATGCTGATAAACTGGCACAGAAAATAAAAAGGAAAAAAGCTGTGATTTATAGCATTTGCCAGTTTGTTTGTGTGAAGACTCCCATCATGGCCTCACATCACAGGACTTGTATATTAAAAACCAGGTCAACCAGCGAGCTCCAGCCTACCACTGGAAACTGGAAAGACTGTTGCTATAGAACTTGTAACCACCAAGTGTTGTTTTTACTTAATATACAGTGTATCAACAGATTCTCTGTAGGAATTCCTCTAATACTTGCTAGAGTATTAGGAGTTCTCTCACTGCCTCAAAGCAATTATGAATAAAAGGATCAATTTAGCTAGAATAGAGATGGGTAGGAATAACTGCAGTTGTCATCAGCTGTCTTGTTTCCATCCTTTTCTATATCTACTTCTTGGTTCCAGATTTATAATCTTGAAAGTGCTTTCATTATCACTAAAAAATTTGACTAAGTTGGCTGCCAGGAGATAGATCTGTGTATGGTATTCAAGGACATCCACAACCTGGTTCCAGTTTACTTTTGAGCCTTCATTTCGTTTATCACTCTAAACAAAACCTTAGTCTCTGGCTTAGCCTTGCATGATTGCTCCTGTGCCTGAGTTATGGTCTTCCTGTGTGAACACACACTTTCTCCTTCTGCCCCACTCCCTTTTCCTAATACACTCCTAGGTCTTCCCACTCTTCTTGATATTTGACGTGTGTATTGCGGACCTGGAGATACATGAGAATATTTTGTTGTCACAGGAGTGGTAGTTGCTTTCTTTGAACTCTGTGCAAATCTCCATTTTAAAGAGCAAAGATCGTTAATGGAATTATTTACATCCCTAAAGTACCTTTTAGTGCCATGTACACCATAGAAGACTAAATGTTGAATGAAAAAATACTCAAAAGTACTAAAGTAAGTAAATCTTAAGAATTTCCCTTTCTTATTAAAACCTGAGAAATAAAGCTGCGTTACTATATGGCATTATTTTTCAGCATGAGTAATGTAAAGGTTTCTTTCACTGTCTTCCCTCCATGTAACCATATAAATGGGATAAAGGCAGAAAGCAGCATCTTGTTTACGTTAAATAAAAATTTTAACTTCACTGAAAGTTATTCAAGAAAGGAAAATTAAAGGATGTAAGTATACATACCTTGGAGTAAGTATTTCCTTATATTGGAGCTTCTCTAATTTAGCTGGGGCCACTAACGACATGGGGATCACAATATTATCTATATCATAAGAGCTCTCACTTCGCAATCTTCGTCGTGCCGTATTCTGCAAGACAGGATTACAGTAGTTTGACAACAGTTTTGGTTATGTATGCTGATACTCCTTTTATGAGTATATAAAGAAAATATGGAGTGCCTCTAAGTTTTATAAATATATTATAAAATCTGACCATAAGATATTAAGAAAAACAAATATACATAACTTCTATGAAACAGTACATTTGTGTGTGCACACATTCAAGTCTGTTTTTAAAACCATTAAAAAATATGAATGCCTTAAAATACAAAACTCTTAGCAGAAAAGGTACTCTAAAGCACCCTAAATGACAGTGAAATCTTTGAGCCAACTCGTTTTTATTAGGAAGAACTATGAGGTAAAATGTTTGGTGAGCCATTTAATGAAGATTATTTTTACAGTCTTCATTTATGTGTTCCTAGGCCCTGAGCGTCATGCTGTTTTTCTAAATCCGCCCATGTTTTGACCTCTGCTCCCGACCAGATAACAAAACACAAAACAATGTAAGAATAACACAAGTGCTGGATTCTTACTTAGCCTCACTAGTTTTTAACACACACAAAAAAACCATAGTCAAGAATTAATGAACAATTAGCTCCCTAATAAAATTTAATCAATATATTGTTTCTTAGTAAGATAATTTAAATACGCTAATTATGTGCTAGTAAATAAAGCTGTTAACAAAATATCCTGTTTAGGTCCCCCCCCACCACCCACCAGATGCGTGAGCTTAAGTCTGTAAAGCAACTTGAAAGTTCACTGTCCAAAAACCTACTTGTGATGATGAATTCTGGGTTCTGGATAGAACATTGACATTAGTAACTGCAGTAAAAGTGCTTTGGGATCCTGGTTCTGTGCGCTGAAAAGCAAATTCTTCAAATCTAGTTCTTTCTCCTGCCATGGAAAGACCATTGAGAGTGTCATACATTAAATGTAACTGGAAAGTATCAGAATTTCTGTTTTCCTAGTTTGGTAATGTGAGTCTTGATCAGTTTATTGATTTTAATTTTTTAAATTCATGTATCAAAAAACAAAACGAAGGAAATTTTATAAAAATCTCAGTCACACTTGCCATTTTCTGGAGTCTTGACAGTTTATACCCAGTATATCATTTCTTTAATCTCATCTCCCTTTACTATGTTCGTGCTTTCTGTAACTCTTATTCAGCTGTTGAACTTCTAAGATTTACCTGGTAATTTTCTTCTCTAGTTTTTCATTTTTAAAATGTCTTTGACTTTATGATCGACTTTTTGGAAGATTTTCTTAACTTCTGACTTGATTTCTGAGTATGTTTCTCTATTAAAGTACTAATTTCTAAAAGTTCTTGTTTCCTTTTACTCTGTTTTTAAATAACACCCTATTTCAGGAATGAAACTTTCAAGATACTGATTATAAGATTATTTCCAACTTTATTTTCTGTTTTCTTCCGTGTTCCTTTTTTCCATTTGTTTTGGGTCTCTATTTGTGCGTATATGTTTATTCTCATACTGCCCTTGTTTATATTACCACATATCTTGAAAAATAACTTCCTGTGTAACATAAAATTTAATACAGTCTATATATTATTCCAGTTGTTTAAAAACATCCTTTCTAGCTAGCTGTTTCTTCAAATCGGTATCCATGCATTAAAAATGGTTGTTGCATACAGAGCTGTCTAGTTCCTTTGTAGTATAGCATTTTACCTGTGGTGTTCTTGTATTCATGTTAAATCCACCATGTATAATATAGTTCAGTACATCTTGGGTATAGTTTCTAATTTATTGGGTATACTGACATACTGTACCTAGGGCATACTTCACTAACGTACATAATGTTAGAGCCTCTAGAACAATGAATAAGATCCAACAGAGTATACAGATTATTTGTTATTTAATACACATCATCCCAGTTAAGTTTTGTGTTACTAGCAGAGTTCTAGTTTCAAAGGTATCTCTCTTCATCTTGGCACTGTAAGGTCTTAAGGGCAATTCAGCTAGGTGGCTGAGTTACTTAGATGCATCTCATCCAGTTTATCAAAATTCTGAAGAAGCTGCAGCAAATCAGCATCTCCACAAAAGGAACCAGGTATGGTAATCTCTAAAGGACAACCTTGTACTAACACGTTCTGAGTCCAGAGCACAGTGCTAGAGACTGAAGTCCCATCCAGGAGAACAGTTGGTAGAAAATAACTCCGGTTAGGAAACATAGGAAGGAAATTCTTAATTTCCATAAAGTGGATGGAATCCCAGTCTACATAATTCTGAATTGACGACATGAATTTGCTGTTTGGTGTTCATAGAACCATGGATGTTTTGTGTAATTAGTGACTTCTGGGTTATTACTTCCATGAGGCAGGGCTTTTGGAGATCAGAATTTTATTATTTTCAGTTTTTACTACTGGTGCTCATGTCCTCATTTGAACTTACCTATTGCTGTTTCACTCAAGTGTCTTTTCTTTCTTCCCTGTAATAGCTGCACAGAAGATTCTGACTCTATTTGAGGCTTGCATATAGAGGAATATCCATTTCTCCATTGATTCAGAGAAGTATTACGTACTAAAATGGAAAGAAAAATGAAATTTTAGTTCCTTAACACAAGTATGATGAACATGTTAACTTGCTTTTACTTTATAACATTGCAGAATATTGATATACCAGTTCAAAATGACATAAATAACATATGAAGATGAAATACCCCTAAGCTGAAAATAATAGAGTAAGATTTATTAAAAACATCTTCATGAAGTGCCCCAATTCCTATAGTTTCTCCATTATTTGAAGAGGAAAGGTGATCTCTTCTGTCTTCTAAGTTAGGAACTTTTACAGAGAAGATATGTTCAGATCTGTAAATCTTGACTGAACTTCCTCTGAATCATTAAGTTAGTTTATGCTCACCCTTAGATCTGGTAACAGTTCAGGACTAAGTAAGATTACAGAATCATAAGAGACTGGGATCTCTTGAGAGCAATAACCAGATTTCATCAAACTCTTGACAGTGCCTAGTGCCATTCTTTTTAAAGCAATGAATTTTTAAAACTTTGAAGTCATTTAATATCTATCTGCATCAGCTGCCTGAACTGTAAAATAGGGATAATAGCTATTGTGGGATTATGAGGATTGAGTGAGTTAATTCCTGTAGTGGTCACTAGAAGGATTTCTGACCTAAGTATGCAATAAATGTTAGTTTCATCATTACTGTTTTCTGTCTAAACCCTATATTTGCAATGCTGGATTAATAACCAAATTGGCTTCTTTTTTTGAAATGTTTGGAGATGTGGAAAGGATGGCTTAAGTGACAAATTCTAACCAACACTGAAAAAAAGAGTATGGATGGTCTGCCAACAGTGACAGCGACTAAGATTTCATGATGGCAAAGCACCCTAAAAATGATAGACAAAACTTTTACACATAGATGCACAGATCTACACATTTACATCCATATTAGCATGTTAAAAAATGAAACTTTTAAGTAGAACAATTTCTGAACAATCTCTGAAAGCCTAATACCTTAAGAAATTTGAAGAGCAAACTGCAAAAGCACAAGAGAGTACTGCCGCAAAAGTGTGATCATCAAAGGAGCTCTGAATCTGGAGGAAAGAAACAATTACCTGTAGTAGAATTACCTGTAGAATGACTACACATACTAACACAGCCAGGATCCTTGAAGCTTCAGCAGAGAAATGGATGGGTGGATAGATAAGGCAATGCCCAGGTGCCCCACTTTGAAAACATGTCCTGCCCATCCATAACTGCCTCTGAAAACAATACTGAGTGTAAATTTTTTCCTCTTCCATGAGGAGGATCTCAAGCAGTGGCGAAACAATCTTAACAGTCAACACGAACTTTAGAGATGAAAACACAAGACTCCAACAAGAAGTAATAGCAACAAGTGTAAAAGTTTTCTCAAGAAATATCTAATGGGTTCACAGAATACAAATTTACAAGTCTTCAAAATAATATTGCCAAGAGAAAGGCAAAAGGCCTCTCCAAAGAGACCTCAGAAATGGAAAGGATAATTGAACACAATCACTGCTCATTGGCCTGAATAACAGAATGGATATAACTAAAAATCAAGATCAATGAATTGGAACAGTAATTCTAAAACTCAAAGGAACAGTGATGGAAACAGGAAAAAAATTTCTGGACGAGGACAAACCAAAAGAGGGTAAAAAATTGGAAAGGATAGAATGAATGAGAGGCAATATTGGAAGAAGCAATAACCAAAAATATTTACACAATAGTAACCCTAAGGTTTCAGTAACTCGAGCATCAAAGCAAATGGGGGGGAAAAAACCCAAACATCAGTATGAAGACATCCTAAAAATTACCAGAGAAGGGGGAAATTATCACAAAGGAGTGAGAATCAGATTGACATAAAAGCAAATGCAGGAGAAAAATGGTGACTTAAAGCATTCATGGAAAACTAAACAAGATCCTAAGGTTTCTACCTACTCCCTCAAAGATTTCTACCCAAGAAAAATAATGCAGAGAAAAATGTTAAATAGTAAATAACATAGCAGGCATAATTCTAAAGTTCATTTCTACAAAGGTGTATCTAGAATTGTGAGTTGGGTTTTAAAACACCTGGCATGTATTGGTGTTCCCACAGTGTCCACCACTATTGTTTTCCAGAGTATTTTCAAGAAAAATCCAGGTAAATTCAACCCATCTCTTCTAAAGGAATTCACCACCCACCTTGTCTCATAAAAGCACATCAGACTTTGTGAAGAAACCTTAACCTTTACTAAAGTGATCCTTTTAATTTAATTTTATTCAAAAGTTTCATTACACTTTTCTCCCTCTTACTCTTTGGTAATTTGTAACATTATAATGGACTCTTGAAATAGGAAATATAATTCAGAGTGTAACACACATTCTCTTTACCTATGCTCATTGTAGTAGTAACCCCAGCCTTTCAGCTTGCTTACCCAGATCCGAATTCCATCCTAAAATATATTTTGACCCAGTATCTCTCATATTCCCTGTCTTCCCTTCCTCCCTTTCATTTATAGAGAGCCAATTACATGCCAGGCATGTAATTTGATTTTTTAAAAATATAACTTGCTACAGGGATTTGGGGAAAATAATTGATTAGGAAGTTGATTATTTCCCCAAATAATTGATTTGGGGAAAATAATTGGTCAATTTGTTTTGATCAATCAAAATGATTGATTTCCTAATCAAAATAATTGATTAGGAAAATAATTGATTTCCCCAAATCAATTTGGGGAAAATGATTATTTGATTAATTGAAATCAAATAATTGATTTCAGCAGTATAGATAAGGGCTCATTAATTTGGACTAAACTGGTAGAAATACAGAGGAGCAGGTTTGAAGCGTAAGATCACTGATGGTGGGGTTTAGATAAGGTAAGCGCAGGTAAAGAAGGCTGAGCCTTAGGGTTCTGACCTGTGTGGGTTGTTGCTGTTTCTGCACTTTAAACTTTTTATTTTGACATAATTTCAGACTTACAGAAAACCTGCAGTAACAACAAGTGCCACTTTAATTCAGATTCCCTAAATATTATCATTTTACCACAATGGCTGTCAATGAAATTAAGTTGCTGACATGATGCTTCTCTATTCTAAATATGCCAGTGTATAAGGGCATTCTCTTACATAGCCACACAACTATCAAAACCAAGAATTAATGCTGTTAGCTAACTGTATAACTTACTCAAATTTCACCAGTTAGTCCTGTAATGTTCTTCACAGAAAATCCTGTATTCAGTGAACAGGTTTCTGTTTCCTCATATCTGAAATAGTTCCAGTGTCTAGTTTTTCATGACTGAATATTTTGATGAGTATAGGCCCTTAAGTTGGCTTTGGTATTTTCTCACCACTGGCAACTACACAAATCTTCAATTTTTTGTCTTTTCTCTACTTTGTTGTTAGCTGAAATGAGTAGTTGTCAAATTGCTAACTCTAATGCACAGTATAGGATAAATCCAACATCTGAGGCAAAGCACAAAACCATCTATTTACCTTCAATTTACCCTGCAAGAATAACAGGCTATGACAAGGTATGCAGTTGTTTCCATTTTAAAATCTTACATATAATGGGCCAACAGCATCTGAACCACCTGGGACCTTGTTAGAATCTCAGACCCCATTCCAGACTTACTGAATTAGAATCTGCATTCTAACAATAGCCCCAAAGTAATTTGCACATTAAAACTTGAGAAACAGTGATTTGGAACACTTACTTTTCCTCTAGATTCCAGTTAAGTATTACATAAAGCTACACTTGGCATCACCATCTTACTGGAGTTCCTTTTTGCCCTTTTCCCATCACCCTTAACCTCTCTTCCTCTGCTGTCCACTAGGCAGTGTACACACTCATCCTCTTTTTTAGAATATTTTTATCATGTTGGTACCCATAATATCATTTAATAGTCATTTGTGTGTCTGCTTCTATCATATAATTTAACTTCCCATGATTCACCTTTGATTTTTCAGCGCTTAATAGTCTACTTGGCACAGAGAAGGTGGTCAATTAATACTGGGTTCTAGTTTTACTCAGTATTTATTGACCACCTTCTCTGTGCCAAGTAGACTATTAAGTGCTGAAAAATCAAAGGTGAATAGCTGGGTTCTAGTTTTACTAGAACCAGTGTTCTTGCCTGGAGAATCCCAGGGACAGGGGAGCCTGGTGGGCTGCCGTCTATGGGGTCGCACAGAGTCGGACATGACTGAAGCGACTTAGCAGCAGTTTTGCTCTGGAGAAGGCAATGGCACCCCACTCCAGTACTCTTGCCTGGAAAATCCCATGGACAGAGGAGCCTGGTAGGCTGCAGTCCATGGAGTCATGAAGAGTCGGACACGACTGAGTGACTTCACTTTGACTTCACTTTCATGCATTGGAGAAGGAAATGGCAACCCACTCCAGTGCTCTTGCCTGGAGAATCCCAGGGACAGGGGACCCTGGGTGGGCTGCCGTCTATGGGGTCGCACAGAGTTGGACACGACTGAAGCGACTTAGCAGCAGCAGCAGTACTCAATTCTACAGAAAAGAAAAACTAGTGACCAGCTATTTAAGACACATGAAATTTGGGTTGAGAGTGGGAGGGAATGGGGAAAGTAGAAAAGGAGAGTAAAAGTTGCTCACTTGTCCGACTCTTTGTGACCCCTTGGACTGTACAGTCCATGGAATTCTCCAGGCCAGAATACTGGAGTGGGTAGCTTTTCCTTTCTCCAGGCGATCTTCCTAACCAAGAGACTGAATCCAGGTCTTCCACATTGCAGGTGAATTCTTTACCAGCTGAGCCACAAGGGAAGTCCAGGAAAGGACAGATTGGTACACAAAAAAGTACTGATTTGCCTAAAGTTACAGTGTAAGTTCGATGCAGGAACCAGGATACTCAAAAGCCGGTGCTCTGGGACAACCAGAGGAATGGGATAGGGAGAGAGGTAAGGGAGGGTTCAAGATGGGGGGACACATGTGCACCTGTGGCTGATTCATGTCAATGTATGGCAAGAACCATCACAATACTGTAAAGTAATCCTCCAATTAAATTAATAAAGTGAAAAAAAAAGGTAGCATTCAATTCAAATATTTTCCACTCCTAGCTTTTAATTTTCCATTACTAACATGTCATTATATTATTGATACATCAGTAATAATTTTGTGCCTAACATTTACACTGCTCCATTTTTTTAAAGTCAGATCAATTAGAGTAACATTAGAAGAAACATAACTACAGAAGAAATATAATGACTTTGTTTTTGCAAATTCACTTTCAGTCATATACATAAATTTCATATTCACATTTCAAATGTAATAATTTTAATGCCAACAAAGGCCCGTCTAGTCCAGGCTATGGTTTTTCCAGTGGTCATGTATAGATGTGACAGTTGGACTGTGAAGAAAGCTGAGCGCCGAAGAATTGATGCTTTTGAACTGTGGTGTTGGAGAAGACTCTTGAGAGTCCTTTGGACTGCAAGGAGATCCAATCAGTCCATTCTGAAGGAGATCAGCCCTGAGATTTCTTTGGAAGGAATGATGCTAAAGCTGAAACTCCAGTACTTTGGCCACCTCATGCGAAGAGCTGACTCATTGGAAAAGGCTCTGATGCTGGGAGGGATTGGGGGCAGGAGGAGAAGGGGACGACAGAGGATGAGATGGCTGGATGGCATCACCGACTCAATGGATGTGAGTTTGAGTGAACTCCGGGAGATGGTGATGGACAGGGAGGCCTGGCGTGCTGCGATTCATGGGGTCACAAAGAGTTGGACACAACTGAGCGACTGAACTGAACTGAACTGAATTTTAATTTGGATATATGTATAAGTTTTTTTTTAACCTGATAACTTATTTTTTCAGATGGTCACCTAACATTCCTCTGATTAGAAACAGTAGCATTTAACTATTCCCTAGCTGTTGGAACTACTTATAATCATCATAATTTTATTTGTATTATGGACATTCTTAGAATAATCATCTTGCACACATTTTTTAATTAAAAAATTTTTAATCTAGGATAAATTCCAAGAAGCACAATTGTATCATGAAAAAAATCTAAACATAAGCTATACTTTCCTGTATTTCTTTTGCACAGGCAATTCCTTGTTCTTAGTGCTTTCATTTCATTTCTTTAACTTTTTACAGTGGAAAAATTTCAAGAAACATACATGGAATAATGAACTCCCCTGTTCCTATGATTTCAGCATCAAGAGTGCTGGTAACCAACTTGTTTTCTCTCTCTCCCACCGAGTATTTAAAAACACATTCCAAATATTGCCTACATATATGTCAGCTTGAATCGAATAAACTAACAAACTGTGTTTATGTAACTGCATGGCATTATTACATCTTAACATAATAGTTTATTAATATGCAACAGTAAGTCCATGTTCAAATTTCTTGTCTTAGAAACTGTGTGTCTACAGCTGAGTTAATGAGGATCTTCTAAGAGGCCTACAGGCTGCATCTGGCTGAAGCAAGTAGAAATATTTTTACATGGATATAATTGTATCATTTGTTTTTGTTCAGTGCCTAAATCAAGTCATGTCCAACTCTTTGTGACCCCATGGACTGTAGCCCACCAGGCTCCTCTGTCTGTGGGGTTTCCCAGGCAACAACAGTGGAGTGGGTTGCCATTTCCTTCTTGAGGGCACCTTCCTGGACCAGGGATTGAAACTGTGTCTCTTTCATTGGCAGGTAGATTCTTTACCACGGAGCTCCCTGGAAAGTCCCAGTTGTATCATACATAGAAGTAAAACTTTTGTCCTTTTAGATCACTCACCATTCTTGGATAAATGTTTATATCCTTAAATAAACTTTTACAATGTTTTTAAAAATGTATGTTCCATTGGGTTAGACAGATAACCATATTCCTACTGTTCTCCAAGTTGTTTTTAATTTTTCATTACCACAAATAATGTTAAGTATATCTGTGAATAAAGGTGGTTTCATATTTAGCATTAGATTGGGTTCTTGGAAATGGATTTATCAGGTCAGAATAGAGTTAACAGTTTTGTAAATGTTTATTGTGAACAAGTACAGAAGTTTTTTTTTTCTTAATGAGATTTTAAAAAATTAATCATTTAAAGGCCTTATAATGCATTTCAGGGGATCTTCCCACCTCAGGGATGGAACCAGCGTGTCTCAGGCAGGTTCTTTACCACTAGTGCCAAGGCTGTAACAAATGCATTTCACAGTACTTCCCAAAAGGCTTGTATCAATTAATTGTACCTGTAATATTTGAGGGTACTATTTTTGCTACACAGTTTTCCCAGAACTGATGATTATATGTCTAATATTATTAATGTAATTGGAGAAAGGAAAAACATTTAGCACAGTGTCTGTCACATAGATACCCAGTACATGTTAGCTATAATTTTTTTTAATTTACTTATTTTCAAATTGAAGGATAATTGCTTTACAGAATTTTGCTGTTTTCTGTCAAACCTCAACATGAATCAGCCATAGGTATACATATATCCCCTCTCTTTTGATTAATTAGCATTTTCATTATTATCATGAATACATCTAGTTTTTCTTCTAATTCTTTTAAGATGCCAGTTTTAATATTTACCTCTTTAATCTATCTGGAATGTATTTTAATGTTCATCCACCTTAAATTTGTTTTAAGGTGCTATATGACATAAAGATCTCATGTTATTTTACCAAAAAGTCATTCCTTAATACCTCTGATTACAGAAAAATAGTCATTTTAAATGTGGGCTCTGAGCAAGACTATTTGGATTTGAATCTTGCATCTGCTACATCTTAACTGCGATTTGGGAAAAGTTAGTCAAGCAGAAAATAGCCTATAGCCTGACATACTATGCAGAATAGTTTTAAAAATGCTTTAACAGAGCTGCTGCTAAGTCACTTCAGTTGTGTCCGACTCTGTGCGACCCCAGAGACGGCAGCCCACCAGGCTCCCCTGTCCCTGGGATTCTCCAGGCAAGAACAGCGGAGTGAGTTGCCATTTCCTTCTCCGGTGCGTGAAAGTGAAATTGCTCAGTCGTGTCCACCTCTTAGTGACCCCATGGACTGCAACCCACTAGGCTCCTCCATCCATGGGATTTTCCAGGCAAGAGTATTGGAGTGGGCTACACAAATGTATATAGGACATTTGAGCTCATAGCCACCTTAACTTCATTTTGTCTAAACAAATCACTTTCATACTTAATGGGAAGGCCATCAGCTTGAACAATCATCTTAAGACAGAATGATAGATTTTTTCTATCAACAACTGTTAAATAAGATTTCTTTCAACAGAAAAGAGATGTTAAGATAGGAAACTTTTTTATATCTTGCATTAAAGGAGTGGTAAAATGATTTTAAAGTTTTTAGCAGTCCACTGTGGCTCCTTTGCCTGTGTGTGAAAGGTCATCCCTGGTGGCTCAGATGGTAAAGAATCTGCCTGCAATGCAGGAGACCTGGGTTCAATCCCTGAATTGGGAAGATGCCCTGGAGTAGGGAATAGTCACCAACTCCAGTATTTTTGCATGGAGAATTCGATGGACAGAGGAGCCTGATGGGCTATATAGTCCATGGGTACAAAAAGAGTCAGACACAACTTTGCCTGTGTGTACTGAAACCTTACAGGGTTGTACAGATTAAAGGAAATTACAGATATAAAGCCCTTCATTACTGTAATAGTGTATAAGGAATGCTTCATAAGAATTGTTATTACTGTTTATTAGGCTATCTTTTCCACTCTAATAGGAAATATCATTCATATAATAAATCCTTGGGCTTATCTCTAGGCTTTTTATTTAGTTCCCTTGGCTTCTAACAGCATCAAAATGTTTTAATGATTATACCTCTATATTTCGATATCTGACACCTTATTAGTTCAGTTCACTCAGTCATGTCCAACTCTTTGCGACCCAATGGTCTGCAGCACGCTAGGCTTCCCTGTCCATCACCAACTTCCGAAACTTACTCAAACTCATGTCCATCGAGTTGGTGATGCCATCCAACCATCTTATCCTCTGTCATGCCCTTCTCCTCCTGCCTTCAATCTTTAGCAGCATCAGAGTCTTTTCAAGTAAGTCAGTTCTTCGAATCAGGTGGCCAAAGTATTGGAGTTTCAGCTTCAGCATCAGTCCTTCCAATGAGTATTCAGTACTGATCTCCTTTAGGATGGACTGGTTGGATCTCCTTGCAGTCCAAGGGACTCTCAAGAGTTCTCCAACACCACAGTTCAAAAGCATCAATTCTTCTGCACTCAGCTTTCTTTATAGTCCAACTCTCACATCATACATGACTACTGGAAAAACCATAGCTTTAACTAGACAGACCTTTGTTAGCAAACTAACGTCTTTGCTTTTTAATATGCTGTGCAGGTTGTTCATAACTTTTCTTCCAAGGAGCAAGTGTCTTTTAATTTCATGGCTGCAGTCAGCATCTGCAGTGATTTTGGAGCCCCAAAATATAAAGTCTGTCACTGTTTCCCCATCTATTTGCCATGAAGTGATGGGACCAGATGCCATGATCTTAGTTTTCTGAATGTTGAGTTTTAAGCCAGCTTTTTCACTCTCCTCTTTCACTTTCACCAAGAGGCTCTTTAGTTCTTCTTCACTTTCTGCCGTAAGGGTGGTGTCATCTGCATATCTGAGGTTATTGATATTTCTCCTGGAAATCTTGATTCCAGCTTGTGTTTCATCCAGCCTAGTATTTCTCATGATGTACTCTGCATATAAGTTAAATAAGCAGGGTAACAATATACAGCCTTGATGTACTGCTTTCTCGATTGGAACCAGTCTGTTGTTCCATGTCCAGTTCTAACTGTTGCTTCCTGACCTGCATACAGATTTCTCAAGAGGCAGGTCAGGTGGTCTGGTATTCCCATCTCTTTCAGAATTTTCCACAGTTTATTGTGATCCACACAGTCAAAGGCTTTGGCATAGTCAATAAAGCAGAAATTGATGTTTTTCTGGAACTCTCTTGCTTTTTTGATGATCCAGTGAATGTTGGCAATTTGATCTCTGGTTCCTCTGCCTTTTCTAAAACCAGGTTGTACATCCGGAAGTTCACGGTTCACGTATTGCTGAAGCCTGGCTTGGAGAATTTTGAGCATTACTTTACTAGCGTGTGAGATGAGTGCAACTGTGCGGTAGTTTGAGCATTCTTTGGCATTACTTTTTTTTGGGATTGGAATGAAAACTGACCTTTTCCAGTCCTGTGGTCACTGCTGAGTTTTCCAAATTTGCTGGCATATTCAGTGCAACACTTTCACAGCATCATCCTTTAGGATTTGAAATAGCTCAACTGGAATTTCATCACCATTTCTGTCCTTTATGGACTGACACCTTATAGAACTTTTAAAAGTTTTATTGGATATTCAGCATTTACTTTAAGAAGAGTGCCTCTGGGATTTTGATTAGAATTACATTATAAGTTCATTTGAGGAAAAATGACACCTATAGTTACAACTTTTCTTTTGACAGGAGCAGAGTATTTCTCTCCATACAAGCAGATATACTCTTCTGTTCCTCAGTAAACTTTTCAAGTTTCTCTCATGTAATTTGTTGTTAAGTTTAATCCTATATATTTTATATTTTCATTGTCAATATGTCTAGGATAATTTATTATTTTACAAATTCTAATGGGTTATTATTGGTATTTTTAAAGGCTACTTGTTTTTTAAGTTTATTTAAAGATCTGTTATGGTTTAAAACTCCACGTCTAACAGGTATTCACATTCAAAAAAATGCTGAGTTTTTGAGGGAGATGATGATTTCATTTGGAAATATCTTGTTTTGTGTAACATTTTGATGTTGAAAAATATGCAGATGTATTTTCTTTCTTTTTCTGATTGCTTCCAAGCACAATGTCCCCATCCCCAATTTAGAGTTTCATTATAATTTTTCAAGTTTTATTATGTAACTTTAGTGTCCTATTTAAAATTCTTGGAACCATATAGAATTTACTGATAAATGATATGAGTGTATAAACATTTTCCCCAAAATGACTAACAATACTCTTTACTGAATAGTTCTCCACTTTCTTACTGATTACAATTCTTCCTTTAAATAATAAAGAATAAGCTATGTAGTCTGCTTCATGAATCTACTTTGCTAAATGTAAGCAAAACAGAAGCTATGCTAATGTTTATAGATTTCTGTAATGTTTTCATATGTGGTTGGGCTAGATTCTCTCAGTATTTTTCCAGCAATTCCTTTTACATTTTCCCATTAATTCTTCCAATGGGCCGTACAATTATTTTAAGTTAACCAAATTCTTTTAGAACTTCAAGTTACATTGCACCAAACATAAACCAGTAGGAAGAACTGATATCCTAATGATTCTTACCATCCAGTAGTGCTGTTTTCCCATGTTTATTTAAATTTCCTTTTATATTTATCAATAACATTTCATAATTCTCATTCAATATTCCATAAGTATTGCACATTTCCTGTTAGGGTTACTGCTGTGTATTTTCTGTTTGTGTGTGATGTGTGAAAAGTGAATATTAAAAATTAAGGACTTACATTCATTCCTTTGTTAAATTTTATGTCCTTAGCAAAAGTAATAAGTATATGAAAGACGTAAAAAATATATAAAGTACAAAATTTATAAGTAACATACCAGGTGATGGAGATATGATACAGTCTCCTAAAAATTTATTTTCAGTAAGATCTCCTTTTATTTCAGTTTTTTTTAACAGTGTTTCAAAGTGAAAACGAAGAGGCACATCTAGAAAAATAAAGCAAACAAAAATATTTTCAGTGAAATCACTCTTCATACCGTCCCATATTAAGATTTAGAAAAATAAGCAAAAGCTTGAAACGTCACAACTATTAGAAGTTGCAAAATATTCTTTCCAAGTGTAAGCAATATTTTGGAAATTACTGATTATACATACTAAACAAAGACTATGAACAATTTCATAAACTAAAATAGTACATAAGGTGAACAAAAGTATAAACATTAAATACTACTTGCAGATGAAACAAATGCTCCCAAAAAGTCTTTAATAAAATATATAGTCAAACCTAAGTCCATTCCACCCACCCCTACAAACTCTGCATTTGAAATAATGAAGTTTCCAAAAGACATAATTATACAAGTTTAGTTACTTGAAGGAAAAACACTATAATTCAGATGCAACCTTTTATGAAAATGTCATTTAACATTCCCTTAGTTTACTACTGTTATGAATCACAAAATTAAATCTACTTTTACGAAAATCAAAACATACTGACAATCTAGTTCTCTTCTCCTAAGTAGAGGCTTAGGAGAGTTGTTCAATTCACTACGTTTATGTTCCATATTCTCACAGCCAAAAGAGAAGCTAAGTAAATAAAACAGATGTGCTTCACATTTATTAACCAAAGCACGTTTTCTTCAATAAAGAATGCAAGAACAATCATCTTAAAAACTTTTTCCTAAGAAATATAAAGAAATATTTTATAAAGTGGTTGTTTATTCAAAGTTTTGCTACTGAAGATATTTTTAAGAACTAATTATGAATGCATAAATTAACATAGATCCAGAAAAAGCCTCAATTTTAAACAAAGAAGTAGGTTTCCCTCAAAATAATGTATTTTAATAGCAGATCCATACTCAAGTGTGGAAAAATATGCACACAAAAATGGGTTCATAAGTATCATCTTGGAAACTTTCCCATGGGGCAGAGGTAAGATAGCTTTCAATGCTATCACTATACTAAGACCATAAGAAAACTATATAACAAAATGAAAATAAGAATACAAATTAAATATACTGCATAAACATTTCAGGATTCTGATATTTCCAATTACCAAAACAAGTTTCTCCAAAGAAACATCACCTATTATATAGAGTATCACCTCTTCTACCACTGTTCTTTAGTTGTTGGAAAACCTGACGTAAGTAGGGAAGGTGCTTGTTCTACTCATATACCTTCCTTAGAACCCACCCTGTAACCTGTGAGCTTTTAGTAAAGTTTCATAACACTTTATTCCATTTAATAGTTTATATTTCAGTTGTCGAATTGGAATGCAAGTACCTTGAGGGATTTATTTGCATTCATTTTCCTATCATACCTAGTATACAGCAGGTATTCAGATTTGTATTAAATGAACAAAAGAAGAAAGATAACCCTAACTAGTAGGTAAGGAAGCTAATCTTAATTTATTAGATGTAACATTAGTAGGATGAAAGATACTTATGCCAGATCTCAGGTTTTTTCATCAGAAACAAATTTACTAATAAGAAAACAGGAAGTAAAGAGTATGGTTAGGAGTATGGCTCTGGAGAATGACAACTTCAGGTCAAATCCTGTCTCCATCATTTACTAGCTGTGTACTCTTGAATGAGTAATTTAATATCTCTAAGCCTCAGTGTTCTTATACGTAAGATAAAGAAGACAACAATCACTCTCATGGGGTTGCTGCAAGAATTAGAGGAAAATGTAACATGCTTATAGGATCCAGTGTATTCTAAGATCAAATGTTGGCTGTGTTGTTATTGTCATAAATATTTTTTCTTTCTTTTATTAAGGTTTCCTCAAAGATACAGTGAAACAGCTCCTACCAGGAGCTTACTTCAATGTATGGTATAGCTAAGAAACCACTGTAATACTGGTAAAAACCAAACTAAGATTCAGGGCAGGAATAGGTACAAGAAATGGTGCTTTACAAAGAGGAGCAGTCCCTGGGTGATTAGAACCAAAAGCTGAAAAGGAAACAAAAGCTCATTTGACATATCTTCCCATAAATAAATGAACTTGAGATAACCAGTGTGAAGAATGTTTTCTTTTTTTACCCTAAATATTTACTTCAGTTTCAATGTACATAAGACTGGAAACATTCAAACAGAAAACAGGAACTGGAGAGAAACTTAAAGCCATATTAGGGACATAGGGATGTAATGCCTCATCTGCTCCATTGTAGATTACTGGTATTTTTGAGGTTCAAAAGTTGAGTACGTCTAAAGATGGACAGTTTTCTTCTCTGAAATTCAATGCTGATTATAGATGGGGAATACTATATGGTGGGAAAACTCCATGCAAAAAAAAAAACACACATTAGAAAAAGAACCCTGACTTACTGAGAAACATTTCAATAGCATAGCCATATTATCAATAAAATGCTAAAAATTTAACACTCAAAGGGAGATCAAAAGCTAAGTACTTTGCAAAGTTAGTCAAAATGGTTTCCAAGGAATTAAAAAATCAACTTACAGAACATTAATTCATTAATTAATTTATAAGGAGGTTTACCTGATGGCAATGATAGAACAGAATGGAAAGAAGAATCTAACTCTGATACATGTTCTGTTAACATTTGAGACTTTGAATTGTGTTCACAGCTACTCCAAATTGAAGCTGACTGCAGGCAAGGCATCTGTGTGGTATTTAAAAACCTTGTTTCTTTTGAAGGCAAAGTCTGTAAGGAAAAAAAGAATAATTATTTAAAGACTTCATTTTTTTTTGAAAACTGATTCAGAGAGAATATAACAGTTAAGAGTACAGTGTGTGAATGACATCAGCAAGAAGTCCTGGATTACTGAATCACCTTGGAGAGAGCACTTTATGAAAAAGATAAATGAGTTTGAACAACTTTAGGTCAAAAGAAAATGATTACACTTCAGATTAGTGAGAAATGCGACACTGAGCAGGTACCATGCTAAGAAGAATTGTGCCTATAGCTGACCCTTGAACACAGGCTTGAACTATGCAGGTCTACTTATATGCGGTTTTTTTTTTACTTAATAGGTACTATAGTATTACATGAGCCATGGTTGGCTGAATCCTTGGATGCTGAACCACAAGACAGGGAGGAAGGCCAACTGACCATAAAGTTATACATTGCCTTAGACCTTTTTTTTTTTTTTGCTCTGTGGGGGTTGATGCCTCTATAACCCCACCTTGTTCCAGGGTCAACTGTACTGTTTTCCTCCTTCTAACCTGTTATAACCAATGAGTGAAACTAGAGTCTGCTTTGAATTATAATACCAGGCAATATCTACACTGGAACAATAGTGAAACACTATGAAGAATATCATATATATACATTAAATAAAACTGAATTTAAAATAAAACATTACTTACATTACCATATGTAAAATAGATAGCCAACGGGAATTTGCTGTATGGCTCAGGAAACTCAACAGGGGCACTGTATCAACCTAGAGGGGTGGATGGGAAGGGAATGGGAGGGAGGTTCAAAAGGGAGGGGATATATGTATACCTATGGCTGATTAATGTTGAGGTTTGACAGAAAACAACAAAATTCTGTAAAGCAATTATCCTTCAATAAAAAAAGAAAAGATATGAAATATGCAATATGTTACATGAGTCTCAGTTTAAGGTAAAGTTAAGATTCCAGAAATCTCATGAAAATCATGTTGCTAAATAAAAAAGTTACACTGCTACATTAAAAATATATAATGTTCAGTGGGGAATTCTGTGATGGGCGCGGTTTAGCCCGATTGCTTGGGAATGGAGAGGGGGGCCTAGCGGAGGAAGGCATAATGCGGGGATATTGGTCCCTGAACCCGGGTCTCTCAAGCAGAGCACAAGGGACCAGTACAGGTGACCCAGGTCGAGGAAGACAAGGTGATGGTGTTGGTGGACGGGTCCCTGAAGCTGGTAACCCCAGAGGGGGCCCCGGTCCGGGGGCTTCGAACTCCAGAGATCCCCATGACTGAAGCAGTGGAGGCCATGGCTATGGTCGGGGGTCGGCTCCAGGCCTTCTGGAAGCATGGAGTGCAGGTGTGGGCTCTAGGCTCGGACCAGGGAGAGGGGAGGAGTCTTCTAGACACTGATACAGCACCTTTTCCCCCAGCTGCTGCAGGAGCTCAGAGACCCCACCCTCACCTTCCGTCTGCTTGGCTCCCCCAGGCCTGTGGTGGTGGAGACGCGCCCAGCAGACGATCCCACTGTCCCCAGCAATCTCTACATCCAGGAATGAGTCCCCGAGGGGGTGTTAGGAACCAGTCTCGACACCTCCCTCCCCAACGGACACACACTCCTGATCCTGGCATGCCCCTGTCTCCCAATAAACATGACTTCAGTCAAAAAAAATATATATATATAATGTTTAAATGTTGGGTTCTTAAATTATTTTTTTCTGGTTATAAGTAGTTGGGCTTCTCTGGTGGCTCAGACTATAAAGAATCAGTCTGCAATGTGGGAGACCAGGGTTCAATCCCTGGGTTGGGAAGATTCCCTGGAGAAGGAAATGGCAACCCGCTCCAGTATTCTTGCCTGGAGAATCCTATGGACAGAGCAGCCTGGCTGGCAAAAGTCCACGGGTCACAAAGAATTGGACATGACTGAGCAACTAACAGAGCAGATAAGGATACAACCAATGAAAAAATTCTATAAAACAGAAAAAATATTTTAAAAGTTAATATGAGTTTACTTGCGTTCCTTCTGTCACCTCTTACCTCCACCTACTACAGTATCATTAGGACTCTTTTTTTTTGAAATGATATTTAAAATGCTCATAATAACAGAATTTTAGATGCTATTTAAAAAAAATTACTTTGTAAACTTACATTGAGTTTGTCAATTTTCTTGAGTTTGAGTTTCCTGGCTAACTGGCATGTTTTCTCTGTGTTTTGACAGAGAGAGGCATAGCCATGCCTGCCATAGCATTTAACTAGATTTCCTTTGGACTGTGAGCTCCTTGAAGGTTGGGACTATAATTTGTTCAATCCTGTATTCCTGGAACCTGACACAATCCCTAACATATGGTTGAAGCTTGAGTGCTGACCAAATGGATTTTATCTCATTTGCTCTTAAAAAAACTTAAGTGAATATAATTTTCAAATACATGTGTGCCGAAGACTATTCCACTGGGGGAAAAATAGTTCCTGTTAATATATGCTAAAATTTATCATGTAATGACTTCTGTTTATATTGCATTGGCCAAGACTTAGGTCAGCTAATCATACTCAGCTGCAAGAAGTCTAGGAAATGCAGTCATTATTCTGGGTGGTCAAGCAAATTGATGATTTTGTAAGAAGATATAACATGGGGGACATGATAATAAAGCTGTGAGTTATTTCCAAAATTTATTCTAATGATGCTATATATCTATGGGAACAGTTGCAATTTCTTACCTTTACAAGATGCACTGGTACTTGTGACTCACTCTAGAATTATTTGTTCTTTTATGATGTAGTTCAAAAAGATATAAGGAACAATTATTTAAAATTACAAAGAAAAAAATGTGCTAACCTCTCTTTTTCCATGTATGGCTAGAACATTATGAATAAAATTTGGTGATAAAATCTGAATATTTACCATGTAATTAGTTTTCTCTTGCAATTTTTCCAAATCCAGGAAACCCATTAGCCAATTTGAAACTATCCTAAATAATTATGGAGACAAGTGAGGGGCATCTAGGAAAAGGCCTTTTTTCCCCTGCAGAGAAGGTGAAGCCCAGGAGGCTGAAAAGGAATGGATGGAGAAATAAGAGAAAAACCTGGAGATTCTTGCCAATAAAAATTCAAATGTCTAGAGGGAGTGATCAACAATACCATATGCTGCATAAGATTCAAGCAAAGTAAAGCCTGAAAACTATCCACTACATGTTTTAATTTTAGTAATGAACCGTTTCATATATACAAAAGTATATAATTTATAAGCGAGGTATAAAATAACGTTTAAAAAGCACCTATACACACTATCCTACTTTTAGAAACAGAACAATGCCAATACCTTTGATGACTTCTCTTCCTGTCTTGCCTCCACGAGTCTGTGATGAAGACTGCTACTTTCCTCCCAATATCTGTGTTGGCTTCCTCCCTGTTCTAAAACTCCTGATTTTCAGTTGGGCACATTTCCCAAGTGTCCTTGCATCTACAAATTACTAAATTCTAGTCAGAACACCATGAAGAGGAGTCATCTGTGAAACCTTTAGAAACTTCCCTTCAGAAGGTAATTTAGCACTCCATTCTTCCACCTATGATGGTGATCCCTGTCCCGCCCCAGTCTTGTGAGTAAGGGTAATGCTCAAAAGATCAAACAAAAAGTCAGGAGGAGCCCGGTTCCTAGATAGGTTTTTCCATTAATCAAACATATTCTCTACAAGTCATGACAGTTTAGATTCTTTCATTCAGTCCTAAAACCTTGAACTATTTTTATTTATAAGGTTCCAAACATGCTGGATAGGCTCACCAGTTCAATATGAATAGAAATGGCCAAAAGACACACTGTTTTGTCCCTTATTATACAGTAAATGCTTCTAAAAATTTTTCATAATTAAAAATTATAAGGATTAAGAATGATTGCAGTTTTTTTTCTGTATACACTTTATCAGAATATATGCCTTCTCTGCCAAAGTATTTTTTTTTAACTATGTTAATGTTGAACTTAATCATTTACTTTTTATGAATCTATTGAAATGATTACTTGACTTTTCTTAATGTGGGTTACTACATTAACAAATTTATAAATGTCAAAGCAACTTTCAATTTTTCTTGAGGAATCTTGCTAGAGATTTAACAATTTCTTTGCAAAGAACCAGAAACTGGATTTATTTTCTATATTGCATATGGAAATTTTTGCGTATGTATATTTGTTCTTACGTTTCACTGATTCTGGTTTATTAGGATTGATAAAATATTTTGTCATGTTTTTCCCCTCAATTAACTTCAACTTATACATTCTTCTCTTTTCTTTTAGTGGTTTTCCTAGAGATTACAATGCATATGTAACTTAAGGCTTTTAGAGTATAAAACAAATTATTCCTTTTACCACTTCCCTGAAAACATTGGAACATTAGAACACTTTTAAACTCCATTCACTCTCCTCTTTGTTACTGTTGTAATGCATTTCAAGTCCATATATAGTTAAAACACTACATTATACTACCATTATTTTTATTGTCAACATTTATATTACCCATATATTTATTCTTTCCATTGTTCTTCACTTCTTTCTACAATTCTGTTTCCGTATAGGATCATGTTCCTTCTCCTGTTGTGTAGATTTGCTATCAACAAATTCCCTCCATTTTTATTTATTTGAAACTTTTGTATATCATCATTTTTAAGGATATTTTTATGGATATAGAATACCAGATTGACTTTTTTTCTTGCAGCACTTTAAGAATATTCACCTTTTCATCTGGTTTCCATTATTTCTACTCAGTGTGCATGCATGCTAAGTCACTTCAGTCATGTCAGACTCTGCAACCTATGGACTGTAGCCCTCCAGGCTCCTGTGATCATGAGATTCTCCAGGCAAGAATACTGGAGTGGCTTGCCATTTCCTCCTCCAGGGAATCTGCCCAACCCAGGGATAGAACCTGCATCTCCTACAGCTCCTGCACTGGCAGACAGGTTCTTTACCACTAGCGCCACCTGGGAAGCTCCTTCTACCCAGTAGTTAGGTCTTATTGTTGACCTCATGTGAAGGTAATATATCTTTTTTACCCTGACTACTTTTAACATTTTTCTATGTCCTCACTTTTTAGCAGGCCTCCTATGTCTTGATATAATTTCTATGTATTTGTTATTTTTGAGTTTCAGAGAATTTGTATCCATCAGTTGATGTCCTGCTTTAGTTTCAGAAATACTATTATTATCTGTTCAAATGTTGCTGCTGCTGCTAAGTCACTTCAGTCGTGTCCGACTCTGGGCGACCCCATAGATGGCAGCCCACCAGGCTCCCTGACCCCTGGGATTCTCCAGGCAAGAACACTGGAGTGGGTTGCCATTTCTTGCTCCCTGTTCAAATGTTACTTACCCCCTATTTTCTTTCCTTTCTTCTAGAGTCCAATACGGAGAAGGCAATGGCACCCCACTCCAGTACTCTTGCCTGGAAAATCCCATGGATGGAGGAGCCTGGAAGGCTACACTCCATGGGGTCACTGAGGGTCAGACATGACTGAGTGACTTCACTTTCACTTTTCACTTTCATGCATTGGAGAAGGAAATGGAAACCCACTCCAGTGTTCTTGCCTGGAGAATCCCAGGGACAGGGCATCCTGGTGGGCTGCCGTCTATGGGGTCACAGAGAGTTGGACACGACTGAAGTGACTCAGCAGCAGCAGCAGAGTCCAATAACATATATGGTTAATTTATTTCACTAATTCACAGTTCTCTAATTCTGTTTGTGTATTTTTTTTTCTATTTTTATCTCTGTGCTTCTATTTGAGTATTTAATCTTAATAAGTCTTTTGGTTCCTTAACTGTATCTTATACTCCCCTGGTGGCTCAGACGGTAAAGCATCTGCCTACAATGTGGGAGACCTGGGTTTGATCCCCAGGTCGGGAAGATCTCCTGGAGAAGGAAATGGCAACCCACTCCAGTATTCTCGCCTGGAAAATCCCATGGACAGAGGAGCCTCTTAGGTTGTAATCCATGGAGTCACAAAGAGTTGGACGTGACTGAGCGACTTCACTTTAGTCACTTTCACTGTATACTCCATGACGGCTTCCCTGGTAGCTCAGCTGGTAAAGAATCCACCTGAAATGCAGGAGACCTCAGTTCGATTCCAGGGACAGGAAGATCCCCTGAAGAAGGGATAGGCTACCCACTTCAGTATTCTTGGGCTTCCCTGGTGACTCAGCTGGTAAAGAATCCATTTGCAATGTGGGGGACCTGGGTTTGATCCCTGGGTTAGCAAGATCCCCTGGAGGAGGGCATGGCAACCCACTCTAGTATTCATGCCTGGAGAATGCCATGGACAGAGACTGGAGGGCTAGAGTCCATGGGGTCACAAAAAGACATGACTGAGTGACTAAGCACAACACAGCATGCTTTTAACAGATAAGCATAATATATGCTCCATTACTAACTGTATCTTAGTAATCTGTCTGTTTTTCTCTCTTGAAGGCTAGTCATCTGGTCCTATCTTTTGGGATGCCTAGTAATTTTTGATTGAATGCCAGACAGTATATTTTTAAAAATCACAAAGGCTCCAAATGATGTAATCTTTCTCCACAGAGGATTCCCTTTCCCCACTGCTAAGCAGACAAACTGCGGGTTTCTCTCTTTAATCTACATGGGGAGTGTGCTCAGTTAACTATGGGTTGCTGCCCTCATATGGTTTTCTATCCCTAATTTGTTCTTGGCCCTTCAAGATTTTCAGTTAAGTGTTTGCTGTATTTTACAGACCTTTCCCTAATCATTCAGACTTTAAGAAAAAAATCTTAAGAGTACACTGAGAGTGCCACCCTTCTTTGAATGGGTTTTGTCACTGATGATTTTTTTAAGCCTACTGTTCTCTGCAGCCTGAGTATTTAGCCAGTGTTATGAGGAAAACATAAGCATAATATATGCTCCATATATATGCAAGAGTGAACATCGACATTCTAGGAATCAGCAAACTAAAACGGACTGGAATGGGTGAATTTAACTCAGATGACCATTATATCTACTACTGTGGGCAGGAATCCCTTAGAAGAAATGGAGTAGCCTTCATGGTCAACAAAAAGAGTCTGAAATGCCGTACTTGGATGCATCTCAAAAACAACAGTATGATCTCTGTTCATTTCCAAGGCAAACCATTCAGTATCACAGTAATCCAAGTCTATGCCCCAACTAGTAACACTGAAGAAGCTGAAGTTGAATGGTTCTATGAAGACCTACAAGCCCTTTTAGAACTAACACCCAAAAAAGATGTCCTTTTCATTACAGGGGACTGGAATACAAAAGTAGAAAGTCAAGAAACACCTGGAGTAACAGGCAAATTTGGACTTGGAATACAAAATGAAGCAGGGCAAAGGCTAATAGAGTTTTGCCAAGAGAATGCACTGGTCATAGCAAACACCCTCTTCCAACAACATAAGAGAAGACTCTACACATGGACATCACTAGATGGTCAAAACTGAAATCAGATTGATTATATTCTTTGCAGCCAAAGATGGAGAAGCTCTATACAGTCAGCAAAAGCAAGACCAGGAGCTGACTGTGGCTCAGACCATGAACTCCTTATTGCCAAATTCAGACTGAAATTGAGGAAAGTAGGGAAAACCACTAGACTATTCAGGTATGACCTAAATCAAATCCCTTATGATTTATACAGTGGAAGTGAGAAATAGATTTAAGGGACTAGATCTGATAGACAGAGTGCCTGATGAACTATGGATGGAGGTTCTTGACATTGTATAGGAGACAGGGATCAAGACCATCCCCATGGAAAAGAAATGCAAAAAAGCAAAATGGCTGTCTGGGGAGGCCTTACAAATAGCTGTGAAAAGAAGAGAAGCAAAAAGCAAAGGAGAAAAGGAAAGATATAAGCATCTGAATGCAGAGTTCCAAAGAATAGCAAGGAGAGATAAGAAAGCCTTCCTCAGCAATCAATGCAAAGAAATAGAGGAAAACAACAGAATGGGAAAGACTAGAGATCTCTTCAAGAAAATTAGAAAAAAAAAGAAAAAGAAAATTAGAGATACCAAGGGAACATTTCATGCAAAGATGGGCTCAATAAAAGACAGAAATGGGATGGACTAACAGAAGCAGAAGATATTAAAAAGAGGTGCAAGAATACACAGAACTGTACAAAAAAGATCTTCATGACCAAGATAATCACGATGATGTGATCACTCATCTAGAGCCATACATCCTGGAATATGAAGTCAAGTGGGCCTTAGAAAGCATCACTATGAACAAAGCTAGTGGAGGTGATGGAATTCCAGTGGAGCTATTTCAAATCCTGAAAGATGATGCTGTGAAAGTGCTGCACTCAATATGCCAGCACATTTGGAAAACTCAGCAGTGACCACAGGACTGGAAAAGGTCAGTTTTCATTCCAATCCCAAAGAAAGGCAATGCCAAAGAATGCTGAAACTACCACACAATTGCACTCATCTCACACTCTAGTAAAGTAATGCTCAAAATTCTCCAAGCCAGGCTTCATCAATACGTGAACCGTGAACTTCCACATGTTCAACCTGGTTTTAGAAAAGGCAGAGGAACCAGAGATCAAATTGCCAACATCCACTGGATCATTGAAAAAGGAAGAGAGTTCCAGAAAAATATCTACTTCTGCTTTATTGACTATGCCAAAGCCTTTGACTGTGTGGATCACAATGCACTGTGGAAAATTCTGAAGGAGATGGGAATACCAGACCACCTGACCTGCCCCTTGAGAAACGTATATGCAGGTCACGAAGCAACAGTTAGAACTGGACATGGAACAACAGACTGGTTCCAAATAGGAAAAGGAATACATCAAGGCTGTATATTGTCACTCTGCTTATTTAACTTATATGCAGAGTACATCATGAGAAACACGGGGCTGGAAGAAGCACAAGCTAGAATCAAGATTTCCCGGAGAAATATCATAACCTCAGATATGCAGATGACACCACCCTTATGGCAGAAAGTGAAGAGGAACTAAAAAGCCTCTTGATGAAAGTGAAAGAGGAGAGTGAAAAAGTTGGCTTTAAGTTCAACATTCAGAAAATGAAGATCATGGCATCTGGTCCCATCACTTCATGGGAAATAGATGGGTAAACAGTGGAAACAGTGTCAGGCTTTATGTTTTTGGGCTCCAAAATCACTGCAGATGGTGACTGCAGCCATGAAGTTAAGAGATGCTTACTCCTTGGAAGGAAAGTTAGGACCAACCTAGATAGCATATTCAAAAGCAGAGACATTACTTTGCCAACAAAGATCCGTCTAGTCAAGGCTATGGTTTTTCCAGTGGTCATGTATGGATGTGAGAGTTAGACGGTGAAGAAAGCTGAGCGCTAAAGAATTGATGCTTTTGAACTGTGGTGTTGGAGAAGACTCTTGAGAGTCCCTTGGACTACAAGGAGATCCAACCAGTCCATTCTAAAGGAGATCAGTCCTGGGTGTTCTTTGGAAGGAATGATGCTAAAGCTGAAACTCCAGTACTTTGGCCACCTCATGCGAAGAGTTGACTCACTGGAGAAGACTGATGCTGGGAGGGATTGGGAGCAGGAAGAGAAGGGGACGACAGAGGATGAGGTGGCTGGATGGCCTCACCAATTTGATGGACGTGAGTCTGGGTGAACTCTGGGAGTTGGTGATGGACAGGGAGGCCTGGCGTGCTGCGATTCATGGGGTCGCAAAGAGTCAGACACGACTGAGCTACTGACTGAACTGAACTGAACTGATGAGGAAAACATTGGTCAAAAATGTTCTGAAGTGAAAACTGGCTGTGTGTTTCAGGTCTCAAAAAAAAGCCCAACAGCATCCCCCATAACCATCATCTACTAGCAACTGCACCAAATTTAAAAATTTCTGCCAAAGCTCCAGGACAAAAGTGGTTGCAGAAGCCAGCTATCCTAGGTGTTTCCCTCTGTGAACACATATGCTGAATCTTCTCCTCTAACCTGTATATTTTTCATTTATTTTCGTATCTTCCAATTCTTTTTTTTCCCCTCGGTTTTCTTGTATAAAATCGGGCATGAAAGAAGAATTATGTATAAGGTATTCATAAGTTGAAACAGTGTCTGGCACATAATAATTGCTTAATAACTATTAGCTATTATTATCTGACATTCTTATTAGAGATTACTGTTGCAAAAGGGACAAAATCAAGTAAAAATGCATACTAAATTATGCTTTTTATGAATTTTGCCCAGCTAAGGGATCATAACCTCTACAAATGATGATTCTAAATAATTATCCCAATCCTTTTACCTCTATTTCTTTTATCTTGTTGCTCTGACACAACAAGTAGTATAATAATTGCCTATAAAAGTGTGGAGGATAAAAATGGTACATAATGAATTCATAGATCTGGCTAAGGAGGTTTCTAGGCAGAATATTTAAGTGCCAATTGTTCACTTAACTGCCTATGATTAAGTATGGATGGAGTAATGAGCTTAGGTACAAAAGGAGCTAAGTTTTCAAGCAAAATTTAAAGAAAATACAGAACTAAGACTTGATGGGTTCAAAAATAAGACTGTTTCTCATTTACAGCCAGTCCAGACAGCAAAAGTTTCACACAGGAAGAAATGACATCAGTACAAAGGTCAAATCCAGAGAGCTGCCAGTAAAACTGTGGCCACAAAGTCAGGATCTCAGAGATGAGACTGGAAAACCAAGACGTTAGAAAGGTTTGAAACATGTTCACAGATCCTCGCATGTAGACAAGAGGGCTCTAAAGAATCTTAAAGGTGCGCCTTGTGCTACACAAAAAATGCCAGTAAGTATCTTCAGGGTATTGTCCCACAGCAGCCTCACACAAAGTCCAAAACCCAGTAAGGTGTGTGTTGAAGAGGTATGCAGATATGATATTTCTATAATGGAGTTTATTTCAATGTGATACATAGGAACACCATGAAGTTTTAGACTTGAACTTGTACTAGGACAGAAGCAGCTCAAAATGACAAGACCTCTGGGCTTTCAGTCTTTTACAGAGAGGAAGCATGCTGAGAAAACCACTACATATTTTAAAAGGTGCTTCTTTTTATGGAAAAGAAAAGATTACTCAGAGGATGTAGCCAGGAGTTGCTAGGGCAGAACTAATAGCTAAGAAAGAACCATTTCCAGAGGAACAGGCCCACATTAACAAACCTGCAACATGCAGTAACTGTGTATTTCAGAACTGCTATATTCTTCCCATTCCCCCTGTCTGAGCAGTATTTCTTCTGATTATCCCTGTCTCACTATTATAGGTTGAGTATAAATCAAATAACTAATAACATTAGTTCACAAATCTTTCCATCCAGAGAAACCAAACATGAGGAGCTAAACCTAAAGAAAAACACCTGGGGAGCCATACATAAAAAGTCTCAGTGCAGGTACCTGGACATGATTTAAGAGGATGATTTTAAGATTTTATGCCTGAACCTAATGAGGTAATGAGATGAGAAATTGGAGGTCTTCAGGGGAAAATAAGTATTGGGGCTGAAACTCCCATAGTCTGGCCATCTGATGCAAAGAACTGACTCATTTGAAAAGACCCTGATGCTGGGAAAGATTGAAGGTGAGAGGAGAAGGGGATGACAGAGGATGAGATGGTTGGATGGCATCACCAACTTGATGGACATGAATTTGAGTAAACTCCGGGAGTTGGTGATGGACAGGGAGGCCTGGTGTGCTGAAGTCCATGGGGTCTCAGAGTCGGACACGACTGAGCAACTGAACTGAACTGAACTGACGGGAAAAGATTAAGTCATTTTTACATATGAGAGAGATGTCAGTAATTGGGAATCAGAGATGGTCAATGGTAGTCCCTACTGATGGCTCCTAGTATTCTTGCCCTTCAATAGTTTCTCCCACATTAAATCCTACATGGATTCCCTTTAACCAATAAAACCACACTATTCCACACCTAAGTCTTAAAAAGCACTGACAGCTTTCATATTTGCATTTTTGAGAATCTGGATCACCAGGTAAAACTACTGTGCTCAAGAAAAATCTGGTGGAGAAGCTCCATGGAAAGGCTCTGAGATTACATAAAGAGAGAATGAAACCCAATTATTCAAGCCCATTCAAAACCCTAGATGACTCCAGCCCCAGCTGCCATCTCACTGTAACTGTATGAGACCCCTTAGACAAGACTGAAAGAAGAACCACTCAGGTAATTTACAGAATCATGAGGTTATAAATTGTTTTTAAACCACTAAATTTGGGGATGGTTTATTATGTAAAAAGAGATGACCAAAATAAGGATGGGCTAACTCTGTGTAGCATGAATCCATATATACTTCTATAGTGAAGAAGATACGTATCATGATCAATCTTTGCACACATATACATGTAGCATCCACCATCACCATGACCGAGATACACAGCAGTTCCAACAACCCAGAAATCTTGGCTGTACCCTTTCCTGGTCAAGGACTTTTCAGTGCAAGTCCTACCGCTTGTACTGAAGTAACCACAATTGTAAGGTCTGTCACTGCTAACTTTTATCTATGTTTAATATACAGTATGTACTCTTTTCTTTCAGCCAACATAATTCTGGGAAACACATCTACACTATTGAAAAGCAGTCTATCCTTTTTATGGATATGCCACAATTCTGCCGATATATGCCACAATTCTGCCGATAGATATTTAGATTGCTGTAGTTTCAGACTTTAATAAGTAAAGCTATTACAATGTTGCTTCAGTTGTGCCCGACTCTTTACAACCCTATGGACTGTAGCCCAACAGGCTTCTCTGTCCACGGGATTTTCCAGGCAAGAATACTGGAATGGGTTGACATTTCCTTCTCCAGGGGATCTTCCCAACTCAGGGATCAAACTTGCGCCTCTTAGGTCTCCTGCATTGGTAGGCGGGTTCTTTACCACTAGCGCTACCTGGGTGGGAAGCTATTACAATAATTCTTATATATGTCTTTTTGTGTATAAATGTATTCATTTCTCCTGGGAAAGTTCCTAAGAGTAGAACTGCTGAATTATAAGGATATATGTATGCAGTGTATTTCACTGTGGTTTTAACTGCATTCCTTTGATGAGTAATAATTTTAAACATTTTTATATACTTGTCCATTTGGATATCCCTCCTCTATAAAAGACCTGTTCAGTTTTCTGTTTTTTTATTTAAAAGAAGTTCTTACTGTGGCAAAATACACATAAAAGTTTACTATTTTAACCATTTTAAAGTTTACAACTCTGGGTTATGCCTATTTTTAATTGGATTGCTATTTTCTTATTTTTTAGGAATAAATTTAATTATTAATGACTTCCCTTGTGGCTCAAACAGTAAAGAATCTGCCTGCAATGCTGGAGACCTGGGTTCAATCCCTGGGTCGGGAAGATCCAATGGAGAAGGACATGGCAACCCATTCCAATATTCTTGCCTGGAGAATCCCATGGACTGAGGAGTCTGGCGGGCTACAGTCTGTGGGGTCACAGAGAGTCAGATACGACTAAGCAACTAACACCTTCACTTTCACAATTATTAATATATTCAGGATAAACATCTTTGTTGGATATATATATATATAGAGAGAGAGACATACAAATATAAACATATAGCAAGTGTCTTAACTCAGTGTATGCTTTATCGATCTTTTTGATGCTGTCTTTAATGGAAATAGGTTCATAATTTTAACAAAGTCCAAATTAACAATTTTCCTTTTATGATTAGCATTGTTTATATCCTGTTTAAGAAGTTGACTATCCCCAAAGACATGAAGATATTGTTTTCTTCTAGTTTTATTGTTCTCCTTTCACATTTAGGTCTATGATTTACCTTCTTTTTTTCAGAAGGTTAGTATATGTTTGTTACTCAGTAGCTCTATCGTGCATTGCCTGACTGTAAAATTTTGAGGGTCTAAAAACTTTCATTTTGTGCAGTTTCTGACCCTTTCAATCTAAGCCAGTAATTGCTATTAATATAACATTTTCAAAAACCTAGTGGGTCTCCCCTGTATGTCAAGATGACCCCTCTCATTAGACAAGAGGGTTTTCCCTAGATCTTATCTAAATAATGCCATCTCTGTTTCCTGAGTTCAGTTCAGTTGCTTAGTCGTGTCCAGCTCTTTGTGACTCCATGGACTGCAGCACACCAGACCTCCCTGTCCATCACCAAGTCCCAGAGTTTACTCAAACGTAGGTCCATAGAGTCGGTGATGCCATCCAACCATCTCATCCTCAGTCATCCCCTTCTCCCACCTTCAATCTTTCCCAGCATCAGGGTCTTTTCAAATGAGTCAGTTCTTTGCATCAGGTGGCCAAAGTATTGGAGTTTCAGCTTCAGCATCATTCCTTCTAATGAATATTCAGGACTGATTTCCTTTAGGATGGACTGGTTGGATCTCTTGCAGTCCAAGGGACTCTCAAGGGCCTTCTCCAACACCACAGTTCAAAAGCATCAATTCTTCAGCACTCAGCTTTTTTTTATAGTCCAACTCTCACATCCATTCATAACTACTGGAAAAACCATAGCCTTGACTAGACAGACCTTTGTTGGCAAAGTCATGTCTCTGCTTTTTAATATGCTGTCTAGGTTGGTCATAACTTTTCTTCCAAGGAGCAAGTGTCTTTTAATTTCATGGCTGCAGTCACCATCTGCAGTGATTTTGGAGCCCCAGAAAATAAGATCAGTCACTATTTCCATTGTTTCCCCATCTATTTGCCATGAAGTGATGGGACTGGATGCCATGATCTTAGTTTTCTGAATGTTGAACTTTAAGCCAATTTTTTCACTCTCCTCTTTTACTTCATCAACAAGCTTTTTAGTTCTTCTTTGCTTTCTACCATAAGGGTGGTGTCATCTGCATATCTGAGGCTATTGATATTTCTCCTGGCAATCTTGACTCCTGCTTGTGCTTCATCCAGCCCAGTGTTTCTCATGATGTACTCTGCATATAAGTTAAATAAGCAGGGTGACAATATAAGCCTTGACATACTCCTTTTCCTATTTGGAACCAGTCTGTTGTTCCATGTCCAGTTCTAACCTGTATACAGATTTCTCAAGATTTCTCAGATTTCTCTATTTCCTGGATTCAGCTAAATTGGATCCCAGTGTCATATGCATAATCTCTCTAGCAAAAAATTGTCCAGCCACATCCTTGGATTCTCTCCAGAGCATGCTATATAATTTTTTGCAGAAGCATGAGAATTTCCCAAATTATCAAATTCTGGTTCCTTTTTGCCTAACAGTTTCTTCCTCAATTTATCTATATCCTCTGATACATGCATGCTAAGTCAACTTCAGCCAGGTCTGACTCTTTGAGACCCTATGCAGTGCAGTCCTCCAGACTCCTCTGTCCATGGCATTCTCCAGGCAAGAATACTGGAACAGGTTGCCCTTCTCCAGGGGATCTTTCTGATGAAGGGATTGAACCAGCATCTCTTACATCTCCTGCATTGGCAGGCAGGTTCTTTACCACTAGCACCACCTGAGAATCCCATATCCTCTGATATTTTAACTATAAACAATAAGTAGAAACCAGACTGCAAATTCCACACTTTGCTTGATAATTTGCTTAGCTAAATATCCAAGAATTCAATGGTTACAAGCTCTGATTTCCATTCAGCAGTAGAGTATTACTCAACCAACTTTTCTACCATTTTATAACAAGGATCACTTTCCTTCCAGTTTCTAGTAACATTTCCTGATGTTACCAAAAATCTTACCAGAATCACCTTTAACAAATTCATATTTCTTTCTAGTAACATTCTGCTCATGACAATACGTCTGTTCTCTAAGATGACAGCACCTTTGTCTTCTATCCTCTTCACTTCCTTTTGAGTTTTCATCTGAATCTAGACTTGATTATCACACACCTCAAAATTCTTCCAACCTGGATCCAATTACCCAATCTCAAAGTCACACCCACAATTTTATGTATCTATTAAAGCAGTATTCTACTTCTAGGAACCAAACTCTATATCAGTTTCCTAGGGCTGTCATAACAAACTGCCACAAATTAGGCAGCTTAAAATCACAGAAATTAATTTTCTCACAGTTCTGGAGGCCTAAAGTCCAAAACTGAGGTTTTATCAGTGCTGAGCTTCCTTTGAAGGCTGTAGGGAAGAACTGTTCCTTGCATCTATCAGCTTCTGGTGGCTCCTGATGTTCCGTATTCCCTAGCTCTAATCTCTGCTTCTGTCCTCACAAATGCTTCTTTTCTGTTTCTCTGTGACTCCAGCCTCTCTCTCCCTTCTCTTATAAGCATACCAGTCACATGATTTAGGACCCATCCTAACCCCTAAATGATCTTATTTCAAGATCTTCAGCTTAATTATATATACAAAGACTCTATTTCCAAATAAGGTCACTGTAACAGTTTGCTAGCTCTATCATAACAAAGTACCATAATTGAGTGGTTTAAACAACAGAAATTTACTGCTGCATAGTTTGGAGGCTAAAAGTCAGATCAGTGTTTCAGCAAGACTGGTTTCTTTTGAAGACAGCAAGAACCTATTCTATTCTCCCCAGCTTCTGGTTTTTGCTGCCCATCTTTGGTGTTTCTTGGTCTATAAAAGAACCAAGGAATTGATTCTGATTTCAGTCTTCATCTTCACATGGCATTCATTCTGTACGTATAAAAATTTCCCTTTTTATAAGGACACCAGTCAGACTGGGTTAAGGTCTACCCTAATTACCTCATCTTATGTCTAGGGGTTAGGGTGTCAGTAAATGAGTTCAGTAGTAAAGAATGCTCCTGCAAATGTAGAAGACACAGGTTCAGTCCCTGGGTTGGGAACATCCCTTGGAGAAGTAAATGGCAACCCACTCCAGTATTCTTGCCTGGGAAATCCCATGGACAGAGGAGCCTGGCAGACTACAGTCCATGGGGCTGCAAAGAATCGGACGCAACTGAGCAACTAAACAACCACCACCAGTTAGTTCGTGACTGCGGTGGTTTCTCCTCCAGATCTTGGCTGTGACTCTGGGTTGCCTGTCTCTCCATATTACAGGGTGGCAATTTGCCATGCAACCTCAATTCTCTGATGGGTTCATGAAAAGGCACCAATTTTCAATTTGTTCACCTTCTTGCTGTAAGGACAGGAGCAACAACTTTCAAGCTCTTTACATGTTGGAGCTGAAACCAGAAGTCGCCCTAATGTATTGAATAGTATGATGATTTTAAAAATAACTTTTACATGTATTTGTTGCAATGAGAATACTGATCAGCCATCTATCTACTATATGTTACTGGGAGCGGTATGTTACTGGTACCCACCTCTCTCCATTGCCCTTTATATAAGCTTTTCTCAACCAATACCCTATTAGATTAAACACTATAGAAAATCATTTAAATAATTATTTTCTAAATTTTGCCAAGGATCTTACATAGCTAGCACAATGCCAGATGCATAGGAGTTAATTTATTACATAATATGGATGCCTTAGTCATTTTATCCCTATACACATTTTATGTGTATTTCTTAGAATAAATATATTTTCTCACATAACTGTAAAGTAGTACACTCAGGAAACTCAATATCAATACAATATTTTAATATAACCTACCATCAATAGTTCGGTTTTCTCAATTGTCCCCATAATCTTTTCCCTCCAAAAGAATTGTGACCTGAATCATATATTCATTCAGTTGTCAAATATCTTAAGTCTCTCTTTCACTCTGAAACATTTCCTCAGCTTTTCTTGGCTTTTATGCCACTGATTTTTTTAAGAATACAGGCCAGTTTTTGTTTCTGATTTTGGCTTTGTCTGATGTTTCCTTAAGGCTAAATTCAGGTATGTATCGCTGGTCAGAATACTTCATAGTGATATTGTATCAGACCCATAGTGATACTGCATCCTTCCCATATTAGTTTCTATCACTCAGGCAAGATTATTGTCTGGTTCTCTACCATACAGTTAAGACAATATTAATCTTACTCCTGATCACACTTCACCTGAATCCTGCCCCCAGACTCTTCATGCATTGTTGATTCTTACCCAACCAATTCTTACTATGAGTACTGCAATGATTGTTTCATTTCCCTGCTCATTCTACATTAATCAGAATCCTACTCTATGTAAAAGTTTCCCTTTTCCCTTTCTCTCCCTCCCATCCTCTCTCTCTCCCTCTTTCTCATCAGAATAGATTCATGGCTTCCTATTTTTTTCCACTGGGTTCATTACTGTTAATTCTGATGCTCAAAGAGCCCCAGATTTGGCCAGCGGGAGTGAAGCTTATTCAAACAAGCTCTTGGGTTTTTGTTTATTTTTCTTGACATGCCATCATCATTTTTTTAAAAATGTCCCTGCCTTCTGGTAGCAATAAGATGTTCCAGGCCTATTTTATATCCTCTCTTTCCCAAGCCTGGAGTTCAGCCATTTCTCTAACAATCCATATTTCCTTTCAGTAGGGAATGTATTAGAAAACAAGAATGAGTGCCAGGTGTTCTCACTGCTATCATGGTAAGTTTGAGTTTAGACTTGTCATATCCAATTTGGTAGTCATTATCCAAATGTGGCCATTTAAATCAAAATTAATAGAAACAAAAATTCAGTTCCTCAGCTGCACTAGTCACACTTCATGTGTAGTTACATGTATTTAGCAGCTAACATACTGGACAGCACAGATAATTATAGAAATTTCCATCCTTACAGAAAATTCTATTAGACATTATTGTTCTAGACCCTTTCACATAGCAAACACACACACTTTTTTTCCATCTCTGTTCCAATTACTCAAGTGCTTTCTTTATCTTGACCTAAACCCTTTCAAAATTTGGATTATCTTTCGAAACCAATCCTTTCTGGTGCATTTCTTAGTGCCTTTAACCAAGCTCCTTCTCCAACCCCCAAATATACAGTCTTTACTGATTTCAAACAAACAAAAATTTTGGTATAGCCACTGTGGAAAACAGTATGGCGGTTCCTCAGAAAACTAAAAACAGAATTACCATAAGATCCAGTTATCCCACTCCTGGGCATAAATCCAGACAAAACTATAGTTCAAAAAGACCCATGCACCTCTATGTTCACAGCAGCACTATACACAACAGCCAAGACATGGCAACAACCTGAATGTCTATCAATAGATTAATGAGTAAAGAACATGTGGTATAATGGAATATACTCAGTCATAAAAAATAACAAAATAATACCATTTGCAGCAACATGGATCCAACTAGAGATAATCATACTAAGTGAAGTATATCAGAAAGAGAAAGACAAATACCATATGATATCACTTACGTGTGGAATCCAAAATATGACAAAATGAAACTAACAATGAAACAGAAAGAATCACAGACAGAGGGAACAGACTGGTGGTTGCTAAAAGAGCACATGTGGTGGAAGGATGGAGTGGGAAGCTGGGGTTAGCTGATGTAAGCTTTTATATAGCAAGGTCCTATTGTATAGTACAGAAAACTATATTCAATATCCTATGACAACCATAATGGAAAAGAATATTAAGGAAAAAAAATATATGTGTGTATAACTGAATCACTTTGCTGTACAGCAGAAATCAACACAACACTGTAAATCAACTATACTGCAATAAAAATACTGATTAAAAAACATCTGGGTTATTTTTGTCATTACCAATGTAAATATTAATTGGTAAGAACATGGGCTTTGGAATCAGACCTATTTCTTACTAGCTATATGACCTTGGGAAAGTTACTTAATCTCCCTAAACTTCAATTTCTGCATCTAAAACTGGGATTAATAATGCCTCGTAGTTATATGTTTGAAGACTAAAAAAAATAATATACTGAATATGCTTAGCATTATGACTGGAATATGATAAATTATATGGCCTATTAGTAACAATAATATTAGACTTGTTTCTCCTTTGTTTACTGAAAGTTTTAAATTCGTTCACTTTTCCAAGCCATTCTTCACATTACTAAGGCATACACAGTATGTTAGCAATACTGAGCAAATATTCTAAATTATTCAAATAGATTCCTTCCAGTTAGAATATTAAGACCTATTTATATGTGAAATATTTCTCTTAGACAATTCTATTTATAACTCTGAAATTATAAAATCAATTTCAAATATTTATTGCTTATAGCAACTTTAAATAAAAATTGTTAAATAAAGTATTTCTTATATAAAAACTTTAAATAAAATATTTTCCTATTAGGTTGATTAATTATGTAAAATTTCTGAAAATTCTGAAATAAAACTGAAAAATTTCAAGTTGAGAGGGCATACTAGTAGCTGAACTACAGAATGGCAAAAATCAAATTATTGATAAGAATTAATTTGTCAGAATTCATAGTCCTATTTATAAAAGGATCCTATAAAACCAAATTTGAAATTTGTTTCTAATGAAACAAAGCATCTTGATTTTGTTATAGAAATATATTTAAAAATAGCTAATGTAGTAATACTCAAAAACAACACTAAAGCAAAGATAAATTCCTTTCCTCTGACATATTATTTAAAATATAGAAAAAGAGCATGTTATACCTAATGATAACTAGAGATGACTTATTTTTCCCTCCATCACAGTTTATTTAAGATATGTACTGAAAGATGTAAACCTAATATTTTGCTAATAAATGAAAAACATGCTTTTCAAAATGAATGCTTTTAGTAAAGCATATTTTATTTGTAAAAAGTGTAAGCATGGTCATCTAAACTTTCACTGCTTATATGAAAAAGGGGTGCTCATCAAATTTAACAAATACTACGCCTATAAAGGAAAGCGATGTCATTTCCTCCAAAATAACTACAGCCCTGTAGATTTTTACCTTTTTCTTTACTAAGCAAAAGACAAATATATAACATGCTTGTGTCTTATTACCCTTACCGGTAAAATTTCAAAATCAACTTGATATGTAATTTTCTTTCAGATTAGTTTAAACATGATTTAAAAAAATGGAAATGTGAGAATTTCAGAATACACTGCTATGTTACAAAAATTATTAAATCTCACTTCTTCTAAATAACTATGTACAATTCATATCCTGTCACTTGTTAAATATATGGACAGTAAAATCTTTGTTCATGTTTTCCCAAAGGCAACCTTACCTGTGGAGTCCAATAAAATGTTGGGCTCAATCTGTAGAGTTTTCGTTTGTGGAAACTCTGAAGTGGCCTTGTTCGAGCTGCTGTACTCATGATAGTCAAGGATGGAGATTTCAATCTTGTCCTGTCTTTTCTCCTTTTCTTACTGTGCTTCTGGTTAAGTAACCAGCTACTGGAGGAAGAGAGCTCATCTAAATTCTCTGAAGCACTGAAATGCCATGAAATAATTGGGGAGTGGAGGGAATAAAACAAAACAAACAAAGACAAAGAAAACTAAATGTAAATCACCTTGATCTATTATGACAGAGGAGCATTAATTTTAGCCAATTTTGTGGTAACAACTGATGAAAGAATCAATATTAATGGAAAATTACATTTCAAGTTGTGAAAACAGAATCTGTATTTTCTCCTGCAAAATAAATATCCCATAGGTTAGAGATGCTCACATAAATTCACTAGTACAATGTAAATTTCACTGTAAATCAATAATCATGAATATTACAGTGTTAAAAGCATCTACATCAAATTCTTTTTCAATAAGGGTGAATTTACACAGGATTGTAGATTTTAAAAAGGCTAAAGTCTCATCACTACATCATTAGCTGCTCTTAAATAAGCACTACATATCTTACCAGGGGATTCTGAAACAAAGATGCAATCTGTCTACATTTTAAGAATTTTTTAAAATTTCTGATGATACAGAAGATACAAACTATAAAATATTTTATCAGATCACACAAAATACACATGAAAATAAGCATAATTTTATAATTATCCCTCATATTAATTTTAAAATACTTAAATATTTTAGATCAGGAGGGATTTAATGCTGTCACCACATAAATTTATTTATACCAGTATATTACATATAAAATATTCAGCTTTTCAGGCACTATAATCTACCAGTTCAACCTTATTTATATAAACAAAAGCTAGCCAACTTAGCATTCTAAGATCAACAAGTGAATCTATATGTGCTATTGCTAATCACAAATAAATTCTAAATGTGCTATTTGGTTCAAGTAGAATCAGTGTTTAAAGGTAAACATAAGATACAGTTTTTCTATAGCTGTGTCACTGGTTTTGAATGCTGCACAATATTCTCTTTCAGATAAAGCAAGTAATTCAAGAAAACTTTATATAGTAGTAAGAAACTAGAAATAAAGGTACCTGAATGGCTTCTGTTGGTGAAACTAAAAGAGAATAATAAAATATGGAATTTGGTGATTACATACAAATACACAATTGAGTATGTCTATTGGCCAGACCAGTATAGGGAAAAAAATCTGATGATAAATATTTTATTTTTAAAATATTAACTTCAGTCTTCAGAAAGCTCTAGTCATGAATGTTTTAATTATCAGTTAATAAATATTCTAAAGATTATCTATCTGAGAAAGGTTTAGGATATACCAATACTCTCAAATTAACAGGTCCAGTCTCATATACTGATGTTACTTTTTGTAATATATCATATGTATGACTATAAAAGCCTGAAGTGTATAACGTGCTAAGTAACAGTCTGCTCTTGAGAAACCAGCCCTTGACCTGGGCTACCACATCAAGGGTAAACAGAAGGCATAGGTGATAGCCAGTATCAAGTTAGGTACTAAGCATGTCGGATACAGACGTAAACCAAGGTCAGGAAAAAGACCGATTAGTAGGTGGTTAGTACTAGAGGTGATCACATCAGGAGAGTGAGGATTCAGGAACGTAGGAGTAGATCTAGCACAAAAGGTAGCTCTTCTAGAAAGTGAGAAATAATCTCTAGGCAGATGACACTGGCTCCTTAAAAGAGACATTGCTTGGGTAATATCTAGGGATAATGAAGAGTTTTTATTCTAGCAGTCTGGAGCACAGTTCTAGCAGTTCTTTCCTCTGTTCAGTTCTCTAGTTGTTAGTGGGCACTTGTTTCCCCATCCCTGAAGGAGGTATAAGGAGGTGAGCCACTATATTCTTAACTGAATGACATCTCTCAGCTTTTGAACTGGTGAGAGGCTCACAGGCTAGTTTAAAGATAAATGGAAAGCTTATTTGTGTCTCTAAATGTTACATTTTCAAGTTTCAAAGACTAATACAGTATCATTGGAAAAAGCTCACCAAAGTTGGCACTTAAATCACTTTATAAATAATTGATGAAAGTGATAGTGACTCTGTTGTGTCAGACTCTTTGTGACCCCATGGACTATAGCCTGCCAGGGGATCTTCCCAACCCAGATATTGAACCTGCATCTCCTACACTGGCAGGCAGATCCTTTAACCACTGAGCCACCTGGGAAGCTGCTGTAAAGGGTTATTTACCCTTTACAAACCACTGATAAATGATAAACCACTGATAAACTCTGCAAACCACTGATAAACTCACTTATTCTGCCCAATGGTTTACACTAAAGAGAATGAATCTTACTGAAAAGGAGAACAAGAGGAAATTATTTGGAGGACAACAAAACGCTGCCTAAGTGACTCTATAATCCAAGGTTATTTTTCCCCTCAGGAGATAATAATCCAATACCTAACACTAGTGGTAAAGAACCCGCCCGCCAGTGCAGGAGATGTAAGAGACACCGGAGGAGGAGGAGAAAACCCAGGAAGAAAAAAACATTTCAATAAGAGACAAGGCTAAGTTTTCCCACTGAGTTGTGGGTACCCTAGGAAACCCCAGAAACTGAGGATACAATAAGCCACTGCCAAGTACTGTCATAATTGTCACAAAAATTATCAATAAATATCAACATATAATTTTGAAATAGCATGCTTACAAGTGGTGTAGTACCAGGTAAGGACACAAATCACACTCCTTTAGATTTCTAACTGGAAGCTTTTGTTCAGAGAACAATAAAAATCTCCAAAAGGATAGCCTAGGGCCCCTGTGTAATAGGCAGATAGTACAATTTGGCTCTAGAATAAACTAAATAATTGAGGAGGGGGAAGAAATGAGGGTGGTTTTTGGGCTTACACCTTTCTCCATTTCCACTACCACTCTCTTAATCCAAGCTTTTTTCCGCCAGAATTCCTCCTATACCCTTGTAACTGGGCCCCCCTCATTCACACTTTATTCCATCCAGTCCCTTCTAATCTTTCAGGAAAACAAATCTGGTCCTGTTTTACCCTTTCCTTCCATGCCTACACTGCTTAAAATCTCTCAAAGCCTTCTCATTGCTCTTGAGAAAAATACTTAAATCCTTAATGGAAAAGGCCCTGATTGGTCTGCTCTCTCAGCCTCCTCATGTGTCACACTCCCTCTCCTTCTCTGTGTTCCAGCCACATTGCCTCTTTTAATTCCAAACAACTCACACTTGCTCCAGTACTAAACCTACTATATATAATATCTGCTTCCAGGAATTTTCTCACATCCTTCTTCACTTATGTAATTTCCAATAACCATTTGGCTCTCAGTTCAAAAGTCAGTACCTCAGGTAAGTCTTTGAGCCCTTGCATAGTCTCTCCAAAGACAAAGTCAAATTCCCTTCTGAGTTCTGATAGTACCATTCACCTTTTCTTCATAGTATTTTTCATGATGCCAATTTTACAATTATCTGTGTTACTATCTGATTAGTGTCTTTTTCCTTTTCTAAAACTGTAAGTAATAGAGAGACTGTGTTTTAACTTTTTATCAGAAGTTCCTGATATTATACTTGGCATATGACAAATGCTCAATAAATATTTATAGAATGAATGGAGAAATGTACACATATATACATTTTCAGATTTATCACTCCAGCTCTGTGCTTTGCACAGGGTATATATATAATACCACATAATGTGAAAGTGTTAGTTGCTCAATCATGTTCGACTCCTTGCAACTCCATGGATTATAGCCTGCCAGGCTCCTCTGTCCGTGGAATTCTCCAGGCAAGAATATTAGAGTGGGTTGCCATTTCCTTCTCCAGGGGATCTTCTGGACTGAGGGATTGAACCCAGGTCTCCTGCACTGCAGGCAGATTCTTTACCATCTGAGCCACTTGGGAAGCCCATACCTTATATGGGAAGCATATAACACTACATACCTTACCCAAATAGTTTAGTGAATGAGTAAACATGGAACATTACAGTTTAAGAGCCAAAAGAAGCTCTAAATAGAAGGTTATAAGAGAGCATTTAGAAAAATAAGACATATTTACACTGCCTTGAGTTCCATTCTAAATCTCTTAATTTGACTTACAAAAGTTAGTTTCTGATAGTAAGCGATGATGTACCTTATTTTATCTTATAATCATATATGCCTATTATAAATGGGTAAGTATTATAAAGCAGATGAGAACTGTAAGATATTTTGATTTGTAAAAGAGAAAGCATGGATAAAGTTTAAATTTTTTCTTTTAATTTAAAAAGTGCAAAATGACCAAGAGTTTTATCGAAGAAAATATTTCAAAAGTCATGAGTTCCTGTTTTATTAACATTGCCTAATTTTTCTAATAGTAATGACTTTCTGATATAACTGATTGTCTATTACAATTCCAGAAAATCTTAGCAGTTAAGATATTTATGAATAACGACAGGCATTCAATTTGCTTTTACAGAGAATAAATGGAATTTTCAAGTGAATTTTTTAGTTAAAATTTTACTCTGATTACTGCAGAAACTAAAGGCCCAGAAGTGAAGCATTTAATCTTTTAACTGTTCTATACATCAGTGTCTCTTTTGCTGTCTCGTATACAGGGTTACTGTTACCATCTTTCTAAATTCCATATATATGCATTAGTATACTCTACTGATGTATAGAACAGTCTTTTGGACTCTGTGGGAGAGGGAGAGGGTGGGATGATTTGGGAGAATGGCAGTGAAATATGTATAATATCATATATGAAACGAGTCGCCAGTCCAGGTTCGATACACGATACTGGATGCTTGGGGCTGGTGCACTGGGACGACCCAGAGGGATGGTATGGGGAGGGAGGAGGGAAGAGGGTTCAGGATGGGGAACACATGTATACCTGTGGCAGATTCATTTTGATATATGGCAAAACCAATACAATATTGTAAAGTTAAATAAAATAAAATTTAAATTAAAAAAAAATCTTTTAACTGATATTTGAATATTAATTCCTACCAAAATCACTTTCTGCAAACATTATTCACTTGTATCAAAATTAATAAAACAATCTAAAGATATGGGCTTATAGGAACATATATTTGCTAAGTTCTTGGTATCATCTTGGTGATGGAGAAAATGGTGAATAAATAAGGAAGAACAGTCTAATTTCAATCTGTTTTTTTTTTTAATTTTATTTTTAAACTTTACAATATTGTATTGGTTTTGCCAAATATCGAAATGAATCCACCACAGGTATACATGTGTTAAAACTCAATGAAAGATAGTCTAAGATTTTTAGTAACTTGTTCAAGTATTTAATAACTTTTGGCTTAAGCCAAACTGTATTCTTAGAAGGACTGGAATCATCATCATAATGCCATGCTCAAATGCTTTTACTAAGTAAGAAACTTTTGGGCCTGGCTATAAATTTAGAAAGCTAAAACCATAAAAACACAGACAAGATTTCATAAAGTTATTTTTATCTTCTAATCTCAAGAAATAGCAGCAGAAAACAAGTACTCAACACAGAATTTTAAAATATTGTTTTAGTACTTTTCAACATTTCCCCTACATTCATGTACTCTTATACTAAACACACTTAAGAAAAGCAGAACTCCACATCGAGAAGAAAATTAGAATGTGTATTATCTAAGAGATTATGATAGCCTGCCAGTTACCAATCTATTCTTATACACAAATACCCATACTTGCTATACGGGGCTGAAGAGTGTTGTCACATTTACATCTACCAGGAACCTCAGACTGTGACCCTACTTGGAAATACAGACTTTCAGGAGTAATTAATGAGGTAAAATGATGTCAGAGTGGATTAGGATGGCCCTAAGTCCAGTCACTGATGTTCTTATAAGAAGAAACAAAGAGTTCAGGAAGAGATCCCAGGGAATAACATCCTTACATGTGAAGGCAGAAGAGAAATGGTCTATAAGCCAAAAACGCCAAAGACTGCTAGGAACTACCGGAAGCCAGGAAAATGCAAGGAAGGATTCTGCCTTAAACCTTCAGAAAGAACATGGCCCTGCCTGACACCTTGATTTTCAACATCTAGCCTCCAGAACTGTGGAAGAAAAAACATCTCCTATATTAAGCCACACACTTCGTGCTGATTTAAGATCCCTATGAAACTGACATATTCATAAAGTACATGCCTAAGAATCACTATTTTTGCATAATTTGTAATCTCTATTTCAAGTCTACTTTTTGTCTTTTGGAGTTGTCTGATGACCTCAACCTATAGCAGCTAAAGTAGGCGGCAACCTTTTCCAAACCTTCCCTGATGCCCAGCGTCCTGCCAATAGTTGAATTTACTATCTTTCTTTTTCTTGACAATATTTGGAGAAATGAACACATTATTTACTCAGATATACTCAAAGATATTTTAAAGAAATTACATAAAATAGGACTTTATAGAAACTCACTAAAATGGCCTAGTAGGGGCACTACTTGTCTTCCACATGGCAAAAACAAGCACCTCTCAGATGACCAGTGATCGAGATCCAGGCATTATCTACTACATATAGAGAAAACAGTGCCTTGACCAGCCCATTTTCCCTACTCTAGGAATTAAGTAGGAAAATTACACCCCCCTCCCCATTCACTCAAAAATACAAGTCTCTTCAACTGTAGCAACAAGAAAATGCTGGAATACACTGTAAAATGATCTTCTAAATTAGATGTGTCTCTAAAAAAAATTTGATCTCTGGTTCCTCTGCCTTTTCTAAATCCAGCTTGAACATCTGGATGTTCTTGGTTCATGTACGATTGAAGCCTCACTTGGAGAATATTGAGCATTATTTTGCTAGCGTGTGAGATGAGTGCAATTGTGCAGTAGTTTGAGCATTCTTTCGTATTGCCTTTCTTTCAGATTGGGATGAAAACTGACCTTTTCCAGTTCTATGGCCACGGCTGAGTCTTCCAAATTTGTTGGCATATTGAGTACAATACTTACATTTGGTTGTTATTGTTGATAACAGCATCATCTTTTAGGATTTGAAATACTTCAGCTGGAATTCCATCACTTTCACTAGCTTTGTTTGCAGTGATGCTTCCTAAGGCCCAGTTGACTTCACACTCCAGGATGTCTGGCTCTAGGTGAGTGATCACATCATCTTGGTTATCTGGGTCATTAATATTGTTTTTGTATAGTTCTTCTGTGTATTCTTGCCACCTCTTCTTAATATCTTCTGCTTCTGTTAGGTCCATACCGTTTCTGTCCTTTATTGTGCCCATTTTTGCATGAAATGTTCCCTTACTATCTCTAATTTTCTTGAAGAGATCTCTAGTCTTTCCCATTCTATTATTTTCTTCTATGTGTGGATCATGACATACTGGAAAATTCTTCAAGAGATGGGAGTACCAGACCACCTTACCTGCCTCCTGAGAAATCTGTATACAGGTCAAGAAGCAACAGAACTGGACATGGAACAACAGACTGGTTCCAAATTGGGAAAGGAGTATGTCAAGACTGTATATTGTCACCTGCTTATTTAATTTATATGCAGAGTACATCATGTGAAATGCCAGGCTGGATGAAGCACAAGGTGGAATCAAGATTGCTGGGAGAAATATCAATAACTTCAGATATGCAGATGACACCACCCTTAAGGCAGAAAGTGAAGAGGAATTAAAGAAAAGAGCCTATTGATGAAACTGAAAGAGGAGAGTGAAAAAGCTGGCTTAAAACTCAACATTCAGAAAACTAAGATCACGGCATCCAGTCCCATCACTTCATTGCAAAAGATGAGGCAACAATGGAAACAGTGACAGACTTTATTATCTTCGGCTCCAAAATCACTGTAGATGGTGACTGCCCCCATGAAATTAAAAGATGCTTGCTCCTTGGAAGAAAAGCAATGACCAATCTGCTGCTGCTGCTGCTGCTAAGTCAGTTCAGTCGTGTCCGACTCTGTGCAACCTAGGCAGCAATTAAAAAGCAGAGACATTACTTTGCCAACAAAAGTCTGTAGTCAAAGCTATGGTTTTACCAGTATGGATGTGAGAGATGGACCATAAAGAAGGCTGAGCACCAAAGAACTGATGCTTTTGAACTGTGGTATTGGAGAAGACTCTTGAGAGTCCCTTGGACTGCAAGGAAATCCAACCAATCCATCCTAAAGGAAATCAGTCCTGAATAGTCACTGGAAGGACTGATGCTGAAGCTGAAACACCAATACTCTGGCCACCTGATGCGAAGAACTGACTCACTGGAAAAGACCCTGATGCTGGGAAAGATTGAAGGTGGGAGGAGAAGGTGATGACAGCAGATGATATGGTTGGATGGCATCACCGACTCTATGGACCTAAGTCTGAGGAAACTCCAGGAGTTGGTGATGGACAGGGAAGCCTGGCGTGCTGCAGCCCATGGGGTTGCAAAGAGTCAGACGCAACTGAGTGACTGAACTGATTTAAAAAAATTAAGTTATTTACCTAACTCTGAAATATTAAGGTACATCTTTACACAACCATTAAAATGGAAAAGAAATATTTTAAGTATAAAAAGCTTCAGATATACTATTGAAATAAGATATAAAACTTCCAATAGAGCTCAACAATGAAAATTATGTATAAAATGATAGGAAGGAAATATACTCTGAGCAATACAAGTGATTTCCACTTTCTTCTAGATAGCTCTTGAATTTTTAAGTTATTGTACAATGAACTTATATTAATTTTATAAGAACACTAAAATGTCATCTATAATTTCAGTCTTTTTGGCATTAGGAACTTATAATACATTTTAAAGTGGCTATTCGAGAATACGAGACTTAGGAGACATAACTACCAAATGTAATACAGATTTTGTTTGGGTCCTGATTCTAATAAATTGTCCATAAAAAGATGACTTTGAGACAACTGGCAAAATATGAATATGGATAGAGAATTTTATGATAGTGATAAATTATGACTAAAATATTAAAAGAATAATAAAAAATTAGCAGGTGATAACAACATGGTGGGTATGTTGAAAAAAAGTTTATCAAAGAAATAAATGAAAGTCTTTATAGTTAAAATATCAATAAAATTTATTTAAGTTCATAGGAAAAAAATATATCAGGAAGAGAAATAGTTGAAGTGAGTAGCAAAATATTGAGAACTATTTAAGCTAGGAATAAGCTGATTTACTTTTCTATGCTTTCTATATGTTCAAGTTTTACATAATAAAGCTTGAGAGGAAAAGAGATCAAATATTGTAGAGCCATCTGCCATTCCCACCCTCTGGCTCTTAATTTCAAGAGGACTTTTTAGAGTATAAAGGCAAGGAGACTAGGAAGCCTATATGAGAACTATATTTTTTCTGAACGTGAAGTGCAAGTGGCTCAGTCGTGTCCGACTCTTTGCAATCCCATGGACTATACAATCCATGGAATTCTCTAGGCCAGAATACTGGAGTGGGTAGCCTTTCCCTTCTCCAGGGGATCTTCCCAACTCCAGGACCAAACCCAGGTATCCCACATTGCAGACCGATTCTTTACCAACTGAGCTATCAGGGACATAAAATCTATCAAACATTTCTAACTAACCTATAGTTTGGGAGTATAGCTCAGATTCTTCACTATAATCTGTGAGTTGTTTTTCTGACATATGGAATATAGTTTGAAATTGAGACTTTCTAATATTTCACTATTTTTTTTTTCATTTTAAAGGAAAATTTGCAAAGAGAAAAAATCTGAAAAATTCTAAAATATTTTTTAAAATCCTTGCATCTAAACACAAATATAGCATTAGGAAAAAATTTTGATTTTTTCCTTTAAGTCTCTTTTTCTTCCCCTATAAAATCATACCCCTATGAGGGTCTAAGGCTGTTGCTGTTCAATTGGTAAGTCGTGTCTGACTCTTTGTGACACCATGGTATCACAATGCTTTTGGTATCCTGATTTTTTCCACTTAACATTCTAAAGGAAGTACATTCCTATATGACCACATCTTTTTTAATACAGATCATTTTTTTAATAGTTACATGACATGTCTTCCAGTGGTTGTATCATGATTTAAACATTTTCTATAACATTAAGTTTAAGACTTATATTAATAGAGGTTAAAAGGGAAAAGTAGAGTTTTTACAAAAGAAAATAAATCCTATTGGTATTACTTTAAAAACACATCAGGAGACATTTTATTTCCTTATTGATATTGTACATCTAGCTGATACAATATTTAATGTCACAGAAACTCAAAATTATGTTTGAAAACTTCAGCCTAGAATTTGCTAACAATGTTTTCTCATTAACTGAGAAGTGACTATTGAAAATATTATGAAGGTAAGAGAATTACTTTATATGTGATTAGTTTATCAGTTCAGCTGCAGTTTTTCAATTATGATGCCCAGTTAGAAAGGATCATTACATTTTGTGAGATAATTATCATTTGTGGAAATAAATAGCATGATAATGATTCATTAGAATTTAATTTCATATCATATTCTGGGACCCATTAAAGCAAAACAACAACAACAAAAATTCTAGACATTATTTCAAGTAGAAATTCACTTTCCCAGAGATAATACCCCATGGGGTAAATGAAGATGTACTTACAACATTATATCTTCATTTTAGAGTATGAGATCTAAAAACAAATAACTATCTCTATGATGATAAAATGTAATGCTTCATTTGTTTGAAGATTCAGTCTTTTCAGTCTTTCCTGGTGACTCATCTTAAACCCTGCTGCCAAGATTAATAAAGCTAAGAAAATAATTCGGACTTCTGGGAGATGCTGCAATTAACTAAAAGATAGGGGTTGGGAATCAATGAATAAAAAGTGGGCAAAACAGCTGCCCTGAATTAACCAAGTGAATTTACTTTAGACATAAGAACAGATCATTAGGGTATTATAAAAATTACCTTAAATACTTAGAAAAAATTGTATCAAACATTAAGTTCTATGTGGTCCACTAAAAATAACAACACAGAATAGGTAACCAAACTTTTTTAGTTTCTTAAACCTAACTAACTAACTAATATGTGTTTGTGTGTATATATATATATATATATATATATATATATGATATGATGTGATATAAAGCTAGAATGAGAATGCTTTATTAGAAGCACTGACGAGTCTACTTATCTAGTAAGTCCAAGTATACAGAATACAGCCGAAACTGCAAACGCCTTTTAAATAACCAAAAAAGATCTCAATGAGTCCATGGATGAAAGCTCACTCCTGTTAGTATTAAGAGAGAGGCCTTATCTTTTACTTCAGAATCTCTTATCAGAGGACAGGTACTTCTACCATTCTGACTTTATTTATCTGATTTTCTAATCCAGAGTTAAATTAGATGAGAGGAAGCAGAACTGCAGGAGGCAGCATGAGATTAACAACATATCAATCCGACTATGACAGAGAAAAAGCAAATAAGTACAAAATATTTTGGGGGGAATGCTGATTACCTGTAAGAAATCCTAAAAGACATTTCATTCATTCAAAAAGTATTTATTCATGCCCATGTTATGACTCTGATGTAGATGTCAAGAAAATAGCAGTTAAGAAGACAGACCAGAAAAATTCCTACTGTCACGGAGCTTACATTCTCATCCAGGAAGGTAGATAATAAACGAGTAAAAAACAAGAGTAAAATTATATCACACTTCTCTCATTTGATCCTCACAATAACCCAGCAAGCAAACTATTTGCATTTTAACTGTGATTTAGAAAGTTGCCTAAAATCACAATGCTACTAAGTTCTACAGTTGGGACTGATCTCAGACCCATCTAATTTCAGAACTATTTAACAATGCAATGAGTTTTCTTCATAGCACTTGACCAGGATTTTAATTTTATTTTTTTATTTAAAATTTTTCTTCACATTTTGTCTGTGGCATGTGGGATCTTAGTTCCCTGACCAGGGATATATCTGAGCTCTCTGCCTTGGAAGCATGGACTTCCATCCGCTAGACTGCCAAGGGAGTCCCACCAGGATATTTTTTTTTTTAGTATTTACTTTTAAAATGTTTCTTTATGTATTTATTGCCTGCGCCAGGTCTTAGTTGTGGCACACAGAGTCTTTTAGTTGCGGTGTGGGGGATCTAGCTGCCTGACCAGGGACTGAACCAGGGCCCCCTGCATGGAGAGCATGGAATCTTTGTCACTAGACCACCAGGGAAGTCCCAGGATTTTCAATTACACATTGATTTGCGTGGTTCTTCAGCTGATACCATTTTTACCCAGTTAGACTCTATACCATAAGGTCAGAGACCACACCTGGTTTTGTTCAACATCACAACCCAAGCCAATCCAATGCCTGGCACCCTGTATCACTCGGTATGTATTTGCTAACTATTAAGTGAATTCTTTCATTGATATACAATTATTAATATTGATAGTCTGTGAGGATGTGGACACAGGGATGAGCCTGAGTTATCAAAGAAAAACTAAGATGAGAATCATCCAAGAAAGGCAATGTGTAATAAATTTGACTTAGTTCTTACCAAATGGCTTATTCGAAAGTTTTTGACACTTGAGGAGGATCATCATTCCTCCTATTGTCTTGGGTACTTCTTGCCATAATAAATTTTATATTATGCTTTAAAGGTAATAAAATGTGTTGAGTAATTTCTCTTTATTCACTAAATCTCTAGATATAAGCTAACATAAAACATCCAAAGCAAAGAACAATAATGATGTTACAAAGAGATATACATTTTAAGCTGTACTGAGACCTTTCTGTTTTTATTTTTCATTTGTTTGAATAAATGGAATTCTTTACAAATAAACATTTGATTGAAGACTACTAGCACTAGAAACTACTTTAGAAAATATTTGTATCCCAGTAAATTTAGAATTAAAGAAATGCAATGTAAAGAAATTAACTGACTTGCCCAAGGTCACAAAATGTTGAAAACAAAAAGTACATGAAAAAGTATATATGTACTTCCATAATCTCAAGTTCCCCACAAACCACTAAATTAAAAGCCACTATAATTAAGAATAAACAAAAGTTTAAATCTTTTAGGGGGGAGAAAGGAGATTACATGTCCCGAGGCAGTCTTTTGAGAAGGTATGTTTTCCTAGTATAATATGAAAATAAAACATAATAAGAGAAAAAAACCCAATAGTGTGTTTATCCTCAATTTAAGAGTACTTGGTTTAATTACAGAGTCCCAAGCAAATTAGGTAGACCAAAAACAATTCAGCAACATTTTACCTTCCCAAGAGATATGACAAAAATAGTTGGTACCTCAGTGACTCCAGGTACCTATGTGACCAGTATCTTCGGTAATAGCTGGCCTATGAGGTTTACAGCTATTGTTACTCACGTGCTAAGTTGAGTCCAACTCTTTGCAATGCCGTGGACTGCAGCACACCAGGCTCCTCTGTCCACGGGGTTCTCCAGGCAAGAATACTGAAGCAGATTGCCATTTTCTTTGCCATGGGGTATTTCCGAACCAAGGATTGAATCTGTGTCTCCTGCATCGGCAGGAAGATTCTTTACCACTAAGCCACCAGGAAAGCATGTTTTTGCTGTTACTTTCTCATTTTCCTTACCTTATTGTCCTGGGTCCTTGTGCTTGACTATATTTTATATTTGACTGTGCTGATCACTGCCCTCAAAAAATGATTTCTAAGGATCTCCTGGCCCTAATCAGATTGATTATATTCTTTGCAGCCAAAGATGGAGAAGTTCTATACAATCAGCAAAAATAAGACTAGGAGCTGACTGTGGCTCAGATCATGAACTCATTATTGCCAAATTCAGACTTAAACTGAAGTAAGTAGGGACAACCACTAGACTATTCAGGTATGACCTAAATCAAATCCCATACAATTATACAGTGCAAGTGACAAATACATTCAGGGGATTAGATCTGATAGACAGAGTGCCTGAACAACTATGGACGGAGGTTCGTGACACTGTACAGGAGACAGGCAGCAAGACCATCCCCAAGGAAAAGAAATGCAAAAAGGCAAAGTGGTTGTCTGAGGAGGCCTTACAAATAGCTGTGAGTAGAAGAGAAGCAAAAGGCAAAGGAGAAAAGGAAAGATATACCCATTTGAATGCAGAGCTCCAAAGAATACCAAGCAGAGATAAGAAAGTGTTCCTTAGTGATCAATGAAAAGAAATAGAGGAAAGCAATAGAATGAGAAAGACTAGAGATCTCTTCAAGAAAATTAGAGATACCAAGGGAACATTTCATGCAAAGATGGGCTCGATAAAGGACAGAAATGGTATCGACCTAACAGAAGCAGAAGAGGCGGCAAGAATACACAAAAGAACTATAAACAAATTTTCACCATCCTGATAATCATGATGGTGGGATCACCCACCTAGAGCCAGACATCCTGGAATGTGAAGTCAAGTGGGTCTTAGAAAGCATCACTACAAACAAAGATAGTGGAGATGGAATTCCAGTTAAGCTATTTCAAATCCTAAAAGATGATGCTGTGAAAGTGCTGCACTCAATACACCAGCAAATTTGGAAAACTCAGCAGTGGCCAAAGGACTGGAAAGGTCAGTTTTCATTCTAATCCCAAAGAAAGGCAATGCCAAAGAATGCTCAAATTACCACACAATTGCACTCATCTCACACGCTAGTAAAGTAATGCTCAAAATTCTCCAAGCCAGGTTTCAACAGTATGTGAACCGTGAGGGTACAGATGATTAAGCTGGATTTAGAAAAGGCAGAGAAACCAGAGATCAAATTGCCAACATCTCCTGGATCATCAAAAAAGCAAGTGAGTTCCTGAAAAAGTCTACTTCTGTTTTATTGACTATGCCAAAGCCTTTGACTGTGTGAACCACAACAAACTGTGGAAAATTCTGAAAGAGATGGGAATACCAGACCACCTGACCTGCCTCTTGAGAAATCTGTATGCAGGTTAGGAAACAACAGTTAGAACTGGACATGGAACAACAGACTGGTTCCAAATAGGAAAAGGAGTACATCAAGACTGTATATTGTCACCCTGCTTATTTAACTTCTATGCAGAGTAAATCATGAGAAACGCTGGGCTGGATGAAGCACAAGCTGGAATCAAGATTGCAGGGAGAAATATCAATAACCTCAGATATGCAGATGACACCACTCTTATGGCAGAAAGTGAAGAAGAACTAAAGAGCGTCTTGATGAAAATGAAAGAGATGAGTGAAAAAGTTGGCTTAAAGCTCAACATTCAGAAAACTAATATCATGGCATCTGGTCCCATCACTTCATGGCAAATAGATGGGGAAACAGTGACAGACTTTATTTTGGGGGGCTCCAAAATCACTGCAGATGGTGACTGCAGCCATGAAATTAAAAGATTCTCCTCCTTTGAAGGAAAGTTATGACCAATGTAGCTGCTGCTGCTGGTGCATCGCTTCAGTCGCGTCCGACTCTGTGCGACCCCATAGACAGCAGCCCACCAGGCTCTCCCGTCCCTGGGATTCTCCAGGCAAGAACACTGGAGTGGGTTGCCATTTCCTTCTCCAATGCATGAAAGTGAAAAGTGAAAATGAAGTCACTCAGTCGTGTCCAACTCTTGGCAACTCCATGGACTGCAGCCTACCAGGCTCCTCCATCCATGGGATTTTCCAGGCAGAGTACTGGATTGGGGTGCCATTGCTTTCTCCGATGACCAATGTAGACAGCATATTAAAAAGCAGAGATATTACTTTGCCAACAAAGGACCGTCTAGTCAAAGCTATGGTTTTTCCTGTAGTTATGTATGGATGTGAGAGGTGGACTATAAAGAAAGCTGAGCACTGAAGAATTGATGCTTTTGAGCTGTAGTGTTGAAGACTGTTGAGAATCCCTTGGACTGCAAGGAGATCCAACCAGTCCATCCTAAAGGAAATCAGTCCTGAATATTCACTGGAAAGACTGATCCTGAAGCTGAAATTCCAATACTTTGGCCACCTGATGTGAAGAACTGACTCACTGGAAATGACCCTGATGCTGGGAAACACTGAAGGCGGGAGAAGGAGATGACAGAGTATGAGATGACTGGATGGCATCACCGACTCAATGGACATGAGTTTGAGTAAACTCCAGGAGTTGGTGATGGACAGGGAGGCCTTGCTTGCTGCAGTCCATGAGGTCACAAAGAATTGGGACACGACTGAGTGACTGAACTGAACTGACTGAAGAAAGAAGGTACCTTCCCCTAGAGAGAATCTGCATTTGACTTTGCACCTATTTTGTAGTGTCATCCATTCTAAAATCATTTTAAACTAGGGATTCCTTGATGACTCACAGATGGAAATTTGGACTGAAAATCCATGTCAAATCCCTATAATGTTCACATTATTTCAAAGCAGGTTTGCTATTTTCCTTGGTGCTATGCTCAATGTTGTGCTTCTGATATGCAGCAAAGAATATGAAAAATAATATATATACATATATTTACATATAAAAAACATATTTACAATATATATATGTATACAAAACAATATATATACATATATATATATAGGCAAGGCCATGGGCTCTGATTTATCATCCTCTAACCCAAGCTATTAAAACTTCACTCGATTTTTCTGGATCTAGCTTTCTCTCTTTCCACACAAAGCTACCAAATCCTCAACTTGATATTTTGTCAAAATTTGGTCTCAGACAAAGTAGACTGCTGTGCCTTGTTTACTTTTCTGGGCTCTTGCTTATTTTTTTAACTTGTGGTTTAGAAATGTTGTTAACAGCATTCAATAATTTCTCATTTACAATGTAAACAATTGAAAAATAAACCTATTATTCAATCCACCAATTCCCCTTCTGGGTACATATGCAAATAATAAAACGCTGGGACCTCAACAGATATTTGTATAGCCCTGTTCACAGAAGCATTATTCACACTAGCCAAAAGGTGGAAGCAACCCAAATATTCATCCAAAGATCAATGGGTAAACAAAACAGCAACTCAGAGCCTGAGTGTTGTAGGGGAATCTGTTCTTAGAGACTGGATGACTGCCTGGCTGAGTACAGGCCTAACTGCCCACTCTCTCCCTAACAGGTTCTGAGCAGTGCCTGAGACCTTGCTCCACAGAGCTTAGGCGTGACACTGGGGACGTAGAAGTGGCCTACCCTGTTTCACTGAATAGCCTGTTTCAGGGAGGAGGAAGCGGGAGACATCTATCAATATGCTGGGTGAGGGGCATGGGGGTGTCAGAGAGGCAAGTGTGTTGTGTTACTATGTCAATAAACTGATTTAAAGTTTAAAACAATGTTCATACATAAAGTAGAATTTTATTCCCTTAAAAAGAGAATGATGACATATGCTACAATATGGATGAACCTTGACAACATTACGCAAAGTGAAGCAAGGCAATCACAAAAGGACAAAAACTACATTTATATAAAATACCTAGCATAGTCGGCCTCATAGAGATATAAAATAGAATGGCGGTTGCTAAGAACCAGGAAGAAGGAAGAATGTGGAGGTATTATTTAATAGATAGAGTTTTAGTTTAGGAAGATGAAAAAGCACTGGAGATGGATGATGGAGACTATTGACAAAAATGTGAATTACTTAATGCTCCTAAAACTTAAAAATGATTAAATGGTAAATTTTATGGTATGTACACTTTACCAGAATTTTTAAATTCTTACTCAAATGAATTTTCTTACCTTCACATTTACTTTAATACATAAAGTGAATAGTAAGTACTTTGTGATTTGAATAACATTAAACAGGGCAAGCCCTTACTCTTGAAAATCTCTGAGTTTAAAAGATGTTTTGTTCCTATTAAACTACATATAAAGGAAAAAAATAACAAGAATATTGGAAAAACAGAAAGATATAAGAAATAAAACTAGGCCTCACTTGACATGGGCTTCCCTTGTGGCTTAGCTGGTAAAGAATCGCCTGCAATGCGGGAGACCTGGGTTCGATCCCTGGATTGGGAAGATCCCCTGGTGAAGGGAAAGGCTACTCACTCCAGTATTCTGGCCTGGAGAATTCCTTGGGGTTGTAAAGAGTCGAATATGCGACTTTCACTTTCATTTGACATTTTACTCCCAGAGTCAGAAGCTCCACAAAAAATAAATTTTACATTGCTTCAATATCAATATCTCTTATTAAAACTTTTCCATATATTACTATAAGGTGAAATTATATATTTGATTAATTTTTAAAAGCTTTGATAATACTCTTAAATATGAGCAATGTAAAATAATCTGTTAAATTATTTTACATTACTTTCTCCTGCCATAAGGTTCCTCCATAACTTTGTGGTATGTACCTCTACATTTCCCATCTGCGGCTCTTTCTCTTCTCTTTATTTTAATAAAGATGCTTACATTTCTTCCATCTTAAAAACAAAAACACCTTCCTGACTTTGTGTATTCATTTTATTTCAGCCTTTACAGTCAGCACCCTTGAAAATACAGTCTGGACTCCTCTCTATTTCACCTCCCATTCCATTCATAATCAACTCTTATTTCTGTCATGCCACACTACATATTCTTGCTAAAGTCTCAACTGATAAAACCAAGAGATATTTTTTAGTACCTCTCTTTGGTATCTAACACAATGACAACATATCCTCAAAATTTTCTTTCGGTGTTATTATTTTCTTATCTGTAATATATTCTAGTTTCTATGTTCCTGGTTAATATATTATAGTATATACTATCATAAATAGAATTTTTACAAAAATTTTTTATGAGATCTGGAGTATTCCCCAAATCATTTGTTTCATATAGCAGTTTACTGTTATCTGGTAACAAGACTTATTAAAGATAAATTAGGCATTTAAAAAACTCAACATTCTAAATTCTCTCATCTTCTCTGAGTTGATGAAAGGGAGCTGTGTTACATTTTCTAGCAAATGTTAGAAAATAACTATTACAATCTTTCCTTCAAGGGAATATAACATTTTGATAGGAAATGTGAAAATAAGTGCAAAAAATTCATGTATAAAATATTTGGAAAAAAGTGTTCATTGTTGTCAAAAATAAACACATTAGTGAAAATAAAATTAATTAAAACATATATATCAGCACACTTCAAAATGCTGGAGAGCAAAATTTTATCTGCTCTTAAATCTATCAAATAATTTTAGGTTTTCAACCTGTTACAAACTTTCAGAAATAATCTTTCAAATTAGTTTGTAGGAACAACTACTTAACATCAAGAAAGATGGCAATTACTAACTGATTTCAATAAGGACCTTTGACTATATAAAGATAGGACTGAAAAAGTATCATGATTTGGTAAACACAGCCAATGTTACATTTCTTTCATTTGGATTTGTATATTTTTATGAGGTACGTTTTTCAACTATGACAGCTATTAAAACCAAATATTCAAACAACTCCACACAATTCCACTATTATATGGTATTTTAAACAATTACATGTTTAACCTACTAAACTGTTTAAGCTATTTACAAGTGAAGATTTTGTCTTCTTAATCATTGTGTTCCTAGGACTTTAACTATAGGGCATATAGCAACAGTTAAGCAATAAATACTTTGTGAATAAATGATCAAAAATATATGCAAGTACATTAAGATGAAAATTAGTACACACATACACATACATACCACACCCACGTGAGTATAACAGCATAAGGCCTACTTAGGTAAACAAAATATAATCTAAAATTGACTTAGCCCCAAATCACAATTTGATGGTGCTTAGTGGCTCAACTTATAATTATGACTTTTTTAATGAGGAAACGTCCTCATAAATGAAGATATTATAATTATCTATTAGAACATATTAGAATCTTTACTTTCAGGAGAATCATCAGTGATACCAGGATTGAATATAAAGTCAACAAAAATAAAAGTAAAACCAACAGAATTACTGTTTCCATAATAGAATAATGTAAAAATGAGCCTGCACAAACAAAACTGTAAAAGTATTAAAAATTACTTTCAAAACAATAAATTAGAAATAAAAATAACAGCATTTTTAAGACTTAGTTTACATCCACTAGTCTCATTAAGAATCTGATAGCTACTTAGCATAATTTTCATTGTGGTATAAATTTCCCTTTCTTGTTATTTTTAATTTAATAATAAACCATATATAATTATTAATACAAATATTTCCAGTACTAAATTACACTTAATTCTTTATGGTACTTAAGGCAAAGAAGCCCACATTACAATTTTATTTGAAAAAAATGAGATGCACAAAATAATATTCTAGTAGCTTTTTAATTGTAATTTATCTTTAAAATGAAAGCTTAAAAGAGAAAAGTAAGCAAAATAAAGGAAACAAATGCTGTTCCCAAAAGAGGATTCATAGTATCTATATTTTTTGCTAACATGACATAATAAATTGCTAAGGATTGTAGGAATTACTATATTAACTACATTTAGTAAAAAATTTATCTTACAAAAGCTGAGCTACAGAATGACTCATTTACAAAATGAGTAAAACTTAAGCTCAATTTTATGGATGGTATCTACCAATCAGCCTTCCATGCCCAAACTATATATAGGATCTTTTACTAAAATGAATTGCAACGGCAGTATGGAGCTGAAGACTATAAAATGTACAAAATGGAAGGCATATTAAATATGGCAGTATTACTGAAGCACATCATATCACTGTTTTTCTTTGTAAGAAACATTACAAAACTTCCTGGAAAGCTTTCTTCCTCATTCTCAGGTTTACAGTTCCCTTAGTTATAAAAGTTTGATGTTATCTAAAAATGCATCCATGGTTTATTGATTGTACTCTAATAATGCTTAAGAAAAAAAAAGAAGTTACAGTACTTAAAAGATCAAAACAAAATAAAATAAGCAAAGCCAAACTGAGAAGTAAAACTAACTCACTGACACCTACCTCCTGGAAATGCCGTTAGCCAGACATTTATGGCTACACGATTTAGAAGAGAGGGGTGATGATGTAGGGGACAAGTTGAGAGGAGCAATCAAACTGTTGATGATTTCAGTCAACTGTGCACTCTGCAAGAAAATAGTAAACCTTTTACTGTTGCTACAAGAAATATGGTTAAATCTCAGACCTTTAGTGCCTATTAAAGTTTAACCTCTCATGAAACAAGTAAATGTTTGTTTTAGTACATATTTTACTCTATAAAGACAATTTATACCATTACTAATTTTTCCATTTATTATAAATAAATCTACATTTTTAAGTGCTCCTCTTTTTCCATATCCGTTTTTGCTCAGTTCCTTTGTCTACTCATCCTATCTTCAAAAACACTAAAAATTCTAAAAATTCAGCTGATACCATCTATAAAATATCTCCTTTGAGGTAGCCAAATTAATAAAAACAAACTCATAGCTATAATTTATTAAGTGCCAACTATATGCCAGGCACTATATTAAGCACTAAACATAGAATATTGCTATCTTTATGACTAACCTGCAAAGTAGATAATATTAAAAACTACTGATACTACTATTATTAAAATCAATTACAGATGAGGAAGCTGAAGAAAAGATAGATTAAGCAGCTCAATCAAGGATTATAAAATTGGTATGATGTGGAGCTAGGACAACCTGGTGCTCTGTGACAACCTACAAGGGACGGGATGGGACGGGTGGGAAAGAGGTTCAAGAGAAAGGGGAGATATATATATACACACATACACACACACACACACTTATGGCTGATTCATGTTGTATGACAGAAATCAACACAATATTATAAAGCAATTATCCTCAAATTAAAAATAAATTTAAAAGGAAAATAAATAGAGCTAGAATTCAAGCTTAGGCTTCCTTCTCAAATTTTTTCCTAATTTGAATATACCAGTTTTTTCAGATACCCCAAATTTTCATTCATTCTTATCCCAAATTTACATGTAATGTATTTGTAATATATAATAAATATTAATTATTCTCAAAACAATCACATATAACAATTATAATATGCATAAGCCATATCAATGGAAACAGTACATTTCTACAAAAGAGTGACACCTTTTTCATTACACATATAATCTACTATAGTTCATTACAGAAAAAAGGGAAAGTATGAAGAGGTTTCAAAAATGAAAAGAAAAATAACCTGTAATAATATTTCACAGAGAAAACCACTGCTAATTATGTTGGTATATATCCATCTCCCAAGACAAAATTTTTTATTTTGAATATTTATGAGTTATTCATAAGAGGATTTAAATACCAGAAAAAGTTTTGGAATCAAAATAATTTATCAAAGATCTATTAAGACTATTTCCACAATCACTTTTTAATGAAATAATCCATATTCCAATGTTATCTTTCACTAAAATCGTCTATCAGTAAGTCAATCAAATACCCCACTCAGATCTATTAAGTGGTACCCCAGTTCTTTCCCCATGAAAAAAGTTTAATGATAGCAATTTTGTTAGAAAACAAGATTTTCCAACCCTAGTATAATGAGTTGATCACCCTATTGCTATGTGCCAATGCTTGACATATTATATTTAAATAACTTTAATTATATCACTATTAGACTAGATATACTAAATATTTTAATTGTACTTAATGTCAAATGACCAACTTCAATAATCAATGTCTTAAGAAATTGATATTCTTAAGAAACATATTTAAGTAGAACAGTTTACAAAATCCACTCAAAGTCCACTCATACCTCACATTACCTGTTTTTCTATATTGCGAAGAAGTAGTGTAGGGCTACTTGGTGACATTTCGAAATCTTGTTCTGGTAAAGGATCTTGACTCTCTTGAGGAATCTGGGGAGTCCCAGAAGTGTTTAAGGAAGCTGGATGGTCTGCAAATTGTACTTGCTTTTTCAATATGTCTTTTGGAAGTCGACATTCTTCTAGGATCACTATCCCCTAGACAAACAGCAATTAAAGAGTTGCAATGAAAACAAATTGATTGCTGGAAGAACTTAAATGTTACAATGCATGTGAACCATGCTTTTTATTATTCCCTAGAAATCAGAAAATAGACAGTTGGAAGTACTTTTTTTTTTTTTTTTTTTTTGAAGTGTTAACATTTTTTAAATTTATTTATTTAACTGGAGGCTAATTACTTTACAATATTGTAGTGGTTTTGCCATACATTGACATGAATCAGCCATGGGTGTACTTGTGTCCCCCATCCTGAACCCACCCACACCTGCCTCCCCATCCCATCCCTCAGGGCTGTCCCAGTGCACCAGCTTTGAGTGCCCTGTTTTCATGCATCAAACTTGGACAGAAGTACTAGTTTAACTCTGTAAAAAAAGTCACTGATCTAAACTAAAATAACATGTATATGTTTGATGGATTAGCCTTGTAAAGTACTGTCATAAATTATATACAAGCAATTGCCTTTCTTATTGGTTTTAGTTATTAGCATTAAAAGCATGATACATTCAGAATAAAGAAAAAGTTGGAAGGAATGATGCTGAAGTTCCAATACTTTGGCCACCTGATGCAAAGAGCCAATTCATTGGAAAAGACCCTGATGCTGGGAAAGATTGAGGGCAGGAGGAGAAGGTGGCAACAGAGGATGAGATGGTGGATGGCATTACCGACTCAATGGACATGAGTTTGAGCAAACTCCAGGAGATAGTGTAGACAGGAAACCTGGAGTGCTGCAGTCCATGGGGTCGCAGAGTCGGACAAGACTGAGTGACTGAACAACAACAAATTTCATAAATTAAAATATCAAACTTACAAACATCCAAACAATAAGCTAACTTTATATTAACTCCTTTCAGAGCATTCTAAAGAACCCCAACACTGTTGTGGCCAGCCAGCAACCATGGATTGGACTGTACTATTGAGAAAAAGTACTCTCTAAACTAATCAAGTTCTCTTTGCTTGCAGAGTAGATGGATTAATAATATAGACACAAGTTTTCAACTTTAAGGGGTATTTTCTGAAATGTAAGTAACTGGAGAAATGAGTAGGGATCTAGCTGCCTCTGTTCTCCCTGCCTACCATTCATACACACACATACTACTCAACTGGCTTGCTGAATTTTCTCCCCCATTTCCTATCATCTTCACTCCAACTGTCCTTATCCTTAGGTCCCTTAGAAGTAACAAAGAAATGAGAGAAAGGGGAAAAAGGAGTGCACAAGTGTCATTTGAATGGTTTCATAGTTCTCACCATAGTATTTCTTCCCTTCCTATCCCTTTTATTACACTTGCCCCTGCAAATAATACATATTATTATGAAACATTTAAGTGTGTGTGTGTATATTGTGTGCATATATGAATATTACTATTTTTCTGGCAAAATGTCAGTAAGTTCCTATTGGCTAGTTGCAAAGGTATTAAATGCCTAATGTGGCTAAAATATATTATTGAAATCAAAAACAGACTAAAACAATTATACAAGTGTATAGTATTTCAAGATGGGATAAATTAAATTGCCATGGCTAGCTTATATCATGTATAAGTGCTATACATAGGGTGGAAACTACCTATAGATTATATGTTATATATCAATAATTTTAGTTTACACTATAGTTGAGAGAATATACCACTTTAGAATTAACATATTCAGATACTGTATTAAGTATCCACTTTAGTATTTTATAGTAATATATTACAAATGATGCTTAGTAAAAGTAACATTTCTTAAACTATACTTTAACAGCACTAGTAACTTTTATAAAGATAAGGGAGTCCAACTGTTGATCCTACTTCAATGACTATTTTTATAGAACGTACAAATATGGCTCTCTAGAAATCTCAAGAAATGTATTTAAAAGTAGCTTCTGTTTTACTTGATATTTTAAAAATTAAATTAGATCTGACAGACATAGTATCATCAACCTCAAAAGTGCTTGAAAGTATCTGAAATATCTACCCAAAATTTGTACAAGTCTCTAGCAGGTTTTTCACAAGTACTTGTATACAAAAGAAATATAAGTTTTCACTATATTATTTATAATTTCATTTGTTTTTATTACAGTTTATATTATGGGCCAGGCTGCTGTGAATTACCATGATTTTATTATCCCTACTTACAATATTGTTTCTAGGGGAAAATTGATTCTGAATTTCAAAAGTCCAATTTCCAAACCTTTAAAATACTACCTTTTTTTAAGTAGAAGGCCTGCTATCGTTGATTGAATTAAGAAAAACATTTAAAAAATTCAGCAAGGGAATCACTCATAGCCAACTTCATAATCCATTTTGTTCTCTTAAACTGTTGCCCTGACAAAACTCTCATAACATAAGAATGGCCCACAATTTTTCTCTGCCATAACCAAGAACAGAGAAGAAAGTAAAGAAGATTAAATCCGCTGGAGGTATTGCAGAAATAAGTTTCTGTTCTTAAAAATCAGGAAAAGATATATGTGTTGGGTCACCATGATGGTTATTTTACAATGTTTGCTGATCATAACTCAATTAATCTGAATTTTTTTAAAAAAATCAGGAAAACAGTCTAATGATAGATGAAATAAGGTGAATAAAAACCACAAAAGTTTTTTAGAAGGATAAATTGGGTTAACTGAGACAAGTGAAAACTCTAGCAAAAGATGAAAGCAAATCAGTTGCTCAGAGATGACAACCACTCCTGATAATAACACTAGAGAGATCCCCACTTCCACTCCCAGATTCCTCATTAGAGATGAAATAATATGAAAATATAAACAATTGCCTCAGTGTAACAGGAGGGAAGGGGGCAGTGCACCGCCTTTCAAAGAACGACACACCCATAGGACAAGACAAAAATTGGTTAGAACCAACCAGGCCAACCCACTCCAGTACTCTAGCCTGGAAAATCCCATGGACGGAGGAGGCTGGTGGGCTGCAGTCCATGGGGTCGCGAAGAGTCAGACACGACTGAGCGACTTCACTTTCACTTTTCACTTTCATGCACTGGAGAAGGAAATGGCAACCCACTCCAGTGTTCTTGCCTGGAGAATCCCAGGGACGTGAGAGCCTGGTGGGCTGCCGTCTGTGGGGTCACACAGAGTTGGACACGACTGAAGCAACTTAGCAGCAGCAGCAGCAGCAACCAGGCCAAAGATGGTGGAATATTTGACTTCCAGTGGAGCTTGGGCCTCTTACACGCTCATGGCAATACAGTAGCATGCTAAATGACACACCTACCAGTGCCATGACAGTTCTGAGGTGAACCATAAAAGGTCAGAAAGTGGGCATCGTGCAATTCCTAGAAATCTCCATCCCTTTTCCCTAAATAGTTGGACTAATCTTCCCACATCCTAGCCTATGAAATTACCCAGCCCATAAAAACTAACCACATCATATTTCAGGGCCTCTCATCTTCTGAGACGGCCCACACTCTGTCTGTAGAGGGTGTTTCTCTCTAAATAAATCCACTTCTTACCTATCACTTTGTCTCTCTCTAAATTCTTTCTGCAATGAGACATCAAGAACCTGAGTGTCATTAAGTCCTGAGATCAGGTGTGATCTCAATTAAAAGACCGTGGGGTCAATTCCCAGTCTGGGTTCTGGCTGGATTTTCATCTTGGCCTGTGGGTTCAAGTTCCATCTGAGATGCATGGTTTCATCAGTGACATTTTATATAAAGTCATCAAAACTAATTTCAAGCAAAAAACTTAAATGAAAAATTTTAAAGTAAAATACACAATTTAAGATGTGGAAGACCCTATTATAGGATAACAGAAGAAATCTAAAAGAGAAGCTATTTAATATAATTTAGCCAGTTTCTCCAACTAAGAAAAATTATTAAAAAAAAAATTAAAGTGAAAAGAAGCTACTGTCTAAGTAAAAGCTGGAGCAGAGAATACGAGAAATATGGAAGCTGTCATGTGTTGACAAAATTGTTGCAAGAACAAGGAAGGGATGTTGCTAATACTCTTCTAAAAATTGAAGCAAAATTTACACCATCTGGACTGTGTCAAAGAATGGGCAATGACACACTCTAGGTCATCTGTCCCTTATTTTACCCTATGAAAACACTGTGTTTCCTGACCAGAGATACACAGTAACACTTATTTTAAAAAGCTATTTATAAGGTAGGACATAGAAGCAACCTAGACATCCACTTGCAGATGAATAAATAAGGGAGTTGTAGTACACACACACAATGGAATATTACTCAGCTGTAAAAAGGAACACATTTGAGTCATTTCTAATGAGGTGGATGAAACTGGAGCCTATCATGAAGAGTAAAGTAAGTCAGAAACAGAAAGACAAATACTGTATATTAACACATATATATGGAATTTAGAAAGACGGTAATGACGATCCCACATGTAGGGCAGCAAAGGAGACACAGATGTAAACAACAGACTTTTGGACTCCGTGGGAGGAGGCAAGAGTGGGATGATTTGAGAGAATAGCATTAAAACAAGTACATTACCATATGTAGAGTAGATGAGGAGCGCAAGTTCCATGCAAGAAGCAGGGCACCCAAAGCCAGTGATCTGGGATAACCCAGAGGGACAGGGTGGGTAGGGAGGTGGGAGGAGGGTTCAGGATGGGGGGACATATCTATGCCCATGGCCAATTCATGTTGATGTAGATGGCAAAAACCATCACAATATTGTAAAGTAATTATCCTCCAATTAAAATAAATTAATTTAAAAACTAAAAATGCTATTTATAAAAGAGCATCTCAATTTCTTTCCCTTCTCCTTATCTCTGAGAAGAGTTTTTTCCCCTTTCAATATACAATAAATAAAAAGTTCTGCCTCACTTACAATGCATTAAACCATTCTTTTCAGTTTCTGAACTATAATAATTCAAGAAGATATAAGAGCAAAAAGTTGTTTTGCCTATTCAATATAATAGTTAATAAATCAACTAACCTGCACATAGATAAGCAATTAAATATCTTGATTAATTTCTAAGAAAGGTAAGGCAAAACTATCAAAGTAAAGAAATATGTATTTTGATAGCATAATTATAATGACATTTTCCATAAAATAATCTGACTCTTATGGGAACAAAGGGCCAGACATACACCTAGCTTAAACCAAGAAAAAATTTAAAGCCATATAAAAGCCATATTATTGCTGGAAAGATTTATCACCTTAAAATAACTGACTACAAATAGATATTATATAAATACATAACCAAAATTCAAAAAATGTTTCAACAAGTATAAAGCATTGCTTAGTTAGAACACAGAATATTAAAATACCCTTTCTCAAGTCAAAGCGAAATGAACCAGACTGTCTAGATTCAGATATAAAACTTAGTTATCAATTCAACCAGGAATAATTTTCTTGGAAATTTCCAAATTGCTTTAAACTGGATTTGTTCTTAGAACTCTACTGGCTATAAAAAACACTTGTGACATCTTTCAAAGAAAATGATCAACGAAGAGAACTTTTTTGGTGATCTTGAGAGGATTGGGAGATAGCCACAATTAAGGCCCAGCTGAAGATGGTTAAAAATGAGAAACAAACCGAATAGGACTTGCATCAAGAAATTATTCCTGAACACAGCTGCGTCAAATTCAACAGACAGAATGGGTAAGCCTTTAGGTCTATGCTTCTCTCCACCTTCCTACAAACATCACCACCAAATTTTACAAAGTATTAAACAATATTCATGACTTGCCTAGCTTCTTCTCCCATCCCTGAACAACTCATACTTCCTCTTTTTTTGAATACAATACTAATTTGTCATTCCTAAAACAGATCATGTTGTTATATGCCTTCAATTCTTTTTTTTTATATTTATTTATTTTAATTGGAATCTAATTACTTTACAATACCGTGGTGATTTTTGCCATACATTGACATGAATCAGCCATGGGCGTACATGTGTCCCCCCGTCCTGAACCCCTCCCACCTTCCTGCCCATCCCATCCTTCTGGGTTGTCCCAGTGCACTGGCTTTGAGTGCCCTACTTTATGCATTGAACTTGGACTGGTCATCTATTTCACATATGGTAATATATATGTTTCAATGCTATTCTCTCAAATCATCCTACCCTCGCCTTCTCTCACAGAGTCCAAAAGTCTGTTCTTTATATCTGTGTCTCTTTTGCTGTCTTGCATATAGGGTCATTGTTACCATCTTTCTAAATTTCATATATATGTGTTAATATACTGTACTGGTGTTTTTCTTTCTGACTTACTTCACTTTGTATAATAGGCTCCAGTTTCATCCACCTCATTAGACCTGATTCAAATGTGTTCTTTTTAACAGCTGAGTAATATTCCATTGTATATGTACCACAACCCTCTTATCCGTTCATCTGCCGATGGACTAATTTAGGTTGTTTCCATGTCCTTGCTATTGTAAACAGTGCTGCGATGAACACTGGGGTACACATGTCTCTCTCAATTCTGGTTTCCTCAGGGTGTATGCCCAGCAGTGGGATTGCTGGGTAATATGGCAGTTCTACTCTCAGTTTTTTAATGCCTTCAGTTCTTTAATGAATTCCTTTTTCAGTTCCATAGGTTCATTAAGCAAATTACTATTTATCTTCCAAAGTCATACTAAAGCATCACCTGTTTACTGATGTTTTCTCTGATCTGCAAACACCTAAAGACAGAGTTAAGCACTCTCTCTATGCCACACCTATATCTTATTAAAACCACATATCATTCCACATATTGTATTATATTAAAATCAACTATATTTTACGTGCTGTATCTCTCCTACCAGAATATAAACTCATGATAGAATTTAAAACTTAATAATTGTTATTGACATGCAGACCCTAGGTGGGGTTAGACTAACTACATGGTTTGAGGACTCAATTTCCTTCCCTTCTCAGCTTTTTTTTGTTTCAGACCAGCCAGCATCAACCTTACAATATTATCTCCATTATGTCCAGTTTCACTATGTAGAATACGGTTTCTCACAAAAACAAAGGTAGAAATTTTTTGTTTTTAGATTCCACATACAAGTGATATAATAAAGTATTTGTCTTTCTCTGTCTGGCTTACTTCACTTCATATGATAATCTCTATGTCTATCCTTGTTGCTGCAAAGTGTGATATTTCATTGTTATTCATTAAAATAATACAAATAAACTCATATACAAAACAGAAATAGACCCACAGACGTAGATAAACTTATGGCTACCAAAGGGGAAAGGGGGAGGGATAATTCAGTTTGGGATTAACATATACACACTACTATACATAAAATAGTTAATCAACAAGGACATACGTATAGCACAGGGAACTATATGGAATATTTTGTAATAAGCTATAAGGAAAAAGGATCTGAAAAAACAGATATATATGTATGTATAACTGATACACTTTGTTGTACAGCTGAAACTACACAACATTGTTAATCAACTACACACCAATATAAAATGCAAATTTTAAAGAATATGTTGGAATCAGTAGCATGGGGAAAGGGAATTGGATCAGGAAGGACTATATAAATAGTCCAACTGTAAAGTAATGCTTTATTATTCTAAAAACTACACCCCGAAGTGACTTAGCAGCAGCAGCAGCACACAGGTATTCATTATATTGTTTTCTAGAACTTTTTTATGTGTTTGTAATTTTTCTTGAAACAAAAAACTCTAAAGAGATTTCAATAAGATACACTCAGAATTTCACACAAGTTAAAATAAATGCCAACAAAGTCAGGCTTATAAAAAATGTGTATCATTTGCATTAACTGGAATCCAGTAAAGAAATTCTTTAACTGCTTGATATGATAAAATGATTGTGATAAATTTTAAAAATAATTTCAACTTATAGAATATATCAAATCTTACAACATTACATTTTCAGAAAGCCTAGTAACAATTATTTTATGTGGAGAGATGATAAAAAACTAAAACCAGTATTTTTTTTAAAAACAGAAGAACACACAATACCTTGGAGGCACGAATCTGCCTGTGAACATCTGTTAGTTGCTGGATTTTGTATTCCAGCTCTGAAATCTGGGCTTGAAGCCATGTCCATCGGCTGCCAACTCTTGCTCTGTCTACAAGCCACTTCCATTCAGTACTACAGTTACTGTGAACAAGACAAACACAGATAGTTAAAGCACAAAGACAGTTAGGTTTTCACACAGATTGCTTAATAACTTCCTTGACTCTTGTCATACAATCCCAAATTTCTTTACAAAGCATCTAATTACCTTAAAGAATGGTACATCAATTTTTCAAATATTTTATTTCCTTATCTTTCTATCCCACAAACACCTGTTTTCATTCAATACTGTGTACCTGGTAGGATAATCTCCTTGTTATTTAATATTTTATTAATGGTCAAGGGCTGAAACAGAAGTAGATCAGCAAAGGAAAAGAAACAAAAATGTCAGTACTAACACCGTGCAAAAACTGTTACATGAGCCTTTTATATGTAAGCAGGTATCAAGTATAGGACAAGTCATTTGAACTGTACTAGATCTAAATCCATGTAACAAACCACACAGTACTCAATTTTACTATATGTAATTTTCATTTGCTAAAATAGGAATCAATATTTTTAAATGCCAAAAATTATCAAAAACAGGAACACTGCTACACACAAATATATAAATCTTGAGATGTTAATTAAGATAGTTGGTTAAAAACTTCATTCCTAGGATTCACAGTTCAGAAATGACAAAAAATTTATATCAAGTCTTTCTTTCATGAATATTTGAAAATGAGATTTGAATTTTATCTCCTTTATCTTTTGGCAAAAGCACTGCTCTAATCCACAGTTTCTGAGATTACATATTAATTAGTTTATGAAAATATTTCAACCATTCCAACTAGAAAACAATCAGTTCACAGCGGGGAGGAGAGACAGGGTTTGTGTGTATTTTGGATAATCAATTAGGAGCTTCATCTTGCCAGGGAAGAAACTGAAGACAGTATAACAGAAGAAAGTGAAACTACAACTGAAGGGCAATAACTGCTGCTGCTGCTGCTGCTGCTGCTGCTGCTAAGTCACTCAGTCGTGTTGGACTCTGTTCGACCCCACAGACGGCAGCCCACCAGGCTCCCCCATCCCTGGGATTCTCCAGGCAAGAACACTGGAGTGGGTTGCCATTTCCTTCTCCAGTGCATGAAAGAGAAACCTGAAAGTGAAATCGCTCAGTCGTGTCCGACTCTGTGTGACCCCATGGACTGCAGCCCACCAGCTCCTCTGTCCATGGGATTTTCCAGGCAAGAATACTGGAGTGGGGTGCCATTGCCTTCTCCAGGGCAATAACTACTTAATGGCAAATCACAAACTTCATGAAAAACATGTCTAAAAATTGCATTTATTGTCAAAACCCATTGAAGGCATGACACTGAAAGTGAACCCTATTGTAAACTATGGACTTTAAGTGATAAAGATGTGTTAATGTAAGTTCATAGATTGTTATACAAACACTACCTTTATGCAGTACATTGACAGTAAGGGAAGCCATATCTGTGTAGGGACAGGGGATATATGGGAACTCTGTATTTTCAACTCAATTTTGCTATAAACCTAAAACTTCTCTAAAGATTAAACTTTATTAATTTTTATACATATAACCATAAAGAAATATCTTTCATATAAACTTTAGCCAGGGAAAACATTTAAGAGATCATTTCTTGTCAGAGAAACAGAATTATTATAACTCTACTACATAGAATTTATTTATTATAACAGATTTTTATTATACCAATGTTCTCAAAATGCTTTTTTTTCCCCAGATTCTAATTATGTATACAATGTGACTGACTGCAGAGACTGACATATAAATTAGGACTTCTTTTGGTATTATCCATTTATAGTTACTACTGTGATTCTGCAAAACTTTTAAATAACATTTTCATAACTATAGGCAAACTAAAAATGCCTTTTCAAAATAAATATTATCTATGAATAGTGTAATAATACTAACTGCCGTTCATGAAAGAAGTGAAGAAGGCAAGGACCGTATCATGCAGTAGTCGCACAAGTGAGGGTAAAGTGCTGGATTTTATGCTAAAAGGAAGTTATTCACAAGATAGTAATACAATTTTTTTTCTGAGCACTCAAGCTGCTAGGTAGATAATGTACTGGGATATGAGAATAAATAAGGAAACCAATTAGGACACCATTTATAAAACCATTTATAATAATCTAAATGAGGTACAGATAATGTGATCTCTAAATATTTCATGTACTGTCCTACATATCCCAGCCTTGACTGCACTTAGGTTGGAGCCATGTCACTAGTGCTGACCAACAGACTGTGAACAAAACTGATATAGTTATTCCCAGTCCACCTGCTCACCTAAAGCTATATAGTGCAGATATTACAGCTACAAGGTAGAAGAGGGTCATAGCTCACACCACACTGGACTTCATGTAAGCCACTGTAAACTTTTGCTGTGCTAAATTACTGAGATTAGAAGGTTAATTTGTTACTCCAGGGCTTATTCTGACCAAAACACAGGATAAAATATGAAAATGGCCTGGACTGGAAATGAGGTGAGAGATAAAGAAGAAATGAAGACTAGAGGATGGATTCAAGATTGATTTAAAGTGGATAGATCTTGAAGAAGTATGATGAAGCATGGAGAAATCAAAGACGATCTTAAGCATTCTTTCATTAAATTTTACTCCAGTCAGAAAATTTTCCTATAAAATACAACTCTGGTAATCAAACGGATTATTAGCTCATGGAAAAATAGAGACAAATAAAAATTTATAGAGTTGATGTTAGCCCATGGTGGTGGTGGTTTGGTTGCTAAGTTGTATCCGACCCTTGTGACCCCATGGACTGTAGCCTGCCAGGCTCCTCTGTCCATGGGATTCTCCAGGCAAGAATACTGAAGTGGGTTGCCATTACCTTCTGTAGAGCATCTTCCTGACCCAGGGATCGAACCCAGGTCTCCTGCACTGCAGGCAGATTCTTTACTGCCTGAGCTAGCAGGGAAGCTCTTCTGCTTCTGTTAGGTCCATACTATTTCTGTCCTTTATCATGGCCATCCTCGCATGATATGTTACCTTGATCTCTCCAATTTTCTTGACGAGATCTCTAGTCTTTATTCTATCATTTTCTGCTGTCTTGCACTGTTCACCTAAGAATGCTTTCTTATCTCTCCCTGCTATTCTCTGGAACTCTGCATTTAGTTAGGTTTATCTTTCCCTTTGGTTTCTCTTCTTTTCTCAGCTATTTGTAAAACCTCCTCAGGCAACCACTTTGACTTCTTGCATTTCTTTTTCTTGGGGATGGTTTTGGTCACCGCTTCCTATACAATGTTGCAAACCTCCATCCATAATACTTCAGGCACTTTGTCTACCAGATCCTTTCCCTTGAATCTATTCATCACCTCCATTAGATAATCATAGGGGATTTGATTTAGGTCACACCAGAATGGCCAAGTGGCTTTCCCTACTTTTTTTCCAATTTAAAAAGCCTGAATTTTGCAATAAGGAACTCATGATCTGAGTCACAGTCAGCTCCAGGTCTTATTTTTGCTGACCTCCATCTTCAGCTGCAAAGAATATAGTCAATCTGATTTGATATTGACCATCTGATAATGTCCATGAGTAGAGTCATCTCTTGTGTTGTTGGAAGAGGGTGTCTGCTATGACCAGTGTGTTCTCTTGGCAAAATTCTGTTAAACTTTGCCCTGCTTCATTTTGGACTACAAGGCCTAACTTGCCTACTTGACTTCCTACTTTTGCATTCCAATCCCCTCCAATGAAAAGGACATCTTTTTTTGGAGTTAGTTAGTTCTAGGAGGTCTTGTAGGTCTTCATAAAACCACTCTACTTCAGCTTCTTTGGCATTAGTGGTTGGGGCATAGTGTTGGATTACTGTGATGTTGAATGGTTTGCCTTGGAAATGAACCAAGATCATTCTGTCATTTTTGAGACGGCACCCAACTACTGCTTTTCAGACTTTTATGTTGACTATGAGGGGTACCCCACTTCTTCTAGGGGATTCTTTCTTTGAGCAAGGGATTCTTGCTTGAAAATAGGTCTAAAAAATAATTATATTGTAAATATGTTACAGATAAGTATATGGCTATTTCATTCAAAGGAGATTAACACCTGTTGTACCTCAAAGACAAAACATGTTTTTGTAAACAATTTATATTATCAATGATGTAATGGCTCATATGGGCTTCCCAGGTGGCAGAGTGGTAAAGAATCCACTTGGCAATGCAAGAGACGTAGGTTCGATCCCTGAGTTGGGAAGGTCCACTGGAACAGGAAATGGCAAGCCACTCCAGTATTCTTGCCTGGAAAATTCCTTGGACAGAAGAGCCTGGTGGGCTACAGTCCATGGGGTCACAAAGACTCGCACTCGACTGAGCACACATACAATAGCTTATGTAACTTACAGTGTAACAAATAAGAACAAAGCTGAAGCAATAAGAAATTTAAAAGAATGTGAAGCATACCCAGTGTCTAGACTCCTCAGTTAGCATTAAGCTTGGCCTGTCAGACCACTAAGAATTTGACTTCCTACATCTCTCTGGAGTAGGTTGAACTGATCACAAACCACCACATGCCTTCATCTTCACTGGAAATAGGAGCTCCTACTTCTAGTCACGATCAGGGCAAATACACCCATGAGTGGACCTGGGCAGTGAGACTGGGCAGTCAGTCCTCAGAAAGGCAGTATAAGCCTTCAATCCTCATCTTTGCTTATTTGCAGTCACCATTTAAGTTACTGATGGAAGTAAGTACAAGCTGATTAACCCAAGTCATTTTGAGTACAATACCTACTGGCACTAACTTCTGCTTAACATCAGGAATCTATATCACTCTTTTGCTGTTATTTTTTTTCTCTTTTTACATCACTATTTTAACCCTGAAATACAGTTTGTTCCTCAGAATAAGACTGAGCTTTCTCATATTACACTTTGAGTTACCAAGACTTAAAGAAAAACTTGCATAAATTAATCTTGCCTTTAATAGAGTCTGTTAGCTTAGTAATAAAAACGAGTAAACTATGATTTAAAAAAAAAAAAAGGTCCAACTGTAAAATAATTACAATTCCAAGAATAATAAGATTTATCCTGGGAAAAAAATATACATAAAATTAGGCCAAACTTCTCTGCTGTCTGCACACCTAGGAAGAACTTAGCCTTTCCTGGAATTTCATTCCTTTAGATGAAGGGATAGCACCCTTTCTGTAAAGAGGGAGACATGAAATATTTGTTTTATGGGCCACATGGTCTGTTTAGTAACTGCTCAACTCTGCTGTCATAGCATGAAAGCTGCCATAAACAAAAGGGTGTAACCATGTATCAATAAAACTTCGTCTCCAAAAATAGACAATAGGCTAGATTAGGTGCATGGGCTATATAGTCTTCCAATCCCTGATGTAGAACATGTTTTCATATGACTTCCCTTAATGAAATGTCTTTTTAGCTCTTTTGCTCATATTTAATTAGCTATCTTACTCATATAAGACTATAAACTGTATATAAGTATATAAGGCCATACACACTGTAAATGCTTACAGCTCCCAATCTGTAGCTTGCCTTTCATTTTCCTAAAGGTGTCTTTTGAGCAGCAAAAGATTTCAATTTTGATGCAGCCTAATTTTTCAAATGTTCCTTTATGGAAAGTTCTTTTTTATGTCCTAAGAAATATTTGCTTAACACAAAGTCATAATGATTTACTCATGTTTCTAAAATATCTTACAGCTTTAACTTCTAGATCTATAATCCAATTCAAGTCAAGCTCTGTGTATTGTATGAGGTATGGTCCAGATTCATTATTTTCTATAGGATATCTAGTTCCTGAATCATTTGTTGAAAAGATTCTATAATCCTTTAATAGAAGAAAAAAAACTATCCTGGAATAGATAAAAGACTACCCATATGAATACTATATGTTGTATATATACTTACATACACACAGAGAACCCTAAGGATATCTTTCCATCATCTACCTACCTACCTACCTACCTGTGTCAACACCATGACCCAGTATCACACTATCATTGTAGTTTAGTGTAATTCTTAAAATCCAGTAAATTCTCCAACTTTGCTCTTTCCCAATATTGTTTTGACAATTCTAAGCTTGAGAATCAGCTTGACAGTCTCTTTAAATAAATGACCAGCATTTTGAATAGGACTGCATTGCATCCATAGATCTATTGGTAGAGAATTAACATCTTAACAACACTGAATCTTCTAATCATGTATAAGGTATTATTTCTGTTTATTCAGATACTGGTCATTTCTCTCAGCTATGTTGCATGCAGTTTTGAAATTTTATCTCTATGTATTTCATGTTTATCAGTTCAGTTGCTCAGTCGTGTCTGACTCTTTGCAACCCCATGGACTGTAGCACACCAGGCTTCCCTGTCCATCACCAAACTCCTGGAGCTTGCTCAAACTCATGTCCATCGAGTTGGTGATGCCATCCAACCATCTCATCCTCTGTCATCGCCTTCTCCTCCTGCCTTCAATCTTTCCCAGAATCGGGTTCTTTTCCAGTGAGTCAGTTCTTTGCATTAGGTGGCCAAACTATTGGAGTTTCAGCTTCAGCATCAGTCCTTCCAATGAATATTCAGGACTAATTTCCCTGAGGATTGACTGGTATGATCTCCTTGCAGTCCAAAGGACTCTCAAGAGTCATCTCCAACACTACAGTTCAGAAGCATCAATTCTTTGGTGCTCAGCTTTCTTTATAGTCCAACTCTCACATCCAAACATGACTACTGGAAAAAACCATAGCCTTGACTAGATGGACCTTTGTTGGCAAAGTAACGTCTCTGCTTTTTAATATGCTGTCTAGGTTGGTCATAGCTTTTCTTCCAAAGATCAAGCGTCTTTTAACTTCATGGCTGCAGTCACCATTGTTCATGCTTATGGATGCCAGTATGTAGCATTCATAAATTGTTTGATGTCAGAATATAAAAATATAGTTGACTTTTATATGGTGACCCGATATCCTTTGATGCTGTCAAATTCACTTAGAGGAGTTTTAGTACCTTCCTCATAAAGTCCTTAGGATTTTCTATGTATTACTATGTCAACTGCAGATAGTTTTATTTTTAATCGGATTCCTTTTATTATTTTTATCTTACTGCACTGGTTATGAACTCCTGTATAATGTTAATTATAAGCTGTGTAAGTGGACATTCTTACTTTCTTCCTAATCTTATACAGAAAGCATTCAGTCTTTTATCACTAAATGTAATGTTAGCTACAGATGTTTTATAAATGTCCTTTTTCAGACTGAAGAAGTTTCTGTCTATTCTGGGTCTGCTGTGAGTTTTTATCATGAGTAGGTTTGAATTTTGTCAAATGCGTCTGCTCAAAAGGGAGGCTTATGTCTTAAACTTTACATTTTCCTTCTTCTCTAATGTAAGAATCTGTAACTTTCAATTCTTGTCTAAGAATCTGTAACTTTAAATTCTTGCATTTCTTTTGTAATCTAATAGCTGTATCTTACAAAATGTGACATACTGTATTTTCATTATCATTCTGTTTAAAACATGTATTCTCTTGTGATTTCTTTGATCCAAGCAATATTTGGAAATGCATAATTTAATTTCGATATATTTTAGACATATATATTTGCCATTTTCTATCACTTCTTTCCTTTGTGTAGACTGAGTTTTCACTCAGTATCATATTCATTCAGCCTAAATAACATTTTAAGATTTCTTATAATATAGGTATACTGACAGGAAATTTTCTTACTTTTCTTATTTGGAATGTTATTTTGCCTTTGTTTTTAAAAGTAATTTTAGGTTGAGTTTTTTATTCCTTTCAGCCCTTTAAATATATCATTCCATTGCTTTCCAGCTTGCTTATCTTCTGATGAGAAGTCGGCAATGATTTTTTTTTTCTTTGCTTCCTTATGTGTTTTTTTTCCTCCTCTTACTGCTTTTAAGATTTTGTCTACATCACTAGCACTTGGCGATTTGACTGTAATACACCACAATGTGGTTTTGTTTGTAATCGTATTTATAACTTGAGATTCTTAGGTCTGCAGTTTTACGTCCTTTTAAGTCTTGGAGCACACTTGGAGAAGGCATGGCACCCCACTGCAGTACTCTTGCCTGGAAAATCCCATGGACGGAGGAGCCTGCTAGGCTGCAGTCCATGGGGTCAATAAGAGCTGGACACAACTGAGCGATTTCAGTTTCCCTTTTCACTTTCATGCATTGGAGAAGGAAATGGCAACCCACTCCAGTGTTCTTGCCTGGAGAATCCCAGGGATGGGGGAGCCTGATGGACTGCCGTCTATGGGGTCGCACAGAGTCGGACACGACTGAAGCGACTTAGCAGCAGCAGCAGCAGCAACCATATTTTAGATATTTTAAAGTCTTTGCCAACTAATATCTGTCATTTCTGTGTCTGTTTCTACTGAAGATTTTTCTTCCTCTTTGCACGTCTAGTAGTTCATTGTGTGTGTGTGTGTCTGTGTATGAATGTATGGAAGCAAATACACACACATTTATTATGGAAACTATGGAGAAGGCAATGGCACCCCACTCCAGTACTCTTGCCTGGAAAATCCCTTGGACGGAGGAGCCTGGTAGGCTGCAGTCCATGGGGTCACGAAAAGTCAGACACGACTGAGTGACTTCACTTTCACTTTTCACTTTCATGCATTGGAGAAAGAAATGGCAACCCACTCCAGTGTTCTTGCCTGGAAGATCCCAGGGATGGGGGAGCCTGGTGGGCTGCCGTCTATGTGGTCACACAGAGTCGGACACGACTGAAGTGACTTAGCAGCAGTATGAATATAATATTGTCGAATGTATAGATTTTATGATCTTCCTTTTAAAGAGAAAATATTGTTTCAAGGGATTATTATTTATTGTTCAACTTCATTGTTTTCAGCTTTCTGCAAAAATTTGTTAGAGCAAGTATAGAGTAGCCATTAGTCACTAGGTCAAACTCAGCCTTACTCTTTGAGGTATCACCAATCTGGGGCCTCTACTGAATGCTCCAGATGTTCAACAAAGTGTCTCCACTCTGCTTATAAAGAACTCAAACATCTCTCAACCTTGTATAAGCACTGGAAAATTTTCAGATTACAATTTCCTAAGAACTTTATGGGTGCCCTTATGGAGTTTTACCTACACATGCACAGCTTAGTGTTTAACAAACGTCTCAAGAGGACTACATGAAGATTTATGATGCTCTTTGAGTACTTAAATCCATCTTCTTTAATATTCTGATCTAATGATTCCAGCTATCTCAGCCTCTCCAACTCTAATGTTTATTTCAGTCAAGCAAGACCACTGTGCTCTATTTGGTTTTCCTTTCCCTGCACCAGATATTTAAAAATGCCTCTAGGCAGAAAACAAGGGCAATTATAGGGCTCACTTCATCTGTTTCTCTTTTCTCAGGAATCACTGACTCTGACCTTTGCTGCTTTATATCAATTTTCTGAAAATAACGACTTTCATATATTTCTGTCTCATTTCCCAGATATTTACAGTCAAAGAGAACAAATAGTACCAGTAACGGCACTCCGTTATGGCTAGAAATCAAAGAACTTTATTTAATATGCATTTGTGTGTGATCTCTCTAAAATGTCTATTTTGTTTCAAATACTCAGAATTTCATTGCCTTTAAAAAAATAAAAAGCAGGGACTTCCCTGGTGATCCAGTGGCTAAGACTCTAAGCTCCTGATGCAGGGGGCCCAGGTTCCTCCCCTGGTCAGGAAGCTAGATCCTACATGCTACAACTAAGATCCAGTGCAGCCAAGTAAAAAATAAGTAAGTATTAAAACAAACAAGCAGAACTACAGTTGCAGGTTAAGACCAGAATCTTAACAAAAAAAAACATTAAAATCGATTCACAGGTTTCTTTTTCGAGTGTTCTTGGACATTTCAAGAAAGCAGAGCTGTTTATCCATCATCTATCTACCTTTCAACTGTTCTATAAGAAATAGTTAAATTATGTTTGAGCCACTACAGTTTTAAGTCTCTTTCTTACAACTTAGCCTTTATGCTAAATGCTACAGAAATTCTTACGACCAAAAGAGTGATTATAAGATAAACCCAAAGCATTTGTATTAACTTAGAGGTAGGGACAGAAAGCAGATAGGAAAGAAACAAAAGTTGACGATCCTTTTTTACTTCACTATACCATATACACTACCTTGGCAAAATATCATTTAAAGAGAGACCCAAGTGCCTAACAAGACAATAGTTCCAGTAAAAGCAGCTAGAAAAAGTCATAATGATGTAATGTAGTGATGGTTCCTTGGTGTTTTAATCCTCATAAACAAATCAATTTAGGCAAGAATTAGTTCAGCTGCAAGAGAAAAAAAAAGAATACAACTGCTTAGGGAGGCTGTCTCTGACTACAGCCTACTTCTAACTTAATGAATAATCCAAGAATACAGGGCACCTTGAAGGAGTAGAAAATCCAGTTGCTTCTCTGCTGCTAACAACAACAAAAAATGTATAACAGGAACAAAAAAATGTATTTCAATAATCTCTCTTAAGAGTTCTAGCCACATAATGGGAGCCAGCCTAGGAGCAAAAAGTCAGATTAATCCCTAATCAAATGTACTGTTTCAGGTGGCCACAAGGTAGCAGTCATTAAGATGAGGGAGCGGTGGATGGTCTGGGGAAAATAACTAATTAACTAGTTTGTAGGCTAAGCAACTATGAGCAAGGGAGATTTTTGGTTTTGATATTTTTACATACAGCTGACTGGAGGCAAACGAAATTAAAAACTACATTTTTGAGGCAACTCTATTAGCAAAAAGACCCCACAAGTTACCATGTTCTACGCAGAAAGTCCAAATTTGCACTAATAGGACACAGGATGAGAATCTTGTATGAAAGGAATTTTTAAAGTTAATAGTCTGTTAAATTGTCTTCTCTGTGCTTTAAAAATCCTTGCATAATGTCAAACATTAACAATTAGGGACATACAAATTCATACATAGGAGATTAATGATTTTTAAACCAATAAAAACATATTTGCTAAAGAATAGTCTGAAGTCATGCATGTGATCAGTTCAACAAGCACTGTGTGTGTGTTTGCATATGTGTACACACACGTTTATATGCATGCACAATTCTTTTGTATAGGAAGCCAGGACATGGTATAATGTTACCAAAGTATACACTGCATAAAGGCAAATAGACGGGGGAAAAAATGGAAACAGTGACAGAATTTATTGTCTTGGGCTCCAAAATCACTGTGGATGGTAACTGCAGCCATGAAATTAAAGAGGGTTGTTCCTTGGAAGATAAGCTATGACAAACCTAGACAGCATATTAGAAAGCAGAGACATCATGCCAACAAAAGTGTGAATAATCAAAGCTATAGATTTTTCAGTAGTCATGTACAGATGTTAAGAGTTGGACCATGAAGAAGGCTGAGCATCGAAGAATTGATGTTTTTGAACTGTGGTGTTGGAGAAGACTCTTGAGAGTTTTTTGAATTGCAAGGAGATCAAACAAGTCAATCCTAAGGAAATCAACCCTGAATATGCATTGGAAGGACTACTGCTAAAGCTCCAACACTTTGGCCACCTGATGCAAAGAGGCGACTCATTGGAAAAGACACTGATGTTTGGAAAGATTGAGGACAGGAGGAGAGGGGGTGACAGAGGACGGGATAGTTGGATGGCATCATCGACTCAATGGACATGGGTTTAAGCAAACTCTGGGAGAAAGTGAAAGACAGTGAAGCCTGGCATGCTGCAGCCCGTGGGGTTGCAAAGAGTCAGACACAACTGAGTGACTGAACAACAACAAAAATAGCTGGGTTACAATAACAACCCAGTTATATCAATGGACAGATCATCCACACAGAAAATCAACAAGGAAAAACAGTCCTTAAATGACCCAGACTTAACTGTTATTTATAGAGCATTCCATCTGAAAGCAGGAGTATACACATTCAAGTGCACACAGAACATTCCCTAAGATAGATTACATCCTGGACCACTAAGCAAGTCTTGGTAAATTTAAGAAAACTGAAATCACAGCAAATGTGTTTTTGGACCACAACACAATGAGGCTGGAAATCAATTACAAGAAAGAAAAAAAAATGCCACAAACACACAGAGGCTAAGCCACATGACACTAAACAATCAGTGGGTCACTGAAGAAATCAGAGAGGAAAATTAAAACATACTTAGAGACGAATGAAAATATGACAATCTAGAACCACGGGATGTAGCAAAAGCAGTTCTAAGAGAGTAGTTTATAGCAATACAATCTTACCTCAGGAAACAAGAAAAATCTCAAATAAGCAACTTAACGTTACACTTAAAGCAAACAGAGAAAGAATACCAAGCAAAACCCAAGGTTAGTAGAAGAAAAGAAATCATAAAAATCAGAGCAGAAACAAATGAAGTAGATGCTAAAAGAAAAAATAGAAAAGATCAATGAAACTACAAGCTGGTTCTTTGAAAAGATAAAATTTATAAACCTTTACCCAGACTCATCAAGAAAAAAAAGGGAGACGGCCCAAATTAATACAATCACGAATAAAAAGCAGTTATAACTGATACCATAGAAGCAGAATGGATCATAAGAGCCTATGATGAACAACTATATACCAATAAAATGTACAACCTAGAAGAAATGGATACATTCTTAGAAAGGTACAATCTCCCAACACTGAACCAGGAAAAAACAAAATATGAACAGACCAATTACCAGTGATGAAGTTGAATTAGTAATTAAAACTACCAAAAGCAAAAGTTTGGGACAAGATGGCTTCACAGGTGAATTCTACCAAACATTTTCAAACTATTAAAAAAAAAAAATCACAAACGAAGGGCCACTTTCTGAATTCACTCCCTGAGGCCACTATTGCCTTAATACTAAAACTGGACAAAGATATCACAAAAGGAGAAAATTATAGGCCAATTTCACTGAAGAAAATAGATGAAAAATCCTCAAAAAAAAAAAAAAATACTAGCAAACCAAATCCAACAATACAGTAAAAGGATCATACACCATAATCAAGTGGGATTTATCCCTGGGATGCAAGATTTTTCACTATCCACAAAAGTTCAAAACTGCACGAACAAAGTGAAGAATAAAAATCATATGATCATTTCAACAGATGCAAAGGAAGTTTGTGACAAAATTCATTTATGATAAAAAACTTTTCAGTAATTAGGCTTAGAAGGAACTGACCTCAATATAATAACGGCCTATATGATAAGCCCAGAGCTAATGTCATACTCAATGATGAAAGGCTGAAAGCATTTCCTCTAAGATCAGGAATAAGACAAGAATGCCAACTCTCACTACTTTAACATAATTTTGGAAGTCCTGGTCACAATAATCAGAGAAGAAAAAGTAATAAAAGGAATCCAAACTGGAAAACAAGAAGTAAAGCTCTCAGTGTTTGCAGATGACATGATGCTATATATAGAAAATTCCAAAGACACTACCAGGAAACTACTAGAGCTCATCAATGAATCTGGTAATGTTGCAGGATACAAAATTAATACACAGTAATCTGTTGCATTTCTATATTCTAAAAGAGAAAGTAAGGAAACAAGCCCATTTACCATTGCATCAAAAAGAATACTTATGAATAAACCTACCTAAAGTAGTAAAATACCTATACTCTGAACACTGTAAGACTCTGAGTGAAAGAAACTGAAGATGACACAAACAGATGGAAAGATACACTATGTTCTTGGATTGGAAGAATCAATATTGTTAAAATTGGCCATACCACAAGGCAATCTACAGATTCAGTGCAATCCCTGGCAAATTACCAATGGCATATTTCACAGAACTAGAACAAAACATTTTGAAGTTTGTATGGAAACACAAAGACCCCAAATAACCAAGGCGATTTTAAGAAGAATATAGCTGAAGGAATCAGGCTCCCTGACTTCAGACTAAACCACAAAGCTATAGTAATCAAAACAGTGTGATTCTGGCACAAAAACAGACACATAGATCAATGGACTAGGATAGAACACCCAGAAGTGAACCCATGCACGAACAGTCAGTCTATACAAAGGAGGCAAAAATACACAATGGAGAAAAGACAGTCCCTTCAATAAATGGTGCTGGGAAAAATGGACAACCACAAGTAAAAGAATGAAATAAGAAAATTCTCTAACATGATATACAAAAATACACTCAAAATGGGTTGAAGACCTAAATGTAAGACTAGATACTATAAAATTCTTAGAGGAAAATATAAGCAGAACACTCTTTGAGACAATTCACAACAGTATCTTTTTCAATCTGTCTCCTAGAGTTATGGAAATAGAAAAAAAAAATGGGACTTAATTAAACTTAAAAGCTTTTGCACAGCAAAGGAAATCATAAACAACACAAAAAGACAAACTACGGACTGAGAGAAAATGTTTGCAAATGATGCTACCAACAAGGGGTTAATTTTCCAAATTATACAAATGGCTCATACAGCTTAATGTCCAAAAAAAAAAAAAAAATCAAAAAATAGGCATAAGACCTAAATAGACACTCCTCCAAAGACTGTTTAGTTGCTAAGTCATGTCATGTCCAACTCTTTTGGGACCCCATGAACTGTAGCCCAGCAGGCTCTTCCATCCATTGGATTTCCAGGCAAGAATACTGGAGTGGGTTGTCATTTCCTTCTTCAGGGCATCATCCCAACCCAGGGATCAAACTTCCTGCATTGGCAGGCAGATTCTTTACCACTGAGCTACCAGGGAAGCCCCAAAGAAGACATACAAATGTGCCTGCTAACTGGCATACGAACTGATGCTTAATATCACTAATTAAAGAAATGCAAATCAAAATTACAATGAGGTGTCACACACACCAATCAGAATGGCCATCATTAAAAAGTCTATGAATAATAAACACTGGAGAGGGTGTGGAGAAACAGGAAGTCTTCTGCATGGTTGGTGGGAATATAAATTGGGGCAGTCACTATGGAGGACAGTATGTAAGATCCTTAAAAACTAAAAATAGAGCTACCATTTGATCCTGAAATTTCACTCCTGGGCATATATGCAGAGAAAATTTTCATTTGAAAAGATATATGCACCCAGTATTCACAGCAGCACTATTTAAAATAGCCAAGATATGGAAGTAACATCAACAGATTAATGAATAAATAAGACCCCCCTACACACACACACACCTATACATACACACAAACAACAGAATATTACCCAATCATAAAAAGAATTAAAATACTGCCATCTGCAGCAACAAGGATGGACCTAGAGATTGTCATATTAAGTGAAGTCAGACAAAGCAAGACAAATATCATAGGATATCCCTTATATGTGGAACCTTAAAATACAATACAAATGAACTTATTTACAAAACAGAAATAGGCTTATACAGAAAACAATGTTATGGTTACCAAATGGAACAGCAATGGGGCAGGGAGATAACTGGGAGTTTGGGATTAACATATATACACTCAGGTCAGTTGCTCAGTTGTGTCTGACTCTCTGCTACCGCATGGGTAAACAACAAGGACCTACTGCATAGCACAGGGAACTATATTGGGTATCTTAAGTTAACAATATATTAACAGTCCTATTAAGGTTGCTTATTCCTTCTTGTTTGCAATTTGGTAGACTGTACCTTTCAAGGTACAATCTATAACATTCCTATATAACAACCTATAATGGAAAATAATCTTTTATATATATATATACACTTGACATATATATGCACACTTGAAAGTAACACAACATTGTAAATCAATTATAATTCAATTTTTAAAAAAGGTTTTTGTCTGTGTGTGTGTGTGTGTGTAAGGCCAACAGGTCCAAGGGAGAATTGTAACCACTAATCTCACTAATAAATAACTGCTATACTAAAAACAAAACAAAACAAAAAACTAAACTGAAGAGAGAGAGAAAGTTAGGCTATGCTAACACTAAACAAAAGAAAGTCAGAGGGACTTCCTTGGTGCTTCAGTGTTTGGGAGTCCGCCTGCCAATGTAGGGGACAAAGGTTTGATCCCTGTTTCGAGAAGATCTCACATGCTGCCAGGCAACTAAGTCCGTGGGCCACAACTACTGAGCTTGCGCTCCACAACAACAGAGGCCACCACAGTGAGAAACGCACGCACCACAGACAAACAGGAACCTCGCTCGCGGCCACTAGGGGAACGCCCAAGGGCAGCAACAAGACCCAGTGCAGCCAAAAGAAGTAAATGTCATAAATAAATATATTAAACAGAGAAAGTAGGAGTAGCTATGTTAATTTCAGACAGGACAAACTTCACAGCAAGAATGTTATCATGAATAAAGAGGGGTATTAGATAATAATAATACCTTGAGAAGGTAACAATCTTCAATGCATATTCAATGCTAACAACAAGAACAACAAACCCATATCACTCTGTGAGGCAAAACTGACGGACGATTGCAAGAAGAAATAGATAAATCCACTACTATAATCAGAGACTTTAACATTCCCTCTATCAGAAATGCATTGATTCAACAGGCAGAAAATCAGTAAAGACAGAGGTGAACTCAACAGCACCAGTAATTACTAATAGCTGGATATAATTGATATCTATATGCTACTTCACCCAACAATAGCAGATTACACATTCTTCTCAAGCTAACATTAAATATTCACCAAAAGAGATCACATTCTGGGTCATAAAACACACTTCAACAAGTTTAAAAAAAACAGAAATTATATAATGTCTGCTCTTAGGCCACAAAGGAATTAAATGAGAAATCATTAACAGAAAGGTTAACTGGAAAATCTCAAAATACTTGGAGATTAAACAACACACTTCTAATTAACATGTGAACAAAGAAGAAACCTCATTAGAAATTTTAAAATGCTATGAACAAACTGAAAATGCAAATACAAGTCATCAAAACTTGTGGGATATTATCACTTTTGTAATTAAAAATATAAGGCTCCTCCGTCCATGGGATTTTCCAGGCAAGAGTACTGGAGTGGGGTGCCACTGCCTTCTCCAAATAAAAATTAAAGAAAAACAAAAAAATTGTGGGATACAGTGGAAACATTGCTTACAGTGAATAGCATAAGAGAAAAACAGAATATACAGCATTAAATTCACATATTGGAAAATAAGAGAGATCTAAAAATCAACTGTCTAAGCTCCACTTTAGGAAACTAGAAAAGGAAGAGCAAATGCAATCCAAAGTAAGTACAAGGAATAATAAAAATCAGAGCAGAAATCAAATGAGACTGAAAACACAAAATCTAAGTCCACTAATTTGATAACCTAGAGAAAATGGGCCAATTCCTTGAAAAGTACAATCTGCCAAATTGCAAAAAAAGAAGAAATAAACAATATGAATGGGACTGTATCTGCTAAAGAAATTAAATCAATAATTAATAACTGCCCAAAGCAGAAACCGCCAGGTCCAAATGAGTTCACTGACAATTTCCACCAAAAATTTAAAGAAATTTTACCAATTCTCTAGAAATTATTTCAGAAGATAGAAGCAGAGGAACTATTTCCTAACTCATCTATGAAGCAAGCATTACCCTAAAACCAGATAAAGTTATTACAAGACGTCTACAATCTCATGAAAATAAACACAAAGAACCTCAAAATATTAGTAAATTGAATTTAACAATGTATAAAAAGACTTAAATACCATAAACAAGTGGGATTTATTCCAGTATGCAAAACTGGTTCAAATTCAAAATCAATTAATGTAATCCATCACATCAACATGATCATATCATTACCACATCATTAGATCATATCACATCAAAAAGAAAACAATCACAGGAACATATCAATAGTTGCACAAATAGCATTTCAGAAAGTACAACACAAACAATGAAAACTCAAAGTAAACTAGGAATAGAGGGAATTTCTTCTCTTGATTAAAACTGTCTACCAAAAAACTACAGCTACATCATACTAAATTATAAGACATGAGAACCTTTCCCATTAAGATCTGAAACAAGACAAGATATTCCCTCATCTCTCCTTCTCAACACTGGGTACTGGAAATTATAGCTAATGCAATAAAATAAGGAAATAAAAGATACATAGGTTTGTAAGGAAGAAATAAAACTGTTCACAGATGACATGGTTATTTACGGGAAAAATCCAAAAGAATCATGTTTTAAAAGCCTACAACTAATACGCAATTATAACAAGGTTGCAGGATACAAAGTTGATATAAAAAGTCAACTGTTATCTCATATACTAGAAATGAAGGGGCAGAATTTGAAATAAAAACACATTACTATTTACATTAGTACCTCCAAAAATGAAAACAGTTCAGTTCAGTCGCTCAGTCATGTCCGACTCTTTGTGACCCCATGGTCTGCAGCATGCCAGGCTTCCCTGAACATCACCAACTCCCAGAGTTTAACCAAACTCATGTCCACTGAGTCGGTGATGGCATCCAACCATCTCATCCTCTGTCGTCTCCTCCCGCCTTCAATCTTTCCCAGCATCAGGGTCTTTTCAAATGAGTCAGCTCTTTGCATCAGGTGGCCAAACTACTGGAGTTCCATCTTCAACATCAGTCCTTCCAGTGAACACCCAGGACTGATCCTCTTTAGGATGGACTGGGTGGATTGCCTTGCAGTCCAAGGGACTCTCAAGAGTCATCTACAACACCATAGTTCAAAAGCATCAATTCTTTGGCACTCAGCTTTCTTTACAGTCCAACTCTCACATCCACACATAACTACAGGAAAAAACCATAGCCTTGACTAGACAGACCTTTGTTGACAAAGTAATGTCTCTGCTTTTTAATATGCTATCTAGGTTGGTCATAACTTTCCTTCCAAGGAGTAAGTGTCTTTTAATTTCATGGCTGCAATCACCATCAGCAGTGATTTTGGAGCCCCAAAAAATACTCAGCCATTGTTTCCACTGTTTCCCCATCTATTTCCCATGAAGTGATGAGACTGGATACCATGATCTTAGTTTTCTGAATGTTGAGCTTTAATCCAACTTTTTCATTCTCCTCTTTCACTTTCATCAAGAAGATCTTTAGTTCTTCTTTGCTTTCTGCCATAAGGGTGGTGTCATCTGCATATCTGAGGTTATTGATATTTCTCCTGGCAATCCTGATTCCAGCTTGTGCTTCATCCAGCCCAGCGTTTCTCCTGATGTACTCTACATATAAGTTAAATAAGCAGGGTGACAATATACAGCCTTGATGTACTCCTTTTCCTATTTGAAACCAGTCTGTTGCTCCATGTCCAGTTCTAACTGTTGCTTCTTGACCTGCATAGAGATTTCTCAAGAGGCAGGTCAGGTGGTCTGGTATTCCCATCTCTTTCAGAATTTTCCAGTTTGTTGTGATCCACACAGTCAAAGGCTTTGGCATAGTCAATAAAGCAGAAGTAGATGTTTTTCTGGAACTCTCTTCCTTTTTCAGTGATCCAGTGGATGTTTGCAATTTGATCTCTGGATCCTCTGCCTTTTCTAAAACCACCTTGAACATCTGGATTTTCACAGTTCACGTATTGCTGAAACCTGGCTTGGAGAATTTTAAGCATTACTTTATTAGCGTGTGAGATGAGTACAATTGTGCGGTAGTTTGAGCATTCTTTGGCATTGTCTTTCTTTGGGATTGGAATGAAAACTGACCTTTCCAGTCCTGTGGCCACTGCTGAGTTTTCCAAATTTGCTGGCATATTGAGTACAGCACTTTCACAGCATCATCCTTCAGGATTTGAAATAGCTCAACCGGAATTCCATCACCTCCACTAGCTTTGTTCATAGTGGTGCTTTTTAAGGCCCACTTGACTTCACATTCCAGGATGTCTGGCTCTAGGTGAGTGATCACACCATTGTGATTATCCAGGTCATGAAGATCTTTTTTGTACAGTTCTTCTGTGTATTCTTGCCATCTCTTCTTAATATCTTCTTCTGTTAGGTCCATACCATTTCTGTCCTTTGTTGAGCCCATCTGTACATGAAATGTTCCTTTGGTATCTCTAATTTTCTTGAAGAGATCTCTAGTCTTTCCCATTTTATTGTTTTCCTCTATTTCTTTGCACTGATCACTGAGGAAGGCTTTCTTATCTCTGCTTGCTATTCTTTTGAACTCTGCATTGAAATGGGTATATCTTTCCTTTTCTCCTTTGCTTTTGGCTTCTCTTCTTTTCACAGCTATTTGTAAGGCCTCCTCAGACAGCCAGTTTTCTTTTTTGCATTTCTTTTTCTTGGGGATGGTCTTGATCCCTGTCTCCTGCACAATGTCACAAACTTCCATCCACAGTTCATCATGCACTCTGTCTATCAGATCTAGTCCCTTAAATCTATTTCTCACTTCCACTGTATAATCATAAGGGATTTGATTTAGGTCATACCTGAATGGTCTAGTGGTTTTCCCTACTTTCTTAAATTTAAGTCTGAATTTGGCAATAAGGTGTTTATGATCTGAGCCACAGTCAGGTCCTGGTCTTGTTTTTGCTGACTGTATAGAGCTTCTCCATCTCTGGCTGCAAAGAATATAATCAATCTGATTTCGGTGTTGGCCATCTGGTGATGTCCATGTGTAGAGTCTTCTCTTGTTTTGTTGGAAGAGAGTGTTTGCTATGACCAGTGCGTTCTTAAGTATAACTCTTACAAAAAGTATATATGATCTACATGAGGAAATACAACAAAACTATGATTAAAGTTATCAAAAAAGAACTAAAAAACTAGAGAGATATTCCATATTCAATGATAGGAAGAATCAATATTTTTAATATGCCATTTTTTTCCAAACTTGCTCTATAGATTCCATGCAATCCTAATCAAAATCCCAGCAAGCTGTTTTGTGGAAATGAATAAAATGATTCTAAAGTTTATATGGAGAGGCAAAAGACCCAAGATAGCCAACACAATATTAAAGGAGAAGAGCCAAGTCAGAGGACTGAAATAATCCATATTCAAGACTTAATATAAGCTACAGTAATCAAGACAGTGTCATTTTAGCAAAAGAACAGATAAATAGATTAACAGAACCTGATACAGAGTCCCCAAATAAATCCACATAAATACAGTCAACTGATCTTTGACAAGAAGTGAAGGCAACACAGCAGAGAAAGAGCAATCTTTTCAATATATAGTGTTGGAAAACCTAGACATTTCACATGGAAAAAAAAATGAATCTAGACATGCACCTTATACTCTTTCCAAGAATTAACTCAAAATTGATCATAAATATAAAACACAAACTATAAAATTCCAAGAAGATAACTTAGGAGAAAATCTAGATGACTTTGCATATGGTGATGACACTTAGACACATCAAAGGCATGATCCATGAAAGAAATAAAGTTAAAAACTCCTCTGTAAAAGACACTTGAAAGAGAATGAGAAAACAAGCCATAGACTGGGAGAAAACACTTGGAAAAGACATATATAATAAAAGACTGTTATTTGAAACATATGAAGAACTCATAAAAGTCAATGCAGTTAAAAAGTAGGCAAAAGACTTGAATAGACACATCACCAAAGAAGATATATATAAGTAGGCATATGAAAAGATATTCAACATCCTATGTCACTTGGGAATTACTAATTAAAACAACAATAATATACCACTACACATCTATTACAATAGCCAATATCCAAAACACTGACAACATCAAATGCTGGCGCAGATGTGGAGCAATAGGAATTCTCATTCATTGTGGGCTGGAATGCAAAGTATTACAGCTACTTTGGCAAACAGTTTGGCAGTTTGTTTACAAAACTAAACATACTCTTACCATATAATCCAGCAATTGGACTCCTTGGCATCTACCCAAATGAACTGAAAATGTATGTCCATACAAAAACCAGCATGCAGATGTTTATAGCAGCTTTATTCATAACTTCCAAAACCTAGAAGCAACTGAGACATCTTTCAACAAGTGAATGGATTAAATAAACTGTGGTTATATGCAGACAGTGGAATATTATTCAGTGCTAGAAAGAAATGAGTTATCAAGCCAGGAAAATATGGGAAAAACTTAAGTGCCTAGTACTAAGAAGCCAATCTGCAAAGGCTACACACTGCCTTTCTTATAGACCTGCAGAAACTGAATACTCAGTTCCAACTATATGACTTTCCAACTATATCATTCCAACTATATGACTTTCTGAAAAAGGCAAAACTACGGAGGTAGTAAGATTAGTGGTTGTCAGGGGTTATGAGGGAAGAAAGGATGAACAGACAGAACAAAGAGGATTTATGAGGGTAGTAAAACCATTCTGTGTGATACTACAGTGATGGATATGTATCATTAACAATTTTGTCCAAACCCATAGAATGTACACCACCAGGGGTAAACCCTATATTGAACTGTGGACTTTGGGCAATATTGATGTGTCTTTGGAGGTTCACTGACTGCAACAAATAGTACGGCTATGGTGGGAATGTCAATTGAAACAAACAGCACCACTGCAGTGGGGGATGTCAATCTGGGAGGAAGTTGTTTGTGTGGAGGGGGAAGGGAGCACACAGAACTCTCTGTGCTTTCTGCTCAATATTGCTGTGAACCTAACACTACTTGAAAATGGATTTTATTAGTTAAAAAAATAATACAAACCAATGAGCTTATTTTAACTGAAGTATTACTTTCCTCAACAATGTGCTATACCACAATATGAAATATTTACCATTTTGTAACTAATAATGTTTCACAATTACATTTTTTGATTTCTGCTCTTTACTTCCCTTTCATCACAAGCTGTCACTCAAATATCACTGCAATTTCTCTAGGACTGTCTTCCATTCAACTTTTTCTGTTTCTCATACAAGTAAAATAAAACAAAAAAGAATCAGACATTCCCCATCTATTTATAAAGTACGGAGAATTTAAAAGGTGATAAATACAAAAATAATTTGTCAACGTGATATTATACAAACTTTAAATACTCTTATTTGCAATTCATTAATATAGTATTACTCATCTCTTTACTCTCTGAATGTCACACTGAGTTCATACTCCTATTTATCAAATTCCTCAAAGGAACATTCATCACCTGATTTTTTTCCTTTCTACTGGCAAAATAGGAAATGTTTAGAAAACTGAGTATTCAATTTCTGCGGGTCTATAAGAAACTACTTTGTTTTTTCCTTTCAATCTGGAGTCACCTCACAGCTTTTAAGCAAGCATCAACAATACTCCTTTATTTCTTAGTGAATATCTGATTTTGTTTAAAAGAATTTCCTTATCAAGAGAGCCAATTTACAAACTGAAGTAAACAACTCAAAGAAAATTTCAGTATATAGAAACTAAGTTGGAAAAATTAAGAGATTTTTCTCCCAACATCAAAGATGGTTGAATGATTTGAAAAATATTGGCAGATTTTCTCAAATAAGACAGGAAACCATGTTTCTTCCTTTTTTCTTACAAGCTTGGAGGATCAGAACATGTTTGTGTTAAAAATCTATGAGTTTTCCCACATCCATCTTGGAAGAAAGTAAATAACCATCATTTCCCAGAGGGAGGAAAAGAAAGCCAGAACTCTAAGCCCTTACCACCAGATAAGAGCTAACATAATTGCAGCAGATTCTGTCTGTGACCCACACACATAACTTCATAACTTACCAATTCACATACACAGACCTGACTTCCAAATGCCAGCACTTGCATTTCTTTATAGGCTTTTTCAGAACAGAACTGCCAAGGAATTGGAATTAACACAAATAGGAATAGTCTTAACTCAGTAACTGATGCATTTCATATATAAATAAATACTCCAGCTTCTTTGCCTCTCAAATGGTTAACTTAGGTATGTATTTTACTCTGTTTCCCCAAGTTTCCCATGGGATATTAAGCTCCAGTTTTCCAAAACTATAAATCACTTAATAAGACACTCTATATTGGCTCTCAAATCAGTGCCTTATTACATATAGGTACATTATTATTTCATCTAATCATCTCCAGAACTCTTTAATGTACACCAAAATAGGAGGAATCTGATTCAGTGGGTTAAGGATAACCTAACCATTGCTCAGTCACAGAGCAAGCCATGATTGTAACACAGTATATCCAGAACTTGTGTTCCTTCCACAAAGGAACAGAACACGGAGGGGGGATTCCATTCAAATAGGATTATATCTCAAACCTACAAAAAAGTCCTGCTATCTTGATTTTCAAAGTAAACTGACTCTAAAAAAGTGTTCAATGCATACTAGTCTTATTAAAGTATATCAGTAATGTCATTATGAATTATATATATTTAAAATAACTGGTAATGGGCAATATGAGTACTTTCCAATTTCCTAAAACAATCATATCTCTTCACAGGTAAATTTCCTGATGAGAGTGATGGAGTAAAGGAATTTGTTTTTCCTATACACACTATAAACTAAAAATCAAAAATAAATAAGACACTTGTAATTATATAATTTAAGATTTTAAGAAAATATAATGTGTTTTATCAATTTTACTTATCAAAATTAAAATGCTATATATTAGAATAATGACATTTAAATGTCCACATTTTGGCATATTTCATTTATTCATTCAACACACACTTATGCTGGTTCTAAACTGTATAAAATACACCTTGTGACTAGTTCGTTACTACAGACCAAGGAAAAAAGGAGGAAAAATCAAGTAAAGATAAACTTCAGAATGGAAGGAGAAATGATAAAAAAATAGAGAAATTTTACAGATTGCTAACCTCAATTTTTGTAGCTTTACAACTACATATACAAATACAGAAAAATTCATTCATTCACTCAACAAACACCAAAAAACTACTGAAAAGTCGACAATGCTAGAACTGGGTATACAATGACAGAAAATAGTAGTATTTGCCCTAAGTTGCTTAAAATTAAGTTGTTTAGCAAAGGAAACTACCAAAACATCAAAAGGCAGAATACTGAATGGGGAAACATATTTGTAAATGATATATTTAATGAAGGGTTAATACGCAAAATATACAAAGACCTCATACAACTCAACATCAAAAACAAAAAACTTGATTAAAAAATAAGCAGAGGATCTAAATAGACATTTTTTCAAAACAGACACAGATGGTCAACAGGTACATCAAAAAGAGCTCAACATCACTGCAAATCAGAGAACTGCAAATCAAAACCACCATGAGCTATCACCTCGTACCATTAGAATGGTTATTATCAAAAAGACAAGAAATAACAAGTGCTACAAGGATGCAAAGAAAAAGGACCCCTGTGCATTCTTGGTGAGAATGTACATTAGTGCAACCACTATGAAAAATAGTATGGAGGTTTCTCAAAAAATTAAAAATAGAACTACTATATGATCCAGGAATCCACTTCATGGTATTTATCCAAAGAAAACAAAACACTAACTCAAAAAGATATAGGCACCCACATGTTCACTGAAGCATTGTTTACAATAGCCAAGATATGGAAGCAACCTAAGTATCCAGCCATAAGTGAATGGGGAAAGAAGTTGGTTTATACATAAACACACACACACATGCAATGGTATATCATTCAACCATAAAAAATTAAATCTTGCTGTATGCAATAATATGGATAAATCTAGAGGGTATTACGCTAAGTAAGTCAGGCAAATACCATATGACTTCATATATGGAATCTAGAAGGGCAGGGTGTGGGGTGGTGGGGTAAAGAAGTGAAGGGGATTAACCTCCATTTATAAAATAAATAAGGCATGGAGATGTAATACACAAGGAATATGGTTGGTAATATTGTAATAACTTTGTATGTGGACAGATGGTTACTAGACTCTGTGATGATCACTTTAAAATGTATGTAAATGTCAAATCACTATACAGCATACCTGAAACTAACATAATACTGTATATCAATTATGTTTCAATAATAAAAAATCCTGCCCATTACCTCTAACAACAACAAAGTAAATAATCTACATTTACCTACTATATATTAATAACAAAAATATTAAAAACAAAAAAAGTAAATAATCTACATTTACCTACTAAATATTAAACTGAATTAGTTCAAAAGCATTATAAATAGAAAATCCGATAAATTTTTGGGCTTTCTTCAGAACACATGGGCTTAATAATATAAGCATCACTGATATAATGTTGACAAAGCTGCATGGTTCCATAGAAAGTCCAGAGGTTTAAAGTTTCATATACATGGGGCAAGAAGCCTAGCTCCATCACTTAATTGGTTTTTTTTACCATAGGCAAGTCACTTATTAAGTGAAATAAAGATAACAAAAATTACCTCCCATGGTTGTTGAAAGGATTAAATAATAATGTCAAATGTAAAGTAAATAGCACAATGCCAGTTAAAAAAAAACATGTCCTCAATAACTATTAGCTCTCACATTCAAATGCATTTCAAATATCATGAAAATAGAACACTAAAAGCCTGGAATGGTCACTTTGTTTTATATTTTACTCTTCGCTAGAAAAATTAATACATTGACTTTCTGTTTACTAGTAAAGATTAATGTATTCGCTTCCCTGGTAGCTCAGATGGTAAAAAATCTGCCTGCAATACAGGAGACCCAGGTTCAATCTCTGAGTCGGGAAGATCCCCTGGAGAAGGAAATGGCAACCCATTCCAGTATTCTTGCCTGGAAAATCCCATGGACAGAGGAGCCTGAAGGGCTACAGTCCATGGGGTCGCAAAGAGTCGGACACAACTGAGCGACTCTCACACACACACACATTAATGTATTCCGCTTCTAATTCTCTAATAATTCTTATTTATCTTTGAAAATTTGATAAAAATGATGAACTTCTTCCTCCCCAAATACCACACAGTATTTTACATCAATTTAGGGACATTAACAGGTTCTATGAAAGCTAGACTAAAAACTACATCTAGCTGTTTAAAATAAAACTAATTCAAATTGAATAAAATTAAAAATTTAGTTCTTCAGTTGTACTGGCCACATTTCAAGTGCACAGTAGCCACAGGGGGCTAGTGGCTAGGATACACAGACATAAAACATCCATCATCCCAGAAACGTCTGCCAGAGCTGTTCCGGAGTATTAAAATAGTATGATGAGTAAAACTATTTTTCTCTAAGTTTGTTTTGTTTCATAAAATATCTAGATACCACTCTTTGTGGCAGATTCCCAAGAGGATCAAGGCTGTGAATATTTTGCCTACGAACTAGGGTCCAGCAAATAAGAAGCACTGAATAGTTATCTAGTAGATGACATTATAATTTTGTTTTGATTAATCTAGCAAAAATTGACTAAGCTGGTAAAGACCAGAGCTGACAGCTGTGAATATGAGTCTGTAAATAGCTAAAATTTTTTCTAAGTAGCAGGTCAGCTTATACGTACTACCAACTGACTCCTGAAGCCAATGAGGGCTCCCTATTCTGACTTTAAATTTTTTGAACCATACATTTTGGCGAGGTTACTTGAGCAAAATTGTAAGAGCTGTCTATATCCTATTCCATTGAAGAACAGAAAAAACACATACTTACAGCTAATTATTTTTCACTATTCCTATAAGGGTTTTTCCTAGATAGAGCAATTGGGTAACTTATTTTTAAATAGTATGTATATATTCACACAGTCATTTTTAACAAATGAAACATTTTTAAAGTTCACCAAAGTTTTATAACTTAGAGATTATGGCATTAAGATTTTAGAAAATTGCTTTCCTTTTAACATATTTTGAAATCAAGAAAAAGTTGCTGCTATACACAGAACAGTAAAAGGTCTAATAATAATTTTGCACTTACACTGATACATTTTTCCTAACGGTATACTCATCCAAATCGTCATCAGAGCTGCTATCAGTTGCATCAGAATCCAGACCCTCTTCAACATGAGACAACAGCCCTGTAGCAGACAGTGCAAATCTTTGGATTTCCGCAGCTGTACACCGTGCAAAGCCATTTTTTGTGTCATTCCACAATTTAGTCTCTGCAGTCAATATGTTGATGTCTGGCTTAATTTCAGTGCATTTAGGTAAACTGTTATCCAAAATTGTGGTAGGTTCATGAAAAATCTTTACTTTGGGGAGCTGATGTTTCATAGAAAATTTCATTTGTTGACCATAGTGCTTAACAACATGCTTTGCCAGGAGCATCTGCAAATGTTTCTGAGTTCTTCTAGCCTGGCTAAGTAAAATTTTCTGTTTACTTACACACTGAAGTAAACGAGCATTCACTTCCTCCTCCTTTTCAGCAGCGGAGGAACTAATAGGCACATATGAGTGGTCAGGTCCAATTTTGTTTTGAGCATGGTGCAATAAACCCTTTTTAATCTCACCACCACTAACTTTATCCAGAAGTGCATTCTTTTGGTACCATTTACAGTTTTTCAGTTGTACTTTATCTACATTAGTGTCTTTGGTTACATTTGAATCCAAAATAATTTGTACATCTGTCACGCATGGACTTGTGGTATCTGACAGAGGTTCCTTTTTGATGAACTCTTCAGAATGAGAATGACAAATTTTACTGAGCTGAATACTGCCGCCATTACACAGGATGTTTTTCAGCTTATTGCAGTTGGGTTCCCCTAATTTCTTTTGTTTATAATTCTCATTGTATTTATTTAACGTAGTGTTAGAACTCATTAAAAGAACTGTCTGGTAATGTTTTGAAGACTGAGGGGAGCCAAAATGTTTTAAATTCACAAAATTAGTGTTAAGAGTAGGTTCAGGAGTTGGAAATCCCAGCATCTGAGAGAAAGTGTCTCCTTTTAGCTTTTCATCTACAGTCCTTGGACTTTCCATGCATAGCATCTTGTCCGATTCCATGGTATTCGGTAAAGATGAAAAGCAGATACCCTTTGTTGCTGCCTCCCTCAGAGCCGGGGTCATGGCGAATCCTGCAGATAATTACTGGAAACCTAAAATAACATAAAAATAAAAGATCAAATATCAAGAAAAAAGTTTTATGCTTATACTATTACCAAGGGTAACGCTTTCAATGTCTCTGGTTAAAAAGTGAATGGAACCAAACTCTTCCTTAATTTGCCAACTCCTAACATTATCTCTGCTCTTTGCTAGTTCATAAGGAATTTAATAAGGATTATTCTTTACTCTGACTATAGGCCTACTACCCAAAACTTCAATGAAAGATGTATTGTACCTAGTACATAAAAGACAAATATTTGTGAATGCAATTATATCTCAAGATTTCATTTTTTTGACAATGATTAGTGATAGTCAAAAGAAAAAAAAAATCCATCCTGGGATTCATACTTGAAAATGTGACTTGATCCCACATTTCCAAACAAAAATATATTTTTATAAAATATAACTGTTCAAAATTTTCATTTCTCAATTTAAACTTCACACTTTGAACAGTATTAATAACTAAAACACAGAACTGAACCACAAACAAAAAAGTATATAATTGGAAATTCCCTGGTGGTCCAGTGGTTAGAACTTCATGTTTTCACTGCCAGGGCCTGGGTTCAATCTCTGCTAAGGGAATTAAGATCCTGCAAGCCTCGTGGTACAGCCAAAAAAAAAAAAAAAAGAGTATATTATTTCACAGGTGCTAAAAAATGATGTAGTGAAAACTAGCCTGATCCACAATATGAAAATTTTTTTTCTAAAAAAATCTGCAATCATTATTTTCTTTTCACAAATGGATACTCATCAGTTATCATTACAGAAGCTCTTACTCCCACCTGAAAACACAGTAGGGGATATAACAGATGACACTAAAGATTAATCCCATAATTAAACAAATTTCATATTATTTTATCAAAGTAAAAAGTATAAAATTACATATTCTGACATAAAAAAGGTAATTTAGTACTTAATTTAAAAATTATGAAGATTAAAGAGTTAGTGGAAACATTTTATATCATTAACAATCACACATTTTCGAAGATACTTTGGAACTATAACACTATAATTTCTGTCTCAAAACACATGACAGTTAGTAGCCATTTAAATAGCCAAATTCATATAAGCCAAGTCCCCGGACTTAGCTGTAACTCTCGATCCTTCATTCTTGTTTAAAAACACAAAACCAAAATCATATTCTCTGCAAAGACTAACAAGAATTATCAAAAGGAAAAAAAAGGCACAAAACGTTTATGAAATTAGAATAAAAATCTATACAGAGGGTTAAAAGTGACAGACTTAGGAAAAGATATTTGCAACATATATCAACAAAGGATTAGTATCCAGAATACATAAAGAACTCCTAGAAACAAGCAAAAGTTACAACAGTCAGATACTTCAGAGATGATGACATTCAAATGATCATTAAACATATACTCAATCATACCAGTAATAAAGGAAATGTAAATAAAGCAAGAGATGAGTTTTCTAATCAAATTGAAAAGAGAGTTTTAAGTCTGAAAATATCACTTGCCATGGGAATGTGGGTAAATAAGACTTCTCACATCTATCTGAACCACAATTTTATGCTAATTTGACAATAATGTGAAAAGGTGCATAAGAGATCAGTGTTTGTATGAGAAAACCACTCTTTCAAAGTAACCTACATATTTAACAATAAGAGAATGGACATTAAAACATGTGGAATGCTAGGTAGTAGTTAAAAAATGAATGAGCTAGATCTATATATATCAATATAGACAAACCTCAAAAACAAAATAATTTTTTAAAAAATGGTGCAGAATATATATACTATGGTGCAGTGGTGGTGGTTTAATCGCTCAGTTGTGTCCAACTTTTTGTGATCCAATGGACTGTAGCCCATGGGCTCCCCTGTCCATGGGATTCTTCAGGCAAGAATACTGGAGTGGTTGTAATTTCCTTCTCCAGGGGGATCTTCCCGACCCAGGGATTGAACCCAAGTCTCCTGCATTGCAGGCAGATTCTTTACCGACTGAGCTATGAGGGAAGCCCATACTATGGTACCATATAAATAAAATACAAACACAAACTATACCATATTTATGTATATATACATGTGTGTGTTTAAGTGTTTACAAGAACAAAAGAGGAACCAGAAAAATACCCACCAAAGTTGTAACAGTAGTCAGGTAAATTGCATGAAACAGAACTAAGAGTGCTGCTTTAAGACAAGTTGAATTTTAACTATAAAATTTTATTACTTAGGGGAAAAAGATTCAGTGAAAAATGAACGAATGTTAATGGCTGTTAATTCTGTGCAATAAAAATATGTGCCTATTTTATATTTTACTGTTCAATGTCTCAAAAAATAAAGAGATTTCTGTATAATTTTCTGTGTCAAAATTTATATACTTTTATATGTCTCAAAAATAATAAATCCTATTTATAAAAGATTTTTAATTTTTCCAAAAGCAAAACAAATAGGAAAAAAATAACCAGAATATTGGATTTTCTTTTTAAAAATATATTTTGCACTTTTATGAAAAACAGAAAAATATTAAAAAAGCTAGCACTGGGAAATTTTTTTTTCAAGATTCTGTCTGTCACTTAATGCAATGACCATAACTTCTAATTTATAGATATTAACAATTGTGTTTAGATAATTACATTGCTCTCTGAGGGAAACTGCCCTAATCAGTTCTCTCTGAGGTAGTTATACTCAAAAGATACTATACTCTATCCCCTCCTTACCCTTTCTCCTTTAGAAATTTGAAAAGGGTACGAAGTATGTAATCAAAGTGGTGGGCAGCAAGACAGGGGTGAAATAATGAGAAGCAGTGGATTTCTTATTCCTGGATAAACTAGAAATAAGGGAAAACTAAAAATAAGCAGAAAAAGATATACCGATTATTAGATAAGAACTAGAGTTGATAGAAAAAAGAGAAAACAAAGAAATGTAGACATTGAGAGTGGCTAAGAAACATTTATGGTAGAGATCTAGAATAAAGCATACACACAAAAAACTCTGGTAGGGCTAGGGCTTACTTGGTATGATAGGCAGGTTCTAAAATGATCTTAATAATCCCAGTTTCCTGGTATTCATGTCTTTGTGTAATCCTTTCTTCTTGAGTGTGGAGTGGATTTATTGACTTCAGTGTGGACTGGATTTAATGACATTCTTTTCTAGCAAATAGAATGTAAAAGAGATAATGGGATGCCACTTTTAAAATTAGGTTACAAAGAGATGGTGGCTGCCATCTCGTCACCCCCTCACTCACTAAAGAACACTAACTGCCACGCTGTGAGCTGGGAAGACTCTCATAGCAAAGAACTACTGACTTCAGCCAATAGACAGCAATGACCTAAAGCCTGTCAACAGTCATGCCAGTGATCTGAGAAGCAGTGATCCATCCTCATTCCAGCTTTCAGATGCCTGTAGCTCTAACACCTTGATTGCAGCCTTGGGAGAAACTTTGAGCGAGAGGCACTCAGGAAAGCCATGCCTATATTCTTGACCCACAGAAACTGTGAAATAGATGTTTTAAACCATAAAATTATGGATTAATGTGTTATATGCTATGTGCTACATTAGTTTAGTTCAGTTGCTCAATCGTGTCCAACTCTTTGCGACCCCATGGACAGCAGCACGCCAGGCCTCCCTGTCCATCACCAACTCCCAAAGTTTACTCAAACTCATGTCCATTAGTCGGTGATGTCATCCAACCATCTCATCCTCTGTCATCCCCTTCTCCTCCTGCCTTCAATCTTTCCCAGTACCAGGGTCTTTTCATATCAGTCAGTTTGCATCAGGTGGCCAAAGTATTGGAGTTTCAGCTTCACCATCAGTCCTTCCAATGAATATTCAGGACTGATTTCCTTCAGGATTGACTGGTTGGATCTCCTTGCAGTCCAAGGGATTCTCAAGAGTCTTCTCCAACACCACAGTTCAAAAGCATCAATTCTTTGGCACTCAGCTTTCTTTATAGTCCAGCTCTCACATCCATACATGACTCCTAGAAAAACCATAGCCTTAACTAGATGGAACTTTGCTGGCAAAGTAATGTCTCTGCTTTTTAACATGCTGTCTAGGTTGGTCATAACTTTCCTTCCAATGAGTAAGCATCTTTTAACTTCATGGCTGCGGTCACCATCAGCAATTATTTTGGAGTCCCAAAAAATAAAGTCAGCCACTGTTTCCACTGTTTCTCCATTTCCCATGAAGTGATGGGACCGGAGGCCATGATCTTTGTTTTCTGAGTGTTGAGCTTTAAGCCAACTTTTTCACTCTCCTCTTTCACTTTCATCAAGAGGCTCTTTAGTTCTTCTTCACGTTCTGCCATAAGGGTGGTGTCATCTGCATGTTACTGATACTTCTCCCGGCAATCTTGATTCCAGCCTGTGCTTCATCCAGCCTGGCATTTCTCATGATGTACTCTGCATATAAGTTAAATAAGCATGGTGACAAAATACAGCCTTGATGTACTCCTTTTCCTATTTGGAACCATTCTGTTGTTCCATGTCCAATTCTAACTATTGCTTCCAGACTTGCATACAGTTTTCTCAAGAGGCATGTCAGGTGGTCTGGTATTCCCATCTCTTTTAGAATTTTCCACAGTTTATTGTGATCCACATAGTCAAAGGCTTTGGCATAGTCAATAAAGCAGAAATAGATATTTTTCTGGAACTCTCTTGCTTTTTTGATGATCCAGCAGATGTTGGCAATTTGATCTCTGGTTCCTCTACCTTTTCTAAAACCAGCTTGAATATCTGGAAATTCACAGATCACGAATTGCTTAAGCCTGGCTTGGAGAATTTTGAGCATTACTTTGCTAGCATGTGAGATGAGTGCAATTGTGTGGTAGTTTGAGCATTCTTTGGCATTGCCTTTCTTTGGGATTAGAATGAAAACTGACCTTTCCCAGTCCTGCGGCCACTGCTGAGTTCTCCAAATTTACTGGCATATTGAGTGCAGCACTTTTACAGCATCATCTTTTAGGATATGAAATAGCTCAACTGGAATTCCATCACCTCCACTAGCTTTGTTCATAGTGAGACTTCCTAAGGCCCACTTGACTTCACTTTCCAGGATGTCTGGCTCTAGGTGAGTGATCACACCATTGTGATTATCCAGGTCATGAAGATCTTTTTGTACAGTTCTTCTGTGTATTCTTGCATTCTCTTCTTAATACCTTCTGCTTCTGTTAGGTCCATTCCATTTCTGTCCTTTATTGAGCCTATCTGTGCATGAAATGTTCCCTTGGTATCTCTAATTTTCTTGAAGAGATCTCTAGTCTTTCCCATTCTATTGTTTTCCTCTATTTCTTTGCATTGATCACTGAGGAAGGCTTTCTTATCTCTCCTTGCTATTCTTCCGAACTCTGCATTCAAATGGGTATATCTTTCCTCTTCTCCTTTGCTTTTGGCTTCTCTTCTATTCACAGCTATTTCTAAGGCCTCCTCAGACAGCCAGTTTTCTTTTTGCATTTCTTTTTCTTGGGGATGGTCTTGATCCCTGTCTCCTGTACAATGTCACGAACCTCTGTCCATAGTTCATCAGACATTCTATCAGGTCTAGTATCTTAAATCTATTTCTCACTTCCACTGTATAATCATAAGGGATTTTAGGTCATACCTGAATGGTCTAGTGGTTTTCCCTACTTTCTTCAACTTAAGTCTGAATTTGGCAATAAGGAGTTCATGATCTGAGCCACAGTCAGCTACCGGTCTTGTTTTTGCTGACTCTATAGAACTTCTCCATCTTTGGCTGCAAAGAATATAACCAATCTGATTTCGGTGTTGACCATCTGGTGATGTCCATGTGTAGAGTCTTCTCTTGTGTTGTTGGAAGAGGGTGTTTGCTATGACCAGTGCATTCTCTTGGCAAAACTCTATTAGACTTTGCCCTGCTTCATTCTGTACTCCAAGGTCAAATTTGCCTGTTATTTCAGGTGTTTCTTGAATTCCTACTTTTGCATTCCAGTCCCCTATAATCAAAAGGACATCTTTTTTGGGTGTTAGTTCTAGAAGGTCTTATAGGTCTTCATAGAACCGTTCAACTTCAGCTTCTTCAGCATTACTGGTCCAGGCACAGATTTGGATTACCATGATTTTGAATGGTTTGCCTTGGAAACGAACAGAGATTATACTGTCATTTTTGAGACTGCATCTAAGTACTGCATTTTGGACCCTTTTGTTGACTATGATGGCTACTCCATTTCTTCTAAGGGAATCTTGCCCACAGTAGTAGATATAATGGTCATCTGAGTTAAATTCACCCGTTCCGGTCCATTGTAGTTCACTGATTCCTAAAATGTCGACGTTCACTCTTGCCATCTCCTGTTTGAGCACTTCCAATTTGCCTTGATTTATGGACCTAACATTCTAGGTGCCTATGCAATATTGTTCTTTACAGCATTGGACCTTGCTTCCATCACCAGTCACATCCACAACTGGGTGTTGTTTTTGTTTTGGCTCCGTCTCCTGCGTGCTACATAGCAATATGTGATTAATGCACTGGGCTTTAAAGATTTGGGGATTTTGGACTCTGGAAGGTCTAGCAATATCACAGTTCCTGTTCTAGTATTTCCATTAAGTTTTTCTATATTCTATTCTCAAGTGAATCCTTATTAAAAACACACACACACACACACACACACACCAAAACCCTAGCCTGAAAGTCTCTCTACTTTGCAACCAAAAGAACTTCACAAAATTAGCTATGTCTCCTATAACTAAAAAAGGATAAACTATGTTCATGTAGCTTTAGTGTAAGACACAAGTCCATTTATTCCAACTTTTTAATTAAACATACAATCATTATGCATAATGTTTACTAATTGAGCATTCTAAACTCTATCACTTCTAACTACCTCCACATGACATAAGCAACTACACTTATTACTAACATTTCAACTGCTTGAACTTTTTTTGTTCACTACTCTGTATTTTGTTAACTACTCTGTCTTCAACATGCGAAAGTATCTGAGATATAGCAGATACCGAATAAATATTTGGTTAAAAAAAAAAAAAGTGGTTGCCATTACACTTAAAATCCAAACTTGTTCTTATCATGGCCTATAAAGTTCTTCACTATCAAGTCCCTGACTACTTCCCCTCTTAGTAACTTTCTCCACAGGTTGCTACATTCCATAAACAGTGGCCTCTGTGCTATTCTTGAGCACAGAAAGTCCTTGCTTCAGAGACTTCCTATTTACCATTCTCTCAGTCTGGAACAATTTTCCACATATAAGATGGCTGGCTCCCTCACTTCATTCATGTCTCTGCTCTAAAGTCACCTCCTCAGAGAGTCCTACCTTAACTAATTATTTACAATAGCCCTAGCACCTCATTTCACGATTCTCCATTCCCCTACACTGTTACATTGAGCCTCAGAACACTAATATCAGAACCTGACACTCTATTACATTCTAAGGAAATAATACAATTTAAGGGCAGAACTCAGTTTTGTTCAATGTTCTAATCTGCAGCACTTAAAACAATGTCTGGTACATAATAATTGTCAGATATTTGTTGGCTGAATAAACAGTCATAATTTTTAAAGGTATTCCAGAACTTATGTAGTTACAACTATTTCAGTTATCATTTTTAAAATAAAATTAATTATTGAAATGCACCATATCAAAAGACTAAAGAAAAAAAATTAAAAGCATTTGACAAAAGGAAATGGCAACCCACTCCAGTACTCTTGCCTGGAGAATCCCATGGACGGAGGAGCCTGGTAGGCTGCAGTCCATGGGGTTGCAAAGAGTAGAACACGGCTGAGCGACTTCACTTTCACTTTTCACTTTCATGCATTGGAGAAGGAAATGGCAACCCACTCCAGTGTTTTTGCCTGGAGAATCCCATGGACGGAGGAGCCTGCTAGGCTGCAGTCCATGGGGTCGAAAAGAGTAGAACATGGCTGAGCGACTTCACTTTCACTTTTCACTTTCATGCATTGGAGAAGGAAATGGCAACCCACTCCAGTGTTTTTGCCTGGAGAATCCCAGGGACAGGGGAGCCTGGTGGGCTGTCGTCTATGGGTCGCACAGAGTCGGACACGACTGAAGTGACTTAGCAGTAGCAGTGTGTGTTAATAATCAGGAAAAAAACTCAGCAAACCAGGAAAAAGAGGGAAATAGCTTAACCTGACAAGGAACATTACTCAAAAGCCTAGCAACAACTTCATGGTTATGATGAAAGACTGAATACTTTAATTGTTAAGACTGGGAATGAGGCAAGGTGTCTGTTCTTATTACTCCTATTCATCATCACATTGGAGGTCCTAATTAGTGGGACAGATGAAGGAAAAGAAACAAGAGTCACATATATCTGGAAAGTAAAACTGTGTCTACTCATTGATGACATGATTTTCTACATAGAAAATTCCATGCAGACATGATCACTCACTCAGTTGTGTCCAACTCTTTGCAACTCTATGAACCATAACCCCACCAGGCTCCTCTGTTTATGGGATTTCCCAAGCAAGAGTACTGGAGTGGGTTGCCATTTCCTTCTCCAGGGAATCTTCTTGACCCAGGGACCTTCTTCTTCTTGACCTCTGTCTCCTGCATTGCAGGCAGATTCTTTACCACTGAGCCACCTGGAAAGTCCTAAAGGGATCTATAAAAAAAGCTCCTAGATGTAATGAGCTTACTAAGGTAGCAGATAAAAAAGTCAAGACACAAAAATCACTTGTATTGCTAAATATTGGAAATGAAAAAAAAGATAGAAAATTTTAAAACAGTAATAATTTCAATAGTTTAAAAATATTAAATACTGAGGTGTCAATCTAACAAAAAATGTGCAGGATCTACACACTAGAAAAGTACATCATGTGAAATGCTTGGCTGGATGAATCACAAGCTGGAATGAAGACTGCCAGGAGAAATATCAATCACCTCAGATATGTAGATGATACCACTCTAATGGCAGAAAGTGAAGAAGAAATAAGAACCTATTGATGAGGGTGAAAGAGGAGAGTGAAAAGCCGACTTAAAACTCAAAAAACTAAGATCACGGCATCCGGTCCCATCACTTCATGGCAAATAGATGGGGAAACAATGGAAAGAGGGACAGACTTTATTTTCTTGGGCTCCAAAATCACTGCAGATGGTGACTGCAGCCATGAAATTAAGACGTTTGCTCCTTGGAAGAGAAGCTATGATAAACCTAGACAGCATATTAAAAAGGAGAGATATCACTTTGCTGACAAATGTGCATATAGTCAAAGCTATGGTTTTTCTAGTAGATACGTATGGATGTGAAAGCTGGAAAATAAAGAACACTGAGCACCGAAGAACTGATGCTTTCTTATTGTGGTGCTGGAAAAGACTCTTAAGAATCCCTTGGACACCAAGGAGATCAAACCAGTCAAGCCTAAAGGAAATCAACCCTGAATATTCATTAGAAGGACTGATGCTGAAGCTCCAATACTTTGGTCATCTGATGAGAAGAGCCAATTCGTTGTAAAAGACGCAGATGCTGAGAAAGACTGCGGGCAGGAGGAGATCAGGATGACAGGGGATGAGATGGCATCACTGATTCAATGGACATGAGTTTAAGCAAACTCCAGGAGATCGTGAAGAACAGGGAAGTCTGTGTGCTGCAGTCCATGGGGTCCACGTCAGAAACAACTTAGCATCTGAACAACAACAAGATGGCTCATGGATTAATTATTCAATATTGTTGCAATGTTAATTCTCCTTAAACTGATATATAGATTTAACACAATCCCAGTCAAAATCTTGACAGGAATTTTGTTAATATCAATAAGCTGATTCAAAATTTGTATGGAGCATTTTCCAGATGGTCCAGTGGTAAGGAGTCTGCCTCGCAATGCAGGAAACACAGGTTTGAGCTCTGGTCCAGAAAGATTCCACATACTGCAGAGCAACTAAGCCCATGAGCCACAACTACTCAGCCTGTGCGCTGCAAATGCTGCAGTTCACATGCCTAGAGCCCATGGGCCCATCCAACAAGAAAAGCCACCAGAACAACAAGCCCATGCAAAGCAACGAAGAGTGGCCCATGTGCAGCAAGTAAAGACCCCATGCAGCCAAAAGTAAATAATCAACAAATTAAAAAAATCTGTATGGAAAGAGAAAGCAACTAGAATAGCCAAAACCAGAATGAAGCTAAAGGACTCATAATGCCTATCTATTTACTTTGGTCAAAATAAGCATGAATTGGCCAAAAATGGACACAGATCAATGGGAAAAAATAGCTGTTAAATAGACCCACAGGTATACAGTCAATTGATTTCTGATAAAGATGTAATGGCACTTCAATGCAGAAAGACGGTTTTTAAACAAATGCTCTGGAACAATAAGGTACCCATCTGCAAAATTCTGAGCCTTAACCCATATCTCATACCTTATACAAAAACAGTCACATACGTCAGAATGGATAGACCTAAATGTAAAACTTAAAGCCATAAAATGTCTAGAAAAAAATAGGAGAAAATCTTTGTGATATTGGGTTGGGCAAAGTTTTTTTTTTTTTAACTATGACACAAAAACATTTGTAAGAGAAAAAATTGGTAACTTGGACTTCCTCAAAATTAAACAATAAAATAAACATCTAACAACTATTTAAAACATAATAATTGAGGAGCCTTTGACATAAATATACAAAAGGCAGTATGTCTAGGAATTAGTGGAAATCAGATGTGCATACTCCTGAAAGTCACAGAGTTTACCATTCAGGTTAATTCAGAAAAATGGTTTCAACTATTATACAGTTTTAAATTGTAACCATTTTCAACTGTGTATTATTTTCTCTTATGCATAACAGACATCTGTTTAGAGGCAGAGCACATGAAGAACACTGATTTGAGAGCATAAAATAATAATTCTGCTAGTTCACCTCAAGATATCTTCACTAGTTCCATACGCTGTATTCCACATGATCAAAATTATTTTATAACATCTAAAATCTCCAGTATTTTGGAAGCCAATTTAAGACATTGAGAATAACTACAAGACCACCTGGTTTTCATTTGGGTATAAATCCATCGATACCACAACTTATTTATAGAGAAGTGCTTATGACTGGCAGCTGAAAACCTATTTCATTTTTTAAAAACAAAACATTTCCCCAAAATACATGGAAATTAACCAGTTGACTTTTTAAAAGCAGAAAATGCAGAAATTTATTTTTTCTCAGAAATATAGTTTTGTCTATTTCTGGTGGAAGCTGAATTTTATTTATTTTTCGTTGTTGTTTAATCGCTGCTGCTGCTGCTGCTAAGTCACTTCAGTTGTGTCCGACTCTGTGCGACCCCATAGATGGCAGCCCACGAGGCTTCCCCGTCCCTGGGATTCTCCAGGCAAGAACACTGGAGTGGGTTGCCATTTCCTTCTCCAGGTGATCTTCCCAGGGATTGAACCCACATCTCCTGCATTGCAGGCAGATTCTTTACCACTGAGCCACCAGGGAAACCCACCTTCATTAAATGTATATTTGATCTAAGATCAAACATTAAACCATTCAGTTAACGCACACAATAACTGAGAAGCATGTTAAGAGACACTATGTTAGGTACTAGGAAGATGGCAGTGAGCATGACAAGTAAGGTTTCTATTCTTACAGAGCTTACATTCTATCCAACAAATGGTAGACAGAGAACACACAAATAAGAAAATAAAAAGGTAAGATGTAAATAGGGGTCTCATTGTTTTTATAAAAATCAAAGTAGAGTAACAGGGCATGAGTATGTTGCAGTAGGAGTTAACTTAGATTTGTTGATGAAGGAAGTCTCTTGATGAGATCTGCTCTAAGACTAGAAATTACTAAAATCTAACCAAGATTTCAAGTAAGAACTTTTCAAGGAAAAAAGACAATTCATACAAACCTTTAAAGCAGGAATAAATTTGGTATGTTTGAAGAAGAATAATTATAAACTTATCTAGAACATGAGCCAGAGAAAGGAGCCCAGGATCATGCCAGGGAGTTCACTCACATTTATCTGAACAAAGGAAGAGGCATTATGGGGAGAAAGAAGCCTAAAAGAAAACTTAGAAAGTTCAGCTGGTGGGAATTCCCTGGCAGTCCAGTGATTAAGACTTTTGACTTCCCAATGCAGGGAGCACAGGTTCAATCGCTGGTTGGGGAACTAAGATCCTGCTTGCCATGTGGTATGGCAAAAAAAAAAAAAAAAGAAATGCTAGAGACTAACACCACTATAACTGAAGTAAGAATGCCTTTGATGGACTCTTTAGCAGACTGGACATGGCTCAGAAAAGATCTGAGCTTGAGGATATATCAATAGAAACTTACAAAATGAAAAGAGGATAGATGGTGGTGGGGGAGGGAGAGGTTGGGGGGTGAGGACACATAAACAAGAATATCCAAGAATTGTGGGTCAACTAAAAAAGGTGTTAATGTATACACATAATGGGAACAGTGAAGGGGAAGAGAAAAGAAATATTTGAAGCAATAATGACTGAGGATTCCTCCAAATTAATGTCAGACATAAAACCACAGATCCAGCAAAGTCAGAGAACATAAAGCAAGATAAATGCCAAAAGTAAATTATATAGCATAAGTCATTCAATACATGAAGCACTGTATTAAAATTAAAGTACACAAAATTATATATAATAGCCAATATAATTGGAGAAGGAAATGGCAACCCACTCCAGTTTTCTTGCCTGGAGAATCCCAGGGACGGGGGGAGCCTGGTGGGCTGCTGTCTATGGGGTCGCTAAGAGTCGGACACGACTGAAGTGACTTAGCAGCAGCAGCCAATATAATAGCCAATAGTATTTAGAATAATAGCTCATTAAAATTTTATCACTAAAAATTTATCATACATTTTCCCCACTAGAATGAAAGCTGTATGAAAGCAGGATGTGAATGTTTTCATTCACTGCTATATCATAAAATATTGTTGGGTACATAGCAGGCCCTTAATAAATATTTCTTCAATAAACATCATCCAAAATAATAAAATCATTTAAAAATTTCAAGGGGACTTCCCTGGTGCTCCAGTGGCTAAGATTCTGCGCTCCCAATGCAGGGGGCCCAGATTTGATCCCTGGTCAGAAACTAAATCCTGGATGCCACAACTGAGAGTTCATGTGCTGCAACTAAAAGATCCTGCATGCCACAGAGGTCCGGTGTGCCGCAACTAAGACCCAGCACAGCCACATAAGTAATAATTATAAAAACATAACAAAAATGTCAAGGAAAGGGGTTCATAAGGTACTTTACTGTGAAAAGAATCTCAAGGCTAGGAAATACAACATTGCTGTCCAATAGAAATATGACATGAGCTACACATGTAATTTAAAATGTGCAGACATATTACAAAAAATAAAAAGAAACATGAAATTTTAACTTCATTGTTACCCATTATATACAAAATATTATGACTTCAACCTGTCAGGATAAAAACATCCTTATGAGATACATTATTTTGTGTGTGTGCTAAAACCTTAAAATACAGTGTTTATTTTACATTTAGCACAAAGTCTATATGGACTAGCCACATTTCAAGCGCTTAATGTTAATAGCCACATGTGGTTAAGGATTACTGTACTAGATAGTATAAAGTATATAGTACCCCTAAAGAAAACATGAATCAACCATTAACTAAAACATTTCAGTTCCAAAGCATAATAGCAGCTTCAGATCAGTTCAGCTCAGTCGTGTCCAACTCTTTGCAACCCCATGAATCGCAGTACGCCAGGCCTCTCTGTTCATCACCAATTCCCGGAGTTCACCCAAACTCAGTGATGTTTGGGTGACCCAAACATCATCAAGTCGGTGATGCCATCCAGCCATCTCATCCTCTGTCATCCCCTTTTCCTCCTGCCCCCAATCCCTCCCAGCATCAGGGTCTTTTTCAACGAGTCAACTCTTCACATGAGGTGGCCAAAGTATTGGAGTTTCAGCTTTAGCATCAGTCCTTCCAATGAACACCCAGAACTGGTCTCCTTTAGGATGGACTGGTTGGATCTCCTTGCAGTCCAAGGGACTCTCAAGAGTCTTCTCCAACACCACAGTTCAAAAGCATCAATTCTTCCACACTCAGCTTTCTTCACAGTCCAACTCTCACATCCATACATGACCAGTGGAAAAACCATAGCCTTGACTAGATGGACCTTTGTTGGCAAAGTAATATCTCTGCTTTTTAATATGCTATCTAGGTTGGTCATAACTTTCCTTAGGTTATACAAAAAGAATGTGAAAAAGGCAAATTCTCAAAGGAGTTTTCCAAGCATCTTGATCTTCTTATGAATACTCTGGAGAACAGTGTGGAGATTCCTTAAAAAACTGGAAATAGAACTGCCATATGACCTAGCAATCCCACTGCTGGGCACACACACTGAGGAAACCAAAATTGAAAGAGACACGTGTACCCCAATGTTCATCACAGCACTGTTTATAATAGCCAGGACATGGAAGCAACCTAGATGTCCATGAGCAGATGAATGGATAAGAAAGCTGTGGTACATATACACAATGGAGTATTACTCAGCCATTAAAAAGAATACATTTGAATCAGTTCTAATGAGGTGGATGAAACTGGAGCCTATTATACAGAGTGAAGTAAGTCAGAAAGAAAAACACCAATACAGTATACTAATGCATATATAGGGAATTTCGAAAGATGGTAACAATGACCCTGTATGCGAGACAGCAAAAGAGACACAGATGTATAGAACAGTCTTTTGGACTCTGTGGGAGAGGGCGAGGGTGGGATGATTTGGGAGAATGGCACTGAAACATGTATAATATCATGTGCAACGAATCGCTAGACCAGGCTCGATGCATGATACAAGATGCTCGGGGCTGGTGCACTGGGATGACCCAGAGGGATGGTATGGGGAGGGAGGAGGGAGGGGGTTCAGGATGGGGAACACATGTATACCCGTGGTGGATTCATGTTGATGTATGGCAAAACCAATACAATATTGTAAAGTAATTAGCCTCCAATTAAAATAAATTTATATTTAAAAAAAGAATATTCAGTTTCTAATTATGCAGATATTGGGTGGGAAAAACAGTAACTGGATCTTACCTAAATCTAAGAAATTTGTTTTTAGTTGCTAAAATACTGTGTTCTATTTACTCTTGGCACCACTATCATCTTTTATGATATTTATTTTATATACACCCAAGATACTCAAGCAAAATAGGTTCCTTCTCTAAAAAGAATTTAGTCAGTCCATATATATAAGACTTCAAAGAAATTGGAATGAGCAAAACTGAGAAAAAACAACTTCCTTAACCACAACATACAGAAACTAAAATAGTAACCTAACAGGATTTAAGAAGCAAAACTGCAAAAAATCTTATCACCCTTTCAAAGGTGACAAGAAAGCAACCAGATAAATTATTTTAACTATTGGTGGTTTAGACAGTAAAGAATCTGCTAGCAATTCAGGAGACCGGGGTTCAATCCCTGGGTTGGGAAGCTCCCCTGAAGAAGAGAATGGCAACCCAGGCCAGTATTCTTACCTGGAAAATTTCATGGACAGAGGAGCCTGGCGGGCTACATTCCATGGGTCACAAAGAGTAAGACACGACTGAGTAATTAATACCGTCACACTTTCTCTTTAAGAAGCAATAGTTCTAGATAATCCAAAAATCAATTATATTTGCCAGGTATGAACTTTGCTTTCATGTTTTTTACAAGAGTTTTCAACCTGCATTCTGAATTAAAATTAATAATCATTCCTTAGCACATCTGCAGCCCAGAAATTTTAGGCACAGTGAACAAAAAAACAAAAACCAATCCACTGCAAAACTGTTACAGATAATCCACAAAGCAAACAACCCTACAGCAAAAAGTCCAGATTTCAATTTACATTTTCTTAGAAGTATCATAAAAACTACCAACCAGAGACAATTTCAGTAAGACATGCCAAAGTTTATTCCTTTAAATTATAAGCATTTAAAAACTACAAATAAAAAGTTTTTTCTTCCTGGTTACTTTAAATTTATTATAAATAAAACCAAGTTAATCCAAAAAATTGGGGGGACTGTAAAGTCGGGTCTACAATTTAATCCAGTATTCACTGTGAATTAAGGAAGAAGTCAGTTGTTCTGATGTTTACATTACTACAAATAAAAAGTCTTGCCCTGTTGTCTCCAAAATGCTTCCATTAGTGACTTAATCTTTAGGATTTATAAATCATATTTATGAAATTTAGCATTAATTAAACACAATCTAATCCCTTGGACATCATGAGCTTTAGTAAATACTATCATTTTGTTGCTGTTTAGTCACTGAGTCACGTTTGACTCTTGTGACCCCATAGTCTGTAGCCCACCTTGCTTCTCTGTCCATGGGATGTTCCAGGCAAGAATACTGGAGTGGGTTGTCATTTCCTTCTCCTGGGCATCTTCCCAACCCAGGGACTGAACCTGCATCTCCTACGTTGGCAGGTAGATTCTTTATCGCTAAGCTACCAGGGAAACCCAATATCATCATGTCATCTCTCAAAAGCTGCATGTACACAGTGAGATAATTATATCAATAATTTTTGAGTTGATCCTGACACTAGTAACCAGGTCTTTACAACTACTATTTAAATATAGGCAGGTCACATATACCAAATAAATTTTGGCATTTGGGCTAAAGAAAATCAAAAGTTTGCCAATCTAGTCCATTTTCAGAGTTGAAACTAAAAATCTAGACAATCTAAATAAGACCCACCCATCCTTCTGAGAATGAACATTAAAAATTAAAAACCAAATCTGATTTTCCAGCCCCTAAAATACTACTCCAGATTTGATTATGACTTACAGTCTAACATGCATATGTATATTTCATAAAGTCCATGGAAAATATCATATCAATATCTACTCCGATATTAAATGTATTCTCTCAACTGAAATATGGATAATCCTAATTTTCTTCAGTGCAACAATATAAACTAGGAATAAAAGTACCATAAAAAAAGCAGATTCATCCTTAAGTTAAAAGAAAGTGAAAAGACTACCAATAGATAGAAATGAGAACTCTGAAGCAGAGACAAACATTAAATTGTTTCCAAACTTATAACTTTAATGTGTTTCATATAGTCAATCCATTATAGTAACAGTGAAGGAGTAGGAAAAAAGCATAACTTCTTTTAGGAAATTTTGAGCAGCTCTTTCAAACATTACTGAAATACAACAGGGCTAAAGTTCTGAATTTGTAACTCATAATGTTAAATTAAGTCAATTAAACCAATTAAGTCAATAAAAGTAATGAGAATCTACACTGGTATAACTTTATTCCTGAAAAATACAGGAATTACTGGAACATGCAAATACAAAATACACTGCTGTGTTTTCAAGATTTCTTTATACCACAAATGGGCATTTTTAAATTACAGCAGAAAGCACTGCAGTAATTGGCATGACCAAGGTACAGTTAGCTCAGTACTTTGTATTCAATAATGTTTATAGCTAGAACTCCTTCCACTTCGAAAACTATGCCTAAAAAGGAATTCTCTTTGAAGACTAAAGGAATTTAATTAAAGATAAAGCCACTTGGGTGGCCACAGAACACATCAAACAGATCATAGTTCAAACTTCAAGCAGAATTATTACTATTCAGTTACAAAAGCATGACTCATAGGAATATAAATGAAGAGTCATGTTTTTTTCTGTGTACATCAACTTAGATCCAGAAATTCACGTTAAAATTTAGCGCTATCACATTTGCTCATTATATACATTTCAGCTTCAACTTAATTTCAAGTGGTTAAACACTGATTAATGACCTACTATTAAATAAAAACAAATTTTTAACTACTTTAAATAACATGCTTGAAAATTCTTGATCTTAAAGAACCAGAAGTAATAAATTAAAAGTTCATTAGAAATATAACAAAGCCTTTATTTTATAAATGAATGCATTTTTCCCAATTCTGCAAGAGAACTGTCACATTCATATAGAAAAGTGTTCCTAAAAACCTAAAAATATTATCAAGTATTTAAAAACTTTCACTATAAATTGTCCTCAGATTTCCATTACAGACTGTCTCCAGGCAAGTACAATATCATTTTTTAAGACTTGCTGAGAGTTGGACTGTGAAGAAAGCTGAGCTCCGAAAAATTGATGCTTTTGAACTGTGGTGTTGGGGAAGACTCTTGAGAGTCCCTTGGACTGCAAGGAGATCCAACCAGTCCATTCTAAGGGTGATCAGTCCTGGGTGTTCTTTGGAAGGACTGATGCTAAAGCTGAAACTCCAATACTTTGGCCACCTCACACGACGAAGAGTTGACTTATTGGAAAAGACTCTGATGCTGGGAGGGATGGGGGCAGGAGGAGAAGGGGACGACAGAGAATGAGATGGCTGGATGGCATCACCGACTCGATGGACATGAGTTTGAGTAAACTCTGGGAGTTGATGATGGACAGGGAGGCCTGGCGTGCTGCGGTTCATGGGGTCACAAGGAGTCGGACACAACTGAGTGACTGAACTGAACTGATTTGTTTATCTCACACAGAATAACAAGCACAGTTCAGTGAAATCTCTTCAGAACATGTAAAAAGGAAAAAAAAACAAAACCTCTCAGAAATGAATACACCTTCCTTTCCTTTCTAAATCAAACATACTGAAAGTAAGACTGTATTGATGACTGAGGGTCATCACTAATGTACCATGTTCCATTATAGTCCTTTAATATAGTAATAGTAAGGACTTTAAGGCTAGAGGTGTAACAGATGATATGTTTTAAAGTCAGTAAACTGGTTGCTAATTTCCTATTGACTGTCACTTCAGTTGCAAGCGGTTTCATTCCTTCACTGCTGATTGTAACCTGAAGAATACAATCAATAAACAATCTTCTACACCAGAAAGAAAGCTTTTGGCCTCTATCAACTATTGTACAGACAATTTAAAAAAACAGGAAGAGAGATAAATAACTGAGTAAGTAAAAATTATTCATAACAAATAAGATTTATGTGGTAGATTAAAGATAGGCTTTATTTTGTTTTTAGTTACTAAGTTGTATCCAACTCTTTTGTGACCCCACCGAGTATAGCCCACCAGGCTCCTCTGTCCATGGGACTTCCCAGGCAAGGATACTGCAGTGGGTTGCCATTTCCTTCTCCAGAGGATCTTCCCAACCCAGGGACTGAACACAAGTTTCCTGTATTGCAAGGAGATTCTTTGCCACTTTGCCACCAGGGAAGCCCCAGGTTAAAGGCAGTAAAAGATGTTAGAGCCAATTCAGAGATGTGCTATCAAGAGCATCTATATAATGAAGCAAAGTAACTTCAGACACCAGGCTTTTTTCCTTTAAAAACAGAAAAGGCTATAAGTGAATCTGGAACAATTAAAGTAAAATTTGTAATCAAATTCCACGCTAGACAGTTGAATGAATAAAGGAAATGAAATAGTCTAAGTTATTATGATAAATGGCATCAAAACTGGATGGAATTACTGGATAATGCAGCAGTTGCACAATGGGCAGTCACTGGCAGACAACTGTGATAGATCAAGAGGCCCCACCTGAACAGAGAGGTACTCAAAGTAAGGAATAAAACAGTAAGAGTATATTGCCAATAAAGCACTCATAACTAAGACAAAAAAGCAAGATATAATTTCCTGAAAAATTTCAGAGATCAAAAAGATAAATATTAATAGTCAACTTGCAAGTGTTTATTAAGCATCAACTATGTAATTGCACTTATCAAATATGAAATATATTCCTCTTCCACAAGGGGCTTCTAAGAAAATAAAACACATATATCACAGACACACATGAAAAAAAATTTATGCTAATGAAATCAAGTTCTTTTGTTTTATTGCTAATACCAGATGATGAATAAAGATGTAATATGAGGCACGCTCATACACTAGATGAGTATTAATACTCAGGAAGGCAATTTGGTGATGTTACAAGAGCCTTAAAACACACACACTTCCACCAATAATTCCTCTTTTACAAATCTAGGAGAAATTTTTTTCCAAAGCTTTACATAAAAGGCTGTATTCTCTGTAGTGAAATTTATATCAGCAAAACATTAGAAACATCCCAAACATGTGCCAACAGGAAAAATTTTAAATATGATAATTATACGATATAACACTGAGCTTCCAAACATAATTTTTTCAAAGACTAAGGACATGGAACAGTTTATGAGGTAGAGTTAAAATACCACATAATCCTAGTTTTAGGAAAAATGTGCAAATATTCATTGGCACATAGAAATACAAATTATTTGTATTTTTTATTATCTGCACCTGTTTTCTTTCCCCAAATTATTTATAATAAGATTTAAAAACAAGCAATTATTATTTGAAAAGGTACATAACACACACACAGAGTAAATGTTAAAAAAAAAAAAAAAAATCAAAAAAAAAAAAAAAATCAGTGTGATACAACCGGCCTGGATTTAGAAAAATTTCATGTAAAAAAAGTTAACCCAGAAGGGCTGGGTAAAAGAAGTAATGATTATCTAGATTAAAACTATGAGAAATGGCAGAAACCTTGACACTGATCTGATTAAGTGGGAAAAATGGGAGAATCAATGATAACAATTACAACAGATTTTAAAGACATTCAAATATATGCTATTTCATCATTTATATTCTTCTAAGATGCTGGCTTAAAAAAAAAACGGACTTCTGTTAAAAAAAAAGTATTACCTGTCAATTTCTGTATGTGTAGTGTTGATAAAGATTACAAACACTTTTACTAACACAAAGCATTTGATTCTCATAACAACCTCTTAAGGCACGGACAGTATTACGAAACTATTTAGAAGAGGATACAGAATCGGAGAGGTTTTAACTTGCCCAAACAAGCTAGTAAGAACTGGAAACAGCAGAGGCCACTCACTGCTAAGCAATTTCTCAAGCAATCCACAGTCCAGAACACCAAGTTTTTTGCTAATGTTTAATTATTTTTAGAGCCACTTTTTCCTAGTCAAAAATACTGTCGATTTTGTCTACAGTAGTGGTAAATATCTTCAGTTCAGTTCAGTCGCTCAGTCGTGTCCGACTCTTTGCTGCTAAGTCGCTTCAGTCGTGTCCGACTCTGTGCAACCCCAGAGACGACAGCCCACCAGGCGCCCCCGTCCCTGGGATTCTCCAGGCAAGAATACTAGAGTGGGTTGCCATTTCCTTCTCCAGTCGACTCTTTGCGACCCCCATGAATTGCAGCACGCCAGGCCTCCCTGTCCATCACCAACTCCCGGAGTGCACTCAAACTCATGTCCATCGAGTCGGTGATGCCATCCAGCCATACCATCCTCTGTCGTCCCCTTTTCCTCCTGCCCCCAATCCCTCCCAGCATCAGAGTCTTTTCCAATGAGTCTTAGGTTTTATCGCTAACAAACCTGCCCCATCCCTCGGTATTAAAAAAAAAAAAAAAAAATTCCCACTGACGCAAACTCAGCATGAACTTAAGCAAACTGGTTAGGGCGGACGAAGGACAGACGAAAGAACTATCCTCTTAAATCTCGCCAGTTGACCGAAGTTTGGATTATCAAAAAGTAAAAAGAGTACCGCGCAGCAACAAAGACCAGCACAACCAAATATAAAAAAACAAATTTTAAGTAACATGCTTTCCACAGTTAAAAAAACAAACAAAATCTATCCCCCCAGACCGCTGATGCGAGGGTAAGAGTGAATCTGCACGGAGAAGAGCCAAAGCGGGCAATGAACGAACCAAATAGTACTAGTGAGTAAGAAAACACCACAAGAAGGTCCATCCAGTGCCCTTCCTCCCTATAAAGCTAGCCTCTTCTTCCTTTCCAGTAGTTTAATAATCGGAACACTGTCCTGTATTTATTGCTACCAAACACCACACATCCTCAAGTTTTCCGGCAATACATCAATCCCTTCAGCACACAAACTTGCAAACACCATTCCTCAACAATTCTCTAGATTCCCCTCCATCCCACGTAATTCTAAAGGCCAAATCAACGTCTGCCTAGATAAAGTGGAAACAAGTAAAACAACGGTCTATCTAATACAAACAGGTCCGCCCTCAGAGATTCCCCAAAGCCGGCGTCATCACAACCGCAGTCAGCGAGGCGCGGCCGCCGAGGCAAGGGACGGACCCGGGAGACCACGTGTTCGGCCCTCTGCGCACGCGCCAGCCAAAACAAAAGGGAGGACAGCCAAGCCCCGCCCCTGCTCCCACGTGACAAAGTCTAGATCCGCCCCTCCCCTCCCTCCACCCCTTCCCTCCCCTTAGCTCTGCCAAGGCTGTTAGGTTTAGCCGTTTAAATTTGGCTGCGGTCCGACCCTACCCTAGAGCGCGATCCTGTGCCGGGACCCAGAGTCCAACAGCTCAGAAGATTCGGGGGGCGAAGGGGCTGCCGGTCGGTCGCCTGGCCCGCAAGTCCACCCAGCGGTCTTCGCTCTCCCCTCCCCGCGGGGCCGCAGTCCCCGGCAGAGGAGACCCAACCCCCTCAAGCCCGCCACTGAGACGCCGGCCACTCGCCTGCTGGGGCGCCCTGGCTCCCCTCCGCCGCCGCACCTTCGGTCCGGCCGTGGTGGGGGCTGCCGAGGTGATCTGTAGCTGCCCACCCTCCTCCCCCCACCCGGGGCGCAGCTGACTTGTCTCCAGAGCGCGTCCCGCTCCCGCCCGGGCCGCCGCCGCCGCCGCGGTTTAACAGTCCGCCAGCTGCCCGCAGCTCCGGGCGGCTCGGGGGACGGAACCTTGCCGAGGTGGAGGGGCAGTGGGCGGGGCGCGCCGCTGGCCAATGGCAGCGGGGGAGGGGCAGCGCCATGCAAATGAGCGCGGGTGGCGGGGAAACCCCGGCAGGATGCTGTGCCGGCAGAGGCGGCCAGGAGCGTTCTGGAAGTGGCTGGAGCGCTGGCGCCCGAACCCTGCTGCAGAGGCGCGGCCGCTCCCTTGGGGCGGGCTCCGCACTGCTCCTGCTTCCTACTCACCGCGGTCCTCAGCCAGCCGGGAAAAACACATACACACACTCACACATACAGACACCAGGAATACCGCCCGGCGACTTCCCGCCCCTGCTCTGCTATTTCTGTACCACCACGACAGCAAAAACAAAGCGAGAGGATAGTCAGGCTGCTCTACACCCTGCCGCCCGCGCTGGCTCCTGGCGGCCAGACCCCCCTCCCGCCCCGCCACTGGAGGGACAAGTTTTAACAAAGCTTTGTCACTGTTGCCAAGTCTATGCGTGTCCCTGCGTTTGCTTTTCTTCAGGTTTTGCGCTCGAATGCAAAGTCATAATTCTGTACGATCCTAGAAGGGCCCTGGGAGAGAGTGACAAATCTGCCTTGAATCTGAGTCGGTTTTATTGGTTTAAAAAAATAATAAATCAGGAAAGGTCAGCTCAAACATTTAAAAATCTGTACAGAGCTGGTTTAAGTGCCATTGTAGTTAACTCCGTTCTGCAGTAGCACAGTCAATTGACAGAGTTTTTACGTGGAGATAGTTGGCCAGGGACACACAAAAACGTCGCTGAAAAGTTTGCACCTGGCCCGGCGCTCCACTCACCACGAAACTACACCCAGGCATTTCCCTAGCCACGCACTCAAGTTTTGTGTGTGTGTGTGTTTTTAACATAACTGAGCACTAAATATAGCTCCTTAGGCTGTAGATGGATTACAGGCTTTCCTAAACACCTAATTTACACGTGAAATGATACGGGGAATGAAGCGCACTAGAGACAATTGACTATTTCTGCCGTATTAATAGGATAACATGGCAGGGGTGGGTGGGGCGGGGCAGGAGGATGGAATCCAAGGAACTGGAGTTTTCACAAAACCTAAAACAACACAGATTACTGAAATTGGAAAATTACAGACTTGTTCTTGGTCTTTAATAGATTGTGACAAAACTGCAATGGTTTTTATGACAAACTGCATTTATAGGAGAGAATACTGCTTAAAAATTGCTCAAAACAATAATTGCATCTTCATATGGGATAAGAAAAGTATTTCAGAAATCGATGTACCATCATTGGGATAAAAACTAAGTGAATGTTGTGAAAACAATTGAATCAACAAATATTTTTTGGATATTCAAAGGGCTGTCCTATCCCTGGGGACAGGGATTAAAAAAAAATAGATAAGGCATTAATTTTTTTTAAATGAACATTTAATTTTTTTTTAATGACTTACTGAGAAGTCACGCAAGTATTAACAATAATTCAAAGATTTTTTTATTTGGTCTGAGTATTTTAAAAGACTTTAGGCAGTGAAGGAAGAAAGGAATCACTAGTTCAGAGGATAGTTAATGTTGAATTTTTAAAATTTATTTATTTTAATTGAAGGCTAATTACTTTACAATATTGTAGTGGGTTTTGCCATACACTGACATGAATCAGCCATGGGTGTACATGTGTCCTTTGAATTTAAGTAGAGGTTGTGTGTGTCATATTATTGGGCTGAAAAGTGCTGTCATTACTAGATTGAGAAAACCTCTATAGGTCTGGAGATATAGCACTAATCAAAGTTCCGTCCCCATGGAATTTATAGCAGTGATACAGAAATTAAGCTTTGCAATTACACAAGTAATAATTTAGAAGGCATTTTTATATACATTATTTAATTTTCCAATACTCTAAGTTTTTATCTTATAGTCAATCCTGCAGTCTGCCAAATTTGCAGAACTTAAACTTTTCAATTTATTGAACCACCACACAAATAAAACTTTTTTACTTCTTTTATATTTACAATACTTTAATAGGAATTGGGGGGTGGGAAATTAATAATACAAAATGTATCTTTGATATAAAATGTAGAAAAGGACAAAGATGAAAATCATAATCATCTGTAAGACCTGCTGTATTTTATATATGAGATGACACTGCATACTGTAATTTTTACCCCATTTAACTACATATTAAGGACTTGACCCTTGACACAATATTAATCTAAAGCTTGATTTTAATATTTATAGCATGTGCATGCCAGTTTTCCAGAAACTGTAGAATATCAAAGCTGCTTAATAGGGAAATTGACATACTGAACCATTTGTTCTATTGTTTATATTATTCTGAAAAATACATGCAGTTACTTTTTAAAAATCAAGGCTATATTGTCATTCAGAAAGTACATTAAAAGCATCCTGATTTCCAAGAAAAATATAACATTGGGTAGGAGACTTATAGAACCAGCAAGAAAAAGGAGACCAGAAGGCACCATTCTTGCTGACATAATTATTACCTATCTGGAAGCATGTAAAAGTGTCCAAGTAAGCAGTATTATAGTGATTTAATGAGATAATCTTTTTTAACACTGGTTTGTATTCAGTCACAGCTTTCATTAAGTAAACATGTGTGCAGCACTTATATGTAGCTGACATGATAAACGCTGGTGATACAGGAGAATTTAAGCAGCTTACAGCCAAAAAGAGGGTAAAAGTACTTTTCTATCCCCCTTCTTTGCTGTTTTTCTCCATGGAACTAATAAAAATCTAATTTAACATCAATTTTGATTCTTTTTGTTGTCTAAGTCAAATGCAATCTCCATGAGGTCAGTCACTTTTTCTGCTTTTCTTACTGCTGTATCCCCTGAACTCAGGACAGGTCCTGGCAAATATAGGTTTTCAGTATACATTTGTTAAATGAATATATGCATTTAGTTCTCACATTCTGCAAAGTGAGTGTTATATTCATTTTCCAAAGTGAGTGGAAAAGAAAAAAAAAAACTCAATGAGGTTACATAATGTAATATATCCAGATTCTCACACTAAAAAAATGGCCAAATTTGGAATTTGAAAAACAGACCTGCTTGTCTCCAAAGCCAGCATTCTTTCCCCATTACCTCTCATAGAATAGAACACTAGTTTGGAAGCCTGAACTATTATTTCTCTATATTTCCATACCCAGGGCAACTGTCCTCCACTGTCATATTCTAGTATATTCAATTTGTTTTTATAATCAAGTTTAGAAAGTGAAATAGGAGAAGTAGCAGGCCTAAAAGTGGTCATTCCTATTCAGGATAGATTTAGCTTTAACTAGCCAGAATCATCAAGTGAAATGGGGGCTGGATGAAGCACAAGCTGGAATCAAGATTGCAAGGAGAAATATCAATAACCTCAAATACACAAATGACACCACCCTTATGGTAGAAAATGAAGAACTAAAGAGCCTCTTGACAAAAGTGAAAGAGAGTGAAAAAGCTGGCTTAAAACTCAACATTCAAAAAGCGAAGATCATGGCATCTGGTCCCTTTACTTCATGGCAAATAGATGGGGAAACAATGGAAACAGTGACAGATTTTATTCTCTTGGGCTCCAAAATCACTGCAGATGGTGACTGCAGCCATGAAATTAAAAGACTCTTGCTCCTTGGAAGGAAAGTTATGACCAACCTAGACAGCATATTAAAAAGCAGAGGCATTACTTTGCCAACAAAGGTAGGTCTGTCTAGTCAAAGCTATGGTTTTTCCAGTAGCCATGTATGGATGTGAGAGTTGGACTATAAAGAAAGCTAAGCACTGAAGGATTGACGCTTTTGAACTGTGGTGTTAGAGAAGACTCTTGAGAATCCCGTGGACTGCAAGGAGATCCAACCAGTCTATCCTAAAGGATCTCAGTCCTGAATATTCATTGGAAGGATTGATGCTGAAGCTGAAATTCTAATACTTCGGGCACCTGATATGAAGAACTGACTCATTGGGAAAGACCCTGATGCTGGGAAAGACTGAAAGCAGGAGGAGGAGAAGGGGACAGGGGACAACAGAGGATAAGATGGTTGGATGGCATCACTGACTCAATGGACATGAGTTCGAGTAAGCTCTAGGAGTTGGTGGTGATGGCCAGGGAAACCTGGCATGCTGCAGTCCATGGGGTCACAAAGAGTCGGACACGACTGAGCGACTGAACAACGACAGTAACAAGAAGCCAAGATCAACAAATAAACAGACAAAGGATAGGGGTAAATAGCAAGAGCTATAGATTCTTCTTGGAATGAGGGCAGGATGCAAGAGTAGTCAGAATTGATCCATGACTTTAGAGAGACCAAAAAATGACTCCCTGTGTATACAAATATTCATAGCACCTTTTTTCAAAAGAGCCCCAAGCTGGAAACAACCCAAGATCCATCAAATGGTGAAAAACCATTTGTGGCACATCCATATAATGGAATGCTACTCAGCAACAAAAAGGAAACAAACTATTGGCACACAGGACAACATACCTGCGTCTCAGACAGTATGCTAAGTGAAAGAAGCCAGACACAAAAGAGAATAAATATTTTATTTATATAAATAAACATTTATATAAAGCTTTATCTACAAAAGACAAATTTAAACCATAATGACAGAAAGCAGACCAACAGTTGCTGAAGCTGAGGTAGGGGGATCTGAGGGGGATGGGTATATGACGTAAAGGAAATACTCTATCTTGATCATGATGGAAGTCAAATGGGTACATGCATTTGTCAAAACTCATCAATATGTATACTTAAAAATAGGTACATATTATTGTATGAGAATTGTACTTCAATAAAGTTGATTTTTAAAACAAGGGCTTTCTGATGAAGGTTGTGACCCAGAAATCTCAAGGAGTTTTAAGTCCAAAATCTAGACAGGCAGAAAAATTAAAAACTAGCCTACATCAGTTATGTGTGAAATGCATTTGAAAACTCCAAATAATGGCTTAAAACCACAAGAATTAATACTCCTTGTTACATTTTATTGATTCTGACACATTTTTTTTCACAGCAATAACAAAGCAATAGAACAAGAATGTTTGATTGGCAGTGGGTTTTTCTTAATAATATATAATGGTGCGTCTTAACAGTTAATGAAACATGTTTTGTTTTTCTAAAACATTTATTTATTTGACTGCACCAGGTTTTAGTTGTGGCACATGGCATCTTTAGTTGACACATGTGGGATCTAGCTCCCTAACAAGGGATCAAACCTGGACCCCTTGCCTTGGGAGTGCAGCATCTTAGCCACCAGACCATCAGGTTAAATCTCTGAAACATGTTTAAAAAAAAAAAAAATGTTGAGAGACAGCCCAGAGCTGATATTTCAGCTCCACAAGGTAACCAGGAATGAAGGTTCCTTCCTATTATTCTCTTCTGCCATTCTCAACCCTGGCTTCCATTCTCAAAGTGACTTCATGTTGCCTGAAGGCTACTGGAAACTCCAGTCATCATATTTATTTCTCAAGCAGCAGGCAAGAAAGGGATAGAAAGCAAACTGGGCCTCTAAGGTGACTTCCCTGATGTTCCTCTCAACAATTCTACAAATGTGCATGTAGAGTTGCATGGGAGACTAGGAAACACAGCTAACCTTGAACACATTGTCACCTCTTGTGACAGTCATGTCCGACTCTTTGAGACCCCATGGACTGCAGCACACCAGGCTTCCCTGTTCCTCACCATCTCCTGGAGTTTGCTCAATGTCAAACAAACAGACTGACAAGAGATTTTGAACTACATTCCCCTTTCAGGCTCTGTGGCTGTGTCCATTATTCTTTTTAATAGATATAAGTCTGCAAAGGTCGATTAAGACCAAAATATGGACGTTTAAGTAAAGGATGTAAAGTTATTCTGCAGGTAATAGTTGAACCATTGAAGAGTTTTGCATAAGGAAGTGAAATGATCAAAGTGTTGTTTTCAGACACCAATCTCATAGGTCTTTACACTAAACAAGCATACCCAGAAATACTGGTCAGAACTCACTACAGCTGAAAAACTATCCCAATATTCTGACTCATTTCATATGAAGTATGCATATCATGGCAGTTTCTTGGGATCACTGAGGTGTTATATATTGTAACAGCAGTTTTATATCCTCTATTACATACAACATATAAGAACAAATGGATGTTGTATCAGTCATGGTGGGTTATGATCAAGTTATAATACAATAACAAACAGTCCCCAAATTACAGTCAATTAATGCACAAAAAGTTTATTTGTATCTCACACAAAGTTTGAGGCCAGGTAACTTTTCAGAACACTTGCCTTCCATAAGTTTTATCTTTATTCTATGCTTTGATCATATGTCACCCCTACAACATCTCTACAATTGCTGCCACAGGGTAAGACACATACCTCACTTCCATCCACAATCCATTGGCAAGAACTAGTCACACAATTACAATGGAACCAGGAAACAGAAACCTCTCATGTGCCCAGAAAGGAGTTATGTGCATAGATGAATATTAAAGCTTTCTACTACAAAAGTCATGTCAAAAAATATAGTTAAATGGCACCAACAAATGAAACCATATTCAATTGGAGATGTGACAATCTTCAGGCACTGATCTTAAAAAAAGAGGATCTTTATTCCATAATTTTCCTTTCCTAACATTTTCCTGTTTTTCATGCTCATATGCAGTCCTCCTCCCAGTTCATGAGCTCTGAGTGAATCTGCTTCTATTTCCATGTCCCAAAGTAGGCTCCAGTTTGCTTAAGCCAAGTAAGGCAGTCCATTTCCTTTGGCACAATCATTGGTTCGGAGATAGGCATGTGACTAAAACTAGCTGCTGAAATTCATTCTCCTGGGCTAGTTTTAGTCACCTATACATCTATATGCAAAAACTAAAAATGTACCTTGACATCTCACCCCTAAAAACATTACTGAATTGAACATAGATCTAAGTGAACAACATAAAGTATAAGATTCCTAAAAGAAAACAGGAGAAACTTTATGACTTGAGTTTGAGCAGAGTTCTTAGGTATACTAAATGTGTAATCTAGACAAGAAAAAACTGATACATCATAATTCATCAAAATTAAAAACTTTTGCTCCAAGAGACCTACTATTATAAGAATGAAGGAACTAGCTACAGATAGGGAGAGATCTGGGAAAGGACTTGTATCTCTAGGAGTACAGATCTGGGAAAGGACTTGTATCTCTAGGAGTACAGCCAGAGCCTGACAACCTTGCACGTTTCCACACAGACCACAAAGGCAACGCTTGGACAGCAGCTGAATTGTGACAGAATGCCATAAGGCCTTGTCAACCCCCTGGTACAGGAGAGCATGGAGACATGGGATGTGCTGCTACAATGCTGTTTCTCACTTACTCTCCAAGTGAGGGGGGCTGTCATGGGCCAGGGTCTCATTGTTTCCAGATTTTGGTGGAGTCTGAGGCTTTCTGCCTCACCATCCATAACGCAAACCTGCAGTTATAAAATTGATTAGCAGCATGCTGGAATGGAATCCTCCACAGGAGTGTCCCATCCTTCTCATTGCAGTCATCCGGCGTCTTCTGTTTGTGTCATCCTGTGCAAAGGCCACAGAGGGCTGGCACCTTTGGCTATTTATCTTTGCATTCTCTATGAAGCAAAAAACTGAGTATGTAAACGGCTCATTGTTTCTTTACTGGCTGAATCTGTCAGCCTAAATTTGCCTGGTGCTTAACAGTATTCAGTTCAGTTCAGTTCAGTCGCTCAGTGGTGTCTGACTCTTTGCAACCCCACACCCCAGGCCTCCCTGTCCATCACCAACTCCCGGAGTCCACCCAAACCCATGTCCATTGAGTCGGTGATGCCATCCAATCATCTCATCCTCTGTCTTCCCCTTCTCCTCCTGCCCTCAATCTCTCCCAGCATCAGGGTCTTTTCAAACGAGTCAGTTCTTCACATCAAGTGGCCAAAGTATTGGAGTTTCAGCTTCAACATCAGTCCTACCAATGAACACCCAGGACTGATCTCCTTTAGGATGGTCTGGTTAGATCTCCTTGCAGTCCAAGGGACTCTCAAGAGTCTTCTCCAACACCACAGTTCAAAAACATCAATTCTTTTGCACTCAGCTTTCTTTATAGTTCAACTCTCACATCCATACATGACCACTGGAAAAACCATAGCCTTGACTAGACAGATGTTTGTTGACAAAGTAATGTCTCTGCTTTTTAATATGCTGTCTAGGTTGGTCATAACTTTCCTTCCAAGGAGTAAGCGTCTTTTAATTTCATGGCTGCAATCACCATCTGCAGTGATTTTGGAGCCCAAAAAAATAAAGTCTGACACTGTTTCCACTGTTTCCCCATCTATTTGCCATGAAGTGATGGGACCAGATGCCATGATCTTAGTTTTCTGAATGTTGAGCTTTAAGCCAACTTTTTCATCTCCTCTTTCACTTTCATCAATAGGCTCTTTAGTTCTTCTTCACTTTCTGCCATTAGGGTGGTGTCATCTGCATATCTGACATTACTGATATTTCTCCTGGCAGTCTTGATTCCAGCTTGTGCTGCCTCCAGCCCAGCGTTTCTCATGATGTACTTTATTAGAACATATAAAGAACTCTCAAAGCTTGATGTTAACAAACAACCCAACTAAAAATTTCCAAAAGATCTGAACCAAAGAAGATACATGGAAGGCAAATAATCACATGAAAAGTTGTTCAGTATCATTAGACATGAGGGAAATGCAAATTAAAACCACAGTGAGATACCACTACACAGTATTAGAATGTCTAAAATAAAAATAATAAAACCAAGTGCTAGAGAAGATGCAAAACAGTTGGAACTATATTGCTGGTGGGAAGGCAAAGTGGTGCAAGAATTCTGGGAAAACAACTCTACAATTTCTTATAAAGTTAAACATGCATTTACCTCTGTGACCCCAAAATTCCTCAAAAATCAAAATGAATGAATACATAAGCAGTGGTATATCCATACAGTGAACTACTATTTAGCACTGAAAAAGGAATGAGCTATTAATTCACACAGCATGAATGAAACATAAATGCATTTTGCTAAGATGTTCTTAAAAAGTTACATATTATATGATTCCATTTATATGAGTCTCAGAATGACAAAAATATAATAAAACAATGAATATATCAGTGGTTGTCAGGGGTTAGAGGGCTTTCCTGTGGCTCAGTGGCAAAGAATCTGCCTGCCAATGCAGGATACACAGGAGACATGGGTTCAATTCCTGGGTCAGGAAGATCCCCTGGAGGAGGAAATGGCAACCCACTCCAGTATTTTTGCCAGAATAGCAAGAGGACAGAGGAGCCTGGCAGGCCACAGTCCAAGGTTTGCAAAGAGTCAGACAAGACTGAGTGACTGAACAGGGGTTAAAATTGCAGAAATGATGTGACTATAATGGGACAGAGGTAGTTTTTTTTGGTATAATAGAACTGTTCTGTATCCTGATTATGGTGGTGGTTGCACAAATCTATAAATATGCTAAAACTCAGAGTACAAAAAAAAGACAATTTTATCATCTCTAAGGCAATGGCACCCCACTCCAGTACTCTTGCCTGGAAAATCCCATGGATGGAGCCTTGAAGGCTGCAGTCCATGGGGTCGCTGAGGGTCGGACATGACTGAGCGACTTCACTTTCACTTTTCACTTTCATGCATTGGAGGAGGAAATGGCAACCCACTCCAGTGTTCTTGCCTGGAGAATCCCAGGGATGGGGAAGCCTGGTGGGCTGCCGTCTATGGGGTCACACAGAGTCAGACATGACTGAAGTGACTTAGCAATAGCAAGAGCAATGTATACCAAAACAAGCAAATGTGCTATATATTAATTAAAAAATAAAATGTAAAAAGGAAGAATGAAAGAGAGAGAAGGGAAGACTGTTATAAAAGAGGGAGTTCCCTGGTAGTCTAATGGTTAGGATTCCAGGCTTTCACTGCTGTGGCCCAATTTCAGTCCCTGGTCAGGAAATGGAAATCCCACAAGGCACTTGGTGTGGCCAAAAATAAATAAAATTTAAAAGTTAAAAAAAAAAAAAGAAAAAGACTAATGCCTAGTATTTGGGACTTTCCAGGCAGGCCAGTGGTGAAGACTCTAAACTTCCACTGCAGGGGGCACAGGTTCAATTCCTGGTCAGGGAAACAGGATCCCACATGTTGCACAGCAAGCCACACCTCCCCCCACCCCAAAACAAAAGAGAGAGAAAGTGAGAGATGTAGAAGACAAAACCAAAAATGCAATCTGTGGATCTTGCTTGGATCCTGATTTGAACAAACCAACTACAAAGGGCATTCTTGATACAACTAAGAAAAATTTACTGTTAATCTGTAACTATCTTTTAAAGGTTTTAAATTATGATCTTGGGCTTGTGCTTGTATACAAAAAAACTTAATCAGTTAGACACACATTCTGAAGTATATATGTATGTCAAATAGGATTACGTCTGGGATTTACTTTAAAATTATTGAAAAAAGGGGCTTTGCATTGGCAAATGTTGAAGCTAGAGGCTCATTTCACTACTTTCACTATTTTTTGAGTGTGCTTGAATTTTTATGTAATTTTTCTTAAAATTTGTCATGATAATGAGATTTCAAAAAAGGATATTTGAAAGGAGAACTCCTTTTCAACATTTATTATAAAGCAGAAGACAGATCGGCCTACAGTTGACTTCCACCTCAATGTCAAATCTTTCCAATGACTTCAAATAAATAAATGCTGTGTGTGCCAAAAATAATACTGACATATGAAAAAAGCAGCCTCCTAGAAATCTTATACCGTGAGCAATAAACTACTAAAATTACTAGATTAGTAAAGATTTTGCTGTTAGATTTTTAAAACAGCAAATCAAAATAGCTTCTTTTATAATGTCATTTTCAATGACACCATCAAAGAAACAAAGGGCAAAAATAATTTTAGGGCAATAATTATGATTTTAAAAATCTGAGCCAAACCCCGAAATTACCCAGGCTTTTTCATTCTCATTAATTATTTACACAGTGTGGCTTTCCTGCTGTGTGGGTCCAGTCTGTTCTTTTGAGCATGATTATTATTTATCATTTCTTGAGTACTTAACACTGCGTGAGATACAGATGCTAAATTCCTTCCCTGGAGGACAACAATCAAAGCCACACAAGCAAAATACAAAGATTAGCTATTGAAGAAATGAAAACTAAATAAAAAGCTAAGGAACACACTCTAAGATCCCTGTTTTGCTTTATGCTTTAAGTTCATGATACAACACTTGATTCTTTGGAGGGAGTGCAAAAGAAGACTGAATTTGCCAGATAAAAAACTAGCTTAAAAGAAATAGAAACACAGATTTCAGGGATCATTCTAGGAAATATCCTACCTTAACAATCGTTTTACCTTCTGATAAATACAAATTACAAGAACCTACTCCCAGGATGCAGCAGTGCATGCATGGGACCTTTTGAACTGAACTGAACTGACTGTCTGCTTAAGGAATGGCTTCTCCCAGTCTGTGTTCCTGATGAGTGTCAATCACAGTACACCTTTCCCCTACTTTATAATGACGTTGTGCTGAACTATGTAGGCCAGGAGCTGCTGCTGCTGCTGCTAAGTCGCTTCAGTGGTGTCCAGGAGCAGCCCAAGGTTATTTTTTACAGGTCCTGTAATGAAATTTCTCTGCAGTGTCCATTGGGCCAATTTGTAAAGAAAAGTAGACAAACAGATGCAGTCTAAGATCTGGCAGACTAAACTCCAGAATCAGGCCCTTAAGTTCCTACAGTTCTTTAGATTATATGAACTCCTCTACAATTCATTTTAGCCAGCACACTCAAGTTTTTGCTTAGGATAGTCTGAATTGGATTTCCTTGTCATTTGCTCCTGAAAGAATCCTGACTCAGAATTTGCACAAGGTCCAATAGCTGCTAAATGGTAAGACATCATTCAAACTTAGGTTTGTCCAGCCCTACATAGTAGGCATTTCCTGTTAGGTTCAGTTCAGTACAGTTCAGTCGCTCAGTCGTGTCCGACTCTTTGCGACTCCATGAATCGCAGCACGCCAGGCCTCCCTGTCCATCACCAACTCCCGGAGTTCACTCAGACTCCGTCCATTGAGTCGGTGATGCCATCAGCCATCTCATCCTCTGTCGTCCCCTTCTCCTCCTGCCCCCAATCCCTCCCAGCATCAGAGTCTTTTCCAATGAGCCAACTTTTCGCATGAGGTGGCCAAAGTACTGGAGTTTCAGCTTCAGCACCATTCTTTCCAAAGAACACCCAGGACCGATCTCCTTTAGAATGGACAGGTTGGATCTCCTTGCAGTCCAAGGGACTCTCAAGAGTCTTCTCCAACACCACAGTTCAAAAGCATCTTCAGTGCTCAGCTTTCTTCAGAGTCCAACTCTCACATCCATACATGACCACTAGAAATACCATAGCCTTGACTAAACGGACCTTTGTTGGCAAAGTAATGTCTCTGCTTTCTAACATGCTGTCTAGGTTGGTCATAATTTTCCTTCCAAGGAGTAAGCATCTCTTAACTTCATGGCTGCAATCACCATCTGCAGTGATTTTGGAGCCCCCAAAAATAAAGTCTGACACTGTTTCCACTGTTTCCCCATCTATTTCCCATGAAGTGATGGGGCCGGATGCCATGATCTTCGTTTTCTGAATGTTGAGCTTTAAGCCAACTTTTTCACTCTCCTCTTTCACTTTCACCAAGAGGCTTTTTAGTTCCTCTTCACTTTCTGCCATAAGGATGGTGTCATCTGCATATCTGAGGTTATTGATATTTCTCCCAGCAATCTTGATTCTAGCCTGTGCTTCTTCTAGCCCAGCATTTCTCATGATGTACTCTGCATATAAGTTAAATAAGCAGGGTGACAATATGCAGCCTTGACGTACTCCTTTTCCTATTTGGAACCAGTCTGTTACTCTATGTCCAGTTCTAACTGTTGCTTCCTGACGTGCATATAGGTTTCTCAAAAGGCAGGTCAGGTGGTCTGGTATTCCCATCTCCTTCAGAATTTTCCACAGTTTATTGTGATCCACACAGTCAAAGGCTTTGGCATAGTCAATAAAGCAGAAATAGATGTTTTTCTGGAACTCTCTTGCTTTTTTGATGATCCAGTGGATGTTGGCAATTTGATCTCTGGATCCTCTGTCTTTTCTAAAACCAGCTTGAACATCAGGAAGTTCATGGTTCACGTATTGCTGAAGCCTGGCGTGGAGAATTTTGAGCATTACTTTACTAGCGTGTGAGGTGAGTTCAGTTGTGTGGTGGTTTGAGTATTCTTTGGCATTGCCTTTCTTTGGGATTGGAATGAAAACTGACCTTTTCCAGTCTTGTGGCCACTGCTGAGTTTTCCAAATTTACTGGCATATTGAGTGCAGCACTTTCACAGCATCATCCTTTAGGATTTGAAATAGCTCAACTGGAATTCTATCACCTCCACTAGCTTTGTTCATAGTGATGCTTTCTAAGGCCCACTTGACTTCACATTCCAGGATGTCTGGCTCTAGATGAGTGATCACACCATTGTGATTATCTTGGTCATGAAGATTTTTTTTTGTACAGTTCTTCTGTGTATTCTTGCCACCTTTTCTTAGTATCTTCTGCTTCTGTTAGGTCCATACCATATCTGTCCTTTATTGAGCCTATCTGTGCATGAAATGTTTCCTTGGTATCTCTAATTTTCTTGAAGAGATCGCTAGTCTTTCTCATTCTGTTGTTTTCCTCTATTTCTTTGCATTGATCGCTGAGGAAGGCTTTCTTATCTCTCCTTGCTATTCTGTGGAACTCTGCATTCAGATGCTTATATCTTTCCTTTCCTCCTTTGCTTTTCGATTCTCTTCTTTTCACAGCTATTTGTAAGGCCTCCTCAGACAGCCATATTGCTTTTTTGCATTTCTTTTCCATAGGGATGGTCTTGATCTCTGTCTCCTGTACAATGTCACGAAGCTCCGTCCATATTTCATCAGGCACTCTATCTATCAGATCTAGTCCCTTAATCTATTTCTCACTTCCACTGTATAATCATAAGGGATTTGATTTAGGTCATACCTGAATGGTCTAGTGGTTTTCCCTACTTTCTTCAATTTCAGTCTGAATTTGGCAATAAGAAGTTCATGATCTGAGCCACAGTCAGCTCCTGGTCTTGTTTTTGTTGACTGTATAGAGCTTCTCCATCTTTGGCTGCAAAGAATACAATCAGATTTTGGTGTTGACCATTTGGTGATGTCCATGTGTAGAGTCTTCTCTTTGTTGTTGGAAGAGGGTGTTTGGTATAACTAGTGTGTTTTCTTGGCAAAACTCTATTAGCCTTTGCCCTGCGTCATTCCGTATTCCAAGGCCAAATTTGCCTGTTACTCCAGGTGTTTCTTGACTTCCTACTTTTGCATTCCAGTCCCCTATAATGAAAAGGACATCTTTTTTGGGTGTTAGTTCTAAAAGGTCTTGTAGGTCTTCATAGAACCGTTCAACTCAGCTTCTTCAGCGTTACTGTTTGGGGCATAGACTTGGATTACTGTGATATTGAATGGTTTGCCTTGGAAACAAACAGAGATCATTCTGTCGTTTTTGAGATTGCATCCAAGTACTGCATTTTGGACTCTTGTGGACCATGATGGCTACTCCATTTCTTCTGAGGGATTCCTGCCCGCAGTAGTAGATATAATGGTCATCTGAGTTAAATTCACCCATTCCAGTCCATTTTAGTTCTCTGATTCCTAGAATGTCGACGTTCACTCTTGCCATCTCCTGTTTGACTACTTCCAATTTGCCTTGATTCATGGACCTGACATTCCAGGTTCCTATGCAATATTGCTCTTTACAGCATTGGACCTTTCTTCTATCACCAGTCACATCCACAACTGGGTAGGTTTTGCTTTGGCTCCATCCCTTCATTCTTTCTGGAGTTATTTCTCCACTGATCTCCAGTAGCATATTGGGCACCCACCGACCTGGGGAGTTCCTCTTTCAGGATCCTATCATTTGCCTTTTCATACTGTTCATGTGGTTCTCAAGGCAAGAATACTGAAGTGGTTTGCCATTCCCTTCTCCAGTGGACCACATTCTGTCAGACCTCTCCATCATAACCCGCCCGTCTTGGGTGGCCCCACAGGGCATGGCTTAGTTTCATTGAGTTAGACCAGGCTGCAGTGATTAGATTGACTAGTTTTCTGTGATTATGGTTTCAGTGTGTCTGCCCTCTGATGCCCTCTCGCACACTTATCGTCTTACTTGGGTTTCTCTTACCTTGGACGTGGGGTATCTTTTCATGGCTGCTCCAGCAAAGCGCAGCCACTGCTCCTTACCTTGGACGAGCGGTATCTCCTCACTGCCACCCCTCCTGACCTTGAACGTGGAATGGCTCCTCTAGGCCCTACTGCGCCCACGCAGCCACCGCTCCTTGGACTGTTTATCCTACAGATGTTTAATTCCTAAAATGTAGTTTCCTTTAAGATTGGGAAAGGAGCTGGGGCTGGGGTAGGGTGCTTGATCTAATTCTCTATTGTTTCCTGGCAGTTGGTGTGAGGTGAAAACGACATACAGTAATACCTAACAAGAATTTATTTTCACCCGTTTTTTAGATTTACTGAACAAGAACTCAAGTTGGCAATCATACAAAGTTCTACCCAAGAGCAAATCAAAGTTATGTAAGACACTAAGACAGAATGGTATAAAAGGATTTTCTGTTCTCTCTGCTCTATCCAGTTGTAATGACTGCATCAAAAAACAATGTTTAATATCCACAACACCAAATAAAATATTGAGGTTTTCTAAGTTGCACAAGGATACATCTATTTATTTACATTTAAAAACTACTTTATTCTCTGTCTCACCAATACATGCAAAGGAAAACAAGTACTAAAATGATGCTGGCAGTTTACAAATTAATGGCCTATTTTTTGGTAATAATTAAATTAAATGTCATTTCCTCATTTTCCTATTTAAGATACTTCATTTCCTTTATTACCTTTATCATGATTTGAAATTATTGTTTATTTACTTCTTACCTCATTACAACTTGTTTATTCACTTATGGATCTTGCCAATTTTTTAAATCATAGTTTTCATCAATTTAACGGCCTGGCTTATAGACAACAACACAAAGTATAAATCTGTTAAAATTAATTAAAAAATTATACTGCTCCCAAATAAAAGTCACTGTTTTGGTACCTATAAAATATACCAATATCTTGAAACTATTAAGGATAATGGTGTGTGTGTTCTCCTAGCAATTAAACTGGAAATCTCTTGAAAGCCCAGGTGTCAGTGGTTTAAGGAACCAGTGGAATTCTCTTGTGGGGATTTGCTTAGCTGAGTCCTAGTGGTTTTAAGGCCCTAAGGTAGGAGGCTTCCTGCTTTAACCTAAGCAGCGCTTCACACATCAAGATTTCACATGGACTTGGCATAAGCTTTGGACTGAAGAAAGTGTTTTATTACTTAAAAACAGGTTTAGGGGTAGGGTGGTAGAAACCATGTTCTGGGGAATTTGGAATAAAAGATATCTAAACTTATTTTGCATTCTCAATTACATTTATTCTTCTTTTTCAAAATCAATGTGCTGTAAAAAATTTAATAGTATAATAAAAAATTACTTCTGCCTCAATTTTAAAGACCTAGGCATTTATACTCTTAGAATTTTAGAGATAAATGAAACATTAAGGCTTCTAGAATCAGAGAATCTTTGCCATTTAGCTATGCAAAAAATTAACAGTTTAAACCTTATATTGGGAAACTTTATGATCTTTGGATATTTGCGTTTGATTTCTTTCTCTATAGAGAGAACAGATAAAAACTTGTTTAGTGTTCCCTCCCTTTCCAGGTTGAATTTTATCTTGAGTAGATTTAAAACAAGATTAGCTGTAATAGGATTCCGGGATGTGGGCAGATGTCTACTGGTCATGGATGATCTCTCTTGCAATCAGCTCCTTCATTATTTCATTGGTACCACCATAGATTGTCTGGACACGGGCATCCACATAAGCTCTGGATAAATAAGAAGATGATTAAAGGAATAAACAAAGGATATTAGAAATTATAAATTTTGTCTCACCAGGTAACTATTAATTACTTTACAGTGTTCATTTAATGAAATTCAAACAGTAAAAGTTCTTCATAAATTACTTTTTTTCAGTATGGCATTCACCCTAGATTGGTATGATTATAAAATTCTATTCAGATATTGATCATTTGCATAGATTTGTTTTAGTTTGCTTGAAGAGAGTACAAATTCAAAATAATATTTCCAAGTCTGTTTCTTTTAATTTTGTAAAATTCAGCACATATAATAAGATCCTAAAAAGTGCTATTTTAAATTTAGAAATGAATACAATGTCTTAATAGCTTGTTACCTTTAATGTTTCCCCCCAAAAGTTGAAATCTACTGGTTTTATTTAAAAAAAGAGAAAAGTACATGTTTTCTAACATCCTTTAGAGTCCCACCAATACTGCTGCCATCAGCAGTATAAATTGATGCTTCAGAAAATTATTACCTCACAAAGTTAACAAGTAACTTACTTTTTGGAAAAGATTAATAATCACCCCAGTAATGTATGTGTTAAAAATACTGAGTGACTGAGCACACTGCCATTAAAAAAGACTTTACTTTTGATAGTGATGACAGCAAATATAACACTATATAGTTGTTTTTATGTTTTCTCATTTTATCCTCTCAGCTCTGGAATTAGGGAGGGTAAATACCATTAATTTTGCAGGTAAAGGAACTGAGGTGCTAAAAAGTTAATACATATACTAATTAATGGTTGCTATTTAATGGTCACATAATAGATCATTGGCAATCTGGAATGAAAAGGTAGGTATCTTGCCACTTTGGCAAATATCTTTTTAATTGTATCAATATTTTCATTGATGAAATGATCAATACATTTCATTACAGAAATGTAAGATTAGTTATTGAGCTTTGCAGTTTTCTAGTAGGCAAATTCAAAGGCATTTTTTTTCTAAGCCTTAAACTGTTTTTTTTTTTTTTTTAATTTAATTTGAGAAAAATTAAATGTGCTGGCTCTCTAGGAACATGATCAATTCTGAACTTTTCCTCGTCCAAGTTCATCATGGTACCTTGCAATGGTACCTTACTTGAGCGCTCAGTATTTATTGATTTGATTTACTGTATTACAAAGGAATTTTAGAGTCTCAATACCTACTTTTTGATGAAACTTGAAATCCAGAGACGTTTGTGTTTTCAAATATATTTTTTCTTTCAGACAGATTTCATTGTTGCCCACAAAATCCAGAACTTTCATTTAGAGAACCTATCTGGCATTTCAGCCTACTTCAGCAATTTCAATGCTTTTGGACCTTTTGGACCGAGTTGGGCACATTTTTTTCACATTAAAGAAGTTTCAATGGAGTAGGTAATCGACAGAGACCAGTAGGCCTTTTATAAGTTATTAATTAAATTCAGTCATCAACTAAAATTCACAGAATGGCAGCAGAAGGAATGTTTAACCACACAGGGATGAAGCTCTTTATCTCACACTGTTCTTCCCAGCAAACAGGTCTTGAAATGGCAAAATGTAAGCATCTATTCCCATAGCCCCAAGCCGAATGAGTAAGACTGAAGTCTGACTCACACTTAAAACCACTCATTTTTATACAAACAGGAAAAAATAAACAAAACAAAAAAGCATCTCCTTGATCTCTGAAACCAAGACTCAGCAACATGCACAGGCATAAGTTCAGTTCAGTTGCTCAGTCATGTCTGACTCTTCGCAACCCCATGGACCACAGCATGCCAGGACTCCCTGTGCATCCCAGGACTCCCTGTGCATCCCCAATTCTCGGAGTTAACAAACACACAAATAATACAGTTTAACCTTAAGGTATAAAAAAACACAACTATAATGATTTTTTTTCTATCATATCAAAATATATGTACTTCATTCATATACTGCCTAATGTATCTGATTAGCTTTTTTGATATTATCCACTACTCTCTCTTGTCATCTTATGAAAAGTTCTTTCCCTTTGTCTTTGGAGAGAAAAAAGCAGTCTAGTTTAAAAGTTCATACAGTCTTCAAACTAAGAACCTGCCCAAGAAGGGGATTGTTACTCCTGAAAGGAAGTATGTCTCTCAAACTGAAACCAGAAATTTCAAATAAGTCATCAAGTTACCATTTTTGCTTGCTACTGATCTGATGGAATTGCCTCTGAGAAAACAGACCAAGACTTATGCTACACTCTAATCCTGGACCATGAGATGGCTGACTCTTCTTCACCTAAATGCCTTTCTTAGGAACAGAACTAAACTAGACAAACACTGAACCATGACATTGTCTACATTCCCAGAAGCAGTTATAATAGCACAGTTAAGCAGAAAAATATAAATACCCATTATTATTTTACTTGCTTAAGCACTGTGAATATTATAAATAAGATGAGTTAATATTGTGACTAAAACATAAAAACACACAGGAAAAATTCCAGCAATGCTTTAATTTGTCCTAGCATAACTCAGTTTACTTCTGACTTCATGACTATTCAAAGATTAAAAAAAAAAAAAAACCTGCTTTTGTTTAAGGCCTGTTTGAAGTAGTTCTGAAAGGATATACCAAAACCCAAGTCCAAGGATTGATAAAGAAAAGGAAATAAGTTAGTTACTTCATGCCTACATTCTAAAGGAAGGAAAATACCCTACTTGTTGAGTTTTTATAGAAAGTTATAAATTATATATACCCTGTGATGAAAGCTTTCTGAGCTACCCAGTAGCTACAGGAAATTAGTAAATTACATCTATGCTGGAGCTTCTGTTCTTAATATAACTTGAATACAATGTTTATTTTCCTTATTAAGGACTATAAGCAAATAAAATGTCTTCAGTTATACTTGCCAAAGTGATAAATTTGAAAGTAAGTTTGAATACTAGTTTAATACTGTTTCCCTTTTAGATTCCATATTTAGATAATATTATAAGAGGTTTTTAGAAGTTCATAGCATTCTCATTCTCAGATTCAAAACTAAATTGGACTTCTCTCTATATAGCAAAAACTCTCTTGGGAAAATTATATAAGCTGAAAATATTGCCAAATAAGAGGAAAACTATATTTTCTATAATGATAAGGAGAAATGCCATGGAGGGATTACTAAGGCAAAGACTACAGGAAAAGGGAAAGAAGAAACTATGGAGATGGAGGAAGAAACATAGAAGAGGATGCTGCCTATTGACAAACTGGAACTGCTTCGAAACGGAAACAAGAATATTCACGTGTAATGCAATAAAAAGGCTGTATTTATTTTCATTTGAAGGAAATACAAATTCTACTTAGAAAAAAATAACACTTTTGATTTGTTTTTAGAACTAAATAAACAATAAAAAATTTAAGATTTTTTTATTGACTTCAAATGTAGGTTAATTTTTCTGTAATGTGTGTTTTTTTTGATTTTTAAAAAGTGATATTTTCAAAGACATACAAAATGACCAAAAGGTATATGAAAAAATACTGTATCACTAATCACCAGGGAAAATGTAAATCGACCACAATGAAATATCATCTCACATCTGTCTATTAGCTAAAAGGCCAAAAGACAAATGTCGAGGAGATGAAGAAATTGCAATACTGGCACACTGCTGTTACAGAGAATGCGAAGTGGTGCACAGCAGCTGCTATAAAAAACAGTACGGAAGTTCTTCAAAAATTTAAATAAAACTACCGTATGATCCAGAAATCCCACTTCTAGATATTTATACAAAAGAATTGAAATCAAGACCTCCAAGTGATGCTAGCACTCACTTGTTCAATGCAGTATTACTCACAATAGCCAAGATGTGGAAACAACCTGTACATCCATGGACAGATGAATGGATAAAGAAACTGTAGTATAAGATACAATGGAATACTATTCAATCGTAAGCAGAAGGAAGTTCTGCAATATGTCACCACCTGGATGAACCTTGAGGACACTCTGCTAAGTGAAATAAGCCAGTCACAGAAAGACAAATACAACATGATCCCACCTATATGAGGTATCTAAGGTAGTCAAATTCATAGCCTCATAAAGGAATGGTGGCTGCCAGGCACTACGGAGAAGGAGAAATGGGAGGTTACTAACCAATGGGCATAAAGTTTCAGTCAAGCAAGATGAATAAGTTCCAGAGATCTGCTGTACAGCACTGTGCCTAGAGTTAACAATACTGTATGGTACACTTAAAATTCTGTGAAGAGGGTGGATCTCATGTTAAGTGCTCTTAACAACAGTAAAATAAAACAAAATAATTAATAGTCAATGCAAATTAAGGGCTTCCCTGGTAACTAAGACAGTGAAGAATAAGCCTGAAATGCAGGAGACCTGGGTTCAATCCCTTGGGTCAGAAAGATCCCCTGGAGAAAGCAATGGCTACCCACTCCAGTATTCTTGCCTAGAGAATCCCATTGACAGAAGAGCCTGGCAGGCTATATAATCCATGGGGTCGCAAAAAGTCGAACACAACTAAACGACTAAGCACATAACTTAAGAGGGTAAGCCATCTTCAGTCTTTGACAACTCATTTGAGTATGAGTTGCTTCAAACTGGAGGAAATGATCTTGAAATGCATTAAAATGTAAAATATGCATACTTTTGAACTAGCAGTACTACTTTTGGGACTTTGTCCTATTATGATAAAAAACACATGTATCTAAGACAAACGTATGAGTGTTTATTGAAGCATTGTTTGTCACAGTAAAAAACTAGAAAAAAAAATCTGAATAACTAAACATAAACAATTATAGTAAAATACTATTCAACTATAAAAGTGATACTAATCCTGAATAATGATTCAAATAAAGCTTTAGTATATTATATATTTATTTATATTTAATATCTTGTATACTAAAGTATATATTCACTTTTTAAAAAATTATTAAATCCTAGTAGTAAGCTGATAACATGAAGTTGTTTCTAGCTACCTGAACATACTCCATAGGCAGTTGAAAAATGCGAAGATTTTGCACCTCCTTTCCCTCTATCCTCAGTGTACAAAGAACAGGTAAAGAAGTTTTCCTTTTTCTACACACTACCCAGAAAAGCATAACACAACAGGCCTACTTACTTTGCAATGGGATACTCAAACATGTATCCCCAACCTCCATGCAGCTGCAAACAGTCATAAGCTACTCTGTTTTGCAAATCAGATGCCCTAGATGTCCAAAATAAAAAGCAGAAAAGGAACATTTGAAATGAATTTTCATGAGATGCTTTACAGCCAGAAAACAAATGACTGTTTAAATGCATACATTTATCAAACAATTAAAAATAGGCGTATCAGTCAACCAGAGAAGATTGATATAAATTATAAATGAAATAAATCTCAAGAATATTTTCACATAATGAATACTTTCTTCATCAACTATATTTCTGGCTGGGTTTCTGTTAAGTCTAGAAACAAAATGTAGAAAATTTAGACTATTTATTAGGTGTTGGGAACTTTAAGCCTAAAAAGAATATAGTAAAAACTTGAATCTGGTCTAATTTATTCAGATTCTCTGTGTGATATGTTAGCAGAAAAATTATATAGTCATCTACTTTCTTTTGCCTTGTGTAATATGTGTTTGTTTTCTTCAAATATGTCACTTCCTATGCAAAGGCGGCAATTCTGAATTTTTAACTGTAAAAAATATGTTTTAGGGTTTTCAGGAATAAACTGAAAGTAAAAGTGAAAACCTAAGAGGATAGACCTCTATCAAAGCACATACTATCTTCTAGGACACTTATTAAAGATTATTGGGGAATTATTTATTCCTGAAGTATATATATATTAATATGAAGTGCTTGAAAAATATATTCTTTTCTGATCTAATCACAACAATTTTAACTACTGTTAAAATCCATAAAATAACTGGTTAGTTCAAAATCTTTTCAACTTACTTTCAACAGTGGGAAATATAAAACAAAGGTAAGCATAGACCCATTTTCCTATAAAAAATAATTTTTAACTCAAGCCATAGGACAGGTCAAGATGTTCCTGAGAAATACAGTAACAATATAATGATTAACAGACAAGATTCAGGGGGCAGTGATATTTGGAATTCTACACATTTTTGTCTTTGACAAGTATGTTAGTGAAATATTTGCTGGGTTATAAGTAGTTGCTTCCTCTTCTCCAATATGAAATACCAGTATGTCTATAAACCTAGTGTTTTCAAAGAATAAGGCCACCAGCTATCCAAATGTCTTTTTCCAAAAATATCTAAAAATTTTTCACTAGTTAAAAAACTTGCTGTAAATGTAAGTATCTTCCCCCCAAAATGTTAATTTCTAATAATTTCACATGACTTTTCAACCTGGCAAGTTTATTATTTTGGATTATTGGTTCACTACATAATACATACATGCAGAATAGTGGTTCATTACATAAACCACTATTCTGCATATTTCCTCATTCTACTTCTCACTAAAGTGAACACAAGTTAATGAATAACAACAGGAATTTTTTCCAGGTTATTTTTGGGCTAATGAGATGTGAGAATGTTTGTTTTTAAAAGAGGAAACAAAACCCACTTTCAGAATCTGATTTAAACTATGTTCTTGCATCTTAAAATACACAAAAGGCCTATGGGGGGGTGTCTTTTTTCAATTAACTCATCTTTAATAACATTGCTAATCATGTTTAATGAAAATGAAAAATTTTTTTGTTTTGGTTTGTGGTTTTGACCATACCATAAGGTATGCAGGATCTTAGTTCTCCAACCAGGGATCAAACCTGAGACCCCTACAGTGGAAACCCAGAGTCTTAGCCACTGAATGGCCAGGGAAGTCCCTGAAAGTTGTCTTACAGAACATTTTTTTTTTTTTTTCCTTTTGCTTAATAGAGCATGTACAACTTTTGATTGGACAGTCAAAACTTCAGAAATTTTTTCTGAGGTCTAGAAAACCTCTTAAACAGAAAAATCTTGCCTAATCTACTCATTTCACAGATATCAAAATGTTGGCCCAAAAATAATTAAATTTAATTGCAGTTACGTAATGACAGAATTGCGGCTCTATCTCAGGACTCGAAGTATTACTGTTCTTTTGTTGTCTTACTCTACAGCCACTCTTCAGCTAATTTGAGAATCAACTACTACTTGAAATAACAAATTAGTCATCATATTTAATATTTGCTTTTCGAGGGTAAGCTAAAAGTTAAAAAGTAACTTGGGTAAGTTTTAGCACATTATAAATAGGTTTAATGGGAATATTCAGAATTTAAAAAAAAATTGGTCCTTACGGCTAGTTTTCATTCACTCAGCATTCTTCCTTTAAGGCCTTCAAGGCTGAGTTTCACTTTGGAAGAATTCCATAACAGTCTGTGCAAACACCACATTTTAATTACCGTAGCATGCATACCAGTATTTCGCCATGGCAGCAGTGGCAACGTCCAGACGTTTCACTCTGTGCAGCTGGAGACAGCTGTCCACAAAAGCTCTGGTTACACATATGGATGTTTTTAATTCTGCTAGCTTATGCTTCACCGTCTAGAGTTTAAAGGAAATGAAGGAGAAGAGCATATTTTGAGTCACTTAGCATATAAAAAATTATATAGTAAAAGATCTTTGGCAATGGCACCCCACTCCAGTACTCTTGCCTGGAAAATCCCATGGATGGAGGAGCCTGGTAGGCTGCAGTCTATAGGGTCGCTAAGAGTCAGACACTACTGAGCGACTTCACTTTCAATTTTCACTTTCCACTTTCATGCATTGGAGGAGGAAATGGCAACCCACTCCAGTGTTCTTGCCTGGAGAATCCCAGGGACGGGGGAGCCTGGTGGGCTGCCGTCTATGGCGTCGCACAGAGTTGGACATGACTGAAGCGACTCAGCAGCAGCAGATCAAAACAGATGTGGAATTACTGTGTTTTTTTTTTTTTTCCCTTCAAAAAAGATGCATATTAACTACACAGCTAATGTTATATTTCATTACTAAGAAAATGTACCAAAAGACAAGATGCAAAGGTCGATACATACAAAATAACATCTCATATTTTAGGTTAAAAAATTTAGACTACTTAGGGAACTTTTCAGAGAAGGCAATGGCACCCCACTCCAGCACTCTTGCCTGGAGAATCCCAGGGACGGGGGAGCCTGGTGGGCTGCCGTCTATGGGGTCGCACAGAGTTGGACACGACTAAAGTGACTTAGCAGCAGCAGCAGCAGGGAACTTTTGGAAGAACAGCATGACTAATGGGTGAGCACCATTGTGTGGTACAGTCCTTTAGGTACAGCTGTTGAAAATACCTGTTCTCCTCTGGAATCTAAATCCATGAAGAACTATTAATGAAATCAAGTATGCACATTTCCTGCTTCTCTGTATTGGAATAAAGAAACAAGCTAGGACAATATAAAAATATTATTAGATATTAAGGGCGTCCCTGGTGGCTAAGTGGTAAAGAATCCACCTGCCAACGCAGGAGACACAGGTTCGGTCCCTGACCCAGAGAGATCCCACATACCTTGGGACAACTAAGCCCATGTGTCCCAGCCCCTGCTTACCACAACTAGAGAAAAGCCCATGCGGCAACACAGACACAGCACGGCCAAAAAAATTTAACAAATAAATAAATAAAATTTAAAAACTGTATATTTAAAAAACATATTTATACTTGTTGTTCAGTCACTCAGTTGTATCCAACTCTTTGAGACCCCATGGACTGCAGCATGCCAGGCTTCCCTGGCTTTCACTATTCCTGGAGTTTGCTCAAACTCATGTCCATCGAGTTGGTGATGCTATCCAACCATCTTATCCTCTGCCGCCACCTTCTCCTGCCCTCAATCTTTCCCAGCATCAGGGTCTTTTCCAATGAGTCAGTTCTTCACATCAGGTGGCCAAAGTACTGGAGCTTCAGCATCATTCCTTCCAGTGAATATTCAGGGTTGATTTCCTTTAGGATTGACTGGTTTGATCTCCTTGCTGTCCAAGAGACTCTTAAGAATCTTCTCCAGCAACATAGTTCAAAAGCATCAATTCTTCAGCGCTCACTGTCTTTATGTTTCAACTCTCACATCCGTACATGACTAGTGGAAAAACCATAGGTTGTTTTTAAAATAATTATTTATTTAATTATTTTTGGCTGTGTCATGTCTTAGTCACAGCATGCAGGATCTTCACTGTGGTGCACGGGCTCTGTAGTTGCAGCACACCAACATGTGGGATCTTAGTTCCCCAACCGGGGATTGAACCTGCATTCCCTGCATTGGAAGGTGGCATCTAGCCTGGCTTTTCACATGATGTACTCTGCATATAAGTTAAATAAGCCGGTGATAATGTATGGCCTGGATGTACTCCTTTCCCAATTTAGAACCAGTCCGTTGTTCCATGTCCAGTTCTAACTGTTGCTTCTTGATCTGCAAATAGGTTTCTCAGGAGGAAGGTAAGGTGGTCTGGTATTCCCATCTCTTTCAGAATTTTCCACAGTTTGTTGTAATCCACACAGTCAAAGGCTTTAGTGTAGTCAGTGAAACAGAATTCTTCCCTTGCTTTTTCTATGATCCAATGGATGCTGGCAAATTGATCTCTAATTCCTCTGTTTTTTCTAAATCCATCTTGTACATCTGTTAGTTCTTGGTTCATGTACTGTTGAAGTCTAGTTTGAAGGATCTGAGCGTTACTTGCTAGCATGTGCACGCATGTGTGCTAAGTTGCTTCAGTTGTGTTCGACTCTGTGTGACCCTATGAACTGTGTTGCCCACTAAGCTCCTCTGTCCATGATTCTCCAGGCAAGAATACTGGAGTGGGTTGCCATGCCCTTGTCCAGGGGATCATCGCAACCCAGGGATCAAACCCGCATGTCCTGAAATCCAGGCAAATCTTTACCTCTGAGCTATGACAGAAGCCCTGCTAGCATGTAAAATGAGTGTTTCACATGCTACTGCATACATGCAGTAGTTTGAACATTCTTTGGCAATGCCCTTCTTTGGGATTGGAATGAACTTTTCCAGTCCTGTGGCCACTGATGACTTTTGCAAATTTGCTGGCATACTGAGTGCAGCACTTCAACATCATCTTTTAGGTTTTGAAATAGCTCAGCTGGAATTCTATCACCTCCACTAGCTTTGTTCATAGTAATGTTTCCTAAGTCCCACTTGACTTCACACTCCAGGATGTCTGCCTCTAGGTGAATGACCACACCATCGTGGTTATCCAGGTCATTAAGACCTCTTTTGTACAGGTCTTCTGTATCTTCTTGCCATCTCTTCTTAATCTCTTCTGCTTCTGTTAGGTTCTTACCGTTTCCATCCTTTATTGTGCCCATCTTCGCGTGAAATATTTCCTTTGTATCTCTAACTTTCTCGAAAAGATCTCTAGTCTTTCCCATTCTATTGTTTTCCTCTATTTCTTTGCATTGTTCACTTAAAAAGGCTTTCTTATTTCTCCTTGCTATTTTTTGGAACTCTGCATTCAGTTGGGTGTATCTTTCCCTTTCTCCTTTGCCTTTAGCTTCTCTTCTTTTCTCAGCTATTTGTAAGGCCTCCTCAGACAACCATTTTGTCTAATTGCATTTCTATTTCTTTGGGATGATTTTGGTCACTGCCTCCTGTACAATGTTACAAACCTCCATCCGTACTGCAAAATATTTACTCTATATCTGCAGAATGCAATAGAAGAATAGAATCGGAACACTCGAGACGTCAAAGCCCAGTACCTCCCCAACCTCTGCTGCCTTTCCCCACTCTCCCTCTTACCTCTTTCAGTAGCTCGCACGGTCCTTAACTTGAACTGCATGGTCTGCAACTGTCAGTGTCAACATACCTATTCACCTCCTCCTGCTGGCCATAGACAACTAACAGCATTCTAATCATTCTACTATTCTAATCATTCTATCGAGACCAGCGTCAACTATTCTTGATGGCTCTAACTTCAATCCAATTTTCTTGTATTCCTGATTTTATTGTTCCTGTGGAAATTCAAATAGAAACAGAGTTTTGATCATTCTGCTTGGAACCTAAGTGAGATCTTCACTGTGGCTGATAAAAGGCATGGAAGACAGTGACAGTGGCACTAAGTTGATGGCACAGTGAAACTCACACTAGAAATTATAAATGCACTCCACCTCCACAACCAGTGAACCAGTGAAGTTGCTCAGTCGTGTCTGACTCTTTGCGATCCCATGGACTGTTACCCACCAGGCTCCTCCCTCCATGGAATTTTCCAGGCAAGAGTACTGGAGTGGGTTGCCACTTCCTTCTCCAGGGGATCTTCCTGACGCAGGGATTGAACCAGGTTTCCCGCGTTCCAGGCAGACGCTTTACCGTCTGAGCCACCAGGGAAGCCCCCTCACCAGCACAATGTCTAGTTCAAAACCATGACAGCCTTCTCCCAGGAAGGCTTCAAGGAGCAGAGGGTGCTGACCCTCGTTTGCTGCCATTACAACAATCTTAAACCATAAAACCTAACCCTTCAAAGCATTATTGTGGTGGAGACCGTTAGAGTACTTTCCATTTTTGGAAAAGAGTAGAAAAGGAGTACAATAAAACTCAGGACCAGGCAAAACTCACAGTATGTCAGCTAAAGGCATTCTAAGGGACAGATTCCCCATACATGTCTCAACATAACTACTGTGCTGCTGAAGAACCCAACTGACTGCCTTTCCCTTGAGTTTACTCCATCCCTCTCTGGTAACAGAAAATGACACTGACTTCTAATGATTCTAAAACCAAGCAGTGGGAAGGTTGGTACCACACCTTTCTACCTCTTGTATTGCTGTTGTTCAGTGGCATCTGACTCTTTGCGACACTATGAACTGCAGCACTACAAGCTCCCCTGTCCTTCATGATCGCCCAGAGTTTGCCCAAACTCACGTCCATTGAGTCAATGATGCCATCCAACCATCTCATCTTCTGTCGTCTCCTTTTCTTCCTGCCCTCAATCTTTCCCAGCATCAGGGTCTTTTCCAATGAGCTTGCTCTTTGCATCAGGTGCCCAAAGTACTGAAGCTTCAGCTTCAGCATTAGTTCTTCCAGTGAATATTCAGGGTTGATTTCCTTTAGAATTGACTGGTTTGATCTCCTTGCTGTCCAAGGGACTCTCAAGAGTCTTCTTAAGCACCACAGTTTGAAAGCATGAATTCTTCAGTGCTCAGCCTTCTTTATAGTCCAACTATCACATCCGTACATAACTAATAGAAAAACCATAGCTTTGACTACATTGACCTCTGTTGGCCTCTAATTCAAAACGTGACAGGTTACACCAAAACTTTCTTCCTTTCTCAGACTTCCCCTTACTTTTTCAATCTCCCTTTCTATTCATTTATATTTAACAAAGCCAAATGTCTACATTTTAGTCAGCACAAAATTTCCCACTCCCACCCCACACATCCGAATTTACTCACAGAAAAATCTAAAAGTGGAATAGGAAACAAAATAGTGGAGCAATACCCTCCTACACATTAAAAACAGATGAGTGTATATTTCATGAAAATCCCTGAAATGGAATTTTTAGCTTAGTATTGGTGTAGATCAATGACACTACCTATGAGACTTCATTTGAAAAATAAGGAAGAATCTGACAAGTCTCAATATACTTTTGCACACCCCATGCACAGCATGTGATGGCACATGAAAGAATTTTTTTGAATGGTTGTTTATTTATTTATTTCCTTTTAGCTGTGCTGGGTCTTTGTTGCTGGGCTTTTCTCTAGTTGCAACGCACAGGCTTCTTGTTGCAGTGGCTTCTCTTGTTGGAGCGCATGGGCTATTGGCAAGGAGGCTTCTTAGTTGTGGCACATGGACTCAATAGTTGCAGCTTGCAGGTTCTAGAGCACTAGCTCAGTAGCTGTGGTGCAAGGGCATAGTTGCTTCGAGGCATGTGGGATCTTCCTGGATCAGGGATTGAACCCATGTCTCCTGCACTGGCAGGAAGATTCTTTACCACTGAGCCACCAGGGAAGCCCAGATTTAAGAATTTATGCACTATTTACAACAGAATCAAGATCTCTAAGCCCAACTCATAAGAGAACTGCTTTGATGAAAATGCTAAGAGCTTCTAGAAGCTAAAGTTAAATTTCAGACCAGGATGGGCTCATTTAGAACATTCTTGCTGTGCATTCAGGTGCACAGGTTTGAAGGAATTAATGCCTGCAAGAGCACATAATTTACTCTTTGGGGATAAAGAGTAAATATTTACATATTTGTGGCATTGAGCTGAGTGTTACCAAACAGATTTGGTCTTTGCTCTTCACTGCAGACAATGCATCATGCTTTCAGAAACTATGGTAGCTAATAATTGTACCACCTGTTATTAGCAAGGTGCCTTTGGTGAATGATCAGCATGCTCACAGCAGTATTTTTTAACATTTATTACTAGTCACTCATAGATACTACTGAAGCTAGCATTTTCCCCTAAAGTTGCAAAGTGGATCAGATAGCATCTCTTTCTGAGTTCTGAATAATACAATTCTTAAAAACACAGAATTATGGAATTAGAAGACACTCTGGAGAAGTTTCTGAGCCCAGTATTTCATTTAAACAGCGTGACTCAAGGATAAACTATAAAATTTAGGTTTACTATCTGATTTTACAGTTAATTAACCCTACACTTGGGCTTCCCAGGTGGCACTAGTGGTAAAGAACCCTCCTGCCCATGCAGGAGACTTAAGAGATGCGAGTTTGATTCCTGGGTCAGGAAGATCCCCTGGAGGACGGCATGGCAACCCAGTATTCTTGCCTGGAGAATCCCATGGACAGAGGAGACTGGCAGGCTACAGTCCACAGGGTCGCAAAGAGTCAAACACGATTAAATGAGTTGACAGGCATGCACACAATCCCACACTCAAGGTCTAAGAACTGAATAGTCCCTTTTTGGAGAAATATAAGGAAGAAGTGTTATTTTTTACCTATCCTATTTTATTTCCTAATACTTTGTCCTCTTAGAAGAGCATATACCACACAGGAAAGAACTAAAGCTTGTGTTAGAAAAGAATGGGAGAAGGCACTGGCAACCCACTCCAGTATTCTTGTCTGGAAAATCCTATGGACGGAGGAGCCTGGTAGGCTGCAGTCCATGGGGTTGCGAAGAGTTGGACACAACAGAGTGACTTCACTTTCACTTTTCACTTTCATGCACTGGAGAAGGAAATGGCAACCCACTCCAGTGTTCTTGCCTGGAGAATCCCAGGGACAGGGGAGCCTGGTGGGCTGCAGTCCATGGGGTCGCACAGAGTCAGACATGACTGAAATGACTTAGCAGCAGCAGCAGCAGAAAAAAACACTGAATTTTCACTTCACTGTCCATGGGTGAAAGAGATGGGAAAAGAAGAGGAGTCTATCTACTTTGGATTTCTGGGTAATAAAACTAGTGAATGGCTTTCACTAGAGGCAGTAAAACTAGCTCTGGAACCTAAACCTAGAGTGTAGGTTCCAGGGCTAGAATATTTATGAAACCTTGAGCATATAACTAAACCTCTCCATGCTTCAGCATCCTTTTCTGTAAAATAAGGATAAATGTAATATGTATTATATGCAGTTGCTAAGAAAAAAGGAGAGACAATTTTTAGCACAGTGCCTGGCATACAGAGAACATCAATCAATGACACACATTATCATTATTTAATATCTGAATTTTACTATTGTATTGTCCATTCCATGGAAAACCATAAGACTGGACAGCAACTTTGGAGACTATGGATGAGATAAAAGGAAAATCCTGTAACTACTGCAACTTAAGTATGGTAGATCTCCAGTCTAAAAAGAAAATAAATCTTATAAAATGTGTCCAAGTGGTCAGAAAGGCCCAAAATGTTCAAAATTCTAGGATAACAGATATCAGGAAACTGAATCATTACATGGTCATAAAAATGACATTTGGATACATATAATATATATAATATATATATATACATATACATATAATATGTATATTATATACATATACATATAATGTATAAATATAAAATATAAATATAAATATAAAATATAAATATAAATATACATATAAAATATACATATAATATAATAAAATATATATATTTTAAAGTCTACTATTTTATTTTATTTTATTTTATTATTATTTTTTTAAGTCTACTATTTTAATTTAATATTGGAACATATAATATAACATATAATATACATATACATATACATATATATATATAATATGTATATTATATACATATACATATAATGTATGTGTACATTATATGTACACATACATATAAATATACATATAAAATATACATATAATATAATAAAATATATATATTTTAAAGTCTACTATTTTATTTTATTTTATTATTATTTTTTAAGTCTACTATTTTAATTTAATATTGGAACCATAATGGTAAAGAACCTGCCTGCCAATGCAGAAGACATAAGAGACACGGGTTCAATCCCTGGGCAGGGATGATCCTGTGGAGAAGGGCTTGGCAACCCACTCCTGTATTCTTGCCTGGAGAATCCCATGAACAGAGGAGCCTGGTGGGCTACAGTCCATGGAGTTGCAAACAGACACGACTGAAGCGACTCAGCATGCACGTATAAACACATATTATTCATTCTTCTCTGAATACATATCTAGATTGAGTATGAAAATATTATTCAAAGGTACTTATTTATATAAAACAAGAAGATCAGAAGAAATATCTCAGAAATCTCAGAACCACACATCTACTTGGAAAACAATACTGCTCTTACCAATGCCTGTAGAAGCAGGATGGCACTGCCACCTAGTGAAAGTTTAGTGAACTACCTTTAAAGAAGGCAACAATAAAATGGCACTTGCTTTGAAAAGGACTGTTATCTTTTTGCTCTCAAAATACATACATATATATCTACACATATGCACATGTATGTTATTAAATAAGTAAATATTTTAGAAGAATCTAATATTGGAAAATATTATACCAATTTTCTATATTTTTCATGGTTACATGTCAAATAATATTTAACGTTCTGAAGTCTACAGGAAATCTGGGTAATAATATTGTCATTTTTGTTGTAATTTAATATGCAATTCATAAACACAGGATTTCCAAGGGGATGGAAAATATGTCTATTTGATTCACTTTTTATAGTACCCAGAATAGGGCTAAAGGCAAGGGCATTTTTTAAATTATTTTTTAATTGAAGGATAATTGCTTTACAGAATTTTGTCGTTTTCTGTCAAACCTCAACATGAATCAGCCATAGATATATATACACATATAAACAATTTTGGTGAAAGGGGTAGTGGTTGGCTTTGAGAAGCAAATGATACTAATTCCACTTTGGATATATCCGGGAAAGTCAAAGAGTGATAACAAGTAGTATCACTCGGTTTGTGTTGCTAGGAGCTTACAGTATTTCCAGAGTCATGTCTATCAAATTACATTTGAGCATACAACCTTCAGAAGGCAATCAATACATGTTTGCTCACTGAAACAAATAGTGCATATCAGTGTTTCTCAAAATGAAAAGATTACATGAAAAAGAAAATGACTGGTGTGTTGATAACAGAGAAACAGCAGTATGATTACTTTATGGTAGCCTAGCGTAATCAATGGCATCCTGTGTCTGTGTGCATAAATTTTGATAAATTTAACTTTTTGTAATAAATTTGTACATACTTTATGGTAGTAAATGATAAATTAGACAAGTATCTACACATTTTATGCATTCATGATATACATTTTTTTTTTTGTATTTCTCAGCCACACAGTTCATCTGCACTATTTAAATTGTCTTAAAATCTTCAGAAAATTTTCCAATGTATTTATTGAAAAAAATCCACATGTAAATGGACCTGTGCCATTCAAACCTGTGCCGTTCATGGGTCAACTGGAGTAGCTAACTTTAATGAAAGCTTGCGTTGCCAGGCAATATTCTAAGCCCTTTATGGGTATTATCTTCATAACAACTCTATGAGGTACCTACTCATATTACTCACATCTTACCAAGAAGAAAGTACTTTTGAGAGAGATAATACAACTTGCCTAGACCATAAAGACTTAAGGAGTTGTACTAAGTTTTAAGTCACACCTGAATTTAACTTCATATATAACGCTGTGCTGAAAACTTACCAAAGTATTTCATCTTTCCTTTTCCCTTTGCAACGAACTTTGCAATTATACTTCCAACTGCAGGATTTTTGATGACTGCATTATTTTTAAGTTTTTTCTTCATTTAAGAAGAAATTAGAGGGTTTAAAATTTGATTGACATTTTAGTGATTAAGGTCACCATATTCTGAGTTATTCTGAAAATACCTTAAACTTCTTGGCAAAAGCCAGGAAGAAGCAAAACCCTTGCAGTAAAGCTAATACACAAAAAAGCAGAAGATTCTGCTATAAAGGCATGATCACTAACCTCATTTGGGTCCTCAATACTGCCAGAAAGCTTACTGTAAGTGTCCCTAGTGTTCAGTCTCTCACTCCAAAGAAAGGATTTCAAACCTTCCTACTTCCAACCCTATTCACTCACATTTCTTATTTCCCTATCGATACATAAAGACATGGAAGTCTTCTGAAGACATTTTGCAAACAAGAGAATGGGAGAGACTAGAGATCTCTTCAAGAATATTAGAGAAGGCTTTACAAATAGCTGTGAAAAGAAGAGAAGCAAAAGGCAAAGGAGAAAAGGAAAGATATACCCATTTGAATGCAGAGTTTCAAAGAATAGGAAGGAGAGATAAGAAAGCCTTCCTCAGTGATCAGTGCAAAGAAATAGAGGAAAACAATAGAATGGGAAAGACTAGAGGTCTCTTCAAGAAAATTAGAGATACCAAGGGAACATTTCATGCAAAGATGGGCACAATAAAGGACAGAAATGGTACAGACCTAACAGAAGGAGAAGAAATTAAGAAGAGGTGACAAAAATACACAAAAGAACTATACAAAAAAGATCTTTATGACCCAGATCATCACGATGGTGAGGTCACTCACCTAGAGGCAGGCATCCTGGAATGCGAAGTCAAGTGGGCTTTAGGAAGCATCACTACAAACAAAGCTAGTGGAGGTGATGGAATTCCAGTTGAGCTATTTCAAACCCTGAAAGATGATGCTTTGAAACTGCTGCACTCAATATGCCAGCAAATTTGGAAAACTCAGCAGTGGCCACAGGACTGGAAAAGGTCAGTTTTCATTCCAATCCCAAAGAAAGGCAATGCCAAAGAATGCTCAAACTACCGCACAATTGCACTCATCTCACACCCTAGCAAAGTAATGCTCAAAATTCTCCAAGCCAGGCTTCAACAGTACATCAACTGTGAACTTCCAGATGTTCAAGCTGGTTTTAGAAAAGGCAGAGGAACCAGAGATCAAATTGCCAACATCCATTAGATCATCATAAAAGTGAGAGAGCTCCAGAAAAACATTTACTTTTGCTTTACTGACTATGCCAAAGCCTTTGACTGTGTGGATGACAATAAACTGTAGAAAATTCTTAAAGAGATGGGACTACCAGACCACCTGACCTGCCTCCTGAGAAATCTGTATGCAGGACAGGAAGCAACAGACTGGTTCCAAATCAGGAAAAGAGTACATCAAGGCTGTATATTGTCACCCTGCTAATTTAACTTATATGCAGAGTACATCATGAGAAACACTGGGCTGGATGAAGCACAAGCTGGAATCAAGATTGCTTGGAGAAATATCAAAAACCTAAGATACACAGATGACACCACCCTTATGGCAGAAAGTGAAGAAGAACCAAAAATCCTCTTGATGAAAGTGAAAGAGGAGAGTTAAAAAGTTGGCTTAAAGCTCAACATTCAGCAAACTAAGATTGTGGCATCCAGTCCCATCACTTCATGGCAAATAGATGGGGAAACAGTGGAAACAGTGACTAATTTAATTTTGGGGGGGCTCCAAAATCACTGCAGGTGGTGATTGCAGCCATGAAATTAAAAGACGCTTACTTCTTGGAAGGAAAGTTATGACCAACCTAGACAGCATATTAAAAAGCAGACCTTTGTCAACAAAGGTCCGTCTAGTCAAAGCTATGGTTTTTCCAGTAGTCATGTACCTGGATGTGAGAGCTGGACATTTTTCTAGTAGTCATGTACCTGGATGTGAGAGCTGGATTATACAGAAAGCCGAGTGCCAAAGAATTGATGCTCTTGAACTGTGGTGTGTTAGAAAAGACTCTTGAGAGTCCTTTGGACTGCAAGGAAATCCAATCAGTCCATCCTAAAGGAAATCAGTCCTGAACATTCATTGGAAGGACTGATGCTGAAGCTGAAACTCCAATACTTTGGCCACCTGATGTGAAGAACTGACTCATTGGAAAAGACCCTGATGCTGGGAAAGATTGAAGGCGGGAGGAGAAGGCGATGACAGAGGATGAGATGGTTGGATGGCATCACCAACTCAATGGACATGAATTTGAGCAAGCTCCAGGAGTTGGTGATGGACAAGGAGGCCTGGTGTGCTGTAGTCCTTGGGGTCACAAACAGTCGGACACAACTGAATGACTGAACTGAACTGAACTGTTGGAGAAGATTCTTGAGAGTCCCTTGGACTGCAAGGAGATCAAACCAGTCTATCCTAAAGGAAATTAATCCTCAATATTCATTGGAAGGACTGGTGCTGAAGCTGAAACTCCAATACTTTGGCCACTTGATGCGAAGAATTGACTCATTGGAAAAGATCCTGATCCTGGGAAAGACTGAAGGCAAGAGGAGAAGGGGAAAACAGAGAATGAGATGGTTTGATGGCATTACCAACTCAACGGACATGAGTTTGAGCAAGCTACGGGAGTTGGTGATGGACAGGGAAGGCTGGCGTGCTTCAGTGCATGGGGTTTCAAAGATTTGGACCTTACTGAGAGACTGAAATGAACTGAGGAGCGACCCTTGCTCATTCTTTCCTCTTTTCTTCCTGTTTCAATGGTAGAAAGGCCTTTCCTATCAGGGATGTGAAAGCCTATCTTTCAATGCACTTTGGCATCCATACCCTCACACTTTCTCAAAGATCATATACAGTTAATTATAGTTTCCATATCTGCAATCTTTCCCTCTTTACTAAATCCTTTCTCTAGGCATTAAAATATAACTCTAGCATTCTCATTGTAGTAATAATAACAGAAGTTAAGAATTGTCATTTACTTCACATGGTCTCCAAATGTTTCCCTCATTCCCCTCCCCACCCTCTCTTCTCACCTCCAAGTTACCAACCCTTCTCTCAAGAGTTGCCAACCACCAGCATTTTTACTTCCTCATTTCCATTCACTCCTCTATTCATTCTGGTCTGACACCACACCAGTCTAACACCAGTCTGACACTGCTGCTGCTGCTGCTGCTAAGTCGCTTCAGTTGTGGCCGACTCTGTGCAACCCCATAGACGGTAGCCCACCAGGCTCCCCCGTCCCTGGGATTCTCCAGGCAAGAACACTGGAGTGGGTTGCCATTTCCTTCTCCAATGCATGAAAATGAAAAGTGAAAGTGAAGTTGCTCAGTCGTGTCCGACTCTTCGCGACCCCATGGACTGCAGCCCACCAGGCTCCTCCGCCCATGGGGTTTTCCAGGCAAGAGTACTGGAGTGGGGTGCCAAATCTGACACTATACCAGTTCATTAAGGACACCAACAAAATAACCTCCATATATCATTATGTCCAGTGGGCACTCGTTAACCTTCACCTTATTTTCCCCCTGAGTAGCTCCTGCCCACTTGAAATCCTCTTTTCTCTTGGCTTTGGTGACAATACTGCCTGACTTGCTTTCTCCTAACTGTCCATTCTCAATTGTCTCTGTAGGCTCTTTGTTTCCTATTCTGCCTTTAAATCTCATAATTTTTTTCTCAGGACTCTGTCCTAGAAACCTCTTTTGCCTTAATCTCTACTCTTTCCCTCAGTGGTTTCATCCACTTCCGTGGATTCTAGTATCATTGTGGAGAAAAATATTGCCTGCCATATGGGTAAACCAAGGATATCGTGGCCATTGAGCCAGCAGCCAGTGCAGCTGCCTTCAACTGTGCACCTGGAAAGGAATCAGGGTGGAGAAGAGGGTAGTGGCCCTAGGTGGTTAAGGCGCATATCAAAGGAGTGATTTCAATGAGTGCAGACTCTTGCATCTTCCCTGCAAAAACAATAAATTCATGAACTTGAGTGTCTGACTCTCTTTAACTGTAATCTTTGGATGTTCCAACTATCTGGGTTTTGTTGCAAAACTCTTATATATCTGGTTCCTCCGTTACCTGTGTGGACCAGTCCCTCAGAGCTGTCTAAGAGGCTGTCTTTGGGGCTCACATCCTCAGCTTTGTCCATCAAGTAAAACAGAATTCTCAACTTTTAAGTTGTGCATATTTTTCAGTTGACATCATCTATGTGAAAATTACTCCACATTCATGTTTAGCTGACCTATTTCAAATGAGCAAATTGAGACTATGTGAAAGTGAAAGTCACTCAGTCATGTCTGACTCTTTGAGACCCCATGGACTATACAGCCCATGGGATTCTCTAGGTCAAAATACTGGAGTGGGTAGCCTTTCCCTTCTTCAGGGGATCTTCCCAACCCAGTGATCCAACCCAGGTCCGCCACATTGCAGGTGGATTCTTTACCAGCTGAGCCACCAGGGAAGCCCAAGAATACTGGAATGGGTAGCCCATCCCTTCTCCAGCGGATCTTCCCAAGCCAGGAATTGAACCAGGGTCTCCTGCATTGCAGGCAGATTCTTTACCAGCTGAGTTGCCAGGGAAAATGAGACTATGTAATACCAATGAAAAGCTTACCTGTAAATCTGCAACTGTCTTTCCAAAAGCTTTTCTTTGTTTAACGTAGTCCCTGGTTTCCTCAAACATGAATTCACTGGCTGAAACTGCTATCTCGGAAATTAACAGTCTTTCCTATAACCCCCAAATTAGATAGTTACTCTAATTACACAAGTGATTTTCATATGATTTAAATGACAATAAATCACGTAAATAATCTTTATAAAACTCCTAAAGATTAATTTATTTAACTCTTTATAAGAAAAGACTCCCACTGAGATTTATAAGACTATTTCGATCATCTATAATAAGTCTCTTAAAAAAATCTTTTATCTTTATGTATGACTATCTTTATACAGATATATATAAGTAATTCATTTCCCTCTTCTCTTTACGTACTTACGAGAAAAGAAATTCCAAAGCTGTTTGAGTATTATTTAAAGAAAAAGAACTTGGCAAATATTTTGGCTATTTCCTTACAAAGAGCTAAAAATTCTTGACTTGCAGGTAAGATACTAAAATCATTCCAAGAAGGAATCATAGGACTGAAAATCTTATTTTCCTGACTCACTTATAAGTTTTACTTGGATATCCTTGAGTTCTCTTATTCATACATCCAGTTTACAAAAAATCATACATATGATTTTTTTTCATACATTTTCATACATCCAGTCTACAAAAATTATACATATGTATATATATAATATATATAAATAAATAATATATATAATATATAAAATATATGTGTATTGTACACCTTCAAATTATAGTCAAGGGACTGGCTACATCACAAGTTCTGTATGCATGGATTGATACAGTCCTGTATTATTCTACTCCAGTCCATCATCTAATCAAAAGGTGCATTCTTTTAATACTTCTGACCTGTGGAAGCTCTTGCATGAGGTAATAGTAGCCTTTATTCTCTTCTCCAAGTAGGGCACCTGCTGGCAACCGTACATCTTCAAAGAAAAATTCTGCAGTATCCTAAGGGATCATACGATTGAGTACAGAATTACCTCATTTAAATCTCCCAAGAACCTGATGAGGTGATTAGTATTGCCACTCAGAAAACAAAACAAATTGGCAGACAAGATAAAGTTGTTAATGATCACAATTAGTAAGTGGTAAACCTGGGATTCAAATCGAGGTCTATCTGATTCCAAAAGTGGCTTTCCCACTGTGATACAGTCATTCTAGTTCTAATACTGTTCTGTTCTGTAGATATTGAGCACTAAGGATTTCTAATGCATATCAAGTAAAACATGTTTTTCTTTTTGGCAACAAAAAAATTACTAAATAATTACCAAGTAGTAGGAAAAAATATTTCCTGTTATTTCATAATTCAATTTCAAAAATAGACAGTATTATTAGGCAGTTAATGTTCTAAAGCAGATTTTCAAAATATCCTAATTCACCTCTACTGCTGACAACAGTGGCATAAACAGTGGAATAAATTTCCACAATCATTTCTGAAAAAGCATATTTTAAGAATCCAGCATAGGAAGAAAGGTATGATTGTGCTATATATAGTTCTATATATAAAGCATAACTGAGTAAACTCAATTGTATATATACAATATATTTTATAAATGATTTATATTATGAAAACAAATTTGTATTATGACTTACCTGGGCTTTTAGTCCAATTTTATCTAGCTTTCGTCCCTTGATAAATCCTTTCATTCCATTTTCCACCAGAAAAAGGCTAATGCCGTGGGCAGGAGAGTGAGCCTCTCGATTTGTGATCGCTACTACGATCACAATGTCACACAGCCACCCATTAGTGACAAATACCTGCAAAACCCCATGTATACTGTGAGGCTCCACAATAATTCAGGTCCATGTGTAAGTCAAGACTGCAAACACATTCGAGAAAACCAAACCAAACAAAACATGTTTATACCTCTCTCTGTAACCTCTCCAAATAGTTGCAGTGTTGATTATTCATACATGAGGCTAGTATATGAGGGGAAATTTTTCAATGTTTCAAAGAATGAATTCTATACATTTTCTTCCCACTATCAATATTGTAAATAATAATAATAATGAACTGATTATTATATTCTATTTAAATTAAAACAAAATTATCTATAAAAATGATACACTATATTTTAGAAAGATGCTTCAGATGAGAAAATGGAATCTGCTTTGAATAGCATGATACTATTGAAGTACTTGTACTTTCAGATTTATCAGTTTTTGAAAAGGCAGAGTTTTCGATAGATGGCCTAAATAAGAAAGGTACTGATTAAGAAGGGCTTCACTGGCAGCTCAGCTGTAAAGAATCTGCCTGCAATGCAGGAGACCCTGGTTCAATTCCTGGGTCAGGAAGATCCGCTGGAGGAGGGAGAGGCTACCCACTTTAGTATTCTTGGGCTTCCCTGGTGGCTCAGCTGGTAAAGAATTTACCTGCAGTGTGGCAGACCTGGGCTGGATCCCTGGGTTGGGAATCTCCCCTGGAGAAGGGAATGGCTACCCACTCCAGTATTCTGGCCTGAAGAATTCCATGGACTGTATAGTCCATGGACTGATTAAGGATTGATAAAACAACAAGCTCAATAAGATATTAGTTTATCAAATATTTATCCAGAAGACAAATATACACAAAGTAAATATGAACCACTATCTTCTCATTCTGTATCTTTCCTGGGTCCTCTCAGCTGCTTCCATGGCTTCAGTTGTTATCCATAGGCTGATGACTCCAAATCTTTTATCTAAGCCAAATTTCTTGCTAGGTTCCAGACCTGAATATCCACCTGCTTCTGGACAGTTCCATCTGATAATTCAAGGAACATATGTCTTCCTGCCTCTGCTCCTATTTAATTTGGGTATCAATCTGTTTTCCCCCACGACAGGGTACGATGGACATGTGCACTCAGTTGTGTCCGACTCTGCGACCCCAAGGGTTGTAGCCCACCAGACTCCTCTGTCTGGAATTTTCCAGGCAAGAATTCTGGAGTGAGTTGCCATTTCCTCCTCCAGGGGATCTTCTCAACCCAGAGACTGAATCTGCGTTGGCAGGCAGATTCTTTTCCACTGCGCCACCTGGGAAGCCCCCTTCCTAATGTCAGTGAATGGTCAATAAATCATGTTATTATCCTACATAATACTCAATTTGACATACAGTTCTTTCTAATCTGTTTCAACACTTTTTCAGGTTTTTTTTTTTTAGCAGGGTTCATCACATACTGGCACTAGCTTACCAGTCCAGCCTTATCTCTTATCCCACTTTCTCCTCATTCCTTTGTTTTAGGTGAGATCTACTGTATGACTTGCTGTCCCCAAGGTCATCTTTACCTATGGGTCTTTGGAAATCTTTTTTCCTCTACTTGAGAGGCCCTTTTCCAACTCTGTTACAATGAATTCTACTCATCTTGGAGAGTAAGTTCAGACATCACCTCCTACAAAAAACCTCCCCAAATTCCCCAGACTGGATTAACTGCTCCATAGCATCCTAAATTTACCATCTTTCAGTTCAGTCACTCAGTCCGGTCCAACTCTTTGCGACACCATGGACTGCAGCATGCCAGGCCTCCCTATCCATCACCATCTCCCAGAGCTTGCTCAAACTCATGTCTATCGAGTTGGTAATGCCATCCAACCATCTCATCCTCTGTCATCCCCTTCTCCTCCTGTCTTCTTCAATCTTTCCCAGCATCAGGGTCTTTTCCAATGAGTCAGTTCTTCACATCAGGTGGCCAAAGTATTGGAGTTTCAGCTTCATCATCAGTCCTTCCAATGAATGTTCAGGACTGATTTCCTTTAGGATGGACTGGTTTGATCTCCTTGCTGTCCAAGGGACTCTCAAGAGTCTTCTCCAACACCACAGTTCAAAAGTATCGATCCTTCAGTGCTCAGCTTTCTTCACGGTCCAACTCTCACACATCCATACATGACTACTGGAAAAATCATAGCTTTGACTCTCCAGACATTTTGTCATCAAAGTAATGTCTCTGCTTTTTAATATGCTGTCTAGGTTAGTCACAGCTTTTCTTCCAAGGAGCAAGTCTCTTTTAATTTCATGGCTGCAGTCACCATCTGCAGTGATCTTAGTATCTGTCAAACTCTATACAAATGATCTAATCCTGTCTCTGTCCCTTTGAAACAGTACAGGCATAAAATGGTGTTGATTACTCTCATCACCTACTATCCATGCCTCTTATAAGAAGATTCATCTCTAAAATACAGATTGCTGATACTAAGCAATAATGGGAGATGGGAGTGATGTTAGTGCTGTGTACATGACAACAAATGAAAGCGCTGGTGACGGCATAGTTGTAAGTGACATAACAGTAAAAAACTCAGTCATCAATAAATCTTCACTGGGTGTATACTAGACACAGGTTTGCTGCTGCTAAGTCGCTTCAGTCGTGTCCGACTCTGTGCGACCCCACAGACAGCAGCCCACCAGGCTCCCCAGTCCCTGGGATTCTCCAGGCAAGAACACTGGAGTGGGTTGCCATTTCCTTCTCCAATGCATGAAAGTAAAAAGTCAAAGTGAAGTCGCTCAGTCGTGTCCGACTCTTCGCGACCCCATGGACTGCAGCCTACCAGGCTCCTCTGCCCATGGGATTTTCCAGGCAAGAGTAGTGGAGTGGGGTGCCATTTAGGTAAACAAAAACCTCTGCTATCAGTGATATGATACTCTAAAAGATACATTTACTTCTGAGCCTATCTATAATCTCAATCGCAGGTGCTCTCCAATTCTATCAGTGGATTGACGTGATGCTCAGAAAGGTTGAAGGGCTTTTCAATTCTATTAAAAATACTTTTTCTCTTAAGATCTTTTGAAACTCTTCTTGATATTTATAAGAAGTCTTTCCCCTCATTTTTCATCAACATCAAATTCATTAACTATTGTTTGTCCCCTGTTTGGACAATGTAAGCCTCACCTTTTCTTTTTCTGGTTTGTAAAAGGCTGCCTGGAAGCTAAAACAACATTTTCCATATTAGTGAGAGAACAAGCAAACAGAACAAAAAGGAATATATCTCAGGTAATATGAATGCTGTACAATTCTTACTGTCTCCAAAACAAATCAGCTCAGTTCCTGTGCCAGCTCAAGTAAACAATTCCCATGTGAATCAGAGATCTGAGAAGACTCAATGATGAGTAGTCTTTAAGGCTTTGTTACCCACAGCATGACTCCAGACAGGAGAGTTATGGAAGCCATTCTTTACAGACCTTGCTTCCATTGAGAATCCAGTCACTTCCATCCTTTTTGGCATTTGTTCTTATTCCTTGCAAATCACTATAATTGAAAGAATTGATTAAAAAATTCATTAATTGGTAAAAAATAAACTATGCAAATGTTGTTATGTATCTACTGTGATAATTTACACTGCTACACCATTATAAAAATTGACATTTAACTAATATAAGGAATGTTCACATAAATGCACTGAAAAATCATGTCTGATATATTCTAAACTGTTTATACAAATGAATATTTGATTGAGATTCATAGAGTAGCCTGATTTTTACAGACCATAACAAGGCCTATACTCATTCATATTTGTGGTTAGGACCTTGCTTCTGAGATTTCAAAACCAACCAAAAGTTGATTTACCTTCCAGCCCCAGGCTCTGTCATTGCTATGGCACCAATACATTTCCCTGCAACCATCTCAGGGATGAAGCGCTTAATCTGTTCTTCTGAACCATAGTTTATAATATAGGGCATGACGATATCTGAATGAAGACTAAAACCTGGGCCTGTACAATTTGAATATGCTCTTAGAAGGAAAAAAGAGAAGACAATTTAAAGCACAACACAGTTATTTTTTTTCTCTTTTTAGTTCCTCTGATTCTTAATTAGAAAACAACGAGTACTAGAAGGTCTTTTTTTTTTTTTTTTTTTGATGTCTGATCGTATTCATTTCGGATTCTGCTAGCTCTTTTGGGCCCTAGGGGATGAGGCACAACAATATCAGTGAGTCCAGAAATATCCTTCTCCTTATTTTTAACGATGACCATATTGAGAACACTCAGATTGGCATCCACAATGCAAACCCGTACAGATGTGCACTTTTTTCCTCTGGTCTTCCTCAGTCTATAACAGGAATGCCCTTCACTCAGTAGCAGTCATGGGTCATGGGTCAAGACACCTTGGTCATGGGTCAAGACACCTTGCTTCATGGGAAACCCTGTTTGTTATTCCCACTGATTTGGACCACATAATCCTTCTTTTCTTCACCTAGAGTGTCAGTGTCTGTGGCCATACATTTCTCACAAAAGGTATGAAGTTTTCGTTGAAGTCTTCCTTCATCATCCACTTCTGTATGTTTCTGGCAGCCAGTAGCCAGGAAATAGTTGTTCAAAGGGCAGTACTAAACCCTTATCACATTATGTGGTGATAGCTTGTCTCCTCACAAACCCATGAAGTTCCTGAAGGTTTTCTCTCTTTGTTTTTGCTAACCTTTTAATTTCTGGCTCTAACATAATAACAGTGCTCTAGCAGAGCTCAATGATCACTTATTTAACGAATTAAAAGATAAAACATTAAAAAAAATTTACCACCTACAACTGTATTACCCTAAACACAGTAACTATATTCATTTTAGCAAATGACCTTTGCCATAAGGATATATGTATTTCTAATACAGCTGTATTAGAACTGGACATGGAACAACAGACTGGTTCTAAATTGGGAAAGGAGTACATAAAGGCTATATACTGTCACCCTGCTTATTTAACTTATATGCAGAGTACATCATGAGAAATGCTGGAATGGATGAAGCACAAGCTGGAATCAAGGTTGCTGGGAGAAATATAAATAACCTCAGATATGCAGATGACACTACACTTATGGCAGAAAACGAAGAAAAATTAAAGAGCCTCTTGATGAAAGTGAAAGAGGAGAGTGAAAAAGTTGGCTTAAAGCTCAACATACAGAAAACTAAGATCATGGCATCAGGGCCCATCACTTCATGGAAAATAGATTGGGAAATAGTGGAAACAATGACTGACTTTATTTTTGGGGGGCTCCAAAATCACTGCAGATGGTGACTGCAGCCATGAAATTAAGAGACGCTTGCTCCTTGGAAGAAAAGTTATGACTAACCTAGACAGCATATTAAAAAGCAGAGACATTACTTTGTCAACAAAGGTCCATCAGATCAAGGCTATGGTTTTTCCAGTGATCATGTATTGATGTGAGAGTTGGACTATAAAGAAAGCTGAGTGCTGAAGAATTGATGCTTTTGAACTGCAGTGTTGCAGAAGACTCTTGAGAGGCCAACAGCAAGGAGATCCAACCAGTCTCTCCTAAAGGAAATCAGTCCTGAATATTCATTGCAAGGACTGATGCTGAAGCTGAAACTCCAATACTTTGGCCACCTGATGTGAAGAACTGACTCATTGGAAAAGACCCTGATGCTGGGAAAAACTGAAGGGGGATGAAGGGGATGACTGAGATTGGATGGCATTACCGACTCAATGGACACGAGTGTGAGTAAACTCTGGGAGTTTGTGATGGACAGGGAAGCCTGGTGTGTTACAGTCCATGGGGTCGCAAAGAGTAGGACGTGACTGAGTGACTGAACTAACTGAATACAGCTGTGGTCATGGCACAAATATGCTTATTCATTCTCCCACTGCCGTACATTTAGATTGCTTCCAAATTTGAGGGATTATAATCTAACAAGGCAATGATGTTTGTACATAGCTGTTATTTTTTTTCTAACAAATTATTTCCTAAAGACAAATTCCCCAAAATGGCATCCAAAGAGTATAAATATTTTCATTTTTTATGTAGCCATGATTTTAATCACCAAAGCACTTATTGCTCCAATATATAATGTCACCAAGAGTATATGAGTCACTTTTACCTGCAAGCTTGTCAGCACTGGGTATTATGACTTTTCATTTGGACTACCTTTTGTACTCAAAATGATATATCTCTAGATATAATTTAATTTGCATTTGATTGGTAGAAAGGGTAAACTTTTTCATTTAAAAAGCTATTTGCATTTTTTTTTGATGAATTGATAGTTCAAATCTTTTCCCCATTTATCAACTGAAATCTCTGAAACAGTCACATGGGTCAATTAGAAATGAAGCAACTACTTTATCAACTTAAAAGGAGATTTTCGATCTTATAAGAAGATTAGAAATTATTTTAAAATCATCTCAGAAAGGAGAGAGAACAAAACAAGATTCAACTTCAAATGTTTTCATACTTACTGCTCCTCCCAAACAATAGCTGATGAATACAAGTCCCCCCCAATGCCACCATGGTGATCTGCAATATTGATACCAAGTAGTCCTTGTTTTCCAGCTTTTTCCCAAAGCTCCCTACTCACTTCTCCAGCTTTCTCCCATCTGCAAATAACAAAACATTTTAAAATCAGAAAAAGTGTTTTCATATTATTTAAATGGCTACAATTTGAATTTATGAATGATTTTGAGCAGGAATGGTCCCTTAATTTAAGATAATAAAGGGGGTGCTCTCATACTCTGTGACAACAGTAGGGCCCAACAGGAATAAGAAAGACTCCTTTTTCCCAGCAAGGGCTCAGCCACTGAAAAACCATGGGCTTTGTGTTTATCCCAGCCCTCCCAAATTCCTTTTCCTCTCTATGAACATGCTCTCCTTCCCTTGCTGTAAGGGGTCTTGCACACAGATCACTGTGGATGCTGACCCTGAACTGCAATTCTCTGCTCATCCTGAATAAACCCATTTTTTTTTTCTTTGCTAGAGAAATAACAGGCAATCAACTTGTCTTAGGTCAACATATAAGTATCTTTAATTTTGTAAAGTATTTGTTGATTTTGTTATAATATTGCTTCTGTTTTATGTTTTGGTCCTTTGGCCACAAGGCATGTGAGATCCTAGCTCCTCAGCCAGGGATCAAACTGGCACCCCCTGCATTGGAAGATGAAGTCTTGACCACTGGACCACTAAGAAAGCCCCTTAACATATATTTTTTAATTGTGTATTTTAAAATTCATTTAAGAAGCTTTGAACTAGTTTATGCATGCATGTGCACTCCGTTGTGTCCAACTCTTTGCAACACCATGGATGGGTAGCTTACAGTTAGTTCACCACGCTCCTCTGTCCATGCAATTCTCCAGGCAAGAATACTGGAACGGGCAGCCATTGAACTTGAGTCTCTTACATTGGCAGGAGGGTTTTTTACCTGCTGAGCTACCAGGAAAGCCCTTGAACTAGTTGAAGAATCCCGTAACCTTACATTATTATATTGAAGAGTGGTAAAAATGTTAACAAAGTACTGAACACAGTACTGTTTCTATGAAACAACAAAGAGCATTCTAGAAAACAGTCCTTCTTGGACTTCTAATGTGTATTACTTTAAAAGAAAATGTCCATCAGCAGATGAATGGATAAGAAAGCTGTGGTACATATACACAATGGAATATTATTCAGCCATTAAAAAGAATACATTTGAATCACTTCTAATGAGGTGGATGAAACTGGAGCCTATTATACAGAGTGAAGTAAGCCAGAAAGAAAAACACCAATACAGTATACTAATGCATATATATGGAATTTAGAAAGATGGTAATGACAACCCTGTATACGAGACAGCAAAAGAGACACAGATGTATGGAACAGCCTTTTGGACTCTGTGGGAGAGGGTGGGATGATTTGGGAGAATGGCACTAAAACATGTATAATATCATATAAGAAATGAATTGCCAGTCCAGGTTCGATGCAGGATACAGGAAGCTTGGGGCTGGTGCACTGGGATGACCCAGAGGGATGGTATGGGGAGGGAGGTGGGAGGAGGGTTCAGGATGGGGGACAGGTGTACACCCGTGGCAGATGCATGTTGATGTATGGCAAAACCAATACAATATTGTAAAGTAAAAAAAAAGTAAAAATAAGAAAATAAAATTAAAAAAAAAATAAAAGAAAATGTCCCACTTACTCTGCATGATAAGGAATCACTTCTTCTTGAAAAAACTTCCTTACACTTTCCCGGAAAATGTCATGCTCTAAAGAGAAGATTCTTCTAGTTCCTATATCTGTTAATTTTTTAGCAGAAGAAGTTTCTAGACGTTCTTCACCTCCAGAATGAGAACATCTTAAAAATACAAACACATTAAGAAAACTCAGTCAAAGGTTACTCTTCACATCCAAATTAATGTCATTGAACAACATCGAAAATTAATTCTATAGGATAACATGGAAAAAATTCTGACTCCCCTCAACTCTACCCCCTCATCACCATCCCCCCTGCCCCCGAGGCACTTTAGAGACAAGCAGAGAGTCTGAAATCGTACAAACTGGTTCAGATTTGAGCAGAACCACTTTAGGATCTGCCTCCATTAATGAGGTTAAGAAGTAGCTTACCCTGATTCAATTCAAACTTTACTTCCAAATCCATAAAGAGGACATCGTGCCTAGAACTAATCACACATGTGAGCTGAGGTAGACTAGCACTGTCATGTGATGCTGATTAAAGAATGTAAAATTTACCCGATATCAACTAAATAAGGTACAATTCAAATAGTACAACAGAATAATCATCATCATGTAGTCAGTTGCTCAGTCGTGTCTGACTCTTCGAGACTCCATGGTCTGCCAGGCTACTCTCTCCGTGGGGTTCTCTATGCGAGAATACTGGAGCCAGTAGCCATTCTTTTCTCCAGGGGATCTTCCCAACCCAGGGATTGAATCTGGGTCTCCCACATTGCAGGCAGACTCCCCACCATCTGAGCCATCACTTATATGTGGAATCTCCCATGCAAGTCAGGAAGAATAATATTGATATGTTTTCATGTAATGTACAATATTTAAAATAATGTAATCCCCATCAATATTTTATCCAGAATTATACAATTTCAAATATCAGGTATATAACATGCAAACTGTGATGATTTTTTAATTGATTAATTTTAATTGGAGGATAATTATTTTACAATACTGTGATGGTTTTTGCCATACATCAGCAGGACCGTGTTGGTTTTTATTGCTACATTACAACCTAATTGTAAAGCGATATCAAAATGCCCACCAGTCTCTGTAGTGATTAGTCCAGAATTATTCAAGATCTTTGGAAACTGGCCTTTCATCTCCCTGCAATGCCCCATGCTGCTGCTGCTGCTGCTAAGTCGCTTCAGTCGTGTCCGACTCTGTGCGACCCCATGGACTGCAGCCCACCAGGCTCCCCTGCCCCTGGGATTCTCCAGGCAAGAACACTGGAGTGGGTTGCCATTTCCTTCTCCAATGCATGAAAGTGAAGAGTGAAAGTGAAGTCGCTCAGTCGTGTCCGACTCTTAGCAACTCCATGGACTGCAGCCCACCAGGCTCTTCCATCCATGGGATTTTCCGGCAGTGCCCCATACCAGGCTTCAAAAAAGACATCTCTGTAGTTCCTTTTGTTAAATGGTCTGAATTCAGATCTTCCCCCTCCTTAGGGGTACACCTAAAAAGATTTCAAAATTCTGTGTACCACTTGGTACCTTTTGAGCTCACATCTAAAAAAACTTTTTATCATATATTTGAATATTGCCCAAAAGTATTTTTCTGTTATGCATGATACTGTTTTTGGATTTCTCTCTTCCTTATTTAGACTCTGATCTGATCCTATCCTTTCCTTCCTTTTCCTTTTCTTCCTCTTCTTCTTAGTCCAGAAAAGACTAACTCTTCTTTATTGGCAATTAGGCATTTTTTTCCCCCTGAAATGGGCTATTTTTGTCTTTGCTTAATGCAATGAACTGAAATGCAATGGACTAAATTGCACTCGCTTCCCTCTCCTCAACCCAATTCATATGTTGAAGCTCAAACACCCAATGTAATGGTATTTGGAGATACGGCTTTGAGGAGGTAATTACAGTTCAATGAGGTCCTAAAGCTGGAATCTAAACCAAGAAGCTAGACTTACATTATAAGAAGGGGAAGAGAGAGATACAGTTCTGTGTACACATAAGGAAGGGTCTAGTGAGGACAAAGGGAGAAGGCGGCTGTCTACAGGCCAGGAAATCAGGTCAATACTGAAATCAGATTGATTATAGTCTTTGCAGCTGAAGATGGAGAAGCTCTATACAGTGAGCAAAAACGACTAGGAGCTGACTGTGGTTCAGATCATGAACTCCTTATTGCAAAATTCAGACTTAAATTGAAGAAAATAGGGAAAACCACTAGGCCATTCAGATATGACCTAAATCAAATTCCTTACAATTATACAGTGGAAGTGACAAATAGATTCAAGGAATGAGATCTGATAGACAGAGTGCCTGAAGAACTATGGACAGAGATTCCTTAAGTTGGACCATAATGAAAGCTGAGTGCTGAAGGAGTGATGCTTTTGAACAGTGGTGTTGAAGAAGACTCTTGAGAGTCCCTTGAACTGCAAGAAGATCAAACCAGTCAATCCTAAAGGAAATCAGTCCTGAATATTCATTGAAAGGACTGATGCTAAGCTGAAGCTCCAATACTTTGGCCACCTGATGCGAACAGCCAACTCACTAGAAAAGACCCTGATGCTGGGAAAGATTGAAGGTAGGGGAAGGGGACGACAGAGGGTAAGATGGTTGGACTGCATCACTGACTCAATGCACATGAGTTTGAGCCAGCTCCGGGAGATGGTGAAGGACAGGGAAGCCTGGCATGCTCCATGGGGTTGCAAAGAGTCGGACACGACTGAATGACTGAACAACAACAGGCCAGGAAGATGGCTCTGACCAAGAAATGAACTGGCCAGTACCTTGATTTTGGACTATTCAGTCACTAGAATTATGAGGAATAGATTTCTGTTGTTTAAACCACCTAGTCTATAGCATTTGGTTATGGAAGTCTGAGCTGATTAATACACTTAATATGTATATTGTGTCATTTTGCTTTAGGCTTACCTATTATAAGCAACTCTTAGTTGAGGCTTATTTGTTAATACAGTCTGAGATGTCTTTTAAGCGGTAACCTTTAGTTGAGAACATTTAATAGTACAATTGTTATACCTGGTCTGCCATTTATCTTCACTGATATTTTTCTGGTTTGCTACTCTGTCTTCCAAATCATCATTTTTAATAGCTTATTTATTAATATAGCCAACAAATACTTTCTGAGTATGTAATATGTACTAGGAACCATTCAGGCAACTTGGGATACAATAGCAAGCAAAGGTCTTGCACACCACTGTAACATTACAGCAATAGATAGAATAAAATCTACTTCATTCTCTACTGAAAGGATTGGTTCCAATTTCTTTATAACACACAATGTCTTGGTCCATACTTGGGGTTTTCCTCAAGGGAAAAAATGTGCTGAGACTAGGATACTGAGACTTGAAGACTCTGAATCATTTGTCAGCATGATTAGTAAATAATAGAGTGAAACTTATATTTGGGTCTTCCTGGATCTTAAAATTTTATATCCCATGTAACATAAAGGAAATATTTGCAACATTTCTAAATAAAACACACTAAGACACAGGAAAGTGTGTGACACAGAAAGAACAAAGACTTTCAGATCAGTCAAAAGTGTTCAAAACAGAATGTGCAGGGGGAAGAAAATCAAAACACCTGGCAGTAAGTTTTTGGAATATTCATTTTTTCCCAAGACCAAGGAACCAGTACTAAACATATTGGCCCCATTTCTCCCCACAAAAACCAGGAAATCTGTACTGAATAAATTGTTCATTGTTTTCCTAATGCATTAAACTGCTACCAATCTAAAAGGCTAGACTCTAATTATTATTATTATCATAATTTTTTTAAGCCTCAGTTCAGTTCAGTTCAGTTCAGTCACTCATTCGTGTCCGACTCTTTACAACCCCATGAATCGCAGCACACCAGGCCTCCCTGTCCATCCCCAACTCCCGGAGTTCACTCAAACTCAAGTCCATCGAGTTGGTGATGCCATCCAGCCATATCATCCTCTGTCGTCCCCTTCTCCTCCTGCCCCCAATTCCTCCCAGCATCAGTCTTTTCCAATGAGTCAATTCTTCGCATGAGGTGGCCAAAGTACTAGAGTTTCAGCTTCAGCATCATTCCTTCCAAAGAAATCCCAGGACTGATCTCCTTTAGAATGGACTGGTTAGATCTCCTTGCAGACCAAGGGACTCTCAAGAGTCTTCTCCAACACCACAGTTCAAAAGCATCAATTCTTCGGCGCTCAGCTTTCTTCACAGTCCAACTCTTACATCCATACATGACCACAGGAAAAACCATAGCCTTGACTAGCCAGAACTTTGTTGGCAAAGTAATATCTCTGCTTTTCAATACACTATCTAGGTTGGACATAACTTTTCTTCCAAGGAGTAAGTGTCTTTTAATTTCATGGCTGTAGTCACCATCTGCAGTGATTTTGGAGCCCAACAAAATAAAGTCTGACACTGTTTCCACTGTTTCCCCATTTCCCATGAAGTGATGGGACCAGATGCCATGATCTTCGTTTTCTGAACGTTGAGCTTTAATCCAACTTTTTCACTCTCCTCTTTCACTTTCATCAGGAGGCTTTTTAGTTCCTCTTCACTTTCTGCCGTAAGCCTCATTTACATTATAAAAGAAGGAAGACAGTCTCCACCAGTACCTTCAGGTTGGGAGCTGGTGATAAATACATAATTTCAGGTCTCATCCAAGGCCTATTGAATCAGTCAGCATATTTGACCTATGAACAACATAGGGGTGAGGGATGCCCAACCTTCACACTGTCAAAAATCCATGTGTACCCCATCATCAGCTCTCCATTATTGAGATTCCTCCAGAGCACAGTTCTGCATCCTTGGATTCAAGCGACCAAAGACTGTGTAGTACTGTAGTGTTTACTACTGAAAAAAATTCTCATGTAAGTGTACCCTCGAAGTTCAAATGCATGCTGTTCAGGCCTCACTGTATTTTAATATTGTATCCTAAATGATTCACATGCACCTTAAAGTTTAAGAAGCCTGTGTGAAATGAAAATATCTCCTGCCATATTAATCAACAAGAAATGTCACAGCCATCAGTGATTTCTGGCCTCCAAAAGTGAAAGAAGGCTCCCCAAACTGAGATCCAGCAGATGCTGCCATCCCCCACAATGATTGCTGAGGAGCTGGGGGAATGCAAGAAGCAAGGTGAACAAAGAAACAGGATTGGCCCCAGATAGCTGAGGTGCATGTGAAGGAATGAACTCATTGAGCCAAGAGGCTTGCCTCTTCCCATACATAGAATGCTAAATTCCTTAATTTGATACCTGATCTTTGATGTTCAGACTGCCGTCTGTCTTTGTCGCAAACTTATATATAGCCTCACTCCTTTCCTGCCTCCTTGGAGCAGTTTTCTGAGAGCTTCTGAGAGGCTGTCTCCCGGGCTTGGAGTCCTAAACATTTCCACCAAATAAAATAACTCTCTACTTTCAGATTGTGACTATATTTTTTTGGTCGACACCTGTTATAATAAACCTAGAGCCTCTGACTTATTTAGAGGGTCCCTCAGGTCCTCTGTTCCAATATTCTTCCTATGTGTGTGTTAAGTTGCTTCAGTGGTGTCCAACTCCATGTGACTCTATAGACTGGAGCCGTCCAGGCTCCTCTGTCCATGGGATTCTCCAGGCAAGAATATTGGAATGGGTTGCCATGCCCTTCTCCAGAGGATCTGCCAGACTCAGGAATCGAACCTGTGTCTCTTACATCTCCTGCTTTGGCAGTCGGGTTCTTAACCACTAGCGCCACCTGGGAAGCTCATTCTTCCCATCCATCAACCAAAACATCACAATAGACAATGAAGAAGCAGGTATGAAAATCAGGCAGTCTTAATTTACAGACTTAAGAGAAGGAACTCAGGAGGGGGAATGTTTGGGGGAAGGATGGGAGAAGGGATAGGCAGGGAGTTTGTGATCAACATGTAGACTGCTATATTTTAAATGGATAACCAACAAGGATCTATCATACATAGCACAGGGAATTCTGCTCAGTGTTAGAAGCAGTCTATACGGGAGGGGCTTTTGAACTGTGGTGTTGGAGAAGACTCTTGAGAGTCCCTTGGACTGCAAGATCAAACCAGTCAATCCTAAAGGAAATCAGTCCTGAATATTCATTGGAAGGACTGATGCTGAAGCTGAAGTTCCAATACTTTGGTCACCTGATGTGAAGAACTGACTCACTGGAAAAGACCCTGATGCTGGGAAAGATTGAAGGCAGGAGAAGGGGGCAACAGAGGATGAGATGGTTAGATGGCATCACTGACTCAATGGACATGCGTTTGAACAAATTCCAGGAGTTGGTGATGGGCAGCAAAGCCTGGTGTGCTGTAGTCCATGAGGTCACAAAGAGTCAGACACAACTGAGCGACTGAACTGATAGACTGATATGGGAGAGGAGTTTGGAGGAGAATGGATACATGTATCCATACATGTAAGTCCCTTTGCTGTCCACCTGAAACTATCATAATATTGCTAATTGGCTGTATGCCAATATAAAATAAAAAGTTTAAAAAAAGAAAAGCAGGCTGTCTTCTATTAAGCCAGATATTAAGGGATCTACAAAAGTGCAAAACAATGTCACTCTTCTCACTTTTTTCTTTGTGGAAAAGTTGCTTTTTGTAAAAATGTTGTGTATGTTAACATGTTATGAGCTACTTTTATGTGAACTAAATATTTGTAAAATTTCACATTTTCGAATTTTGCACGCTTGTCTTACACCTAGTATTCCTGAACTGATTTTTTTTTAAGGTATAACTTATGTTGATTTTCACTGAAATCACGGTTCTGTCATTACTTTTGTAAATTAATCTGAAAGGATATGCTCAGAAAAGTGCTCCCCTTTTATCATCAGTGTAACTCCTTAATCCCCTTCCAACCTAATTCCCTTATCTTGCTATGAAAATAAGCTGTAATTTTGTGACTAAAGACTTCCAAAGAATGAAGACAATGGGACATTTTATTCTCAAAATTGTGACATATTACTTGCAGCCACGGATTCGGTATCAGATGTGAGAATAAAGATTTTTGGTACATAAAAAAAATATTTTCCAGTTGTAGATATCTGTTGACATCAATGTCCATAGATAAAACTGAGGTAAACAAAAGATCTTTGAGGCCCTCTCATTTTCACAGCAGGCTTTGCAGGTGGCTCAGTGGTAAAGAATCTGCCTGCCAAGCAGGAGATGTGGGTTCAATAGCTGGGTGGGGAAGATGCCCTAAAGATGAAAATGGCAACCCACCCCAGTATTCTAGCCAGAGAAATCCCATGGACAGAGGAGCCCAGCAGGCTAGTCCCTGGGGTCACAAAGAGTCCGACAGACTTATCGACTAAACAACAAAGTTTAACAGCACAAAGTTTAAAATCCAAAAATTTGAGCATCACTGTCTTATGAAGTTTGGGGGAAAGCTTAGAAAAGTATGTGTATCGAAAAGTAAAGTTACTCCTCCATGAAGCCTTCCCAGCCCTCCTCAGGAGCAGCAGGAAATTTGTTTCCATTCCCACAGCATCTTGTGTGTGTGCAGTCCCATCTGATTTCTTGCCACCCCATGGACGGTAGCCCACCTCTCCTGCATTGGCAGGCCGGATTCTTTAGCACTGCGCCAGAGTCGCCATAATGCCGCCATAAGTTGATTTATTCATCGTGTCACTTTTTTCACATAGGGAATGAATAAATAAACAAGTACTTCCAGTTTATTTATCCAATGACTGTATTTGAGGTGTCAGCCGGTATGGAAAGGTAATCGAAACATTACCTTAATAATCACCGAGTCACTTAGAAACAGTCTCCATTAATTCCCATGTATTTAACTTACTAAAGGATTTGTTAAGTCTTAATTTCCTTATCTAATGCGGCCATCACCAGGTCGTTTCCTGTCCTGGGATGTCTTCTCTAGGCCAGCATCGCTGCATGTGCTTTCTTTTCTAGAGATTTGGGAGGCAGTGAAAGTCCCCCTCACAAGTTCACAAGTTGGCTGTGCCTTTTGGCACAGATCTAATTGGACCAGAGGTCGCGCCTCGAACTCTTGCCAACTGTGTCCGAGGGTGCGTCAACGCTTCGTAAGAACTCTAGGAAATGCGGACTCACCGTGCCCACTGCGGCCCTCGGATCCAGACGGGCTAGACTGGAGCCACAGGAGTATTGGGGGATTCCACCCCCCCCCCCCCGACCCCGCCGCGCCTCCCGCCGCCTTTGGCTGTGCTCGCGCTGAAGCTGCTAGGCCGGCGCCCGCCCTGCTAACCGCTGTGGGTCCCACCAGGTTCTGGGAGTCCAGGAGCAAGGCCCAGCCTGTTCTCCCACTCACTTTCGCCCCGACAGCTAAGCCGCAGCCCCTGGTTGCGAGACCGCCGGCCCCGAGAGCACGGCCGCCTGGTTTCCAGTCCCCAGGGGTGGTGTGCGGGTCGCCGCCCGGCCCTGCAGCCCCGGGGCCGGACTAGCTGGAGCCCAGCCGGCACTCACCTCGAGGCCGGCGGCAGGCAGGGTGGAGCGCGGCCACCCCACAAGCGCAGGGTCCCGCGGAGGAGGCGCTTGGCCATGGCTGGGACAGCGAGGGCTGCCGGAGGGGCAACGGACACGTCTCCTCGGGACTCAGAGCGCGCAGGGCGAGGGGCCCGCACTATCCCTGAACCTTACCCGGGTCCCGCCCGTAAAGCGTCGCGCAGCCGCCCTGGTACCTGCCCCCTGAGCGTGCTTCCGGAGCGGTGTCTGCAATCTCCCATCCCCAGTGTCTGCGGTGGTGAGTCGCCCAGCGTTGGGACACGCCCCGCCCAGTCCCTGGAATCTTACCAAAGGAAAGACTCCAGGCGGGAAATTGTTACTTTTTCCTAAGGCGTTGTGTATCTAAGCAGTTCTTTTCAGTGTTCTGAACCGCTTTGAGGAACCGGTATAAGTTCTGGAGCCTCAGGAATACACCCAAACACAAACTCACAAACTTACATGAAGTATTTTTTCTTTTCCTTTTTAGGATTTTTTTTTTCCTTATTATTATTATTTTTTAATTGAAGTCGTTGATTGACAGTATTAGTGTCAGGTGCACAACGTGCCTGCGTGCTAAGTCGCTTCAGTCCTGTCTGACTCTTTGGACCCTATGGACTGTAGTCCGCCAGGCGCCTCTGTCCATGGGATTCTCCAGGCAAGAATACGGGCTTGGGTTTTCCTCCAGGCTGGTGTACAACATATCAGTTCAAAATTTGTGTAGCTTATACTCCATTTTTAAAACATTGTATTGGGGTACAGTTGATTTACAATGTTGTGTTAGTTTTTGCTGCATAGCAAAGTGAATTAATTATACATATACTTATAAACACTCTTTTAAAAATTCTTTTCTTATATAGGTCATTACAGAGTAGAGTTCCAGGTGGTATATAGTAGGCCTTATTAGTTATCAATTTTATTTTTTGTTTTCCAAAACTTACCTATTTTATATATAGTAGTGTGTCTATGTCAACATCAATCTCCCAATTTATCCTTCCCTTCCCTTTATCCTCTGGTAAGTTTGTTTTCTACACCTGTGAGTCTGTTTCTCTTTTGTAGGAAAGTTCTTCATTTGTATCATTTTGATACTCCACATATAAGCAATAATCATGGTACTGGTCTTTCTCTGTCTGATTTCACTTAGTATGATAATCTCCAGGTCCATTCATGTTGCTGCAAATGACATCATTTCATTCTTTTTATGGTTGAATAATCTTCCATTGTATGTATGTGCCACATCTTCATTACCCACTCCTCTGTGGATGGATATTTAGGTTATTTCCATAGCATGGCTATTGTGAATAATACTTCAGTGAACATTGGGGTGCATGTATTCTTTTGCATTATGATTTTCTCTGATGTATGCCCAGGAGTAAGGTTGCTGGATCATATGGTAGTTCTATTTTTAGTTTTTTAAGGAACCTCCATACTGTTCCATGAAGTTTATTTTCTAACATTGCAGACTGATTTACTTCACATCAGTTCAGTTCAGTTCAGTTCAGTCGCTCAGTCGTGTCCAACTCTTTGTGACCCCATGAATCACAGCACGCCAGGCTTCCCTGTTCATCACCAACTCCTGGAGTTCACTCAAACTCATGTCCATCAAGTCGGTGATGCCATCCAGCCATATCATTCTCTGTCATTCCCTTCTCCTCCTGCCCCCAATCCCTCCCAGCATCAGGGTCTTTTCCAATGAGTCAACTCTTTGCATGACATGGCCAAAGTATTGGAGTTTCAGCCTCAGCATCAGTCCTTCCAATGAACACCCAGGGCTGATCTCCTTTAGAATGGACTGGTTGGATCTCCTTGCAGTCCAAGGGACTCTCAAGAGTCTTCTCCAACACCACAGTTCAAAAGCATCAATTCTTCGGTGCTCAGCTTTCTTCACAGTGCAACTCTCACATCCATACATGACCACTGGAAAAACCATAGCCTTGACTAGACGGACCTTTGTTGGCAAAGTGATGTCTCTGCTTTTTAATATGCTGTCTAGGTTGGTCAAAACTTTTCTTCCAAGGAGTAAGCCTCTTTTAATTTCATGGCTGCAGTCACAGTCTACAATGATTTTGGATCCCAAAAAACATAAAATCTGTCACTGTTTCCATCATTTCCTCATCTGTTTGCCATGAAGTGATGGGACCTGAGGCCATGATCTCAGTTTTCTGAATGTTGAATTTTAAACCAACATTTTCACTCTCCTCTTTCACTTTCATCAAGAGGCTATTTAGCTCTTCTTCACTTTGTGCCATAAGGGTGATGTTATCTGCATATCTGAGGTTATTGAGCATATATAGTGGTGGCTCTTTAGAATCTTTTGAGTCCTGGTTGACACCCCACAAGTGTATATTTTGTTGGAATTGCCCAATGGTCTTGGTATAAGACCAGAGGGTCTGAGTCTCTACATCTAGGAAGAGGTCATTGACATAAACAAAAGGCCTCCCATATAGCATCTCATAAGGACTAAGGCCAACCTGTTCCTTAGGGGCAATACGGGTGTGGAGGAGAGCTATTGGTTAAAGCCTCCTTCCAACCGAGGGAGGTATCCTGAGTTATCTTTTTTATCATGGATTTTAAGAATTGGTTGGCTCTTTCTATTTTTCCTGAAGACTGAGGCCTCCAGGCACAATGGAGATAATAAGTAATGCCCAATGCTCTGGAGACCTCTTGGGTGACCTTAGAAGTAAACTATGTCTCATTGTCACTTTGTAATGACCTGGGCAGACCAAATCTTGGAATAACTTCATGGAGCATTTTTTTTTTTTTCTTTACCACCTGCTCAACCTTCTCAATCTGGGTGGGAAAGCCTTCAATCCATCCTGTGAATGTATCAGTCATGACTAATAGGTATTTATACCGTTGAGAAACTGGCATCTGGGTGAAGTCCATCCACCAGTCCTCTCCTGGGTAGGTCCCATGCCATTGCACAGGCTGGGCCAACTGGGGTCTTCAAGCTCCTTGGGGGTTGTTTAGTTGGCACGTGGGACAAGAGGAGACCACTTGCCTTATAGTCGTTTGAAGGCCTGTTCCTCTCAAAGACCTTTCTAGTAATCTTTGGAGGGCCTTCTCCCCTAAATGAGTGATGACATGTAAGGAGTTAACTAACTTCCATTGAAGATCCCCTGGCAGAAAAAGGAGTCCCTCCTTTGGGAACCACCCCATATGATCTTGAAAACCCTCACTATTAGCTTTAGGAGTCTCACCTTCAGTATATGAAGGAGTTTCTGCCAAATTAGTCTGTGGAACCAAGGTGGCAACCTCTCTTAGGTCATTACTCCATAATGCTGCTCTCTTAGCTGCCTGATTGGCTGCTTGTTTCCCTTGTGCCACCTGCATGCTCCCTTCTTGGTGTCCTTTACAACAGGAGACTGAAACCTCAGTGGGCAGATGGACTACCTCCAAGAGCCTAAGGATTTGGTCACCATACTTGATTGGGGGTCCTTTCAATGGCATCTTTCTTTCCAAATAGCAGCATGTGCATGTAGCACCAGAAAGGCATACTTGGAGTTGGTGTAAATGGCTACTCTTTTTCCTTTTTCCAGCTAGAGAGCTCAAGTCAGGGCTACGAGCTCAGTTAATTGCACTGAAGTACCTGATGGAAAAGGTTTAGCTTCTATGGTCTCAAAATTGGAGAGTACTGCATATCCAGGTCTTCTTTTTCCATTCAAGACAAAGCTGCTTCGTTCCGTGTACCAGATTTCATCAGGATTGGTCAGAGGATCTTCTGACAATCCCTCTTGGGGATTGTCAGTGGTCCAAAGTTTCTAGGCAAGAATGAAAGGGGAGAGAGCCCTTGGGAGTAGGCAGGAGGGTAGTTGGGTTAAGAGCCTCACAAGGGGGTATAGTCTGGCCTGGATTTTGCATCAGCACTACTTGAAATCTGAGGATCCTTTGGCCAGACATCCATAAGTGGCCTCTCCCATTCAGAAGTTGTTTCACTTGGTGGCTGGTAAAAATAGTTAGTTTGCCCCCAAGAGAGAGTTTTAAAGCATCTTCTATCAGGACTGCAATAGCTGCAAAATTTCAAAAGATCTCTTTCCAATAAGGGAGTAGGACACTCAGTGACCACCAGAAACTGGTGGGAAAATATTTGTCCATCCCAGCAACAAAGAAGTGCTCAGGTTTTGTAATTGTTTTTTCTGTAGCACCTGAAATGGTACAGGTTTTGGAGGAAAAGGTTCTGGAGTAGGAGGTCAGGACAGAGTAGGTAGCCCCTGTGTGAACCAAGAAATTCTCAAACCTACCTGCCACATCCAGCTGCACCCTTGGCTCAAGGCCCGTGATGGTTATCTGTGACAGGCAGGCTGGCTGGAACGGGCTGTGTCAGTACTATTAAACAATTGTGAGGGAACACTTGGTGCTTGACCTTGAGGCTCTTGGATCCCAAGGGTAGCGTGTTGACCAATGTCCCAATTGATGGCAGTTTTAGCCAGCCATTTTAGGAGGCTTGTTACCATTTGGGCACTTGTTGGCCCATTGTCCAGCCTATCTACAGATTAGGCATTTGCCTCGTGCCTTGTCCTTCAAGGACTTGTGGTGCACCATATGGCTTCCCTGGAGGGCGGCCAGCATCTGGACATACCTTGTCTCTTTCCTTCTCTTCCTTTCCTGGGCCTTGGCCTCCCTTTCCTGTTCTCTGTTATAAAAGATATTGGGGACTATCTGGAAAATCTCATCTAAAGAGGCAGCAGAGTCTGATGTCTGATGCACATTGGGAGAGGAATTTGTCCTTTAAAATCACCTGTCCCTCGTATGAGTCTAAGTCCAGGTTGGTAAAATTTAGAGGGCCTCTTTTAGCCTTTCCGGAAAGGCAATGGGGTTCTTGTTGGGCTCCTGAGCTACTGCTGAGACTGGGCACAGTCCCACCATGAACAGGCCTCCTCCTATTTCCATGGGTGGACTTCCTTAGGGATGAGTTGTTCTGAAACTTATCCTACCCAGTACTGTTGTAATCTGAGAACCAGGCATCCTTGGGTCAGGGTGCAGATCCCCAGGGAGGCTGAGGCATGACAAGCTCCTGGAGATCGAATCCCTGGGCAAGGCAAACCATGTAGGTCTCCCGAGAATTGGGTCCCTGGGCAGGTCGAGGAATGTCAACCTCCTGGGATCCCCGGACTGGCAGATCCCAGAGCAGGTTGAGGCGTGACAAACTTTCTAGGACCAGATCCATTGGCAGGTCAAGGCAGGTCGACCTCCTTGGAACCCCATACTGGAGTTGGGCATCCTCAAGTTGTCCAGTATGACCAGTGCTGGGTAGGATTAAGGGGTTGCAATCTTAACTCATTGATGGTCTGTTCACCACGGATGGAAATAGATATCATAATGTAAAGCAATCCAAGCCTGTGCCCTGAGATTGGGAACCTGGTGAAGCAGCCATAAACCTTATCCTCTTACTGTTCTGAGGAATACAAGTCACTGATTTCCTCCCCTAGTCCTCCATAAGAACAGTTTAGGGTGTTTCCAATGGTAAACATTTCATTGTCATAGACCCACTTTGGGTAGTAACAGAAATAATGCTTTATTGACTATGCCAAAGCCTTTGACTGTGTGGATCACAATAAACTGTGGGAAATTCTGAAAGAGATGGGAATACCAGACCACCTGACCTGCCTCTTGAGAAATCTGTATGCAGGTCAGGAAGCAACAGTTAGAACTGGACATGGAACAACAGACTGGTCCCAAATAGGAAAAGGAGTTCGTCAAGGCTGTATATTGTCACCCTACTTATTTAACTTATATGAAGAGTACTTCATGAGAAATGTTGGGCTGGAAGAAGCACAAGCTAGAATCAAGATTGCCAGGAGAAATATCAATAAACTCAAATATGCAGATGACACCACCCTTATGGCAGAAAGTGAAGAGGAACTAAAAAGCCTCTTGATGAAAGTGAAAGAGGAGAGTGAAAAAGTTGGCTTAATGTTCAACATTCAGAAAACTAAGATCATGGGATCTGGTCCCATCACTTCATGGGAAATAGATAGGGAAACAGTGGAAACAGTGTCAAACTTTATTTTTTGGGGCTCCAAAATCACTGCAGATGGTGACTGCAGCCATGAAATTAAAAGATGCTTACTCCTTGGAAGGAAAGTTATGTCCAACCTAGATAGCATATTGAAAAGCAGAGACATTACTTTGCCAACAAAGGTCCGTCTAGTCAAGGCTATGGTTTTTCTAGTGGTCATGTATGGATGTGAGAGTTGGACTTTGGAGAAAGCTGAGCGTTGAAGAATTGATGCTTTTGAACTGTGGTGTTGGAGAAGACTCTTGAGAGTCCCTTGAATTGCAAGGAGATCCAACCAGTCCATTCTAAAGATCAGCCCTGGGTGTTCTTTGGAAGGAATGATGCTAAAGCTGAAATTCCAGTACTTTGGCCAACTCATGCAAAGAGTTGACTCATTGGAAAAGACTCATGCTGAGAGGGATTGGGGGCAGGAGGCGAAGGGGGTGACAGAGGATGAGATGTCTGGATGGCATCACTGACTCAATGGATGTGAGTTTGAGTGAACTCCAGGAGTTGGTGATGGACAGGGAGGCCTGGCATGCTGTGATTCATGGGACTGCAAAGAGTTGGACACGACTGAGTGACTGAACTGAACTAAACTGAACTAAATGACAAAGGAGTGGGTTTTCTGGTCCTTTTAGGAGCATTAAGAGTATTTTAATAATAAACAGGGTGGAGCGATGTTGCCTACGAGGGGCATGGTCCTGGTTGTAGGAGTTAGTAAGTGGCTTAAGAACAAATCAATAAGAGGCAACAGACCAGATGTTCCATAAAAGTGGAATGGGGATTTGATCCAGGGATATGTTTGTAACTTTAGGAGAAGGGTGGTAAGGGTTTGGGCCCAAACGGCCTACAGGGCTAACACCCAAAGTGGCAAACATTATCCCTGGAAGCCCAATTGCCCTTGAAGGGATGCCACCAACAGATGGACTTCTAGCAGGCATTGTGTGCCTGTCACTTGCCCTAGTGAGTCCACTGAGAGGTGCTGTTGACACACATGTTGTAGGGAACATGGAGGATGAAGGCCTGAATCTCTAGAGGGATTGGATATTATACAGTGTTTCCATCCCAAAGCCTAGCTATTTTCTGGTTTTCCCTTCAGAAGATTGTAGAGGCAACATTGTGAGCCCGGATAGGGCTCAGGAAAAGAGCATGAAACAGGAGGGAAGAGGGCAGGGCACAACTTTTGAAAGAATGTCATAGCCCAAGGCTATAACATAAAGCAATTAAAATCAAATGGTTCCAAGATGGAAGACGAGTCAAATTCAACTAATCTTTGATTCTCAATCTGCAAGCTAAGTGACACACCAAGAGGCACGAGGACTGTTCTAAGGCACTATCAAAAGACCAAGGAGTGGGTGGTTCCGCAATTGTTAGAATGATCCTCCAATTCATTAGTATATGAAATTACCCAGCTCACAAAAGCTAACCACACCACATTTCATGGCCACTGCATACACCCTTGTTAAAGGCACAGACTCTGTGGAGTGTGCTTCTCTCTGAATCCAAACAAATCTACCTCTTACGTAATGCTGTGTCTCTCACTGAATTTGTTTTGCAAGAAGACATGAAGAACCTGAGCTTCATTAGGTCCTGAAACCAAGCACCATGGGTTTTGGCTGGGCTCAAGTCCCAGTTGGGTACAACTGAGTGATTAAGCATAGTACAGAGCCCCTGCCATGTGGGTTTGAGTCCTAATCTTAGGTAAACAGTTTCAAACACAATGTTCAGAAATGGAAAGATGAGGACCTGCCCAACACTTTTTAAGCAGTGGCATAGATGGGAGAGGAGCTAAAGGATGGGAAGAAAAAGCAGTGGGAAAAAACTGCCAAGGAATCCCCTTCATAACCTGCTAGAAAATCTGCTAAATACCTGACTTGTGCTCACAGTTTTCATTGGCCTGATCCTTGGCACAAAGAAGATTAAGGACAGAGGAACCCTCACCCACTCGGGCAACAGTTAATAGGGCACAACAGATAGCGGAGCCTTCAGGACACACTGGAGAGTAGCCCCTGCCAGAGTCCCTCAGTTGCACCCACTGCCGCTTGCCTGTTCAAAGGGGTTTCAAGGAAACAAGAAATGAAAAATTGTAAAGGGATTAAGATTTTGTTAGCCATATATCCTTCCAACCATAGGGGTGAGGACCTCCTATCGTAACTGGAGGTCTTCTGGAACCTGAGACTGAGCCGTGCGAGCTTTCTGCCAAGTTTGTTTTTGTTGTCCCAGTTTCCAGCACACTAGGCTTCTTGTCCGGAGAAGGCACTGGCATCCCACTCCAGTACTCTTGCCTGGAAAATCCCACAGATGGAGGAGCCTGGTAGGCTGCAGTCCATGGGGTCAATAAGAGTTGGACACAACTGAGCGACTTCACTTTCACGCATTGGAGAAGGAAATGGCAACCCACTCCAATGTTCTTGCTTGGAGAATCCCAAGGACGGGGGAGCCTGGTGGGCTGCTGTCTATGGGGTTGCACAGAGTCGGACACGGCTGAAGCGACTTAGCAGCAGCAGCAACAGTAGTACACCTTCGAGGGGTGAAGGCAAGCCGGCCTCAAAGAAGAGGCCTCAGTCCTTCTAGGCTTCCTCCTTTTATACATTGGTCTCCTCCTCGCTGAACCTGCCCTATGCAAATTGGGCTAGCCAAGAAGCAGGAGTGTTTGTTTCACCTGAAGTTCTCACTCGGATCTGCAGGTTTTCTTTTTTTCCATTTTCATGTCCTTTTCCCTTTCTTTGCCTTTTAGTCACCACCATTTTGGACTCCTTTTTCCTATTCTAACCACCTAACACTTCCAAGGAATGAGCATCTTTTAATTGAAGCTGTAGAAGAGAGCAAAATTTGTCATGCAAGAAACTACTCAATCTTCACTGTAAAATGTAAAGAACTATTCATAACTAAAGGCATCTATTTTTAGAAAGCTAATATCAATCACCTCTTCTCTTGCTGATCATGTGGTAGAGATGTTCTGATTTGAAAAACACCTTGATCAATAGAGATGCACAATAGAATCAATACTCTGATAAAAGATCCTGATGCTGGGAAAGATTGAAGGCAAAAGGAGAAGAGGGCAGTAGATGATGAGCTGGTTAGATAGCATTACCAACTCAATGGACATGAATTTGAGCAAACTCTGGGAGACAGTGGAGAATAGGGAAGCCTGGTATGCTGTCCATGGGGTCACAAAGAGTTGACACAATTAAGCAATTGAAGAATAACATGTAAACTGGTAGGGAGTGCTGGAGTCTGAAGGAGCCCAAACTCAGAGCTAATTATTCCTGTTAATTTTCCACTATGGACTTCTGGTAAGTAAGAAGAAGTACCACTAAGATTATACATTGTTGATGAGAAGTGCAAATTGTTACAACCTTCAAGAAGTAAAATTTAATCAGATCAGATCAGATCAGTCGCTCAGTCATGTCCGACTCTTTGGGACCCCATGAATCGCAGCACGCCAGGCCTCCCTGTCCCTCACCAACTCCCGGAGTTCACTCAGACTCACGTCCATCGAGTCAGTGATTCCATCCAGCCATCTCATCCTCTGTCATCCCCTTCTCATCCTGCCACCAATCCCTCCCAGCATCAGAGTCTTTTCCAACGAGTCAACTCTAAAATTTAATAATAACTATCAAAATCACACAAGTGCCTATACCTTTTCACCAGTAATGCAATTTGAGGGAATTTATCCTGTAGCTATGCTTGCATACCCAGTAAGTGAACAATATATAAATTATTCTTTGCTCATCCATCCATGGGATTTTTCAGACAAGAATACTGGAGTGGGTTGCCATTTCCTTCTCCAGGGATCTTCCCAACCCAGGGATCAAACCCGGGTCTCCCACATTGTAGACAGATGCTTTTACTGTCTGAGCCACCAGGGAAGTCCTCTTTGTAACATAGTTTGTAGTAAAAGAAAATGTAAATATTACACATATATGGAATTGAGTAGCTAAGTTATATTCAGTCATACAATATGTCATGGGTGTATAAAAATGAGGACATACTCTATGTACAATATGAAAAGATCTCTAAGATATATTTGTTAAGTGAAAAAAAGGGAAAGTATAGGATAATGTCTGTGATGTGCTACCTTTTGAGTAACAAAGGGAGATAAGTAGAATATGTTTTGTATTTGATTGTGTAGGTATGAAGAAAATCTGACAAAATATACAAGAAGCAATAGTTTTTCCCTGTGGGTTTTTCTGAGGGGAAGGGTAGTATTGAAAACTGAATGGGTGGTGAACTGAGTGAGAGAGAATTTTCACATCTTACTTAAATTTCTAATCCTATAGTAATGTATTACATTTTTGAAGTTAAGTTAAAAATTATACTTGACTTTACAGAAGAGTCAATGAAAACCCAGCTGTCAAAAATGAAGGGAAACATGGGACTTCCCTGGTGATCCACGCTCCTAAAGCAGGGGGCCCAGGTTGGATCCTTGGTCAGGGAATTGGATCCCACATGCCACGGCTAGGATCAGGTGCAGCCAAAAAAGAAAAAGAAAATGAAGAGAAAAAAAACAGGAAGTGGGCACTGGAAATTTCATTGCTTTTGGAAGCAGGTAGGGAACTTCCCTGACCTTGACAATTTAGAACTTCCCCGACCTTGAGTTTAAGTGATTATCCAAAAGATGTGGACAGAAACTAAGATCCTACATTAAACTGGAACCCTTAAAGGGCTACAGTCTAAGTGAAAAGACAAAGAAAAATTCTGCTGTTGTTAAAAGAGTAGATCTTAGAAGTTATCACAAGAATAAAGAACTTGTAACTATGTGTGTTGGTGGATGTTAACTTATCGTGGTGATCATTTTGCAATATACACATGCAGCAAATCCTTATGTTGTACACCTGAAACTAATACAATGTTAAAAGGTAATTATATCTCAGTTTAAAAGAAAGGAAAAAAATTTGCTCAAAAGCCCAAGCAGGTAAGTGATCAGGAAACGTATGCATCTCAACTTTGGCTCTGAGTATGGGAAAAATATTCTCCTAAAGATTCATAACTATTGGCCTGACCTCACTTGGGTTAGGTTTCAAATATTCAGCCACAAGAATGGCTATAAGTTAGAATAAGGCCAGGTTGCCCATTATTGCCATAGTACTTAATATTTTACTGGAGACAAAAGAAAATATATATGTAAAAATTGAAAAGGGAAAAATAATTGCAGATAGTATTCTTTATCTGAAGAAATAAGAAATTAAGTAAAGTAACTCTTTATACAATACAATAATTTAGTAAGGTAGCAGGAAAAAATAGTGTACAGAAATGGTAGTCTTCCTATATATGAACAAGTGGTTTGAAAAAGCAGGAGACAAAATATTTTGAGCTGATGGAAAGAAGACACAAATATGTGAAAGACATCCTATGAAATAAATATAAGTGAATTGATCTTGCCAATTGAAAGACAGAAATTATCTGGTTGGATTAAAACCATTAAAACAATAATAATAAACTCCTAAAAAACACACTTAAATTCAGCTATAAGCTGTTTGTAGCAGACAAACTTAACACTTAAGAACCTGGGGACCTCAGAAGTAAAAATATAATAAATATGTTAGATAAGACTGAACCAGTGGAAAGTCATGTACCTATTCAAGATGAGACAAAGTGGATTAATGTAAAAAAATGATAAAGAATAAAAAGGTCATTTGATAGAATCCAATTTTTAATCATGATAAAAACCTTTTAATAACCCTGAAATCTTAAACCCAATAAAGGGGTGTATACAATATAATCTGCAGCAAATGTTACAATAAATGTCAAAACCTCACAAGTATTTCCTTAATTTCCTTTCTAATATTACTTCTATCTAAAATTAAATTCCAATCATTAGAGTGATAAAATTAGAAGAAGAAATAAAAGTTCTGAAGATTGAATAGGAAGTACAAAAGTTATTGTTAGCAGATAAAGATTACCTATATGGAAAAAACCCCCAAAATACTGCAGTCAATTATTAGACATAAGATCTCATAAAGTATGAGATCAATATTGAACACTCAGTTGGGCTCTTATACATCAGCAAGTCAGAAAATGGGAATGTGAAAGAGGTAACTGTGTATCAGACCAAGCACCTGTTCTTCATTATTATCAAGACTTTGTTATGTAACCTGCAACTGATGAGTAATTATGCTGATGATAGGCAGTTTCATTGAAGAATGGGCACTAGTCACGTAGCCCTGAGGTTTAAAAGCTTATAAAACCTGAAGGACTCCAGTGCTGATGGTCTGACTGGCCAGACGTGCTAGTCACCAAAGTTCTCTTATGTTGTCACACAGTCTGTATTGGTGGCTATTGGATATTCTTTTTTCAAATTAAGTAAACTTGGGGCTTGGAGAAGGCAATGGCACCCCACTCCAGTACTCTTGCCTGGAGAATCCCATGGATGGAGGAGTCTGGTGGGCTGCAGTCCATGGGGTTGCTAGGAGTCAGATACAACTGGGCGACTTCACTTTCCCTTTTCACTTTCATGCATTGGAGAAGGAAATGGCAACCCACTCCAGTGTTCTTGCCTGGAGAATCCCAGGGACGGGGGAGCCTGGTGGGCTGCTGTCTATGGGGTTGCACAGAGTCAGACACGACTGAAGTGACTTAGCAGTAGCAGTAGCAGTAAACTTGGGGCTGATGAAGGCAATTTTTTTCTTGTGAATTTAATTACTAGTCCAAACCCTACTGCTGGTTGAGAAGAGTGAGTGTTTCTTTTTCCAAAATCATTTTGTAAATTGAATAAAATTCCCAGCAAAGCAAAAATTCTATAATATATATGAAATAACAAAGGATCAAGAAAAATCAAGACATTTCTGAAGAAGGACAAGTTGGGGAGAGGGCCTTACAAAATCATTAATTAAGAAAATGAATTTTAATGAGATAAATAAATTGACCAAGAGAACAACTTAGCTTCAAAACACACCTTCCTATTTATGTAAACTTAATATATGACAATGTGTGTGTGCCAAGTAACTTGTTATATTTGACTGTTTGCAACCCTATGGACTGTAGCCCACCAGGCTCCTCTGTTTATGGAATTCTCCAGGGAAGAATACTGGAGAAGGTTGCCATTGCCTCCTCCAGGTATCTTCCTGACCCAGGGATCGAACCTGCATCTCTTGCAGCTCCTGCATTGCAGGCAGATATTTTACCACTGAGCCACCAAGGAAGACCCCAGTATATGACAGAGATTAAAAAGTAGTGTAAAGTGGGTGAATTATTCCATAAATGGTGCTGGGATAATTCTTTATCTCTACGTAAAAATAAAATAAATTCTTAGGACACACTATTCCCAAATCAATTTCAGGCATAAAGAAAAGCTATAATACTTTTAGAAGAAAAGAGAAAAATACCTTTATGGTCTCAAAATAGATTTTTTTAAAACATTCTTAAAAACACTTCAAGGAAAGGATTGGTACATTTTATTATGTTAAAACTGAAATGTTCTATGTATTAAAGACATATTGGATTATTACTCAGAATATTAAAAATACTCCCACAAATCAATAAGAAAATGTCAAACAACCCTGCCCCAAATAGATAATGGATATGAATAGACAATTTATAGGAGAGAAAAAACCAAATGACCAATAAATACAGTAATAGATGGTAAAACTCATCAGTAGCCAGAAAACTGCTAATTAAAACTGTAGTGTGATAATATTTAAAACGCTGCAAACTAGCAAACATTATAAATATGTCAGTACCAAATATTGAACAGAGATAATTTATAAAAGTGGATAGTGAGACTAGCAATTGTTATGTTGTCTTTGGAAGTGCAATGTGGCAATACTTAAGTTATATTTATCTTGAAGTGAGGCTACTCCTCAGTATAAATTGTATAGGAATAGTTCTTAAAGTGACCAGAAGGATCAGAGTCGTTGAAGAACTGTTAGAAATGCAAATTATAGGTCCCCACCTCTGAATCCCAGGTGGCTCAGTGGTAAAGAATCTGCCAGCCAAGTAGGAGACCTGGGTTCGATCCTTGGGTTTGGAAGATCTCCTGGAGAAGGGAGAAGGGACCGGCTACCCACTTCAGTATTCTGGCCTGGAGAGAGATACTCAAGAGAGTCGCAAAGAGTCAAACGCGACTGAGCGACTTTCACTGTATAGGGCTTTCCCAGGTGGCTCTGTGGTAAAGAATCTGCCTGCCAATGCAGAAGATGAAGGAGATGCTGGTTCAATCACTGGTTTGATCACTGGATCGGGAAGATGCTCTAGAGGAGGAAGTGGCAACCCACTCTGGTATTCTTGCCTGCAAAATCCCATGGACAGAGGAGCCTGCAGGGCTACAGTCCATAGGGTCGTGAGGATTCCTCTGAATTAGGACTGCACATCCCTTTGAATTAGGAAAAACCTGGAGGGTGGGACCCATCAACAGTATTTTTACAAGCCCTCCATGTGATTCTGATGCATACTAAGGTTTAAGATCCATTACCCTAGAGAAAAATCACTTGTGCCTATAAAGTTTTTTCTGTAGGAATATTTACTGCAGAATTGTTTAAAACGGGAGAACAATTAGAAGTATCCTAAATATTCATTAGTATAAAATATATAAATAATGTAATAATTTAAAGGATAACTAATGTAAGAATGTGTATTCTGTCATAGTTCTACAATAGAAGCCTATGCCAGAGTTAAGAGGATGAACTAGAATTGGATGTATGATATGTATTTATATATCTTAATATTACATTAAGCATTCTTTGGCATTGCCTTTCTTTGGGATTAGAATGAAAACTGACCTTTTCTAGTCCTGTGGCCACTGCTGAGTTTTCTAAATTTGCTGGCATATTGAGTGCAGCACTTTCACAGCATCATCTTTCAGGATTTGGAATAGCTCAACTGGAATTCCATCACCTCCACTAGCTTTGTTTGTAGTGATGCTTCCTAAGGCCCACTTGCCTTCACATTCCAAGATGTCTGACTCTAGGTGAGTGATCACACCATTGTGATTATCTGGGTCATGAAGGTCTTTTTTTGTACAGTTTTTCTGTGTGTTCTTGCCACCTCTTCTTAATATCTTCTGCTTCTGTTATGTCCATACCATTTCTGTCCTTTATTGAGCCCATCTTTGCATGAAAAGTTCCCTTGGTATCTCTCATTTTTTTAAAGAGATCGCTAGCCTTTCCCATTCTATTTGTTTTCCTCTATTTCTTTGCACTGATCGCTGAGGAAGGCTTTCTTATCTCTCCTTGCTATTCTTTGGAACTCTGCATTCAAATGGGCATATCTTTCCTTTTCTCCTTTGCTTTTCACTTCTCTTCTTTTCACAGCTATTTCTAAGGCCTTCTCAGACAGCCATTTTGCTTTTTTGCATTTCTTTTTCTTGGGGATGGTCTTGATTCCTGTCTCCTGTACAATGTCATGAGCCTCCGTCCATAGTTCATCAGGCACTCTATCTATCAGCTCTAGTCCTTTAAATCTATTTCTCACTTCCACTGTATAATTGTCAGAGATTTGATTTAGATCATACCTGAATGGTCTAGTGGTTTCCCCCACTTTCTTCAATTTAAGTCTGAATTTGGCAATAAAGAGTTCATGATCTGAGCCACAGTCAGCTCCCGGTCTTGTTTTTGCTGACTGTATAGAGCTTCTCCATCTTTGGCTGCAAAGAATATAATCAGTCTGATTTTGGTGTTGGCCATCTAGTGATGTCCATGTGTAGAGTCTTCTCTTGTGTTGTTGGAAGAGGGTGTTTGTTATGACCAGTGCATTCTCTTGGCAGAACTCTATTAGCCTTTGCGCTGCTTCATTCCGTACTCCATGGCCAAATTTGCCTGTTATTCCAGGTGTTTCTTGACTTCCTACTTTTGCATTCCAGTCCCCTATAATCAAAAGGACATCTTTTTAGCGTGTTAGTTCTAAAAGGTCTTTTAGGTCTTCACAGAATGGTTCAACTTCAGCTTCTTCAGCATTACTGGTCAGGGCATAGACTTGGATTGATATTGAATGGTGATATTGAATGATATTGATATTCAATATCATTAATGATATTGATATCATCAATAATGATATTGAGTGATATTGAATGGTTTGCCTTGGAAACGAACAGAGATCATTCTGTCATTTTTGAGATTACATCCAAGTACTGCATTTTGGACTCTTCTGTTGACCATGATGGCTACTCCATTTCTTCTAAGGGATTCCTGCCCTCAAACTACCGCACAATTGCACTCACGTCACAAGCTAGTAAAGTAATGCTCAAAATTCCCCAAACCAGGCTTCAGCAATACATGAACCGTGAACTTCCAGATGTTCAAGCTGGTTTTAGAAAAGAAAGAGGAACCAGAGATCAAATTGCCAGCATCCACTGGATCATTGAAAAAGCACAAAAGTTCCAGAAAAACATCTATGTCTGCTTTATTGACTATGCCAAAGCCTTTGACTGTGTGGATCACCACAAACTGTGAAAAATTCTGAAAAAGATTGGAATAGCAGACCATCTGACCTGTCTCTTGAGAAACCTGTATGCAGGTCAGGAAGCAACAGTTAGAACTGGACATGGAACAACAGACTGGTTCCAAATAGGAAAAGGAGTACGTCAAGGTTGTATATTGTCACCCTGCTTATTTAATTTCTATGCAGAGTACATACATCATGAGAAACACTGGGCTGGAAGAAGCACAGGCTGGAATCAAGATTGCCGGGAGAAATATCAATAACCTCAGATATGCAGATGACACCACCCTTATGGTAGAAAGTGAAGAAGAAGGAAAGAGCCTTTTGATGAAGTCGCTTAAAAGTGAAAAGAGATTATGGCATCCAGGAGAGTGAAAAGTCAGTGGCTGACTTTATTTTTTGGGGCTCCAAAATCACTGCAGATGGTGATTGCAGCCATGAAATTAAAACTCAACATTCAGAAAACTAAGATTATTTGGCATCCAGTCCCATCACTTCTTGGCAAATAGATGGACTATAAAAAAGGGAAACAGTGTTGGAAACAGTGGCTGACTTTATTTTTGGGGCTCCAAAATCATTTGCAGATGATGTGATTGCAGCCATGAAATTCAAAAATGGACACTTGCAGGAGGCCTTTGAAAAAAACATTACTGATCAACCTAGGCAGCATAATTTTTAAAAAGCAGAGACATTAAAGCAGACTTTGCCCACAAAAGGTCCATCTAGTCACAGTTGCTGATCTTCCAGTTTTTGAAGATGTCAAAAATTAGTAATTTTCTATTAAATAGTCATTTGAATATGGATGTGAGAGTTGGACTATAACTTGCTTCCTCCTTTGTAGTATAGATATGCCAACTCTAAGGCATTAAAAGTTTTGATTTCAGATCTGATGCTTTTGAACTGTGGTGTGTATAGTTTTAAAGATATTTTAATTATAATAAAACATATAGAGTTGGACCCCTTGGACTAAAGAATTGATGCTTTTGAACTGTGGTGTTGGAGAAGATCAAACCAGTCAATCCTAAAGGAAATCAACCCTGAATATTCATTGGAAGGACTGATGCTGAAGTTGAAGCTCCAATACTTTGGCTACCTGATGTGAAGAACTGACTCATTGGAAAAGACCCTGATGCTGGGAAAGATTGAAGGCAGGAGAAAAAGAGGATGACAGAGAACGAGTCGGTTGGATGGCATCACTGACTCAATGGACATAAGTTTGACAAGCTCTGGGAGATAGTGAAGGACAGGAAAACCTGGAGTGCTGCAGTCCCTGGGGTTGCAAAAAGTCAGAAATGACTGACTGAACAATATAGTATAATAATGGATAGTGTTCTTCAGCTTGTATGCAGCTGACTATGATGCCTCAATAATGCTGGGCATTAAGTTCAAAGAATGTATAAATGCATTAACAAATAAGTAAACTAATACATAGACATTAAGATCTTGGTCTAAAGTTATACTGTCTGTTGCAACCTTTAGAATTTACATTCTGTGATACAGAATGCTATGAAAATACTTCTAGCCTATCTGCACAACCAGATTAACATTTATAAAATGCATTTTGGAACAAAACCAGAAGATGGCAATAGAGTAGCATAAATCTCAACTGTAGAGGCACTTTATGTAGTCTTATGTAGCCCTTGTCCTTCAATATACTTATGTTGACTACTTCTTTGACCTTTTGTCTCATAATTCCTATGAATAGCTTGTTATGCAAGTGGGTTGAAATGCATATTTAAAAAAAGAAAAAGACAGGGACAACAAAACCCCACTAGTATCAGCGTTTTCTTGCTCTGTACAAAAAAAGATCCAGAACTCTTTCTCAGCAAGTTTTCATTTCAAAAAGTTTGTGGGAATACAGAAGAGTAAAGACTGTCCAGAGAAAGAAACACACCCTAAAACACCCTAGAATAATCAAGAGACTTGCATGTAGGAATTGTTTTCAGCCTTAATTTCTGATGGGTAATATAACATCATTGACTTTCCAGGTGGCACAGTACCTGCCTGCCAATGCAGGAGACACAGGAGATGTGGGTTTGATCCCTGGGTCAGAAAGATCCCCTGGAGTAGGAAATGGCATCCCACTTCAGTATTCTTGCCTGGAAAATCCCACAGACAGAGGAGCCTGGAGGGCTACAGTGCATGGGGTTGCAAAGAGTCAGACATGACTGAGTGAGCATGCACGCATGCAGTATAACATCATGGGTAAGTACTTGGGCTTTCTGACAGATCTGGGTTCAACCCTGATTTTATCATTTTATAGGCTCTGAGAAAGTTAATTTCCTCTTCTGTAAAGCACTAGTAATAAGATATGTCACCTTAGGGTGAGGGTATAAGGATTAGATGAAATGATACATTTACTTCAGTGTCTGACATGTAACAGGAGGCTAAAAATGATTCTTCCCACTATATTTGGATGAAGGAAATTTGCTTTGTAATCAGTTTTCAAAGAATACTAACAGTTGGATTGTATCAGATCTTTTTATTGCTTGTTAAGTATACAACTGAAACAAAATAAAAGAAAAATAAAAATTTCCTGAAACATATTGCAAGTTTCTGTTTATAGTGAACTGACTTCTGTGTCAGAGCTAAATAGAGATTGGTGTCTTATTTAGAGTCCCCCCCACCTTTTTTTTTTTTTTTTTTTTTGCCACAGATATATTATCCTTAACACTACATTTAGTCTCCTCTAATCAGTTTGTCAAGTATACAGATTCATTTCCAGTTTTTGATGATGGGATTATAGCTTTATCAAGCTGGACTATGTGAAGTGATCTTATTTGTATCAGTGTTAGTAAAAATATAATAATAAAGCAAACTCTTTCCATTGCTCTCTCTGAGCTATCTGGTATTCAATAGGAACATATGAAGTTTTGCATTTTAATTTGCATAAAACAACAAATGGCATTCAGGCCAGCAGAGGGGCTCTGACCTCTCCCAAGAAGAGGATACCGTTAAGATACCACTTCATAGAAGTCTGTGAGCCTGTAGGGAAAAACCAGCACCATAATTGATAATTTCTTTCAAAGTAGCTAAAGCAGGGATGAAAGCCAGTGAACTGTAATATATAGAATTATCCTGTTCACTGTCTTTATAGACATGAACAGTAGACCTGTCTACTGTCATTTTTTTCTCTCTTTAAAATCCAGACAGCGTCAATAATGAATGCTAAGCACTTTCTGTTTAAATACCAAAGTCAGAAGTTCTTATCTCACATTAGCAATACTTAAGGGTTTTAAAAATAACAAAGCCAGGGTGTCTTTCTAGATCTCCTAAATCAAAATTTCTGTAAGCCAGAACATAAATTATCTTAAAAAAATAAAAAGTTACCCAATTGATTCTTATACACATCCAAGGTTGAGAACAACTGAGCCAAGTATTATGAAGTTAGGACTCCTAGCTTGGATCTGAACAAGCTTTTTATTAATCCCCTATCCCATTTTCTCTAACTCTCTTGCAAATGTATGCCTCCCTGCATTTACCTCCTTCTTAACCAGATGCAGCACATTTGATAGGATTTCCTCAGCTTTCCTACACTCTCTATACTTTCAGGGGTCCAATTTTCTCCCCTTGCCTCAAAGGCAGAAGTATCCTTTTTGCTTTGTTTTCAAAGCTTTCTCTTCCACCCTAAAGTCTTCTACTTCCTTTAGGACCAAGTTCCTTCAATTATTTTCTTTTGAATTTTCAGTTCCAGCTCTACAAATTTCTGAATGACCGCTACATGCCAGGTGCCAGGTCTTCAAAGGAGAGACAGTCAAAGAGTTCAGTCAAGAAGGGGAGATAGAAACTCAGACCTAATACTGTGGTGTGATATGGATATATGTAAATATATGTAAAAATATATAAAGAACATAGAAGGATCAGGAAAAAAAAAAAGGTGATTGTTAATTTTTCTGTTCCCAAATCCTCCTGTGCTAAAAAATATTCAGTTCTATATACCCTAGATGGCAGTTTATTTTCCTTTATTCTTTTTTTTTTTTTTGAGATTTTTTTGATGTTCACCGTTTTTAAAGTTTTTATTGAATTTGTTATTACATTGCTTCTGGTTTATGTTTTGTTTTTTTGGCAATAAGGCATGTGGGATCTTAGCTCCTTGACCAGGGATCGAATCTGCAGTCCCTACATTGGACAGTAAAGTCTTTTTTGGAGAAAGAAATGGCAACCCACTCTAGTATTCTTGCCTGGAGAAACCCAGGGACAGAGGAGCCTAGTGGGCTGCCGTCTATGGGGTCGCACAGAGTCGGACACGACTGAAGTGACTTAGCATAACAAAAATAAATATTTTCACTGAATGAATGAGCATATAAATGAATAAACTGGGTAAGTGTGAAAATATTACTGTTTTGTGGGAGATGAAGTCTTAACCACTGGACTGCCAGGGAAGTCCAGATTTTCCTTTATTCTTAAATTAGCTTAAAAAAATTTTTTTTGACTGCTCTGGGTCTTCATTGCTGTTTGAGCCTTTTCTGGTTGTAGCACACAAGGGGCTACTCTCTAGTTGCTGTGCACTGGGCTTCTCATTGTGGTGGCTTCTCTTCTTGCAGGGCACAGGCTCTAGAATGTGGGCTCAGTAGTTGTGTTGCATGGGCTTAGTTGCTCTGAGGCATGTGGGATCTTCCCCAACCAGGGATCAAACCCATGTCCTCTGCATTGGCAGGTTTATTCTTAACCACTGGATTATCCAGGAAGCCCCACGTGTCCTTTTTTCCTGCCTTTTCTTTCAGTGCCAAGTTTCTTCTGAGGGTAACTGACATTCATGTCTTTAGTTCCCCATGCATTTCTTAACCTTTTTCCATTTTAGCATCTGTTTTTACTGTTAACATTTTCTGGGTCACCAATAACCTGCTTTTCAATAACCTGATTTCTCAACACTATCACATGCACTGAAATCTGCGGGCTTCTGTGACATTACATTTCCTCCATTTTCCTATGAAAGTGAAAGTGAAAGTCGCTCAGTCATGTCTGACTCTTTTTTTGTGTGTGTGTGTGTCTGACTCTTTGTGACCCCATGGACTATACAGTCCATGGAATTCTCCAGACCAGAATACTGAAGTGGGTAGCCTTTCTGTTCTCCAGGGGATCTTTCCACCCCAGAGATCAAACCCAGGTCTCCCACATTGCAGGTGGATTCTTTACCAACTGTGCTCTCAGGGAAGTCCCCTGATAATGGTTTTTCCATTATATCTCTCCATTCTGACCTCTCTGAGAAGTCTTTGTCTCTCATTTAGTTATTCTTCCTCTCACACATTAATTAGGTGCTCTTAAATAGTCTATCAAACTTCTGTCTTTTCCTACCTTGAAGATCTAATCGAACGATCACTTTTATCCAGAAAAACAATCTGAATATGAATTTCCAGTCAAACAAACCATTAGCACATCCAGGGTAGGAACAGTAGTTTACTATTCTTTTTTTTTTAATCTCAGTTCAGTTCAGTTGCTCAGTCATGCCTGACTCTTTGCAATCCCATGAATCGCAGCACGCCAGGCCTCCCTGTCCATCACCAACCCCCAGAGTTCACTCAGACTCACGTCCATCAAGTCAGTGATGCCATCCAACCATCTCATCCTCTGTCATCCCCTTCTCCTCCTGCCCCCAATCCCTCCCAGCATCAGAGTCTTTTCCAATGAGTCAACTCTTCACATGAGGTGGCCAAAGTACTGGAGTTTCAGCTTTAGCATCATTCCTTCCAAAGAAATCCCAGGGCTGATCTCCTTCAGAATGGACTGGTTGGATCTCCTTGCAGTCCAAGGGACTCTCAAGAGTCTTCTCCAACACCACAGTTCAAAAGCATCAATTCTTCGGTGCTCAGCCTTCTTCACAGTCCAACTCTCACATCCATACATGACCACTGGAAAAACCAAGTCCAGGTTAATTTAAAAAGATCCAATAAGTGTTAGATCAATTCAACATAATCTCACAAACTGATTCTCACAATAAACTTGACAATCCCCCAATATTCAGTTCTTTCTTTCCGTCTGCTGGTTATCTCTATACACTCTTAAAAATATAATTTGTCCTGGGTTCCCCTGGTAGTTCAGTGGTAAAGAATCTGCTTATCAATGTGAGGAAACATGGGTTCCTTCCCTGGTCCAGGAAGATCCCACATGTGGTGAAGCAACTAAGCCCATGAACTGTAGCCTGCCAAGCTCTTCTATCCAGGCAGGAATACTGGAGTGGGTTGCCATTTCCTCCTCCAGGGGATCTTCCTGACCTACAGATGGAACCTGAGTCTCTTATGTCTCCTGCATTGGCAGGCAGATTCTTTACCACTGTGCCACATGGGAAGCCCCAACTAAGCCCCTGCACCACAAATATTGAGCCTGTGCTGTAAGCCTGGGAGCCACAGCTACTGAACCTGCTGCCTAGAGCCTGTTCTCACCAAGAGAAGCCTGAGCACCACAACGAAGAGTAGCCCCCACGCACCACAACTAGAGAAAAGCATGCAAAGCAATGAAGACCCAGCACAGACATAAATAAATAAATAAAATTATATTTAAAATGTAATTTGCTGTAAACCTATCTTTTAATTCATTATCCTAATCTATTCATTTTTTAAAAATAAATATGGACTGAAAGACCACCAAGTACCATGCTAGCTGCTAGTGAACTGGTGAACAAAGATGCTGTGGTCCAGTTTCTTATCAGATTACCCTTTAAGGTAGTTCCTAATTACAATATTGCTACCATTTTTCGATATCTAGGCCTAAAAGGTTAAGATAACATATAACTTCTTCTCATTCATTGAACAAATCCTTAATAGTTTACCTTCCCAATAGCTCTAGTACAGCTGGATCACCGAGATATTCTCACAAATATTTTTCAATTTCCTCTTTTTCCAAACATATTCCTTGAGCCCCATTCCAAGTGCTTTAAATTCTGTTGAATACCTTCAGTGTTTTCCATTTCCCACTTCTCTGTTCACTTTGTGTGTTCAGAACCCATAGGCCAATATGCAGCATCCTTCTGGATCAGGCCCTGCCCACCTCTTTTGCAGCCACTCTCTTGTGTTGCTCTGTTTCATTTATATTTCCATTCCAAGCAGACTGGTCTCCTTGCTGCTCCCTGGGCACAGATTTCACTTTCTTACCTCTGTGCCTCTGCTCTTGCTCTGTGTTATGGGGAAATATTCGCTCCTTTTCTTTTCTTATTCATTGGAACCCCAGCTCAAATGCCTCTTTCTCTCTGACCCCTTTTATCTCTCTTCAACATAACCTCTTCTACTTGGAAACTGCTATAGGGATTTGTTGAAATCACTGAAATGTTTTCCTAGAGCTTTGTGATCATCTCTTGTTGTACTTGTCACATATTCTCTGCATTTATCTTTTCTGGTAGCAATATTAATGCATAAGACAAACAGCTCCAATTCAAATTACCTTTTCTATACAACATATCTTTTTTTTATTGCCCAAGTACATCAAGTTATTTTATACTGTTAGGTTTTTTTTATATACTCTTATGAGAGAATAACACAAAGAATATAGACTGCTCATCAAGTAACTGAGTCAGAACTCAGTATATAAATACTTTTAATAATCATCAGTCAGTTCAGTTCAGTTGCTCAGTCGTGTCCTACTCTTTGCGACCTCATGAATCGCAGCACGCCAGGCCTCCCTGTCCATCACCAACTCCCAGAGTTCACTCAGACTCATGTCCATCGAGTCAGTGATGCCACCCAGCCATCTCATCCTCTGTCATCCCCTTCTCCTCCTGCCCCCAATCCCTCCCAGCATCAGAGTCTTTTCCAATGAGTCAACTCTTCCCATGAGGTGGCCAAAGTACTGGAGTTTCAGCTTTAGCATCATTCCTTCCAAAGAAATCCCAGGGCTGATCTCCTTCAGAATGGACTGGTTGGATCTCCTTGTATCTTAATTACTCATAAACCCAGAAAGAAGTGCACTGTGGGCTTATAATGTTCCATGTTAGTCAGTTTATGGTTTTTAAAATTTACTTATTATTTCCTTTTGAATTCGGAAGATATTAAGAAGCCAGTATATACATTAAAGTGTTCAGGAATAAAGGAGAGTGATGTCTGCAATTCATTGCCTTGTGTGTTATGAAAATGTTACTGGTTATGAGTATACTGAAGGATAGATGGGAGTCATTTGTATTATTCTTGCAACTTCTTTGTTAGCTTGAAATTGCTTAATGATAAAATTTTTTTTAAATTAACCTGAAATATAAATATATTTCCTTCAAGTCTTTGTGTTGAAAGTAATGCCTAGGGAGTTCCTGTTGGCCCACTGGTTAGGTCTCTGTGCTCTCACTGCTGAAGGCCCTGGTTCAATCCCTGGTTGGGGAACTAAGACCCCACAAGGTGTTCAACTTGGCCGAAACAGAACAAAAAATACAGTATATTTATTCATCCTTAGAAATAATTTGGGTAGCTATTTATTTTTGCATCAGAAATAAATATTTTCCAACAAATACTGAGAACCTATTTTGTGCTAGGCCCTATTCAAGGTGCTGAGTATCGTTCCTGCCCTTATAGAGCTTATATTCTGTGAGGGAAGGAAAATGCTGAGAATAAACAAGCATACGATGGCATATCTGAAGATGATAAGGTTTAAAGTGATACATGAAGCAAAAACAACAGGAGGTTAGGGTTTGTGATAGTGTTCACCTGAGGAGAGAATCAGGGAAAGTAAAGGAGTGAGCCAAGAATGTAGCCAGTGGAAGTGGTGTCTAGATGGCGGAATAACAGGTATAAAGTCCTTACATGCTTACCATGTTCAGGAAGCAGCAAGGGGACTGGAAGAGCTAGTAGAGAATATGGAGATGGGAGAATGATTAGGGATAAGAAAATGATGAAGTAGTAGCAGTAGTTTAGTCACTAAGTCGCGTCTGACTCTTGCAACTCCAAGGACAGTAGCCTGCCAGGCTCCTCTGTCCATGAGATTCTCCAGGCAAGAATATTGGAGTGGGTTGACATTTCCTTCTTCAAGGGATCTTCCCAACCCAGGAATCGAGCCAGGGTCACCTGCATTGCAGGCAGACTCTTTACCAACTGAGCTATGAGACCAGCTCCCCAAAGATGCCTTATATTATTTTTTGGACAGAGCTCTATAAGCCAGACTCAGGCAAAGATAAATAACAGTCCATTTTGATCTTGGGAATGTTGGACAGAGGAGAAGAACTCTAAACCTCCCTGTTTGAATGATGCACTGGGTGCCAGATAATGTAAGACCTTACCAGACTTTGTAAGCTTATTGGCTTTTACTCCAAGTAAACCAGAAATGAATTGGAGGGTTTTGGGCAGGAAGTGAGATAATCTCATTTCTGAGGATAATTGTAGCTATGTTGTAGAAAACACTGTAAGATGGATAAGACAAAGTTGGTAAGTGACTTCTGAAGCTACTGTTATTATATAATCTGGTTGAGTTATATAATCTAGTGGCAGCTTGAAAACCAGGTTGCTATCTGCAGAGGTGAAGTGAAGAGTGGCTAAAATTTGAGACTATTCTGAAGATAGAGAAGACAGGACTTATTAATAGATGGGATGTTTGTAGTAATAGAAAGTGGCAAATCAAGGAAGATTCTAAAGCTTTTCACTAAGATGGGGAATACCGCATGGGGAAGAGACTTTGGAAAGGGAAACCAGAATTTCAGTTTGGGATATATTATGTTTGAGCTAACTTTGAGACATACAAAAGAATAATTTCACTAGGAACTTAGGTATATGAGCTTGGAGTTCAGGGGAGAGAACTATGTTAGAGAACAGATTTGGGGGTAATCAGTATATAGATGGTATTTAAAGTAATGAAACTGGATGAGATCCTCTAGTAAATGATGAAAAGATAAACAGATGTCTAAGCTTCAGAACATAAAAGAGGAGATTAAAAAAAAAGACGACAACAACAGAGAATGTAGAGTTCTGAGGACAGTGGTTGAAGGAGGAGAGAAGAACCAGTTTTGTCAAATGCAACTGATAGGTCAATTAATTTAAGGGCTGAGAATTCAGTTATGAAATGGGCAGGGGATGAACTACTGCTTTGATCAGAGGAGCTTTGGTGGAGTGATAAAAGTGGAAGGCCAGTAGGCTCAAGAAGAAGAGGAATTGAAGACAGTAGTGGATACAGTGGTTTCAAAGAGCTTCTCTGAGAAGGGGCACAGAGGATTGGGGAAGAGCTAGAAGGGACAGTGGGGTCAAGAGGGTTTGTTTTTTTTAATACACAGGAGAAATTATAAGAAGGATGTATATTGATGAAAATGATCAAGTAGAGAGGAAAATTAACAATGCTATGAGTGGAGGAATTGCAGAAACTATGTTCTTGAGGAAGTGAAAGTGTTAGTCGCTCAATTGTGTCTGACTCTTTGTAACCCCATGGACTGTAACCCGCCAGGCTCCTCTGTCCATGGGATTTTCCAGACAGGAATACTGGAGGGGGTTGCCATTTCCTTCTCCAGGGGATTTTCCCAACCCAGGGATCGAACCCAGGTCTCCTGCATTGCATGCAGACTCTTTACCATCTGAGCCACCAGGGACACTCTTGAGGGGATGAAGGGGAATGGAATCCACAGACAAGTGAGCAAGGTGGCTGCAGCCAGCTTTTCCATAGTAACCAGAGGAAAGGTGAAATACGTGAGCAGAGGAATAAGCTGGCAGAGAGGAAAAGAGTGCTTATGAAATCTCTCTTCTAATTTCTTTTATTCTTTCAGTGAAATGGAAAGCAAGGACGTCCTCTGAGAGTGAGATGAGGCAGGAAGTGTTGGAGATTTTAGAGTAGAAAAGAAAGTGTAAGATAATCATCCAGTAGAGAAAGTAAATGTCTGAGCGAAACATGTTATTATTAACATAATATATTAGTATAAAATATTACTAAACATAATAATACACTAACTAGATTAAGGGTATGTAAGGTCACAAATTTAAATTCAGACCAGTCTCTGTTTTTCAGCCACTGTCAGCTGTGCAGGTGTCACAATATAGACTGAACAATGGGTTTCACCAAGGTTGAGGTTGCCATGTGAATACTACAGATATAGTATTCAAAAAGGGGCAAGGTATGCAGGGATGTGATTATCATTATGGACTGTGGAAGTTAAACCAGATAAAGTGTGAAGGGAGGGCACAAAGGGGCAGTGAAGAATCAAATGGATCTGGGATCAGAGGTTTGCAGAGCTATTGGATCAAGTGACTAAAGTGAGTGAGGTAGAAAGTTAGGAAATGCTAGGATGTTTGAATCTGAGATTTTAGAGGATATGCAGTTATTAAGAATAACAGTAAGACTCTTGAGAGTCCCTTGGACTGCAAGGAGATCCAACCAGTCCATCCTAAAGGAGATTAGTCCTGGGTGTGAAAGGTTGTTGTTGAATCACACGAAGACACCGGGATTCTTGGCCCCCAGAGGAGAAGAATTCAATCCGGGGCCAGAGACAAGGCTTGATCGCTCAGAGCTTTTGTGTAGTAAAGTTTTATTAAAGTATAAAGGAGATAGAGAAAGCTTCTGATATAGAAATCAGAAGGGGACAGAAAGAGTACCCGCTTGCTAGTGTTAACAATGAAGTTATATACTCTCCAATGAATCCAAAGAATGTCTGGAGGTTGTAAAGACCTCATCAGACCTACTCCCATAATTTACATTTTAAGATAACAGAAGGTTTAATCCAGAGACTGTCCTCAGGCAGGATACATTATTGTTATATAATCCTAAGGAATGTGGAGAAAGAAAAAGTTTGTCCTTTCTTCCTCCTTGAGAATTCCAGACCCCTCTCTCCTTGGGAACCCCTAGACTCCTTATCAACCTGCCTAGGAACTGACTCTCTCAGGTGTTCATTGGAAGGACTGATGCTGAAGCTGAAACTCCAATACTTTGGCCACCTCATGCAAAGAGTTGACTCATTGGAAAAGACCCTGATGCTGGGAGGGATTGGGGGCAGGAGGAGAAGGGGATGACAGAGGATGAGATGGCTGGATAGCATCACTGACTTGATGGACATGAGTTTGGGTGAACTCCAGGAGTTGGTGATGGACAGGGAGGCCTGGCTTGCTGCCATTCATTGGGTCTCAAAGAGTTGGACATGACTGAGCGACTGAACTGAACTGAACTGAAGAATGACAATGTCTAGGGGCATATCCACGTGAGTAGGTGGCTGAAATAAGATTAAAGGACATGATCATTGGAGTAGAAGAGGCCATGGTACTGTGAGTTCAGAATGTTGGAAGGATCATTTTCATGGATATTTGAATCTTTAACACCTGTGAGGGTGAGTGATCTGCAAATCCACAGATGATGACAGCAAGGAGAGACAGCAGTTGAAATGCTTTGAGGGCAGGAACTTCAAAGCTGGAGTGTTCCAGGAGGGAGAAGAATGTTCTGAAAGTGACTCAATTTATCTCCAGACCTTGTGTTATAGGAGGTGTGGAAAGTAAGCATGTCATACTGAGGGAGACACAGAGTTCTCAGGGAAAGACCAAATTTCAGTTAGAGTAACAAGATGCAGGGACCTTGAAAAGATTAAGGATATACACTTTCTCTGTCTCTGTTCAATGCAGATTCCTTTTAAAAATTAAGAAAAAAGTTTTAAAAAAGAGAGATTAAGAAGAGTACCTTCTACTGCAAACTGCCTGTCTTTTAAGAATGTTGCCACCCATCATTTACTACATTAGCTGGAGACTAAATGTTTATGAAGTAATCTCCCTTAAAAAGCATAGATTTTTTTTGTAATAGAAATTTCAGTTGCATGCTCTAATGAACTGTAATGTAAGACATATGAGCTAATTAATCTAGAAGGCTGATACAAGAACAAGATTTTTTTGGTAGCCAATCAGATTCTCTGTGTATGATTATCTGAACAGATAAGGATCAGTATTATGTAAATAAAACAGGAATAGCAAGATACTTGAATACATAGTTGTCTCACCTAAAAGTAGTTTCTTTTTTTTCCAAATGAGGATAATCACAATTACATGGATTGGTTTTCAAATAAGACTTCTGAAGACAGATGACTTCTTTTAGATTTTAAAAAAATCTCAATTTCATACACACAGCAACTTGAAGGGATCACAAGGAAATTATTTTGAGTGAAAAAAGCCAACGCTGCTTTGGTTCCATTTTTATAATATTCTTGAAATAACACAATTATAAAGATGGGAACAGGTTAAGGGTTAGGAATTGGAGGGAAGGGTGAGTATGGCTACAACAGGTAGCAAGAAGGAAACTTGTGGCTATGAAACAGTTCTGTATTTGATTGTGGTGGTAGTTACCTGAAGCTACACATGAGATAAAATTGCATAGACCCATACACACACACACACATCTGTGTGTAAATGATGACATCTGAATAAGCTCTATGGATGATACTATTGTCAACTTCCTGGTTCTGTTACTGTACCATAGTTACACAAGTGTCAATAATAGGTGAGGAAGAAGGAAAGATTTATGGAGGTTTCCCTGTATATTTATGTGCAACCTCATGTGGAAATACAAAAGTAAAAGTTTACAAAAGTCCTGCTAGCTTTCCCAAGAAACACAAAAACCAAGAAATCATAAGAATCAATGGATGCATGATATAGAAATAAAATAGTGGGTCATGGGTGAAGAATGGTATGAAATTCAAGAGTAACTTTTAAAGAAGTCTTCCTATTTTCACATTGTTTAACAGAAACAGTTGACTGCTATTCCAATTGACTTTCCTATATTTAAGAAACTAGGAAATTACTTTTAATACTTTCCACAAATTTTTATTTTCTTGGCTCCAAAATCAATGCAGATGGTAACGGCAGCCATGAAATTAAAAGGCACTTGCTCCTTAGAAGAAAAAAGATGACAAACTTAGACAGCATATTAAAAAGCAGAGACATTACTTTGCCAATAAAGGTCTGTCTAGTCAAAGCTATGGTTTTTCCAGTAGTCATGTATGGATGTGAGAGTTGGACCATAAAGAAAGCTGAGCACCGATGCTTTTGAACTGTGGTGTTGGAGAAGACTCTTGAGAGCCCCTTGCACTACAAGGAACTCAAACCAGTCAATCCTAAAGGAAATAAATCCTGAATATTCCTTAGAAGGACTGAGGCTGAAGCCAAAACTCCAATATTTTGGCCACCTGATGCAAAGAACTGACTCATTAGAAAAGATGAAGGCAGGTGGAGAAGGGGATGACAGAGGATGAGACAGTTGGATGGCATCACTGTCTCGATGGACATGAGCAAGGTCCTGGAGTTGGTGATGGACCGGGAAGCCTGGTGTACTGCAGTGCATGAGGTTTCAGAGTTGGACACGACTGAGTGACTGACAAATTTGTCTCATCAACCCATCTACTGAGTTTTTTTGCTACACTCTTGACATGATTGTCTTTGGAAATGGCTTCCATACAATATATGTTTCAATACAGAAGAACTGTTAATGCTTCTTTTAGCAGATAAGGATAGTGATATGGTCCATTGCTTTTGTTTTTGCCTTGGGTGTTTGGAAGTTCAGAGCTAATGCATAAGAAATACAAAAAGATTTTCAGAGCAAAAGGGCTAAAACCCTAAATACAAAAAGTTCAGAGCAAAAGGAATTACTTTCATACATAAGTACATAAATAAGATAAAGATTTTCAAAATGTCATTAGAGGTAAATGAGGAGTACTCTGTCACTTACCCTGACTTTGGTTCTTCTGTGGCCCTCTCAATTTCAGTCTTTCAGGAATTAACCTTATCTTGTTACCACCTCTAATGTGCATTTGACTTTAGCCAGCTTATTTCTTATTTCCAGAGCAGCTTGCCTCTGTTCAGCCCTCTTCCAACTCAGAATATCTCTCTGAGAAAATAATCTTTTTAGTTTCATGAGTTACCTAAAGGAGAAATGGGGAAAGATATCTATAGCAGGTCCAGGTCCTAAGAAAGAGTGCAGCTTTTCTTAAGGCAACCTATTACTAACATGTTCACAAGACTATGTGCTAGTGTTTGGGTGAAGTTATTTATTTAAATTCTTACAATTATAGTATTCAGAAGGGAAGATCTGAAGAGAAAGAATCTGCTTAACTTCATGCAACTGGTCAGGAATGGAATCAAGGGCCTACAGTACACCTTCAGTGAATTTTTTCAAATATTTCATGTGATTTGGAGATGAATTGTTCATATGCATACACATGATGCTAATAAGTTGTGTAATAATTTTTAAATGAAAGGAATAATTATACTTTGAGATTTAATTGTAATAAAACTAGTCTTTGAAAATATGCTGCAATAATGGGGAAATTATATCTAAATTTAAATCTACATTTTCATCAATATCAATTTTTTCTGTTTATATACTTTAAAAGACCCCATATAATTAAGCACTATTATGTAAAGAACCTTTCATTATAAAATGTTTTCTATGTCCTTGTGGATAGCAGACGATAACAATAATTTACATTATCCACTGCTTTTATCGTTTCTCAAATATACTCATTCGGTATTCACAAAAACCAAGTGAAATAAGAAAAAATTGGTTTTGCCATCATTTTGTAGCTTAGTAAACTGGCCAGAGGCTTCCCTGGTGGTCCTGCGGTTAAGAATCCACCTGCCAATGCAGGGGATACAGGTTTCATCCTTGGTCAAGGAACTAGGATCCTACCTGCCCCAGGGCATCTAAGCCCAGGTGTCACAACTATTGAACCTGCGCTCTAGAGGCTGTGTGCTGGAATGAGAGAAGCCCACACGCCACAACTAGAGTAGCCCCAGGTCACTGCAACTAGAGAAAGCTGGCACAGCGACAAAGACCCAGTGCAACCGAAAAGAAAGAAATACTTAATTACACAAAGACCTGTTGTTCTGTGAAAACAAACAAGCAAAAACTGGTTATGGCCATAACCAGTGGCAATTAGAACCCAAGTCTTCTGATGTTGAATTTAATGTTCCTCTGACTAAATCAAGTCAACTAATGTTGCTTAACCACCTGTAATGGAACAAGTTGTATCACCAGACTTTTTGCCACTCCATTCATAGGACCTGGCATATCTAAGGTGTAGGAGAATACAGTCCAAGATGAATGTGGACCCTAGAAGTACACTTTATATCTGGCAATATTTATTACTTACTCTTACTTCAATTATGGAGCAAGGTGTTATTCAAAATAGAAAATATTTTTTTCAGAAAGGATTTTATAAAAATGACATCAAACATTCAGATACTATATAGGGCTATTTAATGACAGTAGGGTTTTAGCTTCTGTCATATCTATAAATTATGTGAGAGGGCTCACCCAAAGTTTCTTTGCATGAGGAGCTAGAAGCTCCTGGGGTACTCAATAAGGAAAAAATGGAGTCTCACGCCACACATTGGTTAAATAAGAAAGCCTAGGTTTGCTGTTTGGGGGATGGAAGGAAGGATGGTTCTGAGTCCTACATGATGCCTATTCCTTGATTTGGTTCCTTACTCTAGCCCCACTAAATGAACGCATGCACCCTAGGGTATGTCCACCCTAGTGTCCACCCTTATGGAACTGTTATGCAAACTAGCACAACTAGAAAAAGCACCTCCTTTTGGCAGGTGCACCAGGGCTCCCCTGGTGGCTCAGACAATAAAGAATCTGCTCTGAATGCAGGTGACCTGGGTTTGATCCCTGGGTCAGGAAGATGCCCCAGACAAGTGAATGGCTACCCACTGGGAATGGTTACCCACTCCAGTATTTTGCCTGGAGAATTCCATGGACAGAGGAGCCTGGCAGACTACTGTCCATGGGGCTGCAAAGAGTCAGATACAACTAACACTTTCACCTTTTATTATTTTTTTTGCAGATGCAGTCCTAGGAGCTCAGGGCTCAGTGGCCTATCAAGATAAAGTAGTCTTTGTGGGAAGAAAAAGCCTTCTCCTCTAAGGACATGAAGCCCTTTACGAGTGAGTTGGCCCACAGTGCAAGAACTAACAACTACTCAGCTCTTACATTTGGGCACAAATGTACAGTCATGTAGTGCTCCACACCTGAACAAAACCTGTGCTGTGCTAAGTCGCTTCAGTCCTGTCTGACTCTGTGCAACTCTATGGACTATAGCCCTCCAGGCTCTTCTGTCCAGGGGATTCTCCAAGCAAGAATACTGGAGCCGGTTGCCATTGGCTTCTCCAGGGGATCTTCCCAACCCAAGGATCGAACCTGCGTCTCTTACATCTCTTGCATTGGCAGGCAAGTTCTTTACCACTAGTGCAACCTGGGAAGCCTAATTTCATTTAAACTGTAAAATACTGACGACGAGAGTAGTAGTGTATACGGACTCTTTAATAACATTTAACGTAAGGGGAGAATGGCATTCAGTTCAGTTCAGTTCAGTTCAGTCGCTCAGTCGTGTCCGACTCCTTGCAACCCCATGAATCGCAGCACACCAGGCCTCCCTGTCTATCACCAACTCCCGGAGTTCACCCAGACTCACATGCATTGAGTCAGTGATGCCATCCAGCCATCTCATCCTCTGTCGTCCCCTTCTCCTCCTGCCCCCAATCCCTCCCAGCATCAGAGTCTTTTCCAATGAGTTAACTCTTCGAATGAGGTGGCTGAAGTACTGGAGTTTCGGCTTTAGCATCATTCCTTCCAAAGAAATTCCAGGGCTGATCTCCTTCAGAATGGACTGGTTGGATCTCCTTGCAGTCCAAGGGACTCTCAAGAGTCTTCTCCAACACCACAGTTCAAAAGCATCAATTCTTCGGCGCTCAGCCTTCTTCACAGTCCAACTCTCACATCCATACATGACCACAGGAAAAACCATAGCCTTGACTAGACGAACCTTTGTTGGCAAAGTAATGTCTCTGCTTTTGAATATGCTGTCTAGGTTGGTCATAACTTTCCTTCCAAGGAGTAAGCATCTTTTAATTTCATGGCTGCAGTCACCATCTGCAGTGATTTTGGAGCCCCCCAAAATAAAGTCTGACACTGTTTCCACTGTTTCCCCATCTATTTCCCATGAAGTGATGGGACCGGATGCCATGATCTTCATTTTCTGAATGTTGAGCTTTAAGCCAACTTTTTCACTCTCCACTTTCACTTTCATCAAGAGGCTTTTGAGTTCCTCTTCACTTTCTGCCATAAGGGTGGTGTCATCTGCATATCTGAGGTTATTGATATTTCTCCCGGCAATCTTGATTCCAGCTTGTGCTTCTTCCAGTCCAGCATTTCTCATGATGTACTCTGCAAAGAAGTTAAATAAGCAGGGTGACAATATACAGCCTTGACGTACTCCTTTTCCTATTTGGAACCAGTCTGTTGTTCCATGTCCAGTTCTAACTGTTGCTTCCTGACCTGCATATAGATTTCTCAAGAGGCAGATCAAGTGGTCTGGTATTCCCATCTCTTTCAGAATTTTCCACAGTTTATTGTGATCCACACAATCAAAGACTTTGGCATAGTCAATAAAGCAGAAATTGATGTTTTTCTGGAACTCTCTTGCTTTTTCAATGATCCAGCGGATATTGGCAATTTGATCTCTGGTTCCTCTTCCTTTTCTAAAACCAGCTTAAACATCTGGAAGTTCATGGTTCACATATTGCTGAAGCCTTGCTTGGAGAATTTTGAGCAATACTTTACTAGTGTGTGAGATGAGTGCAATTGTGCAGTAGTTTGAGCATTCTTTGGCATTACCTTTCTTTGGGATTGGAATGAAAACTGACCTTTTCCATTCCTGTGGCCACTGCTGAGTTTTCCAAATGTGTTGGCATATTGAGTGCAGCACTTTCACAGCATCATCCTTTAGGATTTGAAATAGCTCCACTGGAATTCCGTCACCTCCACTAGCTTTGTTCATAGTGATGCTTTCTAAGGCCCACTTGATTTCATGTTCAAGAATGTCTGGCTCTAGGTCTGTGATCACAGCATCGTGATTACCTGGGTCGTGAAGATCTTTTTTGTACAGTTCTTCTGTGTATTCTTGCCACCTCTTCTTAATATCTTCTGCTTCTGTTAGGTCCATACCATTTCTATTCTTTTTCCAGCCCTTCTTTGCAGGAAATGCTCCCTTGGTATCTCTAATTTTCTTGAAGAGATCCCTAGTCTTTCCCATTCTGTTGTTTTCCTCTATTTCTTTGCATTGATTGCTGAAGAAGGCTTTCTTATCTCTCCTTGCTATTCTTTGGAACTCTGCATTCAGATGTGTATATCTTTCCTTTTCTCCTCTGCTTTTCACTTCTCTTCTTTTCACAGCTATTTGTAAGGCCCCCCAGACAGCCATTTTGCTTTTTTGCATTTCTTTTCCACGGGGATGGTCTTGATCCCTGTCTCCTGTACAATGTCACGAACCTGATTCCATAGTTCATCAGGCACTCTATCTATCAGATCTAGGCCCTGAAATCTATTTCTCATTTCCACTGTATAATCATAAGGGATTTGATTTAGGTCATACCTGTATGGTCTAGTGGTTTTCCCTACTTTCTTTGATTTAAGTCTAAATTTGGCAATAAGGAGTTCATGATCGGAGCCACAGTCAGCTCCTGGTCTTGTTTTTGCTGACTGTATAGAGCTTCTCCATCTTTGGCATTGGCTCCTACTTAAAAAAAAAAAAAAAAAACTAATTATTTTTGGTTGTGCTGGGTCTTCGTTGCTGCATGGGCTTTTCTGTAGCTGTGGTAAGTGGGGGCTACTCTTCCCTGAGGTGTGCAGCCTTCTCACTGCAGTGGTATCTTTTGTTGTAGAGCTCGGGCTCTAAGGGCATTCGGGCTTCAGTAGTTCCGGCACATGAGTTCAGTTGTTGCAGCTCCCAGGCTCTAGAGCACAGGCTCAATAGTTGTGGCACATGGGCTTAATCACTCCGAGGCATGTGGGACTGTCCATGGATCAAATCCATGTTCCCTGCATTGGCAGGTGGATTTTTTATCAGTGAGCCACCAGGGAAGTCCTGGCTCATGCATTTTAAACTAAAACTATGTTGCACTGAAAATATAAAAGACTTCAATGACTCAATAGGGGCAGGAGATGATGGTGCCCAGCTGACATGCCCAAATGCACCAGATGCACAGTGGCAAATTGTGAGTGTCCACCAGACATGCTAGTGCCCACTGGGTACTGGTGGAAGGTGGCAAGAGCACAACAGATTTGGTAGCATCCAGCAGGTGCTACCATGCTAAGGTGTCCAGTAAGGCAGTTATGAAGCTTGGCAGGAAGGACATGCATATGCCTCTGGAGTTCCCTGAGGAGCCCCAGAACATTGCTGAGGGCAGAGTGGGGGGAATACCCCCCTAAGTAGGAGCTTGGAGGTCTTGTCTTAAGGTGATGGTGGTAGAGGAAGAGACATTAGTGAGATTTGGCTTTCTGCTGTTATTGTCTGTCCATCTGTTCCTACAATCTGGTAGAAAGCCTGGAGTAACTTAGGTTTCACAGATAAAACATTAGAGATACACTGTATAATGAAGCCTATCCTTAATATCTTGCTTGAGGTCAAACATTTAAAAAAATTTAGAAAAAAAATGTGACCTGGTGTTATTCCTATAGGAATGCTGTTTTTTTTTTTTTAAACAAAGAAAGTGGAGTTTTGTACTTTTGTACAGTTCAGTTCAGTTCAGCTGCTCAGTCATGTCTGACTCTTTGTGACCCCATGAACCACAGCACGACAGGCCTCCCTGTCCATCACCAACTTCCAGAGTCCACCCAAACCCATGTCCATTGAGTCAGTGATGCCATCCAACCATCTCATCCTCTTGTCGTCCCCTTCTCCTCCTGCCCTTAATCTTTCCCAGAATCAGGGTCTTTTCAAATGAGTCAGCTCTTTGCATCAGATGGCCAAAGTATTGGAGTTTCAGCTTCAACATCAGTCCTTCAAGTGAACACCCAGGACTGATCTCCTTTAGGATGGACTGGTTTGATCTCTTGCAGTCCAAGGAACTCTCAAGAATCTTCTCCAACACCACAGTTCAAAAGTATCAATTTTTTGGTGCTCAGCTTTCTTTATAGTCCAACTCTCACATCCACATATGACTACGGGAAAAACCACAGCCTTGACTAGATGGATGTTTGTTGACAAAGTAATGTCTCTGCTTTTTAATATGCTGTCTAGTTTAGTCATAACTTTCCTTTCAAGGAGTAAGCGTCTTTTAATTTCATGGCTGCAATCACCATCTGCAGTGATTTTGGAGCCCCCTAAAATAAAGTCAGCCACTGTTTCCACTGTTTCCCCATTTATTTGCCATGAAGTAGTGGGACTGGATGCCATGATCTTAATTTTCTGAATGTTGGGCTTTAAGCCAACTTTTTCACTCTCCTCTTTCACTTTCATCAAGAGGCTCTTTAGTTCTTCTTCGTTTTCTGCCATAAGGATGGTGTCATCTGCATATCTGAGGTTTTTGATATTTCTCCCAGCAATCTTGATTCCAGCCTGTGCTTCTTCCAGCCCAGCGTTTCTCATGATGCACTCTGCATATAAGTTAAATAAGCAGGGTGACAATATACAGCCTTGATGTATTCCTTTTCCTATTTGGAACCAGTTTGTTGTTCCATGCCCATTTGTAACTGTTGCTTCCTGACTGGCATACTGACCTCATTTCTCAAGAGGCAGGTCAGGTGGTCTGGTATTCCCATCTCTTTCAGAATTTTCCACAGTTTATTGTGATCCACACAGTCAAAGGCTTTGGCATAGTCAATAAAGCAGAAATAGATGTTTTTCTGGAACTCTCTTGCTTTTTTGATGATCCAGAGGATGTTGGCAATTTAATCTCTGGTTCCTCTGCCTTTTCTAAAACCAGCTTGAACATCTGGAAGTTCATGGTGCACGTATTGGTGAAGCCTGGTTTGGAGAATTTTGAGCATTACTTTACTAGCGTGTGAGATGAATGCTAAGCCATGCCGTGTGGGGCCATCCAAGATGGATGGGTCATGGTGGAGAGGTCTGACAGAATGTGGTCCACTGGAGAGGGGAATGGCAAACCACTTCAGTATTCTTGCCTTGAGAACCCCATGAACAGTATGAAAAGGCAAAATGATAGGATACTGAAAGAGGAACTCCCCAGGTCAGTAGGTGCCCAATATGCTACTGGAGATCAGTGGAAAAATAACTCCAGAAAGAATGAAGGGATGGAGCCAAAGCAAAAACAACACCCAGTTGTGGATGTGACTGGTGATAGAAGCAAGGTCTAATGCTGTGAAGAGCAATATTGCATAGGAACCTGGAATGTTAGGTCCATGAATCAAGGCAAATTGGAAGTGGTCAAACAGGAGATGGCAAGAGTGAATATCAACATTCTAGGAATCAGCGAACTCAAATGGACTGGAATGGGTGGATTTAACTCAGATGACCATTATATCTACTACTGTGGGCAGGAATTCCTTAGAAGAAATGGAGTAGCCATCATAGTCAACAAAAGAGTCTGAAATGCAGTACTTGGATGCAATCTCAAAAACGACAGAATGATCTCTGTTCGTTTCCAAGACAAATCATTCAATATCACTTTTGTACAAGCCACATTCAAATAATCCTGTGATTCATTCTTAATGTAAGAAGAAATTATCCTCCACACCCCATAAATAGCTTTAATAAAAGTATGCTAGCTGAACAGGTGCAAATTGACAAGGAAACTATAGTGGGGTCACTGTGTAAGTGATGAGTAAATAGAAATTAACTGACTGCTCAATTTCAGTGAAGAAGAAAATGACTTTTTGGGAGGTGAGAAAACCACTTAGAAAAGTTCTTTTGGTATTTGATGTAGTGATTAATTTTGCAGAAAGATGGCATGCCCCTATACAGAGGCAGTGCTATAGCTGTGTAGCTAGCATCGTCTTTTTATATGAAGGAGGCAGGATAGCAAAGAATTATGGTCCAAAAATAACTGTTTTAAGTGGGCTGGCCTTGATGGGATGCAGGCAGGAAACAGCTTGACTCAGTCTCACCACTCTCCTTTGGAGAGTCTCTCTGTTGAATATCTTCCCTCCTGGATCAAATCTTTCATCATTTACATAATGAAATTTCCAGTCACTGTTAGGTAGTAAAAACATTCCTGTTACTTTAATGCCTATTAAAGCATTTCTTAAAAGCATATACACCATTCTTCCCCCCCCCCCCAAATTTTACTCAATATAGTTTTCTACTTCTCATTACGTAAAACATGAGTAGTAGAGTTAAACTGGAAGTTCTGGAAAATGACCCTTTCATTTGTTGACTTTGTCCCTTGTCTGATGGAACACGTCTTGGATTAGAGGAGTCTTCCTGACAGAGAACATCTCCAGTTAATAAGTGATTTAATGGCTGTCCTGTTCCAAAATAGCACTATTAAAGGGAACCACCAGTGCATTTGCTTTACATAATTAGAGCTTGCAAGGTGAGATAATAAGTGCCAGTAATTAAGTAAATTGGGGTCTTTTTTCTTGGAGGAGCACTTTTATTCTACTTCTGGAAGCACGTTAATCCCTCGTTCACTCTCGACTTCAAAGGCTTGGGTCATTGCAATGACATTCTTAGATCTGCTTGCAGTCTTCTGCACATTCAGCTCTGCTCTCTTGCTGTGCCACAGGGAGTCTCTAGAGACCAACTCGAATTTCTCCTTTCAGGCAGGCCATTTTCATGACATTCGAGGTATTTGTTAAGAGGCCAATTCTTATATTTACCTTTCTAAAATTATTTTAGACCTGTCAATACAGTGACATGCATCTTTAGGATGACAGACAACCAAATAAAAGCTCAGATAAAAGCCATGATCATTCACTCCCTAATATCTTTTATATTAAATTCTGAAAGAAATTTTCAGAAAGAACTCACCACAAATATTTAAAGAAAAGTTAAGTGAAGAAATCAAAGATATTGCTGTGATACACACACACATACATATAAAAAGAGCTTATGTTAATTATTGATAATTATTTGATATATATGTTAGGTATTTAGAATAGGAAAAAGGAGTCCAAAATGGCTGTGACTAAAAGACAAAGAAGGGGGAAAGGCCATGAAAATGGAGCAAAAGAAAACCTATGGACTGGAGTGAGAACTTCAGGTGAAATAAACATGGCCCCTTCTTGGCTAGCCCAGTTTGCATAGGGCAGGCTCAAGGTGGGTAGGAGACAAACGTATAAAAGGAGGAAGCCAAGATGGATTGAGGCTTCTCCTTTGGGGTCAGCCCATCCTCATGCCTTGAGGGTATACTATCCTTTATTTGCCACATAAAACTGAGCTGTAACCAAGTTGTAACACAGGTCCACCAATTCAAATCAATGAGCGAGAACCAAGAAAATTACACAATCCCCTGACATATCTGGTGCCATTTCTCGGATTTAACCTGGCTGAAATAACCTTAGGTCACCTCCGTGAGGCGGAGGCCAAGCACAGCAGAACACCAACTCAGCAAAACCTCACGTGATGGAAGCTGAACGCAGCACAGTGGAAGTGACAAGAAGCCCAGAGTGCTGGAAACCGGGACAACAAAAACAAACTCAGCAGAAAGCTTGCGCGGCTCAGTCTCAGATTCTAGAAGACCTCTGGTTAAGGTAGGAGGTCCTCGCCCCTATGCTGGAAAAACATATGGCTAACAAAATCTTAATTCCTTTACAATCTCTTGTATCTTGTTTTCTCAAACCCTCTGTGATCAGGCAAGTGGCAGTGGTTGCAACTGAGGGACTCTAGCAGGGGCTACTCCCCAGTGTGTCCCGAAGGCTCCACTATCTGCTGCATCTTATTATCTGTTGTCCAAGTGGGTGAGAGTTCTTCTGTCCTTAATCTTCTTTGTGCCAAGGATCAGGCCAATGAAGACTGTGAGCACAGGTCAGGTATTTAGCAGATTTTTTCAGCAGGTTATGAAGGGGATTTCTCTGCACATTTTCCCCACTGCTTTTTCATCCCATCCTTCAGCTCTTCTCTCCATCTATGCTACTGCTTACAAAGTATTGGGCAGGTCATCATCTTTCCATTTCTGAACGTTGTGTTTGAAACTGTTTACCTAAGATTGGGACTCAAACCCATGTGGCAGGGACTCTGTACTATGCTTAGTCAGTCAGTTGTATCCAACTGGGACTTGAGCCCAGCCAAAACCCATGGTGCCTGGTTTCAGGACCTAATGAAGCTCAGATCCTTGATGTCTCATTGCAAAAAAATTCAGTGAGAGACATAGGTAAGAGGTACATTTGTTTGGAGTCAGAGAGAAGCACAGTTCACAGAGTGTGTGCCATTGCTGAGGGTGTATGCTGTGGCCATGAAATGTGGTGTGGTTAGCTTTGTGGGCTGGGTAATGAGTTGGAGGATCATTCCAACAATTGGGGAACCACCCACTCCTTGGTCTTTTGATAGTGCCTTGGAACTGTCATGGTGCCTCTGGGCATGTCATTTAGCTTGTAGATTGAGAATCAAGGTTTAGTTGAACTTGACTTGTCTGTCATCTTGGACCCATTTGATTTTAATTGGTTTATGTTATGCTCTTGGGCTATGTCATTCTTTCAAAACTTGTGCCCTGCCCTCTTCCCTCCTGTTTCATGCTCTTTTCCTGAGCCCCGTCAGGGCTCACAATGTTGCCTCTACAATCTTCTGAAGGGACAACCAGAAAATAGCTAGCCTTTGGGAGGGAAATACTGTATAATATAATATCTGTATATATATATACATATATATATGTATATATATACATATATATAATATAATATAATATAATATAATATACTGTATAATATAATATAATATCCAATCTCTCTAGAGATTCAGGCCTTCATCTTCCATGTTCTCTACAATGTGTGTGTCAACAGCACCTCTCAGTGGACTCACTAGGGCAGGTGACAGGCACACAATGCCTGCTAGAAGTCCACCTGTTGGTGGCACCTTCAAGGGCAATTGGGCTTCCAGGGATAATGTTTGCCACTTTGGGTGTTAGCCCTGTAGGCCGTTTGGGCCCAAACCCTTACCACCCTTCTCCTAAAGTTACAAACATACCCCTGGATCAAATCCCCACTCCACTTTTATGGAACATCTGGTCTGTTGCCTCTTATTGATTTGTTCTTAAGCCACTTACTAACTCCTACAACCAGGACCATGCCCCTTGTAGGCAACATCACTCCACCCTACTTATTATTAAAATACTCTTAATGCCCCTAACAGGACTAGAAAACCCACTCCTTTGTCATTCAGTTCAGCTCAGATCAGTCACTCAGTCATGTCTAACTCTTTTCAACCCCATGAATCACAGCATGCCAGGCCTCCCTGTCCATTACTAACTCCTGGAGTTCACTCAGACTCACATCCATCGAGTCAGTGATGCCATCCAGCCATCTCATCCTCTGTCGTCGCCTTCTCCTCCTGCCCCCAATCCCTCCCAGCATCAGAGTCTTTTCCAATGAGTCAGCTCTTTGCATGAGGTGGCCAAAGTACTGGAGTTTCAGCTTTAGCATCATTCCTTCCAAAGAAATCCCAGGGCTGATCTTCAGAATGGACTGGTTGGATCTCCTTGCAGTCCAAGGGACTCTCAAGAGTCTTCTCCAACACCACAGTTCAAAAGCATCAATTCTCCTGTGCTCAGCTTTCTTCACAGTCCAACTCTCACATCCATACATGACTACTGGAAAAACCATAGCCTTGACCAGATGGACCTTTGTTGGCAAAGTAATGTCTCTGCTTTTGAATATGCTATCTAGGTTGGTCATAACTTTCCTTCCAAGGAGTAAGTGTCTTTTAATTTCATGGCTGCAGTCACCATCTGCAGTGATTTTGGAGCCCCCCAAAATAAATTCTGACACTATTTCCACTGTTTCCCCATCTATTTCCCATGAACTGATGGGACCAGATGCCATGATCTTAGTTTTCTGAATGCTGAGCTTTAAGCCAACTTTTTCACTCTCCTCTTTCACTTTCATCAAGAGACTTTTTAGTTACTCTTCACTTTTCCTGTAATATTTTCTACCCCCACAGCAATCAAGTTTCCAGGACATGACTCCTGGATTCACTACTCATAAGTCAAGCCATGAAAGAAAGCAGAAGAGGACATTCAGTACACCTGTGAGCCCCTGGGAGCTCTCAGAAACCTATATAGGACTACAAATGTGTGCCATTCAGATAAACACCCCCAAAATTAAGTTTCTGGGGATAACTTTTCTCAGGATAGCTCTAAAGAGCCAACATAACTTGGCAGGGATTGTATTCCAACATAGATAGGAGATAGATCTCCTGATCCCTGAACAAGGAGGGTCTTGAGCCATCTTGAATGAGACATGTTGTTTCTGGGTAAGTACTTCTGCTAAGTTAAAGAAAGTCTCACAGTCCTCAAGATAAACATTCAAATCCTACGGAATATCAAAGAATGAGCTGGAGAGTTCTCAGGGTGGCTACAATCTCTCTTTGAGGGATCCTTCTCCTGGCAAGGGGGGGGGGATTTGGAGTTGGCTGAAGCTGAAACTCCAATACTTTGCCACTTCATGCGAAGAGTTGACTCATTGGAAAAGACCCTGATGCTTTGAGGGATTGGGGGCAGGAGGAGAAGGGGAAGACAGAGGATGAGATGGCTGGATGGCATCACTGACTCGATGGACATGAGTTCGAGTGAACTCCAGGAGTTGGTGATGGACAGGGAGGCCTGCAGTGTTGTGATTCATGGGGTCACAAAGAGTCAGACATGACTGAGTGACTGAACTGAACTGAACTGAATTCCCCTACTAACTCCTGTTATCACCATATTGATGCTGCTTATGATTGCTCCATGTATTATCAACTGTTTAGCCCATTTTGTATCTCCCCAGGTCAACAAGCTATGAAATGCAGTGCTAGTTCAACAAGGATGTATAAAACTACATCCAACCACAGAAAATATTCCTCACCCTGAGATGCACACTGCTGTAAGGACTCTGAGGCTTGAGACTAGCAAGAGGGGGAAGGCCCAATGCCCCTCACCCTCCCAGCTCAGCAGGAAGTGTGTGATGCCCCTGCTCCCAACGATTTGCCCTCCCATCTCTTGAGGGGGGAATGTTAGGTAGTTAGAACAGGAAAAAGGAGTCCAAGATGGCAGGGACTAAAAGACAAAGAAAGGGAAAAGTCTGGAAAACAGAACAAAAGAAAATCCATGGACTGGAGTGAGAACTTCAGGTGAAACAAACATGGCCTGTTCTTGGCTAGCCCAATTTTCATAGGGCAGGCCCAATGGGGGAGCAGACAAACATATAAAAAGAGGAAACCAAGACGGATTGAGGCCTCTCCTTTGGTGTCAGCCTGCCCTCATGCCTCGAGGGTATACTATCCTTTATTTGCTAAATAAAACTGAGCTGTAACCGAGCTGTAACACTGGTCTGTCATTTCAAATCTTTGCTGTGGCAAGACAGAACTGAGGAAATTATACCCCCCCCCAACATATATAATTACTGACAACTATGTATTTCATATATCTATATATACCTCTATCTATCCATACCTATATACAGAGAATAACTGCTACACATGCCAAATTCAGACAAGGGCACTTAGTGGACAGGCTGTTTAATCTCTATCATAGCTGGGGAGATGTTTTTAATCCCTGTTTTTAAAGAAAGGGAAAAAGAAATACAGCAGGATCGAGTGGCTTGCCTATAGTCTCATATCTAAATTTTTCTGACTTTTTAGCACATAACCTTCTATCACAGCGGTCTGCTCAAAGAGCAAAACAAATGCAAATAACTTTCCTCAGTACTTTATAAAATGGTAAGCAAGCCATCATTTATTCAATAAATATTTAATTCATAATTATATGTTCTACCTCATTTCAAAAAGAATGAAGAAGCTTATTAAAGCAAATAAAGCCAATAGGCTATGAAAGAGAAAACAAAGTACAGAGAAAATAAAGGCAAAATACGTGAGTCAAGAGAGAAAAAAATACTACAAGGTATGCAGAAAAGCTGTATTGCAAGTGTGGACCTGCTGCTGCTGCCGCCGCCAAGTCGCTTCAGTCGTGTCCGACTCTGTGCGATCCCAGAGAAGGCAGCCCACGAGGCTCCCCCATCCCTGGGATTCTCCAGGCAAGAACACTGGAGTGGGTTGCCATTTCCTTCTCCAACGCATGAAAGTGAAAAGTGAAAGTGAAGTCGCTGAGTCTAGTCCGACTCTTAGCGACCCCATGGACTGTGGCCCACCAGGCTCCTCCGTCCATGGGATTCTCCAGGCAAGAGTACTGGAGTGGGGTGCCATTGCCTTCTCCAGTGTGGACCTAAAGACTTACAAAATAAAGGGAATCCTCCTTACCTTTTAGTCACAGTGTTAAATTATACATTCCCAGGATTTCATACAAGTTCTTTAATTTTGTTCTTTTACTGTAATTGAATACCTAGTCAAGCAACACATGAATAAGGAGTTGAGGCTGATTTGCTGCTTTGATGTACTTAATGATTTCCATCCCTGTTGATTTGTTTTGGATTTATGGAAACTATGCTCCTTATCAATATCATAAACACTTTCAGTTTTCAATTCATTTTCATAGAATATGTACAAAATGCAATACATATTCAAATAATTTCAGAAAGACAGGTGCAATCCACTGCACAAACCCAGATAGTATGGCTGGACAAAGGGGAAGGGTTAGCTGGTAAGAAATGCCACAAAAAGAGTTGGAAGCAGTGATTTAACTGGAGGCAAAACAAAGAAAAACAACAGTATTTGGTATATGAGAAGTGATAAAAATGTCACTAAATAGTGTCCAAAAGAATAAAACATACAAAAGGGGAAACTCAAAAACTCATACACAAACACTCATGTCATAGAATACTCCCTATGCAGATACTAGAGTTAGGTTGCAGTTGTGTCTAAAAGACCACAGCAGAGTAAAGAACATTCATTACAGATTTTACAGTAAACTGGAAAAACATATCCTTTGTCCTAGACAAATTTTCCTGGTTTTGCTTTTTTTCGAGGAGCAAACCTATGTGATATGAATACCTAATTTCTCTCCCTGATGGCATCACTGACTCGATGGACGTGAGTCTGAGTGAACTCCGGGAGTTGGTAATGGACAGGGAGGCCTGGCGTGCTGTGATTCATGGGGTCACAAAGAGTTGGACACGACTGAGCAACTGAACTGAACTGAACTAAAGAATCAAGAGTTTGCCATTTGGAAAAAATGTCTTTAATATGTGTAATTGACTTTTGTTCTCCACAACCTGTCTGATACAGCTCAGAAAATCATCAGGCGACAAGACTGACCTTTCAGTTCAGTTCAGTTGCTCAGTCATGTCCGACTCTTTGCCACCCCATGAATTGCAGCACACCAGGCCTCCCTGTCCATCATCAACTCCCGGAGTTCACTCAAACTCACGTCCATCGAGTTGGTGATGCTATCCAGCCACTTCATCCTCTGTCGTCCCCTTCTCCTCCTGCCCCAAATCCCTTCCAGCGTCAGGGTCTTTTCCAATGAGTCAACTCTTCACATGAGGTGGCCAAAGTATTGGAGGTTCAGCTTTAGCATCATTCCTTCCAATGATGTTAAAGGAGATCAGGACTGATCTCCTTTAGAATGGAGTCTTCTCCAACACCACAGTTCAAAAGAATCAATTCTTCTGCGCTCAGCTTTCTTCATAGTCCAACTCTCACATCCGTACATGACCACTGGAAAAACCATAGCCTTGACTAGATGGACTTTTGTTGGCAAAATAATGTCTCTGCTTTTGAATATGCTGTCTAGGTTGGTCATAACTTTCTTTCCAAGGAGTAAGCGTCTTTTAATTTCATGGCTGCAATCACCATCTGCAGTGACTTTGGAGCCCAAAAAAATACAGTCAGCCACAGTTTCCACTGTTTCCCCATCTATTTGCATGAAGTGATGGGACTGGATCCCATGATCTTAGTTTTCTGAATGTTGAGCTTTAATCCAACTTTTTCACTTTCCTCTTTCACTTTCATCAAGAGGCGATTTAGTTCCTCTTCACTTTCTGCCATAAGGATGGTGTCATCCGCATATCTGAGGTTTTTGATATTTCTCCTGGGAATCTTGATACCAGCTTGTGCTTCTTCCAACCCAGCGTTTCTCATGATGTACTCTACATATAAGTTAAATAAGCAGGGTGACAATATACAGCCTCAACGTACTCCTTCTCCTATTTGGAACCAAATAGTTCCATGTTCAGTTCTAACTGTTGCTTCCTGACCTGCATATAGGTTTCTCAAGAGGCAGGTCAGGTAGTCTGGTATTTCCATCTCTTTCAGAACTTTCCACAGTTTACTGTGATCCACAGAGTCAAAGGCTTTGGCATAGTCAATAAAGCAGAAATTGATGTTTTTCTGGAACTCTCTTGCTTTTTCGATGATTCATCAGATGTTGAAAATTTGACCTCTGGTTCTTCTGCCTTTTCTAAAACCAACTTGAACATCTGGAAGTTCATGGTTCAACGTACCGCTGAAGCCTAGCTTGGAGAATTTTGAGCATTACTTTACTAGCGTGTGAGATGAGTGCAATTGTGTGGTAGTTTGAGCATTCTTTGGCATTGCCTTTCTTTGGGATTAGAATGAAAACTGACCTTTTCCAGTCCTGTGGCCACTGCTGAGTTTTCCAAATTTGCTGGCATATTGAGTGTAGCACTTTCACAGCATCATCTTTCAGGATTTGAAATAGCTCAACTGGAATTCCATCACCTCCACTAGCTTTGTTCGTAGTGATGCTTTCTAAGGCCCACTTGACTTCACATTCCAGGATGTCTGGCTCTAGGTCAGAGATCACACCATCGTGATTATCTGGGTCATGAAGATCTTTTTTGTACAGTTCTTCTGTGTATTCTTGCCACCTCTTCTTAATATCTTCTGCTTCTGTTAGGTCCATACCATTTCTGTCCTTTATCGAGCCCATCTTTGCATGAAATGTTCCCTTGGTATCTCTAATTCTCTTGAAGAGATCCCTAGTCTTTCCCATTCTGTTGTTTTCCTCTATTTCTTTGCATTGATCGCTGAAGAAGGCTTTCTTATCTCTCCTTGGCTATTCTTTGGAACTCTGCATTCAGATGCTTATATCTTTCCTTTTCTCCTTTGCTTTTTGCTTCTCTTCTTTTCACAGCTATTTGTAAGGCCTCCCCAGACAGCCATTTTGCTTTTTTGCATTTCTTTTTCTTGGGGATGGTCTTGATCCCTGTCTCCTGTACAATGTCATGAGCCTCCGTTCATAGTTCATCAGGCACTCTATCTGTCAACTCTAGGCCCTTAAATCTATTTCTCACTTCCACTGTATAATCATAAAGGATTTGATTTAGGTCATACCTAAATGGTCTAAGTGGTTTCCCCTACTTTCTTCAATTTAAGTCTGAATTTGGCAATAAGGAGTTCATGATCTGAGCCACAGTCAGCTCCCAGTCTTGTTTTTGCTGACTGTATAGAGCTTCTCCATCTTTGGCTGCAAAGAATATAATCAATCTGATTTCGGTGTTGACCATCTAGTGATGTCCATGTATAGAGTCTTCTCTTGTGTTGTTGGAAGAGGGTGTTTGTTATGACCAGTGCATTTTCTTGGCAAAACTCTATTAGCTTTTGCCCTGCTTCATTCCGTATTCCAAGGCCAAATTTGCCTATGACTCCAGGTGTTTCTTGACTTCCTACTTTGCCACAATCAATGAAAGTAATGTCATGGGATTTTAATTTTAATTCTGGTTATATATAGGTTATTATGAAGGACCTTTCAAATACCAGTTTGATCTCTGAAGGAAGGAAACACACTATAAGGGAGTCCATTTTATCATTCCTACTCCCTTGAGGGTCTTCACATTTTACATTATTTTATTGTGTCACTTTTCACTTTTGATTTTTTCTTTTTCAGTTGGAACAAGAAAAAAATGAAAATTTTTATTGTTTACAAAACTTTAATTCTTTTATCTGGATTTAGCAAACTCAGCAAATAATATGTTAAACTCACTCTAAAACCATGTGAATTTCAAGGGACATTAAATCTTTCTCATTTAGTCACACATTACTCATTGAAATATTATTTGTTGGAAAATGCTTGCTGTCCAGAAATCTTATGAACCATTTTATCATCTTTTAAAAATTTGATTCAGCAAGTTGATTTTCATGGGTAGTAAATAAAGTTTATATCTGGAAAGGTGAAATCACAAAGTCTATCAATATGGTTATTATAGTTTATATCATCAATTGTTACCAAACAGTAAAAGTGCTTTCTATAGGGAGAATATAAATAAAGGTAAAATAAAGGTTAAAGATAAAGGTAAAAATTGAGGTAAAAGATTTACAGAAAAAAATAAATGTATGTGGAGAATTATAAATGTATTAAATTTATTCTGAGCTTTCTGACCACCAAGTCATTTCAGTCAGTTCAGTCACTCAGTCGTGTCCGACTCTTTGTGACCCTATGGACTGCAGCACGTCAGGCTTCCCTGTCCATCACCAACTCGTGGAGCCTACTCAAACTCATGTCCATCACTTCAGCGAGGCCATCCCATCACCTCATCCTCTGTTGTCCCCTTTTCCTTCCACCTTCAATCTTTCCTAGCATCAGGGTTTTTTCAAATGAGTAAGTTCTTCACATTAGGTGGCCAAAGTATCGGAGTTTCAGCTTCAGCATCAGTCCTTCCAATGAACATTCAGAACTGATTTCCTTTAGGATGGACTGGTTGGATTTCCTTGCAGTCTAAGGGACTCTCAAGAGTATTCTCCAACACCACAGTTCAAAAGCATCAATTCTTGGGCACTCAGCTTTATTTTTAGTCCAACTCTCACATCCATACATGACTACTGGAAAAACCATAGCCTTGACTAGATGGACTTTTGTTGGTAAAATAATGTCTCTGCTTTTTATTATGCTGTCTAGGTTGGTAATAGTTTTTCTTCCAAAGAACAAGTGTCTTTTAATTTCATGGCTACAGTCACCATCTGCAGTGATTTTGGAGGCCCCCAAAATAAAGTCTCTCACTGTTTCTATTGTTTCTCCATCTATTTGCCATGAAGTGATGGGACTGGATGCCATGATCTTAGTTTTCTGAATGTTGTGTTTTAAGCCAACTTTTTCCCTCTCCTCTTTCACTTTCATCAAGAGGCTTTTTAGTTCTTCTTCACTTTCTGCCATACGGGTGGTGTCACCTGTGTATCTGAGGTTATTGATATTTCTCCCAGCAATCTTGATTCCAGCTTGTGCTTCATCCAGCCCAGCATTGTGCATGATGTACTCTGCATATAAGTTAAATAAGCAGGGTGACAATATACAGCCTTGACAAACTCCTTTCACGATTTGGAATCAGTCTGTTGTTTCATGTCCAGTTTAACTGTTGCTTCCTGACCTGCATACAGATTTCTCAGGAGACAGATCAGGTGGTCTGGTATTCCCATCTCTTGAAAAAATTTCCACAGTTTGTTGTGATCCACACAGTCAAAGGCTTTGGCATAGTCAATAAAGCAGAAGTAGATGTTTTTTTTTTCTGGAACTCTTGTTTTTTTGAAGATCCAGCAGATGTTGGCAATTTGATCTCTGGTTCCTCTGCCTTTTCTAAATCCAGCTTGAACATCTGGAAGTTCATGGTTCATGTACTATTGAAGCCTAGCTTGGAGAATTTTGAGCATTACTTTGCTAGCATGTGAGATAAGTGCAATTGTGAGGTAGTTTGAGCATTCTTTGGCATTGCCTTTCTTTGGGATTTGAATGAAAACTGACCTTTCCCAGTCCTGTGGCCACTGCTGAGTGTTCCAAATTTGCTGGCCTATTGAGTGCAGAACTTTCACAGCATCACTTTTTAGGATTTGAAATAGCTCAACTGGAATTCCATCACCTCCATTAGCTTTGTTCTGACCACCAATGCAAAAGTCAAATCAAATGATTTTACTTGGAAGAAGTCTGACACTTGGCCTTATCTTCATCTTGGATAGATAGTACATGCATATTATGAGAGCAAAAGCTAAGAGCAAAGAAACCAACAAGCCAGGATTACCTTGCTTAGCAATATTTACCAAAATAAATGAAAACTTGAACCTTCTCATAAAGTACTTCTTAACAGAAAACAAACTGAATGAAAACTGGGTTATTTGGTAATGGTAAGGAAGCTTTCATGAAATATTTAATTTTTATTTGGACACCCATTTCTTTTAAATCCTAAACTTCCTTTTGCTTTTTTTTTTTTTTTAAACCAAGTATTTGTCTTTAAATAAAATTTTTGTTACTGAGATTTCCTTTTGGTATTAGTTCACGATGTTTATGTGATTTAAAAATTAAAAGAAACTTTTATTTTGTTTCTAATTGCTAATTACAAAATCAAAAATATATCCCCTACTAAGCTAGCAGTGGCACCCCACTCCAGTACTCTGCCTGGAAAACCCCATGGACGGAGGAGCCTGGTGGGCTGAAGTCCATGGGGTCACTAAGAGTCACACACGACTGAGTGACTTTCACTTTTCACTTTCACTTTTCACTTTCATGCATTGGAGAAGGCAATGGCAACCCACTCCAGTGTTCTTGCCTGGAGAGTCCCAGGGACCAGGGAGCCTGGTGGGCTGCCATCTGCGGGATCGCACAGAGTCTGACACGACTGAAGCAACTTAGCAGCAGCAGCAGCAGCAGCAAGCTATCAAGAATGCCTACATAAAGAAAACATGGAAACAAATGAAAATTTCATAGTAAAGCAATTATCCTCCCATTAAATTTTTTTTTTTTAAGGAAGAGAAAGAACATAAAAAAAATAACACCTTGGGATCTTTTCAATCCTGAGTATATGTGTACATTTTGTAGCATAAAGTTGTATTAAAAGTGAAGTCACTCAGTCGTGTCTGACTCTTTGCCATCCCATGGACTGTAGCCTGCCAGGCTCCTCCATCTATAGGATTTTCCAGGCAAGAATACTGGATTGGGTTGCCATTTCCTTCTCCAGGGGATCTTCCCAACCCAGGAATTGAACCCAGGTCTCCCACATTGCAGGCAGACTCTTTACTATCTAAGCCACCAAGGAATCTCTCAAGTTGTATTGTGTTGTTTTATTTGTTAAAACTAATGGAGAGAAAATACTTGAGGAGATAATAGTTGAAAACTTCCCTAAAATGGGGAAGGAAATAATCACCCAAGTCCAAGAAACCCAGAGAGTCCCAAACAGGATAAACCCAAGGCGAAACACCCCAAGACACATTTTAATCAAATTAACAAAGATCAAACACAAAGAACAAATATTAAAAGCAGCAAGGGAAAAACCACAAATAACACACAAGGGAATTCCCATAAGGATAACAGCTGATCTTTAAATAGAAACTCTTCAAGCCAGGAGGGAATGGCAAGACATACTTAAAATGATGAAAGAAAATAACCTACAGTCCAGATTATTGTACCCAGCAAGGATTTCATTCAAGTATGTAGGAGAAATCAAAAGCTTTTCCGACAAGCAAAAGCTGAGAGAATTCTGCACCACCAAACCAGCTCTCCAACAAATACTAAAGGATATTCTCTAGACAGGAAACACAAAAACGGTGTATAAGTTCGAACCCAAAACAATAAAGTAAATGGCAACGGGATCATACTTATCAGTAATTACCTTAAACGTAAATGGGTTGAATGCCCCAACCAAAAGACAAAGACTGGCTGAATGGATACAAAAACAAGACCCCTACATATGTTGTCTACAAGAGACCCACCTCAAAACAGGGGACACATACAGACTGAAAGTGAAGGGCTGGAAAAAGATTTTCCATGCAAATAGGGACCAAAAGAAAGCAGGAGTAGCAATACTCATATCAGATAAAATAGACTTTAAAACAAAGGCTGTGAAGAGAGACAAAGAAGGTCACTATATAATGATCAAAGGATCAATCCAAGAAGAAGATATAACAATTATAAATATATATGCACCCAACACGGGAGCACTGCAGTATGTAAGACAAATGCTAACAAGTATGAAAGGAGAAATTAACAATAACACAATAATAGTGGGAGACTTTAATACCCCACTCACACCTATGGATAGATCAACTAAACAGAAAATTAACAAGGAAACACAAACTTTAAATGATACAATAGACCAGTTAGACCTAATTGATATCTATAGGACATTTCATCCCAAAACAATGAATTTCACCTTTTTCTCAAGCACACATGGAACCTTCTCCAGGATAGATCACATCCTGGGCCATAAAGCTAGCCTTGGTAAATTCAAAAAAATAGAAATCATTCCAAGCATCTTTTCTGACCACAATGCAGTAAGATTAGATCTCAATTACAGGAGAAAAATGATTAAAAATTCCAACATATGGAGGCTGAACAACACGCTGCTGAATAACCAACAAATCACAGAAGAAATCAAAAAAGAAATCAAAATTTGCATAGAAACGAATGAAAATGAAAACACAACAACCCAAAACCTGTGGGACATGGTAAAAGCAGTCCTAAGGGGAAAGTTCATAGCAATACAGGCACACCTCAAGAAACAAGAAAAAAGTCAAATAAATAACCTAACTCTACACCTAAAGCAACTAGAAAAGGAAGAAATGAAGAACCCCAGGGTTAGTAGAAGGAAAGAAATCTTAAAAATTAGGGCAGAAATAAATGCAAAAGAAACAAAAGAGACCATAGCAAAAATCAACAAAACCAAAAGCTGGTTCTTTGAAAGGATAAATAAAATTGACAAACCATTAGCTAGACTCATCAAGAAACAAAGGGAGAAAAATCAAATCAATAAAATTAGAAATGAAAATGGAGAGATCACAACAGACAACACAGAAATACAAAGGATCATAAGAGACTACTATCAACAATTATATGTCAATAAAATGGACAACGTGGAAGAAATGGACAAATTCTTAGAAAAGTACAACTTTCCAAAACTCGACCAGGAAGAAATAGAAAATCTTAACAGACCCATCACAAGCACGGAAATTGAAACTGTAATCAAAAATCTTCCAGCAAACAAAAGCCCAGGTCCAGATGGCTTCACAGCTGAATTCTACCAAAAATTTAGAGAAGAGCTAACACCTATCCTGCTCAAACTCTTCCAGAAAATTGCAGAGGAAGGTAAACTTCCAAACTCATTCTATGAGGCCACCATCACCCTAATACCAAAACCTGACAAAGATCCCACCAAAAAAAGAAAACTACAGGCCAATATCACTGATGAACATAGATGCAAAAATCCTTAACAAAATTCTAGCAACCAGAATCCAACAACACATTAAAAGATCATACACCATGACCAAGTGGGCTTTATCCCAGGGATGCAAGGATTCTTCAATATCCCAAATCAATCAATGTAATACACCACATTAACAAATTGAAAAATAAAACCATATGATTATCTCAATAGATGCAGAGAAAGCCTTTGACAAAATTCAACACCCATTTATGATAAAAACTCTCCAAGGAAAGCAGGAATAGAAGGAACATACCTCAACATAATAAAAGCTATATATGACAAACCCACAGCAAACATTATCCTCAATGGTGAAAAATTGAAAGCATTTCCTCTAAAGTCAGGAACAAGACAAGGGTGCCCACTTTCACCATTACTATTCAACATAGTTTTGGAAGTTTTGGCCACAGCAATCAGAGCAGAAAAAGAAATAAAAGGAATCCAAATTGGAAAAGAAGAAGTAAAACTCTCACTATTTGCAGATGACATGATCCTCTACATAGAAAACCCTAAAGACTCCACCAGAAAATTACTAGAACTAATCAATGACTATAGTAAAGTTGCAGGATATAAAATCAACACACAGAAATCCCTTGCATTCCTATACACTAATAATGAGAAAACAGAAAGAGAAATTAAGGAAACAATTCCATTCACCATTGCAATGGAAAGAATAAAATACTTAGGAATATATCTACCTAAAGAAACTAAAGACCTATATATAGAAAACTATAAAACACTGGTGAAAGAAATCAAAGAGGACACTAATAGATGGAGAAATATACCATGTTCATGGATTGAAGAATCAATATAGTGAAAATGAGTATACTACCCAAAGCAATCTATAGATTCAATGCAATCCCTATCAAGCTACCAACAGTATTCTTCACAGAGCTAGAACAAATAATTTCACAATTTGTATGGAAATACAAAAAAACCTCGAATAGCCAAAGCGATCTTGAGAAAGAAGAATGGAACTGGAGGAATCAACCTACCTGACTTCAGGCTCTACTACAAAGCCACAGTTATCAAGACAGTATGGTACTGGCACAAAGACAGAAATATAGATCAATGGAACAAAATAGAAAGCCCAGAGATAAATCCACGCACATATGGACACCTTATCTTTGACAAAGGAGGCAAGAATATACAATGGATTAAAGACAATCTCTTTAACAAGTGGTGCTGGGAAAACTGGTCAACCACTTGTAAAAGAATGAAACTAGAACACTTTCTAACACCATAGACAAAAATAAACTCAAAATGGATTAAAGATCTAAACATAAGACTAGAAACTATAAAACTCCTAGAGGAGAACATAGGCAAAACACTCTCTGACATACATCACAGCAGGATCCTCTATGACCCACCTCCCAGAATATCGGAAATAAAAGCAAAAATAAACAAATGGGACCTAATTAACCTTAAAAGCTTCTGCACATCAAAGGAAACTATCAGCAAGGTGAAAAGACAGCCTTCAGAATGGGAGAAAATAATAGCAAAGGAAGCAACGGACAAACAACTAATCTCAAAAATATACAAGCAACTCCTCCAGCTCAACTCCAGAAAAATAAATGACCCAATCAAAAAATGGGCCAAAGAACTAAATAGACATTTCTCCAAAGAAGACATACAGATGGCTAACAAACACATGAAAAGATGCTCAACATCACTCATTATCAGAGAAATGCAAATCAAGACCACTATGAGGTACCATTTCACACCAGTCAGAATGGCTGCGATCCAAAAGTCTACAAATAATAAATGCTGGAGAGGGTGTGGAGGAAAGGGAACCCTCTTACACTGTTGGTGGGAATGCAAACTAGTACAGCCACTATGGAGAACAGTGTGGAGATTCCTTAAAAAACTGGAAATAGAACTGCCTTATGATCCAGCAATCCCACTGCTGGGCACACACACTGAGGAAACCAGAAGGGAAAGAGACACGTGTACCCCAATGTTCATCGCAGCACTGTTTATAATAGCCAGGACATGGAAGCAACCTAGATGTCCATCAGCAGATGAATGGATAAGAAAGCTATGGTACATATACACAATGGAGTATTACTCAGCCATTAAAAAGAATACATTTGAATCAGTTCTAATGAGGTGGATGAAACTGGAGCCTATTATACAGAGTGAAGTAAGCCAGAAGGAAAAACACCAATACAGTATACTAATGCATATATATGGAATTTAGAAAGATGATAACAATAACCCTGTATACGAGACAGCAAAAGTGACGCTGATGTATGGAACAGTCTTATGGACTCTGTGGGAGAGGGAGAGGGTGGGAAGATTTGGGAGAATGGCATTGAAACATGTAAAATATCATGTATGAAACGAGATGCCAGTCCAGGTTCAATGCACAATACTGGATGCTTGGGGCTAGTGCACTGGGACGACCCAGAGGGATGGTATGGGGAGGGAGGAGGGAGGAGGGTTCAGGATGGGGAGCACATGTATACCTGTGATGGATTCATTTTGATATTTGGCAAAACTAATACAATTATGTAAAGTTTCAAAATAAAATAAAATTTAAAAAAAAAAACTAATGGAACTTGAATTTGGAATATTGAGACAAAATCAACTGCAGAGATGCACTAATTTTACTGGATTAATATTGGTAGATTTTACTTCCCATGTGATGTTCAAGGACTACAACAGAATGAATTTGACAGATGAACTCTGAACTCATGTTGGTAAGGGAAAATAACAGAATGACTTAGATTACTATAGAGAATAAACTTTTTTCACAATTAAAAGACATTCAGTCACTGGGTTAACTTACTTTCAGCTTTTCCCTCAACTTTCTCTGGCCTTCCCTACTTTTCCTGTCCCTACCCTTCCTATCCCTTGGGGCTCTCTAGTCCATCTCCCCTAATTTATGTTTTTTTCTAGTATTATCACTTTCTAACTTCCTATGATATTTAATTGTATATTTGATTATTTTTTTCCTCCATCAACAGAGTATAAATCCATGAAGAATACTTCTTTTAAAAACATTTTGTTCACTGAGGTGTCTAAACATAGCAGAGCCCAAATGAATGATTTAAAATAAGTGATCAGTTCAATAGTGTCTATAATATTTAATGTTATTGGAATAGACTCATTTGATGAAGAAAACTCCCTAGGCTCTTAGGAGCAGCAAATTCATGGCATGCATGTCACTATTTCCCCCTCTCGTCTTATGTCAGATGCCATAACATTCACACACTTTCTTCCAGTTCTAATCAAGAACAACATTCTTTTCTATTAAACATGGGCTATATAATGCTTGCTAAAAAAAAAAAAAAAGTGTTTCAGACAAACACTACCAATTGAAAAGAGTTGGTACCCATTTGCCATCTGGTTCTGAAGGAAGAGACATACTTCAAGGTTATCTTACCTGTAACTGTGGGAGTTTTCCCTTTATTAATACATTCCTATATTTGTTAGTTTATTAATACATTTGTAAAACTTTTACTGGTTACCTACTGTTTTTTTTATTACTCACTTAAACATTCAGGATACAAGTGTTAATATTTATTTAGTGCCAACTATGTTCTAGTCCTGAAGATATAGCTATGCTGTGACACAGACAAATATTTATAGAATATTATAGCTATAATAAGTACAAGGTACTACAGGCACACATTGGTGAGTGTGGGTAAGGGAAGTGAGGAAAGTCAGTAGAAGAAATAAGACTTGAAAAAAGTATTGAAGATGTAACATATTTTTTCTGAAAAGACATTTTCATAACAATTTCAAGAGGCGATAATTATAATAAAAATCATGAGTTTGTTTATTTAGCCCTTACAATAAGTAAGCCTTACATAGGCACCTTATATGTTGTCTCATTTACTTCTTATGGCAGGGCGCCCTAGTCTATTTTATATATACTATTAATATAATAAAGTTACCCATGTAGGATGTGACAGAACAAGTCTGTGCCACCACATCTTTACATCACTTACCCACTACATCCTTCAGCAGAAGAATAATTAAAATAGCAGGAGACAAAAACTGAAAAATTTCCTAGAAGATCCTGTGTATCTTGATAATCTTTGAATTTTATCTTCTAGGCAGTGGGGAGTTATTACAGATGTAATCCAATACTTCCTAAAAAACTCAGAGGCTAGTAGTAAAGAAAAGGAGAAGAAAAATATTTGAATGCTTGCTGCATGCAAAATAATTCACATTCTTAATTTATTCTAATTTACAAAACAGCCTTAGTAAATGTCATTTTATAGAAAACAAACTTTGAGATTTGCAAAGGTCAAAAAACTGCACCATAGTCACACAGTTCAAAAGTGAGAGCAGTAGCATTTTAACCTAAGCCTGACTTCAGAGCACCTGCCTGCCATTTAAGGTATTCTTCCCAAGAAAGTCTAGCTGATGGCAGTGTAAAAGTGAGCAAGAGGGAGTATATGTTTGCCATTTGGCCACTTTTGCTGAATTGTATTTCCAATTAAGCTTTCCCAGTTAGAATTAAATGATTTACCACTCAGTATGCTTTTATAGATGAGCTATCATTAGTGAACTTTGAAAAAGTATAAAAATATTTCCCCCAATACATTTTTACTTATCACTTTTAAGCTCACATTTTTTTAATTGTACCACCAAGCATTATTGATTATATACTACTATTCTTACAGCAGTACACTTTTTCCCACCCTACAGGATGAGTTGATATTCTCCTTCACAGGTTGGAGAAATAAACTAGGAAAAGACAATAATTTTTTTGTCTTTTCAAGGATAGAAAGAAAAGCCTAACCTATTTGCTACTTGAACTCTTCTTTGCCACCTATATGATTATTGATGAAGGTATTCAACTATTATAATTTTACATTTTCTTTATTGAAATACAGTTGATGTAACAGGATTATGTAGTTTCAGGTGTTCTACACAGTGACTTGACATTTACATCCATCATGAAATTATCATCACAATAAATCTAGTAACCATCTGTCTACAAACAAAGTTATTTACATACAAATATACAAATATAATACAATATTATTGACCATATTCCTTATGCCATATTTATTTTGTAACTGGAAATTTGTGCCTCTTAATTTCTTTACCTATTAAGCAACCCCACCCCCACCCCCTCACAGCTCTGGCAACAATTTTTTTGTTCTCTAAGTCTGTTACCGAACTTTCAGTCGGACCCCAACAAGGTTTCTCCTACCTGGTGTTGCGGGTCTCAATAGATGGAGACTGAGTTCCATTCAGAAGCAACTGGAAAGCCTTATTCTTTCATGGGAGAATGGAGAGGTGTGAGTTCATGCTCTAACAGGGGTCCCCAACCCTGGGGATCTAATGCCTGATGATCTGAGGTGGAGCTGATATAATAATAATAGAAATAAAGTGCACAATAAATGTAACACACTTAAATCATACTGAAACCACCTCCTACCCCCATGGAAAAGTGTTCTTCCATGGAACTGGTCCCTGGCGCCAAAAAGTTTGGGGACTGCTGCTCTAGGGCACTGGCTGTCCCCAGCAGGCTGTGGTGGGGGCGACTGCTTTATATGGGTCTTTCAGCGGGGTCCTTACAGGGCAGGTGCAGTACTGCTTACCTTCCAGATCACAGCGCTGGTTGTCCCACTGCCACACACGTCCCCAGCCGCCATCTTGAGAAGCAGTGCCTATGCGGGTGCGCTGAGCTGAAGCATCCAGAGCAGCGGCCCTGGGCTGGGAGTTCTAATCCAACGTGTAAGGAGCAAGGCCTCTGAACACGAACCCCTACAAGCAAATGAAACCTGACCAAGCACAAAACAAGAGGTTAGACCTTATCATCTAGACTCCAACTTATGTTTCCCGGGAAACATTAACGAGCTTTGGGCTGGTGTCAAAATTCCTTCTCTGCCTTTTGTCCTGATTATTATTCTTGAGGCTCACTGAGGGCTCAGGTCCACATTCTGTAACTCCTCACTGCTGAGTGTGGACATTGTTATAACCCCAGGGAGAGGAGCAGAGCATCTCCCCAGGTGCATTTAGACATGTTTGAGTGTCCCCAGGTCTGAACCCTGATAGTTTCTCTCCCTGAGTGATTAGAAGTTTTATAGATTCTAACCTTTTGGTTAGAATAGTGGATAGTTCTGACAAAATGTGGTCCACTGGAGAAGGGAATGGCAAACCACTTCAGCATTCCTGCCTTGAGAACCCCATGAACAGTATGAAAAGGCAGAAGATAGGACACTGAAAGATTAATTCCCCAGGTCAATAATGCCCAATATGCTACCGGAGAGGAATGGAGAAATAACTCCAGAAAGAATGAAGAGATGGAACCAAAGCAAAAACAAGACCCAGTTGTGGATGGGACTGGTGATGAAAGCAAGGTCAGATGCTGTAGGGAGCAATATTTCATAGGAACCTGGAATGGTAGGTCCATGAATCAAGGGAAAATGGAAGTGGTCAAACAGAAGATGGCAAGAGTGAACATTGACATTCTAGGAATGAGCGAACTAAAATGGACTGGAATGGGTGAATTTAACTCAGATGACCATTATATCTACTACTGTGGGCAAGAATCCCTTAGAAGAAATGGAGTAGCCATCATAGTCAACAAAAGGGTCTGAAATGCAGTACTTGGATGCAATCTCAAAAATGACAGAATGATCTCTGTTCATTTCCAAGGCAAACCATTCAATATCACAGTTATCCAAGTCTATGCCCCAACCAGTAATGCTGAAGAAGCTGAAGTTGAACCATTCTATGAAGACCTACAAGACCTTCTAGAATTAACACCCCCAAAAGATGTCCTTTTGATTATGGGGGACTGGAATGCAAAAGTACGAAGTCAAGAAACACCTGGAATAACAGGCAAATTTGGCCTTGGAGTACAGAATGAAGCAGGGCAAAGGCTAACAGAGTTCTGCCTAGAGAATGCACTGGTCATAGCAAACACCCTCTTCCAACAATACAAGAGAAGACTCTACACATGGACATCACCAGATGGCCAACACCAAAATCAGATTGATTATATTCTTTGCAGCCAAAGATGGAGAAGCTCTATACAGTCAACAAAAACAAGACCGGGAGCTGACTGTGGCTCAGACCATGAGCTCCTTATTGCCAAATTCAGACTTAAATTGAAAAAAATGGGGAAAAGCACTAGACCATTCAGGCATGACCTAAATCAAATCCCTTATGATTATACAGTGGAAGTGAGAAATAGATTTAAGGGACTAGATCTGATAGATAGAGTGCCTGATGACCTATGGACAGAGGTTCATGACATTGTACAGGAGACAGGGATCAATACCATCCCCAAGAAAAAGAAATGCAAAAAAGCAAAATGGCTATCTGAGGAGGCCTTACATATAGCTGTGAAAAGAAGAGAAGCGAAAAGCAAAGGAGAAAAGGACAGATATACACATTTGAATGCAGAATTGCAACGAATAGCAAGGAGAGACAAGAACGCCTTCCTCAGTGATCAGTGCAAAGAAATAGAGGAAAACAACAGAATGGGAAAGACTAGAGATCTCTTCAAGAAAATCAGAGATACCAAGGGAACATTTCATGCAAAGATGGGCTCAATAAAGGACAGAAATGGTATGGACCTACAGAAGCAGAAGATATTAAGAAGAGGTGGCAAGAATACACAGAAGAACTGTACAAAAAAGATCTTCACGACCCAGATAATCATGATGATGTGATCACTCACCTAGAGCCCGACATTCTTGAATGTGAAGTCAAGTGGCCTTTAGAAGGCATCACTATGAACAAAGCTAGTGGAGGTGATGGAATTCCAGTTGAGCTATTTCAAATCCTAAAAGATGATGCTGTGAAAGTGCTGCACTCAATATGCCAGCAAATTTGGAAAACTCAGCAGTGGCCACAGGAATGGAAAAGGTCAGTTTTCATTCCAGTCCCAAAGAAAGGCAATGCCAAAGAATGCTCAAATTACCACACAATTGCACTCATCTCACACGCTAGTAAAGTAATGCTCAAAATTCCCCAAGCCAGGCTTCAGCAGTACGTGAACCATGAACTTCCAGATGTTCAAGCTGGTTTTAGAAAAGGCAGAGTAACCAGAGATCAAATTGCCAACATCTGCTGGATCACCGAAAAAGCAAGAGAGTTCCAGAAAAACATCAATTTCTGCTTTATTGACTATGCCAAAGCCTTTGACTGTGTGGATCACAATAAACTGTGGAAAATTCTGAAGGAGATGGGAATACCAGACCACCTGACCTGCCTCTTGAGAAACCTATATGCAGGTTAGGAAACAACAGTTAGAACTGCACATGGAACAACAGAATTATTCCAAATTGGGAAGAAGTACGTCAAGGCTGTATATTGTCACCCTGCTTATTTAACTTATATGCAGAGTACATCATGAGAAATGTTGGGCTGGAAGAAACACAAACTGGAATCAAGATTGCTGGGAGAAATATCTATAAGCTCAGATATGCAGATAACACCACTCTTATGGCAGAAAGTGAAGAAAAACTAAAGAGCCTCTTGATGAACGTGAAAGAGGAGAGTGAAAAAGTTGGCTTAAAGCTCAACATTCATAAAATTAAGATCATGGCTTCTGGTCCCATCACTTCATGGCAAATAGATGGGGAAACAGTGGAAACAGTGACAGACTTTATTTTTTTGGGCTCCAAAATCACTGCAGATGGTGACTGTAGCCATGAAATTAAAAGACTCTTACTCATTGGAAGGAAAGTTGTGACCAACCTAGATAGCATATTCAAAAGCAGAGACATTACTTTGCCCACAAAGGTCCATCTAGTCAAGGCTATGGTTTTTCCAGTAGTCATGTATGGATGTGAAAGTTATACTATAAAGAAAGCTGAGAGATGAAGAATTGATGCTTTGAACTGTGGTGTGTTTGGGAAGACTCTTGAGAGTCCCTTGGACTGCAAGGAGATCCAACCAGTCCATCCTAAAGGAGATCAGTCCTGGGTGTTCATTGAAAGGACTGATGGTGAAGCTGAAACTCCAATACTTTGGCCACCTGATGAGAAGAGCTGACTCATTTGAAAAGACCTTGATGCTGGGAAAGAGTGTAGGTGGGAGGAGAAGGGTATGACAGAAGATGAGATGGTTGGATGGCATCACTGACTCAGTGGACATGAGTTTGAGTAACCTCCAGGAGTGGTGATGGACAGGGAGGCCTGGCATGCTGCAGTCCATGGGGTCGCAAAAAGTTGCACACAACTGAGCGACTGAACTAAATCTTTTGGAGCCAAAAGGACATCAGACAGTATCAGGTACATGGGCCCATATACCTGCAAAAGAACAATGGTTATTAAGCAGCCCAGGGAAGGTAGAAGCCAAGTGACCCCAGGAAGGGCCTACATTACCCTGCTCCACAGTTGTTCCGTTGGGTTCTGGTAGCCAAATTGCATTTTTCAGAAGCCTATCTGCATTTACTGTAATCAAGCCACTTGCGTTGAGGAAAAGGCAACTTGATGTATTTTTGGCCAGTGCACAGATTCTCTCTGGTCAGCTAACATCATTTAGGGCAAATCAATTATCTCCAAATCTCTATTGCTTGGCAATGCATACAGTTACTTATCTTTTGCTGGTTTCTAGAAAAGGAGATTTAGATCCGAGAGATTCACAAGAATAATGGTTGGGGGGGAAGGGTGTGAGGGGAGTTGTTCATTGTCTTGGATTGTCTTTCCAGGGGTTAGGGCCTGGATGCCTTCCTTACTCGAGTGTAATGTACCCATGGAGCAGTCCCCAGAAACTTCAGGGAAACATGGGTGGTTCAGTTCCATTCAGTCACTCAGTTGTGTCTGACTCTTTGCCACCCCATGGACTGCAGCATGACAGGTTTCCCTGTCCATCACCAACTCCAAGACCTTGCTCAAACTCATGACCATTGAGTTGGAGATGCCATCCAACCATTTCATCCTCTGTTGTCCCCTTCTCCTCTTGCCTTCAATCTTTTCCTGCATCAGGGTCCTTTCCAGTGAGTTGGCTCTTCATATCTGGTGGCCAAAGTGTTGGAGTTTCAGCGTCAGCATCAGTCCTTTCAATGAATATTCAGAGTTGGTTTCCTTTAGGATTGACTGGTTTGATCTCCTTGCAGTTTAAGGGACTCTCAACAGTCTTCTCCAACACCACAGTTCAAAAGCATCAATTCTTTGGTGCTTAGATTTCTTTATGGGTGGTTAGGATCGCTGAGTAGGGTCTGTTCCTGTTACGAGTGAGGTGATCTTGCAGGCTGCTGGTTTTCCCAGTTTTTTGGTGCACCCAGTCTCCCATGTGAGCTGAGAGGGGCATGGAGCCGGTGCTGGCTCACTGGTGGGTCATGTGTCAGCGCATGACTGTCTACACAGCCGGAATGTGCTGGGCTAGTGCCTACTTTCTGGTAGGGTGGGTAACCTCCTGGCATTCATTAGGCTAGAGGGAGGATTCCAAAATTGTTCTTGCCTGTGCCAGTACTACTGCTGTCAAATGTGCTGCTCAAATTGACTGCTGCCAGCATCTCTATCCTCAGGGGGAGTCCCAAGGTTCTTCTTCTCTCTTTGGGAGGGTTTCCAAGATGAACAAATAGATCTGACTAAGGCTCCTTTCAAACTACTGCCTCTGCACTGTAATTCAAAACATGAAATTTTGTGCACACCCTTTGAGAGCAGTCTTTGTTTTCTGTAGCTTTCTAGTTTCTTCTGAACATAAGTCTCAGTATGTTCTGGGGGCTTGTTTTCATGGTGAAGGACACTTAGGCTGGAAATCCCGATATGCAGCTTGGAGTTCCTGCCCTTTAGGGAGGACTTTACAATTGTGGGTGCAGGTGTGCTCAGTCATGTCCAACTCTTTTGTGACCCCATGGACTGTAGTCCACCAGCCTCCTCTGTCCATGGGATTATCCTGGCAGGAATACTGGAGTGGGTTGCCATTTCCTGCTCCAGGGGATCTTCCTGACCTGGGGATTGAACCTGAGTCTCCTGCATTGGCAGATGGATTCTTTACCACTGATTCAGTGATATCCCTTCTGTTTGTGGGTTGCTGATTAGAGCCCTGACTATGTCATGTCTCTGCACCTCCTGTCATCTCACTATGATTCTTTCTTTATGTCTTTAGCAGTGGAAAATCTTTTCTGTTAGTTTTCAGGTCGTTTTCATAGTTGCTCTGTAGGTAGTTGTCATTTTGGTGTGTGTGAAGAGTTGAATTAAGGATCTTCCTATTCTGCCATCTTGATTGCCCTAACCTCTATTATTTTTTTAAAAGTTCAACTGTACTAGAAATATTTCTAGTGTTATTTGGAGTATTTATGGACAACCTAAAGATCTGCCCCCAGAAAATCTGAATTTGTCTTTTCTCAGCAGGTCCACCCCTATTTTTGCAGGCCTGGGACAAGAGTTCAAATTGAGGTCCACTTATCATAAATTTAAATAAATTTAAATTGATTAAAAGTTATCAGTCAAATTAACAAACTATTCCATAATGTATACTCTGGTACTCCCTTGACAAATATAGCTTCATAATAGCTTGGAAGGCCAAGTTATACTTCTTGGACTCCTTGGTGATATAGTGGCCTGCCTTCCTTCAGTTCCCACCTCCAGTTCCATCCTGCACTGCAGGGACCTTAACGTCAATTCTATCCTCACTTTAAGCAAAACAAAACAAAAACAGCTGACTTTGGCCATCTCTTGGTGTTTGTTTTGTAGTCTTCCTTTAGGAGGGTAGACCTAGGAAGAATCCCACCTATTCTTGGAAGAAAGCTTGGGGCCATCTGGGCTAGGAAGTCCGGGGTCATGGGTACACAGAGTGTGTAGAAATGGGGGTGTTGTTTCCAGAAGCGGCATGCTCTATTTCTTTGTAGATTCCTTGACTCTGGAGGAGAAACGGACTATGAGGTCTACTGTGTGAGGTACAGGACATGGCAACATTGGCCCTAACCAAAGAGTGGTTCCGCCTCTCAGTGTCATGGTAAAAGCAGACTCTGGCCAGTCACAATGTAGGAGCTGGCAAGTGGAGGACAAAGTAGGGTAGAGCTAGTACTTTTTCCTACCATAAATTAATGAATAACTGAAAAAAAATGCATCTTGATATGAAATTTCCGGAAAAATTCTCAGCAGATGTTTTAAACCCCCTCACCCTTCCTTTTGCACTGCCTCTCCTTAGCCTGGGGCTCGCTCACCAAACTGTAAAATTGAGATCATTGCTTGAATTATTCCATCATTTTGCTCTTCCTTGGTTTCAAGAGAGTATAACTCTTAGTTTGGATTCCAGATACTTGCTATTTAATCACTTTGTTTTTTGGACTTGGTTTGTTAACTAAATCTTTGGATTCATAATTTTTCTCTCGACTTAGAATTTAAAGGAAGGTATTTTTCCTTTACTCTTTTAAGTTTCAAGGTATATTTGCCACTGTGGAAAAAAACATGTAAATCCAGTTAGAGAAAAAGATGTCAAGAGTTATTTTGGATACAATGTTGCTTGAGAAAAATAAAATTTTATTTCCCTAATTTGACAATCATTGTTTATTTCATTCATAAAGGAGAAAAATTAAGTTCTGTGTGCTGTTTTAAATATACTTTAAGGCAAAAAATTAACACATAATATTATATTACATTAATATATGTCAGGAAGGTAACTTGAACATAGTTAAAAAACAAACTTGAAAATATTTGCTTTGCTGTGCAGGCTTTTCAACAGTTATTTTTAAAGACTGAGGAATTAAACACCTGTCACTTTTGCCAGCTGGTGTGGATGTTAAAAGTCACTGTCACTCTCTTGCCTGCTACTCTATTTTGCACCTGCTACAATTTGAGACATGGGCATCTCACACATGGTAATTTAATAAGGATAGGTCCCATGACAGTGTATTCAATATTATCCCACGGGGAGTTAAAGCAGTTTTATAAGGTCTTGAGGGAAAAATATTAAATATCAAGCTTGAGAACTAAACTTTCAGTGCCTTGTAGACATCACATTTTTCTAACTGAAAAGTATTAAAGGAATGTCCAAGATGAGAAATTTAGCCACATGTTCCAAAACAAAAATGAGCCTTTTAGGATTGGATTTTTTGTACCAACTGACTTCTCTACATACTGACTTTTGTAATTTTTAAAAACACATTTTATTTCCTGATGTAACAACCCAAATATGAATGTGTACTGAGAGCTGATCCGTTCAGTATGTATTCATGAGTCACATAGGGCTATTTTAATTAATTAAAATGAGATACAATTAAAAATTCAGTTCTGCAGTCACACTTGCCATATTTCAAGTTCTCAGTCACCAGATGTAGCTGGCTAGTGGTTACCATACAAGACAATATAGATAGAGATTTCCATTTTTACTGAAGTTTCTATGGGATAGTGCTGTGTTAAATTTCCAGTTCCTGGTCTTAGGCTAACTTGACCTTAAAGATCTTGAAGCCATAGTAAATTCTCCTTCGAAAAATGATTGCCATGTCCCAACCTTATCTTGGCTACAGAGACTTAGGTCAAATTTAAAGCTGATGGCTACTGAAATCTGAGTGACCTTTGCTAAATAAAGGAGCATGATGACCTGAAGTGACTGACATCAGGACAAAGCTGTTCCAGCTTCCAAAAATATATAGGCAGGCAGGTACTTTTCAGAGATTTTATTTTAGAGATATCTCTTTAGAGAGTGGGAGAAGTATTTATCATTTCATCTCTTCTAAATATCCAGCTACTAACTTGCAAATTCTGCTTCTATTCTTAAAAAAGTGATAGGATGTGATAGGATGAAGTAAGTTTACACTGTGAATTTATCTATCAGCTGATCTTACTATTCAGAGCATGTGTTAAAAGGTGAAACCAAGATTTTGGGACACGGACATACAAAGTAGGAGAGAGGATATTAATAGATAGAGTCTTGAGTAAGAATGTCATTCCCAGAGAGGTTTTTTTTAAGTAACAGCTGAAAGGTCACTTTAAATTTTATCCTTGAAGACATTCAGTGAGACAGATCAAGAGCTTATTAGAATTTTCCAATAAGCCAGATAGTCACTAGAAGTGAAATAGTTCAAGCTATGTATACAATGATTTACACAAAGCTGAAGAAACGTACTTTCACTTAAATTGCCTGGATGTTATTGTTTAGTTGCCGAGTCGTGTCGGCCTCTTTTGAGACCCCATAGATTGTAGCCTGCCAGGCTCCTCTGTCTGTGGGATTTCCGAGGCAAGAATACTGGAGTGGGTTGCCACTTCCTTCTCCAGGATACCTTCCCAGCCCAGGGATTGAATCCACATCTACTGCTTGCCACGTGGATTCTTTACCACTGCGCCACCTGGGAAGGCCAAATTGCCTGTATAATTTATATTAAACTATCTCTATCTGAATTTCCTCAGTTTTCTATTTTGCTTTCTCAGTAATATATGATTATCATTATTATTTAGTTTGTTATTGCCTATAGATTGTAATTATTCTCCTAAAATTTTATAATTCATCAACATTAAGAAAAGAACTGGGATTTTGAAAAATTAGTTTCTCTAAGCAGGAAGATAAAAGTGCAATGCAACATGAACATTCCAGACTGACCAAAATTATTTATTGGTTTATTATTTTAAGGATGTTCTTTGACCCATGGTATACAATAAAGAGCAGGGCTTGGATCTGAGATTGTCAGTATTTCACCATTCTTGTCTGGATCAGCAGACACTTAGTTTGTGTGGTATGAGTATAATTCAGAGAGAAACATAAAATGTATAAAAATTCAGGGAGTCCTTCAGTTTAGAATAGTACAAATTGTTTTGTTTTTCTAAATGATGGTAAACAGATTTGGACAGTTAGTCATGGGTGTTCTTAAAATAAGGTTCAGCCAGTCTTCATAAACAATGCTTGATCTATAAAGGAAAAGGGAAAAAGAGTTAGATGTTGATTGCATCTTTTCAGAAAGAAAATGGGGAAGGAAATAATGTAAAGTGAAAAAGAAAAAAAAAAGCACAAAATGAACCATCAGTCCCAAGGGATGGCATTTCCTTGCTGCACAAACCTGGTTTCCAAGTGTTGTACTTTGGACTGTGATAATATGCTTTTCTAGAGCAGTAATTATTAAAAACTACTTTAATACAATTTAGAGTTATTCAAAGAACCTAGGATAATGCTTTTATTATTCTTATGTTCCAATTAAATCAAATAATTACTCTCTGGTTTCTTGACTCTCCACTGCATAATTATAGTACAGATAAAGATACGGTCTATTTGTTGTTTAGCTTCTAAGTTATTTCTGACTCCTTTGTGACTTCATGGACTATAACCTGCCTGGCTCCTGTGTCCATGGGGTTTTCCAGGTAAGAATTCTGGAGCATGTTGCCATTTCATTTTCTACAGAATCTTCCTGACTCAGGGATTGAACCCATGTCTCCTGCATTGGCAGATGGGTTCTTTACTGCTGAGCCACCAGGGAAGCCTTGATACGGTCTATAAATGGAGGGAAAAACCTCAAAAGTTTTTGCTTGTACACTTACACAAAAATAATCTATTTTTAAATAACCCATCTCAAGGAGTTATAATAATATAACTCATTAATATTGATATAATATTAATTATATTAATGTGTTCTGGTTAATATGAATAATTATTTATTCCAACTATTAATAACTAATATGAATAACTCTTTACATTAAATACAATGTTGAGAAAGCCTTATATATTAAAGAGGGAACAGATAGATACCTTGAGAGCTCCATTTAGTTAGACATGATGTGCTTGACAAAAGCTGTAGGGATAATACAGTTTAGAGTTAGAAAAGAGTCAAATTTAATAAAAGAACAGTATGTTAAGTTAACTTAATTCTAATTATTCTTATAATTCTTGTAACTCTAGAGTTTATTTATTTAAATTCTGTATAGCCCACTATTCTTAATACTAGATTTATGGCTTTCCCCCGATTTTGTAAATTTAGCTTTTTAAGTGTTACATTCGCATGGTTAAATGTTTTTCTTGAAAGTATCAAAGAGTTTAAAATAAAAAATGTTCTTCACCACTGTCTCCTAGCTATCTAGTTCCTTTTTATAGCTAACTTGGTGGAGTTGTTATGCTTGCTTAGCAAGCATACAGGAGTGGGTAAGCCTTTCCTTTCTTCAGGGGGTCTTCACAACCCAGGGATCGAACCCAGGTCTCCCACATTACAGGCAGATTCTTTATCATCTAAACCACAAGGGAAGCCCCCCCAAATACAAATATATGTTACATATTTTTTTTACACAAATGGTGGCAGTTCTACAAACCCTTTTGCTCTTATTTTTCTCACTGCATAATGTACTGTCTTAGAAATATTACCATAACCATAAATAAGGGTGTCCTTGTTCTTTTTTAGAGCTGTGGGGAATGTCATTGTGTAGATGTACCAAAATCTATTTGATGCATTCTATATTGTTGGACATTGTTCTTTGTTGTCGTTGTTTAGTTGCTAATTGTGTCTGACTCTTTGTGACCCTATGGACAGTTGCCTGCCAGGCTCCTCTGTTCATGGAATTCTCCAGGCAAGAAAACTGGAATGGGTTGCTATTTCCTTCTCCAGGTGACCTTCCCACTTATGGCAGTAACTGAATGTAAAATGTTGTTTATAGAAAAAAGTAAAGTTTAACCAAGATTGTCAGTGTAGATATGCTTAGCTGAGTATTTTCTTTTTCTCCTATCCTTTCCTGTCCTCTTCTCTTCTCTCTTTTTCATTTCTTTTCCCTCCCTTCTTCTCCCCTCTGTGTTTCTTTCCTTACTTTATCCAAGTTGTTAGACTTTATAAGTCCATATTGACATCAAAGCTATCAACATAGTTTATTGAGATGTGGTGAGATTAGTCTTTTTGGGAGGGTGGATAAGTTTTTCAGTTTTATTGCAACATTTCAAATTTACAAGTTATATCATGCAGTTTTATCTTGTATCTTTATTTTGGGTGGTGCATTGCTTTTCAGACCCTCTGGGTGAAGCTTCAGTAAAAAAGTGGCAGGAAATAGATAATTGGATACTATAAGATAAATTTCATTTGAGCAAGAACACTAGATAAGGAGAACTAAATTTTAGCACCAGCCTTGCTATTAATTATGTGACCTTCACTAAGTAGCTAAACATCTTCAGCACTCAGATTCCTCATTTTCATCACTGCTTGCTGTAAAGGATTTTGTGATATCTCCAACTGTAATATTGAAGAATTAATATTAAATCTAATATTAAAATTTATTCTGACACAAATGCTGTCTCACAGAGGTGTTGTGAAGATCTAGTAAGATGGGTGATTCATGTTGATATATGGCAGAAACCAATACAATCTTGTAAAGCAATTTTCCTCCAATTAAAAATTTTAAAAAAATTTTAAAAAGATCTAATAAAAAAGTAAAAACACATTTTAATCTGTATAACGGTGCACAAAAATGTTAAAACCCACTGAAATAAAGTTTATGTATATAGTCAGATCCTTACAAGATATCTTTTTAGGGTTATTGTGTAATTGGTTGATAATAAATAATGTGTGTGTTCAACAAGAGAGTAGAGAAAAATAAGTTGTTTTAAACTCAAAAGGCATCCGGCATCAACCCAATCAGTTCAGAATTGCTGTAACCACCAGAGCACATGAAATTATACCTTCATAGTTGATGCAGCCATTGGAGTCTTCCTGACCTGCCATCAGCGCTTCCACTTCTTCTTCTTTCATCTTTTCACCTGATAAAACAAAATTCTTTGTTCAAGAAGAAAGCCAGAGAATATTCTCAAAATTCCACCATAAGTGATAAGCTTTGGACTCCTGGAGACCTCTTGTAGGATAGACACCAAGACTTTCCTGTTCCTTTGGCAGGAAGTTTGCCAATAAATTGTTTTTGAATAAATGAATTAAATGCACATTATACCTGATCATCCACACTCTATCCTGTAAGAACTGCAATGCCATATGTTACTTATTCATAACCAATAATTCAAGTTATTAAGACCATTTCCCCCAAATAAACTCACTGACATTGAGGCTAATTGAAATGGTCATTAACTTTTGACTATTCCTTTTCATTTTCCCTTTGTAGTCTTTCCCTCTACTTATTTTGGTTATAACATGATTCCCCTGAGTCATGCTCCTTCCTACATACTCTGTCCTATTAAGTCCACTGAAATGAATTTTTCTTACCTAGTGTGGCTAGAACATGACGAAGTTCAGCACCCATGACAGTGCCATTGCCTTCCTTGTCGAAGACACGCAGACCCTCAACAAAGTCTTCATAAGTGCCCTGGTCCTTGTTGTTGGAAATAGCTTGCAACATGGGCAGAAATTGTTCAAACTCAATTTTCTTGGCATTCATCTCTGAAAGAAATCACAATTTGGAGAGTTATCAGCTATCATAAAATGCTGCCACTGAGTTACAAATTAAGCTTGAATGTTCATTCTGGATCATCATAAAGATCTTCATACAGCTTAAATTTCAGTTGGTAAATGGCTGCTGACAGAAAGTTTGTAACAGAGAATAGCAGGACCTCCGGACTCCTAGTGCTTGAGCTTTTATCCTTAATTCACCATTTACAAATACGTGATCATGGGCAAGTTTCTTAACCTCTTTGTGCCTCAACTTTTTAATCTTTCTTTTTTTTTTTTTTTTTTTTTTTACTTTACAATATTGTATTGGTTTTGCCATACATCAACATGCATCCACCATGGGTGTACACGTGTTCCCCATTCTGAACCCCCCTCCCACCTCCCTCCCCATACCATCCCTCTGGGTCATCCCAGTGCACCAGCCCCAAGCTTCCTGTATCCTGCATCAAACCTGGACTGGTGATTCATTTCTTATATGATATTATACATGCCATTCTCCCAAATCATCACCCCTTCCCTCTCCCACAGAGTCCAAAAGACTGTTCTATACATTTGTGTCTCTTTTGCTGTCTCGCATACAGGGTTATTGTTACCATCTTTCTAAATTCCATATATATGCATTAGTATACTGTATTGGTGTTTTTCTTTCTGGCTTACTTCAATCTGTATAATAGGCTCCAGTTTCATCTACCTCATTAGAACTGATTCAAATGTATTCTTTTTAATGGCTGAGTAATACTCCATTGTGTATATGTACCACAGCTTTCTTATCCATTCATCTGCTGAGGGACATCTAGGTTGCTTCCATGTCCTGGCAATTATAAACAGTGCTGTGATGAACAGTGGGGTACACGCATCTCTTTCAATTCTGGTTTCCTTGGTGTGTATGCCCAGCAGTGGGCTTGTAAGGCAGTTCTATTTCCAGTTTTTTAAGGAATCTCCACACTGTTCTCCATAGTGGCTGTACTAGTTTGCATTCCCACCAACAGTGTAAGAGGGTTCCCTTTTCTCCACATCCTCTCCAGCATTTATTGCTTGTAGACTTTTGGATCACAGCCGTTCTGACTGGCGTGAAATGGTACCTCATTGTGGTTTTGATTTGCATTTCTCTGATAATGAGTGATGTTGAGCATCTTTTCATGTGTTTGTTAGCCATCTGTATGTCTTCTTTGGAGAAATGTCTATTTAGTTCTTTGGCCCATTTTTTGATTGGGTCCTTATTTTTCTGGAATTGAGCTGCACGAGTTGCTTGTTTATTTTTGAGATTAGTTGTTTGTCAGTTGCTTCCTTTGCTATTATTTTCTCCCATTCTGAAGGCTGTCTTTTCACCTTGCTTATAGTTTCCTTTGTTGTGCAGAAGCTTATAATTTTAATTAGATCCCATTTGTTTATTTTTGCTTTTATTTCCGATATTCTGGAAGGTGGGTCATAGAGGATCTGGCTGTGATGTCTGTTGGAGAGTGTTTTGTCTATGTTCTCCTCTAAGATTTTTATAGTTTCTGGTCTTATGTTTAGATCTTTAATCCATTTTGAGTTTATTTTTGTGTATGGTGTTTAGTTTCATTCTTTTACAAGTGGTTGACCAGTTTTCCCAGCACCACTTGTTAAAGAGATTGTCTTTTCTCCTCTGTATATTCTTGCCTCCTTTGTCAAAGATAAGGTGTCCATAGATGCGTGGGTTTATCTCTGGGCTTTCTATTTTGTTCCATTGATCTATATTTCTGTCTTCAATCTTTCAAAAGAGGTACTTTGTAGTGTTTTGTGAACATTAAATGAGGTAATAATGCATTCTATTACCATACCTGGGACAAACTGAATGCTTGATCAGTGTTAGCTACTATTTTATTAGTATTGTCAGTGAATAAATACTATGAATACTAGGGAAGCAATATAGAAATACACTGATAACAAACCTATTGGCATATAAATATAGCAAAACCTAGCTGAACTTTAATATGTATTCCACCATTGTTTGAGCTTTCACAGAGCTTTCAATTTCTTTAAATTTTAATTAAAAAAAAAGAAGCCTATGAGAAGAATGTGCATGTTAAATACTTTGTGATCTCCTGACTTTGTGGTTTTAGAAGTCTGGAGATGATAAGAATTTCTTTAGTAACCTTCTGACAAGGCAAATGGTATTCATAGCAAAAGTATAAAACAGACTAATCAGATGTACACAAATAGATAAAGTTATGTACCCATAAATCAAAATTCCATTTACCAGTCTTTCCTCATAGTGTAGAAATCTAGTACATTGAGTAATATTGAGAAAATTAAATTTGAATGCTAAATAAATGAACATTTATCTAATAATTCCATTAAAGACAGAAGTTTGATAAGTTAGAAAATGGCATTTAAGAATGAATTTGGCTAACTGAGCTCTCACTTTATCTGATACTCTCAGCTACTTTTTGAATAAGTTATGTGGACATTTTTGTCCAAAGGAACTATAATCTGAGGAAAATTTCGGCAGACTGATTTAGAGGTAGTTTTTTTTTTTCTTAATCAAATATTTTTCTTTTGTAACAAAGGAACATAGTCTTTTCTAGAAAAAAGAGATTGCCTTCCCAGCGTTATTTTCCATACGGTAAAGATAAACTGAGATATCTACTTGAAAAAAACTTCAGTTTTGTCTCTTCTGTTTTGTTCAGAGTGGTATTTTCCAACAGACTATTATACTTTGCCATGAACCATGGGATTAGAAAACATTTCCTTGTTGTTGACTAATGACTAGATTACCCTACCCAGCAATCACCTCTGCAGTTTTTCCACTTACATATTTCACTAGCTTTTGCCTTAGGATTTTCCTTGGGCAACCAAATGCAGGTTTTGGCTTAATACTTTTTTAATTCTTTCTGGAATTTTTATTAAGGTATCAGCTATCTATTCTTAATTAAGATAGCCAAGTTTCTTTTAAGATGGTCACAGAAGCAGGGTATATTTAGATAGCATGATGATGATGATATTAGCATTAGGTATTGTTTCCTTTCATTAACATGAAATTATGCTTATAAATTCTCAAAGGAAGGTTAGTTTATCTCATGGAGGAAAAAACTGAGACTAGATAGCCAAGAAACACAGTTACCATCAGGAGTAAATTAAATTCTATCCTATGGAACTTGTTTCTCAATAACCCTTTCTTTCTTATACATACACACATTCCCACACATGCACACACACTCCCAGCTTCTTGGAAAAACATGTGGTTACCTTCATTGCTGGGGTTTCCCAGCACCTTCTTGACCTCTGCATTGGTGGGATTTGTGCCCAGAGCCCGAAGGACATCACCAACCTGGCTTAAGGTGATCTTGCATTCACCTGTTCTGTCGAACAGGAGAAACGCCTCCTTGAATTCTGCAAGAAGCAAGAAACATTTGGTTGCTTTTTTTCTGCCTCAAACTTACAAAGGAACCCAAACTTCGTCAAGGATCCAGTTCAAACTCTCCTCTATTTTAAAACTTTTGCCAGTCTCTTAAGTTGCTGTCTTTGAATTTCCCTTTTCTGAGTTCAACGTCAACCCTCTTTTGACATTTCTTTTTGGGACTGTTTTAAAGTTGCTGCTGCTAAGTCACTTCAGTCGTGTCTGACTCTGCGAAACCCCATTGACGGCAGCCCAACAGGCTCCCCCGTCCCTGGGATTCTCCAGGCAAGAACACTGGAGTGGGTTGCCATTTCCTTCCCCAATGCATGAAAGCGAAAAATGAAAGTGAAGTCGCTCAGTGGTGTCTGACTCTTCACCACCCCATGGACTGCAGCCTACCAGGCTCCTCCGTCCATGGGATTTTCCAGGCAAGAGTACTGGAGTGGGTTGCCAGTGCCTTCTCCGTATTTTAAAGCAGCATTTCTAATTTCAAGTCATACGTTCAGTTCAGTTGCTCAGTCATGTCCGACTCTTTGCGACCCCATGAATTGCAGCACGCGACGCCTCCCTGTCTTCCGGAGTTCACCCAGACTCACATCCATCGAGTCAGTGATGCCATCCAGCCATCTCATCCTCTGTCGTCCCCTTTTCCTCCTGCCCCCAATCCCTCCCAGCATCAGAGTCTTTTCCTATGAGTCAACTCTTCGCATGAGGTGGCCAAAGTACTGGAGTTTCAGCTTTAGCATCATTCCTTCCAAAGAAAACCCAGGACTGATATCCTTTAGAATGGGCTGGTTGGATCTCCTTGCAGTCCAATTATTAGATATGGAAATTGAGAATCCTCACCATATTTGTTCATATCTCCTTCATCTGCCTTGGAAACAGGACTGGGTTAAGAAATTCTGATGCCTGGAGAAATCTTAAGAATTCCTCATAAAATCCCTCATATAATTAACAAAGTTAATAAAATTTCAAGAAAACAAACATTAATTTGGGGTTGTGTCACATGAGGTTAACTCAAACTTCTCAAGTTATATAGAAAAACTTCTCTTGAGGTACAAACTTCCTAGACTCTCTTCTTAACTAATTTTCTTCAGGAGTAACTTCATTTTTCAGGAAAATTTTAGAAAGATGACACAAATCTCTAAGTTCTCTGGTGTCCTTTAACCACTTTAATGGGACTTTAATAGGCTCCTAGTGTAACAGAGTCAGAAGGAACCATATTTATTTGAATCTATTGCTATAGTGAGAGAAGGCAATGGCACCCCACTCCAGTACTCCTGCCTGGAAAATCCCATGGGCGGAGAAGGCTGGTAGGCTGCAGTCCATGGGGTTGCTGAGGGTCGGACACGACTGAGCGACTTCACTTTCACTTTTCACTTTCATGCATTGGAGAAGGAAATGGCAACCCACTCCAGTGTTCTTACCTGGAGAATCCCAGGGACGGGGAAGCCTGGTGGGCTGCCGTCTATGGGGTCACACAGAGTCGGACACGACTGAAGTGACTTAGCAGCAGCAGCAGCATTGCTATAGTGATTGCTTTAAACTTTGTATTTTTCAGATATGACATATGATAACATGTTGCTATATTAGTTTTATTATACAGATACATATTTTAATTTAAAATTTTGTGGAGATAATTGTAGATTCACATGCAATTTTATGAAATACAAAGAGATCTCTTAAATATTCTGTCTGGGGGAAATACTATTTCCCCCAATAGTAGCATTTTTCAAAATTATAGTATATGATATATATACACTATATGTATATATGTATGTGATCATAACCAGAATATTCACATAACCAGAATATTCACATTGATAGAGTTCACCTATTTTACTCAGATTTCCCTAGTTTTACTTGTATTCATGGGTGTATGTAAGTACACATTTTAAAAGTGTTGTCTGTTTTTATAATAGGCACGCTGTTGGTTGTGTGCATGTGTGCTCAGTCACTTCAGCCTTGTTCAACTCTTTGTGACCCTATGGACTGGAACCCACCAGGCTCCTCTGTCTGAGGGATTCTCTAAGCAAGAATACTGGAGTGGGTTGCCTTGCCCTCCTCCAGGGAATCTTCCCCACACAGGGATTGAACCCACGTCCCTTATGTCTCCTGCACTAGCAGGCGAGTTTTTTTTTTTTTTTTTTACCACTAGTGCCGCCTGGGAAGCCCCATTCTATGGCTTATTTGCCCTAAATTTGGTCACTTTCCATTGATAGAATTGGTTTTGCCTTTCAGAATTGCATTAACCCCAAATTAAGAAGTGTACACCACAAAGACAGAAAAGGTACTACTAAGGATTTAGGAGCAAATAAAGACATTTTAACTGAAACTACAAAGCTAAATTAAATCACTTTTTATGGTAAACCTAAAAGTATTGGTGGTGATCTGTTGGAGTTTAATACCAACACTCAAAAACTCATTTGTGAATGAGCTGGTAGAAGTGAAAGCATTCTTTTTAGGCCATTAGTGGCCTCAGATCAAGAGATACTATCTAGGTAGATGACTCAGAAAAATATCTTAACTATCCCTTCATCCTCTAATCCAAGACTACTAGACATTAAATTCACAATCAACTATAGATCATGTTACCACTCTTTGCTGAAATGTCCCCCTCAAATTCTATTCAAATTGACATCACAGATAATTTGCCTTACATAAAAGACATGCTGTAGGTCCCGTGGGGTCATTAGTCAAATATAATTTTTCATCTTTCTAAGGGAATTATGAAACTGAACTGCTCTTATTACTGGCTCCAGGCTTTTAAGCAGATTGCTCAGAGGGTTCCCTATTACCCTGGTCAGATGCTGATATAGAAATAGGGTTTTATGGGCTGTAATGGAATCTCTTTGACATTAACTCTTTTGTTGATTTAAAGGCCAAGAACAGAAAGATATTGCTCTTCTTACTCCAGATTTTTAAAGCTTAGTTATTCCCTGAAGAGTCTAAAACATGGGTTAGCCAATGACTGTCTACAGGCTGGCCACCTCTTTTTGTAAATAAAGTTTGATTGGAATATAGACATGCCCATTCATTTATGTATTGTCTATGGCTGTTTTCATACCTCAGGGACAGAACTGAGTTGTCTCCACAGACTGTAGTGCCAACAAAGGCTTAGATATTTACTATTTAGCCCTCTAGGAAAAATTTGCCAGCCGCTAGTCTAGAACAACACTGTTCCAGGATTTTTTGTGATGATTGAAATGTTCTGTATCCAGGCTTCCCAAAAGGGTAGTAGCAACCAGCTGCCCATGACTTTTGAGCATTAAAATATGACTAGTGCAAAGCAGAAAGTAGACTTTTAAATGCATTTATTTTTACTTAACTACTGGTTAAATTTTAAAAGCCACATGCGGCTAGTGGCAACTTTTCTGTATGGCACAGGACTTAACACCTTTAGAATGCTATAATTTTCTGGTGTTCTTGTCTTTACTCTGAACTTGTGATACATTCAAATAGAGCAGCTGTGAGAAAAGCTAATCATTGAAGAAGGAAACAAAAAGTATGCCTTTATTTATTTCTTAAAATATAAGATTTCCTTTTAATTTAAAAGTCTCTCAAAGGGTTTTTAAGGCTTCTGTTTCTTGGTTCTACCATAGTTTGGCAGTTATAATGACACTGTAAGTTAGATATTTTCGAGGACTGGGATACAGTACCAGATATTGTAGAAGCATCATTAGTTAAAATAGATTAAAAAAAATCAAGCAAACCACAGCAGAATTGCCAACTGTTTTCAAAACTAGTCCTTTTAGTACAATGTCAAATGACCTTGAGCTGAGTCATCAAATCATCTAATTTGTCTACATGAAGGCATTGACTATGAAGTAGATATAAATGAGTCTGTACTATAGCAAATATCCTTTTATTTTCTTTCCTTTTTTGAAATATTTTAACTGATGTCCAAATGTGAGGTATTCTTGACACTCAAGAAAAAGCTGAAAAATTTTGACTCCTTTAGGTATGCTGCTGCTAAGTCACTTCAGTTAGTGTCCGACTCTGTGTGACCCCATAGATGGCAGCCCACCAGGCTCCCCCATCCCTGGGATCCTCCAGGCAAGAACACTGGAGTGGGTTGCCATTTCCTTCTCCAATGCATGAAAGTGAAAAGTGAAAGTGAAGTCACTTAGTCGTGTCCGACTCTTTGAGACCCCATGGACTGCAGCCCACCAGGCTCTTTTATCCATGGGATTTTCCAGGCAAGAGTATTGGAGTGGGGTGCCATTGCCTTCTCCGTCCTTTAGGTATAGAATGGAGTATAATTATAATTATATTCTTATGAGTATCTTCACAATTATTTTTATATTATATATCATAAATATATAATATACACATACTTATTTTTATGACCAATACTTGTACAATATTACATAACTAAAATTTTATTATTTTATTCCATTCTTTCTATAGATGTATTTTTGTCTCTATTTAAGTATGTGACTCTTTTCCATTAAACATTTTGTCCTACACTTTCCAGTAAAAAAACAAGATTCATAGGCCATGGGATCTCTTAGATCTAAAGACCTGAAGAAGAAACAATGAAAGTGTTAGTGAAACTATTCAGATTCTTTTGAATCTCTAGAGCTTAAAGTCTTGTAATTAGAAATTGTTTCTATGAAATAAATTCCTAATTAATTCAGCTAGTTTTGATTTTGATGCTATCATTAATTTTTTGGATCTTTGAGTCAGTCTCAACATCCCTCTGGGAGTCTGTCCTGCATCTCTAAAGATGGACTAGAAAATGTCTAAGTTTCCTTCCAGTTTTTTTTTTTTTTTTAAATAAATCATTTCCCCCTCTATCTCTGAATGTACTTTTTCCCCTAAATCCACGTCACCCTCTATTTCTCTCAACTTACTGTGGTGCCTATTGAGATCATGTGTATTTGGTAACTGGGCAGTATTAGAATCAATTTTATTTTCTAAAGTGAACAATTTAGACCTGCCAAATTTCTGTTTAGGTATTTGATTAACAAATCAGCCATCCAAGATCTGCATCCTTTTTGGGGGTATATGTATAGTGTTACGGAGAAGGCAATGGCACCCCAGTCCAGTACTCTGCCTGGAAAACCCCATGGATGGAGGAGCCTGGAAGACTGCAGTCCATGGGGTTGCTGTGGGTCGGACACGACTGAGCGAATTCACTTTCACTTTTCGCTTTCATGCATTGGGAAGGAAATGGCAACCCACTCCAGTGTTCTTGCCTGGAGAATCCCAGGGATGGGGGAGCCTGGTGGGCTGCTGTCTATGGGGTCGCACAGAGTCAGACATGACTAAAGTGACTTAGCAGCAGCAGTATAGTATTACCTACTGTATCAAATTAGTTCTATTTAGAAATCAGTGAATGCAAGAAATTATTTTGTAGTGTTTAGCTTTTGTTTGCTTAAACCTTTGATTACTGATTATAGATGAAGGGTTCATGCTGAGAGAATTTATATTTAGAGGGATTGAGAGCATTTATATTTAGAGTGACAGCACTAGCGGGGATAATTAGAAAGAGCTAATCTCATCTCAAGGGAGTTGGTTTTCTCACATGCCATCTTTATGAGTGTGCACATATTAACAACTATATCATTTAAACTTACCATCCTGCTGTTGCTTAGAGAACTCGATCTGTTAGAAAGAAATTACCACAAAGAATATTTTAACCAAACAAAAATGTCCTGATTTTTTAAATGTATCCAAGCTCATTCCCTGAGTAATCATCAAAGTAAGCTCAAAAAGTATGCCTACTTTTCAGAGTTCAGGCATAGCTTGGATACTCACAGTTTGAGCCACACAGTAACATGCCTTGGAGATGAGTATTATTTCAGAAACTGAGCAGTGCTCTGCCTACCTCTGAAGCAGAGAAGCTCAATTCACTTACCAGCAATCTGCTCAGCACTGAAGGACTGCAATGGCGAGAGAGAGGAAGAAAGAAAGAAACAACTAGAACTCTTTCAAATGCATTGACAGAAGGGAGTGCTCTCTGCTCTGAGGTTTTTAGGAAGCCATGTAGGTGTCAGAGAATAAGAAGTTTGCCTTAGGATACTTTTGAATCTAGGAAAAATAAAAAGCTATTGCAAAACATAGTTAGGGAATATTTCTCTGTATCTTAACCCATGAGTCAATAATTTAACAAATGTTAAATCAAATTCTTCCTGGAACAATATCATAATCTATGGTATATTTAAGATATGTCTAATATAGATACACTGTATTAAGAACTACAGACACATTGCATTAAAAAGATCACTTTAAGTCATTCTTCTATTTAACCAGTATGTTTTACCCAATGCATTTATTTAATTTTATTTATCAGCATCATTGGATTGTTTTCTTAAGGTGCAATATTTTGCTATAATTGCAGGTTTTTCCCCCCTAAATTTAGATATAATAAACCTTATGAGATATAGAAAGTTGGTGAAGCATAAAGTACTTCTTTTGCAAGTAAGATGTATTTCTGTAGTTGGCATAGTAGCTTGAATTAATCTTGTCTATCCTCAACACACCTGGATAAAAACCAAAAGTAGATTCTACAGACTCACACTGAGTATGTTCTGTCCTCAATTTCATTCCTATCTACTCTCACATCTGCCTATAAATTACAAATAGTTTTCTCGTAGGACCCACCATGATGGAGCTGCTGGGCTGCAGACAGTGGTGAAGCTGTAGAGTGAGTTGAGGGCCGCTCCAGTCCCTGAGTGGGTCCTCCCTTGCTGAGGCTGCCTTTTATTTCTGGAGAAGCTGTGACCTCACAGCTAGCATCAGGTTCCAGAGAGAAGTAGCCACTCCTCTTGGAGGGTTTTTTAACTTTCTTAGGGCAAAGGGAAGGAGAGATCTGTACCCTGAGGTCTATTTTTAGGAAATCAGAACCTAAGAGTGGATGGCCATGATGAGACCAATGCCTATCAGCACTTTTATGGTCTTTACCCCTGAGATAGTCTCTTGGAGTGTCTTCCTTGAAGAAGATTCTTATTTGTTCAGTGGCAGAGGGGCTTAGAATTTCTTGAAAGACTCCTCCTGACCTCTTCACTTAGTGAATTATGGACTTTGCAAACTTTAAGTCAGCAGTCTGGGTATAAATGGAACTTACTGGATGGGGCTGGTTTGGGGTTTCAAATGGCAACTGCTATAGAAGGAAGAGCCTCTGGAGCTCTGTCCCCTGTGGTAAAGTTCAGAGGACTTGAAAGGGACACACATATTCTATGTGCTTCTTAAGGTCCTACCAAGTGAAAATCTGGTCAGTTTGTGAAACCTCCAACTAAAGACCATTCTTTTGTACATTGTACTCTCAGAAGTATAGAATTCATTTAAACCAGGGATGGTTTTAATCTCCATTTTTAGTATTCTTCCTTAGTATTCTTACCTTAGGGGTAGGTATTAGATTCCTTCCTTGTTCTCTTTAGGAGAAGGAAATGGCAAACCACTCCAGTATTCTTGCCTGGAAAATTCCATGCACAGAGGAGCCTGGCAGGCCATAGTCCATGGGGTCGCAAAGAGTTGGACTCAACTAAATGACTGAGCGTACACTGTTCCCTTTATGGTGGCTGACTAGTCATATTTTTTGAATTTATGAAATTCTTCTAAGAGGGAAAGCTGATGGGCCATTTTGTATTCTTTTTCCTCTCACTCTATACATATTCTTTTAAATTTTATAAACGTTGCTTACTTTCTTACTAGAACATGCTGTTTCCCTTTCTGTCATGTCAAACACTTTGTGACTCAGTCACCAGACTGAGAACCAAAAGAATCCAAAATAAAGACTGTGAAATGCAAAGTTGTAATTTCAAATTTTAAAGGTGTCCATGGGATTGGTATTAAATTTTCATGGCAGCTTACATGAAAATAGGTAATTTCCTATTTCCTACACTTCCTAGAATGATATTGGGAAAAGATCAGTCTAAATGCCCACTAAAACTCAGACATGTTTGTTAGTTTTCTATATACTTAAAAGCAGCTCAAAGGCATAACAAATGTTAGTGATAAATTCCAATTTAAGTACTATTTTAGCAACTATTTTTAAGAAAATGATCACGAAAAGCATAGTCACCCTCTGCTAGACAGATGTATACTTTGCAACTTTCCCCAAGCCATTTGGAAAGAAATCAACATTTAAATGTATCTTTTTTTTTTTTTTTTTTTGTCCAAAGTCTACAAGTAGTGAAGAAAATCTGATAGAATCTGAGTCCCAAAATGAGGATTGAAAGTATAACTTTAACAGTATTAGAAGCCATATACACATATTTTCATGAATAGATTGACATTTTGAAAGTTGTTGGGAAATAGAAGTTAATAAAAAAATTTAAGTCCTTTGAATCATTAGGGGAAAATGAAAGAAAGGAACCAAGGTGGAAATTTGTCACCTTCGATGACTATAATTTGGAGTCTCATGACTTTTGATGCACAAATTAAAGCCATTACAGCATACCATCTTTCTTTGTTTTAGTTTTAGGTATTGTGTCATTAAATTTGAATTGCCCTATGATCAGCATTGAGAACTATCATATTCTTTATTAAATCATCAAAGTTACCCTATATAATACTCATCATGCTGCTGCTGCTGCTAAGTCGCTTCAGTCGTGTCCGACTCTGTGCGACCCCAGAGACTGCAGCCCACCCATCCCTGGGGTTCTCCAGGCAAGAACACTGGAGTGGGTTGCCATTGCCTTCTTCAATGCATGAAAGTGAAAAGTGAAAGTGAAGTTGCTCAGTCGTGTCCGACTCTTAGCGACCCCATGGACTGCAGCCTACCAGGCTCCTCCGTCCATGGGATTTTCCAGGCAGGAGTACTGGAGTGAGGTGCCATTACCCTACATAATGCTCATTTTCTTTTTTTCAGATAGAAAAATGAGTCCTTGAATACATATAAAATACAATGTGTGTAAAATCTGTTGTGTAAACAGGAAAGTCATTTTAATAGCTGTATTTATGTTATAAACAAGTTATTCATAGAAACTTGCATACTATGTAAAAGTTTATTATTTATTAAAATACAATGGAGGCAGTTATCACACTACTTCACTCTAGTTTTTAATCCATATATTTATCACATAGAGAATGAGAGTTTGATTTTTTTTAATGCTTATTGAGGAAAGAAAACATTTAAAAAAGTTATTGATAATGCTAGAGAAGGCTATAGTCTAGTCTAGTCTAGAGAATAAACTATAGTTTAAAAGTCAAAAGACCTAGACACTGGCCTCATAGAATAAATGGAAGATGATATTTATTCTCTGGTACACTTTTACACTTTGACAAATGGTAAAAACTTTCACTTGTATCTCTTCCTGGGTGTTATAATAATGAAATAATCAACCCTTTGTACAAAGGCATGATATGAATACAAAATGTCAGTTGATTTTGGACTCCATTTGCTATGGTATCATTTTATTTTGAAAGTTAGATTTAAGTCTCTTCTATCTGGAATGTTCTCCTGTCATCTCTGTTTCTTGGAAATTAATTATCCTTCAAAACCCTTGAAAGAACCTTTTCTATTTGTCTAACTCCTTTCTCCCACTTCAGTATGTTTAACCTTCTGATTTTAAACTTCTGGGAAGCACAGGCTGCTACTGGAGATCAGTTCCCTTGGTCCATGATGTGAACCTGAGTGTGAGCCGACCTCTCCCTCCTGGAGAGCTGCCTCTGCCTTATTCTTAGATCATGTCCCCATGATCCTATACAATACCTTGTCTACGTTAGATACTCAACAGAATTTTCGTTAAATTAAAATCTTTAGAACAGGGATTTCCCAGGTGGCGATAGTGGTAAAGAATCTGCCTGCCAATGCAGGAGACCTAGGTTCGATTCCTGGGTCAGGAAGATACCCTGGAGAAGGAAACAGCATCCCACTCCAGTATTCTTGCCTGGAGAATCCCATAGACAGAGGAGACTGGCAGGCTACAGTCCATGGGGTCACAAAGAGTCAGACACGACTGAAGCGACTTAGCACATAGCACAGCACAGAACAGGTGTACTGTGAGTTCCTCCTTCAACCATGTTTCCTCTTCTATATTATCTTCCTGGAGGGGAGAGACCTTGTCAGTTCCTTTAAAGAACTTATATTCTAGAGGAAGGGGCACTGGTGCACTCATTCTCCTTTGGTACTGCATCTCCAGCACCTACAACTGCCAGGCACATAGTTAGTAGGCATGCTTATTTAAAATTATTGATATTATGTGCATGCGTGCACGCTAAATCACTTCAATTGTGTTTGACTCTGCGACCCTATGGACTGTAAACTGGCCAGGCTCCTCTGTCCATGGATTCTCCAGGCAAGAATATTGGAGTGGGTTGCCATGCCCTTCTCCAGGGGATCTTCCTGACCCACGGGATGAACCCGCATCTCCTGCGTATCCTGCACTGCAGGCAGATTCTTTCCTGCTGAGCCAAAGGAAAGCCCTTATTGATGTATATGCCTTTATCTTTCCATAACATTTCTTTAGATTTTATATAAATGTTATGATCAGGACTTCTAATTGACCATCTCCTATTTTTTTAAAGCTTTTTTTTTTTTTTTTCATTTTAGTCTACATACTAAAATGACTTGGTAAAAGTAACTACATTCCACATTTTTATGATTCATGTAGTAAACAGTATTGGATTTAGATATGTAGTAGACAAGATACTGGTCCTAAAAAAGATTTTTATTGCAATGTTTTCAGATTGTTTCTCACTTTGAGAAATATTTTTCTAATAGTAATCATGAGGTTTGGTTAACTGATTAAAGACAAGACAAAGCTGCTGGTATATAGAAAGAGTTGATTTATAGGAAAAATATTAATATGCATTTACTCAAACAGGCTGTCAGACTGATGTATGTTAATCTTTAGTATAATATGAAGAGCTGTAATTAAAGATGATCTGGGAGATATGTGATGTTGAGTGCTGAGGGCTAATGCCCTAAGAAGGAAGATAGACTGTAGTTTTTAAAGAGCTTAATCATCACTGCTAGATACAAAGGAGAATGACTGGTGAGGTTAAGTAAAGTCCTTACTCTAACCGCTTTTCAATCTAGAAAACATTGTTGCATGTTCGTTGATTTAATGCCTGGCAGGGAGAACAAAGACCTGGATGTAAGCAAACCCTAACAAAAACTTAATTATTTTTACTCCAACCTTAGAGTTATGAGGAATTATTGTAAAAGGCAGGCAGAAGTACCATTTTGGAACTCTGAGAGTTTCGTGCTTCAGAACAGTTCACTTAATTTATTTTATTGCACTTTTTATTTCAACAAAGGATATATTTAGCCTGGTGACTCTCATATGGTGTAAAAAGGAGAAATTAAGAGCAATGAGAATACAGTACCAGCCTGAGTTGTCTAATGTAAGAAAGAAGAGATGGCTATATTGGATAAATTGATCCAAACAGAAGAAGAAATGAGTAATTCTGTGCTTAGAATGCCTAAACTAGTCACCTGAATTCACTCATATTAGATCAAAGGCTGGATTATTAAAACAATACATTTTAGACCTACAGGAATTAACAGAGAAGTTTAAATGAATTTTAATAAAAATTTTAAAATGTGACCTAAGTCTGTACTTCTTTGGATTTCTCATCAGCTTTCCCATTGTTAATAGTTGAGAAACAAATCTAAGATTTCTTGAGTTGCTTCTGTTCTACTTTGTGCATTTGTGTGTAATTTAATTAAAAATCCAAATTGTGTTTATCTTCTTTCCTTCCTCTTTTTATTTTTAAAATAAGGGCATTAGAATAAAAGTCTTTGTGTATGTATTTTAAGGAATTATAAGTATCTTCTTTTTCCTACTTTTCTGGAGTAGAACTTCCTTTTGTAACAACAAGGATATGTGAATATTGATATTATTATTTTGGTGATTTCAGGTCTTTCGATAGGGAAGAAAAAGTCCTAGATGGGGCTTGAGGTATTCAAAATTTTGTTCTGGTGCTTCTGTAATGAATCATGTCTTTTGATTAAATAACTTCTCTTATCTAGGTTATCAGTTCAGTTCAGTTACTCAGTGGTGTCCGCTCTTTGCTACCCCATGGACTGCGGCACGCCAGGCTTCCCTGTCCATCATTAACTCCTGCAGCCTACTCAAACTCTTGTCCATCGTGTTTCATCCTCTGTCATCCCCTTCTCCCGCCTTCAATCTTTCCTAGCATCAGGGTCTTTTCCAATGAGTTGATTCTTCGCATCAGGTGGCCAAAGTATTGGGGATTCAGCTTCAACATCAGTCCTTCCAATAAATATTCAGAACTGATTTCCTTTAGGATTGACTGGTTGGATCTCTTTGCAGTCCAAGGGACTCTCAAGAGTCTTCTCCAACACCACAGTTCAAAAGCATCAATTCTTCTGTGCTCAGCTTTCTTTATAGTCCAACTCTCACATCCATACGTGACTACTGGAAAAACCATAGCTTTGACTAGAAGGACCTTTGTTGGTAAAGTAATGTCTCTGAGTTATAGCTTCCTCAAATAAGAGATATTATTCTTTATGGTTTCTAGGATTGCTTGTGGTTCTATAATGTTTTGAGTTTTTAATCCTTTTCTCAGTAGTATCTACAGCAAGTCGCTTTTTTTCCATGGAAAAAAGTTGCCTAAAAATTTGATATATTACTTTGAAACAGTTTAGATAAAGAGGAGTTGAGCAAAACAAAATTTTGTAACACTGTTCTAATGAGTGTTTTATATCTTACTTATATCAGAAGGTGGCATATCATTGGGTACCTAACTAGGTACAAAGAACCTCACTTGCCACAGTGAAAGGAAGAAAGTCAAGTTGAATAAGATGTAGTTTTATCTTAAGGAAAAAATTTTCTGCTCTGGCTTCAGTCCACTATTATTGATTTATGATCAAGATGACAAGAGTTTATTATTTATATCATTGACATTTTCACCAGCATAATTGAAGCCATTACTACTTGTATAGTGCAATTTTTGTCTTCCAGATTCTGATTTGGGAGGAGAAAGAAACTGTAGAACTTGATATAGGAACAAATTATAGAAGATCTCCTTTTCATACAAAAAGTATTCTAGTATGAAGAGAAGAAGAAAAAAATGTGGTATCAGCAGACTAAATATAATCCTTGCCACAATTTCCATGAGTCAGATGGTGTTTAATGCTGGGTAATTATGGAAAGGCTTCTGAAGACAACTTGCCAGGGGGTTCATTCGCAGCACTAAAATGTTGAGAGGCTAAATTTGGCTCTGTCACTTTGTGGTCTCCTTGTCTTACAAAAATTTCATTATCTTTATTAAAAGTGCTATTCACTAATTATTGGTAAACATTCCTATTCCCTTCCAAACCGCCTTTACTTTGCAAAGACATTATCTAGTTAAATATTATTTAAAATATAATTTTAGACAAAGTTACAGAATGCCCTTTCATATTTTCTCACTCCACTCCACCTGTTCTCTTCTTTTACAGGGTAGACATTTCAAAGTGGAAACTTGATACTAATACTTAGTGATAGTCTCAAATAATTGTTGATTTACTTCTGAAGTTATAATCATGCCACAAATGGATGAATATTGCAACTGGTTGACATTCTAGTTGTATTAAAAGGCCAGGGTAAAATAAGACAGATTCTTAAAATTATATGAAGAAAAATTAGTAACAACTTACATCTTCACATATTCCTTCTAATTAGAAATTGACTATATGTCTCCTTTCCCTCTTTCTTTTCCTCAGACTAGTTACTGATTTAATCATTATACATGTGGCATTATGTTTCTTTATATCACCCAAAAGAATATTTGGTTGAGATTTGCAGTTATTTGTAAACAAAATATAAACCCATACTATTCTTAGACTATTAGTCTGATGGCAAAATTTGCAGGTCAGTTTTGATATAAGGGCATGTTTAATTAAACAAAAGCAAAATTATTTTAAAATTCAATAAGCTTCACTACTTTTAACAACATTTAAATACATTTTGGTATAATTTTTTCCAGCTTTATTGAAATATGATTGACATATAATATTGTATAAGTTTAACATGTACAACATGATTTAACACGTGATGATTTTGATGATTACCACAATAAGTTTAGTTGGTTAATATAACCATCATATTACTTAGTTATCTTTTTTGTGGTGAAAACCACATAATTTGCTCTTTTAGCAATTTTCAAGTATACTACATGGTACTGTTAACTATAGTCATTATATTGTATTTTAGATCCTTAGAACTCAGTAATCTTTTAACTGCACATTTGTACCCTCTGATAATGTTCACTCTTTTCTCCCATCCCCACCCCACCCTGGCAATTACCAGTCTGGTCTCATAACAGCATTTTTGATATCCATGTTCCATTTACAACTTTTTACAGGAAGCTGGACCAAAGTGACTAGGGTGTCTTTCTGGGATCCTAATATCTCACCTTCCACCTGTAAATGAGAACACCCAACCTGTCAGCAACAGGTGCTGAGGAAAATAGAACAGTAATGAATTGCCAAGATGAAAGGTCTCGATGAACTAGCTCTGATGGGTGCCTGTAACCCTCTCCCCTGGTTGTAGAGGGCTGTGCAGGGCAACATGAGAGTCACTCTTACATTGATCACTCTTACCCTCATCCTTAAGAGCAAAAAGTCTTCTTTTAACATTCTTAGAAATAGCAACTTACCCTTTATAACAGAAGGTAGTTTAGGAAATGTTTAATACAGTTGACTCTGGATTTACCCTGGTAGGTGATATCCTAGATCTATCACACACTTGTTATTTGAACATGGGCTTGACATTGAACCTCATTTAGGCTTGATTTCTTGCAAAATGTAGCTAAAAACAACCTGAGTGTAATGTTTTTACTATTAAATATTATAATTAGACACAGAATAAATTCATAACAAATATTGATTATTAAAATAGCTTTATAATATTCAAACCTTTTTATAAGCTCATTTATTTTTCCAACAATTCTTCTAAGTGGGACTGGGTTTGTATTAGCTTTGTTAGTGAAAGTCGCTCAGTCATGTCCAACTCTTTGCAACCCCATGGACTATACATTCGCATGGACTATACAGTTCATGGAATTCTCCAGACCAGAATATTGGAGTGGGTAACCTTTCCCTTCTCCAGGGGATCTTCCCAACCCAGGGATTTAACCCAGGGCTCCCGCATTGCAGGTCGATTCTTTACCAGCTGAGCCACAAGGGAAGTCCTATCTTTGTTAGGGATGAGAAAAAATAACTTATAGATTAACACCAGCAATCCTATACCTGGACTAGAACAAGTCAGATGTTGCAATGAATACATAATATTTGCCTCCACTGAATACTCATCAGTAAAGAGATACATTTATTGGGAATGCTATATTTCCACCTTATCCATTAAATTGCAAGTTTAAGGCTTCCCAACACATGGTCAATTGTTGCTGTGAAACTTGTTATTGACGAGTTTCTGTCAATGCATTCTGTACCTTTACAACTTTTTTTAAATGTTTCCCGCAGTATATTGTCAGGGCTCACCTGACTGAGTGATGACTACAGCAAGAATTAAAATTTAAGCAGCACAATGATAGACATATTCAAAATCTCATCACTTCAGAGCAATCCCAATGTACCAGCTAAGGCATGCATCATGCAAAAATTTGCTTAAAGTGAAGATCTTTTAAAATCTAGGCAAATGATCATCTCATTGCTTATCTACTTCTGTTATTTCATTTGGTTGTCGTTTTGGGCAACAGGTGTTAAATCTTGTTTGTATTTGCAGCTAAACTCATGATGGGTTTTACTTCCTACATTTGCAATTCTCTCAGGCAATGTTCTAAAGTATCACTTTCTGAAAGCAAAGAGTGCTTAGAACCACCCAGGACAATAGCTTTAGTGCTCAGATATCAGCATAGCTGATGTTTGAAAAGGATACTCATAGAAAATCCATGGGGCAAGGGCATATCAGGTAAGCCATCCCTCAGAAAATGTCAAAGGTTTAATGTCAGAACAACCAAAGAAATGTCCTAAACAAATAACCAATAAAGCTGGAAATCAGGTTGGAAAACCCATTTAAGAAATTGATAAAACCAATTCATATTGTTCATAGTTTATGGAGAGTCAAATATATGGCTAGTAACATAACTGAGATAGTATTGAGGGATTAAAAATTATGATTGCTATGATTATACTACACAAAGATAGTTCCACTTAAACTTCAGCCCTACTCAAAGTATAAAGAACAGCTAGATTTCTAATCTTATATGATTTATGAAAGACAGTGTAAAATCCAATTAAGTTTTTTTTCCTTTATCGAGTTTTCAGAAAGTTAATGAACGCTTATAATAGCTCTATTAATTTCTTTAAAGTCCATTTTCTCTGCTTGAAAAAAGTTTATAACTTATATGAGGTAATATATCTAGAAATATCATGGAGTGATTAAAAACACCATAATATGAAATGTTTTAATGCACATCTTAATTAGCCTTCTTACCTATTGGGATGAAATTAGATTTTATAAATTTCTCAAGTTGCATCACATTCTTTGGCTATGTTATCATATGTATAAATATGTTCTGATTTCATATTGTTGAATACATATCATTAAAGCCATTTAAATTCTTTTACAAAAATATATTTCAATTCTGTTTTTTTCTTTTTCTCTTTCTATTAAGAATGAGCTCTCTGAATGAAAGATAATGTTTCTTCTAGATTCATTTAACATCCCTTTTTGGTTTGTGTTCCTTATTAAAATCCATCACCTCTTTCATTCTACAATGAAATAATGAAGATGGAGTATATCCTATCCTTACAGAGACTCTCTCGGAGAAATTACTTTTTTTTTTTTTTTTTGTGCTAGCTCACAGTAGCATTATTTCAAGATACAGATGAAAGGATACACCAGTTTTCAAGATACAGAAAAGCATCACTTCTCTGCTACAAAGAAGCAATCAGTTTAATTTTTGGATTTGAAAAATGATTCCATATTTGTCTTTTCTTGGAGACTTTTACCTGCCAAACTAAAATTTTATTTACTTACTTATTCTTACACAGTTCCTTGGGGAAGAAAATTAATGCCTGTTTTCATTAGTGGGATACTTCATTTTCTCCTTAAGAAGGCACATTTTTTCCTTTCCAAATGCTTGTAGTCCCAGATACAAAAGGGTGATATTGTCTTATAAATCATGATAAATATAAAGAGGAATTGCTTTGACAGTGATTCATATCTTTAGTGTTAATATAAAATGGAGAGTCAAAGAATAGAGGCAGTTGAAATTATTGTAGTGTCTGTAATCTTGCTTATTGTACAATGTAGTCAGTCTGCATGTATAAGATACATTAACCAGTATTGCTAGAGATGAAAAATTTGATTTTCTCCTAATGAACTGTATGCATACAGTCCTCAAGATAGAAAAACATTTATTGGAAGACATAACATTCATTTCTTCTCCTAAGTGGATATTCATTAAGAATAGTTCCTAACCAATATTAGATTCTATGATGAACTTTTTTCAAATATGACTTCAGTGACTTACAAACTCAGAATAAAATATCTATGATGATCTACTTCTACTTTGAGATATAAAATTTCATATTTAACTGGACTACTATAAAAATTTTAAATATATTTACTTAATGTTATCACATACATCTAAGGGTAATCTAATTCAATATTTTTGTCAAAATATTTTAAGTATCTACAATTATACTAAAATAGTTAATGAATTATTTATTTATAGGTTAGCTTGATTGTTGCAAGTAAACAACATATTAAATACTAACAAGGATTAAGTTAGCAAAATTCAGATTTATTAAGCATAGAACTGTTGGCTTCAGTGAAATGATCACCTCCTAGGCACTTTCAGCTACTAGTTTTCCATATAAGGCAGGGTTCCCTTGATGAAGATTTTCAAACTGTCATTTGGACCAATCAGAGCCCAGGGAATGAAGAGACAGTGCACATTTGATAGGTCATATCACTGAGAAGTAACAGGCACATCCATAGCATCATTTTTCCAAAAGCAGATAACCTTTCAGCAGTCGAGACCTTTGATCACAGCAAAATGTTGACACAAAAATCAATCACATTCTCCTTAGTTCAAGATCAGTATGCAAGGAAGAGCTCAAAGACATAAGCTCAAAGCCATATAACTAACAAGTTTTACAATATTGGTGGTGGGAGGGTTAGTTTCATTTAGAAGCAACTCACATTCTGAATTAAATGCTGTATATAAATAAGCAAGATGACAGTTATAGTCACTGAAACACTTGAGTGCATAGTTGTCTGCACTGAGATCTCATTTAGTGTTGTATCAAATTTTATTAAGCAAAGCTGAAGGGGGAATTAACTTGAGTTGCAAAAATCTCTTTTTCAGATGAAATAAAGCAGCTGTCAAATACATCTAGGACAACTGGGTCATCAGCTGTTTTTAAATTTTTGGAAACAAGTAGGGACTATAACTCTCTTTTTAATGTAGCTTTAAGGAAGAGTTCCAGTTTCCAGAGATTTTATTTAAAAAAAAGAAATCATTGGTTTCAATGTTTGTAAAACATAGACTTTGACAATTGAGGGAAAAAAAGAAACAGAAAACAAAGACTACAGCAAATACAGGTTTCAAGTATAATATACTCGTAATAATTTTACTGAAATTATATGCTGCAGTTTTGTTTTAAATTTTTTAAAATCAGGATTCTCCTCTATCCAGATCTATCTGTTTGCTTAGTAATTCCATTCCTCTCAATGAAAAACATGCCCCCTCTGCAAGTCCCTAGTGTTCCCACCGTTAAGAGATGTTTCAGTGACCAAACAATTCACCCTTTTTGTTACCTTGATGGCAGAGAGGTCAATCTTTTCTTCTTTGGGTGGGGCAGGTGCAGGTGCTGGGGCAGGGGCCGGGGCCGGGGCGGGGGCAGCGGCAGCAGCAGGTTTCTTTATGTCCTTCTTTGGTGCCATTTTGTTTAAAAGGATGGGTTAAAAAAAAATGAGAGAGAAGGAGCACCTCCAAAAGAACCTGTCAAAGTGATTCTTGGAAGAGGAGTGGTGGCTCGGTTGATCCACAGCCCAGTGTCTTGCAGGTGGACCCAGAGTGTTAAACAGTATAAGGGCATGCATATATATTTCACTTAGTGCCTAACAGAATCTTGACACTTGGGGCTGGATTGGACAGTTCCCTAGTCCAGGGGGATGGCATTCCGGCTCAGACTATAAATGGAATCAAAAGGGTTAGGGCTTCATCAATTTTTTTAACTCCTCTTGCTTTCCACCCCACCCCCCTGCCCCCGCCACCTTCATATATAAAGGAGAAAGAAGTATGACAAAGCCAGCCAGCTTTAGATCCTTTGATGACAGTAAAGTAGATTGACTGATACTTTCTCTTTATAGAATTACAGTTCTGATGAAGTTGTAAATCATTTTCTTGTCTCCTATGCCTAAGAAACTTTAGTGAAGGATTTGATTTCAGCTTGGAATTTTGGCAGAGTATCACCAACCCAGCTTCTTTGGTCATGCTCCTCCTCTCTTGCCATAATTTGCAAGAAAATGTTTGTCAGCAAAAAGGTAGTGGTGTTTAAAAATAAAAAGCGGACGTATAAGGAGAGCCCATTAAGTCTTAAAGTGGCTTCCCTTCTAGGGAGCACAAACTCTGACTCCCTCTCTCTTAAACTGTGGTGAACAGTATGCTAAAAAGAATAATTCACAGCTGCTTCCTATCACTTAACTTTTTTCTATAATGAAAAATATTAAATGTGGTGGAAGTAACAGGAAGATTTACCCTCTTGCCAAACACTTTTTCTAAGAGTAAAGTAACTTTCAATCACAGTAGATACTTAATCCCTTTTATTTCCTAAATGGAACCAAGTCTAATTATTTATCATCTAATTTTTTCATCCATACTAGGGAGATAAGATAAAATTTTAAATTTACTTAAATGACCAGAGAGATGAAGAGAGAAAAGGACTTTATCATTAGGTGGAAATTCTGGTGAGTAATTTGTAAGTTTTTCCTTTTCTGTCCTTGACTTTCTCAGTTAACAAGACTAGACTCATATTAAGAAACATGATTAGCCAATGTACCATCCTCACTCCCGTTAATTTGTGAGATATCTAATTACTGAGTTGTTATTAATTAGTAAAAAAAAAAATCCAGTAGCAAGTCTGAGATTTTAAAAGAGCATATTTACACATTGCTGTTGTTCAGTTGCTCAGTCACGTGAAACTCAAACTGCAGCATGCCAGGCTTCCCTGTCCTTCACTATCTCACAGAGTTTGCTCAAGCTCAGGTCCACTGAGTCGGTGATGCCATCCAACCATCTTATCCTCTGTCGCCCCTTCTCTTCCTGCCCTCTATCTTTCCCAGCATCAGGGTCTTTTCCAATGAGTAGGCTCTTTGCATCAGGTGGCCAAAGTATTGGAGTTTTTTACACGTTATATATATTTATACATTAGATATATAAGATTATATATATATTTGTATGTATACATATTTGTGTGTATATATATATATAATGTGTAAACAGATGATATATATTCTAATTGTTGAATATAATTGTGCTTATAGATTTTAGCCATTTTCTTTTGGTCTGATTAAAAGCATTCCCCAACTTGGTAACTGTTACTCTCCATAGCTAAGAAGGATTGAGACTCATATTGGCAATAATTCATTAAGTCATAGCTGATCCACAGCTAGTCTGATTTCACATGGTGGCCTGATCCACTGGATTATATTATCCACATGGGTTCAAGAGAAGCTTTTTTATTACTCCCTCCTCCTTGCTGTCCCACATCAATGACTCAATCATTACATAAATTATGCTACTCATTGCTTATAGACAAGAGAGTCAAGAGAATCTGAACATATTTTACCTAAGCATATTGCTTGTCTCAAATTAAAATAATTAGAATTCAAAAAATAATGCTATATTTATCATAGAAACTATTTTTGTAAATAGCAGAAATTTTGTCTACCACTTTGTTTTCCTTTGGATTATCAAAGAAAGTACTGAGTGATGGATATGTTCTTCCTTTAACTCATAGCCTGTATTAACACTTTGCTTCATGTGCAGAAATCCCTTAAAATCTGTGACAGGCTTACAAGTAAAAAAGCTTTATGGGCTCTGAGCAAATCAGTTTGAAATTGGAATACTTTATTTCACGTTAAGGGGGAAATGGCTTGATCTCACTGTATGTCTAAATCCTTTCTTGTTATCAAATAAATATCATGGTTTATGAATTCACAGAGGAAAAATATATTGGTGTAGAATTTTCTGCTTGAAAAGTGGAAATCACAAAGGTATAGTGTCATTCATATCTTATCAAGGGTACATGCTGTCAAAACGTGACATTACTCATGATATTAATGTTGACCAAGAGGCTGAGATGGTGTTGACAGGCTGTTCCTCAAAACCCATAACTTAGTTTAATCATGTGAAAAGTCTAAGCCCCAATTGAGGGATACTGTACAAAATTCCTGAAGAGCACTTTAAAAAATAGTCAAGATTATTAAAATCAAGGAAAGTCTGAGAAACTTTCACAACCTAGAGGAGACTAAGGAAACATGATGAGTAAATTAATGTAGTATCCAGGATAGAATCCTAGAATAAAAAAGGGACATTGTGTAGAAACTATGGAAATCTGAATAAAGCATAGACTTTAGCTAATGCTGCTGCTGCTGCTAAGTCACTTCAGTCATGTCCGACTCTGTGCAACCCCAGAGACAGCAGCCTACCAGGCTCTTCTGTCCCTTGCCAGTTCCTTCTCCAATGCATCAGAGTGAAAAGTCAAAGTGAACTATATCAGAATTGGTTCATTAATTGTGACAAAGGTACCATATTAAACTAAGATGCTAACAATAGAAGAAACTGGGTGTGGAGTACATGGGATCTCCCCTCAACTTTTCTATAAATCTACAACTATCCTAAAATAAATACTTTATTTAAAAATCCCAAGAATGAAAAACCCTAAAACTAATTCACCCTGAAACTTCAAAGAAAGGAATTGTAAGATCTCATTCCTACTTAGTCAACAATCATTGTGTTTCGGTCAGGCATATTATAGAAGGGAAGTCTAAGCATGTGCACCATTTACAGCACTGAGCCCTTTTCTGAAATGGTTAGTCTATTGGACATGATATATATGTTACTTTGATAGATGTTACTAACCAGAGAGAGAAATTATCTGTGGAGAAAGAAGAATTTAGAGCCTTTCTGTAACTATGATCTTGAGTAATTTAATATAGTGATTAAAATCAAAGTGAAATTTCTCTCTTGACTCTTCCTTTTTATAGGCCACGTGACAAGATTTACTTGTAAGGAGAAAGAAGGGCAACAGCTGAGGAGTCATGTTCTCAATGACAGCTGATTCGCCTGTGAGCAGATCTCCAAGTGTTCCTCATGCTTAACTGTACCATTTGCTGTCTAAGTTTTTTTGAGGCTTACCAAAGTGCAGGGGAATGGTAGAGAAGGGATAAATTCACTACTAAAGGTGGGCCGTCATATCCGACCTTCTAAACCCTTTGTATTTTATTTATTTTTTTTTATTACACGGTCAAGATTTGATACACATCAATCTTTTTCTTATGTAATGGTGTAGGTTTTTAGTTTCTTTTGGACTAAGATAAAGTATTTGTTTTCTATTTGGAAATTTAGAGCCTGGGAAATGAGAGGAAGCAGTATTTCCCCTTCTCTGCCCTGGTCCTTATAATAGTCTAACAAGCTCATCTACTGACCAGGCAACCACAGAGATTTATTTATCGCACATACTGATCACTTATAATATGCTAGGTGCTTTTATAATAGCACTCATTAGGCTTACTGGGTGAACAAGATGGATTTGGTTCCTGTTCTCTTGGTGTTTTGCTGGAGATGGGGGCTGTGAAAAACAGTAATCAAGTAAATGAAAGGATGGCAAATTGTCACAAGTGATAAAGAAAACCAAATGCTGTGAAAATAATTATTTGAAGTGGAGTGGACACCCATTTTTATATCTGAGGAGATGCCATTTTAGCTTAAAAAGAGACCCTTTCCTTGTACTTGATTTATACTTTTAGTTTTTCTGAAACTTAGAGCAGAAGAAGTAATGATATTATAAAATTTGCAATTATATGGAATTTAACCATTTAGAAAATGAGTCCAAAGTGTAAAATGTGTATATCCTTCAACTCTGCAATGCTAATGTTTCACAATTAGTAGTGACTCTCCACCCTGGTTGTATATTAAAATTTTTTGTGGAGATTTTATTAAATTCCTATGCCTGGGTTCAAGAAATTCTTTCTTTCAGAATTTCTTTCAGAAATTCTGATCTAATGGGTCTGGTGTGGGGGGAAGGGGCAGCAGAGCATGGGCAGCAGTATTTTTTAAAAAGCTCCATGGATAATTCTTATGTAAAGCTAGTTTTGAGAAACACTAGTCATAGTCAAACACTCATGCCTATGAACCAAGATCCTGTACAAGGGTATTATTACAGCATTGTTTTCAACAGGAAAAAGATCACAACCGAAATGCCTATCAATGAATATTGGTTAAACTGACATGGTCCGTGTGGTGTTTTTCTATGCAGTTCCATGGGATAAGGAAAGATCTGTAAGAAATGAAAATAGAATGTGATACCATATATGTAATATATCCACAAAAATCTACATAATTACCTATGCATGTATAAATACATGTCTAGGTTGATTCTTGTTCAGACAGGTGAGAAATGAGTTATGGGGACTGCAGAAATTTCAAGGGACTTCCCCAAAGGTCCAGCAGGTAAAGAATCTGCCTGCAATGCAGGAGACGCAAGGGATGCAGGCTTGATCCCTGGGTTGGTAAGACCCCCTGGAGAAGGGCATGGCAACCTACTCCAGTATTCTTGCTGGGAAAATCCCATGACAGAGGAGCCCAGCTGGCTACAATCCATGGGATTGCAAAGAGTCTGACATGACTGAAATGACTGAGCACACACAGAAAGCTCAAGCTGAGTGCTGATGGAGGGATTCGTAGAGAAAAATTAGGAAGACTACTTCCCATTACGCCTCTTCTGAACACTGAATCCGGTTATCATGATTTAGGACATGACTTGAAAGATGATGTTCTTATGCTTCTCAAAATGCTCATGGCTGTGTATATTGCAGAAGAAAGGTGATAATATAGGGGGCTTGAGATCTGCGAAGAGAAGTTACAGAGACTCACTTCTACAATTTCATTTGTTGTGATGCCCTCTTTGATGGCACTGTTCCTTCCTCTCTACTCTTTCTCATTTGTGCCTGAACTGTGGATCTTGGGGATACATACTCTCCACACACACACACACACACACACACCTTTACAAGGACATACTTACTCTTTCTCTCTCTCTCTCTCACACACACACAGCTACAAGGACACACGTACTCATACACACCTTTCTTCAGCAACCAAACATAGCCCTGAAGAATTAGATCATGTGGTCCATTCTAAAGGAGATCAGTCCTGGGTGTTCTTTGGAAGGAATGATGCTAAAGCTGAAACTCCAGTACTTTGGCCACCTCATGTGAAGAGTTGACTCATTGGAAAAGACTCTGATGCTGGGAGGGATTGGGGGCAGGAGGAGAAGGGGACGACAGAGGATGAGATGGCTGGATGGCATCACTGACTCGAGGGATGTGAGTTTGAGTGAACTCTGGGAGATGGTGATGGACAGGGAGGCCTGGTGTGCTGCGATTCTTGGGATCACAAAGAGTCGGACACCACTGAGTGACTGAACTGAACTGAACTGAACTGAAGAGCTTCTTACTACTTATTAAAGGACATGAGTTTTGAATGCTTATAATATTCTCTAGGAGTGAAAGAGAAGAAGAGACTTGGGAGTTTTGAAGTATTAGAGAATGAAATGACAAAAAATTGTAATAAGAGTTGTAATGGACTTAGCTCTTGGACTTTTATTTTTTGATGTTTTAGAGAAAGAGAAATGAATAAAATGTAGAAACGATTGTTTGGGCTGGATTTCTTTAACTGACACGACTGAAGTGACTTAGCAAGCATGCATGCATGCATTGAGAAGGAAATGCCAACCCACTCCAGTATTCTTGCCCCGAGAATCCCGGGGACAGAGGAGCCTGGTGGGCTGCCATCTATGGCGTTGCACAGAGTTGGACACGACTGACGCGACTTAGCAGCAGCAGCCTCAATGCTCAGTGTTGTGGCTGATTTATATTAGATGCTCAAAATTTACAATGAATAGATAATTTTGGATAACAACATGTAATAATTAAATGAGTTTTATTTGAAACCACAAGGAAAAACAAATTGACTTTTATAAAGTCTGTTTAATTAAAAATGTGTCAACTAGCAAGTGAGTAAATGCAATCAACCTTCAGCAGAATTTTTGGATTTCTGTTTTATATTAAGGCTTGGAGCTATTTTGGTACACTTATTTGTTAGGTATAGGTTATATTGTTGCTAAATTCAGAGTCAAATCTTTCCTTAAGCCATAGACAGAGAGTAGAGATTTACTTTGTATTCCTGTTTTGATGATAATACAGTATATAGAGCCTATTATATGTATTACTATGAACTGGGTTTATAGCAAGCTGTTCTTAAAGAGGAATTATCACTTTAGACATAGAATGGGTAAAAATGGTATTACTTATGAGTCTTGAAAAACTGTGTGTTCAGTTACTAAGTCATGTCTGACTCTCTGCAACCCCATGGGCTGCATCATGCCAGGCTCCCCTGTCCTTCACTGTCTCCAGGAGTTGCAATCAAATTAGGTAAAAAATATATTCTCAGGAAATTTTATTCAACAAACATTAAATATTTACTGTGTCTTGTATACCATCCCGGGCACTCTGAATACAGTTGTGAGCAAACACTGAGGTTATAGTCTGTTGAGGGAGAAAAGCACTGGTGCATCACCCATGTAAGTCTAAAATTATACTGAGATGGGTATTTGAAACAGTATATAAGTGGGGTTAAGAGAAGATGGAGTTGGAAAAACTTGAGGCTATCAGTGAAGTCTTCCCTCAGGAAAGGATAATTGGATTGAGAACAGGAAGAAAGGCAGTAATACATGAAGGGAGCAGGGATGAAGATTCTAGCCAACAGAAATGGCAGTGCACAAGCCATCTTAACAAGAGTTGCCATACACAACAATAAAGTATCTGTATAAATAAATATTAAAGCAAATGAAAAAAATTAAATGGGGGTTACCATTAAAAAGAAATTGAAGGTGGCCCCATCAATTGTCCTTCAAAACAAATCAAAAAGACATTGGAATTTCAAAGATTCGCCTTCTTAGCTGAGTCTGTATCTGCAAAGTAACTTAGAAATCCCATCTGTCCAGCCAACTAGAATAAAAGTAGGTGACAGAAAACTCAGAGAAATCTTGAGAATGCAAAGTGTGTAATGGATTTTGCCTATCTTTCTTCTTATGGAAAGGAGGTGAAAGTGAAAGTTACTCAGTTGTGTCCTACTCTTTGTCCATGGAATTCTCCAGGCCAGAATGCTGGAATGGGTAGCTGTTCCCTTCTCCAGGGGATTTTCCCAACCCAGGGATCAAACCTGGGTCTTCTGCATTGCAGGTGGATTATTTACCACCTGAGCCACCAGGAAGGCTCTATGGAAAGGTAATATTCCTCCAGCTTCATAGCAAGGACTTTGAAAAAGACACATTGACCTCATCAGCTCCCAAAACTCAATGTGTTTTCTTGCCTCCTACCAATTATTTTGCCCAAGTAGTCAGAAAGATTTTGTGTGTGTGTGCATGTGTGTTCCCTGAAGACATAATTCCTGAGAAGCATAGATAATTATTTTACATTTCCCCACATATAGGGACCATTAAAAGTTTTTAGTAAAGTCTTGTTGAATTAGAACGGAATTTGTTGTCATAACTCCCTTATACAACCCTGAAGAAAATCTGTTAATTGAGTACAATTGGCTCTTCATATCCATGGATTCTGAATCCTTGGATTCAACCAACTGTGGGTCAAAAATATTTGAAAAAAAATTCCAGAAATTTCCAAAAAGCAACATTTTTGGAGAAGTAAATGGCAACCCTCCTCAGTATTCTTGCTTGGTAAATCCCATGGGTAGAGGAGCCTGGTGGGCTACAGTCAATGAATTCACAAAAGAGTCTGACATGACTTAGCCACTAAACAACACAGCAACAATTTACATAGCATTTCCGTTGAATTAGGTATTATAAGTAATCTAGAGGTGATTTAAAATATATGGGAGGATGCTCACAGGTCATATGAAAATTGTTGTTGTTCAGTCATTAAACTGTGTCTAACTCTTTGTGACCCTATGGACTGCAGCACACCAGGCTGTAGTATATGCAAATAACACGCCCTTTTATAGGAGACTGGAGCATCCACAGAGTTTGGTATCTTTGGAGAAGGAGAGGTTCCCGAATCATTCTCCCTTGGAGACTGAAAGATGACTGTATGTAGTAAACAATAATTGTGAAAATTTTAATTTCTCCATATGAAGTGTCCTGTTCATTTGTGATAAGTATTTTTTGGTGTAACAAAGTACTATTTTAGCTTTAGAAGTTTGCCTCAATTTCCTTTGTTATGCCTCTTTAGGTAAAATAAGAATTAGCTTGAATGTGTGAAGAATTACTGTGTGTATGTGTGTGGGTAAAAAGCACAATGTTAATAATAGTTATTTCTGAGTGATAAAAGTATAAATGAGTTTCCTTTTGCTAATGTATATTTTCTATTTTTCTTCTGTGGTTGCAGTTTGTTTTTATAATACATAAATGATAAAATAATTCAAAAAGCTAACAATAAGGATTTGATATTGGTACAATACAAAGAATTCACATAAAAGCCCACTTGTTAAACTTTCAATTAAGATTCAGGAATTTTTCCCTTTTATGCTTATATAGCTAAGTTCATGTCTGTGTGATGATTATATGAAAACTTGCCGATGACAGGCACTTGGAATAAAGGGGCTTCACCTAATTCCATGCCCCAACAGCTACTTATCTGGATTTTAGATGACATATCCACAAGGCCCCAATATTTGCTTATTATAGCTCTTCTATCACCTACAATTTATTTCCTTGCTTGAGCTTTGTCTATAAATTACAATCCACATTTGGTGAGTGAGAATTGTATGGAGATCGTATCTTCTTATTGGCTTTTCCCACTTAACAAATTGAATAAAAAGTAGAGTTCATGTTTTTGAGTCTCTCAAGCCTTCATAAGTAGCATGCATTAAATCATCCACTTCTCCAATCACAATTCGCCCCAACAGGAATAAGACTGTATCTGTGATTTATTTAGGTAATGATTGTGTAGTTCATATAGCCCAACCTCAAAGCTAAAGCAAGCAATGAACTGTTGAATTATTTCTCCATGAGAATATTAACTAGGGAAGTCTGGTTTACTTCTAAGGAAGGAGGGAAGAAAGAAAGGAAGGAATAGAGGAAAGAAGGAAGTTACCATTGACAGTTATTTTAGTTTTAGAGAGGCTTAAATACAAAATGAGAGAAATTGATAAGGTACCATCCATCATCTCTTTTTACTGCAAAGTTCTATGAATTTTGCTTGTGAACAGCATTATTATAGTGGCCATCTGTTGATAGTTATTGTGTATCATCTTCATCAAAACTTGCAACAATTTTGAGGTAGAGATTTATCCTACTATCCATTTTACAGACCAAAAGACTCAGCAAGGTAAGGTAATGTACCAGTTACACACAGTAAAAGTGTCAAAAACAGAAATAGAACCTGGTTTTGATAATTAAAAGCCTAAGCTCTTAACTATTGCTTCCCACTGACTGAGAGAAGAGAAATTACATGTGAAAACCTATGTGGATTACACATCAGCTGTCCAGTTATGTTAGAATTAAATCTTATTGATCCATTTCAATGCTATGTTTCAGAAGAGAGACTCAAAGAGGGAAAATAACTACCCGAAGGCTAGAGACGCCAATGTCTGAGAAACCTTGGGAGTACTGGAAAACACAAAGTGGAACAGAGTATACAGTAGTGACAGGATCATACTCCTGGCATATTTTTTAATGCTTTAATGAATGGGAGTGTGCATTTTATTTTTATTTATTTATCGACTCACCATGAGGCATGTGGGATCTGAGTTCCCCAGCCAGGGATCAAACCTGTGCCCTCTGCATTGGGAATGCAGAGTCTTAACCACTGGACCACTAGGAAATTCTCCTGGCATTTATTATCCAGAGAAAAACATTTATGGGATCTTTCAATAATGGAATTATGACCTATGGAACTTGCAAGATAAACTCCTAACATTGTTCAACAAGGTGGATTTGACCTAATTCCCACCTGCCTCCCTTCACTGCTTTTATCTTTGCATGTAACGCTGTAGTCATAGTGACCATTCCACCTTAGGGGTCTATTTTGTTGTATGTAGGCTGTTCTTGCTGTATCTTTGCATGCAATACTTTTCCACACACCTTTTCATGCCAGTCTCCTGGGATCACTGAGATGTCAGTCTTTAGTGTTACCTCTTTAGAAAGACCTTCCCCAGTCATGTTATCATAAGGAGTCCCTATTTCAGTCATTATCTAGGCCAGTATTTGATTTTCCTCATAGCCTTTATAAATTTCACATTTTATAATTTGTCTTCTAATGTATTTTAGGAAGTGTGCTGCTCCATGAGATCAGGGACGCATCTGTCTGGTTCTACAGCAAACCTCAAGCTCTCAACTCATAGTAAGTTCAAAACAAGTATTTATTTATTGAATGAATGAATAAATAAGTGAGTGGTATGGGTTTTGGCATTGGTTAATTATAATTAAATGATTCAGGCAGTTTGCAGCTCTAATTTTTGAGAGCTTGGAAGAACTTGGATAGCTAGATTAGAAGGCACTGAACAGAGAATTGACTATCAGAACCCATTCTGAGATGGTAAAGACTTTGACATTATTTAGTGGGAGGAAGGGAAAACAGTGACTAAAAAACAATTTTAATTATGTAAAATGTAACAAGAGAACATTCATCAGTGCTTCTTAATATGAAACTAAGTAGGATAAGTGAAGAGATTTTTCTGATAAAAATAATTCACCAACTGAGGGTTAAGAGATACTCTAAAAGTGTTCTGAAATGTTATAAACTGTTTCTTTTTAAGAGCAGATAGGTATTTAAGTGCAAGCTTTTTAAGGGACTAGTAGTGGATAATAAAGATGATTTTTTTTTCTTTTTGATATTTACACTCCTTTCATCACTAAGTTTTTAACCAGTATTATTTATTTAACTCTCAGTAAATCCCATCCTTGTGTAAATAGGAGCTGGTGTTTTTTTCTTCTACTGCTCTTAGAGTTACCTTGCTAGAGGTCATGCCATATCCAGGGCAAGCCGGGATCAGTGCTTAGGAATCCTTCCTTCAGAGGGAGATGGTGAGCCATGTGGAAAAGGAGTCAGCGTGATTCTTTGCATGGTTAGCATGCTGCTTCCCTTGGGGGTAAGGTTTCTTAAGGAAGGACATTTATAGTGATTAAAATTGCTCAGAGCTTGCTTCATTGTGTAATTCTGATACTGTAGTATGTGATATTGGCAAGAGGGGAGTATGAAAGGGACAGAAAATCCCAGACGGTGACATAGAAGGGCACATGGTGTAGACGTTACCTTAAGTAAAGGGACTGCAGCAGCAGATGCACAGGAGCCCATTGGTCAGACTCCGGGTCAGAAATGCCTCCTGGTCATCTCCGGAGAAGGACGGCCGAGAGCACAGATGCCCAAGGACAGCGACTGTCTGTTAGCTCACTGTCATTCTATAATATCATCGTTCCAAGAACAAACTGGCAAAATAAGCATTTGCTGTTTTTCTGGGAAATAAATACAAAGTAACTCCCAGGGCAAAAATGTTAAGAAGAAATACTAATTATGTGCCTACCTTAAAAACCAGTAATTTTACTGCTATAAACATACCTTACCACAATGTCTACATGTAGGCATAAACCTTCTTAGCAACATTATTCATAGTAGCACAAAGCTGAAAACAATTCAGATATCCATCAACAGTAGAGAGGACATGTAAAACACAGTATATTCATATAACAACGCATTACACAGCAGTAAGAAGGAACAAACTACAGGTATATATAATAACGCGATCAGTCTCATGTAGTGTTGAGTTAAAGAATGCTGATAAAAAAAAAGTATATATAATATGATTCTATTTATATGAAGTTCAAGACCAAGTGAACTGAACTGATTGCATAAGAAGATAGGGTGGTGGTTAACTCGGAAAGGAGGGTGGGGTAGTGGTGGTGAGTGGAAAGGTAGCTGCATGAATATATTCACTTTGTGATTATTCATCAAGCTGTACACTTATTTTGGCACCATCCCAAATGTATAATTTAATAAAAAGCTCAGTAATGAAAAGAAGTAATACTGCCCTTCAAAGTAAAATGAGTGAGAGTAGATGACTCAATGGACACGAATTTGAGTGAATTCCAAGAGACAGTGAAGGAAAGGGAAGGCTGGTGTGTTGCAGTCCACGGGGTTACAAAGAGTCGGCCACGGCTTAGCAACTGAACCACAGATGAAGTCGAAGAAACTGAGGGCTGCTGTTTTCAAGCGTGTTTTAGGGGCTTCAGGGGGCAGGAGTGTGGCCGTCTCCATTTGGAGGATGGGCAGCAACTGTAGGGACAGAAATAGCCGTGGCTGACTGTGCATTTGCTACTTCTCCCGGTCAAAGTTTTCTAATTCAGGCCAGGAGAGTATCTGTGACTCCAGGAGGCCACACTGTGGCACGTTAAACATTCTCTAGGGACTGGCAGCCTTGGCCTGTGCGTTTGGAGGAGTTCTAGAAGAGAGGATAACACAAAGAGCATGCTGGGCCCACTCCAAAACAGCACCAGGATCTAAAAGATGCCAGACACCTGCTCCCCGTAATAATAAACTTCAGTGTGAGATTTCTTGCTTTTAAATTGCTCCATACATTCTTGTATATCACACACCTGTGGGCTTTTCTGACATGGAGGAAGTTAGGACCATGAAAGCTGGGAAGAAGGCAAAATGGAACTGCAATGGCCTCTTTCTCAGCTTGTAATGAACTATTTGCAGTCAAGACCAAGCACGCTTATTGATTCTCATCAAGTGAGATTCTTTGCAGAGAGAAAGCATCGCCTGCCCTGAGGTGAGCCCCATGGGACTGTTCCTGCCGCACTCTTTCAAACAAACAGATTAAACTCCTCATAAGATGCTTCTTCTGACACATCCACACTGTATATATGAAAATCCCCTCGGTCTCCTTTTGGCAGTTAAGATGCTTGGAGCTTCAGTGCACTGCAGCCTGTGTACCAGCTGGCAAGGTGATTTTTTTTTCCCTTCCCAGGAACGTGTAAAGGAAGAATTAGATTGCTGTTTGTTGAAATAGACTGTATATCTCACAAGTCCCATTTCAATAATCTTCTGGAGGCGAGAATGAATTTTGGATTGGAAAGGGCATTACAACGTGGCTAAATAAATAGCATGAAGCCCCTCGGCACCTAGCCAGCAAGCAGAGCTACAATGTGACTTCCAGCCTTTACATTTCACAGTCTCTTTCTTCAGCAAACAGAGTCTGAAAGGTCTTACACAGAGGCAGAATTTTAAGTCTGAACACTCAGGAAACTTGGTCTTCGAAATCCAAAGCTGTCATATAATCCCCTGAGAAGTGTCAGAAACTTTCCAACTAAACTTTTTATGTCTTCAGTAATTGTTAAATCCAATATGCCTTAGGTTTCCCCTCAAATTCAGCCTTTGAGCTACATATATATTCCTGTACATTTCTCCAACTTTAAGACTGGACTCCACCATCAGAGTCGTATGAAGACCCTCTATAGGGCTGTGCATTAATACTGCAAATCTAGAAATCCAAGATATCCTGGTAGAGGGAGAAAGACCTTTGGTTGGGGCTTGGAGGAGTGGGAAATCTGAGTGCTCAAGTTTGATTTGTGGTTTGGTCCCATTTCTTTGTCATTGTTGTTCAGTCACTAAGTTGTATCTGACTCTTTGTGACCTCATAGACTGCTGCGCATCAGGCTTCCCTGTCCTTCACTATCTCCCTGAGTTTGCTCTAACTCATGTCCATTGAGTCAGTGATGCCATCCAACCATCTCATCCTCTGTCTCCCCCTTCTCCTCCTGCCCTCAATCTTTCCCAGCATCAGGGTCTTTTCCAGTGAATCAGCTCTTTGCATCGGGTGGCCAAAGTATTGGAGCTTCAGCTTCAGCTTCAGCATCAGTCCTTCCAGTGAATATTCAGGATTGATTTCCTTTAGGATTGACTGGTTTAATCTTTCTGTTCCATTTCTTTCCTCAGTTTATATTTCTTTAGGTGTGAAGGAAAGGGAGTATCTAAAGCAGGTCTTGTGTATGAGTGAAATTATTTTTATAGTTTGCCTTCTCACAATGAACCTATTTTTCCTAGAATACTGAAAAAAAATGGATGAACTCCCACCTTATCCCTGCTAACCTCCTCCTCATTCATGGACTCTTGTCATTTGGCTCTTCAGCTTATTCATTATGTTTCTGTGCCTCAGGACCTTTGGAAATGCTATTATTTCTCCATGCACTGATCTTTCCACCTTTCTTTCAGTGACTATATTTTCCTGTCCTTCAACTATTAGCTTAGATGTCATCTCCTCAGAGAAATCTTATCTATCACACTATCCAAAGTAGGTTTTACTTCCCCTATTCCTTATTGCAACACTTCATTTGATAGACTCATGGTATTTATAAGAATTTGAGTTATTTATTTACCTGATTATTGTGCAGTGTTACCTATTATAATGTAAATTCTGTGAGGCAGCATTCATGGCTATCTTGTTTACTGTTGTAGCTCTCTAATGTGGAATAGTATCTAATATATAGTATTATGCTCAATAAATATTTGTTGAGTAAATAAATGAATAGGCTTATTTTGGGTGATACATTTTTCTTTGTACTGTGCAAGGTTTTTTTCTGAAGCTAGTGTCTTAGGTATTTTTCTCTCTTAGAGACTTATAATCCTTTTTCAAAATATTAATGAATTACTATTTGACTGTGCTGGGTCTCTGTTGCTGGGCGGGCTTTCTCTAGTTGTGTTGAGCAGGGATACTCTCTTGTGGTGGTGCATGGATTTCTCATTACAGTGGCTTCTCTTGTAGAACACAGGCTCGAGGGTAGGCTTCAGTCGTTATGGCACATGGGTTTGGTTACCTTGTGGCACGTGGATCTTCCCAGACCGGGGATTGAACCTGTGTTTCTTGCATTGGCAAGCAGATTCTTAATCACTGGGCCACTAGGGAAATCCTATAATCCTTTAAATAGAAAAAGTAAATGATAGTTGTTCAGTCATGTCCAATTGTTAGAGACCCCGTGGACTGTAGCCCTCCAGGCTTCTCCATCCATGGGATTTTCCAGGCAAGAATACTGGAGTGGGTTGCCATTTCCTTCTCCAGGGGATCTTCCTGACCCGTAGATTGAACCCGGGTCTCCTGCATTGCAGGCAGACTCTCTACTGTCTGAGCCACCAGGGAAGCCAAGAGAAACATATATTACAGTTTTGGAGATAGGAGAAAAGAGAGTTGGTCTTATTTATCTTCCCAACCTTGTATTAGTCATCTGTTGCTGCATCACAAACTACCCCAACATGTGTAACAGCCTACAGCAACAATAAACATTCATCTCACATAGTTTCTATGAATTAGGAACTCACAACTAGCTTACATGAGTATTTCTGGCTCAGAGACTCTCATGAAGTTTTAACTAGGATGTCGTCTGGGGCTGCAGTCATCTGCAAAGGCGCCGGTGGTCCACGCCTACGGCTAGCTAGTAGGGATGTTGACAGGAGCTCTCAGTTCCCTGCCATGTGGGTTTTCTGTGTGACTGGATGAGTGTTTTCACAAAATGACTGCTGGCTTCCCGCAGAGCAAGTGATTCAAGACAGAAAGCTGAAGCTGCAAAGTCTTTCATAGCTTAGCCTCAGGTGTTACACACTTTTATTCTCAATTTGGTTATTTATGTCAGTCCTACTTGATGCGGGAGGGGACTACTTAAGGTGTGAAAACCGGGAGGTAAGAATCACCGGAGGCCATTTTGGAGGCCAGCTTCTTCAAATCCCAGTGTGGTTGTGTTTTCGGGTTTCTGGGGTTTTTCATCTTGTTTCAGTTTCTCTCCCTCAATCAGCTAATAGCAACATCAACTCTCTCATAAGGAGATATCTCAGGACCCAGAGACAATGTAATAGGCATCTGCATGTGAGAAAAAAACATCATTTGTGCTTACTAAAATCAATTTCTGCACGCACAGAACTCTCCTTGGGCCCGTCACTGTGCCTACACAAAGGAAAAACACACAGGAATTCTCCAGTAAGATAATTTTTTTTTGAATGAAAGAATGAAAAAAATAAAGGAATCTGTTTTTTCCCCTCATGAACCTGAGGGCTGGTTTTGTGCTGTGACTTACACAATTTCCAGCCTTCAGAAATACACATCAATTTTAATAATAATAATAAAAAAAACATACTGTTAACTTTTAACTTTCATAGTCTGGGTAGATGCCTATCAGACTTGAAACCCATTCAACACAAACCAGACAAATCTTTCACTTTCACAAATGGACAGTTTTATCCCTTCCTTCTTCTCTCTCTTTCTTTTTTAAGCATTTGCATTTGTTGAAATTTATTCTGGCCATTAAGTTTAATGCCTAATACACAGAATAGGTATTTTAATTCTTTACCTACTTGCATTAGTTATAATCCATTTCCAGAACTATTCTATAAATGTTGTCCCTATGGCCCTAACTACTGTCATTAAATTTATATCTTACTTATCTGTAAAATGCTTTTGGAATTTAAAAAATATCCACACTCCAATAATGCCTACACAAGTTATTTTTCCTTAAAAGGTTCAAAACGCATAAGATCCTTCTTTAACAATGGAGTATCAAGTGACATTTTATATCTTAAAAATACCATTTATTGTGATTCTCATTTACATGATTTGGTGGCTAGGCTTTGCTAAAGATGATTTTAGAGCACTACCATAAAATTAAAACCAAGAACTCTGATCCAGTGCTTGTGGGAGTGTACATTTATGGTATAACTATTTTGTGGATTGGAGTTGAACTTGTGTACTTTCTATGGACCAGTAATTCCAGTCCTGGGTGTATATATACATATATTACCTCATATGCAAAAATGTGTACTGCAATGTTGTTGGAGTGAAAAATTCAGAAAGCATAAGAGCAAAAGCACAAATGGATGACAACATAAACCATTACCAACATAAAATATTGATATAATTCATATAACAGAATATTCTACAGAAGCAAAAATCAATAAAACAGTGCATACATCAACTTGGGTGAATCTCACAAGCATTACGCTGAAAGATAAAAAGCAGTTTATACAAGCAAACACAGTGTCTGACTCCATTTATACAGCCTAAAACATCCAACCAGTATTATAGTCTATGGTCTAAACAGACAGAATAAAAATACAACAATATAAATGAAAATTACAAACCTCAAATTTAATATAGAAATTTTCCTTCTAAGAAGGAGCGGGGGTGAATAAGATCTGGGGTGGGTAGATAGAGGGATTTAATTGTAGTTGTAATGTTTTATTTCTTGAGCTACATGGTACTTATATGGATTTTTGTTTTACTATTTGTACTTCGCAAAACAATTCATAATTTTAAAAATTTAAGTGAAATGGTGAGATCTTTTGAGAATCGTAGTTTGGCTACTTGATGCTGAGAACTGAGATACAGTTATTAATATAATAACAGTCAACATGTGTTCAAACAACATTTTATGTGATTTTTAAAATTGGAGTTTTCATATTTTTATATATACCTCTGCTGCTGACAACATTGATTTCTCCTTTTATCCAAGTGATCATTTTGACTAAAATCAAATGTGCCCTTTCTCTCTTTGATCTGTAAAACGGCATTGGTTGCATCAAGTCATTTTTGGTCTAATGTTTTATATGGCTATAATGCTTGGTTGAAGTATAAAAACTTGAGTATTAAAAATAAAGACCTTGAAGAAGAAATCTAGGTTCACAAAAGGGAGAATTAAAAATTTCTAAACTGCTTCCCTACATATTCTAAATACTCTTTGAAGCACAAACATTTAACAGTTATTTGCTCTTCTGCTCTGTTTGCCTTTCTAGTGTTACAGAATGGTTCAGGAAAAGAAAGAAAAGATAAAGGATGGGACACTCCAAGGGTGGCTAATTGTTTTTTCCTGTATGTGGTAGAGTTACTGCACTTGTATCACCAGGCAAGTGCTCAGAGATTTGCAGATTAAATTTCTGCAAGCACTTTGAAAGTTCCCTCATATGGTCTGTGACCATACTACCCTTAGTTGGAGAAATACAGGTTTTGACACTGGATATTGGCTATGCTGGAGTGGCTGTCCTATTCTAATGACTACATTTAAATCTCTATGATCTTAAGAAAATGACATCTCAACATGGGCTGAAATTTCTAGCATTCTAGCTGTCAACAATATGGTAAACAAACAGACAAAACAAAAACCAAACCCTGCAAATGAAAAAAAGGAAAAATAAATCCCAGATGCAAAGATATAGTTGTCCCAAGTTTCATTAAACCATTGGTTCTCAACCTTGACTGCACATTGGAATTACTTGGGGAGTTGTAAAAATACACTGATGCTTGGTCTCATTCCCAGAGATTCTGATTACAGCCTGGGTATCAGAATTTTTTTAAATTATTTATTTTTAATCAAAGGATAATTGCTTTACAACGTTGTGTTGGTTTCTGCCATGTATAAACATGAATCAGCCATAGGTATACATATGTTCCCTCCCTCTTGAACCTTCCTCCCACTTGTTCCCACCCCTCTAGATGGTTACAGAGTCCCAATTCATTTCTCTGAGTCATACAGCAAATTATCATTGGCTATCTATTTTACATATGGCAGTTGTATATGTTTCCATGCTACCCACTACTCTCTCCATACCCTCCACCCCCACGTCCATAAATTTGTTCTCTCTGTCTGCTTTCCATTGCTTCTGGACATCAGAATTTTAAAGAATCATTCCAGGTGATTCTAATGTAAAGTTTATGAACTACTTACTGCATTAAATTAAAAAAAATTTTTTCTGTGTGAGAGAGCCTGAAAGTGCAATTGAAAACTTACTGACTCTCAGCTCACGTATATTCCTACTCACCATTGAATCAGTTTATACAGATTAAAGGTAACTAATTAAATCAGTGCTATTGCTAGCCAGACCCATGCACACAGAAATGAGAGCTGGCAGCCAGGATGCAAGGGAGAAGAGTCAGACATGACTTAGTGACTAAATAGTAACAAATGAGTAAAAGCAAAAACTTATAATTGGTGTCAGTGGGTTAAAAGCATCTGTGAAATGGTATCATGAGTACTTAGCAGTGCTTTGGACATAGTGAGCACTGAATATATATTCACTGAATAAAGGGATGAATACATGAATAAATGAAGGGAGCTTTGAATACAAGGAATACTCAATGAAAGTATCATGTTGGTGAGAACTAAAATCATCTAGCGATTCTATAACACTTCTGAAAAAAGTTGAAAGTCCCACATCTCTATTCTATCTATTCCTTTGGCATTTGTTGAGAGGAACTATATTTTTGTAATGTTGATTCTTCCTAATCTTAAGTGGGATGGAGATTGCTGAGCATCTCAGTTCCAGTTGGAATTCACCTGTCATTCAGCTCCCTCGCAGGACACTGGAAGAGGGAAAGTCTTTCTTCACCGCTGTCCAAGATCAAAAGTAAAGTGTCGTTCAGTCATTTCTGACTCTTTGTGACCCAATGGACTAAGCCCACCAGGCTCCTCTGTCTATGGGATTCTCCAGGCACGAATACTGGAGTGGGTTACTATTTCCTTCTCCAGGGAATCTTCCCAACCCAGGAATCGAACTGGTGTCTCTTTCATTGCAGACAGATTCCTTACTGTCTGAGCCATCAGGGAAGCCTGCCCCAAAATCAAGAGGTTCCCCAAATTAAATTAAACACTGAACATTCAAGGACATTTCAAGATGAGATATGCTTCTTTTTTTACTTTCTTAGCAATACCTTAAGTATTGAAAAGAGCATTTGATAAGTGATAGTTCTGGGATGATTTTTAATCTCCTTATCAGCTCAGGAAGCTATTCTGCTTTTCACTCCCCTACATTGGCGCCCCTGCCCTCTGTGCCAAACTCGTGTAAACTGGTTCACAGAAGATGTAGTTTTGCTTTGAGACCGCAGTTAGCTTGCTTCCATCAATTCAGTTAAAGGGGCTTCATCTCAGGATGGTTCACCACTTCACGTTGAAATTAAGTTCTCCTTAACCTGCCCAGGGGAGGTAGGGAGATATTGCAGTGCTTCCCTCATCCTTCTGCTAAATCAATTCTGCACTTGACTCATTATGTGAGTATTAGAGAAAAATTTCTTTCAACTAATGTTAGGGAGGATTGGACCAAAATACAAATACCTAAGTTTGTCAGACTAATAAGCACAGGAGAAAAAAACCCCAAGAAGTAAATTTTAGTTGACAATTTTTGTGTTTTGTATGAGTCCTAATGTCCTGATACCAGGTGGTCATTTCCTTGGGGACTCCAACAGGGAAGAAAAGAAAGGAAGAGGAAGTGTTTGGGTTTTTTTAACAGTAAAATTATTGCCACTCATTTACCTTCAGAATAGTCTTATTTTTAATGTTAGACAAAAGTAAAAATTTTAACATGAAAATAATAGTGGACCTGTGGCTGATTCTTTTTGATGTATGGCAGAGGCCAACACAACATTGTAAGGCAATTATCTTCCAATTAAAAAAAAAAGAAAAAAAGCAATAGTGGGCATAAGACTCCATGACGTGAGTCTTTGGGTTAATGTATTTTATAAAATTTTTTATTGTTTTTCTTTTGTATAACTAACACCTGTACATTTAAATACTGTAGAAGTCTATAATTTAGAAAAAATAAATTTCCCATAATTCCATTACCAGTAATAATATTTTAGCATATATTTTTCACATTTTTCTATATATAGCCTAATATTAGTAATAATAATAATAATGGTATTATATTTTACATACTATGTGATATTTTTTGGTTTTGTTTCACAATATATACTAGTTATCTTTCCATCTATATGGGGATATATTATATTGTCAGTTTTAAATTACTTCATATAAAAATGTATGTCAAATTTTCATGTTTCAACTGGATTAAAGAACTTTATCCATAGGCACCTGAGAAGGGATTTTTCTCATCATGATTGTTTATTTGCATTCACAGAAATAATAGCCTAGATCCATCTGGAAAGGCAGCACAAGCATTCACTGAACACACACATCTGCTGTGTATAGGGTGGTACAAAGATGAGTAAATTGTGTGCCTGCTCACGGTCTAGTGCGGGTAACAGAGAGGGTTAAATATTGTTTAAAGCCATTGAGTTTTAAGTTTCCCAACAGTGGTCTAAGTGAACTTTCTGAGTAGAATAGGGGAGGGAGAGACTAATTCTGACTGAAGGGAATGGGTGAAATTTTTGGAAGGAAATGTGTTTTGCATTAGACCTCAAAGGTTGTGTTGGATTTTGATAAGAGGGTAAATAAAAAGTCTGGCGCAAACAGTGTGACCTAAAGCATGTGACCCTAAAGGACATGATATGTTCAAGGAAATATGAGAGTTGAAGAACGTGTACAGAGCAAGAGGTAGAATATAAAGCTGCAGAGATACCTCCAGGCTAGATCATGAGGCCCTTAAATGGAAGGCTTAGGCATCTGAGGTAAAAGAAGTTGAAAGTCTGTTGATGATCTCTGATCAGGTGGTTGACTACATATTTCACACACAACTCTGTTACAGAATGTTGCAGGCTGTACTGTGATTGTTTACTTATGTGATTTGTAAATATCTTCCACACACAAAAAGTGAGCTCTTTTGGAACAAAAAATCATTTTTAAAAATTCATCTTTATAGCCCCAATACTGGTAAAGCGGCTGTCATATTGAGTATTCATGAATGTTAAATTGGTTTTTAAAAGCTATTCAATGAGTAACTGCTGCGAGTCAGGTTCTTAACACATTCTGTCTCAGTCACTCTTATAAGTAGACAAGCTCTGTTTTTCCTGTCTACTTTATATTTTTCTTTTCTACTCCACATTGGAAGGAAAGTTATGACCAACCTACATAGCATATTCAAAAGCAGAGACATTACTTTGTCAACAAAGGTCCGTCTAGTCAAGGCTATGGTTTTTCCAGTGGTCATGTATGGATGTGAGAGTTGGACTATAAAGAAAGCTGAGAGATGAAGAACTGATGCTTTTGAACTGTGGTGTTGGAGAAGACTCTTGAGAGTTCCTTGGACTGCAAGGAGATCCAACCAGTCCATCCTAAAGGAGATGAGTCCTGGGTGTTCATTGGAAGGACTGATGTTGAAGCTGAACTCCAATACTTTGCCCACCTGATGCAAAGGGCTAACTCATTTGAAAAGACCCTGATGCTGGGAAAGATTGAGGGCAAGAGGAGAAGGGGACGACAGAGGAAGAGATGGCTGGATGGCATCACTGACTCAATGCACATGGGTTTGGGTGGACTCTGGGAATTGATGATGGACAGGGAGGCCTGGCTGCGGTTCATGGGGTTGCAAACAGTCAGACATGACTGAGCAACTGAACTGAACTGAACTGAACTCCACATTACTTCCTAGCAGAACTTCCCATGTTTAGAGTGAATTTCTGAGTTATGAGGGAGCCTTTATATTAGGATATACTTATACTAGAGAATTATTTGTTTTTTATCTGCAATTCAATCTTAACTAAGCACCCAGTACTTTTATTTGCTAAATCTTGCAACCCCACTTACATATAGTTAGCCTTCCCTAGTTAGTCCAGTTGATATCTTTTTTCCCTTTCTTTTGATTTTTCTTTAACACTTTCAGTTGCAGCCTCTAACAGATGTGTCACACAACACTGTGATTCACTGTGCAACTTTAAAAGGCTATTCTTGAGGCCTCTGCATTACTTGCTTGCTTTTAATGTTGTCAGACTCTACCTCTTTGGGAAAGGAGATTGTTTGTGTGTGGTTTAAAATGGATAACCATATGCAAATATAAATTCTCTCTCAAGAAATTTTGGTTAACATAAAACCCATTCTTTGAGTTAACTCTGTGCCTATTATCAGTGTCATGGGGCACAGTGAAAAATAATACTGGTTGTTTACTTTCTGTATTCATAATAAAAGTCTTTATTCTGTTTCCTGGGCTGGATGAAGCACAAGCTGGAAGCAAGATTGTTGGGAGAAATATCAACAACCAGAGATATGCAAATGACACCACCCTATGGCAGAAAGCGAAGAAGAACTAAAGAGCCTCTTGGTGAAAGTGAAAGAAGAGAGTGAAAAAGTTGGCTTTAAAGCTCAACATTCAGAAAACTAAGATCATGGCATTCAGTCCCATCACTTCATGGCAAATAGATGGGGAAACAGTGGAAACAATGAGAGACTTTATTTTTGGGGGGGGGGGTCCAAAATCACTGCACTGATTGCAGCCAAGAAAAGTTATGACCAACCTAGACAGCATATTAAAAAGCAGAGACATTACTTTGTCAACAAAGGTCCGTCTAGTCAAGGCTATGATTTTTCCAGGAGTCATGTATGGAAGTGAGAGTTGGACTATAAAGAGAGCTGAGAGATGAAGAACTGATGCTTTTGAACTGTGGTGTTGGAGAAAACTCTTGAGAGTTCCTTGGACTGCAAGGAGATCCAACCAGTCTATCCTAAAGGAGATGAGTCCTGGGTGTTCATTGGAAGGACTGATGTTGAAGCTGAAACTCCAATACTTTGGCCATCTGATGCGAAGCGCTGACTCATTTGAAAAGACCCTGATGCTGGGAAAGATTGAGGGCAGGAGGAAAAGGGGACGACAGAGGATGAGATGGCTGGATGGCATCACCGACTCAATGGACATGGGTTTGGGTGGACTCCGGGAGTTGGTGATGGACAGGGTGTGCTACAGTCCATGGGGTTGCAAAGAGTCAGACACAACTGACCGACTGAACTGAACTGAATGCATATAAAAATATAGGGACCTATAATAAATTATGCATACACTTCTATATCTTGCTTCATACATTTAACATTGTTTGAGATTTATCCATACTGATACATGTTGTTCAAATCAGTCATTTTCATGACTATATAATATTTCACTGGTCAAATACCACATAATTTATTTATCTGTTCTCCTGTTGAAGCTGTTTGAGCATACTTGTATATATGTCTTTGTATACCTGCAAGAATTTCTTTAAGGTATATAGAATGGACTTGCTAGTTCATAGGATACAGGTATTAACTTTGCTACATTTTGTTGGATTGATCTCCTAAGACAGACTTTATTGTCCTGTCATATTTGAGAGTTCCAAGTTCTCACTAAAACTCGGGAAATAATTAGATTTGAAAAATATATTTCAATCCGAATGGGATAAATTAATATTCTTACTTTACTTAGCATTTTAATTATTAATGAGGTTGAACATTACTATTGATATGCTTTTTTGCCATTTAGAGTTATCTTTTGTGAATTGCTTGTATATAACCTTTGCCCATTTTATGGTTAGGTTTTTTTGCCTTTTTCTTATCCATTTGAATGAGCTCTTTATTCTGAATACAAATAATTATTATATGGCTTGTAAATATGCTCTCTTTGTGATATACCTTTTTATTCATATGTTGCTGTATACAGGTTTCTAATTTCAAAGTTGTCAATTTTACTAACCATTTCTTTTAAAGGGTGTGGTTTTTGGTTAAGAAATCATTCTAAAGAAATTATTTCCTAGTCCAAATTCTTTAAGGTATTAATATTTCCTATATCGTCTTCTATATTTCTGTGTTTTTGAGTATGGTGTAAAATAGTGATTTTTTTTTTTACATAGAAATAATAAAATGTCTTGAGGCTACGTATTGAACAGTCTGTTTTCCCCCCTATAAACAACAAGTTTCCATATACCTTGTAATGTTTCTGGAGTTATTACTGTTCTCTTTTGAACTATTTCTCTATGCCTATGCTAAAATCTCAAGGGACAGCCACTGTAGTTGTACAGTAACCATGCTATACAGAAGGATGTTTTTTCCAATGATTCCATTTTGGAGAAGTATCTTTTCAAATGTGTTGATGGTTATGTTTAAATTAAAATACATTTACTGCTAATTGTATGATAAAAAGAAGAAGCCAGGTACCTCCTTATTCCTTCCAGTTTCTTCATTTTTATATTGTAAAGAAAAAGTTAAATTCTCAGCTATAAGATCTCTTTCTCTAAATTCAAGCTTTGCAAAGGGTACTTAGCATGCTTGAAGGTCACTGCTGATGAACAGCTTGGAATCAGGCTATTAATATTCACAGAACATGCCTATGCTAAGTGACATGATTGTAAAATATTCTGGAAGCCAATGTTGTAGTGCTTTCTGGTAGTATTAAGTGTTTCCAATAAAGTCACATTAAAGAAGGGAGATTAGTGTCACTAGTATCAACTCTATATATTTCATCTTTTCACTATAATTTTATTAAAAATGAATCTAGTGTACATAAACCTTTCTGTCATTGAAAGTTGATCATTTAAAAAAATTTTTTTTTGTCTTTTTTTGCTAGTTAGGAGTTTTACACTCATCATTGGATAACTTTACATTAAAAATACTTACAAATATATTTCATTGTGAACTTTAACAATTAAGCGGTTTTACTGGCTTCCCCCTGATTTCTCAACATTTAAGTACACATTTACCTTCTTCTCATTTCCTAGAATTTGTTTATGCAGTCTGGAATTGAAGATTCAGAGTATTATCTTTTATTATGAATCTTCTTCAAAAAAATTTTTATATTAATAATTACTCACATAACTCTAAAATCCATTGAAAATTTTGTCTTCTTCCTCAAATTACTTTTCCATGTTATTAATCTGCATCAAATTACTTTTTAAAGCCTCTTTAATAGGCTTAATTGGTAAACAATAGACTGAATGTGTTTAAAGTGTACAGATCAGATCAGTCGCTCAGTCATGTCTGACTCTTTGCGACCCCATGAATCACAGCACGCCAGGCCTCCCTGTCCATCACCAACTCCCGGAGTTCACTTAGACTCATGTCCATCGAGTCAGAAATGCCATCCAGCCATCTCATCCTCTTGTCGTCCCCTTCTCCTCCTGCCCCCAATCCCTCCCAGCATCAGAGTCTTTTCCAATGAGTCAACTCTTCGCATGAGGTGGCCAAAGTACTGGTGTCTCAGCTTTAGCATCATTCCTTCCAAAGAAATCCCAGGCTGATCTCCTTCAGAATGGACTGGTTGGATCTCCTTGCAGTCCAAGGGACTCTCAAGAGTTTTCTCCAACACCACAGTTCAAAAGCATCAATTCTTCGGCGCTCAGCCTTCTTCACAGTCCAACTCTCACATCCATACATGACCACAGGAAAAACCATAGCCTTGACTAGACGAAACTTCGTTGGCAAAGTAATGTCTTTGCTTTTGAATATGCTATCTAGATTGGTCATAACTTTCCTTCCAAGGAGTAAGCGTCTTTTAATTTCATGGCTGCAGTCACCATCTGCAGTGATTTTGGAGCCCCCCAAAAATAAAGTCTGACACTATTTCCACTGTTTCCCCATCTATTTCCCATGAAGTGGTGGGACCAGATGCCATGATCTTCGTTTTCTGAATGTTGAGCTTTAATCCAACTTTTTCACTCTCCACTTTCACTTTCATCAAGAGGCTTTTGAGTTCCTCTTCACTTTCTGCCATAAGGGTGGTGTCATCTGCATATCTGAGGTTATTGATATTTCTCCCTGCAATCTTGATTCCAGCTTGTGTTTCTTCCAGTCCAGCATTTCTCATGATGTACTCTGCATGTAAGTTAAATAAACAGGGTGACAATATACAGCCTTGACGAACTCCTTTTCCTATTTGGAACCAGTCTGTTGTTCCATGTCCAGTTCTAACTGTTGCTTCCTGACCTGCATACAAATTTCTCAAGAGGCAGATCAGGTGGTCTGGTATTCCCATCTCTTTCAAAATTTTCCACAGTTTATTGTGATCCACACAGTCAAAGGCTTTGGCATAGTCAATAAAGCAGAAATAGATGCTTTTCTGGAACTCTCTTGCTTTTTCTATGATCCAGCAGATGTTGGCAATTTGATCTCTGGTTTCTCTGCCTTTTCTAAAAGCAGCTTGAACATCAGGAAGTTCATGGTTCACATATTGCTGAAGCCTGGCTTGGAGAATTTTGAGCAATACTTTACTAGCGTGTGAGATGAGTACAATTGTGCGGTAGTTTGAGCATTCTTTGGCATTTCCTTTCTTTGGGATTGGAAGGAAAACTGACCTTTTCCAGTCCTGTGGCCACTGCTGAGTTTTCCAAATTTGCTGGCATATTGAGTGCAGCACTTTCACAGCATCATCTTTCAGGATTTGGAATAGCTCAACTGGAATTCCATCACCTCCACTAGCTTTGTTTGTAGTGATGCTTTCTAAGGCCCACTTGACTTCACATTCCAGGATGTCTGGCTCTAGGTCAGTGATCATACCATCGTGATTATCTGGGTCATGAAGATCTTTTTTGTACAGTTCTTCTGTGTATTCTTGCCATCTCTTCTTAATATCTTCTGCTTCTGTTAGGTCCATACGATTTCTGTCCTTTATCGAGCTCATCTTTTTATGAAATGTTCCTTTGGTATCTCTGATTTTCTTGAAGAGATCCCTAGTCTTTCCCATTCTGTTGTTTTCCTCTATTTCTTTGCATTGATCGCTGAAGAAAGCTTTCTTATCTCTTCTTGCTTAAAGTGTACAATGTGTTATAAATGTATATATCTATCTACATCTGTATCTGTGAAACTACCTCAGTCAATGTAATAAATATATCCATTACACCTAAGGTTTCTTATGCCCCTTTAAATCTTTATTTGGATTTGTATGGTTCATGTCCTTGAATGAAAATTTCAAAACAAGATTTCTAGCAATTTTACCTAACCATGCAGCCTTTACATGTGGGTTGTAGAAAGTTCATGGATCCCCATTCAATGTAGACTCCTGTACAAACCTGGAGATTCAGGCAAGATTGGGATTATTCCCACAGTTATAATTCCCACTGCTCTTTCTCCGTTCTTTTGTCATTTCCATCTTATCTTCTGATTGAGGGGATTTTAGTGAATGGGTCAGGGACAGGAGAAAATTTTTTTTTTCCTTCTGTTTGGCTTCCTCCATGATTGTGATAAATAGTGACTAGTGTCGCTTCCCCATAGTTCCTATATTACCCATGGAATTTACTCCAAATGTTCTGTTCTTGGTGGGATTCTAATTTCCTTCAAAGGTAGTAAGGGTCATTCATATAGTAAGGAAATGCCTCAGGTGTTTCCAGTTATCGGTAAAGCTCTTGTCACACTGGACTGTGGGTGTCAGAACTTGGATAGACCTGGCAGAAGTGTTTAGTAAACATTTATTGCATAAATAGTAGATGAGTTCCAATTGGAGTAGGGGTAGAGGACTAAGCCACATTCTAGTGTTTCCTACACTGAGGAAACACCAGCTCATGAGAAATGCCTCCACTCAGTTTTGCTACTTTCCTTATTGATGGGTTTCTGATTTTAATCTTAATTTCATAATGATTTTATATCCAACAGTTGCAGGGTTTTTCTTTAGTTAAAGTGTAAATATCAATTTATTTAGTAAATGCTGCAAATCAAATAAGTAACTCGTAATAAGAATTAACATGCACCCAGAATGGTTTAAATATTTTAAATATTTGGTGCTTTTAATAACTAAATTTAATGACAAATGTTTGTAAAGATCTGAGGGTCTCTTTGAAATCATTAAGACCTAACATTTCGCATGGACCTCTCCGGACAAGCACATTTTGTTTCCAACTGGAGCTTTCGAGTCAGTGCAAAGCTCTCTTTCAAATTCAATACCATTGCATTTAATTGAAGGCTATTGTAAAGTATAATGAGGCTTTTAGGCTGGCATTTGTGTAATTAGTCCTGAAACACATCTTGTTGATTGTGTGAAGGATTCAAAGGGAAAGGGACAAAGCTTCAACTCTGGTATTAAGCTGAACACCAGCAGAATATTTCCAAACTCTCGTTTCTGAATCTGTTTGGTTCTCCATTCTTAGAGATTATGTGAACAATATTCTTTTCTCCTGAGCAGTTCAGAATAAAATGAATGAGGAAAAAATTCTAGGAAAACTGTGCTGGGAAATGTTCATAGCAATAAGGCATCTGGAACCAGGAAGACTTTCCAACTAGAAATCTAGATTGCTCAAAAATATAGTGTTTTATTTGAAGCACACTTCAGTGTAGAGGCTTTTAAGTGCCTAATCTCAGTGAAATATCTTTTGGAACTGATGTCACCCATTTATTCATTGTTTCAACAAATGCAATGTTAATGTTATGGTAGAATTTGTAAAATTTTGTACTTGCCCTGCCAAGTTTGAGTATGAATTTTACTAGTGGATATACCAGTTTGGTTTTTCTCTCTTCTTTGTTATAATTCTTGTTCAGACAGATGATAAGTGGCAAAAACTATAAATAGTTGATGGGATAAGTATCTAGGTGTGTGGGTGCAAACTTGGTCTTGATGACACTGCATAGCCACTCTTGCTAGAATCCTGAGAAATGCTCCAAGTTTGCATACAACTTCTTGGTCTTTAGGGATTTGATTTTGAATCCCTCTAAATTCTTGTGGCCTTTTATCTTACTTTGTTCAATCAATGTGTGTTTGATGACTTTTACCTTAGATTTGCTTTTACTTTTTTACCTTAAGATTTGATGCAGGTGAAAAGAACCTGCTTCTGTTTTCCTTTTGCTGAGGTCTTAATGAGGCTTTGCAGCTTACATTTAATTGATAGGGAAGGAGGTAAGGAAACATACAGAAAATTGAGACTGTATTCTTAATTCCCCAATCAGAACTGGCTTGAACCTTAGTTGACCTTTATTTGGTTCTACTAGGTCTCAGGCTTCTCTGGTAGCTCAGCTAGTAAAGAATCTGCCTACAATGATTCCAAGTCACCGGTTTGACTCCTGGGTCAGAAAGATCTATTGGAGAAGGGATAGGCTATCCATTACAGTATTCTTGGGTTCCCTGGTGACTCAACTGATAAAGAATCTGCCTGTAATGCAGGAGACCTGGGTTCAATCCCTGGGTTGGGATGATCCCCTGGAGAAGGAAACGGCCACGCACTCCAGTAGTCTGACCTGGAGACTCCATGGACTGTAGAGTCCTTGGGGTTGCAAAGAGTCAGAGAGGACTGAGTGACTTTCACTTTCAGGTCTTGTCTGACATCCAAAATGGGATGGGAGATGCTTCCAAGTCCCATTTACCATACCAGCCAGCTGCAGGGGAGAAAGAGGGGAGAGAAAGAGCACTTATAAAGGATAATTCTAGGAGGAACACAAAGTACTACTAGAAAGTGTTTGTTGTAGTGCTTTTTTACTAAATCTTTATAATTTATGGGTTCAGGTATACATGTCTTATGACTCCATTTTGCCCAAGGCTTAGGTCTAAACTTCTGTTTAGGGGAGAATGTGAGTCCATGTTGATCCTTGGAGACTCATTTTTATTGCTGTTTCAACAGTCCAAGGTGTGTACTTGAGTATGTAATGCAGACTTTATAGATATATAACACATACCAAATGTATTGTCCGTGTTTAATTTTAAATACTTAAATACTTCACAACAGGGACTATGATACACTTGCACATAGTTTCTTTTAATATGTTTCCTAGGAGCAGGAATGCTAAGGAATGGTTCCTTAGCATTTGAAACTTCACTGAGTGTGGACTCCAGGGACAATAAAGCCTGCAAATGTGGCTCTTTGAATTCACATTAGAGAGTTCATTAACTTGTGTAAGGGAAGTTGTTGTTCGGTCACTCAGTTGTGTCTGACTCTTTGCGACCCCATGGACTGCAGCACATAAGGCTTCATTGTCCTTCACTATCTGCCAGAGTTTGTTCAAACTCATGTCCACTGAGTCAATGATACCATTCAGTGATCTCATCCTCTCCTGTCCCCTTCTCCTCCTGCCGCAAATCTTTGCCAGCATCAACGTCTTTTCCATTGAGTTGGCTCTTCTCATCAGGTGGCGATAGTATTGAAGCTTCACCTTCAGCATCAGTTCTTCCAATGAATATCAGGGTTGATTTCGTTTAGGATTGACTGGTTTGATCTCCTTGAAGTTCAAGGGACTCTCGGGAGTCTTCCCCAGCACCAGTTCAAAAGCATCAGTTCTTTGGTGCTCAGCCTTCTTTATAACCCAACTCTTATACCCTTACATAATTACTGGGAAAACCATTGCTTTGAATAGATGGACCTTTGTCAGCAAAGTGATGTCTCTGCTTTTTAATACACTGTCTGTGTTTGTTATAGCTTTTCTTCCAAGGAGGAAGCATCTTTTAATTTCATGGCTGCAGTCACTGTCTGCAGTGATTTTGGAGTCCAGGAAAATAAAGTCTGTGACCATTTCCATTTTTTCCTCATCAATTTGCCATGAAGTGATGGGACCAGATGCCATGATCTTACTTTTCTATATGTTGAGTTTTAAGCCATCTTTTCCACTTTCTTCTTTCACCTTCATCAAGAGGCTCTTTAGTTCCTTTTCACTTTCTGCCTTTAGGGTGGTATCATCTGCGTCTCTGAGGTTGTTGATATTTCTCCCTAGAGTCTTGATTCCAGCTTGTACTTCATCCAGCTGGCATTTCACATAATGTACTCTGCATATAAGTTAAAAGGACATCGATTAATCAGCAATCACAAAAGCATCTATACAATCATATAGCTGGTTCAGGGAAGCTCTGTGAAGTCCAATTCTCTGTCCTTTAGGCACACGAATGAGTACCTAGAGCAAACAGTGTCCCAAGACAGATACAATGATGCTCTAGAGGCAGGATCAGCAACTTTCTGGTCAGGGCAGTCAACTGAATTCCAGGTTAATTTGTAGGGACTGGCAAAAAATCGGTCCTTGAAATAGAGCACCTTCTAAATTGTTGATTTTTACCATATTTATAAATTCCTTTATAAACTTGTGATATGAAGGTAACAATATACAACCTTGATGTACTCCTTTCCCAATTTGGAACCAGTCCATTGTTCCATGTCTGGTTTTAACTATTGCTTCTTGACCTGCATACAGGTTTCTGGGGAGGCAGGTAAGGAGGTCTGGTATTCACATCTCTTTAAGAATTTTCCAGTTTGTTGTGATCCACACATCAAAGGCTTTAGAGTAGTCAAGGAAGCAGGAGTAGATGTTTCTTACAGAATTCCCTTGCTTTTCTATGATCCAACAGATGTTGGCAGTTTGATGTCTGGTTTATCTGACTTTTTAAAATCCAGTTGAACAACTGGAAGTTCTGGGTTAACATACTGTTGAAGCCTAGCTTGAACAATTTTGGACGTTATCTTGCTAGCATGTGAAATGAGTGCAATTGTGTGGTAGTTTGAACATTCTTTGGCATTGCCTTTATTTGGGATTGGAAGGAAAACTGACCTTTTCCAGTCCTGTGGCCACTGCTGAGTTTTCCAAATTTGCTGGCTCATTGAGTGCAGCACTTTAACAGCATCATCTTTTAGCAATTGAAATAGCTGAGTTGGAATTCCATCACACCCATTAGGTTTGTTTGTAGTAATACTTCCTAAGGCCCACTTGACTTCACACTCCAGGAGTCTGCCTCTAGGTGAGTGACCACACCATTGCAGTTATTCAGGTCATTAAGACCTTTTTTGTAAGGAGAGTTAGAGATAGTTTTTTGATGATAAATTGAGTGGTATTAAAGATATGTGGGGATCTTCCTGACCCAGGGATCAAATCCGAGTCTCCTGCATTGCAAGCAGATTCTTTACCATCTGAGTCACCAGGGAAGCCCTAAACATATGTGGTTTAGCTGGAAATATAGAACAGGGGCTTCTGAAAAGGAGTTTATAAATATGGTAAAATCAATAATTCACACCCTTTGGAAGGTGCTCTATTTCAAGGACCGATTTTTTGCCAGTCCCTACAAATTAACCTGGAATTCAGTTGACTGCCCTGACCAGAAAGTTGCTGATCCTGCCTCTAGAGCATCATTATATCTGTCTTGGGACACCGTTTGCTCTAGGTGCTCATTCGTGTGCCTAAAGGACAGAGAATTAGACTTCACAGAGCTTCCCTGAACTGGCTGTATGACTGTATGGATGCTTTTGTGATTGCTGATTAATCGATGTCTATATGAATGACAGAATTCTGTCTGAGACTTGCTTCTTAGATAATATTCCAACCTAGTTAGCCAGGTTACCAGAAGATTTGGCTCTTACCTGTCTCTTTCACTTTCAGAGGCTACTGATATCTATCCAAAGAACCAACCAATTCTGAAGCTTAAATTGGCTTTTTGTCCCCTAATTTTCTTTTTTTTAAATTGAAGTATAATTTACTTAAAGTGCATAATGAATTTTTATTATCATTTAGATCAAGTTATAGAATACTCTTGACATCTCAGAGGGTCTTTTATGCTTCTCTCGAAAGCTGTTTTGAATGATTTTCAGATGAAGTTGATTATCAAGATTCACTGTCAAGTTTTCTATCTGGTTTCAAATCCTTTGAATTCAAAGGATCATGAAACCGCTATAGCAGCGGGGATTGATAATCTCTTTCCATAACTCCAAGGAAGGTAGCAAAGAAGCAGAATGGGGAAAATACAAGCAGAAAAATAGTGGGATACACATAGAAGAATAAGCACCATCCAGCTTTCCTTTCTCCTCACTCCTCTCAGAAAGGGTAAACAGTCAGCTGTTTGTGTTTTACATACTACTCTATAAAAGAAACAAAGGAAAGAAAGAAGGAAGGCAGAAAGAAAGGGAAAAAGAGGAAGAAAGAAAGGTGGTGAAAGAAATATAATTCATGGAGTGCTCACCAGGAACCTGGGGCCAGACATCATGTTAGACTTCATGTATATTATCTTGTCAAACCCTTACAACTGCCCTATAAAGTGGAGAACAGTCATTGTCTCCATTTTGCACCTGGGGAATCTGAAGTCCCAGAGATGTTAAGCAGTTTGTCCTAAAACACATGACTTATATGTATTGGAACAAGAATTGCAATCTTTTCTGCCACTGTAACCAATCTTCTGCTAGAAATGTAAGTGCTGTTCCAATGCCAATGTTTCATTTCTAAAATAAAAGGTGGATTTATCACTGATGAAATGACTTTATTGGCATAAGATTTTCTCTAGTCAGTATCATGGGTTCATGGTTTATAGCTAACTAGGCAGATAGGAAGAGAGAGAAAACAAAACTAATGGCAATTAGTATTGCTTTCTTTTATTCCATGTTTACCTGCTTGTATTTTCTTTATATATATTTGAGGGCAATATATGAATTTACAGAGGGAAGCTATTTCATGTCAGCACTGAATCAACTACAATGATAGAAGGAAGGTTCTTGGTAATCTAGTAACCCCAGAACAATGTCATTTCCAGTTTTTTGTGGTTTTGGGGATTTTTCCTGCAGTTAGGAATTCCAAGACATATCTACATAGGGAAGGAAAAAAGAGAGCTGAACCAATTATCTGAAGACACAAATACATGTTTATGTGAACTATATAAAATTATAGTTTTGTAGGTCAGAAACAGTAGAATATCATCACAGTAATGTGATTCAATTGAATGTTACTGCAATGGATGAAAAATTGTGATTTGAGTTGCAACTATCTTCAAAGATGAAATTAGATATTATTCTTAAACTCTAACCTTATACTCTCTCTACAAACAGAGCCAGAGTCTGTCTGCCCAGACTTGACTTCCCGTTCTTGAGAAATGTCCTTTCACTCTAAAAAGTCACCCAGCACTCTCTCTCTCTCTCCCAAGAAGACCTCGTTAGTTTATTTTTGAAGGGTGATGATTGTAAGCATGAGAAGACAAAGAGATGTCTTCCGTGATGTTACAGAACAGCTGCACAATTGGTTTGCGGGACCTTGGTGTCCTTCAGGACGGCTATGGTATGTGGTCCTTCTACTTGAGGAAGCTTCTCTCAGTGACAAGGCAGCGTGGGCTTCGCCAGTGAGAAAGTGCCAGGCCTTAAAATGGAAGCAAGGGGACTTGGGGACTAAAATAAAACTAAACCAAATGGTGGAAACATGCTCGACCCCTTAATTTATCTGATTAGAGCCAACAGGCGCCACTGTGTAGAACATTTGCTCCCTTCCCAAACGCCATCAAGCAGCAGTGGAACTATTTCTAGGCTTGGCTCCAGACTGAGGGGGGAGGAACTCACGGTGGATTTGGTTTCAGCCTGGAGTCACTGTGAGATGGTGACAGACTGCAGTCACTGCAAAAGCCTAGGGGCATCAAGTGTTCTCCAGAGCATACCTGCCTGGAGGAGGTTGCACAGCCCCTAAGGAACGTTTCTCTAACTCTAATCTCGAGGCAACTCCAACTCCTACCCTACATTAGTCTGCTTCATTCTCTGAATACAGCTGTACTGATTGCTTAAACTTTAGAGTTTTGCAAAGACCTTGGCGGCTAGGCGGCTTGGCGGCTTGGTGTACTAGGCTAGCTTAATATTTGTTTCCCTCAAACTTGCGTTATATTGTGTAAACCATACAAAGAGGGACAGGGCTACCCTGTGCTATTCTGGGATAGTAGTTACCAGTAATAGGAATAAAAAATAGAAGACTTTGTTCCAGGGAGTGATTAGAAATTCTGACAACCCTCCTCTGACCTTCTCTGAAATCAGTACTTTGTACCCCTCCACTCCCCAAGCAATCTGCCATTAGCTGTGTGTCCTTGAATTGCTTACCCTCCTTGGGACTGACTTCACACATTTGTTAAAGAAAGCGTTCAAAGATCTCTAAGGATCTTGAAAGTGCTAACATGCTATGAGTATAAATGTAAAAGTACCTTTCAAGATTAAAGGATTTGTGTGGCCAATTGTCATTGTATAAAAATCTTCCTCAAATTAATCCTTTCCAAGTCTGCTGTTAGTTGACTAATCAACTCCATTTTAGAAGTGGAGGTTATTTTTCTAATAATTTAATTGAAATGTTTATTGAGCACCTGTGCTAGGTACAAAAGCTTATTCAGGTTTGTTGGAACTGAATCTTCTATAATTTGGGGACTCAATTTATAAAAATGCAATTAGAAACACTAAGAAATTAGGAATTAGAAATTAACTTAGGTGCACAGGTGAATATTCAGAGTGAGAAAAGAAATCATAACAAGTTACTGAAGCTTGGAGATTTAACTTTCTTTTTTCTGAGCTCTCTTTAGGCAATTTACCAAAATTGCTTACATAGAAATGCTTGTGAATGAAACCTGGCTTTCTCCTCACTTAGATAGAACATTGTACAGTTCCCAGCAACTCCTAGTGCTCAGTGGGACCTGTTCAAGTGAGCAGCTCTGAAGTTTAAGCTTCATGAAGCTTCAACGTAAATCTGCCTCTAGGGTTTTAGGGAATCAAGAAACATTGGGTAGGGTTCCCAGCCTCGCGGGCTGTGGCTCAGATGGTAAGGAATCTGCCTACAATGCAGGAGACATTGGTTTGACCTATGGGTCAGGAAGATCCCCAGAACCAATAACGGAGAACTCGCAGTCCGGGCCAAGCTGGTCCTCCCTGCGGGCCCAGAGAGCTCCAGGAGGCTCCAGAAGGGACGGGAGATGAGCCATCACAGAATGGTCAGCTCTGCTTGGTAGTGCTGGGAGCCAAGAATCTACCTGTGCGGTCAGATGGCACCTTAAACTCATTTGTTAAGGGCTGTCTCACTCTGCCAGACCAGCAGAGGTTGAGACTCAAGTCCCCTGTCCTGAAGAAGCAAGCCTGTCCCCAGTGGAAGCATTCCTTCATTTTCAAAGGCGTCACCCCTTCGCAGCTGAGGCAGTCCAGCCTAGAACTGACCGTTTGGGACCAGGCCACCTTCGGGGTGAACGACTGCTTCCTGGGAGGTGCCAGGCTTGGTTTGAAGGAGGACCTTCCGGGCGGCGCGCACACAAGCTCACAGGCAAAGCTCCAGTGGCAGAAAGTCCTTTCCAGCCCCAACCTATGGACAGACATGACCCTCATCCTGCACTGACTGCTGCTCAAGTGCTGCGGGGCTGGGTGTGGACACGCGCTGGGCGGGGGTCCCTCGGGAGTGTGAAGCTGCTTGTCTGTAGCCAGCCCACCACTGAGACGGTCTTCCAGACCCTTCTGTGTGTATTTAAGTTAAACAGGTCAATCATTGATGTATATACGTTACTGAGTCTCAGGTTGGTTGTCTGTGCTTTGAGAGATGTACAAAATGACCAGATTTCAATAAATGTTCACCAGGTACCCTGGTCCCCCTGCAAAAAAAAAAAAAAAAAAAAAAAAAAGCTTTCCTCCAAGTCTACATTTAAACATTGGATAGGGTTCCCAGCCTCGCAGGCTTCCTTTGTGGCTCAGATGGTAAGGAATCTGCCTACAATGCAGGAGACATTGGTTTGACCTATGGGTCAGGAAGATCCCCAGAAGAAGGGCATGGCAACCCACTCCAGTATTCTTACCTGGAGAATTCCATGGCCAGAGGAGTTGGTGGGCTACAGTCCACAGGGTCACAAATAGTCAGACATGACTGAGCAACTAACACTTCCCACTTCCACTTCCCAGCTTCAAAATAATTACAGTAGGCGGTAGCTGTTAGACCTCCCAAGAAAAGAACTACTGGTGTTATTCATCTAGCTGAATCAGTTCCACAGGTCTGCAAGAGGATTCAAATGATGAAAGTTATTTATTTCATTTAAAAATTTAATTTTGAAATAAATTTAGACTTAAAAGGAAGATTGTAAAAATAGTAGGTAGCGCATCTGTGTAGTCTTTGTCCACCTTCCCTTAACACAAAACTTACAATGTACAATTATTGACACCAGGGAGTTAACACTCTTATAATACTATTTACTGAAGTACAGACTTTCTTAACATTTTACCTGTTTTTCACCAAATTTTCACCAGTAGTTTATTTCTACTTTAGGATGTAGTTCAGGATCCCACACATTTAGTTGGCGTGCTGCTTTAGTCTCTTCCTATTTGTGATAGGCCCTCAGTCTCTTTTTTACTTTCATGACCTTGATACTTTTGAAAGTACTGCTCAGTATATAGTAGAAGGCTCTCAGTTTGTGTTGTACAATGTTTTCTCATAATTAGATTGAGGTTTTATGTATATATGTGTGTATATATATATATATTATATATTTCTGGCAAGAATACAACAAAAGTGATGTGCTCCTGGATCATCGTCCAGCACAAGCATACCTCATTTTATTCAACTTTTGCTTTATTGTGATTTGCGGATATCACGTTTTCTTTTACAAATTGGAGGTTTGTGGCAACCCTGCATCAAGTACATCTATTGGTATCACTTTTCCCACAGCATTTGCTGACTTCTGTTGGTAAGTCTCACAATATTTCAAACTTTTAAATGTTTTATTGTTGTGGTGGTGATCTGTGGTCAGTGAACTTTGATGTTACTACTATGACTTATGGAAGGCTCAGATGCTGATTAGAATTTTTCAGCAATAAAATATTTTTTCTTTTTTAAAATTTATTTTTAATTGGAGGATAATTGCTTTACAATGTCGTATTGGTTTCTGTCATATATCCACAAGAATCGGCCATAGGTATACATATGTCCCCTCCCTCTTGAAACTCCCTGCCATGTCCTACCCCATCCCACCCCTGTTCTCTGTGTCTGCATCTCTACTGCTGCCCCTGCAAGTAAGTTCGTCAGTCCCATCTTTCTAGGTTCCGTATATATGCGTTAATATATGATATTTGTTTTCTGTTTCTGACTTACTTCAATCAGTATAACATGCTCTATGTTCATCCATATCATTAGAACTGACTCAAATCCTCTCCTTTTTGTGGCTGAGTAATGTACCATTGTATATATGTGCCACAACTTCTAATAAAGTATTTTTTAATTAAGGTATGTACATTGTGTTTTAGACAAAATGTTATTGCACACTTAACAGAGTATGTACTTAAGAGTATGTATACTTAATTGTACACACTTAATGGAGTATGGTGTAAACATCACTTTTGTATGCACTGGAAAACTGAAAAAGTGGTGTGATTTGCTTTGTGACACTCACAAAAGCAGTGGCCTGGAACCAAGCCCAAATTATCTCTGAGAACTTGTACTATTATTTTCTTGCTAAATTGTTTCAGCATATGGCTCTTAGGAGTTGTGACTTCATGTCAGTGTTCCCACAACCTTTTTTCAAGCATTTCTTTGCTTTGTGCCATCAAAGGATGTTCCAGGATCCTCTTGTATTTCTTTTCCCTAGCCCTGGAATTGATCACTTCCACAAGAAGCCCAATATCAGGTCTTTTTGATTAGTATGTTATTTTTGTTCTTACAGTCCTGGGTTTTGGATAGGCTGTTTCCTAAAGCAGCACAAATACATGCATTATTGATCACTAAGACTGGGCTTGTGTAATCCTTTTCTAAATTGTAATTGCAAAATAAAAGAAACTGTGAGTTCTGGCCACACTATCAAAAACTCAGTGTGCTAGCCTCCACACAAGATTCTCAAGGAAGTTAAAGAAATAGATCCTCCTGGACATTTTCCTTGCTTCCTTTCCCATGTCTGACTGGCCACCACCCATTCTCACAAAGTCATTTCCTTCACTCATCTTCCATGTGGATGCATAAGTCTTCCATTTGAAAATCTAGCCTTATCTTTCACTCTGCTGAAGGAAAAAAGAGGATGGTTTTTCTACATTTTGATGGTTTTTCTGAAAACTTATGATTGGTGTTATGGCCCCCTAATATAAATCATAATGGTTCTCAAATTAGTGTAAATTGGAATCAGCTGAGGGGCTTATTAAACCACAGATTGACAGGTTCCCCCCCACAACTCCCCATTAGATTTTGGAGTTAGTATGTCTGTGATGCGGGCTTCCTTGGTAGCTCAGCTGATAAAGAACCCACCTGCAATGCAGGAGACCCTGGTTCGACTCCTGGGTTGGGAAGATTCCCTGGAGAAAGGATAGGCTACCCACTCCAGTATTCTTGGGCTTCCCTGGTGGCTCAGACAGTAAATAATCTGCTTGCAATTCAGGAGACCTGGGTTGGAAAGGGAGAAGGCAATGGCACCCCACTCCAGTACTCTTGCCTGGAAAATCCCATGGACAGAGGAGCCTGGTAGGCTGCAGTCCATGGGGTCGCTAAGAGTCAGGCAGGACTGAGCGACTTCATTTTCACTTTTCGCTTTCATGCATTGGAGAAGGAAATGGCAACCTACTCCAGTGTTCTTGCCTGGAGAATCCCAGGGACGGGGGAGCCTAGTGGGCTTCCGTCTATGGGGTCGCACAGAGTCAGACACGACTGAAGCGACGTAGCAGCAGCAGCAGGGTTGGAAAGATACCCTGGAGGAGGAAATGGCAACCCACTCCAGTATTCTTGCTTGGAGAATCCCCATGGACAGAGGAACCTGGGGGGCTATAGTCCATGGGGTCACAAAGAGTTGGATATGACTGAGTGACTAAGTACAGCACGGTACAGGTCTGTGATGGGGTCCTAGAACATGTACTTCCAGCAAATTCCCAGGTGATACTGATGATGCTGGTTCAGATAACCACTGGCAGACAAGGTAATATCCAGATTCCTTAAGAAGAAACCTAAGACCCTTTTACAATTACGTCCTTGGACTCACCTCCCACCCATCCCCTTTCCTCAAACATGCCATCTTTTTTCACAACTTTTATTTATTTATTTATGGCTGTACTGGGTCTTCATTGCTGCACACAGGCTTTCCCCTGTTGCAGTGAACAGGGGCTACTCTTCGTGTAGTGCACAGGCTTCTCTTTTTTCAGAGTGAGCACGAGCTCTAAAGTGATGGCTGAGTAGTCATGACACACAGGCTTAGTTACCCCCTGGCATGTGAGATCCTAGTTCCCTGACCAGGGACTGAACCACTGTCCTCTACATTGTCAGGAAGATTCTTAACCCGTGGATCCCCAGGGAAATCCTTTTTTCACATCTTTGCATGGCCCCTAAATGTCTTAACCCCCTTGACTGGTCTGTCCATCCCTCCTGTCTTCCACATTTCTCTACATTTGTGATAACTATCCAGGCTTTCCTTTCTGCAGTCATCCGTATTCCTCGAGCCTCAGAAGGACTGTCTCTCTTATACTTAATATTATTAGTACAATAGTAAAATAGTACAATAGTAAATTAGTACAATAGTAAAATAGTACGATCCAGGTTGTTAATTAGCTGAGAAATGTTTAATAATATTTACTATGAGAATTACAAATTAGTGCTGGATTTGTTTGTTTCTTTGAAGAACCCATTTGATTCTTCCAGTAATTTATGAGTTCTAGGGAGGCCTGGCATGCTGCAATTCATGGGGTCGCAAAGAGTGGGACATGACTGAGTGACTAAACTGAACTGAAAGGCAGGGTAGTACCGAAGTCAGCTGTCACTCCTTAGCACTCAGCCCTCACAGCATCAGCATAGAATAGGGACCGAATAAATGTTGTTGAATGAAATACCAACTTTTCTAGGATGGTATTATGCTGTTTACACTAAAGAAGGTAATAAAGAGTTTACAAGAACACTTTCAGATTTATTACTGCTTCATTACAGATGAAAAGGATGTTTTAAATAAGAGACTACCCTAAGATATAGAATTAGCTAAATGACTTAGGGATTCTGATCAGTTCTTTAAAACAGGTAATTAGCATCAGTCTGGGTTGGACTACATGACACAAAGTGAAATAGAGATTTGGCAATTCTGTGATCAAGATGGGTAATTTAACCCTCATATCTGTCCAGGTTGTTAACTAGCTAACTAAGAAATTGCCAGTGCACATTTGCATCCTAATTTTGCTGTCAACATGTGCCAGCGAGGACCCCTTAGCCCTCTTAACTGCCTCATACCCATTTTATTATAGAATCAGAGTTCTTGACCAACCCTTAAAAGTGTTAGTTGCTCAGTCGTGTCTGACTCTTTGTGATCCCATGGACTGTAGCCTGCCAGGCTCCTCTGTCCATGAAATTCTGCAGGCAAGAATACTGGAGTGGGTAGCCACTCCCTTCTTCAAAGGATTTTCCCAACCCAGGGATCAAATCCAGGTCTCCTGCATTGCTGGCAGATTCTTTTCCATCTGAGCCACAAATACAGGAAACAGGTTTGATCCCTGGGTTGTGAACCCCTGGAGAAAAAAATAGCAGCCTACTCCAGTTATTTTGCCTAGGAAATCCCATGGAGAGAGAAGCCTGGCGGGCTACAGTCCATGGGGTCACAGAGTTGGATACAACGGAGTGACTAACACTTTTACTGACCAGCCCTTGGTGGTCATTAAATAGATTTGTTGATCTGCAAACATGGATTGAAAGCAGTCATGCATTAATTTTCACCAAGTTCTAACTGAAATTAAGCATTTCCTTCAGTTGTTAATGTAGACAACAGACACAATTGTCTTCGTAATACCTGAGGTCTTATAATTGATTGAAATCACCCATATTTTTATAGCATATGATAGCAGTTATTTCTATTCATCAGTGCTTCAATATTACAATGGTTTTTAGATGTATCACCAGATTTTGTTATTAGATGTCTTAATGTAGAAGCACATGTACTACATCACATTTAAAACTCTTTTGTTATCTATGTCCTTTGTACTCCTATATATTAAAATGTTATTTACATATGTTTAAAAACCTATATATTTTATTTTATATATTTAAAACGTTATTCTGAGAAGGAATCCATCGCCTTCAACAGATTGTGAAGAGCATCCATGACATCAGAAAGGTCAAGGCCTCTGATGTAGGAGGTAAGGTTAGGATAGAATTCTGTCAATGTTTACTTTGCAGCATAAATCTGGTAGAAGAATTTTTAAAAAGCAGCAGAAAAAAATTCGAGTTCACTGGATGCTCACATTTCCATTTAAGGACTTCATAAAAGAATAGAACATTTAATGCATTGTAGTGGAACATTTTCATCTATTATTGTGTACAAGCTGCAAGTGAAACATTCTTTGATTCCTTGGGTTGCATGGTCACAGCACAGTAATAGATTAATTTCTAATATGTCTCATCTCATTATAGACCTATGCAATCGTCTCTTTCAATTTAAATTGAGCTTCAGGGAAGATTAAATACTTAGGTATTTATTTCAGTTTGTATAAAATTTCTGGACCCATACAAATTAAACTTCCTCTGTCTAAATGACCCTAATCATTCTAATCTAACTAGATAGAGCTTATTTCCTTTTGACAGAGCTTGTCATGTTGAATCTTATCCCTGGAGATGAACAGCATGCCAAATAGGTAATAAGTATTCCAGATGTCGCCTTGCCGCTTTTCAGCAAAGTTATTAATAAAAGTCAGTTGCTTCCTGCCTTTTAAAAAATCTTCTAATATTGCTGAGAGTACAAACTTCCTTTCTCCTTATTAAAATACGGTAATTTAAAAGTACAGGAACTGGGCTGCTGCAGAGGAAGGTGCTTTTTATAAAGTTACCTATCTATTGTGCATGGTACATCGGGGACTCTTAGGGCAATTTGAGGGACTGAGGGTAGGAGAGAGCGAAGGAGGGTATGAAGACAATTGTGAAAGAGCTCTGAGTTTGACACTGTGTGTATATTGGAGGGCAGCATCAAGAAATCTGTTTCGTTTACTTTTGGCTGGGAATAAGCCAGTAAAATAGGAATAGCTACCATAACAGCCACTGGGTTAGAATGGACCTACCCTAATTAAAGGGCTTCCCCTGTGGCTCAGTAATAAAGAACCCACTGGCAATTCAGGAGCCTCAGGAACTTGGGTTCAATACCTGGGTCGGGAAGATTCTCTGGCAGAGGAAATGGCAACCCACTCCAGTATTCTTGCCTGGAAAGTAGTTCCCACGGAGAGAGGAGCCTGGCAGGCTACAGTCCCTGGGTCACGAAGAGTCAGACATGACTGGGCAACTAAGCACAAGCATGCCCTAGTTAAAGTGAGGCAGGATGCCTGAAAGACATTGTTTTTTTAATTAAAAAAAAATCTGTGTATTTATTTTTGGCTGCACTGGGTCTTGGTTGCTACTCGTGGGTTTTCTCAAGTTGCACGAGCGAGGGCCGCTCTCTAGCTGTGGTGCGTAGGCTTCTCATTATGGTGGGCTCTCTTGTTGCAGAGTGGGTTCTAAGTGTGCAGGCTTTGGTAATTGTGACAGATGGGCTTGGTTGCTCCGCATCTGTGAAATCTTTCCTGAGCAAAGATCAAATCTATGTTCCCTGCAATGGCAGGCAGATTCTTAACCACTGGACTGCCAGAGAAGTTCCTGAAGGTCTCTTAATCCACCTTCTACCTACTGATGCTTCCTAAGGCCGACTTGACTTCACAGTCCAAAATGTCTGGCTGTAGGTGAGTGATCACACCTATTGTTGTTCAGTCGCTGAGTCTTGTCTGACTCTTTGTGACCCCATGGACTGCAGAATGCCAGGCGGCTCTGTCCTCTACTGTCTCTCAGAGTTTGCTCAAATTCATGTCCATTATGTTGGGATGCTACCTAACCATCTTCTGCTGCCCTCTTCTCCTTTGCCTTCAGTCTTTCCCAGCATGAGGGTCTTTTTCAGTGAGTTGTCTCTTCACATCAGGTGGCCAAAGAACTGAAGCTTCAGCTTCAGCATCAGTCCTTCCAGTGACTATTTGGGGTTGATTTCCTTTAGGATTGACTGGTTTGGTCTCCTTGCCTTCTACCTGTACCTTTGCTATGTCCCTGAGGCAGTCCTAATAGATATCTGTGTAATGACCACTGTGTTGATGAGATTTCATGTAGTATCTGTCCTCAAGGCACTTGAAAGAAAGGTGTGTTTGGAGTGGGGAGAGAACACTGGAGGATGGTAGGGTATAGGAGCTTGGAAGAGTCAGAGGCCAAAAGATAGAGGCCTGATTCAAGGACACAGCATTAGATAAAAGTAGGCTATTCATGCTCACTAGAAAGATCTAACTTTCTTAGGCATGAAAAAATTAGATATTCAGAACTAAAGAAAGTATAATAATACAAATGATAATTATAATAATTTTTCCTTGTGATGGCTTTTTCAGTCTCTTTTGGGTTTGATGAATTTTCCTTCAATTCAGTTCAGTTCAGTTGCTCAGTCGTGTCTGACTCTTTGCAACCCCATGAACCGCAGCACACCAGGCCTCCTTGTCCATCACCAACTCCTGGAGTCCACCCAAACCCATGTCCATTGAGTCGGTGATGCCATCCAACCATCTCATCCTCTGTCGTCCCCTTCTCCTCCTGCCCTCAATCTTTCCCAGCTTCAGGGTCTTTTCAAATGAGTCAGCTCTTCCCATCAGGTGGCCAAAGTATTGAGTTTCAGCTTCAACATCAGACCTACCAATGAACACCCAGGACTGATCTCTTTTAGGATGGACTGGGTTTGGGTGGACTCTGGGAGTTGGGAGTTGGTGATGGACAGGGAGGCCTGCTATGCTGCGGTTCATGGGGTTGCAAAGAGTCAGACATGACTGAGCGACTGAACTGAACTGAACTGAAGGAAAACACACCACAGTTCAAAAGCATCAATTCTTTGGAGCTCAGCTTTCTTCACAGTCCAACTCTCACATCCATACGTGACCACTGGAAAAACCATAGCCTTGACTAGATGGACCTTTGTTGACAAAGTAATGTCTCTGCTTTTTAATATGCTGTCTAGGTTGGTCATAACTTTCCTTCCAAGGAGTAAGCGTCTTTTAATTTCATGGCTGCAATCACCATCTGCAACAATTTTGGAGCCCAGGAAAATAAAGTCAGCCACTGTTTCCACTATTTCCCCATCTATTTGCCATGAAGTGATGGGACTGGATGCCATGATCTTAGTTAAAAAAATAATATTTCAGGCTCCCTTTTACCTTGCCCTCTCTCCTTTTAAGTAAGGTTATGGAAAAACCTTTGGATGTCTAAAAGTATAAGAGTATGGCTAATATTACTCTCAAGAAAGAAGAATGATTCAAATAAGTGAAAGTGAAAGTCAGTTGCTCAGTCATGTCCCACTCTTTGTGACCCCATGGACTATACAGTCCATGGAATTCTGGACTGGAGTGGGTAGCCACTTCTCCAGGGGATCTTCCCAACCCAGGGATCGAACCCAGGTCTCCCACACTACAGGTGGTTTTTTACCAGCTGAGCCATGAGGGAAGCCAAGAATACTGGAGTGGGTAACCTATTCCTTCTCCAGCAGAAGTGAAACAAAGTCTGATCTATAGAGCCTTCAGTTCAGTTCAGTCGCTCAGTTGTGTCCGACTCTTTGTGACCCCATGAATCACAGCACACCAGGCCTCCCTGTCCATCACCATCTCCCAGACTTCACTCAACTCACGTCCATCCAGTTGGTGATGCCATCCAGCCTGGGGAGTTCCTCTTTCAGTATCCTATCATTTTGCCTTTTCATACTGTTCACAGGGTTCTCAAGGCAAGAATACTGAAGTGGTTTGCCATTCCCTTCTCCAGTGGACCACATTCTGTCAGACCTCTCCACCATGACCCGCCCGTCTTGGGTGGCCCCACGGGCATGGCTTAGTTTCATTGAGTTAGACAAGGCTGTGGTCCTAGTATGATTAGACTGGCTAGTTTTCTGTGATTATGGTTTCAGTGTGTCTGCCCTCTGATGCCCTCTTGCATCACCTACTGTCTTACTTGGGTTTCTCTTACCTTGGACATGTGGTATCTCTTCACGGCTGCTCCAGCAAAGCACAGCCGCTGCTCCTTACCTTGGACGAGGGGTATCTCCTCACTGCTGCCCCTCCTGACCTTGAACATGGAATAGCTCCTCTAGGCCCGCGCAGCCACCTCTCCTTGGATGTGGGGTTGCTCCTCTCGCCAGCCGCCCCTGACCTTGGGTGTGGGGTAGAGCCTTAACCAGCATCATAACTCACATTATATAATCTTCTATATACAGCCCTGCACTTCCCTCACCTCTCATGATTTTGGCTGTGGCTAACAATAAGTTAATGTCCAATTTAAACTGCTTTGAACTTTGATGTGGAAGAAACTCACCATTGAGGCAATATTTGTTTTAAAGTCAATACTTGCAGCATTTCCAAGATGCCTGAATGGTTGTATGGGTTTTTTGATGTAAAAGTCATCTCCTCAAATGTCAACAACAAAAAAATGCTACTCTGGCTGCAAGTATTTTCTCCCTCCCATAATCTTCATTAATTTTTCAAGTTCATTAACAAGTGAAATTATTAAACTAAGCTCTACTGACATCTGCTGGACAAAATCTGTTTTTCATTATATTATCAACTCATTAATGCTTACTATTTAATAGTTATTAATAGATGATTGCTTGTGCTTAATGGCTCACTTTTGTCTGACTCTCTTGCCACCCCATGGACTGTCGCCTGCCAGGCTCCTCTGTCCATGGGATTCTCTAGGCATGGAGTGGGTTGCAATGTCCTCCACCAGGGTATCTTCCCGACTCAAGGATCAAACTCACGTCTCTTTTGTCTCCTGCATTGGTAGGTGGGTTCTTTACCACTGGGAAGCCCAACTAGATGGTTACTACCAATCAAACAAAGCTGTATTAAACAAAATAGAAAATAGAACTAAGCTAAACATAAATCACTCATAAACAAGCAATAAATCTATGTAAAGTTTTCTAAGTCCATTTCTCCAGTCAGTTGAGCCATGTTGAGTTTGGTGGTTTAATACACACTTTCTGAGGGCCCTCTATGTATTGCCCTCTCTATATACACAGTAGGTTCAGTACTTGGACAGAGCCTTTTGCAAGAAGTGGAGAGTCTGGTGGGGAAAAACATATCTAAACAGATGATTTCAGAATGTGTTCTATCCAGAGGGCTTCGTTTCTTAGCAGCAGGGCAATCACATGGTACGCATTGTTCCAGGACCATCTTTGCAGAAAGAATAAAGCACAGCAGTATCATTGTTGCCATTAGGCAATACATAGAGCCTTGGGCCTAGGGATTTTTCCTTTGGTTTTTGTTTGTGCCCCTTTATTCTGGGCCTTTTAAATTTTTATTTATTTATTTTAATTGGCAGCTAATTACTTTATAATATTGTGGTGGTTTTTGCCCACTTTGAAATGAATCAGCCACGGGTGTACATGTGTCTCCCCATCCCAAACCCCTCTCCCACCTGCCTCCCCATCCCATCTCTCTGGATTGTCCCAGTGCACAGGCTTTGAGTGCCTTTTCACGCACGGAACTTGAACTGGCCATCTATTTCACATATGGTAATATACATGTTTCAATGCTATGCTCTCAAATCATCCCACCCTCGGCTTCTCCCACAGAGTCCAAACGTCTGTTCTTTACTCTGTGTCTCTTTTGCTGTCTTGCACATAGGGTCATGGTTACCACCTTCCTAAATTCCATATATATATATGTTAATATACTGTATTTGGTGTTTTTCTTTCTGATTTACTTCACTGTGTATAATAGGCTCCAGTTTCATCCACCTTATTAGAATGGACTCAAATGCTTTCTTATTTATAGCTGAGTAATATTCCATTGTGTATATGTACCACTACTTTCTAATCCATTCATCTGCCAATGGACATCTAGGTTGCTTCCATGTCCTAGCTATTGTAAACATGCTGCAATGAACATTGGGTACACGTGTCTCTTTCAATTCTGGTTTCTTTGGTGTGTATGCCCAGCAGTGGGATTGCTGGGTCATATAGCAGTTCTATTTCCAGTTTTTTAAGGAATCTCCACACTGTTCTCTATAGTAGTTGTACTAGTTTTCATCCCCACCAACAGTGTAAGAGGGTTCCCTTTTCTCCACACCCTCTCCAGCATTTATTGTTTGTAGACTTTTTGATGGCAGTCATTCTAACTGGTGTGAGATGGTACCTCATTGTGGTTTTGACTTACATTTATCTGATAGTGATTGATGTTGAACATCTTTTCATGTGTTCATTAGCCATCTGTATGTCTTCTTTGGAGAAATGTCTGTTTAGGTCTTTGGCCCTTTTTTTGATTGGGTCATTTATTTTTCTGGTATTATGCTACATGAGCTGCTTGTATATTTTGGAGATTAATTCTTTGTCAGTTGTTTTGTTTGCTATTATTTTCTCCCATAATGAAGACTGTCTTTTCACCTTGCTTATAGTTTTCTTTGTTGTGCAAAAGCTTTCAAGTTTAACTAAGTCCTATTTGTTTATTTTTGCTTTTACTTCCATTACTCTGGGAGGTGGGTTATAGGGTATCTTGCTGTGATTTATGTCAGTGAGTGTTCTGCCTATGTTTTCCTCTAGGAGTTTTATAGTTTCTGGTCTTACATTTAGATCTTTAATCTATTTTGAGTTTATTTTTGTGTATGGTGTTAGAAAGTGTTCTATCTAGTTTTATTCTTTTACAGGTGGTTGACCAGTTTTCCCAGCACCACTTGTTAAAGAGATTGTCTTTTCTCCATTGTATATTTTTGTCTCCTTTATCAAAGATAAGGTGTCTATATGTGTGTGGACTCATCTCTGGGCTTTCTATTTTGTTCCATTGATCTATATTTCTGTCTTTGTGCCAGTACCATACTGTCTTGATGACTGTAGCTTTGTAGTATAGTCTGAAGTCAGGCAGGTTGCTCCAAATCCATTCTTCTTTCTTAAGATTGCTTTGGCTATTCAAGTTTTTTTGTGTTTCCATACAAATTGTGAAATTATTTGTCCTAGTTCTGTGCAAAAAACCATTGGTAGCTTGATAGGGATTGCATTGAATCTATAGATTGCTTTGGATAGTATATTTATTTTCACTATATTGATTCTCCCAATCCATGAACATGGTATATTTCTCCATCTATTTGTGTCATCTTTGATTTCTTTTTATTAGTGTTTTATAGTTTTCTATATATAGGTCTTTTGTTTCTTTAGGTAAGTTTATTCCTAAGTATTTTATTCTTTTCATTGCAATGGTGAATGGGATTGTTTCCTTAATTTCTATTTCTGTTTTCTCATTGTTAGTGTATAGGAATGCAAGGGATTTCTGTGTGTTAATTTTATATCTTGCAACTTCACTATATTCATTGATTAACTAGTAATTTTCTGGTGGTGTCTTTAGGGTTTTCTCTGTAAAGGATCATGCCATTTGCAAACAGTGAGAGTTTTACTTCTTTTCCAGTCTGGATTCCTTTTATTTCTTTTTCTTCTCTGATTGCTGTGGCTAAACTTCCAAAACTATGTTGAATAGTAGTGGTGAGAGTGAGCACCCTTGTCTTGTTCCTGACTTTAGGGGAAATGCTTTCAATTTTTCACCATTGAGGATAATGTTTGCTGTGGTTTTATTGTAGATGACTTTAATTATATTGAGGTATGTTCCTTCCATGTCTGCTTTCTGGAGAGTTTTTTTTTTTTTTTTTTTCTTTTAATGATAAATAGGTATTGAATTTTGTCAAAGGCTTTCTCTGCATCTACTGAGATAAGCATATGGTTTTTATTTTTCAATTTGTTGATATGGTGTATCACATTGATTGCTTTGTGAATACTGAAGAATCCTTGCATCCCTGGGATAAAGCCCACTTGGTTATCATGTATAATCTTTTAAACATATTGTTGGATTCTGTTTGCTAGAATTGTGTTTGATAGAATTGAGTATTTTTGCATCTATGTTCATCAGTGATATTGGCCTGTAGTTTCCTTTTCTTGTGGCATCTTTCTTTGGTTTTTGTATTAGGGTGATGGTGGCCTCATAGAATGAATTTGGGAGTTTACCTTCCTCTGCAATTTTCTGGAAGAGTTTGAGTAGGATAGGTGTTGCTGCTGCTGCTGCTAAGTCACTTCAGTCGTGTCCAACTCTGTGTGACCCCATAGACGGCTGCCCACCAGGCTCCACCGTCCCTGGGATTCTCCAGGCAAGAACCTGGAGTGGGTTGCCATTTCCTTCTCCAATGCATGAAAGTGAAAAACGAAAGGGAAGTCCTTCAGTCATGTCCGACTCCCAGCGATCCCATGGACTGCAGCCTACCAGGCTCCTCCGTCCATAGGATTTTCCAGGCAAGAATACTGGAGTGGGGTGCCATTGCCTTCTCCGAGGATAGGTGTTAGCTCTTCTCTAAAGTTTTGGTAGAATTCAGCTGTGAAGCCATCTGGTCCTGGGCTTTTGTTTGTTGGAAGATTTTTGATTACAGTTTCAATTTCTGTGCTTGTGATGGGTCTGTTAAGATTTTGTATTTCTTCCTGGTTCAGTTTTGGAAGGTTATGCTTTTCAAAGAATTCATCCATTTCTTCCAAATTGTCCATTTTATTGGCATATATTTGCTGATAGTAGTCTCTTATGATTCCTTGTATTTCTGTGTTGTTTCTCCATTTTCATTTCTAATTTTATTGATTTGATTCTTCTCCCTCTTTTTTTTTCTTGATGAGTCTGGGTAATTGTTTGTCTATTTCATTTATCTTCTCAAAGAACCAGCTTTTAGTTTTGTTTATTTTTGCTATAGTCTTCTTCATTTCTTTTTATTTATTTCTGCTCTGATTTTTACAATTTCTTCCCTCTATTAACTTTGGGGTTCTTCATTTCTTCTTTTTCTAGTTGCTTTAGGTGTAAGGTTAGTTTATTTATTTGATGCTTCTCTTGTTACTTGAGGTAAGCTTGTATTGCTGTGAACCTTCTCTTAGCACTGCTTTGACTGAATCCTATAGGTTTTGGGTTGTTGTGTTTTCATTTTCATTTGCTTCTGTGCATATTTTTATTTCCTTTTTGATTTCTTCAGTGATCTGTTGGTTATTCAGAAGCATGCTGTTTAGCCTCCATATGTTTGTATTTTTGATAGTTTTTTTTTCCTGTAGTTGACATCTAATCTTACTGCATTGTGATCAGAAAAGATGCTTGAAATGATTTCAGTTTTTTTGAACTTATCAAGGCTAGATTTATGGCCCAGGATGTGATCTATCCTGGAGAATGTTCTGTGTGGACTTGAGAAAAAGGTGAAATTCAATGTTCTGGGGTGAAATGTCCTATAGATATCAGTTAGGTCTAACTGGTCCATTGTATCATTTAAAGTTTGTATATACTTGCTAACTTTCTGTTTGATTGATCTAGCCATTCGTGTGAGTGTGGTATTAAAGTCTCCCACTATTATTGTGTTACTGTTAATTTCTCATTTTGTACTTGTTAGCATTTGCCTATGTACTGAAATGCTCCTATGTTGACTGCATATATATTTATAATTGTTACATCTTCTTCTTGGATTGATCCTTTGATTTTTGATTATGTCATGTTCCTTGTCTCTTTTCACAGTCTTTATTTCAAAGTCTATTTTGTCTGATATGAGTATTGCTACTCCTGCTTTCTTTTGGTCTCTATTTGCATGAAATATCTTTTTCCAGCCCTTCGCTTTGAGTCTGTATATGTCCCTTGGTTTGAGGTGGGTCTCTTGTAGACAGCATATATAGGGGTCTTGTTTTCGTATCCATTCAGGCAGTCTTTGTCTTTTGGTTGGGGCATTCAACCCATTTACATTTAAGGTAATTATTGATAAGTATGAACTTCTAGATGTTCAAGCTGGTTTTAGAAAAGACAGAGGAACCAGAGACGAAATTGCCAACATCTGCTGGATCATCGAAAAAGCAAGAAAGTTCCAGGAAAACATCAATTTCTGCTTTATTGACTATGTCAAAGCCTTTGACTGTGTGGATCACAATAAACTGTGGAAAATTCTGAAAGAGATGGGAATACCAGACCACCTGATCTGCCTCTTGAGAAATTTGTATGCAGGTCAGGAAGCAACAGTTAGAACTGGACATGGAACAACTGACTGGCTCCAAATAGGAAAAGGAGTATGTCAAGGTTATATATTGTCACCCTGCTTATTTAACTTATATGCAGAGTACATCATGAGAAATGCTGGACTGGAAGAAGCACAAGCTGGAATCAAGATTGCAGGGAGAAATATCAATAACCTCAGATATGCAGATGACACCACCCTTATGGCAGAAAGTGAAGAGGAACTAAAAAGCCTCTTGATGAAAGTGAAGGAGGAGAGTGAAAAAGTTGGCTTAAAACTCAACATTCAGAAAACAAGGATCATGGCATCTGGTCCCATCGCTTCATGGCAAATAGATGGGGAAACAGTGGAAACAGTGTCAGACTTTATTTTTGGGGGCTCCAAAATCACTGCAGATGGTGACTGCAGCCATGAAATTAAAAGACGCTTACTCCTTGGAAGAAAAGTTATGACCAACCTAGATAGCATATTCAAAAGCAGAGACATTACTTTGCCAACAAAGGTTCGTCTAGTCAAGGCTATGGTTTTTCCAGTGGTCATGGATGTAAGAGTTGGACTGTGAAGAAAGCTGAGCACTGAAGAATTGATGCTTTTGAATTGTGGTGTTGGAGAAGACTCTTGAGAGTCCCTTGGACTGCAAGGAGATCCAACCAGTCCATTCTGAAGGAGATCAGCCCTGGAATTTCTTTGGAAGGAATGATGCTAAAGCTGGAACTCCAGTACTTTGGCCACCCCATGTGAAGAGTTGACTCATTGGAAAAGACTCTGATGCTGGGAGGGATTGGGGCAGGAGGAGAAGGGGACGACATAGGATGAGATGGCTGGATGGCATCACTGACTCAATGGACGTGAGTCTGAGTGAACTCTGGGGGTTGGTGATGGACAGGGAGGCTGGCATGCTGTGATTCATGGGGTTGCAAAGAGTTGGACACGACTGAGTGACTGAACTGAACTGAACTGATGATCCCATTGCCATTTACTTTGTTGTTTTGGGTTCAATTTTATGAATGTTTTCTGTGTTTCCCATCTAGAGAAATCCTTTAGCATTTGTTGAAGAGCTGGTTTGGTGGTGCTGAATTCTCTCAGCTTTTGCTTGTCTGTAAAGCTTTTGATTTCTCCTTCGTATCTGAATGAGATCCTTGCTGGGTACAGTATTCTTGGTTGTAGGTTTTTCTCTTTCATTACTTTCAGTATGTCCAGCCATTCCCTTCTGGTCTGAAGAGCTGCTATTGAAAGATCAGCTGTTATTCTTATGGGATCACCTTGTGTGTTATTTGCTGCTTTTCCCTTGCTGCTTTTAATATTTGCTCTTTGTGTTTGATCTTCGTTAGTTTGATTAATATGTGTCTTGGGTGTTTTGACACCCAATGATGACAGAGGATTGGATGGTTGGATGGCATTACTGACTCAGTGACATGAGTTTGAGTTGGTGATGGACAGGGAAGCCTGGTGTGCTGCAGTCCATGGGGTCGCAAAGAATTGGACATGACTGAGCAACTAATCTGAACTGAACTGCGGTGTTTTGCCTTGGTTTTATCCTTTTTGGGACTCTCTGGGTTTCTTGGACTTGGGTGGCTATTTCCTTCCCCATTTTAGGGAAGTTTTCAACTGGTATCTCCTCAAGTATTTTCTAATGCATTTTCTTTTAGTCTTCTTCTTCTGGGAACCCTATGATTTGAATGTAGGGGTGTTAAACATTGTCCCAGAAGTCTTTGAGATGGTCTTCACTTTTTAAAATTCTTCTTCTTCTTTTTTTTTTTTTTTTTGCCTCTCTGCTTCATTTATTTCCACCATTCTATCTTCCACCTCATTTATCCTCTCTTCTGCCTGAGTTATTCTACTGTTGGCTGCCTCCAGAGTGCTTTTGATCTCAATTATTCTATTATTAATTATTGATTGACTCTTCTTTATTTGTTCTAGGTCCTTGTTAAACATTACTTGTGTCTCCTCAGTCCTTGTCTCTATTTATCTGTAACTCCATTTTGTTTTCAAGATTTTGGATCATCTTTACTACAATTATTCTGAATTCTTTTTCATGTAGACTCCTTATCTTCTCCTCTTTTGTTTGGTTTGGTGGATATTTAAAATGTTCCTTTACCTACTGAATACTTCTCTGCTTTTTCATTTTGTTTAGATTGCTGTGTTTGGGATACACTTTCTGTAGGCTGGATGTTCGTGGTTCCTCTTTATTGTGGAGTCTTCTCCCAGTGGGTGGGGTTGGATTGGTGGCTTGTCGAGATTTCCTGGTTGGGGGAGCTTGTGTCTCTGTTCTGGTGGATGGAGCTGGATCTCTTCTTTCTAGAGTGCAATGAAGTGTCCAGTAATGAGTTTTGGGGTGTCTATGGGTTTGGCATGGCTTTGGGAAGCCTGTCTTTTAATGCTCAGGGTTGTGTTCCTGCTTTGCTGGAGAATTAGCATGGTATGTCTTGCACTGCAACTTGCTGGCTCTTGGGTGGGGCTTTATTTCAGTGTAGATATAGAGATTTTTAGGTGAACTCTTGTCTATTGATGTTCCCTGGAGTCAGGAGTTCTCTGATGTTCTCAAATTTTGGAGTTAAGCCTCCTGCTTCTGGCTTTCAGTCCTTCTCTTACAATAGCCTCAAGACTTCTCCCATCCACATAGCATAGATGATAAAACATCTAGGTTAATGGTGAAACAATTCCCCACAGCGAGGGACACCCAGAGAGGTTCATGGAGTTACATAGAGAAGACAAGAGGGAGGAGGTAGATAGAGTTGACCAGGAGGAGAAGAGAGGGAGTCAAAAGAGGAGAGAGCAATCTAGCCAGTAATCAATTCCCTAAGTGCTCTCCACAGCCCAGAAGACCCGGAGAGATTCAAGAGTTACACAGAGAAGAGACGAGGGAGAAAGGAGATAGACGTGACCTGGGGGAAAGATCAGTTGAGTCGCTCACTCGTGTCCTGACTCTTTGCAACCCCATGGACTGCAGCACAGCAGGCCTCCCTGTTGGTCCAACACCAACTCCTGGAGTTTACTCAAACTCATGTCCATTGAGTTGGTGATGCCATCCAATGATCTCATCTTCTATCATCCCCTTCTCCTCCCACTTTCAATCTTTCCCAGCATCAAGGTCTTTTCAAATGAGTCAGTTCTTCACATCAGGTAGCCAAAGTATTGGAGTTTCAGCTTCAGCATCAGTCCTTCCAATGAATATTCAGGACTGATTCCCTTTAGAATTGACTGGTTGGATCTCCTTGCAGTCCAAGGGACTCTCAAGAGTCTTCTCCAACACCACAGTTCAAAAGTATCAGTTCTTTGGCACTCAGCTTTCTTTATAGTCCAACTCACACATCCATATATGACTACTGGAAAAACCATAGCTTTGATTAGACGGATCTTTGTTGGCAAAGTAATGTCTCTGCTTTTGAGTATGCTATCTAGGTTGGTCATAACTTTCCTTCCAAGCAGTAGGCATCTTTTAATTTCATGGCTGCAGTCACCAGCTGCAGTGATTTTGGAGCCCTTAATAATAAATTCTGTCACTGTTTCCATTGTTTCCCCATCTATTTGCCATGAAGTGATGGGACCAGATGCCATGATCTTTGTTTTCTGAATGTTGAACTTTAAGCCAACATTTTCACTCTCCACTTTTACTTTCATCAAGAGGCTTTTTAGTTCCTCTTCACTTTCTGCCATAAGGGTGGTGTCATCTGCATATCTGAGGTTATTGATATTTCTCCTGGGAATCTTGATTCCAGCTTGTGCTTCTTCCAGCCCAGCTTTTCTCATGATGTATTCTGCATATAAGTTAAATAAGCAGGGTGACAATATACAGCCTTGACATACTCCTCTCCCAGTCTGTTGTTCCTTGTCCAGTTCTAACTCTTGCTTCCTAATCTGCATATAGATTTCTCAAGAGGCAGGTCAGGTGACCTGGTATTCCCATCTCTTTAAGAATTTTCCACAGTTTGTTGTGATCCACACAACCAAGGGCTTTGACTAGTCAATAAAGCAGAAGTAGAAGGTTTTTTTGGAACTCTCTTGTTTTTTTGATGATCCAACTGATGTTGGGGGAGAAAAGAGAGAATGAAAAGGGGAGACAGCAATCAAGCCAGTAATCAAATCCCTAAGTGAAAAATGGATACTTGAAGATTAGATTCTTAAAAATTCAAAATTGATAATAAATATCAAAAAGCAAAGATTAAAAATCTAGAATAGAGTTCAGACTCTCAAAAATACAATATGAAAAAACAAAACAAAGTCAGTCACAAAATTAATATATATATTTATAAAATTTGCTTTAAAAATAGAGTCTTTTTTGGCAAGGTAATAGTAGGGTATAAAAATGAAAATTGAAGGAGTAATAAAGAACTTAAATTTAAAAAAATTTTTTTAAGTGACAATAGTAAAAACATATCTAGGAATTTCTCTGGAGCTGTTGTGGGCAGTGTGGGGTCAGTTCAGTTTCAGATAGTTCCTTGTTCCAGCTTGTACTTGTTCTCAAGGTCTATAGGCCCCTCCAATGCTCAGTCAATATCAACTGATATTGATATTGTGCTTCCAGAGTAGTTCCCTCTTCTTTGTTTATTTTGGCTTCCTCTGTCTGCCAGTCTCTTCAGTGTCAAATTTCTGCCCTGACACAAGGAGGCTAGGTGGTCACTTATTTAGGTTCAGTTGTGTTGTGGGGAGGGAGGGACACTGCAAACAAATGTTGCTGGCATGTGTGGGGAGTGCTTGCAGTGTAGGGACCACACTGGGTTTGTTTGCCACATGCCAAGGTGGCGTGTGCTTCCCATGTCTCCACTGCTTAGGCTTCAGGGTGCTCTGCAAGGGCACTGTCCCAAGTGGGCCCCGCATTTTGTGCCCTCCCCAGGTCAAAGCCGCTCAGGTCCTTGGGTACTCTGCAAGGGCTCAGACCCTGTTGGGGTGTGCATTTTGTGCCCTTCCCAGGTCTGAGCAGCTCAGGTGACTGGATGCTTGGCAAGCGCCCTGTCCCAGGTAGGCCACGTGTCTCAATCACCTCCCTGGTCCAGCCGCGTGGTTTCCCGAGTGCCCCATGAGAGCACTGTCTCAGGTGTGCCATGTGTCTCCTCTGGGGAGCTGGTCTCAGGCTGTGACACTCCTGGCACATGTCAACCGTCCAGGATCCCAGGAAGACATCGTTAGCAACTGGGAGCCTGCTCACAGTTTGGTGGAAGATGCTGTCTCTGGGGCCGAGATTGCAGCAGCCCTCATCTTCTGGCTCTGGCTTTCACAAGCCTCCCCTCTGCCTCCAGCTGGGGAGGGGCCTATATGCAGCCAGCTAGCTCTCTTTTGGTATTCGCTCAATCCTTTGTTCTGTGAGCATGCCAGGGTGTGCGTTAGAGCATTTGTGGCAAAGTTTTTTTTTTTTTTTCTTCTCTCTGGTGATCCCATGATTTGGGTTGCTATCTCACGTTAGCGCCCTTGGATCATCCTTGGGGAATTCAGGCCCAGTTCTTACCCTAAGGTCCAATGATGCAACTCCTGCCTCCCTGGTGGGGGACTTGAGCCTCTGGGCTACTTCTCTGCTGGCAGTTGCGGTTAGGCATGTATTCTGTGGGGTTTTTTTTTTTTTTTTTCCTCCTGGTTATGTTGCCCTCTGAGATTCCAAAACTCCCCACAGACCCATCGAAGGGTTTCCTATTGTGGAAACTTCTCCTCCTTCACAACTTCCTCCCCAGGTTGCTGACTTTTGTTTCTGTTTTTTTTTTTTTTTTTTCTATTTTGTCCTACCTCCTTTTGAAGAGAATGGGTTGCCTTTCTGGGTGCCTGGTGTCCTCTGCCAGCATTGTCTTGTGGAAGTTGTTCAACATCCAAATGAGCTTTTGATGAATTTGTGGGAGAGAAAGTGGTCTCCTGTCCTATTCCTTCGCCATCTTGGGACCGCCCCGCGGTATTTTTCATGGGCCAACAGATTTGTGTGTGTGTTGTAAAATACAACAAGAAAACAGAAAATTGAAAACACTAAAGTTTAAGTTACATGGCTACAGAATATGTAATGTTAACCTCATTATTTTAAAATTTTTCTCAAGCTTGATCAGAATCATCTGGGGTTGTTAAAGCAGATTGCTTTCTATGTCAGCATATCTGACTTAGTTTGTCTTGGTTGGGTCCTAAAGTTTGCATTTCTAACAAGTTCCAGGTTATGCTAATTAACCTTATTGGGCCAGAGATTGCACTTTGAGAACCAACAATCTGAGAATGTTAATTCACGTTTATTGGCTTGAGCACCTATAAGTGAATTAGGAAATCATTAAGTGAATTAGGAAACTCAGCAAAAAGGGCAATTTGAAGTGACTGGTAGAAAGATGATGAATTTGGCTTTTTCAAGTAAACAGAAGAAAACACCATCAAAATCAGATAGTCATTAATATATTTCAGTAATATGCAAATGAAGCTAATTCTTAACGGGACAGGTGAGAACTGGTGAAGGTAAATTACGACACACTGCTCTTTCACTATAGTAAGTGGTAAACAATACATTGGTGATGTGAGTCATCTAATCTTACATCAATTTCTAGTACAGAACATCCCCTGCAGGAGCAAACTGGCAACCCACTCCAGTATTCTTGCCTGGAAATAATCCCATGGACAGAGGAGTTTGGCAGGCTACAGTTAATGGGGTTACAACAAGTTGGACACGACTGAGTGACTAATCATCATCACAAGCCTGAGTACAGAACATGCAGGGAACACACTAATGTGAATAAGAGTGTCTGCCTAGGCTTACTTGTATCAGTTTCAATTTAGAAGTTAAAAATGAATGAGATTTTCCTATTTCTAGTGACATTTCCAAACTTCCTGGTTCAGCCCTGTTCTTATGCACTGAAGTGTCCTTGGAAAAATGACCTCTGTGACACTATACATCACTTTATGAAATTCTCATTTAGGAAACATGGCAAATGACAGATGGTGGCAAATAAAGTGTAAATGACACCTCTGGTGTACATTTATTACTCAGAACATGCTAAGGAAAAAAAAAAACTGGAGAAAGGGATGTGATTTTTTTTTTTTTAAATACCTTTAACACCACCCTTATTGGCAGAAAGTGGAGAGGAACTAAAAAGCCTCTTGATGAAAGTGAAAAGTGGAGAGTGAAAAAGTTGGTTTAAAGCTCAACATTCAGAAAACAAAGATCATGGCATCTGGTCCCATCACTTCATGGCAAATAGATGGGGAAACAGTGGAAACAGTGTCAGACTTTATTTTTGGGGGCTCCAAAATCACTGCAGATGGTGACTGCAGCCATGAAATTAAAAGACACTTACTCCTTGGAAGGAAAGTTATGACCAACCTAGATAGCATATTCAAAAGCAGAGACATTACTTTGCCAATAAAGGTCCGTCTAACCAAGGCTATGGTTTTTCCAGTGGTCATGTATGGATGTGAGAGCTGGACTGTGAAGAAAGCTGAGCGCTGAAGAATTGATGCTTTTGAACTGAGGTTTTGGAGAAGACTCTTGAGAGTCCCTTGGACTGCATGGAGATCCAACCAGTCCATTCTGAAGGAGATCAGCCCTGGGATTTCTTTGGAGGGAATGATGCTGAAGCTGAAACTCCAGTACTTTGGCCACCTTATGCAACGAGTTGACTCATTGGAAAAGACTCTGATGCTGGGAGGGATTGGGGGCAGGAGGAGAAGGGGATGACAGGATGAGATGGCTGGATGGCATCACTGACTTGATGGACGTTGAGTCTGAGTGAACTCCGGGAGTTGGTGATGGACAGGGAGGCCTGGTGTGCTGCAATTCATGGGGTCGCAAAGAGTCGGACACGACTGAGCAACTGAACTGAACTGAACAATTAGTTGACTAGTCGTGGCTCCTTATAAACTCTAAACAATGGCAAGGGTCTAATTTTCCTCATACAAATCTTGATTCCAGATGATTCAAATTAATTATTTAGTATAGATTATCTTCCACATGATTCTCATATTACCAGAAGCTTAGGACTCTGAATTGAAAGATTCCAAACCCTTGGCAACTTTTCTATTAGAACTGTAAACACATATTTGTTCCAAGTTCATTCCTTTCCCTTGCTACAATCTATATCACAGACAATTGATCTCTTCAAGGCTGTACCCTTTGCTCTGACATGGTTTGGAATTGTGTCACATCAGTAATCAGACTCCAATCATCCCAGCTCTTTGATGCTCTTGCTATTAGTGCATGTGCTCTTTGATCAAAACATCAATCAGTTCTCTCAATTCATCAGCCAACTCCTGACCTTCCTTCCTTCTTCTCTAGAGTCAGGATTCTGTGATGCATTATCTAGTCCCGTGGTACTCAAATGCTCTGTGGCCAGCAGCATGGGCATTGTCTGGGAGCTTGTTAGACATGCAGACTCTGAGGGCTCACCAGACTGGCATTTTAGAATCATCTTAACAAGATTCCTAATGATTCGTATGCAGATAAGGTGGGATTCCCTGGTGATTTAGATGGTAAAGAATCTGCCTGCAATGTAGGAGACCCAGGTTGGATCCCTGGATCTGGAAGGTCCCCTGGAGAAGAAAATGGCTACCTACTCCAGTATGCTTCCCTGGAGAATCCCATAGAGGAGCCTGGCAGGCTGCAGTCCATGGGGTCACAAAGATTTAGTGACTAAAAATAACAACTCTCTGAATTCAGTACTCCTAGTACTGAACTCAGTTATCTACAAATACAGATAGAAACCATAGGTCATAGGAGAAACTTGGACACGCTTGAAATTTGTGGAATAAGGGAAAGACTAGTTGGAAGGTGAACAGGAATATTTAAAAATATTTCCTTGTAATCAGTTGTCTCTTCCCCCATCTTCTTCACCAGACTGAGTTGTCAGGGTGGGGACGTGTCTCATGCACACAGAATCCTCCGCCAGACATCTTGCTTATAACATATATGCTTAATGAACTTGGGGAATAGAATGGTTTTAAAGCATTTCTCAGGTATGATTAAATAAAATGGCAGTCTGAAGCATATGAATTTTGCCAGCAGTTCAGATTATACCAGCAAGGGGGTGATGTTAATACCTGAATGCCAGATACTCAATCAAAATTAACCATCAACTTTCACTGTGAGCCGTTATCAGTCTTTCTCTGGTTACAGATACCTTTCTTAATACCCCAGCTCCATTAGAGAAGAGAAATTATGCAACTACTTTATAAACTGATTTATCAAGAGTCCCGCTTTTCTCTGCATAATGACTAAGTGCCTTACAAATACTTTCTCTGCCGCTTACTTGTAGAGTGATAGAACATTTGCTGCAGATTTCATGTCACCATGCTTGTGATTTGCATGTGGATGAAAAGCTAACATAATGTAGAAATGTGAAATTAAACTGGTCGACTATGAGCAGCAGTCCTGCTAAGACCCATTCATCTATCCTCATTGTTCACCTCGTGGCTTACTGTGTTTGCTGCTTTCTTCCATTACTCACAAAATTGTCAGATAAGTCCCAGAAGACTCACTGGCACATGGCTTCTTCTGGAAAACAGTGTTTGCAAAGCTTACATAATGGGACCAATGAAGCCAACATGTGAAAAAGCCCAGTGTTCTCTTGCCTTGTTAACTGACCCTCGGCTTCAGAAGGAAGAGGGTGAATCTGGATAGGAAACAGAATGAGAAAGCAAATTATCAGGGGACTGACTTGTACTTTTTCTTACTTTAAATGATGCCTGTAAGAGTCGAAAATACATGAGACTTTATGACACAGTCCACAGTGGGAACTATCTTGGGGAAAAAGAAATGACACAAAACTGGTTATTCTATTCAGAGAGTATGGGAAGCAGGGGGTCAAAGGCTTTTTCGAATGCAAAGTGTAGGAAAAAATAAACCACTGTGGCTAAGTTGCAGGAGATGAATTACTTCTTCAAGTTTTGTTTGCTCATGAGATTACAACTGTGGTGCAACTGAAAGTGCTTATCATTGTTTTTCTTCTGGTAGGAAGATGAGCCAGGAAATGGTAAACCAGAGAACAAAGCTAGCTGCCTTACCAATTGAAATGTAATCTTGTGAAAAGGCAGGGGGAATGCTCCACACATAACTCTGGAGTCTCTGGGTGGCCTCTGCAAAGCACCATCCTCTCCACAGCCCTGTACCCACATGTCAAGATGGGGTGCCCTCATCTCTACCTTCATTTGATCAAAGGAGCAAAATAAAAATAACTCAATTTAGCCTTAGCAATGTAAGTCATTCAAATGATAGACAAGGGGAATGAAGGGCATTTTAATCAGAGGTACAGGGAACAAAATGTAACTTGGGGTTGGAAAAAAGTATCTTATAATTTGGCAAATTCTGGTGTGCCAAGTGACACTAAATGGCTGAGTCATGAAAGGAAGTAGTACAGTCATGCCAGGTGACTGACCAGAACTCCTTTCCAACCTCTGTACACACATTTTATAATTATGCCTCATTTAATCTCCCCCTCCATTCAAAGTGCCCTTCAGAACTGGTCAGCAGGGAAATCAATTTCTAGAATGAGACTTTTATTAACCACAGGGTGGATTCTCATACGTATGGGATCGTTAATATACTGCCCTGCTTGAAGCCTAGTAGATTCTTCTTAATTCTATTAATGATCAGATTTTAAAATGTTTTCCTCTTTATATTCATAAAGTACTTCAAATCTTGTTTGACTCAACAATGAAGAAAAAGTCAGCAGCAAGTCCTAGGGAATGAGTATAAAGAAAAAGCCATCATTTACCACTGAAAGAAAATATTTCTTAAGTTTAAACCAAAGTAAACAAGAAGCAGATGACAATGTATGGTCGTAATAAAATTTTATTGAGAAGCAGTACGATAAATCCTTTATAGAACATAGAAATACATACAATTCCAGCCCTTTCCAATAAATGGCAATGTAACATTGGCGTAGGATTCCTGAATATCCCAAATGCTTTGTTTTGTTATCTGTTGGAGAGAAGCAGTTCTTCTACAGCTTAACAACACAGAAGTGGGGTGCTCTGACCTATTTAGGGTGGGCAGCACTGGAGACAGAACTCGGCATGAATAAAGGAGGACTACAGATGAGTTCAAGTGGCTGAAAGAGTAGATGAATAAATGTTCACTCTTCTCATCGTGTACTTCAAACTCAGTCAAGAGAAGGCAAGGCATTATAAAATCAGACACAAATTAACTCGAGGACATAAGAGCAAAGCATATCTCTCAATTAAGTTATACAGGAACGCTGTAATAAAAGAGAGAAAATAGCCACTTTTACCTAAAACTCTACCTACCGTGAAGGCTTTTGATGCCAAGTAATTGGAACTGACATCAAAGATGAAAAGGGAGTCAAATGACTCTAAGGATTAAAGACTGACTTCTTGATGGGACCACAGATCAATAGGATTGATGTAAATAATTGATGTGACACTCACAGAAACACACGAGAGGATAAATGAATACTGCCTGACACAGTTTTAAGGTTTTACTACCTAGTTTTTACATAGAGATAAAAGATACTACTGAGTTTTCTGGAAAGCAATTTTGAGAAGTTTTTCATTTTGTTTTGCTTTTTTAACAAGGAGAAAAATATCTGAGGGAAAAATGATATAACAGAAACAGAACTGAAATGATGCCTCTTCCTTTCAAAACTAAGAAAACTAGTATAAAATTTCAGTTTCTTCCATGCTGTTAGGTTATTAGTCTGAGTTTTATACCCTTTGCCTGAGTTTAAAATCCTATCAAACTTTCTGCGCTCATAAACATAAATAAAACAAACAATGGCACAAGTATAAAATCTTGCCTGTTTAATAACTGAAACTTAATGTCAATATTGATAAATTTGCTAATGGATGACAGTAGCTAAACTGCAATCGAAATACACATAAGAATCTTACTCAAAACGTTCTACTCCCTGCCTTGATGTCTTCCTGGAGTTAAACTAATTAAGATGTTTGGTGAAGCACTGTGATCACTGTCCTCTGGTTAGTAGAGAGTGTTTTTTGTTCTTTCTCCCTTGGTTAGTAAATACAGAAGCTGAAAGTGCAGGTAGCGTATAGTAAGACATGTAACTAAACCATACGGGCTCTGTTCTTTCAAGTTGGACACCCAGCCAAAGGCAAATTAGCTTTACGGTGAATACTGACCCCTTTGATCTGAAATGCTCACGCTCAAGAGAAAGGCAAAGCTGGCACATAGCTTACCAGCAGCACTTCAAAATCTGAGAAGCACAAGGTTGTCCTGACTAACACAAGTCACAGAGTAAGCTAATCCTGGGAACTGAGCCAGTGGACTGTGTCTTAGATCCCACTGTCATTAGCCTTTAAAGGGTCAGGCAGTTTCCAACAATATTAGCTATTTTGGTGCTACATGGAAAATAATAGGGGATTTCTACTCACAGGAATCAACATACACTCAGTGGGAATTTGGTTCAAAGTTCCAGTTAAAAATAGCATATTTTTGTGACCCAGAGAGCTGTGAAATAGGCACATTTAAAATTCTTAGACCCTGTTTTTTAAAGTGGCGAAATGTTTCAAAATCAGTGGATATACACAGAAAAGACGAAACAAGCCTGGGAAAATCAGCAATGGAAGGAGGAGGAATGGGAGCTGATAAGTCAAAACATTGGTATGGAATTTAAAGCACCAGGAATTCTTCACCTACCATATAAATAACCGATCCTGAGGGCTCAGAAACTGATGAGTGTTAAAGCCTAGAGTATGCAGAGACAAAAGCTATTTGTTCTAAGAACGATCACTGGGTAATACTGTCTCAATAAACAGCATTTCTATCAAAAGCTTAGCGATTCTGCCATATAGCATCCTGTCCTCCCTCTTTAAACAAGTAGAATGCTCTACTATCTAGTGAAAAGACCAACATCTAGATAGATAGGAAGGAAAATATCTGATGGCTTGTACCAAGCAGGCAACACTTTACAAAGCATAGTCTTTGCAAGATAAGTAGAACACAAGTTAAAGTTTAGAAGGTCAGTCAGAAAGGGTGGACTCAAATCCTGGGTCATAATATATTCACACATAGAAATCTCATTTCCTGATCTTACTAATTCCAAAGAAGGAACACATTTATATTAAGTAATTCCAAAATGTATTAGCTTATCTGGAAAAAACAAACTTTTTGTTAGTTTATCTTGAAATAACCATCAAATCATAATTTTCATATAACGACCATCCCATTTTAGAAGTTTTTGATAAAGGCGTTGGATTATAGAGCCTGAATGCTCCCTAAAAGGGGCAAATTTGAAAGTATGTTTAGGTAAAGATTGTGAATTTGAAAAATGGTGCTTAGGTCCCTAGCCCAGTTGACAACTTTTCCAAATTTTGTCCCCTTTCATAATCAACCACTTAGAGAAAAGCAAAGTCATAAAACTGTTATTAAAATACTAAAGAGAAGAGGTGGAGGGCACTATCAAACAAGAAGCATGTCTTTATCTACATTTAGTTTCTTTTAAATATTTTTAGAACAGTAACAGATGATTATATTCATAAGCTTAAGTAAGAATACAATTGCCCCTAAGTTCTGAAATATATACAAATATGCCCTCAAAATACTATACATATCACCTACCTTCCCTTTAGAAGAAACTGAAGTTACTTAAGATTTCCTTGGATACTTTAAAATAAAAGTCAATAACAAAAAGGAACTGAACTAAAGACATATTCTGAAAAAACAGTCAACTAAATTACATACAGAGCCTGACTCTATTGTTGCTTTAGCCAAGGTTTGATAAGAGAGGTTCATGCAGTGAGGCGCAGAGGGGGAGCTTTCCTTTTACAGTTCAAATGCGGGGAACCTGGCTTTTGTGGGCACTAGGAGGTCAGCCAAGAAATATATTGTTCCAGCCATTCCTGAAGGAAAAGAAAGAGTCAGAAGTTATTACACCAAAAGATGATATTTTTTATAGAGTGGCTTCATTTTGCATCATAAACAACATGACAATATAATTTATATGATTTGAATGAAGTAGGTGTCTGTTTTTATATGTTGCAGCTCATTAGAGGGGAACACTAGTAAGGTGCCCAGCCTCTTTATGCAGGTAGGAGACAGGAGGGGGAGTGGAGCCAGACTGGTTTAAGGCACGGCCCTACCATCTACCATATGTGAGCTCCTTCATCATGGCCTGACTTCCCTGTTTGAGCCTCAGAGATCTCATCTATGACATGAGGATAATAATACATATTTCTGATGAGATGATTTATGATGACATCTACAAAATGCCTAGCATGTGCCTGGCTCCATAAACAGCAGTCATCATAATTACTACTATTGGATCCACAGTGGTCTGGGTGCTAATGGATTTTTAATACTGAGCTATCATATTAGGAAATAAAGAAGTAGTTTAAAAATAACTATAAAATTAACTTGATAAAATGCAACATATTACTAAGGAGAGAAGTGGATGCTGATATTATAAGTCAAATAAGTAATGTGTGGAAAATACCTTCAAAGAGGGAGAAGGGGGTGTCTGGTGTCCGGCATCCGTGTTCTCCATAATCTAAGCACCATTCAGCAAACTAAAAACGAGACCAAGTTAAATTATTGAAATGACTTCTTCTAGAGACTCCTAAAAGTTGACAGAGGTTGTCTCTAAGATTTACTCTGAAAAGTCAAAAACTATTCTCAAGGCAGGGAAAGGGTTTAATCCAGAGAAATGGATGGTCTAAAAAGAAACTACAAAGCATGGGAGGAATTTAATGAGCTTCTGAGTCACGTCTCCAGGGCTATCAAAGAAGAAAGGAACAAAACCACCTTACAGCTTCCAGCAAAACAACATCCCCCACCAATGCTGTTGAGTAGAATTATATCCTTTAAAAAAAACAAAAACAAACACCTAATTCAATTGAATGATTTTTCTTAAACTGTGTCTGTTCTATAGACTTATGGTTTAAAAAAATAAATGAATTAAATCAGATTAACCAGAGCCATTTCTGCAAAGGTGTGCTGTGTTTGGCGGTCCTGAATCCTACCTTACAGGCCCTGTACAGGTACTTCGCATCCTGCGTGAGGCTGTACAGTGACAGGAAGGCGTAGGCATTCCCTGCAGTGCCGTGGCACAGCCCATACCCCTTCTTCAGCAAGCCGTACTGCCAGATCACGTCCGCACACTGATAGGCATCATTGAGATACCGTTCTTCTTTGAACACCTGCAGAGTCACGGGACAGAGTTTAGTATAAGGGATATAAAAGACACTTCTATTGACCTTCCTTCCTGATAGGAGACAAAAGGAAATGGGAAAAGGGAGGAAGAGAAAGGGAGGTGGCTTAGTAAGAAAGGGTAAAGAATTCAGAGACACAGAGATATGTTATATTGGTGGGGAAAAATTACAATAATTTATTAGCAATTTTTGTTTTTAAATACATAACTGGACATGATCTCGTCTATATGATCTAAGTTTTATATGCATGTGTGTTTGTGTTGTTGCTGTTTTTTAGTTGCTAAGTCTTTTCAGACTCTCTGTGACCCCATGGACTGCAGCCCACCAGGATCCTCTGTCCATGGGATTTCCCACATAAGAATGCTGGAGTGGGTTGCCATTTCCTTTTGCAGGGGATCTTCCCAACCCAGGGATCAAACCCATGTCTCCTGCATTGGCAGGTGGATTCTTTATCATGGAGCCATAGTGTTTGTATAACTGAATGTTACTGGCGAAGTAGCCTTATTTACTTGCAACTTGCTATTATCCTTAGTCACTTTGCAAAGGATAAACACTATTCTCTCTGTAACAATGATGCTCTTCACTATTAGAAAGTTTCTTTATACCCTGAAGAAGAAACTGTTTATAAAATTGATTATAAACACTATACTTTGTCAGAAAAATAGAGATACATCTTTACAATCTTTGTGACCTCCTAACTCTTGATTAAAGATGTGAAAAATACATGTGTGTGTGTTTGTGTGTGTATTTTTTTCCCATGCCATGTAGCTTGTGGGATCTTAGTTTCCCAACCAGGGACTGAACCCATATCCTCTGCAATAGGACACAGTCCCAACCACTGGACTGCCAGGGAATTCCTGAGAAATATTTTCTGAGTAGATATTTTTAATATCTCATTACAGTATAAAAGTAGAGCTAGACAGTTTAAAAAAATTTTTGTATTATATTTGACTTTCTGAAGGCAAAATCTGAGGGCTTATTCAGACCGTAAGATGCCAGAGACTATTTAGAGTCTATAAAACTGTCATTCGTAGAACACGTACCAATGAACATCAATATCTTGGTGTACTTCCATTTTCCCCCCTCAAATAAAAACCTTTGCTTCTTTGATTATGGCTCTGTCATAAAATACTTTTTCAGAAGTGATACTTGCATTTTAAAAATTATGGTGAAATATATGTATGAAAGTTACCATTTTATAAAGTGGACAGTTCAATGGCACTAATTACATCCCCTGTGTTGTTTCAAGATGGTTTAAGAATAGGACGGGCAGACCACTTTCTCCCCCACAAATTCATCAAAAGATTGTGTGAATGCTGAGCAACTTCCACAAAACAACTTCTGAACACTGGCGGAGGACAACAGGCAGAAAGGCAGCCCATTCTCTTGGAAAGGAGGTAGGACAAAATATAAAAGACAAAAGGAGAGACAAAAGAGCTAGGGATGGAGACCTGTCCTGGGGAGGGAGTCGTGAGGGAGAAGTTTCCATACAGTAGGAAATGCTCTCACAGGTGGGTCCATGGGGAGTTTTGGAATCTCAGAAAGCAACATAACCGGGAGAAAAGAAAAAAACAAACAAATCACAGAAAACATGCCTAACTGCAACTGCGGAAAAGAACTAGCCCATGAAAGGCTCCAAGTGGAAGTGAAAGTGAAGTCGCTCAGCTGTGTCGGACTGTTTGCGACCTCGTGGACTGCAGCCCACCAGGATCCTCGTGGACTGTAGCCCACCAGGCTCCTCCGTCCATGGGATTCTCCAGGCCAGAATACTGGAGTGGGTTGCCATTTCCTTCTCCAGGGGATCTTCCCGACCCAGGGTTGAACCCAGGTCTCTCACATTGCAGGCAGACGCTTTAACATCTGAGCCACCAGGGAAGCCCAACCTAACCCCTAATGCACAGTCTGGCCTGCTCACAGAACAAAGGATTGAGGGAATACCAAAGTACAGCTAGCCCCCTGCACACTGGTCCCTCCCCGCCCAGAGGCAGAGAGGCAGGCTTGAGCCAGAGGCAAGGGTCTGCTGCAACCTCAGCCACAGAGATGGCATCTTCCACCAAACTGTGAGCAGGCTCCCAGCTGCTAACCAAATCTTCCTGAGATTCTGGATGGCTGACACCTGCCAGGAGGGTCACAGCCTGAGATCAGGTCTACAGAGGAGACATACAGCACATCTGAGATGGAGTTCTTGTGGCACACCTGGGAAACCAAGAGGCCGGGACCGGGGAGGTGATTAAGACGCATGGCCCACCTTGGACAGCGCACTCACCAAGAACCTGGTCATCTGAGCTGCCCAGATCTGGGAAAGGGCACAAAACGCACGCCCAACCCACAGAGACTGAGCCAGAACTGTGTCTGAGTGTCTCCTGAGGAGGTATGTGGCCTGCTGCAGGGACAGGGGCTCTGGGTGCAGCAGACCTGGATATGGCAGAACTCTAGGAGGAGGTTGCCAGTAACCCCACCAAAGAACTACCAGAACTTAAACAGGATTGCGGAAAGAGATTCTTGGAGGGCACAAATAAAATCTTGTGCACACCAGGACCCAGGAGAAAGGAGCAGTGACCCCATAAGAAACTGACCCAGATATGCCCATGAGTGTCCAGGAGTCTCTGGCAGAGGTGTGGGTCGGTGGTGGCCTGTGGCAAGGTTGTGGGCACTGAGTGCAGCAGTGACTGCATCGGACCTTTTGAAGGAGGTCACCATTATCTTCAAAACCTCCACCATAGTTTGGCTTCAGGTCAAGCAACAGAGAGGGAACACAGCCCAGCCCACCAACAAAAGCCGGATTAAAGATTTACTGAACATGGCCCCACACATCAGGACAAGACCCAGTTTCCCCCACAGCCAGTCTCTCCATCAGGAAGCTTCCATAAGCCTCTTATCCTTATCCATCAGAGGACAGACAGAATGAAAAGCACAATCACAGTAAACTAACCAATCTGATCACATGGACCACAGCCTGGTCTAGCTCAATGCAACTATGAGCCAGCCTGTAGGGCCACCCAAGATGGACGGGTCATGGTGGAGAGTTCTGACAAAGTGTGGTCCACTGAAGAAGGGAATGCAAACCACTTCAGTATTCTTGCCCTGAGAACCCCATGAATAGTATGAAAAGGCAAAAAGACAGGACAGTGATAGATGAACTCCCCAGGGCGGTAGATGCCCAATATGCTACTAGAGAAGAATGGAGAAATAACTCCAAAAACAATGAAGAAATGGAGCCAAAACAAACACAACACCCAGTTGTGGATGTGAAGGGTGATGGAAGCAAGGTCCAATGCTGTAAAGAGCAATATTGCATAGGAACCTTGAATGTTACATCTATGAATCAAGGCAAATTGGAAGTGGTCAAACAGGAGATGGCAAGAGTGAACATTGACATTTTAGGAATCAATGAACTAAAACGAACTGGAATGGGTGATTTAACTCAGATGACCATTATATCTACTACAGCGGGCAAGAATCCCTTAGAAGAAATGGAGTAGCCATCACAGTTAACTAAAAGAGTCCAGAATGCAGTACTTGTTTGTAATCTCAAAAAGGAGAGAATGATCTCTGTTCGTTTCCAAGGCAAACCATGCAATATAACAGTAATCCAAGTCTAGGCCCTGACCAATAATGCTGAAGAAGCTGAAGCTGAATGGTTCTATGAATACCTATTAGACCTTCTAGAACTAACACCAAAAAAAATGTCCTCTTCGTTATAGGGTCTGGAATGCAAAAGTTGGAAGTCAAGAACTACCTGGAATAACAGGCAAATTTGGCTGTGGAATACAAATAAACAGGTCAAAGGCTAACAGAGTTTTGGCAAGGGAACACACTGGTCATAGCAAACACCCTCTTCCAACAATACAAGAGAAGACTCTACACATGGACATCACCAGATGGTCCACACTGAAATCAGATTGATTATATTCTTTGTAGCCAAAGATGGAGAAGCTCTATACAGTCAGCAAAAACAAGACTGGGAGCTGACTGTGGCTCAGATCATGAACACCTATTTGCCAAATTCAGACTGAAATTGAACAAAGTAGGGAAAACCACTAGACCATTCAGGTATGACCTAAATCAAATCCCTTATGATTATACAGTGAAAGTGACAAATAGATTCAAGGGATTAGAACTGATAGACAGAGTGCCTGAAGAACTATGGACAGAGGTTTGTGACATTGTACCAGAGGCAGTGATCAAGACCATCCCTAAGAAAAAGAAATGCAAAAAGGCAAAATGGCTGTCTGAGGAGGCATTACAAATAGCTGAGAAAAGAAGAGAAGCTAAAGGCAAAGGAGAAAAGGAAAGATATACCCATTTGAATGCAGAGTTCTAAAGAATAGCAAGGAGAGATAAGAAAGCCTTCCTCGGTGATCAATGCAAAGAAACAGAGGAAAACAATAGCATGGGAAAGACTAGAGATCTCTTCAAGAAAATTAGAGATACCAAGGGAACATTTCATGCAAAGTTGAGCACAATGAAGGACAGAAATGGTACGGACCTAACAGAAGCAGAAGATATTAAGAAGAGGTGGCAAGAATACACAGAAGAACTATACAAAAAAGATCTTCATGACCCAGATAATCACGATGGTGTGATCACTCACCTAGAGCCAGACATACTGGAATGCAAAGTCAAGTGGGCCTTAGGAAGCATCACTATGAACAAAGCTAGTGGAAATGACAGCATTCCAGCTGAGCGATTTCAAATCCTAAAAGATGATGCTGTGAAAGTGCTGCACTCAGTATGCCAGCAAATTTTGCATATTGAGTCTCCCGATCCCAAAGAAAGGCAATGCCAAAGAATGTTCAAACTACTGCACAAATGCACTCATCTCACACGCTAGCAAAGTAATGCTCAAAATTCTCCAAGCCAGGCTTCAACAGTATGTGAACAGTGAACTTCCAGATGTTCATGCTGGTATTAGAAAAGGCATAGGAACCAGAGATTAAATTGCCAACATCTGTTGGATCATCGAAAAAGCAAGAGAGTTCCAGAAAAACATCTACTTTTGTTTTACTGACTATGCCAAAGTCTTTGACTGTGTGGATCACAACAAGCTGGAAAATTCTTAAAGAGATGGGAATACTAGACCACCAGACCTGCTTCCTGAGAAATCTGTATGCAAGTCAAGAAGCAACAGTTAGAACTGGACATGGAGCAACAGACTGGGAACAACAGACTGGTTCCATATCGGGAAAGGAGTACGTCAAGGCTGTATACTGTTACTCTGCTTATTTAACTTCTATGCAGAGTACATCATGTGAAATGCTGGGCTGGATGAAGCCCAAGCTGGAATCAAGATTGCTGGGAGAAATATCAATAACCTCAGATATGCAGATGACACCACCCTTATGGCAGAAAGTGAAGAACTAAAGAGCGTCTTGATTAAAGTCAAAGAGGAGAGTGAAAAAGTTGGTTTAAAACTCAACATTCAGAAAACTAAGATCATGGCATCTTAGTTCACGAAGTGATGGTCCCATCACTTCATGGCAAATAGATGGGGAAGCAATGGAAACACCAAGAGACTTTATTTTGGGGGGCTCCAAAATCACTGCAGGTGATGACTGCAGCCATGAAATTAAAAGATGCCTGCTCCTTGGAAGAAAAGTTATGACCAACCTAGACAGCATATTAGAAAGCAGAGACATTACTTTACCAACAAAGGTCCGTCTAGTCAAAGCTACGGTTTTTCCATTAGTCATGCATGGATGTGAGAGTTGGACTATAAAGAAAGCTGAGCGCGGAAGAATTGATGCTTTTGAAGTGTGGTGTTGGAGAAGACTCTTGAGAGTCCCTTGGACTGCAAGGAGATCCAACCAGTCCATCCTAAAGGAAATCAGTCCTGAATATTCATTGGAAGGACTGATGCTGAAGCAGAAACTCTAATACTTTGGCCCCATGATGTCAAGAACCAACTCACTGGACAAGACCCTGATGCTGGGAAAGATTGAAGGCAGGAGGAGAAGGGGATGACAGAGGATGAGATGGTTGGATGGCATCACTGACACGATGGACATGAGTTTGAGTAGGCTCCAGGAGTTGGTTATGGGCGTGCTGCAATCCATGGGTTTGCAGTTGGACACGACTAACCGACTGAACTGAACTGATGTTGTATTAATACAACCATCACCATTATCTATTTCTAAAACCTTTTCAACATCCCAGACAGAAACTCTGTACCCATGAAGTAATCATTCTCAGCCCCTAGCCTTTGGTAACTTTTACGCTACTCTCTCACTATGAATATGTCTATTTTATATATCTCACATTACCCATCACAGCAAGTAAGTGGAGTTATACTGGATCTGCCCTTTTGTTTCTGGCGTGTTTCACTTGGCATCATGTTTTCAACGTTCATGCATGTTGTAGTATGGATCAGAAGTTAATTCTTTTTTAGGGATAAATCATATTCTGTTGCATGTAGACACCGTATTTTGCCCAACCATTTATCTGCTGATGGACACTTGGATTGTTTCCACTTTTTGGCTACTGTGAACAATGCTGCTAGGGAACGCTGGTGTACATATACCTGTTTGAAACCTCATTTTCACTTCTTTTAGGTATATACCAAGGAGTGGAATTGCTTGAGCATATGTTTAATCCTGTGTTTAATTTTTTGATGAACTGTCAAACTGCTTTTTATAGTAGCTGTACCATTTTATATTGCCACCATCAATGTCCAGGGAGAATCCTTTCTATTTTTAATTGAGCTCCTGGGATATTTATCTTGTCTTTGCCACTAACACTATAGATCTTGGCTACTCTACCCGTCAAGTGAAGTGGTTCCCTGTTCTGTGAAATAATGTGTGCTATGGTATAAAAGGATACTGTGAGAATGAATTATAACTCATATAGCCAAATGAGGTTAGGTCCAACAAATGGTTTGTCTATGTATCCTTGAAGAATTATACAGGAAACTAATTAAGGTGATAGAATTTTATACTCTGCTAACTTATCTCTAAACATGAGAAAGCTCGTATTACCTTGTAGGCCTGAGTGAGCATGTAGATTACCCCGGGAGCACCATGGCACCAGTGGATCAGCAGATCACGACTGTCGTCCACGCAAGGAGGGTAATTGCCTGAAGGGAATTTCAGTTGGCAGACGTAGTCTACACTGGGCTTGACCAAATTATGTAGCTTCGCATGGCTCACTTGAAGGCTGGGCTAGAAACAAAAATGAGAATTATTAGTTTTGCTGAAACAAACAGTCCTTTTTAACGCTCCAAGTCAAAGAGTTAGTCACTCAGTCCTGTCAGGGATGGGTTTAAAAAGAGAGGAAAAGATGACCAAAATGAATTGGAAGTCATTAAATGGTTTTGGATTCCAGCCAATTTTTTCACCTACTGGCACAAACCAAAATTAGGCTATCAGTTTACATCTGGAACCTTATATACATATTATTTTCAATATTTATTTTTATCTAGATACATATAAAAATGTCCAAAGCCAATGCTTAAGAATGTGAGCTAAGAGAAGTTTCCTAAGGTCTTAGTACCTTAAGCACACTTTAAGGACCACAAAGAGATGCATTAGATAAATCAGGTACAACTTTCATCTAAAGTAGTAGCAGTGTTTAGTTGCTAAATCATGTCCAACTCTTCGAGACCCCATGGACTGTAGCCCATCAGGCCCCTCTGTCCATGGGATTTCCCAGGCAAGAATACTGGAGTGGGTTGTCATTTCTTTCTGCAGGGAATATTCCCGACCCAGGTACTGAACCTGGGTCTCCTGCATTACAGGCAGATTCTTCACTGACTGAGCCACCAGTGAAGCCCATTTAGAGTAATGGTGGGTGATATTTCCAACAGAAGATGCTAACAAGTTGGGAAACCTAGGATCTAAATCCCCAATTGGTGTGACTCTAGATTAAGTCTTTCTGCAAAAGATTTGGAACTGATACTTATGAAGGCTTATTTAGATACAATAATGAACAGAATTACAGGATTTGGTGTCATATGGCATATGAGCCTATACTTTTGATATAATTTTTAGTTTTGGTCCTGGTCCTAATTCAGTGTACCTCATACTTCTTTTAAACAACAAATGCAGTGCTGTCTTTGCCAGGCAGGGGCCGGGCATTTGGGGTGGGAGGGGGCAGTGCTGTGAAGTCAGGCAGGAGGCAGTGGTGGCAGGGCATGAGACGATACCGACCATAGGCTTTCATGGACACTGAACATGCACTAAGTTCTGCAGACACACTCAGATTCCACTTTATGCAAAGAACATTGTTCAAGCGCAGTTTAAAGTGTGAGAGCTGAATGGCTGGATTCTCCTCAAACTTGCAGAAGTTCTCAAAATGGCCTAAAAACTACATTTCATGTTGATACTTATGCACCTATCAGAATGGACTTTGAGGATTAAAAATTAAATCATTTCAAATAGATAATAATGTACAAATGGAAAATGCAATACTTGGGTTTCCAGATTTCTTATTATAACCAAATGCATGGAAGCCGAGGGTAAGACACCTCCTGATGATCTGCTTCGAAGAAAGGTCATGAAGCCATCGTCACTGACACGTATGACTCTAACTCACCTTGGCACATCGAAGTTGTTCTTCTTTTCTGAAAACTTTGAAGAATCTGTATTTACTTCCGGAAATAGAGAGTCAGTGAGGGAAGTGTGCCAGAAAAAAGAATTTAAGCTTAAAATGTCAAAACCCCTAATTATATAACTCTGATTTGAGAAGTGCAGAATAAACGTCACTGCTGGTCTCTTACTGCCAGTAACACTCCAAGTATGGTTATGCATTCAAAAGCAATAATAAGGTTTTATTTTTCAGCTCTGCTGTTCTTGTTTAGTTACAGGGAAATGACAGGTGTGAGGTTGATTTGGCATTATTACAGCTGCTCAACCAGCTATGAGCATTTATATCCAAGCTCTCTTGTTGAATGTATTAATGAAACATTTTTCGTTATGTTACACTGTAGTTTGGGAAATTGACGGGGGGGGGGGGGCACCTTTACCATCATTAAAAATCAGTATTCTTTTGCCGTGAATTCTTATTCTTAAGCACAAGTGCCGATATCTCCTTCAGCAGAGCTAGACAAGCCCCTGGAAATGATGCTCTCATGAGAAGCCCTCTTCTGACCTCCCCTTCCAGGTTATGCTTGCTGTAATACTCTATTTGCCCTCGGTCTATCTGGCTTTGGCTGATGTCTCCCAACAGTATTAGCACCAAAGAACTGTTGAACATGGCATGTGCTGTGCTTAGTCGCTCAGTCACGTACAATTCTTTACAACCCCTTGACTACAGCTTGCCAGGCTCCTCTGTCCATGGGGATTCTCCAGGCAAGAATACTGGAGTGGGTTGCCAAGCCCTCCTCCAGCGGATCTTCCCAAACCAGGGATCCAACCCAGGTCTCCCACATTGCAGGCAGATTCTTTACCATCTGAGCCATCAGGGAAGCCCCAAAATACTAGAGCGGGTAGCCTATCCATTCTCCAGGGGATCTTCCCGATCCAGGAATTGAACTGGGATCTCCTGCATTGCAGGAAGATTCTTTACCAGTTGAGCTACCAGGGAAATCCTGGAACATGGCATATTCAGCTATTTTTCAGGTAAATTACACAAAATCCACTGAAAAGGCTCCTCAGTTTTGCTCTCTAACTGCGCTTTAGGTAGCAGATCCTTCCTTGTTTTCTACTGATTTTGTTCTTACTCCTGCAACTTCTTTCAATGGGTTGTACATTATAATGAGGAGCAGTATTAATTCAAGGCATCTGCTGAAAGAGCAGAGCAGAGCAGAGGGCACTTCATATAGAAGAATAGGTCAAAACACTTACTCTGCACAAGTGGCATGAGGTGGGCAAGTATGGTCACCTACAAATCAAACATCATCTCAAAGCACAGCGCCTTTTACGCTAATACACTTCAAATACACTTTGGCAAGTGCTGTTGTTATTAAGTCATTGCATTGTGTCTGACTCTTTGCAACCCCATGGACTGTAGCCTGCCAGGCTCCTCTGTCCATGGGATTTCCCAGGCAAGAAACTACAGTGGGTTGTGATTTCCTTCTCCAGGGGATCTTCCTGACCCAGGGATCGAACCTGCATCTCCTGCATTGGCAGGCAGGTTCTTTACCACTGAGGCACCAGGGACGCCCTTGGCAGGCACTACTCGTTTATCTAGGCCAGGTAATTACCAGAAGAGTGATGAAGCAGTTGATAGAATGAAAAAACTGAGCTGGAGCACATGTCTTCTCACCCTAGATAGTACCATAGGAACCACATTCTAGTTTCATTGTTACCACCTCTTACCTGCATCAGGTAGTAATAAATTCCTGCCAGGCCATGAGCAGCCCCCACGTAATATTCTTGGTACCATTCATACATCAGTGGAGTCTTTCCTGTGAACCTTCTCTTTCTAGCTAGATCTTCTCCAGAAGTTAAGACTGTTTCACAAATCTACAGAGAGAAACCCAACCAGAATAAGGAAAGAATTAGAATGGAGACAAGGGATTTTTGCTAACAGGTACTGGGGAACATGACAAGTTAGACATCACCTTATGGCCATGAATGGGCACAGTTTGACTCTGTACTCAGAGAAGCACACGGGATTATTCTGGCCCTTATCTTCCTCTGAATGGCCCCTGAACTCTCAAATGGAGCAGCTGGACTTCTTACTCTGAGTCACTCCCTTCAGTGTCCCACAGCACCCCATGTGAAGCTGGTGGTGCTGGGATCATGCCTGACCTTCAGAGGTCAAGATACACCTTCCCGGCCAGCTACCTGGGATGTGCCAACAGGGAAACCAACAGTTTAGGCAGACAGGAAGTGGGGTCATAAAAAGACGCTAGAAAGCACAAAACGTGGTACCTGCTGAATATGGCTCTGAGGAATCTTTTCCTCTCCAAAGTTCTTATTAACAAACAGGAGAGCACTGATATAGCCCATTCGTCCATAGAGCATCTCACTTGGAGCATGGGGATCAATCTTATTTAAGTGAATTAGCCTGGGAATAAAAATACATGCCTAAGACAATGTGAAAGGGATTGAATAGAGATAGTTACTTTAAAATGGTACAATTAAAACACACACATACAAATATATACAGAGAGTTATATATATACACACATATTGAGATTATTATATTAAATATATAAAATATAATATTTAAATATATTTACATAAAATATAATACTTAAATATATTTACATATAACTTACAATAGTATACTCTAAATATTAAGTAAGCTGGGCCAGACCATAAAGGGGTAATCAGGGGTCAGTGATTAACCATCAACTACATTTCTTTTCTTCAGTTCACTGACAGACAAGAAATTCAAAGAATGAAGAACACATGATTATCGCTGGGACCACCTACAGTTCCCCTAGCCCCTCATGGCAGTATACCTGGAGACCAGCAATTGATATCCGAGAAGCCAAGAACTACTGGCTATTATAACATTCAGTCTGAGGAAATGACAAAAGTCAACACTCAAAGGGCCATCTGTTTCCATAAAATGCAATGCCTGCTGCACTTTCCTGGTTTACTTCTGAAATGTGTCATGTGGCCTGGCTGAAGTGTTTGTACAGCAGCCTGACCCACCACTATCAGTTACACATACAAACAGCACAAGGGGATCAGTCAGGCTCCCTGCTTCCTCGGTCTCCCAGCATTTGGTCCTTCCTTTCAGAAATAACCCTGGTTACCAATTTCTTGTATATTCCAAGAATTATTTTATGCACAGATAAGAATACATAAACTTATTTATAAACATATTTCCCCAAATGTTTCATGACTCTACTTAACAATTCATCTTGACAATCATTCCTGATCAGCACACACAGAGTAATCTTCTTTATCATAGGTGCATAGTATTCCATTGAATGATTATAACTTATTAGTTCCCTATTGATAGACTCAGTTCAGCTTCCCCCCCAAAAAAGTTATTTTTGGTTCTGGTCCTAGGCGAGATGGACTAAGCCTATACCATCCTGCCTCTCACAGCACATGTAGGTCCAGAACCTACAGAGAATGAGTGAAGCTCTTTGAAAACCCTGAAAAATAAAGAGTAGCCAGCAGAATGCGGATGACCAGAGCTTGAAGTACTGCCAAACCAGTGGTGAGTTTACCACATTTTCCCCTCTGATGTTTCCCTGGCCTGAACTCAGTGCTGCTTGAAGCCTGGAAGTGTGCATCAGTGGGCTGAAAGAGTCCTGGAAGAAGCCCTTCAGTTCTGTCTCAGAAAAGAAGAGGAAAGGGAACTCTTAATAGCAGAGAGTGGTAAAACACTTCATTTTTCTGTTCACTCCCCAGGCCACAAGCAATCTCATGCTGGCAGCAGAAGTGAAGGCAACTGGAGCCCACAGGGGCCACAACTCTGAGAGAGGGACCTGTCCACACATCCTGGAGAGGCTGTAGTCCCAGGAGTGTTGAGGGTGCAGGAGGCCCTTTGCCTCACTTCTCTTTCCAGCCTCCCATCACTTGAACCTCCAGATACAGACACAATCGTGGGAAGTGTGTGGCTGAGTAGGGTAACCAAAGCCTCATTTCTTTCTGGAGAATCAAAAAAGGAAGCTCCAGGGAACCAGAAAGCAGGTGGAGTTCACAGAGGGATAAGAGCTAAGAGAAGCAGCTATACTTGTTGTCTGAACTCTGACAATGAACTTTTTTTTTCTTTTTCTCTTTTGGTGAGGGGCAGGAAATATGACAGTGAGGGAAAATGTCCATGCTATTTTACATTTTTCATCACATGAAATTTTGACAGCACATCTCAATTATCCCTAAATTATCCTACAAATTCAATGTGAGATCATTTTAATTATTAAAATGATTTAGGTTTTGATGAAACTTGACAAAATGATTTTAGTATACCAAAAAAGCATGGAGGGAGAGAGTCAGGGGACTTCTGGAAAAGAGGAGTAATGAGAGGACATCAGTCTTACCAAAAAAAAATGATCTTGTCATCAGGTAGCTTATGATACTAAAGATGCTATTTAATCTCTATACTTTAAATTTCTCAACTATAAAATGAATGATGCCTTCCAATTTAAACATTTATTTTTAAAGCAGTGAAGTATAAATAATGCCTGCATATATATTATCTAACTTTAGTCTACATACTAAAAATGTTTAATAAGCATTTGAAGTAACAAAAAAATCATACCCCTAGAGTGATTGGTTATATCTCAAGTATTTTATAAAGAAAGCTGAGTGCCAAAAAATTTGATGCGTTTGAACTGTGGTGTGGGAGAAGACTTGAGAGTCCCTTGGACTGCAAGGAGATCAAACTAGTCCATCCTAAAGGAAATCAGTCCTGAATATTCATCGGAAGGACTGATGCTGAAGCTGAAGCTCCAATATTTTGGCCACCTGATGCAAAGAGCTGACTCACTGGAAAAGACGCTGATGGGAGGAGACGGGGATGACAGAGCATGAGATGGTTGGATGGCATCACTGACTCAATGGACATGAGTTGAGTAAGCTCTGGGAGTTGGTGATGGACAGGAAAGCCTGGAGTGCTGCAGTCCATGGGGTCACAAAGAGTTGGACACGAGTGAGTGAACTGAAGTATTCTAGTAAGGAATCAACATTCAGAGATACCTGGCACTTCAAATAACTTTATCAAAATTTACACCAGAGGATTTGATAACATGGGCAGAAAAGAATGTTAGGAAATATTGGTGGAGTGAGTGGTGAAGATGGGTGGGATGTTTGGGAGATGGTACAGGCTCCAGCCACTGTTTGATGAGTAAGATCCAAGAAGGATCAGAGGAGGATGTGGTTTTATCTGAGCCACAGAACAGGCAGAGGACTAACTGTGTGTGAGTCTTCTTCCTAATAAATGTTTGTACATTTGGTAGAGTTTGCTTAACTGCTTGTGCCTTCATTTACTCAGTGGTAAAATGAAGGTCATAGCTGAGAGGGTGCACAGCCCCCTACCTCTGATTTCTGGAGGCCACCAGTATCTACAAACAACAAAGACAAACAGTAAAACAAGAATCTAACAATTGCTACCACCAGGCTATACATCAGTAGATAGAGTCCTAGCTCTGAAAGGAAGGTACTTGTGAAGAGAAAACAACTCTCCTCTCCTGAACCCTCCCCAACCACCTCCACAAGACTGTGGTGGGAGGGGAACTCTTAGGATTAAAAATGAAGAAGACACACTTTAATAAGCAGAATGAATTGTTTTTTTTGTTGCTGTTTACAGCAGTTTTATTCACAATTACCAAAACTCAGAATCAACCAAGCTGTCCATCAGTAGGTGAGGTGGAAAAGCGAACTGTGGCGCATCCAGAGGAATGAGATGACTTTAGTGAGTAAGAAGGGCTGACAGTTATGAAACAATAACTGAGAAAAAGTTAGGCAAGCATCCTTAAGGTGACCTACTCCCCTATAGGAAAGAGAGGTTTGCAAGAGCTTGGCTGGTTGCAGTTACTGACAAAGTTAGAGTTTCCATATTTATACCTCAACAAATGGAGTCATCTCAATCAAATTGGTTAAACATGCAAATGCTGGCTCATGCATTTCTTTTCTATTACAAACACAGGCATTAAACTCTCAGTGGAATAATGGCTATCAGTAATAGGGACACAGTGGTCAGAGGTTGCTTTCAATTTTCTCGTAATACCTTGCTTGATTTTTTCCCTCTCCAATGCCAACAGGGTTATCTGATCTATAACCACAGGGTGGTTTTTTTCTACTTTAATACTCTCCCTCATCCCCACAAATCGCTAATAATTTTAAATAATTTAAAAACATTTATTAAGAAAAATTTTATTTTTTTTCTCACTCCAGAACTGGAAGCTCAGTAATGTTGAGAACTTAATAAATAAAATCTGTTAACTAGATACAAACCCAACTGTTGCAGTAAACAGAATAAACATCCCAGAGTTTTCATAAGAATTTATTATAAAGTATTAATATAAATGCATCAAACTATATAGAATTTAGAGATAGAAAAGCACTTTTGATTTTTGTAAAGGGTATTATTGAAAGAACTATTCAAAGAGTGAAATCACTAGCAATTTTTTAAATAAACACTGCTCTATGGAAGTTACTAAAAACAATTACTACATATTGCAATAACTCCAATGATGTTCTCATCTAAATAAAATGTGTTTGAACCACTGAATTAGAAAATACCATTCTTTTACTTGCCATTGTCATGACCTGTATCACACTAGGTATGTGCTTGGTCTCTCAGTCATGTCCGACTCTTTGTGACCCCATGGACTGTAGCCCACCAGGCTCCTCTGTCCATGGGGATTCTCCAGGCAAGAATACTGGAGTGGCTTGCCATGCCCTTCTACAGGGGACCTTCGCAACCCAGGGATCCAACCCAAATCTCCCACATTGCCAGCAGATTCTTTATTGTTTGAGCCACCAGGAAAGCCCGGTAGCTTCCACAAGGAACCACTAGGTGGCGATATATAATTAGCACACCAATTATTTTGCAACCAAACATTTGGTTGTTCAAAGGAGACCGAAAGTACTTATTTTCAAATACTTGAAAATGAAAGTACTGTTCAGTGCATCTCATTATAATGAGTACTTAAGAAGGAAGTACTTAAGAAGGAAGTACCTCATTTTTTTATGGATTTGAATTAATTAAAACTCACCGCTGCTGCTGCTGCTGCTGCTGCTGCTGAGTCACTTCAGTTGTGTCTGACTCTGTGCGACCCCATAGACGGCAGCCCACTAGGCTCTCCCGTCCCTGGATTCTCTAGGCAGGAACACTGGAGTGGGTTGCCATTTCCTTCTCCATAAAACTCACTAGTTGCATTTATTTAACTGTGAAGAAAGCTGAGCGCCGAAGAATTGATGCTTTTGAACTGTGGTGTTGGAGAAGACTCTTGAGAGTCCCTTGAACTGCAAGGAGATCCAACCAGTCCATTCTAAAGGAGATCAGTCCTGGGTGTTCTTTGGAAGGAATGATGCTAAAGCTGAAACTCCAGTACTTTGGCCACCTCATGCGAAGAGTTGACTCAATGGAAAAGACTCTGATGCTGGGAGGGGTTGGAGGCAGGAGGAGAAGGGGACGGCAGAGGATGAGATGGCTGGATGGCATCACCGACTCAATGGACCTGAGTCTGAGTGAATTCCGGGAGTTGGTGATGGACAGGGAGGCCTGGTGTGCTGTGATTCATGGGGTCGCAAAGAGTTGGACACGACTGAGCGACTGAACTGAGCTGAACTGAACACAGTGTTCATAGAGCACTATTTACAATAACCAAGACATGGAAGCCACCTCAGAGTCCAGGCATAGATGAATGGATAAAGAAGATGTAGTACATATATACAATGGAATATCACTCAGTCATAAAAAGGATGAAATGATGCCATCTGCAGCAACATGGGCGGACCTAGAGATTACCATACTAAATGAAGTTGGGCAGAGAAAGACAAACATTATATGGTATCCCTTATATGTGGAATCTAAAAAATGATATCAACGAATTTATTTACAAAACAGAAACAGTCTCACAAACACAGTTAACAAACATATGGTTACCAAAGGGGAAAGGGTCAGGGAGGAATTAATTAGGAGTTTGGGGTTAAAATATAAACACTACTATAGATAAAATAGACAATCAACAAGGATATACTATGTAGCACAGGGAACTCATATACATACATACATATATATATGTATGTATGTGTGTGTGTGTGTATATATATATATATATATTTAATCATTAAGTCGTGTCTGACTCTTTTGTAACCCCACAGACTGTAGCCCACCAGGTTCCTCTGTCCATGGGATTTCCCAGGTAAGAATACTGGAGTGGATTGCCATTTCTTTCTCTAGGGGATCTTTCTCATCCAGAGACTGAACCTGTGTCTCCTGCTTAGCAGGCAGATTCTTTACCACTGAGCCACCTGGGAAGCCCATGTGTATATAAAATCAAGTATACGTCAGTAAGTGCTTCCCTGGAGGCTCAGACAATAAGAATCTGCCTGCAATGCTGGAGACCCAGGACTGATCCCTGGGTCAGGAAGATCCTCTGGAGAAGGGAATGGCTACCCACGCCAATATCCTCGTCTGGAAAATTCCATGGACAGAGGAGCCTGGTGGGCTGCAGTCCATGGGGTCGCAAAGAGTCGGACACAACTGAGTGACTAACACACGCTATACTTCAATAAAAATTAAAAACAAAGTCAGAAAGAGACTAAAACAATTACTAAAATTAGGACTTTTAACATCATGCTTTAGATGCTATATTATTAAGACAAAATGAAGAAATGATAGCATTTATCGATCGTAATGGTTATTTTATGTGTTTTCAGAAACTCTCAAACCCAGAAGCACATCATTGCAGCTCCATGTATTTGTTTTGCTATGTGGATATTAATAGCAACCGATCTTTAGAAGAGACAAATCATTGAAATGTCACTGAAGCAAGAATAAAGACATAAAAACAGGATAATTCTGTTCCACTACTAGCAGTATTTCCCCAGAGTGTTACTGGGAAGAGTTTTTGCCTTTTATCATCAAAAGGTTTGTAACTTTTAAAAAAGAAGTCCTTTTCTTATTCATCACTACAAAAGAGAAAGGGTATACATCTTCTGACCAGAAATCCAAAGTTCTTTGTCACTCTAAGTACTAGCTTGAAAGCATGCTGTGTGTGAGGGTAAGTCACTTAACTGGGCACAAAACAGGCAACGCTCTTTATTCGTGTAGTAGCACCAACTATCTCTGTGTAGAAGGGAGGGAGAAGACAGTACAAATCAAGCGCTGGAAGAGCCAGCACTATTTGCTGCCTTCCTCTCCACCTGCCTCAGCCAACTGCCCGGCAGTTCTGAACAAGCACACACACGTGTACACACATTCCTTTTGGGGAGTCACAGACCCCTCCAAGAAAAGTACAGTACATAATTTAGGAGTTTTCTATATATCCCCGGAAGCCCTAAGTTTCTCAAGATCCCAAAGCTAAGAAGCTCTACCTTAAGGAAACACTGATTTCTTTAGATTTCAATTCGTCTAAGGATTAATCCCAAAGTCCCTTTGGTTTCTAAAACTCAAACCATGGTTCTGGAAGACTGCTATATTAAGAAAATATAGGAATGGTAAGCTGAAATACATGCTGGCAGTGGAGTACATGGATGGCACATGGAGAATATGAATGTCTCTGGACACAAAAGGACTGTGTGATGAGAGGAAGAAGGTTAGGCACAAAGTAAAACAAGTAAGTGGTGGTGGTTTAGTCACCAGGTTGTGTCCAACTCTTGAGACCCTATGGACTGGAGCCCACCAGGCTCCTCTGTCCATAGGATTTACCAGGCAAGAATGCTGGAGTGGGTGCCATTTCCACCTCCAGGGGATCTTCCTGATCAGGAGTCGAACGCAGGTGTCCTGCACTGCAGGCAGATTCTTTACCGACTGAGCTACCAAGGAAGCCTCCAAGTTTAATAAACAAGTGAGCAGGTTTATTATATAACTGATGTCATGTCATCAAGTAATTTTGGATTTCCTGAAGTTAAACTGAAAAGACTTTGAAACTTTTCTCTTAAAAGGGAGGAGATGTGAAAGTAATTTATAAATAATTCTGTTTCTTTTTGGTCTGCGATGAACTTCAGGAATCTAAAAAATCAAACCTGAGGCCCAAAAGAGGTAATTTCCTATCATACGCCTGCATTCTATATTTTTAACCTTAAGTCTATAAATAAAATATTGCTGAAATGTCATAAAACAAAAAATGATATAAATAACACTTTTAATACCAAAGTATCAAGAAAAAAGAAATTTTATTCTAAGTGTTTTATAATAAGCCAATATTAATAAATGGTATTATTCCCCAAAGAGTGTTTCTTAGAACAATAGACCCTAAGATGTCCTAAGGTGGCCTAAGAGACAACTGTGGCAAATTCTGCTCCCTACAGTCACCTGAGTTTCCCCTGTGTTTAAAAGCTACTAAAGACTCTCAGCAGCCAGTAAATGCATGTAACTTTAATTAGTATTTCCACACTGCATCTGAATACACAAATCTTGTTTTCATTTAATGCCTCATAACATTCGTCACTTATGAAACTATTACTGTTTGGCTGTACGTATTTTGAGATAGGTTGACATTATATGTAGAATTTCAGTTCAGTTGCTTAGTCGTTTCCGACTCTTTGTGACCCCATGGACTGCAGCATACCAGGCCTCCCTGTCCATCACCAACTCCTGGAGATTACTCAAACTCATGTCCATTGAGTCGGTGATGCCATCCAACCATCTCAACCTCTGTTGTCCCTTTTTCCTCCTGCCTTCAATCTTTGCCAGCATCAGGGTCTTTTCTAATGAGTCAGTTCTTCGCATCAGGTGGCCGAAGTATTGGGGCTTCAGCTTCAGCATCAGTCCTTCCAATGAGTATTCAGGACTGACTTCCTTTAGGATGGACTGGTTGGATCTCCTTGCAGTCCAAGGGACTCTCAAGAGTCTTTTCCAACACCACAGTTCAAAAGCATTAATTCTTCAGTGCTCAGCTTTCTTTATAGTCCAACTCTCACATCCATACATGACCACAGGAAAAACCATAGCTTTGACTAGATGTACCTTTGTTGGCAAAGTAATGTCTCTGCTTTTGAATATGCTCTCTAGGTTGGTCATAACTTTTCTTCCAAGGAGCAGGCGTCTTTTAATTTCATGGCTGCAGTCACTGTTTTCAGTGATTTTGGAGCCCCCCAAAATAAAGTCTGTCACTGTTTCCATTGTTTCCCCATCTACTTCCCATGAAGTGATGGGACCAGATGCCATGATCTTAGTTTTCTGAATGTTGAGCTTTAAGCCAACTTTTTCACTCTCCTCTTTCACTTTCATCAAGAGGCTCTTTAGCTCTTCTTTGCTGTCTGCCATAAGGGTGGTGTCATCTACATATCTGAGGTTATTGATATTTCTCCTGGCAATCTGATTCCAGCTTGTGCTTCATCCAGCCCAGCATTTCTCATGATGTACTCTGCATATAAGTTAAATAAGCAGGCTGACAATATACAGCCTTGACGTACTCCTTTCCTGATTTGGAACCAGTCTGTTGTTCTATGTCCAGTTCTAACTGCTGCTTCTTGACCTGCATACAGATTTCTCAGGAGGCAGGTCGGGTGCTCTGGTATTTCCATCTGTTTAAGAATTTTCCACAGTTTGTTGTGATCCACACAGTCAAAGGCTTTGGCATAGTCAATAAAGCAGAAGTAGATGTTCTTCTGCAACTCTCTTGCTTTTTCGATGATCCAACAGACATTGGCAAATTTGATCTCTCGTTCCTCTGCCTTTTCTAAATCCAGCTTGAACATCTGGAAGTTCATGGTTCACATAGTGTTGAAGCCTGGGTTGGAAAATTTTGAGCATTACTTTGCTAGCATGTGAGATGAGTGCAATCGTGTGGTAGTTTGAGCATTATTTGGCATTGCTTTTTTTGGGATTGGAATGAAAACTGACCTTTTCCAGTCCTATAGCCACTGCTGAGTTTTCAAGGCTACTACAATTTATTTTTATGAAACTTAAGAATGATTTATTGAATGAGACTTTCTTGCAAACCTCTAAAGCAGAGGGATCCTCAGCAAATAAAACCAGAAATACTAATGCTATTCTAACAATAATTTATAGGAATGAAGAGTGGGAATCAAAACCCATGGTCAATTTGGAGATGATCACTCATTAAAATCTTGGATCCACTTGAAAAATGGGCTAAACCTTTACCAAAGAAGATATACAAATGGTGCACTGGGATGACCCTGAGGGATGAGATGGGGAGGGACGTGGGAAGGGGCTTCAGGATGGGGGACACATATATACCCATGGCTGATTCATGTCAGTGTTTGGCAAAAACCACTTCAATACTGTAAAGTAATTAGCCTCCAATTTAAAATTATTAAAAAAAATGGCATGTAAGTATATGAAAAGATGCCCCTCAACATATGTCATCACAGAAATGCAAATTAAGACAATGAGATACCAATACACATCTATTTAAATGGCCAAAATTTGGAACACTGACAACACCAAATGCTGACAAAGATGGTGGGAATGCAAAATGGTACAGCCCTCTGGAAGACAGTTTTTTCCAAAACGAAACATAGTCTTATCATCAGTTCAGTTCAGTCACTCCAACTCTTTGCGACCCCCCCATGAATTGCAGCACGCCAGGCCTCCCTGTCCATCACCAACTCCCAGAGTTCACCCAGACTCATGTCCATCGAGTCAGTGATGCCATCCAGCTATCTCATCCTATGTCGTCCCCTTCTCCTCCTGCCCCCAATCCCTCCCAGCATCAGAGTCTTTTCCAATGAGTCAACTCTTCGCATGAGGTGGCCAAAGTACTGGAGTTTCAGCATTAGCACCATGCCTTCCAAAGAAATCCCAGGGTTGATCTCCTTCAGAATGGGCTGGTTGGATCTCCTTGCAGTCCAAGGGACTCTCAAGAGTCTTCTCCAACACCACAGTTCAAAACCATCAATTCTTCGGCGCTCAGCCTTCTTCACAGTCCAACTCTCACATCCATACATGACCACTGGAAAAACCATAGCCTTGACTAGACGGACCTTTGCTGCACAATCCAGCAATTATGATCCTTGGTATTTCACCGCAAAGAGCTGGAAATATACGTCCACACAAAAACTTGAATATGGATGTTTTTCATAGCTTTGTTTATAGTTGGTAAAACTTGAAAGAAACCAAAGTGTTCTTCAATAGGTGAATGAATACATAAACTATGGTACCTTTAGACAGTGGAATATTATTCAGTGCTACAAATAAGAGCTATCAAGCCATGAATAGACATGGAGAAGTCTAAATGCATACTAATGAAAGGAGCCAATCTGAAAACGCTATATATTATACGATTCCAACTCTAACACTCTGGAAAAGGCAAAACCATGGAGATGGTAAAAAGAACAATAGGAAGAAGGGAGGAGAGGTTAATAGGCACAGCACAGAGGATTTCAAGGGCAGTGAAACTACTCTGTATGATACTGTACGATGTATACATGTCATTATACACTTACCCAATCCCATAAAACGTACAAAGCCAAGAGCAAACTACACTTTGGGTGATATGGTGTGTCAACACAGGTTCATCACCTGTGGCTAGTGTGCTCTGCGGAGGATGTCAATAATGGTGGGGGGTGCGGTGGTGCTATGCATGTACAGAGCAGAGGATGTATGGGAAGTTTCTGTACCTTCCTCTCAGTTTTGCTGTGAACAGAAAACTGCTCTGAAAAGTCAGGTCTGTTAAACAACAAAACAAAACAAAAACCTTTGCTGGAATTGCAACTCTCTCTGTGTTAGAATATTTAGGGGGAGCCTTGGGCTTCCCTGGTAGCTCAGCTGGTAAAGAATCCGCCTGCAACGCAGGAGATCCTGGTTCGATTCCTGGGTTGGGAAGACCCCTGGAGAAGGGATAGGCTACCCACTCCAGTATTCTTGGGCTTCCCTGGTGGCTCAGCTGGTAAAGAATCCGCCTGCAATGTGAGAGACCTGGGTTCGATCCCTGGGTTGGGAAGATCCCCTGGAGAAGGGAGAGGCTACCCACTCCAGTACTCTGGCCTGGAGAATTCCATGGACTACAGTCCATGGGGTCTCAAAGAGTCACACATGACTGAGCGACTTTCACTTTAACGGTATGGCATGCAGAGTTGCACGGCAGACAGACTTCTTAGTAGAATTCTGAAAGTGTTCAATAAACTTTACTAAAGCAAAAACTGTAGTTTGTTGGTATAAAAGTTTCATAATTTTTCATTATTCACAAGCTTCTCCGGGCTGCCCTGATTTATACTAAAATGAAACTGGATTTGCAAGTTGTTATTTCTGTAAGAAGAGCCATTTTGGCTGTGATCCGTTGGGAGGCCTCTCCCAGCCCACTACAGCACATGCACCACATTTCTTCCAATTACTGATCCTGGATAGCACCCTGGACTAGTAATCACATGACTAGGCTTTTGATCTCATTTATGTTAAGGAACTGATGTTTGATCTGGAACATGTCGGTGTCATTACATTTGGCAATAAATAAGGATTACAAAGATTGTTTCTTAACTACAATTCAGGAATAATGTGGGAATTGATCAAATGACAGCAGTTAAGATTTACTGCTGAGAGAAAAGTACATTCAATAAAATGTTTTTCTGCTCACACACACAGAGTTACGGCAAAATGTCTAGACAGTAGTTCTCAAAAAGAAACCTGATTACCGGGTGATGCACTCTTCCGCCTGCTTCTCATTGTTCATCTTGTGATGCACCACAGCAGCCACTGCCAGGGGGCCCCCGTCCCCGCAGAGGAAAGTTATGGAATGCTTGCTCAAAGAGTTCAGACTTTGCTTTACGTAGCCATGTGCCATCTGTAGGTAGTTAGGGTCCCCGAACACGTCGTAGAGGTGTAAGTAAAGCACAGCAATACCTGAAAAGCAAAAAGAAGATCATGTACAGATAAGGAAAGAGCAGCTGACTGTATTATTCTGGGGTACCGTCTACTCAGCAGTGTTGATTTTTGATAAGCTAACAGCAAATATATAAATTATCTGGAAATTCAGATGACCTTAGTTCTAGACTCAACTTTATTACTCAGCAGCTCTAAGAACAGTAGGAAAATACTCACTTTTTCTCAGTTTCCTCATCAATTCAAAATTAAAATAGGAACTCTAAACCCAAGTTTACTATGAATCCTGGTTACACTCCAGCTATTGTGTTCGTTTTCTGAGAGTCCTCCTATTCTATTTATTTATTTTTGGCCGTCGTGGGTCTTCACTGCCGCAGGGGCTTTTCTGTAGTCGCGTCGAGCAGGGGCTGCTCTCTGGTTGCAGTGCTCTGGCTTCTCACGGTGGTGGCTCTTGTGCTGTGGAGCATGGACTTCAGGGCACTTGAGTTCCAGTAGTTGCGGCACATGGGCTCAGTAGTTGTGGCTCCGGGGCTATGGAGCGCAGGCTCAAGAGTTGTGGTGCATGGGCTTAGTTGCCCCATGGCACGTGGGATCTTCCCAGATCAGGGTTGAAACCTGCGTCTCCTGCAATGGCAGGTGGATTCTTTAACACTGAGTCACCAGGGAAGCCCCTGATGTATTGTTTTTGATAGCAAAATTATACGTCACCAATTTTTGGTATAATAAATCATCACCTATCTATTTTACAAATAATAATTTCCTTAATAATAAACAAGAAACGTTTGTTCTTATGAGCTGAAAAAATTCAAAGACTGGGGAATGAAAAACTCAATTTTTCTTTGTATAGAAGATCATTTTTTGCATGAGAAGGTAGGTAGAGTAATAACCAAATCCTCCAACCCAGTACCGTTCCAGGCAGGGATTATATGAAAACTATTAAGTTATTTGAGATCTAAGAAAATAAATTCAGTTTCTCAATTTTTTTTTTAACCCTGTTGAAGACCCAGCCACTTTAGGAACTATACTAGAAAAGCTGCCAATAACTTTTGCTTTGGGCTTTGATTTGCTTCTTATCCTGCTCTTGAAGGCTGTTATATGTAACTGAGGCCTTGTGTGCATGTCCTCATTCCAAATGCCTGTCACAGTAGATAGAGCCTTTTCTCGGAAGCCGACTGGTTTCAGGGCAGACTCAGAGAGGTGGGGTAGAGAGCCTGCCTGCCTGCAGCATTTCCAGAAACTCATTTCTTCCCTTAAAGTACATTTTCCATCTCATTTACCATTTTTAGACGATACAGAGCCTCTGTTTAAATCTAAATTAATAGAGCCAATCTCTTCATGGATTTTGGGGCTGTAAAAATGCAGTCTGCAAAATTACTTTTCACTGTACTGAGGATAATTTTAAATTTAGATAGTTTTCTCATTTTGCATGGGTAACCTCCAAAGCTTTGTGCTACAGACAATTCAATTTCGCATGTATATTAAGGCCAAATTTTCATTTCCTGCCAAAGTTAATAACCTTGTCTGCTCTTTCAAAGTGGCCTGGTGTTAGTAATTCCACAAGCTGCTGATCAGACATACCAATACTTAAGGTTTGTAGACGTAAGTGTACAAAACCATGCATGTGGGTTAGAAAAAAAAAATTCTCCTTTTCACAAATGATCAACGTCAAGAGCTTCTTCTAGAATTAGGTTCTTAATAGGCTTCATCTCCATCCATACCAGGCGTCTGCAGACAATCTGTTTAAACTGTTACTCTTTGATTTTGCCCTCCTGTTCCCATCACTGCCTGAACTCCCTTAATTAAGTTATGCAGGCACCAAAGCCAGATAATGACATGACTGAGATCTGAGAAAATAAAAAGTGATTAAATACAAGCCCAATGATTGTTTTCCTTTTCAGACCTTTGTCTCTCATCAACAATTCCTTTTGGACTGAACATTTAACAAACAAAACTCATTAAAGGTATGTTCAATTTTAAAATCTAATGCATTTCTCGTGAAAAAACGTAATCATTTACAAGTCTCATGATACTTCACTTAGATGGAAATTTTTTTTATTTCTTTTTGATCAGCAGAAAATTACCTTTCCACAGCTTCAGCTTCTGTTTCTGTGTTTTCATTCTGGGCCTCTGTGTCCACATATTTTGATTAACCAATCTTCTGCAGGTTTATCGTTTACACTAACTACATTCTTCCCTGCTATGAGACACTCAAGGTGAAAAGGGTTTCGAGTAAGGAGTGCTACTGCCAATTAGAAAAATCTACCTGGCCAAGCTTATTATAAATCAGTCTGTGTGTGTGTGGTAGTCATCAGTCGTGTCAGACTCTTTGAGACCCCGTGGACTGTAGCTCACCAGGCTCCTCTGTCCATGGGGACTCTCCAGGAAAGAATACTGGAGTGGACTGCTATTTCCTTCTTCAGGGGATCTTCCCTGACCCAGGGATTGAACCCAGGTCTCCTACATTGCAGGCAGATTTCTTTACCATCTGCGTTACCAGGGAAGCATAAATCAGTCTAGGTCAGGCAAATAAGGCAAAATGCATTAAATCAAAGACATTTGATGTCCCATCAATATTTTATACCCCAGGGAGCCTAATAATAGAAAAAATGAGGGAACTGTCTGTGACCAAACATCTTGAACTTGATTATGATCTTGTAACCTTTGACAACAGTCATGTATACATCATCATCTTTGCATAATACTGAAAGCTGACTGATAACTGGCAAGGTGGGAAATAAAAGATATAACCTCAATGCTCTCAGAGTAAACTCGAGTACTTACATTTCCTCACAACCCTGGCCTCAATCCAGGCTTTTAAACTCTTTTCAAATGGAATTCTTAAATCAAAATGTGTTCTTCATGGAAAAAGTCAAACAGTACTGCAACGCTTAATATACATTTGCAGTCTCTTGCCCTACTTCTATTCCTGCCTCCCAGAAGCAACCACTTTCAATAATTTTAGTTATTTCCTGTAGTATCTGCCTCCATATTTCCGATAATATGCTATGTGCTTTCTCTTGATTTTTCTTCATCAAATACTTCTGATTCACATTTCACTCCAGAAAATAAGGATTTAACTCTTGCAATAGAGACAGCTAAGTGGAACCCCGAAATTTATCTCCCTTTTCTGTAAACAATAATGCCTTGGATTTTAGCTAGGCACACGGTTACCAGGAACAATCTGGGTAAGAACGTGTGCATGGGTAAGTTCTGACCAATGAGACAGAGTGCAAATAATAGGGGTAACTTCAGAAAATGTTCTTGAAGGGAGCAGACCGGCTGTTTCTTTTTTCCTGGTTGGAATGTAGAGGTGATGGTGTACCTAGAGTAGCCATTTCAGACCATGAAGTGGTAGTTCTGTGATGAGGATGGTAAAACATCAAGATCAAAGAAGTTTAGAACCCAGAGGGCTGTGAAGGTGCCACACCATGACTATCTTACCCAAGACAGAAATTCTGTTGTGTTAAAGCCACTGTTATTTTAGGTGTATTCCCTTTATGCGAGCAAGCCTAATCCTAAAGAACATAGCTCTCTTCAAAGCTCAGGAGGTAGGCAGAAGGTAGACCACACAGGGTCTTGTAAACCAGTTAAGGATTTGGGGTTTTATTTGAAAAGCAACATTTAAGAGCACAACTAAATTTGTGTTTTTTATATTTCACTGCAGAGGGAGGTGGCAAGGATGTTCAAGTGGGAGGGACATGGGCAAACCTATGGCTGATGCATGTTGATGTTTGGTAGAAACCAATGTAATACTATAAAGCAATTATCCTTCAGTTAAAAATAAATAAATATTTTATACAAAAAAAAATTCACTGCAATTGCACTGTAAGATTTGGAAAAGAATATATGGAACAGTGGATGCAGGAGGAGCAGTTAGGAGGATCGCTGAGGAGTACAAGTGAGAGGCAGAGTGGCTGTAGTGGAGATGAAGTAAGACTGAATGGGAAAGATACCTGTCCGGAAGGTACAAGTCAACAGAACCTGTTGGGGAATGACTGAGAGGGAAATATCAAGATGACTCCCAGATGCCTAACTTCAGTGGCTGGATGGGCGATGGTGCAAGGGGAGGGCCACTTAGGAGGGAAGACTACAGCTATATCCATTCATAAACTCACCCCCAAATATAATTCCAATTCCTATCGGACATTTAATGTAATGAGAAAAAATGTTTTTTAGTGGTTTCTAGAATAACACCCATCAGAACTGGTCATGAGGCTCAATGCAGGATGATATATGGAGTTTAAACTTTTTAATGTTTTCATCAATCACAGAATATGTTACATAATCAAGACTATCCTTGGGTTCAAATTTAAGCAGCAGATAAAATGTCCTTCTCTACTGTTTGGTAAGCAAATGGTAGAATAATCAAGATTTCCTTCCTTTTTCTACCCTTTCACCGAAAAGGTAGAATTTTCTAGAAAAAAATTCTAGACCAGAAAAGACTGAAATGAGATTTAAAATCTGTTTGCAGTTAATTGTAAAAATATGCTCCAGATTGCTTTAGACTTTAGAATTATGTTTTTAAGGAAAGACTGCCCCACCTTTTATGAATCTGGATGAAGTTTTCATTGATATAAAATTTAAGTTAAAATATTCTTCTATTATTTTAGTTGGTCCACTCCATGATAACCACTGTCACTAAACTATGAAAACTAATGCTTTTTGGTCTTAATTTGACTATCTGGTTAGGAAACATACTGACCTATTTTAAAAGAGAAAATAATCCACATGAAACTATACACTGAGATTATTAGTAAAGCAAAATCGAATCCATTATTTTCCCATTAATCTTCAAGTCATTAAAGGTGACTTTATAAGAAGTATTGGGGATAATATTCTAATTCTGTTAAGTAATGAGTACTTTTCTTCAGGAACAAGAGACCATTCCTACTCTGGATGGTGTCTTTATTTCCCAAAGAGTACAGGAAAGTTGTTATTGGGCTGCCAACTCTAGTTTACATGTAAAATCAGACACATTTAAGTAATATCAGTAAAAATGAATCAATAAAGTGTCCTTTAGAAGCAAGCATGGTAAGTCAGTAATTGTTTTAGAAATCGCATGTTAATTCTGTAGTTATCCATAGCCTCAGATGCTGACTTGGTGGAGAAGGAACAGACAGGTGGACACAGTACCCTCTTCTACCCCAGAGATAAAAAATCATCATCAGGAAGTAGGTATGCGAAGAGTGTGGACTGAAAGGGAAGCTTCATTTGTGGGAAGCCTGAAACAGAGCAAATGCAGAGAGTGCTCCCAGCACGTGGAATCATCTAAGCAAATCCACGTGGACAAGAAGACTAGGGGATGACCTGGCTAGTAAGACTGGACTCCTTGGGGGTTCAAATTGTTAAAAACTAGACACAGAAATTTAGATTTAATGCTAATCTAACAGAGTCAGACACGACTGAAGTGACTTAGCAGCAATTGTCAATTTATGTGAAGAAGAAGTATTCAAAAACAGTATTTTTCAAAGATAAATTTAGCTATATGTGTTAGTCTAGGTCCTGCAAGATGGGACTGAACATGTAGGACTTCACTAGGGACATACATAACATGAAGGGGACTGCAGGGCATCATGCCAGCAACTGCATGCTGCTTCCACGTGCAGCCCCTGGACCACAAGAGGTGGCCTCACCTAACCAGAAAGAAGTTGAGAGGTCTAACCCTCCTGGAAACCAAGAAGGAGAGGGACAACCAGATATGAATGAGCACTGGAAGTGTCTGACACAGGGCATGGCAGGAAAGTGGCAGAAAGAGGAAGCCGAATCTTGGACAGGTCAGTTCTGAGATGCTCATTAGACATCTCAGTGGAGATATCAAGTAGGCAGCAGGATGCATGGGTCTGAGTTTAGGGAAGAGAGGTTGGACAAATGTCCTCCAGAAAACAAAAAAAAAGAACCTACATATCTCCTGTGATCTCAGAGGCCAGTAGAAACCCAGATACCTATTACTTTGATCTAATAACTTGTGGAATCTGTCTGGTTGCTCAAAACTACAGTGTTCACTATGACAGACTGCAACCATAAGTATCTACAGAAACCTAAGGTAGTTAAAATTAACAAATTTAAAATTCAGTTTCCCAGTCACACTGGCCACATTTCCAACACTTGGAAATGTAATTAACATATGGCTAGTGTAATTAACACATGGCTAGTGGCTGCTGAATGGACAGCAAAGAAAGAGATTAATCACTGCAGAAAGGTTCAAGGACATTACTGCATTAGGGACAGATGTCCTTCTTTATATAAAAAGTTCAGATGTCTGGCACTGCTCACAGATCATCCCAGGAATCTCCTGGCTTTAAACTGTTGAAAGCTAATTTACTTGAAAGACAAAAAACAAATAAAACTTTGTTGTAACAGAATCCATCCTGGCTTTCAGTATAGATGCTCTGAACCAGATTTTTTTCTGTTCTGTTTCCTTCTGTAGCTACAACTCTGGCAAGGGAGGGTGAATTGTTTAGGGACACTTCTAAATCTGCAATTTCCTTACTCAGCTACTTATCCCCAGCAGCACTATAAATATAGCCAGCTGTTGAGAGGTAATTAATAGGAAGCCTTTGAATTTCTGAGGGATCATTAGTCCTATTCATCTTGACCAATCAAGACCTTGATGCATCTCAAATGTCTATGGAGATGATAAAAATCTCCACAGATGTATGAAGCTCTCAAAGCACTTCTCTGTAATTCTGCATTTGAGATTATTCCCTAACATTATTTATTTATTTTACAACCAGCCTACACTGATATAAAAACCTCTGCCATGGTACTTCAGTTCTGCAAGTTATTTCCTCATAGGTTAGGTGCTTTTGAAGACTCTTCTTCATGTATGCTCTGGTGGGAAAAATCACGTTCAGATTATGGATACTGCTGCAACCACTGGAGATATTCTGTCAACGGCCAAGAATGGGTCTTAATAGTTTCGAGTGATACAGAGACAAGGACTTCCTAAAGGAGGGGGGATGGGTTGCTTCACCCTAAGTTTCAAACAAACTGTTCCCTAGGTGAAATTTTTAAAGCTCATCAATTTTTTTTTCATTCAGATTAATGGAAATATGAGAAATGCAAGTTTTCTCTAAATAACCCCATATAGTATGTTCACCTGCTTTCTAAGCAGGCTGGTATTTACTAATGCAGTATTTTTAATAATTATCTTAACCTTGTGTGTGTTTTGCGTGTGTGTGTTTCCATTTCCTCAACAAAATGACAATGTCTTTAGTGCAGGGTTCCCAGTCCCTGAAGTTATTCTCCACAAAGCCTGGATGTGAACACTGCACTGACTAGTACATTCAGCCTGTCTTCAGATTAAAGCTGGGCATAGTGCTGGCTTTCCAAATACTCCAGTACTTTTAATACAGGTAATCTGAGGGGGAAACTAGCTGTGACTTTAAATCCTTAATTTAAAAATATTGACCCAAATGAAGAGGTGGAATTGTAAATAAAAAAAGGCAAATGAGCTGAAGAGGTGTCTTCTTTTCTCCATTATCTATTTCCAGAGCTAAACAGGAAAAGGGATTAAAATTTTTAAAAAGGGGGATATTATACTTTCCTCCTTCCTTCCCTTAGTGCCTTGCAGTGTACTGCTTCCTAACTGTCAAATTAGGAAGTGCTCCTATTCTGTTATTCAGACTACCATGAAAAGTGAAAGTGTTAGTCACTCAGTTGTATCCGACTCTTTGTGACCCCATGCACTGCAGCCCGCTAGGCTCCTCTATCCATGGGATTCTCCAGGCAAGAATACTGGGGTGGGTGGCCATTCCCTTCTCCAGGGGGTCTTCCTGACCCAGGGATAGAATGGGGTCCCCCACATTGCAGGAAGATTCTTTACCGTTTGAGCCACCCAGTAGGCCTTAGACTACCGTGTGTGTGTGTGTTAGTTGCTCAGTCGTGTCCGACTCCTTGCAACCCCATAGACGGCAGCCCACCAGGCCCCTCTGCCCATGGGATTCTCCAGGTAAGAACACTGGAGTGGGTTGCCATTTCCTTCTCCAAAAGGAACTATAGAAAGAAAGAAAGTGAAGTCACTCAGTTGTGTCCGACTCTTTGCAACCCCATGGACTGTATGTAGCCTACCAGGCTCCTCCATCTATGGAATTTTCCAGGCAATAGGTGATAAATCCTTTAACACAATAGTTATTAAGAGTAACTTAATTCAGGTTCATGAATCACTGCTTGAGATCGAAGCCTATCTATGCTACTTCCTAGCTGTGTGATCTTACCCCACTTACTAAACCTCTCTGTGCCTGAGCATCTTTATGTATTAAATAACAGTAGCTACTCCATATATGTGTGTGTGCGTGCTAAGTCGCTTCAGTCATGTCCGACTCTTTGTGACTCCATGGACTATAGCCTGCTAGGCTCCTCTGTCCATGGGATTCTCCATGCAAGAATACTAGAGTGGGTTGCTATGCCTCCTCCAGGGGATCTTCCAGACCCAGGGATTGAACCTGTGTCTCTTACATCTCCTGCACTGGCAGGCAGGTTCTTTAACACTAGCATTATCTGGGAAGCCCAGCTACTCCATAGTTACTGTAAATCATTCTGATAAGTACAATAGTCTCCAGCACCCAGTAACTACTCAACAAATGCCCAACCCCCAATAGTCTGTGATTCTGAGTGCTGAATGAGTTGCTTTGTCTCATCACTGATGCCTGATCTAAAGGGACATAAATACAGACGGAACCATATTCTTCTTCCTCCTCCTATCTCCTGCCTCTCTCCTCTCTCACTGGCTCCTCTGAGGAGGGTTAGCAAAGTGTTCCCTGCACATGTTCTGAAAATCTTCCCCGCATCAGGCCGTCTCTCTTCTCCTCAATCCTGTTTTCATGTTGTCATCCACTCTTTGGCTGTCCAGAGGCTCTTTAAGTCTAGGGAGTTCTCAGCTGGCATGGTGGTAAAGAATCCACCTGACAATGCAGGAGATGCAGGTGACTTCGGTTTTGATCCCTGGGTCAGGAAGATCCTCTGGAGCAGGAAATGGCAACACACTCCAGTATTCTTGCCTGGAGAACCCCTTGGTCAGAGGAGCTAGGTGGGCTATAGTCCACTGGGTCGCAAAGACCTGGACACAACTGAGCACACGTGCACATGAGAGCAGGTAAGTGTAAACTGGGGTCGAGAAGGAGGAAGCCTGCCTCATGGCCGGGTCTAAGCGATATACTCTGTATCCAACTCTGACACGTATAGAGTGAGTATTATATATGAGCCCTGTCTCATTGCTGAGTTCACTTCTCAACTGCATCAGAGGTTGAAGGGAATGGGATGTGATTAACTCTTCACATCCTTGAGACATGAAATGAGTTGGATTCTCACACTTTCCCCATTCTGCCTAGTTTTGTTATTGTTTTTAGTTTACACAGATGGTAGCTAGAGTAGTAAAAGAGGTTATTTCCCTTTCATTCATCCATTCATTCATTCAACAAATATTTATTAAGCACCAACTATGGACCTGGCATTGTGTTAACTGCTAAAGTTAATGGAATGAAATTGACAAGACATGCCACCTGGTATTGTGGGTAAAAATCAAATGCTTAGATATATGTCTTCTTTCTTTACCTGCTGTCAGTTCTTCTGACCTACCTACAAACACTTACATCCTGCTCTGTGCTTCACGCAAGCACACTGGTGATATCTAAACCCTACAGCTGTTTCAAGCCTGTGTGTCAGCCATTTATTAATAAGATCACTGACAGCACAATGACATCAGCACCTTATAAATTGTAGGCAAAAAGAAAGCAGGCAACATTCATGGTGCATTCATCTATCTAGTGATCATTGTGAAGGGCCCTCACAGACCCAGTGGAGATCCACGCCACTGATTCCTTCCATTTGTCCTCACAGTGCTGGGTGGGAGGCACAGATGCCTCTCATGATGGCGAAGGACACTTGGTCAAGGCTCAAATTAGACACTGAAATGCTGGTTCTGATGAAGAGCTAGTTAGAAGAATATCAAATTGCAAAGAAAAGACACCTGGCCAGAGCAATTCCTTTCAAATATCTGGCATCAGCAGAAACTAAGACCCACATGCTAAAACTGTAGCTCAGAGGCTATACATTTGGCAGATCAGAGGAACAGCATCTTGAAACACTTTAATAACTTGCATTTAGAGCGTGAGTTAATATTACTCTAGGGATTATGCTGCACATCCTCTTATTTAAAATGTTATCTAACACTTGAAAAGAGGAAATATATGCCAATCTTAGCCTCATTAACTTTGCGAGTTGGTACAGAAGACTGGGTCATGTCTCTTAGAACTAAAGCTGCTAGAGTCCTGTGTGTATTTTTTAAGTGTGAGTCGATCATTATTTTCCTTGGGAATTATCATAGTTGAGAGTGGGAAAAAATGAAACTAAATGAGGGCTAGCACTTCTCCTCATTCCCTCTTAAGACACTAGAGATCAGCCGTCCCCTGGGCTTACTTTTCTTACTTTGTTATCTGCAAGGGAAGCAATCTTTCCTACTAAACGCTAATTTCTAATGTGAGAGAACTTTATCTGCTCACTTAATCCTTTGTAATAACAGTACCTCAGCAGTGCTTCATGTTTTCCACTTTATAAAGCACTTTACAATCTTCTCCCTCCTAGAACAAATCTACTTGGAGCAAAACCCAGATGGCAGGGGGAGTCATGTCCTCTGGTGAGTCCCCATAGATTCCTGGACATCACCCATGTGCGTGCTTGCTCAGTCCTGTATGACTCTTTGGGACCCTAGACTGTAGCCCACCAGGTTCCCCTGTCCATGGGATTTCCCAAGCAAGAATACTGGAGTGGGTTGCCATTTCCTTCTTCCTGACCCAGGGACTGAACCCGTGTCTCCTGCACCTCTTGCAGTGGCAGGCAGATTCTTCACTACTGAGACACATGGGAAGCCCACTGTCAAGGAAGTCCCTATTCATTTTAAAAATGCGAGCAAGTTATTAGATGAATTTTTTTTAAGTTAACTCATTTACCCATAATTTACTTAAAAGTTATTGATACCTTGTCTTCTGTTAGTGCTTCAGGATAGTTCAAAAAACAAGCTACTGGACAGAAATAGATTAACCCTTGCTGGGTCTTTGATCTGGAGTTATCTCTGAAAAATAACCTTTGAAAACAATCTCAATTTGTGATTAAGTATATTTACTAGTATAGGAATTTCCTGGCGGTCCAGTGGTTAGGATCCCATGATTCCACTGCAGGGGGCATGGGTTCAGTCCCTGGCAGGGGCATCACCTACCATCACTTAATAGCTGGACTTCAGATTTGATCTTAAGGGGTTTCCATGCCTGCTATTTTTCTACACTATCTGCTGTGTGCATGGGCACACTGAAAGGTTCTTGACAGGGCACCTAAAGATCTAAATGGCTTCCCTTGCCTCCCAAGCTGGGAGTGTATAGCAAAGAACTCTTAAAACTCTATTGGGTAAGGAATAAAGCTAAAAATGAACAACTCAGTGCTTACTGCTGGTGTTTGTCATACATCAATATCATGATGCAGTATACTTCAGTGTATTCGATTTTACAGAGGAGGATTTCAGTGAAAAGAACTGAGGCTGTTCATTTCAAATATCACTTATTAACAGTTCCAAGAGCTACTGATTGCTTTCAGACTATGGGTAATGTTTTACACAAGAGGATCCTCAACAAGCCTTTTCAAATACAAGCAATTATAAGGAAAAGCTTCTGTTTTGGCCCAGTAAATTTTCTATCCTGAAGCCATGCTCTGAATATATTAATTTAGGATTAGAAAGGGGAAGAACGCTCTAAGGAACAAAGCCGAAGATTACACTTTTCTAGCTGCAAATGCCCATAAATCTTTCTAGGGTTTTTACTCTATGTCCAGTCTCAAATAACTTTTTCCTATAGACATTTTAATAGTAGTTATTCTTGCCTTTCTAACAAGCCATGATTCCCTCAATCTTTCCAAATTCCTGTCATGTTTTTGCAGGGCTTATTCTGATTTTTTCTAAAACACTTATAACTGACTAGTCATTAGCCATTTCTAAAAAGTTGGTATGGTTCACATTACTTCATTTCCTAGCTTATGTGTTGGTCTTCTTCACTTTTTTACCTATCAAATGTATGGAGTAAACCCAAATGTAGGAGTGGAGAGTAAACTCCAACCTTCGCCCTGCCTCCCACCACCACACACACCCACACACATACACACACACACACACTCTCAGGGACTAAAGAGCAGGGCTCTATCTTTGTCACTAACTAGCTGTGTAACCTTGAACAAGGTACTCAGCCTCCCTTTGATTCAGTTTTCTCATCTGCAAAATCAGGGTATGAATAGTATGCATGCCATGGAGTTGTTTTGAGATGTAGACGCGTTATTTAATGCAAAGCACTAGTGTGGAGACTGGCATATAACATCAGTGACTGGCATACGTGCACACACATACCAGCTCCTGTCATTCAAATGTAAATCCTATTAGCATTTTATTAACAAGAATCAAATTTTAATTTTTCCTCTTATCTTTCCACAGTCAAATAATCATGAAATTACATACTGATGATCCTCATTCCTTTAGAAGCCAAAATTCATTCAATCAATGTATTTTATTATTAAAGTATTGAATTGTTTTTTGAACATTAATGTATAGTAATAATGTGTTAACTCTCAATTACTGACTGAAAAAATTGATTATTCATAACACTTCATTCCTGAATAAGCAAAAAAGAGACCAGAGGGATTTGTGGTAAAAATTGCTTCATTTGCCAATAAGAGATAGTTATGGGATTTTAAAATTATTCTTTCTTTTCTACTTAAGGATCAAAGCATATTCTCTCTCTGCGGTGTATAAAAAAAGATAAACGCCAAAGAATACAGCTTGTAAAACTGCACTATGACAACCCACAGGGATAAATAAAAGCTTCAGAGATGATATCTGAATCCTATTAAAAGTTTATGTTAATCACTCGCATCACCATATTATATCCTCTGCTTTTATTTAAAAATAAAAGCCAAGATAATTGTAGCTGTAAAAGAGTTTGTAAAGTGTATGTTAAGTACTTTCTAAAGCAATGATTGCTTCTTTTGAGCGTCAATCTAAACTTGTATTCCCCCCTTACCAGTAAAGCAGTACCTGCTTTCTAAGGCGCACACAGCACACAGAGGTACTCTAGCAGAAAAGCACTCTATCACTATTAGTCTCAGTTTTTGTTGGAAAATTAAAACCTGATGCGAATCCCGTTTTTCAGTTTTAAGTTCATATGTAACATTAAAAACATATGGGTGCTTTTTCTCTTGAGTGAAACTCTTTCAAGATCAAGCTGAACAACTGAGACACATCTAGGCACAGCATGAATGAAGTACCATGAAGCTGGGCAGCCTAGCCCTGTGGTTTTCTTTGGAGTCAAGAACCAGAAACACAGATACATGACTACAGGGTGTACTGTGGATTGATAAATGTTACAAACAAATTAAGGACTTCATAACCCTGTGACAAGCCAGTGAGACTTTGAGAGGAAGCGGAAAGGAGAGGCAGAGAGCTATTTACTCAGGCTGAGAAACCACTAATGTTTCACAGTGTTTAGAGCCTGCTGGAGCCCCATTTCTAAGTTTAAGCTACACTTGGCTCTAGAAAAATGATTTATGATTTGGCATTTCTAGAATACTTCCTTTCTATTGCAGGCTTTATAAAAAGACTATTACTTACAGAAATTAAGGAACTTAATTTGTGAGTAAATGAGTAAGAAATTTGTGAGTAAGAAATTTTCAATCAAAATCCAAATATTAATCTCCCTAGAAATACAGAGTAGGCAAAATATTGCTTAGCATATTTCAAACATTTATCAGTTCAGTTCAGAAGTTCAGTCTGAGAAACAGTCGGACTCTTCGTGACTCCATGGACTGCAGCATGCCAGGCTTCCCCGTCCATTGCCAACCCTCGGAGCTTACTCAAACTCATGTTAATGATAAATTTATCCTTATAAAAATTCTCCCAAATTAGTCAGCCAGGTTAGAGAGCCTTTTGCAGATAGAAAAATTGTGGCTTACTGTCTACATGCCTTGTGCAAACATAGGAACAAAAAAGGATCCTTTTTCATGTTGTACAGAACTTATAGGAGAGATTGCTAGGTCTTACCCCAAATCCACGCTCCTCTTTCCTTCAGTAACAGACCCCAGCTTAGACTACATTCACCATCCTTCCTTGTTAAGGGTATGACCATGTGACTAAGTTCTACCCAATGCAAAGAACGTAGAATTGAAATGCTGACTAGGACTTCCTGGAAGTCTTATTTTAAAGGAAAGAAATGCATTTTTTCTTTGCCTTTTTCCTCCCTGCAGCCTTGAAAAGTCGATATAATGGCTGGATATTCAGTTGCTATTTGGTCAAAGGAGAGAAGCTAGTGCTGAGGAATGTTGTAGCTATTGCTGAGTCGCTAAGTGGTGTCTGACTCTCTGAAATCCAAAAAAGGGCCATGCCAGAGGACTGGCTGAGGGATGATGGAGAGAAAGAAATAAGCCTGGGTTCCTTCTGACATCCTGAGGCCAGCACCATAGCTCTGGACCACCTCCCTCTGGCTTTCTTTTACATCTTTTTTGTTTTGTTCAGTTGCTAAGTCATGTCTGACTCTTTGCTACCTCATAGACTGCAGCATGCCAGGCTTCCCTGTCCTTCACTATCTTCCTGAGTTTGCTCAAACTCATGTCCATTGAGTTGGTGATGCTATCTAACCATTTCAACCTTTACTTCCCTCTTCTCCTCTTGCCCTCCATCTTTCCCAGAATCAGGGTCTTTTCCAATGAGTTGGCTCTTCGCATCAGGTGGCCAAAGTATTGGAGTTTCAGCATCAGTCCTTTCAATGAATATTCAGGGTTGATTTCCTTTAGGATTGATTGGTTTGATCTACTTGCTGTCCAAGGGACTCTCAGGAGTCTTCTCCAGCACCACAGCTCAAAAGCATCAATTCTTTGGCACTCAGCTTTCTTTATGATGCAACTCTCACATCCACACTTGACTACTGGAAAAACCATAGCTTTGACTACACAGACCTTTCTCAGCAAAGCGATGACTCTTCTTTTACATCAGAGGAAAAAAAATGTTATGGTGTTTGAGCCACTGTAATTTTGATTATTTTGGGTATATGAAACTGAACCCAATCCTATTCCAAAAACAATCCTATCCAAATTAGCACAGAAAGCAGACCGTATTTCTACTGGGGAATGAAACTTAACAAAATAAGATAGAAATTTAAGGTTCTAATTGTAACAATCATGTTTCAATCATAGTTTCTCAAATAAACTACATATTATATGAGAAGAGTTTCACTGTATGTGATAATAAATATTTAATAGATGTGAATGCTGAAGAAGGAAATAAAGTTTTAAAAAATTTCTATAATTAGTGTTTCCCAAAGGAATGTTATTTTGGAAAAATTAATAACAAGAGCAAATAATAATGTTTATAGAAATATGACCCTAAATTTGGTGAACAAGGTTAAAAATACATAATCCTCTTTTCCTCAAAAGAGTTACTTTTTGAAAGATAATGAGGCACAAAAGTAGCATACAAAGCCACCCATTATTATGCAAACACTGCTTTGAGACAGAACACAAAGTGTTTTTATTGTGTTAAGATGGTCATGAATGTATTTTTGCTAATAAAATTGCAACTATGAATAGATGATACTTGATAAGACATAATATGATATTATGATAGTCTGTGGTTGAATCAGCTTTAGTTTCTCTCCCAACAAATTTTATGTTATTCAGATGGAACATTTGCATAGGAAAGCATTTTACTTAGGAAAACACTGGAGGAGACAATCCATTCTATGTGGGAACAATGGCTTTATAACAGTGCTTGATCAGGAGGCATTAGGAACCTTGCCTTGAAAGCCATTATCAAATTTATCTAGAAAACCCAATGCTGTATCATAAAATAACCAGCGACTGAAGCAATCCTTACCTGCTTACTATACCGATTTGCCCCTGCTTTCAGGAGACAGCAATGAATATCAGATACTGAAGGATAGAAGAGTTGAAAGACACAGGCAATTCAAAGAAAATGATGCCAAAAACTCCATATTGCCAGAAAAATTTTAAACAAACTTGCATTCTACTTTGGAGTAATTTTTTCTTTTTTCTATTTCCAAGGAAATTTTAATTTCCTTTGATTCTCAACCAGCTCTGCCAATAGTAAAGATTTTCCTTATGTTGTCAAACGATCAATTCAAACTTGAAATCAATCACCACTTCTTTTACTCCTAAAGCAAGGTACCTTATGATATATAATAATATAAGCTCACCTGAAGGAGGTGAGTTACAGATTTATGTCATTCTTTTAACAATCAGTTATGGAATGAAATCCAACCGTCTGTCTTCAGTTGTCCTGTTCTGTTCAAATCTTCATAATTTTAAATAAAGAAGAGTAATACTAATCAATAAGATTCATTTACCAATGACTACACTCCTGGAACACAGTATAGCTACTCGATAAATGACAGCTGTTGCTATAATGTCTCTCTTGAAACAAAATACTTTCATTTTATTCTCATCTTAACATTTGTGTTAAGCTTCTAAATCCACAAAAATTATAACACTATACTATAAAAGGGAGGGTCCAACATGTAGCTCAGATAGTAAAGAATCTGCCTGCGATGCAGGAGACCCAGGTTCAACCTCTGGTTCGGGAAGATCCTCTGGAGAAGGGAATGGCAATCCCTCCAGTATTTTTGCCTGGAAAATCCTATGGACAGAGAAGCCTGGCAGGCCATAGTCTATGGGGTCTCAAAGAGTCGACATAACTGAAAAACTAATAATAACACTATCTAGACCGCTCCTTTTATTTTATAAAATACTGACTTTAAATGTCCCTGAGAGATTAAAATTTTACTGATTTTCTCTGTCTTCCCATACTCAGGAGAAGGAACAGAATCACTTGCCATAACAGAGGATTACTAAGAGACTGCTATTATTAACAGTAAATTCCTCTCCTAGAAAAGCTCTCAAAGTATGCTCTGAGAAAGACCATCACCATCTGCATCAGGACCACGGAGGCTTGTAAACTGCAGATTCCTGGGTCCTGCTCAAGACTACTGAAGCAGAATCTTGCTGTGAGGCCTAAGAACCTGCATTTTTATGATAAGCACCATTGCCTTAAAATCAAATCCAAATTCCTTAAGCTAAAAACCTATTCCTCCTTATCCTCTTTTCAGAATAACTGGGAAACACTAAGTCTCCAAGCTGTGTTTCCTTCAAGACCAGAAAGCTGTCTTTCCGCTCTCTGCATTTGTAAGCTAGCTGCAGTTCAACTTTGCTTCTTTGGTTTCCCTCTTTCTCACTTCTTTGACATCTATGTACAGTTTCCTCCCAAACTTTCTCAACCTCTCAATGACCAGCAAAACAGTGAATGTACATCAATGAGCAATGACTATATTGGAGGATGAGTTCATGGAATCTATACTCTACCCTGAGTTCCTGTATAGACACCTGTTCCATGGTAACTTAAAAAAAAAAAAAAATGACAATTTTGGACATGTTTTAGTTTCCATGGGTAAATTCTGTTTCATGCACTGCATTTTGGGAATCTTCCCAACTCTTCTCAGTGAAATTCCGTTTCTGAATTAACTATGTAACACTGAACATCAATTTTTCACCCAAGTACGAAAGCCATCCAAATTTGTGTCAGGCATGAATTCTAGGAATATGCTTACTCTGCTCTAAATTCTGGACACCATTAAAGATCCAGAAGATACCAGGTTAGGCTGAGAGCACAGCATTCTCCCCAGAAGCAATTACTCCTTAATTCTCAACCAGCAGATGCAGGAAGCACTTAAGGGTGTACGATTAAGCCAGGCAGCTCTCCTCTCCTATGCTTGTGCCAGCGCCCAGTCAGCACTTCATACCTGCCCAGCCAGTGTAAACAGTGCTATCCCGAGGGTCTGCTGACTTCAGGCCTCTCTCCATTTGCTGAAGAAGCTCTCGAATCTTATTGTTCAAGCGTTGTGAAAACTCAGGAGTCAGCTGTAGATAGTAAAGGGAAAACAAGTATCAAAAAATATATGCCATTTGGTGTCCTAGACTATAGGCTGTTAGAAATAGGAGGGTGCTTCATTTCCTTTCAAGCTGCAGTTTTTTTGCCTGAGAGAACGGGACAATTACTTTATTCTTAAACAACAAGGATGAATTAACAAAATGTAAAAGGTCTACTGTATTTTCTTACTCAAGTGAGGAAATATTTTTGATGTAACTTAAATGTTTTACATAAAAATTTTAATCCAATATTAGACTGCCAGTGATAAACAGGATCACAGTAATTTCCATTCACTAGGAATCATCTATTACTTATATCAATATTTCTTTTTATAATAAAAACCATTTTATTAAACTTAAGCATAAAACAGAAGATATTTGCTGTTTTCAAGCAACTGGATTTTCAGTATTCAGATGCAATGTTAATTCCCTAAAGAAATACTAATTGCTTCTGTTGTTTAAAAAATGATAATTATTTATAAAAAAATCCATTTAGAAAAAAATGTATAAACATTAAAAAAAAAACTGTAGAAGTAGCATAAGAAAAGCTAAATAAATTCACAGATATTAGGAGCCTTCAGCAGAGTGGAAAGAGCACTGGATCAAGACACAAAAACCCACGCCCAGCACAGTGCCTGGCAGGCTACGGGCCTCACAAATATCGCTCAGTGAATGAGCCAGGCCACATCCTTGTCTGCTATTAGCTGAGTGACCACGCTCAACCTGTAACTTCTTTATGCTTCAGCTGCCTTGTAAGTCAGGATAATAACACCTGACTACCAATGTCAAAGGTGCACTGAGGACCAAATGAGACCGTGGGTCTCATACCCTTTGCCTTCAGGGATTCAAATGCTGACATTTTTACTATTTTAAGCAATCCAATGGTCTATAAAAATATTTTGGCTATAGACTGAAAACACACTAAGACTGGGGTGTGGAGTTGGTGATATCCATATAAAGGACCATAGGTGAAGGGCAAATGGTGAGGGTTACCAAAAAGTTATGTTATTTGTTCTAATAACTGGAAAACATTTAGAAAGTTCTGGATACATTGAATCATGAAGCGTCTTAAAAGGTCAGTTTAATATATACCTCTATTTTTAGTAATCTGCTCTGATTCTCAGATTTGGATTTCACCAAGCAGTAAAATGGTGAAATAATGTTGGGGAACATTACAAAGGTACAAACATTTCATCACATAAGGATGGTAAAAACATATGTAACAATGACCTGCAGGCATCATAACCTCATTTTTTTAAAAAAGGGCATTTTTAAAAAATGTAGGAAGGCAGTAGGAAAAAAAATGTAGGAAAGGCAGTATCAGAATTATTACTGGTAATAAAAGACATTAAATTTTACTGATAACTTAAGGCAAATCATCTAATAAGGCAAATCAGATGATCAACCATATCTGGGTTATTTATTCTAAAGCATCACTATGATCCCTTATTTCACACTCTGAGGAAGAAACCACATTGTTCGACGGACACATTCGCATCATTTAACAATGTCTGCCAAGATGTTAAGATTTTAACAAGCCTTAAAAATACATTTAGTAAGATAAAATATACTTCAGTATTAATATAAAAGGCCTATAAATCTTAACTAGATAGAAGTGTGCATCTACATAAGAACATGTCATATTCTGTTCGTAGATCATGGATAATTTATCATCTTGCCTGACCTTACTGTAAGCGACAAAGAATAATGAGAATGCCTCAGCCTCAAGAACGGACATTACCTTCTATTTGGCACATAATTGCATTTAATAAAAGCGACCTGCCTAAGAATATTGATTGCTTGTGGCAGACCAAAAAATTATTCAAATCTAGCAATAATATGAAGAGTTTCTAAAAGCCCTTTTTCAATAGATGCCAGAAAACAGAGCAGTTTCTTATTGAAATATTTGCATTAACAAGTTAAGGAGGACAGATCTCTAGGGTCTGTTCCTTAGTGTTCAACATTAAACAATTTTAGAAGTGGGAGGAGGACTGTCCAAAAACCATGTGACAGGCAATAAATTACACTATTATTTTGGGGCCAGAGTTCAAATTTATGAGTATTGTTTTTTTTCTCCCTTAGATACAGACTTAAATTTGTAATTAGCATTTACTTTATAAACATCCTAAACAGCGAGCTACGTTCCATTGAAGGGTTCTGTCATTAGGATGTATATTCAACTGTTCTCTTTGCCAAGAAACATGAAGCTTCAGATCTTCCTCCAAAAAGACAAGACAAGACAAGACAAATGGTTCAGCTTCAAGATCTGCAGAGCTAGTCAGAACACAGGTCCAAAAAGCCAAAAGGAAGCCATCTGGCTTCAAGGTAATGATTAGAAGCTTTGTTTCAGCAGTTAATTCTGGTCTTAAAAGAATATTGATTCCAGCTCCATATACACTTAGGCAGCCCTCTATCTTACAACTCTCTGCCATCTCTTTCATTCCTCCTACTTGCACTATTCAAGTTAAACTACAATGCTAAGTTTTTTAAGGAAAGAATCAACAGAATTACTGAAAGTTCACTTGGCAGATATGGAATCTCTAAGGCCCTTCAATCACAAGCAAAATGCTTTTTGTATGGCTGATGAGCCTAGAAGAAATTAGCTGGTAAAATCTGAAAATGTGTGCACATTTAAAGAGATCACTCTTCCCACTTAACACTTAAGATTTCTCGAGTAGGTGTATATTCTCTTAACAATTATGTTCACAGGCATGAGAAAACACAGGCCTCTGGAATCTCAAACCCAGGTTCTCTTTGTAACCTTACAGTGACTTGTGAGGTGCCCATCAGTTTAGCTGACCACTTTCATGTATTCATTTATTTATTTATTTTCCAGTTGTGGGGTTGAGTGGAAATGGGACAAAGATTTCAGGCCTCTGTCCCAAACCTCTCTTAGCAGCTGCAGTTTAAAGATGTCTTCATTGCATTCTGGTTTACTCTCGTCCTCATCCTGCCCGTACTCCAGTTCAATCATAAAACAGTAACACTGCGCATGTGAAAAGCCAGCAGGATTTCTCACCTCTCTTAAAAAACAAACCAAAAAAAAAAAAAAAAAAAAAGGCAAGATCACACAGTAAATTGCAGAGCTGCCAATTTTTATAATTTAAATATCAATGACTGAAGTTATTTCAATGATCAATTTCTATTACAAATATTATCAACAACTTCTTATATAAGTTCAACATGTTAGAGCTCAAACTATTTTAATAGGTACTTTATATATTTAAAGTATTTTATATGTTTATACTGAAATTATGTATTTTTAAAAAAGGGATGGTCATCCCTTTCTTTCAGGCAAAATCGAACTTCTTTCCAAACACTGGGGTTTGGAGGTAGGGATGGAGGCAGATATTTCCCAAACTCACCCTCCCAGCAGAATCAAAGTAGCCTTCGGCCAGGGATTTGTTATAATCAGCATAAGGATTCGGGAAGGCCCTTTGCGCCATGATGCCAGAAACGAGCCTGCAGAACAGGGGAAAAAGAGAATCTACGTTGAGATACGGGCCAAGGCCGCGTTGCGAAGGCGGAGGCCAGCGCCCGGGGAACACCTTCCTTCCAGTCCCTCGGCCACTGCGCGGTCCTGGCGGTTCGAGTGGACCCCTGGCCCCCGGCGGCCCAGCCGTCAGGGTGTGGCACCTCCGCAAAAGGGCTGCCAGGGCTCCCAACCCACCGCGACGAAGGGGTTCCGTTTTGCACCCCACGTTCGCACTCTTGGGATTTCAAGCAACTGCTCGTGCACGGTCCCAAAGCCCTGTACGGTCTCTGGCCACTCACCCCGCCGCCTCCGGACAAAAACTGAAGCGACGCTTTCACTGCCCACTTCCTGCCAGCTGGACCAATCAGAGCCTTCGCCAATCCGGAGGCCCGCCCCTGTCTCATTTTCAGTTTGTTAAAGAGACAGAAGTGTTGTTTCTAAAGGGTGGGGCAGGTGATTTAATTCCCGGAGAGCTGGAGAGGGAACATATCTTAGAGTAATGTGCAACTGTGGGCAATGTTTCCTACCCTTATTCTCCTTTAAATTAAAAAAAAAATCAAGTAAGCTAATTCAAGTCCAGATGATTCGTAAGAATTCTTTTTTTTTTTTTTTTAATTTAGAGAAGAAAACTGAGTTCTGAACACATTCATAGTCCTACTGCTAGGACTGAAGGACTGAATAAAATTGAGGAGGATTATGTCTCTCCAGAGATTTGCCAAGCTTTTTTTTTTTTTTTCTTAAACAAACAAAAAATGTAATAAAACACCGTCATCACTCTTAGTGACAAAGATCTTTGGAGATAATTTATGATAATTTAACCTCAAAGGCACTCAGTCAATGTGAGTGGCCAATGGCCAGGGATCACATGGCAGCTGCTGAAACTTAAAGGAAAATAACATGAAAGCACAAATCACAACTCTTAAGAACTTTAATCTGCTCCTTTAGTTTAAATTAGACCATAATACTGTATATCCAAGCCCTTTAAAAAGATAACAGTGTCCGATAGAGCAAGACGTAACATTCAATTCATAACATTCAATTTCAATGTTTAACAGTCTCTAGTATTTGAAAAATTTTGCTTTCATTTAAATCACACCTGGTACACATTAGGTCCATTCTGTTGCTCAGAGAATTTTGAATTTCAGTTCAATGATCAAAAATAGTCATTTTCTCTTCTCTTTCCTTCTTTATGTTTCAGTGAAGGTCCCTAGCCCCAAACCTCTTGTGGAAGCTCAATCCCCAGCCCACCCCCACCTTGGCCTAAGCTTGTTCCTCTGTGGCTGTCATCCCGAAGTCTCCTCCTGCCCTTGCTCTGGCTCAGTTTGTTCTTTTGAACCACTGCCCTACTAGGATACTTGTTAGCTCCTTCATCAAATTCATGAAAATTTAGTAGAAGCCCTCAGTGAATCTTAAATTGGAACTCCTCTTATTATAATAGATGAGTATGTGGAGGAGCAACTTGTAAGAGGAAAGAAATGGAATGAGAGCCATTTTCAGTTGTTTTTCTTTAATTATTTAAGGCTCACTACCAGTTTATCCTATTCACAGTCTTTGAGAGATTAAAATCAGAGTGATATTTATGTGTACTCATGACTACTAGAGGAGTCGGGCTTCCCAGGTGGCTCAGTGGTAAAGAATCCACCTGCCAATGCAGAAGACTAGGAATCTATCTCTGGGTCGGGAAGAGTCCCCTGGAGAAGGAAATGGCAACCCACCAGTATTCTTGCCTGGGAAATCCCATGGACAGAGGAGCCTCGTGAGCCCCAGTGCATGGGGTTGCAAGAGAGTCAGACACAACTTAGCTGCTGAGAAGAAGGAAGGCATCAAAGAACAGTAAATTGTGCTTGAGCAGAAATGAAAGAAGAGTGGAAGGAGGATGCAGGGAGAGAAAGTAGAAGAGGAAGGTGGGAAAGAAGAAAGAAACATTTTAGTCAGCTTGAAAGGTAGCCTCTCAACCAAAGAAAGGAGTAGATAATGTGAGACAGTGTAGGGGCCCTCATGCTCACATTATTGACATTTTGGAAGGGATGACTCTTTGTTGTGGAAGCTATCCTGTTCACTGTAGTGTACTTAGCAGCATCCCTGTCCCCTGCCCATTAGACGACAGTAGTACCTTGTCACTGAGTAGTGATACTAACAATGTTTTCAGACTTTGCCAAATGCCAAGTATCCCTGGGGAAAGAGAAGTACAAAATTGACCCTGGTTGTAAACCACTGAAACTCATGAAAGATGATATTCTATTTCAATTTTTCCCTTAATTTCCTTTTCTCACTCATTTTTCTCCTTCAGGAGGCAATCACAACATTATATTTACTTTAGATAATATTTGGAAAATATGTCAGGGGTTGTGTACGTATGCATTTTTAATAAGTGGGGTAGTGCTATAAATAACAACTTGTGTTTTATATCTATTCATGTTGCTCTATGTATACTTGGTTGTTTTAGATACCTGTATCAGTTCAGTTCAGTCATTTAATCCTGTCCGACTCTTTGCGACCCCATGAACTGCAGCACGCCAGGCCTCCCTGTCCATCACCAACTCCTGGAGTTCACTCAGACTCACGTCCATTGAGTCGGTGATGCCATCCAGCCATCTCATCCTCTGTCGTCCCCTTCTCCTCCTGCCCCCAATCCCTCCCAGCATCAGAGTCTTTACCAATGACTCAACTCTTCGCATGAAGTGGCCAAAGTATTGGAGTTTCAGCTTCAGCATCAGTCCTTCCAAAGAACACCCAGGACTGATCTCCTTCAGAATGGACTGGTTGGATCTCCTTGCAGTCCAAGGGACTCTCAAGATTCTTCTCCAACACCACAGTTCAAAAGCATCAATTCTTTGGCGCTCAGCTTTCTTCACAGTCCAACTCGCACATCCATACGTGACCAGTGGAAAAACCATAGCCTTGACTAGACGGACCTTTGTTGGCAAAGTAATGTCTCTGCTTCTGAATATGCTGTCTAGGTTGGTCATAACTTTCCTTCCAAGGAGTAAGCATCTATTAATTTCATGACTGCAATCGCCATCTGCAGTGATTTTGGAGCCCCCCAAAATAAAGTCAACCACTGTTTCCACTGTTTCCCCTGTTTCCCCTGTTTCCCCATCTATTTGCCATGAAGTGATGAGACTGGATGCCATGATCTTTGTTTTCTGAATGTTGAGCTTTAAAGCCAACTTTTTCACTCTCCTCTTTCACTTTCATCAAGAGGCTTTTTAGTTCCTCTTCACTGTCTGCCATAAGGGTGGTGTCATCTGCATATCTCAGGTTATTGATATTTCTCCTGGGAATCTTGATTCCAGCTTGTGTTTCTTCCAGCCCAGCGTTTCTCATGATGTTCTCTGCATATAAGTTAAACAAGCAGGGTGACAATATACAGCCTTGACGTACTCCTTTCCCTATTTGAAACCAGTCTGTTGTTCCATGCCCAGTTCTAACTGTTGCTTCCTGACCTGCATACAGGTTTTTTATGACATGTCTCCAACTCATCTTACTTATCCTTTCCCTCAAGGATAAGCATTGATTCTAACTTCCGTATCACAAATAATACAGCCAGGAATATCCAAGCACTTGTGCTTAAAAGGATCTGGTTGTGATTTTTTTCTGAGATAGGTACCGTAAATGGATTTCTAGATCATAGGATGTCTTCATACTTAATTTTCCCAGTACTGTTAGATTGCTCTTCAGAACTAATGGACAAGTTTATATTCCCTCCAACAGTATCTAATAGCTTCTGACATTCCCATGTCCTCTCCAAGACTTGATATTATCTAGTATTCTGTTTTTGCAATTCCAATGGGCAATGTGGAATCTCATTGATTGTTAAACTTTCAGGATTTTTATTGCTAATAGTGTTGAGTTCTTTGTATACTTGTTAGACAATCTGACCTTTCCCTAAGATTTACCTACCTGCATATTTTACCCATTTTTCTTTGGGCATTGTATTATTTTCTTGTTGATTTACAGCAGCTGTTTTTTGTTTTTGTTTTGTTTTTTTGGATGGAGGGAGAGTTTATTCCAGTTATTAATTCCTTTGGCTTTAGATGTTACAGATATCTTCTCATCTGTTAACTTTTTCTAAGATTTTCTCCATTGAATCAAAATTCTTCATTTGAATGAAGGCAAACCAATTCAACTTTAACATTGTAATTTCAGGATTAACTTCATGCTCAAAAAGTCTTTATCCATTCTTAAGTTTCAAAGGTGACTTACATTTTATTTTATTAGCTTTTTACTTTTTTTTTTTTTTTAGTTTTTTACTTTTATGTTTAGGTCTTTAATCTCTCTGGAGTTAAGTTATGAATATAGTGTAAAGCCTGGATCCAAAATTATTTTGGAAGGGTATAGAATTGTTTTGAAAGTTCAGATATAGTCAAAGCAGGACAAGTCCTCTCTTTGTTAATCAGAAAAAACCAAAGATTGGAATGACTAGAAATCAAATAGAACTCATGTGTCTTGTTTTAGAAGCAACCCAAAGAATTTCTCCTTGATTCTGACTCAGAAGAAAAGTGATTGACACTGACATACTGTATAACCTTCTGGGGTGGCCATAACAGAGTACAATCAGACAGGTTGGTTTAAACAACAGGAATTATCATCTCAGAGTTCTGAGATTGGAAATCCAAGACAGTGTTCCAGCAGGCTTGATCTCTCCTGAATCCTCTCTCCTTCCGTGCACATGGTTGTTTTCTCCTGTGTCTTAACGTGGTATTCTCTCTGTAAGTGTCTGCGAACAAATCTTCTCTTGTTATAAGAACACCAGTCATACTGGATTAGGACCCACCCCATGACCTCATTTCACCTTAATTATCTCCTTGAAAAGCCTACATCTCCAAATTTAGCCATGTGCTTAGGTACTGGGATTCAGGAATTCAACAAATGAATTTGGGGAAACACAATTCAACCCATAATGGTGCTTACGTTTTCATATATGGCAATGGTGTCTGCTCACACAGACCACAGCCTTGTCTAACTCAGTGAAACTAAGCCATGCCGTGTGGCGCCACCCAAGACGGGCGGGTCATGGTGGAGAGGTCTGACAGAATGTGGTCCACTGGAGAAGGGAATGGTAAACCGCTTCAGTATTCTTGCCTTGAGAACCCCATGAACAGTATGAAAAGGAAAAATGATAGGATACTGAAAGAGGAACTCCCCAGTTCGGTAGATGCCCAATATGCTACTGGAGATCAGTGGAGGAATAACTCCAGAAAGAATGAAGGAATGGAGCCAAAGCAAAAACAATACCCAGCTGTGCATGTGACTGGTGATAGAAGCAAGGTCTGATGCTGTAAAGAGCAATATTGCATAGGAACCTGGAGTATTAGGTCCATTAATCAAGGCAAATTGGAAGTAGTCAAAAGGAGATGGCAAGAGTGAACATTGACATTCTAGGAATCAGTGGACTAAAATGGACTGGAAGGGGTGAATTTAACTCAGATGATCATTATATATACTCCTGTGGGCAGGAATCCCTTAGAAGAAATGGAATAGCCATCAAACAAAAGAGTTTGAAATGCAGTACTTGGATGCAATCTCAAAAATGACAGGATGATTTCTGTTCCAAGGCGGACCATTCAATATCACAGCAATCCAAGTCTATGCCCCAACCAGTAACGCTGAAGAAGCTGAAGTTGAACAGTTCTATGAAGACCTACAAGACCTTTTAGAACTAACACCCAAAAAAGATGTCCTTTTCATTATAGGGGACTGAAATGCAAAAGTAGGAAGTCAAGAAACACCTGAGGTAACAGGCAAATTTGGCCTTGGAATACGGAATGAAGCAGGGCAAAGGCTAATAGAGTTTTGACAAGAGAACGCACTGGTCATAGCAACACCCTCTTCCAACAACACAAGAGAAGACTCTACACATGGACATCACCAGACGGTCAACACCGAAATCAGATTGATTATATTCTTTGCAGCCAAAGATGGAGAAGCTCTACATAGTCAGCAAAAACAAGACTGGGAGCTGACTGTGGCTCAGATCATGAACTCCTTATTGCCAAATTCAGACTTAAATTGAAGAAAGTAGGGAAAACCATTAGACCATTCAGGTATGAGCTAAATCAAATTCCTTATGATTATACAGTGGCAGTGAGAAATAGATTTAAAGGACTAGATCTGATAGATAGAGTGCCTGATGAACTATGGACGGAGGTTCGTGACATTGTACAGGAGACAAGGATCAAGACCATCCCCATGGAAAAGACATGCAAAAAAGCAAAATGCCTGTCTGGGGAGGCCTTACAAATAGCTGTGAAAAGAAGAGAAGCGAAAAGCAAAGGAGAAAAGGAAAGATATAAGCATCTGAATGCAGAGTTCCAAAGAACAGCAAGGAGAGATAAGAAAGCCTTCCTCAGTGATCAGTGCAAAGAAATAGAGGAAAACAACAGAATGAGAAAGACTAGAGATGTCTTCAAGAAAATTAGAGATACCAAGGGAACATTTCATGCAAAGATGGGCTTGATAAAGGACAGAAATAGTATGGACCTAACAGAAGCAGAAGATATTAAGAAGAACTGGCAAGAATACACGGAAGAACTGTGCAAAAAAGATCTTCACGACCCAGATAATCACAATGGTGTGATCACTCACCTAGAGCCAGACATCCTGGAATGTGAAGTCAAGTGGGCCTTAGGAAGCATCACTAGGAACAAAGCTAGTAGGGGTGATGGAATTCCATTTGAGCTATTTCAAACCGTGAAAGATGCTGTGAAAGTGCTGCACTCAATATGTCAGCAAATTTGGAAAACTCAGCAATGGCCACAGGACTGGAAAAGGTCAGTTTTCATTCCAATCCCAAAGAAAGGCAATGCCAAAGAGTGCTCAAACTACTGCACAATTGCACTCATCTCACATGCTAGTAAAGTAATGCTTACAATTCTCCAAGCCAGGCATCAGCAATACGTGAACCGTGAACTTCCAGATGTTCAAGCTGGTTTTAGAAAAGGCAGAGGAACCAGAGATCAAATTGCCAATATTGGCTGGATCATTGAAAAATCAAGAGAGTTCCAGAAGAACATCTATTTCTGCTTTATTGACTATGCCAAAGCCTTTGACTGTGTGGATCACAATAAACTGTGGAAAATTCTGAAGGAGATGGGAATACCAGACCACCTGACCTGCCTCTTGAGAAACCTATATGCAGGTCAGGAAGCAACAGTTAGAACTGGACATGGAACAACAGACTGGTTCCAATTGCAAAAGGTGTACGTCAAGGCTGTATATTGTCACCCTGCTTTTTAAACTTATATGTAGAGAACATCATGAGAAACGCTGGGCTGGAAGAAACACAAGCTGGAATCAAGATTGCCGGGAGAAATATCAATAACCTCAGATATGCAGATGACACCACCCTTATGGCAGAAAGTGAAGAGGAACTAAAAAACCTCTTGATGAAAGTGAAAGAGGAGAGTGAAAAAGTTGGCTTTAAAGCTCAACATTCAGAAAACAAAGATCATGGCATCCGGTTCCATCACTTCATGGGAAATAGATGGGAAACAGGGGAAACAGTGTCAGACTTTATTTTTTGGAGCTCCAAAATCACTGCAGATGGTGATTGCAGCCATGAAATTAAAAGACGCTTACTCCTTGGAAGGAAAGTTATGACCAACCTAGATGGCATATTCAAAAGCAGAGATATTACTTTGCCAACAAAGGTCCGTCTAGTCAAGGCTATGGTTTTTCCTGTGGTCATGTATGGATGTGAGAGTTGGACTGTGAAGAAAGCTGAGCACCGAAGAATTGATGCTTTTGAACTGTGGTGTTGGAGAAGACTCTTGAGAGTCCCTTGGACTGCAAGGAGATCCAATTAGTCAAAGGAGATCAGTCCTGGGTATTCTTTGGAAGGACTGATGCTGAAGCTGAAGCTCCAATACTTTGGCCACCTCATGTTAAGAGCTGACATTGAAAAAGACCTTGATGGTGGGAGGGATTGGGGGCAGGAGGAAAAGGGGACAACAGAGGATGAAATGGCTGGATGGCATCACCAACTCGATGGACATTAGTTTGGGTGAACTCCGGGAGTTGGTGATGGACAGGGAGGCCTGGTGTGCTGCAATTCATGGGTTTGCAAAGAGTTGGACATGACTGAGTGACTGGACTGAACTGACTGGTGTCTGCATACATCTGTGGTTAATACCGGAATTATTCAAGGACCATACATTTTTGATAAATTTAGATTTTTAAAAAAATCATTATAGTGTTCTTTCTCTTAATTTGTGAATCTGTTTTGTGTGGACCCTTAGGGAACAGTTATTGTATTATTTCCTTTAAAAAAGAATACCTCTAGAAATCTGGGAAGTTATATTATTGAGAAAACATGTATCATCAGTCAGCTCCTTAGTTGTCTTCTAAGATCTTAATTTCAAAATGCTATGATGTGTATTAGGGTGAACACTAAGTTACAGTTATAAAGAGGCTTAAAAACACAATCACTGACATAACTAGAAATTTATTTTTCTCTTACCTGAGAGTAGCTTAGCTCATTGTAGCCATTTATCATCTTAGGTTCCTTCTTGTTTTTTCCACCATTAATGAGCTATCCTCACCTGCAGGATCCATGCTGGCCATAGGCATGTCTCTTCCAGGTTGTGGGAAGGTCAGGAAAACAGAGAAGTACCCATCCGATGCCTTCACCCTCAGCAGGAAGTGGAACCAATCACTTCCCACAGTATTCCATCTGTGAGAATCCAGGCACATGGCTACCTCCAGCTGCCTGGGTGGTTGTGGGATGAAGTCCTTTGCTGAGCTGCTAAATGCCCACCTAGAATAAAAGAAAGGGAAGACTCGCTGTGGTGGACAGTTGATCTTCAGTGCAGAATGGAAATTCTAGTTATTGATACTCTGTGTCTCCCATCAAAGGGGCAACATGCTTAAATTTCTGTGGTGTTCCCTTTTCCTCTGACCTCCTAGCAACCACATCATCTGTGTTTCCTGCTGCATATTCCCTTGAACTTTCTGGGTCATTGACTGGGTCACTGACTTATGATAGAAGACAAATTGTAAGACTCCATATCTTTTTTTTTCTAGAAGATTCTCCCCTCTCAAAACAAAACAGGTTGAAACATATGCACAAAATCAGGCAAATGGCTATGAATTTTTTTTTTTACTTTTCTCCTAAGTATCATCTGTTCTGTGGAGAGTACCCTATTTTCATTTCAGCTCAAAGAAGTATAAAGCAAGCATTATCTAAGTTGGAGTTTAATATCACTATGCTATTGGTTTAACATCCATCTGGGACTGTGTAATATTAAAACAATTTTCTATTTTATTTACAGTACAGAATCCATGGATTGACAGGAACTATATTGCCAGAGGAGGAAACAAGAACATAAACAGTCATACACCACATGCACTACGGTACACTTTTAATTTCCCAGAGATAGTATTTCCTAAGGTAGCATTTCCTCCCTCCCTTGTCGGGAGTGTTGTTAGTGTGCTGTCAGATTCTTTTCTCTAAATGTACCTGCTGGGTGAGAACTGCTATTATGTGAGACAGATGTGCTGGGGTTTCCTTGTGAGATTAAAGACTACGTATAGAAAGTTGATAAAAAAGTACAAACATTTAAACTGTCTTTTCCTCTCTACACTTCACATTTGAGAAGGGATCTTGATCAACAGTGTTAGTTCATGTCTTTACAAGCAAAATAAAAAAGAGGTTTTCTCTGTTATTGTTGAACCCCTACTGGTTGTTAAAATTATGCAGATCTCCATTTTTCTATATGCTTAATATGCATAAGGAAGGTAGAAATGAGCAGCCTTCTGATGACAATGAATCATTAATCAGGCGGTTTATATTTGCTTCCATCCCCACTCAAGCATGTAAAACTCACCTATGGAATGAAATGATTTATTACCAAAGCCTTGGAAAATGTTGTCCCATTTCAAGGTGTTCTTTTGGCATCTCTGGCAGTCCTGCTTCCCAACAGAGAGACACTCTGGTTCATACAGTCCTTCATTTTAAGCTCCAGAATTGCCTCACAGCAGGTACTTTTCAATCATCTAAAAGAGAAACTTCACAATTTCCCGACTTGCCTGGTAGCCACGTTACTTGTACTTCGTCTTTCCTTTGTATTTGCCATAAGAGGTGACAGTTCAGATGGATCAGGGAGTAACTATGTGAGTAGATTAGTTTATAAAAAGAGATGGGAGAAACTGCTACTTCAGGGTATATGAACTTTGCTGTACAACTTACAGATTTAGAAGGAAACTTCCAGAATTCAGCGGGGTGCACCTGGAATGATCACAACATTGTTAATCAGCTATAATCCAATATAAAATAAAAAGTAAACAACAATTCAGCTGATTTGCCCTGCCACTGCCACGTGGGGTTATCTGGAACTGACCACATTGCTGGTCAACCAGTGGCTTTGGTCCAGAGAAGAGCTGCAGTCCGGGGATGGGCTGGCTCCTTCACCACTGTCACAACATCTGGGTTGAACCTTGAAGCCTAGATCCAAAGCTGCTCTTTGGAAGTGGCTGAGAAAGCCAGGGGCAAATTCTCAGGCAGGTTTCCTGACCCCTGAGGGACAGGACTTGGAGCCTAAGGAGTTACTTTTCCCCCAGGTAATTGCAAATTCTAGAGCAATTGATACAATTATGTCACCTTGCTGCTGCTGCTGCTGCTAAGTCACTTCAGTTGTGTCTGACTCTGGAACTTATTAAAAATGCAGCTTTTCTCACTTTACTGCCAGAGACTGATTCAGGAGTTTGGGGTTGAATCTGCATTTTAAAAAAATGAGTTCTTGATAGATTCTCTTGCAGACTAAAATTTGAAAAATGCTGGAAAGAAAGAGGGAGGAAGAATAGAAAAACTATGGTTCTAAATGGTAACAATTAGACTGAAATTTTGTGAGTTATCATATTCTCCAATTTATATTCGATATATCATAACACTAAAGTATTTCCTGAGGCTATTGTTAAAAAACAGAAAAACAACACCCACTAACTCCCTTAAAAAATAAAACAGAAAGGAAAAAGAAATGTCCGTTCATTTTAACCTAATACAAACTGCACTTAGAGGGAGCTATTTCACCCTAGAACCTTCCAGATCATAACTTCTTTTGACAGCCAATTAGGATTTTAAACATCTTTGATGGTGTTAGTGGTAAAGAATCTTCCTGCTGATGCAGTAGACACAGGTTTGATCCCTGGGTCAAGATGATTTCCTGGAGGAGGAAATGGCAACCCACTCCAGTATTCTTGCCTGGAGGATCCCATGGATAGAGGAGCCTGGTGGGCTACAGTCCATGGGGTCACAAAGAGTCAGATATAACTGAGCAACTGAGTACACACACGTATTTCCAGAAGTTCTTTCTTAGATCTAACCTACATATTTCTCAACCAGAAGTTTAAGCATGTCTTGAGCAAGATGGAGAACAACTTGTCAGGACAAGTCTTTTTGAAACTTTAGCTTGTTTTTCTTCAGGCAGCATTTTACATAATTGCGCTTTACACCTTTTCATATTGGGGCTAACTAAGAGCTCTTTAATAAAGCCCTGACTCATCAAGCTGGGAACCAGGCAGGTAGTGCTGAAGGGAGCAGGAGGTTGCTGCCGCTCATAAACCTGCTGGAGCATTTGGTGTTGCTGATAGGGCTATAAAAAGGCCAAGGAAGAGAGACTGGTCCACAGTCCCATTCTAATAATAATATCTACTGTATACAAAACCTTTATACTGTGTGCTGGGAACTTTACTGGGCTTCCCTGGCAGCTCAGAAGGTAAAGTATCTGCCTGCAATGCAGGAGACCTGGCTTTGATCCCTGAATCAGGAAGATACCCTGGAGAAAGGAATGGCGACCCGGTATTCTTGGGGCTTCCCTTGAGTTTCCTTTGATACTTGGAACAGTCTTGTGAGTTGTCACTACTATTAATGTCCCGCTTTTGCAGATGAGGGAGATGAAACTTACAAAGTGAAGACACTTTCCCAAGGCCATCATGGAGCAAGGGGTGGTCCTAGACCTTTCACTTGGAGAACCACTATGCTCCCACATGATCCCTGTCCTTGGACTCGGGCAGCTCTAGCCCTCAGCGCTTCCACCCTTGCCCTCTGCTGACATTAGGGCTCCAGTGCTGCCCCTCAGCTACTCATTATCCCTGCCATTCCTTAAAAATTCCTATTTATTCTTCCTGCTCCAAATCTGTTTTTCTCTTGCTTTGAATTTGTTGTTCAGTTGCTCAGTCATCTCTGACTCTTTGTGACCTCATGGATTGTAGCATGCCAGGCTTCCCTCTCCTTTACCATCTCCTGGAGCTTGCTCAAATTCATGTCCATTGAGTTCATGATGCCATCCAACCATCTCATCCTCTGTCATCCCCTTCTCCTCCTGCCTTTTATCTTTCCCAGCATCAGGGTCTTTTCTAATGAGCTGGCTTTTCATATCAGGTGGCCACAGTATTGGCGCTTCAGCTTTAGCATCAGTCCTTCCAATGAATATTCAGGGTTGATTTCCTTTAGGATTGACTGGTTGGATCTCCTTGCTGTCCAAGGGATTCGAGTCTTCTCCAATACCACAGTTAGAAAGCATCAATTCTTTGGTACTCAGCCTTTTTTATGTTTCAACTCTCATATCCATACATGGCTATTGGAAAAACCTACTGCTTTTTAATATGCTGTCTAGGTTTGTCACAGCTTTACTTCCAAGGAGCAAATGTCTTAATTTCATGGCTGCAGTCACCATCTGCAGTGGTTTTGGAGCCCAAGAAACTAAAGTCTCTCACTGTTTCCATTGTTCCCCCATCCATTTGCCATGAAGTGATGGGACCGGATGCCATGATCTTCGTTTTTTGAATGTTGAGTTTCAAACCAGTTTTTTCACTCCCTTCTTTCACCTTCTTTAGGAGGCTCTTTATTTCCTCTTTGCTTTATGCCATAAGGGTGGTGTTATCTGCATATCTGAGGTTATTGATATTTCTCCTGGCAATCTTAATTCCAGCTTGTGCTACATCAAGCCTGGCATTTCACATGATGTACTCTGCATATAAGTTAAATAAGCAGGGTGACAATATACAACCTTGATGTACTTCTTTCCCAATTTTGAACCAGTCTGCTGTTCCATGTCCTGTTCTAACTGTTGCTTCTTGACCTGCATACAGGTTGCTTAGAAGGAAGGTAAGGTGCTTTGAATATTTGAGTTCAAATAAACTGATACAGATGTACGTGGTGGGAGGTAAAATTTTACACTTGCCTGCAAAAATCACATTTTATCTGTTTCCGTGTAGTTGATTTGTACTCAGCCTGCCTGGGGGTAGGGGGTGGGGACTGGTAAAGGGCTGGACCTCTATAATGCTTCCAAATTATATTCTCTGATACATTTGGGTTGGCTCTTTTGTTTATTCATTCACCTCTTTACTTTTCAAATAGGTGTTTCAAGTAGATGTTTTTGGAACATCTATTGTTTCCTAGGTTTTGGGAATAGAAAACTAACCAGTGTGGTGTTTTACCTAAAGTATCAGTCTAGTAAGAAGATGAACAAGTAAAGAGATGAGTGCAATCTGCATATAGGTTATCCTGTAAGATGTGCAGGCACCTATGGGAACTCATAGGAGAGGCACCTAACCCCACCTGGGGCAGCCTGGGAGGTTTCCTGGCAGGTGATACCTGAACTGAGTCTGGAAGGAAGTGTAACAATGAGCTAAATAAAAATCAGCAGGGGTGATCATTTCAGTCTAGAATGGTTGCATTTCCTATACTATATACATATGGAATTGTATCATATGTACTCTGCCTTTTTTTTTCACCCAAAATAATTGTTTTAAGATTTATCCACATTGAAAATATCAATATCTTTTTTTTTTATGTTCAGTTTTATTCTAGTCTGTGGATATACCACAATTTGCTTCTTCATTCATCTCCTCATTTCAGTTCAGTTGCTCAGTTGTGTCCGACTCTTTGCGACCCCATGAACCCCAGCACGCCAGGCCTCTCTGTCCATCAGCAACTCCTGGAGCCCGTCCAAATCCATGTCCATCCAGTTGGTGATGCCATCCAACCATCTCATCCTCTGTCATCCCCTTCTCCTCCTGCCCTCAGCATCAGGGTCTTTTCCAATGAGTCAGGTGGCCAAAGTATTGAAGTTTCAGCTTCAGCATCAGTCCTTCCAATGAACATCCAAGACTGGTCTCCTTTGGGATGGACTGGTTGGATCTCCTTGCAGTCCAAGGGACTCTCAAGAGTCTTCTCCAACACCACAGTTCAAAAGCATCAATTCTTTGGCACTCAGCTTTCTTTATAGTACAACTCTCACATCCATACATGACTACTGGAAAAACCATAGCCTTGACTAGATGGACCTTTGTTGGCAAAGTAATGTCTCTGCTTTTGAATATGCTATCTAGGTTGGTCATAACTTTCCTTCCAAGGAGTAAGCATCTTTTAATTTCATGCTGCAATCACCATCTGCAGTGATTTTGGAGCCCAGAAAAATAAAGTCTGTCACTGTTTCCACTGTTTCCCCATCTATTTCCCATGAAGTGATGGGACCAGATGCCATGATCTTCATTTTCTGTATGTTGAGCTTTAAGCCAACTTTTTAACTCTCCTCTTAAACTTTCATCAAGAGGCTCTTTAGTTCTTCACTTTCTGCCATAAGGGTGGTATCATCTGCATATCTGAAGTTATCAATATTTCTCCCAGCAATCTTCATTCCAGCTTGTGCTTCTTCCAGCCCAGCATTTCTCATGATGTACTCTGCATATAAGCCTTGATGTACTCCTTTTCCAATTGGAACCAATCAGTTGTTCCATGTCCAATTCTAATTGTTGTTTCCTGACCTGCATACAGGTTTCTCAAGAGGCAGGTCAGGTGGTTTGGTATTCCCATCTCTTTAAGAATCTTCCACAGTTTATTGTGATCCACACAGTCAAAGGCTTTGGTATAGTCAATAAAGCAGAAGTAGACGTTTTTCTGCAACTCTCTTGCCTTTTTGATGATCCAACAGACATTGGCAAATTTGATCCCTGATTCCTCTGCCTTTTCTAAAACTAGCTTGAACATCTGGAAGTTCACTGTTCATGTATTGCTGAAGCCTGGCTTGGAGAATTTTAAGCATTACTTTACTAGCATGTGAGATGAGTGTAATTCTTCATGAACATTTATTTGGGCTATTTCCAGTTATTTGCTATTTACAAATGAAGGTGCTAGGGGCATGTACAAGTCTTTATAAGAGTACACTCTTTTTGTTTCTCTTGGCTTAAACCTTAAGAATGGAATGACTGTGTAGAATGTAAGTGAAAGTGAAAGTTGCTCAGTCTTTGTGACCCCATGGACTATATAGTCCATGGAATTTTCCAGGCCAGAATACTGGAGTGGTAGCCTCTTCCTGGAGAAGGGAATCTTCCAAACCCAGGGATTGAACCCAGGTCTTCCACATTGCAGGTGGATTTAGCAGCTGAGCCACAAGGGAAGCTGAAGAATCCTGGAGTGGGTAGCTTATCCCTTCTCCAGCAGATCTTCCTGACTAAGAATTGAACCAAGGTCTCCTGCATTGCAGGCAGATTCTTTTCCAAATGAGCTATCAGGGAAGCCCAGTATGTGTTTGATGTTTAGAAATGAATTAACTGTGTACTAAAATGACTGTACCATTTCACATTGCCACCATCTGTGTATGAGCATTCCAGTTCCTCCACATATTCACTGACACATAGTGTATTCAGTCCCTTTAGTTTTAGCCATCCTAGTGGGTTTGTAGTAGTTTCTCATTATTGTTTTAATTTTCATTCCTCTAGTTACTAACACTATTGAACGTCTTTTCATATGCTTTTCTGCAAACCATGTACCTTTTTTTGATGATGTGTCTATTCAAATCCTTTGCCCCTCTTTTTATTAGGGTGTTTATTTTCTTAGTAGTTTTGAGACTTCTTTATATATTCTGGACACATGTCCTTTATCAGATATGTGATTTGCAAATGTTTTCTCCAAAGCTGTGACTTGTCTTTTCTTTTACTTAACAGTGTCTTTGAAGAACATCTAATGACTGGTTATTTGCATGCATGCTAAATTGATTCAGTCATGGCCTATTCTTTGCGATTCTGTGGCTTTTAGCTGGCCAGGCTCCTCTGTTCACGGAATTCTCCAGGCAAGAATACTGGAGTGGGTTGGCTTACCCTTCTCCAGGTGATCTTCCCAACCCAGGGATTGAACCTGTGTATCTTCCATCTCCTGTATTGGCAGGCAGGTTCTTTACTGCTTGTGATACCTGAAAAACTGACTGGTTATTTGGGGGAGCACAAATGCCCAGAACCCTTGCTTTAATCTGGGATGACCCTGAAGTGACCTCTTAGATCCAGAGCTACCAATGGGATGAGTGGGGGCTTCTATTGTGACTACATTATGGGTCAACTTCTCCATCTGCTCAATCTGCCTTCTCTCTTCTTCACAGCCCTTATTCCAAAGGATACCTTACAATAACCTCCTACATGCAAGTTTTTCTCTGAGTCAGTTTCCAGGAACCACGCCTAAAGCAGGACCTGTGTCTGCTTTTGCTTGCTATAAATCTTTACTCTGTAATGGAATCCTACCCTTTTGTTGTTGCTCAGTCACTAAGTCATGTCTGACTCTTTGTGTCCCCCTGGACTGCAGCACACACACAAAAATGTACATTGAAGAACATTTTGGTCCCTAGTTACAATTTCTGGAAATCAAGTCTTACACAAGAATATTCATAACCTTCTCCTGCATTCTTATTTCCTTAAAGAATCTATACATTACTTTAACAGAAGGATCTACTGAACCATGTGCCACTCTACTTGCCTCTCATGTGGCTCTAGCTGTAGTGCCCCTTTCTCCAAACCTCCTTCCTGCCAGACTATTGTCACTTTTCTGACCACAGCCATTTAGGTCTTCAGTAGTGGGATTTATGTTCTGGTGTCCTACAACTAGCCATGTTGCAAATCATGCATGGATTTTATGATACAACAGATTCAATCTGAGTCATCAGAATCTTGTGGCAGCTCCATAATGCATACATGGGAGTGGCTCAGGAAGCTGTGTGATGTGGTGAAGCACAGAATGAGGTTGTCTGAACCTGCATTTGCAAAACCCTTTACCGAGGAAAGAAAAAGCATCAATTGTTTGTAAGAAGAAATGAGAGATGAGGGAGGTGGTGGAAATTATACTAATGTTCCTCCAAGCCACGTCTTGACACTGGCATTCTTTGAATGACTTGCTCTCTTTATGTTTCTCTTGTGTGTGTGTGTTCAGATGTATCCAACTGTTTGTGACCCCATGGGCTGTAGCCTGCCAGGCTTCACTGTCCATGGGATTTTTCAAGCAAGAATACCAGACTGGGCTGCCATTACCTACTCCAGGGGATCTTTCCAATCCAGGGATCAAACCTGCGTCTCCTGCATTGCAGGGAGATTATTTACCACTGATACCATCAGGGAAGTCAAGTTTATCTTGGATTTTGTTTATTACATTTTGATGCACCGCCCCCACCCTCCCACTCCTTTTATAAAAGCTAAGTTTGGTTTCTGTTTTTTTAGTTTTCTTTCCCCCACAATTTGTATTTCCTCGTTCAAGTGTTTGGATAGTAAATTTACCTTTACACATGTCTTTGCTCCCAGCCATATGTATCAATTTGCAAAAAGCCAAATAGAGAATAGTTTAGCATCAGTGAAATGTCAAGAATATGCCCCGAAGGCACCAATGCAATACTGGAGTTTCAAGTTTTAAGAATGGAATTAGGCCAGTAAATCAGTTTTCTTGCCTGTGTCAGGGGCCGTAGGGATATGTCCTAGTTCTTTAAAAAAAAAAAAAGAAAGAAAAAGCAACTGAAACTTACTCAGTATAACTCATGGGTCTGTACTGGGGACCTGTGGGAACCTTTGGACTTGAAACTAATTGAATCTACATTGAAATAGCCTTTTTCTTTCTTTATTAAATATCTGATTTGCTCGACAACTTTTTACTTTGGCTTGCTTGCATTATTCTTTTTTTGCTGCACAAATTGGCTGTTCTCCAAGGTTGAAAGAGAAGAGAGAAACAGAAAAGAGAAAATCGGGACGGAATCTTACTGTTGGTTAGATCGTAGGCAGAACCTTTCCTTTCATGTTGGAGTAAAAGATACACTTCCTCTGGTTTAAATGGGAGATCAACTAGTTGTCAATAGATAGTGGTATTATAATGTCTCTACTGCCATAGTGGAAGCAAAAACATTCTTTCTGTTTGAAAAGTGAAGAAGGATGACAAAATATGTCTGGGCCCATCATCCTCATTCAGACTCTTATCATAAAATCCCTGCTTCTCATTGCAGACTGAATTGCTCATGACACTTTTTTTTTCCAGGGCTTGACAGATTGTGGTTTTTCTAGCAGTCTTATTATTAGCCTGCTGTCTGTTTTGTCTGTACACTTCTCGTGCCCTGATGTGGTCCTGATTGGTTTGTGCCCATTGGAACCATTGCCTTAAATATTAAGGGCACACTGTGGGCAGAAATAAACCAGTTAGTGACTGCACAAATTCTACCCACCTTTCAGACAACAACTGAAAGATCTCTTTTGGGAAATTAATGTTTCCTTTGGGAACTGGGGGTTAAAAGCTCATGTTTACATCTGTTCCTACATCCTCTTTCTGACTCAAACCAGTCAATCCTTAAGGAAATCAAGCTTGAATATTCATGGGAAGGGCTGATGCTGAAGGTGAAGCTCCAATACTTTGGCCACCTGATGCAAAGAACTGACTCACTAGAAAAGACCCTGATGCTGGGAAAGATTGAAGGCAGGAGGAGAAGGTTATGACAGAGGATGAGATGGTTGTGCTAGCAGATAAGTATGGACATGAGTTTGGACATAAGTTTGAGCAAACTCCAAGAGATGGTGAAAAACAGGAAAGCCTGGTGTGCTGCAGTTCGTGGGGTAGCAGAGTCTGACATGACTTAGTGACTGAACAACAACAATAGCAACAACATAGTGATTCATTTTTTATTTATAATTGCAATTAATAGCTAGAAAAATAACAGAAAGTTTAATTTTCTATGTTCTATAGGGGAAAAAAGTGAATAAATTTGCCCAAGTAGGTTTACTGAGATTTTCCTAGCAAACCTGAAAGAAATCTTTGTGGACTACAGATTCATATTTTCATGAATATCCCTCTAATCTTTACTTTCATACAAATCTTTGAAATTCAAGATATAATAGATTATTAATAAATATTTGTTCATTAGACAGCTTAGCAAGAAAATTATTATTTTAGCATTTGAATGTGAGCTAGACTTCAAATGTATAGATGATGAGTAAATTTGGGGGAGGCTTGGATTACTGCAAACAGCCCCAGAAGGAACTCTTTAGTTTGATTTACCATTTAGGACTGAAGAATATTTAGCCCAGGATTTAAAGGGGAAGTGGTCCTCCCTTCACTCTTTGTACCCAGGATTGGTTTGACTTGAGGGGTAAGGTATTCAACCGTGGCTGAATTTGCTTTAAATTTCTGGCTAGAGAACTTTCAGAGGACAGAGTGCATCTCCTGTTGGGTGCAGTATGGATGGGTGTGTTGGTACTGCATCACCCCTGACACATGTCAGGAATGAACACTTTTCCCTGCACACTGACTCCACATGAGTGGATCAACCCAGAAAGAAGGCTGCTCCACTTTTCATGTGAGCAGGAGAGAAACTTCCTTTCCCTGGCCTACTTAACTGCTAGCACTTTGACATTTTTCAATGCGGAGGTCATGGGAGCAAGTGAATAAATATTAGATAAGGAGCCGTCAAAGATATGGAAATCTAGTTTAAGCCAAATATCATAAAATGGGGAGACAGAGCCATAAACCAGTTACAGGACCTTGATCATACTAGCTTTTCCTTTTTCTGTCCTAATAGTGAAAGACAGGAAGGAAGGAAAGAGGGAAGGGAAGAAGGAAGACAGGAAAAGAAGAGGAAGAAAGAGAAAGAGAGGAAGAAAATTTAACTTTATATATAGTCTTGCTTCAGTTAAAGAGTGATCTAACTGTGATCAGCATTCTCTGGGTTGTGTTATTAGCACATAACAATGTTATCAGCATCGTGGTGCTCTGAACAACGTTTAGGAAACTTCTTAGAACTGGAGCCTTATTGCTAGTAGTATTCTCAAAGATTGTGGGAGCGTATGTATGTATACAGACTTACCTCTGACCCAGAAACTGTCTGCAATATAGATTCAGTTCAGTTGCTCAGTTGTGTCCGACTCTTTGCAACCCCATGTACTGCAGCAACACCAGGCTTCCCTGTCTATCACCAACTCCCCAAACTTGCTCAAACTCATGTCCATTGAGCTGGTGACACCATCCAACCATCTCATCCTCTGTCATCCCCTTCTCCTCCACCTTAATCTTTCCCAGCATTAGGTCTTTTCCAATGAGTCAGCTCTTCACATCAGGTGGCCAAAGTATTGGAGTTTCAGCTTCAACATCAGTCCTTCCAATGAACACCCAGGACTGATCTCCTTTAGGATGGACTGGTCGGATCTCCTTGAGGTCCAAGGGACTCTCAAGAGTCTTCTCCAACACCACAGTTCAAAAGCATCAATTCTTTGGTGCTCACCTTTCTTTACAGTCCAACTCTCACATCTGTACATGACTACTAGAAAAACCATAGCCTTGACTAGATGGACCTTTGTTGGCAAAGTAATGTCTCTGCTTTTGAATATGCTGTCCATGTTGGTCATAACTTTCCTTCCAAGGAGTAAATGTCTTTTAATTTCACGGCTGTGGTCACCATCTGCAGTGATTTTGGAGGCCCCCAAAATAAAGTCTGACACTGTTTCCACTGCTTCCCCATCTATTTGCCATGAAGTGATGGGACCAGATGCCGTGATCTTCGTTTTCTGAATGTTGAGTTTTAAGTCAAATTTTCACTCTCCTTGTTCACTTTCATCAAGAGGCTCTTTAGTTCTTCTTCACTTTCTGCCATAAGGGTGGTGTCATCTGCATATCTGAGGTTATTGATATTTCTCCCGGTAATCTTGATTCCAGCTTGTGCTTCTTCCAGCCCAGCGTTTTTTAATGATGAACACTGTATAGAAGTTAAATAAGCAGGGTGACAATATACAGCCTTGACGTATTCCTTTTCCTATTTGGAACCAGTCTGTTGTTCCATGTCCAGTTAGAACTCTTGCTTCGTGACCTGCATATAGGTTTCTTAAGAGGGAGGTCAGGTGGTCTGGTATTCCCATCTCCTTCAGAATTTTCCACAGTTTATTGTGATCCACACAGTCAAAGGTTTTGGCATAGTCAATAAAGCAGAAATAGATGTTTTCCTGGAACTCTCTTGCTTTTTCCATGATCCAGCGGATGTTGGCAATTTGATCTCTGGTTCCTCTGCCTTTTCTAAAACCAGCTTGAACATCTGGAAGTTCACGGTTCATGTATTGCTGAAGCCTGGCTTGGAGAATTCTGAGCATTACTTTGCTAGCGTGTGAGATGAGTGCAATTGTGCAGTAGTTTGAGAGTTCTTTGGCATTGCCTTTCTTAGGGATTGGAATGAAAACCGACTTTTTCTAGTCCTGTGGCCACTGTTGAGTTTTCCAAATTTGCTGACAAATTGAGTGCAGCACTTTCACAGCATCATCTTTTAGGATTTGTAATAGCTCAACTAGAATTACATCACCTCCACTAGCTTTGTTTGTGGTGATGCTTCCTAAGGCCCACTTGACTTCACATTCCAGGATGTCTGGCTCTAGGTGAGTGATCACACTGTCGTGATTATCTGAGTTGTGAACATCTTTTTGGTATAGTTCTTCCATGTATTCTTGTCTCCTCTTCTTAATATCTTTTCCTTCTGTTAGGTCCATACCATTTCTGTCCTTTATTGAGCCCATATTTGCATGAAATGTTCCCTTGGTATCTCTAATTTTCTTGAAGAGATCTCTAGTCTTCCCCATTCTATTGTTTTCCTCTATTTCTTTGCATTGATCACTGAGGAAGGCTTTCTTATCTCTTCTTGCTATTCTTTGGAAGTCTGCATTCAGATGTTTATATCTTTCCTTTTCTCCTTTGCTTTTCGCTTCTCTTCTTTTCACAGCTATTTCTAAGGCCTCCTCAGACAGCCATTTTGCTTTTTTGCATTTTCTTTTTTTTTTTATCTTGGGGATGGTCTTGCTCCCTGTCTCCTGTACAGTGTCACAAACCTCCATCCATAGTTCATCAGGCACTCTGAATATCAGATCTAGCTCCTTAAATCTATATCTCACTTCTACTGTATAATTGTAAGAGATTTGATTTAGGTCATACCTGAATGGTCTAGTGGTGTGCCCTACTTTCTTCAATTTAAGTCTGAATTTGGCAATAAGGAGTTCATGATCTGAGCCACAGTCAGCTCCTGGTCTTGTTTTTCCTGATTGTATACAGCTTCTCGATCTTTGGCTGCAAAGAATATAATCAATCTGATTTTGGTGTTGACCATCTGGTGATGTCCATGTGTAGAGTCGTCTTTTGTGTTGTTGGAAGAGGGTGTTTGCTATGACCAGTGCATTCTCCTGGCCAAACTCTATTAGCCTTTGCCCTGCTTCATTGTGTACTCCAAGGCCAAATTTACCTGTTACTCCAGGTGTTTCTTGACTTCCTACTTTTGCATTCCAGTCCCCTACAATGAAAAGGATATTGTTTTTGAGTATTAGTTCTAAAAGATCTTGTAGGTCTTCATAGAACCGTTCAACTTCAGCTTCTTCAGCATTTCTGGTCAGGGCAGACTTGGATTACCGTGATATTGAATGGTTTGCCTTGGAAATGAACAAAGATCATTCTGTCGTTTTTCAGATTGCATTCAAGTACTGCATTTCAGACTCTTTTGTTGACTATGATGGCTACTCCATTTCTTCTAAGGGATTCTTGACCACAGTTGTAGATATAATGGTCATCTGAGTTAAATTCACCCATTCCAGTCCATTTTACTTCGCTGGTTCCTAGAATGTCAATGTTCACTCTTGCCATCTCCTGTTTGACCACTTCCAATTTGCTTGATTCCTGGACCTGACATTCCAGGTATTAGACCTTGCTTCTATCACCCATCACATCCACAGCTGGGTATTGTTTTTGCTTTGGCTCCATCCCTTCATTCTTTCTGGAGTTATTTCTCCACTGATCTCCAGTAGCATATTGGGCATCTACTGACCTGGGGAGTTCATCTTTCAGTGTCCTATCTCTTTGCCTTTTCATACTGTTCATGGGGTTCTTAAGGCAGGAATACTGAAGTGGTTCCTTCTCTAGTGGACCTCATTTTGTCAGAACTCTCTACCATGACCTGTCCTTCTTGGGTGGCCATACACAGCATGGCTTAGTTTCATTGAGTTAGACAAGCTGTGGTCCATGTGATCAGATTGGCTAATTTTCTGTGATTATAGTTTCAGTCTCTCTGCCCTCTGATGCCCTCTTTCAGTGCCTACCGTCTTAGTGGGGTTTCTCTTACCTTGGACTTGGAGTATCTCTTCATGGCTACTCCAGCAAAGTGCAGCCGCTGCTCCTGACCTTGGATGCGGGGTATCTCCTCTCAGCCTCTCTGGCGCTGTACAGCCACAACCTTCAGATCTAGTTATATAGTTTAATGACCTACAGCTTTTTCCTTTTTGTTTGTTTGCCTTTTGCTTTTTACATATAGAGGAAGTAGAGGTTCCAAGATGTTATTGCTATAGTCCTCTAGCAAATCACTAGAGATCTCAGAAATAGGATGACTACAATGAATGACAGTTTTTCCTTTTTTAAAGAAATGCAAGCACAAGCATTTACTATCACTGACACTTGATCATATGCAGAAAATAACTTTAATGTGTTGTTTGAATAAAGCATAAAGGCTATCTGCCTTCTTTATTCTACCTCAAAGCCCAGAGGGTAGAAGAGAATCTATTTTGTTACTTGCCTGCCTTGCTAATATGAATTTTAGGATGATATACTTGGACAATGTGGTAACAGTACACAAAGTTCTGATTACAATGAAAGGATAGGTTTATTTCAGGGGTTCTTAAGTTTTTTTGTGTGTGTACTATGACTGCTTTGGCAGTCTGGTGAAGCTTGTCATTCCTCCTCAGCATAATGTTTTAAAATGCACAATATAAAATACACAGGATTTTTACCACACTGAAATAGTTATCAAAATAATTAAAAATTCTGATATAGTAATACATGTTTCTTATTTATGCATTAAATAGCACAATCTAATTGCTGGCCCAATAATCATCATAAACTTAGTCAAGTCGCTCAGTCGTGTCTGATACTTTGCGACCCCATGGACTGTAGCCTACCAGGTTCCTCCTTTCATGGGATTTTCCAGGCAAGAATACTGGAGTGGATTGCCATTTCCTTCTCCAGGAGATCTTCCTGACCCAGGGATTGAACCTGGGTCTCCCACATTGTAGGCAGACACTTTTATCGTCTGAGCCACCAGGGAAGTCACAATCATAAACTTAAAGTAGTAACATATACAGTATTTCAACATATCTGGAAAAATTGCAAGGAGAAATAGAAACATCAGTCATTTCTATCTATAACAAGGTTACAAATGCTGCTGATACTATGGTGATTTGGGACCTGCATTTATATTTGAATGAAATACTAAATTTCAATCAAGTGTTAGTTAAAATAAATTATGTAGTTGAATTAAAAACTCAAGTTCATGAATCCTTTGAATTCTGTCCCTGGGCCCCTTTCTGTGGGTTCACGATGAAGAAACTTTGGGTTTCTAAGTCAGCTTTCATCACCTGCTTCTCTGAATGATATTCAAATAGGTGTCCCCAATAGATTTTCAAATAGGGAGCAAACTGGAAGCTTCACTGGAGGAGAACTGATTGCAGTTAGCAGAGGACTGCAGTCAGAGCACAGACTGAGTGAACCCTAGATCAAATTAGAAACTGATGAGATTTTCTTTTTAGTTTTTTCTGCCCATTCACTGTTCTTTCTACTAATCTTCCTCTAAGTCAGGTGCTCACTGCTTCTGAGTGATATGATCCATTCAGTTAGCTGTAATTGTAAGTGCTTTAGTTTTAATGGACATATTAACCATGAAATTAAAAGACGCTTGTCCCTTGGAAGAAAAGCTATGACCAATCTAGACAGCATATTAAAAAAGCAGAGACATTACTTTGCCAACAAAGGTCTGTCTAGTCAAAGCTATGGTTTTTCCAGTGGTCATGTATGGATGTGAAAGTTGGACTATAAAGAAAGCTGAGCACTGAAGAATTGATGCTTTTGAACTGTGGTGTTGGAGAAGACTCTTGAGAGTCCCTTGGACTGCAAGGAGATCCAATCAGTCCATCCTAAAGGAGATTAGTCCTGGGTGTTCATTGGAAGGACTGATGTTGAAGCTGAAACTCCAATACTTTGGCCACCTGATGAGAACAGACTCATTGGAAAAGACCCTGTTGCTAGGAAAGATTGAAGGCAGAAGGAGAAGGCGAAGACAGAGGATGAGATGGTTGGATGGCATCACCAACTTGATGGACATTAGACTGAGTAGGCTCTTGGTTCTACTTATCCTGGCAGTAACATTTCCCTAGGGGCAGGCAAATACTCCCTCAAGTTGAACATCTTATTTGCAGTGGTGTCATTTGAGGTAATAGTCATTTGTACATTGTAGAGGAATGATTTTATTCATATGAGTGAACAGATAGGTTAACAAAGCTGTCTGCGGTTGTAACAGGGTTCAAAAGCTATTTTCAGGACATCCATCATGGCCGTGATGTGGAATGCTGAACCACTAACAGTCTATTAGGTTATAAGTACCTTGAAAACCAGGGCTAAAACCTTGTGTATGTATAATATAGATAACGATGAGAACGTAACGAGAGCCTGCAGTACAGCACAGGGAACGACTTGGGCTCTATGGTGACCCAAACAGGATGGAATCCCCAAAAGAAGGGATGTATGTACATGTATGGCTGATTCACTTTGCTGTACAGCAGAAACTGACACAGTGGTATACAGCAACTGTGGTCCAATTAAAAAAAATAAAGGCAAATTGATGGAGAACACAAAGCATTTATATTATTTTTCAAAAATAATGATTTTGTCACTAAAATGCCCTCTTATACCAAATACCATGTATTTATTTGAGTAGGTCTTATATAGGTTCTTCACCCAAACACATGTATACCTGTGGCGGATTCATTTTGATATTTGGCAAAACCAATACAATATTGTAAAGTTTAAAAACAAAAACAAACAAAAAAACTTGTGTAAACCAGGCCCATTTCAACACAGAGTCGAGAAGTACACTTCACCTCTAAGTTTTAAAGGTGATGCGGTGTTTGTTACTGTTATGTAGCACAGAGAAAATATTTAAGCAATCACAATAAATGAATTTCATAAAAAAGAATTAAAGTGAGTTTTGTGCTATTTTATTCTAAATGTGTTTTCTTTATTACCTAACTTGTCTAACTATAAAATGGCTTTGACATCTTGGAAGAAATGATCACGTAAGTGCAAACACACTTTTTAAAGAGTTGACATCTTATGAGCTTTAGGTGAAGGCATTCTTTTAAATTTGTTGTTTTAATTATGTTCTCAAGCTCTCCTACTCTTGTAGTGAGCTTGGTTTTGTTTTATGGTTCACTGCAGTATGCACTGAATTTGTTTTGGAGCCACAGGAGAGAGGAAGATACGGAAGACAGTGGAAGTTGCTGTCTTGCTGGACCTCTGCTTGGCTCACTGTCTAGAGTGTACATCACAGGCCCCAGTGATGCTTAATAGCATAAAGCAGTGGTTTTCAGCCCTGGCTGCATGTTAAAATAATTTGAAAATCTTTTAAAACATACCGATTGAGTCAGAACCTCTGGTAGTGGGACTTTGTCTTTGGTATGCACTAGAATATGCTAGGTGATTCTAATGCACAGGCAGTTGCTGAGAATTATTGGCAAAACAGATGTAAATATCAGTCCTTGAATTCAAGTGGTCAAGAAACTGAACTCAAATTATTTTTTGTTGCTAATTTCAAGTTTGCTATTAACCTCAGTCTTTCTTACGGTTTACTTATCCTCTCCTCCACACAGTTCAATGTTGTTAAATAGCACAAAATTGGAAGATCAGAGGAGCCTCTTTATTTGTCGGTCATCTGTCCTGTGAGGTTACCATTGGGTGTCCACTCTCCGCATGACGCTTGGGGTCAAGTGGTGTCGGAGCACTGGCGTCAGAGCTCGGAGCACCGGTGTCAGAGCTTGGAGCACCGGTGTCAGAGCTTGGAGCACTGGTGTCGGAGCTTGGAGCACCGGTGTCAGAGCTTGGAGCACTGGTGTGTGTCTTTCCATGTTGTGCTTTGTCCAGGCACCAGGACTAGGGCTGAGGGAGTGGTACCAAATTCACTTATCACATAAATCACATTTTAATGAAACATTTACAAAACATAAATTAATGCAAAAAATCCATGATGAACAATATATCAAAATTTTAAAGAAAGATAGGAGCTATATACCCTCCATCATCAGGCATTCTTGTGGGAAATATAGCCTCTCTAGCAACACTGCATTTTTTTCCTGCCTTCTAGTTGAGGAACTCTCATTTAATCCAAGAAAAGTCCTTTTGCCATCATGCTGGCATATTTGGCTTGCATATTTGATCTTTTCGAAAATATTTCCTCTTATCCCTGTCTCCAAAATGGATTTAGACGTTTGGAAGCAAAGTATATAAAGAAAGGTATTAGTGGGAGACTTTGAATTTTTTTCCATTTGCTACACCTCTCTTTGTCGCTGAACATTTAATACATTACCCAAGGTATGTGTGTGTGTAGTTTGTGGTGTGTGTGTGGGGGGCAGGGGGGAGAAAGTATCATAAGTTCTTTTCTTTCTTTCTCTCTTTCTCCCTTTTTTCCTTCCTTTCTTTCTTCTTTCTTCCTTTCTCTCGCTCTTTCTTTCCTCTCATTCAATAAAAACAAATTGCAGAGACGTGAATGGATCCAGACACTATCACACAGAATGAAATAAGTCAGAAAGAGAAAGACAAAAACTGCATATTAATGCATGTATGTGGAATCTAGAAAAATGGTAAAGGTGGTCTAATTTGCAAGGCAGAAATAGAGAAACAGATGTGGAAAACAAACCTATGGATAGCAAGCGGGGAGGGAGGAGTAAGATGAATTGGAAGGTTGTACACTGCTATGTACACTGCTATGTATACTATAGATAACGATGAGAACATAACGAGAGCCTGCAGTACAGCACAGGGAACGACTTGGGCTCTATGGTGACCTAAACGGGACGGAATCCCAAAGAGAAGGGATGCATGTACACATATGGCTGATTCACTTTGCTGTACAGCGGAAACTGACACAGTGGTATACAGCAACTGTGGTCCAATTAAAAAAAATAAAGGCAAATTGATGGAGAACACAAAGCATTTGTATTATTTTTCAAAAATAATGATTTTGTCACTAAAATGCCCTGTCTCTTATACCAAATACCAAGTATTTCTTTGAGTAGGTCTTATATAGGTTCTTCACCCAAAATTTCAACCCAGCAGGGCGCTTCCAATGCACTAGAAGCATCCTTGGCATGTGCTTCCATCTTAGATGTACACGAGAGGATGCTCAAATTTCCCACTCCACATTTTACTATTTGAAAAATTAAAAAAACCCATGTGTGTCTCCCTGGTGGCTCAGATGGCAAAGAATCTGCTTGCAGTGCAGGAGACCCAGATCCAATCCCTGAGTTGGGAAGATCCCCTGGAGAAGGGAATGACTACCCACTTCAATATCCTTGCCTGGAGAATTCCATGGACAGAGGATCCTGGCGAGCTACAGTCCATGGTGTCAACTGAGTGACTAACTGAGCGACTAACACAAGGTTAGGTGTATGTTTCTGTCTCTAGAGCCCTTTGGGGAAAGAAATCCTCCATCCATCTCTCAGAACTTTGTGGTCGAGGAAGAACCATCATCTTGTTGTCAATATTTCCTGTCTCTGTTCCCTGGTCTTTGTGAATAAAATATTCTTCCTCCTCTGGCCACATGGGTATTAAGAGCCACACATGAGTTAACTCAGGCAAACAGCCTTCTCAAGGAGCCCCTGGAACATCCAACCATCAACAGCTCATCTGTCTTGGCTTTAAGTTTGACCCTGCTCTTTCTCCCACGTGCTCCACATCCATCTCTTCAGTAAAACTTATCAACTCTAACTCAGGATATACCCAGAATTCTTTTAGTTTTCACCAGTTCAACTGTCATGGTCCTGGTCCCAATCGGCATGATCTTCCCTCTGGATAACTGCAGTAGCTTCCTACCTGGTTGTGGGCAGGAGCTGCTAGTGCTTAAATAGGTGTATGTTCTTCCCTCCTTGGTTGGCACAGCATTGTCTACACGGCACCCAGGAGGAGCTGTAAGACTGGTTCTCATCACTGGTATGAGAGTGGATGTTGCCTGCCTCCTCAGGTGGAGGAGTGTGTGTCCTCCCCCACTCTTTCTCTTTCTACATTTCCCAGCTAAATGGAGAGAGGAACATTGCAGATCCGGGGGAGAACTGGGCCACAACGTGGGAAGCATTACCATGTGCCCGGAAGGAGGATCAAAATCATCACGTGAGCAAAAGATAAACCCATTGTGCTGACCAATGCTTGGCTCTGTGCCTTGTTTTCTCCGCAATACCTGTTCTGTCCACCTTGTTTAATTTTAATACTTAACGCCTATCCTTCTCTGCTCTATTTTTTCTTCCTAGCACTTATCACTATCTAATACTATATGTTATTGATTTACTTTATTTTCTGTCAAGGAATACCAAACAACTGATCTGTTTTTATCAAATTGGGAATGGGAATCTTTTTAACTGATCGTATTTCCTTCCCTCTCTTTTAAAAATTAGCTCTAATAAGCTCAGCAGAATTTGTGCAAGATCTAATTAAAGAACTGTGTACTAACCCTTCCTGACTTTGTCTTACTATTTGATTTTCATTCCCCTTCATTCTAATTTAAAATTATATCTACTTTTGTTCCAGATCTTTTTTGAAGTGGGGCAAGTTGTAGATAAGGAATTTATCTTTATACTTGTTCATACCAGCAAAGTTTGTGTACATATAGGTTTTTTAAAAGAAGTTTAATAAATATAATTAAATTGTTTTTTAAAATTCCCACATTCTATTTTTGGAGAAGTTTACACTTTTTTTTTTTATTGTAAAGAGGGTCTTTTCAAATGAATACAATCTTAATTTATATCAGCATACATTGATTTAGTTTGAACATTTTCGGGGCATATTTTAGGACAGGGGAGAGAAAAAATAAAAGAGCAAAACCAAGTCCCTCTAAGAGGAAGTCATGATTTCCGTATGGATGGTGCTCTTGCCTCCCCTTTAGCCCAACCCTTTGATCCTTCATAATGTCATGATTTTCACCTTCATCTAATAAGATCTCAAAATTTGAAAAGGGCCTTGATTTCCAACTCAGCTCCTTCAGAAACTGAATGAGGAAGGGTAATTCTTACTTCCTTGCCACACTTTAAAAGGAGGGGTTGGATTAGCTCAGCCATTCTCAAGGCTGGATTCAGCTTAAGTGACATGAAGAGCTTTTAAAAAATCCAGTTCCTCCTTGGAAATTCTGACTCATTTTATTTGAATGAATTGCTTTTTTTAAAGTTATTTTTTATTGCAGTAAGCATTTGGGCATGAGATCCGAACACTAGAATATTTTTTAAAGCCTCTCCATACCGTTCTTTTGTGCAGCCAGAGTCTAGACCGTTGGTCTCACTCATGTCTCTCCCAGCATTGACGGCTTGTGACTGGGTGAATAACTAGATCTTTCTTGTTCAGTTGCTTAGTCGTGTCCGACTTTTTGTGACCCCATAGACTGCAGCATGCCAGCCTTCCCTGTCTTTTACTGTTTCCCGGAGTTTGTTCAAACTCATGTCCATGATGCCATCCAACAATATCTGCCCTCAACCTTTCCCAGTATCAAGGTCTTTCCCAGTGAGTTAGCTCTTCGCATCAGGTGGCCAGAGTATTGGAGCTTCAGCTTCAGCATCAGTCCTTCCAACGAATATTCAGGGCTGATTTCTAACTCTGTGAAAAGTCAAATCAGAATCCCTAGGGATTTCTGTTGTCGCTTGGACGTAATATTATATACTGCCATTAGATGGCGTTAGCAACTCTAGGGACGGAGAAGATTCTGATTATTTTGGATTTTTGTTTTCCTTGTGTAGTATACTTGAGACACTGAGCTTAGGGAGCTTCATGGGGACATAACATGTTAGTTCCTTTCCCTGAGCTAGAGGCCCAGAGGTGCAGCTGTTTTCTTAGACAAGTTGATAGAGACTCATTAAATAAGCGTTCTGTCATCTGAAGAAAGTGAACCCCTGCATAAATATTAGCTCACATTTTTCTTATTATTTCCAGTGTGTGTGTGTGCTCCTTCTCTGTTCTCTGTATTTTTCTCTCTCTTTTTCTGTCGATGGCCTCACTTTTCCTTTTCTTCTTTTTTCTTGATTTCTGCCTCTAGCTTCTATGTATAATTTGGTTATAATAACTAATGAGGGAATACAATTTCTTTTGCTGCCTTTGTGGTTGATAAAAATTTCAGGAACCTAAAAATGATTCAGATCTAGCATTTTTAGAAGGAGGAACATATTCAGGTTACAATGGAAAAATTCTTATTCAGGGGGCTTCTCTAACATCTGTGGCAGCATCAGCCAAATCCAGGAAGAAAGGAAGAATTTTATGTGCCCTATCAGAGAAAAACATTCAAAATCTTCTCCTTTTTACAGCAGAATTCGGGTGAGGACCAAACCTCTGGGTGCACATATAAGTAGGGGTTTTGCACAATAATAGGGAGTGCTTCTCCACTGCTTTGCATCCCAAGATCTCAAAGCGCGCATTTGCTGCTTTATTCTGTAGAGCTGCCTGTTTTCCCTGGGCTGTCAAAATAGGAAGATGTGCTGTGATTTTTTTTTCCCTCAAAGAGATTGTGTTCCTTCCATGGCTTTGTTCCAGCCCAGCTGCTTGTCGTTCAGGGAGACGCTTTGCTGTTGGTGCCAGGATATACCATTGTGCTTTCTTCTTTCCTGAGTGACACATACCAGTGGGTCACTGCCCGGAACAGTGGAGCAAAGCATCGTGTGTGTCCACCCGTGAAGAACTCTTGTTGTTTACTATTCTCTGATCTCCATCTGGCAGCATCCCATATCAATCTACATTAAAAAAAACAAAACAATCAACCAACCAAAAAAAAATGTTAAAACCCAAAAAATACTAGAAAAAGCCTTTCTTTAAATTAATAGTTAATGTTTATTTTTGCTTTTATTTCCAATATTCTGGGAGGTGGGTCATAGAGGATCCTGCTGTGATTTATGTTGGAGAGTGTTTTGCCTGTTTTCCTCTAGTTTTATAGTTTCTGGTCTTATGTTTAGATCTTTAATCCATTTTGAGTTTATTTTTGTGTATGGTGTTAGAAAGTGTTCTAGTTTCATAGCCAGGACGTGGAAGCAACTTAGATGTCCATCAGCAGATGAATGGATAAGAAAGCTATGGTATATATATACACAATGGAATATTACTCAGCCACTAAGAAGAATACATTTGAATCAGTTCTAATGAGGTGGATGAGACTGGAGCCTATTATACAGAGTGAAGTAAGCCAGAAAGAAAAACACCAATACAGTATACTAATGCATATATATGGAATTTAGAAAGATGGTAATGATAACCCTGTATGTGAGACAGCAAAAGAGACACAGATGTACAGAACAGTCTTTTGGACTCTGTGGGAGAGGGCAAGGTGGGATGATATGGAAGAATGGCATTGAAACATGTAAATTATGTGTGAAACAAATCACCAGTTCAGGTTCGATGCATGATACAGGGTGCTCGGGGCTGGTGCATTGGTATGACTCAGAGGGATGGGATGGGGAGGGAGGTGGGAGGGGGGTTCAGGATGGGGAACACATGTACACCCGTGGTGGATTCATGTCAATGTATGGCAAAGCCAATATAATATTGTAGAGTAAATAAATAAATAAATAAAACTGAAAAAAAGAAAAGTTAATGTTTATTGAGTGCAGTATGCCAGGTATTGTTTTAAAACAATTGACCTATATCCTATTATTGAATCTTAACATTAATGTCATGATCTATGGTCTGGGCTTCCCTGGTGGCTCAGAGGTTAAGGCATCTGCTTCCAATGTGGGCTACCCGGGTTCGATCCCAGGGTCGGGAAGATCCCCTGGAGAAGGAAATGGTAACCCACTCCAGTATTCTTGCCTGGGGAATCCCATGGATGGAGAAGCCTGGTAGGCTACCGTCCACGGGGTCGCAAAGAGTCGACACGACTGAGCGACTTCACTCACTTCACTTATGGTCTATTAATATCCCCATTTTACAGATGAGGAAACTGAATAAAAGCAGGGGTAAGGAAATTGCTCAATACTACACAGCTTAAAGTAGATGAGCCAAACTCTGAGCATAAGCAACCTGACGTCAGAGACTATGATCAATTAACTCTACACCTAGGTTCTAAGGAGTCAGGTATTAGAGTCCCACAGAAATAAAGGATAGGTTTTCAATTGGATGGTCATTGGGAAAGGGTGTATTTCCTGTTATAGTAACTATATTTCCTTTGGTGTAAGATTAAATAGATGCTTCGAACACAGTTTTGGAGGACCTAAGTGCATCCCGATGTTCCCACTTATTGATTAGGCAATCAAAAGGAGGGAACCTTCCCCCTTAATTGTGATTGACATCATGAAGTGTGTATATACCATCTTAAATAAGTTTGAGAAACAAGCAACTGGGAACATGTCCCTGTTTGTCTTTTGCTGGCTTACTTCTACATTACCTGAGAGGGGGCATAGACAGAGACAAATATATATAAAACTCTGGACTTCCCTTGTGGCTCAGATGGTAAAGAATATGCCTGCTATGCTGGAGACCTGGGTTTTTGATCCCTGGGTTGAGAAGACTCCCTGGAGAAGGGAATGGCAACCCACTGCAGTATTCTTGCCTGTAAAATCCCGTGGACAGAGGAGCCTGGCGGGCTACAGTCCATGGCATTGCAAAGAGTTTAGCACTTTTTGTAAGCGACTAGCACTTTCACTTTTTTTTTTCTTATATAAAACTAACATTTGGCAATTTGGATGGAAGCTTTTCCTGCTAGCCACACACTAACTGCTTTCGGTCAACAGAAGTCTAGAAGAAACACAACTGCAAACTAGGAGACAGCATTCGTAGTGTAATTCATGTGATTTAGGGCCTCCAGAGAGCAGACAGTAGTAGCTCTCTGAATGAGGTATTTTGGGGGCACATAATAGTATTATGAATGGAAAATCTAGAAGGAAGAAACTATAACCTTTGTGGCTTTGAAATCCCTTCGACCAGTATAACATGAAGAAACTAGCTACTAAAAAGAGAAAAGGGGCAGAGTTCCAGCTGCAGAAGAATAAGAGTCTCAATAGAAGAATCCAGGAGTCAGCACTGCTGTGCAGACATCCAAAGGAGCTGATGAAGAGAAACTCATTGTTCAAAGACCTTTATGACTTTGTAATCAAAGACTGAGGCTTAGAAATAAGCTCCCATCACACAGCTGATTTAGCCACGTGGACAAGGACAATATGGTGCAAGCCTAGAACAACATGGAAAGGCTTTTAGAGAGGCTCTTACCTGAACCACGCTAACTGAGGGTCAATACCAGTTCCCTGGGCTTTCCAGGTGGTGCTAGTGGTAAAGAACCCTGCCATGCAGGAGACATAAGAGAGGCAGATTAAGTCCCTGGGTTGGGAAGATCCTCTGGAGGAAGGCATGGCAACCCACTCCAGTATTCTTGCCTGGAGAATCCCCATGGACAGTACAGCCTGTCAGGCTACAGTCCATAGAGTTGCAAAGAGTTGGACACAACTGAAGCGACTTAGCACAGCACACAGAACGGCACACCAATTCCTTAGTGAGAAAGGACTAGATAAAACTCCAAACTGACTGATACCTTTTACATTTGGGCATATTTTTTTTCATTTATACATTATCCATTTATACATTGAAGCTCTGGTGATTCTCAACAAGCTTATTAATGTCAGTACAATTCTCTAGTTAAAAAAATTTCTCTCAGTTTTGTTCTTTGTGAGTTACTGCACCATGAATCGTACTGTTTCAGATTCACAAATGCCCTCTGACATTACCTTATGACCCACAGGTAGTTCAGATTGAATGCTAACCATAATCAAAATGAAACTCACCATCTTTCCTCTGGACCTCTTAATTTTCCTGGAAGCCATATTTCAGAGAATAGACCAGCTACTTCATCGCTCAAACCTGAAATGTGGTTGGTAGCATCTTACACTACTCTCTCACACCTTCATCCTATCAATCTACAAATCCTGCAATTTCCACCTCTTAATACCGCTGAATCTATCTTCTTTTCCTATTTAAGTGCCTTTCAGTTCAAGATTTTGTCCCTTCTCTCTTATATTATTGCCTTTCATTCTCCTCTTTGACAACATACCCATGTATCCTTCTCTTTGGTTTAGTGACTTTTTAAAAAGTGCATATCTGATCATGTTACTTCTCTGCTTAAACTCCTTCAGCAGTTCCATAGAACTTTCAGGATAAAGTGAGCTCTGCCTAAGTGCACAGAGCCCTTGTAGCTTTGAACCCTGGCCCCCTCTCTACCTGCACACCCCCACCTCACCCTTGCATGCTGTTTGCTATGGCATGTCTGTCTTCACACATGATATCCCTCTACAAACTCCTACTTGTCCCTCAAAACTCAGCTCATGCCTCCCCCTCCAGAAAACCTTTAAATGATAGACCTCATCTGTACAATTAAGACTTCAACTTTTCTTTGTCTCTCCAATATTTTTCATTCTTTCCTTTATCATTTCCTTGGTGTCAGGTTTTTCTTCCTCTTTGTCAGTTACTTATTAAAATATTATTTTCCTTTTTGCTACTATTCTTTTAAAATTATTTTATTATTTTTATCATTTCTTTATTTTTTGACTGTGCTGCATGACATGTGGGATTGTGGTTCCCCAACCAGGGATCAAACAGACACCCTCTGCATTGAAAGCACAGTCTTAACTACGGGATCACCAGGGAAGCCCCTCTACTATCCTTTTATTAATCTCTCTCTTCCTTATCTTTGTGCATAGATTAATATTTACTAAGTTTTGGTCTACTCTTTTCTATATCTTTTCTTTATTCCTATACATATTTGCCCTATACTCTTTTGTGGAAAAGTAATTATTTTATAAAGAAATTTTAAGTCCTGCTTGATCATTGATAATAACCTAAAGAAAATCCAGGAATAGACACATTGAACTTTTCTACCTAATTCCTTTAAATTAGTCTTCTTACTGTAAAAATACTGTTTCAGCAGTTAAAGGTTTGTCTGTATCAAAGGTTCATACAGTTTATTGGTGCATAATCTTCAAAGAGAGTCTTAAGGTCTACAAATCAGAAAACTAGCATGGGGATGGGTCAGAAGTTCAGGGTGCAGTCATATGTGTGACTTATGGCAAGGTAAGGTTTCTATTTGTCAGTGATAAGATGGGTAGGCCAAGAGCAGCCCCATTCATAAATTTGGCCTGGGTCAAATCCAATTCATAGATATTCAACCAACAGAAGTGTGAGTTGCAATTGTTCATGGCCTTGAACTGCTCCACGTTGGATCCTGGGAAATCAATGAGGCTTTGTTCAGCAGACTGCCTGAAAGGACCATAAATCAGGAGCTTCCATACACACCTTTTATTGTCAAGGTAATGGCAAAGAAAAATGATAGCAGTTATTACTCTTACACAGTTTAGCCTTTTTCCTTTCTCATTGATGTTTCTTCCACTTTTCTTTCCTTTCTTTTTATAATCTGACTGATATGAGCATATAGCTATTGAATTTTTTCTAGAGGACTATGTTATACAAAACAGTGCATGGTTCTTAGAGGGATCTTAAATAATTTTATTTGTTGAAACACATTCTGGGTATGCCACATTTTGAACTAGTCCACCAAGTGATTATTCAAAATGGGAGTTTTTCATTTTTGATAGCTGCAAGCCATCTTCTATAATTTCATATCATAATTATATATCAGACTCAGAACATTATACATTCTATTCATGTGATTGGGATTTGTTCATTTCCCCCTATACAGCATGTTAGTAACCTCTTATGGTTGTGCTGTGATAGTTTAACCACCACCATCGATGAGGTTTTGTGTATTCATGATACCCTGACAAGTTGATATGTTGTGATCTGTTGTGTCTTACAAGTAATTCGTCACTAACAATTAAGACACCCAAGACTGTGAAAGATTTTGTTTTACAGTTAGATTGGGCTCACAGTAATTCTTTTGATGATGTTGTTGCTGCCACTTTATTTAGGGGAAGAAATAGTAGTGCTGAAGTCATATGTCCTAGGTTTTTATGCTAAGTGCTAATTATTACCCAATATCTGGTCACTTCCTTTTAGTTAAAAAAACATGATTTTTAGCTGAGTACATGCATGGTTAGAATAAAGACCATATAAAAAATTAAAAGAAAAAAAGAATAAAGACCATATTTCCCAGCTCTTCTTGTAGATAGGTGTAGCCATTGACTAAATTCTGGCCAATAGGATGAAAGTGGAAGTGGTATGTGCAATTTATAGGAAATGTTTTTAAAGGGGGAGAGCATGCTCCTTTGTCATCTTTCCCTTTTTCTGTTGATTGGAGTATGGATATGATGGCTGCATCTCCAGCAATCTCCTTGGGCCATGAGATAACTTTGGTAAAAGAAGTCACTTAAGAAATGGAACTAGCTCCCTGATTCTGTGGAGCCTTCCACCAGCCCAGCTTCTTAATGAATGTGAAAGAGAACCATGTTTCTAATTTGTTAAACTTCCACTACTATTTTCCTGGACCTAATTCTCATTATAATGAAATCCAAGCAAAAGAAAGGTTGAGAATGGAAAGTAATGAGTCCAAGATTCCTAGAATTCAGACCAAAACTTCTGATTTCTGAACCTTCCCATGTAGATGACCCAAATTGAACTCATTAGCTTCTTGTCCAAATTTGCTCCTATTATGTTCTTATTCATCTCTGTTAATTCTAAACTAAACCTTGAAAGCATCTTTAGTTCTTTTCCTTCTCATGCCATTATGAGAGTATTTACTATAGTCAAGAAGATTTTCTCCCTGAATTGGTCTTGAAAAAATCAGAATACATTCTTGATTTAGTTTCTTGATCAGTTTCTGTAGAAAAATAAATGTACTTACCAAGTCGTGTCAAGTAGTTACTTGTAATTTGTATACCTACTCCAATTTTTCTGGCATCATAAATTAATTCTACCTAACGAGGCAGAGTTGCTACTTAATACTCTAATTCAGTGTTTCGAGACCTGATTGCATTTTGCCCAAGGTGTGACCATTGCTTTCTGAAATTACAAATAAGTTATATGAAAATTCCCTGAGATGTAAAGAACATATGCATCTATATTTCTCTAATACACTTCATATTTTTGATGCAATTCTGAAAGTAAAACTGTTTAATACATCTCTTTGGCATCACTTCTAAGCATTAAATGAAGAAAAATATTATATCTAAACTTTGGAGTATGGGAATTTACAAAATTTTCTTTTCTAGAAAGTTATGTTTAAGGAAATGTTAGTAGTTAGGCTTAGGTCTAATCTGCATAACAATTGTAGTGGACATCTATCATTATTTATAGCTGCCGATTAGTTTCTAAACTACTTTTCTGTCTATGGAAAAGCTAATTTATCAAAAGTATGTCTTATTTTAGTTGGATTTTGAGCTCATATTCTCAGCTTTTGCATGTAGCTGAGTACCAGACGTATGACCCAAGGCTTACCATCAGGTGAACCTGAAAAAGACTTCAGTTCAGAAGTGGGCATTACAAAGCATCAGTGGAGTTGGCACTTTTCTGATATAAGTATTGGCAAAGATATTTAGCTTTAGGAAAGGGCAGTGAGTTTTGGAAAAGTTCCTTATGAAAAAGTGTCATTGGTTTTGATGGTTATAGTGATATTGTCAGAGATGAGTTTCAGTGTACAATGTTCAGAGACAGCAATGACACCTGTGGTTTCCTCACTGGCTCAAGTTTCTACCATGTTCCTGGAAGCACATCCTTATGTTTATTTTTTCATATGCTTATATATATTTTTTTCCTATGCTTATTTTTATATCCTTCAAACCAGTTCTGAGAACTACAAATTATTATTTATTATTGATATTTTATCAGTTGTTGAATTTATTCTTGTATCCTAGTTCATGCTACGATGGTGATATATGCTTTTGTATTGATTTTGGCTAAATTTATATGATTTTCAAATATATACATATAAAACAGATGCATTTATTTATTTAACAGGTTTATTGAGTTATAATTGACATCCAATTCTGTCACTACAATCAAGATAATGAATATATCCATCACCCCCAAAGTTTCCTTATGCCCTTTTGTAACTTCTCCTTTTATGTAGCTTTTTGGATCCGTGGATCTTATCATATTTTTAGGTAATTAGAAAGAAAGAGCATATCATTTGATGAGACCTCAAATGGAAATATAGCATGCCAAATTAAAACCTCTTATAATCTATGGCTCTTATGAGAAGCTTGTGCTCCATTTCACTGGGTAAAATTTGGATTGAGAAAAGCAGTTCTGAGAGATTGAGGGGAATAATTAAATCAAATGAAAAAATACTATTTAATAAACAATCAAAGTAGTTAATCTCTTACTTTTTATTGTAAACAACTTAAGCCATCATGACATCTCAATATTTGAGTGAGCTTCAGTGAAGTAAGATGAGAATTTCTTTAGGAGATGGGAGACCCAAGTTCAAGACCTCATCCCAAGACTAACTAACGTTGAGATATTGAACAGCTCACTTTTCTTATCTGAGTTTCTGATTTGTTGTCTTCAGCATGGTCTAGATATTGCAGAGTTTCTTAGGCTTGAATCTGTCTATAGATAATTATCTGCAGACATTTTCTTTTTTAACCTCAAACCAGCAGTCTTTATTTTAAGACAGAGTAATTTGAAGTTTTTCCACTTTGGATCCTAGAGTACAAGAAAGCTCCTGAAAAGGTGAGCTGACTGAATTCTGCATACATTTAAGGAAAGAATGCTCGTGTAGACAAGTATATAAAGTGCTTGGTGTTATTTCCTACAGTGGGTATGCTTGAGAGTGGGGGCAGGGTAGAGCTGAAAAATTGTTTTTTTTTCTGACCTGTGATGTTTATCCTTTGCTGTTTATCAGAGCCAAGGGCCCCATTGTGCAAAACAAACATGTGCTTAGTGGAGGCCAAAATCCAGCCGTACGCACAAATGTGAAGTAAATGAAGTTGCATTCTGCAGTGGTTGTTACTATTTGTATGTTCCCTGAAGTTTTGATATAAGAAATTTAGTGATACTCATAGGTAAACATTTCTGCCCCAACAACTGTCAGAAAGTAGGCAGTCAATGAATATTACTTTCCTACCTTCATTGTTTTCTATGTCTTGCCCCACAACACGTACTATGCTATTTATCTTTCTAAATGTTGTTCTCTCTTCATCCATATTTCTCAGTTAAAATCTACCTCTGGCTCTGATTCTTTTTTAAACTTTTTCTTTTAACCAAAATTTACCTGCTGTATATATTTTTCCTTCTTAGACACATTAGGTAACTAGCTAATAGAACCAAAGGGCAATTTATTTAGAGACAAGGTATTAATTTAGCACATACTTATTGAGTGCTTACTATGCTGGGTAATATTCTAGTGAGGAGGATGCCTTTGGGAACAATGGAAATAACAGTTTCTGTCTACATCAAGCTTATATTCTGAATGGTGAAAAGTAGGGATATGAATCAGTAATAGATATTTCACTTTTGCTGTCCCCAAGTCCATTTATCTATCTTCCTAGTTCATGGTAACTGTACCCCCAATATTTCTATGGCAAACTTGTCATCTTCCTTTGATTAAAGTCTTAGTGGAACTGACCCCAAGCTACTCAAATCCCCTTCAGCCATTTGGGACACATGGCCATGCTGGACCAATCAAGTGCTCCATCAAATTGCGTAATGAACTGAAAATTATTGGAATGAATTCAACTCAAAGATGACATTCTGATAAAGGCCACTGACTCCTGTAACCTAGAACCTCAGAGCTTGACTAATTTCCTATTAATTCCAAAGGCTTTATTCTTTGACTGCTCCTTCTGTGCAGTTTTCCTTCAATATTTCTTGTTTAAGTTATTGAGTTTTGTGTTGCCTGGAAACCAGTAATCCTAACTATACTACATTGGTTAAGTAAGAAGTATCACATTTCTTTACCTCTTGTTATTAACTTAAATTCAACTCAATCTTACCCACTGTATTGAGTGAGTTAGTGAGTGAGTGAAAGTCCTCAGCCGGGTCCGACTCTTTGCGACCACATGGACTATACAGTCCATGGAAGTCTCCAGACCTTTCCCTTTTCCAGGGGATCTTCCCAACCCAGGAATCTAACCAGGGTCTCATGTATTACAGGCGGATTCTTTACCAACTGAGCTATAAGGGAAGCCCACCCACTGTTTTGGCAGGAAATTAATTTTTATTAGCAAGTCCTCCTTCCTTTTAGGATAAAAAGTCAGAAGGTTCCCATCATCTTCAGCCACTTGTGTGCATGGGTCATTGTTGAAATATCCACTACCCCAGCATCTGTGCCATTCCAGGGATAAGGAAATCTTTGGTGTGGCTGGAAGTGCTGAGTTAGGGTTCAGCTTCTACAGCTACACCATGTAAAACTTAGTATATATAAATATAAATATGTATAATTTCTCTGAAACTTTGTACTCTCCAGGTAATTATTCTGATGCAAAACCTCTCTCAGACAGTTAACTTATCTGAGAGCCTGTGCAATCTTCTAAGAGCAAAGGGCAAACTACATTCTGTCTTGTCCTCTCACCTGTCTTCTCTAAATGATCCTGGGTTTGTGTAGTGAACTGGGAACAATTCAATTATTTATTCACTTAGCATGCATTTATTAAGTTTTTGTTCTGTTGCAGGCCCTGGATGAGGCTCTGGAATTACAAAGAATGATTTATCACAGTTTTTGCTTGACTGTGACTCATAGTCAGGGGGAGGGAAGTTGGGTAGCAGCAACATGGTGGCTAAATAATCAAATAACTATGGCAGTGATAAGTGCCACAATAGGCATATGAAAGTAAGCAAGATGGGAACAAGAAGGAAGCTCTTGAATCTGTTTGGAGATGTCTGAGGATGGTGTGCAGAAAGAGAGGATAGCTGGGCTGAGTCATAGGGAACAAATAGAAGTTTGATTAATATACAGGTAGAGTAAGAGTAGGTCTTCTCTGGTGGCTCAGCTGTGAAGAATCTGTCTGCCAGTGCAGGAGACACGGGTTCAATCACTAGATCAGGAAGATCCCCTGGAGGAGGAAATGGCAGCCCACTCCAGTATTCTTGCCTGGAAAATTCCACGGACTGAGGAACCAGACAGGCTACAGTCCACAGGGTCTCAAAAGAATTAGACATGACTTAGTGATTGAGAATGCTCAGAGTAAGAGTAGTATACATTCCAAGCAAAGTAAAATACAGAGACAAAGACACGCATACAAGGGAGAGAGAGAGAGCTGAGAGGGCGATGGCGGAAGAGGAGGAGGAGCGGACTGGGAAGGGGAGATGAGAGGGTAGCAGAAGTGGCCTGTGCTAGAAAATGCAGATAGTCCAGGATGAAGAATTGGGGAGAGAAAAATTGGGGAGAAGAATTCATGGGGCAGGGGAGGGGTGGGGATTGTGGGAAATGAGCCTGGAAAGGTAGGCAGAGGACAAAGCATAGTGGGTAAAGGATGACTTTTCTAATTAAGTTGTCTTATGTGAAAATTCAAGTTCTGCCCCTTTGATGCTGTCAAATCAATAAAGACACTTAACCCAATGTCCTTATCTATAAAGGGAAAAAGGTAGCTGTACCTCCTTTTTAACATTATTGCAAGGATTACATGGATTCATGAATGTAAAGGACTTAGATTGGTGCCTGCCACACAGCAGAATCCAAGAAATGCTTCTCTTCCCCTACCCCCCACACACCCTGGAATTTATCACAAAAGCCATAAAAGCTGAAGGTTGCTGATAAAAAGTGCTTGGTGGATGCATTTGGGAAGCAGTGAAAAATTGATTGAAGAGAGAGGATGAAGCTGGCTTAAAGAGAGCCTTTGAAGCTGGGTAGAAGTCTTTGTGAGTTAAAGTCACAAGCTTAAACATTATTTAATTAAAAGCATAGTATTAAAAATGAAACCAGGAATCGATGATACAAATTGCAACAATCTTGTTAGCTACCCAATCAATACTGTCATCTATCCCTGATGTTTCTATTAGGTAAAGACCAAAATATCTACTATTTTCAACTTTTACAGTTTTGCAGGATTAGTATAGATAGGATATTTATATTTGAAGTTTCACTTAAAATTAAGCCATGATATTTTTTTCAGTTACTTGACAGCCATTTTTTCTGTATTTTTTCCTACTTACTTTCTTCCCCTTAGGAAATCATTATTAACAACTTGATGTGTTTCCTTCCCATATATTTCTCTACATTCATAAAACTCTATACAAACAAAACCACAAAATTATACGAAATTACTGTTGTTCATTTTCCCAGAAATAGAATTTCTGGGAAAATCTTTGTAACTTACTTCTGTTATACAAAAATCCATCAAGGACATGCAGCTAATCATAGGACTCCCATAATATGGAATGCTATGCACATATTGAAAAATAATTATAGAATCTTTAGATCTATAACAGACCTTAGAGATTACCTAGCTTAGCAACTCCCAAAGATATGTCTCCCCAGTTTAATTATTTTCCTAGTGGACAGAGGTTTTTAACATAAGAGAAGTGTTGAAAGCTCTATTAGAGATTCCTCTGGCAATGGTGGGGAATTCCAAACCATCTTTCAAGACTCAACTCTAATCTTGTTTCCCTTGGGGATGCATTCCCTGATACTCCTGACTGGGATAAGTTACCCTCTTATGTGTCCAAATACACTTTCTATTTGTTATTTGTTACATTCACTGGCATGATATAAACTATTAGTTATTAATAAACTGCTTATTGTCCATCTTTTCTTCCTATTATATATTCAATACCTAATACAATGCTTGATAGATTAAAAAGGACTCAAAAATGAATGAATGAGCAGGGGAATTTTTGCAGGGGGTTGATTATACAGATGCTGAAATTTAATGCAGCTGAGTAGAAGTGAAGGATGAGTCAGTAACAAGGAGGTTGCATCAGGGACTCAGAGACCGACATTTTCTTTGTGAGTTCATAGCGGTTAAAGTTACATTCCTTAATATTTTAGGGACCTATCTTAGTCTTTTCAGGGCTTCCCAGGTGGCACTAGTGGTAAAGAACCCCGCTGCCAATGCAGATGATGGAAGAGGTGTGGGTTCGATCCCCTAGAGGAGGACACAGCAACCCACTCCAGTATTCTTGCCTGGAGAATGCCATGGACAAAGGAGCCTGGCAGACTACAGTCCATGAGATTGCAGAGAGTCAGACACGACTGAGAGACTGAGCACACACACACACAATGGCTAACTGAATATGAGTTAGGAAAGAAAAGAATGAATTTTTAAAAAGTGCTAGCTTTTATAGTCTGGGGTGATTGGGAAAACAGTTGTGCCAGGAGAGAAGTTAAAATGTAGAGGGCTATTTATGGGAAAAGGAGAGAGGAAATTATTTTATGTTTGGCTTTCTGTATATTTAAATTTATCATGATGATGAGATGTCCAAGTTTAGGTTTTTCAAACGAGTTAATGTGCAAACAGGACTGGAAACATAAAGTCAGCTGTTCATGTAGCCATGAGAACAGAACACTCCACTTCTTGGAATAAAGTCTGTGCATCTCTGACTCTTGTTGTTTCCTTGTACATAGGAACCATGCCTTATCCACCTTTCAGGTTCCTAAGGCTTAGCTCTTAGAAAGTGCAAGAGAAGTCATTCTGACAATAAACGGAATTGAAGTTTAGCGAGAAAAGAGTAGAGTGCTAAGAAAGTCCCACTTTTCCCTGGAACTGGTTCAAAATTTCATCTTCATTTTTTAAGGCTCTGCCAGCATAAACCTATTTTAGAGGCCACCTCTTTATGTAACCAGAGATCCCAGCATTTATTTCCTTCTGTCAGGTTTATATGACTAGGGAAGTGTTGTTTTCATTTGCCCTCCCTTGGCTGTTGGATTTATTGCATTACTTAAGTCCTAAATATTGGCATCTTGAAAGAAAACAATGAGAAACATCTAAGTCTGCATTTCCCTTTGATTCTGAAAAATAAAAGAAAAAAGAAAAACTCTGGAAAGATAGTATTCCAGAATATTTTTGCTTACTTTTCACTGCTTAATCAATACATTCACCAGCAGCCAGAGATAGAATGTTTTCCTTCACAGTGAGAGTAGAAACTAGGTTAGACATCCTGATAATAAGTGACAGTATTGTGGAGATGGATGGGGAGGGGTAGACTACAGATTTTATTTGGTTTCATCTGAACTGCATTTATTCTGTCCCCATTTTATTGCTCATTCATTGCTCCATGTCAGTTCAATTCTATTCTATTTCAACTTGAGATATACACACAATATAATGCTAGGCATTTTCACTCAAAAGCATTTTCAGATCTTGTCACCAGCTAAATTCTCTTCTTATGGATTTCAAGTTTCCTGTAATGAATTTCAAGGATTTTAAGCTCCTACTTTTTTAAACTTGTAGACTTTAAACATTTTATTAAAAATGCATTACTGTGATATCTGGGTAAGGATTGTCTGTCTGTCTGTGTGCTCAGTTGCCCAGAAGTGTCTTGCTCTTTGTGGCCCCGTGGACTGTAGCCCACCAGATCCCTCTGTCCAGGGATTTCCCAGGCAAAAACACTGGAGCGGGTTGTTTCCTTCTTTAAGGGATCTTCCCGACCCTGGGATCGAACCAGTCTCCTACATCTCCTGCACTGGCAAGCGGATTCTTTGCCACTAGCACCAACTGGGTTACCACTTTATAATCATTCCATGATAGTTGATAGTAAAGGCAATTTAGGGACTTTCATAAAAGATGAGGTCACTTATCTAAAAGTTGTGCAAAATTAGCAAACTCCTATACAGAATAGCTTGTTTATACTATTAAGTGCATACAATTTTTGATGGGTGGAGTTACTAAACTCTACATGAGTTTGAATCATGTCTGTGGAAAATGACAAATTGCTTTCCTAAATGCCACTAATTCTTAATAAGGTATTTTGACTCATCTTTTCTTCTATCTTCACCTATAAATTTATTCCCTCTTCTCCACCAAATTCCCTCTCATATGTCACAATAATAGCAAAATGATTGAGCATTGACTAGAACCCTGCTAATCATTTTCCATAAGGTAGGTACTCATTCGGAGAAGGCAATGGCAACCCACTCCAGTACTCTTGCCTGGAAAATCCCATGGATGGAGGAGCCTGGTAGGCTGCAGTCAATGGGATCGCTAGGAGTCGGACACGACTGAGCGACTTCACTTTCACTTTTCACTTTCATGCATTGGAGAAGGAAATGGCAAACTTCTCCAGTATTCTTGCGTGCAGAATCCCAGGGATGGGGGGCCTGGTGGACTGCCATTTATGGGGTCGCACAGAATTGGACATGACCGAAGCAACTTAGCAGGAGCAGCAGGTACTCATTATGCTGATTTTACAGAGGAAGAAACCAAGGCACATAAACACTCATTGATTTGCTCAAATAAATGGTGGCATTAATATTCAAATTATTCAACTCCAGAATCAGCATTCTGACCACTATTGCCTCCCATTTCCCAGATAGTTGTCTTTGGTATACACATGAAAGACATGATGAGTGTCACAGTTACCGCAGCAAAGATTTTGTTGTTGTAGTTCTGGGCTGCTGTGAAGGGTGTTTAATTTGATTGAGAGTAGCTATCTTTTATTGAGTGTTTTCAATACTGTAAAGCCAACTTTACAATAGTGCTGTGGGGTAGGTAATAATAGTGTTTTTAATTTCTCAGATGAGGAAACTGAGCTTGAGTTTGCATAGCTTAACCTCAAGAAGTAGTTGTGACTGGTGATGGTAAAGTCTGTAGGTAAGCCAAGTTCCAAAATCTCCCTTTAGGATCCCAAACGTGCTTAGTTGCTCAGTCTGACTCTTTGTGTCTGACTGTTTGTGATCCTCTGGACTGTAGCCCACCAGGCTCCTCTGTTCATGGGATTTTTTAGGCAAGAGTACTGGAATGGGTTTCATTCTCCAGGTGTCTTCCTGACCCAGGGATTGAACCTGCGTCTCCTGCTTTGCAATTGGATTCTTTACCCACTGAACCATTAGGGAAGCTAGCATCACAAATAGTGGCTCTATTTGTTTTAACCTCAACTTCCATTCACACTCTAGTTCTGAACTGTGCGTAGCTGATGACCACCTACTTCAGAATCAACTGCTGTGCTCAGTCGCTTAGTCGTGTCTAACTCTTTGCAGCCCCATGGACTGTAGCCTGCCAGGTTCCTCTGCCCATGGAATTTTTCAGGCAAGAATACTGGAGTGGTTGCCATTTTCTACTCCAGGGGATCTTCCCAACTCAGGGGTCGAAGGTACATCTCTTGAGTCTCTTGCATTAGTAGGCGGATTCAACTGGAATGCTGGTTAAAAATGCAGCTCCCAGTTCCAACTGTAGCCATTCAAATTCAGTAGGTCCTGGGAGTGGCTCAAGATGTTGTATTTTAAACTATTATTTCAAGACATTGTATTTTAAACTATTATTCCTTGCCTTTTTTATGCACAATAAGCTTGGAAAACAGCTGTCTTATTTAATATCAGGAAAATGTTCATGAGAAAGGTAATGGCTTTTTACTCTTGATTCTTACTTAAGTATTACATATGCATTTTGAAAAATAAATGGTAATATTGTACTAAAAATTCTACCATGTCACCAGTTGAATAAAACTACAAGATTTGAAAGGTTTTAAGACCTGACTTAAAATTTCTGGTTTCTGATATAGGAAAAATGATGACAGGAAGAGCAACTTGTATGCCTGTTTAAAGCCATAGGGAATTAATTTTAGCCAGAGTGGGCAAAGACAGGGGAAAAAAAGTGTGAACTCTGCAGAACAGATAATTCTATGTTCAGTTTGAATTTTGAACAGAACTCGTCTGCCAATCCTTAGTTCCTGTGGTTTCTATTTAGCATTGTGTAATGGTCTCTCAATTGTCCAGTGATTTACCAGTTATTTTAGGATTTCTATTTCTTTGGTACATATCATCCCTGCCTACTGAAAAAGTGAACAATAAAAGTAATCAATTGGGAACATTTTAATGAGACAATCCAACCCGAAGCTTTGCATTCAAATATTTATACAAATTTGAGGAGGTTATGCCTCCAGCTCTGTTTCACTTGGCCTAATGAATGAGAAAATATTATAAAAAAAAAATTAGAGAATTTTTGGTAACTTGAGCAGCAAAAAACATCATTTAAGAGAAGTAGTTTATAGTAGAATATTCTTTGAACAGATGGTTTGTTTAAATTGTTTACAATACACTACCAAAGAGGATGTGGGAACAAGATTATAATTTGGTCTTGATTTGAAGTGAGACTAGCCATGTTGTTGGATGACCTGAAGGTTAAGATTTAAGCACAAATGGATGGTTATAACCCTATTTTTCTGATCCTCTATGTGGTACTCTAGACTGCATTCTTGTGAGGTGGAGACTCTGAATATAATTTTTCCTATTTAATTGTTGGAAAAATCTACTTTTGTGCATTAGGTTATCAGCTTCTGGTCCCTAAGGCAGTGAAAAGAGAAAGGTTTACTGATTGGCTCACATGATGCTCTCTTCCTAGGGCACAGAGTTTTGTTAATTCTGAACACAGTTCTCTGGGAATCTTATTTAGTTAGGAGATCAAACCAGTCAATCCTAAAGGAAATCAACCCTGATTTTTTACTGGAAGGACTGTTGCTGAAGCTGAAGCTCCAATACTTTGGAAACCTGATGCAATGAGCTGAGTCATTGGAAAAGACCCTTAATGCTGAGAAAGATTGAAGTCAAAAGGAGAAGGGAGCTGGCAGAGGGTGAGATGATTAGGTAGCATCACCGACTCAATGGACATGAATTTGAGCAAACTCCGGGCAACAGTGAAGGACATAGGAGCCTGATATATTGCAGTCCATGGGGTCGCAGAGAGTCTCAACAACAATTGGTTAACTCTAGATTTTTATGTCATGGTGTTTGTTTAGGGCCCTTGTGTTGGAAGCTTAAGCATGTCATTTGTGTCAACTAGATCACAAAGAACTAGGAGAATTTTAAAGAATGTGTAACTAATTTTGGAGCACTTTACTGGTGACGCAGATCGTAAAGAATCTGCTTGCAATTCAGGAGACCTGGGTTTAATCCCTGGGTTGGGAAGATCCCCTGGAGGAGGGCATGGCAACCCGCTCTAGTATTCTTGCCTGGAGAATCCCCATGGACAGAGGTGCCTGGTGGGCTACAGTCCATGGAGTCGCAAAGAGTCAGACACTGCTGAGTGACTAAGCAGCAGCAGCAAACCTATAATATATATAACACCTTGATGAACTCTAATATAAACCATGGAATTGGGCTTCCCTGGTGGCTCAGATGGTAAAGATCCGATTGCAATGCAGGAGACCTAGTTTCGATCCCTGGGTCAGGAAGATACCCTGGAGAAGGGAATGGCAATCCTCTCCAGTATTTTTGCCTGGAGAATCCCATGCACAGAGGAGCTTGGCAGGCTACAGTCCATGGGGTCACAAAGAGTCAGACACAACTGAGCCACAAACACCTGTAATTAATTTTGGAAGGTTATACAACTCCAAACTTCAGAACAAATCAGCAAAGTCTGTAACACTGCCAAATTTAAAGAGAAAATGTTCATTAGTCTAAGACCTTAGGGTCTTTTGGAAGGGGCCATGTCACTTGGAAAGTAGAATATTAAAAATTATTCTGAAGAATGGAGAGAACCTGAGAAAATATTCAATGAATGGCTTTCAATGTAGCAGTCCTAAATAACTCTCTTGTTTTGAAATAGTGTTACATGAAACTGAAGTAGATGTATATTTTTCTTCCTTTCCAACTTCCTGTTATTATTATTATTTTTTATTGCCCTGAGTGGCTTGTGGGATCTTAGTTCCTTGACCAGAGTTTGAACCTGTACTTCCTGCATTGGAAGTCTGAAATCTTAACCACTGATTGCCAGAGAAGTCCCCTCCCTCCCATCTTTATGTTAAAACTAGGGTGGTGACTAGAAATGGATACTTGTGCATGAGCAATAGCTAATAATTATGTCTTGCCTTTTAATTTGGAGTTTCTTAGATCAAGAAAGATAGATATTTAGATTTTCTTGTAGTGGTATGTATTCTGATGCTCATCATTCTGAGTTGTTCTATTCAATTAAATAGTTTGTGGTTACTTTGAAGTTATTTATTTAAAACTTTTGTTTAAGAGATAGCTATTTCTAAATAAAAATATATGTTAAACAGCAAGTTTAGTACTAAAAATCATTCCTGTACATGGTACCTTATTCCAGCTCTATGAGTTTGACAACAAGTTTGACTCACAGTTCAATTGGGAAGATTTTTTTTTAATGATACAATATTCAGCCTTGACATTCTAAAAAACTAAGACCATGGCATCTGGTCCCACCACTTCATGGCAAATAGATGGGGAAACAATGGAAACAGTGACAAATTTTATTTTTGGGGGTTCCAAAATCACTGTAGATGGTGACTGCTGCCATGAAATTAAAAGATGCTTGCTCCTTGGAAGAAAAGCTATGACCAACTTAGAAGCATATTAAAAAGCAGAGACATCACTTTGCTGACAAAAGTCTGTAATAGTCAAAGCTATGGTTTTTCTAGTAGTCATGTACAGATGTGAGAGTTGGACCATAAAGAAGGCTGAGTGCTGAAGAATTGATGCTTTCAAATTGTGTTGCTGGAAAAGATGCTTGAGAGTCCCTTGGACAGCAAGGAGACCAAACCAGTTAATCCTAAAGGAAATCAACCCGGAATACTCATTGGAAGGACTGATGCTGAAGTTGAAGCTCCAATACTTTGGCCACCTGATGCGAACAGCCAACTCCTTGGAAAAGTCCCTGATGCTGGGAGAGATTGAAGGCAGAAGAAGAAGGGATGGCAGAGGATGAGATGGCTAGATACTATCACTTACTCAATGGACCTGAGTTTGAACAAACTCTGGGAGATAGTGAAGGATAGGGAAGCCTGGCGAGCCGCAGTCCACGGGGTCACAAAGAATTGGAAATGACTTATTGACTGAACAACAATTCAGCCTGAAGATCACACTCTTTTACCATGATTGTCTGAGACTTCTAGGTTAAACAGGTCTTCATGAAAATGATCCTGTAAGACTTAATCTCAGTTATTGTTGAGCTCAAGTGGCAACTCTGTGAGTGTCAGTGACCAGTGAAGTTGTGAGGGGTAGGGGAGAGCAGTACAAAGAAGGGAAGCAACTTTGGGTGAAAGATTTTCTTCAGTTCAGTTCAGTTTAGTTGTTCAGATTTTCTTGGAGAGTGGCATAACCACAAAGAAGAAGAAACTCACATCAGCAGGGCTGTCATCATCATTATCCTTGCACTCTCTCAAATGGATGGAATCTTATGGACTCAAAGAAGACAAGGATGAAAAGCGTTCCTAATATTCTGAAGGGTTAAATTTAGGTCAGAGATTTAAAACCAGCAACTTCTCATGAGTAGGCTGTCTTGAGATTGCAAAAATAACAACGACAACAATAAATAAATTAACATGTCTATGGCACTTATACTATGTTGGATACTATTCCATCTATGATGCATGGTTTCCCTGGTGGCTCAGATAGTAAAAAAAAATCTGCCTGCAATGCAGAAGACCCTAGTTCAATCCCTGGGTTGGGAAGATCCCCTAGAGAAGAGAATGGCCATCCACTCCAATATTCTTGCTTGGAGAATCCATGGACAGAGAAGCCTGGTGTAACATTCTGTGGGGTTTCTAAGAGTCAGACATAACTGAGTGACTAACTCTTTTTTTTTTTTTTTCCTATAATGCACGCATGCTCATTCACTCAGTTGTGTCCAACTCTTTGCAACTCTGTGGACTGTAGTCTGCCAGGCTCCTCTGTCCATGAACTTTTTCAGGCAAGAATAATGGAATGGGTTGCCATTACCTCCTCCAGAGGGGCTTCCTGACACAGATATCGAGCCTATGTCTCCTGCATTGGCCAGCAGATTCTTTACTACTGAGTCACCTGGGGAGACCTTCCATCTACAAATCACTCATTTAATTCTCACTATGATTCTATTAGGAGAAGGCAATGGCAACCCACTCTAGTACTCTTGCCTGGAAAATCCCATGGATGGAGGAGCCTGGTAGGCTGCAGTTCATGGGGTCGCTAGGAGTCGGACATGACTGAGCAACTTCACTTTCACTTTTCACTTTCATGCATTGGAGAAGGAAATGGCAACCCACTCCAGTGTTCTTGCCTGGAGAATCCCAGGGACGGGGGTGCCTGGTGGGCTGTCATCTATGTGGTTGCACAGAGTCGGACACGACTGAAGCGACTTAGCAGCAGCAGCAGCATGATCCTATTGGGTAAGTGATGTCTTTTTTTTTTTTTTTTTTTTTTAATTAGAGTATAGTTAATTTACAATATTGTGTTAGTTTCAGGTGTACCCCAAAGTGATTCTTTTATATATATTCGTATATTCATTATGTTTTTGTTTCTCTTCTCATATAGTTTATGAGAGTATTGAGTACAGTTCCCTATGTATAGAGTGCATCCTTGTTGGTTATCTATCTTATAGATAATAGTGGATAAGTAATGTCTTCATTCTGACTATACAGATGAGAAACTGAGGCAGAGAAAAGGCAAATAGGCAATTTTCTGGAGTTCACATATTTAGTAAGTGGTGGAGTTAGGAACTGAACCAGTGAGTCAGACTCCTAAGTTCGTGTTCCCAGTCACAAAACTGCACAAAGAACAGGATTGCTAAGACATATTACCACCAAGTGAAGCTGTGCATGTCTAGATTCATAAGGCTGGAAGCAGTGGGAAGACGCCATATATCTGGCTTTCCAAAGCAATAAAAAGTCATCTGTTTTCTGGAAAGGAATCATTTTGTGTGATTTCCTAGCTTTGCAATCCAGAGGTGTCTCAATATCTATTTCTGGAAGGCACCTGAGGGATCATGTACCAGCTGCTAGTGGCCAAGGGGGAAATCAATCAAATGATCATTAATAAACACCTTGGGAACAGGTTCATTTCAGAGTTATCAAAAATGATCTTTGTTCTTCTTTCTCTTCAAAAGAAAGCCGTTGGGGAAGAGGGAAACTAACTGCTAGAACTCGCTCTGTCTGGTTTAATCAGATAGTGAAACACTGAATCAAGCCGGTGTCCTTAACTGCCCTTTCTTAGCTGTTCCTTGATTAGGCCAAGAGTACTGTGAATGACAGAACCATGTTGGATGTTCGTGCCACATATTCTGATGAGCTAGCCCTCAACTGTTCCTTCTTAAAAGAAGCATTAGGATATCCTGTGGGGAAATGAGCAATGTTTCAAGTGCAAAAAGGATGCTTGAGAAGGGGCTGCCCACAGCAGCACATGCTTGCTTAGGTGCACAGCCAGCCTTGCAGTGACTGATGGATATGCTTTTCTCTTCACCTGTGCTGGGAAAAGAATGAAGGGCACCTTTGAAGGAGGAGGGACCATGTATAATTACATCGTGTTTCTTTTGTTTAAAGCCAATGCGTTCTGGAAAGAAAAATGACTGTCCACTCTTGTAACAATGACCCAAATCCACTAATATACATTGCTGTGGGTCAGATCTGTACACTTCTGGGATTATTCTGTGGGGACAAATTTATTGGCATTGATTACATGCTTTTGTTAACTTGAAAGTGTCTTAGCAGAAATAGGCAGTGAGTCTCCAGGAGTTCTCAGTGTATGTGCTTTACATGGAAATACATAGTTGATAAGATACAGTCGAATTAAAACTTACAGTCATAACTCAACTGTACAGAAATGATTGTTTATCATGTATTGTTGTCGTTCAGTCTCTCAGTCGTATCCTACTCTTTGTGACCCCATGAACTGCAGCACGCTGGGCTTCCCTGTCCTTCCCTGTCCCCTGGAGCTTGCTCAAACTCATATCCACTGAGTCAGTGATGCCATTCAGCCATCCCATCCTCTGTCGCCACCTTCTTCTCTCTTCTGCCCTCAATCTTTCCCAGCATCAGAGTCTTTTCCAAGGAGTTGGCTGTTCGCATCAGGTGGCCAAAGTATTGGAGTTTTGGCTTCAACATCAGTCCTTCCAATGAATATTTAGGGTTGATTTCCTTTAGGATTGACTGGTTGGATCTCCTTGCTATCCAAGGGACTCTCAAGAATCTTCTCCAGCACCACAATTCAATCCCCTACTCACTCCATTGTTTGAAAACTGTTACTTTTGCCACTTTAGCTTCAGTTACTTCCTGTCTATTCAGTCAAATTCTAAAGTTATTTTTCTGGCCTCTTTCTTTGATTGTCTCTAGACATGATCTCAGTTGCTGCGAGGCTTATGAGTAATCCTGCCATTGGGAGAGGAGTGTCTTGGACCTCCTGGTTTCCTCTGAGATCAAGCGGGTCTTTCTAGTCCTTGGGCCTCATGTGCAGCATGAGGTGCTGACATACTTGGCCTGGCTCTCCTAGGACACTGAGCACTTCTCTGTTTTCCTTAGAGGATGCTCAAGAACTCATGGCTTTTTGTGCAAAAGATAGACTTGTGGCACTCTAGGAGGCTTCCTCTGTCTCAACTGTATTGCCTTCCCCAGCCATTGTGATGGCCTTTGCACCATGTCGCTTTGGAGCCAGGCTGAATTTTCCTAAGAACTTGTGGTGTTCCCAGGCTATGTTTTGAGAAACAAAACATTTGAATTCCTGCTGTGAGTATTTTAATTGCTCTTCAATTCTGGATTCTTCAACATAACGGGGTGGGTGGGGAGGAAGATTATGCATCCACCCATGTCACTGTGCTATAATATACCCATCTCTGTGAGCCTCTCAAGGGGTTCATCTCCTTCTCTCCCCCACCAACCTCCCATTAAAGGCTTTACCACCTTTTAGTGTTGGAGAAACTGCATGTTTTATCCCTGTTCTGAGTTTTATATTATAAATACTATGCTGAGTCACTTAAACTCTGACGTGTGGGAACCCACAAGTTTGTATTCTCACAATAATACCTGAAACCCTTGCTTTTCAGACTATGACTGAAACTGAGACTATGTCTCAGCTACTGGCTATTTTTTTTTTTATTGAGAAGGGTATTATTATAATTATTTTGATTGTTAATATCTTTTTCACTATTTTTCTGTTTATAAATATTAATAAAGTTATATTCTGAGTGTAAGCATGTGCAGTTCAGTTCAGTCGCTCAGTCGTGTCTGACTCTTTGCGACCCCATGAATCGCAGCACACCAGGCCTCCCTGTCCATCACCAACTCCCAGAGTTCACCCAGACTCATGTCCATTGAGTCAGTGATGCCATCCAGCCATCTCATCCTCTGTCGTCCCCTTCTCCTCCTGCCCCCAATCCCTCTCAGCATCAGAGTCTTTTCCAATGAGTCAACTCTTTGCATGAGGTGGCCAAAGTACTGGAGTTTCAGCTTTAGCATCATTCCTTCCAAAGAAACCCCAGGGCTGATCTCCTTCAGAATGGACTGGTTGGATCTCCTTGCAGTCCAAGGGACTCTCAAGAGTCTTCTCCAACACCACAGTTTAAAAGCATCAATTCTTCGGCACTCAGCTTTCTTCACAGTCCAACTCTCACATCCATACATGACCACTGGAAAGCATGTACTCATACCCACATTTATTGTCCAAGTGAGCAGGTTCTTTGTATTTTTTTTTTAATTTATTTTTAATTATTGTGTTGACTTCTGTCTGCCACACAACAGTGTGAATCAGCTGCAAACACATATGTCTTCTCCCTCCTTGCTCCCCTGCCCCGCCTCATCCTCCCTTTCTGGGTTGTCACAGTGCACTGGGTTGAGCCCCCTGTGTCCATACAGCAGCCTCCCACTGGTCATGGTACACATGGTGGTGCATACACAGCAGTGCTGCTCTCAGTTCGTCCCACCCTCTCCTTCCCTTGCAGGGTCCAGTCTGTTCTGTATGTCTGCATCTCTAGTCCTGCCCTGTAAATAGGTTCATCAGTACCGTTTTTCTAGATTCCATATATATATGTGTTAATATATGAAATTTGCTTCTCTTTCTGATTTACTTCACTGTGCATTACAGGCTCTAGGTTCATCCACCTCACTAGAACTAACTCAAATGCATTCCTTTTTATGGCTGAGTGATATTTCATTGTATATATGTACCACAACTTCTTTCTTTTTTTAATTTACATTTCTGTTAATTTTGAATATTAGTAAATTGCATAGATCATATAGTTATCACATGATCATGACACAGAACAGTTTCATTGTTCCCCAAAACTCCCTTGTGCTCTCCTTTTGGAATGAAAAACTCCCCTATTCCTGAGCTGTCCTGTGCTTGGTCGACTGCTCAGTTGTGTCCGAATTTTTGCGACTCCACAGACTGTAGCCCACCAGGCTCCTCTGTTCATGGGGATTCTCCAAGCAAGAATACTGGAGTGGGTTGCCATGCCCTCCTCCATGGGATCTTCCCAACCCAGGGATTGAGCCCAGATTTCCTCCATTGCAGGCAGATTCTTTGTTGACTGAGCCACCAGGGAAGTCCATGAATACTGGAGTGGGTAGCCCATCCCTTTTCCAGGGGATCTTCTGGACCCAGGAGTTGAACCAGGGTCTCCTGCAATGCAGGCAAACTCTTTTTTTTTTTTTTTTAATTTATTTATTTTAATTGTAATTTTACTTCTAAAACATATTGTGGTGATTTTTGCCATACATTGACATGAATCAGCCATGGGTGTACATGTGTCCCCCTATCCTGAACCGCCCTCCACCTCCCTCCCAACCCCATCCCTCTAGGTTGTCCCAGAACACCAGCTTTGAGCGCCCTGCTTCATGCATTGAACTTGCACTGATCATCTATTTTATGTATGGTAATATACATGTTTTAATGCCATTCTTTCAAATCATTCCACCCTCGCCTTCTCCCACAGAGTCCAAAAGTCTGTTCTTTACATCTGTGTCTCTTATGCTGTCTTGCATATAGGGTCATTGTTACTATCTTTCTGAATTCCATATATATGCATTAATATACTGTATTGGTGTTTTTCTTTCTGACTTACTTCACTCTGTATAATAAGCTCCAATTTCATCTACCTCATTAGAACTGACTCAAATGCGTTCTTTTTTTTTCTTTTGTTCTCATTTTTATTTATTTTTTAATCAATACGTAGTTATTTATTTTTCACATATTTTTTTATCCATTTCAACACAGGTAGTCTCCGACTAACAAATTTACAATGTTTTGACCTGAAAAAAAAAGTGTGAAAAATAAATGACTTCCATTTCTTTATAGCAGTCATTTTCAAATTGTCCTCTAAGGCGTTCCACAGGGGTCTGAAGAGGTTCCTTGGAAGATGGGAGGCCTTGAGACTCTTTGACTGATTTAAACTTTACTGAGGCATAATCAACAAATAAAATTGTAAAATATTTAATGTGTGCATTGTGTTGATTTGATATTTGTATACATTGTGTGAAAGGCATCTCACCACCTAGTTAATTAACACATCCATCACTATGAATATTTATCTTTCTTTTCTTCCCTTTTCTTTTCTGTCAGTCTTTTTTCTTTTTGTGAAGAAATTTAAATTCTACTCTCAGCAAGTTTAAATACACACTACTCCCTTTTTTCAAGTTTATTCAGGTGACTCATGTAGGTGCCAACTCTGTAGAAACAATAAAATATTGCTCTGAGGTTGCAGATAAATAAATTGTTGTTGCCGTTTAGTCAGTGGTGTCTGACTCTTTGTGACCCCATGTACTGCAGTACGCCTGGGTTCCCTGTCCTTTCCATTATCTCCTGGGGTTTGCTCCGACTCATGTCTGTTGAGTCAATGATGTCATCCAAAAATAGGGATGTTAATTAGTTAAAATGGTTTAGAATCTATTGGTCTCTGCAACCAGAAGATAATGCCACAGTATGTCTTTGAACTCCAAATCTCTCCAAAATGGGGCATGGTAGGAAGAGGGAGGATCATAAACGTTGGGTTTGGCTTTTTTGCTGTGTTTTTATTTTTTTATTTTATTTTTTAAAATTATTTATTTTATTTGGAGGCTAATTACTTTATAATATTGTGGTGGTTTTTGCCATACATTGACATGAATCAGCCATGCGTGTACATGTGTCCCCCATCCTGAACCCCCCTCTCCTCCCCATCCCATCCCTCTAGGTTGTCCCAGTGCACTGGCTTTGAGTGCCCTGTTCCCTGTTTCATGCATCGAACTTGGACTGGCGATCTGTTTCACATATGAGAATATACATGTTTCAATGCTATTCTCTCAAATAATCCCACCCTTGCCTTCTCCCAAAGAGTCCAAAAGACTGTTCTTTATATCTGTGTCTCTTTTGCTGTCTCGCATATAGGGTCATCGTTACCATCTTTCTAAATGCCATATATATGTGTTTATATACTGTATTGGTGTTTTTCTATCTGACTTACTTCACTCTGTATAATAGGCTCCAGTTTCATCCACCTCATTAGAACTGATTCAAATGCATTCTTTTTAATAGCTGAGCAATATTTCATTGTGTATGTGTACCACTGCTTTCTTATCCATTCGTCTGTTGATGGACACCTAAGTTGCTTCCATGTCCTAGCTATTGTAAACAGTGCTGTAATGAACATTGGGGTACATGTGTCTCTTTCAATTCTGGTTTCCTTGGTGTGTATGCCCAGCAGTGGGATTGCTGAGTCATATGGCAGTTCTATTTCCAGTTTTTTAAGGAATCTCCACACTGTTCTTCATAGTGGTTGTAGTAGTTTGCATTCCCACCAACAGTGTAAGAGGGTTCCCTTTCCTCTGCATCTTCTCCAGCATTTATTGTTTGTAGACTTTTTGATGGCAGCCATTCTGACCGGTGTACAACTTATTTATCCATTCATCTGCTGATGGATATCTAGGTTGCTTCCATGTCCTGCCTACTGTATTAATAAATAATGCTGCAATGAACATTGGAGTACATGTATCTTTTTCAGTTATGGTTTTCTCAGGGTATATGCCCAGTAGTAGAAATGTAAATTTGAGTACATGTATCTTTTTCAGTTATGGTTTTCTCAGGGTATATGCCCAGTAGTAGAAATGTGAATTGATACTATGGAGCCACTATGGAGAATAGTATGGGGTATCCTTAAAATACTAGAAGTAAAACTACCATATGATCCAGCACTGCCACTACTGGGTATATACCCAGCTACTGAATTTCAAAAGGTAGTTTTGAATATCAAAGTTGAAGAATGACATTTTGTTTCTCTGCTGTTTTCATCCTCTCCTGGAAGAAAAAATGTAGTTGTTTGATTCAGTGGGTAGAGTAAGAAACATTAGAGACTACTGGGGAAGAAAATGCATCAGTTACTATTTCAAAAATATTATCCTAGCTATGATACCTTTTTTTTTTTTTAACTTCACGCACTTAAAATTTTCTCTCCTCCTTTATTTTCCTTCTCCTTTCTTTGATGACATTGAAACTTCCACATTTCTGGGTGGAGTTCTAAGCAACTGCAGCTTAACCTCTGCTCCCCCAAATCCGATTGCTGCCCATCTGTAGGCCATTTAAAATGAATGCTGCCTATGTGAGACACACTATTAGGAGTTTTCATTTTCAGATGAGAAAACAGATTTCAACAGACTATGTCCAGTTTCATTCAGCTAGAAAGTGACAAAGCTAAGATTCAAACCCAGGTCTGTAACTTCCTCTCTAAAATTTCTAAAGATGACATTATATTGCCATTTTCAATTCTAGTCTATTTCAAACTTACTACACAGACAGTAGGCTAAATCCATCCTGAATACACTACAAGGAAGTTAATTTCCTATAAAAGGACTTTCAGATCAGATCAGTTGCTCAGTCATGTCTGACTCTTTGCGACCCCATGAATCGCAGCACACCAGGCCTCCCTGTCCATCACCAACTCCTGAAGTTCACCCAGACTCACGTCCATTGAGTCAGTGATGCCATCCAGCCATCTCATCCTCTGTCGTCCCCTTCTTCTCCTGCCCCCAATCCCTCCCAGCATCAGAGTCTTTTCCAATGAGTCAACTCTTCGCATGAGGTGGCCAAAGTACTGGAGTTTCAGCTTTAGCATCATTCCTTCCAAAGAAATCCCAGGGCTGATCTCCTTCAGAATGGACTGGTTGGATCTCCTTGCAGTCCAAGGGACTCTCAAGAGTCTTCTCCAACACCACAGTTCAAAAGCATCAATTCTTTGGCGCTCAGCTTTCTTCACAGTCCAACTCTCACATCCATACATGACCACTGGAAAAACCATAGCCTTGACTAGACGAACCTTTGTTGACTTTACAAGTATATAATTAAGAAATTGCACATAATTTTTAAATGTGAAAGGAAATCAGCTCTTTAGTTTCTAGTAATCTCAAAGTTTTTTTCTCGATATCTAAAAACATCATTCTGATTAAGCAGTACTTAGGTAACTCTTTAGATATGAGCTCCGTTGACTGGTATATGATATACCTCTGGAGCTTATCAGCATGTCAAAGTACAAGAGTCTTTAAAATTCCTGTTAAAATGCATCTGGTATCATTAAGAAAGGGAGTGGGTTTTAAAATGGGTCCATATGCTTTCAAGGAACACTGGAATTACAAATACCAAATGTATGGATTTACATCATAACACCTTTTTAGAGAATTTAATTTGCCTGAAAGAGCTTATATCCATTAAGACAGAAATGAGAGTAAAAGAGAAAAATTATCGGATGGAAAACTTGAATAAGTTTTAGATCACTTCTAAAAATGTATATAGCACAAAATAAATACATGTGAATAGGAAAAATGCTTATGTAGTATTAACAGGTGATTTCACTGTTTCAAGTAGTAGAAATGTCAGGAGTTGAAATTTATGATAAATTTATGTCATATTTATGAACATATCAGAAACCCACTCCCTTTCTTAATGATACCAGATGCATTTTAACAGGAATTTTTAAGACTCTTGTACTTTGACATGCTGATAAGCTCCAGAGGTATATCATACATTATCTAAAAATGAATTATCAGGTTTGGATTTCTATTTCCTCGAGTCACCACCAAGTTCAGTTACAGCACATTGTTAAGGGGTTAATTTTCAAACCAATGAGTGGGGAGAAGGGCTACTGATAAGAGGAGACAAAAGCAATTACAATTGGTAAAATTCTTTCCATGTGAATATTTTTCTCTTTTGTAAGTGCTGTGTGTTCCAGAAAGAACAATTGCCTAATTTAGTTTGGTTGGAGTAACAAGCATATGCTGTGGGTGCTGTGCTTAGTTGCTCAGTTGTGTCCATTTGCAACCCCATGGATTGTAGCCTGCCAGACTCTGTCCATGGGGATTCTCCAGGCAACAAGACTGGAGTGGGTTGCCATGCCTTTCTGCAGGGAATCTTCCTAACCCAGGGATCAAATCTGGATCTCCTGCATTGCAGGCGGATTTTTTTACCATCTGAGCCACCGGAGAAGCCCAAGAATAGTGGAGTGGGTATCTCTTCTCCAGGGGATCTTCCTGACCCAGGAATTGAAATGGGGTCTCCTGCATTGCAGGCGGATTCTTTACCAGCTGAGTACCAGGGAAACCCCAACAGGCATGGGATTTTAGTAAAGACTCTATGTACAGGACAGCAAGTTTGCTCTAGCATGGAACTGCCTCCTCTTCCAGTGATAGGCTTGCCACATGCAAATAAAAAACATAACACCTGCCAAAACAGCCGCCTGAAATTCTGAGTACTGACATACCCCAGTGTTCTCTACATGTTACAGCAATAATAGTCAACTCTGTCTTTTTAAAAAATTTAAAAAATATCTTTATTGAATTTATTGGAATGTTGCTTTTTTTTTTTTTTTTTTGCTGCAATGCATGTGGGACTGTTAGTTCCCCAACCTGGGATCCAACCTGCACCTCCTGCATTGGAACGTGAGGTCTTAACCACCAGACTGCCAGGGAAATCCCAAATCACAGTTTTAATAAAATATGATACCCTGATTCCAAGGTGAATGCCTTATACCATCTATTTGTAGTAAGCTACAACATTTCCCCGAATGGCATGTCATTTTATGTGAAAACTCTAAGACAGCAGTGATTCTTTTAGGATCACCAGATGTGATTATTGAGTACTGTTGACAGATGATGTGCTGTCTGGCTTTGCACAGAGGCTACAGCAGTCTGCTATCCTACAAAACGCATGCCATTTCTACACTACTCTCCAGTACTACTAATCTTTGCAGGCTGAGAGAACAATAGTGTAGAAACGGATTCTCTTCCCATAGAATACAGGTGCTTTGATCCTCCTGGCCTAGGGGAAGGCAATCCTTTCATAATATCCTCTTGCATGATCCATTTTTTGTTTGTGGAAGGATCTGAAATAACAATAGAGATTGTATACTTATATAATGAAATTATCTTCCAAATTAATAAGGTGCTATTTTCAGATTTTGTATCTTGTCTCAAGACACTATTCAAGTTTTAAAGGCCATTATTTTACAGGAGCCTGGATTTTATATTTTAATAATAAGCCTGTTCCTTAATTCTTTCCATATTTATGTATATATGTACATAATTATGCCTCACTTGAAATGCTCAATTTTGTATATTAAAAATTATATGATATAGCCCAAGGGTGAAGGTTCATTTGATATTTGAAAAAAAATAAAAAAAATAATTTTAGTGTGTAAACTAATTCATTATATTAAAATGAGATATCTTTATGCATTTGAGTAAAGATATAGATTTTAATTTCAATAATTTACTTCACATTCTTCTATTTTTTAATAGAAATGATTTTATCTCAAGGAACTATTTTTGTTTGTGTTAGTGTTCTTGAGAGAATGCTATTGATCCCTATTTAATTGCTGTTGCATGATTAAAAATCAGTCTAATGACATCTGGTGGGGATAGTAGGATGAATGTTGTGCAATTTATTAACTTTCGATGTTACCCAATACATATGCTTGCATTTGCTTATAATTTCCTGTAATATAAGAATACTGCAGATAAAGTAGAAGATAACAAGTTATATATGATCATACTCTCACACCACCATTTTTTTAGTAACATATATTTTTATCAACTTAGCAATGCAAAGAATACATTGCTGTAGTCTCAATATGAAAAATTAAAGCATATGGATACAGGTAAAATCTTCTTTGACACACTCCCCTCTATGAAAAAATTCTTTCAGCTTCTGAGGAGAATATTATTACCAATGTGACGTATCTTTTCATGTCTTTTCCCAGTTTTTTACAGACAAAACTCAGAGGGTGTTGGCTTTTGCCTCTGTGTGTTTTCTTAACGTTATGCAGCAGGCATTGCTCTATAAATTGCCTTTCTCACTCACCAGTATGCCTCAGAAATCTTTCTGTCTAGACATCAGCACTAATTAGTAGGGGGATCTTGAGAAGACAATATAATTTTTGTCTCAGTTTCCTCACACACAACATGACAGTAAGAACGGAATCAGCGTGACGTGCTTGTTGAAGGAAGAAGAGGGTTAACGCATGTGAACCACCAAGAATGGAGCCAATTCACAGGGCAAACGCTGTGTCAGTGTTTGCTCTTACTCTTTGTGCGTAAAGATCTGCTTTAATCTTTTAACCTGATGCCAAAGAGTCCACAAAATTGACATACTGTGTCATAGCTCCATTGGATATTTTGAAGTAAGGTTTGAAATTACCCACAGAAGCCTCAACTTTGCAAAGAAAATGTAGCTTATGTTTTTTTATTTTTTTTTTAATGATTAACCTGATCTATGTTACCTGCTAAAAATTAAACTTTAATCTGGTAAATGTGGTCTTGAGTCCAATGCTGTAATTCAAACACTCCTTTTAGGTAACTCTGTGCCTGCTTGGTTGACCTATGTAGATGCTCAGTTTTTCCGTATCCCATTGGCTCACTTGATTTCATGAGGGCATCTGTCCGTCAGGCTTATGTGATTTGGTGGTGGAGAAAGGCAGGGTGTCTGGACTGATGTAGTGTCTATGGATCCTTGATGATATCTATAGAGGGACTGAGCTGGTCTGCTCTCTGTGCTGTCTGTCTACTTATCATTTGGTTCATGCTTTAGTATCTCTTGATGTATGTGTGTGCGCTCAGTCATGTCCGACTTTGCAACCCTTTAAACTGTAGCCCCCTAGGCCTCTCTGTCCGTGGGATTACCCAGGCAAGAATACTGGAGTGAGTTGTCATTTCTTAATCCAGGGGACTTTCCCCACCCAGGGATTGAACACACGTCTTTTGAGTCTCCTGCATTGGCAGGTGGGTTCTCTACTACTGTGCCACCTGGGAAGCCATCCTTTAAGTTACACACTGAGAACTGTAACTGCCTAGAGTATGCACATTTTACAGTATATATCTTACTATATAAAGATAAATTGTGTTACAAAGTGACTACACTGATTTACACTCACACTATGAATGGCTGAGAGGATCCTTTATCACCAGTATCAGACCTTTTACATAACTTATCCCACTTACATTTTCTCAACAATCCTCCACAGGAGGAATTCTATTTGCATTTTATATATGGAAACCCTGAGATTCAAAAAGTAAAAGCAACCTGTTGAATGTCACACAGACAGTAACTGGCTAATTTGGAAACCTTTTAAAGCAAAGCATAAGATACCTACTACTTAATCCCTCCATTCCAGACATTTGTCTTTATTTGGGGTTAAGCTTTATGATATTGATTACCGCTGTTTTCTCATGTCCTGGTTAATCATCTATGATAAAATGGTAAATAATGTGCAAGTCATGGACAAACAGTGCTATTTTCTTAGTTAGTTCAAAACACCTATTTACTGGTCAAGGGTAAATAGTTTCCCTCACATCTTTTTGACTCACAGTCATTAGTGATCTAGGAGAAGTACACAACTCAGATGAATGAAGGGCTGGCTCTGCAAGTAGCTTTAGGACTAGGAATTTTGAGGCCTGAGGCATAGCCCCAAGACTAATCATCAGGGGTGCATGGCGCAGAGGGACACACACCTTCAACGTTTGTGTCACCTGCTATTACAAACATCTTTATTGAGACTGACAGAGCGAATTCCTCAGGTCAGAAAACAGAAGAACTCTTTCAGCTGAGTCGTGATATTTAAAAACCTCTCTTCTGGTCTCTTGCCTGGCCAATCAAACTGTCCTTGCAGAACAAACTGATGGATAATGAAACATAGATACTGTAGCTGAAAAGTGCTGTCCTATTTACAGCACCCGCTTCAGCCCGAGGCACATCTCTGGCTGCTCCATTTCTATCTATAAGTTAAAGCAATGGCCTCGGCAAGCAGTACACTCTGTACAGCAGCTGCAACTCGTTATCGGCTTTGTCCAGAATAACAAACAGAACAAACACATTTTGCAAGGGCTTTCCCCCCCCTTTTATGTAGAGAAGGAGGAATTAAGCAATCAGTGAAACGCTGATTGATCGGTTGTGCTGACTTGGAGAAGTTCAAGGCCGCATTAGTACTATTAACCCCTGAAAAACAGAACAAAAAAGTTTTTAGAACTTTCTTTGAACCCATATTTTTGAGCTGAGAAGTTGTAACTCTCCTCAGAGGGGAAAAATTGGAAAATATTTGTCCTTCATTGAGCACAATATACTCATCGAGATTGCTTTGCAATGTCATGATGGTTAATTATTTTTGTAAAGAGAATTCATGTTTTCTGACAGGTGTTGGTTGACCACAGAGTCCTGGAGTTGTGTGAACTGAAGGGTATGATAAAAGTCAGTTTTAGCAAACCAACTCACTCCTATGCCTTAACTTTGACTCCAGCCACCAACTTCTGTGGCCACATTTAGACCTGTCTTTACTTGAAGTTGAACCATCTCCAGAATTCAAACATCCCTCTTTCCACATGCCGCTTCCTTATTCTTTGACCCCATGAACTCAAGTATTCACACTCTTAATAATTTTTAGAGCACCTTGTCTTATGTAACTTAGTTTAAGGTATACCATTATAATCATTCCTTTCTAGATATTTTCAACTTCCCCACCCCTGTTTCTCTCTAACTGAACTGGCAAAACTCAAATCTTTGGTGGACAATCTTCTATGTCAGTTACTTCAGTTGCTCAGTCATGTCTGACTCTTTGCGACCCCATGGACTGCAGCATGCCAGGCCTCCCTGTCCATCACTAACTCCCGGAGCTTGCTCGAATCATGTCCATCTAGTCAGTGATTCCATCCAAACATCTAATCCTCTGTCATCCGCTTCTCCTCTTGCCTTCAATCCTTCCCAGCATCAGGGTCTTTTCCAATGAGTCAGCTCTTCGCAGCAGGTGGCCAAAGTATTGGAGTTTCAGCTTCAGCATCAGTCCTTCCAATGAATATTCAGGACTGATTTCCTTTAGGATGGACTGGTTGGATCTCCTTGCAGTCCAAGGGACTCTCAAGAGTGTTTTCCAACACCACAGTTCAAAAACATTAATTCTTCAGCACTCAGCCTTCTTTATGGTCCAAATTTCACATCCATACATGACTACTGGAGAAACCATAACTTTGACTAGATGGACCTTTGTAGGCAAAGTAATGTCTCTGCTTTTTAATATGCTGTCTAGAGAAGGCAATGGCACCCCACTCCAGTACTCTTGCCTGGAGAATCCCATGGATGGAGGAGCCTGGAAGGCTGCAGTCCTTGGGGTCGCTGAAGGTCGGACACGACTGAGTAACTTCACTTTCACTTTTCACTTTCATGCATTGGAGAAGGAAATGGCAACTCACTCCAGTATTCTTGCCTGGAGAATCCCAGGGATGGGGGAGCCTGGTGGGCTGCCGTCTATGGGGTCGCACAGAGTCGGACACGACTAAAGCGACTTAGCAGCAGCAGCAGCAGGTTGGTCATAGCTTTTCTTCCAAGGAGCAAGCATCTTTCATGGCTGCAGTCACCATCTGCAGTGATTTTGGAGCCCAAAACAACAAAGTCTATCACTGTTTCCATCGTTTCCCCATCTATTTGCCATGAAGTTATGGGACCAGATGCCATGATCTTAGTTTTTTTAATGTTGAGTTTTAAGCCAACTTTATGATTCTACTCTTTCAGTTTCATCAAGAGGGTCTTCAGTTCCTCTTTGCTTTCTGCCAGAAGGGTGAAGTGATCTGCATATCTGAGGTTATTGATATTTCTCCTGGCAATCTTGATTTCAGCTTGTGCTTCATCCAGCCTGGCATTTCACATGATGTACTCTGCATATAAGTTAAATTAGCAGGGTGACAATATACAGCATTGATGTACTCCTTTCCCAATTTGGAAACAGTTCATTGTTCCATTTCCAGTTCTAACTGTTGCTTCTTGACCTGCATACAGATTTCTCAGGAGGCAGGTCAAGTGGTCTGGTATTCCCTTCTCTTTAGGAATTTTCCCTAGTGTCTATATTGATATATATTGAACACAGCCGGAGAAAACCACACACATGAACATTCTAATGTCACTGTAAAGTCGTGATCACCAACTTCTAATGGGAATCTAGTATATTGGATCTCCTGTGGTGGTTCTTCAATGAAACCATGATCTAATTCTTCACAGGAATTATTTTAAACCTTTCCACCCTCAGTTAAAAACCATGCATCCTACTTCATTGTAAACTAGAACCATAAAGTGGCCATGCTCACATCTTTATGCTACCAAGTCTACCAACCCTTAGCTAGAGAAGGGATGTTTCATGCATCTACTACTATGGCCTTCCTGTTATAATGGTAGAAATGTTCTTCCTTCTATGAATCCTTCTCCATGTTCTCTAGATTTCATCTTAACTCTCCGAAAGCCTTCAGCTTTTGCTTATACTCTCATGAAAATTTATACTCCCCTTTCAGATAGAACAGTCTCATCAACTGTAAACATACCTTGATCACTTTTCATTTAAACACACAGATGTACAGAAAACAAACTCTTACTTGCTTCACCATTTCATCGAGTTTCTATTATTTTACTTAACTGCTTTTCTTCTCATGGTGTCTTCTCTTTGTTATGTCCCATTCACTGTATGCACTTCAATCTGGCTTCTCCCATCAACACTTTAATAAAATTAAATATGTAGTCTCAGATAAATTCTAGCCTTAGTCTAATCCATAGGAGAGTGCTCTGGAGCACAAATCACATAGCAATGTAGTCCCCTCTGGAGTGAAAAGAGTTTGGTCTTTCATGATCTATGGTGGAGCAAGGCAATGCTCATCAAGCAGGGAACTTCTCTGGAAAAGGTATCAGATGTAACTGAGTAGCAGCAAGTCCTCACAGTGGCTGTGAGATGGATATGCTGGCCTGGTAGAAAGTCTTTGGGCAGGGCACACAGTCAAGTCTGCCACAGTTAGCTTTTTGCATGGACTCACCTCACATGTGATGCATTCTCTCTAAAGCAATCAGATTCATCTCTTTATAGCATAAATAACTTAACTTTCTTTGTGCTACAGACTGAATTTTTACATTCTCCTGTCTCCATCCCCTACCCCACTCCCTCCCCACCCCACCCCCCACAAATCCAGCCAAGTTCATGTGTTGACACTCTAATTCTCAATGCCATGGTATTTGGAGATGTAACCCTTTGGGAAGTAATTATTTCATGAGGGTGGATCTCTCCTGATGAAATTAGTGCCCTTATAAGAAGAGAAACAAGAGAGCTTGCATCTTCTTTCTCTCTGCATTGTGAGAAAAATAGGAAGGGTCTCATCAGAACCTGAGTGTACTAGAACCTTGGTCTTAAAACATCTAGCCTCTGGAACTGTGAGAAATCAATGTGTGTTGTTTAAACCCCTCAGTTCATAGTATTTATTTTAGCAGCCTGAGCTAAAATGTTAAAGTCCTTTAGTGACATCCTATTGTACCATGAATGATAAATGTACATCTTAACATGTCCTACAAACTACTATGCCCTCCATGAATCTCAGCCTCATCATGGAGAAGGGTCTTGCATAACTCAATGAAGCTCTGAGCCATGCCATGCAGGGCCACCCAAGATGGATGGGTCATAGTGGAGAGATCTGACAATGCATGATCCACTGGAGGACGGAATGGCAAACCACTCTACATTCTTGTCACAAGAACCCTATGAACACTATGAAAAGATAAAAAGATGAAATCAGGAGATGAGCCCCCCCAGGTTGGAAGGTATCCATGCTACTGGGGAAGAGAAGAGGGCAATTACTAATAACTCCAGTAAGAATGAAGCAGCTGGACCAAAGCAGAAGCAAAGCTCAGTTGTGGATGTGTCTGGTGGTGAAAGTAAAGTCTAATTCTGTAAAGAACAATATTGCATAGGAACCTGGAATGTTAGCTACATGAATCAAGGTAGACTGGACATGATCAAGCAGGAGATGGCAAGAGTGAACATTGATATCCTAAGTCAAGTTAACTAAAATGACAGGAAGGGGTGATTTTAGTTCAGATGACCATTATATCTACGACTGTGGGCAAGAATCCATTAGAAGAAATGGAGTAGCCTTCATGGTCAACAAAAGAGTCCAACATTCAGTACTTGCGTACAACCTCAAAAATGACAGAATGATCTTGGTTCGTTTCCAAGGCAAACCATTCAACATCATAATAATCCAAATCTATGCCTCAACTGCGAATGCCAAAGAAGCTGAAGTTGATCAGTTCTATGAAGACTTACAAGACCTTCTAGAATGAACAACAAAAAAAGATGTCCTTTTCATCATAGGGGATTGGAATACAAAAGTAGGAATTCGAGAGGTACCTGGAGTAGCAGGGAAGTTTGACCTTGTAGTACAAAATGAAGTGGGACAAAGGCTAACAGAGTTTTGCCAAGAGAACACCCTAGTCAGAGCAAACACCATCTTCCAACAACACAAGAGACAACTCTATACATGGATAACACCAAATGGTTAATTCTGAAATGAGATTGATTATATTCTTTTCAGTTGAAGATGGAGAAGCTCTACATTGCTGTTTCTGTTCAATCACTCTGTCATGTCAGACTCTTAGAGATCCCACGAACTGCAGCACATCAGGTTTCCCTGTGCTTCACTATCTCCCAAGGTTGCTCAAACTTATGTTTATTGAGTCAGTGATGCCATCCAACCACCTCATCCTCTGTCTTCCCCTTCTCCTCCTACCCTCAATAATTCCAAGCATCAGGGTCTTTTCCAATGAATTGACTCTTCCCATTAGGTGGCCAAAATATAGGAGCTTCAGCTACAGCATAAGTCCTTCTAATGAATATTTAGAGCTGATTTCCTTTTGGATTGACTGGTTTGATCTCCTTGCTGTCCAAGGGACTCTCAAGATTCTTCTCCAACATCACAATTTGAAAGCATCAGTTTTTCAGTGCTCAGCCTTCTTTATGGTCCCTACATGACTACTGGAAAAACCATAGCTTTGACTATATGGATCTTTGTCAGCAAAGTGATGTCTCTTTTTAATATGCTATCTAGGTTTGTCATAGCTTTTCTGCTAAGGAGCATGCATTTTAAAATTCATGGCTGCAGTCACTGTCCATAGTGATTTTGGAGCCCAAGAAAATTCTGTCTGTCACTGTTTCCAGTTTCTCCCCATCTACTTTCCAGTAGTCATATATGGATGTAAGAGTCGGACTATAAAGAAAGCTGAGCATTGAAGAATTGATGCTTTTGAAATATAGTGTTGGAGAAGATTCTTGAGAGTCCCTTGAACTGCAAGGAGATCCAACCAGTCCATCCTAAAGGAAATTAGTCCTGAATATTCATTGGAAGGACTGATGCTGAAGCTGAAATTCCAATACTTTGACCGTCTGATGTGAAGAACTGACTCATTGGGAAAGACCCTGATGCTGGGAAAGATTGAAGGAAGGAGGAGAAGGGGATGACAGAGGATGAGATGGTTGGATGGCATCACCCACTCAATGGACATGAGTTTGAGCAAGCTCCAGGATTTGGTGATGGACAGGGAAGCCTGGAATGCTGCAGTCCATTGGGTCTCAAAGAGTCAAACACAACTGAGTGACTGACCTGAATTTGCCATGAAGTGCCATGAAGTGGGACCAGATGCCCTGATCTTAGTTTTTTTGAATGCTGAGTTTTAAGCCAGCTTTTTCACACTCCTCTTTCACCTTCATTAAGAGGCTCTTTAGTTTCTCTTTGATTTTTACCATTAGGGTGGTGTCATCTGCATATCTGAGGTTATTGATATTTCTACTGGCAATCTTGATTCCCACTGGGGCTTTTCACATGATGTACTCTGCATATGGGCTTCCTGGTGGCTCAGTGGTAAAGAATCCACCTACAATGCAGGAGTTGTAGGACATGCAGGTTCAATCCCTGTGTTGGGAAGATCCCCTGGAGGAAGACATAGCAACCAACTCCAGTATTGTTGCCTGGAGAATCCCATGGACAGAGGAGCCTGATGGGCTCCCGTCCATAGAGTCACAAACAGTCAAACACGACTGAAGTGACTTAGCAAACACTCATGCACTCTGCATATGAGTTAAATAAACAGGGTGACAATATACAGCCTTGACATACTCCTTCACCAATTTTGAACCAGGCCAATATTCCATGTCTGGTTATGGCTGTTGTTCCTTGACCTGCATACAGGTTTCTTTATTGCCTTCCAGGCTCCTCTGTCCACGGGATTCTCCAGGCAACAATACTGGAGTGGGTTGCCATGCCCTTCTCCAACAGGTTTATCAGGAAACAGGTAAGGTGGTCTGATATTCTCATCTGTTTAAGAATTTCCACAGTTTTTTGTGATCCACACAGTCAAAAGCTTTAGCATAGCCAATGAAGCAGAAGTAGATGTTTTTCTGGAATTCTCTTGCTTTCTCTATGATCCAGCAAATTTTGGCAATTTGATCTCTGGTTCCCCTTGCCTTTTCTAAATCCAGTTTGTACATTTCGAAGTTTTCAGTCCACTACTGCTGAAGGATGAGATGGTTGGATAGCATCACCGACTCAATGGGCATGAGTCTGAGCAAATACCCAGAGAAAGTAAGGGACAGGGAAGCCCAGTGTACTGCAGTTCATTAGGTCACAAAGAATCAGACCTGACTTAGTGAGTGAACAACAACCAACCAACCAACTCCTATAGGATCTGGAGGCTGACTATATCTCTCAGATCTCTTCATGTCATACTCCTCTCTTGTTCAGGACCCTTTTATCCCACCAATCCATCCCTGGAAGGTAGCATCAGTTCTCAAAGCAAAGTCTTCATGCATGGTGTTTCCTCTGGCTAGAATACTTTTCCTCTTTTACTACCCATTTCATTAATATGTATCATTCCATCTCAGCTTGAATATCACTTCCTCAGACTGTCCCTAACCATCAAATCTAAATTTTGCTCTCCACAATTATTTTCTAGCTAAATACCCTGCTTTTCTTATATAAAGTTATAATTATACGTTGTAACATAATTTGTAATTATATGTTGTGTGATTGATTACTAAACTGTCTTAATACACTGAATGTGCTGATTCATTCATATTTGATGTCATAAACATCTCCTAAGAGGTATCATGAGATTTGGTGCCATGTCAATTCACTTCACCATTGCATAATAAAGTATCAGGTATGTGGTAAAATGTACTCAACTTGTTGAATGACTAAATGAATGAACACATAATGATGAATACATTAGACATACAAAACAATTAGACATACAAAACCATCAGACATACAAAACCAGAGGATTAAGAAACACTCTTGTGGTCTCTGGATATCCCATAATAATTCTACTAAGGCTATTAATATAAGGTTATTTGATATTTAATCAAATTGGTGTTCTCTGCTGCTCTCTTCTGAGATCACAGCACTTGAAAGATATTCTCTCATTAAATTTTACACATTTCTTCATTTATTGACTTGCCCAGTTTTTAGAGAAACTGTGATATCTAGTCAGTTCCGTCAGTTCAGTTCAGTCACTCAGTTGTGTCTGACTCTTTGTGACCCCATGGACTGCAACATGCCAGGCTTCCCTGTCCATCACCAAATCCTGGAGCTTACTTAAATTCATGTCCATTGAGTCAGTGATGCCATCCAACCATCTAATCCTCTATTATCCCCTTCTCCTCCTGCCTTTAATCTTTCCCAGTGTCAGGGTCTTTTCCAATGAGTCAGTTCTTCACATCAGGTGGCCAAAGTATTGGAGTTTCAGCTTCAGCATCAGTCCTTCCAATGAATATTCAAGACTGATTTCCTTTAGGATGGACTAGGATCTCCTTGCAGTCCAAGGGACTCAAGAATCTTATCCAACACCATATTTCAAAAGCATCAATTCTCAATGCTCAGCTTTCTTTATAGTCCATATCTCACATCCATACATGACTACTGGAAAAACCATAGCTTTGACTAGATGGACCTTTGTTGACTAAGTAAAGACTCTACTTTTTAACATGCTCTCTAGGTTGGTCACAACTTTTCTTCCAAGGAGTAAGCTTCTTTTAATGTCATGGCTGAAGTCACCACCTGCAGTGATTTTGGAGCCCAAAATAATAAAATCTGTCACTGTTTCCTTCATTTCCCCATCTATTTGCCATGAGGTGATGGGACCAGATGCCATGATCTTAGTTTTCTGAATGTTGAGTTTTAAGCCAACTTTTTCACTCTCCACTTTCACTTTCATCAAGAGGCTCTTTTGTTCTTCTTCACTTTCTGCCATAAGGGTGTTATCATCTGCATATCTGAGGTTATTGATATTTCTCCCGGCAATCTTGATTCCAGCTTCTGTTTCACCCAGTTCAGCATTTCTCATGATGTTCTTTGTATATAAGTTAAATAGGCAGGGTGACAATATACAGCCTTGACATACTCCTTTTCCTATTTGGAACCAGTCTGTTGTTCCATGTCCAGTTCTAACTGTTGCTTCGTGACCTGCATAAATATTTCTAAAGAGTCAGGTCAGGTGGTCTGGCATTCCCATCTCTTTCAGAATTTTCCACAGTTTATTGTGATCCACACAGTCAGAGGCTTTGGCATAGTCAATAAAGCAGAAGTAGATGTTTTTCTGGAACTCTCTTGCTTTTTCAATGATCCAGCTGATAGTGGCAATTTGATCTCTGGTTCCTCTGCCTTTTCTAAAACCAGCTTGAACATCTGGAAGTTCACTGTTCACGTACTGTTGAAGCGTGGCTTGGAGATTTTGAGCATTACTTTGCTAGCGTGTGAGATGAGTGCAATTGTGCAGTAGTTTGAGCATTCCTTGATATTGCCTTTCTTTGGGACTGGAATGAAAACTGACCTATTCCAGTCCTGTGGCCACTGCTGAGTGTTCCAAATTTGCTGGCATATTGAGTACAGCACTTTCACAGCATCATCTTTTTGGATTTGAAATAGCTCAACTGGAATTCCATCACCTCCACTAGCTTTGTTTATAATGATGCTTCCTAAGGCCCATTTAACTTCACAGTCCAGGATGTCTGGCTCTGGGTCAGAGATCACACCATTGTGGTTATCTGGGTCATGAAGGTATTTTTTGTATAATTCTTCTGTGTATTCTTGCCTCCTCTTCTTAATATCTTCTGCTTTTGATAAGTCATACCATTTCTGTCCTTTATTGAGCCCAATTTTGCATGAAATGTTCCCTTGGTATCTCTAATTTTCTTGAAGAGATCTATATTTCCCATTCTATTGTTTTCCTCTATTTCTTTGCATTGATCACTGAGGAAGGCTTTCTTATCTCTCCTTGCTATTCTTTGGAACTCTTCATTCATATGGGTATATCTTTCCTTTTCTCCTTTGCCTTTCAGTTCTCTTCTTTTCACAAGTATTTGTAAGGTCTCCTCAGACAACAGTTTGAAAAATGCAACAATTTTGCATTTCTTTTTCTTGGGGATGGTCTTGATCATTGCCTCCTGTACAGAGTTATGAACCTTTGTCCATAGTTCTTCAGGCACCCTGTCTATCAGATCTAATCCCTTGAATCTATTTCTCACTTACACTATATTATCTTAAGGGATTTGATTTAGGCCATACCTAAATGGTCTAGTCGGAGAAGGCAATGGCAACCCACTCCAGTACTCTTACCAGGGTGTGGAGCCTGGTAGGCTGCCATCTATGGGGTTGCACAGAGTCGGACACGACTGAGGCGACTTAGCAGCAGCAGCAGCAAATGGTCTAGTGGTTTTCCTTACTTTCAATTGAAGTCTGAATTTGGCAGTAAGGAATTCATGATCTGAGCCACAGTCAGCTCCCGGTCTTGTTTTTGCTGACTGTATAGGGCTTCCCCACCTTTGGCTGCAAAGAATATAATCAATCAAAACTCAACATTCATTGGCTATCTGGAGATGTCCAGGTGTAGAGTCTTCTCTTGTGTTGTTGAAAGAGGGTGTTTGCTATGACCAGTGCATTCTCTTGGCAAAACTCTATTAACCTTTGCCCTGCTTCATTCTGTACTCCAAGGCCAAATTTGCCTGTTACTCCAGGTATTTCTTGACTTCCTACTTTTGCATTCCAGTCCCCTATAATGAAAAGGACATCTTTTTTGGGTGTTCATTCTAGAAGGTCTTATAGGTCTTCATAGAATGGTTCAACTTCAGCTTCTTCAGCATTACTGCTCAGGGCATAGACTTGGATAACTGTGATATTGAATGGTTTGCCTTGGAATGAACAGAGATCATTCTGTCATTTTTCAGACTGCATCCAAGTACTGGATTTCAGACTCTTTTGTTGACTATGTTGGTTACTCCATTTCTTCTAAGGGATTCGTGGCTCAGATCATGAATTCCTTACTGCCAAATTCAGACTTCAATTGAAGAAAGTAAGGAAAACCTCTAGACCATTTGCTGCTGCTGCTGCTAAGGGCAATAGTGGTAGATATAATGGTCATATGAGTTAAATTCACCCATTCCAGTCCATTTTAGTTTACTGATTCCTAAAATGTCAATGTTAACTCTTGCCATCTCCTGTTTGACTACTTCCCATTTGCCTTGATTCTTGGACCTAACATTCCAGGTTCCTATGCAATATTGCTCTTTACAGCATCTGACCTTGCTTCCATCACAAGTCCCATCCACCACTGGGTTTTGTTTTTGCTTTGGCTTCATTTCTTCATTCTCTCTGGAGTTAATTCTCCACTGATCTCCAGTAGTATATTGGGCACCTACTGACCTGGGGAGTTCTTCTTTCAGTGTCGTATCTTTTTGCCTTTTCATACTGTTCATGGGGTTCTCAAGGCAAGAATACTGAAGTGGTTTGCCATTCCCTTCTCCAGTGGACCATGTTTTGTCAGAACTCTTCACCATGACCTGTCCATCTCGAGTGGCCCTACACAGCATGGCTCATAGTGTCATTGAATTAAACAAGGCTAACTTAAGCCTTTTATCCTTCTCCATCAGAGGGCAGACAGAATGAAAACCACAATCACAGAAAAATGACCAATCTGATCACATGGACCACAGCCTTGTCTAACTCAATGAAACTATGAGTCATGCAGGAATATCTGTGTTAGCCTTAGAATAGAACAAGTTTACAACAGAGCCAGTGATAGAATTTGTCTCTACTTTTTAACTAGTTTAGTATTTTGCACACTTGTTAGTGGTTAAAGAAAATATATTAGGAATATATCCACATCAGTAGACTTGTAAAACTGGAAACTTCCTTTGGAAATGTAGTACTATATATACTCCTCTGCACATAGCATATTTGATGAGATACACCTTTAAGCCAAGAACTCTTTTTTCATGGTCATTTTTCTTTCTTAATTTCCTTGTGAGAAAATGATAAGAAAATGATAAGATAAATGATAAGGACAATAGTTAAATAACTCAGTCACTGTGGTAGAGTGAATTCATGTTAAAGCTTCATTCTGGGGTTTTGAGTTGACTTGTATAAACACACAGCTATGTTTTTCATCCTCATTTGAAGAATGGTTTATACACTTTATATAAAAAATCCCAATTATGCCATTGCTAAGACTTTAACATGTGAAACGGCTTCCTAGTGGCACAGTGGCAAAGAATCCACCTGCCAGTGTAGGAGACACAAGAGATGTGGGTTCTCAGAGACACGACTGAGCATACACACACACACACACACACACACACACACATGAAATAGAGATTAATAGGAACCAGGATGCTTTGAGTCTTGATAGGGAAATATTTTGTGTAACCTTCTACTCAATGTTTTCTGGATAATTCATACATGTGCTGTTCTGAACTCAGTTGCTCAGTTGTGTCTAACTCTTTGTGACCCCATGGACTGTAGCCTGCCAAACTTCTCTGTCCATGAAATTTTCCAGGCAAGAACATTGGAGTGGGTTGCCATTTCCTTCTCCAGGGGATCTTCCCAACCCAGGAATTGAACCCATATCTCTTGTGCCTCCTGCATTGGCAGGTGGATTCTTTATCACTTTGCCACCTGGGAATCTCCATTTATACATGTAAATATTACTTAAAATATGCTTGAGTCATAAATTAGTTTCAACTGGCTTTAATGAGAATTTTACTCACATTGGTTTGAGTGTATAGATAATCCCTGAAATAAAACAATGACATATAACTTGAAATATAATCGCAAATAAAATTTGATTGTATTTCTGCTGGTTATGTCAAATATGGTATGATATTTTGAAGTATAATGTATTAAGTATGTCAAAGAATGGTTGTCAATTTTCATCTTGAAATTCATCAAAATATAGGGGTATATCTACTAAGGAAATGTGTTAATTTGAAGTTTTTTTAATTGAATTAAAGTATCTGGTACTTTTTTTTTTTTCAACCTATACTAATCCTAAATTAGGTGATCTGGCAAGACCTCTAATTCTATTGGCTTTAGAATTTAACCTGTCTCCTGGACTTTGAAGCCATGTCTTTTCTTCAGAGGAGATAAGGAAAAGTCTCTTATCTTAGGTCTGGAAGAAACACGGAATCCAGTATCAAGGTAGCAGAGTAGTTATTTTCCCAGACATAGCACAAGGTTTTCAAGCCTGAAGAAAAAGATTAATCTCCTTAAAAAAGGACTTTGCTAACTTGGGCCTGGACATGGCAATCCTGTTTCCAGCCATCCAATATAAAAGCTTTAGCAGTCAGAAGTTTGTTTGCTTTAATTTTGATGTGGCTCATCTTTTCTTAGCTGCTCATATTCAAGATTTGGAAAAGAAGGAACAGTGGTGAGCTGAGTGATTCATTGGATTCTGATGAGGAACTCTTGAGAAATTTTATTATTCCTGAGTTTTAAACCCTTGTGACTTTAATATAAATTTGGTATGAATCTTGACTTTTTTTCTCTGCCTTTTAGTAATTATATTTTGGTATTCCTATTGAGTGTGATAGTAGCTATACATTTATAATTCATGGGTGTTTGGGATTTTTTATTTTTAATTCACTTTTTTTTAATATAATGCCTTAAGTGTTTGTAATTCAGTATTAAACTAAACTTGTTTAAAAATGTACTTTATCATAAATATCTCTGTTTTTCATGTGTTTTTCAGAAAGCATTTGGTTTCTTAAAGCCATTAATGTGAGAGTTCAGGGTTTAGTTCTTTGTAGTCACATGTGGTATGGATATTTACAGTTTTCTGTAGTGAATTTGTTCAGTGTTGATCACTATGTCCTTTAGCCAGAATTGGCTGGTGAAGAAGTGTTAATCTTTTTGTTCTCTTAAGGGGTTGTTGGATCTGAAGTAGCTTCTAAGGTGTGGGTCAACTCATCTGGGAAATGAAAGATGATATGAGGATTTTTTACTTTGTAAAGTGCCTTTAACAGGTGATCACATTTCATCCTGGGAGTGCTGCTGGAGAGGAATATATATTGATTTGGCTTTTGTTATCCTTGGGTCTTCCAGATCTTGGGTTTCTTAGGTCTTTGGTTCTTTTTGTTATTCTTTATTGTTCAATTTGAGAGTTGAAAATAGATATCATGTCTCTTCTTAAGAATAAACCTGAAAGGCTTTTCAAGAGTGAGCTGTTTGGGGGGCAAGTTTGTGTTCCCAGTCTTATTTCTATTTTAAGATTAAGCATTGTCCTTGGAACGTAAACGGCCTTCAATAAATTAGGAAGAGAAGAGTTAGAGAATTAACTATCACTTATGGCTTATGAGAGGTCACAGTTACTATTCTTTCCAATTCATTGATATAAAACACAGACAATAAAGAAATCACTTAGGATCAATCACACAATGTGAATGACATAGAAAAGATCTTTAAGTGGTAGAAAAGAGTATATTTTGTATTTTTAGTTTTGTACTGTAATCAAAAAGCAATGAGGAGCTATTTAATGGTTTTAATCAAGAAAGTATCAGTGTATAAGTTAAGAGTATGTAAATAGCAACTGTATGGTATAACAAGATGTAGATTTTTTTGGTAAGGTTTGTAAAGTAAGATTTCATATAGCTTTGAAGAATTGACAGGATGTAGACTAATTGAAAAAATTAATCCAAGAAACGTACAGTCCTAAATTTCGTCATCAGACTCTACCACCTTATGTTGGCTAAATGATTCACAATCTGTTTTGTTAATTACTCCTCATCATTTTCTTTATCTATTGCATTTTATAAAGAGACAAGTTCAATATGAAGAAGTGTGGTCTTTGACACCATGGACAGTGTGCCAAGGCACTGTGAGACAGATTTACAAATTTTAAATGTACAGTCTGAAAATCTGAAAATCACACATTTCTCCTTTGGCTTCTCTTTTTTCTTATTCCTTGTAGTCATTCTATCATATCCTAAGCATTTTCTCTGGTGAAATTTGCATGGCAAGATGAGGAAAAGAAGAGAAAAAAGTAGTCAGAGGTGGGGAGTACTAAGATGCCTTGGGTTCTAGCTGGTGGCCATAGTTGAAGGTAGTTCATGAACATTGGTAGTGGCTCTAGTCTCTGACAGGAGCCAGTCGTGGTCTTCAGTGTTAATTTTTTTTTTTTCTTTTGCATAGGACTTTGCCTTGATTCCTTATAGTATTTTTATGAAATAGCTGTATGTCCCACCTTGAGTGTTTAAGAACCATCTGGGCATTTTACTGCCCCCACAACCTTGTGTCTGCCCAGAAGCTGAGCAGAAGACTCTGCTTATAAACTGCAAGGACTTAAAATAACAGCTAAAAAAGTGATGGTGCTTCATAGATATATTTAGTGGGTTTTTTGGGTCAGTTATCATAATAAGCAACTTTTATTTAAATGTAAACAAAGTTTTTTAAAAAAGCACTTTCTCTTTAAAAGACTGATTTTCACTGCAATTCATTCTGGCCTTTAAGCAGAGAGTTAGACACAAAGACAAATTGCAAAATATGCAGTCAATTCAAGAGTTTAATTTTAAGTTTAATTTTAAACATTTAAAAATCTGTTTTCAATTTCAGTTCACTGTGATATTTCAATTGCTTTTAAGTATTACAAAGATATATATTAGGATAACTTTACAATAAAGAAATTTCCAATTTTTCTTATTCTGTACATTAAAAATGAAAGTAAAATGAGAGTTATGTAGTCCCATGGATAGCAATTCTTTTCATGTAATGTTCATAGTATGGTCATTAGATCATAGGTTCTCTGATTTGCATGTGAATGGGGAAATTAAATAACACTCCTGAAAGACCTTTAGTTGAAGGTTTTAGTAACTTTCATTAGGGGTCAAGCCTTCAAAATTTATATGAATAGAAAAATAAGAAAATAATCGTGTATTAATAAAAGGCCTGTTTTTTTATTCAAAGACAACACATAGTTGATTTTTCTAGAGGATGTATAATTTTACTATTGGTAAATTTGGAGAACTAGACATATTTTTGAGAGAATCTTTGGTTTATGTTGGGAGTAGCAATAATTTATAACTAATATATGTCCCTGAAGATTCTATCATTATTTTGCTATTTTAAAAGTATTGATTGATTGACTAATTAGTTATTAATTAATCCAGTTAATTAATGGTAGAAAACCATTTTAATAATTTAAGGAATGCAGTCACCAATTTTAGAAAAAATATTATTCTAACTCGACAATCCTTTCTTTTCCAAAGTTACGTATTGGTGTATCATCCAGAGCAACTAATATAGTGCTGATACTTTCTTTCATTTGTCTTTCTTTCTACAAAATGTCTAATCATTTCTTTTGTAGGATTTTTATTATTACTCATTGACTTCAACTTCTATACCCAGACCATTAGCTTTTAAAAACAAATTTTTGAAACTTTGAAACTGTCAACTTTGAACAATCAATATTTTGCTTTTTCAGTCCACAAAACATTCAAGAATATTCTCTTGAAATAATCAATCCCTTAATTTGAGTTCAATTTGCAACAACATTATGTATTTCCCTCTTCCTATAAGCTGAGGATGATCTTGAATAAGTGAAGAGGTTTAAAATAAACGATATCAAATAACTGATACCAGAATAAAACAATTAACTCTTCAACACCCCAGGGAATGTCAGGAGTTAACATCCAAATAGGCATTTTTAACTGTTAGCAGTTTGTAGAATTCAAGTAACAGGATATTTTTTCCTCCTCTTATTTCTTCCCTTCTCTGTCTCCTTTTCTTTTTTCTCCTCTAGAACATTACTTTTCTCCATATTTTTTTAACCTTGATAAAAGAAAAAAGGCACCCTGTCTTTCAGTGACTCAACTTAGACAACTCTGCTCTGTGTTATGTGGCAGCCTGGATGGCAGGAGAGTTTGGGGAGGATGGATAAACATAGATGTACGGCTGAGCCCCTTTGCTGTTCACCCGAAACTATCACAACATTGTTAACCAGCTATATTCAAATACAAAATAAAGAGTTTAGGAAAAAAGGAGAAATTTTGAAAGCTGGAAGAAGCGATAGATATATGTCCTTTAATGGGAATTCGTAATAACAGTTTGCTGCTGCTGCTGCTGAGTCGCTTCAGTCGTGTCCGACTCTGTGCGACCCCATAGATGGCAGCCCACCAGGCTCCCCCGTCCCTGGGATTCTCCAGGCAAGAACACTGGAGTGGGTTGCCATTTCCTTCTCCAATGCATGAAAGTGAAAAGTGAAAGGGAAGTCGGGGAAATTTACTGTTTGTGAGAGTAGTGGTCTGATCATTAGGAGGTCTGAATACATCTTCCTGGACCAAGTTCTCTTGAAAACAAGAGGTCAGGAAGGAAATCAGATTAATGTAGCAAATGTACTATATGAGGGGGTAGAGTAGAAATGTGTGTGGGTGACCTGTTTTAGTTTAAAAAAAAAAAAAAAGACTTCTACGTCATTACCATGTAAATTGCCACCCCTTACTTCAGTACGTAGTTTCAAGACACGTTGCACAACTTGCTTCTTTGTGATTCCCAAATATATTTAATTTAAAGATAGTCCAATAGTCTCCCAGCCCATGACCTAGATTACCATTGGTAACCCCTCCTCATGGCTAGGGTTGCTCTTTAGAGCCTTGCAAAATCTTTTGTATTTACTTTGGGCAGAAGTTAAGAATTAACAAGCCCATCAGAGCTGTTCATTCTGTTCAGCACATTAAAAGATGATTTAGTTGTAGTGATAATCATTGTGCAAAAAAGGCTGATAATGAATTAAATTTAAAATTTTTCCTTAGAAATATTTTACTCTTTAGAATGACAATTGCCTAATGATTTAGCCATTCTATTTTAAGAAGTTTATGCTGTAGGCAAGTTTAGGCCAAAATTTAAGGAAATGTTTAGGCTAAAATTAAGTGTAGAGTTTGATTTATGTAGTTGTTAGTTTCTTTCACTAACTGTTTCATCATTTACAAAGTTATTTCTATTTGAAATGCAGTAATTGTTAGGAACTTATGTTTCTACAATGATTTCTACTAAAAACTTTAGATTTGGTGTTTAACTCAAAAATTATGAGATGACTGTTCATTTAGGTATCTATTTCTTATATCTATAAAACAGAGCAGTTGGAAAAGATTTTAAAAATAACTTTCTGCTATATAAAACTATCTATCACAAAATTATGTTCTCTGATTGATGAGAATTTAGGCAATACTTTTAAAAAGAAATTAATTTCCTACAAAGTATCTTTTAGTTGGAAACAGTTCTGCTTTCTGTTATACAGTGTCTGATAAATAGAAAGCACTCAATAAGTAGTCCCTAAATTATTTTGTAAAACCAGTTCTCTTTTTTTTTTTTTTAGCAATTCTAGACTTTATAAGCAATCATGAAAATTCAATGGCATTGAATTATTCAGATTCTGAAGTAACTCAAAAGAATAGGATCTAACAGAAAAATATAAAATATCCTTTGCTATTTTAGGCAAGTTGGGCTGAATCAGTTAGCCAGCTAGAAGTATGACTCTCAGACCAATTAGTTTCACTAGATAGATTGCTAGAAAAATTTTATAGTTTCATTTCTATACTACCTTCTTCATGTTTATATTTTAATTTTAAACATGATAATAAATCAGAGAAGCATGGATACTTTCTTCTCATTATTTGATTTTTACTGAACTTACATTTTACCCATTTCCAGGTCATGTCATAGTATTTCTAGCATTGCAACCTCTACAATCATGTATTCTTCCTGTGAAATTAATCTTAACCAGCCCACTCTTTCTAAGTCATTTAGTGTTGCTGCCTCTGTTTTTCCCAGATATAGTTGACATGTTGGAAAGAGGCTGAACATTGGCTAAGAGCTGAGTTCTCATCTTGGCTTTGCAACTTATTAGCTGTGTGATCATGGGCAAGCTACTTAACTCCCTCGGGCCCACCCAACATCTTCATCTGTGAAATAGAGATATAATTAACTACAATTTAGCACAGAGATTGCTTTTAAGATTAGCAAAAATGGTATTCCAAGTGCCTTGCCCAAGATATGGCACTTAGTTAGGTGATCAAAAAACGGCAAATACCTCAACTATCAAGCAGCACCATATTTATCATCATTGAACTCATTAAAATTGATTTATTTAAGTACTTATTTGCACTTACTGGCATAATAGTAATGTATATATCTCATAGATGTAAATATATGCTAATATATTGTGGTTACAAATTCCAATGTTTTAAATTCTATTGTAGGATCTTAAAAATTTAATACCCAAGACTTTCCTCTTTAAAACATTTTTTTAAAGACTTTTAGGAAGACTGAAAATTTTTGATTAGGAATCCTACATGACATGGTTTTAAATCTGTAGTTATCTCATGGTCAAAATTTTATTTTTTGTGTGTGTTACAGGTTATTCAATATTTAACTTCCTAGTGAACTTTGAATTTTCTTTCTTAAATTTGACTCTAAATTCTGCCTTCTATGTATGATTTATGATTTAATGATTTATAACTTTAATGATTACAGCTCACTATGATTTTGGGCAGCTGCTATATTTTATGACTACTATATATGCTTTTTGGCTTATTTCTATATAATCCTCTACAATTTGTGTTTGTGACTTGCTTTTCTTCCTCTTTTTGGACTAACTTACATTTGACCTCACTTTGTACTTTCATCTGTTTGTGTTTGACTATGGCTCCAGTTTGCCAAGGTCACTGTGATTTCTGAATCAACTTTCTAAGGCATTGCCCACTATGTTCTTCTCATCCCACAAATAGAAAGATTGTTTTGCTCACTGTGTAATTCAGTTTCCTCCTACATTTATATGTGTTCTCCAGTAAATGTATATATACCTAATAATGCCCTAGAATGTATATTCAATGCACTTGAAGTAGGTTATGTCTAACATTTCTACAGAGTCTAGTAATAATGTCTCTATTTTAAAGGCAGAAATTGATATGACAAAATTTATTCTTTATAAACACATACTGCTTGTACCAACTAACTTGCTCTCTTTAAGTTTTTTTTCAGTCTTAAAAATGATTTCTCTTTTATTGTCCTAGAATATAATCACATGTACCTAGAATTTTAATATGTGAAATCATTTTGACAAGGTCTCTTTTCCAGCTTCATTTTTTCTCTTCCTTTGAATCACTTCAACCTTTATGCTATCAAATGTTCGATTGATAAGCACATTTATGAAAATTGGTTCTTCACCTTCTATTCCTCAAAATGCCAACTGAATCTTAGTGAATGTGTCTTAATGATTGGATTTTCAAAGACATCTGGTTATTTAAAAATCTCCTCATCTAACAACCTAACATCTATTGTCATTATTGACAAATCTTCTCCCTGGTTAGACTTTGAGGAATCCTTCTACTAGCTTATCCTAGTTTTTACGATGAGAGAAAGTACTCCTTTTTATGTGAGTGCAAACCGGCACTGCTTTTCTTCAAAGAGTAGCCCTTCTTTGGTCCATGTTCTCATTTGTGACAGTGTTTCTTGTTATATTAGGCTAATGAAAATCAGAACTGAACCCTAAAAATCACTTCTACCTTTTCTATTCTATTTTCATGCATCTTTGCTCAAATACTAAATAGAACTTTTTTGGAGGTGGTGGTTCTTTACCTTCTTTTCTCTGAATTGTTTGCTCCCAAGACATACCTCGCTTCTTGCTTTAAGTTTATCTCTTCAAAATAGCCTTTTGTAGAATTCTTAATTGACAGCTTTCTTTTCCTTTTCCTAAATATCTTTATTTCCTCTTATATCTGACATAATTTTACCTTCTTCTGCTTAAATAAGCATCATTGATCAAGCAGGAACTCAATATACAGGACCCCATTCATTCATTCAATCATTTTTCAAAAACACCTCTTGCATGCCTGTTATATTAGAGACTTTTTGAAAGATGTATCACTATCTTAGAGTGTTTCAGATTCATTACTTAGCAAGACACACTTCAAGAAGGCTGTTGGCAGTTTTGCACTTTTTAAAAAAGAATTGTTAATACTATATTTTCTCTTTATTCTAAAACCTAAAGCCTTTATTATCCAGGATGAGCTGGTTTCATTTCTTCCAACTGGTACCAGGTCTCCCTTACTTAAACCAGTGGTTCATCCAAAAGAAGGAATTAGTACACTTGAAATTAGTGCAAATATAGGCTGTTAATTAGTGTTGCTTTATGTTTCCTTTTAAGAGGTTTCTTGACCATTAGTGTTAATGGATTAATGGGAGCGAAAAGACACAAGAAAATATGAACAACTAGTACTTAACAAAGGCATATGGAAGTGTTTGACTTCACGAGTAATTTAAAATTCAAATGAAAACAAATATAATTTCCTTTGCTCAAATAAGCAACTAAGAAATAATACCTGAAGTTGACAAGTGTACATTAAAAGATACGTTTACATATTGTGATTGGTATGTAGATAGGTGCATTCTTTTTGAAGAGAGATTTGGCATTGTTTATAAAATATAACAATATTGATATGCATTATAGCAACAATAGAAGCAATAAAAATGAAAGATTTTTGTAGCCATTTCAGTTAAAATTTGAAAAAAACATGTAATAACATTGAACATACCTTAAATATAGTATTACCCTACAAAAGCATAATGCAAGTTGATCACTGTTTTCAAAACTATGACTTGTATATAGAAATAAATGATAGAGGAAGATATGCTAAAACATGAATAGAAGTTATGTTTGGGTGGTAGGCTATTATCTATTTTTCAGTATTATCCACATTTCTTTAAATAATGGATGAAAATAAATACCATTTAGTGATGGATATAGTAACATTTTCAATAACAGATATCCTATGACAAATTCATCAAATTAAATCTCCTCAGGGATTTGGAAGACTGTTTCTATTTCTCTTAAGAAATGATAAATAATTATGTTAAGGGTACTTTACTTCCTCTCTCTCTATAAATATGTATATGTTTTAATCTCTTTATATACATACATATATACATATTTATTCATACAAATATTTAAGGCATTTTCCAATTTATGGAAGAAATAAAAAGCTTTATCAGCACTAGATTAAGAAATACTAGAATATATTACATTCAGAATGGATAAACAACAAAGTCTTAATGTATAACAAAGGAAAATATATGGTGATAAGCCATACTGTAAAAGAATACAAAAAAAGAATGTATATATGTGTATAATTGAGTCACTTTGTAGTACAACAGAGAGATTGGCACAACACTGTAAACCAGCTGTGCTTTGATTAATAAATGTAAAAAAAGTAGTGGAGCATTACTCCATCAAAATTGAGAAATATTTAGCTTAATAATTCTTAATTTTCCAAATGGCATTGTATAGAAAGAGTAGCCTAGTAATGTAAACAGTGATAACTATGATAAATGTACCAGTAGAAAAGAAGGGGTAAATTCATAAGCAATATTTTGATGTTTTGAGTGAGTGACTTATATGATTAGAGGACCCTGAATGACATGGGTCATCCAAAATACATTTCAAATACAAATTCCCTCAACCTTCTGTGTGTACGTGTGTGCAAGCCTTTCCCTGCTTAGTTGTATGCAGACAGCTTATGTGAGAGGGGGACCATGTAAATGTGACCAGAGAAAGAAAATCATTCCAGTCTGAAAAATAATTTCTTTTAAAATATGTTGAAAATTCTTTCACAAAAATGTAATATTTATACTAATACTTTTATCTCTTTCATATTGACTATTAATCAGCTATCACCCCACTCCCTTGATTGGTTGTTTAGTCACTCAGTTGTGTTTGACTCTTTGCAACACTATGGACTGTAGCTTTCCAGGCTCCTCTGTCCATGAGATTTTCCAGGCAAGAATACTGGAGTGGGGTGCCATTTCCTTCTCCAGAGGATATTTCCAACCCAGGGATCAAACCTACATCTCCTGCTATTTTAATGTAAACTCCCTCACTGATGTAATTTTATTTTTCAGTTTGGTTGTAGATTTCAGTTCATCTTGATCACTTAAATCTGAATCTACCCACCATTTAGTTTATTGGTCTTTCCAGTTCCTAAGATGTTTGTAGAATCATGATGCATGAATTTTCAGAATATTTAACCAAACTCTCCAAATCTTTTGCCCCTTCTCCTTTCATTATGATAACTAGAAACATGGACCATATCCTACATCCAACATATTTTACTGAAAAAAAATGAAAGCCCATTACAACTCTCAGGCTTAGAGTTTTTGTTAGATTCTAGAGTCATGGAATTATATCCTAAAATTGTTGATACCTTTTTGGCAAACCATGTTTAATTTATGATTCTTTTTGGCCAACTGTTAGAAGTGATTATGAAGTCAGTTACTAATGTCTTTTCCTGGTTTAAATTCTGGACTCCTCAGTATCCCAACTGTCATATTTAATCAAAGTGCAGAGAATAAAGGGGGAAACATTCCACAGTGTTCACTGCATGGGTACCTCTGGGTAATGGGACTGTGACTGTTTTAAATTTACTCTGCATCTTGAAGACTTTCATGATAAGTACATGTCATTTTTCTGATGCTTTCAAACTGAGGTGCTGGAGAAGACTCTTCAGAGTCCTTTGGACATCAAGGAGATCAAACCAGTCAATCCTAAAGGAAATAAACCCTGAATATTCATTGGAAGGATTGATGCTGAAGCAGAAGTTCCAATACTTTGCCCACCTAATGCAACAAGCTGACTCACTGGAAAAGACCCTGATGCCAGGGAAGTTTGAGGGCAGGAAGAGAAGGGTGTGACAGAGGATGGGATGGCTGGATGACATCACTGACTCAATGGACATGAGTTGAGCAAACTCTGGGAGAAAGTGAAGGACAGGGAAGCCCAGTGTGCTGCTGTCCATGGGGTCGCAAGGAGTCATACACAATTTAACAATTGAAAAATGACAATTTTTCTAATTAGAGAAAGACGAACCTCCTTTTCTCTATGTAAACATGTGAAAGTGAAAGTCACTCAACCGAGTCCTACTCTTTGTGACCCCATGGACTATACAGCCCATGGAATTCTCCAGGCCAGAGTACTGGAGTGGGTAGCCTTTCCCTTCTCCAGGGGATCTTCCCAATCCAGGGATCAAATCCAGGTCTCCCGCATTGCAGGTGGATTCTTTACCAGCTGAGCCACAAGGGAAGCCCAAGAATACTGGAGTGAGTAGCCTTTCCCTTCTCCAGGGGATCTTCCCAACCCAGGAATTGAACTGGGGTCTCATGCATTGCAGGCGGATTCTACCAACTGAATTTCAAGGGAAGCCCCTATATAAACATATACATGTATATGTAGACAGGACGAGTTCAAGGCCTATTGTACTTACCAATCTAAACCAGTAAGTATTGATTCTTAGTTCTCTAAGTTGAGAGCTTTTCTTCTGCTAGTTTCACCCTCATTCATTTTGCATAATCTTTCTTTCACACAGATTTCACCTTTGTTCAAAACATTTCCATGACTACCATGAATGCTCTTTATGGATTAAGATCAACCATTTTAAATCACACAAAGTCTTCCATGTAATGGCTCCTTTTCATTTCCCCAACCTGTACTGTGCATCTAGGCTTTAGCAGACTGTTTTAGCTTTCTATTTTAATATGTCATATGATTTCATGAGTCTGTGCTGTTGCTCATGCTGTCCCTCCTGCTTTTTCCCTCTCTAGCTACAGTTTTTATTCTTTGCATCCTTCAAGAGAATATGGGTCAATGTGATCACATATTTAAATTTTACTGGACATACACAGGGAGCTGAACTTTCCCTTCCTTTCCTTCTTTCTTTCTTCCTTCCTTTCCTCCTTATTTCTTTATCTTCCCTCCTTGTCTCCTGCTTCTTCCCATCTTCTTTCCCTCTCCTTTCCTTTCTTTCTGCATTGTATTTGGACACACTACCATAACATTGCTTATTTTATTAATTATATACACTAGACTGAGCCTTTTTTTTTCACCTTTTCTATCCCCAGGTAATATGAAGTAATTTGGCTTCAGAGAATGTTTGTACATGATTACATTAAGTAAGATAGAAGAAGACTGAGTTTAAACTTTGTTCTTAAAAAAAAAATCTCATTATACCCCTCTCCCAGTTCTAGCGCTCATCCTACATCAGCGAAGTTTACAATCTTTATGCCATTCTATGTCATCTCTTCCATTATGAAAACTCTAGAAGGAAGTCTTTATTTCTTGTCCTCCTTTACAAGAATATCAAAATATAGTACTGCAGTGCTTCCTAATCTACATAAACACATGACTTAAATGAGAACTTCCTTAAGCCAATGAGACCTTTTGGTTGCCTGATTAACTGTGGGATTGAGGGCTAAGTGAATTGATTTCAACTCAGATTGAAACGCAAATATTTTCATTTTGGGAATTTTATATCTAACAGTTTAAAAGCTAAAAAAAAAATTCAACTTAGGAATGAACATTCATTAAAACCAATGTTTACTTTTGTTTAAACCAAAATATATGTTCCATATACTTTTTACATTTTGAAAAAGTAAGAGAGAAAAAAATAGGCTGCTTTTCTTCAGTTGTGTTTTAGTTAATATTACTGATTATATATATAATATTAATATAAACTAATAATTTAGTTTAATATTGCTTTAAAATTTGGAACAAAAAACAATGCAACAGTAAGAATATAATACACTATTAAACTAAAAAAAATGTAGAAAGGTATATTCTATATTTGTGGATAAAAGCTTGTTCTGATGTCTTTTTTCCTATGTGTGGTGTCCATTGTCTTTTCCAAGCAAAAATGACAAGTCTTGAGTTTCTTTGGGAATTCAAAATGTCTTTTAAGGCACATTGGACATCACATCTAACACAAGCAAAAATCTTTGACCCTTAGCATTGTTAGGAATTTGCTACTCTTTAGAGTAAGTGATATTCCTAAGGTTGTCCACTGTGTCTAGGTCATTCTATTCAGCTGCATAAGCAATTCCTTTGACAGATGACTGGTTTTCCACAGCACTAGCATTATTTCAGCAGGAGAAGGTAGTGTTTGATGTGTTGCAATTTGTATTACATGTCCACAGAATATCTCTGGACATTACCTTGGGAGGAGGGCTTAAGAGAAGGAGGAGCTGTGGCTGAAGACATTTAATGACAGAATGAATGGAAATCCAAAGATCACTGTGCAGCCAGCCTTAACACGACTGCATATCCCCAGCTTTCTTCACATTAATTTAAAAACCTTATAACAAAATTCTCATAAAACATATGTAATTTTATTTGATTTTAGTCACAAATCGTCTTCAAAATGACAAGGATTTTGACAGCTTGCAAAGTGGTGAAGACCCTGAAGACAAGCTTTGGCTTAACCAATGTGACGGCACACCATCAATGGAAATTTGCAAGACCTGGCATCAGACTCCTTTCTGTCAAGGTAATATTCCTATGTTCATTGTTTCCAAAAAAAATTGTATGGGGTGTAGTTTAGTGTGAAGCAAAGGTGTCACTAAAAAAAGAAAACCAGAGTTCTGAACTGCCTACTTAGTAAAATTTGCTTTGCTAGAGGACCTACATATTTCACAAATAATCATTATCTGCTCTGATAATTATGCTCTGAAAATTAAGAGTTTTCACTCAGTGTAAAGAAGAATCACACGTCCTGTGAATATGTAAAATATAAGTGTTCTGTTTAGAAAACAATTTTCTAAAAAGGCTATTGGGGCTCTGTGCCCAGACACCATTGCTCACAGTTTGGGTTCAAACATGGAGGTGCATATATGTGCATTAGCCAGATAGCAGTGGGTAGTGTGTTCAGCCTCTATTCTCTGTTGGTTCACTGGTAAAGTATTCTAGGAAAAAATTTTGGAAGGAAAAAAACTACATAATTTTGATATTTACAGATCATCATGTAGACACTGTATTTGCTTTTTGTTTTTTCCTCTTAGCCCCTTTTTTAGAAGGACAAATTTATTACTTTTATTTTGAAGACTAAGACATTAAGGCAATTAGTAGCTAATGAGTCTGTCTCTCTGAGTGTACATAACTGAGGAGCAGGTCCAGGAAGAGGACATTAGATGTTCTTCTCCCACCCCACCATTGAGTTATGAAATTCCAGTAGGAACTTCTATTCATTCCTACACCTTTATGAAGACATTTATTACCAGAGAAGTCTGAAATTACTATAAGGAAACTTTGCCAATAAAAATCATCTTTAGTGACTATAAAATTTAAGTAATCAAAGAAGCTTTAAATATATTGCTTCTTAGTAGTAAGAGTTGTAAAAGTGAAGTAGGAAGAAAGTCCCAAACAACCTCTACCTGTTGATGTAAAAATAGATTGTAATATTTTGAGTGTTCTGTTTCTACTTTGTATGCTCAGTGGGTTGACTAAAAGTCGTCCAAATACTTTCCCAGCTTCAAGTGCTTAGGTTGCTGAAGTAAGAGTTCAGCAACTCTTACTCTGAATGATATCTTCAGGGCTAAGCAATGCCCATAGATTTTTGTGACCTCCACTGACAGGAGTGGGAGAGAAAGAGGAGTGAAATAAACAGAAGAAAGAGGGAGACAGAAAGAGAAAGGAGGTGTGAAGGAAGACTTATGGTGGTGGGAGAGAGAGAAAGAAAAAAGAGAAGGAGAACGCTCAAGATCTCAGGAGAAATATAAAAAACTATCATTTTAGGGACTTCCTGCTGGTCCAGTGGTTAAGACTCCATGCTCTCACTGCAAGGGGCATGGGTTTGATCCCTGACTGGGGAACTAAGATCCCACATGCCATGTAGCATGGCTAAAAAGATAAAGCAAAAATTAAAAAAAGAAACTACCATTTTAAATTAAGAAACCCAGGAACAACTGTTTTCTAGGATTTGGTTTATTTGTAACTAGAGAGCCAGAAGGAGATGTGTTCTAAACCATCATCAAAGATAGAGTGACAACATATAAGCTCTGAGTGAACATTTGTGTTAGTAATATCTCAAGGGTACTCATATATCACTTCAGAGAGAATAAGTAGTGATGAATAGAATTACCTAAAGTTAGATGTGCCTTTTAAGACTTCAATGTTGTGTGCCTTGGAATAGCTTTTCCTTTTCACGAAAACAGGTAGATAGAGTTAGGTATATCTCCATCGTATGAAACAGAGAAATTCAGTGCCCACATAAAACGGCATAGATGTGACTGATATGAGAAACCAATTCTCCACCGTCATAATAAGTGCTCTATACAATCACAAACTACAATAAAATGGTTTAATTATGTGGATGGTCCACTGTGAAAGTAGTTTTAGCTCATGGTGGCAGATCTGTTTTAAGGGTCTGCCAAAGTTCACAGCTAAGAATGACAAATTTGTAGGAGGAATAAGCCATCATTTCATAGTGTAAAAGCCATTACTCACACTCAATCATTTCTGGCCAAAGTTTTGGAGGAATGCCAGGCATGAAAAATAGAAGTTCTTAAACTTCACAATAGTGAATAAAAATTCTATACAGCAGTCCAAGGCAACTTGTGCTATTATTCACTTATTTTGAAACAGTCCTCTACCTACTTTTCTTCATACCTTCACTTTTAAAACTCAATTCTCTTGGAAAGGTATATTTAAGCTTAAACTCTTTTTATATGAGCATCCTATTTTAAAGACAGTTAAAATCATTAGGATATAGTTACATATGGTTAGTGAAGGGCAATGAGAACAATCACTAAAGGTTAATAGCTTTATAGCCAGTTATAAATAGTTAAATGGATTGTGGAAGAGACTCTGGGATCAGATGTATAAGCACTGCAGTGTAAATTGATTGCCTTTTCAATGTCTTTGGAGGTCACCATCCCCTTGGCAATTGACAAGGAGAGTGAGTTAGATGGCAGCAGTGGTGCACTGGTACTTTTATGTGGACCTTCCTCATGTGTTTGTAGCTAATATTTATAGAGTGTACCTTGTTAATAGACACAGGCTTCCCTGGTGACTCAGATGGTAAAGCATTTGTCTGCAATGCGGGAGACCTGGGTTTGATCCCTGGGTTGGGAAGATCCCCTGAAGAAGGAAATGGCAGCCCACTCCAATTCTCTTGCCTGGAGAATCCCATAGACAGAAGAGCCTGGCAGGCTACAGTCCATGGGGTTGCAAAGAGTTGGACACGACTGAGAGACTTCACTTTCACTTTCTTTGTTAATCGACACAGTTGTATTTCATTTATAAGGAAGAAGAAATAATTTCAGGGTACTCTTTGTTTTAAAGGCATTTTATATCAGAAGTATCAAACTACCATCATGTATAAATCTCTAGAGTTAGTAATCTTAATGCTCGTTATTATATTTAGTCATTTGTATCTGTGTAGTGGTAAACACACTGGATAGGAACAAAAAACCTGGATTCTAACCTTTCTTAGGCGTTTATCAATGTTCTAAACTTAGTCAGGCCACATATTCTCTCTGAACCTAAATTTTGTCATCTTTAGTGTGGAAACAATTCTCGATTTACTCCAAGAATTGTGTGACCACAAAACATGATCAGTGCTAAAAATCTATAAAATATTTTAGTAAAAACTGTTCAGCAAGGTAGCAGGGTACAAGATTGATATACAGAAATAGGTTGCATTTCTTTACACTAACAATGACACATCAGAAAAGAAATGTAAACGATCCGTTTTAAAATCACATCAAAACAACAACAACTTAGAAACAAATCACACCAAGGAAGTGAAAGACATATGTTGACAACTATAAAACATAAATAATGAAAATTGAGTCATCACTCAAAGAAATGGAAAGATATCCCCCGTGCTCTCGAATTGGAAGTATTAATACTGTTAAAATGGCCATACTGCCCAAAGCAATTTGCAGATTTAATGCAATATGTATCAAAATAGCCATGAGATTTTTCACAGAACTAGAACAGATAAAGTTAAGATTTATGTGGAACCATAAAAGACTCAGAATTTCCAAAGCAGTCCTGGGAAAAAAGAACAAAACAGGAAACAGGACCCTTTCAGATTTCAGGCAATCCTGCAAAGCTACAGTAATCAAAACAGCATGGTGTTGGCACAAAGATAGACATATGGATCAATGGAACAGAATAGACCCAGAAATAAACCCACACACCTGTGGACAATTAATATTCAACCAAGGAGGCAAGAATATACAATGGGAAAAGACAGTCTCTTCAGCAAGTGGTGTTTGAAAAGTTGGACAGCTGTATGCAAATCATTAAAGCTTAGAACACATCCTCACATCAATATAAGCTCAAAACGGCTTAAAGACTTAAATATACGACAAGGCACCATAACAAATCTAGAAGAGAACACAGGCAAAACATTCTTTGACGTAATTGTACCAATTTTACAATGTATGTATTGTACCAATCAATGTTTTCTTAGGTCAGTCTCCCAAGGCAAGAGAAATAAAAGCAAAAATAAACAAATGGAACCTAATTAATTTTATAAGCTTTTGCACAGCAAAAGAAATCATAAATAAAATGCAAAGACAACCTATGTACTGAGAGAAAGTATATGCAAATGATGAAATCAACAAGGGCTTGATTTTCAAAAAGTAAAAACTGGTTACTTAGACAACATTCTATTCTATACATTTTAGTAGAAGGACCTCATAGAGACTTAGATCAGAGTTTCTTCATGTTTTCGTGGACTATAAATTATTACAGTGTCATAATACCTGATAAAAATTCTCAAATACTTATGATGATTTTTTTCACCTGTGCCTTAATAGTAAACCTATCACTAGGTTTACTTATAAGGAATTAGACTCAAGGACTATGAAGCAAATAATTTTTTTCACTATGGTAAATTCAATTCCAAAAGTACAGTGAACTGTGTACATCTTAATGTCCTATGTATTTATTTACTTAGCAAATAAATATGAAACTTGTATCCTGGGAGTATACATGGAGAATAATAAGTGGTTAGTCTCTGACTGCAGGAAACATACAAATTAGAAAATTCTGAGTTTGCAAGTCTTAGAAAGTCACTAAGACTAAATAGCTTTATTTTTCCTTGCAAATGAATTTGGAAATCAAAGGTATTAAATTGAAAAGGTTAAGTTCCTTATGAGTAGAAAACGATTCAATAAGTACTATTTCTAAACATTAATCTACTCATTGAAAAAAAAATGGTGACCTGTGTTATAATTAAGCCAAGAATCTACCAATCTAAGTGTCCTTCACTCTGGTACTTCAGATACAAATGAGCCCTTGGAATCACCATTCCTTTTGAAAGGTTTTCATTTTCTAAGATATTGTATTCTGATTCTAACATAGAAGTAACTATTTAGTTTAACCTTGAGGAGCTGTTGTTATTTGCTTAGAAACTGGCAACTGAAAAAACTCCTACAATTAGAAGCATTTAGTTATCTTGCAGTAGTTTTAAAGACGTTCTTAGGAAGTAGAATTCATTATTATATAGGAGTCCTCTTTATACATATTAGAAGTGGTGGTGGGAATAAATTTATTATGCACATTTAAGAATAATGATTGTATTAGGCTTTTACTACATATAAATACATTTTAGGGCTGAATTTCTTACATGATAATTCCCTTTTAAAAATAATAAATTGTGTTCCAATCCCAAATGAGATGTTGAAGAATTAGTTCAGATAATTTAGCAACTTTGCATATTTTTGGTGGACAATATTTTAGTAGTTGAGAGGGATCATCTCTTTTGAACATTTTTGTTTATTTACTCTACCTTTTAACCTCCCTTTCTAAGGTATGGACTCATCTGTTTGTCATCAACAGTTCCTTCATATTATGAGTTTCTTGCTGCACTACTCAGAGAAGGCAATGGCACCCCACTCCAGTACTCTTGCCTGGAAAATCCCATGGAAGGAGGAGCCTGGTAGGCTGCAGTTCACTGGGGTCATGAAGAGTCGGACACGACTGAGCGACTTCACTTTCACTTTTCACTTTCATGCATTGGAGAAGGAAATGGCAACCCATTCCAGTGTTCTTGCAGGGAGAATCCCAGGGACGGGGGAGCCTGGTGGGCTGCCGTCTATGGGGTTGCAGAGTTGGATACGACTGAAGCGAGTTAGCAGCTATGCTACTGCTTACTCACTTCAGTCATGTCTGACTCTGTGTGACCCTATGGACTGTAGCCTGCCAGGCTCCTCTATCCATGGAATTCTCCAGGCAAGAACTGAGTGGGTTGCCATGCCCTCCTCCAGGGCATCTTTCCAACCCAGGGATTGAACCTAGGTCTCGTGCATTGCAGGCAGATTCTTTACCACTGAGCTACCAGGGAAGCCCAAACTTCTTGCCATGAAGCCCTTGAACAAGCTATAGCTGGACAGGGCTCAGACTAAGGTAGGTGAGTGAGATGTCTACTGTCCAACACTGAAGGAAGTTCTCACTACAAGGCTGACAGTGTGGCCTCTTTGATGTTGTGCCCTCGGCATCTCACTTGCCTCCCCTGGTCCCAGCCCTGGATCAGAAGCTAAGAATACTGGGTGAGGAAATGCCAAAAGAACTGGTGCTGGTCTTGGCCTCATGCAGCCCTCTCCTGCTGATGGTGCCTTGAGTTTCTATCTGACCATGCTTACCAGATTTGCTGACCGTTTGAACAAGTATAGATTTCACTGCTGTGGAAATAGAGAACATTACTCTGCCCTCACATCTTCTTTCTTCGTGTTTCCAGGTAATACCGAAGTTGGAGGGTGTAGTAGAGAGTTTCCAGTATCTCGGCAATGGTCATACCAGAACTCACTTCAAGGCTTTTGGAATTTGCTATGCAAGACCGAATGTCCTTGATATGACCAATATTTCCTAGGGTCTTTACACTGACCAAGAGTTCAGGAAATCTACATGGGTCAAGGTCAGGCCTAGTGTTGGACTGCTCATCCCTAGCAATCCCTAGCTTACTCTTGATTTCCTTCATCCTTCATCCGGTCTGAGTGAGTGAAGTCGCTCCGTCATGTCTGACTCTTTGCGACCCCATGGACTGTAGCCCACCAGGCTCCTCCATCCATGGGATTCTCTAGGCAGGAATACTGGAGTGGGTTGCCATTTCTTTCTCCAGGGGATCTTCCCAACCCAGGGATCGAACCCAGGTCTCCCGCATTGCAGGCAGACGCTTTAACCTCTGAGCCACCAGGGAAGCCTAGTCTAAATGAGTTCAACTCATAAAAACATTTTCAAGGCTCTTCGATTATTTTTCTCTTTTTTTCATCTTTATAAATGCCATGCGTGCATGCTAAGTCACTTCAGTTGTGTCCAACTCTTTGTGACCCCAGGGGCTGTAGCCCACCAGGCTCCTCTGTCCATGATATTCTCTAAGCAAGAATACTGGAGTGGGTTAGCATGCCCTCCTCTAGGGGATCTACCTGACCCAGGGATTGAACCCCCATCTCCTGCAGCTCCTGCATTGCAGGCAGATTCTTTGCTGCTTGCCACCAGGGAAGCCCCAGTAAATGCCATATATTGATCTAAATATCATAGGGAGGTTGTTGGCTAATGTGAGGCTCTTACAAATGAATTAATAAAGTTGCTGTATTACTAAGAATTTTACTGAATATATTTCTTGTATGATGTAGAACTAAATATAAGACCCATAATAATTTATAATCATAAAATAAACAGCTTATAATATGGCAGATCCCTCCCAGATTCAGAATGATTTACCACATAACAAATGCCCATTAAGTGCTTGTTAGTAAACCTTCACTTTATATGTTTTTGTGGTAGAATTTTTCTGAATGCTATATTTTATTTATAATAAGAAACATAACTAGAATAAAAATTACTTATGAATCTGACTCATTTGTTTATAAATGTCCAGAACATAGAAATATTCAAGTAAATTAACCTTGTAATTTCCCCCCCAACATTGGCTTATGTTTAACCAAAGGAAGATGACTTAATATTAACTTAGGATGTTGTAAGGCTATTAACCTTAGATGTTGTAAGGCTTAATTGATTACTGATGTTACAATAGTTTGAAATCCTGAAGTATTAGGAATTGTAACTGCAGAGAAATCTCATTAAATATTCTAGATATAGCAAACTTTGCTTTAAATCTGAATTTTAAGTATACATATTTTGAAAGTATTAACTCCAAAACAAACAACAAAAAAGATTTCACTTACTAATAAAGGACACTTGAAGATTTTAATTTTTTACCTTATTATCTATGCAATGGTAAACTAAAATACATTCTGGATTATGCTTCCTACCTTCCAAAGCTTGGTTCAGATATATTTTATTTCTTAAGAGGATGAGCACTAATGGCAACTAATATCTAAGAAACCTCAAGTGAGACAGAAATCAAATGTTTTATATAGCTTTAGGCTTTGGTGAAAATAGAAATAAACAGATGGGGCTTCTATCTTTTTTGATATGGAAATAATTTACATAGGCAAATCTTTTAATGGCAATACAATTAAATTCCCAGGGTAAAAAATTTCCATTTCTACTACTAGCTTAAGGGGATTATTGTATTGAATAGCTATAATGCTTTATATTCAAATCTTTTATGGAACTTATTGCTAAATTGTCTTGAGACTTTACATCCAGAACATTTTGTTGATGACTTCTCACTCCCAGGGGAGGAAACAGTGCTGTTATTCCCATTTCATAGATGTGTAAGTGCTGTAGTTAATATAAGGATATATGCATGTCTGTTTCTGCACATAAAGTGAATATATATGTAGCAAATCTGGCTAGAATTTTCACTGGGCCTCAAACATTATATGGATCTTTTGAATTTGGCATTTTGTTAGTGTGTTTCTATGAATATCTGAAGCCATATTTGTTGTTTAATATGGCTTCAGAATGATCCAGCTTCCCCTGTTAAATTTTATTTCTTACTTGAGTCCATTTATGTATTCAATACTATATTTCAATACAAAATAAATCAGGTTTTTCTTTTCCTTTCCTACCCTTTTTTCCTTTTTGGTTCCAAGAACAGGTTGTTTAAGTCAAAATATCAGTGAGGATTCCTGCTTTATATGGCTGTTAGTAATTCTATAAATATGGTATTTTAGGGCAGTGCTACTTTGTTGACATATTTCTTCCATTTCAACCTAAATATTGTCATGTGTTTGTAGTGAAACATGCTGTTTTCCAATTTTCAGTTTATTTCTTTCTCTTGTAGTCCTGTAAACTCCACATGCACAAAAGTCTAATGTGGTACATGTTCATACAAGCAATTTTTGGCTCCTTCTTGGAGCCAAAATTAGTCTTATTTTGACTTATGTGAATGAAAGGACTCAAAGAAAGCTGGCTCACAATAAATAATTGGTATTCTCAAAGTTAGTCCTGTATGATGCTGGGATATGAAATGATAAATGAGCAAGTGGATAATTTTTAAAAACATAACACTCTGTTATTAGGCAAAGGAAAACCTAACAGTAGTAATGCATGCTTGGCTGTTTCAAAATTTTTACAGACTTTTACAGGTCATATTATAAATTCTGTATGAATTTGACTGTTCCTTCTTAAGACAAAACTCTCTAAGTCAGTCGAGCATAGATACTAGGGATGTATTTTCAAAGCTTTTTGAAAGAAAATTTATCTGTGTGTCTTCCATTAATTATTTTTGCATCGTTCTTGTCCTGGAAATTGCTTTGGGATGTCTAACTTTTTAAACTTGATCTCAGACTGATAGTATTAGAGTGTAAAATTCTGGTCATTTATTTGTGGTCCCATAAAGCTAATCAGGGCTTCCCTGGTGGCTCAGATGGTAAAGAATCTGCCTGCAATGCAGGAGACCTGGGTTCAACCTCTGGGTTGGGAAGATCCCCTGGAGAAGGGAATGGCTATCTAGTCCAGTGTGCTTGCCTGGAGAATTCCATGGACAAAGGAGCCTGGTGGACTATACTCTGTGGAGTCCCAGCGAGTCAGACACAACTGAATGACTAACACTGACACTAAAGCTATTCAATCATCAGGAAATGAAAATAGGCCTTTAAATATTGGTTTGCAATAAAACTTAATTTTAAGGAAAAATAAAAAATCCTAAAGAGTGAGACATTTAGAGAAAATGTCATCTACCTGCAGTGTTATATTCTTTAGAAAAACTTTTTGGGCACACCATGCATCATGCAGGATCTCACTGAAGACCAGGGATTGAAACTGCTTCCCCTGCAGTGGGAGTGCAGAGTCTTAACCACTTAGGGAGGTTCCAGTATCACATTCTTGAAATGTCACATAATAGCAACATCCATTGCAGATAAGCCAATCAGTAGAGAATTTTTTGGAATTTCTATTCACGTGCAATCTTCCTTACAAAAATGCGTTTTAAGAAAAAATCAATTAGAATTTAGAATCTTCAGATTTTATAAGTACTAGAAAGCACAATATGGAGAAGGCAATGGCACCCCACTCCAGTACTAGGCTGCAGTCCATGGGGTCGCTAAGAGTTGGACAGGACTGAGTAACTTCACTTTCACTTTTTACTTTCATGCATTGGAGAAGGAACTGGAAACCCACTCCAGGGTTCTTGCCTGGAGAATCTCAGGGATGCGGAGCCTGGTGGGCTGCTGTCTGTGGGGTTGCACAGAGTTGGACACAACTGAAGTGACTTAGCAGCAGAAAGCACAATATACAAAGATTGCCCAGTTTGTTAAAAATGCCTGTTTCTAAAATAATATAAGAATAGGGCTCATATAGTTGTGTAATCCATTTTAATGTAGAGAAAGATAAAATTATGAAATAAAAGATTAAAAATGGAGCAAGTACATGTTGTTGTTCAGTTGCTCAATCGTGTCCAACTCTTTGAGACCCCATGGGCTGCAGCACACAGTCTTGTCCTTCACCTTCTCCCAGAGTTTGCTCAAACTCATGTCCATTGAGTCGGAGATGCATCCAACCATCTCATCCTCTCTCATCCCCTTCTCTTCCTGCCTTCAATCTTTTCCAGTGTCAGGGTCTTTTCCAGATCTTCTTTATATCAGGTGGCCAAAGTATTGGAGCTTCAACTTCAACATCAGTCCTTCCAATGAATATTCAGAGTTGATTTCCTTTCCTTTCAAGTCAAACCAGGATTGACTGGTTTGATCTCCTTGCTGTCCAAGGAACTCTCAAGAGTCTTCTCCAGCACCACAGTTTGAAAGCATCAGTTCTTTAGTGCTCAGCCTTTTTTATGGTCCAAATCTTACATCCATACATGACTACTGGAAAAACCATACCTTTGACTATACGGACCTTTTTCAACAAAGTGATGTCACTGCTTTTTAATACGCTGTCTAGGTTTGTCACAGGTTTTCTTCCAAGGAGCAAGGGTCTTTTAATTTCATGGCTGCAGTCACCATCTGCATTGATTTTGGAGCCCAAGAATATAAAGTCTGTCATTGTTTCCATTGTTTCCCCATCTAATTGTCATGAAGTGATGGGACTGGATGCCATGATCTTAGTTTTTTGAATGTTGAGTTTTAAGCCAACTTTTTCACTTTCCTCTTTCACCTTCATCAAGAAGTTCTTTAGTTCCTCTTCAATTTCTGCCATTAGGGTGGTGTCATCTGCTTATCTGAGGTTATTAATAATTCTCCCCACAATCTTGATTCCAGCTTGTGCTTCCTCCAGCCCAACATTTCTCATGATGTACTCTGCATATAAATTAAATAAGCAGGGTGACAATAAACAGCCTTGACCTACTCCTTTTCCTATTTGGAACCAGTCTGTTGTTCCATGTCCAGTTCTAACTGTTGCTTCCTGGCCTGCATACAGATTTCTCAAGAGGCAGGTCAGGTGGTCTGGTATTCCCATCTCTTTAAGAATTTTCCAGTTTGTTGTGATCCACACAGTCAAAGGCTTTAGTATAGTCAATGAAGCAGAAGTGGATGTTTTTCTTGAATTCCCTTGCTTTTTTTCGATAATCCAGTAGATGTTGGCAATTTGATCTCTGGTTCTTCTACTTTTTCTAAGTCCAGCTTGTACATATGACATTTCTTGCTTCACATACTGTTGAAGCCTGCCTTGAAGAGTTTTCAGCATTACCTTGCTTAGCATGTGAAATGAGTGCAATTTTGTGGTAGTTTGAACAGCCTTTGGCCTTGCCCTTCTTTGGGATTGAAATATGGAAAACTCATCAGTGTCCACAGGACTGGAGCAATTACATATACACAGAGAATTCAGTTTTAAATTTAAATATTTTGTGTGGAAATATTCAGCCTTACCAATGTTCCTCCAATAAATCTGCAGATAAAAGTAACATTTAGTATTAAGATATAGAGAGTACTATTTCATACTTTACTCTTCAAAACCAAATGAAGTCATTAGGAAACATAATTTTGCCTACTTATTTTATAATCTGACTCCTAAATTTACAATATAGGTATGCTTTAAATTAAAGAAATCAAACCATGAGTACAAATTAGTTTTAATGTATTTTCCTTACTATTTATATTGTTTATAAACCCTAGGCAAAGTGGGGGATGGATTATGTTTTCCACAAATGACTACATGGAAAGGGGAAAATATAATTTTGAAGAAGTAGAGTTAATTTTATTAATTGCAGATACAATTAAAACATTGACTCAGGTCAATAAACAACTTTTTAGAAGATATAGAGAAATGTTTTTCTCTGTGTGTATGTGTGTGTGTTTGTGAATTTTATTAACATAATTGCAAGCTGAATTTGTGCTTAGAGCCCCCACTAAACTAAATGTGTACTCTTGAACATTAAGGAACTTGAGGGGACCATTAGTTTTGGGTAAGGACCTTGACTGACCTATATGTCAAATTCACTCAAACTGCACACTAGTTCCTATGTTATAGAGATACTTGAAGAAAGGTGACCATTCACATGTCTTGCACTGTTCTGCATGTCTCTGGTAGCTTCTGAGTTAGAACACTATAAATAGCAGAACTTCCTTTCCTGAGGCTCTCCAAAGCCTTTGGATTCTTATCCAGGCTCATTTGGTTTAGCTGTCTGTCATGAGTTAGGTTCTCTGAAAGTAGACACAGACATGTTGTTTGAGGAGTCAGATATTTACGAGAGATTAATATTAGTGGAGGGACACTTCAAAAAGTATGATTGGGCAAAGATAAAGTAAATTATGACTCTAGTTTGACAAAACCTGATGGGAAGTCTTGTCCTTCAGTGTTTCTTATGTTGGGCTCTAGTCTTTATATCTCTGCCTGCTGTGGATATGGGCTATTCTAGGAAAGTCATTAGTGGGGATCTGGATTTGATCCCTGGGTTGGGAAGATCCCCTGGAGAAGGGAAAGGCTACCCAAAGCAGTATTCTGGCCTAGAGAATCCCATGGACTGTATAATCCATGGGGTCACAAAGAGTCAGACACGACTGAGTAACTTTCACTTCAGGAAAGTCAAGGCAGCCCTCTGCAACTGAGGTAGACCCTGCAGGAAGGTAGACCCTGGTGACCATCCACTGACCTCACTCCTTGCAGCAGGGTAGCAGGTCCTTCCTGGAGGAGGACTGAGAGAAGCATCTCCATGTTTATATTGCCTGTGGTCCTTACAGTCTTGAGAGTTTGAGAATTCAAGGGCCTGGAGTCAGTGTGAAGAGTTCTCAAAATCTGCTTATTCTCTTCAAATTATAGGATGCAATTAATGACTTGACATTTCACTCTAATGACTTACAGACTTATAGATAGGTAACTCTGGGTTGATCTGGTTATGTTGTGGCTTATCCATGGCAGTTTTGAATTAAAATTCTTATAAGTAAATTTAACTACAGCTTATGACTGAATTGCTTTTTTATTCTCATTTTATCAGATAAATGAAACCATGCAGTATTTGTCCTTCTGTGGCTGGTGTACTTCACTTAACATAATATCCTTAAGGGTCATTTCCTTAAAAAGGAAGAATTTCCTTCCTTTTTAAAGGCTGAGTAATATATCATAGTTCGTGTATGTGACATTTTCTTTACCCATTCATCCTAGATAGACGTTTAGGTTGTTTCCATATCTTGGTTATTGTGATAAACATTGGAGTGCTGATATCTTTTTAAGGTTCTGATTTCAATTCTTTGGATAAATATCCAGAAGTAGGATCACTGGATCAAATATTTCCAGTTTTAATTTTTTGGAAGAAACTATACTGTTTTCCATAGTGGCTGTACTATTTTGCATTTTCACCACTAGTGGGATTATTTTTAATTATAACAATGATTATTTAAGTAACTTTATATTCCAGATGTGATTTGAGCTTTATTCCCAAGAAATATTAGGAAAAAGATGCCAAAGGAAGAGAAACTGTAACTCTAATATCTTACTACTACACTTAATGTCTTTGGGTTTGAAAGATTTGTAAGACTAACCACTACTAGAAAAATGTTGAATTAGAAAACTATGTTTTAGAAATGAGTTCAACCAAAAATAAAACAATTAAATTTAATTTTAAAAATGTGGTTATAAGTAAATATTATACCAAATATAAAATGAAAAAGATGAATGTTTAATATTTTAAGTATGAAAAGAAATAATAGGGGTAATACATGTAAGTTAAGAGAGTGTATACTTTTATTGTTTCATGTTGTAACCTTTCCTCTTTCACTGAGTTAGCTATTTAATAGTTTAGCTGTAGTCTACTAAATAATTAGTAGATTTTCTGACTGAAGTAATTTAGTGTGAATAAAATTTAATTGTGATGTAAATGGTTTTATCAAAAGGAATTGCTGTGCCCACTTACATCTCTATTGGTAGACTATGGAAGAAAAAATACTGTTGAAGCAGGTGATCTGTATTCCCTTAACCAGTTTCCCAGGAAGTAAATCACATAGAATTAAATACAGCTAAAAATTGCCCATTGCTTCTCACATTTGTGAGTAAAGCCTAAGAGGAATGGTTAAAATACAACTGGAGCATAGCAAAAATGCTATTTTCAAGCCAGTTATGACTCAGAGAAACAGTAGAATTATGCAGTATCTTTGCTACCTGATAGCTATTCATTTATACGTTCATTCAACCAGTCAGTATTTGCTAGGTCAGCTCAGTTCAGTTGCTCAGTCATGTCCGACTCTTTGCGATCCCGTGAATCGCAGCACGCAAGGCCTCCCTGTCCATCACCAAACTCATGTCAGTCGAGTCGGTGATGCCATCCAGCCATCTCATCCTCTGTCGTCCCCTTCTCCTCCTGCTCCCAATCCCTCCCAGCATCAGAGTCTTTTCCAATGAGTCAACTCTTCGCATGAAGTGGCCAAAGTATTGGAGTTTCAGCTTTAGCATCAGTCCTTCCAAAGAACTGATCTCCTTCAGAATGGACTGGTTGGATCTCCTTGCAGTCCAAGGGACTCTCTTTGTTAGGTATTTACAATAACTAGGAATATAGCAGTGATAATTAATCACACCTCCTCCTTTACCTCTAAATTTAGGAGCAATTGAGAAACGAAACAGAGTGTCCAAAGACATAGAGATCTGAATATCAGCTTGATTACTATTAAAGCTATTTGGAAAACAGGGCCTAGATCTGCAACCAGATGGACTTCTTAGAGCCCCCATTCCCTGAAACAAATGTATTTGCTCACAGTTGCAAATTTCCCACATTGATGTGCAACTGTAAATAGATTTCTTTGAAAAAATTATTGAGAAGAGTTGAACCAGTCTTGCTCAATTCCATTTTCCAAAGTCACTAATCACACCTGTTACTCTCCCTTGTGGACCTGGGGTTAAATGATCTCTCCAAAGTCTCTGAAAATTAACATCACTGGCCATGGTATGAATTCACAGAGGTACAAAATGGCCTCCCCGATCACCTACTGTGTGCCAGATGCTGTGTTATGTGTCAGTGATACTGTGTTGGACATTTGAAAAGGCAGGGTCTCTCTGCTTGATGTCTGGTGTTGACCATAATCTTATTGGAGAAATTAGTCATATACTTGGATATAGGGCAGTAAAATTTAAATGCCAAATTTTACTTAGCTTGTGTGTGTGCTCAGTCGTGTCCGACTCTTTGCGACTTTATGGACTGTACCCCACCAAGCTCCTCTGTCCATGGGATTCTTCAGGCAAAAATACTGGAGGGGGTTGCCATGCCCTCCTCCAGGGGCTCTTCCTGACTCAGGGATTGAACCTGAATCTCCTGCGTATCCTGCTTTGCAGGCAGATTCTCTAACTACTGAGATACCTGGGAAGCCCAGTTTTTACTTAACCTTTACTTAAAAAGTGACAAGTCTTTCAATGCCTATTTAGTTAATATTCAAAGATGATTAGCTTTAGTTTCTAGCAGAGGTAGAATTTGGGTATGTGGAAGGAAGAGACAATATGCGGCAGGAATGAGGGTAAGTACCTGGGCATTCAGGAGTCATTATGCCCATTGGTCTTCAAAGTTTTCTTCTCTAACAGTCTCCCAAGAGATCTGCAGAGTTGGCTTTTAGTATGGAACAATTGATCAAATCAAAACCCAAACTAAGCAAACAAACATACAAACAAAACCCCCAAATGAGTAAAATCCGTATTTTAACAGGCAGGGTATGGAAGGGAAGGAGAAAGCCAGATAATGAAAGGTGAAAGAGATGATCAAAACTGTTCTCTCCAGCCCAACCCCATTTATACCCCTTCTTCCCTTACACCAGAGCACAATTTCAAACAGTTCCTAATGGATAGGGCTGCTTAGGGTGGGAATAATAGGGCCATGGAACAGGAAGTGATTTAGTCTATGAATTTTATTTATTTTTTCTCATGCATCTGCTCTTCTCACTGCTTTTCTTCAGAAGTATGTCCTCTTTATTCTTAAAATAATTCCTCTCTAGTTGGATGAAAAATTATACTCTACTCTTATGTGGAAATGTCTTTTTAAGCTGCTTTACAATTTAGATTAGGAGTATGTAAGCAGATTTGGGTAATAGTTATTTAGGGAATAGTAATAGATTATACATATATATGTATATATGCCATGTATAATTATTTTATCTTTCAAAATCTATGATCTGAGCATTTGCCAAACACAATGTGCTTGACCTTATTGAAAGGAGATTTCCAGATAGAAGCTTAATTTTTCTGCTTCCCCTTGTCATAAGGTTCTTATTATTATCTTTAATAGACTATGAATATTTGGGTTGATAAGTAACTGAGTCAAGGATTGATTTACATTTGATTAACTAAAGCCGTTTAAATATCTCTTAACTTCTAAGTTGAAAATGAGTACCAGTAGAACCTGAAACTTTGTTATATTTCAGTATTTTATGTCAAATTGGTTAAGTCAATATGAATAAAAGATAACATCAATGACATCTAACTAGTTCTTTGACTCTGAGGCACTTAGATCTAAAATCAGATAATGAATTAAAAGTTAAATTTTTCTAATTGACTATGATCTTGAGAGTTGAAGAATATTCTTATAATTTCATATCCACTTAAATAGTGATGAAGAATTAGACTATAATGAAAATGAGTACCCAATTAAAATTAAGCCACTAAGTGGATCCTGTCATAAGTGGAATTTAATTTACAAGAAGGTTTTACAGAGAAAAGTTATTGGAATTTTACTAAGAGACCCAGAGGAGAAAATGTGAAAAGAAGAGCTGCAGGACATATTAAAAGAATTGAGGCTGTTTATTCCAAATCTGGGAAAAAAGTAAAGTGAAAGGAAAAAAAAAACACCCAATGTAGTCATCTGACAATAATGTTTATATACATGTTCATATTTTGGAAAGAGAAAAGTTGTTCTTTGTGTCTAGTGAAAGCAAACTGAGCCAAATCCTTCTCAATTCCAAGAGGGAGTGAGATTAAACTCACCTTAGAATTCATTGTCTACTTTATTGCCCTGTAGTGATCAACCTAGAGAAAAGCAGCAGACTCAAATTTCAAATTGAACTGGGTCAATCTTAGTCCATGCTAATTCAATCAATTTTGATGATTAAAAGGTTAATAGATTTCAATGTTCAAAATAACTTTTGATCTCTTTGAATTTGGCTTAGACCTTTCACTTGAATTTGCTATGCCAAAAATATGTGAGAATAATACGAGAAAGATGTTTCTGCAAAATTCATTTGTATAAGGTATTCTAAACCTAGGTAGAATACAGGATTTTCTTTCCATACTCCTATCTTTTAGGATACACTGGGTAAGGATAGCATTCTCGTTTTTTCCTGTATTTTCAAAGAGAGAAAGGGACTGAAATAGTTTGTCATATAATTCAAGCACTTCAGCCTCTTTCATGTGAAATCTCTGATAAATTGATGTAAATGATCCTTTGTTTTAAATTACCATAATATTTGTTTTAACTCTGCATAAGACGTATATGAACACTCACATGCAGCATACTCATGGAGAAGGAAATGGCAGCCCACTCCAGTGTTCTTGCCTGGAGAATCCCAGGGACAGTGGAGCCTGGTGGGCTGCCGTCTATGGGGTCGCACAGAGTCGGACACGACTGAAGCGACTTAGCAGTAGCAGCATGCAGCATACTCAGTATGCATATCCTGGGATAACCATCTTCTAACCTTTCTCCCTCAATGTCAGTCACATCTCTTTCCCACCATAGCACCCCCAAGTTGACTACACTTAAGCCACTGTTGTGAAAAGGCAACTCAAAACAGATATTTGTTATTTTAAAATTTATATCTAGAACAAACTAAAACTGTATAATCATGCTTTTCAGTATTTTTAAGATAGTATTTTCTTTAGATAATCACTTAGTGATGCTTTATTTTTACAATAAAATTTAAATGACTGTTTACTCTGTCCTAGGCACTGAAGGCAGGCACATCAGTGAACAAAGCTAACCAAATCCTCTGCCCACATGAGGTTCACTTTCTAGTGGGATAAGACAGATATTTTAAAGAAGACACTGGATGATATGTTAGAAGGCAATGAGTGCTGTGAAGAAAGAGTAGACTAAGGAAATAGAGTGCTGAGGGGCATATTGCTATTTATTTCCACTCTTTTTTAGATTCTATTCCCATATAGGTCATTACAGAGCATTTAGTAGAGTTCCCTATGCTATCCAGTAGGTTCTTACTAGTTATCGGTTTTGTATCTTTGTAGTGTGTATATGCCAATCCCAATCTCTCAGTTTATTCTTCCCTCCTTAACACTATTCTGTAAACATGAATTTGTTTTCTACATCTGTGACTCTATTTCTGTTTTGCAAATAGGTTTATTTGTACCACTTTTTTTTTTAAGATTCCATATATAAGCGATATCATATGATATCCGTCTTTATCTGACTTACTTCACTCAGTATGACAATCTCTAGGTCCATCCATGTTACTGTAGATGGCGTTACTTTATTCCTTTTTATGACTGAGTAATATTCCATTATATATATGTACTACATCTTCTTTGTCCATTCCTCTATCAGTGGACATTTAGGCATATTGCAATGTTAAATAGGTCTTGCCAAGAAGAAGAATGACTTTGAGTAAAGACTTGAAGGAATCGTTAAACTTTAGACTCAAAATTTGATGTTTTCTTCTTAAAATTTTAATGTTTATTACTGAAATCATTGGCCTGCAAGAAAATTAAACCAATCAATCCTAAAGGAAATCAATCCTGTATATTCATTGGAAGGACGGATACCGAAGCTGAAGCTTCAACACTTTGGCCACTTGATGTGAAGAGTCAACACATTGGAAAAGACCCTGATGCTGGGAAAGATTGAGGGCAGGAAGACAAGAGGGCAACGGAGGATGATGGTTGAATGGTATCATTAACACAATAGACATGAGTTTGAACAAACTCTGGGAGATAATGAAGGGCAGGGAAGCTTGATGTGCTGCAGTCCATAGGGTTGCCAAGAGTCAGACATTACTTAGAGACTGAACAACAATAACTGAAATCATGAATGGGAAGGAAAGGGTGAATTATTTCATTTAAGAGAAATGTCTGAATGGAAAGGATGTATTTTTATCTTTGTATTTCTAGGTGTTTCAGAGGTATCCTTTTTGACCATCCTAGCACATATCTGGCCTTTTTACTCTGAATGGAAGGGGGACTGAGGACATTTATCCATGTATCTTCAGAGCTCAGCATGGTACTTGGCACATGGTAGAAGCTAAATAATGTGACCTAAAAATCTAAACTGTTTTATTGACATATGCATTTTTTTATTAAACAGTTAGGGATCATGACATGATAGAGGTCATTTATTTTATAGAACTCATATTTATATAGTCTTTGGTTACTTTTCCTGACATTCTATGAGTGTATAGACTTCTCTTCATTAAGGTTTCCTTTGCACTTTTAGCATCAAACTACCAAAGTGCTCTGGTAGTAGGCATTTAAATGATCACTGAAGCTTATAGTCTAAATCCTAGACTATGCACCTCTTTCTACTAGGACTGAGGCAACTAAAATATCCTTTGATGGTAACAGTGATTTCTTTCAGACTCTTGGAATGAAATAGCATTTGGGGACCTATTAGCTAGAAGAGGGGATTCCAAATAATAGCTCTTTGTTCAGAGTATCTTGAGCGATTCATAGATAAGTCAATTGGCACCTATCATTTGAAACTCATCAGAGGCCAATGTAGTTAAGTGGAATATAAAGGATAGTACAGGCAGTAAACAGAAGACTTGTAACAATATAATGTGCAGTGGAAAAGAGACTGGAAGATCAATAAAAGCTGCAAAAAAGAACAAAAAATATAATTAAAGGGGCAAAAAGACATATTGAACACAATCTCAGGGACTATTTCAGACAACAGTAAATGTCTCCTCAAATATATCTTTAAAAGACAGAATGTAAAGTACAAAATAGTCCCATGGAGAAAAGAAGAAAAATACCAAATAGAATTGTAGGAATAGGCTAACAAGAGTCAGATTGCTTATGCTAATTTTTACCTTTCTTTAAAATAATTAGATGGTGTCAGATAGATCAGGGAATTTGAAATTCTTATCTGAGAAGAGGATCAGTTCAGTTCATTCATTCAGTCATGTCCGACTCTGTGACCCCATGGACTGCAGCACGCCAGGCTTGCCTGTCCATCACCAACTCCCAGAGCTTACTCAAACTCATGTCCATAGAGTTGGTGATTCCAACCAACCATCTCATCCTCTGTTGTCCCCTTCACCTCCTGCCTTCAATCTTTCCCAGCAACAGGGTCTTTTCCAATGAGTCAGTTCTTCGCATCAGGTGGCCAGAATATTGGAGTTTCAGCTTCAACATCAGTCCTTCCAATGAATATTCAGGACTGATTTCCTTTAGGATGCACTGGTTGGATCTCTTTGCAGTCCAAGGGACTCTAAAGAGTCTTCTCCAACACCATAGTTCGAAAGCATCAATTCTGCGCTCAGCTTTCTTTATAGTCCAACTCTCATATCCATACATGACTAATAGAGAAACCATAGCTTTGACTAGATGGACCTTTGTTGGCAGAGAAGAGAATAGAGAAAAGCGACGGGAAAAATATAAACAGAGGTGTTATTTTAGGCAGGTACAACTGAGTACAATAGATAAATTGGCATATATAAGACAACTGAAATTTGCAGTTCACATGCCAAGTTTTGCCAACTAAGTACAGTTATTTTAGGTTTTAAGAAAGTTAAATATTATTTTAAAAAACATCAGGAGGTAAATGTTTCCTGACTTACCTCCATTTTATGAAAGCATTTGGCTACACATGACTTCCTCAAGAACATAAAATAATACTTTCAGTAGAAATTATTTTTTGACAGTGTATTTCCATGACTTGAAATGAAGGTTTTCACCTGCTGAAATACATCAGAGATACCTAGGACATTTTCCCAATAAATTTACCCCTATTGAGAACCACCACCTTAGACATTTGATTAACTTATAATATTCTTTGGAAATGTACTGAACATGATCACTTTTACTTCCTAAAATCATCAGCCTGTGTCCTGAATTACACATAAAGAATGGTTGACAAATTAAAATGTAAAATAAGGAAATCATATTATGAGAAGTGACATGCAAAGATGATTTCCCAGATAGAAACAGAATTCAGACTGGCTAACTGTGTTTTAAGCCAGTGTCTGTCAGGGAAGTCTTGTTATCATGCATTAATTACATTAATTCATTACATGCATTAATTACTTATTGTGCTTTCCTCTGTGCTAATTCCAAAAACTTTTTAGTTTAGTGGCTGAGAAGGTAAATCATGACTATTTAAAGATAAAGTATCAAGCTTGAGATCTTGAACACTGGTTCCAAGGTTGTAGATATAAGAAAACTTTGCCTCAAAGATTATTTGATAAGTTAGGTGAAGGATAACATACTTTTGGTTAACTCTGCTCATGGAGACTCATATACACACTGATACAAACACCTATAAAATGTGTTAGATAGTACTTTGTCCAACTTTCTGAAAGGAACTTGTACTTTGCAACTAAAGGAGGCATTGTATTTCTAAAGAGCAGTTTACAACAGAAAAATGATGAGGTTTTACCATTTTAACCCTTGAAAAGCTGAGTGCACTTTGTTAAACTAGAAGAACATAGAAACAGAGGTCTAGAAATCATGTATTGTGTTCCTATTGTATACCAAGGTTGGGGTGTGTGTGTGTGTGTGTGTGTGTGTGTGTGGTAAGACTGGAGGTGAGTGGTAGGATAGAAAAGGATTTGACACCATGGGGTCCAGAGCTAAAAATGTGAGGAAAGGAAAGGAGAGAATTAGTGTATTTCTATCTTTGATAGCTGCATTTCACCCTTGAAGAGAGAATAGCATCGTGATCATCCTTATTTACGTGATTTCAACTCATGGCCAAATTTGTTTCATTCATATCTCTATTCATTCCCCCAACTTCTGATTATTTGAAGAAATCTCAGATATGATATTAGTCTATCCTTAAGTATTTCAGTATATATCTTAAAAAATGAAAATTCTTAAAAATGTAATCATAATGCTATTATCTGTCTTAAAAATTACACTGAATACAATAAAATATCAATTTAGTTTCAAATTTCCTCAATTACTACTGAGGCATTTTCCTTTATAGTTTACTTTTAATAAAATCAAAATGTTGGGGGCTTCCTTGGTGGCTCAGTGGTAAAGAATCCATCTGCCAATGCAGGAGACACGACTTCAATCTCTGGTCTGGGAAGATTCCACATACTGTGGAGCAACTAAGCCCATGGGCCACAACTATTGAGCCTGGGCTCTAGAGCCTGGGAGCTGCAACTAAGCCACCACAGTGAGAGCCCCAGGCACCGCAATGAACATTAGCTCCTGTGGCTAAGTTGTGTCTGAACTCTTTTGAGGCCCCATGGACTGCAGCCCACCAGGCTCCTCTGTCCATGGGATTCTCTGGGCAAGAATAGTGGAGTGGGTTGCCATTTTCAAACTTGCATCTCCTGCATTGGCAGGCAGATTCTTTACTACTGAGCTGCCAGGGAAGCATCCTAGATATAATTAATTCTACTAAAAAGCAAAGTGCGATGTATTTTCAGATGTTCCATAGTGCTTGCTTTTGCATCAGTATTCATAGAACAATAAAGTTTTAGTTTCTTCATGATCCTAAAGCTCAGGGAAGGCGCAGCACTTGAGATAAGTTCATCAAACACAAGAGGTCTGTGGAATACAGTTTGATAGATAACCTTGAAGATCCCTTTTAGTTCTAAGCCTCAGAATACTGATGAGCTGTATGGTACACTTCAGTGTTATTTCCCGCAAGTTATACTTGAGCAAAGCTAAGGCATACTAATAGGGAAAAGACAGACACATAGCATTTCAGCTAAATTGAAGTATTTCTGGGTTGTCAATAATTCTACAAGTGGACTGAGGATAGACAAAGTATTGATACGCTTCAGTTCCTCTTTCAAGCAAACCAAAACACCTGCCAGTGAGAAGAGCCTACATTTGAAGAAAAGTGGTCAGTAACAGGATATCAACTTCAAATCTAGAGAGTATGGTTTTATCAAATATACTGTGCATTTATTTAATACATTTGCATATTGTAATTTTGGATTTTTTTTTTTAGCTAGTTGTGCTTTATATTTTGTATTCTGCTAAGATTCACACATCTGCTTCTTTAGGCACAAACAGCACACATTGTCCTGGAAGATGGAACTAAGATGAAAGGTTACTCCTTTGGCCATCCATCCTCTGTTGCTGGTGAAGTGGTTTTTAATACTGGCCTGGCAGGGTGAGTAATGCTTCTCTTCCAAGGCTTTCTTCTTCCTTGATATAGAGGAATAACTGGATGATATGACTCATGGTGGGAAGTTGAAATCACCGCATCATCATTACCACACTATGCATTATCCTGAAGTTGCCTTGTGCTTGTACACAGCTCGAACCTTGGACACAAACTCCTCCCTGTGGCTGTAAATGAAAGAGAATACAGACACTGGTGTTCCCCTGGTGAAAAAGAACAAAATTAATTCTAGAAATTTAGGTAGGTAATCCATGGGAGACCTGGTACATAGATCTGATATTTTCAAAATTTATCAAGTGAGACTGAATTTAGTATTTAAGACCTGCTAATAGATATACATCAATGAAGGTAAGAGTTGCTACAGAAATTATGCAGCTGCTTTTATCTAGCCAACAAATGTTCATCGGGCAACCAGGAGGCTGAAGTTCTGGTCTCAGTGCTAATGGTAACTGATAATGTGATATTGAAAAAATCACTCAGGCTTTCTAAGTCTTAGTTTCTATATGTAAAGAGTGAGGGAATTGGATCAGCGAGTAGTTTATAGCTGGGGATTTAAAAATTATGTCTTAAAAAATTAGGTGGTTTCAAAAGGTTTCCATTAGAGATTCAAAAGAACTAAACTGTAAAATAGTTGATGAATTCTTTAGGGAAATTCAATTAGCCTTACCTTATAAAGACAAGCAGGCATTGTGTTAACTGATATTGAAGTTATTGATTGACCAAGCTTCCATTATATCATTAATGTACATTCTTCACTAAACTCTTGCTCCCTGTTTGAAATAAAGAATATTAGATGATTTTTAAAATAGTTCCACTGGTGAGAACATTAAATTACAGAGTATGAAACCTGTTTGCAAAGTTTTGCTTTACCAGGCAATTATTTAAGCCTTTCGACAGCACTAATTACTAGCTGTGTTAATATACCTGCCAACAAACAACTGTTTAATATAGATCAGAATGATGGAGGGCACTAGAGTTTTCTTCTTTGTGATGGATTATGGGTAATAAATCTTGTCACATCACAAAAGTCAAACAGGACCTGATGGATTAATTTGCTTCCAACACTGCAGTTCTCTAAGACAAGCTGTATTTATTCATTTACTGGAGAGAGCATTGTAAACTTATGTTTAAAGGGAGCAGCCAGTTATTTTATGGAGAGAAAGAAGAAAGGAAGTAAAATTAAATTAATTAAAGGCTTTTTTTTTTTTCATGTAGAAAAAGGCGTTCATTAATAAGGTTAGTCCACAGAACCTATTTTCCATTGAGAAATGCTGCTTTCCTTCATTGGGTGGCTCACCCAGTAAGGTGGTTGATAATTAAGGGGGTTATTTTGTTTTTCATCTGCAAGAAAAGCATTTAATTGTGTGTAAGCTTTGGTTTAAAAAATTATTAGTTCCTGATAGGCCAGAGACATTTGAGAAATTAGCTGATGGGGGTGTGGGTAGGTGTAAATATCACAGCACTTTCGTCACTTAAGAGTTTGCTGAGCTGAGAAGTTATTCTGTTGACAAGGGAGTTCTGGGAGGAGTTAGTCTGGGTGGGGGTTGAAGAATTCATGTTGACTATTGCGGGAGCCGAGGTTTTGAGGTTGTCATTCTGTCCCCCTCAGCACCTAAATTCAATTTCAATAGTAATCCACAAGAAAGACTAGGTTTAACTCGCTCTGTGGGAAGTAAAAATGTAGGAGAGTGGAAAAAAATCTCATTGTAGTGTATTTCAAAATATGAAATAGCTATAGATAGATCCTGAATAATATTTCATATTATTAAGAATAAACATTTTATATATAATTTTATTTATTCTAGAACAAAAACAAGAATACATGTATTTTTGTTTTTCCTCCTTACACTTTAAAATAAAGCTCTCTGCATTTATTCTTAATTCCATATCCTTACTTTAAAATAGTTACTTGGAATCTTCTAATTTAGAAGACAGAAATGCTTTTGATCAATTTTTATAGAATTGATTTTATTCAATAAAAATACTATCAAACATATACTATCAATAATAACGATAATTATCAAAATATACCTCTCTATAACTAAAATATTTAAAAATCAAGTATTTAAAAATTTATTAATTTTTTTTCATAGAAAATAAATCAATATTTTAAATATTCAATACATTTTAACAAACATATATACCAGGCAGCCACCATTGATGTAATCAGTATGTTCTTCAGTATGCTAAAAGATAAAAAGACTTCTCAACTTTTGACAGTTAATATTTTGGCAAAACTGTCATCCATCAGTAGTAAATATCAGTTTGGACTCACTCATATCTGGTACTAGGGGAATCATTGGTAATTAAAATATCTATAAACTTTAAATAGAGCAATATTGGGATGGGGAACACATGTGTACCCATGGCTGATTCATGTCAATGCATGGCAAAAACCACTACAATATTGTGAAGTAATTAGCCTCCAATTAAAATAAATAGATTAATTAAAAGATTAATACCTTATGAAGAATTTTTCAAGGTATTAAAAATTTAAGAAATGAGGGAATAGAAAATTAAATGAGAATATGCCATAGTGCATGGAGAGTGAAAAAGTTGGCTTAAAGCTCAACATTCAAAAAACTAAGATTATGGCATCTGGTCCCATCACTTCATGGCAAATAGATGGGGAAACAGTGGAAACAGTGGCAGACTTTATTTTTTGGGGGGGCTCCAAAATCACTGCAGATGGTGACTGCAGCCATGAAATTAAAAGACGCTTACTCCTTGGAAGAAAAGTTATGACTAACCTAGATAGCATATTGAAAAGCAGAGACATTACTTTGCCAAAAAAGGTCCGTCTAGTCAAGGCTATGGTTTTTCCTGTGGTCATGTATGGATGTGAGAGTTGGATTGTGAAGAAAGCTGAGCACTGAAGAATTGATGCTTTTGAACTGTGGTGTTGGAGAAGACTCTTGAGAGTCCCTTGGACTGCAAGGAGATCCAACCAGTCCATTCTAAAGGAGATCCGTCCTGGTGTTCTTTGGAAGGAATGATGCTAAAGCTGAAACTCCAGGACTTTGGCCACCTCATGCGAAGAGTTGACTCACTGGAAAAGACTCTGATGATGGGAGGGATTGGGGGCAGGAGGAAAAGGGGAAGACAGAGGATGAGATGGCTGGATGGCATCACCAACTCAATGGATGTGAGTTTGAGTGAACTCCGGAAGATGGTGATGGACAGGGAGGCTTGGCGTGCTGCGATTCATGGGGTCACAAAGAGTCAGACATGACTGAGCGACTGAATTGAACTGAACTGATGCCATAGTACTTGAGTCTTTTCATATCAGTAATATCATGGGATACATTTCCATATTTTACTGTAAAATTTACCTAAGTTTGGCAAAATCTAGAGACAAGCTTATAAGACTATTCTCATGTTCTTTAATTTTTAAGGGTCAAATAATTCAGATCATGTATGCAGAATCAGAATAAATTAGATCATGTATACAAATCAAGAATTTTTTGGTAATTTTTTTGGCATCTTCACTCAGGTACCCGGAAGCTCTTACTGACCCTGCTTACAAGGGGCAGATTCTTACCATGGCCAATCCTATTGTTGGGAATGGTGGAGCCCCAGATACTGCTGCACTGGATGAACTGGGACTCAGCAAATATTTGGAATCTGATGGGATTAAGGTAGTACCAGTGATGACTATTTAAAAAGTATAGTTGATTTATTTTAGGAATCTAGGCTAGACAAAGTTTCGGCCACTGTCCTGTAGTAAAATAATTAAATATATAGTCTCAATCTCATTCCTAGGTATATGAGAATAAGTTTTAGCATGGAACTATTCTGAATTTCATTTCTCAGGGCACTCTGTATTTATGCTTAATGCTGTGGATGAAATGTGGCTTCATTTGGAAAAATGTTGTTTTAAGTTCAGATAACAGCGATGCTACAAGAATTTGTGTTGAATCACTTTTTAAAAGGATTTTAAGAATCAACTTTCTATCAGCTAATTATATTTTAAATCCCACTCTCTATGGGAGATAAATAAAAGATAACTTGTATGCCAGACTAAAAGTAAAAGTAAATACAATGAAAAATTCCTATTCAATGTAAATTTGGGTAATATCATGGGGATATAAACCATATAAACTATTCAAAAATTTATACAGGGTGCTGAGAAAGGAGATCTAGCTTAGCCTCCTGATTTGGCAAACCAGGTAAGACTGTCCCCCACATGACAATTAAGGTAGTGACTATATATCTTAAAAAAATTTTTTTTATCATATTTTGTTCTTCAAGTCTCCAAAATTTTAAGCATTTTGTTGGTAGGTAATAAAAAATTTGAGCTGACTCAAGTTACAAGAGTTGGATAGCATTTTGTGATCACTTTAAAAAACTGACTGCCTGTCTTTCTAGGTTGCAGGTTTGCTGGTGCTGAATTATAGTGATGACTACCACCACTGGCTGGCTACCAAGAGTCTAGGACAGTGGCTACGGGAAGAAAAGGTGAGAAATATCCAGCAGTCAGCATCACCTAAGGATGATTGGTGGGGTCCTGGAAAGTTGGGAAGGTGTATGTAATTGCAAAGGGCCAAACAGATGAGGCATATCACACACTTTGGGATCCTTTTGTTTCAGAGAACGCTTCCTTCTGTTACTATAGGCTGAATGTCCAGAACTCATTCTTTAAACAGAGAAATTTATCAGTTCAGTCGATCAGTCGTGTCTGTCTCTTTGCAACTCCACGGACTGCAGTACACCAGGCTTGCCTGTCCATCACCAACTCCTGGAACATAATCAAACTCATGTCCATTGAGTCAGTGATGCCATCCAATCATCTCATCCTCTGTCGTCCCCTTCCCCTCTCGCCTTCAGTCTTTCCCAGCATCAGAATATTTTCCAATGAGTTAGTTCTTCGCATCAGATGGCCAAAATATTGGAGCTTCAGCTGCAGCATCAGTCCTTCCAATGAATATTCAGGACTGATTTCCTTTAGGGTGGACTGGTTGGATTTCCTTGCAGTCCAAGGGACTCTCAAGAGTTTTCTCCAACACCACATTTCAAAAGCAACAATTCTTTGGCGCTCAGCTTTCTTTACAGTCCAACTCTCACATCCATACATGACTACTGGAAAAACCTTAGCTTTGACCAGATGGACCTTGACTAAGTAATGACTCTGCTTTTAAATATGCTGTCTAGGTTGGTCATAAATTTTCTTCCAAGGAGCAAGCATTTTTTTAATTGTATGGCTTCAGTCACCATCTGCAGTGATTTTGGAGCCCAAAATAATAAAGTCTGCCACTGTTTCCACTGTTTCCCCATCTATTTGCCATGAAGTGATGGGAACAGATGCCATAATCTTAGTTTTCTGAATGTTGAGTTTTAAGCCAACTTTTTCACTCTCTGCTTTCACTTTCATCAAGAGGCTCTTTGGTTCTTTTTTGTTTTCTGCCATAAGAGTGGTATCACCTGCATATCTGAGGTTATTGATTCCAGCTTGTGCTTCATCCAGCCCAGCATTTCGCATGATGTATTCTGCACAGAAGTTAAATAAGCAGGGTGACAATATACAGCCTTGACATACTCCTTTCCCTATTTGGAACCATTCTGTTGTTACATGTCCAGTTCTAATGATTGCTTCTTGACATGCATACAGATTTTTCAGGAGGTAGGTCAGGTGGTCTGGTATTCCCATCTCTTTAAGAAGTTTTCCACAGTTTGTTGTGATCCACAATGTCAAAGGCTTTGGTGTAGTAAATAAAGCAGAAGTAGATGCTTTTCTGAAACTCTGTTGTTTTTTTGATGATCTAGTGGATGTTGGCCATTTGATCTCTGGTGGCTTTGCCTTTTCTACATCCAGCTTGAACATCTGGAAGTTCACGGTTTACGTACTGTTGAAGCCTGGTTTGGAGAATTTTGAGCATTACTTTGCTAGCATGTGAGATTATATTTTCAGTTTATCCACTAGGTGGCACTCATACATGCTTGGTGAAAGTGAAAGTCGCTGAGTCGTGTCCAACTCTGTGCGACCCCCATGGACTATATAGTCCATGGATATTCTCCACATGGAGAATATCCATGGAGTGGGTAGCTTTTCCCTTCTCCAGGAGATCTTCCTCACCCAGAAATCAAAGTGGGGTCTTGCATTGCAGGTGGTTTCTTTACCAACTGAGCTACCAGGGACGCCTTTCTCAATCTGGAAAGGGGTTAGAGAAAATTTTAGAATTCTCTGTAGTCTGGAACAAGTTAACTACTCCATCCCCTTTTAACCAAGATCTAGATATGTAACTTGTGCCATAGATTCTTGTACCAGCTCAGTCATTAACTAGCTGTGTGACCTTGCTCTGGTCATGCAATCTTTCTTAATTTTAGTTTTTAATGAATGTGAACAGATTACCATCAAATCTTATTGGGCCTAAAGGTTATGACTCAATGACATATAATTGGATATCATCTCATTTGAAGTAATAAAGGAAAAAAGTTACTAACTACTTGGCATGCTAAATCGCTTCACTCATGTCTCACTCTTTGCAACCCTATAGACTGTAGCTCACCAGGCTCCTCTCTCCATGGGATTCTGCAGGCAAGAATACTGGAATGGGCTTCCATCCCCTCCTCTAGGGAATCTTCCCCACCCAGGGATCGAACCCACGTCTCTTATGTCTCCTGCATTGGCAGGCAGGTTCTTTACCACTAGTGCCACCTGGGAAACCCTATATGTGCCTTTCTTTGAGTATTATTTTCTAATCAAATAAGAGTATTCTCCTGGGTTGAATGTCAGACATATTTAGAGTAATTAGAGTTAATGGACCTGCTGTATTAAACCTCATTTCTACCATTATAGTAGTTGCTTTTTCTTAAGTTGATATTGGGCCTGTAATTGACAGAATATTAATCTGAAAGAATTCTGACACTCTGATGAGCATCTACTGCATGTGTATGCTTAGATGCTCAGTCATGTCTGATTCTTTGTGACCCGATGCACTGTAGCCCGCCAAGCTCCTCTGTCCATGGGATTCTCCAGGCAAGAATACTGGAGTGGCTAGCCATTCCCTTCTCCAGGGGATTTTCCCAACCCAAGGATTGAACCCAGGTATTCTACATTGCAGGCAGTTTCTTTACCATCTGAGCCACCAGGGAAGCCCAAACATCTACTAACTGGGGCTCAGTGTTGCCTCTTCCTAACAATTAAAAAGAATATTGATCTTAGTTTCCTGAATATCATTACTGCTATATGTTAAAAGAGATAATAAAGCATCTGTATTATCTTCCAGGTCTTTTCTAGTTTCTTTCAATCATTATCTGAATTTACCTCTTTATAGTTGTCATTAATGCTTCCTTTGTGTTATGTAGGCACCTGATATTATAGCTGCTTTGTGTCAGAATTAATAGTTTAAGTATAAGCTTAATCCATGGTTTGTTAGCTCGTTTTAAAAATGTGCCTTGAGTCTTTTTCCATAATCATAGACACATAGAGTAGAACAGGGTCTAAAATTATAGCCAGTTTACCTCCTTCTATGGACAGGTGAGGGAAGACACCTTGCTCATACATCACTCAGATAATTGGTGGAAGGAAAAAGAACTAGAATCTGTTTCCTTATTCTTTTTTTTTTTTAACTTATTTATTTATTTAAAAAAAATTTTTAAACTTTGCAAAATTGTATTAGTTTTGCCAAATATCAAAATGAATCCGCCACAGGTATACATGTGTTCCCCATCCTGAACCCTCCTCCTCCTCCCTCCCCATACCATCCCTCTGGGTCGTCCCAGTGCACTAGCCCCAAGCATCCAGTATCATGCATTGAACCTGGACTGGCAACTCGTTTCATACATGATATTTTACATGTTTCAATGCCATTCTCCCAAATCTTCCCACCCTCTCCCTCTCCCACAGAGTCCATAAGACTGTTCTATACATCAGTGTCTCTTTTGCTGTCTTGTACACAGGGTTATTGTTACCTCTTTCTAAATTCCATATATATGCGTTAGTATACTGTATTGGTGTTTTTCTTTCTGGCTTACTTCACTCTGTATAATAGGCTCCAGTTTCATCCACCTCATTAGAACTGTTTCAAATGTATTCTTTTTAATGGCTGAGTAATACTCCATTGTGTATATGTACCATAGCAGATGAATGGATAAGAAAGCTATGTTTCCTTATTCTTAACTCATTGCTCTTTCCCCTTTTATCCATGGGGAATATGTTTGAAGACCCCCTGTGGATGCCTGAAACTGGATAGTACCAAATCCTATATATACTAATATGGCAGAAAGTGAAGAAGAACTGAAGAGCCTCTTGATGAAAGTGAAAGAGGAGAGTGAAAAAGTTGGCTTAAAACTCAACATTCAGAAAACTAACTTCATGCCAAATAGATGGGGAAACAGTGGAAACAGTGAAAGACTTTATTTTGGGGGGCTCCAAAATCACTGTAGATGGCGACTGCAGCCATGAAATTAAAAGATGCTTGCTTCTTGGAAGAAAAGCTATGACCAACCTAGACAATATATTAAAAAGCAGAGATATTACTTTGCCAATAAAGGTCCATCTAGTCAAAGCTATGGTTTTTTCAGTAGTCATGTATGGATGTGAGAGTTGGACTATAAAGAAAGCTGAGCACCAAAGAATTGATTCTTTTGAACTGTGGTGTTGGTGAAGACTCTTGAGAGTCCCCTTGGACTGCAAGGAGATTAAACTAGTTAATCCTAAAGGAAATCAGTCCTGAATATTCATTAGAAGGACTGATGCTGAAGCTGAAACTCCGATACTTTGGCCATCTGATGCAAAGAATTGATTCATTGGAAAAGACCCTGATGCAGGGAAAGATGGGAGAAGAAGGGGACGACAGAGCATGAGATGGTTGGATGGCATCACTGACTCGAGGGACATGAGTTTGATTAGGTTCTGGGAGTTGGTGATGGACAGGGAAGCCTGGTGTGCTGCAGTCCATGGGGTCACAAAGAGTTGGACACCACTGAGCGACTGAACTGAACTGATATATATACTAATGCGATATTTTTTCTTATATATACGTACCTATGACAGAATCCGATTTATAAATTAGGCACAGTAAAGGAATATCTGAATTTCCAGCATCACTACTCTTGTGCTTTGGAGCTAATATTAAGTAAAATAGGGCACCTTGAACACAGCACTGAGATATTGCAGCCATAAATCTGGTAATTCAGTTGGCTACTAAGTGACTCAAGGTGGGATTTGCTGGACAAAGGGGTGGCTCACATACACTATTCAGAATGGTACACAATTGAAAACGTATGAATTGTTTATTTATGAAATTTTCCATTTAAAAATATTTTTAGACTATTGGCAATAGCAGGTAACTGAAACCACAGAAAGCAAAACTGGATACGAGGGCTAGATACCACATCTATCCCTATCTAATCTAGTCAAAGAAACTAAATCAAGTGGAGGTGTTGCCTGACTGACTAATAGACTAGGCAAAATTTAACACAGGTGCTTAAGAAGCACCTCCAGGAAACTCTGTGGGGCAGTGAAGGACAGGGAAGCCTGGTGTCCTGCAGTCCACAGGGTCACAAAGAGTCAGACACTACTGAGTGGCTGAACAACTAGAACAACCTCCAGGTAAACCCATTGATTGCCTACTAGGTGCCAGAAGCATGGATTTGCATATAATTGATGTAATTTTTTTTTTAATTGATGTAATTTTGCTTATGGAGTTCACTTCACAAATTCTTTTAGTTTAAAATATACATGTATATATAAAATTTTGTTACGTGTTTAACATCCTGGATTAAAGGCAACAAAACTTAGTAGAAGATCGATGTTCAGAATTTCTCATTTTTCTTTCTGAGGAATGGTCTGGGTATTAAGAGTCCTATGCCCAGCAGGAGCAGCAATTTACCTTGTTCTCATAACACAGTCATGCTAGATCAGAGAAAAGAAGGAGTAGGGAAATTATTTACTGCTCAAGTAGACATATGATGTGAAGTTGGTAACTTGAAAACACTATGCTGGACCTAATTTCCTCCAATTTTACTGTCACTACCCTTTTTTTTTTGTTCCTCCACAGGTCCCTGCAATTTATGGAGTGGATACAAGAATGCTGACTAAAATAATTCGAGATAAGGTATAATAATCATATTTAGCCAAATCTATGTTTATATATACGTATATATGTTTATGTATACATACATACATATATATATATATATATATATATACATACATATATACATATATATGTATGTATGTATGTTTTTTCTCAGTGCCCAGGGAACCCATTGGTATGTAAAAGAACAAATCCAGGCCATTTCTGTCATTTGGGTCTCTGTCATCCTGTTATACTTTTTCAGTTACTTGATGTGACTTTCAAGACTGAATACTTGATTGGGATGTTTGTTCATGAGTGGTTTTGAGATTAATTTGAGCAGTAGTTAATTGAGTGCCCACTTTATGTTCACTATCCCAAGTAAAGCCTTGGTGATTCAGCTCATGTGACAGGGCTAGTGAAACAAGTGGAGAAGCTAACTAGATGCATAAGAATTTTGCCTAAATTGAATACCTACCTGCTGAAAAATGCAAACCAGGAAGTGCACAGCACTAGGGCTGTTATTTATTCAGTCCTCTTGAAGGAGTTTGTGAAATTTGTGAGTATATTAAATGAGCCCTCTATGTGCTACCTCAAATAGTCTTTCTTAAAATTGTTCCAGTGACCAAGATGAAGGGAAGTTTGTCTATTGCTTTTCTATCTGCTTGCTGAAATCTTTGACCCTTCCTCTGAGAATGTCTCATCACCTTCTGCTTCCTTCTCCTTGTTATAAGAGGTGGACACTTTTTTCTTGCATGAAACCTTCATATCCCAGACCAGAAAGAAACTTTTATCCCGTGAATGTTAACTGAATTTCCTAAATGCCATTAAAGGTTTCTCGTTATATTCTATACATTTTCTTGAAAAAGAAAGAAAGATACAATTTCAAAGTGAAAAAGGTTCTCCAAGAAAATCTGTTGAGATTCCTTATTAGAATACATATTGACTCAGGATCTCTTTAAACGGAAAGAAAGCTTTAAAAATAAGCTTTTCATGGCCACATACTTATGACCAGAAGGAAGACAGAGGGAATGTTTGCAGTCCTGCTACTCTACCTCTGATTTCATTCCCTCCTCCATGATTTTCCTGAGAATAAATGTTCTAGGTTATATACGTAGATTATACATCCCAGGTAGACTTTTGCATTTTCTTAGCCCAGTGATGTTGTGGGAGCAGTAAAGAATGATGAGAGTGCCAGATGGGAGGGGAATAAAATTGGGAAATTCAGCTGTGGAATTGGCAGACTGGATACAATATAGACAGGTTTAGTAATTTGGGAAAATATAAGACCGTATTATGTTCTTCATGTGATACATTAGTTTAAGGTGAACCTTGCTTTTGTCAATGGTGTAGAAAACGGCAACTCACTCCAGTATTCTTGTCTGAAAAAATTCCATGAACAGAGGACACTGGCAGACTGCAATACCTGGAGTCTCAAAAAGTTGGACACGACTGAGCACTGTTTTTATCAGAGGTAGCTAGGTTTTCAAAATCTGGCTGAATAGATTAGCAAGCAAAATAGTAGTATTGCCTATTATATTTGATTATGAGTAATATGGGCTCGTATTAAAAATGTATGTTGTGGCTTTTAGTTCTGTGAGTCTTAGGTTGGAGAGCAAGCGTGTTTTTCATTCAGCATGCTTAAAGTAAAAGGGAATAAGAACTGAAAACCAAAGTTCAAAATTAGGGATCCATAAATATAGTCAAGGAATTCTGTGATTTGGACTATAAAAGTAAGTGGAGACCACCATGAAACTTAATAATCCAGTATGGAAGTGAAAGGTGGTTTTCACTGTCTTTCCCAGAGTTTGAGATAGTACTCTGGTTGTAATAATCACACTGAAATAACCGTCTGGATGATGTGCTAGCATCAACTCATTCCCAAGTTACTTCTTTCCCTAAGAAATATGTTTCAGAGGGAAATAAAGACTTTCTTCTATTCCTTTCAGTGCAACAATTTCCTTGGAGAAAAGCAAATCAGTAAATTATTTTGATCTCCTCCCCGTCTTGATAAAGTCATCATTATGAAACATAATATGCCATTTTTTAAAATCTTTTCCCTCTCCATAAAGTCTTCATTACTAAACATAATATAACATTTTTCTAAATAGGTCAAACTAGATCTACTAATAAATAAGCTAATCTCAGGACAGCAAAGAATAATATGAAGACATTTGCCATGTTCTGGCTGCTGCTGCTGCTGCTAAGTCGCTTCAGTCGTGACTCTGTGCGACCCCATAGACAGCAGCCCACCAGGCTCCCCCGTCCCTGGGATTCTCCAGGCAAGAACACTGGAGTGGGTTGCCATTTCCTTCTCCAATGCATGAAAGTGAAAAGTGAAAGTGAAGTCGCTCAGTCGTGTCCAACTCTTAGCGACCCCATGTACTGCAGCCTACCAGGCTCCAGAGGGACAGAAAATCCCTCTGTCCATGGGATTTTCCAGGCAAGAGTACTGGAGTGGGGTGCCATTGCCTTCTGGCTAGCAAGGCTAATTTGTGAAAACTTTATAGAAGGTTAAGCCTTCTCTAAAGTTCAAGCCCTTATTAGCATATGTAAAAAATGAAACTTTCATTGCCATTTCTCAAAGTTTGTGACTTATACAACATTTCATATATTTTTTGCATGTAAATTTTACTCTTTAAAATATTTCCATTCTTTTTCAATTTTCAGCAAGTTTTAGATTTCCTTTTTTTTTCTCAATCTATTATCTTGCCACATCTCCAACGAAGTAGTTTTAGGTCATAAGTACACTAAATACTCTGATTTGCACTTTCTGACAACCCAAATTCTGTTATCCTTTGACTTCACTTACCCCAGGTGACTATCTCAGCCCTAAAAGAAGTAATTTTACTTCTGAGCATGTTTCCCAAAATGTACCATACAAACTGCTTCATCTTTCCCAGTTGAGAAGATGAAGATCTGCTGATGGTTATGAGTAGTTATAAAGACATCTAAATATTGAAGTGGCTGTGTAAGTTCCTGTGAGTTTATCCTGCCAGCACCTGCATCACTGCCCCGTATTAACTCTCTAATTTTTTAATTTGATAGGGTACCATGCTTGGTAAGATTGAATTTGAAGGTCAGTCTGTGGATTTTGTGGATCCAAATAAGCAGAATTTGATTGCTGAGATTTCAACCAAGGTGAGAGATTTTCCTTTATATTTTGTGGTTTTATTTTATTCCCTTCAGACCTTTCTATTTTGTTAATACCAAAATCTACATTTAAGCAAAAATCATCTTCCACAAGCATCAGAATTGAAGGGAAAACAGTTATAAATTGATACTTTGCAAAAGCAGTGCATTTAAAGTTAGCAACTTCTACTTATAGGGAACTTGCATGGCTTGATTTAGAGTCTGTTTACTATTATTTTAATTTTTCTTATTTCTTTTTGTGGTTCCCTCACTCAAGACTTTAAAATGTCAAATACAAGGGTCATTCAATTGCCAAAGATAGGTACAGTGACAATCAGCAGTCAGAGCTAATGGTCTGCCAGAGAGTTGAGAGCAGTTTATAGAATTCAGACTCAATATTATAATTCGGACCCAATATTATAATGAGAATCTGGGGTTATTTTGTGTAGGGAAAAGAATTCCTGTGCACACTGAAATTTAGTGTATTATAGCTCACTTCAAAAATTAAGTGTTCTTCATGACGGCTATATCACTCCAAAGTGAGATATGTATATTGTATATTTACAAGAAGGCATACAATACATCTAAGTACTCTATAAAATCAATACATGTGTTGATCTTGATTAGAGTTGTGAGTCTCTTGAGCTATAGTTTCTGTTCTTGGGGACCATAGCGTTTGGTGGGGTACGCAAACAAGCAATCATCATGGAGCAAATACTATAATAAATGCTGTCCTTGGAGTGTGCACAAGACACCATAAGGTCATGTGTGGGAAAACATCCAATTAAAGAGGGTAGATTAGGGGAGGCCCCGCAGAGGATTCAGGCTTGTCCTGAGACATAAAGAGTAAGTCAGTAGATGGTGGACTAGGAGAGCTTTGTTTTAGGCAGAGGAAATGGCATGTGTTGAGAGGCACAGAGGTGTGAAACGATATGGTGTGTCTGAAAAGTTATGCTTAATTGGGTGTGTCTGACCAACGGGTTTACAAATACAGCTGTTCACATTTGGCTAAAGTTGAGTGGAGATGGACGGGGCTAGAGCTAGAGGGTTTAGTGTCATTAACTCAATGAATCAACTGAACTCCAAAATCAGCAACATTTTGGAGCAAAATAAACTGGATAAAAGAGCAGGTAACTAGAAAGTTATTGAAGTTAATTCGGACAAAAGTCATGAAAGCCCAGACTGACCAGCAATAGCAGGAAAAGAAACAGCAAGATGGTTTAGACAAATAGGAGAAAGAAGGTGGCTTAGACAATAGAGGGCTTCCCAGGTGACGCTAGTGGTAAAGAGCCTACTTGCCAATGCAGGAGATGTAAGAGATATGGGTTTGACCCCTAGGTCAGGAAGATCCCCTGGAGGAGAGCATGGTAACCCACTCCAGTATTCTTGCCTAGAGAATCCTGTGGACAGAGAAGCTTGGCAGGCTATAGTCCATAGGGTTGCACAGAGTTGGACACGACTGAAGAGACTTAGCAGCAGCAGCAAACAAATAGGAGACAGAGATTTCAACACATTTTTCTATGAGGACTTCCCTGGGGGCTCAGACTGTAAAGCGTCTGCCTACAATGCTGGAAACCCGAGTTCAATCCCTCGGTTGGGAAGATCTCCTGGAGAAGGAAATGGCAACCCACTCCAGTATTCTTGCCTGGAAAATCCCATGGACAGAGGAGCCTACAGTTCATAGGGTTGTAAAGAGTCAGACATGACTGAACAACTTCACTTCACTTCACTTCTCTATGAAGAGTTGAGACACAGCATGATAAAGGGCTATTTTTATAGAATTTTATTAGAGTTTAGAACTAACTTGGGGTAGCATTTCTTGAATGTGAGGAGCACTGGCCTAGAGAAAGTCACCTTAAAAAAATTCTATGGTCAAATAAGGTTGCAAAACACTGCAGAATGTATTTCTCTCTTGGAGAGTCCTAGCAAATTCATGTATTCCTGTTTCTATGAGGTCTTGCTTACTCTGTACAGAGGGTATATCGTGCATTTGTGAAGAGACCAGATTGCACATTTCATCTAAAACTTGTAAGAAACTTTGAAATCGTCCTAAATTCAGAGTGTGTTTGCTGACTCTTGAAGCTGGAACAAGCGAAGGCACCCAGCCCTCTAGGCTTTCTCTCTCTCTATTTCTATTATTTCTTCTTTTATGACTTTGGGGAACTGCTTCTTGGGTAAATGCCTGTGAAAATGGATCTGACTCCAAGCAGTGCTTAAAACGTACATAATGATTATGATATGCTCTGGGATCCTTTTATGAAGTCTACCATTTAAATGCAAATGATTGCACAGTAACCTAAAGGGACCAGTGGTCTACACTAGCTTAGTGATTCCTCTGACTCAGACTGATTTTATCCATTAGCCCCACTTCCTAAGCCTCATGCACAATAGCTCTACCTCATCCAAACTTTATTGCAAGTTGAGGATCAAGAGGTGTTTAAAGCATGATGTATCTATTATTACATCTGTTTAGTGCTGAATCAGGCAATAATACTTGGAAATTCCATTGCTACTGGTTGTTAATGAGGCAAAACATGGGAAAAAATGTTTGTTAATTATGGAAGCAACCAATTTCTTAGGGATAATTGTTATTACTGTAATCAACATTTTATACCAAACAGCAAAATACTTTGTTTTCATGAACAAGATAGAATTTGTGGCATTTGCTATGTCTTTCTTACAAACTGATTGTTAATGGCCAACCACTCCCTAGTAGTTAGCTATCAATCTGCTACCAAGTGCAGAGCATCCTGAGATGTGTTTATGATATTGGTGTGTTGCTTATAGCTGGACATTCCCTCTGACTCTGGTTTTTAAAATGGCAGGATGTCAAGGTGTACGGCAAAGGAAATCCCATGAAAGTGGTAGCTGTAGACTGTGGGATAAAAAACAGTGTAATCCGCTTATTAGTAAAGGTAAGTAATTTGTTCCATCTCAAGGATGGGGGTTTGTAATACTGATCACTAGTATTAATCTGATTTTCTGTTTCAGAGAAAGCTTGTATACTTTCTCAGAATGTTAGAAGATATATTCTCGCTGCCTTTGGTCCATGAAATAATACATTTATCCCTGTTAAAATTAGAGATGTAGATTGCTATTAAAACCCAAAAATGTTCAAAGACTACAATACACAGAAGAAAATGATGACTGTTCTTTTCACTTACTGATTGACATTCTGAGACATGGTACAAGCGCTGATTAATTTTATTAACAAAAATGTGCATGGACTCATAAACAGTAGATGCTGTAGATGGCTTAGCCATGTGGCCCTCTTATTTTATCATTTTAAGCCATTTAGTCCATCTTCCAATTGCAAGTGTCTGCATCTCATTGCCTGAGGGCTCTCTTTGGTTGGTTGGAGGCTGCTGGCAGGCAGGAAATGATATAGAATTAATGATCCCTGGAGCAGCCCCAATCAATGACAGTGTCAATTCCCCAGCTCCTTTGCCACATGGGTAGGCTGTTTTTAGGTGAATATTCTATACTGGTTCTCAGAGTTCCCCAGTGATCCAAAGCTCTATTTGTGTGTTGTGGTATCTGATTGATAATGTACACTTTATTAGGGTCTTTCACCATGTTGCTTTGCTATTAGTATTTCTTGGAAACTTTTCCAAAGAAACTTCTTTCTCTCAAATTCTTGACTTGCTAAATGCTTCTAGCAAAACAATCAAAGCCATCTTCCATCCACTTTTGTATAGAAACGTTCTAATTTTTCTATTAGAATATAAATATGAAAAAAACGAGGAAAGAAGGCTGATTAAAATTTGGTAAGATTAAAAAAATGAGGAATTGAAAAAGCTGAGAGGTGGACCAAAATAAATACTGGAGGAAATGGGTTTATCTTCTGTTTTGCCACTCCCTTTCCTGGAGTAAGTGAAGATCAACTGTGTTCTTGTGTGCCTAGTCATGAAGCCTTTAGGTTTGCAACCTCCTGAAGTGAGAGGAAGTATGGGAAAGTGCATTATCTATTTTTTTAGAATCAAAACTTAAATGCTGTTTTTTCCGCATTTTATTATAGAGTCCCTTTACACCATACAAAATATGTCACACTAAAGAATTTTTGCTCAGCATTATTTATTTGAGTCATGTACTCTGTTTCCCTTCCCTTTCGGGAATAATTAGCCAAGAGAAGGTTAAGCACTTTGGCAAAGAAAAATATTATTAAATTGAATTATTAAATATTATTAAATTCTTTTATAAAAAGTTTTTTTTTTTTTGATGTGGGCCATTTCAAGTCTTTATTGAATTTGTTACAAAACTGCTTCTGTTGCTTATGTTTTGTTTTTTTGGCCATGAGAATCTTAGCTCCCCAACAAAGGATCGAGCCCATACTCCCTGTGGGGCACCAGGGAAGTCCCCAGTTGACCATCTCGTGTTTCTTTTCCAGCGAGGGGCAGAAGTGCATGTAGTGCCTTGGAATCATGATTTCACCAAGATGGAGTATGATGGGCTTTTAATTGCTGGAGGACCTGGTAACCCAGCTCTTGCACAACCACTAATTCAGAATGTAAAAAAGGTATGGTGAACCTGGAGAGTGTGTGTCTGTGTGTGAACTGGAGGGAGTCTGTTCTGTAATATACTTTATTTATACAAAAATATTTTTAGTACTTCTGTTTGTGACTTTTGAGGTAATGTCAGCACAGCCAGGAGAGAGTTCTACAGGAGAAAGAGCAAAGACCTTCAGGCAGAGTAACTGAGATTGTGTCCTTGAGTGTTAATAGCTGGAGTCCGATTTCCAAATGTGTTGTCTGAACAATTGTAAGATGATAACTTGTGTTACTCACCATGACCTTGGGACCTATAAGACTTTCAAATTTCTAGAGAAATATTAAACTAGATTTACCTTAGTCTGGATGTTAAGTACATTCTATTGAATTTTAATGCTTGCAAATTGTCAATCCTGTCCTTAGTCATAATCTAACTTTTTATTCAATTACTATTTTCTTTACCTTGTAAATTAAGGGGCAAAAATGCTTCATTTTACTTCTTCAGAGGTTGTATATATTTTTATATTTTGGACCTGATCTTTTGGATTAATAAAGTTTTTTTCCTAATTTAGATCTTGGAGAGTGATCGCAAGGAACCATTGTTTGGAATCAGTACAGGAAATTTAATAACAGGATTGGCTGCTGGTGCCCAAGTCTACAAGATGTCCATGGCCAACAGGTAAGGCAGTTATGCTTCTGTTTACATGTCAGACTGGCTCTGAAATACTGTTAGTAACTAACCCAAAAAGGCTTAGAGAACTTACATGGCGTTTTCTTCAGAATAAATAGATAGCCACACTATTACATGGTTCACAGTTGTCTGACTACCTGCTACAATTTTTATCACATATTGGAAAGGCAGCCTTCTCTAACAATAACTCTGTCAAAATTTAAAGTTATTTTCCTTTCCTTGACTTAAATTGAAGTTACAATACTCAAATGATATTCTAAGGGAAAATGTTCGGATTTTAAGCTTGATTTCAGAGCACTGCTGCTGCTGACAATTTTATAAAACTAGTGTAACTCAAGAACCCAGCAACCTTCAGATCCTATTGGTTTTACTTCCTTACCCTAAATGATGTTAATTTATTCAACATGGAATGTTCCCTCCCAGTCCACCCTCCACATGAAGTATGATTCAAAATGATTCAGGACTGAGGAGTAACCTCTTTATTATCCCCTAAGTACTCTCTTTTGGCTTTAAAATTACTGCAGCAGCATTAAAAGAAATTGCTTATATTTGTCTGTCTCTAAGCTAGTAAGCATCGGAGAAGGCAATGGCACCCCACTCCAGTACTCTTGCCTGGAAAATCCCATGGATGGAAGAGCCTGGTAGGCTGCAGTCCATGGGGTCGCTAAGAGTTGGACACGACTGAGCGACTTCACTTTCACTTCTCACTTTCATGCATTGGAGAAGGAAACGGCAACCCACTCCAGTCTTCTTGCCTGGAGAATCCCAGGGACGGGGGAGCCTGGTGGGCTGCCGTCTATGGGGTCGCACAGAGTCGGGCATGACTGAAGCGACTTAGCAGCAGTAGCAGCAGCAAGCTAGTAAGCATCTCTTAACTTTTTTGTTATGAGTGCAATTCCCCTTTTTTAAAACCGATCATATAAGTTTAATAGACCTGATATTTAGCACACAACAAAGCTTCCTGAATTGACTTTTTTTTTTGCTAAAATTATGGGATTAACAATCTGTGATTTTTCTCATGGAGTAATTTTTCACTAAGCAATTGAAACTTTTGAATTTTAATAGGCTTTTCTTACTCTCTATTTTACGTCTAATGCATTTATATTATTTTCTTTGCCTTTCCTTTTCTATATTATTTTTCACCTTTTCTATCCAGAGGGCAGAATCAACCTGTTTTGAATATCACAAATAGACAGGCTTTCATTACTGCTCAGAATCATGGCTATGCCCTGGACAGCACCCTTCCTGCTGGCTGGAAACCACTTTTTGTGAATGTTAATGATCAAACAAACGAGGTAAGTGAGTGAAGAGAAATTCAGGAGTTTTAATACTCTGTTTTGCAAATACCTTTCCCTTATTTATGTGGGCTTTTCTAGGGTATGTATGTGGAATAATTCTTATTATAGATTATTTTCCATAGCCCTCTACTTTTTAAAAAAGTAATTTCTTTCTGTCTTATTCCCTTATCAGTTGACTCATTAAAGACCCACAATTTGAGTGGTTAATCAATGACTGTTTTACACATTCATTGCTAATGGGTGATTGGTAGAAGGAGATCTGTTTGGGACCAGTCTATGCAGGTCTCTGCAACTCAACACTGAAGTAGCCTTTGAGAAACCCTTGGAGAAGTAATTTAGGAGTTGGAAAAAAGAAGAGGATTTGAGTTGGTTCTGATCAGAGCCTAGAAGGGCCTGAAATGTTATAGAACAGGCTAGTGTTTTTTTTTTTTTTAAATAGGGGAATTGGCCTATTTTTATTAGTACTGTTTATTTTTAGAACGTTCTTAAACTTTTAACTTAGTTTTGAAAATTTGAACTTCATTGTCCACTGATTCATACCTATTCCTGGTTGACACTCATTGTTACTGAATGAATTTCTTCCAATTTCTTATTCCTTTAGGGGATTATGCATGAGAGCAAACCCTTCTTTGGTGTGCAGTTCCACCCAGAAGTTGGCCCAGGGCCAACAGACACTGAGGTATGTCAGAAAGATGAGGTCTATTACATATTAAAATTTTTTAAAATCAGAAATATACTTATGTGAAAAATTGAGAAAACAAAGTAAATACCTGGGTGATGTTGGTACAAATCATTCTTCAAAAGAGTGCTTTGATAATGCCTGTGTTGTTTGAAAAATTTCCCCATGAATATCATGGAGGAAACTTCAATCTTTTTAAAAATTTGAAGTCGGAAAGCCCTTAAGAAACTGCGATTTTTATTTAAATGATTATCATTTTAATATATTTAGTTCTGAAATTTACAATTGTTGCACTATGCAAATGAATTCCCTCTTGCTCTCTGGTTCTCATAACTGAAATGAAATTTTAATCCCCCATCTGTAACTTCACGAAAATCCCTATGGCAACTGGTTGTGTAGCCATAAAGGGAAAATAAACAGCAGCAGGAGCAAGAAGAAGAGCAGGGTTGTGGGGAGTGGGGAAGGTATGCTTGCACACACATATGAGTCAGATGGCTTAAGCAAAGAACCATAAGGAATGCCTAGAGGAGTTTTGTTTTAAATTTAATATTTTTACATATTTGTGTGAGTTTTTGGTTCAGTGTTCAAGAACATCTTTCCAAAAAGGGCTTGTGGAGATATTCAGAAAAGTCTGGGAAGTCTGAAGTGACTCTTCCTCTTGTACATGCTAGGGCCTGCAGTAGTGGTACTGACAATTCTTCCTTGTCAGCAGATGCTCTCAGAAAAGACAGCTAGGCAAAATGAAGAGGAGAAGAGGAATTTTCCCTCTGTAGACTCTACTTCCTCATCCCTGAATTGCCGTTTTCAGATATTTGTATTTTTTTCTTGTTTCAGTATTATTAGGAAAGAATGGTTCTTAATAGCCAAAGTCAGTACAACATTATCTACACTCAAAAATAACATTAGTTGCATACATATACATCTATTGCCTAATGCGTGCTAAATACTTAACTTAAAATTTAGATTATTTGCCTATTATTTGCCTACTTCAGATTAGGAACACTGAAATTAAAATATGTGATATCTGGTCTCACTTAGTTCTTTTTTTCTGCCAAATAGTTGCAAAATGAATATATTTGTTGAAATTTGTCATGTCTAGTGCAACAGTGGAAATAAATTCATTGTAAAGCTTATAAATCTTAGAAATATTTGTATATGTAACACAATCTTTAGAGATATTTTTAGACCTGATAGATAATTTAAAAATCCAGTTATTTCTCACAGTAGGGTGCATAAGTAGTATAGCTTTTCTTTTTTTTTTTTTTTTTTGCACAGCTAGAGTTTTATTTAGAAGAAGAAAATGCTTCATAATTAAGGGGCTGAAAATGACATTCTCAGAAGGCATTATCTGAAATGTTCATTGTCTGCTGAAAATGTTCTTTTAATAGAATTTGACATGAGCAGTTAGAAGTGTTTATTTGATCTAATTCTTATAGTAATAAATATTTAGTTTTGCTAGCTTTGGCAACCCCCACCCCCAAACAAATATTGATAGGAATACTTATCCTAAAAAGTTATTTGTTGCTTATCTAAAGTTCAAGTTGAACTGGACATACTGTATTTTAAGTGACAATTTTGTGAGTTTTGCAACTTCTAACTAGTTGGCTCTATTTTTTCTAGTATCTGTTTGATTCCTTTGTCTCACTGATAAAGAAGGAGAAAGGAACCACCATTACATCGGTACTACCAAAGCCAGGCCTAGTAGCATCTCGAGTTGAGGTCAGTATACGTGGGCTTCTTTTTGGTGTATGTATTTTGGATTTTCTCTATTGTGTGATGCCTTTATTAAGTGAATGAAGTAAACTGTTTTGATGTCTATGAAAGATGATTGGTGATATTGCAATCATCCGTCATTTTAACAGCTAACTATTTGGTCTATTCTACATGAGTCATTGGATGTTCACTGGAACCTTCATGTTGTGATTTAAAAATCATGTCTTTTAAAGTTCACCTCTTCTAGAACATTTTTAATAAAATAATTTAATAAGGAGTAAGACTTAATTTAATTTCAAATTTGATGAATTGTCCATTACTCGATAAACCAGAGCCCGATGCGTGCTTGAGATACAGTTCAGACTACAGTCGTTATAATGATCACATTTTTTTAACTAGAAGATCTATTATTTAACATCATGAATGGAATAATATTATTTTACCTCCAAAGAGCAGATAGATAAGGATTAATATAGCCTAAGACTTGAATCCTTATTTGTTTGAATATGTATGTTAATATGAAAAGGTTTCACTCATTTCTTTCAAAGTTAAGGCACACTCACATCATTATTACATAAAATGTAGAAGGCTATAGATGTATTTTTAAGTATATATACATATATATATGTATATATGTGTATTATATATGTACACACACATATATGTATATATAGGTACATACACACATGTACATATATGTATATTTATTATATATGTGTGTATATATACACACATATATGTAAAATCCTCTTATGAACAAAAATAATTGATTTATTTGCTTACATAAAATGATAAGTTGAATTAGATAGTTTGTGTTAAAGATTTCTATGACAGCCTCTTTTACTGAGATGGAGAGATTGGAGGTAATCCAGCCACTCAGTGTGGAATCAAACTGTGGGTTCTCCATAGCTAACGAAGCCATCCACCATATAGTGTTTTTCTCATAATATCAGCTCATATTTTTCAGATGCCTTCCTTTTTTTAAATGGTGAGGTAAAGGGGAACTTGGGATTCTACATTGCATTACACACAGTAGGCACTCCATTAATACAAACTGTTTCCTAAGTCCTTGTTTCTTGCAGTGACCTAGAACATCTTCTTCCTCTGAATGGCTTGGCAGTTGTGGTTAAAAATAAGCAGTATTATTACTTGCTTGAAGTCATATGTATAACTTGTATGAATTTCAGTATGTAGCTAAAACATGATCTTTTTATTATTGTTTTTTCTGTAAATATTTCTGGATTGAACCACAAAGTAAAGGCAAAATGTAAATATAAAGGTGTTCCTGTTTCCCCTTGCCTTCTTTGTTTTCGTTTGTTAGGAAAGGCTCACAGGCTTGTTTCCATTTATGCCCATTATTTGTCCAGCAGAAACCCACGGAATAATAATACATTTAGCCAAATAAATTTTAAGGAGATTATCTAAAAATTATATATAAAGTATATTTATTATAAACACATATAGATATACATTTCCATATATATGTAGTTATTTTTAGATATTTATATATGTTTAAATAAGATGTAGACCTCTTCCAAAAATTTTTTGTTTAAGTGAAAGAAGCTTCATGATCTTTGGAAATTGCTTTTTGAGATGTTTAAATTATTGATCTTTTTACTCATGTATATTTCAAAACATTGTACTTTAAATCCCCACATAAAGCCAGACAATATAGGTTATTTACCATACTTAAAAATGACTTATTTTCCCATATTAGTAATAAAAGTGATGTCATTTTTTTATTGCTTACAGGTTTCCAAAGTCCTTATCCTAGGATCAGGAGGTCTGTCCATTGGTCAGGCAGGTGAATTTGATTACTCGGGATCGCAAGCTGTAAAAGCCATGAAGGTGAGAGACCATGATCTTTCCTGGAATTAATATACTCCCTTTAATGAGTCTAATTAGTATTTTATAATTTAGATTTATGACACTATCTCTTTTCAAAGTCACTATAATTAATTTCCTTCACTATTCCTTACACATCTTATATAAAAGGAAGTTTGATCACAGACAAGAGTTTTAACTTTCTCAACTGGGCACACCTGCAAATTAAGAAGATTGGATTAATCTCCAAAATTATCTAAGATATCCCTATTTAAACTAAAAACATATAAGCCTACACTATAGATAGTACTTGTTAAGGCAGTGAGCTTTTAAAGCATATTTGTCTTTTGTGTGAAAGAGAATTTGGACATACCTGGTGCTGTAAAGTACTTTGAATGTTCTAAGGGATACTTCAGGCTTCTCTTTGGTTGAAATGGGGAAGATCCAACCAGAGGACTAAAGGCAACAATGACTTTTGTCCAATCTTTAGAAGTTATTGTGGGCCACCTAATTTCACTATCTGTGACTTGGACTGGATGACCTACCAGGATAGTATAACTGGATTTTCGAGTGGAATAGAGGGTTTAATAACTAAGCTGCTAAGAATATCCTCCCTGTTTCCTCAGTCTCTGGAAATCTTCCCCATCTTTATCATAGTAAAATAAACCTGTAGAAAACTCACTGTACATGTATGCTATTTCTGTTGAAAAACTAACTTGGCTTCTCTTTGGTGTCCTTATTTCCAGAATAGTCCACATTTTAGTGTTAATCAGGCCATCCAAAGGCAATGTGTGCTCTCTGTGACCTTGCCACAGGTTTTGTGGTGTCGAGACACTCTTACAAAGAGACCTGGCTAGGAAAGAGCTACATAGGGAAGGCAGCAAGAGGCCAACCAATATGAAAGATGGCCAAATTTTTCCTTTTTCTCTTTATTTTATTCAGTATTCTATATACAGAGATTTTTCTCCTGACAGATGTCTGTTGAAAATAGACACAGCCCCCTGCCCCAATTACTTTACCCTTCTTTCCATTTGTTTTTATTTTTAATACTCTTCTCCATACACCCATGTGTGTTCACCCACATGCACACAGGCTTTTTTGTACATTTTTTTTTTTTTTAAAACATGATTAAACAGGTTTCTTTCTTTCTTTCTTTTTTTTATTTTTAAACTTTACAATATTGTATTGGTTTTGCCAAATATCGAAATGAATCCGCCACAGGTATACATGTGTTCCCCATCCTGAACCCTCTTCCCTCCTCCCTCCCCATACCATCCCTCTGGGTCGTCCCAGTGCACCAGCCCCAAGCATCCAGTATCGTGCATCAAACCTGGACTGGCGACTCGTTTCATATATGATATTATAGGCATTTCAATGCCATTCTCCCAAATCATCCCACCCTCTCCCTCTCCCACAGAGTCCAAAAGACTGTTCTATACATCAGTGTCTCTTTCAAAGTGTGCTTTATTTCACAGTTCAGTTCAGTTGCTCAGTCGTGTCCCACTCTTTGCGACCTCAAGGACTGCAGCATGCCAGGCTTCCCTGTCCTTCACTATCTTCCAGAGTTTGCTCAAATCCATGTCCATTGAGTTGGTAATGCTATCCAACCATCTCATCCTCTATTTCACTGTATTGAGGTTAAACTTATCTTTCAATAGATAATTAGTGGGTGTCCAATGGTTAAGATTGGTTAGAACACAATTTAAATGTGTTCAGAGTTTAGAACACATTAAAGTAGCCTGCAATTTCTTTATCCTATTTGGTAGTTTTATTATGAACTAATATTTTCATAAGTTGTATTAGTATTTTTTATATGCATTACATCCAAAAGGTGAAGTTATACATTTTAGATGAAGAATAAGAATTATTAGATATAGTACTGTAATTAATTAAGAGGTTAATAGAGATGAATTTATGAACTAAATATTTAAAAACTTAGATTATGCATATATTATAGCTGGAAATATATTAGAAAAATGATGTAACATTTATTAAAATGGTTTGAAATTATTTCTAAGTTTTAAAATGAATAGAAACTCATTACATGTGTTTATGGGAACTTTTCCTATGTAATTTGATTTATAAAAATAGTTATATTCATTGTATAGCACATTCAAGAAAATACTTAACAAATACACTTTTATGTTGTTACTTTTCTAGAGCAGTGAGACCTTCTATAACTTCTGTTAATGATGTGTTCTTCATTTGGACTCAATTATTTAAATTCTAACTTATATTTTAAATGCATCTGCTTATCTATATGTATCCAGTCAATATTTTGTTAATAATACTCTTTTTAAAAAACAATTCCTTACATTCTTAGAGAGGAAAGGACATAGGACTTGAATCCTAGGACTTGGATTACAGTCCTAATTTTGTTCTTTATCACCTATGTGATCTTTGGCAAGTCACTTAATCTTGTTGAATCTCAATTTCTTCATCTGTAAGGTGAAAATTTCTTTCACAGTTTTGCTATAAAAATCATGTAAATCAAGTAAAAAGAACATCACAAGTTTTAAGGCACTATTTGAATTTAAGGTAGCATGAAATATATCTCATTTTTCATCCAGACCCTCCCCCTAAGGATATGTAGGGCTTTCAAGGATGATTTCTATACTTTCATTTGAATATTTTGTTGACTTTTTAGAAGAGTTCAAAATTGACATGTTGATGGGTAAAAAAAAAGAACCATCTGGCCATATTTCATAATAATTATTTTACTAACTGTCACCCTTATCCTGGTTTATAAAGTTATTATCCTTAGTACCCTACATGAAGAATTATTTTAGGGGTCTCTCCAGATGTCAGGAATGAGATAGGGCTATGAATATCTTCACACACACATATACACACAAGTTTTTATTTTTTCTTTTTTTTGCCATATGGTCATTTTCTTTTTATATTATATGTATAAACAGTTGTATAACGCTCTTTGTCAAAACACTACAGCAGGCATGAAAATCTAAGGAAAATGGAAACCAGCAGAAGGCTCTCAGTGCTTCCAGCTAGATGGGAATACATTATCTTGCATTTAAAGTACATGCTCAATGTTATTTTTCAAGAAATGTTAGAAAAGGAAGCAGTTTTGATGTTGTCTTTTTTTCCATTTTATATTTTACTCATTCAGAAAAATTCAGAATATTTTATTCTTTTAGGGTCAATTGAGCTGTAAAGTTGCGTAGTATTTGCGGACCTCTGGTCAAATTCTATAGAAAACATCTCCAGCTTTGCTTGATACAGGTAGTGACAAGGAATTTAGAATGATTGTCATGAAGTAGCAGTTCTTTTTGGATAGTTTTATTTTCAAGAAATTTTCTTTCTTCCTCTCACCAAATGTTTGTCATCTTTTAACTTCCATTCACAATGGTCCTGTTACTGATCTCTGCAGCCCATGGAATAACCTAAAATTTTGTTACCCAATAATACTCTTCATTTGAATTATGACTATTCTCTTTAGATCACGTGTTAAGATTCTAGATCCTTTTGTTTCTTTCAGGAAGAAAATGTCAAAACTGTCCTGATGAACCCAAATATTGCATCGGTGCAAACCAATGAAGTGGGCTTAAAGCAAGCAGATACTGTCTACTTTCTTCCCATCACCCCTCAGTTTGTCACAGAGGTCATCAAAGCAGAACGGCCAGATGGGTTAATTCTAGGCATGGGTGGCCAGACAGCTCTGAATTGTGGTGAGTTCTTTTATTTGCAGAGTTTTGCTTTATGTACCTATATATAACAATTTATTTTAATTTATTTAACATTTGTGCTCTGTGTGTTCATAAAAGCTTTCCTCCGTGTGAGGAAGCTTAGCAAACAGCCACCTGATAATGTCACATGATGATACTTACCAGTTTATTCCCCAGAACAGCTGGGGCACAAAAGGGAAACCTTTTGCTTTAATGCTTTGCGGTGGTTAAGTAGGTTTTTTTGAGTCCCCTCCTCTGTCCCATGATACTGCTTTTCTCTGCTTCCAGTGAAACTCTGAGAACTATTATGAATGAAAAATGAAAATTAACATTGATTAAGTGCTCTGTGCTCTTATGTGTTACATATATTTTCATGGTCACATAGATGAGTCTCTCTATCATCCCTTCACACAACTGCTGAGTCCAAGCTCTGTCCTATTTAAAATGTTTTAAACCTTTAGAAATAGATCATTATTGAGAATCCCATGGCTAGTTCCAGGAAGCAGTTGGTGATGTAATGTGTATATCAACTGTAAAAAGCAGCCAAAACTACACGTCAAGTTAGTGGGAACACAAACAATCTTGAAACTTTTTAGCCCAGATAGATACCTACATCAGTGGGATTATTTAAATAAGAGAAGTTCATTATAGAAATAGACTTTCCTTAGAAGGAAAGGAAATATACTAAAATCTTAAGCCTTACAGTAATCCTATGATTTTTATTAATTAGAATAATAATTTTTATTCTGAGAATAAAAGTGAACATACATGTAATAGTAACACCAACAAAGTGTGTGTGTGTGCTAAGTAGCTTCAGTCATGTCCGACTCTTTGCGACCCTATAGACTGTAGCCCTCCAGGCTCCTCTGTCCATGGGATTCTGCGGGCAAGAATATTGGGGTGGGTTGCCAAACCCTCCTCAAAAGGATCTTCCTAATCCAGGGATCGAACCCACATGTCTTAAACCTCCTGCATTGGCAGGTAGGCCCTTACCACTAGTGCCACCTGAAAAGCCCAGTACCAACAAAAACTTTTTGGAAAAAAAAATTCTGAAGATATTTTAGCATCAACAAAATATGTTGCTAAAATGTCTTCAGAATTTTTCTTTCAAAACTTTTCTTTACCCTAAGTATAATTCTTTTGTGGCCGATGGGGACTTTTTGTAGTTAAGATTTTTTTTTTAAAGTTGCATTCAGATATCTGTTATAGAGAACATAAGATATTTTAAAAACAGATTTATTTTGCTTATTATTGTTATGTATTGATTTATTTATTTTGTTGTTCTGTAGGAGTGGAATTATTCAGGAGAGGTGTGCTCAAGGAATATGGTGTGAAAGTCCTGGGAACTTCAGTTGAATCCATTATGGCCACAGAAGATAGACAGCTGTTCTCAGACAAACTAAACGAAATTAATGAAAAGATTGCTCCAAGCTTTGCAGTGGAATCGGTAAGAAACTTTTGTTCTAGAGAAGCAGGGCCATTATGTGTCTTGCATTTAGAGAGAATGATTTATCATGCTGAAAAATAATAAAGTGTTTTATTTGCATATATTTTCTTCTAGAAATGTGTTAGTACTTCAAGGACACTGTGTATTAATTGCAACATTCAATACTGAAACATTAGGGATGCATATTAATATTTTATTTTATGAAAAGGGAAGCATAAACCCACAGGTGATGTGGTTTATCAATGGCTGAAGTGCTCTGAGTATCAGATCTCCTGAATCAAATCAAAGAAGCATATCAACCTGCAATGCCAAAGTAATTTTTACCTTCTTCCTGGGATTAGTCACACATTTTGTGAGAATGTCCTACAAATGGGAAATGATTGATTTTAAAGTTTTTGTTAGAATGTAATAAACATTTTACAATAAAATCATCTACAAAAAAGGCCATTGGATCTAATCAGTAATATTTATAATTGAGAAACCTGTGGCTTAGTTGTTCAAAGAGGAAAGTTTGTTCTGCGTTTCTCTTAATCATGTTTTATAGTGTCCTGTACCTCTTGATAGGCTTTTACCAGATACCAGGAAAAAGTCAGACTTTCTGTGTATCTGTTTTTGTCTGTGACTTTATTCCTGATTTCAGGCATACAGTCAGTGAAATGGGGGTAGTGGAAGCAGTTTCTGATGCAACCTCCCCATTGTAGAAACAGGCAAATCCTCTGGGATAAGGCAGATACTGCTGGGACAACTAAAAATGGGCTATGTGTGTTTTCAGAAAAGAGCATTATCAAGTACATAGCATGTTGCAAAGCTGTCAATCAGGAGTAGTCCCAGGATAGCTCTGCTGAACATTTGGAAAGCTCCTGCTATACATTTATTCTTTCATTGCCCGATTTAATTATGTCCTTGCTTCCTTAGGATGAGAAACAGGCATATGGGAAAGGTGTAATTACACTCCCATTGGTAGTGTAATAATATTCCATGACAGAAAAATATAGCCACCATATGTTGTATTCTGTAAGTTAAAAAAAAAAAAAATTCCAAGCTTCTGGGACTACTCTCTGACTGAACTTGGAAAATCTGTTATAGAGAACATAACATTCTAGACATAACTAGATAGCATTCCAGTTAGATTCTGTAGTAGAAAACCTTGTTTTGTTATGAGATGAAGACTTTTACACTGAATGTAAAATTTCAATATGGCCCTCATTCTCAAATGAATGACAATTATTTTGCCTTTGGTCATTATTTCTATTTTTTAACAATTTATCATTAATATTTTTATTAAATTTTAATAAAATTTACCCCAAAGGGATTAGAAAAGAGCCTTCACTGTACATTAAAAAATCCTAAAATTTAACTTAAAATCCTTAAAATAATACTTGTTTCTCAGAAGGCAATGAGGGAATAATTGAACATAGTCTTTTCCCCCAAATAAACTGTCACACTTGAATCACCAGACTCTCTTGGTTGGTCTTCTCTGCTAGTGTGGTCAGCATTTACAGCTTTGAGTCCATGTTCTTGTTGACAGATTGAGGATGCACTGAAGGCAGCAGACAACATTGGCTACCCGGTGATGATCCGTTCTGCTTACGCCCTGGGCGGGTTAGGCTCAGGCCTCTGTCCTAATAGGGAGACTTTAATGGACCTCAGCACAAAGGTATGTGTTTTTGCAGACCAAATTCTTAATAAGAAAACTCCCTGATGTACTCTTTCAATTAAAGAAAGTTACACAGATTAAAAAAAAATGACCTTTTCTCTGTTTATAAATCACTGCCACATCTCTAAATTGTTGTCCAAGATATGACACTTTTGAAATGGAAGTGCTGTGCAGTTATCTTCACTGTACTGTCTACTGATTTCATTGCTGGGCAGCCAATCCAATTCTATCTCCCTTTGCTTCAAAATCTGCTCCAAAACACATATGATGTTAAACTTATTTTAGTGGCTTAAAAAAAAACACCCAGAATATAATATTCCATTTTGCTGTTATGTTTTGAAACAATTTGACATGGATGGTGTCCAGTAAGGAAAATATAACATATTGAGCAGCTTAGCTTTACCTCAAATTTAGGTGTCTAAAATAAATACAGTATAAACCTCATAGTATCATGAATGAGTGGTTTCTCTGCCAATTGCCACACACACATACAAGCAAAAGTGAGATTTGAGTGCTTACAATTTACTTTTCAGCAAAATCACTCTAATGGATTTCTGAATACTTCTTAAGTATTAATGGGAAAATCTTGAGAAAATTCAGATATGCTCCAAAAAATAGATATTAACACAGAAACCATGCTCCATCAGAGCAGTGACTTTTGTTCACATTTAATGGATGTGTTTGTGCCCAAGAGGCTCATATAACTTTCCATGGGGCAGTTATGGATACAAAGCTGACAGAATTATTGTGATGGCTGTTTTGGGGGTGTTGAGTAAATATCAAGCAGAGTTTATACCTTTATCATTACTTTTGGGAATGAAACAAAAAGATGATGTCCTTGAATTGTTGTAAGATTTTGAGAATAGATAAATAAAGTTAAATGTATTTAAATAACTGCAGGGCTTCCTTGGTGCTTCAGTGATAAAGAATCCACCTGCCAAACAGGAGACATGAGTTTGATCTTTGGGTTAGGAAGATCCTCTGGAGAAGGAAATGGAAACCCATTCCAGTATTCCTACCTGGGAAATGCTATGGACAGAGGACCCTGGCAGGCTGCAGTCCATGGGGTTGCAAAAGAGTCAGATTTGGGCTTAGCAACTAAACAACAACAAATAACTGCAATGGCAAATTTACATGTCCAAAACATGGACTGAGTTTTTCTAAAGTTGCCAAAACAAACCTCCACAAAGAGAAACATTTCTAATATAAATGTTTCTTGTTTCCATTCTGGACTTTTGAATCATGTATTTAAAGAAAAGATGCTTATGGAGGTATACATTTTTTTCCTCTAGCACATTAGATATTCCTAATGTTTTTAATATTAACAACCTCATTATTACTGTCAATCATGACAATGCATATTTATTCTCAATTAAAAATATTTTTTTACAGTATAAAAGCACTCTGAATATTCAGTCGTCCAAAATATTTACAATGAAGATTAACTTTGGAATGGGATACTTTAAATTATTTATACAGCTAGCTTTTCCTGTGAGAAAAATGATGTATATTGTTATATTCTAAGCAAAAGAATCTGCCTGCAGTGCAGGAGATCTGGGCTCAATCCCTGAATTGGGAAAATCTCCTGGAGAAGGGAATGGCAACCCACCCATATATTCTTGCCTGGAGATCCCATGGACAGAGAAGCCTGGTAGGCTGTAGTCCATGGGTTCACAAAGAGTGGGAAACAACTGAGCTACCAACACTCACTTTCAAGCTACCCCTTACTCTCTTGAGATTATATTTAGCATCATCAGAAACTACATTACCCTGATGTAGGTGCCTAAATTATCTTTGTATAAAATCTGAGACTTGAAAGAAAAAGAAGCTGAGGCAGCAATGGAAGCTCATCTTAACTGTCCTTGTGTCCAGTCTGTTGCGTTAGAGTGCAAAAGGCTTCCCCCATCCGTCTCCTTTGTTTCCCGGATTTCTTCTATTAGCGGGGAATCCAAATGATAAATTAATCATTATCAAGTTGTTCACACTGGCTACAGAGTTTCTTAACCACTTTGAAAACCTCATCATGGGTAGCTGTGAGGCCAAAAGGGTTACGTTTTCAAGTGCACATGCTGGAGCCTGTAGTGTTGACTGAGGTTAAAAAAAAACAGTGTTGAGGCACATCACAGAATAACTTACGTTGAGTTATTATTTCATTATGGTACCTGCTAATAATTTGAAAAAAATCAGACTACGTTGTCCAGTTGCTTTCATTGCCATCACAAATCAAATCTATTATGAGACAAAGGGACATTTCTTCCTTGGATTTTTCAGCAACTAAATGTCCTAAGGTTAGAGACCACCTCTTTCAGATTTTGGGTTCAGCATTCTACTCAGCAATGGGTACAGAGTAAATAAGGAACGATAATTATACTAATTCATATCTGTTTAATCAAGCATGCATGATCTATGACTCAATATTTAAGCACTTAGGCAGTGATTACCCATAATAATAGCTGCATATGATTCTTCTAATTCCCAAGTTTCATATGCCATCTTGGCTAACTGTTTACAACCATCATCATCTCCTTTCTTCCCCTCATCAACATCAAGTGACTTTTATTGTGTATGTTCTTTACAAAGCATCCTCAGCTATTTTAGAGAAAGAGTCTTTAGACTTATTTTTCCATATTTATTTGCACTTATCACATTTTCTGGTTTCACAGAAGCCTAGCTACTGAAATAATTTCATTTTCCTTTGCCTGATTGCTCAATTATTTTCCCTTTTGCCTAAATTAGTTTGATTTAATGTCATATCAGCACTTTGAATGGCAAGCCTCAATAATATAAATCAAGCATATTCACTGCAGGATGCTATTCCTAGTACCTCACTGATTTTCTGACACATGGTGCCTTCTGGAGCATAGAAAAGGATGGGGACTAGGCTTGAGACTTCAGTGGGACCAGGGTTTAGGCTGGGGCACTTTGCCAAATACATTAAACCTAGTTCCTTTCTTATTCTTCGGTTTCTTTTTTCACCAATTTCCAGGCTTTTGCTATGACCAACCAGATTCTGGTGGAGAAGTCAGTGACAGGTTGGAAAGAGATAGAATATGAAGTGGTCCGAGATGCTAATGACAATTGTGTCACTGTCTGTAACATGGAAAATGTTGATGCCATGGGTGTTCATACAGGTAGGCAAGGAATCTTCAAGCATTATGGTAATGCCTTCAACTCATGTATCTGATGGCTCAAAGCACTTGTTATTAAGTTCCTTTCTTTAAATTAGTATTCTTAGCGGGCACAATAGTGATACAATTGTATACATACATATTTCACAGGATTCAAAATACTCCCATATTTAATTTCATCTTCACAAAAACTCTCTGAAGTAGGGGATGTATTATTATCTTGATTTCACTTGAGGAAGGGGTCAAACATAAGCAATATAGTGAAGATGGAATATGTAAGACTTGATGTTGAGAAGTAGGGCATGAGATTAAGAAGGCTTAAAGCAGACTGAGTTTTAGTCACCAGGTGAATAAGAAAATAGCCACAGTAAATAGAAATAGATGAAATAAATAGGTTTCTCAGCAAGTGAAGCTAGTTAGACAAGAGGGCAAAGATGATGACTTAGGATTTAGAAATGCTAAATTTGAAGGGTGGGTGGAAATCTCTAAAAGAGGTTTGAGAATATGGAGTTGTAATTCAAGAAAAAGGATAAAAATAAAGAAGTTAATGCAAGGTTATTGGAAGTCTTGGTATAAAGAAAATAGTGGAAACTGGAAGCATAGACTGAGTATTCAAGACCATAGATGTAGAAAGAAAACTAGAGTCAATGATCAAACCCTGGGAAACAGATTTATAGGTGGAAGAAAAATAAAGGATTGGTGTTGAAGAAAAAGAAGGGAGTGATAGTTACCAAGTAAGCCAATGTAGGCACAAGTTTTATAAAAGAGCTTTGATTTTGACTGTAGCAAATACTATGAAAGGTCAAGAATGAGGATTCAATGTTGCTTTTGGATATTTAAGAGAACAGTTTGAATGCAAGGTTGGTTATGTGAGCCATGTGGAAAGGAATTATATGGCTGCGAGTGATGAGTAGAACTGGTAAACTTTCAAGTGGTTTAGTCATTAAGGAATGAGAGAGATGTTTTTTGTAACCATCTGGCAGTTGGGGAAGGGGCTTTTTGAGCTTGTAATGATTAGAGCTTGTTTGTAGGTGGAAAGGATGGTGACTAAGGAATAACATATTGAAGATACAGGGGGCTGTGATGGGAGAGAAGTGAGAAAATGGGAAGGGATGTGATACAGAAAATTGATGGATGAGCCAGTATAGGTGAAGAGGAGTTGATATTTTATGGAAGGAATTAGTTGAGAGATGATCTATGATACAGAGAAGAGAAACTGAAGAAGTTAATGTCAATCGAGTAAGTAGATGACTAAGCCTTGATTGCTGGATACATTTGGGAAAGCTTAGAGTGATTTCTGTAAACATGTCTGAGCTATCATGGCTTCCCTGATAGTTCAGTTGGTGAAGAATCCACCTGCAATGCAGGAGACCCTGGTTTGATTCCTGGGTTGGGAAGGTCCGCTGGAGAAGGGATAGGCTACCCGCTACAGTATTCATGGGCTTCCCCTGTGGCTCAGCTGGTAAAGAATCTGCCCACAATGTGGGAGACCTGGGTTCTATTCCTGGGTTGGGAAGATCCCCTGGAGAAGGGAAAGGCTACTCACTCCAGTATTCTGACCTGGATAATTCCATGGATTGTATAGTCTATTGTCCGAGTAATATAGGTGAAACAATCAGAGGGAACGTGCTTTGTATGTATTTCCTTAAGATAATTCTATTCCCAGCAAACCCTTAGCCTATTCTGTGTCTTGGGTCACGCAAATGGATTGTTAAGTCACTGAGCTGGTTTATATATGCTTCCAAATAACAAGTGTTTCCTGGATGTACAGGTGATTCAGTTGTCGTGGCCCCTGCCCAGACACTCTCCAATGCGGAGTTTCAGTTGTTGAGACGTGTTTCAATCAATGTCGTTCGCCACTTGGGCATTGTGGGTGAATGCAACATTCAATTTGCCCTTCATCCTACCTCAATGGAATACTGCATCATTGAAGTGAATGCCAGATTGTCCCGAAGCTCTGCCCTGGCCTCAAAAGCTACCGGGTAAGACCAGAACGATTGACCATGGGTCTGCAGATTCTTTACAGACTGATTTGGAAAAGTGACAGCTAGTGAAAGACTGTGCTGCATTTGCAAATTATAGTCCCCATTTCTGTAGGCTGGCTCCCAGTCACGTCCTCTATGAACGTGGTTATTAATGAGCTTGCTGCCAGATTGAGGCAAATGGTTTTGTGAGCTGGCTTTGTTTGCTGGCTAATCATAAACTAATCAAAATCTGGGTGGTCAAAACCGGCTGTGAAAAATCTGCTTCTTAATTGCACTTTGCAGATGTTGTTAAAAAGTGCAAATTAATCCTTAATTTGAGTCCTCAACTATCTTTGTCAGGTGTATAGCAAGCGTTAGACAAAAAATATAGTTCTCTTGACTCAAGGATGTAATACACATTATTTTATTTCAGCAAAACTTCACAAGACCAAACAACATGTGGTTTGTCTATAGGTAAATCTCACAACTAAAGGAATTTATATCTATTTAACAATTGCTAGCAAGCACAACTGGAAGGAAAAGTAATTAATGCCTTTTGTATCTATTAATATATTTAACATCTGGTATTTAAAATCCATGCCATTTATATGAAAATATATTTACCTCTAAAGGTATTTTGGGGGCTTCCTTGGTGGCAGCTCAGATGGTATATAATCTGCCTGCAATGCAAGAGACCCAGATTCAGTCCCTGGGCTGGGAAGAACCTCTAGAGAAGGGCATGGCAACCTTCTCCAGTATTCTAGCCTGGAGAATCCTATGGACAGAGGCTTTATAGTATGTGGGGTTGCAGAGTCGGATATGACTGAGCAACTAGGCACACACAAAGGTATTTTTATGTAGCTACAGTGTTTCATGGAGTGTGTAAGAAGTTTTGACTTAAGAAAGAGTCAGGGAACCTGAATTATCCTTTTATTCTTCCACTGACTGTGGAACTTTGGATACATCAATATTGTCTCTGTCTTTTTTCTCACTTGTTAGATTGGGAAGTTGTACTAAAGGACTCATATATAATTCTATAGTTCTATGAATTGATTTTTCAAATACAATTACCCAAACTGACATTCCAGAAGAGTATAATCAAGTTTCCAGAATATTAGCTGTGTAAAGAACCCAAAGTTCAAAGATAATTTGGAGACAAAGCAAGGACCCAAACTTTCAAGGACTGCATTTTATGATCATTACATACTCCATTGTTATTATTGTTGATTAGTTGCTAAGTCATGTCCAACTCTTTGCAACCCCATGAACTGTAGCCAGTCAGGTTCCTCTGTCTATGGAATTTTCCAGGCTAGAAAACTGGAGTAGGTTGCCATTTCCTTCTCCAGGGGATCTTCTTGACCCAGGGATCAAACCCGCATCTCCTGCATTGGCAGGCAGATTCTTTACCACTGAGCCAGCTGGGAAGCCATAGTACCAGCTAACTTCACTGTCTTTCCATGTATATATTTTTATAAAAGAATGTTCTGTAGATTCTTAGTGAAGGTTATACACAAGTGAGTACTTTATTTATCAAGGAAACTATTGATTTTGGACTGAAAAGTTGAAGGTTGGGAGTTGTAACACTGCATGTCAGGCATAGAGAGTGAACTCTTGTGATTCATGCCTCTGTACTTTGTTATGACTCACTATGTTTTATAAGGAGCTATTAAATGTTCATACATAACCAAAAATCAGGTATGCTTTATACCCTGATGTGAAATAATACAAAAATTTCTAAGAAGAGCCAATTTATATTTTGAGCTGTTGTTAATACTTATTGCTGAAAGAAAAAATTGTCTTCTCCTTTACAGTTACCCACTGGCATTCATCGCTGCAAAGATTGCCCTGGGAATTCCACTTCCAGAAATCAAGAATGTTGTATCAGGGAAGACATCAGCCTGCTTTGAACCTAGCCTGGATTACATGGTTACCAAGATTCCCCGCTGGGATCTTGATCGTTTTCATGGAACTTCTAGCCGAATTGGTAGTTCTATGAAAAGTGTAGGAGAGGTGAGTCCTTAGTTAATTCCTCTAGTTCACTCTTCTCAGTTATTTTGTCAAACCCTTAATGTTTTTGAAAGTCTTAAGTTTCCTTGGTTACTGGGTTCTTGACTGGAAGATAGTTCAGTTCAATTCAGTTGCTTAGTCATGTCTGACTCCTTGAGAGCCCACAGACTGCAGCACACCAGGCTTCCCTGTCCATCACCAACTCCCTGAGCTTGCTCAAACTCATGTCCATCAAGTCGGTGATTCCAACCAACCAACCATCTCATCCTCTGTTGCTCCCTTCTCCTCCTACCCTCAGTCTTTCCCAGAATCAGAGTCTTTTCCAGGGAGTCAGTTCTTTGCATCAGGTGCCCAAAGTATTGGAGCTTCAGCTTCAGCATCAGTCTTTCCAATGAATATTCAGTGTTGATTTCCTTTAGGATTGACTGGTTTGTTCTCCTTGCTATCCAAGGGACTCTCAAGAGTCATTACCAGCACCATAGTTCAAAAGCATCAATTCTTCGGCATTCAGCTTTCTTTATGGTCCAACTCTCACATCCATACATGACTACTGGAAAACCATAGCTTTGACTACAAGGACCTTTGTTGGCAAAGTAATGTCTTTGCTTTTTAATATGCTGTCTATATTGGTCATAGCTTTTCTTCCAAGAAGCAAGTGTCTTTTAATTTCCTGGCTGCAGTCACCATCTGCAGTGATTTTGGAGCCCAAGAAAATAAAGTCTCTTACTGTTTCCATTGTTTCTCTGTCTATTTGCCATGAGGTGATGGGACTGGATGCCATAATCAGTTCAACTCAAATTAGTAAACATTTCCTGAGTTTGTCCCTTGGACTGTAAGGAGATCAAACCAGTCAATTGTAAAGGAAATCAGTCCTGAATATTCATTGGAAGGACAGATGATGAAGCTGAAGCTCCAATAATTTGGGCACCTATGTGAAGAACTGACTCATTGGAAAAGACCCTGATGCTGGGAAAGATTGAAGGCAGGAAGACAAGGGGACGACAGAGGATGAGATGGTTGGATGGCATCACTGACTCTATGGACATGAGTTCGAGCAAGCTCCAGGAGTTGGTGATGGACAGGGAAGCCTGGTGTGCTGCAGTCCATGGGGTCTCAAACAGTTGAACACAACTGAGCTACTGAACTGAACTGAACTACTACATATAAACACTGGAATGATAGAAATAGTGAGTGAGATGTAGATAATGGTGACACATTATCTCCAGCTCGTAAATTCAGAATATATTAATAGACCTAAGTATAATATGAATTCAGTTCAGTTCAGTTCAGTTGCTGAGTTCACTCAAACTCACGTCCATTGAGTCGGTGATGCCATCCAGCCATCTCATCCTCTGTCGTCCCCTTCTCCTCCTGCCCCAATCCCTCCCAGCAAACTGTGGTAAAAGTTAGAACACAGTATTTACAGGCAGGCGTTATGCGAATGCAGTTGGCTAGGGTCAGGGAAAGCCTCAATAGTTATTCCATTGAAAAACGGTGTACTCTTCACTTAATGGATATGAATTTTAATAATGTAAAGTATTGAAAAGCACAAATTTTGAACAAACATGGTTATATATTCTTTTATTGTTACATTTCCTTCTCTTTTATTGAATGTTCTCCATATACTATCATGCACTCAAAAATAATAAAAATTCATGATGAGTTACTTATAGAACTAGTTACTGATACTGAAAATTTTATAAAGTACTTTGAAAATATTTTCTTAACTTGGTAATACTATAAAGTACCTTATTTCTGCTACTCTCTCCTATGCTTAGGCTAGCAAATCTATGAATACATTGTCTAACTCTTCAAATACCACTATGCTTCACAAATTGCATATCTGAATTGGACTAACCTTTTTTTTTATCCTTTTCTTGAGACTCTTCCCTTATTTATAATTAGGTTTGGAGCAGTGTGAAAAGGTTATCTGTTTGACTTTAGTGATCTTTGAATATGCGGCTTGTCACACAACTGACATGAAGATTTACTAAATTGACATTAATGAGAATTCCGGTCTATTTGAGGCCTCATGGAAGTTTACTGAAGGCAGTGTTATGCCTGTTATTATTTTGAATTGTAGACCAAAAATGCATAGCAATCTATTATTCCATGGAAAGAATCAAAGCCAGTGTTTATCCACTGAAAATAACTGGGTAGGCTTTAAGGTTAATTTAAGTTTAGTTCTCACTTGTAACTTGTCCAGACCAAGTCAGCATGTGGTTTTCCTAATTGATTAGTGTACAATTAGCTACAAAGCTTGTGGGAAGACATGTTGAATTTGTCACGGGGAATTTAGTCTCCATCTATATTCAGAATCTGAATCGATCAGTATTTGTTATGATTCTCAAGGTTGTATTAATATTAATGCTTAGCTGTAAAGAAAGCCAACCTGTCTTGGATACTGACTGCCATTTAAAAATAGTTCTGTTTTTGTGTTAATATATGTCTTTTCTCTTCATTTACTTTTTATTCTAAAGGACATCTGCATGAAAGCAAGATCTTTTTAAGGAAGGGTCTTAATGTTCTGGCCACAGATTCTTTTTTTTTTTTGATGCTATGGTTCAGAGCAAGTACAGATGATTTCTTTATCAGTCTCATCAAATCAAGCTAAATTCCCTAAGTGGTAAAAGAGTGACCTAATGATGTTAAAGACTCATTATATCAAAACCATGGTAAAAAGGCAAGGATGACCTATAGGTGATTCATGTTGATGTATGGCAGAAAGCAACACAACATTGGAAAGCAATTATCCTCTAATTAAAAATAAATAATTTTTAAAAAGGCGAGGAAGAAAAATAACTTAAATTTTAGTAGCACCCTTCCTTTATATATCTTGTTCCTAAGTCTTTTCTGAAAAATATTCAGTTTCTAGCTTTGTTACAAATTAAAAATATTCAAGCTATTTTTAAAAATATGAGTCTTAAACCTGTGTTACAGGTCATGGCTATTGGTCGCACCTTTGAGGAGAGTTTTCAGAAGGCATTACGGATGTGCCATCCTTCTATAGATGGTTTTACTTCCCGTCTCCCAATGAACAAAGAGTGGCCATCTGACATCGATCTCAGAAGAGAGCTGGCTGACCCATCCAGCATCCGCATCTATGCCATTGCCAAGGTAGTGTGTGACAAGGGGCCCTGAGCTACCTTTTATTTTCTTTTCACAATATAGTCAGTCTGGACTTCAATGTAAAACTGAATCACCAAGTGGTCTTGAATTCAGGGATTTCTGGAAAGTTTTTCATTCTTTTTAATAGTATTAAACTGGAGATTTATTTCTATGGACTTCATCAGATCATTCCCTAATTAATTAAAAATTTTGTTTCACTTTAAGCCTGGACTTAAGGAGAACATTGCATTATTTTTTAAAGATTTTTTTAATGTGGATTATTTCTAAGTCTTTATGAATGTGTTACAATATTGCTTCTGTTTTATGTTTTGAGTTTTTTCTCTTTTTTTTGCCAAGAGGAATGTGGGATCCTAGTTCCCTGATCAGGGATCTAACCTGTACCCCCTGCATTGGAAGGTGAACTCTTAACCTCTGGGCTGCCAGGGAAGTTCCAACATTGCAGTTTTTGATCACATAGATTAAATGTTCTTCCCTTTTAGTACAGATGTTATCAATACTCTTAAATATTTGATAAGATTGACTTTTGATTTCCCATCACTCTCATTACTTGCTTATTGAAAAATGGGTAAAATTACATTTTAAAAAGAAATGCATAAAATGGTATCATTTAGTATGTGCTACCTAAGACTCCAGAATAAACTTTATTTATTTGGTGGTTCTTCTGTGTTTAAACAACAAACTCTAGAGAACTACCATGATTATAGGCTTTTCTATGTAATTATTTTATTGTTCCTAGAGAACAAAAAAGCCCCACATTTCTCTCTTCCACTCACCAGTTCCCTTTAATGTAAATGAAATGCCATCTTAATCTCCTTTCATGTTTACTATGCTTAGAGTTTTGAGGTTTCGGTTCATTTGATTTTATAAAAGGTGATTTTGGCAGCTGAGATCTGTCTGGTCAGAAATCCCTGAATTGCTTTTTGACATTTAAGGAAGCTTAGGTATTAATCCTCCAACTGTATCAAACCACACTGAAGCTGCAAAGCCCCACTGACCATTTTATGTGTGTATATGTACATGTGGAATGAGTTGATGAGAATATGAAATTTGTCATGGGAATCTGTCTCTGTAACTTGTCTTTGTGAATGTGTGTGTACTAAGTCACTTCAGTCATGTCTGACTCTTTGTGACCCAATGGGCGGTAGCCAACCAGGCTCCTCTGTCCATGGGACTCTCCAGGCAAGAATACTGGAGTAGGTTGCCATGCCCTCCAGGGGGCTCTTCCCCGGGTTGTGGGAATCTTCAAACCCATGTCTCTTGTTTCTCCTTCATTGACAGGTGAGTTCTTTACCACTAGTGCCACCTGGGAAGCCCCAGCTTGTCATTGTGGTGACAAGTGCTGTTAGTGATTTCAAACTCTGCAACTTTTATGCTCATATATAGAAGGAGGGGAGGGAATCTTTTCTTCATTACATTTAATGTATACCTGCCTCATCTTTGTGGCTTCTAAATGCAGAATATTTCATTTCCATTGAAATGCTGAAGTAGTCTGAGAGATACTAGTATTTTTTGAGTGACATTTCTCAGTGTTGAATCTCAAAGTAATAGTTAACATTCTTCCATGATGGTAGGAATGATGCTAGTGATGAGAAGTTGTTTTAGAAAGCCATTTCACTTCTTGTTCTTATTTCAGACTTCTGTTTAAAAAGCAACTTGTCACATTTATACATGTATGTATATGTGCATGTGTATGTATGTGTACATATTTTTTCACCAAAGAGCAGTAAATAGATCCCCCCACTTGAGTCTAGTCATCATCCTTCTGCTATTTTGAGGTGGATGAAAAAGGGGAGTATTTCCAAGTTCCTAGTGAGGCTGTAAAACTCAAGAAAGTCTCTCATTCTTTTCTAACAGACTTATAAAGGATGAGAATTCAGGGAAAATGCGTAGAGATTCTTTCTTGTGCAGAGAATGAGCATGAAGTGCAGAGCCTGAGGTATAAATGATTCCTGCCAGCGTGCTGGGAGAAGGACCTGATTTCTGTTTGTTAGAGGTCATCATTACTGTTCATTTCCACAGCAACCAGGAACTTGGTGATTTTGACAAAGAGTGTAAGGAGTGTGGAGGGCTGAAGGGGAAACAGAATGAAGGGAGTGAGTAAATCTTCACTCGCTTTCATGATTCTTAGAAAGGGCAACTTGCTCTGAGGTCTGATTTTTGCAGCAGTCTTATTTCAGGATGACTGGATCATCACCTCTTTTGATTTGGGGAGCATACAGGGCATTATTTTAGATCTGGTGAACATTAGAGTAACCTCAAGTGTGTTTGGGGTCATTATGATCTTCATTACAGCTGTGTGACATGGCAAAGTTGCAGCGCTTGAAAGACAGGCAGGATCTGTTTGAAACTGTGCATGTGATTCTAGTTGTCCTTTCTCACAGTAAAATGACTACAGATTCTGAGTCTCCCATCAGTTGCATGATAATTACTGTGTGCAACTGTATGAAAATGTCCTTTAGTCTGTCCGTAGTGACACTGCCTTAAGGTTCTACCCCCTCACAGTGTTGATGGCCAAATAGCTAATTGTCCCTTTAATCACTTGGCAAATAAGGCAGAATTAAGTCTTTGGGAATCTGGCTGTAGTTAGAGGGAGAATTAAACAAACAAACAAAAAACAGAAATGGGTTTAGGAAAAAAAACATGTCTTTGAGTATTCACATTAGAAGTCATTTTATTTTAATCTATAGAATTATGAGTTATGTTGTTTCTCAACATGTATGATCATGGTTTCTCTGATTCTAGAAATGAGTAAATTTTTAAAAAAATTAAGCTCTCTGAGTTGAGATATAACAGCCATTATTAGTTGCATATATTTCTTAATGGGATTTAAAACTATAGTGTGCCATTCTAAAATATGGGTTTTGAAGTATTATGTGATTATCACTTTTCATTGAGTATAAATGTGTATATAAACATTGCAAAAAATAAGAGTAGACATCTTTTGAAAGTGAAGGTTTTGGCTTTGAGAGTTTATCTCTTTTTTCAGCTATCTTTTGTACTCAGCTTAATGACCCATACTTGTAATTTTACTTTTGAGAAATTGCTAAAGTAAGCTTGAATAAAAAGCTGAGCTGCCTATCAGAAGTTATTACTACATTGTTTTGGAGTATATTAGGATATTGTAAAATGCCTGTCTTAGGACAAAAGTCATAGTAACTGATTCAAAATAATTTTTGTTTGTTTGTTTGAAGTGTCTCTGTGAGGAAATGTTTGAGAGAAATAACACCAAGCCAGATATGATTCATAAATTCTCAATGACTGGTTTGTGTGACTATGGAATGAAGTGATAAAAATTTGTTAAATATGAGAAAGGGTAATTATCCAAAATACAAGTTAAATGATCATTATATTGATTCTACATTTTCTTAGCAGTTTGGCACAACTATAGTTTCAAGAGATTCTCCTTAATGCCCAAAAGATGTAGCAGATTTAGAACATAATTGGTAACACAGTCATGTAAAAAGCCAGGATGCAGAGCCTGTTAGACGGGTTTTTCTGAGCAGACGCTGCTCTGATTAACTCAGGGCACCTCCTTTGTATCCCATTTGTAGATACAGTTGGCAGTATCTGTAGGTTTATTGGGAGAAACGTCAATGATATGATATCAGTTTCATTCTCAGCCTGTAGCCTCAGGCTCTCTGAGTAACATGGAGAGGAATGCCTGCCATGTTTTTAACCAAATAAGACATTTATGAGATATTTGCCAAAGAAAGCATCTCTTCTCCTTTTGGCAGGCCTTGGAAGACAACATGTCACTTGATGAGATTATGAAGCTCACATCCATTGACAAGTGGTTTCTGTATAAGATGCGTGACATTTTAAACATGGAAAAGACACTGAAAGGGCTCAACAGGTAAGGCCCTAGTGCTCTGATTCACTCCAGGTATCTTCTGTGCAATTTTGTCTTTCTTTCCCCTTTACATGTTTGGCCAAAATTCTGCTTCAGTGAAATAAACAGTGTCAATGTTGGAAAGACATAGCCATAGTCAGAAGAAATGGCAGCTTTTAGATGTTTACCTTTTGAAAGGCATCTATTAATAATTTTATTTCTCTTCTACCCTTTCTCTTGCCATGAAACATAGTGATGTTTTTATTAGGTCATTTGAATTTACGAAAATCTATGTACATTTATGAATTGTTGTGCTATATAATTACTAAATATGACCTTCGTGTGTCCTAAGTTGCTTCAGTCGTGTCCGACTCTTTGCCACCCTATGGACTAGCCTGCCAGGCTCCTCTGTCCATGGGATTCTCCAGGCAAGAATACTGGAGTGGGTTGCCATGCCCTCCTCCAGGGGATCTTCCAGATCCAGGGGTCAAACCCGCATCTCTTAAGTTTCCTGCATTGGCAGGTGGGTAATTTTACCACTAACGCTGCCTGGGAAGCCCTTCAAACATGACCTAGATTTAAATTTTATTAATAATAATGAAACTATTTCTGCTTTCTATACATTTTCCAAATGCTGAAATCTGTTTTTCTCTTTTAACATCAACCTACTCATTTCTGTGTCTAGAGTGAGCAAGCATATTCCTCTTGCATTCTACTGATATTTTTAATCTTAGGACATCCAGTTAATCATACAAATAAGCCACACTCAAATTTTTGTTAATAGACTTTTACCTCTCAGTAATTTGCATTTTTATCTCCTTCATGACCAATTATTTGAAAATTTTTATTTCATGTTCAGAATATTCTGATAATGTCAGTGCTTTAAAATCTACATTTTTCTATTTTCTGAGAATGTTTGTAGAGGCTACCCAGGCATATGAGTCACAATAGATTTTAAACTTGGATCTGTGATAATAGGAGCATGTATTACCAATTTAAGAAAGACAGTGTAATTCTCTTTAGCTTGTCTCCTTTAAGAAGGCTTTGAAATACACTACTATTGGAAAAAAAAAATCTCACCTACAAGCCTAGGCGTATGTTTAGAGAGGGAAAATTTTTGTTTGCAGAAATTATTCTCAAATGATTTTAGGAAATGTAAAAGAATTAATCACTTAAAATGTTGAAGACAGAGAAAGCTCTCAAAGCCTAATTTTCTCAATTATTTAGAAACTGCAATATATAATTGGGTTACTGGGTTTACCTAAAAAATACACAAACTGGGCAATGAAAAAATTTTGCCTTTTTTTTTTTTTGAGCAAAATGAAGTTCTTTTTCATCTATTCAACAATCACCCACAACAAATGCTTAGTTTTGAAAATGGGGGATTCCAATCTGTCAAAAATGAAACTAGCAATAGTTGCTTATAGGTCATCCTTTGTAGTGATCACATAAAATGAACAGTAGATTGAAGTTAAGAATTGAGCCTATACATTCGTCTTAGAATTTTGCTGACTTAAGGTTTGCTTTCTTGGTTTACGATGCCAGCAGAACTTCTGTGTTGAATTATAGTCTGTTCCACTGTTTTCAGTTTCAGACAACTGATTTCAAATGCCTATGAAACCATTCCAATTAAGCCACATGAGGGTGCTAGAAACATACAGTATGCCAATCGCAGCAGTGGAAGAGACCTGGGGTGAAAAACAGCAGATGTTATTGTGATTTAAATTTCCACTTGATATACATTCTGATTTTTGGACAAATTCAGTGTTTTAATTGAATAGTTTTTGTTACAACCAGAAGGTAGGTTGAAATTCTAACTAAGCAGAAATAAGTGTATATTGATAGTGAAAAAGCTGCTTGGAGGCTTATTAGAATCACTCACTGTTGTAGATCACCTACAACATTGCTCTGATTTCAACATTCTGTTGAATTTTTGCTGTTAATTTGACATTTTAAAATAAAGTCTCCATTTTCTGGTGTAAATATAATTGTAAGTAGAGATTTTTCTATTGGTAATAATGACCTACAATAAATTTTTTAATGTAAAACTTAATAATTTAAAAGAATCTAAAACATAGTACTTAACAATTATCTCTTGTTTCAAGACCTCAACAGAAGATCCATGGTGTTGGTAAACTTAAAACTGAACTTATTATTATGTGATGGACACTTCATTGTTTATTTTTTAAAGTATCTTTGATGCACACGTAGAAGTTTGATAACGATTGTTATTTAGAGAAGTTGGATAAATAAAATAAGAATAGATAGCTACTGAAGCTACCTGTCTCAATCATTCTGTGTTACATTGAGATCTGAAGTTGGAAGGATATTGTAGCTGATGGAGGGTGAGTGTAGGACTTGGAGGTTTTTTTGTTTGTTTGTTTGTTTGTTTTCCCCCTATTTTGATTATCTTCATGATTACCCTGGATTATGACATCTTCCAGTATTTTTTTTTTAGCCTCTAAATATCCAAGGAAGCTTGGTCATTGAGGCAGATACTACTCAAGTAGTGATAGTTCTCTAATAACATTTGTTATTATTCGTCTCAGTTAAGTATTGCCAGTTTGGAGGAAAGTCAAGGTCAGCTGCTTCATTTTTATCTGTGGTTCACTTTGTTTCAAAATCTCAACTGCTTCCATGTTGGAAAGGCTGATGTTAGATGTAGGCCCAGGAAGTAGCTATTTATTTGGTCTGATTTGGGCCAACTCCCAAATTCTCTTACCTGATCATATCCCTGGTACCTGTGTGCCCAGGTCCCTCAGCAACTTTCTTCTAAGTTCCTGGGAAAATAGGTAATGGGAATCTTAATTAGGAGAAAAGGAGAAACTTAAAGAGAGGATAAAGTATAGAATTATAGGCATTTGTTAAATTTCAGCTGGTTCCTGCCTTGTGCATTGGAAGGAGTATATTCTATAGAACCAGTCAGATGGGTGCAGTCTTACCCACTGTGGAATCACGGGCATGTCACTTCCCTCAATTCTCCAACCTCTTCCTGCTAATGTCTGCTTTATAGTTTTGTTTTGGAGCTTAAATAATATAAACACAAAGGATCCCTTGCACAAGATAAGTGTCCAGGAAAGTTTTCTCTATGCCCCCTGAAAATGAAAATGTTACTTGTTATACTGAAGAGTATTTTGTGATTTTAGATATATGCTCATTTTCAGAGTCATAATTTGCATTTGTATATATATTTTATAATGTATCATTTCTTAACTTTCTTTATGATGCATTGTCACTTATTTTAATACCAAATGTATTCTTATAAGGAAGCAATGATAGCTAGTGGTACAAATGCCATTCTTATCAAAAGATCAATAATACTCGATTATACTAATGAACAAATATTCCCAATCATGCTAAAGTTTTTCTAAATGCAATAAACACATTCACTAGCAGAAGATGAGACTAGCACTTAGATTGACAGCAGCCTATTACTTGTATTTATACATAGTCACCTGAAATGAAGCTCAGAATTTTAATTCCAAATGGAATACCCATGTATTAGGTATATATGTGGATGCCCACAGATTAGAGTAGAGAAAAAAATAAAAAACAACAACACAGTGATTGTAGCAAGGTTAGCACTATGGAAATAACTGATATGTTTTATGTGTCTGTTACAAAGTAGAAATTACAGTTTTCTTATTTTCTTAAAGAGTGGAGATTAACCTGTATCATGTTGAGGATGAAGTATGAAATCCTAGTCTTATTCAATGATAAGCCAAGTTAGGTGTTAGAATAATGAACTCAGTACCCCAGGTCTGAGTGCTTGCTTTCATCAGAACTCAGTTTGCTGTCTTCAGTGTATGAGCATAGCAATGGCAATGGTCTGGAAACTTCCAGAGCAAATATCCATTCTTCCCAACTTTGGTGTTAATCATTATTCAGACAGCTTCAGCAAAAAAAAAAAAAAAGAAGAAAAAAAAATTCTCTTCTATACTTCAGTTCACTGACTTTCTCTTTTTCTTTTTAAATTGTTTGCTGCTGCCCAAGGGTGTGCTAGGAAAGTTGACTGTCTTAGGCTTTCCCCAAATTTATAAGCCGGTGTAGTGGCATGAATCTACCTAGAATGATAACATATTTCACAGTGGATTTCTTTAGTTTTGAAGAGTTTCTCTTAATGTGATGAGTTGTGTCATGAAGGATTCCAATGCATATTACACTTATGTACTGGGATTTATATGTTTGATCTATTAACTTCACATTACCGGATCACTTAGCAAGAAGTTTAAGAAAAACTAAGCTTGTCAGAATTTTCTGTGTAACTGCAACATTTACAAAACCTTTCCTCAATGGCCTTCACTATCAAGCTATACAGACTTTAGTATATCTGTTTTTCTTATACTCATCTTACCAACACTGACTCTTTCACATATAATGTGAAAGTGAAAGTTGCTCAGTCGTCTCTGACTCTTTGCAACCACATGGACTATACAGTTCATGGAATTCTCCAGGCCAGAATATTGGAGTGGGTAGCCATTCCCTTCTACAGGGGATCTTCCCGACCCAGGAATCAAACCCTGGTCTCCCACATTGCAGGCAGATTCTTTACCAGCTGAGCCACAAAGGAAGCCCAAGAAGATATATTGCTCCTCCCATATAGCATTTTCACTAGAATAAAAATATGTTTATTTTGATCTATTAAAGATTACAAAAGTCTCACCTGAAATTCTCTCCTCCATTGGTTCATAGGCAGATTCAGTTTTAGTTGTTCAAATAAAACTGGATTGGAGGACAGAATGACCGGTACTGTAAGTCAAACTGATAAATATGTCAAATGTCTTTATCATTAGATTCTCTTGACATAGCTGGCTCTCTAAAGTAACAAAAGAATGGATTTAGAACTTTATTAATATAGAAACCTGAATTTTGATTCAAACACATTCCAAGTTTAAGATATTGGGTTGGTCAAAAAGTTCCTATGGTTTTAAGTAAAAGTTAAAGACAGTTTTCATTTTCACCAAGAACCTTATTGAACAACGTATTCACTTAACAAACAAACTTTGACCAAACCAATAATATGTGTGTAAGTTTGTGTGTATACATATACACATTTATGTATACATTAGGGGTTTAATAGCAAATATTCTAGGTTCTGGAGTTCAATTCTATCATTTATTAGCATGGGATATCAAGAGCCTCAGTTTAATATTTATGAAATTGGGATGATTATTGACCTTCTTAGGTTGTGGTAAGGATTAACTGTAATTAGAACAGTGCCTGATATATAGTCAATGAATTCAGTGATTAATATTAGGTTGGGAACACACACACACACACACACACACATATTTAGGTTTGTAAAAATGTAGAAAGGTAGATTATATAACATCTGGAGGAAACAGATTACATGTAGTAGATACTTCCAATTCACTAACAGTATTTGATAAAGGGATGATAATCCCATATCACAGATCTAGCATCATCATAGAACTAATACATTTGATAAAGGCTTCAACAATATTAATAATTAATAGCTAAGCACAGGTACAAAATATCACTTTCACTATAAATAAGAAAGTTAACTGTAGGAAAGCTTCTTTGTCAGCAAGAACTATTTTAAGACACTACACTCCAAACCTTTTTATTTATAATTCCAGGTTGAATTAACAATTTTAGATTGAAAGATAATCATGGTTGTCTCTCATGATTAAAAATCCCAATCTGAACAGGCAAGAAAAAAATGTGAATGTGCTAATTACCAGTTTTGAACATCTGCTTATAATTCTTTTTAATTTTTTTATTTCCTTATTTTAATTTTTAGGTTCTTTTGTTATTTCTGACTGACATGTCTAGCTCAAGAATTTTCTTATACCCTTCTAAATTGTATAATTTTGCTTTTTTACTGGCTAAAACTAGATTGAATTAAGTTTTGAGTCCTTCTTTCAGTTATTAGCTTAAAGAAGGCAGCTAGCCATTGCTTGTGTTGTACCTTGGGAAGTCGCCAAATGGAAAGTTTCCACCATTTCTGATGACTGTTCTTTTGCATTTCATTCAAATTGGGCAGTTTTCCCAGTATGGTCCATTTTGCTGTTTTGTTTTTTTTTTCCCTCACAATGCTGCTATATATGTTAGTAACATAATGCTTGACTGTTTAAAAGGACTCTGCTTTCGTCCACTTTAGATGTTCAAAAGTAGAGGGCGTGACCATTGTGATACAGTTTATACCATATATAATATATAATACATTATACCATATATTGGGGAAGGCAATGGCACCCCACTCCAGTACTTCTGCCTGGAAAATCCCATGGATGGAGGAGCCTGGTAGGCTGCAGTCCATGGGGTCGCTCAGAGTTGGACAGGACTGAGTGGCTTCACTTTCACTTTTCACTTTCATGCATTGGAGAAGGAAATGGCAACCCACTCCAGTGTTCTTGCCTGGAGAATCCTGGGGACGGCGGAGCCTGGTGGGCTGCCGTCTATGGGGTCACACAGAGTTGGACACGACTGAAGCGACTTAGTAGCAGCAGCAGCATGAAGCTAAGATTTAGATTTATTTCTAAAATAATTATTTTTTAATGTTTATTGGAGTATAGTTGATTTACTTTATTTTTTATTTTTTATTTTTGTTGATATACCCTTTTATTTATTTATTTTTTTTGCTTTTGTCTTTTTTTTTTTTAATTTTTTATAACTTTAAAAATCATGTGTTCCCCATCCTGAACCCTCCTCCCTCCTCCCTCTCCACACCATCCCTCTGGGTCATCCCAGTGCACCAGCCCCAAGCATCCAGCATCGTGCATTGAACCTGGATTGGCATCTCGTTTCATACATGACGTTTCACATGTTTCAATGCCATTCTCCCAAATCTTCCCACCCTCTCCCTCTCCCACAGAGTCCATAAGACTGTTCTATACATCCGTGTCTCTTTTGCTGTCTCGTATACAGGGTTATCGTTACCATCTTTCATTAATTGTTGATATAAGCTTAATTTACTTTGAATTAATGTGCAAATTGTTTAGATTTTGCCCACTATTCATGTGTTGGTTAATTATTAATTCTGATAATATTAATATCTCGTCCCTCTACACTGCCCACTTATTGCTGTACTCAGTGTAGTAAAAAAGAGGAAAGTGTGCTTTTGAAGGACACTAATTTTCATCTGAGCATCTCAGTGTTCAATGTGATAAACTACATCCATTGATGGGTGCTGAAAAGTCATAGGTGTGTCTATAGCTTAGGAAAACAATCTAGGGCAAGCCTGGTGAGTTCCACTTGGGCATTCAAGTGCTAAATTGAGCTCAGTAAAGTTGGCCATTTCCCTGCAGCCGCAAACTTCTGGCAGATGTAATAATTCAAGTATCACCTTAGCTGGAACACTCCCTTTGAATGTCCTCTTCTACATGTGTTAGTTTCTATTGACTTTTTATGTAACTTGCTCAGGAGGCATGGCAAAACCAGACAAGAACGTTTTTTGCTTGTGTTTAATTGAAGTTTTCAAGGGAGAAGTGTTACCTAAAAGTTATTAAAACTTAGGCACAACTACTATGTACAAAATAGTAACTAATGAGGACCTACTGTTTAGCTCAGGGAACTCTACTCAGTGATCTGTGGTGACCTAAATAGGGAGGAAATCTAAAAAAGAGTGGGTATATGTCTATGTATAACTGAATCACTTTGCTATACAGCAGGAAACTAAAACAACATTGCAAAGCCACTATACTCTAATAAAATGTTTTTAAAAAACTTAAGCATAAGACAGAGAAGGGTCAGTACATTCTAAAGATAATTTTTACTTTCTGGTAGAAAAAATAGCATTAAGCAAATATCTTTAAAGTGTATTAAATATAGAAGTGACTTAGAGAAGGAAATATATATTTCATTATGTATAACATATAATACATGTTATATTTTTATGATCCTCTTTTATGATTTATGGGGCTTCCCTGGTGGCTCAGTGGTAAAGAATCCACCTGTCAATGTAGGAGATGCAGATTTGATCTCTGGGTTGGGAAGATCCCCTGGAGAAGGAAATGGCAGTCCATTCCAGTATTCTTGCCTGGGAAATCCCATGGACACAGGGACCTGGCAGGCTACAGTCCACAGGGCCACAAAGAATCGCACATAACTTAGCATACATGCACTATTACTTTTGCTTGTGATATCATATATTGTTTTCTCCACTACAGTCTGTGGAAATTCATATATACATATATGTATATACACACTAGGTATGTGGCTCTGTATTATTTTGAATATAGAATGAGAATAGAAATTGTTGCTCACTTTAGTGGAACCCATTGATCTGATTTGCAGAAAATAGTTTGTGTCCTCTGACTTCATTATCAACTCATACAACATATCTAAGTCTCAGTTTCACTCTAGTTTTAAAAAATATATTGTTTTATTTCACTATTAATTGTGCTGCTAAGATGAATATATAATATATTATGTATAAACTAATTGACTCAAAAGCAAAATAATTTTATTAGTTACTATATATTACTAGCCAATGATTTTAATCTTGAATACCCTAAACCATTTATCTAACAAAGAATACTAAATACTGGACCTTATATAAAATAGTTATTTTTTCTCTGTAAAATAGGAACATTTCTATGGGAATTTCCATGCCTGTGAACTAATGCAAAAAAAAATACTTTTCCTTTTAAATTTGTTTTTATGTTCCACGTGTTCAGTTTGGTTCAGTCACTCAGTTGTGTCCGACTCTTTGTGACCCCATGGACTGCGGCACACCAGGCCTCCCTGTCCATCACCAACACCCAAAGTTTACTCAAACTCATGTCCATTGAGTCAGTGATGCCATCCAACCATTACATCCCCTGTTGTTCCCTTCTCCTCCTGCCTTCAATCTTTCCCAGCATCAGGGTCTTTTCAAATGAGTCAGTTCTTCGCATCAGGTGGCCAAAGTATTGTCCATGTGTTAAGATAGGATATTTCATGCAATGTCACAGATTTGACAGGCCTCTATTAATTTCAACTAATAATGTATTATATTGGTTGCATTGAATAAAATTTCACATTAAACATTTAATGTCCTGAGAAATCTCATTGAATTTATTAAACAATGTTTTAATTGTTTTGACAAATAATTATGCATTTTGAAAGTATGTGAGAGAACTTGAATCTTATATGGGCAAGATTCATGTTTCATTTAAAATATTTTCAGAGTGATGGCCACATCACTCATAAAATAAATATTATTTATTTTCTGCACATGTTTGATAGTTCCAAAACCCTTAAGTTAATTTAAAATAACATATACTCATACTTTGTATGTATATATTTATGTATCTATTAATTGTCAGGACTTAACAGATTTTCCCTATGTCAATATCAGTGATCTCAGCTTGATAGGATGTGTATTTGCTTGATGACATTTCTCTTTATTAGGAAATGTTATTAGACCAAATGGTATTGTTAGTTCCCTTCAGTGGGTTTGTAACCTATTTTTGAAAATTTATGTAACCTTCAAATTTTGATTTGAAGATTTGTATACACTTAGGTATATGTAAGATAGGATGCTTTTAATGGACCAACAAGAGGCAGAAATGCAAAGCCAGGAAAGTATGTGCGTGTGTGCTAAGTCACTTCAGTCATGTTCAATTCTTTGTGACCCCATGGACTGTAACCCACCAGGATCCTCTGTCCATGAGATTCTCCAGGCAAGACTATTAGAGTGGGTTGCCATGCCCTCCTCCATACGGAAGTAGAATGCAGGTTAAAAACCAAAGCTCTAAGACCTTTGTGTATGTTATCCAAGTCACAGTTTAAGAGTTCATATGTATGGATCCCTACCCCATAATTTATAAACAAAATTATGACTCAGAATATTTAAGTAAATTTTTCAAGATTTCAGGGGAAGTGCATATTGAATCCAGGATTTTAGTTCAGGACTTTCGGAATCCAAGGACAGTGTCTTTTCTTCAATATATACCTATGTCATAGGAACCAAAGGAAAAGAGAATTATGAATAAATAATATAGGAAAAGATACTTTTTAACAGCATGGCATGGTTTAGGGAGAGCAGAAAGGGAGAGAATTGATCAAGTCCACCAAAATTGATGATGGGGAGGTAGGAGTAGGAGCTAGATTATAAGGACCAGATGTGCAATGAGAAAGAGGAAGTAGGTAAATGGATAAATTCTACTTCAGTTCAGTTCAGTTCAGTTGCTCAGTCATGTCTGATTCTTTGTGACCCCATGAATCACAGCACGCCAGGCCTCCCTGTCCATCACCAACTCCTGGAGTTTACTCAAACTCATGTCCATCGAGTCGGTGATGCCATCCAGTCATCTCATCCTCTATTGTCCCCTTCTCCTCCTGCCCCCAGTCCCTCCCAGCATCAGAGTCTTTTCCAATGAGTCAACTCTTCGCATGAGGTGGCCAAAGTATTGGAGTTTCAGCTTCAGCATCAGTCCTTCCAATGAACATCCAGGACTGGTCTCCTTTAGGATGGACTGGTTGGATCTCCTTGGAGTCCATGGGACTCTCAAGAGTCTTCTCCAACACCACAGTTCAAAAGCATCAATTCTTTGGTGCTCAGCTTTCTTCACAGTCCAACTCTCACATCCATACATGACCACTGGAAAAACCATAGCCTTGACTAGATGGACCTATGTTGGCAAAGTAATGTCTCTGCTTTTCAATATACTATCTAGGTTGGTTATAACTTTCCTTCTAAGGAGTAAGCGTCTTTTAATTTCATGGCTACAGTCACAATCTGCAGTAATTTTGGAGCCCAGAAAAATAAAGTCTGTCATTGTTTCCGCTGTTTACCCATCTATTTCCCATGAAGTGATGGGACCAGATGCCATGATCTTTGTTTTCTGAATGTTGAGCTTTAAGCCAACTTTTTCACTCTCCTCTTTCACTTTCATCAAGAGGCTTTTTAGGTCCTCTTCACTTTCTGCCATAAGGGTGATGTCATCTGCATATCTGAGGTTATTGATATTTCTCCCAGCAATCTTGATTCTAGCTTGTGCTTCTTCCAGGCCAGTGTTTCTCATGATGTATTCTGCATGTAAGTTAAATAAGCATGGACCTTTGTTGTCAAAGTAATATCTCTGCTTTTCAACATGCTGTCTAGGTTGGTCATAACTTTCCTTCCAAGGAGTAAGTGTCTTTTAATTTCATGGCTGCAGTCACCATCTGCAATGACTTTGGAGGTCCCCCCCCCCAAATAAAGTCAGCTACTGTTTCCTGCTATTAACATCCTCCAATTAAACTGTAAATTCCATTATGGTAAATTTCAAAGGCCATAACGTCTTACTTTACTTTTATTAGGAGATTTTTCTTAAGAGCTTTTGCTGATTTATGTGATTGAAGAATGGAGTTCACCATTCTAAAGTATTGTGTCAATTCTAGAATAGATATGAATGGCTTCCAAGTCTTTATTTACTATATATTTTCTTGGGAATTGATCTTGCATAAAGTAAAACTCAATGATGTTTGTATGATAATTTTCCCATTAAATGAATGAAAATATATTCTTGGATATATTTTCCAAGAAATGTAAAATCAGAATATAAAATCAGAAAGTAAAAATCAGAATTTCTCAATCAATCTGCAGAAGGGAAATTGGAGTGGAAGAAAATGTATTATAATTCCTGATTGCCCAAGGGACTCACAAAATTATTAATTGGCAAATATGTAGTGCAAAATATAAGCTCTGTGTTGGAAGACACTGGAAAGCAGCATCTCTAGGTTATCATTATTTAAGTGACTATATATTTACTAGGAGGGTCTTCCCAGGTGGTGCTACTGGTAAAGAACCCACTTGCTAATGCAAGAGATTTTAAGAGACATGGGTTTAATCCTTGGTTGGAAAGATCCCCTGGAAGAGGTCATGGCAACCCACTCCAGTATTCATGCCTGGAGAATCCCACTGACAGAGGAGCCTAGTGGTCTATAGTTCATAGGGTTGCAAAGAGTTAGACATGACTGAAGTGACTTAGCATACACACAAGCACACACGTATTTACTAGGAAGGCTCTGAATAAACTGTTTTCTAATAAAAGGGGATTTATCTAATTATTTTTCTTTGTCAAATAGAGATTTTATGCACTGGGAGCATTATAATACTTAACATGGGCATTATAAACTCTATTGGGAATGAGCTACAATTAAGAAAGCTTTGATTTTAAAAATTATCTAAGTCTTCAAAATTGCAAATTTTTAGAAAAGTTTTTAGAAGGAATATTCATAAATATGTAGAGTGGTAGCGAAGGCTATGATTTAATTAACCAGCAAACACAGCTAAGGCAAAAGTACATAGCTATAACATTTATAATACAGGGATTTATATTTCTCTTGTGACAAAGTACATTTCTGTTATGATACAGTTGTAAAATAATTACTATTCTATTTTTGTAGAAGGTGAAACTGAGTCACACAGAGGTGTGTGTCCTGCTTTATGTCACACCAGTCAGAGGGAAGCAATAAATCTAGCCCAGGGCTTCTGCCTTCAGTTCTAGTCACTAACCCTTTTTAAAAGCTTCTTTGTAGAGATATGACTTTTAAATCAGACAGCTGGAGATCAGTTCCTCCTTAGCTGTCAAGTTGCGAGCTGCATGTTTTCCTGCCTGGATTGTTGACCTCACTTAGAGCAGAAGCCTTGTAAGAGATGTGCCCTTCTCTAGAACTCTTGTGAGGAAAACATGGGGGCCTGGCAGGGAGAAAGCCTTGGTGAGTCACCTTAAAAGATGTAAACAGAATTTTCAAGGGTATGGAGAGCTAGCATAAGAATTTTCTTTTTAAATTTTGCTGTATTTATAAGACAGACATCTCTCTCTCTCTCTGTGTATGCACATATACATACAAATACGTATATTTCTTCTTTAAATGGAGGGGTGAGAGTTTAAAGCTCCTGAAGTATACAATGAAAATTAAACTTAGTCAAAATAGTCTGCTTGAGCAATAATTACAGATGCTAGATAATCACTCTCTGGCTCCCAGGATTTTTCACCTGCTCATTCATTCCTGAAATGCCTTAGTGGGTGTAAGACCACCGCATGTACGCTGGGAGCTGAAGTGGGTGATGCCTACCTTGAGGAGTGAGGCAGTGGCCTTGACTTCTGACAGCGGAGTAAATGCCTGAGTGAACATTATCTCCAGGAGATTGTTTATGCTTTGCAGTAGATATGAAGTATAGTGGGCCTTGCCCCCTCAAGATCTGGATACAGGAATGCTACAGAAAGAGGGAGGAGACAGACAACCCAAGATGCTAAGGCCACGTTTAGGGGACTTGCCAGTCTTGTTCTGCTAAACTCCTGTTGCTTCTCCTCTACCTCCTCTTCCCCTTTCTCCTCTCTTGTGCCTGCTCCTTCCCCTTTTCCTTGTCTTCTGGCCTTGGCATTTATGAAGCACTTATTACCTAATTGGCATGTGCTAAACACTTGACATGTTTATCATTTCATCTGATTAATGAGATTTTTATCTTAGTGTAGTTAGTTGGAGCCTAACTCTAGATCCAGCCAGTAATATTGGCTTATCTCAGGCTGCGTAGGCAATTAGGCACTATTTGCCTATGTAAATATAGTGATGGTAATGTAAAGGCCATCACACGGTTATGTTGATATTACACACACTGCCTCATACTGCACCTGCTATCTATCTTTGGCTGATGGTCTGGTTTAATTGACCATCCTTTGCTCTAGCTAGCTTGAAGTGGGGGCTACTGAGTTAGTTCTTGAATCTACAGTCATAAGTATGAAATAGATGAGAATTTTTGCTATCTGGATATTATATGTCTTCTTCTGAAAAACTCTCAGTGACAAAGATTTTTGACTTCCATGTGGGTAGTAATCCTCAAATTAACATAGATCTAGTGTGACATGGTACCAGGACTTTAATCTGAGAATTTTTCCACATCCTCCTGAAAATGGCTTCAGATTTTTCTCCTTCCTAGAAAAGGTTTACATTTTCTTATTCAAGAACTGGGGAATATTGGTCAAAAGTTATTTCTACATATGTTACACTTAGCAAGGAAAAAAAAAAAAATCTAAGCAGGCAATGGCACCCCACTCCAGTACTCTTGCCTGGAAAATCCTATGGATGGAGGAGCCTGGTAGGCTGCAGTCCATGGGGTCGCTAGGAGTCGGACATGACTGAGCGACTTCACTTTCACTTTTCACTTTCATGCATTGGAGAAGGAAATGGCAACCCACTCCAGTGTTCTTGCCTGGAGGATCCCAGGGACGGGGGAGCCTGATGGGCTGCCATCTATGGGGTCGCAGGGAGTTGAACATGACTGAAGCGACTTAGCAGCAGCAGCAGCAAGCAGTAGTTATCAGTAAATAGGCTTCATGTAATTCTGGGCTTCCCTGGTGGCTCAGACTGTAAAGAAACTGCCTGCAATGTAGGAGACCTGGGTTCAATCTTGGGTCAGGAAGATTCCCTGAAGGAAGAAATGGCAACCCACTTCAGTATTCTTGCCTGAGAAATCCCATCGTCAGAGGCGCTTGGTAGGCTACAATTCATGGAGTCACAAAGAGTCAGACACGACTGCATGACTAACACACAAAATTCTAAGTAACAGTTTCTAGAAGTCAAAGGAAGTCACATATTGAAATTTATAATACGTTTGTTTCTTGGACAACATATGTGACATTTGAAAAACTCCTCTGTGAAAACATGACTTGTTTTTTTTTTAAGATTTTAATTTTTTTTGGTATGGATCATTTTTAAAGTCTTTGTTGAATTTGTTACACTATTGCTTCTGTTGTTTATGTTCTGGTTTTTTGATTGCAAGGCATATGGGTGGGATCTTAACTCCCCAACCAGGGATCAAACCCTCATCCCCTGCATCAGAAGTTGAAGTCTTAACCACTGGACCTCCAGGAAAGTCTCATGCTTTAAACAAAGATGATGGATAAATTTTAAAATATAGGGCTTCCAAATAAACTTGTTTGTGAAATAACAAATTTTTTAAAATATCAAAGAATACTCATTTAGTGTCAGTTTTCTACTGGATCCTTATACAGTATTTCTTTTTATTTTTGGATTTAAATTCTGGATGTATAACAAACCTATGTTTATAGAAAAATCTAGGATTTTGCTTACTGAATACTCTCTTAATTTTTTAAAAAAGAATACACTGAATTCATTTAAAATTATGAATAAATTTGCTAAGCAGAAATAATAGGAGCACTATCCCATAGTATAAACTTCGCCTTTTAGCTCAGTCTGATCAGGTAAAAGCTATTTCTTTAATAAAAATATGCTCTTTTGAGTGTAGCAGAGAACTTTTTTATATACTAGTAAACATGGTGGCTCTGTGGTAAAGAATCTGCTTGCAACGCAGGAGATGCGTGTTTGATCACTGGGTTAGGAAGATCCTCTGGAGGAGGAAATGGCAACCCACTCCAGTATTCGTGCCTGGCAAATCCCATGGACAGAGGAGCCTGGCAGGCTACAGTCCACGGAGTCGCAAGAGAGTCAGACACTCCTGAGGGACTGAGCATACACATTCATAGGACACAATTACGAGATTATAATCCACAGTATATAAATATACCAGATTAAAAGTTATATAACAATATTTCTGGATTATTGGGATTGCTAAAGATTGGTTAAAAATGAACATAGGATTCAGGAGTTTAAAAATATTCTACTTAAAGATACCTATAATATAAATTTCTCATAGTATTTTCTTTTGTGTTTTGATTTGTTGCTCGTAATACCCTTTAAAGTGAAGTATAATTTTGTGTGTCATCAGCACTTGCAATTTTATAGCATTGTTGTTATAGTGCTAAGTGAGCCCAGATCCTAATAAATACTTTTCATACTCACATGGTTTCATACGAACATGGGATCTAATTGTTTGTCCTGGACACAAGAGAGAAAAGATTAAGGCTTTCTTTAAATCCTCTGAGGACCTCACTGCTGTACAGAAATGAAGCATGGTGCTCTCAAAAATTAAGAGAAAATAGTGCTACTTACCCAATTTCCTGGGTTTTTATCATTTTCTTTCCTAAATGCTACTGCTGCTTTTGAAAAATGTCTTTCTCATTTCTCTCAAGGAAAGAGGTAACAACCTGTCTCCTTGAAAGAAAAGATGAGAAGACAAATAACGTCTCCACTTGATTGCATTATTGAGATTGTGGCATGGGCTTGAACCCGTGAAATGCCAAAAATAATCAATGAAGCCCTGCAGAACTCAGAAGAGAGGCTGGTGAGGGGTCTTGGAACAGAGAACATACATCTTACTCAGTTCTCTTCCCTTATGAGATTTGCTGTCATTACTGAACATCAGGCCTTCTCCGTAGCTTTTCTTAGCTCCTGCCTTTGGGGGGATTTTTTAAGAGAAGATAATAACAATTGCAAGCCCATCTCATAATTGTAGGCCAGGTGGAGCACTCATTTTCACATTAGGGCCTTGTGCAATCTGGAGGGAAATTTGTTTAGTATTACTTATGAGTTGGTGGATCAGATAAAAGCCAGTCAAGTGGAAGAGAGGACTGTGTGAAGTATGTGGGCTCCCCTGGTAATTGCAATGCTGCAGGCGTTCCTCTGGTCGGGTAATAGATTTCCCCAGCTCCTCTGTGCCAGGTGAAATTTCCTCATTAAGGGGAATTTATTCCATTTCCTTTTATCATTTATTATTGAAGACTAAGTGTGAGTGGAGGAAACCTCAGAGATGACAGGCTAGAATTTTAAACAACAAGATCTACACCGGAAGTAGAAGAGAAAGAGCAGAGAGGCTTGTTTTGTTTATAAAAGGAGAGAAGGCGGGAGAGAACACTTCTCCCTCTAGAAGCTGAGCCATCCCGTCTTACGGTTAAAAGATGATGGCAGAGTGTGTGAAAGTATGATCGTCTTATTTTTAAGACTTTTTTTCCCCCTCTAAAATTTCAGACTGTCATTTTGTGCTGCTCAGGAGAGAAAAACTGAAGGTTATGAAAAGGCCAGCCTCAGAGCTGTTTGGTGTTTCTTTGTTTTATTGTTTAGATTCTATTAAGCGATATTGAAAGTGTAACCCTTAAAGAGTTTGCCCTTGAACTCCGAAAGCAAGGAAAGCTGTTAGGAGAAAGAAAAGCTGTATATGTATTTCAGAGGATACAGTTCTGAATATGGATTTAATGTGTTCATATTCATAAGAGTAAAGATAAACATAGACTTTCTAGTACACACAAATACATATAAAATTACGGAAGAGTAATTTGTTTATTGTATAGATTTTAAAACTGTGTGCTTTAGTGCAAGATGCTCCATTCTGCTGAGCACATTTCTCACTTGGTATAATGCTTTTTCAATTTACAAGATAATATAAATGGAACATTTTCTATTGAGGATTCAAAACACAGTTTTGAATTACAAATTCAAATTTTGTCTTTCTTTTAGTAATTATTCTGTTTTTAAGTTTGCTCCAAATTAAGATTTTCCTTTAAAAAAATAGAAATATGATAGCCATGTTTCTAAAATAATTTTTACCTAGCTCGATTTTAAAAGACAAATCTCATTCTGATGCAAGTTCTTTATAGCAGACAAAATGGAGGGCAGCCCAATATATGCTGATAAAGATGAGGAGCATATATCTAAATCTCCACATTGTTAAATGAGCTTTATGTTCACTTAAGATTATTCATCTTGTATCTGATTCTGAAGAGGTTTAACCTTATCTAAATCACTGGCCCAAAGCTAATGAATCGTGTCTTCAAACTGTCTCTTCTTTTATTTTATTATAATGGAACTCAAAATAAAATTTTGTATCAGAACAAGTAGGGAATGAAGTGAATTTTCTAGTGTGTGTAATGACATGCCAGCCAATCTTATGTGGTGCAGTGGATACAGTGGAGAGAGTGAACGAGGGAAATTTGGAGAGCAGCCACCTATGTCGTCCTGTGGGTTAGGGACACCTCACAGAACAAGGACTCTGGTCAATACGGGAAGAAGTCTAACTCGTCTGTATCTTTGTAACTGCCATGTTGGGTCAGAATCCTCATCTCTTTTTTCAGTGAGGAGGATTGTAATGTACTTTGCACTCTTTCATGAACATGTCTAAAGAGTCGAAATTATTAACCAGTGAGGCCATGATTTCATTCATGGCCTATAGAAGACATATCACTTTGAACTCCGTAGGACTGTATCTATCCCAAATTTTCATTCAAGTTGTGATGAACATGAATATATTCATATGCCATTCCAAATTAGTACATCCTAATTTTTAAGATATGTAAAAATATCATGCTATTGATCTAGTTATTTGAATACTGAATGAAAGTTTAAAGCAATTTTTGGCTCACCAAGAAAATATTCTGAAAATCAGCTTGTGAGCTTAAAACATGCACTTTGCAGGTCTATCTTGAAGCATCTGTTTTAGAACTCTCACCAGGTATGATTTGAGGGGGCATCTATGGAGAAATAGTTTTCACCCCTATTCTGAAACTCTGTCATTCATTATTCATTATTCTGTGTTACTGTTGCTTTTCTCAGCATCCCCCTTAAATAATGAAAACTCTCTGTGGTCGGGATGCTATGGGAGCAGTAATGATTGAGTTAGTTTTAGCTATTTTTTGCCACAAAGCTGAACACAAAATTAATTCAGTTTACTTTTGTATGCAGAGGGCCAATTTTATCAATCCACCTTTTTTTTCCTCTTCTTTTCTTTTTTTAAATTTGTTTGTTGGTAAGACTTCAATTTTATTTGGTGGGTACAGGAGGAATACTGTGTATTTGCTGGAGATGTCTTTATATGCTCTATTGGACTCTTTGGTGGGAAAGAATAAGAGGAATTATGCATATTTCAGCAATAGAAAAGACTGCATAGCTGAATGTGGATAAAACAAATGCAAATTTCTGCATCCCTAATAGAAATTTGAGGAATCTGAATGTTTTCTTTTTTGCTTGTTTGTTTAATACCATTATTTATAATTTTTATTTAAATTATTATCACAGTCTTTGAAGAATTGACTGATCCTCTATATTATAAGAAAAATAAATCATTTGAAGCAAAATAATAAAAAACTCACCAATAGGGCTAAAGATAAATATGTTACTTCTGGTTATTTTTTGACTTGAAGATCTTGCATTTCTGCTAGTCCATAGTAATAATTATAGGTGTGATGGTTCTTTTCAAGGCATGTTTCTTAGTGTGTCTGTATCCTTTTGTTCAAGGTTAGAATATAGTCATTTTAGTTAAAGTGATTGTTGATATGGTAACATAGGTTTTGCCTCAGGTAGTTTTTTGTAATAATGAAGAAATGTCTAATTGAAGATTTATTTATTTTTTGCTTGTTTTTCCTTTTACTGCTATCCCACAATGATGGGAAAGTGTTCTAGCAGGTAGCTAGAAAAATCTATGGGTAAGAATTCACTCAGTGTTATATGTACAGTGTTTCTCCACCCAACTCAAGCTTCATACCAGTGTTTATAATAAGACTGTAGATCACAGAGAAAATGTGTAGTCTTTCCTCACACAGGTAAACATGATTGAAACTGTTCAGGAAAGTCATGATTTAAAAAGAACATCATCCAAAGTTTTAATTTAGGAAAATAGTTTATTTGTCAAGCATTTCTATTTTGAGCCTGAATGCACATTTGCACATAAACAAATGAGCAATTGGTGTAGGAACATAGTCTTGGCAAGGAGAGTGGAAATATACATTTCTAAAACAAGTAGAAACAACAACAAAAAATCTTTTCTCTGCTTTTGTCTGGAACTTTTTTTTTTTTTTAAACTAAAAGCAAATGCCATCAGTTTGAGTGTTTCAAGGGCCCTCAGAAGCTCATCAGTCACCTTCACCTGTTGGGTAAAACTTTTCCAGACTTCCCCAGTGGAAAACTGAAAGTCAAAATCACTCAGTTGTGTCCAACTCTTTGTGACCCCATGGATTATACAGTCTATGGAATTCTCCAGACCAGAATACTGGAGTGGGTAGCCTTTGCCTTCTCCAGGGGATCGTCCCAACCCAGGGATTGAACCCAGGTCTCTCACATTGCAGGTGGATTCTTTACCAGCTGAGCCACAAGGGAAGCCCAAGAATACTGGAGTGGGTAGCCTATCCCTTCTCCAGTGGATCTTCCTGGTCCAGGAATCAAACCAGGGTCTCCTGCATTGCAGGTGGATTCTTTACCGGTAGACTGGAGCTATCAGGGAATCCCTTCCCAGTGGAAGTTGGGAGCATTTCCTCTGAACCACATCATCTTCTTGTGTGCATTTATCTCATAGTACCTCTCACTGTGGTATCAGAGAAATAGCGATTCATTTGCCTGGTAATATACTCTCAGCTCCATAAATGTAGAGATATGATATTTTAATCTCTCCATCATTAAAATACATGGGACAGAGTTCTGATACACAGAGCAGTTGTTCACCAAGTGTTAAAGAACTAATGAGGAATGACAGTTAGTGTTGCTCAACCTTCACCATCCACAATTCCCTACTAACTTGGATTTCCAACAACAAATCCTCTGTAAGTTTGTATATGCCCTGCCATGCCCATTGCTTCCTCACATTATTGCAGACACAGTGCCCTTGCCTTGTCAACCCTTTTTTTCTGTATAAACCTGAATTTACTTGATGGCTCTGTATTCATCCCTCCACTGCCATATTAGTTCTCAAGTACAACCACTCACACGGTTATCTCTCTTCTCTGACCTCACATTGCATTACATAGCTTATTTCTCCATAAAAGGTTTGGAATCACTATTACTGCATCGTCTCAAATACTATTTTGTATCTTCTTGAGCATCATTGTCTGGTAGAATTTTCTGTGATGATAAAATATCCTGTAATCTACAAGTGGATTACAGGATATTTTATCCTGTAATCTACTCTGTCCAACATAGTAGCCACTTGCCTGTATGGCTACTGAGCACTTGAAATGTGAGTAGTGAAAGTGTAGCTCTGAATAATTTAAAAAAATTTAAGCCAATGAATATCTGAATTTAAGCAGTTGTGTGTGGCTAGTGGCTGCCATCTTGGCTGGCATAGTTCTAGTTAGCACAGTGCTTGGCACATAATAAATAATACTTAATAGGCAGATTGTGTTTAGAAATTTGGCAGGAAAATGTGTTGTTCTGGGGAGAATGCTTATCAAATACTTGGGAAGTTTAAGAAATCAAAATGAAATAGGAAAAAAGAAATTAAATTCACTAGGAGAAATAATAGATTTGAGAGAGAGAAGAGAAAATAGGTCCCACTGAGAAAGCGAATTGACTAGGAACTGCTGAAGCTTCAGAAATCCAAACTAACACTGATGTACAAAAGCTAGAGAAATAGTTATTAAATGTACCAGCTTGATTCTTTCTTCTGTGAACTCAAAATATGAATTAATTAAATTAAGAAGATTGAAGGATAGAATGAACAAAATGCAGTATTTAATTCAATCATATTCTATTAGCAGAATTTTGATGAAAATGTTTTATTTATTATTACATCTTCTGACAAAAACTTTTATATTTTAATTTCATTGTATTGACTATCAAACTGTTATAATTGAATTTTATTGTATCGACTACTGCTTGAAACAGCTTGGCCGTAGCTATTTGGTTAGAGATGCTTTTGTAGTATTTAATTCTTCTGTACCTCAACCCTTTGAAAATTATTTTGTGTACATTTGAATTCTAGTTACAAGTAAATTTCAATAGCTTCTTTTTCATGTAAAGTAAAAATGCTCTAGAATTACAGTTTCCTTCATTCATGTAATAAATATTTATTGAATGCTTTCTGTGAGCCAGACAGTGAGCTAGGCTTTGGGAATAATCTGGTAAAGGAGACAAATATATTCTTTGCCCTCCTGGAACTTGAATCTAGCAGGAAAAATGTCTGGATACTTAAGAAAAACTAAGAAACATTAAAAATATCAGGAGATAATGACATGCTAAAGAATATCATTCCAACTATGCCCCTGGCTCCAACAAGAGTCAGTTAAAGGTCCAGAAAGATCCATGTAGGTTAGGGCAGACTAGGAAGGCTTAGAGGATGAGCCTTGGCTTTAGCTGACCTATGAGGCATGGCTGGGATTAGGAGAGAGGACAGGTAGGTGATGGGAATGTTAAAGGCGTTACTGGTGAGAGACATAATGTGAATGGTGTCTACACTGTGGAAATCATCATGGGACAGTGAGGAGACAAATCTGGTTTGAGTGGAAAATAATATCAAAATCACAGAACTATCTTCTCAACACAGAGAGATATATGACACTAGTAAATAGAGATAGTTTATGAAGAGGACACCCAGCCCAATGCCATGTTGGGATGCCTAGGTGGAGAAATTCTCAAAGTCCATAAAGACCTGGAGCACAGGTCAGACACAGGAGAAGGGGCTGTGAATTTGGGGATTATCAACTAGTTATGTAGGATAACTGGTCATTATGAGCCAATGGCAGTGGCTAAATTTAGGAAGGGAGAGAAAGTAGCCAGATGTAAGCAGGCATCGGAGGACAGAGCCGTAGAGAATAAACAGTAAATTGTTGTTGTAATAAAGTAGGGTGAGAAGCAACTTATTGCCAGAGACATGTATTTTTAAGGAATGAAACATCAAAAGGATCACATGCTGACAGACTGCAAAGGTGAGAATTAAGAAAGTGCTCTTGGGTTTAGAAGGTCCTGACTATTTTTGAAAGAACAACTTCATTAGGACAGTAGATGCAGAAGCCACTTTTCAGGAAATAAGAGGAGAGGATATATAGGGTGGGGGTGGGAAACCACGTGTTTGAGAAAGCTGGCACTGCTAATGGCACCTCATAGAGCCTAGACCACTTAGTGGGTTATTTGTGTATTTTTAAAAGTCAGCAGACCTACTTGGAAAGTTGGAAAATAAGGAGACTGGTGATTTCAAAATTGACTAGTTCACTGCTTCTTACTGTGTCTGGTCTAAACTTGAATTCTCTTTTTCATTAAATCCTAGTGAGTCCATTACAGAAGAAACCCTGAAAAAGGCAAAGGAGATTGGGTTCTCAGACAAGCAGATTTCAAAATGCCTCGGGCTGACTGAGGCCCAGACAAGAGAGCTGAGGTTAAAGAAAAACATTCATCCTTGGGTTAAACAGGTAAAGGAATAAAGGAATTTTTCTTTCTTCCTAGGATTCCACGGGTAAAATATGGGCACCAATCACAGAGCCATTTTTAATAGAAAGAGGTGGAATTCGAAAGTGAATTTACTTGTTCAACCGATGCACATGACGTCACTTATTTTATTCAGCATGGGATTGATTTATGATTTAAAGGGGAAAGGATGTAGGGGCATTGGGATGTAGAAGGAAGAGTGAGGACATGATTTTCTTGGCCTGAATGAAAAAAAACTTAAAATGACCTCTCCTCTACTTTTTGACCCGTGTGCAAATATATCAGTAGTAAGAGAAATCCTTAGTGTAATAGAAGGGCTTGAAATGCCCTAGTGTAGTGGCTGACTCTCTTGAAAAGAATAGTTATCTCTTTTGGCACTGACTTTTTACAGGGTAATACTTTATTTTAAGTGCCCTATCATTATGGTTCATTTAGTATTCATTGTGATAGGGCTGGGCATAATGAGCTCATCTAGTATTCATGACAATCACACTAGAACTTTCATAGGTGTACCGTTGTGATTCTTTTTGGCCTTTAGGAGAAGAGATGCTTTGGCTTAAAGTACCACCAGCTGGTTTTTGTCCTTTAAAATCATTGGCTTTTCCCTGTGTGCTCAGGGGGCACACACATAACCTTAGGTCTGGTACTTGATGCTGAATATTTTCTACTCAGCAATTATTATCTTTCTTCCTTCTCACTTGCCTTACATTAGTTTGCCCTGTTGGCCCCAAAATCTTGCTCACTAAGCTGAGCTCCTGGCCCTTGAGAGCTGAATTGATTTACTTTCCCCAAATATGTTCAATGAGATCTAGTCCCCTTCCCTACTTGTCTATGCTTTGTGGTATTTAAGTCATCCCATTGCGCAGTGCCATAGGTAACTTCAGTCCTATGCATTAATCTGCAAACCAAAGACATCCATATATATAGATCATTTTGTTCTGGTTTTATGTTTTATTTGTAATTGCTTAAGACAGATGGTTGGGTAAGTTTTCCTGGTAACCAGTTGACTATATGAGCATTTTCTTGTGTTCTTGAGAGTTAATACATAGTAATCTGATACTCTGTAATGTGTATTGTCATTCATTGCCCAAGAGATAGCTAAATCATATTGTTTTTTCCTCTGCTCTCCCTTCTATAATTAGAAAGCAACTGGATGATACATACATTTTTCTTGTCTTTCTATTTGATAGAAATGGGCATTAAAGGAATATGAATGCAGAACCAAAAACAAAATTCATGACCTTCTTGAAAAAAAATTGTATTAAAGGGGAATAAAAATCCACATGTACGTGTGTATTTATTTTACATATGTATTTATTTCTCTTTCAGATTGATACACTGGCTGCAGAATACCCATCAGTAACAAACTACCTCTATGTTACCTACAATGGTCAGGTAAGAACTGCCAAAGTTCTGTAATGCAGAAAGCTCTACATTTAGTAGATGGTCTATTTACTAGTATATTTAGTAAATAAAAATGACATCGTTTGAATTGAATGTGATGATGTACTTTTGTACTCAGTCTTTTAAGAACTGCCTTAAGATGATGAAATAAAACAAGTGGAGAGATAAAGATAATGGTTACATGATTGACACAACATTATAAATTAATAAAAAAAGACTGGTGACATAAACATAAAATTATACTGTATTCTCATGGCTAATTGAAAATACTGCATACTTTTTTTTTTTTACAAATAAGTAGGGTTTATATAACATTTTATACTTATGGATTCCCAAAGACTAATAGAAGATGCATATAAACAAGAGAAAGAATGAGAAAGACACACTCAAAGGCATGACACAGTTGAATTAGAGGGAAGAATAACATAATAATTGCCATATCTTCCTTTTTCTCCCCCTTAGGAGCATGATATCAATTTTGATGATCATGGAATGATGGTGCTGGGCTGTGGTCCATATCACATTGGTAAAGTGATAATTTATATTTACATAGAACTTTTCAGTTTATATAGTACTTTTCACATATGTTAATTCCATTATTCTAAGAACTATGTAAAGTAAAAGCTGTCAAAATAAAAATTTTACAAATTAGGAAACAGAGGTTCAGAGCCATGTATCCCAATGTATATAGCTATTAAATGAAAGAAGTAGGACTCAAATGTAGGTCTCAACCACAAATTCCATCTCCTTCCCTTTTACCTTGTTATCTCTTTTTCATTTTCATTCTCATGAGCTAAACTTAGCCTCTTACTAGGGTTGGGGAGTGAATTACACTTTAACTTTTTATCTTCCTGCATAATTTTTCACCAAGATCTGTATTTGTTCAATAACTTTATACATAAAAGAGTAATCATTTTTGTAGATCCAATGTCTGACCTAACATATGACATGGGTTGACATCAGATGCAAAGAGCTCATCTCATTGAGACCCAGGAAGAGTATCACATAGTTTAATTAAGACATTCTCACCAGAATTTGTTGTATTTCTCCCAGTCACTTAAAATTAGATATTTAATAACGAATCAAGATCTATTACAGTTACAAAGTATATATTTAAATAGATGTTTCTTAGCAAGTATATCTAACATCTAGCCTCTGCAAGGTGTTCTAATATGGAATTGATGAAACATATGATTTAAATGTATTTTAAACATAGAGTTTATTACAGTTTTTACAATTAAGTGTTTCAGGAAGTGGTAGTTTGCCAATTTTTGGCCAAGCCTTAAAGTAGGCCAAAAGTGTTTATACCTTTGCCACTCTATCTTATGCTTAAATAGCTTGGACACCTTCACCAGGACCTACCCTTCTCTAAACCTTTCTTCTTTCCTTTTCAAATTTCACCTAATTTATGCAACCATTCTACATTACTTTAGGGTCTAAGAAAGATTAGCTGAGCTAATAATCAAGTGTGTACTTAATTGATAGTGAGATTTAACATGCTACTATATTTGGACAACTTATTATGCTGACAAGCATTTTTAGGAGACAAAGTCCTAATGCAAAGGATTAGTACAAATCCCTGAACTTCAGTTCTATGGCATCCCAGTAGAGGTGATATTTTGAGGCATTTAGGCCATTATTATACATCAAATCACTTCCTAGAAGGTCACTCACTCTGCATGGGGTGGCCTTGCCAAGCTTAAAAGGATATGCTTGGAAAGGCCAGGACTTTCCAATCAATCAAGACATGTCAGAGCTGCAAGGCACCTCAGGGATCATTGGGTTTGGCTCTCAGACAGCAGGGTAAGTGGAAGGACTTAAACAAGAACTCAAGTGTTCTGATCACAAACTTTATTATGTGTGCTGAGGTCAATATGTTCACTTTGAGTTTCTTTTCAGTAAATGAGGTTTGTAAAAATTATTATTATAGTTCTCCTCCATTAACTTTGAGGTTCTGAATGTTCCAAATATGGAGATTACCTCTTGCAGAACTTAGTATACAAAGCAAGCCAACCCGTCATTGTGGTTTAACGAGTCCCTGTTTTTCCTACTAATAATATAGTAGGAAATAGTATGCATAATATCAATAGATCTGACATTTATATTTTGGAAAAAAATTGAATTGAAAGGGCATTAGCTCCCTTAGCATTGACTGACTGGCAATATATGTCTGCTTCTCTTTGTGTTATAACTTCAGGCTTCTCTTCCCCTCTCTCCCCAATTTCATTGTCTCTGTAGGTAGCAGCGTGGAATTTGATTGGTGTGCTGTCTCCAGTATCCGCACATTGCGTCAGCTTGGCAAGAAGACAGTGGTGGTGAATTGTAACCCTGAGACCGTGAGCACAGACTTTGATGAGTGTGACAAACTGTACTTTGAAGAGTTGTCTTTGGAAAGAATCCTAGACATCTACCATCAGGAGGTAAGAAAGAAAAAAAAAAGGAAAAAAAAAGAATAAAAATATATACAATGCATACTTTATATACGTGTATCCATGTATGTAGATTTATATTGCAAGTTACCTTCAGAGAAAGAGCTTCTGGTGTCTTCCATTGTCTAATTTTGTAATGAAACTCTGAAAAATAATCACCCCAGCCTTAGATTCTTGAGGCCGTGGCACAGAGTAATTCTTTTTCATATAAAATACACCTTTTCTTTCTCAGCATTCCATCTATACTGAAATTTCTTCTTGGTAACATGTGCCAGACACATATTAATTAGCATAAGACAGCCCCGATAGATATTTTGTAAAGCCATTTAATTGATCATGTAGACCCACGATAAGAAGCCTCTCTTTAGTTCACATCCTGTTGTGGTTTAATGATGACCACTTCTCAGAGGAGACAGGTTAGTCATTCACAAAAGACTGGTTAATTCTTTGTGCTACAGATGAAGCTGTTAGTCTTCAGTGTAAAAATCAATGAGTTCATTCTAAATGATTTTGGTAGCATTATAGCCTTCTCTTCTACTTCCACTCCAATATTATAGAGTGTATCTTCACTGTGGATTTATATGATCCTAGGTTAACAAGTTATATTACAATTAAAAAAATGCCTACTTGAAAATTTTAGTCATGCCTTTTGATGCTGTTATATTTAATTAATCATCCCTATGTACAAAATATGGTCACTTAAGGAAAAAACAATTAACTTGGAGCCACAAGACTTAAATTTTTGACTTGAAAATTTGTTGATTTGTGCCAGTTATTTAAATCCTCTGTGCTTCATCTTTGTTATTTCTGTTAATGAATCATATGAGTGTTAAAACATGGTACATGTAGGTTTTGTGATGGTAACATAGATTTGTGGTTGAGATCGCATTGTCGAGTATAAAGTATAGTGTTAGAACAATGTGATGATTTTATTACTGTGAAAAGAAATAGACAAATTTAGGATTAATATATCATCATAGTTTTCTATTTAGGCCTGTCCTACTAATCTTTTAATATAATGAAACGAAACCATTAGGTACGGATTCCCAGGTGGCTAAGTGGTGAAGAATTTGCCTGCCAATGCAGGAGATGAGGGTTTGAACCCTGGGTCAGGAAGATCTCCTAGAGGAGGAAATAGCAACCGACTCCAGTATTCATGTCTAAAAAATCCCATGGACAGAGGAACCTGGCAGGCTACGGTCCATAGGGTCGCAAAGAGTTGGACACAACTGCACACAGCACACAAACCATTAGGTAGACTATACACAATTTTCAGTTCTTTCACTGAACAGATTTTTCTCATAATTTCTTTATTCATTTTAGATAAACTGGTGGGGATCAAAGCAAGTACATATTCTACAAATATTTCTTGAGTATCTTTTAAAACTCAGGTTCAGCAAGATCAGTTCAGTTCAGTCACTTAGTCATGTCCAGCTCTCTGCGACCCCCATGGAGTGCAGCATGCCAGATCTCCCTGTCCATCACCAACTCCCGGAGTTTACTCAAACTCGTCTCCATTGACTCAGTGATGCCATCCAACTATCTCATCCTCTGTCATCCCCTTCTCCTCCCGCCCTCAATCTTTCCCAGTATCAGGGTCTTTTCCAATGAGTTAGCTCCTTCGCATCAGGTGGCCAAAGTATTGGAGTTTCAGTTTCAGCATCTGTCCTTCCAATGAACATTCAGGACTGATTTCCTTTAGAATGGACTGGTGGATCTCTTTGCTATCCAAGGGACTTTTAAGAGTCTTCTCCAACACTACAGTTAAAAAGCATCAATTCTTCAGTGCTCAGCTTTATTTATAGTCCAACTCTCACATCCATACATGACTACTGGAAAGGCCATAGCTTTGACTAGATGGATCTTTGTTGGAAAAGTAATGTCTCTGCTTTTAATATGCTGTCTAGGTTAGTCATAACTTTTCTTCCAAGGAGCAAACGTCTTTTAATTTCATGGCTGCAGTCACCATCTGCAGTGATTTTGGAGCCCCAAAGAATAAAGTCTGTCACTGTTTCCCCATCCATTTGCCATGAAATGATGGGAACAGATGCCATGATCTTAGTTTTCTGAATGTTGAATTTTAAGCCAACTTTTTCACTCTCCTTTTTCACTTTTATCAGGAGGCTCTTTAGTTCTTCTTTGCTTTCTGCCATAGGGGAGAAATATTCAGGGAGGATAGAGAGCTGTAAAACCAGGTCCTTACCTTTGAGACATTGAAATAAAACTGGGATTAATGACATAATATCTGAAAAGTTACATAATTATTAAAAAATATTAACAAGCATTATAAGTGATAGTGGCAGGCATTTAACATGTAGTTAATGATTTCTGTATGAAGTGGTTTAAGGAAAGATGAAAAACTTCTATAGTTGCCTTTGTACATATGAATGCTAATGAAGTCCTTTTATAACTGAATTCAGTATGATAGAAATAAATAAACTGGCCCTTATTTGAAGCTAAATTTTTTTTTTAGTGCCACTACATATACTGAGGTAATTTTAAATGTTGTGTTGAAGACTATAAGAACAGTATACCATTGATATATTCTTTATGCTACCCTACAAGAAATGTGATTTTAATATATCACATGCACATATCAGGCACATATGTATGTATATTTGTGTATATGTTTCCTTGTATAAGGTTGTTATGTATCTCCTCACAGCAGGCTTTACAGGCATTGTCTCTCGTAACGGGTGTGCATCAACCTTCAGGAGGCTGCCCTTGTTCGACCTTGGATGCCCCTAGTGATCAGGAAAGCACTGAAGCATTCAGTAGTAAATTTGAAGAAAATTGGAAGCACGTCTAATCTTATTTAAAAGCACACATTTGAGTCACTTAGAAGGGCAATAGGCTTTCCCAAGGATACATAGCTACATGGGATGATAGAAAATATGATAGGTCCCTTGGTCCAGGTCACTTGGTCGAGTTCAGGACCAAGCTTGTTTCCATGGCATCAAAGGAGCACCTCGAAAGAAAACCTTAAGGGGAAGTCAGAAAAGTGATGTGCCCTGTGAGAAAAGCAGGCTGCTTTGGAGGGACGTCTGGATCAGAAGTTGAGTGAGAGAGGATGCTAGAAATGCTGAAATCTCCTTCCCACTTTTTTTTTTTAAATAGAAAAATTTGTAGTGATATATCCCTTTAGCTTCAGGCATTATTTTTGTAGTTGTAAAGGGCAACCCTTTAAACTGAAGTCATTAATTCCTTATGATTGTATTCATGGATTCTGTTCCCTGAGAAGAGCTTTGCATTTTTATTTTTTATGTTTTGGTGTGTGAGTGTGGAGAAGAGCCAAGACATTGAGAAGTGGGTGTCTGCCATCTATAAAGCTTCCCAGGTGGTGCTAGTGGTAAAGAACCTGCCTGCCAATGCAGAAGACTAAGAGACATGGGTTCAATCCCTGGGTCAGAAGATCCCCTGGAGAAGGGCAAGCCAACCCAGTCAAGCATTCTTGCCTAGAGAATCCCCACGGATAAAGGATCCTGGGGGACTACAAAGACTAGGACACTGCTGAAGTGATTCAGCACGCCATCTACATGGCTTTGATGGATATTTTTAGCCTGGTTCAGTTTTGTTTAGGACACTCCTTAAAAAGGAAAAAGATGTTCTCAAATTATATTGAGGTACATGAGTTGAAAATGATTACTTTGTTTATAGAAGTGCTAACACTGATCTTCTCTTTTATTAGTGTGCTCAGTCACACAGTCTTGTCCAACTCTTTGAAATCCCATGGACTGTAGCCTGCCAGGCTCCTCCATCCATGAAATTTTTTAGGCAAGAATACTGGAGTGGGTTGCAATTTCCTATTCCAAGGGATCTTCCCAAGTCAGGGAGCAAGCCCATGTCTCTTGCATCTCCTGAATAAGTAGATGGATTTTTTACCACTGCACCATCTAGGAAGCCCCTTTTTAAATTAGATCTATTGTTAGATCTGTTTCCCTGGGCTGCTGCTGCTGCTGCTAAATTGCTTCAGTTGTTATGGGTTATGCAATAATCTTTATAGACTATGATGATAAGGGAGACTCTCACAGATCCTTTCTAACTTCACATTTCCCTTTCTTTCTTTGGAGACTCATGGTTTGAAAAGTTATAAGCAAAGCACATTTATTTTCTTTTACTTCCAAACCCTATTTAGGACCCATTTCTTAATTCTGCTCATTAAAAAACAGGTTGAGTTTAAAAATTCAGGCAACATGTTTGACACTTTATTATGTCCTGTCTGATTTGAGTCCTGATTATGTATTTTTTTTCTTTTACAATGTATAATTTACTGGATCATACCCTATAAAGATGTACTCTGCTTAATTATTTAATTCTCCTATTTTTAACACCTGATGCCATATGTATTGGAGAAGGACATGGCAACCCACTCCAGTATTCTTGCCTGGAGAATCCTGTGGACAGAGGAGCCTGGTGGGTTACAGTCAGCAAATGGGTTATGGGATTGGAAATAGTCAGACACGACTGAGCAACTAAGCACATCATATGCATAATAGACAGTGGTACCTCTGTATCACAGCTTGAGTTAAGTGAATGAAAGAGTGACAGCCATGAATTAGTGATAGTCAAAACACCTTAGGGAATGGATCACTCTAAACTAGAACTGGGTTTCACTCCTAGCAATTGGTTTCATTGCAATTAAATCTTAAGATTCTGTCTGAAATGTTACAAATGTTTTACTAAAATGTGAATTACTGAAATATAATGCATGTGCAACCTCACTGATGGATGTATAAATAATGAAGATGTAAATTAGAGAAAATACATGAAATTACAAAAATCAGGGCTATTTTTTGGTGAAGTAAATGGTATATCTGTTAGTAAGACAAACTTTCTTATATTGCATTCTGTCTATATTAAAACATTTAATTTGTCTGTAAAATAAGGACTGACCTAAGTGATTAATATATAAAAGAAACTGAAATGATCTGAAATACATTTGAAGTATTTTCTGTTAATTCCTCACCACTAAAAATAAATTTGTGGTGTGATTTCAGCTTAAAAATTATTGCAGAAATATTTTTGTAAGGTGATGCCTTAGCTTCATGATATCAGGTTTAAAAACTAGGAAACTAAGCTACAAACAAGTTTAGGTAAGATCAGTAGAACTTTGGGAGCCTAGTGGAATTATTTTAGGCCTAACATATTTAGAAATCTGTGAAACAAATCTGCATTTTAGAATATTTTGCTTCAGTAAATTACTTGAAATTAAGTGTAAGTGATTGTATATGATATTAATTCATCTGTGTAGATACCAGATTCTCTTCTCTTAGTCTCTACAAGCTCTGTGCTTAGAGTTGGGACCAATCTAAGATAAAATTCTTCCACAAAATTCTCCTCTATTAACTTCATCCCTCAAATATGTTCTCTTTTACTGAATTCCCTTTGCTGTGCAGACAAAATCTGCACTCAACCATCACACCATTACTCTAAAACATTCCTATGGACATGATTTGTCTTCCAAATAATGGTCTTTATTTTTGGAGGTCAATGATGAGAATAGGATATTGGAGTGAAAGTGTTTCTATCTACTACTTCCCAGAAAGAATGTTTGAGAAATATCTCTTCTACCCTTTAACATTCACCACCTTTGAAACAAGCCAGAAAAACAGGATTGATTTCAAATTCAGACTTGGCATATTAGGTAAGCATAGCTGCTTTACGGAGAAGGCAATGGCACCCCACTCCAGTACTCTTGCCTGGAAAATCCCATGGATGGAGGAGCCTGGAAGGCTGCAGTCCATGGGGTTGCTGAGGGTCGGAAACGACTGAGCGACTTCACTTTCACTTTTCACTTTCATGCATTGGAGAAGGAAATGGCAACCCACTCCAGTGTTCTTGCCTGGAGAATCCCAGGGACGGGGGAGCCTGGTGGGCTGCCGTCTATGGTGTCGCACAGAGTCGGACACGACTAAAGTGACTTAGCAGTAACAGCAGGTGCTTTACAATATGCAGAATCTCATTCAAGTAATTCTGTGTTTGCTAGGTAAGAAATATCGGCAAGTCACTTGACCTTCACCAAGCCTGTTTATTTAGCTGTAAAATAGGGATAAGTAATAACTGCCTCAGAGTGAAAACCATGAAGGTCAAAATGTAGTTTAGGTGTATAGTAATGTACTAAATGGGCTTCCCAGGTGTCACTAGTGGTAAGGAATCCACTTGTCAATGCAGGAGACATGAAAGATGTAGGTTCAATCCCGGGATTGGGAAGATCCCCTAGAGGAGGGCATGACAACCCATTCCAGTATTCTTGCCTGAGAATCCCATGGACAGAGGAGCCTGATGAGCTACAGTCCATGGGGTCACAGAATCAGACATGACTGAAGTGACTTAGCATGCACACACACAGCGTATTTAAGTAGTAGTAGTTTATATTATGGGGCTTCCCAGGTACTCAGTGGTAAAGAATTTGCCTGCCAAGAAGGAGAGCCAGTTTGGTCCTTGGATCTGGAAGATCCCTTGGAGAAAGAAATGGCAACCCACTCCAGTATTCTTGCCTGAGAAATCCTGTGGACAGATGAGCCTGGTGGGCTACAGTCCATGGGGTTACAAACAGTTGGACACAAAACAGGAGCAGCAGTTTATATTATTATTTATAAAGTTGTTAATTTATTGAAAAATTGAAATCAATTCCATAGTTATTTAAACTACTGATATATTTATTATACACAGCTTTTTAATTCATCTTTAAATGCCTGTTTTAGTCCAATTGACTCTAATATTTGCTCATAGCTGGTTACTTCTCCCTTAATTTTAGAATTTATTTTTGAAGACTTTCACATAAGAGACTTTTTGTATATATTTAATATTTAATTGAAGAATTAGTTTCTAGGTCTCTAAAATATTAATGCCACTAATAAACTAAAATAATAAGCAAATAAAAATACTATAGTTAAGAGAATAATTTTTATTAAAAGTTTTGCAAAAAATAAATAGTGAACATAAAAATGATGATAAAAGCAGCTTAAGTGTACTCATAAGTATGCAGAAATGTGGACTGTTATTTTCCATAATGTTTACAATGCATTTAAGTACTCAATTGCAGGGTGTTTGCTTAGGCAGTATATAATTTCTCTTATCAGAGAGAAATTAGTTTCACCCCTTTCAGTAATATTTCAGAATAATTTCAAACAGTGACAGAAAAACATTTGTGTGTGTGCTAAGTCACTTCAGTCATATCCAACTCTTTGTAACCCTACGGACTGTAGCCTGCCAGGTTCTTCTGTCCATGGGATTCTCAAGGCAAGAATACTGGAGGGGGTTGCCATTTCCTCCTCCAGGGGATCTTCCCCACCTAGGGATTGAGCATGTGCCTTTTATGTCTCCTGCATTGGCAGGTGGATTCTTTAACACTAGTGCCACCTATTACTTCAGTAATATTCAATTGTAGGTTGTTAAGGCAAAGATAAATTATGTCAAGATCAATGGCCTATCTGATATTGTAATATTTTCTAATATAAATAATAATGTCTTATTTATATGCTTACAAGGTGTAACACCTTTAATGTTTATTATCCTATTTAATCTACATACATAGAAATCTTATGAAGTAGGCAGGTATTATTATCCTAATTTTATAGACAAGGGGATGGAATCCCAGGGAGAGTTTCACAGAGGGAACCAGGAAGGGGAGGGACTTCTAAATCCAAATCCAATTCCCCACCGTCCCTCACTGATTCCCCCATCATCTCTATAACACTAGTCTTGAGAAATTTGAGATTTTGTGTGCTTAAAAAAAAACTTAGTGTTTTGACTATTCATAGGAGATTAATGTTAATAATTCAAGGACTGCTTATATGGCAAATAGTACAGAAATTGGAACTAAAATCAGTTATGGGTACTGGAGACAGGTACCAAGCAGCAGTGAAGGGGAGAGGATGTCAAAGTGAGAATTAGGATTTAGACTGCACTTCAGGGGTGGTTAGTTTAGATAAGGGGAAGGAGAAGGAAGGAAGGAAACAAGGCTGGGAAAGGTTAAGCGGTGAGAGAGCTTGCTGGTGGGAATGCATGTAGGTAGTGACAGGGGGTAGGTGGTCTTCCTGGCGCTGAGAGGAGTGATTGTAGATAAGACTGGAAAGCCTTAATGGCCCCGGTGGTAAAGAGTTAACACTTTACCCTTTAGGCAACAGAAACATTTGGAGAACTCTGAATACAGAAGTAACTTGGTGAGGAGTCTTGTGAACAATCAGTCTGCATCTGTGGCTTCCCACTTGGCACTAGTGGTAAAAGAACACGCCTGCCAATGCAGGAGACGTAAGAGACCTGGGTTTGATCCCTGGGTTGGGAAGATCCCCTGGAGAAGGAAATGGCAACCCACTCTAGTATTCTTGACTAGAGAATCCCATGGACAGAGGAGCCTGTCCATGGCGGGCTACAGTCCATTGGGTCACAAAGAGTCAGATGTGACTGAAACGACTTAGCACGCATGCACAATCTGAATGTGAAGTGCTGGAGTGGAGAAGAACAGCAGAGATGAGTGTTAAAAGGAGAGATCTGGAGCACATGTATACCTGTGATGGATTCATTTTGATATTTGGCAAAACTAATACAATTATGTAAAGTTTAAAAATAAAATAAAATTAAAAAAAGTGAGAGATCTGTATCCATTCAGGAAATTACAACAGTAGTTCAAGAATTAATTGAATATAATATAAAGCACAGGATGAAAATATTCATTGACTTGATTTTCTAATTGCCACACATGCAAATGTCATACATTGACATGTAATTGTATGGAAGTCATATTTGGTAATCATATACAGGAGTCTTTCATGCTAATCACATGTAGTTTTCCAGGAGTCTTAACAAAGATTTTGGATGGTGTGTGCCTGGGGACTTCCCTGGTGGCTCAGACAATAAAGACTCTGCCTGCAATGCAGGACACGCAAGTTCGATCCCTGGGTTGGGAAAATCCCCTGGAAAAGGGAATGGCTATCCACTCCAGTACTCTTGCCTGGAGAATTCTATGGACAGGATCCTGGCAGGCTACAGTCTATGGGGTTGCAAGGAGGTGGACAAGACTGAGTGACTAGTGTGCGTGTGCATGTGTGTGTACCTGGAAAGTCAGCACAAAATCCGTTTATCTCTCTGTGGCATAACTTTTATCCATTGATGGGAATAATGAAAATATCACAATCATGTTCCGCATTTTCGGTAAGGAAATGGAGGCAGTAGTATTAGCCCAGTTGTTGATCATCCAATAGCTGATAAGAGGACATATTTTTCAGGCATGTGGTGGCTGCATCATATCAGTTGGGGGCCAGATTCCGAACAACCTGGCAGTCCCTCTGTACAAGAATGGCGTCAAGATCATGGGCACGAGCCCTCTGCAGATCGACAGGGCTGAGGACCGCTCCATCTTCTCAGCTGTCTTGGATGAGCTGAAGGTGGCTCAGGCACCATGGAAAGCTGTTAACACCTTGGTAAGAAGAGAATCACATGTCTGTTTTTAACATTTCCTTTTGAAAAGTCACGACCTGAAGGCTAGCTACTGTGGATGTTAACTGCAGGGCAGATAGAATACACTATGCTGAGTGAATTTACTTTTTAAAGTCGCTGTATTTCCATGATTGCAGTTAAGTGGGGGTTATAAATTGATAGGAGTACTCTCATTAAGATTCCGACAATGAAAAGAAGTTCACACTATTTTTGAACTAGATTTGATATTTAGAATTAGAAACTAGAAATTTTATGTATTTCTATGTCCAATTTACATTTTAATGGTGTCTTTTGAGAGGAAGAATAAAAGGAGTTGAGTTACCACTTGTTCTAATGATACCATTCTGCATTTTTATTGACTACTTTACACTATTCATGCATTTTGTTGTTGTTTCTGTTCATTAGAATGAGGCATTGGAATTTGCGAAGTCTGTGGGCTTCCCCTGCTTGTTGAGACCTTCCTATGTTTTGAGGTAATATATATTGTGTTCTGAAGCAATTATTCAGAAATAGGAGATACCAAACTGCATTCTGTATGCTAGGAGCACTAGGCTTTGATGTGTAGTAATTTGTAAATCCGTCGACAATCCCCACGTCAACAAAGCCAGGGTGAAGACCTGGGTACTGTTCTTCAGTGCAGTTAGTGCTTTTCCTTCTGGGAGTGACAACAGTGTGTCCAGTCCTACATCTTAGAAGCATGGCTTACGCCCTCTCCTTGCCAAGCAAAGGGAGGATATCTTTACATTAGAGAAGAGGACAATTAAAAAAACTGAAGAGCAAAAACAAAACCAGCTTGGGGTGTCTCTCAGCAGCCTCTGTTTTCTGATACTCAGAAATGAAAGTTAATCTTTGATTCTTGTCATCTCCTTCCAATAGTGCTTGTGGTTTGAATACTGTGGGGTTCTTTTTGAGATCATAATTTTTAATAAGTGAATTATAATGTTGGAGGACATGGACAGTGTCTTTTATAATAAACTTGGAAACTAAGTTTTACTATCAAAGGAGAAGTTGTCAATTGTTACTTATTTTCTTCAGATGTTACCACATGTGAGGAACAATTTCAGTGAACAGGGGATAATAAGAGAAACGTAATTTGCTGTGCACAATTTGCAAGTGTAAATGGAATTGGAGATGCGATCCTTTAAAATAATGAAAAATTTCAAATGAGGTGGAAAACTTTCCTTTTTATTTAAATGACATTTTGTGTAAACCACATTCTGATAATACTACTTCTCTGAAGTATTAATGTAAGTTAATTTCAACAACATAGAGACATTTAAGGAGGATTGCAGAAAGCAACTCTGAGTTCTGTGCTTCTTCTCATCATTTCAGTCCATATCTTTTAGTTTCTTAGGCTGTGAATTATCAACATTATTATTACCTTAGCCTTCTTGCCTTAAATAGATGAAGAAATTGAAAGCTCTTTATGCATAAAATTTGCCGTATAGTAGAAAAGGTAAGGCGAATGATACTTTTTAAAAGGAAGTAGAAAGTGATATTTTTCTTCTTTATGGCTTCCCTTCCTCTTAGTCTTCCTTCTTTCCTCCCCTCCTATCCCATTCTGCAAATGCAAGCTTTCCGAATAAATTGATTTCAGATAGTATTCTTTCTCAAGAATTTGAAAGGACACAGCCGAATACATTTCAGTCAGATACTGTACATTATATTAGCAAATGTTACTAAAAAAAATTGATTCTTTTGTAACCCAGCTGAGATAGTGGAATGAACTGCTTTGACCGCATATTTGTGGGTTAAAATCTGCTGTAGCTACTGAACTCTGAAGACACAAGTTTAGAAAACTATGTCCTGGCAGGGATCTTGTTACAGTTTTAAGTGTTACCTGGAACCAAAAGAGAGTTAAAATGATAAAGAGAAAGGATGAACCTTGAGAATGTGTCATCTCTAAGACCTACCATTGTTCTCTTTGGGCATTCTCACAGTTCTCACACCCTTTTTACCGTCTCCAACCTGGGGGACTTTTTACTTTGGTTGATTGTCCTGTTGATTACATAAAGTTTCAATGTAGAAAGAGAGACCTTCTTACTCACCCTAAATTGAAACTAGAGTTTTCCTGGAACTACTCTGAGAAGCAATCGTGTCTAGCATGCTTTACTTCCGAAGTGGTGAAAGAAATTGACCTCTTTGTTTTGTTTTGTTTTTTTCCTTCTTACTCAGCGGGTCTGCCATGAATGTGGTATTCTCCGAAGATGAGATGAAAAAATTCCTAGAGGAGGCCACTAGAGTCTCTCAGGTAGTGTCCTATTTCCTCTTGGTGACTTTTACCTCTTCTGTTAATTGCTACCTTGTTTTATATGTTGTTTTTCTTTGCACAGGATGTTTTTCCTTTTATTTTTCTTCCCTTCTACCCATTATTCTCCCAAATACAGAAATGACAAAACGCAAATGCATTGAATTATATTTGGATCCTTGGGGTTAATGGAAGAAGGGGAAGACCAGTGAATATTTCATCATAATAGAGTTTTATACAATTTTAGTCTCCAGGAGCAAGGCTGAATAAGCATGAACTTTGTCTGTTCATGAGTTAGATGCTGGTCAAGTTACCCTTGGGATTCCCAGCCTTATGGGCAGCCTAACCATGGTCATCACGAACAAGTGAGGCTTCCCTGATTTTTAATTCTCAGACCTGGAGAGATGTTCTTTGCCTTAGTCAACCCTGCAAATTTAATAGTAAATCCCCTCACTCACCTATTGATTTTTCTCATTCTGGTACATTCCATTTGTAAGTTAATGAAAATGTTTATAATTTTCTGGCCACTCAACCACCTTCCTCCACTGCCCCCAGCTTTTACTTTCTCCTTCAGCGTTACCTCAGTGTGATCCATTTAAGATTTACCCAGTGGGGTTATTGATCTGCAGACCTCATACTGTAGAGGATAAAAGTAACGTTTTCTTTTTAAAAGCTTTCAAAAGCTAGTTGGGGCTAAAAGAAAAAAAAGGAGAGAGAGAGAAAGCACAACTCATAGAGAAGAGTTTGATGTTAGGCAAGTGGAGTTTGGAGGGAGCCAGGCAGTGAAATCAGATGCACTTCAAAGGGGAATAAAGAGTGTGGATAGTTCCTGCACCCATGAAGCGGCGCTTCCTCTCTGTGTGGTAGCTGCTCCCCATAGAAATTTGTTCACTGTAAAGAGTGGATAATGATAAAGAGTGAGGAGAGACAAAGAGTAAAAAAAAAAAGCAACCAAGTGGATTTTGAATTCACTTTTGTGTGAAAGTTAGATAACTGAGGAGGGACTCTCTCCAATGGGTCAGTTTTCATTAATATGTTCTAAAGTCAGACATGGTCCTCGTCTCTGTTGCACTCCCTGAGAGGGATCCTGCAACTCTGATGTTTTGAGAAAACAGCAGCTACACCCAGCTAGTCTCATGTGAGTGATGAGGCAGGTTTTCTCTGTCTGGGATATTGGATTTCATAGGCCCTCTATTTGGTAGAATATTTTTTAAATAATTTTTTTCATATGGATAGAATCCTAACAGGCCCAAAGTTGTATCGTAGAGATGTCCTAATGGAGTACTAGGTTGAAGTCTTCCATTAAACTACAGCAGGACCTGGGATTCTCAATTCAGTGATCTTAGAGTAAAACTACCACTCATTATGACCTGCTATGTAGGGCTTTCCTGCTGGCTCAGATGGTAAAGAATCTAGCTGAAATGCAGGAGACCCAAGTTCGATGAGCTATTATGTATCCATTCATATTTAGCACCTGCTATATAATGGCAGTATTCTCAGAATCAGGAATTACATTCATGAAAAGAGAGTCTCTGTGCTCACAGATGACTCTCTTTATTAGGAACATAAGACATCAAATAATGATGATTAAATATGATGAGCAAAAATACATGATGTTGAGGGAAAGTATAAAAGAATTAGGGACCAGTCCCTGAAGAAGGGACTTTTAATTTGGTTCAGAATTGTTGATTCAGAATTAAAAGGTTTAAATCATGGGTATGAAGTAAGAAAGGACAGCAAGTATAAAGGCCTGAAGCTGAGAAAGGGCATGAAGTTTCTAGAAACTGACAAAGCACTCACTTTTATGCCTAGGATGCCAAACATGGTAGGAGGTATTAATTATAATGATGACAGAGTAGAAAGTGAAGGAGCAGATAGAGAACCTTGTCAGTCATTGAGTTTAGACTTTAGTCATATTTTCTTACTGAATCATTGTGCTGTATACCTGAAGCTAATGCAATAGTGTGAATCAATTATAGTTCCATTTTAAAAAAGGAGCAATTGAAAGTTTAAGAAAAATTTCTCTTCTGCAGTACAGAGAGTGAAGTAAATCTGGGACAAGACTGAATTCATGGAAAGAGGTTAGGAGGCTATTGTGTAGCTCAGGGTACAGACAACAGTGCCTTGGATCAGAATGATGATAGTAGGGCTTCCCTGGTGGCTCAGTGGTAAAGAATCCTCCTACCAGTGCAGGAGACAGATTCAGTTCCTGATTCGGGGAGATCCCACATGCCATGAAGCAGTTAAGTCCGTGCATCACAACTATTGATCCTGTGCTCTAGAGCTGGGAGCTGTAACTACTGAGCCTTCTTGCTGCAATTGTTGAAGCCTTCACACCCTAGAGCCCTTGCTCTGCAACAAGAAAAGTCACCACAGTGAGAAGCCCATGCACCACAACTGGAGAGTAACCCTCACTTGCTGCAACTAGAGAAAAGCCCTTGTGGCAATAAAGACCTGGCACACCCCCAAATAAATAAATAAATAAAATTATATATATATATATATATATATATATATATATATATATAAGAATAATGAGAGTAAAGGGGCTTCCCTAGCAGTCCAGTGGTTAAGACTCTGCCTTCCAAGACAAGGGGTACAGGTATGATCCCTGGTTGGGGAACTAAGATCCCATGTGCCGTGTGTTGGGGCCAAAAAAGAAAAAAAGATCAGTGATAGTACAGATGGAGGGAAGGGCATGTGTTCTAGAAATGTTGAGGATGTGCATTCAGGATGTGAATGGATGGAGATGGAGGGTGAAGAGAGGATGAAGGATGATTCCTGAGTTTCTGCCTTAGACAGCTGGATGGACAGAGGCACCATTTATTGAAACAAGAACACTTAAGGAGAGAAATTTTAGAGGGGAAAATAAAATTTAATTTTTGACCTTTTGAATATATGGTGCCTGTGAAGAGTTCAAATAGAGATGTTTTGAAAGGAGAGGGTTATATAGATTTGAAATTGAAGATCAAGATCACAGCTAAAGAGAGAGAGATAAATATAGATTTGGAAGTCAATAGCATATTATTGTAACTGAAGTTTTAAGATTGGAAGCAGTCACTGGGGAGAGTATAGAGGAAAAGGAACAGTTAAGAAAGAGATGAAAAGAATACTGGCATTTGAGGGCTGAGTAGGGAAGAAAGAACCATGAAGGAGTCTGAGAAAGAAGCATGAAAATGTGATCATGGATACCTAAGGAAGAAAGTGCTTTAAGAAAGCCAACTGCTGAAAGTTTGAAATTTATTAAGAAATCTTCTCCCTCAACATAGTAAGGGCTATTTGTAAAGGTATTTAATTGGTCAAGATAGAGAATGACGTTGTTGCCCCTCTCAGATCCTTTACCTGTGGGAGCACCCACCCCCCAGCTGCTGTGATAGCTGATGATACCTCCCAGCTACATTTCTCAGGATAACTTGTTGTTTAGTTGCTAAGTCATGTCCGATTCTTAATGACCCCATGAACTTAGTAGCCCACCAGGCTCCTCTGTCCTTGGACTTTCCCAGGCAAGAATACTGGAGTGGGTTGCCATTTCCTGTTGCAGGAGCTCTTCCTGACCCAGGGATCAAACTCACATCTTCTGCATTGGCAGATAGCTTCTTAACCACTGTGCAACCTGAGAAGCCCACTCAGGATAACTATTCTCAGTCAAATGGGAGCTTCTGGCACCAGGAAGCAAGACTCCTCACCTCACCACCACCCTCAAACCCTGGACAGTGACTGCCCTCTGCTTCAAGTTAGGACTTACTCTGTGCTGTAACTGAGAGCTCCCTGTGGGGTGAAGCTGAATCCAGTCCCCAGTGACCCCACAAACTACCTAGTTTTTTTTGTTGTGTCCCATCCTGCTTTTCTCAATCCCTTAATAAATCACTTGAATAAGACCCCCTGTCTTAGGCTTGGCTAGAGAAACTAAGACAGCTACTGAACTTTTCTTTTTTTTTTTTTTTGCAGTTATATTTTTATCATTATATATTTTGTGGAAAATTTCCACAAAGGTCCCAATACAGCTCTACCAGGCCTGCCAACACTAAATACTCAATATTTTAAAAAGAAGGAACAGAGATTAAAAGGTTTTTTTTGTGTGTGTGTGGCTAATCAACAGTTTAATGCCTAAAAGGCTTTTGAAGAAAAGGGAATTGGGAACGTTTCTTCATTTAATAATAAATGTAAGAAGAGAACAGCTTATTTATGGCATAAGACATGGGTTATTTTGAATATTTCACTAAATTCCATTCTAGTTAAAGTGCTCTGCTAAGGAGATAAGATAGATTACATTCAACACACACGCCAAAGATGATGAATTCCATAATAGTGGGCAAAAGGGGTTTGTGTTCAGAGCAAAAATATGTTTAGAGAAGGCTTCAGGGAGGAAGTGGTATTGGAGCCAAGCCTTGAAGGATGGGTTGAAATTTGAAAGATGAAGTGAGGAGAGAAGCTGGTGTACACTGGGGGAGGAGAGGCATGGAGATAGGTAAAGGCAGGTTTTGACAAGAAAACAAGTGTGCAGTGTGCTAGCGTCTCGCGCAAAGAGGAGAAGAGATGTTTAAACTCTGGAGGTCTTCATTCAACCACTTCATTTAGTTTGGAAAAAGCACGTAGTGATTGGGCTATGGAGGGCATTGCAGTACTGCTGTGGAGGAGCTGAGGGGCAAGAAATTAAAGAATATTAAGGGGTCTGAAACAGCTGAGAAAGCAAGAATATTTTGAAGAATGTTTGATTTTGCAGTTGCAAACGTCATACTGTAGAAGTGATTTAAAGCATGCCAATTTCAGGTAAATAATTCCATCTTTGATCTAACAAAACTGAAACAAAATACTTCTCTCCTTCTAAGTTCATTCTCAATTCTCATGTAGAGAAGTGACTGAGGGAATTGTAGTGCTTGGAAAAGATAAGGAAGAGAAAAAATACCTGATCCAAAAACTGATATAAATAAAATAGAGAGATATTTATAATTCTGGAGACGAGAAAAGGAACCTCATTCTGTCCTCTCCTTTGCCTCCTTGTTTTCTCTAACTCACCTAGAGTCTACATTTGAAATTTCAAAACTCATGTTCAATTCACTGAGGACTCAAAATTGGAGAAAGATTTCCTGTTCCTCACTGTAAGCAGAGAGTGACCTTGTTCTTACCAAACAAATTGGCTAATGAATTTGTGCTGTGTGTTGAGCAGTTTTTTTCAAGTATTGCCCAAGTATTGACTTAAGGTACATGATTTACTTGACACTTTACATAACATTTCAGCTAAAGGTTCTACCCCCCCATTTTCCTTGATGACAGGAACACCCAGTGGTGCTGACGAAATTTATTGAGGGGGCCCGGGAAGTGGAAATGGATGCTGTCGGCAAAGATGGACGAGTAAGTGTTGTATCCTCCCTCTCTTCCCCCATCCCTGCCTTCCCATCAATTTTTTCCTTGGCAACTTAGAAATATAGCACAGATTAGAGCTCGTGATTTCTACAAAATAGGTCTCTAATAATAATGGACAAGCTGCTCAGTCAAAAAAATGTTCAAATTCACTGACAATTCAGTTGTGTCATAGGTATCATTTCTTCTGCTTTTCATGTTGTTAGAATTTCTCTTTGATGATATTCAAAATTAATTATCATCCTGTACTCATTCTTTTTGAATAGATTTTCTCTCTAATTTTCCTTTGTCTGTGGGTTTCCTTTTATGTTTCACTGGATATCATAAAAAAATCTGATACTTTCTTTCTGAAGTTCCTAACTGAATCCCTACTTCTTCGTCTCTCTTGATTTTTCCACCCTCCCCCTTTTTATTGGGTTAATAAAGACAAAACTAAACAGAGCTGATGGATAAAGATAATAATATAAAAATGACTTACCACATCACATCTGGTATCACTAATATAATCAATGTCCCTAACTTCAGGGAGAAATGAAAGTATGAAGAATGCCTTTCTTTAGTTTTAAGGTTTTACTAGTAAGGCATTTATTACTTATCTTGAAACAGAGAAAGTGGTAGTTTAGAGTCCATATCATTCTATTTGCTTTAAGGAAATAAAATGGATTTTATCTTGGACTTCATCTTGTACTTTACAATCTACTGAAAATGATAAAGTTTTTTTTCTGTTTGTTTTTTTTCTTCCAGATTAACAGTTCAAAGTAGTGTTGTTAAAAAAAATTACGTTTATAGTAATGATGACCTCTTATATAATCTACAGTTTAAGCACCCTTTTATTGAGTAGTCATTAAGTCATGTTTGACTCTGTGACTCCATGGACTACAGCACTCCAGGCTTTATGTCTTTCACCATCTCCTTCAGTTCAGTTCAATCGCTCAGTCGTGTCTGATTTGTTGTGAACCCATGAACCGCAGCACGCCGGGCTTCCCTGTCCATCACCAACTCCTGGAGCCTACCCAAATTCATGTCCATTGAGTCGGTGATGCCATCCAACCATTTCACCCTCCATTGTGCCCATCTCCTCCTGGCCTCAATCTTTCTCAGCATCAGGATCTTTTCAAATGAGTCAGCTCTTTGCATCAGGTGGCCAAAGTATTGGAGTTTCAGCTTCAACATCAGTCCTTCCAATGAACACCCAGGACTGATCTCCTTTAGGATGGACTGGTTGGATCTCCTTGCAGTCCAAGGGACTCTCAAGAGTCTTCTCCAACACCACAGTTTAAAGGCACCAATTCTTCGGTGCTCAGCTTTCTTTATAGTCCAACTCTCACATCCATACATGACCACTGGAAAAACCATAGTCTTGACTAGTGGACCTTTGTTGACAAAGTAATGTCTCTGCTTTTTAATATGCTGTCTAGGTTGGTCATAACTTTCCTTCCAAGGAGTAAGCGTCTTTTAATTTCATGGCTTCAATCAGCATCTGCAGTGATATATTTGCCATGAAGTGATGGGACTGGATGCCATGATCTTAGTTATCTGAATGTTGAGCTTTAAGCCAACTTTTTCACTCTCCTCTTTCACTTTCATCAAGAGTCTCTTTAGTTCTTCTTCACTTTCCGCCATAAGGGTGGCGTCATCTGCATATCTGAGGTTTTTGATATTTCTCTCAGCAATCTTGATTCTAGCTTGTACTTAATCCAACCCACCATTTCTCATGATGTACTCTGCACAGAAGTTATATAAGCAGGGTGACAATATACAGCCTTGACCTACTCCTTTTCCTATTTGGAAGCAGTCTGTTGTTCCATGTCCAGTTCTTTTTTTTTTTTCCCCCATTTTTCTACATTAACTTTATTAAAAAAATTTTTTTCCAGCTTTATTTATTTATTTATTTTACTTTACAATATTGTGTTGGTTTTCCTGACCTGCATACAGGTTTCTCAAGAGGTAGGTCAGGTGGTCTGGTATTCCCATCTCTTTCAGAATTTTCCACAGTTTATTGTGATCCACACAGTCAAAGGCTTTGGCATAGTCAATAAAGCAGAAATAGATGTTTTTCTGGAACTCTTTTGCTTTTTCCATGATCCAGCAGATGTTGACAATTTGATCTCTGGTTCCTCTGCCTTTTCTAAAACCAGCTTGAACTTCTGGAAGTTCATGGTTAATGTATTGCTGAAGCCTGGCTTGGAGAATTTTGAGCATTACTTTACTAGCGTGTGAGATGCGTGCAATTGTGCGGTAGTTTGAGCATTCTTTGGCATTGCCTTTCATAGGGATTGGAATGAAAACTGACCTTTTCCAGTCCTGTGGCCACTGCTGAGTATTCCAAATTTGCTGGCATATTGAGTGTAGCACTTTCACAGCATCATATTTTAGGATTTGAAATAGCTCAACTGGAATTCCATCACCTCCACTAGCTTTGTTCATAGTAATGCTTCCAAAGGCCCTCTTGAATTCACATTCCAGGATGTCTGGCTCTAGGTGAGTGATCACACCACTGTGATTATCTGGGTCATGAAGATCTTTTTTGTGCAGTTCTTCTGTGTATTCTTGCCACCTCTTCTTAATACTTCTGCTTTTGTTAGGTCCATACCATCTCTGTCCTTTATTGAGCCCATCTTTGCATTACATGTTTGCCAAATTCATGTCCATTGTGTTGGTGATGCTATCTACCATCTCATCCTCTGCTGCCCTCTTCTCCCTTTGCCTTCAATCTTTTCCAGCATCAGGGTGTTTTCCAATGAGTCAGTTCTTCACATCAGGTGGCCAAAGTATTAGAGCTTCAGCAACAGTCCTTCCAATGAATATTCAGTGTTGTTTTCCTTTAGGATTTATTGGTTTGGTCTCCTTGCTGTTCAAGGGGCTCTCAAGAGTCTTCTCCAGCGCCACAGTTCGAAAGCATAAATTTTTCAGCACTCAGCCTTCTTTATGGTCCAACTCTCACATCCATACATGACTACCAGAAAAAACAAATAAACAAACAAACATAGCTTTGACTATATGGACCTTTGTTGGCAAAGTGATGTCTTTGCTTTATAATATGCTGTCTCAGTTTGTCTTAATTTTCCTTCCTATCCCTGGAAAGTTGTCATTTGTTTTCTGTTTAACTCTTTTGGTTATACAAAGCATAATAAATGCAACATGATATATATATATATATATATATATATATGTATATAGTTTTTGCTTTTATTTCTTGGACTTCTAATATATTCCTTTTCTAATGTACGCCTCCCTAGAATTTTCATCCCTGACCTCCTGACCTCCAGAGTTATGGAGCATATGTTTAATCTTTTCCTCTTTTCAACATTTTACTTATTTGAGACTGAGGTGTAAAATAAGAGAAATGTGACTATACCAATGTGGAAGTGGAGAATGTAAGACTGACCTACATACATTTGTGTTTTTTCAAATATTGTGCTGTAAAGTAATGCTGGTCTGTTGGCCTTATTTAGTTCCAATTTGCTAGGATATGCTCTTTCCCTAAGCTTCTCTTAGACCCCAACATTGCTTATCATTCTGGATTCCTTCTTTTGGAAGTATTTCAGGTTGTTCACATAATTTTTAAACAGTCACACTCAGAAATGGACATCGTACTTCAGACATGTTATAATGTTTTCAGAGCTCAATGGGACATTGTTGCTGTTCAGTGTCTAATTTGTGTCTGACTCTGTGACCTCCTATACTGCAGCATGCCAGGGTTCCCTATCCTTCACTATCTCCTGAAGTTTGGTCAAACTTATGTCCGTTGAGTCTGTGATGCCATCCAACCATCTCATCCTCTGTTGCCCCCTTCTCCTCCTGCCCTCAGTCTTTCCTGGCATCGGGTCTTTTTCAGTGAGTCAGGTCTGTGCATCAGGTGGCCAAAGTATTGGAGCTTCAGCCTCAGCATCAGTCCTTCCAATGAATATTCAGGACTGATTTATTTTAGGATTGACTGGTTTGATCAGTGGGACATTGCCTGCCCATTTCTGGACAGTATAAAAAATTTGAGTGCTTACTCTACACTAAATATCATTCCAGACTGTACTTGTGTTTATCCTCATTCTATGAGACAGATACCATTTTCATTCCTATCGGCAACCACGGCTAAACATCTAAAGTACCTTGTCCAGGTCCCAGAACTCATAAGTGACAGCAGGAATGAAAGTGAAAATGAAAGTTGCTCAGTCATGTCTGACTCTTTGTGACCCCATGGACTATGCAGTCCATGGAATTCTCTAGGCCAGAGTACTGAAGTGGGTAGCCTTTCCCTTCTCCAGGGGATCTTCCCAATGCAAGGATCAAACCCAGGTCTCCTGCATTGCAGGTGGATTCTTTACCAAGTGAGCCACAAGGGAAGCCCAAGAATACTGGAGTGGGTAGCCTATCCCTTCTTCAGCGGATCTTCCTGACCCAGGAACTGAACCAGGGTCTCCTGTATTGCAGGCAGATTCTTTATCAACTGAGCTCTCAGGGAAGCGACAGCAGGAGTACTGGCACTCAAATGTCACTTTGCTTTAAGTCATCTGTAAATCTGACAAACAAATTTTCACTGTAATTTATTAAAGTCTTTTAAAGTTATCCAATTATTCTCCCCCACTCTCATTTTCTGAAGACACACCTACTGTTAACATTTAGCTTATAGTGACTGAGGCCATAAACTTTGCAATCTGACAGATAAGGGTTCAAAAATCCTGTCTTGGTCATATAGACACTTGTACTTGCATTATTTATTCTTATATTGCCTTGATTTTCTTACCTTTAAAAGAGGACAAGAATACTTTCCTCTTGTTTTCCTTCTATCTTCAGTAAGATTCCCCTGGAGGAGGAAATGGCAACCCACTCCAGTATTCTTGCCTGAAAAATCCCATGGACAGAGGGGCCTGGCAAGCTGCAGTCCATGGGGTTGCAAAGAGTCAGACATGACTGAGTGACCAAAGACGCACTCCCTCCTGTCTCAAATTTTCACTTAAAGATCTCTTGTAGGTGGTGAATTAGCTCATTTGGTTATGGTGTGATGGTGTGGAGGTGATAAGAATCCCTTGATCTTCAGATCTTACATTTTCTTTCTGACCCACCTAAGTTATGACACTTACCTAAGCTTGAATTCACCTCTTCTGTCTTCTTTTCCAGTGTTTAAAACTTAACCTGGAAGGAAAGGACAAAGATGTCTCCAGTGCCCCCAGAATGCTTTAGTTTCCTATCTATTCTTAAAAGTCATTGCAAGTTGGCTTGAAAGTTTAGTGTGAAAGTTTTAGTCGCTCAGTCTGTCTGACTCTTTGAGACCCTGTGGACAGTAGCCCAACACGTCTCCCATGTCCATGGGGTTCTCCAGGCAAGAATACTGGAGTGGATTACTGTATTCTCCTCCAGGGGATTTTCCCAATCCTGGGATTGAACCCATGTCTCTTGTGTCTCGTACATTAGCAGTTGGGTTCTTTACCAGTAGGGCCATGAGTTGGCTTAGTTACCTTCTTTTCCTAGCATTTATACCGATTCTAATCAATGGAATAGGGAGGTAAGCTCTCAGACATTCTCAGCTGCCCCACAAGGTGATCTGTCACTGAACAGGGAGGCTTGGTGAGGCTGCATGTGCAGTTCCTTCTGCCCCCATATTGGAGACTTAGCAAAGAAACTGCTCAGTGCTGGAGGTATCTGTTAGAATTAAGGGGTACACCAGGCAGCAGCTTCACTGAAGAAGAGCTGACAACCCTTTCTCCAATCTTCTTTCGGACAGGTCATCTCCCATGCCATTTCTGAACACGTGGAGGATGCGGGCGTCCACTCGGGGGATGCCACTCTGATGCTGCCCACACAAACCATCAGCCAAGGAGCCATTGAAAAGGTCATCATTTATAAATAAAGGTGGAAGACAGGAAAAGATTAAAAGTTTTTTAAACTAAGTAGTAGGATAGGACATACTTCAGGTAAAATTTAATTATGAAGGGGACTTCTTCCTCTGAGTTTGCTGTGTATTTTAAAGATAATAGCTTCCTTTTCTGCCCTTTAGAACTCTGATTGTATTCTAGTGCAATAGTCCTCTAATTGAGCTCACTGTTACCACCTGGGGGACTTGTTAAAAGGTTATGGGATTCCATCCCCAGTTTTGATTCTGTAGTTCTAGGCCCCATAATTTGCATTTTTATTGAGTTCCCTTGTGATGCTATTCCTACTGGTCTAGGGACTACATTTGGATAACTACTGCTACAGATGATTCTAATATTTGAGCCACTTACAGGTGAGCAGCACCTAAAGTAATATTTCTCAGTTAGAAGCAGGTATGCAGCAGTCACATGAGAACCTTCTGGAACCAATGCTTTCACTGTCTACCCTTACCCTCACCCAGAAAGTACTTTAAGATATGTCTCTTCCAGTGGTTTTGAAACTGCTACTTTAATGACCTTTCCAAGAATGATGATTCTGCCTCAGTATTCAATATGCACTGCTAGGTTTCATCTTAAAGACTGCCATCATAAATAACTTGGGGAATGTTCCTTTAGTCTTCAGGTATGTGAGGTGAGGATTAGCTATTTAAATGAGACTTCCCAATAATCCTGCCACCAGAATCTCGGCAGCCTGTCTGGCTAGTTGTACGTTGGGCTGGTTTCCAAAGGTCTTACCTTGTTCTAGAATGTGAAGGTAGCAGGTTGCTTTGCGATTAGCAGCAGCATGAAGGAACAGTATCCTGGGATTTCAAATGTGCTTTAATTTTTCATATCGGAATAAATGATCTCAAAACTCAGATATTTTGAAATCTCTCAAAGCTCAATGTGTCATGGACCCTGCTTCCTTTTGTAACTGATTGAGTTGCTGAACTGCAAAGGCATGTAAGATCAGTGGATGAGGAGCTGTTGATTCCAGCAGCCAGTGCCCTCTCTTTGCATGTGATCCTTCTGGCTCTGGTTGGATATGGGAATTCCTGTAGATTACACACACCTCCCTGCAAGGGAACGTGTTTCCTTCTGACCATAATATCCACCCTTGCAGAGTCCAGGGGAAAAGAAAAGCACATAAAAGAAATCTCTCTGGTCTCTTTGCAGTACCATATAATTTCAGGGCCTGTACTTCTCAGCAGGTGGGTCATTAGATTGACACAGAGTTTGGACTGCAGCTTTTGGTGCTGAAGCAACCAGACTGAAAGGATTCCATTTAGCCCTCAGAATGAAACCAGAGTATATGATGGTAGGTAGATAGGGGCATTTGGCAGAAAGATAATCCTGTACCATTATTTGCTCTTTTCCCTGCTGTTCTGGTGTGAATATTTAGAACATTTAGTATAATTATTATTTTGTTAATAGAAACCTAAGAATGGCTTCTATTATTACTCCATTATTATTATTACATATTATTACTCCATTATTAGTGGAGATATAGTTCTTTGTAAAGAGAATGAAAGAAATCTAAATTTAAGGTGCTATACCTTTTTTGTTTGTTTTTCAACTAAGGAATGTTCTTTAGTATGGTATCATTGTCCTTTTGATCTAGGTGAAGGATGCTACCCGAAAGATCGCAAAGGCTTTTGCCATCTCTGGCCCATTCAACGTCCAGTTTCTTGTCAAAGGAAATGATGTCTTGGTAAGAAATGCAAAACTGTTTGAAGGGACACCACTGCTGTGTTAGGTCCTGTTGGTTTATGTCCCTCTGTGAACACAGCCACAGAGCAGCTGAGACCCTGGCAGCTGATTGTGTCTTAGTGTGGGGTGTTGCACAGCATATAATACCTGCCTGTTTGAAAACACTGGTCTTAGAGGCACTGATGTGTCAGTGACAGCTCTGTAAACACCCTGATCCACTGGAGAGAAGATCACTGTCTGCCACCTACAGTACAGTGTAGATGGATGCGGTGACCATCACAAAGTAATCTGTTCGGATTACTGTGGAATGGTCATAATTACATGCACTGGAGTTTTGCTTTATTCATTTCCTGGAAAAGAAAGCTCTTTTGGATACCATTTACCAATAAATAAATACAATAAAATAAAAAAGAAAGAAATTTCAAAAGTGTTAAGGTGATGAGGTTAGTCTTAATTAATTTAATCTACTTAATGTAACTAATCAGTAACCAATATTGTTTCTCACCTACTATGCAAAGTCCTAAGGTGGCAACAAAGATGTATAGAACCCAGTTTTTTGCTCTCAGAGATTCATAATTTAGTGAGAACTGGGAAGAAGATGAATTTATAGATAACTGTAAGTTAGAATATAATAGCTGCTGGAAGGAATGTACGAATGAAGTGATATTGGAGGCATAGAATAGGAGTGCCTGTGTGTGTGGCGGGGGTGGTGAGGGTGGGGGTCTGTGCCTGCACGTGTGTATGAGCATGTAATTGAGTGTCATATGCCTGGTTTGGGTGGATAATAAAATATTTCAAGGAAGATTTTGTAATTTGAGCTGGGTCTTAAGGAATGAATAACAAGTAAAGGAAGATAGAGAGAGCAGTTCACTAACAACATCTATGGGAAAGTTCAGTGCGTTTTAGGAGATAGTGACCAGTTCAGTTTATCAAGATTATATTTCCAGGGAAATCATAGAACGTAAACTTGGAAAGAAACACTGAGACCAGGAAAGTGGTACAAGATAACATAGAGGGCTACACTGAAGCAAGAGGATAGAAGGCTGTCAAGGACTAGACTTCACTATCAGGGCCAGTAGAAATCCACTGAAGACTTTCCAGTAAGGATGTGGCACGATCTGAACTCTGCATAAAAACAAATCTGTCAAGAGCTTGTGGGGCTTCCCAGGTCACGCTGGTGATAGAGAATTAGCCTGTCAATGCAGGAGCTGCGGGTTTGATTCTTGGGATTGGGAAGATCCCCTGGAAGAGGAACCCACTACACTATTCTTGCTGGGATAATGCCACAGACAGAGAAGTCTGGTGGGCTACAGTCCACGGTGTCACAAAGAATCAGGTACGATTGAACAACCGAGTACACAAGCACGCATGTCAAGAGAGTGTGGGGATGGAACCGCAGAAAGGGGTGGGAAAAAGTCAGAGTTCAAAGATACTGACTGAAAAGAAAGAAAGAAAGTGAAGTCCTTCCGTCATGTCCGACTCTTTGCAACACCATGAACTGTAGCCCACCAGGCTCCTCTGTCCATGGGATTTTTCAGGCGAGGGTACTGGAGTGGGTTGCCATTTCCTTTTCCAGGGGATCATCCTAACCCAGGGATCGAACCTGGGTCTCCTGCACTGTAGGCAGATGCTATACCATCTGAGCCACCATGGGACCAAAAAGGAAACCAGTTAGCAAAAGTCTACAAGTGGCACACAGACATAGAGGACAGATTTATGGACATGGCACCGCGGGTGAGGGAGGAGAGGGTGAGATGTATGAAGAGAGGAACATGGAAACTTATGTTACACAGGGAACTCAAACTGGGGCTCTGTAACAACCTCGAGGGGTGGGATGGGGAGGGAGGTTCAAGAGGGAGGGAATATATGTATACATATGGCTGATTCATGTTGATGTTTGGCAGAAACCAACAGAATTCTGTGAAGCAATTATCCTTAAATTAAAATATGAATCAATTAAAAAATAAGTCTATCAGGGGGAGACAAGGAAGAGGCTGGCAAAGCAAGAGCTGGGCCCAAGTTGCAGGGAGCAGTTGAATATTGTCATTGTTTCTCACCATCCTTTCTCTTCTTTTGAATTTTGTTATCTCTCCAGGTGATTGAGTGTAACCTGAGAGCTTCTCGATCCTTCCCCTTTGTTTCCAAGACACTTGGAATCGACTTCATTGATGTGGCCACTAAGGTGATGATTGGAGAGCACATTGATGAGAAACCCCTTCCAACACTGGAGCATCCCATAATTCCAGCCGACTATGTTGCAATTAAGGTATATTTTCAAAAATCTTAGTCATTTTTTTAAGTTCCAAAGGAATTAAAGGAATAATTTTTCATTAAAAAATGATCTTAGGACTTCCCTGGTAGTCCAGTGATTAAGAATCTGCCCTCCAATGCAGGGGATGTGGGTTTGATCTCACATGCCATGGGGCAAAAAAGACCCAGCTTAGCCAAAAGTAATTTTTAAAAATAATCTTGATACTTTATGAACCTTCTAACTAAAGTGCTAGACTAGGGATTTATAATGTTCGCTTTGAATAATGCAATGCAGTTTCTCTATAGGCAACTTTATGTGTACTCTTGTGCATTTCAAAAATTAAAAAAAAATATTTAGAATTACATAACTTTGAAACCAACTAGCTGAGTGACATAAACTACATTTATGAAGGTGATGCTTAATGCTGCCGGTTTAGTTGGTAAATAGAAATTCTGGATATAACTTTTAGGATAAGGCTTGAATTATGCCGAGGCTTTCAGGAATGCATGAGTCTTGTAAAAGTGTTACCTTGTGGTGTTACTTAAATTTTTATTGCCTTGACCACCTTTGCTTAGTTCCGATTTCTTTAGTGGTATAATTTTGTTGTAGCGGTACTGTGAGGGTAATGAAATTGATGGCACCTTTATGAAGAATGACCAGGAAAATGTAAGATTTGTTCACTAAATACAAACATGCCTTGGAGATATTGTGGGTTTGGTTCCAGACCACCACATTAATTCTACACTAATTTTTTGGCCTCTCAGTGCATATAAAAGCTATATTCACACTGTATTGTGGTTTGTTAAGTGTGCAATAGCATTATGTCTAAAGAAACAATGCACATACCTTAATCAAAAACTACTTTATTGCTCAAAAATACTAATTATCATCTGGGGCTTCAGTGAGTCAGAATCTTTTTTTCCAATAGTAATAATAATGAAAATGTTTGAAATACTGTAAGAACTACCAAAATGTGACACAGAGACACAGTGATTAAATGCTGTTGGAAAAAATGGTACCAAGAGACTTGGTTGATGTAGGGTTGCCATAATATACAAACCTTCAATTTTTTAAAAATTCATTATCTGCGAAGCACAATAAAACAAAGCATCATAAGACAAGAAATGCCTGTATATATTTGTATATTTCAAATAACTTAATAATAAATCCATTGTGCTCCTCTAGCTGCCTCAGTATGCCCATGAACAGAGTATTTATAATTATGACCTTTAACTACCTCACTGGACAGTATGAGGATTAGTGAGATATTATATAAACATATCTGAATTTTTTAGATAAAGTACACAATGAAATTAATTTATATTGTATAATATATTTATGTGATATTTACATATTCTGGGTGCCTTCAGAGCTTTCTGTTCTTATATATACTAGTGACCTCAACCATAATTGTGTTACAATTGAGACTCTGACTTCTGACTTTTACAGTGGAAGTTTTAAGTTGAAGCTGTAAATTAAAAAATATTTATTAATCTTATTTAACTTAATAATTTAGGATTCCCTGGATTTTACAGTACACTGAGGTAGAATGTCACTTCTTATTTTAGGGTAGCATTTTATTCCTGGATGCTATGACACAACACAAATTGTTAAATTTTCAATGGGACTATATATACATAGGGTTTTATTGTTTGAGACCAGTAAGTAGAAGGACCCCCAAAATATTTTTCCACTGGAGATTCTGAATACGAATTTCAAACTCATGTTTCTTTATTCTTAGACACAGGAATACACACACAAATATATACACACATGTGTCTGAAACAATTTCCAACTAGTAACAATACTGATGGATAGATGTGAATTTTTCAAAATGCACCGTCTTCTAGTTTACTTCTTTCCTAGTTATCCTTGTACATTAATCTTGATTTTTTTGTCAAATTACTTTTTCATAGTCAATCTTAATATTGTCCTAGTGAGGTGGGTAGATATCAATGGTTGAGGTAGAGAGAGGCTGGAAGGCAGGAATATAATGTAATAATGACTAAGATGACCCAGTGAAATAACTCCAAGCTAGAATTAATTCCCATAATGACTTAGAGGCATGCCCGAATCAAAGAAGGAATAGTCTAGGCTGGATAAATAGATATATGGAAGAAACAAAAATTTGATTCTTAGTGAACTGCATTGATAAAATAAATGGAAAGAAAGCACTCCTATCTATGTTCTAGTTCATATGAAAGTTCTGGGCAAAAGTATTTCCAAGAAGAATATTTTTCAAAGCTTTTTAAGAGGTGTCAACAACAGCTTAATGTCTCAGAAGTCAGCTTGCAGACAGACATTTCTGGCAAGGTGGCTTGTTGTAAGTCCAAATGATCAGAACAAGAAGAAGAATGTTTCAAAAGCCTACCAAGGAAAAAGTGTTTGAACTCTGTGTCTGGGGAGATCAATGCCCAGTAGACTTTGTTTGAAATCACTCCAGTAAGAATATGTGTAGGCTAGATCAGAAACATTGGCTTAGACTGGTCACTGGGGCCCTATTTACAGAAATAAATTGTGATTATTTAACCCAATTTTGGGCCAAAAGCTCAAGAAATTCTTGGAACACAGGTTTAAAGCTATTTTTCAAGTCAGTTGCTTGGACCAAAGATGTTTCTTTATGTGTCTACCATAGCCTAAATGAATCCTATGAGAAATGATTCACTAAATATAATTATCCTCCTTTATTCTTGTTATACCCTTCTTTCACATATTTTTCCTACCCGTTATTTTGATAGGCTCCAATGTTTTCCTGGCCCCGGTTGAGAGATGCTGACCCCATTCTACGATGTGAGATGGCTTCCACTGGAGAGGTAACTAGTTAATGATCCATGAACACTTTCATTAAATCTACTTTGAAGTCTATGGCTTTATGATCAGAATATAGTAAAGTAATTTAGTAAGTAGTAAGCAGGACACTTCTTTTGTGATCAGAATAAGTCTGAAATGGCCTGGGAATTTTGAGCTAAGAAAAAAATCCTTGAGTTTTGTAGCCCAGAGTCTAAATTCTCACTTATAGTTCAACAGTTGGCTATATTGTCTGTGTGTTTCATTCATTTTCACGTTACAAATTGGGAGCATCTTTCAAATATTTCTTTAGATGTCTAGGTGAATACCTTCCAGGTCTTTTTATTTTAAGATTCTCAGGTCTCTCTGTAAAGCACCTCTCATCCCCTCTAATTTGCCTTGCTATTGTGAAATTAGATCATTGAGCTTTTAATAGCAACATGTAGAATGAATGTACAACAGTAGAAAGATAATGGGGCCATCATACGGTGGGATCTGCAGATATATGCAAAGTCCCAGAACCACTGTTTTTCGAAGCAACTGTAGCCGCCTGGAGATTATCTAAAAACTATAATGAGACTGACCACTGGATGTCCCTCTTCACTTGTGTTGGAGCCTTTGTCAGCTGGAGGTTTCTTTAAGAATGTGAAATGTGTTTCTTGTAGAAAGCTGTCAGATTCCAGAGAGTTCCCTACGTGTCAGTGTCAGGACATTGTATGAATCACCTAGCCCTTGACAGACTTACTGTACACAACCTTCAGATTCTCATCAGTGCACACCAGAGTGGCAACATCAGACTGGGAGGCATCATTGTTTCCTCTTGGTGTTGAGGAAAACCTGAAAGGGGAAAAGACTTAATTGCAACAAATATGTGATGTTTTATATGGTTGCCTGGTTACAAGCAAAATCTGTGATGAGAAGCCAAGTGAGGCAGCAAGGGAGGCAGTGAGGAATAAATGGCTATCTTGTTTGTATTTGGACTGATGATTGCCTTCTCTTAGTATCTTTGCTGCTTCTGTTAATTTAATAGACGAGAAAACCTAACTTGAAGACAAGGGACGTAACGCTGAATTTCTCTGCCGTTTAAGGAGATCCCCTGATGTTCATCTTGATCCCATGGTCACTCAGTAGCAGGGCTGTTTTCAGCTAGCCTAGGATTCAGATCAGGGTGAGATCTGCTTTCCTTAATGCTGTTTTCTCTGCTGTGGCAAATCTGTTTTCAGAACCTGTGTCCATTCTGCCTCCAGACATACATTATTGGAACTGTTGAAATACGAACACATGAGAGAATTAGAAATTCAGCCCTCTCCTTCCTCGTATCTGTTTTAGAAGTACAGAGAGAGAATTCCTCTTCCTTTATTAGAGTCATATTTCCAAGTGTCACTTAGTGTGATGTTACAAGTTCTATTTTATTACTGAAATCAGAATAATAATTCTAGCTCAGTGAAATCTCAGTTATGCTCCAGAGACATTTTCAGTGTTAAAATGGCTTGTTGTGGGATTAAATAAAACTTTAGCTTTCCTAATGATGAGGTGGGGATGATAGTCTTAATCTTTGTGCTCAGTTGTGTCTGACTCTCTGTGACCCATGGACTGTAGCCCACCAGGCTCTTCTGTCCATGGGATTTTATAGATGAGAATACTGGAGTGGTTTTCCATTCCCTTCTCTAGGGAATCTTCCCAACCCAGGGGTTGAATCCATGTTTCTTGCATCTTCTGCATTGGCAGGCGGGTTCTTTACTATTAGCACCTCCTTAACTACTTTCTGTTTTTTTTTTTTTTGTAGAAAACTGCTGAAACCTTGTGTTTGTATATGTACTTAAAATGAAATTGCCTAGGTTCTTTCAGTAGGGTTTGGGTCCCATTAACTTAGGTTGACATTCCTTAAGTTGGTTAGCCAGTACTTGAACACAGAAAATGTTTACTGTGGTGTAAAAAGCAGCAGGTCCTAGTGGTCCACTGAAAATCATAGTCATGAGAACTTTCCTTTGACAGTAAAGGAGTCACTTGCTTAAAGAATGAATTTAGCCGTCAGTGTTATTTACTCTAATGGTGATTCTGTACCTTTGTCAAATAATGATGTACATGGCAAGGCTTACTTCCATCATACTCAGATTAACTCCTTATTCTATAGTTAGGGTAGCTAATCAACTTGTAGTTATATTGTAGTGCTATTACCCTACAGGAAGGCTCTGTATATCCCAACACTATATTAATTTGAATTTTTTTTTTTTTTTTACTTTGGGCTGTAGTATTAAGAACTGCTAGCAAGGTATATTGCCTCATTTTATGAAGGTAATAATAATGAAGAAGTTCCTTTGAGATTTTCACAGATTTACTGAATTTTTCAGAAGGCTTTCCCATGTGTATGAAATAACTCCTAACCAATTGATTAGCAGTTACGCATTTGTGCTACTGACCCATGAATTCATGCATTGTTGCATAGTATACATACATATACTATTATTTAAACATTAAGTCATATTAACATTTGGCAGCTCACCATATTATGGGCCAGAAGCTGTAATTTGTATCCAAATATCTCACAGTAGAATCCAGTTATGTTGTTCCATGGAGTGTTGTTGGATGGAGAAAGAATTGCTTATTCATTCATTATGTTTAATTAAAAACATAAGATACATCTGCCCTAGCCAGACTTTTAATCCCTAGATTCAGACTGCATGGTCTTTGGGCAACTCAATAAAATCTAGCGTAGGAATCTATGACTTCATTTGTGGTTCTTTTTTGGTAGGGTTGGGTGACTGTCATTTGCTTCCTTTTACTTTATTTTTTTTCATTTCTTCTAAACAGGTGGCTTGCTTTGGTGAAGGTATTCATACAGCTTTCCTAAAGGCAATGCTTTCCACAGGATTTAAGCTACCCCAGAAAGGCATCCTGATTGGAATTCAGGTAGGTAGTGTGTGCTTGTGTGCATGACTGTGGACACGTGCTGGGAGCTGGTAGGGTAAGTGACCTTAATGGTGCTAGAGAAGAGGGGAAATATTTTTAAAATTCCACTAAAAAGCCAGCAAATTTGAGCAATAATGGAAATTTTTTTATCTGTATGTTCCTTGACTTTTTGCCTTTTTCTGTTGTAGCAGCCAATACAAATAAGTGAATAAGCTAAAAAAAAGAAAGAAAAAAAGCTCTAGTACCTTTAAAAGGACTCCGTTCTTTCCCTTGGTTACACCTTTTCTACATGGCTTACTCTTAGTACTGTCTCCTTGGCCTCTGAATATAAGCTTTCCATTAAGTTGGTCTCACAGCTTCTTTCTGTGACTGTGTCTAGCATTTTCTCTTGACTTTCCCCTTTGCCAGCTCATTCATGTCTATCCACTCTCCCATTTCAAACTATCATCTTTAAGTCTTTATCCTCAGCCATCCTCTGTTTCCAGCAGTTTGCTGGACACCTCCATCTAGATGTCTCAAAACCAACATATCCCAAACTGAAATGAATATTACCCCCTCCAAACCTCTGTTCTTTCCTTCATTACATTCATTCATTCACATTTCAATTTCTAAATATCAAAGATTCAGAGTTGAAGAAGACATGGGCATTATCTGAGAAATTTTCTTAACATAATTAAAAGTTCTCCATGACTGACTGAAAGTTCTTAAAGGGCAGTGGCCTAATGGGCTTAAGAAAGTCAGCCCATCCCACAGTGTACTGTGGAAGTTCTTGAAATATTATTACCTAGTAAACCTTCTAAGTCAAAGCAGGGTGTAGTAATTGTAAGTGAATATCTTCATATGATGAAAAGGATATCACTGGTTTATTATTGCAAGTCAACTGTAAATCTTAGGGCAAAATGGGAGCCAGGAAACTCTTATTACTCTTTGGAATAATTATTGCAAGAATATACAAACTATTTGTTTATAAAGTTTCTAAAAAATACTAGATGTTTCTCAACTGATATTTCACTTTCATTGGAGGTTAGCAATCCCTGGGCCTATAAAAACAATAGATGGTCTGATCTATCACCCCTGCCATTCTTTCAATCAGTTCAAACCCTGCACGGTTCTGTACATGTCAATAAAATTATGATTAGAATAATGCCAGGTATTTTCAAGTAGTGGGTTGTTATTATAGATGCTGTTGCAGTAGGGTGCCCTAGTATCAGCAAATTAGACTCTGGAGACTGGATGGGTGGCTTTGGAGAAGTTTCTGCAAAGATTAACTTGGGATTTTGCTTCATAAAGGTGCCAGAAGGGCGATGGAGAACAGTTAGAACAGAGGCTAACAAGATGACTTGCAATTGTGAAGCTTAATGGCAGTTGAGAGACACATCACACCATATGAGAGACTCATCACATTATAATGGTATTAAGTATTATTAAGTCACAAGTATGAGAGTATTTGTCCAGCTTCCAGTTATGGCTTAAAGTTTAATGTGAGACCTGGGGGCATTCAGAGGAGACCATGCCCTTAGTCCCTGTCCTCACAACTAATCATAATAGTGCTAACATTTTAAAATACCACTCTAAGAAGGCAGTGATGTATAAAATTGTGCCTTGTTTGGTTCCAGTGCTGCGGGGAAATATAAAGCAAAAATTAATTTGATCCCTATGAAGTACTGGTATGATTTTGGCAACAGTGAACAGAATTTTTGCTTTGTAGGGAAAGAAGGAAGTTCATAGGGAAAAGAGACTTCTAAAAGCAATGTTCTACCTTTCAGTTTATTCTTTTTTAAAGAAATCAATGTTCTATCAGCTACATGAATTTTTGCAAAGAACTTTGTTCCTGTGCATGCGTGCATAATATTAGGAATTTAAATATATACATATTTTAATTACAGAGCTTAAAATATATTCAAGGAAATATTTAATAAACTAAACTGACATTTAATAAAATACTTGCAGCTGTGGTAAAATTAATCATCAAGATTCTAAATCTCTAGAGATAGGTAAGAACCATTTTCTAACCTACTCTATATGGGAAGCAAAGAAAAGCTGCCATCATCAATAGTCAGTGTATAATCTCTTCATTACTATATGGAAGATTTTAATTTGTAGTGATTTTTTTCAAATGTATAGTCATAAATTTGACTGAACAATACGATAGAATGTGCTAATCAGAGATAGCTAACTCACTGGGCATCTTAGTTAGAATGGGATAAACCTAAACTTCGTAGCAACTGTGAATAAAGTAATTAGAATCTATGGCAAGAATATACAATGGATTAAAGACAATCTCTTTAACAAGTGGTGCTGGGAAAACTGGTCAACCACTTGTAAAAGAATGAAACTAGAGCACTTTCTAACACCATACACAAAAATAAACTCAAAATAGATTAAAGATCTAAACGTAAGACCAGAAACTATAAAACTCCTAGAGGAGAACATAGGCAAAATACTCTCTGACATACATCACAGCAGGATCCTCTATGACTCATCTCCCAGAATATTGGAAATAAAAGCAAGAATAAACAAATGGGACCAATTAAACTTAAAAGCTTCTGCACAACAAAGGAAACTATAAGCAAGGTGAAAAGACAGCCTTCAGAATGGGAGAAAATAATAGCAAATGTAGCAACAGACAAACAACTAATCTCAAAAATATACAAGCAACTCCTACAGCTCAATTCCAGAAAAATAAATGACCCAATCAAAAAATGGGCCAAAGAACTAAATAGGCATTTCTCCAAAGAAGACATACAGATGGCTAACAAACACATGAAAAGATGCTCAACATCACTCATTATCAGAGAAATGCAAATAAAAACCACGATGAGGTACCATTTCACGCCAGTCAGAATGGCTGCGATCCAAAAGTCTACAAGCAATAAATGCTGGAGAGGGTGTGGAGAAAAGGGAACCCTCTTACACTGTTGGTGGGAATGCAAACTAGTACAGCCACTATGGAGAACAGTGTGGAGATTTCTTAAAAAACTGGAAATAGAACTGCCTTATGATCCAGCAATCCTACTGCTAGGCATACATACTGAGGACACCAGAAGGGAAAGAGACACGTGTACCCCAATGTTCATCGCAGCACTGTTTATAATAGCCAGGACATGGAAGCAACCTAGATGCCCATCAGCAGATGAATGGATAAGAAAGCAGTGGTACATATACACAATGGAGTATTACTCAGCCATTAAAAAGAATTCATTTGAATCAGTTCTAATGAGGTGGATGAAACTGGAGCCTATTATACAGAGTGAAGTAAGCCAGAAAGAAAAACACCAATGCAGTATACTGACGCATATATATGGAATTTAGAAAGATGGTAACAGTAACCCTGTATACTAGACAGCAAAAGAGACACTGATGTATAGAACAGTCTTTTGGACTCTGTGGGAGAGAGAGAAGGTGGGATGATTTGGGAGAATGGCATTGAAACATGTAAAATATCATGTAAGAAACGAGTTGCCAGTCCAGGTTCAATGCACGATACTGGATGCTTGGGGCTGGTGCACTGGGACGACCCAGAGGGATGGTATGGGGAGGGAGGAGGGAGGAGGGAGGAGGGTTCAGGATGGGGAACACATGTATACCTGTGGCAGATTCATTTTGATATATGGCAAAACCAATACAATATTGTAAAGTTAAATAAAATAAAATTTAAAAAAAATCATCTTAACACGATTTCACTTAGCCAGAAGAATTCATATAAACTAATTCAAAAAACCTTCTTTTCTCTTCATCACCCCCTCATGAGGCAGCTGCTGTTATGAGTAAAGGATTTAATTGAAGAAATCTTAACTCTGATTTTTCACAACAGGTTGCAAGAGAAAACTAGGGGGAAAAGAGAACTATGGAGGAAAGGCAAAAGTGACTCTGATACAGGAAATATTTTTTTTATTGTTGGTTTTTTAACACGTATTTTAAGTAGCAGTTTATCACTAGCAAGTATCAACCACTTTTCAACATTTAATAAATAGATTGTGTGTGTGTATGTGTATGTGAGTGTATATACACTCTTGTTAGTTATATTAATTTTCCTAATTTTTCTTTCTCTTCTCTTTCTTATCCTACTCCTTTATGCACATAGACTGCTTCTGTCCATTCACTATTAATCCTATGGTCAAATTACCTGGGAAATTTGAAATATTTTGATAACATCGATCTTGCATAACTAGGATTTAGGGGGAAAAATCAAGATTTGGGTTTTATCAAAGGATTCTTGTCAACTTAACTATTATAGGCACTGTGTGTCTACCAAGAGCCTTTTAAAGCAAAGATCCTAATATAAGAAAGGCATAATGTAGGTTTATGTGGCAACAAAATCATCTTTGCTTTTCGTGCAATATTTCCAGCCTCTTTTCATCCCATCAGGATTTATTTAGTTTCTATGAGTGGGCAATCTGCCTTGTCTTGAAGTTTTCTGGAACACTCTTCAACAATAAATGATTTACTCTAGAGCAGATCAAGAGCCCTTCCTGTTTTTCGCCCTCTGATTGGGCTATTCAGTGATGCTCGTAGAGAGCCCCCCTCCTGACGTCTGTGCTTCAGCATGGCTCAGAAACACAAAGCAAGCATTTTATTTGAAAAAGACAACTCCAAGTGACATGAATAACCTTTTATCTTCTATACAGAATCATTATGAACAACCATAGAGTTGTCAATCCTGACATCCCTGTAGAGTCCACAGACATCACACCATCTTAACTTGGCTTTCGGTTCTGTAGCCAGAATTTGGATTAATGTGAAATGATAATTGGAGGAAATATATATACATATATATATTTTTTCACTTTTAAAGGACTTTCTTTCTTACAAATGTTTTCCAGGAAATAAATCAGCTTGTACTTTTCACCTTTAGTAACAAATGGTTTCTTACCCAGGTATTTTCATTCAGCTATTAAATCTGGGGCTACTCAGATGCAAGCTGACAGCTGTAATTTCTTTTTGTAGAGAGGCTATTTTATGTGTCACAAGTGTTCAATACATGTTTGATAGAAGTTTATAATGTGACTATGAAAGCCAACACCCCAGACCGGAAGGCAGAGTAGTTCCTTGGCTGGAAACTGCCAATACTGTCATGTCGAATATTTATCTTTTCCACTTGGGGGACAGCACTGAAACAGCTCCATAATGAGGTTCTGACTGGTGTCTGCAGGACTTAGAGGACTTGCTGACTTATTTTACTTTAAAATGGAAAAGAAAAAAAAATTATAGTCTAGTACTCCTTCCTCAACCTTTTTCATAGTGTCTTTGGTCAAGGTTAATGCATCTTCACCTTGAATTGCAAAATGAATGAAGGGTAGTCCTCTTATCCCCTCTTCCTTCCTATTCCTAAATGTAAACGTGCACCAGAATCACTGGAGGGTTTGTTAAACTGCAGATCCCTGGGACTCACTCCCAGAGTTCCTGATTCTATAGATCTAGAGGTAAGGTCCAAGTTTTTATCATTTAAGCAAATTCCCAGGCAATGTTGATTCTCTGGAGGCCACATCTTGAGAACTATTATACCTGTGAAATGGTATTTTAGAAAATCGATGCAATGTTATGTTATCACATGGCCATATATTATTAGTGACTTTTTGCTAGGGGGAAATGTAAGAGATTGAGATTAGTACCTGATTAATGTATCAATGGCTCAAAAAGTGTTGGTTACCTTTATGGTGAGCTTCCTGTGTGCTTTGATGCCTCCTTGTGTTTGTTGTGTGTTTAGCAGAGGTTCACAAGGTAATGTTCCATTTTAGGTGTGCTTGATGAAATTCAGAGGTTTATTTAGAATATTTCACATGTATTTGCTATATTTCAAGAAATCTAAAACACCAAGAAAACCTAAAATGCCATTTAATTCAGTCCCTTGCTTTCTAAGCAGAATTAAATGAGTAAAAGATTGTCCTAATCTTCTGCTTAATCTATTCTTAAAGAGACTGCCACAAAACTCATTAAATTACCTTAATGTTTTGAATTACTCTCTGATTTTATACTTATTTAATTTTATATCTAGCCATGAACTTCTTGCATCTAAGCCCGTTTCTTCCTGTTGGGTCCTAAGTGGGAATGAAAAGCTACTGCCTTGGGCATGGTTACAATTTGTGTTCTAGAAGGCTGTCATGAATAACCCCTGAGCCTGCTTTAGCTGAGATTCATTCTGTTGCATTTATCTTTTCTATTTGCCAATAGTTTCTTCTCATAAAATTGCAGTCCTGGGATTGAGAGGGCCAGATTCTGAAAGAATTTTATATTTGAACATAGTTTTGGGGTCTCTACCTAGGATTTAGATCTTTTCTCAAAAAGCCTCTACAAGTAAGTATTAGGAAGTTTTGTGGGCTGAACATTATCAAAATTGTGCAAGGATCTGGATGTTTTATCACAATTTTTAGTTTCTCTGAAACTGAAATAAGATCATATCCATGACTTTTCTCAACCATTACTAATATAATTTCTAATAGATTATAAAATATTTTCTAAAGTAACCAAATTATATCATCTGTTTACAAACTTTTGTAAATAGTTCAAAAAATGTGAAAATTTCTCATTTGAAGCAGAATGGATATGTTTTTAACACTGTACAATTTTGCATATTTGTTTAGCTCGATTACTCAGACATTCATGTTAATGGGGTCAAGGTCAGAAGTAGACGATTGGGTAGGCTACTGAGCTTGTTTTCTTCCACCCTGATCTCTGTATTGCAAATATGTGCTTTTGGTCACAGGAAGGAAGTGTGTTCAGAATTAAGGAACCCTGATGTAGACAGGCAGTCCAGGAAAGGCAGGACCCAGAAATTGAATGGGTCCAGCTGGGGTTTTCAGAAGAGCACACAATTCTAAGAAAATATCTGAACAGCAAGATTGAATATTAAGGAGCCTGGTGGGAAGGAAAACATATGAGGATGATACTGGTTGGTGTTCTAAGTGTGACAGCCAGTAGAGGAACCCAGGCTTCAGAGCTAGAGTGCAGGGACAGTAATATAGCCTCTGTGAGGCTGAAAAAACAATTATTTTAATAATAATATTTAATTATTACTATTAATGAGCCAGCAATTGTGTTAAATTGGCAGCTTCCCAGGTGGCTCGGTGGTAGATAATCCATCTGCCAATGCAGGAAATGCGGGTTCGATCGATCCGTGAGTTGGGAAGATCCCCTTCCTAAGGAGGAAATGGCAATCTGCTCCAATGTTCTTGCCTGGAGAATCCCATGGACAGAGAAGCCTGGAGGGCTACATTCCATGGGGTTGAAAAGAATTGGACACAACTGAGTAATTGAGCATGATCACTGTACTAACGCTTACGGCGGACTTCACTCATTGAATACTCACAGGGACCCGCTGACATTTTGTTGTTCAGTCGCTCAGTTGTGTCTGACTTTTTGTAACCCCGTGGACTGCAGTATACTGGGCTTCCCTGTCCTTCACCATCTCCAAGAGTTTACTCAGACTCATGTCCATTGAGTTGATGATGCCATCCAACCATCTTATCATCTGTACTATTATTCCTACTTATCACAGAGAGGTTAAGTAAGTTGGTCAAGGTCACACAATTTATTGTGGACCATCAAGAAGTAGATACACTAATATCGGAGTCACTGTTTTATAAATGAGGAAGTGGAGGCTCAAAGACATTGACTTTTCATACAAATGCATGGTATAGACAGAATGAAATGCAGCTTAGTGACTCCAGAGTCCATTCTTTTACTCTTTGCTTTAGAGTAAATGCCCAACTGAGTTCCAAATGATTGACTTGTAGGGAACTTTGCATGAATTGCTAGGTCAAGGCCTAGGAATTGAAGTGCAGTCCAAACTTAGAATTCAGCAATTAGAACAGGTTGAAAGGCAGAACATCCAAAGAGGCTGATGTGGCACTGAGCACCTAAGAGAGATGACTTTAAATTCTCTCTAACCAGGAAAATGATCCATCCAGAAGTAAATCCAGGGGTAAATCTGACTCTATACTCAGACACTCAGTAGATTAAGCAATGAGTAAAGGAATTTGAGGTGTAAAAAGTAAGACAGTAGAAAGCAAGACAATGTGGATGGAATTTCATCTATATCAGAAAATAAGTAAGAGTTTATAGTCACGCTAGTAGGATGAAACTTGTCATCTTTGAATATAAAGCACCAGGCAACACATAGCATTTCCTTTTATGACATAACAGAATGCTGTATTGCATTACTAAATTAATAACGTGTATCTAGAAAGTGAATTTTGTTAAATTCCTTTAATTTCAGCAATCATTCCGTCCACAATTCCTTGGTGTGGCTGAACAATTACACAATGAAGGCTTCAAGGTATGTGATATTATTTTTCTTAATTGCTTTCTGTCAGCAATCTATCCACAAAAAAGAGTATTGAAGAATATTGGGGAATAAAATCATGCAAGATATGACCTCTCCATTTGAAAACTATGACTAACTTTATAATTTCAAAGCTTCGATGAAATAAACTAATTAGAAAGACTAGTTTTAAGTTTTAGCACAATTACCACAAACTTACTAAATTTGCTGGCTAAAAACCTAGAGAGTTTTCCTAACACAGAACTGGGATAAACTTTAAATGCATTTCCATATATTTTCCCTTTTCCTGTTTCCATATGAAGTCATAGTTTCCAACAGTTACAGGCGAAACTTCTTTGCCATGAATATCTGCACACAAAGCCTGGTTCTGTAAAACAGAATGAGTCCCAAGGCTCAGGGTGGGCCTGTGGTCATGAGGCTTTATTGGTCTGATAACTGAATTTTCAGTCACCAATAACTCTTTTTCTCTCCTACAAAAGCAGTTACAGTTGAGGTTATTAATTTTTTTTCTTACTGCAAATATTTAAAAAATATTTAAAATGCCTATTACTCTAGATTCTGTCTTAATCTCTATTTCTGACATCATTTTGCATCTCATATTCACCATTTTTTCCTGCTCTATGTTTTAAATGACTCAAATGTCCTAATGGGTCCCTTTGCTTCATGAAAGCTTTTCCCTGATACAGTAACTGACTTTTTAAAAAATTTTAAATGCAGCTCTTTGCCACGGAAGCCACATCAGACTGGCTCAATGCCAACAATGTACCTGCTACCCCAGTGGCATGGCCATCTCAAGAAGGACAGAATCCCAGCCTCTCACCCATCAGAAAGTAAGAACTGGGCAGGTTATTCTGAGATAACAAAATAGATGGAGAATTAGCTTTGGGAACTAGTATGATATAAATATGAGGTTTGCCAGGTGGCTCAGTGGCAAAGAATCCACCTGCCAGTGCAAGAGGCCGTAGAGACACTTGTTCTATCCCTGGGTCAGGAAGATCCCTTGGAAGAGGAAACAGCAAGCCAATCTGGTATTCTTGCCTGGAAAATCCCATGGACAGAGAAGCCTGGCGGGCTACAGTTCGTGGGGTCACAAAGAGTCAGACACGACTGAGCAACTGAGTATGCACACACGCATGCTATAAATATATCACCTTACCCTATTGCAAGTCTTCTAAAACTCTTTTCAGTTAACCAATTTAAAACAAGGAAATTTGTGCATGATGGTAAGCTTCCTTCTCATGAACTTTGCTGTTATTGTAACACATAATGCCGTATATGTACATGGAGATATGTAGCATCTTCCAACTATTTCCAAGTAAATGTCCATTCCTTTGATGGACAGCAACCAAGATCTCAGTGATGAGAATCATGGGCCCAAAGAAAGTAATGCAGCGCTTTGTGTTTTATGTCAACTTGCATTGTGTATATATGTGTATATCAAGTGTAAGATTAACCAGCTGCGTTTCACTGAGGTTGTGTACCAATGAAACCATCAATTTATTGAGAACTTGCTACTTGAAGGGCACCATGGGGAGAGATATGATAATGTCACCTATTAGATTACCTGATTTGCCATTCTTTGATCAGGTTTGTTATTGTGCCTTAGGCTATTTCTTCCTCTGGTTTTGTAAGACATTTATTTCAGCACACCACCTGACCCTTCAGGAACACTGACACATTAGCACATACAGAACTATGTGGTGTAGGCACCTAGGAGAGAATTCTCAGTTGCTCCAGGATGTTACAGCCTACTGGATGGCTAAGTCCTAACAAACAGTATATGATATACTATCTGTTAGGGCTCTTGAGAAAGTAACCTACAAATCATTATCAAATTAATAAAAGAAGGCAAATTTTTCCAATGATGCTAGAAGCCTTTCTTTGTTGTCTAGTAGATCAGTTGCGTCCGACTCTTTGTGACCCCATGGGCTGTAGGCCGCCAGGCTCCTCTGTCCAATGGGATTTTCCAGGCAAGGATACTGGAGTGGGTTGCTACTTCCTTTTCCAGGGGATCTTCCCAACCCAGGGATCAAACCTGTGTCTTGTGTCTCCTGTACTGGCAGGTGGTTCTTTACTACTGAGCCACAAGTGAAGCCCAGAGGCCCTTCTTAGGGCTTTGTAAAACAAGAATTAGTTCTGCTTCCTGCTCTTGACATTTAAATATCTCCTAATGTTTATCACAGCCCAGCAACAGAATGTGAAGTGGTTTAATTCAAAATTAGGCAGTTATTTCATAACATCAGCTGAGACACTAGGAAGCAGGCAGTGAAGTAAAGTTGATCTGAAGTGGGTGTGAGGGGTGGGGAGTGGAATGGCCTTCAATGCTGGAAGAACCACCTCCTTGTAAAATAAGTAACTGTCTCTCAAATTACCAATTCTTGCTATCAGTAGCATTTTAAAGATAAAACATATATTTCCATTTGATTAGTTAGACATTCAACAGCATTCTTTCAAGAACACAATAAAAATATTATAGCCCCCAAATGTGTATAGTTTGAAAATCTACTTAGGAATAAAGGAGGGCAGGTGTCAGTCAATTCAGTACGCCATTGACTTGAATGATTTTGAGACTAATTTACATTAGTAGTTTGAAAATGAATTATAAAATATACATCGTCACCTGCAAACTTGTATTTGTTTATTTCTCCAGATTGATTAGAGATGGCAGCATTGACCTGGTGATTAACCTCCCCAATAACAACACTAAATTTGTCCACGATAATTATGTGATTCGGAGGACAGCTGTTGACAGTGGAATTGCTCTCCTCACTAATTTCCAGGTATGTTCTTTTCCTCAAACATAGTCCACACGAGGGTCTTTATTTCTGTGCCCCTCTTGAGAGTACACATCTCTCTTCTCTCTTTCTTGTAACTTTCAGAAAGCAGAAGAATTTCTAAATAGAATCTAAATTAATGGTCTATTATGATAGGTCATGGCCTGAGACAGTTGGTGATCAAGGAGTTGAGATAACCAGAAGCCATGGATAACCATGGTTCTCTCATTACACATACAAATATCCTCTAAATAAAAAGTGTGGTATGGCACGTAATAAAGATATGCAATTTTATTCTATTGTGTCTAAATGAAAGGCACCGCATAAAAGCAACAGGTTAATGGTAATTGAAAATGCAGATATAGTACAAGCACTTGTCCAGTCCACAGGAAATGATTACCGAAGGCATGTTCTCTTCTACTTGAACATGACCCAACAAATTTATCACTTGGAGAACTGTTTGTCAAGACCCTATACATTTCTGGCCATTGTATTTTTTTCTCCCTGAGTTAGTTTTAATTTCTGTGAATGGTGGGGGGAAATAAGCTTATTCACGTTGAGGTCTGAGATACTGGAGAAAGTCCCCATTAAATAAAAATGTTTGTGTCTTTCATCCCATACCCCTTTGAAAATCAGGAACAGAAACTGTGATTTTTTGCTCCTGCTTCATTGAACATTCACTTTCATTTCATGTGTGTTGCTAAGATTCCTACCCTCATATTTTCAGGTGACCAAACTTTTTGCTGAAGCTGTGAAGAAAGCTCGCAATGTGGACTCCAAGAGTCTCTTCCACTACAGGCAGTACAGAGCTGGGAAAGAACTATAGAGAAATAGAGACTCGCTGTCTCCATTCTTAAATCAACCTAAGCCACTCTTTATCTAAAGGAACTGATTTGCAGCTTTCTTTTCTAGAGACAAATATTGATACCAAACTTTATTTCAGTATACTTAGGTGTGCCTTAATATTCTTTCTTTCACAATTAAATTGTTGTCAGTCACCTTTTAAAAATTTTAGAGAGGCCTCCCTAAGTAACTGTTCTTCATGAGAGCCTTCACTTATTAATGCCTTATTTTTGGTGGGCCAAGGTTATCTACGTGCTTCTTTGCAGCTAACATTGTATAGTGCTGATTAATGATGATCAAGGTAGAAAAAATTGCTGCTCTGTCTTCTGAACTCTTTCTGTATATCCTTTACAGACACTATTGTCGTTTTTAAGCAGCATCTGCCATACTCAGGACACTTTCACATAACAAGGCAGAATACTCTAAAAATGGTTCAAATGAAATATGGATTTAATTTAAGAACTCCTCCATCGTGATGTCTGTGTATTGTTGCTTTTCAATAATCATTCTGTCTGGCTTATACAGGAATATCATCATCCCCTCCCACAGAGCTGAAATTGAGAAGTGTAGCAGAGGTCTTTAAAGTATGGATTTATTAAAAGGATACTGGTTTGCAATTTGGTGTTTTGTAGTATGTCAGCAGATGGTAGATACCACTGAGGTTTGGTTCTTGTTTCTCTTTGGATTTTTAACCTGAGCCAAGTGAGATCTTCAGATTTATGCCATCTCTGCCACCCTCCTCCTTTCTGCCCACTTTGGAGTAACTTGGAAATTATGTTCATTCCCTTCAGAGTACAGAGTCCGTTGATCTACTGAGTCCCCTGATGCAATGTTAAGTTTTGTCCATTTTAGGCACAAAGTCCTTGTTCCTTCTCCATACAAGAAAAATCTTTCCTACAGGGCAGCCTTTGTCACTTTTAAACTTTTTGTGTTATTACAAGTCTCTAATTGTGAACTTTTAAATAAAATACTATTGAGAGAGAAGACAGTGGTATTCTTGCATTTATTTATTCATTTATCTTTACATTGATCCACAAAATCTGTTCATTTCTCTGATGAAACAAGGCTTGGTACCAGGATTATATCTTTTTTATTCTTTTTTCCACACAAAGCCCTATAGGGTATGAGCAAATTAATAATACAAATAATGAAGCTTAAGCTGTTAATTTCTCTTTTTTTCCTCCTCCCATCCCTTGCTTATAAATCTCATTAAAAATTCATTCTCTTGTTACATGGTTATATACTACCTTTGTCTGCAGCCTTTCTTTTTTTAATATTTATGTGTCTGCATTAGGTCTCAATTGCAACATGCAGAATCTTCGTCGTGTCACGTGAGATCTTTTGTTGCAGAGCACAGATTCTCTAGTTATGGCACACGGGCTCCAAGTTGCGTGAGCTTCAGGAGTTGTGGTGCACTGGCTTAGTTGCTCCATAGCATATGGGCTCTTAGTTTCCCTTTCAGAGATCAAATCCACGTCCCCTGCATTGGCAGGCAGACTCTTAACCCCTGGACCAGTACGTCATGCCCAGATTCTTTCAAATATATAGCTAAAATCACATACTGACCAAAGATTTCCATACATATATAATAAACTAAGCTTAAAAAAATGTCTTGTCTAACACAGAGAAAAGTATTTGAAGGCAATCAGAGGCTGATCCATATTGTCTGATAGACAGTATCAAGGGCTGCAGTGACACCATAGCTAGCCTAGAAATACCACCTAAGATGTGGATTTGTAAAGTTTCTAAGATAATGAGGACAACATGACTTTTATCCCTTCCCTTGATGTAGATCTACACAAAGTCTTTCAGAATTGATTTTATCTTATTTCTCTCTTTTTATGGCCTTGGTTGAGACCTTCATTACTTCTTCCTCACAAGATCATGGCAATGCACTCCCTGATCATCCATGCATTTTCCTGAAAATATTTAATGAGTTTATAAAAGTTTTAGTGTATAATATACTATGATCTCTCCTACACTGACTAGTCTAGTACTTTTCTTATGCTGTATTACTTTGCTCCATCATATCATGAGCACCAGCATAATAAGTAACTATTGGTAACATTATGGAGTACCTGCTATTCCTCAGGTAGTTCTAAGTCCTTTATATGAGTTAACCCATTTAACCCTCAAAATATCCCTATGAGTAGGTGCTATCATCTCCACATTGCAGATCAGTTCAGTTCAGTTCAGTCGCTCAGTTGTGTCCAACTCTTTTCGACCCCATGAATCACAGCACGCCAGGCCTCCCTGTCCATCACCAACTCCTGGAGTTCACTCAGACTCATCCAGCCATCTCATCCTCTGTCTTCCCCTTTTCCTCCTGCCCCCAATTCCTCCCAGCATCAGAGTCTTTTCCAATGAGTCAACTCTTCGCATGAGGTGGCCAAAGTACTGGAGTTTCAGCTTTAGCATCATTCCCTCCAAAGAAATCCCAGGGCTGATGTCCTTCAGAATGGACTGGTTGGATCTCCTTGCAGTCCAAGGGACTCTCAAGAAGTCTTCTCCAACACCACAGTTCAAAAGCATCAATTCTTTGACGTTCAGCCTTCTTCACAGTCCAACTCTCACATCCATACATGACCACTGGAAAAACCATAGCCTTGACTAGACGGACCTTTGTTGGCAAAGTAATGTCTCTGCTTTTGAATATGCTATCTAGGTTGGTCATAACTTTTCCTCCAAGGAGTAAGCATCTTTTAGTCAAATACCAGAAATCAAGTAACATGCCCAGAGTCACAAAAAAATGCAGTTTCATTTTTTTTTATATCTTGTATTTTGATGAAGACAGATATGTAAAAGAATTCATTTCTTATGGTGAAGAAAACACTTGCCTGCAGAGATCAAGGAAATGCTTTTCTGGGGAGATGCCCTGTCTTATACCATGTGTTGTCATTCTCCAGGTAGACAAGAGGATAAGCACATTAATTTGAAGAAATTACAAGCAGTGTGGTATAACTGGAGCTCAGGCTATGTTTGAAGAGAAAGGACTAAGGGTTGAGGTTGAGACTGAATTTTTGGTTGTACGTGTTTGAATCACACAGAAATTTCAAAACTTTTTATTTGGAAAAAAATTTGGATTAAAAAAATTGCAAACATAAAAATTGTTCACATTTTACCCAGATTTACCTATTGGTAATATTTGATCCCATTTGATTTATTATTGCTTACTCCATCTATCCTCTATCAATTAATTTATTAATATCTATCACCGATCTATCTAAATACACATATGTATATGCATACTCAGAGGAAGAGAACAATTACACTTTAGCCAAAAGTAAGCACACTGTTAGTGACCAATTTAAAAATGTTAACTCATAATTTGAAACAAACAGAATTGCTTGCTGAAAGTACCAAATATTCAAAGCAATTGAAAGTGAAAGTCACTCAGTCGTGTCCAACTCTTTGTGACCCTATGGACTAAACAGTCCATGGAATTCTCCAGGCCATAATACTAGAGTGGGTAGCCTTTCCCTTCTCAAGGGGATCTTCCCAACCCAGGAGTCAAACTGGGGTCTCCTGCATTGCAGGTGGATTCTTTACCAACTGAGCTGTCAGAGAAGCATAGTTAAGGTTTATACTGTGGACATTTAATAAAGGCTCTCAATTTTTATATTAATTTGAACAGACTATTTCTAAAATATGATAAAATGGTAGAGTAATAATAATTAATCAAGCAGTATTGTTTCTAAATAATCCCTATATTTTTGTTCCTGAAATTAAGGGTTTTGGGAAAACAGATGACATACACTCTCTCCAAGGTGCTGAAAATGAAATTATACTACTTTTTGTTTGTGTTACCTTTGTGTTTTCCAATATGCCAACCTTTAAGAAAATTAAACACAAATACTGTATTCAACAGTTTGGTTGGAGGAGGGAAATGGAAGCAAATGAAAGCAGATTTGTGTTCAGATTTGGCAAGTCTTTGTCCTTTTGGAATATTTGTATTTTTTAATATAAACAGGTTAACACATTTTAAAATGTCTGAATCTGTTATATATCATAACTGAAACAACATGGGGGCTATGTCTGTAGAGGGGAATAGGAATTGAAGTAGCTTTTTCCACACTGAGAATTTAATAGCAGGGAAGGAGGACCAGCTCTAGTGGGTGGGGTGAAAAGAGAGCTCAGCCAGCTTGTGAAATGAAGAAGAAAGAGAACTAAAGAATGATCCAGTTAAAGATGGAGGATTTTATGGCTTTGGAAAGGTAAGTAGAATATTTTAACTGTGCTTCTGTTAAACTTTCCTCTTAAACAGCATTCCTACTGGAAACTTTTAAAAACAGCTACTACATTCATGTATCTCAACAGCTGCAGGTACTTGAACCTCAGCTTCCACAGTGTCCACAGCCTCTTGAACAATGAAAGTGGAAATTATCAGAGAAACAAACCAAGGCTGAATGCAGTTAAGTGCTCGGTAATTACACACCAGTATTACCATTTGGCTGCTGGTGCAGCCCCCCACAGGCACAGGTGCCACAAATACTCACACACACCCAATCAAATCCACAAAGACCTTTCATTACATATCATCCTAGACAACCTTAGCTAGAAAAAGACTGGCTTAACTTTCTTTCCCTTCTTTCTCTGTTTCCTTTTCCTTTGTTCTTATATATAAAAATTCTATTTTCCCTAGTGAATATTACTGTGCTATTTTATGAGATGCTGTTGCAGTTGGTGAGTGTGAAGGGAATGTGGCAGGAGCAAGAATGTCTATCCTCCTGAGTGGCTCCCTAGGTTCTGTGAAAAATTGGTAATAATTGTCCCTACTTCTTTTGTGCATAATGTAGGGTGCAAGGGTTCCAGGAAGAGAGTTTAAGTACCTGCAGCTGTTGAGATCATGCAGTAATGAAAAAAAAAAAAACCTCAGCAAAGCAAAATTTGCACCATTTGTGAGAGCCCCTTGTTTCTGAAAGATCATTTTTCGAGTCTTTACAACTTTCATTTTATAAAGGACTTGTGTTCACAAAGAAAACTATTGATTGTTGACCAAAACAAAAAATAGGTTTTTCTGATAGCAGTAAAGATTCACTTTCTCTCTCCTGAAACTACCAGCCTAGCTAATTATTTCTGTAAGGTGTTTCCTAGAAGAAACACACAAACCCCAGAGAAGTGCTTTTGTTCATCAAAGGAAGCAACACAGCAGTCTCACACACACAAAAAAAGTCAAAGATGCTGTGTTCCCAAATGACAATTTCCCACACAAATCTTAGTGCTGTTGGCAGCTGCAATGAAGACCAAGATATGAGTACACAGAAAGGAGAAAGAATCTGAAAGTTCAAAGCAAGTTATTAAAAAAGAAATAATTTGAAAATGTATTTTATTAATAAAAATACGTTCTAATATCCAGTGTCTAGATAATTGTATTTTTCTTTCTGAAATTTAAGCACATTCAGTAATCTCTTTCATAGTCTCTCTTCTACCTGCCTATGCAAGGTCCTGAAGGATGAAATATAGCAGGGCATTGAGGTCATTAGCATAACAGAAATATTCTGCTAAGTGTTTCCCATAACTCTTTACAAATTTCCACATAGAATGCTGCAAAGGAAATTTATATGAAATAATTTAATTAGACTGTAACATTCATTTTAATCTCTCCATTCAAGAGGATTTACATATGGATCCTTTTTAAAGAATGTTTTCCAATTAAACTAAGGACATAATGTCATATTATTTGCCAGGTTTGATACACTTTTCTTCCCACTCATAATTAAAATATATAGGGAGCTTCAGGGGGAAAATGGTCTCATTGCAGTTAAGATGTGAATGAGTAGGAGTTTTCAGAGATTTTCAAAACCATGAGGCACAAGTATTTGATGCAAATTAAGTTCATACTTTATTCATTATATCACAATAAGACAAAGCAATACTAACTTTCACAACACTGGAGGAGCCTCCAGAGCAAAAAAATATTACCTTGTGCTAAATCTATCATTACATGCCTTGCTGTACTCTGTGAAGTCCTATTCTTTTCAGAAGTAACTCACTCACTCTAGAATCTGATTCTATTGAAATCTATGGATCTGTGGGGCCATAGGGACTTATAAGGGTTTCCCCAGTGGCTCAGCAGTAAAGAATCCACCTGTAATTCAGGAGCCACAGGAGAACTGGGTTTAATCCTTGGGTCAGGAAGATCCCCTGGATGAGGGCGTGGCAACCCACTCCATTATTCTTGCCTGGAGAATCCCATGGACAGAGGAGCCTGGCGGGCTACAGTCCATAGGGTTGCAAAGTTGAACACAACTGTGGTGACTTAGCTCACACGCACTCAGGGACTTCTAAATGTAAACAGATGGTACTTTGTAGACTGATTTGTCAGAGAATGGTCCTTGGCTTACCCTGTTTGTGTTTTGCCATGCTAATCTCTCTGGAAAGGTGAGTTCAAACAGATATTTTTAGAAATACATGAAATACATGGTTCGTTGGTTACTATATTTGTACTAATGTCATTATGACAGGGTTGCTTTTAATCACTGATGATTTCCTTTGATCTATTGGGGCTATTCCACTATCAATTATTTCAGATCATCTCAGCACCTATTTTCTTTAACCTGAAAGCTAAAGCTGAGAGCCAGTTGCAAGTCTGATTCTTATGCAGATCTATGGAAGGTAGGGACATACTTGTTCTATTGACTATTACATTTCTGGAACCTAATAGGTGTTCAGAACTATAGCTTCCACACAGTTTTGACTCCAAAAAATGATTGTGGTGCAAAGTGCTTCATCAGAATAATTGTTTTCCGGTCCTCCTTTTGAGTTATAAGTTCCTATCTCCTTCCTTGGCTTAAGGGAGGCCCACAATGGCACCCCACTCCAGTACTCTTGCCTGGAAAATCCCATGGATGGAGGAGCCTGGTAGGCTGCAGTCCATGGGGTTGCTAGGAGTCGGACACGACTGAGCGACTTCACTTTCACTTTTCACTTTCATGCATTGGAGAAGGCAATGGCAACCCACTCCAGTGTTTTTGCCTGGAGAATCCCAGGGACAGGGGAGCCTGGTGGGCTGCGGTCTCTGGGATTGCACAGAGTCGGACACGACTGAAGTGACTTAGCAGCAGCAGCAGCAGTTTACATCGGGCCTCCAGTCTTAACTTCACTGTTCATATATTCAGGGGCTGGAAGAGTTTGTAAAGGAAACCCTGAAAACACTAATTTTCCAAAATCTTCAATCAACTTTCCCCTCAAGATTATCATAGATCCAAAGAATCCTCTTCAATCTTAGTTATTTCAGTAATCTTATCAATACTTGCATATATCTCTGTGACTATGGTGCCTGATTCTTTGTGACCCCATGGACTGCAGCATGCCAGGCTTCCCTGTCCTTCACTATATCCTAGAGTTTGCTCAGATCCATGTCAATGGAGTCAGTGGTGCTATCTAACTATCTTAGGTGTTTATCAACCTCCAAAAGTTATATTTAATCTGTACCTTAATTTATTCTTTCTCCATTATAGTTTGTTCATAACTACTCACTTACCATTTTTCATCTTTTTAATGACTTGTTTTAGAATATTTCATACAGAATAGTAATGCAAATATACTTTCCGTAAAAAATAGATAATTTTGGAGTATGTAGTTTCTTATATATAGAATATCTATATCACCTTTCTTTAGTGCTTTGTGTCTTAAATTCATTAATTAAATTCACAAACATTTATTGAGTGTATATAAGTAAAATACAGTAGATTTGGACTAATGAAGCTTATAGTTTAGAGGTGGATGAAGAGAATTTAAAGATAACTACTATAGTGCAACTTGATTAATGCTGCCATAAGAAAGTTCAGGGTCTGTGTGAACACTTGCCTGGGTGGATCCTGGCAGGCTTCCATAAGGAACATCTAAACTGGAACCCAGGGGATAAGTAAGAATTTTCCAGGTGAAGAAGTGTGGTGTGTTCTACAGTGTGTATGCACAGTGAAAATAATGTGTGTGAAGACCCTGAGGCAAGGAAATATATTGAGTTTGAAGAATTGAAGGCAGCTGAGTATGACTGGAGCACTGTGCATGCAGGGTTGATGGTAAGGCTGAGAAATAGCTCAGACTAAGACCTAAGTGCCCTGGAAGCCATGTTAGAGAATTTGGACACTTTGCTAAGGATAGCAGGAAGCTGCTGAATTTTTTTTTTTTTTTAAGTTAGAAGGTGACATAATTGCTTCAGTATTTTAAAGAAAGTCACTTTGACTGCAGAATTGAGACTGGACTGAATGAACCAGGATTAGAGGCAGAGAGTAGTTAAGAGGCAAATACAGTGATCTGATCTAGTAGACACATACACACACACACAGAATCACTTGGACTAGAATAGGAAAGAGAAAGCAAGAAGAAGAATGATGTATTGATATTTGGGAGAAAGAACTGTCATAATATGTTTGGATGACTCAGAGAAGTTACTCAGATTCAGAGCTGCCTGTTTGCCGGAGCAATAGGTAAGAGGTCATATGATATTTTTGGCATTAATGAACCCAGGAGTTAGTGCTGAGTGTTGGTTGAAGATGGTACATTCTGTTTTAGGCATGAGATTTTTCAGGTGTCTGTGAAAGGCAGAATTGAAATGGTGTATTTCAGTTTCAGTTCAGTCACTCAGTCGTGTCCAACTCTTTGCAACCCCATGAACCGCAGCACGCCAGGCCTCCCTGTCCATCACCAATTCCTGGAGTTTACCCAAACTCATGTCCATTGAGTTGGTGATGCGACCCAACCATCTTATCCTCTGTCATTTCCTTCTCCTCCTGCCCTCAATCTTTTCCAGCATCAGGGTGTTTTCAAATGAGTCTGCTCTTCACATCAGGTGGCCAAAGTATTGGAGATTCAGCTTCAACATCAGTCCTTCCAATGAACACCCAGGACTGATCTCCTTTAGGATGGACCGGTTGGATCTCCTTGTAGTCCAAGGGACTCTCAAGAGTCTTCTCCAACACCACAGTTCAAAAGCGTCAATTCTTCTGCACTCAGCTTTCTTTATAGTCCAACTCTCATGTCCATACATGACTACTGGAAAACCCATAGCCTTGACTAGACGGACTTTTGTTGACAAAGTAATGTCTCTGCTTTTTAATATGCTGTCTAGGTTGGTCATAACTTTCCTTCCAAGGAGTCCCCAAAAATAAAGTCTGTCACTGTTTCCACTGTTTTCCCATCTATTTGCCGTGAAGTGATGGGACCAGATACCATGATCTTTGTTTTCTGAATGTTGAGCTTTAAGCCAACTTTTCCACTCTCCTCTTTCACTGTCATCAAGAGGCTCTTTAGTTCTTCTTCACTTTCTGCCATAAGGGTGGTGTCATCTGCATATCTGAGGTTATTGATATTTCTCCCAGCAATCTTGATTCCAGCTTGTGCTTCCTCCAGCCCAGCGTTTCTCATGATGTACTCTGCATAGACGTTAAATAGGCAGGCTGATAATATACAGCCTTGACATACTCCTTTTCCTATTTGGAACCAGTCTGTTGTTCCATGTCCAGTTCTAATTGTCGCTTCCTGACCTGCATACAGGTTTCTCAAGAGGCGGGTCAGGTGTATAAGCAGTGGTTAAAAGCCAGACTTTGGAGTCTTCTTGGGTTTAAATCCAGGCTCTGACACTCAGTAGTTGTGTGATCCTGAGCAGATTATTTAAACTTTTCATACTTCAGTTTCCTTTATAAAATGGGAATAGTAGTCCCCATACATAGGCTTGTTGCAATGATAGCTGCAATGATAAGATTGAGAAAATGTAAATTAAGTACTCCAAATAGTGCTGAGTACAGTGTAAGTGTTGTGGTAAGTTTCAGTCATTATTATGATTGTTGTTGATGTTATTTTTTGGAACATCTGAATAGAGAAGTCTAGTGGGCAGCTGTATGTTTATTTTTAAAAATTGGTTATTAGTAAGTACCCATCTTATTCAATATCTATTATATTCTGAGGGGAAAAGAATCCTAAAGGGGAAATGCTAATAGTTATTACTGATCTTATTGTATTATAAAAGTGAAATTCATATAATCTTAAAATGTTTAGAGATCTCTGAATAAAAAAGTATTCTAGGAAGAATTATTATTTTTCTTGGTTGATAAGAAAATGTATTTCAGTATCATAGTATGCTTCTTTACCAATAGCACCAAGTGGGAAACCCTAATAAATTTTGATATTTTGCTAATAAGATCAATTCAATTTAAAATAATTTTGATATGTCCATTAAAAATAATGCAATTGTATTGAACAAAACTATGAAATTAAAAAGAGTAATTTTGTTGCATAATTTGGATTTCTGGAATGACCTCAGTGACAGTTTGATAGATAGTTTCTTTGCATGCTAGGGTTGGGCATTATGCTTATTCACACCATGGCACACTGTTTTCCTGGGAAGTGTGGTTACTTTGATTTGAAGGTTTTGATTATGGTAGAAGTGGTCCTGAATGAGCCCAGATGGAATTTAGATTTTTATGAGAAGGAGTTTTGACATGTAGTAATAGATGTAGTCAGACAAGTGTTTTTTGGCTTGTGTTGGCATGAGATGAGTGTCAAGCTCACTATTCCTTTCGGCTGAAGGATATTAGTAATGATGTTTTAATAAGGTGAAAATATTTTGAGCACTTATCTGTATCCTGTGTTAATGTTTAAATTATGTGATGCAGGTGGCACTGGTGGTCAAGAATCCACCAGCCAATGCAGGACACAAGAGATACAGGTTTGACCCCTGGGTTAGAAAGATCCCCTGGAGAAGGGCATGGCAATCCACTCTAGTATTCTTGCCTAGAGAATCCCATGGACAGAGCAGCCTGGCAGTTTACCAGGTCCAGAGGGTCACAAAGAGCTGGACACGACTGAATAACTTAGCATGCACACATGACCCAATTTTAATGTTCACTGAATCCCTAATTTACAAATATGAGGAGAGGTAAAGAGACTGCCTGAGGTCAAACAGAAGTGAAAGGAGGAGGCAGAAAGAAGCAGCATGTTTGGGAAGGAGATAGAGCTGCAGGGGAGAGAATCAATGAGAGCAAGGGATAGATCAAAGAAGTTGACAGAGGAGGGCAGAAGGGGAGGAAATGCAGATGAAAGAAGAATTGGACATTGTCTGAATACTTATTTAGTTGCATGAACTGATTTTTGTGTCCAGGTGAAGATGTCAATAAAAATATGAATTATGGTCAGATGCTATGAGAGCTGAAGCTCTTTCAATTGGCCAAGGGGATAAAGAATTCTTCCAGGAAAGCAGTCAGCTTATATGGAATCATTTATTTTTTAAAAATATTTATTTATTTATTTGGCTGTTTTAGGTCTTGTGTTAGCACATGAGGTCCAGAGCACACAGGCTCCGTAGTTGTGCCTGTGGGTTTAATTGCCCCTAGACATGTGGGATCTTAGTTCCCCAACCAGGGATTAAGCCAACATTGGAAAGTGGATCCTTAACCACTGGACCATCAAGGAAGTCCCTGGACTCATTTCTGAACACGTGGGGCATGTACTCTGAGTGGCCAGCAATAGAGTAGAGTCAGAGACCCATGTTTATTGATTTGAATCCCAAAATGGATGTGAAATCTGCTTATAAATGTGAACTGACTTCTTTAGAGCCTGGGGACTTTGAGGTTATGTGATGGTAGAATGTCATATTTGATTCCTTTGTGGCAGAGCCATCTTTCATTTTCTGTTGTGGTTATTTATCCATTGCTGCATAACAAACTACTCCCAAACTCAGTGGCTTTAAACAATGTTTTATTGTATCTCATAATTTAGTAGCTTAGATATTTGGACCAGACTTGGCTATATGATTCATCTGCTTTTGTGGCACTGTTTGAGGTCAGTTTGTATACTCAGCTTGTAGTTGGTTGGGTTGGTTTTGAAGGTCCAAGCTGGCTTCACTCAATAGATAATAAGAATGAATGGAAGCTTGGACTCAGTGGAGACTGCTGACCAGAGCACCTATATTTGGCATCTGCAACATGTGATTTCAGGGAAGTTGAAGTTCTCACAAGGTAGTTGGGTTCCCCCAGAGTAAGCAAATGAAAGACATAAGGGGAAGCTCTTGCCTTATGACCCATCCTTGGAATTCCCAGTTTATCACTTTCTTCTCCCCATTGAAACTGGTCAAATACACCAATAAGGCAAGCTCAGATTCAAGGAGAGAGAGAAATTAAACTCCACCTCTCAGTGGGAGAAGTAGTAAAGAATTTATATCTGTATTTAATTATCACACACCCCTAACTCCTATTAGATAACTTGCAAATTATTTCAGTTGATTCATGGGGCTGAAGACATCTGTGCAGCATCACCATCACGGCTGCAAACACCATTCACAATGCAAATATCATCAGCAGTGTGTGAACAGTATTTTCTTATTTGAAGACAAACCCAACTCTCCCACAGTACAAAGTAATTCTGTTGAAGGTTAGGCGATACTTTAAAGTCAACTGAGGTCAAGATCTATAATAATAGCACTTCTGACGGACTCAAAGTAAAACAGAGAATCCTTGCCAGAAATCTCTATTTGGATAAGGCTTAAAAAGAGATAGGCAGGGAGTTCTAAAACAGCTGTGTAGCTACAACCAGGAGCGACTTGTCATCTGGCAGTAACTATTACTTTGGACATGATCTACCAAAAAGGCACCTACATATAGTCTACACACATATGGGATTTTATGGTATTGATCACAGCGGTTTGTGACAGTAAGCATGGTATAGGCTTTAGAGAAATGAGTGAACATGTATATGTGCATACTTTTCTATCCTATACCAAGTGAGGGAATAGGAGTATCATGAGTAAAATCTGGATTTCTTGGGTTTAAAGTATGTCTTCACCATTGACTTGCTGTGTAACTTTGGGAAAGCTACTTAAACTCCTTGTGCTTCAGTTCCTAGGCCACAGGACTGGAAAAGGTCAGTTTTCATTCCAATCCCAAAGGAAGGTCAAACTACCACACAACTGCACTCATCTCACACACTAGTAAAGTAATGCTCTAAATTCTCCAAGCCAGGCTTCAACAGTATATGAACCATGAACTTGCAGATATTCAAGCTGGATGTAGAAAATGCAGAGGATCAAATTGCCAACATCCCTTGGATCATTGAAAAAGCAAGAGAGTTCCAGAAAAACATCTACTTCTGCTTTATTGACTATGCCAAAGCCTTTGACTGTGTGGACCACAACAAACTCTGGAAAATTCTTTAAGAGATAGGAATACCAGACTATGCTACCTGCCTCCTGAGAAACCTCTATGCAGGTAAAGAAGCAACAGTTAGAACTGGACATGAAGCAAAAGACTGGTTCCAAATTGGGAAAGGAGTACATCAAGGCTGTATATGGTCACCCTGCTTATTTAACTTATATGCAGTGTACATCATGAGAAACACCAGGCTGCATGAAGCACAAACTGGAATCAAAATTTCCAGCAGAAATATCAATAACCTCAAATATGCAGATGACACCATCCTTATGGCAGAAAGTGAAGAAGAACTAGAGACTCTCTTGATAAAAGTGAAAGAGGAGAGTGAAAAAATTGGTTTAAGGCTCAACATTCATAAAACTAAGATTATGGCATCTGTTCTCATCACTTCATGGCAAATAGATGGGAAAACAGTGGAAACAGTGACAGACTTTATTTGGGGGGGCTCCAAAATCATTGCAGATGGTGACTGTGGCCATGAAATTAAATGACACTTGCTCCTTGGAAGAAAAGTTATGACCAACCTAGACAGCATATTAAAAGCAGAGACATTACTTTGCCAACAAAGGTCCGTCTAGTCAAGGCTATGGTTTTTCCAGTAGTCATGTATGGATGTGATAATTGGACTATAAACAAAGCTGAGCACCGAAGAATTGATGCTTTTGAACTGTGGTGTTGGAGAAGACTCTGGAGGGTCCCTTGGACTGCAAAGAGATATAACCAGTCCATCCTGAAGGAAATCAGTCCTGAATATGCATTGGAAGGACGGATGCTGAAGCTGAAACTCCATTACTTTGTCCACCTGATGAGAAGAACTGACTACTGGGAAAGACCCTGATGCTGGGAAAAATTGAAAGCAGGAAGAGAAGGGGATGAGAGAGGATGAAATGGTTGGATGGCATCACTGACTCAATGGACATGAGTTTGAGTAAACTCTGGGAGTTGGTGATGGACAGGGAAGCCTGGCATATTGCAGTCCATGGGGTTGCAAAGAGTCGGACATGATTGAGCAACTGAACTGAACTGAACTGAACTGAAGGAGGGTTGGTGATAGTATCTGGTTTATAGAATATTTTAGTGCAGGTAAATAATATAATCCATGGAAAAGAAAAAGAAAGATAAACCATGGAGACTGCTACAGAAAAATATCTGGTATATAGCAAAACAATGTGTCAGTTCTTAAATTACTTTTTTAAGAATGAACTGCAGATTTCTGGGGTGAGTTTAACCTTTTGTGGACATAAGGGTCATTAAATCCACAATGTCTTTGTTAAGGGATGATCTCACTCACAACAGTTAACTCAAAACAGGATCTGACCAAATCAGAATGAATTTTGAAATGCTTTGCCATGTTTGTGCTCTCAAGCACAGAGGTACCTAAAAATCAATGCAAAGACAGATGCCCAGCTGTTCAGAGATGAGAGGGAAATACTTCTAATATACAATAAACAGAGAAAGTCTCTAAGGTGCAGAGAATTACAATTATATAAAGACACACCCAGGAATCTAGTTTCTGGTTTCCAAAATGTAGGAACATTGAAACTAATGGATGTATTTAATCTACCACTAAAAGCAATGTTATACCAAAGCTACTTAACTAAAAATAAAATGGTATTTAAAAATTTAACTGTTGGAAAAATAGCCTCAACAAATTTAACTCACTAGCTACAAATGAAGAAAAGCTTGTTAACAACAATTGGTGGGTTCTCAGTTTTTAAGAATACATAATGAAATTTTATTATCTTATAAGTGATTTGGATTATGTCCATAATAGACTGATGCTCATTCTCCACTTTAAGGGAGGAGATGGCAGTTTCAGAGAATCCAGTCATTTACTGCAACCCTCAAGCATTTTGTTTCCTGCCAAGGCAAATCTGCTACAAAGCCCCAGTGCCTCTTAGGATTTACTGAAAAGTGACAGGTGTTGATTTGCTGGTATCTTTCTCAACAGATCCGAATGAGCTAAACAAAATGACTTTTCTACCCATTTAGGCAGAAAAATAAATGGGGACACCAGCTAATGAGGGAATGTAGAGTTAGCCGGACTCAGAGCATTCCAAGCTGTTGGCAGCTGGAATCAAAAGAGGAATCCTGCAGACAGTTTCTCATGTTTATTGCTGAACGTGAAATTAGATGCTTCATCGTCCCCACAGGTGCAAGAACATATAGTTAATAATTACAGCAAAACATATTTATTGACAACCCCAAGTATGCAAAATCCCACACGCAGCAAATGGCTTTCAAAGTTCATCCAAAAAGCACTTTAGAATCAATACAAAAACATTGCAGAGTTGACGAATCTGTATCTAGTAAAATTCTGTATTTTGAAAGCATGGCATACACTGTCTCTTAATATTTATACAGTTCAACATCATCAATGCTTTCTTCATTCTTGTAGGAAACCTATTAGACAAAAAAATTCCCTAATTTCCTGTTGTTTTGATTGGTATGATTAAAGACTATTAGAAAGGTTGAACGGATTTTTCTTTTTCTAGAAGTTTTAAAACAATTTTATCCTTTGATTGAGCCATGGACCATATTAAGCCATTTGCTCATTTACTAATTTGCTGCCAAGTCGCTTCAGTCGTGTCCGACTCTGTGCGACCCCATGGACTGCAGCCTACCAGGCTTCTCCATCCACGGGATTCTCCAGGCAAGAACATTGGAGTGGGCTGCCATTTCCTTCTCCAATGCATGAAAGTGGAAAGTGAAAGTGAAGTCACTCAGTCGTGTCTGACTCTTAGTGACCCCATGGACTGCAGCCTACCAGGCTCCTCCATCCATGGGATTTTCCAGGCAACAGTACTGGAGTGGGGTGCCATTGCCTTCTCGCATTTACTAATTTAGTAGAGGTCTATTGAATACCTATTATGTGGCAGGTACTATTCTAAGTGCTGAGGAGAACCTATATAGATACCTAAGGACTTAAAGTCTTATGGAATCTATGTTACAAGGCAACTAGAACATACTATAAGAGTATTTGACCAAATACTGAACTGTAACCAACATATATGATTGTAGTCAATGGACAAGAGCCACCTTCATTCTGAAAAAATTAAGCACTTGGAAAACTTACACAGAGGAAATCCTGAGCCAGGCTCCCTACAGACACCAAATGACATGCATATTTTACGTAGTTTTCTTTTTTTCAACTCATCTCATTCCAAATAGAATTGGAAACAACTTATGGAAATGCATACAGGTCAACACTAAAATAAAATAAGAGATGGATAAAATGATATTATGCAATGACTCTGGGGTTGAGCTCAGGACTCCCAATATGCATCATAAATTTCTGTCTGGCTTTTGAAGATGGGTCTCAGATTTGGTCCTGGGTTTCTTGGCAGCAAAGATTAGAAACAAGATAGGGTACAAGAGATATGTAATCCCAGGTCTGAGTATACAAGTTGCTAGCTGCTTTTGTAAAATAAATAACTCCTATGAATCCTTTAAAGGAATACTGTGAAATACGGTAGATTAAATTCTCAAATTTTTAAATGAGAGGTTTTATGGCTGCTTGTCCCTCAATGTAGGTGACTACTCTAAAAATCTAGATTTATTTATTTATGCAATTAGAAAATACTTAAAATATTGAGCATTTGCTATGTGGTGAACTCTGTTCTAGACATTGGAGATAGATAAGGTTTCAGAAATGAGGTACTGCTTGGAAAATAGGCAATAACACAACCAAAACCAAAACTAAATTTGTTTCAAATAACGAAAATGATACAACAGGATTATGTGATGGAGAATAACTAGGTGGATGAATATATGTGTGTGTCTGTGTGTTAATCGCTCAGTCGTGTCTGACTCTTTGCTATCCTATGGCCTGTAGCCTGTCAGGCCCCTCTGCCTTTGGGATTCTCCAGGCAAGAATATTGGAGTGGGTTGTCATTACCTTCTCCAGAGGATCTTCCTGACCCAGGGATCTAACCCTGGTCTGCACTGCAGGCAGAGTCTTTACTAGAGCTACCAGGGAAGTCACTTTTTTGAGGCATATTTTTAATGTTAAGGAAATAGACATGACAAGATTAGGGAAAAAAAGTTATTAGAGAAAAGTAATTTCAAGTTTCCAGAGAAAGAAACAGTTTTTTTGAGTGGGACAGATTACAAGGAAACTGGTGTGAGTGGACCATAGTGAATGGAATTGAGATGGAATTAGGAGACATAGTGATCTGTGGTAAAACATGTGGATTTTATTTGAAGGGCAGTGGAAAACAGGTTTCAGGATTTGGAATGTTTAGAAAAATGGGTAATTGAAATCCTCTTTGAATTTTATTTCCTGTCTATTTAAAGAATTGAACATCAGATGATTTGAAAATATCTTCTCCAATAAGCCTTGGAAATCAGAAATTCCTTTAAGAGCTGTTTCTCAGTTCTACTTATTATCTGAATTTGGGGAGAACATTTCACAAGCCTTATGATCCCAAGGCATTTTTTAGTGTCATGTAGAGTTCAACAAATGAATGAAGGGCATTTGAGTTCCCCAAATTCTATGCCAGATAACTATATACCATGGTTATAAGTATTTGATTCTGAAAAAACAAAGCCAAAGAAGGCGTTCCCAATTGTTCATGATAGCCATAAAAATATCAAAAAGGAAACAACAGAATGCTTAATATTAACCCAACACAATTCCTGGTATATCTTCAACATAAACTGTGATGAGAAAAACATACATCTAGGTAACTAATTGAATTGACCTATGATATAAAGTTGTTAACTATAAGCCAATTAAGATTTGGAAGCCTGCCAAAAGGTTTTAAAGCTTTCAAGTAGGTATATTAAGCCATACTTTCTGTTAGTAATAAGGTGACAGAATTAGTTATCCACTGAGGCTACTCTTAGTTGATGACGATAAAACATGTGATCAGTATATACAGACATCCCCTCTTTCGGACTTTTGGTCTTTTCTTGAGGCAGGGAGAAGATAGATGTTTCATCAGTTAAGTCAGCCAACGTAGAGTCTGCTTTCTATAACCTGGGTCCTTGGGCCTTCTTGATAGATGGCTGTGTTGAAAATAAGAGTGAGATAATTATTCTCAGGGCTTCCCACATGGCTCAGTGATAAAGAATCCACCTGCCAATGCAGAAGACGTGGCTTTGATCCCTGGATCTGGAAGATCCCCTGGAGAAGGAAATGGTGACCCACTCTAGTAATCTTGCCTGGGAAATCCCATGGACAGAGGAGCCTGGCGGGCTACAGTCCATGGAGTAACAAAGAGTTGGGCATGATTTAGTGACTAAACAACATAACAAAGATTATTCTCAACTGTTGACAGCCTCACCAAGCCAACTGAGAGAGGGATGAGGCTGGGCAACAAGAAATGTTTAGATTATATCTTAAGAGCAATGGGAAAATATTGTATTAAAATACCATGACTAATTCACTTTTAAGATAGGCAGTTTATACACATGGTACATATGATAAGAAAGTACATCATCTCATCCTGCCATAACTATCCTCCAGGATAGTCATGTCTCTTGTCCAGAGCAGGGTAGACAAAGACAACAATGAATTTGTAGGAAAAAAAGCAGAAAATAACTACTTTACACTATTATATGCTTATTGAGATATGATTTAATAAAAGATTTGTCCTTTCTTATTATATTTCAACTTTTATAATCTCCCAGCTAACTGTTGATGTTAGCATTTGTATATAAAATTTATCATATATTTTTCTAAAAGTCTGCTTTAGTCACTTTGATTTTGAACTATAATATATATACAGAGAAGTGCACCAATCACAAATATACAGATTGACAAATTTTCACATACGCATTTAATCATCATCCAAACCAAGAGAAAGACATAACCAGCTTCCTAGATGCCACTTCTAGCCTCTACTTCCTCACAAGGGTAACCATTACCTTGCTACAACACCATAGATTCATTGTACCTGCTTTGGACTTTGCAGAACAGAATTGTATGTGTATTCTTTGGTATCTGACTTCTTTGGCTAAAAATATTGTAATAATACTCACCCACATTGTTTTGTACAGCTGTAGATTGTTCATTCTCATTGTTAATTCATAGTCTGTAGTGTGAATATGCTATTTCTTATTTACCCATTCTAACTCTTAATGGGGACTTGAGTCGTTATTAAACAGCTGTTTTTTTTTAAATTAAATTTATTTATTTTTGATTGAAGGATAAATGCTCCACAGTATTGTGTTGGTTTCTAACAAACATCAACATGAATCAGCCATAGGTATACCTATGTCCCCTCCCTCCTGAACCTCCCTCCTACCCCCTCTCATCCCAACACTCCGGGTTGTTACAGTGCCCATGTTTGGTTTGAGTTCCCTGAGTCATACAGCAAATTCCCATTGGCTATCTATTTTACATACGGTAAAATATGTTTACATGTTACTCTCTCCATACATCCCACCCTCTCCATCACCTCTGCCCCCATGTCTATACATCTGTTCTCTATGTCTGTGTCTCAATTGCTGCCCTGCAAAAAGGTTCGTTAGTACTATCTTTAAAGATTCCATAGGTATGTGTTAGTATATGATGTTTGTTTTTCCCTTTCTGACTTACTTCACTCTATATTATAGGCTCTAAGTTCATCTACCTCATTAAATAGCTGTTTTAATTGGCTATTCTGAATTATACTGCTATGAACATCCTCTTCTCTTTTGGTGGATAGGAGCCTAGTTATGTTGGGCATTTGTCTGAAAGGAGAACTGTTGAGTCAAAGAGTATGCATACATTTTCAGCTCCAGCAGATACTGCCAAGCAATTTTTCAAAGTTGCTGAAACTATTACACTCCTGCCAAAGATCAATGTTTTATTGGCTATAGACTCTCATCAAAATTTCCGTTTTTCCTTTTTTTTTTTTTTTTGTAATTAAGCTCACCTGGTGGACATGTGGTGATGCTATAATATGGTTTAAATTTGCATTTCTGTGATGATAAATAAAACTGAATGGCTCTTCATGCTTGGTCATTAGGACACCCTTTATTGTAACTGCTTGTTTAAATCTTTTATCTATTCTCTATTGGGTTATCTTTCTTTTCTTACTAATTTATAGGAGTGGTTTGTATAGTCTAGATTTGAGCCCTTTGTTGATTATTATTGAATGTGTGTGATTGTGTAGGGTAAATATTTCTTCTATTCCATGATTTGCTTTTTTCAGATTTTTATGACATATTTTGACAATTCTTAAGCTTAAACTATTAAGGTTAACAATATTTTGGTTGGATATTTTGTACACCATTTCAGATTTTTTTTCTAACTAAATATCATGATGTTTTTGCATATATCTTAAATGTAGGAACTTAGTACTTCTCTTTCATGTCTACATTTATAATCCATCTAGAACTTATTTTTACAGAATATGAAGTATTAAGAGTAGTTAGGATTAACTGCTTTCCTAATCTTATTCATTTAAAAGTTATCTCCATTATACTGCTTGTTTTTTAATTAATGAGGTCATCTTAAATTTATAAGCTAATTCATGAAGCTTTGACATCTAAGACAAGGGATTGCTTTTATATTTATCCTAGGCTTCCTTGGGTATTTTCTAATCCTTGAAGTAACATATTAAGATTTTTCTACATTAAGATCTCTTACTTTTCTCAAGAGTATTCCTAGTTACATTACTCTTTTTCCATGATTAGCTTTATAAAGAACATGTTTTCTTCCATCATAACATCTAGTAGACTTTTATTTTTATATATTGAGGCTGTTATTTTCATATATTGATTTTGTATCCAGCCATCATAACGGAAGTCTTTTATTATTTATAGTTATTTACAGTCCAAATGTTCAAGCTGGTTTTATTTTTTATTTTTTTTTTAAATTTGAGGTACTCCATGGTGGCAGGAGGCCGGGGAATGCAGGTTCAATCGAGCGCGGGGCTGGCCTGCTTCTCCGCCTCACGGGTGAGGCAGCACCTCCGAGCAGAGCTCCGCGCGTCGCAGGCCCCGCGACAGTCCCGGCCACCGGCGCTCCCAGATGACGCACAACTGTCGCGAGAGTTTGGCCCAAGCTGGTTTTAGAAAAGGCAGAGGAACCAGAAATCAAATTGCCAACATCCACTGGATCATCAAAAAAGCAAGAGAGTTCCAGAAAAACATCTATCTCTGCTTTATTGACTATGCCAAAGCCTTTGACTGTGTGGATCACAATAAACTGTGGAAAATTCTTCAAGAGATGGGAATACCAGAGCACCTGACCTGCCTCTTGAAAAACCTATTTGCAGGTCAGGAAGCAACAGTTATAACTGGACATGGAATGACAGACTGGTTCCAAATAGGAAAAGGAGTTCGTCAAGGCTGTATATTGTCACCCTGCTTATTTAACTTCTATGCAGAGCACATCATGAGAAACGCTGGGCTGGAAGAAGCACAAGCTGGAATCAAGATTGCCAGGAGAAATATCAATAACCTCAGATATGCATATGACACCACCCTTATGACAGAAAGTGAAGAGGAACTAAAAAGCCTCTTGATGAAAGTGAAAGAGGAGAGTGAAAAAGTTGGCTTAAAGCTCAACATTCAGAAAATGAAGATTATGGCATCCGATCCCATCACTTCTTGGGAAATAGATGGGGAAACAGTGGAAACAGTGTCAGACTTTATATTTGGGGCTCCAAAATCACTGCAGATGGTGACTACAGCCGTGAAATTAAAAGACGCTTAGTCCTTAGAAGGAAAGTTACAACCAACCTAGATAGCATATTGAAAAGCAGAGATATTACTTTGCCAACAAAGGTCCATCTAGTCAAGGCTATGGTTTTTCCAGTCGTCATGTATGGATGTGAGAGTTGGACTGTGAAGAAAGCTGAGCACTGAAGAATTGATGCTTTTGAACTGTGGTGTTGGAGAAGACTCTTGAGAGTCCCTTGGACTGCAAGGGATCCAACCAGTCCATCCTAAAGGAGATCAGTCCTGGATGTTCATTGGAAGGACTGATGATGAAGCTGAAACTGCAATACTTTGGCCACCTCATGTGAAGAGTTGACTCATTGGAAAAGACCCTGATGCTGGGAGGGATTGGGGGCAGGAGGAGAAGGGGACGACAGAAGATGAGATGGCTGGATGGCATCACTGACTCGATGGACGTGAGTTTGAGTGAACTCCAGGAGTTGGTGATGGACAGGGAGGCCTGGTGTGCTGTGTTTCATGGGGTCACAAAGAGTCGGACACGACTGAGTGACTGAACTGAACTGACAGTTGCTTGAGTTTTTTAAGCAAAGAATTTTTTTCCTCTTTCTGTTCACCTTCCCTTTTTTTCACTCCGCTCTCTTCTAGCTATTTCTCAAAAAGAATTATAAGTAATAATTGTGATAGTTGATGTTTTGCTGTGGTTCCGATCTTAAGGAAGGGGTGGGGGGTGTTTCTTGACTTTTTCCATTAAGCATAATCATATTAAGAAAAATATCAGTTTCTTTTTACTGTATCTAGAATTTTTATATCCATATTAGTAAATGAAATTAGACTGTAGTGTTCCTTTATGTTTTATCTTAGTCTGGTTGGATATCTCTGATATATTAAGTCTTTAAATATTAAAGACATGATATCAATCCAGTGTGAAGATTCCAGGACTGGCATTATTTTTGTGGAGGAGTGATTGACTTCTGAATATCACTTAATGTAAAATAATTATTCTATCTAGGTTTTTAATCTCTCTGGGGCTTTGTTGGAACTTTATATTTTTCAAGAAAAGTTATTTATTTAATTTGTGCTTTAGAATAAATTTATTTAGAGTTAAGCAAGGTATCTCCATGTTTAAAATTTTTATATGATTGGATTCCCATTACTATGCTTCTCTTGTGTATTTGTGCTTTCCCCCATCCTTTATTCCTTCATTATGTTAATTAATAGGTAATGTATTCTATCACTTGTTCCTCCTTCTCTTCACAATTAATCTATCCAGGCTTATTTATAATTCTAAAAATTTCTTTTTCCCTGTCATTGATTTCTACTATTCCCTTGACTTATTCTTCCAATTTTACTATATTTTGTTTGTGACATCATTTGATGATTGATCTACTGATTTATTTTCATTCTTTCTCTATAATTAATGTGTCTCCAATGCTAAGAATAATACTCTAAGCCACCATTTTATATGAATTTTCAATAGAACCTCATAGCTGTTATTTTTACTGCAGATATTTCCTAACTAATCTGCAGTTTGAGTCCTGATTTTAAATCAAAAAATTCTCTAATAAAAAGCCCTACATTTCCAAGTATTTTGATTTTAACTGCTTTTGTGTTTTGTTATTAATATCTAGAGGTTTTCCTGGTGGCTCAGTGGTTAAAAAGAATCCTCTTGCAATACAGGAGCTGAGGGTTTGATCCCTGGGTTAGGAAGATCCCCTGGAGAAGGAAATGGCAACCTACTCCAAGATTCTTGCCTGGGAAATTCTGTGGACAGAGGAGCCTGGCCGGCTATAGTCCACAGTGTTGCAAAGAGTCAGATATGATTTAGTGAGTAAACAACAGCAATTAGACTTATATATCTTGAAAAAAAATCATATTGTTTGCTATATTTACACTTTTTAATTTTTAATGGATTTTTTTTTTGCCTTTACATATGGTGGGTATAATTGAATTTCCAAGAGTATATAGAAAGTATGTATAGTGTTTGATATTTATTTATTTTGTCCACTTGATATATCATGGAGAGATAGGCAAATTTACTTTTGTGTATTTTTCTTATAGATTTTATACTTTGAATTTTAATGATTTGTTTAGCACAAAATGTTCAAGGTAGGATGATCTTTATTGTATGTAGTATATTGAGTTTTGTGTATGGCATATTCCATTGACATAGCATGCTACTGCTATTGTTAAGTCGCTTCAGTCGTGTCCAACTCTGTGCGACCCCATAGATGGCAGCCCACCAGGCTTCCCCGTCCCTGGGATTCTCCAGGCAAGAACACTGGAGTGGGTTGCCATTGCCTTCTCCAATGCATGAAAGTGAAAAGTGAAAGTAAAGTCGCTTAGTCGTGTCCAACTCTAGCGACCCCATGGACTGCAGCTTACCAGGCTCCTCCATCCATGGGATTTTCTAGGCAAAAGTACTGGAGTGGGGTGCCATTGCCTTCTCTGTGACATAGCATAATATCATTAAAAATGTCCTACCTTATTTTATTATTAATACCTTTGTCTCTATATCCAGCTTGGTTAGCTATTACATTTATGGCCAAATTTTGATTTTATTATTTATTGATTTTAAAATTTGTATGTGATAGGTAAGTCTTTGTTCATAATGCTGTTTTCAGTCTTCAAAGTCACATTTATTTAAATGCACAAGCATTTATTTCACATAGTCAACATTTAGGCTTGATTTTTATGTGTCCATTCCTCTTTTGTTGTTGCTGTTTTGGGCTTTTTGATAGTCAACCTTTTGTTTTCAGAATACTTTTACAATTGCATAAAAATAGCAAAGATAGTACAGGAAGTTGACATATAATCTATACTCAGTTTCCCCTAGTATAATCATTTTACATTAATATGGTATATTTCATTAATGAATCAATAGTGACATATTATCAACTAAAGTCAATAGTCATAGTTCCTTAGTTTTTACTAAGGATTATGATTATGTTTTATCTCACTCTACTGTTTCAGTGTATTTTTTCCTGAGATTTATAGTTCTTTGAGTTCTTTTATTAATTTAGTTACTTTGAACATGGCAATAAGCTTGGCCTATGTTTTTATCTGTTTTGTGGCATTTTTTCTGGTTATTGTTTCTGCCTGCCTTTTGCTTTTTCTGTTTTTTCCTTCTTAAAGTATTTTAAAATGATTTTATCAAAGGAAACAGAGATGGCTGGTCACTGCAAACTAGAAGAAAACCCTGGAAAATCTGTGGTCACAGAATCCAAGGAAGAAAGTATTTTAAAAAGGAGAGAGGCCAATTATGGGAAATGCTTTTATGAAGTCCTATAAAATGAAGAGTCAAAACTTTCTTTGAGTCACAAAGATTATTTGCTTTATTGAAATATGCTTTCATTGGTGCTATCACAGAAGCCATACTGGAATGGCTTGAAGAGTTAATAAAAAGTACAAAGAGTAAAGGCAGAGAAATCTTTACAAGAGTTAAGGGGAGAAAAGGGAAGAATAGGTTAGGGGAACATAGGATCCAAGGATGATTTATCTTTCTTATGTTTTAAGGGAATTATTAAAGCAAGTTTAAATACAAAAAGGGGGCTTTTCAGGTGGCACAGTGGTGAAAGAATCTGCCTGCCAATGCAAGAGGCGTGAGACATGCAGGTTTTATCCCAGGGTCAGGAAGGTCCCCTGGAGTAGGAAATGGCAGCCCACTCCGGTATTCTGGCCTGGAAAATTCCATGGACAGAGGAGCCTGGTAGGCTACAGTCCATGGGGTTGCAAAGAGTCAGACACACCTGAGAGACTGAATGCACGTGCACACACAGACAAAAAGACACACAGACAGACTCACACACAAACATATTGCCTATCTCCTGAGAATCCTGTATGCAGATCGAGAAGCAACAGTTAGAACTGGGCATGTAACAACTGACTGGTTCAAAATTGGGGAAGGAGTATATTAAGGCTGTATATTATTACCCTGCTTATTTAACTTATATGCAGAATTGATCATGTGAAATGCTGGGCTGGATGAAGCACAGGCTGGAATCAAGATTGCAAGGAGAAACATCAACAGTCTCAGATATGCAGATGATACCAACCTAACGGCAGAAAGCAAAGACTAACTAAAAAGCCTCTTGATGAGGGTGAAAGAGGAGAGTGAAAAACCTAGCTTACAACTCAGTGTTCTGAAAACTAAGATCATGATGTCTGGTCTCATCACTTCATGACAAATACATGGGGAAAAAGTAGAAGCAGCGACAGATTTTATTTTCTTGGGTTCCAAAATCACTTGGACGGTGACTGCAGTCATGAAATTAAAAGTCAGTGGCTTCTTGGGAGGAAAGCTAAGACAAACCTAGATAGCATATTAAAAAGCAGAGATAAAACTTTTCTGAAAAAGGTCTGTCTAGTCAAAGCTATGGTTTTTCCAGTAGTAATGTATGGATGTGAGAGTTGGACCATAAAGTAGTCTGAGCAGTGAAGAATTGATGCTTTTGAACTGTGGTGTTGAAGACTCTTGAGCATCCTTTGGACAGCAAGGAGACCAAACCAGTCAATTCTAAAGGAAATCAACCCTGAATATTTATTGTAATGACTGATGATGAAGATGAAGCTCAGACTTTGGCCACCTGATGTGATGATCTGACTCATTGAAAAAGACCGTGATGCTGGGAAAGACTGAAGGAGAAGGAAGAAGAGGCCGGCAAAGGATGAAATGACTAAATAGCATCACCAGCTCAATGGACATGAATCTAAGCAAATTCCCGGAGATAGTGAAGGACAGGGAAGCCTGGTGTGCTTCAGTCCATGGGGTTTCAGAGTCTGAAGTGACTTAGTGACCAAACAATAACAACAACAGGACCTGAAAGAGAGATAGCAGGGAGGCCAGAGAAGATAACCTCTAGTTGAGAAGTTATGGATGGTGACAGGTAAGGCCCTTTTAAGGAGGCAGGATATTTCCTCCAATTTTAAAGTAGAAAAAGAGGTGAATCTGGGAGCCTATATGAGTAGGTCTATGTATTTGGTGATGAGAATTGTGCTTCTAATTTATTTGCAAAATCAGAGAGGGGATCTTGCATTGAAATTCCAGAGGATAGAGAAGGATTGAAAATTAGGAGAAAGCAAAAATGTTGAAATGAGAGTAGGAAAGCAAGGCAGGCAGTCCTAAGGGCCTTGATGAGTTGCGAAAACATAAATATGCCCCACTGTGTTACTTCTCTTCAACAATTTGGAGCTATCTAAAAAACTAACACAACATTGTAAATCAACTATACTCCAATTAATTTATTTTTAAATTGCTCAACAAACAACAATAACAGCAAAAGAAAGATTCAAGATATGACAACACAAGCCTGGCTGAAAGAGTTTCTGTATTGTCTCTCCAATGTACTTTAATACCAGACCACAGAGAAGCAGTTTGAAAGCAAACTTCCTTTGTTGCTTAACTGAGGAAAGTCTTGTGGTAGGTTTGCTCTGTAAGGTAATTCTACTATCTTAAATAAAATCTCCCTGTGGAGTGGTGATTGGTAAGGCCAACAGGTGGCTTTTGAAATCAGAAGTTAAAATCTGCCTATCTTTGATTATTCCATCATTTGCCTTAATCATTCATTTTAAGTTCAATTTGGAGTGCTTTTTACATACTAACATTGTGTGCCTACCTGTGTGATAGTCATTATAGATAAACAGAAAGCAAAGAATTAATTATGTTTTGAGTTTAAAGAGATTGTTTTCTTAATATTCGCATTAAAACTTTTGTTGTTGTTTTTCAGTTGCTAAGTTGTGTCCAATTCTTCATGACTCCATGGACTGAAGCATGCCAGGCTTTCCTGTCCTTCACCATCTCCCAGAGTTTGCTCAAACTCATGTACATTGAGCTGATGATGCTATCCAACCATCTCATCCTCAGTCACCCTCTCCTTCTCCTGACTTCAGTCTTTCCCAGCATCAGGATCTTTACCAAATGAGTCAGCTCTTCTCATCAGGTGGCCAAAATATTAGAGCTTCAGCATCAGTCCTTCCAGTGAATATTCAAGGCTAATTTCCTTTAAGATTGACTGGTTTGATATATTTGCTGTCCAAGGGATTCTCAAGAGTCCTTCTTCAGCACCACAATTTGAAAGCATCAGGTCTTCGGCACTCAGCCCTTATGGTCCAACCTCACATCCATACCTGATTACTGAAAAAACCATTACTTTGACTATGTGGATCTTTTTCAGCAAAATGATGTCTTTGCTTTTCAATATGCTGTCTAGGTTTGTCATAGCTTTCCTTCCAGAAGCAAACACCTTTTAATTTCTTAATGGCTGCAGTCACTGTCCACAGTGATTTTGGAGCCCAAGAAAATGAAATCTGTCACTGCTTCCACTTTTTCCTCATGAAGTGATTGGACCAAATCCCATGGCATTAGCTTTTTGGATGTTGAGTTTTAAGCCAGCTTTTTCATTATCCTCTTTCACCCTTATCAAGAGGCTGTTTAGTTCCTCTTGGCTTTCGGCCATTAGGGCAGTAACATCTGCATATCTGAGGTTGTTGATATTACTCTCAGGAATCTTGATTCCAGCTATGATTCATCCATCCTGACATTTCAAGTGATGTACTCTGCATATAAGTTAAATAAGCAGGATAACAATATACAGCCTGATGTACTCCTTTCCCAATTTTGAACCTGTCAGTTGTTCCATGTCTATTTCTTGATCTACCTACAAAGTTCTCAGGAGGCAGGTAAGGTGGTCTGGTATTCCCATTCTTTAAGAATTTTCTAGTTTGTTGTGATCTACACAATCAAAACTTTTACTGTATGTTGCTGCTGCTGCTGCTGCTAAGTTGCATAAGTTGTGTCCGACTCTGTGTGGCCCCGTAGACGGAAGCCCACCAGGCCCCTCTGTCACTCTTCAAATATTAAATTTACATTTATAAATCCATATTTAGACTAAAACCAAATTATTTCTAGAGCAATATGTTTTAATATATACTGTTTCGCTAACACATTTGATTGAGATATTTCTGGCTTTGCTAGTAAAACATCTCCTTAAAAAGAGCAACAAACTTCTTTTATAGAGCATAGTTAAAGAGGGTATTACATAAATAAATTTTTTTTTACTTCCATCATGTCCAACTCTTTGTAACTCTATGGACTGTAGTCCACCAGGCTCCTATGTCCTCTTGGGATCCTCTGGGCAAGAATACTGGAATGGATTGCCATTCCCGTCTCCACGGTATCTTTCTGATCCAGAGACTGAACCCAGGTCTCCTGCACTGCAGGCAGATTCTTCATGGTTTGAGCCACCAGGGAAGCCCTAAAAGTTAAAATTTTATAAAATTTTATTTTTTCTTACCTGTATAAGAATTTGAAATACTTAATTTCCCCCTACTTCTCACACAACGCTGAGGCATGTCACAAAGGTTAAAAAAATTTTAAATAATGTTCTCATGAGGTGTTGGATTGCAAGCCACACTTGAGTGTGTTGTGAACAGGAAGTAGGGGCAGAGAAGATAGCAGATAGTACTTTCCAAAGAGAAGAAAGTTAGCTCCTTTATTGAATCGTAAGTACTGATGTGCATGAAAAATTTTACTGTGTCTATCTAAGCCCAAAATATAGAAAATGAAATGAAACCTTCATTTTTAGATGCTTCAGGTCACCTATTCGAAATTACTAAGAGAGTTATAAATCTTTTTATGCAAGAATTGTTTTTGTAAAAAGCATGTGTGGGTAGCTTTCATTTAAGACTAAAATATTTTGACAAATCAAAACTTCAACTAGAACCACTGTGACTAACTTAAATGAATACATTGAGATATAAAATGGCAATAATCACATATTTCAGCTGTCAAAGTCCCTGGCAGAGTAGATTAGTGGAAAAAAATGTCATAAAAGAACAGAAAAAATCTGAAAAGGAAAAAAAAGATGGTTATAAATGCAACAAATTTCCTCTGTAGATTCAAATGTTTTCACTAAACAAGTCAAGAAAGGATAATTTAAATCTCTACAAAGAAGATTTGGAAAGTCAAAATAGATGTAAAAACACCATATAAGTGACAGTTAAATGAATGGAGAGAAATCCTTAATAATTTTTGACTAAGGTCTTTTAATCTCATTGAATTTGAATGTGATTCTAACTTGGAGACATTAGGAAATCAAGATCAGATTTGTTTTTCCTATTGATATTCAGCTGAAAGCATAAGTCATATATTATTTAAATAAAGAATAGTAAATCCATTTGAAAGGACTAGATCAAACTCATAGAGATATGTATTATTCTCCCAGAACTTTACAGACTCCAAAGGCAAGTAGAAGACCCGAGAGGTCATGCAGTTCATTTTCCTGTTCTAAGAGCACTCCAGAAAGACAGCTTTGCTTCTTCTTATTAATTTTGTAGTTGCTATACTGCTCATCCAAATTCCATTGAATTTTATTTCAATGATTTATTTTCTATTGTCTTCAACATCTTATTTGCTTAAAATTAGCAAACGTCTAGTATATGTCAGATACTGTAAAAAAATCCCTGAAGTAACATAAGCAAAGAAGAGGACCACTTCTCTTGGGAAACAGCTAAGTGGAATGAACTGGGTGTTCTGGAGGTAGAGGCAGGGAGTGTAAATAGGATAGAGAGGCCTAAGATGTGTTTGAACCTAATCTTGAAGATCCAGTATAAGTTAGCTAGGCAAAAGAGTGAAAGCAGAACATTTCTGGAACTAAAACGATAAGAGGTTGACAAGAGGTGATGGATTCCAGAAGTTCCATAGGTAGTGGGTAAAGGTAGAAGGTAGTAGAAGGTGAGGCTAGAATAACACTTTCCAAATATCTTTTGAAGAATATTAGTTCTGCTAGAAGCAGTGAAAACAACTATTTTGGACTTAGTTGATTTGGAGAAACAAATAATTTTATCCTTCTTCTGGAGATTTAAAAATATTTGATTAGATTATCATTTTAAGAAACCCTCTAGTATTAACTCATAGTCAACGAAAGAGTCTGAAATGCAGTACTTACGTACAACCTCAAAAATGATAAAATGATCTCTTTTCATTTCCAAGGCAAACCATTCAATATCACAGTAATCCAAGTCTATCACTAATGCCAAAGAAGCTGAAGTTGAATGGTTCTATGGTGACCTACAAGACCTTCTAGAAGTAACACGCCCCCACCCAAAAAAAAAAAAAAAAAAAAGATGTTCTTTTCATCATAGGGGACTGGAATGCAAAAGTAGGAAGTCAAGAGATACCTGGAGTAACAGGCAACTTTTGCCTTGGAGTACAAAATGAGCAGGGCAAAGGCTAATAGAGTTTTGCCAAGAGAATGCACTGGTCATAGCAAACACCCTCTTCCAACAACACAAGAGAAGACTCTACACATGAACATCCCCAGATGGCCAACACTGAAATCAGATTGATTATATTCTTTGCAGTCAAAGTTAGAGAAGCTCTATACAGTTAACAAAAACAAGACCGGGAGCTGACTGTGGCTCAGATCATGAACTCCGTATTGCAAAACTCAGACTTATGTTGAAGAAAGTAGGGAAAACCACTAGACCATTCAGGTATGACCTAAATCAAATCCCTTATGATTATACAGTGGAAAGTGACAAACAGATTCAAAGGATTAGATCTAATAGACAGAGTGCCTGAATAACTACGGAGAGAGGTTCATGACATTGTGCAGGAGGCAGTGATCAAGATCATCCCCAAGAAAAAGAAATATAAAAAGGCAAACTGGTTGCCTGGAGAGGCCTTACAAATAGTTGAGAAAAGAAGAGAAGCTAAAGGCAGTGGAGAAAAGAAAAGATACACCCATCTGGATGTAGAATTCCAAAGAATAGCAAGGAGAGAAAAGAAAACCTTCCTAAGTGATCAATGCAAAGAAATAGAGGAAAGCAATGGAATGAGATCTCTTCAAGAAAATTAGAGATACCAAGGGAACATTTCATGCAAAGATGGGCACAATAAAGGACAGAAATGGTATGGACCTGACAGAAGCAGAAGATATTAAGAAGAGGTGACAAGAATACACAGAAGAACTATACAAAAAATATCCTAATGATCCAGATAATCACTATGGTGTGATAACTTACCTAGAGCCAGACATCCTGGAGTCTGAAGTCAAGTGGGCCTTAGGAAGCATCACTATGAACAAAGCTAGTGGAGATGATAGAATTTCAGCTAAGCTATTTCAAGTCCTAAAAGGTGATACTGTTAAAGTGCTGCACTCAATATGACATCAAATTTGGAAAACTCAGCAGTGGCTACAGGACTGGAAAAGGTCAGTTTTCATTCCAATCCCAAAGAAAGGCAATGTCAAAGAATGTTCAAACTACCACACAATTGCACTCATTTCACATGCTAGCAAAGTAATGCTCAAAATTCTCTAAGTGTGGCTTCAACAGTACATGAACTGAGAACTTTGAGATGTTCAAGTTGGATTTAGAAAAGACAGAGGAACTAGAGAGCAAATTCTCAACATCCGTTCGATCATAGAAAAAGCAAAAGAACTCCAGAAAAACATCTAATTCTGCTTTATTGACTACACCAAAGCCTTTGACTGTGTGGATCACAACAAACTGTGGAAAATTCTTCAAGAGGTTGGAATACCAGACCACCTTACCTGCCTCCTGAGAAATCTGCATGCAGGTCAGGAAGCAACAGTTAGAACTGGACATGGAACAACAGACTGTTTCCAAATAGGGAAAGGGATACATAATGGCTGTATATTGTCACCCCGCTTATTTAACTTACATGCAGAATACATCATGCAAAATGCCAGGCTGGATGAAGCACAAGCTGGAATCAAGATTTCCAGGAGAAACATCAATAACCTCAGATATGCAGATTACACCACCCTTTTGGCAGAAAGTGAAGAGGAACTGAAGAGCCTCTTGATGAAAGTGAAAGAGGAGAGTTAAAAAACTGGCTTAAAACTCAACATTCAAAAAACTAAGATCATGACAAATAGATGGGGAACCAATGGAAACAGTGACAGACTTTTTTTCATGGGATCCAAAGTCACTGCAGATGGTGACTGCAGCCATAAAATTAAAAGACACTTGCTCCTTGGGAGAAAAGCTATGACCAACCTAGACAGCATATTAAAAAGCAGAGAAATTACTTTTCTGACAAATGTCTGTCCAGTCAAAGTTATGGTTTTTCCAATAGTCTTGTATGAATGTGAGAGTTGGACTATACAGAAAGCTGAGAGCTGAAGAATTGATGCTTTTGAGTTGTGGTGTTAGAAAAGACTCTTGAGAGTCCCTTGGATGGCAAGGAGATCAAACCACTCAATCCTGAAGGAAATCAGTCCTGAATATTCATTGGAAGGACTGATGCTGAAGGTTCAATACTTTGTCCATCTGATGTGAAGAATTGACTCATTGGAAAAGACCCTGATGCTGGGAAAGATTCAGGGCAGGAAGATAAGGGGATAGCAGAGGATGAGATGATTTAATGTCAACACAACTTGATGAACATACATTTGAGCAAGCTGCAGGAGTTGGTGATGGACAGGGAGGCCTGATGTGCTGCAGTCCACGGGGTCGCAACGTTCAGACATGACTGAGTGACTGAACTGAACTGATATTATTAAACTTTATTTAATACCAAACCTATTGTACCAAAGAACTTCCTGTTTTAATACAACACTTTCAATACACAGAAATGCTACTCCGTGGTGCTCACTTTGGGAAACATGAACGTAGTATAAAAAGGTCAGGATTTATTTGTAACCCAGAAAAAGAAAGTTAGACTTCATTTTGGGAATATGTGGACAGACAGCTGAATGGAGTTTTGACATTAACTCAACACATTTGTCAATGTCTTTAATTATCATTATGTTTCTGAAATCAGCATTTTTATTTAGAATCATATTTCCTTAATATAAAATACTTCGTTTAGCATGATTCTGCTAGCCATAAACATCTTACAATTTTCTTTTTAATAATTAAAAAAGTTTCTTTTTGACTAATGAAAAGCTGTGCAGAATTAATGTATAAAACTAGATGAATTTGGAGATAAGTATTCACCCATAAAACTATCACCACAATCTATGCCCTAAATGTATCTGGCACCTCCAGAAGTTTCCCCCTACCTCATTATTATTTGTGTGTGTATGAATGGTCTTAAAGCAGGGAACAGATATGATGAAGCATTCATTTTATAACTCTCTCTGGAAGTTTGGATGCTGCCAGCTTTGGAGACTACATTGGAAAAGGATGAAAGGGGGCAGAGAGACTAATTAGAGCCTGATGTGGCCTTTAAGAACAGCAATGCAGGTGTGAACAAAAGCAGTGGCAATGGAATGGAGAGGAGAGGATAAACAAGGGGGATGTTGCTGAAGCAGGTAAAAGCTGATGGGAAATACCAAAAACAATATCAGGTTTTGGAGGCTGTAGGAAAATTTGGTTGGGAGGGCAGGCAGTGGGAGGAAGCAGTGGAGGCAGAAAGCTTGGAGCAGTATTGGAATAAAAATCTGGGAAAGGAAGAAAAAAACAGAGGAGCTTTTTTAAAAAAGAAATTTTCTTTTATCATATTTATTTGGCTGCATTGAACCTAAAAGTGTTAGTCGCTCAGAGTCCAACTATTTGCAACCTTATAGGCTGTAAACCTCCCAGGCTCCTCTGTTCATGGAATTCTCCAGACAAGAATACTGCAGTGGGTTACCATTCCCTTCATGAGGGAATCTTTCCAACCCAGGGATTGAACCCGGGTCTCTACATTCCAGGTAGATTCTTTACCATCTGAGCCACCAGGGAAGCCCAATTGGCTCAGTTGGGTCTTGTAAATCCTAGTTGTGGCATGTGGGATCTAATTTCATGACCAGGAATGGAATCCGGACCCCCTGCAATGGGATTTCGTTGTCTTAGCCACTAAACCACCAGGGAAATCCCCAGAGGATTAGGAAGAGTGGCTCTGAAAGGAAAGAGTGAGAGTAACATCTGGAGTTTTAGTTTCTATTACTACTTGATGGAGACACCATGGAGATATTATCCAAGTGTATACAATACTTCCCAGATGGTTCAGATGGTAAAGAATCTGCCTGCAGTGCAGGAGACATGAGTTCAACTCCTGGGTCAGGAAGATCTCCTGGAGAAGGGAATGGCAACCCACTCCAGTAATCTTGCCTGGAGAATTCCATGGACAGAGGAGCCTGATGGACTATAGCTACATGGCTACAGTCCATGGGGTCTCAAAGAATTGGACACAACTGAGTCACTTTTACTTTCATACAACACTTCATATCTATGGTCTAGTCAGGCTTTGCCCACTGATCCTTTCCTGCAAAATATATTATGTTTTGGCTCCTCATCAAGTGGTATATTTACCTACACACATGCCTAGCTTCCTTGATACCTTCTTTCTGAATTGGTTGCCTACAGGTAGGTCACATACTACAGAAAGTTTCCTCATAGACAGGCTGGAGCTTCAGGGAATCTTGTTTGGCTCTGTTATCTCTTTGCTGAGCTGTTTTCTCTAGCACTCCCTGTTCATAATCCAGTTCTTTATTCTCTCACCGACCCCTTGAGAATCCAATGATTCTCAGGCTCACTCCAATTCAGGATGAGAGACGACAACTTTACTTTCCCTTTTGACCACCCTTTGAAACTACGATTTCATGCTGTAGGCACACCCTTACTGGCATCTAGGTATAGTCTGTTTGGCTGAGTACTCTGGTAGGATGACCAAACTGTCCTTATTTGTCCACGACTGAGGAGTTTCTGGGATGAAGACCTTTCTTTGCTAAAGCCAGGAAAATCCTGGACCAATGAGGACAGTTGGTCATGCTAAGTCACTCTACTTTAGTCACCACTATCTCCCAGCATGGCAGCTGCCACATGGTGTTATTGTTGTTATTCAGTTGCTAAATTGTGTCTGCTGCTGCTGCTGCTGCTAAGTCGCTTCAGTCGTGTCTGACTCTGTGCGACCCCAAGGACGGCAGCCCACCAAGCTCCCCCGTCCCTGGGATTCCCCAGGCAAGAACACTGGAGTGGGTTGCCATTTCCTTCTCCAATGCATGAAAGTGAAAAATGAAAATGAAGTCACTTAGTCGTGTCTGACTCTCAGCGACCCCATGGACTGCAGCCTACCAGACTCCTCCGTCCATGGGATTTTCCAGGCAAGAGTACTGGAGTGGGGTGCCACTGCTTTCTCCGAAATCGTGTCTAGACAGTGTATTAAAAAACAGAGCCACCACTTTGCCAACAAAGGTCCATATAGTTAAAGCTATGGTATTTTCAGTAGTCATGTATGGATGTGAGAGTTGGACTGTAAAAAAGGCTGAGCACTGAATAACTGATGCTTTTGAACTGTGGTGTTGGAGAAAACTCTTGAGAGTCCCTTGGACAGCCAGGAGATCCAACCAGTCCATTCTGAAGGAGATCAGCCCTGGGATTTCTTTGGAAGGAATGATGCTAAAGCTGAAACTCTAGTACTTCGGCCAACTCATGCGAAGAGTTGACTCATTGGAAAAAAACTCTGATGCTGGGAGGGATTGGGGGCAGGAGGAAAAGGAGACGACAGAGGATGAGATGGCTGGATGGCATCACTGACTCGATGGACGTGAGTCTGAGTGAACTCCGGGAGTTGGTGATAGACAGAGAGGCCTGGCGTGCTGCGATTCACGGGGTCGCAAAGAGTCGGACACGACTGAGTGACTGAACTGAACTGAACTGAGGGATGGAACAACAAGTTGTGTCCGATTCCTCTTTCCTCCTCTGTCTCCTGGAGTTTGCTCAAATTCATGTCCATTGAGTCTATAACGTTATCTAGTCAACTCATCCTCTGTCATCCCCTTCTCCTTTTATCTTCAATCTTTCCCAGCATCAGGGTCTTTTCCAATGAGTCAGCTCTTCATGTCAGGTACCAAAAGTTTATGAATCTTAAGTATTTCAAGTAAATCTTAGCTTAATTAATTGAATACATAGATTTAGGACTCCCTGGTGGCTCAGATGGTAAAGCATCTGCCTACAATGCCTGAGACCCGGGTTTGATGCCTGAGTTGGGAAGATCCCCTGGAGAAGGAAATGGCAACCCATTCACTTTCACTTTTCACTTTCACTTCACTTTCTTTATAGATTTACCAGATGTTTGTATGCACTATATCATTTTACCTTGATGGTAAAGAATTCTCTATTTATTTTACGTATTAATAACTTAAAACTCAGGAGGTTATCATCTACCCAAGGCAGGCAGAGTTAGTAGGTGGCAGTTATGTTTCAAACCCAGATCTGTGTGATTTTAAACTTGTGTTATTTCCAGAATGCAACAGTGCCTGTATAACAGCCCACCATCCACCTGTTTAAGCTTTTGCATTAGTGCTGAGCTTTGGGAGCTTTCAGAAACAGCCTCCCAGGGAACCAGAAATGTTAATGGAGTGCAGCACTTTGTAAACTCCCAGTAATAGCTACTACCCTTTTCTCTCCAGGGCCCCTTTCCCCAGGGCACCTTGTTATCTAGAAGAAACATGAATTTGTGAAAAAGAGAAAATTCTGAACTATCAGCGTGAGTTAGAAGGCAGACATTTGTAGTTACCTTTATCTCTGCGCACATATCATAAAACGTATTGCTTTAATAACCCTAAGCCTTCATGTACTCTTTGAATAATAGCTTTTATAACTGAAGTTAAGATGCTAGAAGGATAAAAGGAAATATTTCTTCTCTGTGTTTACTTGTAGGTATCTTCACAATGGAATTTGTGCCTTCTGTATTTTCTATTGACCATCTCATGACAATAGCTGGCATACGATAGCTTCTATTTGGAACACAATGACTCTCCAATCACTCTAATTTCTCTCTGTAGTTTAGATTTATAATGCGCTGTTGAATGTTCTTAACAGAATATTATTGTCAGATTAGTTATTCTTATGACAGCTATTATTTTAGTATAAAAAACAAATGTAGCTCATAGTTGTAAATTGTATTGTGATTAATGAATGTGTCATTCTTGCACAGCAGTAACATATTTGCTCTTGTTTAATCAAATTTAAAAGGAAATGGAAGAAGGAATTATGATATGACACCTACTAGAGATGAAGCTGATAATGGTGCTCCAGGTCACTGCTTCTCTCTCCTGTATATACGCAGTTTCCTTGATATAAATTATTGGTGTAGCCAGCAATTAGAGTGGACTGAAATGTACACAGGGTCACACATCCATCATTAATTAAATAATCTGGTGTGAAATGTTTCCTTTTTTAAAAAAAAAGAGCAATGAAAATTAAAATAAGTGAGCCATGAATGCACACTCAATGGCTTGCCTAATCTATATATTTCAAAATTCTTCCAAGCTGTCAATGTTTTTCTTTCCTGCTGTGTGAAGTGTAGGTGTTGCTGGCCAAAATCTTGGCCTTCTTTGCCTACCAAAGCTGAATTTAAAAAATACATAGACAAAGTTTGGAGGAAATAAAAAGGTGGCTTTAATTCTCAGCTGAAGGAGAGGGGAACACAGGCTCATGCCTCTAGAACTGTGCCCCCCTCCATGAGGAGTCTAGGGCCTTGTACAAGGAAAGGCTCTCAGGCAGAAGTCGGTGATGAGGAGCAAACGTGATAGGATCTTGATTCCTTCCTCTGCATTGTTTCAGACAGTCATGAACTGGTGTCAGTAACCCAGTAATTGAGTCTGGCGGTTCAGTGGCTCTGAGGTCTACTTTCTCACACAAGGGGAATGGTGTTTTAAGGGTAAAATTAGATAGGGGATGTATTTAGCATAGAGTCAAAGGGAAAAGAAAAAAGTGAATTGTAGCTCTTGTAGAGTTAGGGGGTAGAAAAGCAAACTTAGTTACAGACATTTAGAGTTAGGAGCAATTAAAGTAAAAAACTAGGAATGTTCAGGCCTACTCACTATTCTCTTTATCTTCTTTGTTTTCAGGAAAGGGAAAGAGAAAAACTCATTCCCCTTTATTCCTTTTCACTGCAACATAGGCAACTCTGCAATTTGTAGTTTAGTTGGTTTGGTAGATTACATTTTTACAAAATGTATGTTTATACCATAGTTTTTAGAATATTCACTAATAAATATGAAAGCCTAGTATGGAAAGTAATAATTGATTATCAGAATGCTTTAAGCAATATTTTTAGCAATAACCTGAAGGCGAATGTTTTTTAATGTCAAGTCAAAACAAAAATATCTTTGCCACTAGAAATACGGCTGTTTTGTAGTTTTCATTTTTGAAGAAAGTGAAAATATTCTTATTTATACCACCAAGTACGAGAAGTTTTGGTCAACCAATGTGAACACTATGAGCAATAAACCTGGTGCATAATAATCTGAAGACCAATATGGTGGTCATTGCTTTAAAGAGATTCAAACTACTCATTGGCATACTTACTACATCCCATTTTCTCTCTTTCTCTTTTATGTAAAAAAAAATTTTTTTTAATTCTGTTGGGTCTCAAGGCAGCCCACCCCCAAATATGCCACAACAGCATATTGATTATTTTGAATTAAAGTTACTTAAAAAACAGTCAACACAAGAGGGACACTCTGACCCTTCCTTCCTGCTCCCTGAAAACAGGAAATAAATCTCTCATATGAAAGATACGTTCCTTGCATCTGGAAGCACAAGGACACTCTTAATGCCAGAGATAGGGAATTTAGGCCCAGAAGCCTGTATAAACAAATATTATTACTTCTTTAATTTACTACCCAAGCCCCAGTTCTGTTTGGATTCTTTGTTAATTCAGCACCCTCCTGTCAATTGCTCATATGTTAAATGTGTGTTTGTTTTTTTTTTTGTCAAAAAGTATAAAAGCTGCCTGCTTTAGCCACTTCTTAGGTTTCATTTCTTTGAGACCTCCACATGTCTGAATTAAAATCTGCTTCTTTTTCTTCTATTAACCTGTTTTTTTTGTCAATTTCATGGTTAGTTTGGCCACAAGAACACAATACGGGTAGAGGGGAAATTTCCCCCTCCCTAGCAGTTCCCAATTGTCCATCTAAAATTTAAGTGACTTAGAAACAAAAGAGATTTTATCTAATGTATTTCTCATAAAGTCCAGCATAATAACTCACATCTTTTTGTCACTTGTAAATTTGTATTGATTGCTTGACCTATAATTTTGGAATAACTATTAAGAGCATGGAAAGATTGTTATTGAGACAAGCCAAATAAATTGATGTGACATATCTCGAAGTTAAGGGATTAATCAATTATACTTTAAATTTGATAGAAGGAATAATATCCCACTAATTACCAGAATTTAATGATCCATCATTGCCATCAATTTATTGCGGCTGCCACAAGCTAGGAGAGGGTCTGATTGCTGGATTGGATGTGGTTGGCTGGATACATGCTTCTTACTGATGCCCAATAGGGTTCAGCATTTTGCCATGCTTGACAAGCACTATTTCTATTTAAAAGTCTAGTTTAAGTTGTTTTCAAATTATTGTGATCATTTAAGGAACCTCAGTGCCTTAGGATAGTTTCTTCAATTTAGTTTTTTTTGATGGGGCCTACCTTAGATTGTTTTCAAAATGTAAACAGATACACATCAATTAAGTGACATCTGGCACCAAATGACAAATGACTGCTGGGAGGGAGGAGTTAAAAAGATTCATGGAAAGAAATGACCAATGACTGTACTGCTCCCTTTGAAAATGGACTTTCTGAATGACTATCATCATGTGAAAGGTATATAAGCAAATGTGCAGAAGTTTATCTTTTCTGCTAAGTGCACGGAAGAAATACAGAAGTTCTACCCTCGAGTAGAAAAGGTAAACCAATGTTTTCCTTAATTAATGTGGACACTGATTTACAGTCTGTGGCTGTGACAGAGAAGTTAAGAGAGCCTTGGACACTCAAATACTGGGGATGGCTGAGGATTTTAAGCACAAACTGAGATGTGTGTTAAAAGAGAATGTCTGAGGTCTTCCCCACCCCTAACCCCTTTAAAGGAATTGCTAAGAAATACATCCTAGGTTTTTATGTCTGAAAGAAATCTTTCTCTAAAAGTATTATGTTTCATTGACCAATATCCCTTATGTTTATTTGCTTTAGTAAAGGGTTATGTTTCGGTATCGTAAGATATACTCTAATCTCTTTTCTTAAATATAAACAGCTTTTTAAAAAAGCACAGATGTGGTGTGGTGACAAAAACTATGGGTTTAATATTGTTGAGTGGTAAATAAGCCTAATTTTAAGAGCTGACTCCCCTAAACTCAAAGCACAGCATCGAAGCACGTTGTATACCTGAATACATAACTAAGAATGAATTAGGCCAATCACTGATGTGGGGATAGAAGGAAAACTATGGACCTTATTTACTAAGCCTCAGGTCCTTAGAGACAAATCTCACATCACAGAGCAATACTGAACCTTTTAATTCCTGGCCATGTGTTCATCTACAGCAACACATACTTTACTACTGGAAAAAAGAGCCTGCAAAGTAGTTTAAAAATGTCCCCTCTCTCCACCACATAACTATAGGAATACTCTAAAACTTTTGGGAAAAAGCACAAAATTTTAGGTAAAATCCTAATAGTGTATGTATGTTAGTTCATCAAGGAAGGTAACTGGTTGAATTGCTAGTTTTTAAAAAACTGCTGTGTTGAAATATAAATTACATACCATACAATTCACCCATTTAAAATGTACAGTTCAATTTCTTAGAAAATTAGTTGTGTAACCATCACCACAATCAACATGAGAAACTGTTAATAACCTCAAAAAGAAATTTCATAACTTTTAGCAGTCTCTTTCCATTTCTTACCAACAGCCTCAGCTTTAGGCAATCACTCACCCTCTCTGTCTATGGACAAATTGTGGTCTTCATGAGTAGCTTATTTCATTAGCATAATGTTTTCAAGGTTTATTCGTATTATAGCAGGTTATCAGTATTTCATCATTCTTATTGCCAAATAATATTCCCATTATATGGATATATGGACCACAGTTCATTTGTAAATTTACCAGTGTTGGATATTTGGGTTTTTATACCTTTTTTGGTTATTATGAATAATGCTATGTTCATTTGTGTATGTTTTTGTGTGGAGGCATGTTCTGTTAGGGCTTCCCAGTTGGCACAGTGGTAAAGAATCTGCCTGCAATGCAGGAGACATGGGTTCTATCCCCGAGTCAGGAAGATCCTCTGGAAAAGGAAATGGCACCTGCTCTAGTATTCTTGCCTGGGAAATTCCATGGACAGAGGAACCTGGAAGGCTACAGTCCATGGAGTTGCAAAGAGTCGGACATGACTTACTGAATAAAAAATAACAAAATGTTCAATTAGGCTGTACCCCAAAGGCCTGCAAGCCTGATAATTTTCCAGTCTTAAGACTGAATAAAGACCTTGAAGACAGCAGCAGAGAAATCAACAATTTATTGGACAGGGGAGTTTATGTCTGAATCAAAGGTTCTGGAGTGACACCCCACCATGGATGGCAGAGGTCAGGAAGAACATGGCAGCAATTTTCACTACTTGGGGGAGAAGGCAACCATTTATAAGGGGAATTGATGTCAAGGTGGCTTATCAGTTATCACGGAAACCAGAAGCTGGGGCAGGGGACAGCTTGTGTGCAGTCACTAATTAAGGTCCATAATTAAGGGGATTGGATGGTCCTATGAGTGAATCAGAGTTGGTCAAACATGGGATATACAGAGAGCCAGACAACAGCCATCTCGAATGGCCTACCCGTACTTGTGGCAACAAGAAATGTTGTTCACATCCAGTCCATCCTAGAGGAAATCAGTCCTGAATATTCACTGGAAGGACTGATGCTGAAGCTGAAACTCCAATACTTTGGCCACCTAATGTGGAGAATTGACTCATTTGAAAAGACTCTGATGCTGGGAATGATTTGAAGGCAGGAGGAGAAGGGGATGACAGAGGATGAGATGGTTGGATGGCATCACTGACTCAATGAACATGAATTTGAGTCAGCTCCAGGAATTGGTGATGGGCAGGGAAGCCTGGCGTGCTGCAGTCCATGGGGTTGCAAAGAGTTGGACAAGACTGAGCGACTGAACTGAACTGAACCCACTTCTATAACAATTGGGTCCTTGACCCAAGGACTGCAGTCCTTGACTGTGCCCTGAGCTGTAATAGTCCTCAGGAAGTCAACAAATAAAACTGAAACTCATCACTTTCACATTGTGTGCTTTTATTTCAGTTGATGTGTGCTTTCTTTTGTGGGGGCAGAGTATATACCTAGGCGTGGAATTGCTAGATCATATGGTGTGTGCATGTGTGCTCAGTCTGCTCAGTCACTTCAGTCGTGTCCAACTCTTTGTGACCCCACGGACTGTAGCCCACTGGACTCCTCTGTCCATGCAGTTCTCCAGGCAAGAATACTGGAGTCGGTTGCCCTCCTCCAGGGGATCTTCCCAACCCAGGGATTGAAACAGTTTCTTCTGTGTCTCCTGCACTGGCAGGCGGATTCTTGGCCACTGAGCCACCCAGGAAGCCCAGATCATATGGTAGCTGCCTGTTGAATCTTTTGAAGAACCATCAGACTGTTTGCCAAAGTGACTGCACAATTTTTTATTTCCATCAGTCTTCTATGTGGGTTCTATCTCTGGATACTGATTTGTCCCTCCAGGGCTCACTGTGGTTGTTGATGTTTGTTTATCCTTTTAGTTGCTTGGCTGGACGTTTCAGTGAAATCAGTTTCCTCACAGGATGCAGTGTCAGAGAATGTAGCCTTCTGTAGTACACACAGGTACCCTGGGATGACAGTGGCTTTAGTTGATCTCTCTGTTTCCCTGATCTGTTAAACTGTCTGCCTCTGATGGTATCACACCCACTGCCAGCCTCCTCTAATTGCTGGCTGATTGTTCTATTGTTTTTGACAATGTCCTGGGGCATAAACCACTCCACAGTCCAATCCAATTTAAGTCCATTCTCTGCAGGGTAGTCTTTGAAGCTTGCCTTTGAGGTTTGTTCTGACCTCAGAAGGGATCCTCTTAGTTGTCTGTCTCTTTCCCTGGTGCTCTTTGTTAAAATTCTCCTGGGTCTAAGGTTTAGCTGGTTGCTTATTTAAGGAGCTATGGGCCTCCTTTTAATTGCTTACCACCGAACCTTTGTACCACTGCTCCAGAGCTGAGGCCAAGGGCTATAACCCACTTCTCAAGAGATGACATTCCTTTCTTACAAGTGGGCCACTGGGTGGGGCATTAGCTTCTGGCCTTGGCTTGCCTCTTCACATGTGGAAACTCTGTCCTATCTACAAGCCAGTAGAGATGAGCCAATCAGGAACCAGTATTTTTAATCGGATGCAGGGGGAAGTCGGCTTCCACGATTTGAGTGAGAGCTGGGTGGAAGAAGGGATCATTGGACCACTCAGCCACACTTGCCTGGAATATGGCTTCTGTAGCACAGAGCTGGAGCATGAAATGCTCTGGCAGCCTGCCCTGCCAGGGGAGATGGTGTGACCCCAGGGGAAGAGATCCCTGGGTTCTTGGTTGAACCTGCTTGAGGTGGAATTAAGGTCACAGTCATATGAGGTGAGCTGGGGGGAGGAAAGTAGAGGGTTAAAATAACACAGACTCTGTGTTCTTACCTAGGCTGCATAGATTTTAAGTGTTTCTCCATTTGCTTATGTCCTTAGGGCAATATCCAGAGACTTTTTTTTTTTTTTTTAATTTCACTTATATTCACCAGTTATGGTTATTTCACCAGTGATAGGGTCAACAGAGCTCCTATTGTGCTATTTCAGAAACGTCTGTATCTGTGCTTTCTTCAGATTGTGCCAGCCATCTAAATCCAAATTTGGTTAAGATAAAATGAAAATTCTAACAACTACAATAGAACAAGGGGGGATCACCTATGAAAAACCCCAGATCAGTTGTAAGTCACAATTTTTGCAACAGAAAACTAGTTGTAAGAAGATAATGAAATATTGCTGCTGCTAAGTCACTTCAGTCATGTCCAACTCTGTGCAACCCCAAAGATGGCAGCCCACCAGGCTCTGCCATCCCTGGGATTCTCCAGGCAAGAACACTGCAGTTGGTTGCCATTTCCTTCTCTAGTGCATGAAAGTGAAAAGTAAAGTGAAGTCGCTCAGTCGTGTCTGACTCTTCACAACCCCATGGACTGAAGCCTACCAGGCTCCTCTGTCCATGGGATTTTCCAGGCAAGAGTACTGGAGTGGGTTGCCATTATTACTCAAGTATTAAAGGAAAATGGAGGGGGTGGTGTGAAAACCAGCTAATCATCTCACAGTGTCTGTCGGGAAGGAGCACAGGCTCAGCTTGGCTAGAAATGGTTCCTCTGGGATCTCACAGTCTGCTCTCTCAGTACCAGCCAAGCTGCAGGTTCATCAGAGCTTTGGCTGGAGGAAGTCCTGCTTCTCAGCTCTCTGTGGTTGCTGTCAGTTTATCTCCTTGCACTTGTGAAACTGAAGTCCCTGTTTTGTTGCTTGCTGTTGGCTGTTCTCAGCTACCAGAGGCCCCCCACTTCAATACAACATGAGCTTCTTGATGGGCCATCTCACAATACGACAGCCTTACATTAAGGCCACCAGGAGAATTTCTCTCTCCAGTCTTCTAAGCTAGAGTCTTATGTAATATTCATAGGAGTGACACTGCATCACATTTGCTATACAAACCACCTTAATCAAAGGCTTGATATCTTTTCATTTTTGCCATAATACATCATTTAGAAGCTCTAGCAGGTTCCAACCCACTCCAGTGTTCTTGCCTGGAGAATCCCAGGGACGGCAGAGCCTGGTGGGCTGCCATCTATGGGGTCGCACAGAGTCAGACACGACTGAAGCGACTTAGCAGCAGCAGCAGGTTCCATCCCCGCTCCAAGGGAGGTAATTATATGCCTCATTGGGGTCACCCTAGGGTATGTCCACTAAAAATCTATACTAGGAAAATTTTGAAAGAATACTTAACACTTGCCAGTCTACAAGGTTTTATTTAATTTTAGCAGAGTCAGTGGCGAGTTAGTAGCTGAACAGTCAGTTCATGGAGAAGAGCAGGATGAATATCTTCCTTCCAAGCCTCCCTGACGCAGAATCTTTCTCCAGGTGGTGCCCCAATCTTCCTGTATTTGCTCTGGAGGCTCTGATGAGAATCACAACATCAGATTACAACATACATTATTTATTTTCCATTTCTCCTTTACATTCTGTGGCTTCAGCCTCCGAGGAGCAGAGTTCATCCTTGCAAACTGTTAGTTCCAAACTCAATGTTGAAAATTAGAACTTTGGGAGAGGAAAGGTGTGAAGAAGCAGGACTGGGTTAGCCAGGGGAAGGATTTTAGGAGACAAATGTATACATGAGATAAGATAAGAACAAGAACAGCAAGGGGACAAAAGGAAGGACTTTGTAATCTTGCTTTACAGTTCAGTAGCAAATCAAAATAAAAGAGGAATAAAATCAGCTCAGCTATTGACTCACACACCTTCTAAAATCTTCAGTTAATCAGTTAATGAATTTTTTTTTTTTTTTACTGACCCCGGTCTCCGCGTCCCGCAACGCGGGGCGGCGGCAGGGGCGCCGAGAAGCATCCACTGAGGAGACAAGGGCCTGGGGACTCTCCTGAATTTTTTTTTTTTTAAGTTTAGAAGGTGTGAGGAGCATTCAAGGCTAAGATATTAGTCAAGATGAACACAGTGAATTTCATTCTACAGTCAGCAGTGACTCCAACTAAAAACTAAGGTAGCCACTGTCTTATCAATGAGACACAGAAGGGCCATTTCTCTATACAGAGTTTTTTGTTTGTTTGTTTTTAATTGCTCTGTCTTTCCTCATAGTTCTAGTCCTTGGTAGACTGCAGGTATATGTTAGAGCAGAGGCTGTGGTTGGCTTTGATTGCCAGAGGCTGATTAATGATAGTCTTCCTAAGTAAGCAGAAGTTACCAATAAAATTGACTCTAATGGGTGCTTGGGGTGTCATTATTACACAGCTGCAGACAATAAGCCAAGAGAGAAACAGATGATGTACATCTTGAAATCAAGAGAAGAGGTGGTGCTTAGAGCTATAGTTTAGTAGAAATTGCAGTATATTTATAGTATTTATTGTATTTGTGGTGCCTCAGTTTAACTGGCAAGAGTACAGTATTGAGAGCCATGGATCTGATGCTCAAACACGCATTGGGCATAGTGTGTAGAATCTTCTATGCCAGTCACTGATGTGGGAGAGCCTTATAAATCAGAAAATCTGCACATATCTTTCATCTACTTAATCTCTTTATTGAATTTTTAATTTAAAGTATTATTATTATTTGATTTTAGGATGAATTCCCAGAACCTTACATAACCTGTAAGACTTCCCATTATTTTTTCTTTAGTCTCTTTTCAGCTCTTGCTTTCAGTGCTCCAGCCTTCCTGGATATAGTTTTCCTTTAGTGTAGCTTGGGTGTTTTCATACATGCTGCTCCCTCCATTACCAACACTTTATTTCCCTACCCATTATTGACCCTACTCATACTTCATCTCTCAGGTTAAATGGCCCTTCCCTGAGGAGGCCTTTCCACATCCTCGCAGTAAAACTAGTCTCCATGATATATGCTCTTAGAACTCCTTATGTCTCCCATGGCCCACTTGTAATGCTGCTCAGAATATATTCATTCTCTGGCTTTCCTGCTAGACTGAAAGCTCCTGGAGGACAGGTTGGGGCTGTGTCCTCAGCTGCTAGTAATGTTGGGCACCCAGCAGGCTGCTGTGTATCTACTGCTCAGGTCAAGTGATGAAGAACAGGATTTGGGGCCAGAAACAATCAGCCATCAGCTGAATGCAGAGTGCCACCCTAGGCAGGCTACTTAATCTCTCTACACTTACTTTCCTTCCCTGTGAAAAAGACTATCTTCCTTGCATGGTTTTCTGAGAATTAAATTAAATGAAATCATGCATATCAATCTGTAGGAACAGCATAAAAACTATGGTTGATGAAGCACAGATAACTTGGTTGTGGCTTTTCCATGGTATGCATCTCATTATCTTGTTATTTTTTTGATGAAAAATGTACATATCTCAGAGTGATGAGAAACATACTTCATAAGACACATAACTAATTTTTTTAATAATGTGGCTTGTGTCTGAGTTTCTTTCTCTAGGCTCTATCACCCTTTATGTTGGGTAATTGCAGGTCATAAGATATACAGCTATTTCCTCCTATGGTCATGTATGGATATCCCTGCCACATCTCTTTAAACGTGGATCTCTCGTGTTATCCTTGTGTCTTAGAAAGTTTCCTTGTCTGTTGCTTTATTTTCTTTCAAGAAATTGATAGTGTTAGGAATAACAGTAAAAGACAAAAAAGAAGGTTCAACAACCATAAAAATTAGCTTTTAAAGAGTGTCTAGAATAGTGCAGGAACTGAAACGTGCAAGACTAAAACAGGATCACCTCATGGAATCATTGAGACTTTTTTTGTTTGGCCTACCATTTTTACCCAGGTAACCTTCCTTTTAATAACAACAGTAAGAGCCAAGGCAATGTACGAAACACTTGCCATGTGTTAATCTTTGCCATAATACTTTGGGATAATAATATTTTCATTTTAGGAACAAGGGACAAGGTGGTAAAATGACTTGCTTAAGGTAAATTATGCCGCTTATCGTATGATGGAGCTGGCACCCTTTACTACTTGGCTACTCAGCCCGGCATTTCTTGTCTTATGATCAGGAAGTACATTTCTCAGGTTTTAGAGTGAATCATAGCCACCTGAAAGCACTGGAAAACACACAAACAAAAGGAACATTTCCCTGAAACTAATATAAGAAACTCTGATTTGGTAGCCTGGGTTAGGGCTTAGAAATTTATATTTTTAAGCCATATTTTTAATGAGTTAAGCACAGGAGTTCCACGGGTCAGTTTGAGAAGCATGATCTATATAACCTTAAATAAACCATTTAATCCTTGGAGTTCTTCTATAAGGTAAGACTGAAATTCCAAAGTGGTTTTCTAAGTGCAAAAATCATTTTTATATGCTGAAACATTTTTATCTTGATGTAATCAAAATCAATATTAATTAACCAGAGTAATACTACAATTCAAAAGAAGAAGTTCCAAGTAAATAATTATCATAAGCATATATGCTGTGGGATAAGATTGTGCTCAAATTCTAGGAATTGAGATTTCTATTGTATAGTAGTCTGGGTTCCTCAGACAAATGTGACCATCATCAATGGTCGTTCTACATAGCTTTCTTTAGTTCCTCTTCTGAGTTGCCAGCAAGAAAGCATTTGCAAAAAAAATAAAAGCCCCAACAAAATATCAACAAATAAAAACTGATAAAATGTATCTGATTAATTCAGGTAAAAGAAATCCAGGGCCTATAATATAAGCCTGTGACCTTATTATAATAATTCCCTCTGCTTCCCTCTGAGAAATTAGGATGGGCCTGAAATGACTTGCTTATAGTTGATTGTGCCTTCCCCCAACACCCTGTTTCCTCTTTAACCTCTTTTGTGTATTTCTCACTAAAAATTACATCTCCAGTCAGACAGAAATATAGCACCTGTCCTGATTTCAAGCTTTCCTTTGCCATGTTTCTCTTGGTGAATCCAGGATCAGATTCTCCCGAGGCCAATCAGAGTAATCAGCCTGCCCAGACTGACCCAATTAAGTTTAATTAGTTGTTTTTTTAGCTTTAAATTTCCTAGCCAGGTGGATTTTATGATTTTTATTAAACAACGAAGAAGAGCTGAATCTTTGGAATTAGTTGGCCTCTCAGGTACTTTCTGCTGGTAATAAAACTCCAGGAAATCTTAGGTCTCCATAAGGAAGTCAAATGATACTAAAACAATTTGAGTCTGCTTCTCTCTGGCTCTAAATGAGAAGTGTTCCTGTCTCCATGTGAACAAACATTAATCTTATCTATGGTTCTTTGCTAAGATCATGTTACACGGGTGGACTTTACATGGCCGTCTAAGTCTCACCACTCCCCAGATGGCATCTTTTTCAACTTTTTTATTGGTTGAAAATCAGCTGGATGAGTTTGCACATAGGCAGTAAAGGGGGTTTCAAGGAAGTAGTGAAGGATTTAGAATGAAAGCAAAATTAAAGTAAGCCAAGAGGCAAGTTAGATGGAGAATAGGCCTCCTAAGACAGATGTGCCTTGGAGAAAATAAATGAAAATAATAGTTAATAAAGGAGGAAAATTAGGATTTTGAAGGGGCTGTGAGCTAATATTAAGCTGTTTGGGGGTTAGTAATTTTATACAGATTGCCCATATTAGGTGCCAGAAATGCATTTTACTTTAATTTTCTCAGATGAGTTCTTATAATATTGTGAGGTAATTATTATTCACTTCGAAATACCACCTCACAGGTGGCTGAGTGGTAAAGAATACACCTGCCAACGCAGGAGACGTGGATTTGATTCCCAAGTCAGGAAGATTCCCTGGAGGAGGAAGTGAAAACCCACTCCAGTATTCTGGTCTGGGAAATCCCATGGACAGAGGAGCTTGGCAGGCTACAGTCTTTGGGGGTCACAAAAGAGTTCAACATGGTTTAGTGACTAAACAAGAACAAAGTTGTTGATCATATACATATAAGTACTCATGTGAAACTGAAAAGTGTTAGTCACTCAGGTGTGTCTGACTCTTAGTGACTCCATGGACTTAGCCCACCAGGCTCCTCTGTGCATGGAATTCTACAGGCAAGAATACTGGAGTGGGTAGCCATTTCATTCTCCAGGGAATCTTCCTGACCCAGGGATAGAACCCCGGTCTCCTGCACTCAGATTCTTTACCATCTGAGCCACCAGAAAAGCTCTAGATATGCATCAAAGGACACTTGTGGTTCTCCCTTCCTCTCACACTCCTACGTCCTTCCCATCTTTCTTCTCAGCCTCCCTCTCAGTTTCCCTAGCCCTCTTCCCCTTCTTGTGCCCTCACCTTTTCTTTCTCTCCCACCTCTTCCTTTTTTCCTTTGTCTCTCTCCCCCTACTCTTTTCTTCCTGGTCCTCCTTTTCTCTATTCCTGCTGTCTCCCTTTCTCATCCTTTAACCCAGCGTTTATCAAACTTTTCTGTTCATTGGAATCACCTGGGGAGATTGTTCAAGCACTATTGCTGGCCTCCTCCCCCAGAGTATCTAATTCAGTAGGTTTGCATTGTGACCTAAGAATGTGTATTTCCAGCAATTTCCAGGGGCTGCTGCTGCTTCTGGTCCAGGGATCATATATTAAGAGCCACTTCTTTAACTGACATGATGACCTGGTCTTTGCTTCCAAGTTAAATCAACAAAACTTTAGATCCATTTTAGGATTTATTTGTGAAATTGCCAGTACTCTCCTAGGTGATCTCTGCTATCATTCTAGGTAATGAAAATTGGTGTTACAATTACTTAAAAATGAATATTTGATAGCTTTTCTGATGCAGTACTATAATATTAATACTATCCATCAGAATCACTTTCCAAATGGAAAGAACTGAAGCTCTCAAATTGGGGTAATCCCTGAGCTGTATGTAATGCTGCCTCAGTGAATTGTTGAGGCAAGAAAATTAGAAAAGCATAAAGGATTGTGACATTTTTCACCCAATTTAAAAAACTTCTAATTTTATGTCCAAGGTAATTGCTTTTTGAGTCTGCTTTTCTTGGCTTCTGCTGTCTTGTGCACTATTAAACTATTGCCCCCTGATACATATTAAATATGATTTAGTTACCCTATCTTTGGGAAGAGATGCTAAAACTTAGAAAGACCACTTTCCTAGCTGCTAGGCAAGAACTAGTTGTCAGGTGGCAGGGCTACAGTGGAGACAGAATAAGGGTTAAGGCTGGAGTTGGGGGGTGCACAGAATGGTGACAGAATGATATTGCTAGAAACGTTTTCTAACCCTAAATTTGAAAACGAAGCACTCAGTAACATTTGGTTAGCATTTCTTCCTCCTAGAAACATTCTCACATATTCCTTTCTGATGTCTTTGAGTCTCATTGGCAGTTCTTTCCTCTTTCCTTTGCTGAATCCTCATCTTGTAAAGGCCCCTGAATATTGAAACATCTTAGAGTTTTCAGATCCCTTCTGGTTATGGTCTATTCTCTGAGTCATCTTACACAGCCTCCTATCTTGAGATAATGTATATGTGCTACTGGATTCTAAATTTATCTTCAATCCTGATTAATCCTCTTAGCCCAGACTTCTATATGAATGTTTAATTTTCATCTCCATCATTCTGGGATCATAAATAATGTCCTTATTTTCTTCTAGAAACTGTTTCTCTTTCAATCTTTTTCATCCTGATACATTGCATTTCTATTTCCTCAGTTGCTCAGGCCAAAACTGTCGGTACCATTCGTTTCCTCTCTTGTGCATTTCTAACCCATTGATAAAATCCTGTTAGCTCCAGCTTTGAAACATTTCTTACCACTTTCACCCTTTTGCAAGCCACATTGTGCATCCCTTGGATTCCAGAAATATTCTGTTAGCTGATTTCTCTGCCTCATCTTATACCGCTCTATGATCTTCAGAGCATCCCGAGTAAGCTTATAAAATAGAAATTTTACAATATCACTCTTTTGCTTAAAATGTTCCAATAATTCCACTTTCCAGGGTGGACCCTCTGTTAAACCTTTTACTACGACCATAAGGGCTTTATCACGTGGCTCTCTCATTTGACTTTACTTTGTCACCAACTCAGAACTGTGGCTCACTGCACACACCGTGCTGTTAATCTCTGTGTCCTCTACAGTTGGTTCCTCTGACTGGAATATTTTCTCCCTATTTGCCTGACTCCTACCAACTCTTACAATTAGATTGTCTCTCTTCTCTTAGATTTTCCCAGATATTATTTCTCATTCCTTCTTCCTTTTCTTGCATGCTTGGTTAGAGAACTGCTTTCCTTCCTTCCCCAAACCTCTATGCACATTTTTACTCATTTAATACAATAACAATCAATTGTCCATTTCTATATCCGTGTACTCTTCTAGGTTGTGAGTTTCTTAAGAGGTGACTTAGACAGTGAAAAATTCACTTGCAATGTGGCAGACATGGGTTCAATCCCTGGGTTGGGAAGACTCACTGGAGGAAGAAGGCATGGCAACCCACTCCAGTATTCTTGCCTGGAGAGTCCCCATGGATGGAGGATCCTGGAAGATTACAGTCCATGGAGTCACAAACAGTCCCACACAACTGAGCGACTAAGCACAGAATAGCACAAGGGCTGAGAATTAGTCATCCATATGTTACCAGAGTCATACTCGGTGCCCAGTGCATAGTAACAAATGCTCAGTGCATGTTTAGAGAAGAAATTAATGAAAGATGAGGCTGAATATTAGTTTGGGAAAGAAAGTTGGGCAGATTTCCCAATCATAGTACCAAAGGAGAGAAGGATAACAGTGGATAGAACAGGTTTTATTTCACACTATTATTAGGGTGCTCTAAAAAGTTAAAGGAGATTTCATATGATGGATTCTTTTTTTCCCCATAGTAACTTAGGTAGTAAAAACATCTACGAAGACCAAGAGGATTGGAAATGTGTATGACACTTGAAACAATTAGTCTTCTGGAATGGCCATTTGATAAAAAGTGACTTGTTAAGTCAGATTTCTTATAGGATTAAGTAACAGAAACTCAACTCAAGGACCTTAATTCTATCAACCTCTCCCTCACCACCAAATGAGTACTGTAAGGAACTGGTAAATCTATGGGCACAGTTGGTATCATAAAGTCACATAAGGTAAGGTAAGGTAAGTCACTTCAGTCATGTCCGACTCTGTGCGACCCCATAGATGGCAGCCCACTAGGCTCCCCGTCCCTGGGATTCTCCAGGCAAGAACACTGGAGTGGGTTGCCATTTCCTTCTCCAATGCATGAAAGTGAAAAGTGAAAGTGAAGTCGCTCAGTCGTAATGTCAAATATTTTTCTGTCTCTTCTACTCCTTTTTTCTATCTTTGTTTTCCTCTGTGTTCCTTCCACATTCTCTTTTACTGTGGAAACAGTCTCCATGTGGTAGCAGACATTTAGAGGTTGCAACCATTGCTATACTTACATCATTCAGACTAACAGCCCAAAGGAAAGACACTTATATTGATTAAGTTTCTCTGAAGCCTGCAGATTGATCCAACTTAGAGTTTGTGCTTGTTGCTAAGCCAGCCGCCACTGTGGTGATCAGTTCAGTTCAGCTGCTCAGTTGTGTCTGACTCTTTGCAACCCCATGGACTGCAGCATGCCAGGCTTCTCTGTCCATCACCAACTCCTGGGGCTGACTCAAACTCATGTCCATTGAGTCAGTGATGCCATCCAACTATCTCAACCTCTGTTGTTCCCTTCTCATCCCTCCTTCAATCTTTCCCAGCAGCAGGGTCTTTTCTAGTGAGTGAGTTTTTCGCATCAGGTGGCCAAAGTATTGGAGTTTCAGCTTCAGCATCAGTCCTTTCAATGAATATTCAGAACTGATTTCCTTGGATCTCCTTGCAGTCCAAAGGGACTCTCAAGAGTCTTCTCCAACACCACAGTTCAAAAGCATCAATTCTTTGGCACTCAGCTTTCTTTATAATCCAACTCTCACATCCATACATGACTACAGGAAAAACCATAGCCTTGACTAGATGGTCCTTTGTTGGCAAAATAATTCCTCTGCTTTTTAATATGCAGTCTAGGTTGATCAAAGCTTTTCTTCCAAGAAGCAAGTGTCTTTTAATTTCATGGCTGCAGTCACCATCTACAGTGATTTTGGAGCTCCAAAAAAATAAAGTCTTTCTCTGTTTCCATTGTTTACCCATCTATTTGCCATGAAGTGATTGGACTAGATGCTATGATTTTAGTTTTCGGAATATTAAGTTTTAAGCCAACTTTTTCATTCTCCTCTTTTACTTTTATCAAGAGGCTCTTTAGTTCTTCTTCACTTTCTGCCATAAGGGTGGTGTAATCTGCATATCTGAAGTTATTGATATTTCTCCCGGCAATCTTGATTCCAGCTTGTGCTTCATCCAGCCTGGCATTTTGCATGATGTACTCCACATGTAAGTTAAATGAGCAGGGTGACAATATGCAGCCTTGATGTATCCTTTTACCAATTTGGAACCACTCTGTTGTTCCATGTCCAGTTTTAACCATTGCTTCTTGACCTGCATACAGATTTCTCAGGAGGTGGGTCAGGTGGCCTGGTATTCCCATCTCTTGAAGAATTTTCCACAGCTTGTTGTGATCTGCACAGTCAAAGGCTTTGGTGTAGTCAATAAAGCAGAAGTAGATGGTTTTCTGGAACTCTCTTTATTTTTCAATGATCCAATGGATGTTAGCAATTTGATCTCTGGTTCCTCTGCCTTTTCTAAAATACAATTTTAACATCTGGAAGTTCACAGTTCATGTACTGTTAAAGCCTGGCTTGGGGAATTCTAAGCACTGTGGGGATAGGGAACACTATAAAGGGCCAGTCTGAATCATGTGGTCACATACAATGATGGGGTGGTTGTTATTTGCTTAGTATCTCTGTTACTTATAGGTAATCCTAACAACAACAACACTGACTTAAACAAGATAGAAATACCTTAAGATTTCTGCTTCATGGAATTTTTAGAGGCTCAGGTTTATTCTCTCATGATGCTTTTCTTTCCCCCAAGTGGAAATATGAAACATTTATTTTAGGTATCAGACAAGGACACCTAAGTAATCCAATTTTACTACACCATTATAAAAACCATCCCTTCACCACAGTGTAAGACTTAACTGCATGTGCACAAGGGGACATGTGATATGAAATGTATTAAGATGGCTGCTGTCCTGCCAAAGACTTCCAGTCCCTATCCAGGTCCTACTGCAATACTGGTGGTCCCAAGAGTTTACAGAAGCAAATCATTTAAAATAATAATAACAAAGCAATTAAAAAGACAAATCAAAATGCCTCAGTAACCGTATGTCCAATTCAAACTTTATCTATTTATTTTTTTTTATTTTATTTTTAAACTTTACATAATTGTATTAGTTTTGCCAAATATCAAAATGAATCTGCCACAGGTATACATGTGTTCCCCATCCTGAACCCTCCTCCCTCCTCCCTCCCCATACCATCCCTCTGGGCCGTCCTAGTGCACCAGCCCCAAGCATCCAGCATCGTGCATCGAACCTGGACTGGCAACTCGTTTCCTACATGATATTTTACATGTTTCATTGCCATTCTCCCAAATCTTCCCACCCTCTCCCTCTCCCACAGAGTCCAAAATGTTGTGTTTGCTTCCCACTAACAAATCTTTTCTAAAACCAGCTTAAACATCTGGAAGTTCACAGTTCACATATTGCTGAAGCCTGGCTTGTAGACTTTTGAGCATTACTTTACTAGCGTGTGAGATGAGTGCAATCGTGCGGTAGTTTGAGCATTCTTTGGCATTGCCTTTCTTTGGGATTGGAATGAAAACTGACCTTTTCCAGTCCTGTGGCCACTGCTGAGTTTTCCAAATTTGCTGGCATATTGAGTGCAGCACTTTCACAGTATCATCTTTCAGGATTTGAAATAGCTCAACTGGAATTCCATCACCTCCACTAGCTTTGTTCGTAGTGATGCTTTCTAAGGCTCACTTGACTTCACATTCCAGGATGTCTGGCTCTAGGTGAGTGATCACACCATCGTGATTATCTTGGTCGTGAAGATCTTTTTTGTACAGTTCTTCTGTGTATTCTTGCCACCTCTTCTGAATATCTTCTGCTTCTGTTAAGTCCATACCATTTTTGTCCTTTATAGAGCCCATCTTTGCATGAAATGTTCCCTTGGTATCTCTAATTTTCTTGAAGAGATCTCTAGTCTTTCCCATTCTGTTGTTTTCCTCTGTTTCTTTGCATTGATCACTGAGGAAGGCTGTCTTATCTCTCCTTGCTATTCTTTGGAACTCTGCATTCAGATACTTATATCTTTCCTCTTCGCCTTTGCTTTTCACTTCTCTTCTTTTCACAGGTATTTGTAAGGCCTCCCCAGACAGCCATTTTGCTTTTTTGCATTTCTTTCCCATGGGGATGGTCTTGATCCCTGTCTCATATACAGTGTCATGAACCTCAGTCTATAGTTCATCAGGCATTCTATCTGTCAGATCTAGTCCCTTAAATCTATTTCTCACTTTCATGGTATAATCATAAGGGATTTGATTTAGGTCATAGCTGAATGGTCTAATGGTTTTCCCCACTTTCTTCAATTTCAGTCTGAATTTGGCAATAAGGAGCTCATGATCTGAGCCACAGTCAGCTCCTGGTCTTCTTTTTGCTGTATAGAGCTTCTCCATCTTTGGCTGCAAAGAATATAATCAATATGATTTCAGTGTTGACCATCTGGTGATGTCCATGTATAGAGTCTTCTCTTGTATTGTTGGAAGAGGGTGTTTGCTATGACCAGTGCATTCTCTTGCACTCTCTTTGCCGTGCTTCATTCCATATTCCAAGGCAAATTTGCCTGTTACTCCAGGTGTTTCTTGACTCCTACTTTTGCATTCCAGTCCCCTATAATGAAAAGGACATCTGTTTTGGGTGTTAGTTCTAAAAGGTCTTATAGGTCTTCACAGAACCATTCAAATTCAGCTTCTTCAGTGTTACTGGTTGGGGCATAGGCTTGGATTACTGATATTGAATGGTTTGCCTTGGAAACCAACAGAGATCATTCTGTCGTTTTTGAGATTGCATCCAAGTACTGCATTTTGGACTCTTTGGTTGACCATGATGGCTACTCCATTTCTTCTAAGGGATTCCTGCCTGCAGTAGTAGATATAATGGTCATCTGAGTTAAATTCACCCATTCCAGTCCATTTTAGTTCACTGATTCCTAGAATGTCGACATTCACTCTTGTCATTTCTTGTTTGACCACTTCCAATTTTCCTTGATGCATGGACCTGACATTCCAGGTTCCTATGCAATATTGCTCTTTACAGTATCGGACCTTGCTCCTATCACCAGTCACATCCACAGCTGGGTATTGTTTTTGCTTTGGCTCCATCCCTTCATTCTTTCTGCATTCTTTGGATGTATCGTTATTACACAAATTATTGAAGAGTGGAAAAAAAGGTAAAATAAGTCATTGAGTGGTCATTATGACATAAGAAATATTTGGTCTTTGATTTTCTGAGCTGCAATATATTAAGCATATTTATTTATATAAACTGAGTCACTTTGCTGAACACCTGAAGTTAACACAATATTGTAAATCAATTATACTTCAATGGACAAACAAAAATCAAGTAATTTTGACATGAGGACTATGGAAGCCCAGAATGCAGAAAGCTTGGAAGAAGGTCAGTAAAACTGTGATGCTTTATTCTTATTGAAATTTACAGTCTCATTAAAGAGTAGAAACTAAGTGTTGCAGGGCATCGACCACACTCTCATTTTACTTGAAATAAAAGATGAGTTTAGTCAGGTTCAGCCAGATATTTTCTCTTGGCCTTCCACCTTCCCCCCTTCCTGACCCAATTTTCTTTGTTGTTTTGGTTTTTTGTTTAATTTTACCCAATTGAAGTTGTTGCCTTGAAAATCTATTCATTTTATCCTTTCTCCATGCCTCAGGTAGTAGACATGCTCTCCTTGGAAATCTTAGAGGGATCTGTGGATTTCAAAATGCATGTTGGCATCAAGAGAATATATGATAATATTTTAAAACATAACTCAAAGGAATAAGATTCAACAAGTTTATTTAGACTGTATCTCTCAACATATTATGTATGATCATTTGTAATAACCTTTTAATGGTTTCTTCTAATCATTTTAGTAGCACCCTTTCCATGATAAGCAATGAGGTCATTGGTATAAAAGATAAGAGATGTTAAAAAGCAAGTCAACAATTGAAAATTTGTCCTCATTTTAGAGCTATTTGTCTTGGGGTCTTTCCCAGGCATCTTATCCTCCCTTGATAAGCCCATCAAATACTTAGGCATACGAGCCAGCCAGGACTTGGCAGTCTGATATTAATTAAGGTATCCCTGCCAAGGTGCTGCTCAGACACATACTGTCCTTCTCAATTTCCAGAAGCAACTGACAGCCACCCAGCCTCTGGGGAGTACTTTGAGTTTGCCACAGTTTAATCTTGTTTATGTTGGTTTCAAGTTCTCCCAGTTTTAGTTGTTATGCTTTTGAATCTCTCAGCTACCATAACTGCTCTTATTGTTTCCAATTTAGTCAGACATTTTTCTTCTTAAGTTTTCAGGCCTTCACTAAAAGTCACTGATAAGAAATATGGTCGAGGACAAGGGAAAACACCACAGAATCTGCTTGGAGATTTAGAACTCACTGTCCAGTTGGCACTAGAAGCTGTTAAAAGGAACACTGTCACTCGGCATAACTGTTCCCAGTGAACCCATGGTGGCCATTAGTGACTTCACTTTCTTTTCTATGTACTCATCATCTATTTGTTTAATAACTTATTCTAAACTCTGGCCAGGGAACAATGCTCATGTAAACCATTGGCATGTACAGAATTTAATATTCTTCTTTCTGAAAAGCAAGGTATTTAGCAGTGTTTGATGTTATAACACCTCTTTTAAAAATTTCCATAATTTGAAGATTCAAAAAATGATGAATTTAATCTATAAGTTCTTTCTGTTTCCTGGATTTTATTTTTCTAAAAAGAAGCTAATTATCTTCTTATCCATATTATGTTTAATTACAGTTATCACTTAATAATATATCTATTTTTTCCATTTTTTTTTTTTTATTTTTAAAAGATAAAAACACAATAAAATTTTAATACTTTTACTTTCTTTCTCATATGTGTTCTATAATATTTTTATAAGCAGTTTTAAAACCCAGGAAGTTTTTCAGTGCTAAGGGTTATTATCCACTTATACAGAAGAATCTTACATGAATACTTCACAAGGAAACCTTTGATTTTAGAGTAATTTAGGCCACTGTACACCACTGAGATGAAAAGGGAGCAGAATATGTGAAATATTTACTCCTTACTTACTAAATTATTTAATCTATTATATTTTTAATATAAACCAATGAAATCTGAGGGACAGTTGCTTACCTCTGTGTCACCACAATCCTATCTCTTCTGACGCCATGTCTGGTATCTTCTTATAAACTTGTAAAATAGTTTTCTCTTCCCTTCAAATTTCAATTTAAATACATTTTGATTAGTTGGCAGATATCCTACCTAACAATTCTCCCCAGTTTTCTTTGACATTTTTCCTGTCCCTTGCTAAAATTCTTTATTCTGATGTAAAATTGATAAGAATTCTAGGAATATTCATATTAAAAATAAATACCAGGATGTTGGATTCTGTTTTACTTTTCTCAAGTATACACACACACACACGGTTCCATGAAACAAGCTCTCTTCTTGGGTTAGCTAACTAAATGGATAGTCACTACTTTTTCCTTTTTAGTACCCTTCTATCTACTACTGGCCTTATGCTGCTGCTGCTGCTGTTGCTAAGTCGTTTTAGTCGTGTCTGACTCTGTGCGACCCCAGAGACAGCAGCCCACCAGGTGCCTCTGTCCCTGGGACTCTCCAGGCAAGAATACTGGAGTGGGTTGCCATTTCCTTTTCCACTGGCCTTATGGGTAGGGTATTTTATAGGTAGTTACTGATCCTTTAAGAACCGCCTGAGAATTTGCTGGAAGCTATCAGATACTCAGAGCAATGAACATAGATTCATTGATGTACTCTGTGTGCGGTGGGGGGAATGGGAGGTAGTGAAATTTGATTTTTGACTTCTAAATAGTGTTTGTGGAAACCAGATAAAGTACCTTTGCATTAAAGACCAATCCTAGTTGCTTCTGGAGGTATTTTTCACTCTTCTGAGGTGAACACACAGGCTGTGTGCTGGGTAAGCGTTAACGTAGTCTTTGCTCTGTCTGGGCAGAACAACAGCCTTTACTATAGTCATGGTTATTAGGGCCAATAATAGTGTTTAATAACAACTGGTATGAGTATAGTCATCTTTCTTTTCCTCAGAAAGACTCCACTTATGGGTATGAAACAGATTCTTGCCTATTGTGACCTAAGCAATCCATCTTTATATTCAATAGAGAGTATGTTCCTGTGGCTTTTTTATTAACATTTCTGCCAAACTGTGTGTGTGTATGTTCAGTCATGTCTGACTTTGCAGCCCCATGGACTGTATCCCGCCAAGCTCCTCTGCCCGCCAGGCTTCTCTGTCCACGGAGTTTTCCTAGGCAAGAATACTGGAGTGAGTTGCCATTTCCTACCCCAGAGAATCTTCCCAATCTAGGGAATTGAACCCACATCTCTTGCATCTCCTGCATTGTCAGGCAGATGCTTTAACTATGAATCTTTGATAAACAAAGATCCAGATTTTCTTTTATTCTTCACTCTATTTTATGAGGGTTCATATTCTGTTTTTCTCTGTTTCTACTTCTGAGATTCCTCCCACTCCTGCTCCCCTCATCTTTCCCTGAATATTTACTTTGTGCACTTGAAGATCTGTTCATCTGCTCCAATAAACTAGAGGAGAGAGGGTGTTCTCAAGATGCCATCTCACTTCCCCTAACAAGATCAGCAGGCATGTGAGGACAGATGCTTCTGTGTGTGTCCAGTGGGTCTGCAGACAGTTCTTTCTAGTAGGTCTGTGGAAGAGTTTCCATTGCTCTTATTTGCAGTCACAGTACTTTGTGACCTTCTCTGGGAAAATCCTTCATGAGCATCTCAACAAATTACCTATTTGCCCGGCCTTTTGACATCTGGGTCACTTGACCCTGTGTTGATTTACTCCCCTTCCTGTTAGTTTCTCTTGATTCATTAATCATTTGCAACTGGCACTTGCAAGAACTAGATGTCCCTTCCTTTCCTTCAGCAAACTTAGAGAGGCCCTTGACTTCTTTTGTATTAGTGTCAAACTGGACGTCGAGTGATTTATTTTGGTTTGGGAAAAGATAAGCTTTGTTTCTCAGCTTTGAGCATGATAAAGAAACACTTCCCAACCTGGTCAGTGAGAGTGATGGTTCTCTCACTGAGTTTGAAACTTTATTCTGGAAGTACCCATTTAAAGGGAAGGGATTAAACCCAGTTCCTCATAAACTCTCTTATCAGATGTAGTAGGTAAAACAAGAGGCTTTGAAAACAACTGCTGTTTTTTTATTTAAAGCACTTTAATCCCTCTTTTGGACCTCTAAGACATCAGTCAGACAAAGAATAGTCAAATTTAAAATTTGCTAGTTTTCCTTAGCCCTGATATTAAGTGCTAATTTTTGTACCCCAGAAAGTGAGGACAGATGCTTGTGTGTATATTAGTGGGTTTGCAGACAGTTCTGCAAATCCACTGGACACAGGAAGGTGATAGTAAAAAAAATCTCATAAAGATAAATCAACAGGAGTATGACGTTTGAAACTGGAATATTTTTTAATATTTGGAAAATAACAGTCTTCTTAATATTTATCTCCCTTTATTGATTATCTTTCTAAAGGTGACTTTGGCCAAAGAGAATAAGGAATTTGAGATAGTGATGAGATTTCCACTTAGAAGTGCTTCTCAGTTTAGAATTGCCCATTGGATTATTTCACTTTATTTCTGGGCTTCAGAGATCCATAGCTTTTGATGTATGTATGCCAGATATGAAAAACAAATTTGCTGAGAAAGAAATTACAATTGATTATAATAATGTTTGCAGGCTCAGTATGTAGTTTTCCTTATTGATTTCAGTACATGTAAAATTAATTTATTCAGAATTATTGTTGCAATTATTGATAATTGTCAGCATAATTATAAGACCTTTCACTCCATCAATCCAAGCATTCTACTCATTTCCCCTATTAATTAAATACATGAACATTTAAATAATTAGTGTAAATTCAAACAAGCACAAACAAAAGTAGCAACAAGCAAAATTAGCATTACCTTTTGTTTAAAAAGTCATTGTCTGAAGACTCTTCAAATTGATAACATCGAGAAAATTATTTGGATGTGTGTTTTTTGGAAATGATAAAGTTTATACAGTCTTTGGATTATATTAATAACATTAAAAAGTATAGAAGACAAGATAAAGCTTTTATAAAATTTTCATTATTATAGCAATGAATGCTGAATTGCAAATTTACATTGAACTTGGATACATGAGAACCTTTTTTTCCCTCCTCCTCCTCTTTAATGAAATCCTTTTTATTTCCTTTTCTTTGTATTTTGAGAATCTGGGAAGAACTGAAACCAAACTATTGAATATCCTAACAAGAATCCAATCCAGACTCAGAAACTATTACAGATCTTCTAAAGAGGCAACCCGCTGGGAAGCAGCCCCATTTCCTGGTCTTAGCAGACCTTTCTTGTCTTGAAATGTGCATGTGTCCTAGCTAAACTGCTGAACTTAATGTGGGTGATATCACACATGAATGTTTTGATGAAGTTTTTTTATCAGGCAATCACCCAGTTAATAGGTCCATAAAAAAATCTTCTATATGCCCAATGCTGTGGGCAAATAAAGATCCTGATTTCCTTATCTACACTTCTGAAATCCCAAATCTCAGAAAACTAAAGGTTTTCTTTTCAGTCATTTGGCTGCAAAATCTGCTTCAACTGAGCTGAGGTAACATATTGTTTTTTTAAAACTTGGCTCAATTTGAATAATTATACATTTCACCACAGAATATTAATGTGCTTGATTAAGGGGCACTGCCTCACACCTCACTGGAGGTGTCATACACGAGGGCTTTACTGTGTATTATCTTTCTAAGGTCTGAGTAATTCTGAATTCTGAGATTTGGCCTGAAAATTTTAGTTTGGGGACCATGGGCCTGTTCTACCACCATTGTAAATCATTTGGAAAGTGTTTGATAATCAATTTTCAGTACTTTTTTTTAATCATATATTGACTTCATATCATGCTAGATTACTTGTTTAGGACAAAAAGTTTCTAAGAGTAAAATATATTTTAAAAAATATCTTCCTTTTGACTATATGTGTAGTTCCCACTGAGTTTTTATATACATGTATTGCATCATTTTTAACATGTATAAACAAAAATGTGTATCCTAAGACAGTTTTCAGTCCAAAGATTAGCATACTATTCATATCTTCTGTATAAACACTGATCCACTATCTACTTCTGTAGATCAGATTTCTCTTTTATCTGTCTTTTGCTTCTTTCAAGCAGCCTGATGTTTTTGACATTCATCCATATTGTTGCAAATAAAACAACTTATTTTTAAATTACAATTTTTATGCGTAGACACTTGAAAGTTCTAGTGATCAGTACTACTTTTACTCATTAATTTTTTTACTTTATTGTTTTAATTGGGGAATTTAATTCACTCAGTTCATTTTTTCTGTTTTAATTGATGAGTTTCTGCTGATAAATTTTCATCTGATAACTGCTTGCAGTATTGTCCAGGTTATGATGATGCATAGAAGTTCTCAAAAGTGATGATAAATCTTATCATTTTAGTTTGTATTGTCTTTCATGCAAGAGTTGTTTGATATGTTCTTTTAAATTTCTATATAGAAAGGCTCTTAATATTGTTATTAATTTCTAGTTTTATTTTGTTTTGTAATATTTCTAGTTTATAGAAGTCAGTAGTGTTTTCTTCATGACAATATTTGGGGTTGTAATAAAATATGTATAATTTTATGACTATTTCCTGTATTAAAGATTTTTTCTCTGCTAAGGTATAAAGTTTAACTATACATACACACACACATAGTCTACATTACTATGTTGTTTAAGTATTCTATATCCAGGCTTATTTTTGTGCACTTTGTTCTTGTATTAAAAGTAATATGTTCAAATCTTACTAGTGTATGTTTCCTTGTGTCTTCAATAGCTTCTATTTTTTAAAGTTGTTTTATGCTATTTGATGTATAGTCACAACTTTTTCAACTTGTGAATTGTGACTTTAGATGATAACATTTAAAATTTTGTTTTGAGTTGTACTTTGATATGAAGATTTTAACCTATTTGAAAAAAATGATATTTTTGCATTTAAGAAGGTTATACATTTTCCCCTAGCAATTGCCTTTATAATTATATATTTTATGCCCTGTTTTTCTGTTTTTTAATTTAACCTTTTAATGTCTTTTTGGTCAGTTTTTAAAAATATATTTTGGCATCTATTTGTTGCCTATACAACAATCATATTTTGGATGTAATAACTCGGGAAATCAGATTTTTTTTTTCTTTTTGTCACTGTTCTGGTGTAATAGGCTCTTCAGTTTTGTTTTGATTTTTTTCTTCTTCCTTGGGAGTATATTTTATCTCAAACCCCTTTTCTCTCTTTTGGACCGTTTTTCCACATGTCACTAACTTCCTGAAAACGTTGTGGCAGGAGCCCAAGAAATAGTTCTGATGGGAACTGGCATTTATTTTTCCATTTTTAGATAATCTGAAATTTACTATGTCCTGTCTTCTAGTTTTGCTGAAAACATAGAATTTATATGTTTTTATTTGTTCTTATTGTTGATCTGTATAATTTTGATTTTCATATAACATGATAATTGCTCTTATCACTCTCCATATTGTAGTTAAGGGGGTGATGTATGTGTATGTCTCATCCTCATGTTCTTAAGAGATATCTTCCATGGCAAATGGGAAACTCAAGAGCACTTCTATATAATTTAACAATACAATGATGCATATCTTATGCAATTATTGGGTGACACCTGCAGGTCAGTTTTGGGTACCAACCAGAAAACATAAAGTACCATGGAAAGGATGGTTTGCATCCATATCTCTGAATCTCCAGGTTTTTATATTTTGATTAATTTGTACTCATATATTGAGTATTTGTACACATCTACATAAGGATTTATGATGGGTTGGTCTCCTGTGGGTAAACAATAAATATTAAAAAAAAAGACCAAATCAACACTTTTCAGGTACTGATACAAATCAGTGGAGAAGAGCACATACACAAGTTATTTGAAACAAAGCAAGATTTATGTTAAGTGCTATAATATCAAGGTTAGGTTTTGGGATGTCATCTGGAGTTTTAGAAGTAGGGAGGCATTTTCAGAAGCTTTGGGAAATGTTAATTCCTTTGCATATTAACACTTTGATTTAAAAACTGTCAACAGTCATATCAACCTCTCTATGCAAGTAGACTTTTCATGTCCAAAGTAAAACAATAAATACCAGGGACCTCTACAGGCAGGCTACCAGCCCTGGACAATAAAGCGGACTTCTCTAGCCAAGCTTCTGAGTATTTTTGAGCTAGGAAGCTGACAGGACTTCTGACTGGGTTGCACCCTATAATTGTTGTACTTGTGAAATAATTAATTGATGTTATCTTTGCCTTTATAAAAGGGAGGCGGGTATGTAATAGAAGCCTGGAAGCTATAACTTATGTGTATGTCAACTCAAGATTTATTTCTAGATAAAAAAAAATAGCTGGTTTGGCAGTAAGAATTTTAACTGTTGAATCTGTTATGATTCTGGATTTAATTAGTTGTTTATTGCTTATTTAAAACAGATTGATGATGTTGATTTGAAACAGTTTGTGATCATAACAGAATTGCTTATATAGGCTTTTTTCCTGGTGTTTTTCTTCTGAGAATATGTTCTGCCTGTCAGAGCACTGTGTGTTCGCCTAATTGAAATAAGTCCACCCCAATCCTAGCGCATGTGTAAGGTAATATTGCTCAATTAGTTTGCATAATTTTATAACAGGAATAAGATTTATATTCTGAATTAGTTTTGTGATTCATAGCTCACAATATATCTGAGCATCTGAGATGGGTAGCACTCTGTTTCAGTTAAGGAACATTGTATGACATGAATTTTATTTTATGCTTAATTTTAAGCATTTTAAGTCTCATTTGAACAAATTGGTTGGCTAAGAAGTTAGTTCAAATTTTCCTGTAAGATGTTATGGAAAAACCCAAATTAACTTTTTGGCCAACCCAATATAGGTTAGTGGCCAAAGATCTGATGATAGGTCATTTTCAGGTTCCCATTTTGTCATCCCACGTAGTCTTGAATGCTAAAACGTTCATTATTGACATTTAAAAATAGTATGAAATTTAGATTTCTGACTTTCTTGAAAATTCAAGGTGTTGGCAATGCTGGGGTTAAGCTCCCACATGGCCAATCTCAACAGCAATTCAGAGATTTTATTCCTGTTCACATGGACAGTATTTCCAATTTAATAGTCTCTGCTTTTTTTTTTTTTTTTTCACACTTACCCACTTCATTGCCTAGTCACTGTATGTATTTGGGCTTAAATGAAAGCATTTTTTAAAGTCACATTTCAAATACTACCAAGGTTGTTAAACCTCTCTTTTCTTTATTTTATGGAACATATATATAACACATTTTCAAATATAGAACATGTTCCAACAAATATATAAGTAATAGTGATAACATGAAATATCCAGGTCAGACACAAATTTTAAGAAATCATTTGGATTTTTTAGCAAGACCCTAGGAGTGGCCATATGGGTTCATATCTGGAAAATACTAGAAAGCAATGAAGAAATGAGGCCCCCAAAATGATGCATTTAAATCTATTAACTCTTTGAAAATTACTCTTTACCATATGAGATTCTTAATTTTATTACATAAACATTTAGTATGGAAAGCTATCACATTCATTTCTTTTTATCTTGAATTTAAATATATGTCATCTCCATATTATGGTACATTGTGGTTTACCTCTGTATCTTACATACTGGTAATTATGTGTTTTGATATCTGGTTCCCCTGTTTTATCTAAATCCAGCTTGAACACTTGAAAGTTCTCATTTCACATACTGTTGGAACCTAGCTTATAGAATTTTGAGCATTACTTTGCTAGCATGTGAAATGAGTGCAGTTGTGTGGTAGTTTAAACATCCTTTGGCATTGCCCTTCTTTGGGATTGGAATGAAAACTGACCTTTTCCAGTCCTGTGGCCAATGCTGAGTTTTCTAAATTTGCTGGCATTTTGAGTGCAGCACTTTCACAGCATCGTCTTTTAGGATTTGAAATAGCTCAGCTGGAATTCCATCACCTCCACTAGCTTTGTCTGATGCTTCCTGAGGCCTACTCGACTTTGTACTCCAAGATGTCTGGCTTTAGGTGAGTGATCATACCGTCGTGGTTATTTGGGTCATTAAGATATTTTTTGTACAGTTCTTAGTTTTGTAGTCAGTAAAATATTGATCACATATCCATTTAATCTTTACTTGGTAGAGATCAAGATGTCACCAGTAACTTAATGTGGCCCAATTATTCTTCATTGTCATTGTTGTTACAAAAGAAGAAAACAAATAAAATAATTTAATGATATAATATCTTGATGGAATTCTGGTGAAGAAAAAGTATTTCCTACCTCTTAGTTTCACAGAGATAAGACAGGTGGGTTTCTCTCAAAAAATTTTTAAGTGGAACAAGGAAAGATTTATGATTTTAAACTTTTTAGCGAGAAATATTTATATTCTTCAAAATATCTGTAGGTCAAAAGCAAGAAGAGCAAGTGGAGAGAAAAACTACAAGAAAGTGATCATTTTTTAAAATTGTGATTCCCCACCCCTATTTTCCTTTACTGTATTTCAGTTCAGTTCAGTTCAGTTCAGTCACTCAGTCGTGTCCGACTTTTTGTGACCCCCATGAACCGTAGCACGCCAGGCCTCCCTGTCCATCACCAACTCCTGGAGTCTACCCAAACCCATGTCCATTTAGCAAGACCAAAAAGGTAAATCAAGACTTATCTTTCACATCACACATCCACATCACAGATCTACATTAAACATTAGCCCTAAAATTCTTCTGTGGTTGTCATGCAATTTTTCTCTCTCCTTCTGTCTCCAACTGTTTACCAAATCAGGTTTTTTAGCACCCTGAAGACTATGATTGTATTAGTTTCTATGTACTAGATTAGTATCAGTAATACTGGGCTTCCCTGGTGGCTCAGCGATAAAGAATCCGCCTGCCAATACAGGAGATGTGAATTTGATCCCTGGTCCAGGAAGATCCCCTGGAGAATGAAATCTCAACTCATTCCAGTATTCTTCCCTGGGAAATCCCATGGACCAAGGAACCTGGCTGGCTATACTCCACAGGGTCTCAAAGAGCCGGACATGACTTATCAACTAAACAATAGCAACAACAAATGAAAGTTTAATATACTTTTGACAGTATTTTGGATTCTTCTTGGGCATGTTTTTCAACAAATACTTATTGAACACCTCTTAAATCAGGTATTCTGCTTGGAGGTTGAGTTAAGTGATTATAAATCTAGATTTGTTCCTAGGTCACGTTTAAAATCCCACAAAAAACTCCAGAATAACAGAATGAGAAATTTGAAGTAACTGCGTTTTTTTTTTTTTTTTTTTAACAGTTACTCTTTTCACAGTTTATTTCAAACCTACTGCTTAGATGGAGAAATACATGGTATCCTGTAAGTTGAAAATAAGCACTGCACCCAATACAAACTCGAACACTAGTGGCTCATTACAAATATATCAGAAGTTATTCAAATTAACATGTATGTAAATATTGTGTTTGTTAAAGGTTTATTGTCACAAAACAGCTAATTTGAAGCTCATTACTGAACTTAATTTTGTCATAACAAGGAGGGGTGTGTTAAAAAATGATCTGCTTCAGGTGTTAATTCTAGATATAGCACTGTTATATTAATCACCTATTTGGTATTCATCAATACTATTTAATATTGTAATAGATTTTAAGGACCCCAAGGACAGAAAGGAGACTTATGTTTATTGTTATCCTTTTGGTGGTTGAGTACATAAGGAAGACCTTGTAAGCAGCTGTATTTGTTGAGTGCATGTATGAGGCTGATGGAGGGCGTGTTTGTTGAAAACACTAATATTTAGTGAAGCCCAGTGATATCCTAGGTGCTTCACACGTTCAAGATAAAACAAACCACTGATTGGTTTACACACTGAGTCATAAACCACTGAGATAGATAGGTTTGGCTGTCAGCCTATACTGTGTAACCATTTCTGGATATGCTTACTTGCCTTCCTTGAAGGAGGGGCCAGTAAGCAGGCTTCTATCAGATGATTTTATGCCTTGTTTGTCCAGAGATGGATTCAGAATCGAAGCAGAGAATATCAAATTCCCTTTCTCTAAAGAATTAATACAGTCTTAAGAAAAATGGAGACCTGAATCAGGTTTTGTTAAGCTTGGATACCTAGAATCTTGGCAAATGGGGAATTCAGCATGAGTGTTATGGCTTTTACAAAGCCAATAGTAAGCAGTGTTTGGAGGAGCAAAACTTAGAAGCCTGTTAGAGATATCTGCAGACAAAAATGTGAATCGGATAAACTGCAGAGTAGAAGAGAGATTGAGGGAGAGCAAGCAAGAACATCCCAGTTCCTATCATAGCTGGGCATACTTATGCTGTGTGTATGCTGTGCTTAGTCACTCAGTTGTGTCTGACTCTGCGAACCCATGGGCTATGGCCCATGATGCTCCTCTGTCCGTGGGGATTCTCCAGGCAAGAATACTGGGGTGGGTTGCCATGACCTCCTCCAAGGGATCTTCTCAACCCAGGGTTTGAACCCAGGTCTCCCACAATGCAGGTGGATTCTTTACTGCCTGAGTCAGCAGGTGCATACTTGGGGTCTAATTAAGTCTTCTGATTTCTTATAATACATTATGTTTTACTCAATTCATTGTGATTGGGTTTCTAATCCTTAGTAAGATCATGTCCTTGCCTTTTCCTTGAGTTGTTTTCTGTAGATTTTCTTTATCTTTTAAAGAAGAACATAAGTTTGAGGACAGTTAGATCTTGCTTTAGTCTCTCTGTGAGATCTCCAGTACTCTGATGTTGATGTTGTTCAGTCGCTAAGTATTGTCTGACTGCAACCCCATGGACTGCAGCACACCAGGCTTCCCTGACCTTCACTATCTCCCAGAGTTTGCTCAGGTTCATGTCCACTGAGTCGGTGATGCTATCTATCTCATACTCTGCTGCCTTCTTCTCCTTTTTTACCTTCAGTCTTTCTCAGAATTAGGGTCTTTTCCACTGAGTGAGTTCTTCACATCAGGTGGACCAAGTATTTGAATACGCTTCTGACTCTGAAGTTAGAAGACCCTGGAAAAAGACTTTTAGAATAAATACTAAAATACGTATTTAAACTCTTTTCTTATGACTACAATCATTTCCTCATAGTGACTGTACCATAGTTCTTATAGAGTAAATATTCTCTTTGAAACTCTGGTAAAATCTATGACCACTCTTTAGAAACATTCATATTACATACACACAGACAACTTTGCACATAATTTCAGAGGTTTTACAGACTTTAGGAAACCTAGTAATGAACCCTAGTAGCCCAGGTTGGAAGTCTCAATTTTTCAAGAATAATTATATTTCTGTAAATATATTAATATCAACATATCAATAATTTACTATGGGAATTTCTGTGTATTGGAATCCTATGATGATTTATTTTCTGGATTAAAGAAACTCTTCCAAACACAAAAATATTTTAAAATTTCTCCTTGTACATTTCTGAATTTTTTGTATGCAACTTATTTAATACCAATATTATAGAATTCTAAGCATGTATCAGATTTAAATTGCTTATATTTACTTGGCTATGAGGCTACCTCACCATGTGACTAGTCCAGGGACTGTAGTTATATTAATTTTTCATATGAGAAAAATTCCACTTACAGAGGAGAGTTTTTAAATTTAATATTAAATAATTAAACTCCATCCTCACATAGACATCTCAAATTAAGATTGTTTACATGCTTTTTTAATTAGGTGCAATTAAGATGCTCTCTCAAAGCATTTAAGCCCAGAGGGAGCTTTGGTTGTGTTGATAGAATGACTCTTAACATACAAGAAGTTGCCTTGGTATTTGTGGAGGAGTTTCTTAATCAAAGACATGATGGGTACACTTTTGTATTTACCACATGAGAAAACAGATGCTGAGAATTTTTATTAGAGAAGGAGGGATGAAAAGTTCTGCTTGACAGTTAAGGACAGTAAGAAGGTTTCTTTGCTCTCTCATTGTCTTTCCAAACTCTTTTCTCATTATAATAATCATAGTGATACCTAAGCCAGATCATGTCATTCCTTTGTTCAAAACATTTCAATGCCATTGGCCTCCTGAGAGTAAATGCCGAGCACCTCCCGTGTTGGCCAGGCCCTAGTGCCCTGCATGGTCAGCCTCCTGACCCCCAGTCAAAATTTCATCTTTATGGTTCTTTCTTCATCTCTATCTTCTAATCCTCTTGCTCCGGTTCATTTGGCTCCAAAGACATTTGCTGTCTCCACCTGGAATGTTCCCTGGATATTCACATGGCTTGTAACTTCACTTCATTTCTTTTCAATATTTGTTCACACACTCCTTTCCAGTTGGTCTTGCCCACATTATCTTCCTTATCCTTTCCAGTCCCTTCTCCTTGATTCTGCTTTCCATACCCCACTTCCCTGCTTATTTTTTGGCTCTGGCACTGGTGACCATCTGACATACTACATATTTCATCTGGTCAGTTTACTCCATCATTTTCTGCTAAAATATAAATTCCAAGAAGGCATGGGTTTGACTTTTTTTTTTTTTTTTTAATCTGTCTGCACAACCTATAAGATTATCCAAAGTAGGGACTCTGTAAGGATTTGTTGAGTGATTTATGGATGAATAAGTGAATGAAAAAGGTATAATGGGATTTTCTGATTAAATTACACATTTCGATTTGTTAAATTTTTTTTTTCCTAAATGATTATTGTACTTCTTGAGTACTAGATCTTGTCTGTGCCTAAAAACTGTAAGAAGAACCCACTTTTATCACAAATACTGGCCAATTCACTGCTTTATTTAGTTGTGGCTGAAACTCCTCTGGCTAAAGTAGAAACTTCATGAAATTTGGTAACAATAGTTGCTATAAACACTGTTTATGTATAAAGAAGAAGATAATTCAGTATGACCCCACTGTTCACAACTGAGTGAATAAACTTCCTAGAGAAATCAATACATGTGAAAATGTGATTAAGAATCTTAAGATAAAATGTAGAGTTTATGAATGATCTTGGTAAAGAAGATAGGCTTACTTTTTTTCTTTGTTTTTTTGATCTGATTGTTGTTTTGTTGCTAAGTCCTATTCAACTCTTTGGGACCCCATGGACCATAGCCCACCAGGTTCCTCTGTCCCTGGGCTTTCCCTGGCCAGAATACTGGAGTAGGTTGTCATTTCCTCCTCTAAGGGTTCTTCCAACTCAGGGATTTAACCCATGTCTCTTGCATTGGCAGGCAGATTCTTTACCACTGAGTTACCTGGGAAGCTGATCTAATCATTAGAAGCACAAACTGAAAATGCATGAGCTAGAAAGTGAAAGTAACTAAAAGATTGATTTCATGTTTAACAAAATTTTTAAGAGACTTAGATAAGGAAGGGCTGCAGTATGTTTTGATTTCTGGGTGCTGGTTTTTCAGTGGAGAAAAGAGAGGCTCTGCTTTGTTGTTAGGAATTTTCTCCTGTTGGAGCAGTGTGGGGCTTCCAAGGTGGTACTAGTGATAGCTTATGGTGAACGGTGTCGGATTTGTGATCTCCAGAGGAGAGAATTTCTCCTCCTCGAGGGCCCTGGACCCCTTTCTCCTCCTCAAGGACCCCAGACTCCTTATCAACCCATCTAAGAATTAATTCTCTCAATAGTGGTAAAGAATCTGCCTGCCAATGCAGGAAACACAGGAGATGCAAAAGAAGCAAGTTCAATCCCTGGGTTGGGAAGATCCCCCAGAGGAGGAAATGGCAATCCACTGTAGTATTCTTGCCTGAAAAATTCCATGGACAGAGGAGCCTGGCAGGCTATTGCTCATGGGGTCATGAAGAGTCAGACTCAACTGGGCACACACACGGAGCAATGTAAAAAGCAAATGATGATCAAGTTTTCAGAAACCGTCCTCTTTGGTATACAGATTCCCTTTGGCTGGTCTTCCTTAACAACAGAATGCCATAAGTGATGGGAGAGGCCAAAGGCATCAAAGCTCTAACTTTGAACCATAGCATGTTGTACATAAAACACATTTATCTCTTTCTTAGTGTATTTGCAGGGATTCCTTGGGTTGTAGTGATTCTGTCTCTAAATCCAGAAACTTAGAACATGAGGTCTAGCAGGAATGTTGGAGGTTGACTGTGTGCCACGTGTGAAATGAAAGCCACTTCTGCAGCAAGAACAGTCAGTGGGCTGTCTTTCCTCTACCAGTGGGTCTGTCAGATCCCAATCATTCTGCAGTTTTGCTGAGGGACTCAACTCGAAGTAAAATGGATGTCTCAAAAAAGAGTGGCAACTTCAACTAATTTTGTTAGAAAAAAATAAAAAGGCAGGGAATTTAATAGTACATGGGTAATCCTGGCAACCTCAGGGTAAGTCAAATGACCTTGTGGAATTTAATGTAAAATCCAGTGAGAAGAGAGATTTGCTTAGTTTGATTGGGGCTATTGTGATTTATTTAATTTCCATGTTCAGTTTTACACTCCAGGGATTTGTGAAGCTGTATCACAGCCATAATCTGTTGGTGATTATTCATATAAACGAGTTTATAGATCCTGCAAGGACAAGCTTTATATTTGTTTTCTGTGAGCAAATATTATCAAAATTACTGGCATTTGAAAGACTCTAGATCAGTGGTTAAACTGGTGAGACATTGAATGAAATTCTTTCTGTTTTGTGAAATACAAATGACAGATTATTAGGTCATTTAAATAAAGTAAGTGTGCTGATTTGTCAACACATTTCACTGCTGAGAATATTTAACAACAAATACATGATGTTCTAAATTTTAAGTGAATGTAGAAGAGAAATAGCTCTTTTCACAAATAAACATTCACCTCACACCTAACATGGAATATTCAGGGTCTTTGAATCTGTTTTCCAAAGTAGTGATGCATTTCCTTTGAATACATAGCTTTGAAGTTTAGCCATTCCTCCAAACTTACACCACACGGGCTGTCCTCTTGGCATTGCAGGTTATCCTTATTTATTGTTAAATAAGTCAACTGATATTCATTGATATTCATTTTGGGATTTTGTTGTTGTTCAGTTCCTCAATCATGTCCAGCTCTTTGTGACCCCATGGACTGCAGCATGCCAGGCTTCCCTGGCCTTCACCATCTCTCAGAGCTTGCTCAAACTCATGTCCATTGAGTCTGTGATGCTGTCCTACCATATCATCCTTTGTCGTCTCCTTCTCCTCCTGCCTTCAATCTTTCCCAGCATCAGGGTCTTTTCCAATGAGTTGGCTCTTCACATCAGGTGGCCAAAGTATTGGAGTTTCAGCTTCAGCATCAGTCCTTCCAATGAAAACCCAGGACTGGTCTCCTTTAGAATGGACTGGTTGGATCTCCTTGCAATCCAAGGGACTCTCAAGAGTTTTCTCCAACACCACAGTTCAAAAGCATCAATTCTTCGGTACTCAGCTTTCTTCACAGTCCAACTCTCACATCCATACTTGACCACTGGAAAAACCATAGCCTTGACTAGATGGACCTTTGTTGGCAAAGTAATGTCTCTGCTTTTCAATATGCTATCTAGGTTGGTCATAACTTTCCTTCCAAGGAGTAAGTGTCTTTTAATTTCATGGTTGCAGTCATCATCTGCAGTGATTTTGGAGCCCCCCAAAATAAAGTCTGACACGGTTTCCATCGTTTCCCCATTTATTTCCCATGAACTGATGGGACCAGATGCCATGATCTTGGTTTTCTGAATGTTGAGCTTTAAGCCAACTTTTTCATCCTCCTCTTTCACTTTCATCAAGAGGCTTTTTAGTTCCTCTTCACTTTCTGCCATAAGGGTGGTATCATCTGCATATCTGAGGTTATGGATATTTCTCCCGGCAGACTTGATTCCAGCTTGTGCTTCATCCAGCCCAGTGTTTCTCATGATGTACTCTGCATAGAAGTTAAATAAGCAGGGTGACAATATACAGCTTTGATGTGCTCCTTTTCCTATTTGGAACCAGTCTGTTGTTCCATGTACAGTTCTAACTGTTTCTCAGGAGACAGGTCAGGTGGTCTGGTATTCCCATCTCTTTCAGAATTTTCCAGTTTTTTGTGATCCACACAGTCAAAGGCTTTGGCATAGTCAATAAAGCAGAAATAGATGTTTTTCTGGAACTCTCTTGCTTTTTCCATGAATCAGCTTATGTTGGTAATTTGATCTCAGGTTCCTCTGCCTTTTCTAAAACCAGCTTGAACAGCTGGAAGTTCATGGTTCTCCTATTGTTGAAGCCTGGCTTGGAGGATTTTGAGCATTGCTTTACTAGCATGGGAGATGAATGCACTGTGCAGTATTTGGAGGATTCTTTGCCATTGCCTTTCTTAGGAACTGGGATGAAAACTGACCTTTTCCAGTCCTGTGGCCACTGCTGAGTTTTCCAGATTTGCTAGCATATTGAGTGCAGCACTTTCACAGCATCATCTTTAGGATTTGAAATAGCTCAACTGGAATTCCATCACCTCCACTAGCTTTTTTCATAGTGATGCTTCCTAAGGCCCACTTGACTTTACATTCCAGAATGTCTGGCTCTAGGTGAATGATCACACCATCGTGATTATCTGGGTCATGAAGATCTTTTTTGTACAGTTCTGTGTATTCCTGCTACCTCTTCTTAAATTATTCTGCTTCCGTTATGTCCATACCATTTCTGTCCTTTATTGAGCCCACCTTTGCATGAAATGTTCCCTTGCTATTTCGAATTTTCTTGAAGAGATCTCTAGTTTTCCCATTCTATTGTTTTCCTCTATCTCTTTGCACTGATCACTGAGGAAGGCTTTCTTATCTCTCTTTGTTATTCTTTGGAACTCTGCATTCAAATGGGAATATGTTTCCTTTTCTCCTTTGCTTCTGGCTTCTCTTCTTTTCACACCTGTTTGTAAGGCCTACTCAGACCTTGCTTTTTTGCATTTGTTTTTCTTGGGGATGATCTTGCTCTTGTCTCCTGTACAATGTCATGAACCTCTGTCCATAGTTCATCAGGCACTCTGTCTTTCAGATAGTTCCTTAAATCCATTTCTCACTTCCACTGTATAATCATAAGGGATTTGATTTAGGTCATACCTGAATGGTCTAGTGGTTTTCCCTACTTTCTTCAATTTAGGTCTGAATTTGGCAATAAGGATTTCATGATCTGAGCCACAGTAGGCTCCCGGTCTTGTTTTTGCTGACTGTATAGAGCTTCTATATTCTTTGGCTGCAAAGAATATAATCACTCTGATTTTGGCATTGACTATCTGCTGATGTGCATGTGTAGAATCTTCTCTTGTGTTGTTGGAAGAGATTGTTTGCTATGACCAGTGTGTCCTCTTGGCAAAATTTATTAGCCTTTGCCCTGCTTCATTCTGTACTTCAAGGCCAAATTTGCCTGTTACTCCAGGTATTTCTTGACTTCCTACCTTTGCATTCCAGTCCCCTATAATGAAAAGGACATCTTTTTGGGGAGTTAGTTCTAAAACGTCTTGTAGGTCTTCATAGAACCGTTCAACTTCAGCTTCTTCAGCATTACTGGTCGGGACATAGGCTTGGATTACTGTGAGACTAAATGGTTTGCCTTGGAAATGAACAGAGATCATTTGTCGTTTTTGAGATTGCATCCAAGTACTGCATTTGGGACTCTTTTGTTGACTGTGATGGCTACTCCATTTCTTCCAAGGGATTCTTTTCCACAGTAGTAGACATAATGGTTGTCTGAGTTAAATTCACCCATTCTAGTCCATTTTAGTTCACTGATTCCTAAAATGTCAATGTTCACTCTTGCCATCTCCTGTTTGACCACTTTGAATTTGCCTTGATTCCTGGACCTAACATTCCAGGTTCCTATGCAATATTGCTCTTACAGCATCAGAGCTTGCTTCCATCACCAGTCACATCGACAACTGGGTGTCCTGGTTTACAAGGTTCTGTTGTGCCCTCCAAGAGTCTATTTCCCAGTCCTGTGTAAGTTCTGGCAGCTCTATTGTGGTGTTAATGGTGACCTCCTTCGAGAGGGCTTTTCCATACCCAACTCTGCTGCACCCAGAGCTCCTATCCTTGTGGCAGTCCACTGCTGACCTGTACCTTCACAAAAGACACTCAAACACAGTTCTGTCTCAGTCTCTGTGGGGTCCCTGGGTCCTGGTGTGCACAAGGTTTGTTTGAGTCCTCTTAGCGTCTCTGATGGGAATGAGGTTTGATTGTAAATGTGAATTCCCCCTTTCTACCATCTTTCTGGGGCTTCTCTTTTGCCCTTGGACATGGGGTATCTCCTCACAGCTGCTCCAGTGCCTACCATCTTACTGGGGTTTCTCTGACTTTGGATGTGGGTTATCTCCTCATGGCCAGACCAGTGAAGCTCAGCTGCCACTCCTGACTTTGGACATAGGGTATCTCTTTATGACTGTTCCAGCCACCACTCCTAACCTTGGTGTGGGGTATCTCCTCTCAGCCACTCCAGCACTGCACAGCCGCCCACTCAGAAGGGTAGAGGCAAAATATTTTTTCCTCTCCTACAGAACTGAGATCAAAGCCTGAGTCAGGAAAACCAGTGACTATTATACAATATAGTGTGATCCAAGCTATAATACAGGGAAACTTCTGGGAGACATTTGATCCCTACCACATTTGTTGGGAAAGGGTGGAATCAGGGAAGGCTTCTTAAGAAAGTGCTTCTGAAAGTACTTTGGAAATACTTTGGAAGGATTATATCCATTTGCCTTGTGATTTAAATAAAGGAAGTTTAAGACATGGGTGTATCAGGAAAATTGGAAATAATTTTGATGTGATTTATTGTGAATGGGAAAAATGCAGTCAAAATTGAAAAGAAATAACCCCCAAAGAGGACAAACCAGATTAAAAGGAAAGGAAACATGAATAGTTTGAAGATAAATGTAGTGACAATTTACGTTGCTACCCTATAGGGTAGGAAAATGAAACTCACTGGGGCTTTTCATCATTAAACTGGAAAGTGAAATGAGTAATTGCCAGAATAAGTATGGTTCATCTTCTGCAAGTAAGGAGAGGGTGAAATGGTGATTTGAAAAGAACATCCTAAAGTAGTAGTTGATAGGACAGAAGGAAAGGATCATCTATCTCTAATTGGTAGAGTGGGTTGTCTTGCCTCAAGTGCCCAAAATGATAAGAAAAAGCATGCTATGTTAAGTGCAATCAATCTGAGACATTTTCAAAAATTAAACCTGCTTTTAAAAATGGGTAAATGGCCTTTGCTTCTTACTAATGAATTGATATTAATTACACCATAGTGTGTTAATACTTCCCAGTTTATTTTTTTAGAAATAAAGTATTTTTTAAATGTGCATCTTAAGCATATTTAAAAGACATTACATCTGGGATTGTTTCGTGCTGCAATGAAAAGAGCTGGCAGCTGGATCCTTCTAGCAGATATTCAGCTGTCTTTTCTTCTCCGTAAGTGTAGAAGCAAAGATAGGGATTACTTTTATAAATATGTAATTATGATTTTTTTCAGATTCTGATTAATAATTCATCCCCAACTCCTATAACATTATGTTCTGAATGTTAAACAACTGGATGAGTCAAAATTTGATATTTAAGGAGATTAAGGAGAATATTGTGCATATATTTTAGTTTTCATAGCTGCCTTGTAGAATACTAGGAGAATATAATTTGAAATAAATTTGCTTCTCATACTGAAACCGCAGATCCATGAGTTTCACTCAAGAAAAGTCATTGTTATCTATGGCTTTAATACTCATAGGGACCGTATACATGGTCCTGATCCAAAACAAGAATACTTATTTGAACCAGAAAGCAGAGCTAGGCAGAGTGTGTTCTTCCCTCTCCTCTTTTATTAACATGGAATCTTAAGTCTACTTTAAATTTATATGGCATAACAGAGTGATTAAAAGGGAATTCCTTAATTCAAATCAGAGTCCAGTCTCTTGAAAGTTGGAAAAAATTTGGGTAAAAATGTATAGGATCTCTCCTTGTCTCTACTGTAAATAGAAAAAGTAAACATCCTTCCCTCACAGGGTTGTTATAAAGGTTAAATGAAATATTATTTCTAAAGCATTAAGTATGGTGTCTTGTGTGTAATATGAATGAACCTATTGAACCTTAGCTATTTTAGTTATTATTCAAGAAGGCAAGCAATGGAGTAAAGTGTGTATGTGTGTGTGTGTGTGTTTTGTTAAAGGAAAATTATTCTGACACTTGTTCATGGTAAGAAAGAGTTATTCAAACTACTATAATAGGGGCATTGCAGTGGGAAAGATTGGGCTCAACTCCAAAAACAGCAAGTATAGCTGGGGATTGATAGCTGATGTGCAATGTGGGGTTCAATGGATAAAAATTACTCTGTGGAGACATCATGGGTTGGAGAATTCCTGCTAAATTGTCCTAATAGGATTCTTGCTAAAGACGGGTCAAGGATTCAGACATCAGAGATGGGAGAGGAAGAAATTGATGAAGTATCAACAATGAAGGATTCTCTGAACTGACTTCTTGGGATTCTTTGTGAACACTGGGCTGATGGGCAGGCCAAAGACAACAGGGGTGGGGGAGTAGAGGGCTAGTCAAAAAGACGGCTTAGAGAGTCTGTGAAGTTGGTCCAGAAGTCTTTGTCCGTGTGTGTGTGAATGTGTATGTACAGTGGTGGTGAAGACCAGGGCAAAGGAAAATGTGGATCCTTTTGTCCAAAACGATTTGAAGATAGCAAAAAAATGGCATTAAACCAAAACTCGGTCCCACTAAGCCTGTAACCTGAGTGACTCTATAGGTTGTGATCCATAGAGCTGAACCGAGGTGGGAGCAGTAGACAGCATGAAGACCATTTTAAATAAAAAGCCAGAGAAATACAATTATTTGGATAAACTTATAGAAATGGTTTTCCTGTGGTCATGTATGGATGTGAGAGTTGGACTGTGAAGAAGGCTGAGTGCCGAAGAATTGATGCTTTTGAACTGTGGTGTTGGAGAAGACTCTTGAGAGTCTCTTGGACTGCAAGGAGATCCAACCAGTCCATTCTGAAGGAGATCAGCCCTGGGATTTCTTTGGAAGGAATGATGTTAAAGCTGAAACTCCAGTACTTTGGCCACCTCATGCGAAGAGTTGACTCATTGGAAAAGACTCTGATGCTGGGAGGGATTGGGGGCAAGAGGAGAAGGGGACGACAGAGGATGAGATGGCTGGATTGCATCACTGACTCGATGGACATGAGTCTGAGTGAACTCCGGGAGTTGGTGGTGGACAGGGAGGCCTGGCATGCTGCGATTCATGGGGTCACAAAGAGTCGGACATGACTGAGCGACTGATCTGATCTGATTTGGTTATAATGGAAGTTATCTAAAGTTTCCTTCGTTGTGTTTCTGAATCAATTAACTGCCTTAAATGATTACTGGAGAAAAACTAAAAGAAATCAACATAGGGGAGACCCAAGTAAATGATGAAGGCTATGATCATTTTATGTGAATTCAGCATTTTAAGAAATGTTTCTGTGTATTAGGGCCCAGTTTTCAGTCAGAATCTGTGTTTTGAGACTTCAGATTTTTAGAGTATCTAAGAAAATTTAGAAAAATATCACTTACTTGTTTTTATGTTTTACTTTAATCTTGTTATGGCTTTCCCCTGGTACATGAAGAATAGAATTCAAACTTCTTACTACTGTTTACAAGGTTGTACTAGTTAGACTTGGGCTTACTAGGTGGCTCACTGGTAAAGAATTCATCTGTCAATGCAGGAGACAGGAGACGTAGATTCAATCCCTGGGTTAGGAAGATCCCCTGGAGATGGAAATGGCAACCCACTCCAGTATTCTTGCTTGGAAAATCCCTTGGACAGAGGAGCCTCAAGGGCTATAGTTCAGGAGATCATAAAGAGTCAGACACAACTGAGAAACTGAGTGTGCGTGTGTGCACACGCTCACACACACACACACACACAGAGTACTTAGGTTAGTGTCAGCTCTATAAGACAAAACCCCTCTGTGGTTAATACAGTTAATGTTTCAGGTGATCATAAGTTTTCAAAGAGAATAAAACTGAAAAAAAAATGTCATTTCTGTTTCTTACCAAATTTACCAACCCTGATTCAAAGAAGAGACGAGCCTCTTCCAAAAATTTACTTGTATGTCTTCAACATATCAAAGCTATGGTTTTGTTGTTGTTGTTTTTCAGTTGCTAAGTCATGTCCAACTCTTTGCGACCCCATGGACTACATCAAACAAGGCTTCCCTGTCCTTCACTATCTCCTAGAGTTTGCTCAAGCTTATGTCCATTGAATCAGTGATGCCATTTAACCATCTCATCCTGCATGGACCCCTTCTCCGCCTACCTTCACTCTTTGCCAGCATGAGAGGCTTTTCCAATGAGTTGGCTTTTCACATTAGGTGACCAAAGTATTGGAGCTTCAGCTTTTGTATCAGTCCTTTCAATGAACATTTGACTATATGAACCTTTGTTGGCAAAGTAATGTTTCTGCTATCTAGGTTTGTCATAGCTTTTCTTCCAAGGAGAAAGTGTCTTTTAATTTCATGGCTGAAGTTACCATCTTCAGTGATTTTTGGAGCCCAAGAAAATAAACTCTGCCACTGTTTTCATTTTTCTCTGTCTATTTGCCATGAAGTGATGGGACCAGATGCCATGATCTTAGCTTTTTCAGTGTTGAGCAATGAGTCAGCTTTTTACTCTCCTCTTTCACCTTTATTAAGAGGCTCTTTAGTTCCTCTTTGCCTTTTGCCATTAGAGTGGTATCATCTGCATATCTGAGGTTGTTGATATTTTTCCTGGCAATCTTGATTCCAACTTGTGATTCTTTCAACCTGGTATTTCACATGATATACTCTGCATTTAAGTTAAATAAGTAGGGTGACAATATATAACCTTGAAGTACTTCTTTCTCAATTTGGAACCAGTTCATTGTTCCACATCTGGTTCTAACTGTTGCTTCTTGACCAGTATACAGATTTCTCAGGAGGCAAGTAAGGTGGTCTGGTATTTCCATCTCTTTAAGAATTTTCCAGTTTGTTGTGATCCACAGAGTCAAAGGCTTTAGCATAGTCAGTGAAGCAGAAGTGAATATTTTTCTGAATTCTCTTGCTTTTTCTATGACCCAATGGATGGTGGAAATTTGATCTCTGGTTCCTCTGCCTTTTCTAAGTCCAGCTTGTACATCTGGAATTTCTCAGTCCACGTACTGCTGAAGCCTAGCTTACTGATAAAGTGAAAGTGAAAGTCGCTCAGTTGTGTCCGTCTCTTTGTGACCCCATGGGCTATACAGTCCATGGAATTCTCCAGGCCACTGATATGTCTTCAGCAAATCTAGCTTTTGGTTACTTACTTAATTTAGCATTGTTGGTCTCTGCTTCACTTAGCCCCTTCCTTGGCTTAGTGCATCAGTACAATAGAGAATAGTGTTTATCTGCTCACCTAACTTCAGGTATACAGTGTCATAGCAGAGCTAGTTACAGCAGTTCCAGATGACAAATCTTTATACCACCTTGTTCAGAAAAAGAGTAAGAACTTCTTCAGGTAGTTATCTTAGTTCATCAAGAAATATGCTCCCTAAAAACATCTCCTCACCTTTGTTGAGGTATGCAGATCACGTTCCCATTTCTGAACCAATCACTGTGGCTAGAGGCATGCAGTTACCCTCAATAAATCATACTTTCCCTTGATTTCCCACACTGGAAGCATCTTCTGAAACACAGGAGCTACTTGGAGATGAGTCAGATGCTCAACAAGTTGCCAGGATAGTTGGGAGTAGGGAAAAAAAAGAGTCAAAAGTGACTTCTAGTTATATTTACAGGAGCACGTGGAAGATGCTATCAGTGAAGAGCGGATCAAGGAACAAATCAAATAATTAAAAAGCCGGCATATTGGAAGCTTCTCTATGTAACTGTGTGGAAATTAAAATACCAGTTATGACACAGGTAGTTATTTCTGGGTGCATCAGTGAAGCAGGGTCTTAAGTTTCATGAAATAAAAAGTTCATCTCTGCCACCTTCTCAAGTCTGTGAATTATTGTGATAAGGGAGTGGAAGTGGGTGGTACAGAGATGGAGTGGGTTTTAAGAAAACTGAAGGAGCAAGAAGAATACCTACCCCACCTCCAAAGATAGTAATGTGAAGAGTAGGAAATAAAAGCCACTGCCATTTACAGGCAATGTCTTCAAGACAGAGCAAGGTTTCAGTTAGAGCAGCTAATGGGAGATTTAGAGAAAAATCTGTAAATATAAGATATTTGCATATGAAAAGCCATGGGTTTCATAGGCCTCTACTGATGCCTTGTTTTTATTATTCCAGGCCAACTCTAGTCTATCGGGCCTCTCAGTACATATGAGCCTAGTGTATACTTTTCCCCCCAAAAATGCACACATGGATCCTTCACTGTTTCTCTGCATACTTATCTGCAATATGCATGGTACAAGAGACTGCACTCAGGTACCTGCTCAGCTATAGCTGATTTATGGAGAAAATGCCATGCCATGTTGGATTCAGGACTGTACCAAAGCCAAGGCTTCCCTAAGACAATTTTTCCATAGTCTGTGTGCAGACTAGTGGGGCCCTAATTTTTATATTCTTGAATATCTCCTGAATTATTCTTGGATATCTGCTGAAGCTGAAACTCTAATACGTTGGACACCTGATGCAAAGAACTGACTCATTTGAAAAGACCCGGATGCTGGGAAAGATTGAAGGTGGGAGGAGAAGGGGATGACAGAGGATGAGATGGCTGGATGGCATCACCAACTTGATGGACATGAGATTGAGTAAACTCTGGGAGTTGGTGATGGACAGGGAAGCCTGGCATGCTGCATTCTATGGGGTCACAAAGAGTTGGATACGACTGAGTGATTAAACTGAACTAGATATCTCCAAGGGGTAGTTTTACTATATCTGATCTATCCCTCCAGCTTTTCCTCCTCTATCAGTCCCTCTCTTCCTGTCTTGACCTTAGGGAAGACAGTGAAAACCATTACATCTCACTCTTATCTGTCAGTTCTTTTCTGTTCCAGTCTCCACCATCCCTTCCCCCAAAACACATACAGCAGCTGACTCCAAAGGAAGGTTTTTTTCCCATAGTTTCTATTCCTTTGAAGTGGATTGCTTTCTATAATACATGTTACTTCTTCCCTCTTTTAGGCCAAAAGTTTCTTATCCCATCCCTAATGAAACAAAAGGAGGGGACAAGAAGGGAAAATCTGTATGAAAACAAAGATAAAATAACCTGGAGGATTTTCAAGATATCATCGCCATCACATACCTTTCTAGAAAGCACATCCACATATAAAGCAAAGTATACTCATTTTCATAAAAGTTGATCTAAAAGTACCCCTATAAGACAATGTTTTGTTGCTGTATTTCTGCCTTTACCTAAAAGTATATAAAATATATAAAGTTTTTCACCCAAATGGAGCAATTCTCCCTGCCTATCATCCCCATAGTTTGAATTACTTAGATTTTATGATATCCATTTATTGTTTCCCTTTCTTTGTTTTTCATCATCTGTGGATAAATATTTCTTACTGTTACAGTGATTTCCTGGCATTTTATCTGCATAAACGGGCTGGATAACATATATAAAAATAGGGGAAGAAAACACACATGCTTGGGAGTCCAGTGATGTTTTAATTGTTTGCTGCTGACTTTCTGGTTAATTGGGAGACAGTCAATTTGTTTGTTGAAGAAACAGCCACTCTGTTTACACAGAAACGTGCGAGCTCTCTCAGTCACTTACTTCCCAGAAATATTGTTTCCCTTGTCAGCAAATGGAAAAGGTTAATCCAGATAATCTCTAAGGTCCACTTTGGCTCTTTGGTCTATGAGCTGAATGTTTACCTTTTTTCTCTAAATGTTTATAAACCATGAGTTCGTAAAATTAATTTATTGCTGACCTAAAAGCCATAGACTTAATTATATATAAATATGCAAACAAGAATGCTTTTACTTCTGTTTCTTCTCCCCTCCTTTTTAATTTTGTGGGAAGGATTACTTCATAACTCCCTTTCCCCCTCTTCTATGGATACCTTACCTCCAGCAAACACTCAGGACATATTTGTTAATTACACCCCATTTATCTACTTCTGTGCATCTCCGAGATGAAGAGAAACAACAAAACTAAGGTTTTATTCCTCTCATTGCCTGCTGAAGGGTCTACTGAGGGAAGCTGGAGGCAGTTGCCCTTTCTGAGTCAGGCCAGGAGCCTTTGAATGCTGCCCTCGAGCTGCACACCTACCAACAGTTCACAGAAGATTCATTTACCTGCAAGACTGGAACATACTGATATTTAAAGGTTAATAGACTGATGTGACTTATGAAAACTAGGCTTGCCCCTCACCAAGTGTGGCAGAAGGAGAGCACTGAGAGGAACATACTGATATGAGATCGTGTGGGGGGTGTCTCCAAACCAGGTTCTCAGAGCAGGTGGTACCCAGAGACAAGAAAGAATGACAAGTTTGGAACTTGCCACAGGACATTCATGACGGTTTCAGGTGACCGGATAGCATCTTGCAGTTCGCCATGGGTCTTTCTTTAATGATATGTAAATGACAGTAACACTCCTATTCCCTCAAGTTTCCCATGAGTTCACATTAAGAACTCCCACTGGGGGCAGTTAGATATTGTGGGAAATAGACTAGGCAGGCAGCTGCTTTCCCTTCTGGAAGTCTCAGAAGACTTTGTTCCAGTAACAACTGATCATTTTAAAAAAGCTGGGAGTCAGGATTCCCTGAGAATAGGTAGGATTCCAGAGGGAGAGCCAGAGCATTTTCAGAGCTCTGGGCTGAAAGCTACTCGCTGCTCTTGCCAGAAGCTCTGAGCCACCTTGATGGTGATTATCTGGTGACAGTTTCACAAGCTGGCAGTGACTGTTATGCCTGAGTGGTCCTGCTGAAGGTTAATGGGGTTTAATTGCTCTTTGTTGGGGGGAAGTTGTGGGGATGCTTGAGGGTGAAGAGTGGTTGAAGAGGTATTGGGTGGATGGGGGAGGAATCAAATTATATATTCATTTACAGAGTGGGATGGTTCTGTTTAAAATAACCCTAAACATTTTAAATGTCCCCTAAAACATTTTAAACTAAAAATTGTACCAGGTTTTGATTCTTTTTTGCTTTGTATTTGGTGAGTTTTTGATGATTTCTTGCTGCTAAGAGCTGGGGAAGATGCCTGCATCAGCTGTGCTTCCATGATTTAGCCAAGAAACAAGGCTGAGTGGTCCAGCATGCACTTCTTCATGCACCCTACTGCACCACTTTTGGCATTTCAATCTATTTTAGCACCCAAGTGAAATGAGTGTGACAGTCCCATTGGTGTCTCTAGGGAATTTCTGTCTCTGTCAGGAGAACAGATCATGCCCACTAAAGCACAAAGTGAATTTAACATTGTCAGCAATCTCTATGTGATCCTGCGTTAGAGGAAAATAGAGTGAAGCAAGGGATATTTTTGTAGAAGTCATTCACTGTTGCATTCCTTGTGTGAGTATGTGCTTCCTGCATGACTTAGAACTGCAATATCAATCTCCATGTTGGGTAAATGCAGGCAAAGAGATTTTTCCTAAACTGTGTGTGTTAACATTGCTTAAAATGGGACAAAGACACATAAGCTTTTTTCTCTTTGTTCTCCTTCTCTGCTTTTCTGACTGGTAATACAAGCTCTGGCAAGTCCAATTTGTTTATTCATTTTTCATTCTTAACTGTATAGTTGAAACCTTAAATATTGTGGGAAATGAGCCATACTTTCTGAGCACCAGTCCCTTTAGGACTAAGCTCTAGTCTGAGGAATAGGGGGATGTGAAATCTAGATGGAAACCCTGGGCTGTATTTTTTAAATGGCTAAAAATACCCCTGAGCACACACCATGGAAATTGCCTTAAATGTTGTTAAAAACTAGATAATAGGCCCAAAATGGAGTTCCTTATACTAAACCCCATATCACCAAACCAAGACTTTCAGCTCTTCCAGAAATGGAATTTTAAACTGGTTGATCACAAATTGCCTGATTAGCACTAGTTAGATAATCTGCTTGATAGTCCCCTGTAATCCCCAAAGGGAAATAACTTTGCAATTATCAGTCCACCTTTTTGCCTAGTATTACTTCCTTTTATTCTACTTTCTTCTGCCTATTAAACTCTTTTGGAACTCCTTTTTATCTGGTAGATTGAATGATTCCTAATGTGTGTCACTTTTTGCTCAAATAAACTTAAAATTATAATATATCCCAGGCTATCAATTAACAGTATAAACCAAAACCACTACTTGGTTTAAAATTTAGAAATACCAATTTAGCCAATGGAGAAGGCAATGGCACCCCACTCCAGTACTTTTGCCTGGAAAATCCCATGGATGGAGGAGCCTGGAAGGCTGCAGTCCATGGGGTTGCTGAGGTTCGGACACGACTGAGTGACTTCACTTTCACTTTTCACTTTCATGCATTGGAGAAGGAAATGGCAACCCACTCCAGTGTTCTTGCCTGGAGAATCCCAGGGACAGGGAAGCCTGGTGGGCTGCTGTCTATGGGGTCGCACAGAGTCGGACACGACTGAAGCGACTTAGCAGCAGCAGCAGCAGTTTAGCCAATACAAGAAACACATTTACTATTTATTTCATCTCTGAGAACAATTGCACATATTCTTTAGAAAACTGTCTTTATAAAATATTTCCTGATGTTAAAAAAGAAAGTTGATATTTATGTAATAGTCTGTTTACCACACATTCTCTGAATTTTTATTTTAACTGCAACAAGTATCATTAAAGTTTTTGAACTAGTTTTAGCATAATAATTCTGTTATTTGTCAAAAACCTTTATAAATAAGATGTCTTGAAAGGAAGCAATGAAAATAATATGAGTAATTAAGCTTCTACTTTAAGACATAAAATGCTACATGTAGCAACTCTGAGCATTCCCCCATGACTCCACGCTGTACACCTGCCAGACGATGTCAAGATTAAGTTGGAATGTGCTGTTCTGGGATATAATAAGAATATTGTCTAGAGGCTGCTTCTAGAGCACTATAAACATTTCTTTAAATTTAGAGTAGAATTTTATGAGGAAAGTGAATTTATATCTGAGATATGACTTTAGGATCATCTGACTATAATGTTCCTGTTCTGCCTTATAAATTGTAATTTTCATTCATCACCTTCATCATTTTTGCTATGAGGGTCGAGGATTTGGAATCAATGAATTTGGAAGTCAACCTCCTACTTTGAATCTATTTTTAAAGGAGATGCTGCAGTGTGAGTGACATGAAAGCCATATATATTATATCTCTTGATGCAAATCCATTTTAAAATGTCCTGGATGAGCAAGATTCAGATTTTTAAAAGTTGGATCCCAAGGGCCTTTGTCTGATTCAGTTCTAGCCATTTGTTAAACTCATTTGATTCCTGTAAGAAAGATGTATGTGTATATGTACATACAAAACCATATACTTGTAATAAATTCTATCCTATAATTCTAGAAAAAGCTCATCTTCCTATCATAATTACTTTTTATTTCGTAACCTTTAAAACTTGAATATATTTCTACATGCAGTCACATATGAAGTATAATAAACATCTCTGATCTCACTGTAAGAACTACAGTTCAGTTCAGTTCAGTCACTCAGTCATGTCCGACTCTTTTCGACCCCATGAATCGCAGCACGCCAGGCCTCCCTGTCCATCACCAACTCCTGGAGTTCACTCAAACTCACGTCCATCGAGTCAGTGATGCCATCCACCCATCTCATCCTCTGTCGTCCCCTTCTCTTCCTGCCCCTAATCCCTCCCAGCATCAGAGTCTTTCCCAATGAGTCAACTCTTCCCATGAGGTGGCCAAGTACTGGAGTTTCAGCTTTAGCATCATTCCTTCCAAAGAAATCCCAGGGCTGATCTCCTTCAGAATGGACTGGTTGGATCTCCTTGCAGTCCAAGGGACTCTCAAGAGTCTTCTCCAACACCACAGTTCAAAAACACCAATTCTTCGGCACTCAGCTTTCTTCACAGTCCAACTCTCACATCCATACATGAGCACTGGAAAAACCATAGCCTTGACTAGACAGATCTTTGTTGGCAAAGTAATGTCTCTGCTTTTCAATATGCTGTCTAGGTTGGTTATAACTTTTCTTCCAAGGAGTAAGCATCTTTTAATTTCATGGCTGCAGTCACCATCTGCAGTGATTTTGGAGCCCAAAAAAAATAAACAAGTTTTTCCTAATAATGTATCCTGATATGTTAGTCACTCAGTTGTGTCTGATTCTTTGCAACACTGTGGCCTTTATCTCTCCAGGCTCCTCTGTCCATGGAATCCTCCGGGCAAGAATACTGGAGAGGGTAGCCATTCCCTCTCCAGGGGATCTTTCCAACCCAGGGATTGAACCTGTGTGCCCTGCACTGCAGGCAGATTATTTACCATTTGAGCTACTAGGGAAGCCCCACAAGTTCCTCCGATTCTCATCTAACTTCAACCATTCTTCAAGTTCCAGGTGAAATGTCACTTCCCCAGCAAGACATTCCCTCACCTCTCAATGGAAATCAACTCTTTCTCTTATGATAGCACATTTTTCCCATACTGTTTCTCACACTTTGTAATTATGGATCTCTAATACTTCTCAAATGTAAGCTCCTTGAGGATAGAGACTGTGTCCTCACAGATCATTCACAGTAAATATGGTGAGAAATGTTCCCACCTACAAGTGGTTAGAGGTAGAAGAGAGAGATCACCTTTATAAGGACAAAGAGAAGACTATCATATGTGGAGGGTGTAATTGATAAATATTGAGACTATTTTAGTGCAATGGCAATAGTTAGGATAAAGGCCAGATTTAATAGATATGGCACAGAACATTGGGTTTAAAAAAAAAAAGTAGACACAGGTACTATAAACTGCTTGTTCCAATCAAAGGGAAGGACGATTGTGTCTATTAGAATAATATATCGGTAGCAGTGGGCTAGGAAGGCAATAAGGTCAGGGATAGTTTCTCATCAATTTCCTCTTCTATCTAAGCAGATTCAAGATTTTACGGAAACAAGACCTTTTAATGGCCTATTGGCTTTTGTCAGATCCCACTTGTTCTCTGTTTATCAGAGAGACAGCTTTTAAAAATAGCAACACATGGAACTTATATTTTTTTCTATGACTATATCTTTCTTAGGAAATCAGCTAATTAAAAGAAAACATGCAAAAATATACATATCATTTCTTTTTACATTAAATGGATTTCCTTATTTTAAAACATGTTTAGTGTGAATGATCTGCTTTTCTTCATGTAGGCAGCATACACATCTCTAAAGAAACAGATTCTGTAAGCTAATCCTGCAGTGATGGAACTATATGAATTGTCTGCGCCTTCACTTTTAATTCCAGTCTAACCTCTTTAGTCTGGTACAGTGGTGCCAGTGCCTAATAAATCTACTTGGCACATGGAGGAATTCATTTAGCTGTGCTGGCCTCATTCACGGTTATTTAAGTACTTAGAATCAAGATTTCAACTAGCTAAGTTGCTGTAGTTGCTTCTTGTTAAAATTAAAGAAAAATTTGATTTGCTTTCATCTTTTATTGGTTAGGCCTGAGCTATATCCTTTGAAATATACATTTCCTGTGTCAAGACTGACTATTCAGAGCTTCATGTTAAGTGCACAAGTGGACTGAAAAGAATGCTATGAACAGATATAGATTTGCAGGCAGGACCACGTATAGTTTCTTCCAAACAGGACGAGGGCCCTTTAAATCAATAGACCCATTGGTTTCCTCCAGTTGGTATGGAAAACACATATAGGTAGGGCTTCGTCTATTGTTAAATTCTATTCTTGCTAACAAAACCCATGCCTGTTAGTTTTTTGAATAAGCTCTGGTATTTTACAAAGAAATGCATTCTTTGGCTTGGGTCATAAAAGAGTTTCTTGGTGTGTAGTGAAAGATTACGTTTACCAAGGTGTTTTATTACTCCTTGGTTGGAATTAATCTCTCCCCGCTTTATGCTTCCTTAGCACGTTGTAAGTACCTCTATTACAGCACTTATCACCATCTGCCTCCATTCAGAGTTATTAATGTGTATTTTTAGATTATGAGCTCCTGAAGGGCAAGGACCATGCCTTTCTCATTTCATGTCTCCCCTAAGGCTATATTCAGTGACTTGCATTTAGTTGGTGCTAAATAAATGTTTATTAAATTGACTGAGTAGGTGGCATATACTTAGAAATAGATGGCTGTTCTTTGAAAGGAATATTTCATTTCAAAATTTTGGTTGCCAGGAAAACTTGAAAAAAAATAAGCAGGCTGAAATATTATGGAGTCATTTGTAGAGTAAGTGCACTCTCTTGGCCAGTTTTCTTTAATGTAATATTTTAATATGTATTAATCTGCCATCATCCACAAGCTAGAGACCCAGGAAACCCGATGGTGTAGCTCCCATTCAAACCTAAAGGCCTGAGAACCATTAGAGCCAATGGTGGAGATTTCAGTCCAAGTCCAAAGGTCTGGGAACCAGGAATGCTGGTGTCCAAGAACGAGAGAAGATGAACATCCCAGGTCAAACAAGGAAGGAAAATGTCCCACCTTTTTACTTCATTTAGGTTTTCAGTGGATTGAATGATGCCCAACTATATATGTGTGAGGGAGATCTTCTTACTTAATCTGCTGATTCAGATACTAATCTTTTCTGGAGACATCCTTGCAGACACACCCAGAAATTCAGTTGTGTCACATATTAGGGCATCCCTTTTATCCCAGTCAATTTGACACAGAAAATTAACCATCACATGTATATAATGGCATAAAGACTTAGACTTTAAGTCAGGCAACCCTGAAATCAAATCCTTTCACTCTCTTCCTAGATACCTAATCCCATAGGATTTACCTAATTTTTGTGAGCCACAATTTCCTAACTGTAGAAGGAGAACTATGATATCAGTGTCAGATCTTGTAAGACCCAAATAGGCTGTGTATAGAAGCCAGCTAGCACATTCTGGGGTCTGAAAAACAAAATTATTCTATTTCCTTTTCTCCTCTTTTTCCTTTGGTCTATTTTTTTTTTTTTTTTAAATGAGTTAAGATCTTTATATGAGGAAGTGTTTTATTCAATACTGATTTATTGAACACTGTGTCAGTGCCTATGCTAAGCCCTAGAGGCACAAGAATGATGAAGACACAACTTTTGACTATTCATGGTCGAATATGAAACAGCCGGTTGAAAAGATAACATCAGTGCAATGTTGTGTTACAGTAGAGATGTATCTGGGGGTACTGCACAAGTGGAGAGTATGAAAACTTACTTTTCTTGTGTTTTCAGAAAGGCCTCCTTGGAGAAAATGATGTCTAAGTTTATTTTTGACACAGGTATATTTAGTCAGGAGGTGGGAGGGACATTCCTGGCAGAGGGAATAGTGTGAAGCAAGGCAGAAAACCAGGGTGCTCTATGTTGTGAGCTATTAGAATATAAATAGAGGAGATGGCAGGAGACGAATTTGCAGTTACGGCACATAGTTCATGGGATCTTGACCAGCTCTGCTAAGGGACTTTGACATTATTCTGTAAGCTAGTGTTTTTCAGCTTTTCTCAAATAAAGGACATCTTTCTTTTGCCAAAAAGATATCTACATGGAAATTTCATGTAGTAAGATTAGAGAATAAAATAACACCTCATATTCTTCCATTTAGGATACAGCAACTCCTTCTCTTCTACATGGTCCATTGAAGCAATTCCAGGAAATCTCAGGATTTCAAGACGTACTTTGAAAACCACTGCTGCAGAGGATGAGCTGTACCTAGAAAGTTTTAAGCACGTTGTTAAAATGAAATGGAATAGCGGTCCTTTGGGCATTGAACTTGAGTTTTGAATTCTGAAAAAATATCTCTATTTGCTATCAAAGGTCCTATCTCATATTATGGTTTCTTTTGAGGTCAAAGTCTTTGTAAGTAAAGAATTTTGCCCCATATATCTTGATGCCAGGCAATTTGGTTGGCTGGAGTTTTTTCTTACCTGGGTACTACTTCAGATCTCACTTATGTTTTGTACCAGGTTTTGAAGGTACAGGATAAACATTGTGCTGGCTTTCAGAGGTCTCATACTCTAGGGCTAACCTAGATAAACTACATAGTTTAGGAATTAGAAAAATTATATACATTTTAAATATCATCAGTTCAGTTCAGTTGCTCAGTTGTGTCCAACTCTTTGTGACCCCTTGAATCGCAGCATGCCAGGCCTCCCTGTCTATCACCATCTCCCAGAGTTCACTCAAACTCACATCCATTGAGTCGGTGATGCCATCCAGCCATCTCATCCTCCATTGTCCCCTTTTCCTCCTGCCCCCAATCCCTCCCAGCATCAGAGTCTTTTCCAATGAGTTAACTCTTTGCATGAGGTGGCCAAAGTGCTGGAGTTTCAGCTTTAGCATCATTCCTTCCAAAGAAATCCCAGGGCTGATCTCCTTCAGAATGGACTGGTTGGATGTCCTTGCAGTCCAAGGGACTCTCAAGAGTCTTCTCCAACACCACAGTTCAAAAGCACCAATTCTTCAGCGCTCAGCCTTCTTCACAGTCCAACTCTCACATCCATACATGGCCACTGGAAATATCATGTGTTATAGTAATTGATATATTGATGTCAGTTATTATGTGGGTGCATTGTGGGGAAATCCTTCCAACAGGAGGTGATAATGTAGTGAAGGCTGAGATTGACAGAAGTTAGTCAAGGAAATATGGGGAGAAGACTAGTATAGGCAAATGAATAGCAGGCCAAGGGAACGGCATGGGCATCTGTACTTAAGAGCAAGGTGTGTACGTAGAACCTCAAGTACATCAATATAGTGCAAGAAGATTGTGCATCAGAAGTGTCAGTCAGGGTTTAGTCAGGTGGGGTTACAGAATAAGGAATCTGTCATACGAATTGGACCCAACACAAGTATGTGGGTGCTAAGTTGCTTCAGTCCCATCCAACTCTTTGCGCCCCTGTGGATTGTAGCCCGCCAGACTCCTCTGTCAATGGGATTTTCCAGGCAAGAATACTAGAGTAGGTTGCCATGCTCTCCTCCAGGGAATCTTCCCTACCCAGGGACTGAACGAGCAAAGGTCCAAAATAGAGCTGAAGGACAAGAAAAAAATATCACTCACCAACCTTAGTATGGAGCTGGCAAGAAAAATCTGTGAAGAGACACTGCTTCTGGAGTAGAGCTTCTAAGGAAGCTGGGATAGACAAGTCCACTGACATTGTCAATCTTTGTGGCTACTGCTTTTGTGTATTTATAGTAAAGTACATTTTTGTTAGCCTGAAGCTTCTCTCACTTAGTATAATCAGCAATCAGGAATGGAAGCTGAAAGTGGAAAGGAAAGAGACCAAGCTGAGACTTTCTAGCTTGTCTGTTCTCTCTCCCTTGGCCTCTGAACACCGGTGGCCTTCACAGTGTATTGGTGGTTGCTTTACTTCTGCTTCTCAAGTCTCCTTTGGTCTTACTTTTGGTCAATTCTAACCTGGTATTCTATAGGAAAGGGAATTCTAGAAAACTGTTCCCAGTGAAATCAAGTGGACAAATGATCATTGAGCACATCAGAGTTGGTGGCATACAATTCTTGAAAAAGTTAATACAGGTCTGATACAAAAAGATCAGATTTCTTCCTACAGAAAGAATTTGACTTTTACTGGGAAGACATTTTAGACTGTTCTCAGGAGACTGACAGGATCAGATTTGCATCTAGACTGTGACATACAGATTGTCAAGGCCTGGGGTCAAAGGTGGTAAGGCCAAAGCAAGGAGTTTATATGAGGCTTTTTAATTATCCGAATGAGAGATGTTTAAAGCAGTAGTTCCAGAAGACAGAGAAAATTGGGATGGTACTCACACTTCTGGTCTGGGAAATTGTGTAGATGATGACTGGGGATTCAGCAGAAGGAGCTAGTTCTTACAGAGCAGTGTTGAGCAGGTTCATTTTGAACACAATGAGTTTGAGATATCTAGAGAACAATCATTATCAGGCTGAGTAAATAGTGGGAAGTTTGAAATATAGGTCTGGAACTTAAAAATAAGCTATGGCCTCAGGATATAGATTCTTCAGCTGTCAGCATACAGGTGGTTGAAGTCATAAACGGGATGGGCCATGGAGACTGCACAGCATGAGGACATCCAAAGCAACACTAACATTTAAAGAGAACACAGAGGAAGTGGAGCCAGCAGACAGGGAAGGTATAGGAGGGGAGCTGAGGGCAGAAGCAAGTTTATTGAAAGCCAACATCATAGAATATTTTCAAGTAGAGGGAAGGTTCATTGTATTCAACTCAGCATAGAGATAATGCAAGAAAAGCATTGAGAAATCCCTGTCTTTCAGTGAAGGGATGAAAGGAGGGCATGGTTTGGGGAAAGAGAGTAGAGGAGAAAAATTAAAGAATCGGTGTAAATTGCTCCATCTAGAATTTTGACCACAAGTTCAGTTCAGTTCAATGCAGTTGCTCAGTTGTGTCCGACTCTTTGCAACCCCATGAACCGCAACACACCAGGCCTCCCTGTCCATCACCAACTCCCGGAGTCCACCCAAACCCATGTCCACTGTGTTGGTAATGCCATCCAGCCATCTCATCCTCTGTTGTCTCCTTCTCCTCCTGCTCTCAGTCTTTCCCAGCATCAGGGTCTTTTCAAATGAGTCAACTCTTCACATCAGGTGGCCGAAGTATTGGAGTTTCAGCTTCAATATCAGTCCTACCAATGAACACCCAGGACTGATCTCCTTTAGGATGGACTGGTTGGATCTTCTTACAGTCCAAGGGACTCTCGAGAGTCTTCTCCAACACCACAGTTCAAAAGCATCAAACCTTTGACACTCAGCGTTTTTTATAGTCCAACTCTCATATCCATACATGACCACTGGAAAAACCATAGCCTTGACTAGACGGACCTTTGTTGACAAAGTAATGTCTCTGCTTTTTAATATGCTGTCTAGGTTGGTCATAACTTTCCTTCCAAGGAGTAAGCATCTTTTAATTTCACAAGTTAGAAAGAAGTAAATAGTATTAGGGAAATATGTATTAGGGAAATGTGTCTATAGTACACATTTGTGCAAGTGTGTATGGGTGTGTGTGTTTTCCTTTCTAAAAGGGAAAATTTAGTATGCATGAATGCAAAAGTAAGAGGTAAATTTGAAGTTGCTTTTTAGTTGCTTAACAATATATCTTGTCATTACTGTATATATTCCTTAGTTTTGTGTGCTATTTATTTCATGTGTATGATCTATGTACCTAAGCCAGGCTGTGAGGAATATGGCAGTGATGCTAGTAGAATGCCTGAAATTTGTCACCAAGGACAATCTCTTTCTCCACGTAGAACAGGTAAAATAAGAAAGGATTTTTAGGAAGTCAAATGTGACCTCTGCAATTAATCTCTTTCTGTGGTTACAGAAGGGTAGAATGTCAAAGTGCATTACAAACCTGTATTTGTAGAAAACTTCAGGCTACATTAGCATCAATTTTTTTCAACCCTGTGAGTTTAAATATGCTTTTTGATTTGAGTATTTTGTATGGATGATGATTAAAGGTAGTTTTATCTGAATATTACAAATATGGAAAGGTGCAAGAAACCAAATATTTTCCCACTTAGGTCTTACAGGACTTGAGTTCTTGGCCATTTTCTAGTTACAGATTGAAACTTGCTCTCTATGTAGACAATTGACAGGTTTACATTCTCTAAAGTCTCAAGTATGAATAGAAGTGTATGTGCTGATGGCCCCAAAACTCATATATAGAAAAAGCTCTCTTGAATAAAGTGTGACTTTTATCCCCATTAAGCCTGGTGGTCTTAGTTTGGCCTCTACATTCAGCACATCAACTTAGAGATTTATCATTTATATTGTCATGTACAGCTCCCATGTAAAGAATCACTTTTGACTATCACAAAGCCAGATTCTTCCCTCAAACATATTATTACATGGAAGAGCCACTCAAATCCTATTACAGACAATTCCAAAGGGATGCTTATTTTGTCATGCTGAAAATAGATTTTAAAATTTCCTTGAAATAGAGAGATTTCAGATGACTTTGTATTTGCTGGGATAGGATTTGACTTGGTACTATGCAAACAGATTTGGTTCATGGAATTATGAAAAGTGAAAGAAAGTGTTGGTCACTCAGTCATCTCCAACTCTTTGCAACCCCATGGACTGTAACCTACAAGGCTCCTCTGTTCATTGAATTCTCCCTTCTCCAGGGTTCTTTCTGACTCAGGGATCAAACCTGGGTCTCCTGCATTGCAGGTAGATTCTTACAGTCTGAGCCACTAGGGAAACCATGTAACTATATTGAAGGTAAATCCAGAAACCTAGACATGGAGAAAATCTTCAGGAATACATTTAAAAAGCCACTTCTAATAAGCTAGTTCTTTTTCAATGACATAAATAGAATTTTTAAAACTATTCAGACTGTTCAGTAAACAAGCTTGCTCTGTAGAAATGTACTTTCTTTTACCTGAATCCCAAATAGGATGTTTATGTTTGGCCAGATGTTAGTTAATTGAAACTAATTACATTTCCCGAATAATCCTAGCATCTGGAGTCAGTCAAGCTATAAAGTAAAGCTGAACTGAAGCGTGGTGTTTTGCCTGCATTTCCCCAGCTGCTACTGGAAAGGAGAGATCAGCAATGTAAGTACTTGAAGTCAAATAATCCAATTCAGTTTATTTATTTTATTTTAATTCTTTGTAAGTAGCAAGCAATGTCCTGCCTGGTTATTGTTAAGCAGGGTTACCATATTGAGACTAAAGAAAAAATGTCTTGAAAACATGTAAGTGGAAAACGGCATTGAGATCACGTGTTGCTTTTTACTGAGTTGACTATTTTCTTCATGCCCTTGTTGCACACATTAATGCCAAAGATGTGGTCTCTTGTGATTGTATTTCAAGGCTACAACTACTATGGTTTACATTCAAGAAAGAAGGTTTAGGTTTTCAGGATGTGAATTCTGCTTAACAATTTCTTCATGAAAGAGACTCAGAAAAGATTTTTTAAATTGCCCAATTTTTACATCACAGGTGTTTTCATTAACTTCCAAAAAGCTGAAGAGAATTTTTAGCAGCTCTTAATTTTTGATGAGTTTCATGTGAAATTCTTGCACAGCAAAAGAACTTTGTCAGAGACCCAATGTTATTTTTGCCATTTTGGCAGCAGGCTGCCAAGTGATGGAAAATAGTTGGTCTCATGATGGGACTGTGTTCATTCTGAGACTAGCTGATAGGATATTGAATGTCAAATCACTTTCTACACCTAAAGCAAAAGGTAACTATTCATTCAACAGTAAGTGAATGAATGAATGAAGTAATTATTATGATATTCTACAGTATATCTGAATATAATAATGCTGAGAAACTTTTGAGATCTCTAGAGATATGACTTCTAGTAAGTCTTTTCTGTGTACCCATACCTATCATTGAAATGGCTGGTGTTTATGGACAGGAGCAGATCAACAGTAAGAAGGAAGCCAAAAACTGGCAAGAGAAGCCTTGAAAAATAGAATTGATTTTGAGGTTTGTTCCAACAGAAGTTGTTGTTGTTCAGTCACTCAGTCGTGTCTGACTTTGCAACCCCGTGGACTGCAGCATGCCAGGCTTCCCTGTCCTTCACTATCTCCTAGAGTTTGCTCAGACTCATGTGAATTGTGTTGATGATGCCATTTCTTTGCAGCAGGTGGCCGAGTGTTGGAGCTTTGGCTTAGCATCAGTCCTTCCGATGAATATTCAAGGTTGATTTCCTTTAGGACTGATTGGTTTGATCCCCTTGCAGTTCAAGAGACTCTTGAATCTTTTCCAACACCACAGTTTGAAAGCATCAATTCAAAGTACCAACAGAGGCACAACTGAGATATGAAAAGAACTTGGATGAGATGTTATCTGGGATATAGGCTCATTTATAATGCCAGCAGGAAGTTTAAGTTGACCATATAGTATATTGTTACCAAACCAAACTTGGGCCTGTTCACCTGAAAGTGAGAGTCGCTCAGTCACGTCCAGCTCTTTGCGACCCCATGGATATACTGTCCATGGAATTCTCTAGGCCAGAATACTGGAGTGGGTATCTTTCCCTTCTCCAGGGAATGTTCCCAATCCAGGGATTGAACCCAGGTCTCCCACATTGTGGGAAGATTCTTTACCAGCTGAGCCACCAGGAAAGCCCAAGAATACTGGAGTGAGTAGACTATCCCTTCTCCCGTGGATCTTCCTGACCCAGGAATTGAACCAGGGTCTCCTGATTTGCAGGCGAGTTCTTTACCAACCAACTAAACTATCAGGGAAGCCCATTGACCTGATGTGCAGTAAAGCCAATCTCCTGACACTGGATTGTACTGAAGAAAAGAAAAGTGTTTACTGAAGGCCAAGCAAGGAGAAGAGGCAACTCATGTTCAGAAGACTCCCAGATGGCTTTTATGGAAGGAGTTTTGAAGGGAAGTTTAGGGGTGTGGATTGCAGGCTGCCTTATCAGCACAATGCTTTAATTGGTTGATGGTAAAGTAACAGGTGATGTATAGAAAGTCTCAGTGACCAGTTTTCTGGCTCCAACTGCTCTGAGTCTAAGTGCTGGTGGTCAGCATGCAATAAGCTGCTTCCACCTGGAGGGGGTTTTAGTATCTGGGAAACAACTCAAGGATATGGCTCAGTATATTATTTATAGCCCTTGACGAGGAACAAAAGGTCCTTGGTTTTGTTTTATGAGTAAACTATTGTTATCTTGTCTTGCTTGACTGTTTTCTATTGTTTCTGCATTTTCTCACTTCTCTAATTAAATTTGTTCTTTGGAATTTGGAGAAGGCCTAGGACTGAACTAGGTTGGGAACCTAAGAGAGAGGTCTGTCTCTGGGAAGGTGCCACAGGGTCCTTGTCAGTTTCAATGATTAAGAGAGGGTTTTAGACGGTAGGTTAGATGATTCAAATTAATGACTATATATAGAAAAACACCAAAATCTTTACTAACACTTATTTTGCTATCTCAGTTCAGTTCAGTTCAGTCCCTCAGTTGTGTCCAACTCTTTGTGACCCCATGAATCGCAGTACACCAGGCCTCCCTGTCCATCACCAACTCCCGGAGTTCACCCAGACTCACGTCCATCGAGTCAGTGATGCCATCCAGCCAGCTCATCCTCTGTCGTTCCCGTTTCCTCCTGCCCCCAATCCCTCCCAGCATCAGAGTCTTTTCCAATGAGTAAACTCTTCACATGAGGTGGCCAAAGTACTGGAGTTTCAGCTTTAGCATCATTCCTTCCAAAGAAATCCCAGGGCTGATCTCCTTCAGAATGGACTGGTTGGATGTCCTTGCAGTCCAAGGGACTCTCAAGAGTCTTCTCCAGCACCACAGTTCAAAAGCACCAATTCTTTGGCACTCAGCTTTCTTCACAGTCCAACTCTCACATCCATACATGACCACTGGAAAAACCATTTTGCTATCTAGTTATATATAAAATATGTGTTAATTGTATGAATACATTTTACAACTTAAGGAGGAAGTCCAAGCTCTGTTTAAAACCCTTGATCTTGACCTGTGCAAATTAGAAAGGGAGAATAAGAAATATGGATGTGTGGAAATGAGCTACAGAAGGAGAAGGTGCTGGCACCCTACACCAGTACTCTTGCCTGGAAAGTCCCATGGACAGAGGAGCCTGGTAGGCTGCAGTCCATGGGGTCGCTAAGAGTCAGACACGACTGAATGACTTCACTTTCACTTTCATGCATTGGAGAAGGAAATGGCAACCTACTTCAGTGTTCTTGCCTGGAGAATCCCAGGGACGGGGGAGCCTGGTGGGTTGCCATCTATGGGGTCGTACAGAGTCGGACACGACTGAAGTGACAGCAGCAGCAGCAGAGCTACATAAGCTGCTTGGAGTGAAGGAATTATGAGATGACGGGAGTCACTTAGGGGTAGGCGTGATCTAAAATATGCTACCTGTGGATTGGAAATCCCTATGTATCAGGTTGATTTACTCTCCTGGTAAAGACTCTGATGCTGGGAAAGACTGAAGGCAAAAGAAGAAGGGGATGGCAGAGGAGGAGATGGTTAGAGTGTATCACCAACTCAACGGGCTCCTTAGAGCTGGTGTACTCCAAGTCCAGGCCTGTTATATTCCTCCCCTCAGCACCACTATCTGCCTTGGGGCTTCTTGGTTTCCAGGAACTGAATGGCCATCTGCCTTTGCCATTCCTGGCCCAAACTACCTCTGCTTATTCGATTGGAACTCATTACCAAATCCTCTCACTAGATCTTTTCTCATTGTTAGATACTTCACTGGCTCCCATTGTTCTATGTATTTATTAATTCTTGATATTCTTAGAATTTAACATCTTTACCAATCTAGTGGCTTTAAAAAATATCTCACTTTGGTTTGCATCTGTATTTCTATAATTATATAAGAGTTTAGATTTTTTTTAATGTAATGAGCATTCATGTTTGCTCATCTGTGACACTCTTTTCAGAAATTTGTTCTTTTTCTTTCCCCAGAATTTTTTCTGTCATGTTCTTAGTGATATTTTGAACTTAGTTAAATTTGGGATTTAAATGCTTTGTTGGTTGTGTGCTTTGCAAATATCTCTTCTTGGTTTGTGACTTGTTTTATCATATTCATAAAGATATACTTTCATAAGCAAAATTCTCAATTTGACTGGAATTTTTCTATTAGTTATAAATAGGACTTGGCAAGATGAAATCCTAATCAATGCAGCAGAATAAATAGCCTTTTGAGAAGCATTTCAAGGATAATGGCTTTGTGGTTCTGGGACAAACATACTATGGGTATTAATCTATTACTCTGGGAGGGAAACAAGAGTCTATGGATTAACATGTGTATATGTATACATTTATACACATGTACACACACACAGATGCATACATACATATGTATGACAGTCTCATCATTTTGAGAAACATCATGATGTGATTGTTTTTAATGGAGTAAAATTCTGAGATGTATGTACTCTGATCTGTAAAACACCTTCTCTGAAATAATGCAATATCCAGATTGATTCAGCTTTTTACTTTGTAAAGCCATAAACTTTTTGACTGCAAACATATCTAACATGGCCTAGCTGTTTTTGGTTATTAGGAGCAAAATTTTACCTTTATTGATGATAGCAAATGAACCTGCTTATGTTTTTATGCCTAGTAAAATTTAAAATTATTGATTTTTAAAAAAATGCTCAGCTGAGCTTCCTCAGGTCAAATCAAAAAGATTTTTGAGGGAAAATTCTGAGTTTCTTTTACTTGTTTCTCTGCCTACAATTTCTCTGAAACAGCCAACTTGTCAGATCACCTTTCTATTCAGCAAATCATTTCCTTAAAATGAAAAAACAAAACTCTCTTTCCAGAGGCACATAGTGTTAGTCACTCAGTCATATCCAACCCTTTGCGGCCCCATGGACTGTAGCCCGCCAGGTTCCTCTGTCCATGGGGTTTGGATTCTCTAGGCAAGAGTACTGGAGTGGGTTGCATTCCCTTCTCCAGAGAATCTGCCCGACCCAGGATCAAACCTGGATCTCCTGCACTGAAGGTAGATTCTTTACCATCTGAGTCACCAGGGAGACCTAATTTTATTTTAAGTCCATCCATCATGTGTTAAACATGAATTGAATTACTCTGGACCCCTTTCTGCCTGTGGGAGACTCCTGTGATCAAGGGGTGAATCCAGATCTCTGAATGTGAACTTGTCCTACTGCTCATGCAGTGCCCTGGTCCTCAGCTGTGTCAGACTCAACTCTCCTTTTTTTGTGGCCCATATTGTTGTAAAATTCATCTATTCTCCCAATACGAAAGTCACAGATAATGTAACCCATCTATTTACTTAACTCCTAAACACTCAATATAATATCTTTACAGCAATATAAAAGAGAAATAAAGTAATTTAAAATAAAATATTACATATACTTCCTTCTTGGAAGAAAGGCTATGACAAACCTAGACAGCATATTAAAAAGAAGAGAAATTACTTTGCCAACAAAGGTTCATCAAGTCAAAGCTATGGTTTTTCCAGGTTTTTCCAGTAGTCATGTATGAATGTGAGAGTTGAACCATAAAGAAGGCTGAGCACCAAACAATTGATGCTTGTAAACTGTGGTATTGGAGAAGACTCTTGAGAGTCCCTTGGACTTCAAGGAGATCCAACCAGTCCATCCTAAAGGAAATCAGTCCTGAATATTTGTTGGAAGGACTGATGTTGAAGCTGAAACTCCAATACTTCGGCCACCTGATGCGAAGAGCTGACTCATTTGAAAGACCCTGATGCTGGGAAAGATTGAAGGCAGGAGAAGGAGATGACAGAGGGCCAGATAGTTGGATGGCATCACTGACTCAGTGGACGTGAGTTTGAGCAAACTCTGGGAGATAGTGAAGGACAGGCAAGCCTGGCAAGCTGCAGTCCATAGGGTCATAAAGAGTCAGACACAACTGAGCAACTGAACAACAACAATTTCAATATTTAAAAACTCTAATGAAAGATATAGTGCAGACCTAACTATGGGAACATAACATATACAACCTGCCATGAATGCCTATGTCTGAGATGCTCAAGGCTTTTTAGAGAATCTATAAATAACTGAAATTGTCTTCTTTTGTATATCCTGGTTATCCTATTCAAAATACTTCCATGTAAGTTTCCAGCTGATAGGCTTAGCTAAAAATTCATACACATTATTCACTATTCCCAGACCATAGCCTTCTTTCCTTCTCTTGTAAATTTGACTTTTGCCTTTATTACTTTATTCAGCCTACAAGCTTACTGTTTCATATTTGAGAAACCAGTTTTTAGTGGACAAAATAATGATGTGAACATCTCTGAATTATTTGTTGACACTATAAACATGTCGAAGAACATGTCCTTCGACACGTTCTACTTATAGTGAATAGATTTTTATTTTTATATTTTAAAAAAATGTATTGGAGAATAGTTCATTTACAATGTTTTATTTTCCATATGATTTTTAAAAATTGGAATATAATTGCTTTACAATGTTGTGTTAGTTTCTGCTGTACAATGAAGTGAATCAACTGTATGTATACATATATCCCCTGCATCTTTGATCTTCCTCCCCGTCTACTTCCCACTCCCACCCCTCTAGGTCTTCACAGAGCACTGAGCTGAGCTCCCTGTGCTTTATAGCAGGTTCCCACTAGCTAATCTGTTTTACACATGGTAGTATATATATGTGAAACCTAATCTCCCAATTCATCACACCCTTCCTTTCCCCTACTGTGTTCCTGTTCCTGCCCTGGAACTAGGTTCTTCTGTACCATTTTTCTAGATTCCACATATGCATTAACATATGATACCTGCTTTTCTCTTTCTGACTTACTTCACTCTGTATGACACAGATTTTAAGACTTTTAAAAATCTTTTCCTTCCATATGACAATTTAAATCAATGAAATGTAAGGGTATTTCTATGTATATGTACAATTTCTATAAATGCAGCAGCTGAAAATAAAGGATGACTCAGGTACAGCATATTAGTATTGAAAATGAAACATACTGCTTGGCCAGGAGGGCCATGATATTTGGAAAAGATGAACAAGCCTGGGGGAAGGTATAAACTAATTCCCATTATTTACATGGTGTAAAATTCAGTTTATAAGAAAACCATGAAAAAATACTTTGTGTTTACATAAAAGACACAATATTTATCAGGGTTATCACCCATTCTATATCACTAGCCAGTAGAACATTTGAAATGCAGGGTGTAGAATAGTCCTTTATTAGGCTTGACTGTTCTGCACATTGAATACCATCTAGGGTCTCTACCCACTAAAGCTGGTGGTGCTCCACAATCATTGTCACAACTAAAAACAGATCTGCTGCTGCTGCTGCTAAGTCACTTCAGTTGTGTCCGACTCTGTATGACCCCATGGACTGCAGCCTACCAGGCTTCTCCGTCCATGGGATTCTCCAGGCAAGAACACTGGAGTGGACTGTCATTTCCTTCTCCAATGCATGAAAGTGGAAAGTGAAAGTGAAGTTGCTCAGTCCTGTCTGATTCTTAGCGACCCCATGGACTGCAGCCCACCAGGCTCTTCCATCCATGGGATTTTCCGGGCAACAGTACTGGAGTGAGGTGCCATTGCCTTCTTCCAAAAACAGATCTAGAAACTTCCAAAACATTCTCTATGCGTGACATGGCTCCCACTGAGAATTGCTGTGCTGTACATTAGGTCTTACCCTGTACTTAGCATCCTACGGATCAATAGCTTCAGTGGAACGCTTCTTGGTCCCTTTGCCACCACTGACTTGCCACTGAGGGCCTCAGATATCCTGGTCTCAGCAGTCCTTGGTGGTAATTCCCTGAGGCTGTCCTATATGGCCTCCTCCCAGTTAGAAGCTGTGTAGAACCTGCTCCCCAAGGAGCTGTCCAGCATCAGAACCACTGAAATGCAAGTCTGTTGAGAGCAACTTTTCTAAGAATCCTTTCTGTATTGTTTATGATTGCATAAAGAAACAAATCCATGGAACCATACAGAGCATCACATTCCTGAATCCCCAGGGCTTCCTTTGCTGAATTCTTAAGTGGGGCAGAAGTCTATTAATATTCCATCATTTCCAGCATCTTCTCTGTTTTGCCAGGGAGACTCCTTGTGCTGTCCTGAGATCATCTAAACTCAGATCTGTAGACACACCATTAATGTGTGTTTTCTTTTGAAGTCTTCCTTCAACAAAGTCATGTTTTGTGGTGCTTGAAGCTTGTACAGTTTGGGGGGGTCTTCTTTAAGAAAAAGAAAGTAAAATTATGCAAGCAAAGTAAATATGTAGAGTGAAAAGAGAAATAGCAAGAAAGTATACATATTGAAGAGAGCAGCAAATGCTACAAATCATAAAATCCAGAAAAATAGAACACTATTTTTTATTAGTAAATAACACACCTCTATAATATCTTTAACCTATATTTTGGTTGTATGATCTCTGACAGCAATTCTGCAATATCATTTTCTATAGAAAAAAGAGAAACATGATTAAGTCTTTTCTTTACCAGGGTTGTTAAAATATTACATTTGATTAATGACATCCTGGCAAAGTATTTTTTGTCTCTAAAACTCTTTATTGGTGTTGTCATGTAATATCTTGAAATTATTAATTTATAAAAAAATCTTTCTCATTTGAAGTGTAAGAATTCAAGGCATTACAAATTTTTATTTTCCATGAATATTCTTAAATTTTGTTTCATCTGACAGCTCTTATTAGGCAATTGTCATTGGTGTCCTCATAGTATTAGCATAGTATGAATTCTATATTTATGAATGTCAGTATTTCATATTAAATCAATAAGAATTTAATAAGAATCTGTAGAAATATTATCAAGTGAGGCCATTTCAGGCCAAGAAAAGAGTATGTACAAGAAGATGTATATGGATAGGATGTAGGGAATTGTAGCATATTTATCAACATTCAGAAAACAAAGATCATGGCATCTGGTCCCATCACTTCATGGGAAATAGATGGGGAAACAGTGGAAACAGCGTCAGACTTAATTTTTTGGGGCTCCAAAATCACTGCAGATGGTGACTGCAGCCATGAAATTAAAAGACGCTTACTCCTTGGAAGGAAAGTTATGACCAACCTAGATAGCATATTCAAAAGCAGAGACATTCTTTTGTCAACAAAGGTCCATCTAGTCAAAGCTATGGTTTTTCCTGTGGTCATGTATGGATGTGAGAGTTGGACTGTGAAGAAGGCTGGGCGCCGAAGAATTGATGCTTTTGAACTGTGGTGTTGGAGAAGACTCTTGAGAGTCCCTTGGACTGCAAGGAGATTCAACAAGTCCATTCTGAAGGAGACCAGCCCTGGGATTTCTTTGGAAGGAATGATGCTAAAGCTGAAACTCCAGTCCTTTGGCCACCTCATGTGAAGAGTTTACTCATTGGAAAAGACTCTGATGCTGGGAGGGATTGAGGGCAGGAGGAGAAGGGGACGACAGAGGATGAGATGGCTGGATGGCATCACTGACTCGATGGACGTGAGTCTGGGTGAACTCCGGGAGTTGGTGATGGACAGGGAGGCCTGGCGTGCTGCGATTCATGGGGTCGCAAAGAGTCGGACATGACTGAGCGGCTGACCTGAACTAACTATTGAGGGAGGTGACTGTAAACCATACAAAAGTGAAAGTTTTAGTTACTCAATTGTGTCTGACTCTGTGACCTGATGGACTGTAGCCTGCCAGGCTCCTCTGTCCATGGAATTCTCCAGGCAAGAATATTGGAGTGGGTAGCCATTCCCTTTTCCAAGGGATTTCCTGACCCAGGGATTGAACCCGAGTCTCCTGCACTACAGGTAGATTTTTTACCCTCTTATCCAACCAGGGAAGCCCAAATTAATGTATCTAAAATATAACTCACTTTAGCTCCAAAAGGTACTAGTAGCTATGTCAGTGTCACCAGACACAGGGGAAAATATAATGAAGGAGTAGATAGAAGAATATAACAATTGTTACACATTTTACAAAATACATGACTATGTGCAGGTAGTTAACTTTTCCCAGGATCTTAGAAGGGGCCTACTGCAAATGAGGGGCCCTGCAGCTTAAGCATCTTTAACTTAAGGTTGAACCTGCCTCCCTCAAAGGACACAGAAACACATCTGCAAATTGAATCCCAACAACAGCAAAGGTACCCCAGAGCTCCCCCAAATGATGCAAAGGAGCACTACTTACAACCCTAGGCTACCTATAAATACTGACACTCTCCTTGCACAGTGCCAGGCTGCCCCAGAAAGCCACAGATAGACTGTCCCTGATGGGCGTGCCAACCGGATGTCAAGGATGATTAGTGAGAAAGGAAGGAAGCCCTCTTCCCCCCACTGACTTTGGGGGCACGCAGAGCAGAGTGTGACAGAGGTCTAGAAAGCAGCTGCCACATGGACTGGAGGGTGGATATCCCTGCAGAATCAGAATTATCTCTTTCACTTTGAAAGGTTGTCCACCTGTGCATTTACGTACTTGGTCTTTCTCACAGGTTTCCAATTTTTCCTGCATGTAGATTTGTTTCACTGGAAGGCTGGTTTCAAACAGATTAAGGCTTGTTCTTCAGTTTTTATTTTACTCATCAGTTTTATTAAAGCTACTGCACCACAATCCAAATGATGAATATGATCCTTGTCTCTATTTTCTGTTTGTTGGTTTGTCTATAACTTCCTGAACATATAACTCTGTAGGCTGCACTTGGGCCTAAAGTATTGGATAGAAAGCAAATTTCCAAGGGAAATGGGTAGCAGAAGGGAAGGGTCAAACTTACTAGTTTTATCTACTTTGGGCAAATCAGCCTATCTGAGCCTCAGCTTCTTTTACTAAGCATTGAGAAAATAAGATCTTTCTGACTCTACAAAACAGGTATGAAGATTAAATAAAGTCGTATATATAATGGTGCTTTTCAAAGTGGAGCTGCTGATGGTTATTTCACCCTCTTTTTTCAGTATCTTCCTGATTTTTCACTAAGTGGAAAAGTCTATAGTGTGTCACTATTGGGCACCCAAAGAAACAGTGTCCAAATAGGAGTCTGTTTGGACAGACTAATGACTGTCTCCACTATGTTGATTATGGTGTTCCATTTTTAAAAATTGGTTTTGACTAAGGAAAAAATAATTTGGAAAATATGATAGCAAATCAAATAACCAGGGATAAATGTAGGAAGACTGTTACACAGTGTCATGAGGCACCAAAGGCCACAGTGTGTTTGCCTGAGGCGCTGCTGCTCAGTCATTTCCATCGTGTCCAACTCTTTGTGACCCTGTGGACTGCAGCCCACCAGCCCCCTCTGTCCAAGAGATTCTCCAGCCAAGAATACTGGAGTGGGTTGCCATTTCCTACTTCAGGGGAATTTTCCGACCCAGGGATTGTACCCACATCTCATGTGTCTTCTGCTTTGCAGGCAGATTCTTTACCACTGAGCCACAAGGGCAGTCCTTCCCTGAGGTGAGTGGAACATTAAAGAAATTGCAGTAGATATTTATTTAGTGTGTGTTACCTTCAGGGCACTTCTCTGGGTACTTCAAATACATTATTGAACAAGAAAGTCCAACGTCCCCTGTTCCTGTAGGGCTGATATTCTGATGATTCAGAATAATTGAGAAAGGTTGTGGCAGACTTGTGTAGTATTTTGGAAATTTCAACAAAATATTTGGGAGGAAAATAAGGAATATTTACATATTTGGCTTAGTCATTGAATTGCAGTTCTAGAATTTCTTTGTAAAACAGATGTAATTTGGGGCAGTCTTCTTGAGATGACATATCAGTTGACTATTGAACTGAAATCTGCATAGAAATAAGGAGACTGTTTTAACTTAGATTTCATGTTTTATTTCAATGCCTTTTGGGAAAAGATTATGGAAAATGGATTCTAAAGTCCCTCCCCCTATTCCAAACTACATCTCGTGTCTACTATCAGGCTCATTACTTTAAGTCAAAGTGAGTTCATTAAGTTACTAAATCACTGATACATTTCACTCATCTACTCATTAACTCATTTATTCATTCAAAAACTGACTCTACAATATTCCAGTTATTGTGCTAGATAGTAATGATCTAACATGATATGAAAATAGGACTAAATGTTTGCCTTTGGAAGATTTACTGCTAATAATTACACTTTTGAGTTCTATGTGACCCCTATCTTAATGTGACGGTCATCAGTAGAGGGAAACATTCTGTCTCACGTCTCGGTGAATAAATAGAAATCATTTTAGATGCTATTAGAAAGAACCATTTCTCTATATAAATGATTCATTTCTACCTGAACTGTTTAAATTGTACCTTCTGTACTGCTCAGGGAATTAAGTTAGACTTGAAGAATATATTCAAATATTAAAATGAGTACAGTTTTACCTATCCCAAAACGAACTTACAAAAAATCCCAGCATGTTACCCATTTATGATTAAGATCTCTACAGATAGAAAACGATAGAATAATGACTTACTGGATGTCTCATAAAATTTATGCTGTGAATAGAAGGTTGGCAAATTTTGGTGTTTAGATATTACTGTTACATAAAGGAAGAAAATAAGGAGGAAAATATCTAAGTACTCATTAGAGAGCCACATTAATATGTATCTTACAGCAGAAGGCTGGTCCTAAATGGAGGGAGATAGTGCACCTGGAATAAGGTTCAGTCACTCAGATCTCTTTTCATTGAAAATTTGGCAGCTGAAACATTTTTTTTTTACCCCCTATTGATTTTCATGTTTATCAATTTTATTATTTTCTCTGTGGAGATGCTTCTAAAATCTTTTGAATGAGAGGAACTTACTTGATTATCAACATCAACATTTTTTTTTTATATCCCCACACTGTCTTTCTGTCGTTTCAAATTTTAGAATCATTTAATAATAAAAATGTAGCAATCAATAAATATTATGTTTTCAGGAATTCTCTTAAATAAATTTGTTGTATTTTAAGTGTCAGCATATATTTGAAAAGTACATTTATGTACCAGAAATATTTTTCCATTCTACTAATAATGTTTTCTTTGCATCTGGATTTGAAGAACCTTGGTTACTTCACAGAGGTCCCCAGGGGCTCGTGGTTCTTAGGATAGGAAATAACTCAGTGATTCCCATTGAAATATTATAGAACAACAGCCATACAGACCTCAGATGACTAAGAATATAATTACTGATCTTCTGTGTTCCAATTTATAGAACATTGTTCTATCTATTCAATGGGCATGCTGACCATTTGTTCAGATTCTGTACTGGCATTCACTTCCTGCCATGGTCCCTGGGGCTTCTTAGATCTCAGAGTTCCAGAGGTTATGTGATTTCAGAACTAGGACTTAAATAATAGCTACAGATCTACTCTACGGCAATCACACAGTTCTGCCACTTCCATGACTTGACAAGAAAATCCTGGGATTTTCCTGAATACACTCTGTAAACCAGTTTCTCATCTCTGGCAAGTTGTAGGCTAAATACATAAACTTCAAAATTTCAAATGATGCCAGGATGCTGGTAAATAAAATATTCAGTTAGGGCATCAGGCAGAAAAATAGATTAAGGAACTGCTATTGTATCCCATTATAAAAGACTATAGTCATTTGAAAGACCTCTATTTATTTTATGTCATATGAGGTTTAATACGTCAGTGGACCCCTGAGAAAATGCACAGAGAGGTAAAGTCTAAGTGGATCACAGAGAGTCAGTGGAATAATCAACAAATGTAAAAGTGTTTTCTAACCCTCAAATGCTAGTTGCTGATCCCACATAGAGACAACTTCCTCTCAACTATACTCTGGGTGTCCTCTGCCCTTGCCAAGGGTCATTTAATTAGAAGAATTTTGTTTAGTTGTTCTATTGCTGAGACTCCTTTCTGTCTTACTGATCATGAAATTGCTCAGCTGAGCTAAAAAGACAAAGTGACAATAATTGGAAACAAAATGTCTTTGTTTCCTCTTCTCTGAGCAGCAGACTGCATCTTACAAGCACCAGGTTGGTGGAGGTGGCTTTTTTATGTAGCTTGCTGACAGAGGCATTCCAGCATATTTATAACAGCTGAACACTGTGTGCCCTGAAGAGTGAACTTAATTCTGAGACTGCCAGGTAGTCTTCTGTGAATGACAGTGATTTGTCCCTTGTGGTATTTTTTCTTCTTTACTGACTATTCATAAAGCAGCATTTGACAGCCTAATTTTATATAGTTAATAACACTTAGGAGCAATGTAATTTTGGATTGTCCATTAGACTTCTCCATGTTAAACTATTTTATAATAAATAGTTTTTCTCTACCTCGCTATTTTCTGGCTTACCAAGATTTGATTACAATGTTTATTCTTCTTATTAAATAATCTTTCAGCAAGCTAAGGATCAAAAAGATGATCCTTGATCTTGTTTGGCATTAAATAAAACATAAATCTGGGTGTATTATAGGAAAATTCTTACATAATTTGATGGTTGCATCAAAGGAATAATTTATTACATATTTATTCAACAAATATTTTAGTGCCTTCTATGCACTGATACTCTATTAGGAATTGGGTATACAAAGATGAATACTTGAAATATACTCTGAGTACTAGAAGAGCTCACAGTTAAGAAATGGGAAAAACACTTTTCTTCATGTATTACCATGACATAGGTACCAACGCAATCCCTATTTTACAGATAAGAAAACCAAGGCTAAGAGAAGCTAAATGAGTTGCCAAAAGTCACACTGGCTTCAGTCACAGGTGGATCAGTCACAGATGGATCTAGGATTCAGTCCTAGACAGTTTGATGCTAGTGCCTAGGCTCTTAAGCACAACAGTGTAGTCCTCTCATAGCTGTGTCTGGGGACACATTGCATGTATCTCCATCTTTATTCTGTTTTTGCACATAGTTCATTCATATTCTTCCAATCAGTTATGCCTCTCTGTTGTATTTCTATTCACTGTCCCTAGATGATATCTACACTCAAAGGAAGTGAGAACAGAAAGGAGGGAGAGAAAATTGTTTGCTGTTCTTTGTACCCCAAACTGATAAAATGTTTCCTTAGGCTGAAGCTATGCCCAGGGACCACAGGTCATCTTTTCATGATTTCTAGCCCTCAGCTATATTTTACTTTTATGTGCTATTGGACTCCCATAGGCACCCTTTAAGGAATTTGTTTCCATTACAGGATGTGGTCTCTGCAAACTTTTCTATTCAAAGGTCAAACTTCCATGCTCAACAAATAACTTTACTTTGTCATCCTGATTTCTTTCTGAATCTCATTTCTGTTTCATTTTCTCAGTTGTTTTTGTTTGTTTGTTTTAAAAATTATATCCTCCCTTCAATTGACTTAGCCAGTGCCTTGATCATTATCTATATAGTCAAAGCTATGGTTTTTCGAGAAATCACGTGTTGATGTGAGAGGTGGACCATAAAGAAGGCTGAGTTTCAAAGAATAGATGCTTTTGAACTGTGATGCTGGAGAATACTCTTGAGAACCCCTTGGACAGCTAGGAGATCAAAACAGTCAATCATAAAGGAAATCAACCCTGGATATTCACTGGAAGGACTGATATTGAAACTCTAATACTTTGGCCACCTGATAAGAAGAGCCAACTCATTGGAAAAGGCCCTGATGCTGGGAAAGATTGAGAGCAAGAGGAGAAGGGGGAAACAGAGGATGAGATGATTGGATGGCACCATCAACTCAATAGATAGGAGTTTGAGCAAACTCAAGGAGATGGTGAAGGACAGGGAAGCCTGGTGTGCTACAGTTAATGGGGTTGCAAAGAGTTGGACGTGATTTAGTGACTGAACAACGACAATGATCTTCATGAGGGAGAAGTATCATCCTCACTGAAATTCCCTTTCCCAGACTTGATTCATCCAGAGATGGGTGGCTGCATCAAGAATGGTACACAGCATGGTCAGAATAGAGGACTCAGGTTTACTTTAGATTGGTGGGATGTTGCTATTTTAAGGATAGTTCCTCCAGAACATCCAGGAAAATAGAATTGACTTCTGTTCCTTGCAGTTTTAAAGTTGGAAGAGAAACATTTTCTATGGCAACAGGACTGGTTCATTCCACAGCGGGGCATGCTGCTTGAGCTGTTAGAAGCAGCCTTGCCCTGTCATTGTCTCTGTGTTGTCTACAATGATATTCACCATTCCAAACCAAAGTGCCCTATCATTAAGCTACAGAACTCAAGGAGATTTTCATTCTACAATCTCTTTAATGTAAATAGAGAAATTATTTTTTGTTCTTTCGTGAGTTTCAGGTGTAGATCTTGGAGAAATCTGGTCCAACTCTCATATCCCTTGGCAGTCAGCATATATCTTTCATTCATGAAACCACTGGAGTTGTTCCAGATGGAACATACTCTGAGACAAGGTTTTGTAACATCACCTTTGGTACTTTTAAATTCTAGGGTCTCCAAACACCTTTAAAAGAGTATCACAGTTATGATTTTCCTCTTTTGTATCACTCTAGTAAAAGACAATGATACCAATGCTAGAAATAAATTCATGAATTAAGCATTTACCATGTGGCAGGCATCATGCCAAGTATTTTGCATAAGTTATGTAATCATCCAGGAGAAAGAGTCTAATCCCCATTTATCAGCTGAGAACATTAGGGCATGAAAAGGATAAATAACTTGCCCAAAGTCCTAGAACACAGACAATCTGATTCTAAAACCAACATTCTCATCTTCTGTATACTTTAGTATTTTAAAGAATTTCCTACTTCTGATGCTGTTTTTCTAAACATATTTTACTGCCACTCAATTTCTCTGGTTGGAATGGTTTTTAAATTGCACTCACAAAGCTATTTTTCTCTTCCATTCAGTATTTATAGTGGTGATTTTGATAGCTGAAAATAGTACCCTATAAGTAATGATGTAAGACTTCAGGCAAATCACTTAACCTCTCTGAACTTCAGTTTCCTCATTTGAAAGATGATGAAATAATAATACTTGTCTCACAGGATTGTTCAAAGATCAAATGCAATAATACCAGCAAAGTACTCTCAATGAATAAATGTTAGCTCAATTTCCTTCCTTTCCCATTATTTTCCTTACAAGTCCTAGGATAAGGAAATGTGGTTAGACTCATGGCAAATTTGAATATAAAGATTCCTGACTGATTAAATAATGTATTTCTTATCTAATTCCCAAAAGAATTTGAAGAAGCTCAATGAACATGAAAGTAAAGTAGTTATTATAAACCTGTTACATTTCCCTCATTTCATCCTACCTGTTAACACTATTCTCCCCATTCAATTTCACTCATTCATTTCGGTGAATGAATCATTTATTCATAAATAAATCAGTCATTTATTCCTGAAAGAAATATTGATTGCATACCTACTGTTTGCCAGACATTAACTTGCAAGCTCATCTACTCTACATATAAATCTCTTCTATTGTTCACTTGTTCTTTTTTCCTCCCTTCCTCCTTACAGTAGTCAGCTGTTCTTTTTAACCTTTCATTTGCTTATCAACCATCTATAGCCCAACTTCTCATTTTTTTGTTACTGTCTCCAAATGAGCCTACGGAAGTGCTTTCCTTTTTTCTCTTTGTTGCCTCTTTTGAATTTTATAATATTGACCTCTTCTTCCTTCTGAAAAATCCTTGATGGTTTTTTGATAGGCATGCTCCTTATTCTTCTTGATTTTCATACTGTATCTTCTCTGACTCTATCATACATCCTCTCTGCATTATCTATTCCTTAAATATTGTTGGCTTATAGGGTTAAAGTCTAAATAGGTTCCTCGTTCCTGTCTACTGCTTTGCTATGATTTTCGTTCACCATTTATATTTTAATGACACTAAAATAAATGCCCAAACTAGAACTGTATTTCAAGATTCAGAATCATATATGTTATTGCTGACTAAACGTCTCAAGCATCCCATTGTGAAAATAACTAAAAGTCCATTTATTTCCCTCCACAAACACGTGTTCCAGTAACATTCTCTATACCTCTACCGAGTCATGGTGCTTGGAACCATCCTAGAAAATGTTTTTGAATCCTCCTTATCTCTGAATTTCCCATGTCCAGTCAATCACTAAGTCTTCTCATCTTGCCTCCCAATTAAGTCTCCACTTTATGCTGATGATCTCCAACCCAGTTTGGCTAACTATACTTCATTGCATAGACAACTGCAACAGTCTCCCAACTCTTTCCCATCCCTCAAGGTCACAAACTCAAATGTATCTTTTTCACCCAGTTCAGAATGATGCTTAGCATCTAAATTATAATGTGGGCATGTCCTCTTTTGCTTAAAACTTTTAAGTGCCTTTAATTGTCTATATCAGAAATTTTCAGAATGTTTCTCTAAAATCCTTAAGGTTCCTTGGAAGATAAACAAGGTCCATGTGGTGGTGGTGGTGGAGGGGGGGTGTCTTTGTAGGGGAATCTGAGTCAGCAGAGATGTCCAGTTCTGGCTCCTCACTATGTGCCTACCCTGTACTTTTCATAACCAGAATAACTCTACTTTTATGTATTTGATGTACTGCAGTTCCTCATAGCTTTATTTGGGGTACAAGAATGAAGGGGGTGAAAGAAAGGAAGTGGGTGCTTTTACAAAGTCTGAAAGCTATCAGCCTACATAGTGTCTAAGGTTGACAAAGCATGGCATGACCTAGCTTCTGACCAGTTCACTAGCCTTATCTATTAAAGTTCTCTTGCTTTTTAATTTATGCTCCATTACATTCCTCTTGCCACTTACTCATTAAAGGAAAGATGGAGTTTTTACTGCACTCCTGCCCTCAGAAGAATATTCCCTTTGAATTAGGCCAGTTCTAATTTTGTTTCTTCTTGAGCTTATGAATCTGCTTTACGTTGCACAGTTGTTTCAGAGAATCGAGCTACTGAATTCTAATCTTTTCAGTTTTTCATGCTCATTTCCAGGAGGTTGGCTTTTTTCCCTTGCTATTCAAAGCCATCCCATCTTTTTCATCAGTATGGCAGGTGGCCCTTTAAAACTGAGCAGCTGTGAATCTTTCTGAGAGACTCTTCAGGGATGAGTTGAGAACCATGTTTGACCTGTTTATGTTTGGGGAATTTGGGTTTTTTTTTTTTTTTTTTTCAAATTTGCTTTCCAGATTACTTCAAAAGTGAAACACATGATTCTACCCACTAACTAGGCGAGTATTTCTCAGTCAGGAAACTCAGTTGAGTGGGAAGCTGAATCTAAAATTAAGGTGGTTTCCATTTGCTTAAGTGCTATTCTCAGTATAATATTCTTTTTCAAGAAGCAGTCATTAATATGCATTTTAAGACTTAATTTAGAAACAGAGTCTGTCATTGATCACCTGTTTACATTTTAGCAGTCTACTGAGATCACACTCTTACACTCTCTTATAAGCTGCTTTCCTTCTCCCTTCCCTCTTTATTAGCCTCAACACCTTCCTCTGAGACCTTTATTAAAAAGATCAAGAGCAGAGGTTTTAGATTTCATAAATATTGCAGCAGTTCCCTGCTCTTTGGAGAGTGGCTTCTTTAGATCGAAATGGTTTCCTATGGGGGCAGAGACTGTTTTAAAGCCAACAAACCAGAAAGAATAGAACAAAAAGCTGTCTTCAATAAACACACAACCACATTAGTGTGGGGGCCAAATAAATAAGTGTCATCACATAAGAGATACTCAGTTCTTTTTAAAATCTAGGAATTTTCTGCAAAATTATGAAGCTGGACACGCCAGAGTTTCTGTCCTGGCACAACTTCTGATGACTGGGATAATTTTGTTAAAAAGCTAAAGGGAGTTCTGTTAACCTTTTAAGAAATTGATTGCTACTAACAGAAAAGTCTCTGGTGAGGAAATATTCCATTGTGCTGAAGTCAGTGTTTTGGAAAGGCATTTTTTTTTTTAAGTTTGCTCAGCCTCAAATGTGGTATACATATTCTGGGATGTGTCTCTGGGTGCCTGCTGGGAGTGTGAGGAAGGGAGGTGGGAATAAGAAGGCATGTGGTAATTGGCTGGAAATGCTGCTATATTGGTACATTATAATTTGTATGTATGATTTGTAATTGCAGCTATTCAGCTAATTTTTAGTGCATTATAGAGCTTAAAAATTGAAATTTAGGACGCAGAAAGCTTGATCAAACCATGTTGAGGTTTGGATTACTGTCTTACAAGTACCTGAAATAAATTACTTATATTTTCAGTTTTTAAGATGATGGTTTATCCCAGGCTTAAAATGTGGGGTTGGTGAGCGAGATGGAACACAGAGAAATGTCTATGGTCCTACCTCTCACCTTATGCTGTGGAACCCTAAATTTGCAGTGCATGGTTTGTTCTTGCTCTAATGTTAGGGGAAAAATAAACAATGGCAAAGCAAGATCCAGAGTATCACTTCCACTTTGCCTACCCTCCTGAACTCCTAAGAAAAATAAGCAGAATATTCTTGGTGTCATCACTCCTAAAAGGGTGTCCTGTATCATTCTCCTAACTGGCCTTCAGGAGGATAAGACCCCTGATTTCCATTTAGTTCAATGCTTGTTGCAGTTTAGAGTAATTAGAATTACCTACTCAGTTTTGAGGGGCTTCCCAGGTTTCTTGGTGGTAAAAGAACCCACCTGCCAGTCCCTGGGTGGGGAAGATTCCCTGTAGATGGAAATGGCAACTCACTCCAGCATTATTTCCTAGGAAATCTCATGGACAGAAGAACCTGGCAGGCTATAGTCTGTTAGGTTGCAGAGAGTCAGACATAACTCAGCAACTGAGTCTGCACACACTCAGCTTGGAAAACTGGAAGATGCTCAGACTCACCAGTTGAATCAGGCATTAGAGGAAAGGTTTCTGCAATATTTAAAAGTTCTTAATGTGATTCTACTGTGCAGCCACTGTTGAGAACCATGGTCATGATGTTTTATAGATGCTAAAGCCAGGCATTTTCCTTCATTACACTCCTTTTATCAGTGACCGTATCTTTTCTGGTTTTTCCATTGGCTTTTGAATGAAGTCTAAATTCTGCCCAGTCTTCAAGCATGCTCATTATCTCATGATTTGCTAACATTCTACACCTCACATTATCTGCTTCCAGCATGCAGATCTCATTACCGACAATTCACCATGCTTATTTCAGCCCATTTGCTCTAACTCTTGTCATTTTCTTTATCTGCATAAATAGCTCTCTCCTGTCTACTTCACATCATGAAATCCCATCGAACATCAATTATAGCTCTTCTGTGTCCCTCTGCTAAATTCTCACTTGAGTTTTGCTCTACAACCCAATTTCAAACTGCCTTTTGGAATGGGATGTTCATGGAAGCTTTTTTAAGGAAAAGATTTATTGAGTGCCTGCCATGTTTTCTGGTATCCAGTTGTTTCTGTTATTCAAGAAAGGCTATGCTTATGTTGGTGACAAACAAACTGAAAGTCTCAGTAGCTTAATAAGTGAGAGTTTATTTCTCACACACGAAAACCTTGTTATAGATCTTCTATGTCGTGACTCAGTGCTCCCATCTCATTGCTCTACCACCATAAGTCAAAGCCTCCACTTTCACCAAAAGAGAAACACTAGAGATGTCAAATTCTACTTCTTATGTGATTTGGATGTGGACACCAAGGCGGGGGGTAGGGAGCAGGTGGGATGAATTGGGAGATTGGGATTGACACATATACACCATTTATACTATGTATAAAATAAATAATTAATGAGAATCTACTGTATAGCTCAGGGAACTCAGCGCTCTGTGGTGACATAAATGGGAAGGAAATCCAAAGAGAGGAGATATAGATATATACACATATAGCTGATTCACTTTGTTGTACAGCAGAGACTAACACAACATTGTAAAACCACTATACTCCAATAAAAATTAATTTAAAAAATAAGCAGATTACACATAGGCTGTGATGGTAGCTTTCTAAAATCTTTCTTCAACATTTGATTTGTCAAATTCTGATTGTAGTTATGGAGAAGGAAATGGCAACCCACTCCAGTGTTCTTGCCTGGAGAATCCCAGGAACGGCGGAGCCTAGTGGGCTGCCATCTATGGGGTTGCACAGAGTTGGACACGACTGAAGCAAGTTAGCAGCAGCAGCAGCAGATTGTAGTTAGAATAAGATTACTAAAATTAAGTTGTTGTGCTAAACTGAAGGATCTGAAACTAGAAAAAAATTTAATTCTAAGAATTTCAAAAGGTCATATTTAAAATTTTTAAAAATCTGTTATCCATGTAATAAAATATAGTCATTTATAGGATATATTTTAAAAAGAAAACTAGTCATACAAATATATGGGAAAGAGAATTCCATACAGTAGGAACAGCCAGTGCTAACATGGACTCTCAGCATGCAAAGATCAGTACTACCAGAGGGGATGTGATGTAGCTGAAAAGAGATTATAAGGTAGTCTGGGACAAGGTGACAAATGATGGAGGGCTTGGTGTGACTTTGTATTTTCCCCACCTATTTACAGACAAAGCAGGTAAACCATAAAAAAATGAATGTGACAATGTGATAATTATGAAACACTCAAGGATAGGAAAACATTAAAAATATTGAATATTTTTTAAAAATTCTACTTTTTTCATTGTAAACTACAATAGGTTTAGTCTAATAGGGAAAGCTTTAACATGTTTAGTCTGTTAGCAAAAACCCTAATTGTAAGAACTACACTATCCATCAAGTGTTAGAACATTCGACTTAGTCTCTATTCTAACTTATACACATCTTTTGTGAAATGAGGCTACATAGTCATTACAATTATATTTTCAGTTCAGTTCAGTTCAGTCACTCAGTTGTGTCCGACTCTTCGCGACCCCATGAATTGCAGCACGCCACGCCTCCCTGTCCATCACCAACTCCCAGAGTTCATTCAGACTCACGTCCATCGAGTCAGTGATGCCATCCAGCCATCTCATCCTCTGTCATCCCCTTCTCCTCCTGCCCCCAATCCCTCCCAGCAGCAGAGTCTTTTCCAGTGAGTTAACTCTTCACATGAGGTGGCCAAAGTACTGGAGTTTCAGCTTCAGCATCATTCCCTCCAAAGATATCCCAGGGCTATTCTCCTTCAGAATGGACTGGTTGGATGTCCTTGCAGTCCAAGGGACTCTCAAGAGTCTTCTCCAACACCACAGTTCAAAAGCTTAATTCTTTGGCACTCAGCCTTCTTCACAGTCCAACTCTAACATCCATACATGACCACAGGAAAAACCATAGCCTTGACTAGACGAAACTTCGTTGGCAAAGGAATGTCTGCTTTTGAATATGTTATCTAGGTTGGTCATAACTTTCCTTCCAAGGAGTAAGCGTCTTTTAATTTCATGGCTGCAGTCACCATCTGCAGTGATTTTGGAGCCCAAAAAAATAAAGTCAACCACTATTTCCCCATCTATTTCCCATGAAGTGATGGGACCAGATGCCATGATCTTTGTTTTCTGAATGTTGAGCTTTAAGCCAACTTTTTCACTCTCCACTTTCACTTTCATCAAGAGGCTTTTGAGTTCCTCTTTACTTTCTGCCATAAGGGTGGTGTCATCTGCATGTCTGAGGTTATTGATATTTCTCCCTGCAATCTTGATTCCAGCTTGTGTTTCTTCCAGTCCAGCGTTTCTCATGATCTACTCTGCATATAAGTTAAATAAGCAGAGTGATAATATACAGCCTTGACAGACTCCTTTTCCTATTTGGAACCAGTCTGTTGTTCCATGTCCAGTTCTAACTGTTGCTTCCTGATCTGCATACAGACTTCTCAAGAGGGAGATCAGGTGGTCTGGTATTCCCATCTCTTTCAGAATTTTCCACAGTTTGTTGTGATCCACACAGTCAAAGGCTTTGGCATAGTCAGTAAAGCAGAGATAGATGTTTTTCTGGAATTCTCTTGCTTCTTCCATGATCCAGCGGATGTTGGCAATTTGATCTCTGGTTCCTCTGCCTTTTCTAAAACCAGCTTGAACATCAGGAAGTTCACAGTTCACATATTGCTGAAGCCTGGCTTGGAGAATTTTGAGCATTACTTTACTAGCATGTGAGATGAGTGCAATTGTGTGGTAGTTTGAGCATTCTTTGGCATTGCCCTTCTTTGGGATTGGAATGAAAACTGACCTTTTCCAGTCCTGTGGCCACTGCTGAGTTTCCCAAATTTGCTGGCATATTGAGTGCAGCACTTTCACAGCATCATCTTTCAGGATTTGAAATAGCTCAACTGGCATTCCATCACCTCCACTAACTTTGTTCGTAGTGATGCTTTCTAAGGCCCACTTGACTTCACATTGCAGAATGTCTGGCTCTAGGTCAGTGATCACACCATCATGATTATTTGGGTCGTAAAGATCTTTTTTGTACAGTTCTTCTGTGTATTCTTGCCATCTCTTCTTAATATCTTCTGCTTCTGTTAGGTCCCCACCATTTCTGTCCTTTATCGTGCCCATCTTTGCATGAAATGTTCCCTTGGTATCTCTAATTTTCTTGAAGAGATCTCTAGTCTTTCCCATTCTGTTGTTTTCCTCTATTTCTTTTCACTAATCGCTGAGGAAGGCTTTCTTATCTCTTCTTGCTATTCTTTGGAACTCTGCATCCAGATGCTTATATCTTTCCTTTTTTCCTTTGCTTTTCACTTCTCTTCTTTTCACAGCTATTTGTAAGGCCTCCCCAGACAACCATTTTGCTTTTTTGCATTTCTTTTCCATGGGGATGGTCTTGATCCTTATCTCCTGTATAATGTCACAAACCTCATTCCATAGTTCATCAGGCACTCTATCAGATCTAGGCCCTTAAATCTATTTCTCACTTCCACTGTATAATCATAAGGGTTTTGATTTAGGTCATACCTGAATGGTCTAGTGGTTTTCCCTACTTTCTTCAATTTATCTCTGAATTTGGTAATAGGGAGTTCATGATCTGAGCCACAGTCAGCTCCCGGTCTTGTTTTTGTTGCCTGTATAGAGCTTCTCCATCTTTGGCTGCAAAGAATATAATCAATCTGATTTCGGTATTGACCATCTAGTGATGTCCATGTGTAGAGTCTTCTCTTATGTTGTTGGAAGAGGGTGTTTGTTATGACCAGTGCATTTTCTTGGCAAAACTCTATTAGTCTTTGCCCTGCTTCATTCTGTATTCCAAGGCCAAATTTGCCTGTTACTCCAGGTGTTTCTTGACTTCCTACTTTTGCATTCCAGTCCCCTATAATGAAAAGGACATCTTTTTTGGGTGTTAGTTCTAAAAGGTCTTGTAGGTCTTCATAGAACCATTCAACTTCAGCTTCTTCAGCATTACTGGTTGAGGCATAGACTTGGATTACTGTGATATTGAATGGTTTGCCTTGGAAACGAACAGAGATCATTCTGTCGTTTTTGAGATTGCATCCAAGTACTGCATTTTGGACTCTTTTGTTGACCATGATGGCCACTCCATTTCTTCTGAGGGATTCCTGTCCACAGTAGTAGATATAATGGTCATCTGAGTTAAATTCACCCATTCCAGTCCATTTTAGTTCGCTGATTCCTAGAATGTCGACATTCACTCTTGCCATCTCTTGTTTGACCACTTCCAATTTGCCTTGATTCATGGACCTGACATTCCAGGTTCCTATGCAATATTGCTCTTTACAGCATCAGACCTTGCTTAAAAAAGGTTTTCTAAAACAATTCTGTGCTGCTATTTTTTTTTTAATTCTGCTGCACTTTAAAATATATTTCCTCATAGTACACAATGGAAATGAAAAACAGCTGGTCAACATCTTGCATATCATAATATATCATGTATGTAATAATTACTATCTCTTTTCCCAGATAAAATATACTATTCCTTTCATCTACTCTCATAAGTCCTCTTTCATATCACTTCCATTCTCTGGGATTACAATTGTTCTCTGAATTTAATATTTTCTACCTGATTAGTACTTAATTTTTTCTAATTTATGCCAAATCTTATTACAAATTACTTTAATAAAGAATGATCAATTTTCCATACAACTCATGCTAAAATTGCTGGCTACTAAGGAGAGAAAACTTTGAACATGCTCTCAGTTGACAAAGTGTTACAATAGACTCCTATACGTTATTTCCTTACATTAACATAGTTAAAGACACGTGGAATGTGTAGGTTATTCTTTGTTGTGTTATTAACTCACAAGCAGAAAAATTCACAAATGTAACAGAAAATATAAAAGCCTATTATTCCCAAGATGCACTATAAAGTCATCAGTCTCTAATCTTTAGGGCAAAGAAGGTATACCATTTTACTAGTGTCTGTGATTCTAGATACAGAGCTTTGTGGTAAACTCACTAGGGATGCTTGGCTCAAGCACAGATATGCTTTATTCTCCAAATCACCAGTGACTTCCAACCCAAAAAGCTCAGAGCACATAAGTGAAGAGGGGAGGAAATGGTTAAATCAGCTTTCATGCTGAGCCTGATTCTCTTATTGTCAGGAAACAGAAGAACAGAGAATGAAGCATCTATGCCCATTTAGGGAGAAATTCCTGGCTTAGGTAACTCTCTGTCACATTGCCATTTGGAGAGAGAGGGAGAAAGAAAGGGTTTCTTATGAGATGATACATCTGGAATTATGCAAATCTAGACTTATCTGTGATTTTTCTCTCTCTACTGCAGCTATATATAGGAATGAGTTTTTATTTTATCTGAGATTTTATTTTCTCCTATTTTGTAATAAGTAATAGAAGCAAAACACATTGAAGAATAAAATCGAAAGTTAATGATACTGTTTTGGGTTTGGAGTTCCACTGCCCAACTCAATCTCTATATTTCCTAGTTATATAAACTGTGTGTGTGTGTGTATTTATACACATACACCACACACAAACATAGATATACCATTATATAGAATAATATATAATATCTTTTTATCTACCTATGATCTATAATTGTCTTCTTTTTGCTTGATTCATTACAATCTGAAATCCTCTTCATTACAACCAAGAATGAAGACTAGAGTCTATTCCTCATGGGAAGGGTGATGGGAGATTTTGCTTCTACCTACATTCTTTTATTTTTAAGTGCTTTCTGTAGGTATATTGGGCCATTAGCTAAGACTCTGAAGGTTCAAAGATGTGCTATTTCCACTGGGAGGTGTTAACAGATTTCCAGAAAAATCTTATTCCAGCATCTATGAAGTTTGATATTCTGTTTGCAAATACTTTGAGGGCCAGTAAGACTGAAACGTAACTGAAGTTAATTTTACTTTATTCTTACTATCATTTTATTTAGTGAAGTATGCCAAATATAAGATCAAGTAATACATGTACAGGTAATAAGATGCAACTCCCCCTCATTTTTTGATCCTCACAGTAGCTTTTAATGAAGTGAGGAATTTACCAGAACAGAGAAGCCCAACACCATAGACTTACTGCCTTTATATAAGTTTAGGTTATGGTAAAAATGTGCTAACTCTCAATACTGTACCTCATTACCTTATAAAGAATATATTGTTGTATCAGTTTTATTTAGTCATATTATTTCTTTCTGTATCATTGAGTATACTTCAGGTTTCAGTGTAGCTAGTTGTTCCCTAATGTTTGAGTTACTGTCTGGTAATAACTAATGTTAACCAAAAGTATGTCACATGTTATGTTAAAGATTCACTCACCATTTTATTTCTCATCTCAAACAATGGCCACTTATGTTGTTTAACCAAGATCATCAGAGAGGATTGTATAAGAATCACTATATGGTGTACCATGTTAAAAAAAAAAAAAAGCTACAAATTAAAGGTTGCAAATTCTCTTTTCATGATTAATTTCCAAACGGGAAATTAAAATCCATACCATAACATTTCTTTTCTCTTATTGTCAAAGTTATATTAACTTCCAAAATGAAATCTCTCTACTTTGAAGAAATTAGAATTTAGATATCATTTCTTCCTTATTTTCTTGTGTTTATTCTCAACCAGAGAAATCCTGCACAAGTGATTGTTGGCTCTCTTGTTTCTACCAACAAATGTAGCTCAAGTCATTTCTCTGGAAAAGGCAGAGTCCATGAGAACCCCCAAAGTTATATTAATCCAATCTCACATCTCTCATCAGAGAAGGCAATGGCACCCCACTCCAGTACTCTTGCTTGGAAAATCCCACGGACGGAGGAGCCTTGTAGGCTGCAGTCCATGGGGTCACTAAGAGTTGGACACGACTGAGCGACTTCACTTTCACTTTTCACTTTCATGCATTGGAAAAGGAAATGGCAACCCACTCCAGTGTTCTTGCCTGGAGAATCCCAGGGACGGGGGAGCCTGATGGGCTGCTGTCTCTGGGGTTGCACAGAGTCGGACGCGACTGAAGCAATTTAGCAGCAGCAGCAGCAGCAGCACATCTCTAATTTTCCAAAGAAATATGTGTCAATAGGAAAATATCAGAGCACAGCTATAATACAACTCAATTATAACACTTAGAAAAATGCTATAATTTCTTGGTAATCATAACATTTTATAATCTAAACACTAATTCTCTTATCCAATGCAAAAAAAAAAATATGTTTCAAGAACCCACGTCACATAATTGAAGTCGACAATCTTGTCTCCTACCATTCACCAAAGTAGGAAATTTATTGTTGTTCAGGAGACATGGGTGGGTGTTTAGAGGAATGATGTTAAATAGAGAAAATAGGCATAGGAAGAAGCTCTTGGTTTTAGCTTTGGCACATGTGTCAATTCATGGCAGTTTTGCAGAATCCCTCATCAGTGGAATTAAGTCCACCTTTAACACTACGCTGCTTGGTGTGTAATGTTTAGTTGCTAAATTGTGTCCCACTCTTTTGTGACCCTAAGGATTGTAGCCCACAAGGCTTCTATGTCCATGGGAATTCCCAGCAAGAATACTGGAGTGGATTGCCATTTCCTTCTCCAGGGGATTTTATAACCCAGGGATCAAACCTGAGTATGCAGCATTGCAGGCAGTTTCTTTATGTCTGAGCCACTAGGGAAATTTCTTGATGTATAATAACTAGTATCTTAAATTGAATTTTCCTCTCCCTTTCCTTATTCCATTGCTACCATTCATTTTGCTTATTTATATGCTATGATCACCTAATATATTACTATTTTTTCTTTAAATAAACGCTTCTTCAGATAAACTCAGAATAAGAAAAATAAAATCTTTCACATTTATTGAGTTGGCCAAAAAGTTCATTTGAGTTTTTCTGTAGCATCTTATGGAAAAATCCAAATGAAATTTTTGACCAGCCCAATACTTACTCCTTCTCTCACATGTTTTTTTGTGTGTGTAGTTCTGAGTTTCTGACCTATTTTTCTTCTTGAAGAACTTTGCATACCATTTCTTTCAGGGTATTTTGCTGGCAATGAAGTCTTTTATTTTTGTCTGAGAAAATGTTTATTTCTTCATCCCTTTTTAAGGATAATTTTACTAGGTATAGAGTGCTTAGTTGGTGGTATTTTGTGTTTTTAACACTTTAAATAGTTTCTCTCTTCTTTCTTGCATGGTTTCTGATGAGAATTCCACAGTAATTCTTATCCATGTTCTTATATAGCTAAGGCTTTTTTTTTTTGGCCTTTGGCTTCTTTCAGGATTTATTCTTTGGCTTTCTGAAGTTTGAATTTAAAAAGTCTGGGTTTAGTTTTCATTTGTTTTATGTTACCTATCCTATTTGATGTTTTTGGAACTTCCTGAATTTTTGGTTTGGTGTCTGTGTTAGGTTTAGAAAGCTCTCATGCAAGTAATTCTCTCTCCTTTCTTATAGTCCAATTACACTTATGTTCATACGTTCTGCCCCTTTTCCATAGCAGACTTGGATTTTATTATATTTTCCATTCTTTTTCTTTTGTTCATTTCAGCTTTAGGTCTCTAGTGATAGATCTTCAAACTCAACATTTCTTTTCTCAGTTGTGTCCAGTCTATAAATGAGCCCATCAAAGGTACTCTTCATTTCTGTTACAGTGTTTTTGAGCTCTGCTGTTGCTGCTGCTAGGTCACTTCAGTTGTGTCTGACTCTGTGCAACCCCATAGACGGCAGCCCACCAGGCTCCCCTGTCCCTGGGATTCTCTAGGCAAGAACACTGGAGTGGGTTGCCATTTCCTTCTTCAATTCATGAAAGTGAAAAGTGAAAGTCAAGTCACTTAGTCATATCTGACTCTTAGCAACCCCATGGACTGCAGCCTACCAGGCTCCTCCATCCATGGGATTTTCCAGGCAAGAGTACTGGAGTGGGGTGCCATTGCCTTCTCTGTTTGAGCTCTAGTTATGTCCTTTTGATTGTTTCTTAGAATTTTCTTCCCTCTGCTTCCATTGCCCATCTGTTGCTGGTTGTTGTTTACTTTTTCCATTGAAGCCCTTAGCCCTAATCACAATTATATAAAATACTCTGATACTTCCAACACCTATGTTGTATCTGAATCTAATTCCCATATTTTCTCTGTTTCTTCAGACAAAAGTAGAAACTGCCTTTTTTAATATCTTGTAGTTATTTGTTGAAAACCAGACATATTGTATGGGGTAATAAGAACTGAAGTAAAAGGGCTTAAGTGGGAAGCTTTATGTTAATCTCCTAGGAGCTGAGTTTTTAAAAATGTTCTCTGTAGCTATAGGTATCAGCTTCTAGTGTCCTTTTTTTGTTTCCTCTTTTGACTTTAGTTCAGTTCAGTTCAATCTCTCAGTCCTGTCTATTTGCAGCCCCATGAATCACAGCACGCCAGGCCTCCCTGTCCATCACCAACTCCCGGAGTTCACCCAGACTCACGTCCATCGCGTCAGTGATGCCATCCAGCCATCTCATTCTCTGTCGTCCCCTTCTCCTCCTGCCCCCAATCCCTCCCAGCAGCAGAGTCTTTTCCAATGAGTCAACTCTTCACATGAGGTGGCCAAAGTACTGGAGTTTCAGCTTCAGCATCATTCCTTCCAAAGAAATTCCAGGGCTGATCTCCTTCAGAATGGACTGGTTGGATCTCCTTGCAGTCCAAGGGACTCTCAAGAGTCTTCTCCAACACCACAGTTCAAAAGCATCAATTCTTCGGTGCTCAACCCTTCTTCACAGTCCAGCTCTCACATCCATACATGACCACAGGAAAAACCATAGCCTTGACTAGATGGACCTTTGTTGGCAAAGTAATGTCTCTGCTTTTCAATATGCTGTCTAGGTTGGTCATAACTTTCCTTCCAAGGAGTAAGCGTCTTTTAATTTCATGGCTGCAATCACCATCTTCAGTGATTTTGGAGCCCAAAAAAATAAAGTCTGACACTGTTTCCACTGTTTCCCCATCTATTTGCCATGAAGTGATGGGACCAGATGCCATGATCTTCGTTTTCTGAATGTTGAGCTTTAAGCCAACTTTTCACTCTCCACTTTCACTTTCATCAAGAGGCTTTTGAGTTCCTCTTCACTTTCTGCCATAAGGGTGGTGTCATCTGCATATCTGAGGTTATTGATATTTCTCCCGGCAATCTTGATTCCAGCTTGTATTTCTCTTTTGACTTTGGGTTTCCTTAGATACACCTCCTCTATGAGAGTATCTGTTTCACAGCTTTTTTAGTTGTAATCTATTGTTGCTATGCTCAAACGCTGGGTGGTTAGGGGTAGCAGAGGGCAAACATTCTCTGATCTTATAAATGTAGTGTACCTGCATTTTTGGGGCTATAATCTTTAACTGTTTCTAGTGATAAAGATCCCCCTCCCCTCTTAAATGAGACCAAAAGGTCAGAGACACTGGAATGGGAAAAATTCTCTTCTCATAGTTAGAAGTATAATCTTCTAACTGTGATATAATCTTTAGTTTCTGGAGATTAGGCCTATGGTATGGAGAATCCTCTGGGCTTATTTCACAGTAAGCCACCTGAGACATTCTAGAATCTATTTTGCTTTAGTTTCAAGTTGCTCTAATAAACACTTTGGACACAGGCAAACAGTTAAGTACTTAAAAGGAAAGGTGAATGGTATAAACAGAGAAAAATGCGAGCAGGTAGGACAGGGCTGGCCATTTAAATGGGTCATTAAGGGAAGACACAATTTGACTATATCACTCCCTGGAGGGTTTCGTGGTGTGGGTTTATGAACTCTGGGAGAAGGGCCAAGTTGGATCTAATTATATTTAGTTTAACATTACAATTTACATGCCTAACCTTCCTCAGTTTTTTTCCTTTCTCTTTGCTTTTTTAAAAAATTTTGAAGTGAACCCATGTTTATTCTTTGAACTTTTCTACTATATGTTTGCTAAATGCATTAATCAGCCATCATTTCTCTATTTTCCTGAAAAATTGAGATGAGAATCTATTCACCCATCTGCTTTTAAAGAAAAAGATGATAAAATTGTATTATATACTTGAAATTTACTAAGAGTTAAATATTAAGAATTCTCACTAAAAAAAGAAATGGTAATTACATGATGTAATGGAAGTGTTAAATAACAATTCATGGCAATTTTGAAATACGTAAGTGTATAAATCATCACATTATACACCTTAAGCTTACCCAATGTTGTGTCCTAATTATATCTTGATAAAGCTGGAAAGAAGGCAAAATAGTTCCCTAAAAAAGAGGGAAAAACAACAACAAAAAACATGTAGGAAAAGCCACAACCCACCATTATATCTGCATGTTTGTTTGCCTTTGTGTTTTAGGTGACTGACTTTCCTTTAAATACTATCCGGAAAATCTGATAATAATATAATTTGGGCTGAATATATTATAATATAATTATATATTAAATATATAGTATGGTGGCTCAGACAGTAAAGAATCTGCGTGTAATGTGGGAGATCTAGCTTTGATTCCTGGGTTGGGAAGATCCCCCAGAGAAGGAAATGGCAACCCACTTCAGTAAACTTGCCTGGAGAATTCCATGTAGCCTGGTGGGCTACAGTCCATGGGGTTGCAAAGACTTGGACATGACTGAACGCCTAACAATATAACCTTTTGTTGAGCAAAAAATTCTGTTTCTATTTCTATTTATTATTGGAGTATTTCTCCTCTTTTTGCTTTCTCCCCCAGTGAATACTTGTTTTGCCTTTTTTTTTTTTTTCTGATGGAAATAGAGAGGGTCTTTGCCTTTCAATGTTGCTTTTTAAAGTGGTATGTATATGCTTTTTTTACATATAGTACTCTAGTTCTGCTTAATCTTTTTTTGAGGGGGTATCACAGATTCCTATGAGGAAATGGTGAAAACTGAGGAATCTTTTTTACAGAAAAATGCACAAATGCATACATTTTGCATATACAGTAATTTCAAGAGATTTACAAATTTCCTAAAGGCAAAATAAAAGTTTCTGAACTTCAGGTTGAAAACACTTGGCATGTTCACCTTTCACAGGTGGCTTTTGTCATATGATGCACAGCCAGCTTGTGTTCTGCAAGAAATGTTGGGTACAATGTTTGGCCCACTGTGTATCAGAGGAATATTTCTTTCTGATTCAACAGTCTTTTAAACCTAATGTGCCAATGTTTTTACCTATGAACTTTATCAGGAAGATAATAGAATTTGTTGAGAACTGGATCCACTATGTGTAAGAAAAATACTGCATTAACTGATCATATTTATCTATATAAGGAATTATTAAAAATATCTAAGTAGTTTACTATTTCCCTTTTCTCAGGAACAAATCATAACCCTTACTCAATGTGACTAAATAAATGGCTTTGCTATAATTGGGATCCTTTGTTCTCCTTTGATGTGATCTTATTTCACCGGGAGGTCTGAGTTTTGCTTCACAAACTTATTACCAGATCTTAGACTTTGCTTATGAATTTGCACAAAATACAGACTTTGACAACTGAAAATTGATTTTTACAGAAGGCTTTGCTTCCCTCTAACAGGCTCTACAGTATCTTGACCATAGCAGAGCAAGGGTGCAGCTCTATATCTTGTTAACTTGAGTTCACAGAGTTGCTGTCTGTGCTTTTAAATAATCATTTAGATATAGAACATGGCCTTCAGACAAAGCATTACTCTCAGGAGAAGTGGGCCTCTATCTGCCTGTGCGAAAATGATTAAGAAGCAGCAGTTCATTGCAATAGACAAACACCGATAGTGTTTTTATAGGTCCTCATGAGCTAGGTGGATAAGGCAATGGCACCCCACTCCAGTACTCTTGCCTGGAAAATCCCATGGATGGAGGAGCCTGGTAGGCTGCAGTCCATGAGGTCACTAAGAGTCGGACACGACTGAGCGACTTCACTTTCACTTTCATGCATTGGAGAAGGAAATGGCAACCCACTCCAGTGTTCTTGCCTGGAGAATCCCAGGGACAGGGGAGCCTGGTGGGCTGCCATCTATGGGGTCGCACAGAGTCAGGCATGACTGAAGCGACTTAGCAGCAGCAGCAGCAGCAGAATGAGCTAGGATTGAGTTTGCTAAAGGTTCATGGTTTGTTTTCTCTGAATGTGTATATACATATATTTCTAGTACCTGTTATATGCAAATTTGTTTGTAGTATTCTTGCCTGGAATATCCCATGTATAGAGGAGCCTGGCATCAAACATGACTTAGCAACTAAACAATAGCATGTAACTTGCACATATGTTTGTAGTTTGTGAGTATGAATGTAGTCAGTGTTCTGGTTAGTTCTCTCAAGTTTATGCAAATTATGCTGTGCTATGAAAACTGATTTGATGAAGACATCCACAATTTATTAAAGGGATGATAATATGCATGTGATTGGCGTGAACTAATTAAACTGAAATGTCTCAGGCTATTGTTTGCCAGGCAGTTATTTAATGGTGTAACAAATGTCATAATGTTGTTTGAATGTGGAATAGGTTTTCATCAGTGAAAAGAAGTAATAATGTTAAGCTCCCTTTATATATAATAATCATCTTTATAATCATGCTGACTGTAAAATTCCTCTATACCAAGAGGATACGGTGATTTCATAGTGCTGATAATTCAGGATTTGGAATTAAAATACAAAAGCTAAAAACTGGGAGAAGAGTCCCAGGTCTACCACTTATTTCCTGTGACACTGTTATTACTCTCAGAATAGGCTCCTGTAGGAGAGAGAACAGGTGGCTGCAGATTAACTGATCTAATGCAGTTGGTAGTTCTCATCTAGGGCTACCACCTAGGATGGAGCTCTTGGGTGTGGTCTAAACCTCCCTCTGTTAATGTTTCAGAGCAAGCATCTTCATTTTTTTTTGTCTGTTTCTAAGAAAAGACTTAACAACAACCACTTCTGTTCTCTTTGGAGTTTTATTTGCTGCAGCTCTCTCCCCAGTGACTAGAATAGCCTACTATTTCAGTAACTACTTTATTTGCTTGGCTTCTTAATTAAAGCATTTTCCTGCTTAGCAAGGCATATTTTACCTTGAGCCTTAATTCCTTCTGCTGTTCTCTCTGAAATGGATCCAGTATCCAAAGATCTTTATCAGGATAGGTGCTGATGAACCTTGAGATATCCAAATGATTTAGTGGTTGTGTTCTTGCTATACTTACAACCATGAATTGACACTTGCATACATTTTCTCCTCCATTTTTAATAAACCGTTATCTATATTATTCAGTATGTTATCTATATTATCCAGTATGTTGATGGCTTTTAGCAAAGCCCTCCAAAGAGATATCCCTAAAATAGGATGATGTGGCAATTTTCTTAATTACATTTCAGTTACTGGCTAAATTTCCCAAGTAATTTTGCTTCAAAGGTGGTACTAAGACTACGTCTCCTTTTAAAAGCACAGGTATTACTATCTTCTGTGGGGTGTGCCTGTGCAAACTTAGTGAAAGTGTTAGTCGCTCAGTCATGTCTGACTCTTTGTGACCTCATGGATTGTAGCCCACCAGGCTCCTCTGTCCACGGAATTCTCCAAGCAAGAATAATGGAGTGGGTTGCCATTTCCTACTCTAGGGGATCTTCCTAATCCAGGAATTGAACCCAGGTCTCCTGTTTTGTGGGTAGTTTATTTACCATCTGATCCACCAGGGAAGCTCAAAACATGAAGTGGCTAGGAAAAAACAAGATATTTCTGACTCTCATAGCATTTATTTTGGGGTCAGAAGATTCTTTGAATTGTTCTGGTAGGTCATGGGCTTCTGTGCTTCTTTTTCAGGTGTCTACCTTTGTTCTGATATTTCCCCAAGTACTTTTCTTAAAACATCACCACCCTGTTCAGTATGCTATCAATTTCAGCCTGAAAAATAATTCTCTTGACAACTCAGTGATTTTCCAAATTCCAGTTACTAAATTTCATCTGATTTTTCTTTTCTTTGTGCCATGAATAGAAACCATTTTTTCTTATGATATAATTGTGCTATATTTTTCTACTAAAGTTTCATTTTATTTTATTATTTCTAAAGGAAGTTGAAACATTGTTTCAGAGTGGGGGTGACGGGCAGGGGCAAAAAGAAAAAAAAAAAGAAACATTGTTTCAAGAAATTCAATATTTAGTACCTCTCTATAAAGGGCACCATCCTGGGATTTTATTCAATACTCCATTCAGTATCTGGATCTTTATTGGGTTCTGCTTTCTTATGTATTAACTAATTAATTCTCTTAAACTCTCAAGGAGAATACTTCCCCATCCCTTATTTCAAAGATAAATTGAGGAACAGAGAAGAGCAATAGTCTCCAGATTGACTAGTCTAAATATTTCGAATAGAGATTCACACCCAGTACTACTGATTTGAAAGCCTTTGTTCTTTCTGCTAGACAACACTAAACTCATAAAAGTGGCATTTGTGTTGCCAGAACTAAAGTCTATGGGGTCTCATAGGAAATGATTGACTTTGAACATGCACTTCCATTAAACTCTACCTCTCCTATCGCTGTTACTGAGTCCTAGGAGAATACCTTTGATATGCCCAGACACATAACAATATGGTTTCTAAATGATAGTAGTGTTAAAAATAACATTTTTCAGCAGTGACATTCCAGGAACTAATCTATAGTATAATAGCAATCTCTTCAGTTTGATGCTTTCTCTGCTGTGAAGAGAAAGTACAGGCTTTAATATATCATGATGTCTCTTTTATTCATTTCTTTCAACCTTTGGTTTAGTGCTTATAAATTATCTATAGCAGATTTGCGAGTGATGCTTTACTTAGTCATCAAATTGGATAGCATGATCTAGGAGCCTGCTGAAAGGTTTTATGCAAGTTTTACATGCTGCAGAGTTCTGGTTGTGGATGTCTTTATGTGTATATAAACCTTATAACCTGGCAGCCTCATAACACTGAGATTTCAGAGACAGAGCTAATTCATACTTCGTGGGCTATCCGTTACCAAAGTTCTATTTCATGTAACTACACATTTTGGCTGGCATATTTTTTAACTATAAGGAGTTTCGAAGACATGTGATAACAGATTTAAAATAACTGGGTCTCCAGAGAAACAAAACCAATGACAGATAGATATTAATCAGTTGATCAATAGATAGACAGATAAGTAATTGACTTTAAGGATATGGCTTATGTGCTTGTGAAGGCTGGGAAGTCGAAACTCTGTTGGCAAGCACACTGGCTGGAGACCCAGGGAAGAGATGATGCTGTAGTCTACAGTCCCAAAGCAGTACGAAGCAGAAACTTTCTTACTTTGGAGAACTTCGTCATTTTTTCTTAAGACCTGCAACTGGTTCCATGAGGCCCACTCATATTATGGAGGATAACCTGCTTTCCTTGAAGTACACTGATTTAAATGCTACTCACATTGAAACATTTTCTTCACAGAAAAGTGTAGACTGGTGTCTTTGGTGGCTCAGCTGTAAAGAATATGCCTGACAATGCAGGAGACCAAGCTCAATACCTGGGTTGGGAAGATCCCCTTCAGAAGGAAAGAGCAACCCACTCCAGTATTCTTGCCTGGGAAATTCTGTGGACAGAGGAGCCTGGTGGGCTACAGTCCACAAGATTTTAAGAGTTGGACCTGAGTTAGTGACTAAACTACCACCCTCACCTGGCCAAGCAGATACCTATAATTAAGCATTGCAACTGGATTCTAACTTCTTATGTTGATTTTGTCTGAAAAATCAGTGTCACTTTATTCTAAAGATATTTTAAAAAAAGACATAAAGTGAAAATCGCTCAGTTGTGTCTGACTCTTTGCAGCCCCATACAGTCCATGGAATTCTCCAGGCTAGAATACTGGAGTAGGTAGCCATTCCCTTCTCCAGGGGATCTTCCCAACCCAGGGATCAAACCCAGGTCTCTCATGTTGCAGGCAGATTCTTTACCAGCTGAGCCCCCAGGGAAGCCCTTTGACCTCTGACAATTTCAAAGGCTTCTGTGAGGCACACACAAGTTAATATTATTTACTATAAAATTAGTCTTTTGTGTTTTGAAATTAAATCTTTTCATAGTGGTAAAAATCTACTTAAATTCTTTGGGGTTAGTGATCCCAGAACAGAATTAAGACTTTTTCTTAACTTTTGCTATTACTATAACTAATTATATTAAAGTTTAAAACTTGATTGGTATTCTTCCACAATGATAAAAAAGACAAATAGTCTTTGTTAAGGATTGGTTAATATTTATAGCATTTCTGGGAAACTTACCCTGAATTTTCATTTAAAATGTTCACACTTACAGGTTATTTTAATAAGGTCACCATCATGTTTTGTGTTTAGAACAATACTCATTATATTTTTGAATCTTCAATTTATATTGCGTTGTCTTTTGGTTAGTAGGCAATACGTATTAGCTCCTTAGCTTCCTTAGAGTAAGAATTGAAATATTAACAATATATCTTAACATGTACAAGGATATTCTATTGAATAATTTTAAAACCTGTTCTTATTGTTTCTGTTTCAGTGCTTTTAATATTTAACCTGTTTTAATGAAATCAGTAGAGCAGATCCTGGAGAAAAGAAGCCTATGTTATCACCCTGTGACCATTGATTCTGTAATGTCAGAATGAGCTAAGACAAGCGAAGTTATGCTACACATAAAACAACTACAAAATCTCAGTGGCTTAGTAAACCAAGAGTTTATTTCTTGCTCATTTACATTTCCAGTATGAGTCAGTATGGTAACTCTGCTCATCATTAGTTGTTCAGTAACCCAAGCTAACTGAGACTCAATTTACATGCATATGCATGATTACTGTGCCAGGAGAAAGAACACAGAGTGAGTTGTACATGCTACTTCTTAAAACTTCTACCCAGAGGTGACCCACACCATTTCTGATCATGTTTTATTAGCCAACACAAGTTACATGACATGTGCCTACCTGCAAAGTAGGTAGTGTTGTTCGGTTGCTAAGTTGTGTCCAACTCTTTGTGACCCCATGGACTGCAGCACACCAATCTTCCCTGTACTGTACTATCTTCTGGAGTTTGCTCAAACTCATGTCCATTGAGTTGGTGATGCCATCCAACCATTTCATCCTCTGTTACTCCCTTGTCCTTCTACCTTCAATCTTTCCAAAGTAGATGAGAAAGTATAATTATTGAATGAACTTGGAAGGAGGGAGACTGAAATATTTGTGACCAGTCTTGTCACCATAGTCAGACACGGTTTCAGCTGTGATTCTGTATCAGGAATGATTTCAGTTTTCTGTGGCTAAGATAAGCTGATAAAGATATTATTATTTCACATAATTTGAGTAAGTAGGTAGGCAGTCTCTGAGTTGGCATGGGAGCTCAAGATTGCTGTGAAGAACCAGCCTTTCATATTTCTTTTCTACTAACTCAGTATAATAGATTTCTGTCCTTAGCCTGACCACTTTTGGTTTCAGGAAGTCTTCTATTACTCTAAATAATATCACATTCTCACATATCTGCTTCCTAATCTTAGAGGTGGGGAGCATATTTTTTTCCTTGTTCTCTGTGTCTTTTTGGTTGGGAGGAAAATTTTCCCTAGAAGAAACAAACCAGCTTTCCTATGGGACTTTCCCTTATTTTTCATTAATTAGGACCATGTTACCTAGCTACTCTTAGATAAGAGGAAAGATAGAAAAGGGAGTATCTGAAAGGGAGCAAAGAATAGCTAGAGCTGCTTAGAGGATCTTCATGGTTTTGCCATCTTTCTTCCTTTGGAGTTGGTCATGTTGTCCTTTTAACAAACTTTAGCTCTTACAGAAGAGGAAATGGCTATGAAGAGAATGTGACATTTCAAAAAAAAAAAAAAAAAAAAAATCATGGAGGCAGCAGTAGTTCCTTGAGAGACTGGTAGTATTTTAGTAACAGAAAGGGCATTTTAGGTAGAATACGCTAAAGGCAAATAGGAAAATAATAAATGCTGCAGGGGTCAGTTCAGTTCAGTTCAGTCACTCAGTCGTGTCCAACTCTTTGCGACCCCATGAATCGCAGCACGCCAGGCCTCCCTGTCCATCACCAACTCCTGAAGTTCACCCAAACTCATGTCCATTGAGTCGGTGATGCCATCCAGCCATCTTATCCTCTGTTGTCCCCTTCTCCTCCTGCCCCTAATCCCTCCCAGCATCAGGGTCTTTTCCAATGAGTCAGCTCTTCATATCAGGTGGCCAAAGTACTGGAGTTTCAGCTTCAGCATCAGTCCTTCCAAGAAATCCCAGGGCTGATCTCCTTCAGAATGGACTGGTTGGATCTCCTTGCAGTCCAAGGGACTCTCAAGAGTCTTCTCCAACAGCACAGTTCAAAAGCATCAATTCTTTGGTGCTCAGCTTTCTTCACAGTCCAATTCTCACATCCATACATGACCACTGGAAAAACCATAGCCTTGACTAGATAGACCTTTGTTGGCAAAGTAGTATCTCTGCTTTTGAATATGCTATCTAGGTTGGTCATAACTTTCCTTCCAAGGAGTAAGCATCTTTTAATTTCATGGCTGCAATCACCATCTGCAGTGATTTTGGAACCCCCCAAAATAAAATCAGACACTGTTTCCACTGTTTCCCCATCTATTTCCCAAGAAGTGATGGGACCAGATGCCATGATCTTTGTTTTATGATTGTTGAGCTTTAAGCCAACGTTTTCACTCTCCTCTTTCACTTTGATCAAGAGTCTTTTTAGTTCCTCTTCACTTTCTGCCATAAGGGTGGTGTCATCTGCATTTCTGAGGTTATTGATATTTCTCCAGGCAATCCTGACTGCAGCTTGTGCTTCTTCCATCCCAGCGTTTCTCATGATGTACTCTGCATAGAAGTTAAATAAGCAGGCTGACAATATACAGCCTTGACATACTCTTTTTCCTATTTGGAACCAGTCTGTTGTTCCATGTCCAGTTCTCACTGTTGCTTCCTGACCTGCATATAGGTTTCTCAAGAGGCAGGTCAGGTATTCCCATCTCTTTCAGAATTTTCCACAGTTTACTGTGATCTACACAGTCAAAGGCTTTAGCATAGTCAATAAAGCAGAAATAGATGTTTTTCTGGAACTCTCTTGGTTTTTTGATGATCCAGCAGATGTTGGCAATTTTATCTCTGGTTCCTCTGCCTTTTCTATAGCCAGCTTCAACATCTGGAGGTTCACATATTGCTGAAGCCTGGTTTGGAGAATTTTGAACACTACTTTACTAGCGTGTGGGATGATTGCAATTGTGTGGTAGTTTGAGCATTCTTTGGCATTTCCTTTCTTTGGGATTGGAATGAAAACTGACCTTTTCCAGTCCTGTGGCCACTGCTGAGTTTTCCAAATGTGCTGGCATATTGAGTGTAGCACTTTCATAGCATCATCTTCCAGGATTTGAAATAGCTCAACTGGAATTCCATCACCTCCACTAGCTTTGTTCATAGAGATGATTTCTAAGGCCCACTTGACTTTACATTCCAGGATGTCTGGCTCTAGGTGAGTAATCACACTATCATGATTATCTTGGTCATGAAGATCTTTTTTGTACAGTTCTTCTGTGTATTCTTGTCACCTCTTCTTAATATCTTCTGCTTCTGTTAGGTCCATACCATTTCTGTCCTTTATCGAGCCCATCTTTGCATGAAATGTTCCCTTGGTATCTCTAATTTTCTTGAAGAGATCTCTATCATTCTGTTTTTTCCCTGTATTTCTTTGCATTGATCACTGAGAAAGGCTTTCTAATCTCTCCTAGCTATTCTTTGGAACTCTGCATTCAGATGCTTATATCTTTCCTTTTCTCCTTTGCTTTTCACTTCTCTTCTTTTCATAGCTATTTGTAAGGCCTCCCCAGACAGCCATTTTCCTTTTTTGCATTTCTTTTCTATGGGGATGGTCTTGATCCCTGTCTCCTTTACAATATCATGAACCTCTGTCCATAGTTCATCAGGCCCTCTGTATATCAGATCTAGTCCCTTAAATCTATTTCTCATTTTAGGTAATACCTGAATGGTCTAGTGGTTTTCCCCACTTTCTTCAATTTAAGTCTGAATTTGGAAATTAGGATTTCATGATCTGAGCCACAGTCAGCTCCCAGTCTTGTTTTTGCTGACTTTATAGAGCTTCTCCATCTTTGGCTGCAAAGAATAGAATCAATCTGATTTTGGTGTTGACCATCTGGTGATGTCCATGTGTAGAGTCTTCTCTTGTATTGTTGGAATAGAGTGTTTGTTATAACCAGTTAATTCTCCTGGCAAAACTGTATTAGCCTTTGCCCTGCTTCATTCTATACTCCAAGGCCAAATTTGCCTGTTACCCCAGGTGTTTCTTGACTTCCTACTTTTGCATTCCAGTCCCCTATAATGAAAAGGACATCTTTTTTGGGTGTTAGTTCTAAAAGGTCTTGTAGGTCTTCATAGAACCGTTCAACTTCAGCTTCTTCAGCATTACTGGTTGGGGCATAGACTTGGATTGTGATATCCCTGAATGTGATATCACCCATTGTGATATTGAATGGTTTGCCTTGGAAACGAACAGAGATCATTCTGTTGTTTTTGAGATTGCATCCAAGTACTGCATTTTGGACTCTTTTGTTAACCATGATGGCTACTCCATTCCTTCTAAGGGATTCCTGCCCACAGTAGTAGATATAATGGTCATCTGAGTTAAATTCACCCATTCCAGTCCATTTTAGTTCGCTGATTCCTAGAATGTCGACATTCACTCTTGCCATCTCTTGTTTGACCACTTCCAATTTGTCTTGATTCATGGACATGACATTCCAGATTCCTATACAATATTGCTCTTTACAGCATCGGACCTTGCTTCTATCACTGGCCACATCCACAACTGGTATTGTTTTTGCTGTGGCTCCATCCCTGTATTCTTTCTGGAGTTATTTCTCCACTGATCTCCAGTGGCATATTGGGCACCTACTGACCCGGGGAGTTCGCCTTTCAGTATCCTATCATTTTGCCTTTCATACTGTTCATGGGGTTCATGTTCATGTTCATTCTGACAATGTGGTCCACTGGAGAAGGGAATGACAAACCAGTGCAATATTCTTGCCTTGAGAACCCCATGAGCAGTTTGAAAAGGCTGGAGGATTAGTTTATGATTAAATAATGTTGAGTCATGAATGTCACACAAGAGTTTGGACTCTTTTGTGAGCCTTATAACTTGGGGTTCCTGTGATGTTCCTGTGGGGTTCTAGATGTGGCCAATCTTGATTCAATATGAGTTCTACCATTTATTAGCTGTGAAATGTTGAACAAATTCTCTGGGTTCTATATATCTCCATTTCCCCATCTGTGATAAAAGGGAGTAATCAATGGTACCTACCTGTGTTAGGTAAGGTATGCTAAACTTCTGTAATAAATAGATGCAAAAATGTAATGACTAAAATAAAATAAAAGGCTTTTTTTTTTTTTTTTTTTTGGTAGTTGTTGATATAACAAGGTAATGGACAGGCTCCATGTAGTCATTAAAGGTCCTGGGTTGAATGTAGCTTTACCATCTTCAACATATGCTTTCCACAATCTCAATGATAGGTCTCCTGAAAAACTCACTGGGCTGTAGAGAGCTTTGTATGGTACAGATATAATGCATATTAAGTACTTTGCATTGTGTCTGAAACAGAGTAAACAGTAAACGTTCAGTTCAGTTCAGTTGCTCAGTCATGTCCTACTCTTTGCGACCCCATGGACTGCAGCACATCAGGCTTCCCTGTCCATCACCAACTCCCAGAGCTTACTCCAACTCATAAATAAACATTAATGGCTGTTAATGTTAGTCATAATTTTGGCTTAGAAACCAAAGGGCTCAAAGAAGAATTGAAAGCCATGCTAGTCTTAAACCATAAAATAATATTTTATATATTTACTTATTTTGAAGAGAAAAATGAAACAGCTGAAATAAAAATTATTTTATCAAACATATATATAGGATAGTTCTGCAAAAGGATGGTTTTATAGGATGGAGTTGTGGTTATAGGCTGACAAAGCAGTTGGATACAGTTGTGATAGTGTAGTCAAGAACTAATGAGATCAGAAGGAAGGTAGCAAAGAAGGGAGAGATCTAATGCACTCTACTATCTCAAGGTTTGGAGAGTCTCAGATATTCATCCTCATTGATGTCCCAAATTTAGTATGTGTTTGGCATTAATCTTTGTCATTGGCAAAATCATAGTATTTTTCTTATCATCTCAAAATAAATTTGTGAATATATTTGGATTTGATGGCAGAAAATAGAATGGGGAAATGCCATAGGAGATTCCCTTAGATGTTGGATATGTGCATATATATTTGGATATCAAGCTAAAATTATTTTGTGTTTGACTTCCTCTGGTCTATTGAAGGATAACTCAATTTCTCTCTTATTTTTTCTCTGTATGCCCCAAGATGATTAATGCATTTAGTCACTTCTTGGATTTATTTTGTTTTCCTCTCTCTCTCTCTCTCTTTTTTTTTTTACCTTTTGCTTCTTCACCAGGATAATGAGTCCTTTCTTTCTCTGAATCTAGTAACAAAAAATGCCCAAACCATACGTTACACTAGTCAACCAGGATTACGTCAGCCAGTTTTGCTTTTGCCAAAATTAGAATTTCCAGTATTTTTACCAGAATTTCTCACATATATGTTTTTCTTCCTTTTCTAAGAGTGTTAGAGAGTTTTAAAACTGATGAGCTATGAATGAGAAAGTAGAATTCCCAGAAATAAAGTCCATGTATATGTCACAGACTGGGAGGTCATGCTTTCAATGATTAAGAATTCTTTTTACTATTTACCTAGCAGGCTTGCATGCTATGTTGCTTTAGTCATATCTGACTCTTTGCGACCCTATGGAACATAACCTACCAGGTCCCTCTTTCATGGGATTTTCCAGGCAAGAATACTGAAGTGTGTTACTATGCCCTCCTCCAGGGGATCTTTCTGACTTAAGGGGTGAACTCATGTCTTATGTTTCCTGCACTGGCAGGCAGGTTCTTTACGGCTAACACCACCTGTCAGTTCAGTCAGTTCAGTCGTTCAGTTGTGTCCGACTCTTTGTGACCCCATGAATCGCAGCATGCCACGCCTCCCTGTCCATCACCAACTCCTGGAGTTTACTCAAACTCACGTCCATCGAGTCGGTGATGCCATCTAGCCATCTCATCCTCTGTCGTCCCCTTCTCCTCCTGCCCCCAATCCCTCCCAGCATCAGAGTCTTTTCCAATGAGTCAACTCTTCGCATGAGGTGGCCAAAGTACTGGAGTTTCAGCTTTAGCATGAGTCCTTCCAAAGAACACCCAGGACTGATCTCCTTTAAAATGGACTGGTTGGATCTCCTTGCAGTCCAAGGGACTCTCAAGAGTCTTCTCCAACACCACAGTTCAAAAGCATCAATTCTTCGGCCCTCAGCTTTCTTCACAGTCCAACTCTCACATCCATACATGACCACTGGAAAAACCATAGCCTTGACTAGATGGATAAAAATAAAGTCTGACACTGCTTTCACTGCTTCCCCATCTAACACCACCTGCTGCTGCAGCTAAGTCGCTTTAGTCATGTCCGACTCTGTGTGACCCCATAGACGGCTGCCCACCAGGCTCCCCCGTCCCTGAGATTCTCCAGGAAAGAACACTGGAGTGAGTTGCCATTGCCTTCTCCAACACAGGAAAGTGAAAAGTCAAAGTGAAGTCGCTCAGTCATGTCTGAGTCTTAGCGACCCCATGGACTGCAGCCCACCAGGCTCCTCCGTCCATGGGATTTTCCAGGCAAGAGTACTGGAGTGGGGTGCTGAAGCCCACTATTCCCCTAGCTGGATCCTTAAATGTTATGGTCTATGAAAGCATTTATGATAATTTGAGGGACATATAATCTACTTCATATCATTAATACAAACCCCAAATACGCTGTCTTTTGTCACTGGAAGTTCAAGTCTTTGAAGCCTATGCAAGTTTTCAGCCTTGAAGTTGTGTGCTGGTAAGTTTGTATCATGATGGTGCTCCATCCCAGGGGATCAGACCTTGTCTTGAACTATTTCTGTGAAAGAATTTTCCAGTGTACTTACAAGGGAGTGAATTAAATTTCCCAAAGTGAATTGAAATCTGGTATAATTGGGGAGCATAGTGGCTAAACCACATACTCCTTTAAATAAGACAAGCACACATCATTGTTTAGGCCAGTGCTTGCCAAACCTTAACATATGTGTGGGGGGGAGGTGGGAAGCAAATGAGGGGTAGTACTAATATTCTGCAGGATGACACAACTGGTCCATGGGCCACAGTATGAGCAGCTTGCAGTCCTTTATTTTGGTCCTGGGGCTATGAAGCTGACACAGGTATTACTGGTGAAAGCTGTGCTGGGGAATTTGAAACTTAGTGTGCCTTAACCAGAACATTTCTGACACTATTTTTTAAAGCACTATTATTTTAGAAGAAGCCCTTTCCCACAATGAAATAAGCCAGAGACTTATTTCACCAGAGATGATTGTGCATCTAGGACTTAACCATGTAATGAACCACAAAATATATATTACTGAGAGTTAAAGTTTATTTCAAAGAATAAAATGTTTATTATAACACATTTCTATTTTCCCATTTAAAAAAAAAAAAAAAGAAGAAGTAATATATTTGGAAGATACACACCCAGGGCTGAGATTCAGCTGGAACACAGTTCTGGTGGTACTGATTACTTACAGCTGATATCCATACAGGTTCAAGGTCAGTACCTGATATGGAGAAGCATTTGCCTATGTGATATTGAATAGTTGGAACATCATCCTGAAATATTTCATAAGAGCAGTGAACCTTCCTTTTTTCCTTCTGTGATTAGCCCAGCATTTTTCACAGTTGACACTACTCATGTGAAATTATGAATATACAAAAATGACAATATTGAGATATATTGCCATTGATTTATAGTACAAGGTTCCCCTTGAAGTCATATGGCTGTGGCCTGGATCCTTCTCTTTCTTGGAGTCTGAATCTATAGTTACCTATAAACAAATCCTCTCTTTTGGAATTGATATATTTTCTTTACTTTTTGACCTCTCTCCCAAAGAAAGGAAATGCCAAAGAATGCTCAAACTACCACACAATTGCACTCATCACACACACTAGTAAAGTAATGCTCAAAATTCTCCAAGCCAGGATTCAGCAATACATGAACTGTGAACTTCCAGATGTTCAAGCTGGTTTTAGAAAAGGCAGAGGAACCAGAGATCAAATTGCCAACATTTGCTGGATCATTGAAAAAGCAAAAGAGTTCCAGAAAAGCATCTATTTTTGCTTTATTGACTATGCCAGAGCCGTTGACGGTGTGGATCACAATAAACTGTGGAAAATTCTGAAGGAGATGGGAAAACCAGACCACCTGACCTGCCTCTTGAGAAACCTGTATGCAGGTCAGGAAGTAACAGTTAGAACTGGACATGGAACAAATGACTGATTCCAAATAGGAAAAGGAGTCTGTCAAGGCTGTGTATTGTCACCCTGCTTATTTAACTTCTATGCAGAGTACATCATGAGAAACGCTTGGCTGGAAGAAGCACAAGCTGGAATCAAGATTGCCGGGAGAAATATCAATAACCTCAGATATGCAAATGACACCACCCTTATGGCAGAAAGTGAAGAAGAACTAAAGAGCCTCTTGATGAAAGTGAAAGAGGAGAGTGCAAAAGTTGGCTTAAAGCTCAACATTCAGAAAACCAAGATCATGGTATCTGGTCCCGTCACTTCATGGGAAATAGATGGGGAAACAGTGGAAACAGTGGTTGACTTTATTTTTGGGGGCTCCAAAATCACTGCGGATGGTGATTGCAGCCATGAAATTAAAAGACCCTTACTCCTTGCAAGAAAATTTATGACCAACCCAGAGAGCATATTAAAAAGCAGAGACATTACTTTGTCAACAAAGATCCGTCTAGTCAAAGCTATGGTTTTTCCAGTAGTCATGTATGGATGTGAGAGTTGGACTATAAAGAAAGCTGAGTGCTGAAGAATTGATGCTTTTGAAATGTGGTACTGGAGAAGACTCTTGAGAGTCTCTTGGACTGCAAGAAGATCCAACCAGTCCATCCTAAAGAAAATCAGTCCTGGGTGTTCACTGGAAAGACTGATGTTAAAGCTGAAACTCCAATACTTTGGCCACCAGATGCAAAGAGGGGACTCATTTGAAAGAATCTGATGCTGGAAAAGATTGAGGGCAGGAGGAGAAGGGAACAACAGAGGATGAGATGGTTGGATGGCATCACTGACTCAATGGAGTTGGGTTTGGGTAGACTACGGGAGTTGGTGATGGACAGGGAGGCCTGGCATGCTGAGGTTCATAGAGTCACAAAGAGTTGGACACGACCGAGAGACTGAACTGAACTGAATCAAACCCTTCCCATATAACCTAATTCTTCTTTTAATCCTCCAAATTAGTTATCAATCACCCAATTCTGTCTAATTTTATTGTAGGCAGACTGGGAGGTGACAGCCCTAAAGGTATAGCAGGTGGAATATTTGTGGGTCAGTCACACCATTTCCCTGCCAAAATGTTTCTCCAATGCTGATTTTACTCCATGTCTCCAGTGCTGATTATGGTAAATATCATTTTTGTCTTCCCTTACCTGAAATTCCATTAGTAAATTCCTCCTTTCATTCAGTTCAGTTCAGTTCAGTCACTCAGTCGTGTCCGACTCTTTGTGACCCCTCAAACTCATGTGCATTGAGTCGGTGATGCCATCCAGCCACCTCATCCTCTGTCGTCCCCTTCTCCTCCTGCCCCCAATCGCTCCCAGCATCAGGGTCTTTTCCAATGAGTCAACTCTTCGCATGAGGTGGCCAAAGTACTGGAGTTTCAGCTTCAACATCAGTCCTTCCAATGAACACCCAAGACTGACCTCCTTCAGGATGGACTGGTTGGATCTCCTTGCAGTCCAAGGGACTCTCAAAAGTCTTCTCCAACACCACAGTTCAAAAGCAGCAATTCTTTGATGCTCAGCTTTCTTCACAGTCCAACTCTCATATCCATACATGACCACTGGAAAAACCATAGCCTTGACTAGATAGACCTTTGTTGGCAAAGTAATATCTCTGTTTTTCAATATACTATCTAGGTTGGTCATAACTTTCCTTGCAAGGAGTAAGTGTCTTTTAATTTCATGGCTGCAGTCACCATCTGCAGTGATTTTGGAGCCCCCCAAAATAGTCTGACACTCTTTCCACTGTTTCCGCATCTATTTGCCATGAAGTTATGGGACCGGATGCCAGGATCTTAGTTACGTTTCGATCTGTACCATGACCAAGAGAGAAGTTGGGGGTAATTACCCAGGTTCTAGTAGTAAGAATAAAAACATTCTGATAAAATGCCACTCTCACACATGTGTATAGCATTAATACCTGGCATATGGCATGGGTACATCATATTTGTGTAGATCAGTGGATTTTTATAAAAAGACTACATTCATGTAACTACTACCCAGATTCAAAATTAAACATTATACCTAGAAGGACCACTCTTGTACATTCCCAGACCCTGTTCCCCCAAAGTAATCACTATTTTTGCATTTAGCAGCAGAAATTAGTTTTGCCTTGATTTTATACTTCATATAAATGGAATCATTATGTATGTACTCTTCAGTGTCTGATTTCTTTCACTCATCACAGTGTTAATGGGGTTCATCCATGTTTTTGCATATAGTTTTTTCCATTTTCATCATGTACTACATGGCATTGTGTGAAAGTAGTGAGGAGAAAATGAGGAAATGTAAGCATGAGCATGTGTATGCTCAGTTGTGTCCGACTGTTTGTAACCTCATGGCTGAGGCCCACCAGGCTCCTCTACACATGGAATTTTCCAAGATTAGAATACTGGAATGGGTTGCCATTTCCTCCTCCAGGGAACCTCCCTGACTTCTGTATTGAACTCACATCTCTTGCATCTCCTATATTGGCAGGAGGATTCCTTACCACTGCACTGCCTGGGAAAGTAGTAAAATGTGCTTATTCATTCTACTGTAGCCAAGTTTTTAGATTGTTTGTAGTTTGGGGCTATATTGTTATGAACATTCTTGTACTTATATTTTAGTGAGCATAATGTATATGTCTCTGTGCTCAGCTTTCTTAGTAGTCCAACTCTCACATCCATACATGACTACTTCTAGAAAGACCATAGCCTTGACTAGATGGACCTTTGTTGACAAAGGGATGTCTCTGCTTTTTAATATGCTATCTGGGTTGGTCATAACTTTTCTTGTAAGGAGTAAGGGTCTTTTAATTTCATGGCTGCAATCACCATCTGCAGTGATTTTGGAGCCCCCCAAAATAAAGTCAACCACTGTTTCCACTGTTTCCCCATCTATTTGCCATGAAGTGATGGGACCTGATGCCATGACCTTGGTTTTCTGAATGTTGAGCTTTAAGCCAACTTTTTCACTCTCCTCTTTCACTTTCATCAAGAGGCTCTTTAGTTTTTCTTTACTTTCTGCCATAAGGGTGGTATCATCTGTATATCTGAGGTTATTGATATTTCTCCCAGCAATCTCAGAAAAGGCAATCGCACCCACTCCAGTACTCTTGCCTGGATAATCCCATGCACGGAGGAGCCTCATGGACTGCAGTCCATGGGGTTGCTAAGAGTTGGACACGACTGAAGCAACTTAGGAGCAGCAGTAGTCCAGCAATCTTGATTCCACCTTGTGCTTCACCCAGCCCAGCATTTCTCATGATGTACTCTGCATATCAGTTAAATAAACAGGGTGACAATATACAGCCTTGACGTAATCCTTTAGCTATTTGGAACCAGTCTATTGTTCCATGTCCAGTTCTAACTGTTACTTCCTGACCTGCATACAGGTTTGTCAAGAGGCAGGTCAGATGGTCCAGTATTCCCATCTCTTTCAGAATTTTCCACAATTTATTGTGATACACACAGTTAAAGGTTTTGGCATATTCAATAAATCACAAATAGATGTTTTTCTGGAACTCTCTTGCTTTTTCCACGATCCAGCGGATGTTGGCAATTTGATCTCTGGTTCCTCTGCCTTTTCTAAAACCAGCTTGAACATCTGGAAGTTCACAGTTCACATATTGCTGAATCCTGGCTTGGAGAATTTTGAGCATTGGTTTACTAGTATGTGAGATGAGTGCAATTGTGCGGTAGTTTGAGCATTCTTTGGCATTGCCTTTCTTTGGTGTTGGAGAAGACTCTTGAGAGTCCCTTGGACTGCAAGGAAATCCAACCAGCCCATCCTAAAGGAAATAAGTCCTGGGGATTCATTGAAAGGACTGATGTTGAAGCCTAAGCTCCAATATTTTGGCCACTTGATGGGAAGAGCTGACTCATTTGAAAAGGCCCTTATGTTGGGAAAGATTAAGGGCAGGAGGAGAAAGGGATGACAGAAGATGAGATGGTTAAATGGCATCCCCGACTCAATGGACATGAGTTTGGGTAAACTCCGGGAGTTGGTGATGGACAGGGAGGCCTGGCATGCTGCAGTTCATGGGGTCGCAAAGAGTCGGACACGACTGGGTGACTAACTGAACTGAACTGAATGTATATGTCTATTAAAATTTGAATTGCTGGGTGGCAGCATTTATGTTTAGGTTTAATGGATACTATTATATTCCAAAGTTATTATTTTTTTTTAAATCTCAAACTTATATTTTTATTATGGAATAATTCTGACATAAAAATAATTATAGATAGCCATATAACAGACTCCATTGTGAATTTCTTATTCAATTGTATTCATTGATTTTCATTTTTACCAGAAGTGCAAGTTTTTTATTTTTTTTTTTTTTTTTTTTTTTTTACTTTATAATATTGTATTGGTTCTGCCAAACATCAACATGAATCCGCCATGGGCGTACGCATATTCCCCATCCTGAACACCCCTCCCACCTCCCTCCCCATACCATTCCTCCGAGTCATCCCAGTGCACCAGCCCCAAGCATCCTGTATCAAACCTGGACTGGCGATTCGTTTCTTATATGATATTATACATGTTTCAGTGCCATTCCGCACTCCCTCTCCCACAGAGTCCAAAAGACTGTTCTGTACATCTGTGTCTCTTTTGCTGTTTCGCATACAGGGTTATCATTACCATCTTTCTAAATTCCATATATATGCATTAGTATACTGTATACTGTATATTAGTATACTGTTTTTCTTTCTGGCTTACTTCACTGTGTATAATAGGCTCCAGTTTCATCCACCTCATTAGAACTGATTCAAATGTATTATTGCGTCAGCTTATAGTCCCACACCCATTGTTTGAGAACTGCAGTGTCTTTTGCTGTTGTTCAGTTGCTAAGTTGTCTCCAAATCTTTGAGACGTCATGGACTTTAGCACACCAGGTTCCTCTGTCTCCACTATCTCCTGGAGTTGGCTCATATTCATGTCCATTGAGTTGGTGATGCTATCTAACCATCCCATCCTCTGCTTCCCCCTTCTCCTTTTGCCTTCTATCTTTTCCAGCATCAGGGTCTTTCCCAATGAGTCAGCTCTTCAAGTCGGGTGGCCAAAGTATTGGAGCTTCAACTTAGCAATAGTACTTCCAATGAATATTCAGGATCAATTTCCTTTAAATTGACTGGTTTAGGTTTTTCATAGCTTTCCTTCGAAAGAGCAAGTGTCTTTTAATTTCATAGCTGTAACTGTCTCAAGAGATTTTAGAGCCCAAGAAAATAAAGTCTGTCACTGTTTCCAATTTTTCCCCTTCTGTTTGCCATAGAAACCTGTACACAGGCCAGGAAACAACAGTTAGAACTGGACATGGAACAATAGACTGGTTCCAAATAGGAAAAGGAGTACATCAAGGCTGTATATTGTCACCCTGCTTATTTAACTTATCAGACATGACTGAGCAACTGAACTGACTGATAACTGATTTAACTTATATGAAGAGTACATCGTGAGAAATGCTGGGCTGGAGGAAGCACAAGCTGGAATCAATATTGCCAGGAGAAATATCAAGAACCTCAATATGCAGATGGCACTATCCTTATGGCAGAAAGTGAAGAAGAACTAAAGAGCCTCTTCATGAAAGTGAAGAGAAAAGTGAAAAAGTTGGCTTAAAGCTCAATATTCAGAAAACGAAGATCATGGCATTTGGTCCCATCACTTGAGGGGAAATAGATGGGGAAACAGTGGAAAGAGTTGTTGACTTTATTTTGGGGGGCTCCAAAATCACTGCAGATGGTGATTGCAGCCATGAAATTAAAACACACTTACTCCTTGGAAGGAAAGTTATGACCAATCTAGACAGCATTTAAAAAAGCAGAGACATTCCTTTGTCAACAAAGTTCCATCTAGTCAAGGCTATGGTTTTTCCAGTAGGCATGTGTGGATGTGAGAGTTGGACTATAAATAAAGCTCATTACTGAAGAATTGATGATTTTGAGCTGTGGTGTTGGAGAAGACTCTTGAGAGTCCCTTGGACTACAAGGAGATCCAACCAGTCCATCCTACAGGAGATCAGTCCTGGGTGTTCATTGGAAGGACTGATGTTGAAGCTGAAACTCCAATACTTTGGAGTTCAGATGAAAAGAGTGGACTCATTGGAAAAGATCCTGATGCTGGGAAAGATTGAGGGCAGGAGGAGAAGGGGACGACAGAGGATGAGATGGTTGGATGGCATCACCAACTCAATGGACATGGGTTTGGGTAGACTCTGGCAGTTGGTGATGGACAGGGAGGCCTGACGTGCTGAGGTTCATGGGGTCGCAAAGAGTCGGACACGACTGAGTGATTGAACTGAACTGAACTGATGGGATCGGATGCCATGATCATGGTTTTTTGAATGTTGAGTTTCAAGTCAGATTTTTCACTCTCCTCTTTCACCCTCATCAAGAGGTTCTTTAGTTCCTCTTTACTTTCTGCCATTAGAGTGTTATCATCTGCCTTTCTGAGGTTGTTGACTTTTGTCCTGGCAATCTTGATTCCAGCTTGTAAGTCATCCAGCCTGGGATTTCGCATGATGTACTCTGCATAGAAGTTAAATAATCAGGGTGACAATATACAGCCTTGACTTACTCCTTCCCAATATTGAACCAGTCAGTTATTCCATGTCCAGTTCTAACTATTGCTTCTTGACCTGCATATAGGTTTCTTAGGAGACAGGTAAAGTAGTCTGGTATTCTAATCCTTTTAAGAATTTTCTATTCTGTTGTGATCCACACAGTCAAAGGCTTTAGCTTAGTCAACTCAGGTCTCCCGCACTGCAGGCTGACGCTTTACCATCTGAGCCACCAGGGAAGTCACATAGTCAATGAAGCAGAAGTAGATTTTTTTTATCTGGAAATCTCTTGGCTTTTCTACAAGGCAGCAAATGTTGTCAATTTTATCTCCAGTTCTTCTGGCTCTTGGAAACTAAGGTTGTATATTTGGAAGTTCTCTGTTCAGGTACTGCCAGTGACTTTACATTTGTACAGATACTTAATAGTGTCAGTTCTTGTAGTAGGTATGGGATGTTATTTCATTGTAATTTCACTTTACATTTTCCTGATGATTATTGTGGTTGATAATATTTCATATGCTTACTGGTCAATTTGCGCAATGTTTCTTAAGCCTCTTGTTCATTTTTTCTTGAATTGGTCTTATTGCCTTTTGCATGTGTTTAATTATTTTTTCTCAATGGCTTATTTTCACATTCTCTGCTGGTATTTCTTAATGAGCATGTTCTTAATTTTAATGAATTCCAATATATCAATGTTTCCTGTATGCATAGAGCTTTTGTTTGTATGTGTTCTTTTTAAGGTAACTTTGGATAGCCCCCAAGGTCGCTAAGATAATATTCTTGGTTATTTTCAAGAAACTTTATAATATCTCTTTATATTTTGATTCAAAATTCATCAGAGATTGATTTGTGTATGATATGATCTACCTGGAGAAGGAGATAGCAACCCACTCCAGTATTCTTGACTGGAGAATTCCATGAACAGATAGCCTAGCAGGCTATATAGCCCATGGAGTCTCAAAGAGTCAGACATGCCTGAGAGACTAACAGGTACATACACATGCCATATAAATAATGGTCATTTATTCCCATGAAAGTGAAAGTGAAACTGAAGTCCCTCAGTCGTGCCCGACTCTTTGCGACCCCATGAACTGCAGCCTACGAGATTCCTCCATCCATGGAATTTTCCAGGCAAGAGTACTGGAGTGGGTTGCCATTTCCTTCTCCAGGTGGTCTTCCCCACCCAGGGATTGAACCTGGGTCTCCCATATTGCAAGCAGTTGCTTTTACCATCTGAGCCACCAGGTAAGCTCCCCCATTTAGTCCCATATACATATCCAATTGACCCAGCACTATTTGTTGACAAGAGTATCCTACCCACACTGCACTGCAAGGCTACTTTTGTAGTATAAGCAAGTGACTGAATAGATATGACTTTGCTTCTGAATTCTCTATTCCGTTCCATTGGCCTAATTGACTATAATTACCACTTTGTCTGCTATAGATATATGATACATCCTGACAGTTGCATCAGTCATTCTAGTTTGATTTTTAAGATATGCTATTTTATCAAAATTTTAGATTCAGCATGTTAATTTTCCCCAAAACTTACTGTGTTGCTTGAGTAATTGATACATTTAGGGAAGGTTGGCGTATTTACAATGTTAAGTTTTTCAGTTCATGTGCATTATATACTCTACCATATAGTTACTCCCTTTTTACTAGGTCTTTACTTTTCTAAAAAAATGATTTGCAGTTGTATGTATAATTTATATCATTTGTTAGAGTTATTATTGAGTGATGTTTCTTGATGCTCTGATAATGTATGTACATATACAAATGTACATTATTTCATTTATCAAACTTCAGTTTTTTCTGGAATATATAAATATAATTGATATGTTAATGTTTTCATGTTGAATTCACATCAATAATTCAGCAAACTCATTTATTCCAACAGCTTCCTGAATATTATTTTGGACTTATTATGTGTCAAACCATGTTATTTTGCAAATATGTACATAATAAGTTTTATTGCTTTGTATTGTTCTTTCTGATCCCATATTTTCCTTTTTTTCCATTGGCTTAATTGTACTAGATAGATTTTCAAGTTGAAAATTGAATAGAAGATAAGGAAATGCCATCATTACTGATAGTAGAGGGAAGGTTTTCAATATTTCAGCAAGTATGTTACTGATTCTAGACATTTCATGAGGCCCACTGCATTCACACCATTTTCTCAGACCTGAGAATATGCTCTCTGCACCCTAAAAATAATAGTTTCCTCACTATTTTCCAGATCTGGCAGGTTTTAATGAAAGTGCTTGCACAGAAGCTAGCACGTTACCTTGCTTCATGCCTTTCATGACATTGATGCCTTTCTGCTCTATTTTCTAGGTCATTCCATATGATTAACAGGTTTCTCTTTCTGTTTTTTTCTTTGTGTGCTTCCTTTTCTGTAAATTATTGTGACCATACACTTAATGTTTTTTTTTTTAATAAGCAGTGATCTGTAATTAATAACCATTCAAAGTACAAATGACCTATCAGAGACATCATTATCAGCCATAGCCAAGCACTGAGTACCCTATGACTGTGTGACATCTTGTGTGTTAGAAAACACCCCACCTCCTAGCCACATTTAGGTCATAACACTGGATTTGTGATTTAAACTTTTCTTGAGAATGAGGCCATGTGATTCAATGGGTAATTCAGAGAAAGCCTAACATTTGAGAACTATGCCACTTAAATTATATCTGTTATTTTTATTTTTCTGTGTTTTCTTTCCATGCCATGATCTGCTGCTGCTGCTAAGTCGCTTCAGTCGTGTCTGACTGTGCGACCCCATAGACGGAAGCCCACCAGGCTCCCCCATCCATGGGATTCTCCAGGCAAGAACACTGGAGTGGGTTGCCATTTCCTACACCTCTATTATACTATCATTATTAAGGTTGTAGTAAGTTGCTATAGGGTTCAACTCCCATCTTAAAATGTGAGGTACCCTGGAGGATCAGTACAGTGTTTTGCTCATTTTTATTTATCCTGTAAAGACTTACCATACATTTTCAAAATTGCGTGAAATTGATTAAAATAGGAACTTGTTGTTTTAGTCACTAAGTCTTGTCCAACTCTTGTGATTTCATGGACTGTGTAGCCCACTATGATCCTCTTTCCATGGGATTTCCTAGGCAAGAATACTGGAATAGATTGCCATTTCCTACTCCAGGGAATTCTCCAGATTCAGGGACTGAACCTGCATCTCCTGCATTGGAAGGCATATTCTTCACTACTTCATCAGGGAACCCCAAAATAGAAACTAAATGCGTGCTTATTAACTTAATTATGGGACAGTTCAGTCAAGTGCTTTAGAAAATAATCATAATACTACATGGTATTATTTGTCCCTCCTATTTTTTCCCATCCAGGACCCCCCTCAGAAGATGCATCAGGAATTTAGCATATCTGCTAATTTTGGAGTACTACTGAGACTGTACTCAACTTGATGGCATGTTGAAAATTATATTTTATGTAATATTAACCAAATCATTATATTTTTTCTATAAATACTTGCAAATGAAGTAAAAGGAAACATGTAAACTCAAGTATGAGCTTTGCATGTTCTTAGGTGGTTTTATTCCAAATTACTTTTTAAATGAATCTTCTTGACTCATTGTAAAAGTTCTTTTGTTTTTGATCTAGATTTTAATGAGGAAAGATATTTAGACTTTTTTCCCCTTTTAACTGTTTGGATTTTTTTTTAAGAACCAGATTTTTTTAGGTGTGTGATATAGGTGATATCTCTGATTCAGTAGAACCTTTCTTGCCTTAATGTCACCCTGAACTAATCAGGTCCTGGGGGATATTTGGTCACTTCTCCAGAGACATTCATCAGTGCTAATGGGCCCAGGTCATCCTGCCCATTTGTTTTTGTTTTTATTTAAAAACAGATGGCCCTGATATCAGGGGTATCTTATAAGTTTATCAATTATTTTTCTTTAATCTCTGAGGATTAAATTTATAAATGCAAATATAGATAATCTTTGTAATAAATAGTAAAGTTTGTAATTTATAAGGTGAGATACTTTAAAAAATTGTTCTTTAGTTGCTAAATCATGTCCGACTCTTTCGAACCCCATGGACTGTCACCCACCAGGCTCTTCTGTCCATGGGATTCTCCAGGCAAGAATACTGGAGTGGGTTGGCATTTCCTTCTCTAGGGGATCTTCCTGACTTGGGGATCAAACCCACATCTCCTGCATTGGCAGCTGGATTCTTTACTGCTGAGCCACCAGGAAAGCCCTTTTAAAAAATTAAATAATGTTTAATAAATAAAAAATTCATTGTGTCTACAAATGGCATTCAATGAATAGTAAAATCACAAAGCATATAACTGAGGAATACATATTTTTATTTTGTATATTATACTTTAAATTTTTTCATATCAGTGGAAACAGTATAAATATTGAAATTGAGGCAAAGAATCACAAATGGACAGGCATGTATAACTAAAAATATTATTGGTTAATATTTTCATCCATCTATTCAAAGCTTTGGTTTTTCCAGTAGTCATGTATGGATTTGAGAGTTGGTCTATAAAGAAAGCTGAGTGCTGAAGAATTGTTGCTTTTGAACTATGGTGTTGGAGAAGACTATTGACAGGCCCTTGGACTGCAAGGAGATCCAACCAGTTCATCCTAAAGGAGATCAGTTCTGATTATTCATTGGAAGGACTGATGCTGAAGGTTAAACTCCAATTCTTTGGCCACCTGATGTAAATGATTGACTCATTGGAAAAGACCCAGATGCTGGAAAAGATTGAAGGCAGGAGAAGAAGGGGCCAACAGAGGATGAGATGGTTGGATGGCATCACTGACTCAATGGACATGTTCAGTTCAGTTCAGTCGCTTAGTCATGTCTGACTCTTTGTGACCCCATGAACTGCAGCACGCCAGGCCTCCCTGTCCATCACCAACTGCTGGAGTCTACCCAAACCCATGTCCATTAAGTCGGTGATGTCATCCAACCATCTCATCCTCTGTTGTCCCCTTCTCCTCCTGCCCTCAATCTTTCCCAGGATCAGGGTCTTTTCCAGTGAGTCAGCTGTTTGTATCAGGTGGCCAAAGTATTGGAGTTTCAGCTTCAACATCAGTCCTTCCAATGAGCACTCAAGACTGATTTCCTTGAAAATGGACTGGTTGGATCTCCTTGCAGTCCAAGGGACTCTCAAGAATCTTCTCCAACACCACAGTTCAAAAGCATCAATTCTTCAGCACTCAGATTTCTTTATAGTCCAACTATCACATCCATACATGACTACTGGACCTTTGTTGACAAAGGAATGTCTCTGCTTTTTAATATGCTGTCTAGGTTGGTCATAACTTTCCTTTGAAGGAGTAAGCGTCTTTTAATTTCATGTCAGCAGTCACCATCTGCAGTGATTTTGGAGCCCCCAAAAATAAAGTCAACCACTGTTTCCACTGTTTCCCCATTTATTTTCCATGAAGTGATGGGACTGGATGCCATGATCTTGGTTTTCTGAATGTTGAGCTTTAGACCAACTTTTCCACTCTCCTCTTTCACTTTCATCAAGAGGCTCTTTAGTTCTTCTTCACTTTCTGACATAAGGGCGGTGTCATCTGCATATCTGAGGTTATTGATATTTCTACCGGCAATCTTGATTCTAGCTTGTGCTTCTTCCAGCCCAGTATTTCTCATGATGTACTCTGCATATCAGTTAAATAAACAGGCTGACAATATACAGCCTTGAAGTACTCCTTTTCCTATTTGGAACCAGTCTGTTGTTCCATGTCCAGTTCTCACTGTTGCTTCCTGACCTGCATATAGGTTTCTCAAGAGGCAGGTCAGGTGGTCTGGTATTCCCATCTCCTTCAGAATTTTCCAGTTTATTGTGATCCATACAGTCACAGGCTTTGGCATAGTCAATAAAGCACAAATAGATGTTTTTCTGGAACTCTCTTGCTTTTTCAATGATCCAGAGGATGTTGGCAATTTGATCTCTGGTTCCTCTGCCTTTTCTAAAACCAGCTGGAACATCTGGAAGTTCACAACTCACGTATTGCTGAATCCTGGCTTGGAGAATTTTGAGCATTTGTTTACTAGTATGTGAGATGAGTGCAATTATGCAATAGTTTGAGCATTCTTTGGCATTGCCTTTATTTGGGATTGGAATGAAAATGGACCTTTTCCAGTCTTGTGGCCACTGCTGAGTTTTCCAAATTTGCTGACATATTAAGTGCAGCACTTTTACAACATCATCTTTTAGGATTTGAAATAGCTCAACTGGAATTTCATCACCTCAACTAGCTTTTTTCGTAGTGATGCTTTCTAAGGCCCACTTGACTTCGCATTCTAGGATGTCTGGCTTTAGGTGAGTGTGAGTGATCATGCCATTGTGAGTTTCTGGGTCATTAAGATATTTTTTATACAGTTGTTCTGTGTATTCTTGCCACCTCTTTTCAATATCTCTGCTTTTGTTAGGTCCGTACCATTTCTGTCCTTTATTGAGCCCATCTTTGCATCAAATGTTCCCTTTTTTTCTCTAATTTTCTTGAAGAGATCTCTAGTCTTTCCCATTCTATTGTTTTCCTCTATTTCTTTGCATTGATTCCTGAGGAAGGCTTTCTTATCTCTCCTTGCTATTCTTTGCTATTATCTTATTATCCTTGCTTATCTGTCCTTGCTATTTCTTATGTCTCCTTGCTATAATGGTCATTCAGATGACCATTATATCTACACTGTGGACAGGAATCCCTTAGAAGAAATGGAATAGCCATCATAGTCAACAAAAGAATCCGAAATGCAGTACTTGGATGCAATCTCAAAAACAACAGAATGATCTCTGTTCATTTCCAAAGCAAACCATTCAATATCATGGTAATCCAAGTCTATGCCCCAACTTGTAATGCTGAAGAAGCTGAAGTTGAAGACCTACAAGATCTTCCAGAACTAACACCCCCAAAAAGATGTCCTTTTCATTATAGGAGACTGGAATGCAAAAGTAGGAAGTCAAGAAACACCTGGAGTAATAGGCAAATTTGGCCTTGGAGTATAGCATGAAGTGGGGCAAAGGCTAATAGAGTTCTGCAAGAGAACACACTGGTCATAGCAAACACCCTCTTCCAACAACACAAGAGAAGACTCTACATATGGACATCACCAGATGATCAACACCGAAATCAGACTGATTATATTCTTTGCAGCCAAAGATGGAGAAGCTCTAGACAGTCAGCAAAAACAAGACTGGGAGCTGACAGTGGCTCAGATGATGAACTCCTTATTGCCAAATTCAGACTTAAATTGAAGAAAGTGGGGAAACCACTAGACCATTGAGGTATGACCTAAATCAAATCCCTTATGATTATACAGTGGAAATGAGAAATAGATTTAAGGGACTAGATCTGAAAGACAGAGTGCCTTATCATCTATGGGGGAGGTTTGTGACTTTGTACAGGAGACAGGGATCAAGACCATTGCCAAGAAAAAGAAATGAAAAAAAAGCAAAATAGCTGTCTGAGGAGACCTTACAAATGGCTGTGAAAAGAAGAGAAGTGAAAAGCGAATGAGAAAAGGACAGATATACCCATTTGAATGCAGAGTTCCAAAGAATAGCAAGGAGAGACAGCGCCATGAGTTTGAGTAAACTCTAGGTGTGGGTGATGGGCAGGGAGGCCTGGCGTGCTGCAGTCCATGGGGTCACAAAGAGTTGGACACAACTGAGTAACTGAACTGATGCTTATCAAGTATATGGCCTTGGGAAAATCACCTGTTGAGCTTCTCAGTACTAAATTTTTCAACAGAGTTAAAGATAATCTTCAAGAATTTGTTCTGTTGATTCATTAAATTTGGATCAGTACTCTCATCTTCATAAATGTTTGATACCTTTGATATTGTCCACTTCCCTTTATTTTGTCCCTTCTCATTTGTTTGTATTGGCCTGCAAATTTATCATTCCCATTAACATGAACCAATTAAGATGGAAATGTTAACAGTAGTAATTCCCAGGCGGTGCTAGTGGCAAGAACCAGTCAGCCAATGCAGGAGACATAAGAGACATGAGTTTAATCCCTGAATTGGGAAGATCTCATGAAGGAGGACATGGCATTCCACTCCAGTAATCTTGCCTGGAGAATCTCATAGACACAGACACAGGAGCCTGGTGGGTGACAGTCCATAGGGTTGCAAAGAGCTGGACATGACTAAAGCCATTTAACACATACACACATTAACACTAGTAGCTCCATTAATTGTGTGTTATGTATAATGCAATACAATATATATTTTGCTCTTTAAACAGCTCCTCAAAGTAGTAATTGGCTTTTCTCTGAAAAAAAAAAAATGATCTCCTTTTTGTTGTTTTTGTTGTCTAAAGTTTATTGAAAATATTGCAGCACTATAGAACGTTTCAAACAGCTCCACTTGGTGTTTTGAAATTCATCCCAAAGATAGGCTGAGTGACCTGCAGATTGGACAGACTGCCAAAGTCCAAGAGCTTCAGTGTTTCCTTAGTGTCAGGATCTATTAATACTTCAGTGATCTCCTGATCCAGACTGAGATCTCAGGCACATAATTATCCCTCCTCTCTTTCTCTTCCTCCTGCAGCTTGATGGAGATACCTCTTACTGGGTCCCTCTGAATCCACTTCATCAGATGTTTGACAGAGCCTGTGATCTTATTGCAGAGCTTCTTGCTGGGAATAATGGCAGTCTCCTCACACACACGCTTACTGGTGTGGAATTCATTGCCCAAGCTTGTACAGTACTTCTCAGTGATGACCCAGGCTGCCTTCTTCTTGGTTTTGGTGTGAATGTGACCCATATTGGCAGGTTCTTGGTACAAGAACCCACCCTACCTCCTTTCTAAGCCCAAAACCAATTGTGGAGTAAACATAGGTATCTGTGTATGTGCATGCATGCTCAGGTGCTTCAGTCATGTCTAATCTTTTGCAACCCCATTTGGACCATAAGCTTCCCTGGTGGCTCAGAGGTTAAAGCGTCTGCCTGCAATGCCATAGCCTGCCAGGCTCCACTGTCCATGGGATTTTGCCAGCAAAAATACTAAAGTGGGTTGCTATGCCCTCCTCCAGGGGATCTTCCCCACCCAGGGATCAAACCCATGTCTCCTGCACTACAGGTGGATTCTTTAATGCTGAGCCACCTGGAAGCCCAGACATAGGTATCTGAGGGGGATTAAAATATCTTTCAGCTGGAATGCAGGATTGGATAATGCAACAATGCAATTGGCCTCCAGGCATACATTTCCCCCTGAATTTAGACTGGATTCCCCACATGCAAGTAAATTCTCAGAAAAGATACCTTGCCAGGTCCATGAAATAATCTCCCATAACTTTTAACTCGGAGAACATTTGAATTCTAAATGTTGACTGATTTGGGCTTCCAAACTCGCTTTTAGAAGAAAATCTTCTGAGCTGATTAACAGCATTAATGTATGAATACAAGAAGAGAATGCTTTAGTTATGCAAACAAGATATAATAGACAATAGACGGGAATAGTCACTTGAATAACTTAACACTTCCCAGTAGATGGATGTGATCAATGGTGTCAAATTCTTTGTATCTCTCCAGTAAGATTAATAAATTTCTACATCTATCAGGGAGATGTATATAACACAAGGGACATAGAAACAGATATTTCCAAGGTGTTTCTTCAAAACTGTTCCTTTCTAGGGAGTAAAATGGATGTCAGTTCAGTTCAGTTCAGTTCAGTTGGTCATCGTGACCAAATCTTCGCAACCCCATGGACTGCAGAACGCCAGGCCTCCCTGTCCATCACCAGCTCTTGGAGTTTACTCAAACTCATCTCCATTGAGTCGGTGATGCCATCCAACCATCTCATCCTTTGTCGTCCCCTTCTCCTCCTGCCCTCAATCTTTACCAGCATCAGAGTCTTTTCAAATGAGTCCATTCTTTGCATCAGGTGGCCAAAGTATTGGAGTTTCAGCTTCAATGTCAGTCCTTCCAATGAACACTCAGGACTGATCTCCTATAGGATGGACTGGTTGGACCTCCTTGCAGTCCAAGGGACTCTCAAGAGTCTTCTCCAACACCACAGTTCAAAAGCATAAATTCTCTGGCGCTCAGCTTTCTTTACAGTCCAACTCTCACATCCATACATGACTACTGGAAAAACCATAGACTTGACTAGATGGACCTTTGTTGACAAAGTAATATCTCTGCTTTTTAATATGCTGTCTCAGTTCAGTTCAGTTCAGTCGCTCAGTTGTGTCCAACTCTTTGGGACCCTATGAATCCCAGCACATCAGGCCTCCCTGTCCATCACCATCTCCCAGAGTTCACTCAAACTCAAGTCCATCAAGTTGGTGATGCCATCCAGCCATCTCATCCTCTGTTGTCCCCTTCTCCTCCTGCCCTCAATCCCTCCAAGCATCAGAGTCTTTTCCAATGAGTCAACTCTTCGCATTAGGTGGCCAAAGTACTGGAGTTTCAGCTTTAGCATCATTCCTTCCAAAGAATACCCAGGACCGATCTCCTTCAGAATGGACTGGTTGGATCTCCTTGCAGTCCAAGGGACTCTCAAGAGTCTTCTCCAACACCACAGGTCAAAAGCATCAGTTCTTCAGCGCTCAGCCTTCTTAACAGTCCAACTGTCTCATCCATACATGACTACTGGAAAAACCATAGCCTTGACTAAACAGATCTTTGTTGACAAAGTAATGTCTCTGCTTTTCAATATGCTATCTAGGTTGGTCATAACTTTTCTTCCAAGGAGTAAGTGTATCTTAATTTCATGGCTGCAGTCACCATCTGCAGTGATTTTGGAGCCCCCCAAAATAAAGTCTGACACTGTTTCCACTGTTTCCCCATCTATTTACCATGAAGTGATGGGATCAGGTGCCATGATCTTCGTTTTCTGAATGTTGAGCTTTAAGCCAACTTTTTCACTCTCCTCTTTCACTTTCATCAAGAAGCTCTTTAGTTCTTCACTTTCTAACATAAGGGTGCTGTCATCTGCATATCTGAGATTATTGATATTTCTCCCAGCAATCTTGATTCCAGCTTATGCTTCATCCAGCCAAGTATTTCTCATGATGTACTCTGCATATAAGTTAAATAAGCAGGGTGACAATATACAGCCTTGATGTACTCCTTTTCCTGTTTGGAACCATTCTGTTATTCCATGTCCAGTGGATATCACCTTTTTGGAAACCTGTGGAGAGAGGAATGTGTTGCTGTGTAGTAGCTAAATCATGTTAGATTCTTTTGCAACCCCATGGACTCTAGCCCTCTAGGCTCCTTTGACCATGGGATTTCCCAGGAAAGAATATGGGAGTTGGTGGCCATTTACTCCTCCAGGGGGTCATCCCTACCCAGGGATTGAACCTGCATCTCCTATACTGGCAGGCAGATTCGTCACCACTGAGCCATCAGGGAAGCCCAAAAAGAATGTGGTTCCCCGTAACAGAAGTTATTATTCCTTCTAGTTTACAGATAAGGTCAGGGACCTTAAAGCAATAAAGTCACTTGCACCAGGTCTCACAGGGACTAATAGAGTAAGGACTCAAATCCAGATTTTCAGATACACATAGTTTATATTCTTTAAAGTAGCCAAGGAGACAGATACAATAAACAACTGATGTAAAAATTGTTTTGGGACACATTAGCGACTAAACAAGAACAACAACAAGAAAACTACATATGACCAATAGCCAAGAACAGATATTTATCTGATTTTAAGGATTATTACGCAAATAAAAAAATAAATTAGCTAATGTTTTATATTAAGGTCTTTTACAAATGAAGTTATGAAAATATTGCTTCTCTGGTGACTCAGACAGTAAAGAATCCACCTGCAATATGGGAGATTGTGTTTGATCCCTGGTTTGGGAAGATCCCCTGGAGAAGGGTATAGCGACCTTCTCCAGTATTCTTGCCTGGAGAACCCCTATGGATGGACAAGCCTGGAGGGATACAGTCCATGTGGTTGCAAAGGGTCAGACATTTTTGAGCGATTTAACACATTCACACAAACAAAGTTATGAAGATACTACTAATTATTACCACAGTTATTGTATTTCCATCAGATTTCTATAGAATAAGGTTAATGATTCTTGCTTTGGCTACATTTTGAATTGCTGTGAGGATTAAACACAATAATGTGCCTAGAATTTCTGTATAAGCTAGAAAGCACTATACAAATGAAGGTTACCATTATCGATTTGTACATTAATTTTTAGTTTTCAAATATGCATTAGTTCATGCTTTAGTGATGAAAATTTGAAGTACAAAATCTGTTAGGAAATGCTACTGTAAAGTAAATAGAGGTTGAGACATAATTTCAGATGAACAAAATGTAGCCAAGAGACTGATTACCACTAATTGAACATCGCATTTTATTGATTTTGTAGTTTCTTTCTACTTTCCAGCTCAGAATGCAGAGAAGCTAAAAGGTGTAAGCCTTGGAAAACATCCATGTAAATCTAATTTATCAGCTTGATGGCTTTCCTGCTACCAAAAAATGTGGTGTCTGGGGTTCACCTGGAAGCTTGTTAAAAATGCAGAGTCTCAGATCCACTTTAGACTTACTGAATCAGAATCTTAGGAAACACTGCCCTATTGGAAAAAAAAAAAAAATCAGTGACTTATTACACCACTGAAAGTACATATGATTTTTGGATTTCTCCAATATGACTAGGAATCTTTCTCTTCCACAGTACTTATGATTTACCAATCAAATAAAATTGACATGGTGTGTTTTCTTTATCTCATGGTACCTATTGCTCAATGGTGGAAGATGAGAATAAATGAAAAAACTCAAAAGTATAAACTGAGAAAGTTGCTGTCAAGGTGACAGCAAGGTTGATGACACAGATGTTGCCTAGGTGCAGTTATCTGGGAAGGTTACCTAAGGCAGGTGATGTTGTTTTGGAAGATATGAGACAGCCATTCAATAACTAAGCAAGACTTACAAGCTTTTAAGGATGAAAAGAGCTCAGTATATTCCAGAAGCTAAAAAGAGGCTAGTATCTCTGAAATGAATTGAATGAGATAGATGTGGTTGGAAATGAGTTTGGATAGACCAGCAGGACCCAGAATAGGTAGTCTTACAAGCCATGGCTACATTTTTTAAAAAAATATACATTTATTTATTTTAATTGGAGACTAATTACTTTACAATATTGTATTGGTTTTGCCATACATCAACATGAATCTGCCATGGGTGTACACGTGTTCCCCATCCTGAACCCCCCTCCCAATCTCCTCCCCATACCATCCCTCTGGGTCATCCCAGTTCACCAGCTCCAAGCATCCTGTATCCTGCATCAAACCTGGACTGGCAATTCATTTCATATATGATATTATACATGTTTCAGTGCCATTCTCCCAAATCATCCCACCCTCTCCCTCTCCCACAGAGTCCAAAAGACTGTTCTATACATCAGTGTCTCTTTTGCTGTCTCGCATACAGGGTTATCGTTACCATCTTTCTAAATTCCATATATATGTGTTAGTATACTATATTGGTGTTTTTCTTTCTGGCTTACTTCCACTCTGTATAATAGACTCCAGTTTCATCCACCTCATTAGAATTGATCCAAATGTATTCTTTTTAATGACTGAGTAATACTCCATTGTATATATATACCACAGCTTTCTTATCCATTCATCTGCTGATGGACATCTAGGTTGCTTCCATGTCCTGGCTATTATAAACAGTGCTGTGATGAACATTGGGGTACACGTGTCTCTTTCAATTCTGGTTTCCTCAGTGTGTATGCCCAGTAGTGGGATTGCTGGGTCATAAGGCAGTTCTATTTCCACTGTTTTAAGGAATCTCCACAGTGGTTGTACTAGTTTGCATTCCTACCAACAGTGTAAGAGGGTTCCCTTTTCTCCACACCCTCTCCAGCATTTATTGCTTATAGACTTTTGGATTGCAGCCATTCTGACTGGCGTGAAATGGTACCTCATTGTGGTTTTGATTTGCATTTCTCTGATAATGAGTGATGTTGAGCATCTTTTCATGTGTTTGTTAGCCATCTGTATGTCTTCTTTGGAGAAATGTCTGTTTAGATCTTTGGCCCATTTTTTGATTGGCTACATGTTTTTAATTTAAAGTGCAATAGGAAGTCATTGATGTGCTTTAAGCAGGCAAGGGAGGGGTTAAGGTGGACACTTACATTTGAAATAGTTACAATTTATATTTGAGAAAGAATTAATCTGGCTCCTGTATGGAGCATAAATTGGATAGGCATGTTAGAAGTCTGCAGGAATAATACAGATGGCAGAGAAGAAAGCAATAAATGGATTTTGAAAGTGAAAGTCACTCAGTCGTGTCCGACTCTGTGCAACAGCATGGACTATACAGTCCATGGAATTCTCCAGGCTGGAATACTGGAGTGGGTAGTTATTCCCTTCTTCAGAGGATCTTCCCAACCTAGGGATCAAACCCAGGTCTCCCACATTGCAGGCAGATTCTTTACCAGTTGAGCCACCAGGGAAGTCCAAGAGTACCAGAGTGGGTAGCTTATCCCTTCTCCAGTGGATTTTCCTGACCCAGGATTTTAGCAGTATTTATCTGTATTAGTGGTGTGCCCTCAAATCCATTGTTTATCCTTTCTCTTTTCTGTTATACATTTTAGAGTGTTTCCCTGCTGCATGTGGCTTGCACTGACACAGAGCATTAGTTGGAGTTTGGTAGACTATTTCAGCAGGTGTGCCATCTTGCCCATGGCTTCAGCTCTCTCCATATTGGCTTGCTTTGGTCCCAGCTTCTATTAGATGCTCATAGGCTCCAGTCGCCAGTAACACCATGTCCTTCCTTGGCTCATTTGATAATCTTTGTGTTGCATTACCAACTTCTGCTTAGCTTTTCAGCTCTTCTGTCATCTATGAAACCAATTCCTTGCATCAGATTTCCTTTGCTGTTAAGGGCATACACTTATCTTCTGAAAGGATGTAGAAAGTAAGAGAAGGGAAAGAATCAAGAATGTTGCCCAGATTTTAGCTTAGACTAATTGGTCACCGAGATTGAATCAGGTGCAGTTTTGAAGGAGATGGTTCATTAATTCACTTTTGGACATTCTGATTTTGATACATTCAAATGCAAATATCTAATAGGTCTATCCTTCATACCAGATTCTGAGTTTTAAATCTCTAAATCATTAGAGAGGCTTCCCTGGTGGCTCAGATGGTAAAGAATCTGCCTGTAATGCGGGAGACCTGGGTGTGATTCCTGGATTGAGAAGATCCCCTGGAGAAAGGTATGGCAACCCACTTCAGTATTCTTGCCTGGAGAATTCCATGGACAGAGGACCCTGGCAAACTATAGTCCATGGGGTGGCAAAGAGTCAGACACGACTGAGTGAGTAACACACACACAAATCATTAAGTAGTCATAGGAATGGATAGGCAATCCAGGAGAAAATGTAGAGATAAGAGAAAGGGGATTTAGATAGAATCCTAAAGAATGTGAAGTTGACTGGTGGAGTATGAAACTACAAAATTACTTACGGAGCTGAGAATTTCCTGGATTCAAGTTAGTAAATCCACTAGAATCTGTAGAATATCTGTAACATGCATCTCTCTTGTTTTATAAATTATACTGCCAAATGAAACACCATCAGACAACACAAAAGCAGTAAAATGTGGGCCCTGTGGGAGAAAGACAAGACAAGAATCTTTGCAAGTTATTAATTCCATCTTAATTGTAAAGTAACTTGACACTTCTGATTCTGATGCATATTTTGATTTTGATTCATGTGCTTCAGGATAATAGTAGAAATGCAGTCTGCAATTGGGCTCATCTATCAGTAAGTCCAACCCAATTCAGAGGGTCAGTGCAGCTGAAATCCAGTCTATTCTCCATTAGCCAAACCATAGACCCTGGTTCAAAGTAATCTCTGCTGGAGAAAAGGAGGCTTTCTGTAGACCCTACCTACATGAGAGAAAGATTTTCCAACACATGCAAAGGTATTTGTGCATTAGCAGTGCTTGGGGAAAGGGCAAGACTAAGTGTGCTGTGTAGACAATGTTAATATTAGGCTAAACCACTTAAATGATGTCGGGGCTTCTCTGGTAGCTCTGCTGGTAAAGAATCTGCCTGCAATGCAGGAGACCCTCATTCAATTCCTGAGTTGAGAAGTTCTGAAGTTCTGATGGAGAAGGGATAGGCTACCCACTCCAGTATTCTTGGGCTTCCCTGGTGGCTCAGATGGTAAAGAATCCACCTGCAATGCAGAACACCTTGGTTTGAATCCTTGGTTGGGAAGATTCCCTGGAGGAGAGCATAGTAACCCACTCCAGTATTCTTGCCTGGAGAAGTGAATGGACAAAAGCGCCTTGCAGGCTACAGTCCATGGGGTTGCAAAGAGTCAGACATGACTGAGCAACTAAGCACATCACTTATGAGGTCAAGTCTTAGGCAAAGTCCAGGCCATACTACTGAGGAGAAGAAGTGTTGAGAGTAGTTTTTCTTAAGGTATGATTCTTAGACTATCAGCATCAGAATCTCCCCAAGGAAATTTCCAAGACCCCACATTGAAACTCAAGAATTCCCATCTGTTAGAGTAGGAACCAGGACATCAATCTTTTATGGGCATATTAGGACATTCCTATTACAAACATTACAAAAAGCTGCTCTAGGGACACCTGGATATCCCTATGATACAGACCTGATTTGGAAAACATCCTCTTGACTCTGCAATCTCCTTTTTGAGGACTGAAGAAAGACACATTACATTGGCTTTGGAACTTCTGTGAGGTTAGACGTGTGTGTATGTGTGTGTGTGTGTGTTCAGTTGCTTCAGTTGTGTCTGACTCTTTGTGACCCTATGGACTATAACCCACCAGGTTCCTCTGTCCATGGGATTTCTAGGTAAGAATACTGGACTGGGTTGCCATGCCCCCTCCAGGGAATCTTCCCAACCCAAGGATCAAACCTGAGCCTCCTGCATTGCAAGTGGATTCTTTACCGCTGAACCACTGTGGAAATCCCCAGAGGTGTATACAAACCTACAAAATATCCTAAATTACTCCTTTATGCTCCTGCTGTCCTGTCAGATCTTTCCTGAAAGTCCTCTTACAGAGTTGCTATGGAAATGCACTGATTAAACCCAGACTCACAGGTGAATTTAATATATGATATTTAAGCATATTTTAAAGTAGGATATTCAAAGGAATAAGTCATTCATTCTGCAAATGATCCCACTCCTAATGCTTTCTTCCAGGACATGTCTACCCTTGACCATCACGGTCATCACCCTAGAGCAGATTAATTGGTCAACCACGTCCCCACTGCTCTTCTCCACTCCAGCCATGCCATCCAGGTCATGTCCTCCTGAGCCCCAAGTCCAGTCTGCCTTATCTGTCACTTGCTTACTTTTATTTCTGTTTTTCCCACTGGAAGGTACTCAACACTAGAATATAAAAATTATCTATGAATGAGTGATGAATGAAAGTGTTAGTTGCTCAGTCACATCTGATTCTTTATGACTTCCATGAAGTCTGTCATAAAGAAGCCTGTAGCTCACCAGGCTTCTCTGTCCAAGGAATTCTCCAGGCAAGAATATTGGAGTGGGTTGCCATTCCCTTTTCCAGGGATCTTCCTGACCCAGGTATCAAACCAGGGTCTCCTGCATTGCAGGCAGATTCTTTACTGTCTGAGCCACCAGGGAAGCATCTATGAATGGACACGCACAAAAATGGACCTATATAGGAAAGATTTAGGGTTAGGAGATTTATCTGTCCCCTTTCACCTTTGATTAATTAGAAAGATGTTGTAAATTAGGTTTGCTGCGTTATTACAGGAAGGGCTTCCCAGGTGGTTCATTGGTAAAGAATGAGCCAAGGCAGGAGATGCAGGAAATATGGGTTAGATCCCTGGGTCTGCAAGATCCCTTGGAGGAGGAAATGGCAACCCATTTCAGTATTCTGGCAAAATCCTATGAACAGAGAAACCTGGCAGGGCTACAGTCCACAGCGTCACAAAGAGTTTGACATAACTGAGCACACACAAATGCAATATTATCAAAAATTCTTGGGCAAAACTTTCAGAAGTCACTTAGAGTAGTAATCTTAGGAATATCTCTGTCAAGTTTTTCCAGGTAAAGAACTTGGAATCTAATGAAGCAGGTCACTCAAGCTAGTGCTCTGGGACAACCCAGAGGGATGGGGTGGGGAGGGGGGTTCAGAATGGAGGGACACAAATACACTTGAGGCTGATTTATGTTGATGTATAGCAAAAACCACCACAATATTTAAAGTAATTAGCCTCAATCAAAATAAATAAATTAAATTTAAAAATTAAATAAAAAATAAAAGGCAGAGTAATGGGGATATAAATGTGAAATAAAGAGAATCTAAAATGAAAAATAAAATAAAAATTAAAAAAAAAAAATTTGGGAAATCTCGAGCCATTGAAATCTGGGGTATGAGTGCTTTTTCCAGTAATTTAATTACTAATTTGTAATGAGGACCCATGAAAGCAACCCTGATGTTTGCTCAGTTTCACTGAACTCCTTAGCATACTCATCCTGCTTTCCTAAAAAAGATGCATGCCTGAAGGGAGGCGAAAGAGCCGTTAATCCTGGAAGGTATTTGTCCTCCTTTCTTTTGACATTTTATTGCCCTTTAATTCATTTGTGAAAGAATCAAAGCAGAGTCAGACTAGAGGATAAAGGTCTTTCATTAAAATGGCCGATCTGCATAGATCTCTTTGTTCTTCCCTGTGGGAGGTCTTTTGATCAGTATATGGGAAGAAAATTTATGAAGAAAGAAAGTTAAGACAATTTTATGTCAATAGATAAAGTATCAGAGCAAAAATATACACTTTGTATACAGGAATATGAAACTTACTCAAGCTGAAATTATAAAATTATGCCTGGCTGTAAGTACAGCAAGACAAAAAAGGAATACATCTATTAGTGGTGTGGCTGGTTATTTTGGAACGTAATGAAAACAAAGGCATAAATTCTTGAGGCCCATCCAATTGCTGTCTGGGGAAAATGCACACAGGGCTTAAGTTTCAGCTAGGATACTCCGGCCCTTATATGCTTTGAACTCCCACTCCACAAGGTAGGGAATATAAATGGATATTCTTTCCCCCATCAAATTTTGAATCTCTGCATTTAGCAAAGGTCCTTTCTGATATAGAGCTTTGTAGTCATACATGTGAAAGACCTATGTTTATGAAACATGGACCAGGGTTTGAAATATTGTGTTATTTTAAGCATAAAACTTGTCATTATAATCTGATATCTATTAAATATTTTTATGTTGTTAGGATGTATTTTTATGGATTTTGAGTTGTATTTCTTTTAGTAGCATTCTTTGCTTAATTTTAATTAAGTAGGAAATTGAGAAATATAGAAAAAATATAAGGAAACAAAATCATGACTTGTAGTAACTTGAACCAAGATAAATATTTTTGATATTTTAGCAAGTTAACTTGTATTACTGTACTGATATGTGTAGTACATTTGCACATATGTATGTAAGTATGTTTTTATTCACTTACATAGCCCAAATGCCTAAGCTTTTTCTAATATGAGTGTAAAACAAAGTCACTTTTCACATATTCAATAAATAATAATTAGTGCTTAGTATGCACAAAGCACTGTCTCAGTCACTAGGGACTTAACAACAAACAACCCACCCAAATCTTTTTCCTCAGGGAGTTCATTTGGGAAGAAAGTCAGTAAATTTTCAGTACCAGGAATTACAGTGGTTTAAGCCCTTTCATCTTTCTTCAAATACCCCACAACTTTTCTTCAAGTCTGTCCTGTGCTCGGGTGTACAATCATGAATTATACAGTTAGCCCCCTGTATCTGCAGGCTTCACATTTGTGGATTCAGTCAACTGGGGGAAAAAATTTCCAGAAAGTTCCAAAAAGCAAAACTTGAATTTTCTGCTTGTTGCAACTATTTACATAACATTCACATTGTATTAGGTATTATAAATAATTTAAAGATGGTTGAAAGTATATAGGAGAATGTGCATAGGTTATAGGCAAATACTATGACATTTTATATAAAAGGACTTGAGCATTCAAAAATTTTGGTATCCTTAGAAGGCCCTAAACCCACGCCCCCTGTGGATACTGAGGGTGACTATTATACATCTTCAGCGTCAGTCTCTTCTTCACAGCCCATCGAGAGCACACTTTGAACTTTGGGGATGGACATTGTGCTGGACCCAGCAATCCTCTGGACCCATCATGACTTTTCAGAGCTAAACTCTGCATGTAGCTGTCTGGGGCAGTCTGGGGTTGGATCCTCTGACCAGGCTAGTAGTTTGGTGCCAGCTGATCATTTCTAAGTATATTTCACTATGCAGAAAAGAGGTTGAGCACTTCTGAGGAAGGTGATTGTACATATTGTTTCAAATGTTTTAGTTTGGGCTCTAGAATTGCACACCCTATCCTGTAATATAAATCCATGAAGTTACCTGAGCATCATCTTTAAAAGGGAGCTTACTTAGCATTGCATTGTTACACAAGATTCTTGTGGATTTTAAACTCAACACTTTTGCTGTTGTTGTTCAGCTACTAACTTGTGTACGACTCCTTGTGACCCTAGGGGCTACAGCATGCCAGGCTCCCCTGTCCTTCACTATCTCCTGGAGTCTACTCATTTTCATGTCCATTGAGTCGGTGATGCTATCTAACCATCTCATCTTTTGCCCTCAATCTTTTCCAGAATTAGAGTGTTCTTTGAACTCAATACTAGTGACTCATCACAAAATTCCTTTCTACCTGAAAAGAGTTTTGATTAATTAAATGTTCTCTCCTTTTACATTTTATGTGATATTTTAGGTGCTCTGTTAGATTAGAAACCTTAAAAACTGCCTAAAATCCCATCTCTTTATCTGCCTCTCCTGCTTCCATCACTGGTGTTGAGAGAGCAGAGCATATTTATTCTATGCCTCTCCAGCTCAAGAGGTGGTCAGACCCTCTCTTTAATTCCCTGTGGCACGGAAGTGACTTGACACATTAAAAAAAAAAACAAAAAAAAACAAAACAAAAACCCTCTATGTAGGTTCAGGAATACATGCCAGGAGAATAAAATATCAAGTTCCATTAGATTTGGTTTCTCTTGGGGTCAGACTTAAGACTAAGGACACTCCAGTCAGATGCATCTCTGCCTATCTCCTGTCAGCCACTCCATGCCAGAGTGCAAATCTCCCTCTTTTAGTTAAATTGTCCCCAACCATGTCTGTACAAAGCCCAGAAAATCTCTCAGAAAGCAGATGAAGTTCCTTTCTCACTGCCTTGGATTTATCTTCAAAATTCTAATTTCGTACACCAGGATTTGCCATATTCTAAGATAATCTAGAGTGTAAATTTAAAAAAAAAAAACAAAACACCTTTTTTTTAGAGGAACTCCTCTTGTACACAGAGTTGGATCTCAGTGCTCTGATCAGACTGAACGATCAAAACATGCTAATACCACTAAAGATTGAGATGTCTAGTCTTAGAATACACATAGAGCCTGGTACCTAGTGTTATTTTTTAAATTAGTTTTATCTTCTACATGGCATAGTTATACCTATCTCTCTTTGTGTTCTTTCTCTACTTTCCAAAATCTCAGTTCCAGATTTTCTATGAACAACTGTGTAAACAAAGATATAGAAGGGAGTGGCAGAGGATGAAAGAGTTAGATAGCGCCACCAACTCAATAGGCACGAATTTGAACAAATTCCAGAAGGCAGTGAAGGACAGAGAGACCTGATGTGCTGCAGTCTATGGGCTCATGAAGAGTTGGACACATCTTAGAAACTGAATAACAACAACACTGGCATATACACCCATGCCCACATACAACACGTATTTGTACATGTAACTCCAGGAGAATAAGCAGCATACCCAGGCACTGAGTGTTCTAAATCTTTAAAGAGCAAAGAATACTTTTACCAAGGAGGCAAAAAAAAAAAAAGCATTTAGAGACAAAACTGCTAAAAAAAATGTATATAATTTACTATATATTCTCAGTGTAAATATTACCATTCAGCAAGGTAAATATTTTCTTCACACATTTCTCCAAGGTAATGACTGGGGACTTCTTTAACATTCATGAAACTAAAAAGTTCAATCAAGTGGATTTCCTCTAAAAAAATCACATTTTCCAAACAAAAATATGTTAGTTTTTATTATATACACTTTACATTTCATTATGTATACAAATATATTTTTACAGTAATGTTATACCCTATACTGAATTTTGAATAATGGACTTTTCACTTAATGTTATGTGTTTTTTCCCATGTTATTAACAATTTTTGAAAAGCTCATTTTTGCAGCTGTATCCGTAATGTGGGTGTCCAATCACTTATTTTATCACATTTCTTTTCTTTAGAGGAAATTTATTTAGTTTCCTTTCTGTTTTAAAACTACAAACAACATTGGAATGTTTTTCCATACACATTTGCTTGCTCATTGATATTTCCTTAAGACATATTCTAATGAGTGATATTGCTGTGTCATAGGATCTTATGGCAGAGCCTCAGGAAAGTGGATCCTTAATCCCCTGGCCCTGCTACTTAATAATGTGTCCTTTTTTGCAGAACTAATGAAGCTAATAACTTAATGATCATTGTTACTAAACAATGTTCATGAAGATTACTGTGACTTTTCCATAGTTTCATCAAGGGCAACTCAGTCATATCTTAAATTTTCTTGCATGAAGTCTATTTTTTTAGGAAATATTTATTTTTAAATAACTTGTATTTATTAACATTTAGGGCTTCCCTTGTTGCTCAGCTGATAAAGAATCCGCCTGCAATGTGGGAGACCTGGGTTCGATCCCTGGGTTGGGAAGATTCCCCTGCAGAAGGGAAAAGCTACCCACTCCAGTATTCTGGCCTGGAGAATTCCATGGACTGTATAGTCCAAGGGAGTCACAAAGAGTTGGACATGGCTGAGTGACTTTCACTTCAATGCACTAACATTTAATTATTAATATATATTTATTCAGTGTCATCACAATGAAAATTCTCATTTTCAAGCAAAATGAAAAGTAAGTCTAAATATCAGACTCTTAATAGGATTACATGTAGTTTCCTGTGACTAAATACAGATCTCAGAAAGTTAGAACAGATTCTGCCAGAGGTCTATGCCCACCGTGTGTGTGTGGCCAACTCTTTGTGACCCCATGGACTGTAGCCTTCCAGGCTCCTCTGCCCATGGGATTCTCCAAACAAGAATAGTACTACTACTAAGTTGCTTCAGTCGTGTCCAACTCTGTGCGACCCCATAGACGACAGCCCACCAGGCTCCCCCCATCCCTGGGATTTTCCAGGCAAGAATACGGGAGTGGGTTGCCATTTCCTTCTGCAATGCATGAAAGTGAAAAGTGAAAGTGAAGTCACTCAGTCATGTCCGACTCTTAGCGACCCCATGGACTGCAGCCTACCAGGCTCCTCCATCCATGGGATTTTCCAGGAAAGAGTAGTGGAGTGGGGTGCCATTGCCTTCTCCGCCAAACAAGAATACTGGAATGATAGAGGTCTGTACCCACTACTTATGGATAATTGTTGAAAGACTAAGCCTCTAGGAATAACCTTTTGACTCTGAAAGGAGTATTAGAGTCAGAGGAAATGAGGTCTGGGTTCTATGAGGAGAGAATCCAGCATTTACCCCCACTCCCAGCAGTTATAACACATTTTCTATGCAGTGTCATTTCATGTTGATTATGGTGTGGGATTTCTCATATCTGGTACTTACTGAGTTTTATTCTTCTTCCCATTGACATTCATTCCCTTTCCTCAAAATTCTCTTTGTCATAATTGAATTTCATTGCAGTCTGTAGTCAAGTTGATGGCTACTTTAAAGTTTCATTAAGATTTTAACTAGAAGTATCTAGAAAAAAGAACTCAAAGTAATGTTTATTCTTCCTTAAATATTTGGATCTTAGATTGAGAAAAATAAACATTCAGAAATGCATGTGACTCTCTATACTCACTGTATGTGTGTCACCAAATAATTGCTTGTAGGTGAACAGGTGTGATTTTCATTTCATCTCAAAACTTTTCTTCAGTAGATTAGCTAGTGACCAGAAGAAAAGTGTTTCAACCTTTGGAAAACAGTTTTGTAGGGTTTCTGTGTTGCTCTCTATCTCTGTCTCTTCTCTCTCTAAACACAGATAAATGATAGATATCATTAAGACAGAATTACATAGACATGGTAAATGCTAAGTATGCATGAGTTCCTTCTGTATTTAAAAATTTTTACATTTTAATTTAGTAATGCAAAAATTTACATTTTAATTTAGATATGTAAATTAACACCTCTGAAACTGCATTATCTCTGAAATGGTTAAATGAGGATTTTTTTTTTTATAGGTTACAGAACTCCATGTAAGTCAAAATCCTCATTTTATGTATTTAAGCACAAATCATCTAGGTCAAATTTCACAGTAAATTAGCACATTTTCTGTGCTTGCCTTTGGCTAAGTGATTATAAATACACATTTTAAAATATTCCCTATCAACCCAAGGAGTACTGATGGACGTGAACCATGAAGAATTCTTACCATTATGGTAAATTGTGGTGCTGGACATAGTATTTGGGATATTAAAGGACACCCTTTTATTTTAGATTTTACTTAGATTTTATTTAGATTTTACTTTAGATTTTAGATTTTCAGGACACATCAGTAAATATAATAAATTCTTGTACTCATGGACATATTATATTCAAAACCATTTTTTAGTAAATGGTATCCAGCTAAAGGAGTAGTTTATTTATTACTTCTTATTTGTACACATGATACTGGGCCCTGAAATAAGGATTATAAAGTGAATAAGTTACAGGGAAAGAAATACTTTGAGGTTAAAAGCATTGTGTATCAATAATCTATCTACCATGTTACACATGTCACCCAGGTGGTGCTAGTGGAAAAGAATCCCTCTGCCGGTGCCTTACAAATAGTCTGCCAATGCCTTACAAATAGCTGAGAAAAGAAGAGAAACTAAAGGCAAAGGAGAAAAGGAAATTTATACCCATTTGAATGCAGAGTCCAAAGAATAGCAAGAAGAGATAAAAAAGCCCTCCTCAGCGATCAATGCAAAGAAAGAGAGGAAAACAATAGAATGGGAAAGACTAGAGATATCTTCAAGAAAATTAGAGATACCAAGGGAACATTTCATGCAAAGATGAACACAATAAAGGAAGAAATGATATGGACCTAACAGAAGCAGAAGATATTAAGAAGAGGTGGCAAGAATACACAGAAGAACTATACAAAAAAGACCTTAATGGCCCAGATAACCATGATGGTGTGATCACTGACCTAGAGCCAGACATCCTGGAATGCAAAGTCAGGTGGGCCTTAGGAAGCATCACAACAAACAAAGTTAGTGGAGGTGATGGAATTCCAGTTGAGCTGTTTCAAATCCTAAAGATGATGCTGTGAAAGTGCTGCACTCAATATGCCAGCAAATTTGGAAAACTCAGCAGTGGCCACAGGACTGGAATAGGTCAGTTTTCATTCCAATCCAATAAAGGAAATGCCAAAGAATATTCAAACTACCGCACGGTTATACTCATCTCACACGCTAGCAAAGTAATGCTCACAATTCTCCAAGCCAGGCTTCAATAGTACGTGAAACTTGAACTTCCAGATGTTCAACCTGGATTTAGAAAAGGCAGAGGAACCAGAGATCAAATTGCCAACATCCACTGGATCCTTGAAAAAGCAAGATAGTTCCAGAAAAACATCTACTTTTGCTTTATTGATGATACCAAAGCACTTGACTGTTTGGATCACAACAAACTTTGGAAAATTCTGAAAGAGATGGGAATACCAGACCTCCTGACCTGCCTCCTGAGAAATCTGTATGCTGGTCAAGAAGAACTGTACGTGAAACAACAGACTGGTTCCAAATCAGGAAAGGAGTACGTCAAGGCTGCATATTGTCACCCTGCTTATTAGCTTATATGCAGAGTACATAATGTGAAATGACAGGCTAGATGAAGCACAAGCTGGAATTAAGATTGCCAAGAGAAATATCAATAGCCTCAGATGTACAGATGACACCACCCTTATGGCAGAAAATGAAGAACTAGAGAATAGAGAACTTCTTGATGATGGTAAAAGAGGAGAGTGAAAAAGTTGGCTTAAAACTCAGCTTTCATAAAACTAAGATCATGGCATCCAGTCCTATCACTTCATGGCAAATAGATGGGGAAACAGTAGAAATAGAGACTTTATTGTTTTGGGTTCCCAAATCACTGCAGATGGTGATTGCAGCCATGAAATGAAAAGATGGTTGCTCCTTGGAAGAAAAGTTATGACCAACCTAGACAGCATACTAAAAAACAGAGATATTACTTTGCCAACAAAGGTCAGTCTATTCAAAGCTATGGTTTTCCCAACAGTCATATATGGATGTGAGAGTTTTCCCAACTCTCACATATGGATGTGAGAGTTGGACTGTAAAGACAGCTGAGTACCAAAGAATTGATACTTTTGAACTGTGGTGTTGGAGAAGAATCTTGAGAATCCCTTGGACTGCAAGGAGATCCAACCAGTCCATCCTAAAGGAAATCAGTCCTGAATATTCATTGGAAGGACTGATGCTGAAGCTGAAGCTCCAATACTTTGGCCACCTGATGTGAAGAACCAACTCATTGGAAAAGACCCTGATACTGGCAAAGATTGAAGGCAGAAGGAGAAGGGGAACACAGAAGATGAGATGGTTGGATGGCATCACCAACGTGATGGACATGAGTTTGAGTAGGCTCTGGGTGTTGGTGATGGACAGGAAGCCTGGCGTGCTACAGTCCATGGGGTCGCAAAGAGTTGGACATGACTGAGCTGAACTGAACTGAACTGAATACTGGAGACAGAAGAGACTCAAGTTTGATACATAGGTTGGGAAGATCCCCTGGAGGAGGGCATGACAACCCACTCCAGTATTCTTGCCTGGAGAATCCCACGAACAGAGAAGCCTGGGAGGCTATAGTCCATGGGGTCACAAAAAGTTGAACAGGACTGAAGCAACTCAGTGCACACACACACTCTGATCTTCCCTGGTGGCTTCCTTCCCCTAGTGATTTTTCCTGATTGCTTCGCTGGTTGCTCAGAAGGTAAAGAATCTGTCTGAAATGCAAGAGACCCAGGTTCAATCCCTGGGTCAGGAAGATCTCCTGGAGAAGGGATAGCAACTCACTCCAGTATTTTTGCCTGGAGAATTCCAAGGACAGAAAAGCCTGGAGGGCTTTAGTCATGAGTTGCAAAGAGTCAGACACAACTGAGTGACTAATACTTTCATGATACACACATCCAGAGAAACTGAAAAATTGCAAAGCTATTACTACTGTTAGGATTTTATTCTGTATTAAGAGATTACTGATATCCTCTTACTATTCTATCCAGAAGGTCATTTGACCTTCCCAAATATATGCCAAATGTCAGTTTTTGCCAGGAATGTTCCATACCAGGCTGTTCAGAGTCAACACAATTGCTTTTGTTACCAAGGAGTTGTCAGGTGATTTTCACAACATTGAATTGTTTATTCTGCTTTAAGCTAAAGACCATCACTGTTAATATGACAGGTATTAGTCTCTTTTGTTTAGGTTATACAGCATGATCTTGGGCAATGGAAATAATGCGAATGTTCAAACATATACATACCCACATATCCAAGAGATGGTTAATCAAAATGAAAGATACTTATGAAATTTATGAAGTAAATGTAATTTTTTTTATTTTGAAGAATAATGATTTTTTTTAGTGTCAAGAAGGAGTTATGCTATAAGAAATTGTGCTATTATTAAAAAAAATACAACCCCCAAAACCTACTGACTGAATTAAAACTTCATAGAGAAACAGTAGATGAGCTAAACTAAAAAATGACTACCACTAAAGCAAAACATTGCATTTGTTTATGAAAACTTATGATTTAAATGGTAATTGAAAGTTTTAGTTAACATAATTGATTTGTTTAAAATGTTTTATGCAAGATTCTAATTTATAAATTAACTGTTTTTTGCTGTCATCACAACTGTTTGATAAGCTGACTTTAGCAGTAATGAACCATCTCATTAGATTGCAGTGTTATATTTCAAGAAGTAATTATTTGGTTTATTATAATTCCTTTAAAAAAGAATTAATCTTCAAAATATTGTGTATACAAGCACACATACACACCTTTAATATTTCCTAATTCTGTATGAAATATTTTCTAAAAAGTATTAAGAATATAATTATTAAGAACAAGCAGGCTTCCTTAAATTACTTCACAATCTGTGGAAGTGATTATGTTTTTAAAAAATAAGTAAAACAATAAGCAAAGCATTTTGTTGCTTTTTTTTCAGTTACCGTAAAACTCAGAACTTGAGCAGACATCCAAGCTGGTCTTCTGCCTTTGCATAAGGCTTTGTTTTACAGAGCTATTTAGCTATTTAGCTCTTTAAATATTTTGACTATGTCAGTTTTGATCTATAATGCCCAGTATTGCATCTCGTAACACTTAACTTTCCTCTTTGTTTCTGCAACAAGGTACTTTCTCTTGGTTGAAGGCTCAAACTTTATGTTACATCTCTATATCTTATCTGCTTTCCCATCTTTAAATCTTCTTTCATGTATGAATTGCCTTTATCATTCTTGCTCACCTGGTACCTCCCATTATTTTCAAAGAGTTTTATAGTTTCCATATCTACCTGAAATATTCTGTCATCATTTTCCTTCCTACCCTGTCCATGTGCGCAAAGATCATTATTTTGTGCCGGTAGTCTCCATGCCTTTGTCCCCATCTTTGATGATTCTTGCCTGCTTCTAAGATCATGGCTTTTAACTGCCCTCAGATCTGCTTTCAAGTGTGTTCGCCTGCTTCTCTCCACAAGGCTGCCTCATGACATGGCAGCTACATTCCCCAAAGTGAGCATCCCCCCACCACACACACACACAATTAGAGAGCACTTCCAAACAGAGGCCATAGTCTTTAATATAATCTATTCTTGGAAGTAGAGCCAAAGATGGAGAAGCTCTATACAGTCAGCAAAAACAAGACCAGGAGCTAACTGTGGCTCAGACCATGAACTCCTTATTGCCAAATTCAGACTTAAATTGAAGAAAGCAGGGAAAACCACTAGACCATTCAGGTATGACCTAAATCAAATCCCTTATGATTATACAGTGGAAGTGAGAAATAGATTTAAGGGCCTAGATCTGATAGAGTGCCTGATGAACTATGGAATGAGGTTCGTGACATTGTACAGGAGACAGGGATCAAGACCATCCTCATGGAAAAGAAATGCAAAAAAGAAAATGGCTGTCTGGGGAGGCCTTACAAATAGCTGTGAAAAGAAGAGAAGCGAAAAGCAAAGGAGCAAAGGAAAGATATAAACATCTGAATGCAGAGTTCCAAAGAATATCAAGAAGAGATAAGAAAGCCTTTGTCAGCGATCAATGTAAAGAAATAGGGAAAACAACAGAATGGGAAAGACTAGAGATCTCTTCAAGAAAATCAGAGATACCAAGGGAACATTTCATGCAAAGATGGGCTCGATAAAGGACAGAAATGGTATGGACCTAACAGAAGCAGAAGATATTAAGATATTAAGAGGTGGCAAGAATACACAGAAGAACTGTACAAAAAAGATCTTCATGACCCAGACAATCACGATGGTGTGATCACTGACCTAGAGCCAGACATCCTGGAATGTGAAGTCAAGTGGGCCTTAAAAAGCATCACTACAAACAAAGCTAGTGGAGGTGATAGAATTCCAGTTGAGCTATTCCAAATCCTGAAAGATGATGCTGTGAGAGTGCTGCACTCAATATGCCAGCAAATTTGGAAAACTCAGCAGTGGCCACAGGACTGGAAAAGGTCAGTTTTCATTCCAATCCCAAAGAAAGGCAATGCCAAAGGAGGCTCAAACTACCGTACAGTTGCACTCATCTCACACGCTAGTAAAGTACTGCTCAAAATTCTCCAAGCCAGACTTCAGCAATATGTGAACCGTGAACTTCTTGATGTTCAAGCTGGTTTTAGAAAAGGCAGAGGAACCAGAGATCAAATTGCCAACATCCGCTGGATCATGGAAAAAGCAAGAGAGTTCCAGAAAAACATGTATTTCTGCTTTATTGACTATGCCAAAGCCTTTGACTATGTGGATCACAATAAACTGTGGAAAATTCTTCAAGAGATGGGAATACGAGACCACCAGATCTGCCTCTTGAGAAATTTGTATGCAGATCAGGAAGCAATAGTTAGAACTGGACATGGAACAATAGACTGGTTCCAAATAGGAAAAAGAGTACGTCAAGGCTGTATATTGTCACCCTGTTTATTTAACTTATATGCAGAGTAGATCATGAGAAACGCTGGACTGGAAGAAGCACAAGCTGGAATCAAGATTGCCGGGAGAAATATCAATAACCTCAGATATGCAGATGACACCATCCTTATGGTAGAAAGTGAAGAGGAACTAAAAAGCCTCTTGATGAAAGTGAAAGTGGAGAGTGAAAAAGTTGGCTTAAAGCTCAACATTCAGAAAATGAAGATCATGGCAGCCAGTCCCATCACTTCATGGGAAATAGTTGGGGAAACAGTGGAAACAGTGTCAGACTTTATTTTTTGGGGCTCCAAAATTACTGCAGATGGTGACTGCAGCCATGAAATTAAAAGACGCTTACTCCTTGGAAGGAAAGTTATGACCAACCTAGATAGCATATTCAAAAGCAGAGACATTACTTTACCAACAAAGGTTCGTCTAGTCAAGGCTATGGTTTTTCCTGTGGTCATGTATGGATGTGAGAGTTGGACTGTGAAGAAGGCTGAGCGCTGAAGAATTGATGCTTTTGAACTATGGTGTTGGAGAAGACTCTTGAGAGTCCCTTGGACTGCAAGGAGATCCAACCAGTCCATTCTGAAGGAGATCAGCCCTGGGGTTTCTTTGGAGGGAATGATGCTGAAGCTGAAACTCCAGTACTTTGGCCACCTCATGCAAAGAGTTGACTCATTGGAAAAGACTCTGATGCTGGGAGAGGATTGGGGGCAGGAGGAGAAGGGGACGACAGAGGATGAGATGGCTGGATGGCATCACTGACTCGATGGCGTGAGTCTCAGTGAACTCCGGGAGTTGCTGATGGACAGGGAGGCCTGGCGTGCTGCGATTCATGGGGTCGCAAAGAGTTGGACACGACTGAGCGACTGATCTGATCTGATTCTTGGAAGTGGCATACATTACTTCTGCCGTACACTTCATTACTAGAGAATCAAGGAGAAGTAATTACATAAAGGCATGAATACAAAAGATCTTTGGGAGTCATGTTAGAGTCCACCTACCACAGATGGAGTAAAGAATGATACTGAAAAATTGACCTGTCTGAAAGAAGAAAAGGTAATGGGAAGAAAGGAAGCACAAAGCAAGATAGTAGAAATAAGTCCAGTGTATCAGTAACCACAATAAAATAAACATGAAAGTGAACTATTAAATATAGAAATTATTAGATTCAAAATATGAAATACATATGTGAAGAAAAAGAATTGGAAAAGAAGAGATATGAATGTATTTGCAGATAATATTATTTTCATATAACATTCAAAGTAATCTTCACACTCTGAATTTGTTAGAGTTGATGTTCTTCAACTAGCTTTTAGAATTTTGGTTTTAAGACACAAATTGAATATACTGAAATCTTATATGTCAGAGACAAAACTCACCGGAAAATATAAGGGATAAAGCTTCAGTTTAGAACAGCAGTAAAATCAATGTTTCTCAGGAATAATTGTGACTAAAAATGTTCAACCCTATGGGGATAAAATTACAGAATAATAATGAAGGACATAAAATACACATAGTCATTACTTGGCACTATAGAGGATTGATTCTAGGACTGGCATGGATACCAAAATCCACTAACATTCAACTTCTTTATATCAAATGGGATAGCATTTTCATATAACCTGTACACATTCTTCCATACACTTTAAATCATCTCTAGATTACTTAGAATACCTAATACAATGTAAAATGCTATATAAATAGTTGCCAGTACAGCAAATTCAAGTTTTACATTTTGGAATTTTCTAGAATTTTTTTACCTAAATATTTTTGATCTGTTTGAATCTACTGATGTGGAACCCGTGGGTTAATTGTACATAAATAGAGAAAGCAGCACCTGTGCATGGGTTGGAAAATATCAGTAACACTAACATAATAGCTTCCTTCAAGTTAATCTAAATTTAATATAATTGCAACTGCCAACAGATTTTTTAAGGTAGAATTAGAAATGTCATCCATGAAATTCACATGTAAGAAGAAATAGGCAAAATGTACACAATAATTTTGGTAACATGGGCAGAGCTTGGCCTACCAGATACATAAACTTACTACAGAACTATAATCTTTAGAATGACGGAAATAGCAAAAATACACCCATGGTACAAAATAAGGATCTGCAAAGAAATCCATACATATAACAATGATTTTATATATAGCAAAGTTATATTACAAACAATGAGGGAAATGATAAGCTCTTTTACACATTATGACAGGGACAGTACTGAACTGGGTTCCCATTGCCTTCTCCAATGACAGGGACAGAAAGATAAAATCAGGTGTCTTCCTCACACCATACACCAACATGGTTTTCAAGTAGATTAGAATCCTAAATGTGTATAGCTAAATTTAAGACCTTTAAGACAGGATTAGTTAAAATATAAAGAAAAGTGCAAATAATAAAGAAAATACATATACATCGGATCACATATTTTTACATACTGTGTTAAAGATACCATAAAGACTAAAAGAAAAACTAGAATCAGTAGTTTTTGCAACACAATAACTAACAATGTACTAGTTATAAAAGATTCCTATAAATCAATAAGAACATAACACACAACAAAATACATGAAATACATAAACACTTTCCAAAGGAGGAAGTCCAATAAGGAAAACAGGCCGATACCATTGTGGTCATGGAAATGGACTTTAAAAGAAATAAAAAACCATTTTTTGTCTATTAAATTGGCAAAGCTTTGACACAGATATGTAAATCCACTAACACATATACAATGCAGTAGGTGAAAACAGAAAGTACTGTTTTGGAGAATAAATCACCGACAGCTCATGTGAAGATACTTTTACCATACAACCATCAAAATCACCTGTATACAGCCTTCTCAGGATCTGCATGATTTAACCAACCACAGACTGGCAAAAAAATTTTTTGTCCAAAAGAAAAACTTGTATTTGCCATGGTTTGTCAACTATTTACAGAGCATTTGTATTATACCAAGTATTCTAAGTAATCTGGAGATGACTTAAAGTATACAGGAGGATACATGTAGGTTATATGCACATATTATGCCATTTTATATAAGGGAATTGCATCCATGGATTTCCGTGTCCACAGGGTCCTGGTACCAATCCCCTGCCGATACTGAGAAACAATTTTATAAGTAGAAGAAAATATAGAAGAACGTGTGCATAAGGAGATACAAGAATATTGAAGCTTTGTTTCTAATAACCCAAATGAGAAACATCCTAAATGCCTATCAAGAATATAAATATTAAATTATGTTGTAGTTGTAGCACAATACTATACAGCTTTTAAAGGAACAAATATCATTTGTTGGCATTGTTAAGTGTTAGTGAGTGAAAAGAATAAGTTGCAGGATAGTATATACTATTTTCTGTCATTTATATAATGTATAAAAACCAATAAAATGATAAATTATAAATTGTTGCATATTTAAATATGAAGTAAACGTAGATTCATGGAATTGATAAAACTCAATTTACAGTGCTAGTTATCTCTTGAGAAAGGCAAACAGGGAATGTCAGTTACATATGTTCTTTGAAAATTCCTTAAAAAAATTAGAAGCAAGTAAAAAGTAGTAGTAAGCTTTGATAAAGCTAAGCAGTAGATGCATGGATGCTCATTATCTCAGTTCTGTATTCTTAACTGTTTATTTGAAACAATTCACAGTACATCCTTCCTGTCCATTTCCACGTTAACATGTCTGTGGCCCAGGGCTGTGTTCATTTATTCCTGAAGTTCTGCCACAGCCATAGTGTCTGCTGTCTCTGCCTTTGATCTGATCTTCTGCCGGTGAGTTCTAGCCTAGTACTTACTACCATCAGCATGAACCTGAATTCCCTGCTATAATCAGTCCATAATATCGACAGTATACCACGTACAAGCCTCTGTTTCTGGCTTTCAAGGCCACCCAGAGTCTACCAAGACTGCTCATTCTTATAGCTTCTTCTCTTTTACAGGAGCCTATGTATCTACCCACTGTCCCTTCACTTAGTTTTAAAGCCATTTCATCAAAGCACAGCTCAAGTGACATAATTTCCATAATATTTCTTTTCTGACCACGTTAACTCATTCAGGATTTGTATTACCCATAAAATCCATATTGCATCATTTACTGCTTAAATGGGCTCTATTTTGTTTTTAGAACTTCCCCTGTGGCTCAGCTGGTAATGAATCTGCCTGCAATGGGGAGACCTGGGTTCAATCCCTGGGCTGGGAAGATCCCCTGGAGAAGGAAATTGTTTTTAGAATTTGGATTTGGGCATTTAACTAATTTTGTAAGGATTAGAAAATGTCTTATTTTCTTTTGTGTTAACCACAGGGCCAAAAAAACTGGTTCCTCCCTGGCCCCCACCCAGATTCTCTAATGGAGAATCTAATGTCTTTTGGGTCCTTGTGTAAAATCTAGACTTCTTGGCTTCCTCCCACTTTCATCTCTCTTCTAACAACTACTAGTCTTATTTTTCAGTTTCATTAATGTATTTCCATCCTGTACATTTATCTGTTTTCACTGAACATTCTTGTCAAAGCCACTGTCATTTTATATAGGTAGCATAAGGCTTAATGTCACCTGATACTTGAACAGTGGGGGAATCTTGCTGTTCTTTATTAGCGGGAATCTATGTAACAACTCTGGCCTTCCTCTGTATCCTATAATGAAGTCAAAGTAATCTTTATAGTTTAATTTAGTCACACCCTGCTTAAAGTCCTTTAATGGCTTTCCTTTGTTATTAACAAAGTCCCGAATATTCAATACTTAACATGACCCATAACATCTTGTGTGATCTTTCACTTCCTACCTCTCTCTCCATCCTTACCTAAGGCCATCAGCCCAGGAGCCATACACACTTTGCCTTCTTTTAGCCATTCAACATGCCATGTGCTTTATCCCCTCAGACTTTCAACACAGGCTAGTCTAGAATGCATTTCCCACTATCTCCCTTCACATGGGCAATTTACTTATTTTTCCAAGTTTTATTTTATCATAATTTTCTTGGTGACTCTTTCCTTAAGTCTCTTCTTTCCCATCCCACTCAACCTTCTACAATTTCAATAGTTCCTTTTATTTATCAGCCCTGGGGTTTCTTTTGAGGGAATGATGCTGAAGCTGAAACTCCAGTACTTTGGCCACCTCATGCAAAGAGTTGACTCATTGGAAAAGACTCTGATGCTGGGAGAGATTGGGGGCAGGAGGAGAAGGGGACGACAGAGGATGAGATGGCTGGATGGCATCACTGACTCGATGGCGTGAGTCTCAGTGAACTCCGGGAGTTGCTGATGGACAGGGAGGCCTGGCGTGCTGCGATTCATGGGGTCGCAAAGAGTTGGACACGACTGAGCGACTGATCTGATCTGATTCTTGGAAGTGGCATACATTACTTCTGCCGTACACTTCATTACTAGAGAATCAAGGAGAAGTAATTACATAAAGGCATGAATACAAAAGATCTTTGGGAGTCATGTTAGAGTCCACCTACCACAGATGGAGTAAAGAATGATACTGAAAAATTGACCTGTCTGAAAGAAGAAAAGGTAATGGGAAGAAAGGAAGCACAAAGCAAGATAGTAGAAATAAGTCCAGTGTATCAGTAACCACAATAAAATAAACATGAAAGTGAACTATTAAATATAGAAATTATTAGATTCAAAATATGAAATACATATGTGAAGAGAAAAAGAATTGGAAAAGAAGAGATATGAATGTATTTGCAGATAATATTATTTTCATATAACATTCAAAGTAATCTTCACACTCTGAATTTGTTAGAGTTGATGTTCTTCAACTAGCTTTTAGAATTTTGGTTTTAAGACACAAATTGAATATACTGAAATCTTATATGTCAGAGACAAAACTCACCGGAAAATATAAGGGATAAAGCTTCAGTTTAGAACAGCAGTAAAATCAATGTTTCTCAGGAATAATTGTGACTAAAAATGTTCAACCCTATGGGGATAAAATTACAGAATAATAATGAAGGACATAAAATACACATAGTCATTACTTGGCACTATAGAGGATTGATTCTAGGACTGGCATGGATACCAAAATCCACTAACATTCAACTTCTTTATATCAAATGGGATAGCATTTTCATATAACCTGTACACATTCTTCCATACACTTTAAATCATCTCTAGATTACTTAGAATACCTAATACAATGTAAAATGCTATATAAATAGTTGCCAGTACAGCAAATTCAAGTTTTACATTTTGGAATTTTCTAGAATTTTTTTACCTAAATATTTTTGATCTGTTTGAATCTACTGATGTGGAACCCGTGGGTTAATTGTACATAAATAGAGAAAGCAGCACCTGTGCATGGGTTGGAAAATATCAGTAACACTAACATAATAGCTTCCTTCAAGTTAATCTAAATTTAATATAATTGCAACTGCCAACAGATTTTTTAAGGTAGAATTAGAAATGTCATCCATGAAATTCACATGTAAGAAGAAATAGGCAAAATGTACACAATAATTTTGGTAACATGGGCAGAGCTTGGCCTACCAGATACATAAACTTACTACAGAACTATAATCTTTAGAATGACGGAAATAGCAAAAATACACCCATGGTACAAAATAAGGATCTGCAAAGAAATCCATACATATAACAATGATTTTATATATAGCAAAGTTATATTACAAACAATGAGGGAAATGATAAGCTCTTTTACACATTATGACAGGGACAGTACTGAACTGGGTTCCCATTGCCTTCTCCAATGACAGGGACAGAAAGATAAAATCAGGTGTCTTCCTCACACCATACACCAACATGGTTTTCAAGTAGATTAGAATCCTAAATGTGTATAGCTAAATTTAAGACCTTTAAGACAGGATTAGTTAAAATATAAAGAAAAGTGCAAATAATAAAGAAAATACATATACATCGGATCACATTTTTTTTACATACTGTGTTAAAGATACCATAAAGACTAAAAGAAAAACTAGAATCAGTAGTTTTTGCAACACAATAACTAACAATGTACTAGTTATAAAAGATTCCTATAAATCAATAAGAACATAACACACAACAAAATACATGAAATACATAAACACTTTCCAAAGGAGGAAGTCCAATAAGGAAAACAGGCCGATACCATTGTGGTCATGGAAATGGACTTTAAAAGAAATAAAAAACCATTTTTTGTCTATTAAATTGGCAAAGCTTTGACACAGATATGTAAATCCACTAACACATATACAATGCAGTAGGTGAAAACAGAAAGTACTGTTTTGGAGAATAAATCACCGACAGCTCATGTGAAGATACTTTTACCATACAACCATCAAATTTTACTTCACCTGGTATAGCCAGCCTTCTGTACCCACAGGATCTGCATCAAAGGATTTAACCAACCACAGACTGAACATATTGCAAAAAAATTTTTTTCCAGAAAGTTCCAAAAAGAAAAACTTGTATTTGCCATGGTTTGTCAACTATTTACAGAGCATTTGTATTATACCAAGTATTCTAAGTAATCTGGAGATGACTTAAAGTATACAGGAGGATACATGTAGGTTATATGCACATATTATGCCATTTTATATAAGGGAATTGCATCCATGGATTTCCGTGTCCACAGGGTCCTGGTACCAATCCCCTGCCGATACTGAGAAACAATTTTATAAGTAGAAGAAAATATAGAAGAACGTGTGCATAAGGAGATACAAGAATATTGAGGTTTTGTTTCTAATAACCCAAATGAGAAACATCCTAAATGCCTATCAAGAATATAAATATTAAATTATGTTGTAGTTGTAGCACAATACTATACAGCTTTTTAAAGGAACAAATATCATTTGTTGGCATTGTTAAGTGTTAGTGAGTGAAAAGAATAAGTTGCAGGATAGTATATACTATTTTCTGTCATTTATATAATGTATAAAAACCAATAAAATGATAAATTATAAATTGTTGCATATTTAAATATGAAGTAAACGTAGATTCATGGAATTGATAAAACTCAATTTACAGTGCTAGTTATCTCTTGAGAAAGGCAAACAGGGAATGTCAGTTACATATGTTCTTTGAAAATTCCTTAAAAAAATTAGAAGCAAGTAAAAAGTAGTAGTAAGCTTTGATAAAGCTAAGCAGTAGATGCATGGATGCTCATTATCTCAGTTCTGTATTCTTAACTGTTTATTTGAAACAATTCACAGTACATCCTTCCTGTCCATTTCCACTAACATGTCTGTGGCCCAGGGCTGTGTTCATTTATTCCTGAAGTTCTGCCACAGCCATAGTGTCTGCTGTCTCTGCCTTTGATCTGATCTTCTGCCGGTGAGTTCTAGCCTAGTACTTACTACCATCAGCATGAACCCTGAATTCCCTGCTATAATCAGTCCATAATATCGACAGTATACCACGTACAAGCCTCTGTTTCTGGCTTTCAAGGCCACCCAGAGTCTACCAAGACTGCTCATTCTTATAGCTTCTTCTCTTTTACAGGAGCCTATGTATCTACCCACTGTCCCTTCACTTAGTTTTAAAGCCATTTCATCAAAGCACAGCTCAAGTGACATAATTTCCATAATATTTCTTTTCTGACCACGTTAACTCATTCAGGATTTGTATTACCCATAAAATCCATATTGCATCATTTACTGCTTAAATGGGCTCTATTTTGTTTTTAGAACTTCCCTGTGGCTCAGCTGGTAATGAATCTGCCTGCAATGGGGAGACCTGGGTTCAATCCTGGGCTGGGAAGATCCCTGGAGAAGGAAATTGTTTTTAGAATTTGGATTTGGGCATTTAACTAATTTTGTAAGGATTAGAAAATGTCTTATTTTCTTTTGTGTTAACCACAGGGCCAAAAAAACTGGTTCCTCCCTGGTTTCACCCAGATTCTCTAATGGAGAATCTAATGTCTTTTGGGTCCTTGTGTAAAATCTAGACTTCTTGGCTTCCTCCCACTTTCATCTCTCTTCTAACAACTACTAGTCTTATTTTTCAGTTTCATTAATGTATTTCCATCCTGTACATTTATCTGTTTTCACTGAACATTCTTGTCAAAGCCACTGTCATTTTATATAGGTAGCATAAGGCTTAATGTCACCTGATACTTGAACAGTGGGGGAATCTTGCTGTTCTTTATTAGCAGGAATCTATGTAACAACTCTGGCCTTCCTCTGTATCCTATAATGAAGTCAAAGTAATCTTTATAGTTTAATTTAGTCACACCCTGCTTAAAGTCCTTTAATGGCTTTCCTTTGTTATTAACAAAGTCCCGAATATTCAATACTTAACATGACCCATAACATCTTGTGTGATCTTTCACTTCCTACCTCTCTCTCCATCCTTACCTAAGGCCATCAGCCCAGGAGCCATACACACTTTGCCTTCTTTTAGCCATTCAACATGCCATGTGCTTTATCCCCTCAGACTTTCAACACAGGCTAGTCTAGAATGCATTTCCCACTATCTCCCTTCACATGGGCAATTTACTTATTTTTCCAAGTTTTATTTTATCATAATTTTCTTGGTGACTCTTTCCTTAAGTCTCTTCTTTCCCATCCCACTCAACCTTCTACAATTTCAATAGTTCCTTTTATTTATCCTTTGTGACACTCATCACAATAAACTGTGGAAAATTCAAGAGATGGGAATACCGGACCACCTGACCTGCCTCTTGAGAAACCTGTATGCAGGTCAGGAAGCAACAGTTAGAACCGGACATGAACAACAGAGTGGTTCCAAATAGGAAAAGCAGTACGTCAAGGCTGTATATTGTCACCCTGCTTATTTAACTTATATGCAGAGTACATCATGAGAAACGCTGGACTGGAAGAAGCACAAGCTGGAATCAAGATTGCCGGGAGAAATATCAATAACCTTAGATATGCAGATGACACAACTCTTATAGCAGAAAGTGAAGAGGAACTAAAAAGCCTTTTGATGAAAGTGAAAGTGGAGAGTGAAAAAGTTGGCTTAAAGCTCAACATTCAGAAAATGAAGATCATGACATCTGGTCCCACCACTTCATGGGAAATAGATGGGGAAACAGTGGAAACAGTGTCAGACTTTATTTTGGGGGGGGGCTCCAAATTCACTGCAGATGGTGACTGCAGCCATGAAATTAAAAGACGCTTACTCCTTGGAAGGAAAGTTATGACCAACCTAGATGGCATATTGAAAAGCAGAGACATTACTTTGCCAACAAAGGTCCATCTAGTCAAGGCTATGGTTTTTGCAGTGGTCATGTATGGATGTGAGAGTTGGACTGTGAAGAAAGCTGAGGGCCGAAGAATTGATGCTTTTGAACTGTGATGTTGGAGAAGACTCTTGAGAGTCCCTTGGACTGCAAGGAGATCCAACTAGTCCATTCTGAAGGAGATCAGCCCTGGGATTTCTTTGGAAGGACTGATGCTAAAGCTGAAACTCCAGTACTTTGGCCAACTCATGCAAAGAGTTGACTCATTGGAAAAGACTCTGATGCTGGGAGGGATTGGGGGCAGGAGGAGAAGGGGACAACAGAGGATGAGATGGCTGGATGGCATCACTGACTCGATGGACGTGAGTCTGAGTGAACTCTGGGGGTTGGTGATGGACAGGGAGGCCTGGCGTGCTGCGATTCATGGGGTCGCAAAGAGTCAGACACGACTGAGTGACTAAACTGAACTGAATTGTGACATTTATCAAAATGTAACTAATTTCTGTTGTTTCTTTCCCATAAGTCTGTAAGCTCCATAGGAAAGGAGACTCTATTTTCTCCCCTAGTTTATCTCTGGTGGCTAACATAACTTATATATGGTAGGTGCTATATACACATTCATTGAATGTATTAATTGATGCTTAAGAAATATTTATTAATTAATTTTGATTAAAATATAAGAAAAATGTATCATTTTACATATTTCTATTTACTTCAGTTTCCTATCATTTGTTATTCTGTTCTAACAGATTGTTGGAGGAGATGTAAATAAAAACAAACCATTTTTGCAAATTTAGAGTCAGTCATATTTAAGTAAACCAAAAATCTGAGTATATGCAAAACCTTTTTCTAAAGTTGGGAAATAGAATTAAACTCATCATAAGTAATTTTTTTTTTGCATTTTTAAGTGTAGCTCAACTTAGGGAGGTGATTGACTATGTTTTAAATAGGAATTCATAGAGATTAGGGAGAAACCAAAATATTTTCAGAATAGCATTCAACATTAACAAAATGAAAATAAACGCATAATCCTATGATTGACACTTTCAAATCAAGCACTCCTATTTGGTCTGTTTTCCTATATTTTCCATAGTCATTTGCCCTGTTTGCATCTGAACTCTGTGTTGCAATAGTCCTACACAGTGTTTGAAAATTACAACACAATCCTCCTCTCAAAATAGAAGACAAAAAAAAAAAAAAAAATACAAGCTACATTTCACACCCTGCCATGTTCTGGCTGCTCTAGGTGATTAATGATAATGGCCATTTGTCCAAAATATAGACTCAGCTCTCAAATGGGATTGGAAAACAACTTTATGATAAATGTGGAAAATATATTCTTCTTCTTCTATAGTATATACCTTTCTTTATACATAAAATGAAAAGCATTCTTAAATTCTATTTGCACATAATAATGCATGAAATTACAGCTTTAATAATGCTGTGTATTGAAAGGAACTGGATTGATTTGGTCAACCAAGGAACACAGCCTATTTTCTTCAGAACTGAGAATTATATTTATCACTACCTTACAACCTGCAGAGTTCTTCTAAAGGAAATATTATATACTACACGTTTATGGTTTGTTTTATGGAGAGACTGTACTTGATATGGAAGAGAGAGGTTTGGAGTTTTCCATCCTAATGCTTACCTGGCAAGTGTCTACTTATTTAAATAAAAGATATGAGGATAAGTGTTAGAATGAAAAGCTTAACTGGGTCAAAGGGCAAGTTGTCAAGGAAGAACTGGGTCCCTCTGGAAGTGATCTATTATTTTTACTCCTTTAAATTGTGTTTTAACTTCTCTTGGTGAAGAGAAGAGAAGAAATGGCTCCCTATGACCCATTTGGTAAATGATGAAATGTTCTAGGCCTTTATTGAGGTAATGGGGGGAAGTCTGTTCCCAGTATTTGTTATGCATCTGGTTGTTCCTCTAATAAACTAAATGTAATTAAAAATAGAGCAGGGCCATTGAATTTTAATAGCTTAGATTCTTCCCTGTGGAAGAGTCAGCAAACAGTGAGAGAATATGAAGATTCAGCTCCCCAGCACCTGCCAAGCAGCCTTTGTCAAGATTAACAGCATCACACCAGGTTATTAGAGGAAACATAAATACTTTTGAGGCTCTGTGGGTAGTTACGATATCACGTTTTACTATCTTCTCCTAAAATGGAATTACTCACTGTAATTGCTTGCCAGTCACAGGCCAACAAACATGACAGAAGAAATCCTACATATTGGGGAGAGGGGTTATGTTGCAAGGACAGCTGACCTAGAGAATGTTTTTAAGGATACATTATCATGTATTTGTAATACCCATAATTAAAATTTGATGGCATTTTACAGCTTCTAGGGTAGGCACATATTTATGCAGTGCAGTTTGAAGTGGGCGCAAAAGTAATCTGAGTTCCTACTTGAATAAGGAAATTGTTGTTTAGTCGCTAAGTCGTGTCTGACTCTTTTGTGACCCCATGGGCTGCAGCCCACCAGGTTTCTTCTGTGCGTGGGATTATCCAGGTGAGAATAATGGAGTGGGTTGCCTTTTCCTTCTTCCGAGGATCTTCACAACCCAGGGATCAAACCCACGGCTCCGACATTGGTGGACTGGTTCTTTAATACAGCCACCAGGAAAGTCTGAATGAAGAAACAGGGGTGTGGAGATACGAGTGATTTGCCCAAGAATGCTGCTGCTAGTGGAGAATGAGCCCAGCTGTCTAACTTCACAGTCTGTGTTCTTTCTGCTCATCTGCATGGCCTCACCTCAGTTCAACAGCAAACACATAAATTTGCATCATACCTTTCTTGGTGAACAGTTTTTGGAGAAACTGAAATTTCCTGAAAGGAATAATGGAAGGTAACCTAAAATGAAAAGTAACTGCAGTTTTATAAGTGGCCTTATAGAAACAGGGGAATTTGATGCCAGGCATGGGATAGTTGAAAAAATTCGGTAAATCATTATTTCTGTAAGATGAGAAAGTAACACACTAGAAGATGTGTTTTGTTTTTATTTTTTGTTGTTTTGCTGTCTCCATTTCAAAAATAAACTTATTATTGAAAAGTGGGATGAGTCATGAAAATGAGACGACAAGTATTGATTGGTAGAAAATATTTGTAAAACACATTATTGGATAATGACCTGTTATCCAAAATATACAAATAATTCTTAAAATGCAATAATAATGAAATGAACAACTCAGTAAAAAAATAAATGGACAAGAGTTCTGAATAGATGCCTCAAAAAAGAAGATATACAGGTGACAAATAAGCATATAAAAAAGATACTCAGTGTTACCTGTCAATCAAGTATTGCAAATTAAAACAATGTGTTGCCACTGCATGTCTAGAATCACTAAAACCCCAAACACTGGCAATACCAAATACTGAGGAGAGTGTGGAGCAATAGGAACCTTCATTCACTGTTGGTGGGAATGCCAAATGATACAGCTATTTTGGAAGACACATTGGCAGTTTCTTACAAAATTAAACATAGTCTTGTCTATCTAGCAATTGTGCTAGGTTTTTACACAAAGGTTTTAAAAACTTATGTTCACATAAAAACCTGATATTAAATGTGGATATTTACAGCAGCTTTTTTCATAATTGCCCAAACTTGGAAGTAACCAGGATGTTCATCAATAGAAAAATGGATAAACTGTGATAAATCCAGACAATGAAGAATAAGAAAGAAATAAGCTATGAAAAAACATGGAGAAAACTTAAGTAGATATCACTAAGTGAGAGAAGTCAATCTGAAAATGTTATATACTGCCTGATTCCAACGATATGACATTCTGGAAAAGGCAAAAATATGGAAACAGTAAAAAACATTGGCTGTTGTCAGAGGATAGAGGGAGGAAGGGATGAAAGTGCAAAGTACAGATAATTTTTAGGACAGGGAAATTATCCTATAGGATAATATATTGGATTGCCTGAAAAGTCTTTTCAGATTTTCCAAAAGATGTTACAGAGAAACACAAACAAACGTTTTGGCCAACCCAATACAATGGTGAATACGTGTCACTATACATTTACAAAACTCATAGAATGTAAAACACCCAGAGTAAATCCTAATGTAAGCTATGGTCTTTGCATGATAATAGTGCAGCAGAGCAGGTCCATTGCTTGTCAGAGATGTACCATTCTGGAGTGAGATGTTGATAGTAGCAGTGGCTGTGCATGTGTGGAGACAAGGGGTATACAGGAATCTCTGTACTTTCCTTGTATTTTGTCATGGGCCTAAAAATAAGCTTTGTCTCACTTTTATAATTTATATCTTAAAAAAGTGGTATGTAGAGAAATGAGTCCTAACAATTACCCTCTATAACCCTGGTTGCTCAGTTGGTAAAGAATATGCCTGCAATGCAGGTGACCTCAGTTCGATTCCTGGGTGGGGAAGATTCACTGAAGAAGGGATAGGCTACCCACTCCAATATTCTTGGGCTTCCCTGTGGCTCAGCTGGTAAAGAATCTGTCTGCAATGTGGGAGACCTGGATTCAATCGCTGGGTTGGGAAGATCCCCTGGAGAAGGGAATGGCTACCCACTCCAGTGTCCTGGCCTGGAGAATTCCATGGACTGTGTAGTCCATGGGATTGCAAAGAGTTGAACATGACTGAGTGACTTTAAAGGCAATAAAGGAACACAATGTATGACCAGGGGGGAATGAATCAGTGATCAGTTCAGTTCAATCCCTCAGTCATGTCCGACTCTTTGCAACCCCATGGACTGCAGCACGCCAGGCTTCCCTGTCCATAACCAACTCCCAGAGCTTGCTCAAACTCATGTCCATTAGTCAGTGATGCCATCCAACCATCTCATCCTCTGCCATCCCATTCTCTTCCTGCCTTCAGTCTTTCCCAACATAGGGTATTTTATAATGAGTCAGCTTTTCACATTAGGTGGCCAAAGTATTGGAGTTTCTCAGCTTTAGCATCACTCCTTCCAATGAATATTCAGGACTGATTTCCTTTAGGATTGACTAGTTTGATCTCCTTGCAGTCCAAGGGATTCTCAAGAGTCTCCTCCAACACCACAGTTCAAAAGTGTAGATTCTTCAGTGCTCAACTTTCTTTATAGTCCAACTCTCATATCCATATATGACTACTGGAAAAACCATAGATAGCTTTGATTACATGGACCATTGTTGGCAAAGTAATGTCTCTGCTTTTTAATGTGCTGTCCAGGTTTTTCATAGCTTTTCTTTGAATGAGCAAATGTCTTTTAATTTCATGGCTGCAGTCACCATCTGGAGTGATTTTGGAGCCCAAGAAAATAAAGTCTGTCACTGTTTCTACTGTTTCCCCATCTATTTGCCATGAAGTGATAGGACTAGATGCCATGATCTTCCTTTTATGAATGTTGAGTTTTAAGCCAGCTTTTCACTCTCCTCTTTCACTTTCATCAAGAGGCTCTACAGTTCCTCTTTGTTTTCTGTTTTAAGGATGGTGTTCTCTGCATATCTGAGGTTATTGATATTTCTCCCAGCAGTCTTGATTCCAGCTTGTGCTTCACCCCATCTGGCATATTGCATGATGTACTGTGCATTTAAGTTAAATAAGCAGGGTGACAATATACAGCCTTGATGTCCTCTTTTCCCAATTTGGAACCAGTCTGTTGTTCCATGTCTGGTTCTAACCATTGCTTCTTGACATGAATGGGACCTTTTCAAGGAGGTCTCCATTACCTTCATTATATCCAACTATAGTGTAGCCCCAGGTAAATAGGAGGGAGGGAACACAGATCCACCCATTAATAGAAAATTGAATTAAAGATTTATGAAGAATGGCCCCATCCATCAGAACAAAACCCAGTTTCCCCCTCAGTCACTCTCTCATCAGGAATTTTCCATAAGCCTCTTATCCTTCTCCATCAGAGAGCAGACAGACTGAAAACCACAATCACAGAAAACTAACCTCCAATCACATGGACCACAGCCTTATCTAACTCAATGAAACTATGAGCCATGTTGTGTAGGGCCACCCAAGATGGAAGGGTCATGGTGGAGAGTTCTGACAGAATGTGGCCCACTGGAAAAGGCAATGGCAAACTACTTCAGTATTCTTGCCACAAAAACCCCATGAACAGTATGAAAAGGCAAAAAGATAGGACACTGAAAGATGAACCCCCCAGATTGGTAGGTGCCCAATATGCTACAGGAGATCAGTGGAGAAGTAAATCCAGAAAGAATGAAGAGATGGAGCCAAAGCAAAAACAACACCCAGTTGTGGATGTGACTGGTGATGGAAGCAAGGTCCAAATGCTGTAAGAGTAATATTGCATAGGAACCTGGAATGTCAGGTCCATGAATCAAGGCAAATTTGAAGTGGTCAAACAGGAGATGGCAAGAGTGAACATCGACATTCTAGGAATCAGCGATCTAAAATGGACTGGAATGGGTGAATTTAACTCAGATGACCAATATATCTACTACTGTGGGCAAGAATCCCTTAGAAGAAATGGAGTAGCCATCATAATCAATAAAAGAGTCCAAAATGCAATACTTGAATGCAATCTCAAAAATGACAGAATGATCTTTGTTCGTTTCCAAGGCAAACCACTCAATATCACAGTAATCCAAGTCTATGCCCCAACCAGTAACACTGAAGAAGCTGTAGTTGAATGGTTTTATGAAGACCCACAAGCCCTTATAGAACTAACACCCAAAAGAGATGTCCTTTTCAATATAGTGCAAAAGTAGGAAGTCAAGAAACACTTGGAGTAACAGGCAAATTTGGCCTCGGAGTATGGAATGAAGCAGGGCAAAGGCTAATAGAGTTTTGACAAGAGGATGAAGTGGTGATAGCAAACACTCTCTTCCAACAACACCAGAGAAGACTCTACACATGGACATCACCAGATGGTCAACACCAAAATCAGACTGATTATATTTTTGCTGCCAAAGATGGAGAAGCTCTATACAGTCAGCAAAAACAAGACCAGGAATTGACTGTGGCTCAGATCATGAACTCCTTATTGCCAAATTCAGACTTAAATTGAAGAAAGTAGGGAAAACCACTAGACCATTCAGGTATGACCTAAATCAAATCCCTTATGGTTATACAGTGGAATTGAGAAATAGATTTAAGGGACTAGATCTGATAGACAGAGTGCCTAAAGAACTATGCATAGAGGTTCATGACATTGTACAGGAGACAGGGATCAAGACCATCCCCAAGCGGGGAAAAAAAAAACAAAATGGCTGTCTGAGGAGGCCTTACAGATAGTTATGAAAAGAAGAGAAGTGATAAGCAAAGGGAGAAAAGGAAAGATATACCCATTTGAATGGAGAGTCCAAAGAACAGCAAGGAGAGATAAGAAAGCTTTCCTCAGTGATCAATGCAAAGAAATAGAGGAAAACAACAGAATGGGGAAGATTAGAGATATTTTCAAGAAAATTAGAGATAGCAAGGGAATATTTCATGCAAAGATGGGTTCAATAAAGGACAGAAATGGTATGGATATAACAGACGCAGTTATATCCGTAATGGTATGGATATAACTAAGAAGGGATGACAATAATGCACAGAAGAATTATACAAAAAAGACCTCCATGACCCAGATAATCACAATGGTGCAAGCACTCACCTACAGCTAGACATCCTGGAATGTGAAGTCAAGTGGGCCTTAGGAAACATCACTACAAAGAAATCTAGTGGAGGTGATGAAATTCCAGGTGAGCTATTTCAAATCCTAAAATATGATGCTGTGAAAGTGCTGCACTCAATATGGCAGCAAATCTGGAAAACTCAGCAGTGGCCACAGGACTGGAAAAGGTCAGTTTATATTCCAATCCCAAAGAAAAGCAATGCCAAAGAATGCTAAAACTACTTCATGATTGCACTCATCTCACATGCTATTAAGTAATGCTCAAAATTCTCCAAGCCACGCTTCAACAGTATGTGAACTATGAACTTCCAGAAGTTCACGCTGGTTTTAGAAAAGGAAGAGGAACCAGAGATCAAATTGCCAGCATCTGCAATTGAAAAAGCAAGAGAGTTCCAGTAAAACATCTATTTCTGCTTTATTGACTATGCCAAAGCCTTTGACTGTGTGGATCACAATAAACTGTGGAAAATTCTGAAAGAGATGGGACAGATGCCACCTGTCCTGCCTCTTGAGAAATCTGTATGCAGGTCAGGAAGCAACAGTTAGAACTGGACATGAAATAACAGACTGGTTCCAAATAGGAAAAGGAGTACATCAAGGCTGTATATTGTCACCCTGCTTATTTAACTTATATGCAGAGTACATCATGAGAAATGCTGGGTTGGATGAATCACAAGCTGGAATCAAGATTGTCTGGAAAAATATCAATAACCTCAGATATGCAGATGATACCACCCTTATAGCAGAAAGTGAAGAAGAACTAAAGAGCTTCTTGATGAAAGTGAAAGAGGAGAGTAAAAATGTTGGCCTAAAACAACAACAGAAAACTAAGATCATGGCATCTGGTCCCATCACTTCATGGGAAATAGATGGGGAAACAGTGGAAACAGTGACAGATTTTATTTTGAGGGGCTCCAAAATCATTGTAGATGATGACTGCAGATGTTAACTTAAAAATCTTACTCTTGGAAGGAAAGTTATGACTAACCTAGATAGCATATTGAAAAGCAGAGACATTACTTTGCCAACAGAGGTCCATCTGGTTAAGGCTGTGATTTTTCCAATAGCCATGTATGGGTGTGAGAGTTGAATTATAAAGAAAGCTGAATGCTGAAGAATTGATGCTTTTGAACTGTGGTATTGGAGAAGACTCTTGAGAATCCCTTGGACTGTAAGGAGATCCAACCAGTCCATCCTAAAGGAGTTCAGTCCTGGGTGTTCATTGGAAGGACTGATGTTAATGCTGAAACTCCAAAACTTTGGCCACCTGATGCAAAGAGCTTATTCATTTGAAAAGACTAATGCTGGGAAAGATTGAGTGGGGGAGGAGAAAGGGACGATAGAGGATGAGATGGTTGGATGGCATCACTGACTCAATAGACATGAGTTTGAGTAAACTCTGGGAATTGGTGACGGACAAGGAGACCTGTCATGCTGCAGTCCTTGGGCTCCCAAAGAGTTGGACACGACTGAGCAACTGAACTGAACTGAACTGATCTTGCTAGTGTGTGAGATGAGTACAATTGTGCAGTAGTTTGAACTTTCTTTGACATTGCCTTTCTTTGAGATTGGAATGAAAACTAACCTTTTCCAGTCCTGTGGCCACTGTTGAGTTTTCCAAATTTGCTGGCATATTGAGTGCAGCACTTTCACAGCATCATTTAGGATTTGAAATAGCTCAACTGGAATTTCAACATCTCCACTAGTTTTGTTTGTAGTGATGCTTCCTAAGGCCCACTTGACGTCACACTCCAGGATGTCTGGGTCTAGGTGAGTGCCCACATCATCGTGGTTATCTGGGTTATTAAGATCTTTTTGTATAGTTCTTCTGTATATTCTTGCCACCTCTTCTTAATATCTTTTGCTCCTCTTAGGTCCATATGATTTCTGTCCATTGTTGTGCCCATCTTTGCATGAATATCCCTTGGTTTCTCTAATTTTCTTGAAGAGATCTCTAGTCTTTCCCATTCTATTGTTTTGCTCCATATCTTTTCATTGATCACTTAGGAAAGCTTTCTTATCTCTCCTTGCTATTCTTTGGAACTCTGCATTCAAATGTATATATTTCCTTTTCTCCTTTGCCTTTCACTTCTCTTCTTTTCTCAGCTATTTGTAAAGCCTCCTCAGAGAATCATTTTGCCTTTTTCCATTTCTTTTTCTTGTGGGTGGTTTTGATCACTGCATCCTGTACAATGCTATGAACCTCCTTCCATATTTCTTCAGTCACTCTATCAGAAGTAGTCCCTTGAAACTATTTGCCACTTCCACTGTATAATTGTAAGGTATTTGATTTAGGTCATACCTGAATGGTCTAGTGGTTTTCCCTATTTTCTTCATTTTAAGTCTGAATTTGGCAATAAGGAGTTCATGATCTGAGCCACAGTCGGCTTCCAGTCTTGTTTTTGCTGACTGTATAGAGCTTCTCCATTTTCAGCTGCAAAGAGTATAATCAGTCCGGTTTTGGTGTTGACCATATGGTGATGTCCATGTGTAGAGTTATCTCTTGTGTTGTTGGAAGACAGTGTTTGCTATGACAGTGCATTCTTGGCAAAGCTTCATTTTTTACTGTAAGCCCTACCTTGACCGTTCCTCCATGTATATTCTGACTTCCTACTTTTGCACTCCAACCCCCTATGATAAAAAGGACATCTTTTTTGGGTGTTCTAGAAGGTCTTGTAGGTCATCATAGAACTGTTCAGCTTCATCTTCTTTGGCATTGATACCATGTTTTAAAATCTGTTTGAAGTCTCAGGAAATATGTTGAATATTTAGTGAAAACTCCTGACTTCCACACTTTGCTAGATTAAATGAATGGTATGGCAGAAGTTCAGACTGTATACTGCATAGTACATGGAGACTCTGGCCTTTTGCTACCATACAAACTATCACTGCCTGGCATGCCTATCCAAACTAACCAAAGCAGAGTGATTCAAGACAGTCCAGTTAGTCCATAGAAGGGTGCAAAGAGTATCCTCAAAATAAAGAATTTCTAGCAGAGAAAGCAGTCCCTGCTATAATTCAAAGAAAATTAAATATTTTGTGTGTCCAAATCCTTAATTTCCTGCACTACATGCTGGAATCACAGTAGTGAATCCACAGAAGGATTCTGAAAGTATAAATCCATTTCCTTGACTGAAACTTACCTGAGGATTAAGAACATTTTAATTGTTTTGCCTCTTATTTTCTACATTTTTGTCAATTTGAAGTTCTCTGATAATATTCAAATCAGATATGTTCCAAAGTTCTGTGTATTTTAGTGCTTTAATTTTTCCAATCGTTTTTGTTTTTTTTTTTTTAAGCAGAGTATTACTATCAGTAAATGTCAAAATTTTGCCCATTTTCTGTTATTTATTTTCTTTCTCAAGCCACAATATGAAAAATCCTTAACAAAGATCATTTTCCCTTAGAGTTTCCAGATTGGCCTCCTGTTAAATCCCTGATCTCCAAACTTAATTTTATATTTACCAGTGTGTCACCAATTCTTACCTCAATGCCTATTTTTTAATATTCTTTTTTAAGATTTAGTTTTAATTGGAGTATGATTGCTTTACAATGTTGTGTTACTTTCTGCCACACGACAGTGTGCATCAGCCATAAGTACACATATGTTCCCTCCCTCTTGAACCTCCCTCTCACCCCCACCCCATCCTCTCCCTCTAGGTTGTCTTGGAGCATGAGATCGGGCTTCCTGTATCATACAGCAACTTTCCATTAGCTGTCTATTTTACATATGGTAATATACATGTTTCGGTTCTCTATCTGTCCCATCCACTTCTTCCTCCACTGTGTCCACAATTCTGTTCTCTATGTCTGTGTCTATTCCTGTCCTGCAAGTAGGTTCATGAGTGCCATTTTTCTCTTCCATATATATGCATTAATATACAATATTTGCTTTTCTCTGACTCCACTCTGTATGACAATGCATATTTTTGACGGAAAGTATGCCTTAGATTCTGCTATTTCTGTATGTCCTTAGGCATCTCCCTTTTGGGTTCATGAAAAATATTTCTATTATCATAGAACCAGCCACATTCCTCCACACTAGTTGCAGTTCTTTACCACAGCTCACAAAGTCACCTGTGGCCCACTGATACTGCTGATGGTGCTAGTATTCTCTAAAAAGTCACTGAAATTTTTGGTAAAGTTATTGCCTCCTGACGTATCCTCTACGTGCCAAAGTTATGTAGTTAATGACAACATTTTTACTTAGGTAGCAAAACAAAGAATCTAGGGTGAAAAGAGCTCTCTGCTTGTAGCCCTGTGGAGTTCGAATGGGGATCCTTGGACCTTAACAAACATATTAGCTCCCAGTCAATCACTTAATCTTCCTTATTGTCTTATCCTCCCCTCATTTACCTGTGCCTGTTGCAAATGTCACTGCTGGATTCCAGTGGTGCACCAAGCTTAGTTACTCTTTGTATCCCCATTATACCTGTCACTCTGAGTCTGATAATATTTTATACAAAAAGATTTCTTTTCTGAACATATTTTATACCTAAGGATTTCCCTTCTTCAATAAAAAATATATATATATATATATATATATATTTTAATTTTAAATGACTCACCAAGCATGGATGAGCTGAAGACTGACACTGGAGGAGGCATGTTTTAGCATGAGGGGAAAAAAAAAACCCACTACAGTCCTATGGGTACTATCTTTGGGTAGTCCTTAAAAAGAAAACATATTCTGGAATAGTAACATAAGAATACACAACTTCTGCTTTTGAATTGTGTTTATATTCTAGATGTTCTAGTTCTTGCCATCTGTATTTCAACCACATATCTGACATGAAACAGCAGAACATAAAGTGGGTCCAGAACCCTGTAGACATTGCTAAAAAAATTGGTAAAGAGTGTGATTAAATGTCACTCTTTAATTTGCTACCCTATGATTTATTCATTGTCATAGTCAACGTCATGGATTTGACTAAATAATTTCTAGTTAAGATTACTAGTTCTGCATTTATTAATGGAGAACTTCTTATATGCCAGATAATTTGCAGCATGCAGAAATTCAAAATGTCATTATCACAAAAGTTTATTTTGTTTTATCATCTTAATACTTTTCCTTGTCAGTAAAATTGAGGGAATAAACACTTTTGAAATTGACTTTAAGCTCTTGAAAAAATGAGTTCATAATATAACTCATAATTTTGAATGAAACATTGAGTTGGCACACCAAATTAGATAGTTTTAAGCAAAAATCTGATTGCCTTTTGGGAACTAGCTTAGTAACTCCAGATACCGTTTCTAGTGTTTTTTGACTGCAAGCTTGTAAGAGCTTTTTTTATAAACTCAGTAGATTTCAAGCTAAAGTTCATATAATGTGTGCCCCCAAAACTTAGGACTGGTTGGTTAGTATGGCTGTGTTTTTCCAATGTTCCCTAAACTTGGAAAGCAGGATTTCAATAATGTCTTATTTCACTTGTTTATATTCTGTCCTTGAATTCTTCTAATGTACATTCTAAATACATACACTTACACATAATTTGTGTATATGTCAGTTGAGTTTGTCTCTGTGGAGTAGTGAAGAATAAGCCAGATAAGCAGCCCCTAACCAGAGCAAGTAGGCTAACAGATGGAATGCACAGTAGGAAATTAGAGAATAACTGGCAGGACTTTTTTTTATAATGATCCATCTGGAACCCAAGGGTCAGGATCATCAATCCTGACACACAGGATCACAGCTTCACTTTACATTTAATTTCAAAGTTTACTTTCTTAAAAAAAAAAAAAAATTCTCATCATTTGAAAAAATTAGAAAATCAAGAGAGAATAAGGTACAAACTCCCACAGAGTACATACTATATTATAGAATAATGGCTTATACATAAGAAATAATATATTATGAATTGCTATGGTTAATCCCATTAACAGTTCTAAATATTCTTTGACACATATACCGAACTTCAAGATGGATGTATTAGAGGAGGTTAGATTGATGGTGGTCAATCAGGACAAAGTGACCACAAAGAAATTTGCCTTTTAGTAACAGTACAGGATAAGTGTTTTTAGATTGGTGAGTGGCTCTGTTCTATACTAGCATTCAGGGACTTAGGCTGATAGTTGCTGTGGTGGGCCAAATTATGTCCGTCCCCACCCCCAAAGATGTCCACATTCTCATCCCTGAACCCTGTGAATCTGTTGTTGCTCAGTCGCTAAGTCGTGTCCGGCTCTTTGCAACCCCATGGACTGCAGCAAGCCAGCCTTCCCTGGCCCCCACCATCTCCCCACCATGAGTTTGACATGATCAAACTCATGTCCATTGAGTCAGTGATGCCATCCACCATCTCATTCTCCATCGCCCCTGTCTCCTCCTGCCCTCAATTTTTTGCCTTATATGGCTGAAAGAACTTTGCAGATGTGATTGAAATGGGACTATCCTGATTTACCCAGATGGACCTAATATCATTTCCAGAGTCTTTGTGAGAAGGAGATTGGAAGGTCCAAGTTAGAAAAGGCAATGTGATGACAGAAGCAGAATCTGAAGAAAATTAAAAATAGAAGCAGAGGTGAAAGATTGTCCAAAGAGACATTTGGAGATAATATGCTGCTGACTTTAAAAAGAGAGCAAGGGACTATGAACCAGGGGAAGGAAGCTTATTGATAAGTAGGGACTTACTAATGCCATCTTATTGTTTTCTGGCTGTTTTGTAGTTTCTTTCTTCTTTTTTCTCTTTTGTTGTTTTAGTATGTGTGTGTATGTTTAAATTGATGATCTTTCATAGTTGTATGCTTTGATTCCCTTCTCTTTGTCTTTTGTGTATCTATTCTAGATCCTCTACTGAGATTTTTTTCTTGAAAGTAGCAACACTATTAATGTTACAAAAAATAATTTGGTTTCTTAAATCAGGATGTAGCAGCACAAAGAAGGAGTCCTTTGTAGATACAACACTAACATTAAAATGGATGGGATGGATGAGAAAGTAGCATTGCAAAGACATTCATGCTCAGTCACTCAGTCATTTCCAGCTCTTTGCAACCCCCATGTATTGTAGCCCACCAGTACATGTACTGTAGACATACACTGGCCTATGAGTGTCAGCTTCCATTAAAATACATTCAATAGTCTATGTCCGGGCTTCCCTGATAGCTCATTTGGTAAAGAATCCACCTGCAATGCAGGAGACCCCAGTTCGATTCCTGGGTTGGGAAGATCTGCTGGAGAGGGGATAGGCTACTCATTCCAGTACTCTTAGGCTTCCCTTGTGGCTCAGCTGGTAAAGAATCTGCCTGCAATGTGGGAGACCTGGGTTCAATCCCTGGGTTGGGAAGATCCCCTGGAGAAGGGAAAGGCTACCCACTCTAGTGTTCTGGCCTGGAATATTGTCTATGTCCAGAAACAGTAGGACTCCTGAGGTGTTTATACACCAATCAATGAAGAATAAGAAATATGAAAAAAAAAAAAGCTTAGAAACTTCATTTGTCATAAAAACATGGGACATGAATTTTATTTGCCAAACCAAAGTGGTTCAGTGATACCATGCTGCTGCTGCTGCTGCTGCTGCTGCTGCTGCTAAGTCGCTTCAGTCGTGTCCGACTCTGTACGACCCCATAGTCCTTTATTAATCAGGGGTGGGGGCTGAGGCAGTCTCATGTGTTCAGATAGCATAAGAATTCATGGAGGGTGGTATGATTACTAATAAACAAGTTCAGTCTATGTGAGTTCCTTCACATAGACCTCATGCTACTGAAAAGATCTCTAAGCCTTTGTGGCCCTACACAATCCAGCAACTCTACACTGGCCTGGGTAGCTTTCTGGAAATCCAGAGCTCTGAGACTAGAATCTGGCTTACCTGGATTCTGCACATAGCCATCTCCTTCTTTGGTCCTGCTAGTTCTAACACTGTCCCTGATGGGCTAAGAAGATTCTTACATTTCTCTACATCTATTTTTATTCTTCCTCAGTTCTCTCATATTATCTCTTCTTTTCCTTCTTTCTGTTTTCTAACCCTGATACACAAACCAAGCATAATCTCTTCAATGAACTCCTGTATACAAGCTTCTCCAAGAAGGAGCTGATTGTCTTACTGGAGAAAGAGAGGAGAAAGGATTACAGCAGAAAGGCCTGACGAATCAATATCTTCATAAATTATACTTCTATGACTGTGTAATCAAAACAATATGAGAAAGTTTACTGTCTGTGTTTCCTTAAATCATTCTCTACAATTCTTCATTTCCTTAAAACCAAAGACTGCTAAGATTTTAAAATTCTACTGGTAAATTATCAGTTAAATGAGGAAATTATTTTCTAGTTGTTTTCATCAAAGGTGGAACTCATACACCTGTTCATTGATTTTCAGTATGTAGAATTATGATAATTTGTTTCTAGTACTTTTCCAAAACATATTCAGAAGCTCACATAGTTTTTAGGTAGAATAAAAAGGCCCTATTCCATTAACAGTTTCTTTCTGGACTTAAATATTACTATGTTATAGGCACACAGGTAGACAGTCTTATCTGAAAGGATGAATATTTAGTCTTTTGTTTTCACATTATTTTGTTGTAAATGGATCTTTAATGGAAAACAATAGCAAAGACTGTTTAGTAGAGAATTAGCAGCAAAATGATTCAAAGGTTTTCTTTGGTAGGATGATTATTGATTATTTTGATTGCTTTTTTATTTGACTCTATGTGCTTTCCTTTCTACTTCAGCTTTCTTTGTCTTAATATCAGCATATTTGACTATGCACATTTTATGGTGTATTTTAGGTTCTCTACATTTGGCTTGTGGCTAACAGCAAATGTTGTCTTCTGTGGCTCATATGGTAAAACTGATCCAAGGAAAATCTTCTTTATGATAGAAGAGATTTTGCCAAGTTGGACAAGCCAATTAAAGTAATAACAAAATACAAAGATAAAATCATAAAGATGTATTTCTAGAAAGAGGGAGGATAAATTTAGATCAAAGAAAAGAAATAATATTAGCAAAATGGCCCAAACAGAGGGACAGTTTATGGCAATAGAATTATATTCTTCTCAAGGATGGCTTTGACTTGCCTGTAGTAGTTTATCAGAATGTGGCTGGATCCAAAATTACAAAAAACAATGGATAACCACACAGAATAAATGTCAATTTTTTAATGGATAAATAAGAATTGCATCTATTTTTTAATCTAGATGCATATTGTTATACATCTTCATCAACCTAATATATGAGAGAAATTTTACCTATATAAGATCTTGAGACTATATAACCAGAGAGGTCATGAGACAGTATAGTATTAATATTTTCTTTAGCCATTCCTTATGTTGTACACACACACATATATGAACTTCAGATAGGTACCTCACTTGAGTGGTGTTGTTATTTTTTTAGAAAGTGCATATTAAATGCTTTTTTAAACTATTTGATCACTCTTATACCTGTCTAACTTTTATTCATACAAAAATTCTGGTAACAAAAAAACAACATTATTTGTGTTTTACAGCCTCTCAGAGAGAGGCTAAATTTCTTGCTTGAAGTTAATAATTTTTCATACAGATGACTGCAGTTTCTCCTAGCGCTTCTTAGTTCACATTACAGGTAGATTAAGACTCAGATTTCTAACTTTCAGGACCCATTTATTTTACAACACAGCTTAATATTGGTGGTGTTGACTTTGATTAGATCATGATTGATATGATTTTCCATTACAAAGTTATAATTTTTCCTTTTCAACATTCTGTTTGTTAGAAGGGAATCACTAAGTGTAGCTCACATTCAAGAAGAAGGGGATTAAGCTTCACCATCAAGGAGGAACAGAAGGAAATATATCAAAGATTTTATGGTGATATGTTAGAATGACCACAGTAATTAATGTATTTTGGGAAAGATACTTTGAAGCCATGAAAATTATCCAAAAGTTTAGCCTACTAATTTTTAGCATTCATTGGTGAGTCTCACTATGCAGTGGGAGTCTAATGGTGATTTTTGATTATACTTTCTTCATTTCTTCTTCAGTTATTAATTTCAGTTCTTCTGTAAGGAGGGCTTATCCCTTCATTTCTATGTATTTATTCAATAATTTATTTGTGCCAGTAGACTCATGCATACTTATTGTACCCTTTCAGCTATAAACCAGTGATATGGTTATTTATTATTCAATAATTTTTTCAATTATTCAATAATTGTTCCAATTATTCCAGATTAACCATTAGGAACAATGAAGTTGACTCCTTTGATCTTTCCATATAGCTCCACTCCTCCTGCTCCCTGCCACCCCTTTTTGAGCTCTTCCCTTTTACCTGGTACTACAAGATGCTTCAGGCTCATCTTGTATTACTCTTGACTCCAGCAGTAGAATCAGCTATTTCTCCGAGTTCCTTTTATTGAAGAATGATAGCAAAAATAATGGTTAAAAAATAAATAAATAAATATTTTTTAGAAAATATTTTTGTTACAGAAATATTTGATTTTTTTATATAATCAATTTTATTCATTTCTTGGTTTCTGCCTTTGGCTTAATACTTAGGCTTCCCTGGTGTCTTAGTTGGTAAAGAATCTGCCTACAATGTAGGAGATCCATAGTTAGACATTCATCAACTCATTATATATAGTCACCAATGTATCTTTCAGTAACATATTAATCATTTTACAGAACTCTAATGTTAACTAATAAGAAATCTAAGGTAATTCTTATTCTCCTGTTTCGTAGCTAGGGGAAATGATAAGTCATGATGGTTTTGACTTACCAGAAAATTAGCACATCTGTGTTATCGGGCATACCTCCAAACACTGTGTTTAATTGTAGCATCTCTGCAAAGAAAGTTTAAGGGTGAAATGGTGATAGGTATGTATATCTTCCAAATTGTACTTTATTTAAGATTTTTAAGAAAATTTATTGGCATAGGTCACCAATAAATCTGGTCATAGCCTGTTTTTAATAGTAATGGAGATCAGCCGTCTTGAGTCAAAGTGAAAAGCTTAGTAGCAAACTGCCTTTTCCTGGTGATGACAACATTATTTTAACCTTCTATTTTCTGCTATATTGTTGCTTATGAGAAAGTCCTGGAATTATATTAATGAATTAGTAGATATAGTGTAAAAGGACATTGCATTTATGCAGCGTTTGCTTGGGGTTGAGTGTGGTTCAGGGCAAAAGGTAGTGTATGTTGGAGGTGGAGGGCAGATAACAAAGTGGAAGAGGAGGTGACTCCATCGGCCAATAAATTTCTCTGAGATTTTTCTAATCAGATGGTCTCTATTTATGACGTGTAATTAAGCCCATACAAAATAAATAGTGCAAGTACTAAAGAATTGTGCTGCATATTCTAAGACCACCAATCCCTTCAGCATTGGGATACTAAGAATTATCAAGGTAATTATACATTTTATAACATTTTCTAAAAAAGTATAAGAAAAGATAAATAAAGTTTTCTTTGATGATTTATGGTACTATCTTCCCAGGTATTCTAAATTGTAACCAGAAGGATTACCATTTAAGAGATCCTATGTTCTATTATCAGTTAATTTTCTTAAAATTTATGTATATTTATATATACTCATATAAAATATTATATATGGATAATAATATATACTATATTAAGCTTATTTAATATATAATTAGCATCACAAAATATAATTATATAATGTCAGTTAAACTTAACAGTATATAAAACATGTATACACTACACATAAATACATGCATATACGTATATGCACCCATATACATACAGATAACATACAAGTATATATAATAAGTATATATATGTATATATACACAGAGAGAGAAGAGCTCACTGTACTCATTTTTCTGTTACTTCATTTGCCTCAGTACTATGGAATCTTAAGAGACACTTCCCGGTTAATATGTTAATATCTGTAGTGTAGTACTTATTGTTTTTTAAATGCCACAGTTAAACATTTCTCTGGTTTTTGACTTTAGATTTCCTCTAAACTTTTGCTTTCAAAACAATGCTGTTATAAGCCTATTTTGAATGTGACTCTTTGCATTTGTAGCACTTTCTCTAAGCTGCTCAATAACTATTGCAATTGTATAGCCTAAAGAAAGTATACTTAAACTTAATAGACACAACAGTATTATCTCCATAATGGTTTAAAAGTTCTCCCTTCTAGGTTACCAAAACTTAAAATTGTCAAACCTTCAAACTTTGGCTAAACTTTTCCTTATTAGAAGAATTATAGCTCATTATTTTATTTTTCATTTGCAGATTTCTTCTCTGATTAAGCACTTTTCATATATTTAGCATGTTTAGAAGACATTTGTATTTTCTTCATTTGGAATTGCCTGTCTATATCCTTTCCTTGCTTTTTTTTTTTTTCCTATTGGGTTGTTTGTATTTGTAATAATTTCTAATATATGTAAGGAATATTAGTATTGAAGTTTCTTCTCAGTCACTTATCTTTATGGTACTTTTAAACATGTTGGAGTTCTACTTGTATAATCTAATGTGTTAACCATTTTGTTAATGCCTGTATGTGTTTTATGGCTATTCTGTTTCCATAATCTATTTGTCTTCTGTTGTTCCAATACTACAATGTTTTTTAAAAACTTAAGATTTATAGTATATTTTAATATCTACTAGAGTAAATACATTATCTTTGTTCATTTCAGTTCAGTTCAGTTGCTCAGTCGTGTTCGACTCTTTGTGACCCCATGGACTGCAACACGCCAGGCCTTCCTGTCCATCACTAACTCCCAGAGCTTGCTTAAACTCATGTCCATCAAGTTGATGATGTCATCCAACCATGTCATCCTCTGTCATCCCCTTCTCCTCCTGCCTTCAATCTTTCCCAGCATCAGGGTCTTTTCCAATGAGTCATTTCTTCACATTAGCTGGCCAAAGTATTGGAGCTTCAGCTTCAGCATCAGTCCATCTGATGAATATTTAAGGTTGATCTTTAGGATTGACTGGTTTGATCTCTTTGATGTTCAAGGGACTTGCAAGAGTCTTCTCCAATACCATAGTTCAAAAGCATCAATTCTTTGGTGCTCAGCTTTCTTTATGGTCCAACTCACCATCCATACATGACGACTGGAAAAACCATACCATAGCTTTGACTAGACGGACCTTTGTCAGTAAAGTAAGGTCTCTGCTTTTTAATATACTGTTAGTTTTGTCATAGTTCTTGATTTGCCATATCTTGTCATAGTTCTTTACAGTTAAAAAAGTCATTTACTTACTTTCAACGTTCCTTGTGTTTTAATGAGTGCATTTAAGATAGTATATTTGTGTTGCTGTAACTGTATCACATAGGTTTTGACATGTAGAATTGCACTGCAATTCCCACTTGACTGTTACCTGGAAATGGTGGGAAGTACAAAATAACTCCAATTACAGTAACTAACTATGCCGTTGGTTGACTCTGCATCTCTTTCTGTTTTCAGCTTTCTTGAGTCATCTGACATGAGTAGTCCTGAGGCTCTTGCCTCTATCTTCTGTGACAGAGCTTTTCTGTGAGTTTCTTAGGTGAAGATTTTATCTTCTATTTCTGTTCTTTTAGGAGGATTACTTGTAATTTATGACCCAATAACAGTTCGTTTTGTTTGTTTGATTTTTAAGCATATTGTGTGTGTGGTGTGTATATGTGTGTATATGTGAGTATTTCATGGTAGGAAGATTTGATGCTTGTACTCAGCCTGCCATCTTGAAACTGAAGTCCCTATCTCTTAAAAGTCAGGAATAAAGTGTACATGGGATTCTGTGGATGTCAAATATGAGTTATGAGTTAGTTCCTCTTATTTCTCTTATTCATTGTGAATGGTTTTTAATATTTATTATTTTATTTTTATTTGGCTACACTAGGTCTTAGTTGAGGCATGTGGGATCTTTTTTTATTTTTTTATTGAAGGATAATAATTTACAGAATTTTGTTGTCTTCTGTCAAACATCAACACGAGTCAGCCATAGTTGTAAATATGGCCTCTCCCTCTAGAACCTCCCTCCCATCTCCTCCCCATCCCACCCCTCTAGGTTGATACAGAGCTCCTGTTTGAGTTTCCTGAGACATACAGCAAATTCCCATTGGCTACATATTTTACATATGGTAACATAAGTTTCCACATTACTCTCTCCATACATCTCACCCTCTCCTTCTCTCTCCCCATATCCATAAGTCTGTTTTCTATGTCTGTTTCTCTATTGCTGCCTTACAAATAAATTCATCAGTACCACTTTTCTAGATTCCATATATATGTGTTAGTATATGATATTTATCTTTCTCTTTCTGACTAACTTTACTCTGTATAATAGGTTCTAGGTTCATCCACCTCATTACAATGGACTCAAATGTGTTCCTTTTTACGGCTAAGTAATATTCCATTATGTATATGTACCACAACTTTATCCATTCATCTGTCAATGGACATCTAAGTTGCTTCCATGTTCTAGCTATTGTAAACAGTGCTGCAATGAATATTGGGGTACATGTATCTTTTTCAATTTTGGTTTCCTCAGGGTATATGCCTAGGAGTTGGATTGCTGGGTCATGTGGTGGTTTTATTCCTAGTTTTTTTTCAGGAATCTCCATACTGTCTTCTATAGTGGCTTTAACAATTTACATTCCCACCAACAGTGCAAGAGAGTTCCCTTTTCTCCACACCCTCTCCAGCATCTATTGTTTGTAGAACTTTTTGATGATGGCCATGCTGACCAGTGTGAGGTGATATTTCATTGTAGTTTTGATTTGCATTTCTCTAATAACAAGCAATGTTGAGTGTCTTTTCATTTACTTGTTAGCCATCTGTATGTCTTTTTTTGGAGAAGTGTTTGTTTAGATCTTTTCCCCACTTTTTGATTGGGTGTTTGTTTTTCTGGTATTGAGTTGTATGAGCTGCTTGTATATTTTGGAAATTAATCCTTCGACAGTTGTTTCATTTGCTATTATTTTCTCCCATTCTGAGAGCTGTCTTTTCACCTTGTTAATAGTTTCCTTTGCTGTGCAAAAGCTTTTAGCTTAATTATGTCCCACTTGTTTTTTTTTGTTTTTATTTCCATTACTCTGGGAGATGGGTCATAGAGGATCTTGCTTTGATATATGTCATCATGTGTTCTGCCTATGTTTTCCTCTAGGAGTTTTACAGCTGCTGTTCTTACATTTAGGTCTTTAATCCATTTTGTGTTTATCTTTGTGTGTGGTGTTGGAAGTGTTCTAATTTAATTCTTATACATGTAGCTGTCCAGTTTTCCCAGCACCACTTATTGAAGAGACTATCTTTGACCCATTGTACATGGACAGATTCTTAGAAAAGTTCAATCTTCCGAGACTGAATGAGGAAGAAATAGAAATTATTAACAACCCAATTATAAGCACTGAAATTCAAACTGTGATCAAAAATCTTCCAAAAAACAAAGGCCCAGGATCAGATGGCTTCACAGGTGAATTCTATCAAACATTTAGAGAAGAGCTAATACTCATGTTTCTAAAACTCCTTCAAAAAGTTGCAGAGGAAGCAACTCTTCCAAACTCATTCTACGAGGCCACCATCACTCTGATAACAAAACCAGGCAAAGACAACACACAAAAAAAGAAAACTACAGGCCAATATCACTGATGAACATACATGCAAAATCCTCAACAAAATTCTAGTAAACAGAATTCAACAACACATTAAAAATTTCATACACCACGATCAAGTTGTATTTATTCCAGGGAATGCAAGGATTCTTCAGTGTTTGTAAATCAATCAATGTGATACACCATATTAATAAATTGAAAGATAAATCCATATGATAATCTCAACATATGCAGAAAAGGCCTTTGACAAAATTCAGCACCCATTTATGATTCAGTTCAGTTCAGTTCAGCCCTCAGTAGTGTCTGACTCTTTGCAACCCCATCAATCTCAGCACACCAGGCCTCCCTGTCCATCACCAACTTCCAGAGTCCACCCAAACCCATGTCCATTGAGTCAGTGATGCCATCCAGCCATCTCATCCTCTGTCGTCCCCTTCTCCTCCTGCCCCCAATCCCTCCCAGCATCCGAATCTTTTCCAATGAGTCAACTCTTTGCATGAAGTGGCCAAAGTATTGGAGTTTCAGCTTTAGCATCAGTCCTGCCAATGAACACCCAGGACTGATCTCTTTTAGAATGGACTGGTTGGGCCATTTATGATTAAAACTCTTCAAATCATGGGCATAGAAGGAACATACCTCAACACAGTAAAGACCATATATGATAATCCCACATCAAAAATTATTTTCAGTGGTGAAAAATGGAAAAGCATTCCCCCTAAGATCAGGATCAAGACAAGGGTGTGCACTCCCACAACTATTATGCAACATAGTTTTGGAAGTCCTAGCTACAACAATCAGAGAAGAAAAAGAAATAAAAGGAATCTGGATCAGAAAAGAAGTAAAGCTCTCACTGTTTGCAAGTGACATGGTACTAGACATAGAAAACCCTAAAGATACTATCATAAAATTATTAGAGCTAATCAGTGAATTTAGCAAAGTCACAGGATACAAAATCAATACACAGAAATCACTTTCATTCCTATATACTAAAAGTGAAAAATCAGAAAGAAATTAGGAAATCAATCCCATTCATCATTGCAATAGAAAGAATAAAATATCTAGGAATAATCCTATCTAAGAAGACAAAATATCTATATACAGAAAATTATAAGACACTGATGAAAGAAATCAAAGATGATATAAACAGATGGAGAGATATTCCATGTTCCTGGATAGGAAAAATCAATATTGTGAAAATGACTATACTACCAAATGCAACCTACAGATTCAGTGAGATCCCTATCAAATTGCCAGTAGCATTTTTCATAAAACTAGGGAAAAAATTTTCACAATTCGTATGGGAACACAAAAGACCACAAATAGTCAAAGCAGTCTTGAGAAAGAAGAATGAAGCTGGAGGAATCAACTTTCCTGACTACAGATTATACTACAAAGCTACAGTCATCAAGACAGTATGGTACTGGCACAAAAACAGAAATATAGACCAATGGAACAAGATAGCCCAGAGACAAACCCACGTCCTTATGGGTACCTTATTTTTGACAAAGGAGGCATGCAGAATCTTTAGTTGCAGTATGCAAACTCCTAGTTGTGGCATGTGGAATCTTGTTCCCTAACCAGGGATCAGACCTGGGATCCCTGCATTGGGAGTGCAGAATCTTAGCCACTGGGGTACCAGGGAACTCCCTGAACTGATTTTCCTTTTTTTTTTTTTTGGTATGCATCTTAAAATACTTTTGGACTGTCCATTCTGAAGGAAATCAGCCCTGGGATTTCTTTGGAAGGAATGATGCTAAAGCTGAAACTCCAGTACTTTGGCCACCTCATGCAAAGAGTTGACTCATTGGAAAAGACTCTGATGCTGGGAGGGATTGGGGGCAGGAGGAGAAGGGGACGACAGAGGATTAGATGGCTGGATGGCATCACTGACTCGATGGATGTGAGTCTCAGTGAGCTCCGGGAGTTGGTGATGGACAGGGAGGACTGGCGTGCTGCAATTCATGGGGTTGCAAAGAGTCAGACATGACTGAGCAACTGAACTGAACTGAACTGATGCCTTTTCATGAACTGACACCATGAATGAACTTGGGTATATTTCACACTGCTACTCCAAGCCAAAGGCTTGGATTCTCTTGGGTCATTTATATTAATCTTGAGAGTTGGTCTTCCTTTTCTGGTGGTGAATCATCCAAACATTTCCCAATTTTGCCTCACCTGAAATGTATTTTGCTGTAAGTCCTTGAAACCTTAGTTTCTAGAGTTGATATAGATGTTCCTCTTTAAATATATCTTGGGGAATTTAATGACAGAAAAGATTTAAATACAACAAAAGAAACAAAAATATAAACTAGACATCCCAATAGTATTTTAGTAAAACCAATTCAACCTGATTAACCTCTTTGACTCCAAAAGTCAGTAGTGAAACCAAGAAGAATTTAACCCAAAGAACAAAGAAAAGAATACAGTATTGAAAAATAAAGCTCAGGAGAACTAACATAATTTTCTTCCTTGTAAAAAAAAAATTAACCTGAAAAATGAGGGTCTTTTTTTAAAAGCAATTTCTGTGTTCTGTGTACCATATTGATGAGATTATATGATAAAATCTCTCCAGCTTTAGGTCTAACATTCAAGAGTTTGTATATAGAAGATGTTTGTATATATGCATTTTGACCTGAAAAAGTTCTGTAAATTCATTTAAGCAATGAGATGACCAGAGGAAAACTTCATTTCATGATCTTGCAGGAGATGTTTTAAATAGTTCTGTTATTGTCAGTTCAACCTATAACAGCTCATCTGTGAACATTGCAATGCCTCAGAGCCATTCTGGGTTCTGAAGTTTGATAAATACAGCCTCCTGATAATCACAATGTCAGGAATTCGTTTTGCTTCAGCTATGTACGTACTCTGACAGATCATTTTGTGGGTATAAGTACATAGAGCATGGATAAGCTCAGAGGCACCTCAAATATGCACTTATTTGTTTTTAGTTCCTCATGTAGATCTGATTAAGAGCAGATGAGGGCATCCTAAAATAGTCTGTGATCTTGCTACTCAAATTGTGATCAAAGAGCAAAAGACTGGCATCATCTGGAGTCTTCTTAGGAAAGTGAATCCCTCCCCAGATCAACTGAGTAAAAATTGGTGTATTAATACGATCTCCAGGTGATGTGTATGAATATTACAGTTTAAAAACCACTGCCCAGGTAACTTATTCAGATTCTCCCCTACTGTTGAAAATGCAAGGATACAGTGAACAATAAGAAGTCTGATATTTTCTCTCTCAATCTCTTCCAACTGTATACTCCCAGTAATTCTGAAAATGTGGATTAGCCTTTCAACCTGACCATTACTGAAAAGATAATCTCATTCCTGCATCCTTTCTGTTTTTTCAAGGTGGAGACAGACCTGTTCTCATTACTCTTGATGAGGTCTTTTTTATCTCTAACACTTGCTAATAACAGGAGCTTCTTACTTTTAAGATTACTTTTCACACAGCTAGTAGACAGACATCTGAAATGAAAACCCATTTCTGTCACACTTCCACTATTATTCCATAATGTCTCTATAACTTTCATGATGAAAAGACAAATTCTTGGTGTGTTTTCTAAGGACTTTTATCGCCTCCCTAGCCTGTGAATTATAACCAAACTGAGTATAGCAACTGCTACTGGTGCTCCCCTATATCCTCTCAGCCTACCTGAGTGCACCTCTTAGCACTCTGTTGAAATCTTTCTCCTTCCATCTCCTGGGCCACTCTTCTCTGCCTGAAGACTTTCCCTTCAAGATCAGAGCTTGGGGTGCCTCACCAGGTACAGCATGAAAATGCTAAGATTTAGCCCTCTCCCCCACCCCGGGCCACTCTCAAACAATTGGGGGCTTGACCTCATAGATAAATATCTCAGCCTCACTATTCTCTTAAGGGGAAATCCTTAGATTGTTTTCTGATGGTTTCTCCAAGCTTCTCTGGTGGAACTGAAGTTCAGTTGCTCAAATTGTTGGCACAGTAACATGTTTTGTTTTCATTTTTCTCTCTTTTCAATCGCCTACTCCTCTCACTTGCTTCTTGGAATCACCTTACAAAATAACTTGAACCTCAGTGCTTCCCTCAGGGCCTGCTTTCTGAGGAAACTGAAGCAAAGATAGTACTGATTGTGACCCCTTAAAGCAGATTCTCAGCACTGGATTCTGAAAAGGGATCACTTACCAGTGAAATAGAAACAGGGGCCACTTTGGCAGTGGTGAGTAGGGTGGTGATGACATTTGGCAGTGGAGTAAATGGGGACCAGGTGGAGGTGGAAAGGCAAGCACTGGCTTATGCAAGAGTTCCAGCACTTGGAACACATGAAGTCAAGAGTGATGAAAAGGATAGTGGCTGGCATGTGTTAAGCACTCTTGGGATCCTTGAAGGAGAAGAATATAAGGCTTACATTAGCAAGCTATCTTTACAGAGCATTCTGTGAAATCCAGAAAGCCTCAATGCCAGCATTTGAATTTCATATAATTTTTTATGTGTCACAAAGTATTGTTTTTCCTCATCTCCCCCTCCAACTGTTTTTAAAAGTATAAAAATTACTCAACTCACAGGTCACACAAAAATAGGAACTGGACCAAATTTGACCCTCAGGCCTTAGTGTTTTTCCCCCTTTCTAATGATTTTGCAGAAATATTGCTTTATCAGAAGTCAGGATACTTTAGTGCTCACACCCAAGTTGCATGACTGATTCACTCAGATAACATATGGAGTTAAGGTCCATATGAATTTCTAGTGTGCACCCAATAATCACATATTGTTTGTATACTTATCTGTTTTCACTTGAGCAGAGGGTCTTAATCTTTAAGAGAAAGAAAGTACCAGAGACTTCACCAGTCACTCCAAAAGGAATAGGGGAGTAGACTCCATATAAACAGTGGCAGTCTTGCTGTACTAAAGAGGAGAGGTGGAAGTCTGGGGCAAAAAAAGCAGTTGAAACTTAAGTCCAAAAGAGAGAGAATCACATGGACTTTAACCTCAAAATCTGTAGTCAGGTTCCTCTAAAGTCATTGGCTTTTAAGATACACACATGCAAGAAAAGATTCTAAGAAACCCAGAAGAATCTGAGCAGCGATTTCAGCATGCCCCAGTACGAGCATGGCAAAAGTCGAAGTTCAGACTTTGCAAAGTAAAAGAGGCTGTATTGTACCCTGAGTTTTCCACTGAGACCTCCATCATGGCCAAGACTGAGGAAAAATGAAATAGTTGAGTTCAGTTCAGTCACTCAGTCATGTCCAACTCTTTGTGACCCCATGGACTGCAGCACGCCAGGACTCCCTGTCCATCACCAACTCCCGGAGTTTACTCAAACTCATGTCCATTGAATCGATGATGGCATCCAACCCTCTCATCCTCTGTTGGCCCCTTCTTCTCCTGCCTTCAATCTTTCCCAGAATCAAGGTATTTTCCAATGAGTCTGTTCTTCGCATCAGGTGGCCAAAGTATTGGAGTTTCAGCATCAGTCTTTCCAAGGAATATTCAGGACTTATTTCCTTTAGGATGGACTGCTTGGATCTCCTTGCAGACCAAGGGACTCTCAAGAGTCTTCTCCAACACCACAGTTCAAAAGCATCAATTCTTCTGTGCTCAGCTTTCTTTATAGTCCAACTCTCACATCCATACATGACTACTGGAAAAACCATAGCCTTGACTAGATGGACCTTTGTTAGCAAAGTAATGTCTTGCTTTCTAATATGCTGTCTACGTTGGTCATAACTTTTCTCTCAAGAAGTAAGCGTTTTTTAATTTCATGGCTGCAATCACCATCTGCAGTGATTTTCAGATCAGATCAGATCAGTCGCTCAGTCGTGTCCTACTCTTTGCGACCCCGTGAATCGTAGCACGCCAGGCCTCCCTGTCCATCACCAACTCCCGGAGTTCACTGAGACTCACGTCCATCGAGTCAGTGATGCCATCCAGCCATCTCATCCTCTGTCGTCCCCTTCTCCTCTTGCCCCCAATCCCTCCCAGCATCAGAGTCTTTTCCAATGAGTCAACTCTTCGCATGAGGTTGCCAAAGTACTGGAATGTCAGCTTTAGCATCATTTTGGAGCCCCCCAAAAATAAAGTCAGCCACTGTTTCCCCATCTATTTGCCATGAAATGATTGGACCAGATGCCATGATCTTAGTTTTCTGAATGTTTAGCATTAAGCCAACTTTTTCACTCTCCTCTTTCACTTTCATCAAGAGGCTCTTTAGTTCCTCTTTGCTTTCTGCCATAAGGGTGGTTGTCGGGAGCCAGCATGAGGAACTCCACCCATGGCAAAGGTCATGAGGAAGGAGGCTCGGCATATGCAAAGGTGGGATTGAGCCTCAGGAGTTCCCCTGGAAATTTTTGACCATTTACTCCCAAAACCAGAGTCTGCCTACTTTACTGTTTTGTGTTCTCACTTACACCTCTGACTTTTCGGGGGGCTGTCTTGGGCGTGATAAGAGTGTTTTAGTTCACAACCGTGAGAGGCATGAGATGTTCTAAACTGTCTGAATACAGATTTTTTTGAGCAGTTAAAAGATTGACTAGAAATTGTATTGGTGAAGGGTTTTTCACTTGTTGGGCCAATGTTTGTTGTTTTATATCTCTTACCTGTTGTGTTTTTGGTAGTGTATTGATTAACATAATTGGTGTAAGTAGTAGCTTTAATGTTTGTAACCTTGGACTCTTGAGTTAATTCCTTTTCTTGTTATAGCCCACCACACCTTTGCCCTATAGGAATGCAACTTTATTTAATGCTTTTGGAGGGTGGCGCCTGACTAATCACCTTTAGGAAAAAATAAGTTTTCTGAAGAAAGGGTCTTAAAATGTTAACAGGCCTCCGGGCCAAAAGATGATACAAATCACCTAAACTTTTACATATGATAAGTTTACAAGAAAAAAGCCTGGCTTATTACATGACTCTACTCCTTTTTCTATTATCTTCTATATATAACTTAAGGTACAAAAACTACTTTAAAAAATAAAGTGTGGGCCTTGTTCACCAAAGCTTGGTCTCCCTATGTCGTTTTTTTTTGTTGTTGTTGTTGTTGTTTTTCACCTTTTGGCTAAACTATTTAGCCTCTTTTTTCTACTGAATTTTTTCACTGAGCTATCTTTATTTAACCACTCTTTATATCTTTAATTAACGTTTAATTAAACAACTGTTTTTTGATCTTCGCCGACACTGGCAAGTGGCACCTGGAACAGGCTAATTCCGGAACATCAAACATTAAAAATCCAAATTCAAAAATTAAAAGAAGGGGAGTTTAAGTATAGTTTTCCCCATCAAATCTTGCAACATGCTCTTTTCGTAATAAATATTTTAAATACTGATTCAGCTGAAACTACTGCAATGCTTCACCATTGGTGCCCAGAGCAATTGAATGCAAAACCATTAGTTAAATGGAAGGACTTCCTCTCAGGGCAATGGAAGGGTCCGGACCGATTATTAACTAGTGGTCGAAGATGTGCTTGTATTTTTCCACAGGATGCAGATTCTCCAATTTAGATCTGGGACAGGCTGATTCACCATGTTGCAGTCCCTCAGACATCCTGTTCCCCCATTGCTTCGATCACAAAAGAGGAGCCCGCCAGAAGGGGAGGCAAGATAAAAATCGAGATCCTGGTGAGACTCACGGAGCTGCTGCAGCGTGAACTCCAACTAGAAACTAATTCTACTTATTCTGTTTTGGCTTGTCTACCCTCTCCTTATGTTTTTCTCTTTACCAACGATTCTGGAAAACCTAATGTACATACGACTTTCACTGGTAGACCTAATGTAGTGACTTGTGAACAATGCATGCTCTCATCTTATTTAAGCCCTCAATATAATGTTTGCTCCTTTATAGTGTTACAACGTCCACCTTATCTTATGATGTAACCACTTATTGATATGATAATTTTGATCTTGCTGTATTACAACAACTACAGGATTTAATGTGATCACGATGGTTTGTGGGCTTGCTTATCCTGGGAATAGTAGCTTTAATAGCAGCAATTGCTTCTGTTACTGTGACAGCAATATCATTGACTCAACAAGTACATACTACCCAATATGTTGATACCATGTCAAAAAATGTCTCTTTAACTCTAACAACACAGGAAGCTATAGATAGGAAATTAGAAATGAGAGTAGATGCCTTAGAAGAGGCAATAATGCATATTGAGACTGAGTTACAGGCTTTAAAAGTGAAGATGGCTCTGTCATGCCATGCTGATTACCGGTGGATATGTGTGACATCTTTAAAGGTAAATGAGACAGATTATAAATGAAAAAAAATTAACAGCTCTGACATTGGCCTGGACTTAGGAAAACTTCATAATCAAATACAGACCTTGGAACACTCTTGACTGGATTTTACCACCGCTGGAGCAGCTAATGACTTTTTTCACACCTTCTCTAACTTTATTTCTGGAAAAAAAAATTCTGTCTAATCTTCTCATAATCATTCTTCCTTGTATTGTCAAGATTCTTCGACAGAACATTCAAAAGGTCATGACTGAGCTGCATCTGGCTATTTTAAGAAATAAAAAAGGGGGAGATGCCGGGAGCCAGCGTGAGGAACTCCGCCCATGGCAAAGGTCATGAAGAAGGAGGCTCGGCATACGCAAAGGTGGGATCGAGCCTCAGGAGTCCCCCTGGAAATTCTCGACCATCTACCCCCAAAACCAGAGTCTGCCTACTTTACTGCTTTGTGCTCTCACCTACACCTCTGACTATGGGGGGCTGTCCTGGGCATGATAAGAGTGTTTTAGTTCACAACTGTGAGAAGCATGAGATGTTCTAAACCGACTGAATACAGATTCCTTTGAGCAGTTAAAAGATTGACTAGAAATTGTATTGGTGAAGGGTTTTTCACTTTTTGGGCCAATGTTTGTTGCTAAGTCCCCATATCCCTTACCTGCTGTGTCCCTGGCAGTGTATTGATTAATATAATTGGTGTAAGTAGTAGCTTTAATGTTTGTAACCTTGGACCCTTGAGTTAATTCTTTTTCTTGTTATAGCCCACCACACCTTTGCCCTATAGGAATGTAACTTTATCTAATGCTTTTGGAGGGTGGCACCTGACTAATCACCTTTAGAAAAAAATAAGTTTTCTGAAGAAAGGGTCTTAAAATGTTAACAGGCCTCCAGGCCAAAAGATGATACAAATCACCTAAACTTTTACATATGATAAGTTTACAAGAAAAAAGCCTGGCTTACTACATGACTCTGACCTTGAGGTCAGAACCTATGTCTTACTCATCTTTGTATCCACAAAACAAAATAAGCATGCCTTGTATGTTTGTGGAACTAATGATCATGTGCATTGTTAGACGAAATAGTAGTCAAGAATATGCACAAGCTTAAGATACTTTTAGCAGGACACTGATGTTGAACTGTGGTTTAAATCATTTTGAGGGGTCTCCACAATCTAATAGTAACAATACCCAAATCAGATGGCTTCTTGACTATGAACCTTGGTGAGTTCACAGAGACATAAAAATATAAATGGCATTTGCTATATAGTTCTTGCCCAGTTTCTCAATAGCATAGTTTTACAGGCCATAAGGGTAGCTTTCCAGCTGATCCTTTTATGTGAATCATTCTTTTTTTTTTTTTTTTTTGCATACAAAATGGCAACATAGTGTGTTAAACACTTTCTGCAGTAAGAGAAATTTTCACTTCAAAAAACATCTAAAAATTACACAGGTAACAAAGACTTACCACTTGTATTGGAATCTAAAGTTTCTCAGTTCAGTTCAGTCGCTCAGTTGTGTCTGACTCTTTGTGACCCCATGAACTGCAGCACGCCAGGCCTCCCTGTTCATCACCAACTCCCAGAGTCCACCCAAACCCATGTCCATTAAGTCAGTGATGCCATCCAACCATCTCATCCTCTGTCATCCCCTTCTCCTCCTGCTATCAATCTTTCCCAGCATCAGGGTCTTTTCCAATGAGTCAGCTCTTTGTATCAGGTGGCCAAAGTATTGGAGTTTCAGCTTCAACATCAGTCCTACCAACGAACACCCAGACTGATCTCCTTTAGTATGGACTGGTTGGATCTCCTTGCAGTCCAAGGGACTCTCAAGAGTCTTCTCCAACACCACAGTTCAAAAGCATCAATTATTTGATGCTCAGCTTTCTTTATAGTCCAACTCTCACATTCATACATGACCACTGGAAAAACCATACCTTGACTAGATGGACCTTTGTTGCAAAGTAATGTCTCTGCTTTTGAATATGCTGTCTAGGTTGGTCACAACTTTCCTTTCAAGGAGTAAGTTTCTCACTGGCACTCAAATTGAGACATGGGCTTACCCAAGGTGCTGTTCATTTGATCAGCAAAAAAAAAAAAAAGACAAAAAAATTGAGAGGATGAATTAAGCGCCAAAGTGCACGAAAGTACCATATGACATAGGGTAGCTATATTAGATATTGTTTCCTTAGACTTTTAACAGCAACATAAGCTTTTAGAAAATGATTAATATTGAACAGAGAAACAAATCAAGATAGAGTATCAATTTAATTAAGACTCAGAATTTTCTTAGGAGGGTATCACAATATAGATAACTTTTATTATAAAGCTTTAATTTTTATTATAAAGCTTAAAATTACATATTAGATAATTTAATAAAATTTTAATGAGCACCTAGTGTGAGTCAGGTATGGTAATAGGTATTCAATGTGGAAAAATCAGACAATGCAGACAACACAATAGACAAATTATATCATTAATAGATACCACTGTTCAAAATATTCTCTCTCTCTGTTTCTGTCTTACATACACACATATATTTCTCAACACCCCAAATAAAGCAATTCTATTTGTCTGCCTGTTGCCATAAGGCAGCTATAACTTTATATAAGGGAGTTTTCTTAATTTGTTTAAAGGACAATTTATCCTGACTGATGTGGATACACACACATACACACACACCAGTTTTGGAAGTTCCTTTTGGTTGTCCATTTCTCACTCACCTAGGAGTCTTAACATCCCTGGTGCTGTGGCAAACTAATTTGTTAGCTTGAAGCACTGTTCAGTCTCAGACCCTACAGTTCTTGGCATTTTTCTTTTCACTTTTGGCCATTGTACAATATCCTGTGAAATTGTGAGAGCAGGCTGTAGCAAGCACTTGACGATCATGAAGATTCAAATCCGAGGACAAAAAAGTCAACACACATGTGTGCAGCAGAAAAAAAAATATATATATATATATATACACACACATATGGAGAGAACCTGGGTTACTGAAGATAAATCTATGATAACAACTTTTATTCTACTCTAGATTCATTTTAGTTAAAATGATATATTTTGCCTGTTTTTAAAATCAAGTACAATTTTCTGTTAACTGTGACAAAAGCATTTACTCTAAATCATCAAGGGATGTAGAACAATTTTAAAGTCCTAGTTACTGCCAACGAACACAATAACATCCAACATTATTAGCAACATACATTAAAGTTTAGTAATAAGTATTTGAAAAGTGAAAGTGGAAGTGTTAGTCACTCAATCGTGTCCTACTCTGCGACCCCATTGACTATAGCCCACCAGGCTCCTCTGTCCATGGAATTCTCCAGGAAAGAATGCTGGAGTGGGTTGCCATTCCCTTCTCTGAGGGATCTTCCCAACCCAGGGATTGAACCCTGATCTCCTGCATTACAGGCAGATTCTTTACCATCTGAGTCACAAGGGAAGCCCTATAATATTTGGGGTACATTTAAAAATTTAATTCTTAAGCAACATTTATGCATGGTTGTTACTATTATTTTAAGCACAGAGAATCTGAGCCTCCAGAGTTTAAGGAATAAGCCTAAAATAATTCAGATAATAGATGACAGAAAGTGAAAGTGAAAGTCCGATTCTTTGTGACCCCCTGGACTATACAGTCTAGGGAATTCTCCAAGCCAGAATACTGGAGTGGGTAGCCTTTCCCTTCTCCTGGGGATCTTTCCAACCCATGGCTCAAACCCAGGTCTCCCACATTGCAGGCAGATTCTTTACCAGCTGAGCCACAAGGGAAGCCCAAGAATACTGAAGTGGGTAGTCTATCCCTTCTCCAGCAAGTCTTCCTGACCCAGGAATTGAACCTGGGTCTCCTGCATTGCTGGCAGATTCTTTACCAACTAAGCTATCAGGGAAGCCCAGATGACAGGACTGAGATTCACGTACAGGTCCACATAGTAACAAGCCCATTTTGCTAACCCTGATACAGTGTCTCCCAAGTTGTTATGATGCTCAGCATTTGTCCCTTTGGTCCTTACTTTTGTGCTAAAGAGTTAACAATGGATTATTATTACATAAGTGGGGCATGAATTTGGACTAGTTATATAAGTCTCTGTGCAAATAAATGCCAGGAAACATTCTTCTTGAAAACAAACTTCTTAATTTGTCCCCAAACAATAATTTTAAATCAGAGGTCTGCTAGGTTTTCAGATCAGAACTGAAAATTACATGCTGACGAGCTATTACTGAAAGTGAATTTGTCCCACTTGTTGTGGACTAATTTCGTCAACATATATCATCCTTGTAATTGCAAAACATGTTGTAAGGATAGATAACCAAAAGAGAGATTAACATACCTCCAATCAATCTCTTGTTCAGTAGTTTATTGCTCAAAAATTGCTCCAACCTTCACCTAAACCTGAAACCACAGACAGAAACAATCCCCCAGGCAGTAGGATTCTAAGTTTTATGCTATCATAGGCCATGTTTAACTAGTTCAGATCACTATCACCTAGGCTAGTGTCTATTCTTAACTACTGACATGAAGAGTAAATTAACAAATAAAGTCCAAGGAATTAAAATACAGGTATATATGTACATATATACACATATAAATGTTATTGTTTAGCTGCTAAGTTGACTCAACTCTTTAGAAACCCCATGGACTATAGCCCGCCAGGCTCATCTGTCATGGGATTTCTCAGACAAGAATACTGGAGTAGGTTGCCATTTCTTTCTTCTGGGAATCTTCCCAACCCAGGAACTGAACCTGAGTCTCTAACACTGCAGGTGGATTCTTTACTACTGAACCACCAGGGGATTCTATATATATATATATATATTTCTCCCAAATATATAGAGCAACAGTGTTCTCTACATTTCTGTATTTAAAAACAAAATCTCATGAAACAGAACATTTCTTAGTGTATAACTTGCTTTTTGAACTGTAGTTGCTTATACTTAGTTACTTAATATGATACTGGATGATTTTTATTATAATTGAATGTAATATAATGATAACCCATCTAGCTTCTTAGGGTGGTTGAAAGAGGTAGAAATAAATATTAAGTGAAAATTTTAAAGTGTTGGAGAGTATGATTTGAAATAAAAAGATGAATAAATCATCCTAAAGATTTCTCTTCTCTGTCTGTAGTACCAGGAGTGGCATCAGAATATAACCTACTTCTTAACTGTAATATAGTTTTTAATATAAAAGTTAGTTATCATTCACTACCATGGCCCAGAAGAGAAAGATAATCCAAATACATTATCCATTGTAATATAGTTTTGACATGCATTTCCCTAGTGCAGTTGTTTTCCAGGGAACCTAATCCTAATTATTTAACACTTTAAAAGTCAATAAATTATTGGAGGGAAGCAAAAAGCCTGTTGGTGGGTGAAATTTCTCTGTGAAATGAAAGTCGTTTCATGAAGTGAGAAGTTACAACAAGGTATCATTTAATAATAGCAAGTAATATTTTTAAATTACTGTTTAGAAATGTATTGCCTGATATTAAAATGACTTTATATAAATGCTGTGTCCTCAATTTAAAAGGACATTGGTAAACCCCCTAGGACTAAACAGGCCTTTTCTCTATCTAATTAAATTAAGTGCAGAGTACAGTGCCTCTCTGCAAAGATTAACAAAATGCATTCCTTGTCAGTTTAAGTGTTGCCTGTGGCGGTATTTTTTTTTCTAATTTAATTAAAAGCTGTTCTTTTATGAAGAACCAAGCTTGCAGCATAATTCCTCTTACGTTTACATTTCTAAAAGTTGTGTGGTAGAAAGTAGAGAGTGAAGAGAAAGAAAAGACAAAGAGAGGAGAGGGGGCCAAATAAAGGTATACATGAGGAAGTTAACAATATTTCCTGGTTTTCAGGAAAACTTAAAAGTCAACATGACTGGAAATAAACCAGGTGTCTGGGAAGACAACAGTTTTCTCTGCGATGTGTTAGATCGTGTCTCCATCTCAAGCCCAGTCAGCAGCCTTGATAAGAATATTGTGCATCTGTAATGTAAGGAGGTAATTACACCACAGACTCCCACATATTCAGGTTCCACACAGTGGATTATTATTCACTCATAAGAAGTGAACCAGGTGGCACTGGTGGTAAAGAATCCACCTGCCAAAGAGGAGACACAGGAAAAGCAAGAGAAGTGAGTTTGATCCCTGAGTTGGGAAGATTGCCTAGAGGAGGAAATGGCAACCCACTCCAGTATTCTTGCCTGGAAAATTCTATGGGCAGAAGAGCCTGGCAGGCTACAATCCATGGGGTCACAAAGAGTCAAATACGACTGAGCAGACACTCACATATGCAAGAAGTGAAATCTCAAGTCACATAAAACATGAATGAACCTTAAATGCCTGTTAAGTGGAAGAAACCAGTCCAAGAATTTTGCATTGTTATATGTTGGTGGTAGTTGAGTTTTTACTATTGATTACAGATAAGCTAAGGGAGGAAGCTAGAATGATCCATGTGGTAATAAATTAGAGTTGGAGACATTAGTATGAATTCATAGTTAGCTTACAATAGATAGTTACAGATGGAAATATTTATCGATGCATGTATATACACTGGATAGTACACATAAATATGTCCTTGCTCTGTGTGGGAGGATCTAGAAACAACGACATCTTAGAAGCATCCATATCTTGTTTTCTGATTGTTGTTTAGTCACTAAGTCATGTCCAATTCTTTTGCTTCCCCATGGACTGTACCTCGCCAGACTTCTCTGTCCATGGGATTTCCCAGGCAAGAATACTGGAGTGGGTTGCTATTTCCTTCTCCATGGGATCTTCCTGACTCAGGGACTCATCCTGCATTTTCTGCTTGGCAGGAGGATTCTTTACTGCTGAGCCACCAGGAAAGCCCATATATCATTCCCCGACAAAAAGACCAGGGCTTCTTGGAAAATGTACTGATACCAGTACTGGGGGAAAAATATACAACGTGACCCTGGAGTATCTTGTAGTTGCATAAAGTAAGTAAGTGCATAAAGTATAAAGGATAAAGTAACTAAGAAAGAAATAACCAACAAACAATAGTGGAACATGTCAAAGGAGAAAGCTTCCAATGACCAAAGGTGGAACAAAATGAGCCAAAAAAAAAAAAAAGCAAATGAAATTGTATTGGGTTATATCCCAAAGTGTAAAATAAATATCCATGATGATTCCATGCTAACATAAATTATTGAGTAATTAGATAAGTGAAGGGGAAGTGAAAAATATTTTGTATAAGATAATTCCAAAGTATTTATGAGCTATTTCTCCCTCAAACAGGGGGAACACCCCTCCTCACTTTTTAAATATGGGTTTTCTACAGTGACTTCTTTCCTAGGGGAACTGGGTGGAAAGGGGGAAATGAATAACTTGACAATGGAGAAACCAGACAAAACCCACCTCACCAGAGGCTCAAAGTTGACTAACAGTTATAAGTCACATTATAGTATGTGTTCTTGATAAAATGTGGGGAAAACAGTACTTTGCCTTTGAGGTTTTCCTCACAAAAATAAATAAACTCAGTCTAATCACAAGAAATATATCAGACTAAGTTCCAATATTGAGAGACATTCTGTGTAAAACTGGATTTGTACTCAAAATTCTCAGGACTATAAAAAAACAGAACAAATTGAGAAACTCAAGAAGAGCCTAAGGAGGAATGACTCCTTAACAAAATATGGCATCCTGGATGGGATCCTAAAACATAAAGCCAAGGGAACTTGAATAAAGTACTGACTTTAATTAAAATAACCTATTACTATCAGTTCATTCAGTTCAGGTCAGTTGCTCAGTCATGTCCAACTCTTTGCGACCCCATGACTGCAGCATGCCAGGCTTCCTTGTCCACCACCAACTCCCAGAGCTTACTCAAGTTCATGTCCATCGAGTCAGTGATGCCATGCAACCATCTCAACCTCTGTCGTCCCCTTCTCCTCCCACATTCAATCTTCCCCAGCATCAGGGTCTTAAGTATTGGAGTTTCAGCTTCAGCATCAGTCCTTCCAATGAATATTCAGGACTGATTTCCTTTAGGATGGACTGATTGGATCTCCTTTTAGTCCAAGGGACTCTCAAGAGTCTTCTCCAATACCACAGATTCTTCGGTGCTCAGCTTTCTTTACAGTCCAACTCTCACATCCATACATGACTACTGGAAAAACCATAGCTTTGACTACATGGACCTTTGTTGGCAAAGTAACGTCTCTGCTTTCTAATATGCTGTCTAGGTTGGTCATAGCTTTTCTTTCCAGGAACAAGCATCTTTTAAGTTCATGGCTGCAGTCACCATCTGCAGTGATTTTGGAGCTCAAAAAAATAAAGTCTTTCCCTGTTTCCATTGTTTCCTCATCTATTTGCTATGAAGTGATGGGACTGGATGCCATGATCTTAGTTTTCTGAATGTTGAGTTTTAAGCCGACTTTTCACTCTCCTCTTTCACTTTCATCAAGAGGCTCTTTAGTTCCTCTTCACTTTCTGCCATAAGGGTGGTGTCATCTGCATATCTGAGGTTATTGATATTTCTCCTGGCAATCTTGATTCCAGCTTGTGCTTCATCCAGCCCGGCATTTCACATGATGTGTGAAATTTAACTTATACTCTGCATATAAGTACAATAAGCAGGGTGACAATATACAGCCTTGACGTACTCCTTTTCCTATTTGGAACCAGTCTGTTGTTCCATGTCCATTTCTAACTGTTGGTTCTTTACCTGCATACAGATTTCTCAGGAAGCAGGTCAGGTGGTCTGGTATTCCCATCTCTTTAAGAATTTTCCACAGTTTGTTGTGACCCACACAGTCAAAGACTTTGGCATATTCATTAAAGCAGAAGTAGATGCTTTTCTGGTTCATTAGTTGTAAGAAATATGCCTTACGAACACAATATGTTAATACACTGGATATGGGCATATGGGAACTCTACATACTAACTTCAAAACCTTTCTGACACTTGGGGCTTGTGCACTGGGATGACCCAGAGGAATGGTATGGGGAGGGAGGTGGGAGAGGGGTTCAGGATGGGGAACACGTGTATACCCGTGGCAGATGCATGTTGATGTATGGCAAAACCAATACAATATTGTAAAGTAAAATAATAATAATAATAATAAAATAATTAAAAAAACACCTTTCTGAATAACAAAAACTGTTCTAAAAATTTATTTTAAAAGGCAAAGTTAAAAAGAAAGGCAAATATTACTTAAAGATTAAGAGAAAAATTTTGGAAACAATTTCAGCAGTGATTTTAGCTTACAGATCTCTGTCATTTGGTAATCAAAAATCTGCTTGTTGGGAAGATGGAAAAAGTGAGGAGAAAACAGAAGGAAGAAAAGGCTTAATGGCATGATTTTCTTAATCCCACTCTTCTGACCCAGCTTTTGGTTCAAGGGTATAAATGAGTAACAGATGTGCGACTCGGATCTTTTCCAGCCTTAAGGAGAGCGTGGTGCTCAACAAAGATTCCAGACAGCAGTTCGTCCAGTCTGCCAAAAACGTCCACCAGGGACAGTCCAAACATGAGAAGATCATTTCAACACACAACCAAATGGGGTGGTATAAGATAAAAGAAAGCCATGGCAAAGCTTAAATCAAGGGAATGAAAATTTCACCTTTTGGAGGCTAGTGTCATTACAGATAAGTCCTGCCTTTTCTTTAATGAGATCGTAATATGAGTCATCTGTCTATTGCGTATATTTTGAACTTCACAGGTCTAGTAAACTGGTATGGAGAATCCTTTACAGGAGGCTACAGGTTTTTGAATTTTAAAATGTTATTTTTTTATAAAACAAGAAAAAGCATGCACAAAATGAACATTTATCTGGTTGTTTTTTTTAAAGAGATGTTATGATGAATTTCTCCATGATGTTATTGTTTTGTAATGACAGCATTTTATTCTGTTTTGCTTCCACAGTTGCTTGCCATAATGATTTAAGAGAGGAAGGAGGTTAATGGAGTCATTTTGTAACAATAAGAACAAACTTGTGGAAGGTCATATCACCTCTTGATTCTTATTTCTCAGTATAGGACTCTTCCAGCAACAACCATATAGTTGCTGAAAGAGCTGGACTCGGTAGTTGAAAAAAAGTTACTTCCTACAAGTTATTGGATATGGTCTTGTACATAGAAATTGAGTAGCCTTTTGTTAAAATGGCTACTGGAGGCATATTGCTTCCTAGGATTTATTTGGTGTGAGTTTTTTGTTCTATCTTAAGGTAAAACCAAAATAAAACAAATAAAAGGAGCCATAAAATGTGTTGGCTTTTCAACAGCTTTATGGAGCCCCAAAATATATTACAATATTTTCTTTATCTGTAGAAATTTAAGTTTCGAAATTAATTGAAGTAATGTTTTTAACTCAACAGAGTAATTTCCAAAGAGTTTTAAATTTTGCCAATTGAAATCAACAATTTACCAGACGTCTTACTGCTTCTGGAAAGCCTAACTGTTGAAAAATTGAGATTCTCAAGAAAAGCACCAGAATTTACTGAATATTCTTTATGTGAAAAACACTGTAAAAGTGTTATTTTACTTAGTTCTCAAAAAGCTTTCTGAAATAGTCTTGGTTACAATTTACAAATGAAAAAATTGAGGTCAAGAGTAATTAACATGTTCTGAAGATCACATAGCTGTGAAGATTGACTCCTGAACACGACTCCAAAGCCAAAAATAAAAACATATACACATTTACACACTATATATACATATATATAATTTACTTATCCTGTATATAATATGTAAATATGTGTATATATATATATATATAATATATATATAATTAATTTAAAATGATAGACTAATCTAGCATTCAAATTTAGCCCAAATTAGAGTGTTTCTTGAGGGCATGTACCATGACTTGTTACTTTTCCATCCAGCTCAGTGCCCAGGAAAAAGTGAACCCTCAACTGTAATCATTGATAGACTGAGTAAAAAATGCTTGAAAATAGTCTTTCTCATTGATTAACATTTCCCTGACATTCCACCAGAAGAAGCAATTGTATTAAAATTTGCTAGTGGCTCAACACTTTGAGACATGTCTCACATGGTTTCTACCTCAACTTAGACAATTTCTTCCAAGAAAAAAATAGGAATATATTCAGAGTTTGGCTTTATCAGTACCAACTCTATTCTCACTTTTGTCAGAGGAGTTTGCTGTTTTCCCACTGGGAACTAGATCAGGTGCCCAAAGTTCACATGACTTCAGTTCAGTTCAGTTCAGTCGCTCAGTCATGTCCAACTCTTTGCAACCCCAGGCCTCCCTGTCCATCACCAACTCCCGGAGTCTGCCCAAACCCATGTCCATCGAGCCAGTGATGCCATCCAACCATGTCATCCTCTGTTGTCCCCTTATCCTCCTGCCATCAATCTTTCTAAGCATCAGAGTGTTTTCAAATGAGTCAGCTCTTCACATCAAGTGGCCAAAGTATTGGAGTCTCTGCTTCAACATCAGTCCTTCCAAAGAACACCCAGGACTGATCTCCTTTAGGATGGACTGGTTGGATCTCCCTGCAGTCCAAGGGACTCTCAAGAGTCTTCTCCAACACCACAGTTCAAAAGCATCAATTCTTTGGTGCTCAGCTTTTTTATAGTCCAACTCTCACATCCATACATGACTACTGGAAAAACCATAGCCTTGACCTTTGTTGACAAAGTAATGTCTCTGCTTTTCAATTTGCTGTCTAGGTTAGTCATAGCTTTCCCTCCAAGGAGTAAGTGTCTTAATTTCATGGCTGCAATCACCATCTGCAGTGATTTTGGATCCCAGAAAAATAAAGTCAGCCACTGTTTCCACTGTTCCCCCATCTATTTGCCATGAAGTGATGGGACCAGATGCCATGATCATCATTTTCTGAATGTTGAGCTTTAAGCCAATTTTTACTCTCTACTTTCACTTTCTTCGAGAGGCTCTTTAGTTCCTCTTCACTTTCTGCCATAAGGTTGGTATCATCTGCATATCTGAGGTTATTGATATTTCTCCTGGCAATCTTGATTCCAGCTTGTGCTTTCTCTGGCCCAGTGTTTCTCATGATGTACTCTGCATATAAGTTAAATAAGCAGGGTGACAATATACAGCCTTGACGTACTCCTTTTCGTATTTGGAACCAGTCTGTTGTTCCATGTCCAGTTCTCACTGTTGCTTCCTGACCTGCATACAGGTTTCTCAAGAGGCAGGTCAGGCGCTCTGGTATTCCCATCTCTTTCAGAATTTTCCACAGTTTATTGTGATCCACACAGTCAAGGGTTTGGCATAGTCAATAAAGCAGAAATAGATATTTTTCTGGAACTCTCTTGGTTTTTTGATGATCCTTCAGATGTTGGCAATTTGATCTGAAGACTTAATAAACCATATTTCCAATATCAAGTTTTGTGTATGTGTGTCTTATTTTTCTTAGCTTTTTTTTTCCTCTTTTGTCAAACCTAAGTTTTATTTTGTTTTGTTTGTTTATTTTGTAGAACACATTGTAGTGTGAGACTATTCAAAATGAGTTATGAACATTTTATCAGAGACACCATGGGTTACCTATCCTTCTTTTTACCTCCTCCACCTTCCCAATAAAGAGAATAATAACTGCAAAATGACATTCCAAATTCTTTTAAAGGAAATCCTTCATCTAAAAGGCTTATTTGGAAATGAGAGACTGAAAAATTCTCAATCTGAAAGTCCATATATGAATGAATGATCTGGGTTATCAGGAAGAACTGCCAGTATGTAAGTACTTGCAGATTTATCATGTGCAGAGACTACAAAGATGAGTAAAATGCAGCTTTCTATACTTAAGGAGTTTTGTGTTATTGTTATGTGACCAGGCAAAGCAATTTTAAACATTTTGAACCTGAATGTATTTCTGCATTTTAGAAATCATATATATATATTTCTCTTTAAAATATCTCTGCTGTTGTTGTTTGTAAGGGAATCAGGTACAATAGTTACTTGTTCAATAGTAGCTTATTGTATTGGAGAAGGCAATGGCATCCCACTCCAGTGTTCTTGCCTGGAGAATCCCAGGGATGGGGGAGCCTGGTGGGCTGTCGTCTATGGGGTCGCACAGAGTCGAACATGACTGAAGCGACTTAGTAGCAGCAGCAGCAGCTTATGATATGCAATACAGCTTAAGGAAAAAAGGGTAAGTGTAGATCTGTTTAGCTTCTGTCACCAACCAGCAAAGGAACCTGTGCAGGTCATTTTAACTTTACTGAGTCTCAGATATCTTTTGTTAAATTGTTTGTGTTCATGAACCAGAGGTCAGCATTTAAGTGTACCAAGTACCAACTATGTATATAATAAAGGAAATATCTGTTGTATATCAACTCAGTTAATGAAGTGGTCTTAAGCAATTCATGTGTATCTGTGTTATACAAGGTACTGTGGGATACTGGATCCAGTATATCAGAATGGGTTTGATTCTCAGCATTGCTACTGCCAAGATCAATGACCACTCATATTATTTTTATGAACCTCATACTACCCATCTGATGAATGATAAAAAAATATGGGTGTTCATAATAAAACTAGTAATATTTTTCTTCTTACTTAATGCTCTTAAAGGCTTCCTAGTGCAGACACACTTTATTGCATGGACTTTTTGGACATTATAATTACCGTTTTTTTGTGTGATGGAACAAACCAGTGTTGTGTTAGAGGTAACTGCCTGCCAAGTCCCTTCAGTCGTGTTGGACTCTGTGCGACCCCATGGACTGCAGCCTACCAGGCTTCTCCGTCCATGGGATTCTCCAGGCAAGAACACTGAAGTGGGTTGCCATTTCCTTCTCCAATGCATGAAAGTGGAAAGTGAAAGTGAAGTCACTCAGTCGTGTCTGACTCCCAGCGACCCCATGGACTGCAGCCTACCAGGCTCCTCCATCCATGGGATTCTCCAGGCAACAGTACCAGAGTGGGGTGCCATACTGGTCCTCAAATGTTTCATATAGTGTTCAGCATGTGCTAGTCTATACACTATTCATTCTCTTCCTTTCCTTTCTCAAATGTATTAGCCTCTCTAAAATGTATACAACTTTGCACTGCAAACTTGCAGCAAAAAATATAGAAAAATAATTGAAAAAATATAGAAAAAACTACTTCTTCTTCATTTCAAAACCCTAATCTGAAGTTGTAATGCAGAGTATTCAATCTTTATGATCAGACTGAAGTTTTCTTGATGTTACCAATATGCTATTTATATCCTCCCCAAATGCATCAAGATGTATCTGCTTTTAAAATGCCATCACTGATTCTTTTCTAGGAAATTCTTCAGTACTGACTGTACTGCACTGTATGCTATTTCCCTTCTTTTTCCTGCCCAGATAGCATTTATCTAGTTGGGTATAGGGGCACTGGAGCTTTAAAATTCTAAGAAATAATTCTGAAGAAACTGTTTAACATTCATCTTCACACCAGAGAGGTCACAAGAGTCTCTTGTCTTTTAGTAGAGGATGCAGTTTCTTATGCCCAGGGACACTTGAGTACCCTGTTGTGGCTTGGCATTAAAACAAATTCACTGATGTTCTTCTGTAGGACTAGAGGCTAGCCTTTTGTTTATTATTGTTGTATTTTATTTGTATAGCTATCCTGCCATGCTCCATGCTATAAATAGTGATGTTTTTATTGTTAGCACCGCACACTTAATAAAGCTGCAGTTTTCCTGGCAATTAATTGTGCTGACAATCAATGCAGGCTGCAGGCAGTGTGTTTATGTCTGAGCTTCTGATGAGGGAAGCCCTAAGAAGTTGGCTGTCAAAATTAAATACACTGCTCAGACATAAAGCCACATTCTGTTCTTGGTCTGACCAAATGACAGTTGATTACAGGCTGAAACCAGACTCAGTTTTGCTTATAAAGTAGAGAACATTTGGTCATCTTTAAGCAATAAGGTTAAACTTTTATTTAGGACAAAATAGCATGAGAAAATTACTCAGATCTGCTTTTGCTCAGGGTGTAGTCTATTTTTGATAAACTTTTCTTCCTTTGAAGCTCCCTAGAAGCTTTTGGAAAGCGTTTTGTTTTCTACCAAGCTTTTTGTTTTCTACCAAGATAAAATACACATATATATTTGGTATTTTTGGTAGATATTTCCAATTTACTCAGATAATTTCCTTGGATTAAATATGACTGATGACTTGTGTTTTTTTCTCCATTTTTTTCTTTTTCCATGAACTAAGCAACACTCTTCTGTGGCATTTGACTTTGGGTCCTGACTCAAATGTTTAATATTTGTCCAGTGATGATGACAGTGGCAGATCAAAGACATTTGACTATTGGAATGGAAAGAATTTTCATTTAGCAAATGACTTTGGTAAACTTGTTCTTTTATTATCTTTTATTATCCAGCATAAAATCTGTTTTACAGATGTAAGGGTGAACTATTATTTTAACAATTCTCAAGTTATCCAGAGTTCTTATTGTCATTTTCCTCAAAGTATCATTTAGACAATAGGTAGTAAAACTCTTCCTTGGTAGCTCAGATGGTAAAGTGTCTGTCTACAATGCAGGAGACTGGGGTTCAATCCCTGGGTTGGGATGACCCCCTGGAGAAGGAAATGGCAATCCACTCCAGGACTATTGCCTGGAAAATCCCATGGACAGAGGAGCCTGGTAGGCTATAGTCCATGGGGTCGCAAAGAGTTGGATATGACTGAGTGATTTACTCACTTAGTAAAACTCAAAGTCCTTGCTCCTTCACACATAATAATAAGTATGTGAAACTTAATTCATACTGAATTCCAGTAATTTTTCAATCAAACATGGATTTGAATCAAATGAACCTTTTCAGTCACATAAGCCCATATTTTGATAATAGAAATAATGTTGAGATTCTTATTTTCCTCTTCTTGTTATAACTCTTAAAATGTTTTCATAGTCATCATCTCAGATTTACAAGAAGTTACTCTATGGCTTAGTGATTTGTTAAGGACAAACCTTGATCAGAAAAGGCACTAAACAAATATTTGGTTACTGACTGATTTAACAAGTAAACAGTAATCTTATAAAAACAAAGACTATTGGTGTGTACTGTTTTATAATCTTTTCTCTATAGAGTTTGATGTTACAACTAAAAGTAACAGTATTGAATTTCTGATTTCCATTTAGGGAGGTTGAAAGTTAGAAAGGACATTGCTCTAAACCATACAACAAAAAATAACCTGACAAATATCATGTACATGACTTTTCTTGAATCCATGAAGTTTGAAGTCACAAGATAATCAACTGGTTCAAAATATAAAGAGGGAAAATCACTTGCAGTGAGAAGTGAAGCATAAATCCTTGTTTACCTGAACAAGATGTAGCCAGACACTGATAAGCAGAATTTAGCTAGGATGACTGACAAATTGATAGAGCACAGTCAAATGTACACTGCAAATATAGCTGCAAAAAACGGAATTGTTCACACTCTCTTATAGACTTTTCCTGCATGACCTCCATCAGATAATCATAACCATACACACACACAGTATTTTAAGAAAGCTTCCCTATAGTAAAAACTTGAGGAAAAGAATCAGCTGTGAAAAAGGCACAAAACCCCATCAAAACAGGTTAAATTTCATTTCCCTAAAGAATAACACTCTAAATCTCCGGAGAGAGGGATAAACAAATGCTGTTGTCCTAAGAGCACTGGAGAAAATCTGTGGCATCTAGGAAAAGAGAATAGGAGGAAAACTCCCCATCACTGGGGGAAGAATAGGAATATCTGATAGGTTAAAGGAGGGAAGGAACACGGAGGAAACTAAACACTCAAGATCCATGGGACGTGATATCTGCCTGAAGTTATGTTAGAACCACAGAGAATTCTCTTCCATTCCCTACGGCCAGGGTAACTTCGTGTCTCACTCATGGCAACTCATTGTCAGTCTCCTTTGTCCATGGGATTTTTCAGGATTCACTTCAGAATACTGGAGAGGTTGCCATTTCCTCCTCTGGGGAATCTTCCCAACCCAGGGATCAAACTGTATACAGGGTCTCCTATATCTCTTGACATTAAAAAGAGAAACTAGAAGTAACTATATTAATATCAAGCAAAGTGAAAGTGAAAGACACTCAGTGGTGTCTGAGTCTTTGCACCCCATGGACTGTAGCCTGCCAGGCTCCTCTGTCCATGGAATTCTCCAGGCCAGAATACTGGAATAGGTAACCATTCCCTTTTCCCGGGGATCTTCCTAACCCAGGGATTGAACCCAGTTCTCCCTGCATAGCAGGCAGATTCTTTACCATCAAATAGGAGATACCAGAGATATCTGATAAAGAGACATTACATAGGGACAAAGGGTTCAATTACTCAAAAATACATTAAGTCCTTGATGTGTAAGCGTAAGCATTTAATAGAAAATATTCTAAATTCATGAAGCAAAATATGTGAGAATTAAAATTATAAATAAATCTGCAAGTTTGAGGATTTAAATACCTTTCTCCAAATGATTGCTCACTTTTATTCAAAAAATATATTTAAGCAATACAACTCTGATCAAGTACCAGTAGGGTTTTGGGGGTTACTGAACAACATGAATCAAAAAGTCATCTATGAGCATAAATAGGAAAGAACAGCAAAGGAAATCATGCAACTAAAGAATAATGAAGTGGGAGGAGAGGAATGATTACTTTGTAGGTATTAAATAAAAGTATAGATTTCTAGAATAAAGAGAGCATGATAAAACTGGTATGAGAATGCGAAGTCATAGAAATAGACTAGAAAGTCAAGAAAGAGATTAATTATGTGCATTGTACCTATTTATAGTCTGATAATCTTACTATGTAACATAAATTAGAACAAATAATGTTTACAATGTTAAATGATGCTGAGATAATTGCTTAACTTTTGGAGATAATTTTTTAAAAAGGATTCTAACTTCACTTCTTATAATAAAATTAATTCTAGATGCTTTAATGCTACAAGTTCTGAAAATTAAGTTTAAAGTTCATTTCATCTTAAAAGGGGCTGCTGCTGCTGCTAAGTCACTTCAGTCATGTCTGACTCTGTGCAACCCCATAGATGGCAGCCCACCAGGCTCCCCCGTCCCTGGGATTCTCCAGGCAAGAACACTGGAGTGGGTTGCCATTTCCTTCTTTAATGCATGAAAGTGAAAAGTGGAAGTGAAGTCGCTCAGTCGTGTCTGACTCTTAGCGACCCCATGGACTGCAGCCTTCCAGGCTCCTCAGTCCATTAGATTTTCCAGGCAAGAGTACTGGAGTGGGGTGCCATTGTCTTCTCTGTAAAAGGGGCTAGGGCTATTTAAATATAACCCACAAGACTGAATTCTTTAAAAAAGAGAAGTGATAGAATTGACTTAAAAAATAGCACTACACATAAAATTTAAAAATAAATTAAAAGCACTATGTAAACAAGTATTTTTTACTGATTAGAAACTGTCAATGCTGTTGCTGCTGCTGCTTCTGCAACCTCATGGAGTGCAGCCCACCAGACTCCGTCCATGGGATTTTCCAGGCAAGAGTACTGCAGTGGGTTGCCATTGCCTTCTCCTGAAACTGTCACTAGTAATACTCAAAGGAAAATAAATTCCTAGGGGAAAAATAGCTGTGATGTATATGAAAATGGTTGGATATTTTTTCCTGTTATGTCAAAAATGTCTACAAATCAAAATAGCAATAAACTTGATTCTTGTCTAATCTTACTGTAAACATACTAATAACACATCTCTTGGCAAATATCTTTGCAGTGGTGATGTTTACAGTGCATGAGTGTGGAATGCTTTAGAGGGTGTACTTAGTCTAGGAATACTTAAGGGAATCAAATCTGGAATCTACGCACTATGCAGCATAACTCTCAGGAAAATATCACATAATTTATTTGGAGCCAAATCTTATCCTGTAGTTTAAGTCTGGCATAATTTGGAGAAGGCAATGGCACCCCACTCCAGTACTCTTGCCTGGAATATCCCATGGGTGGGGGAGCCTGGTAGGCTGCAGTCAATGGGGTCGCAAAGAGTTGGATATGACTGAGCAACTTCACTTTCCCTTTTCACTTTCATGCATTGGAGAAGGAAATGGCAACCCACTCCAGTGTTCTTGCCTGGAGAATCCCAGGGATGGCGGAGCCTGGTGGGCTGCCGTCTATGGGGTCGCACAGAGTTGGACACGACTGAAGCTACTTAGCAGCAGCAGCAGTTGGCATAATTTGGAGGCCTCACATGTTAGATCTGGGTAAGAGCAGCATGCATACAGGAAACGAGGGACCTGAGGAGTGGGTTGATAGTTCCAGGCTTCTTTGTGCTTTGTCAGTACCTTGCAATTACCTGTATCCTTGATATAATTAATAAAGCTTAACACTAGATAGAAGCAAGGTCCGATGCTGTAAAGAGCAATATTGCATGCTGCTGCTGCTAAGTCGCTTCAGTCGAGTCCAACTCTGTGCGACCCCGTAGACGGCAGCCCACCAGGCTCACCCAGGGATTCTCCAGGCAAGAACACTGGAGTGGGTTGCCATTTCCTTCTCCAATGCATGAAAGTGAAAAGTGAAAGTGAAGTCGCACAGTTGTGTCCGACTCCTAGCGACCCCACAGACTGCAGCCTAGCAGGCTCCTCCATCCATGGGATTTGCCAGGCAAGAGTACTGGAGTGGGTTGCCATTGCCTTCTCCGGCAATATTGCATAGGAACCTGGAATGTCAGGTCCATGAATCAAGGCAAATTGGAAGTGGTCAAACAAGAGATGGCAAGAATAAATGTCAACATTCTAGGAATCAGCGAACTAAAATGGACTGGAATAGGTGAATTTAACTCAGATGACCATTATATCTACTACTGCAGGCAGGAATCCCTCAGAAAAAATGGAGTAGCCATCATGATCAACAAAAGAGTCTGAAATGCAGTACTTGGATACAATCTCAAAAACGACAGAATGATCTCTGTTCTTTTCCAAGGCAAACCATTCAATATCACAGTAATCCAAGTCTATGCCCCAACCAGTAACTCTGAGGAAGCTGAAGTTGAACAGTTCTATGAAGACCTACAAGACCTTTTAGAACTAACACCCCAAAAAGATGTCCTTTTCATTATAGGGGACTGGAATGCAAAAGTAGGAAGTCAAGAAACACCTGGAGTAACAGGCAAATTTGGCCTTGGAATACGGAATGAAGCAGGGTAAAGACTAATAGAGTTTTGCCAAGAAAATGCACTGGTCATAACAAACACCCTCTTCCAACAACACAAGAGAAGACTCTACACATGGATGTCACCAGATGGTCAACATCGAAATCAGATTGATTATATTCTTTGCAGCCAAAGATGGAGAAGCTCTATACAGTCAGTAAAAACAAGAACAGGAGCTGACTGTGGCTCAAATCATGAACTCCTTATTGCCAAATTCAGACGTAAATGGAAGAAAGTAGGGAAAACCACTAAAACATTAAGGTATTACCTAAATCAAATCCCTTATGATTATACAGTGGAAGTGAGAAATAGATTTAAGGGATTAGATCTGATAGATAGAGTGCCTGATGAACTATGGACTGAGGTTCGTGACATTGTACAGGAGACAGGGATCAAGACCATCCCCATGGAAAAGAAATGCAAAAAAGCAAAATGGCTGTCTGGGGAGGCCTTACAAATAGCTGTGAAAAGAAGAGAAGTGAAAAGCAAAGGAGAAAAGGAAAGATATAAGGATGTGAATGCAGAGTTCCAAAGAATAGCAAGAAGAGATAAGAAAGCCTTCTTCAGTGATCAGTGCAAAGAAGTAGAGGAAAACAACAGAATGGGAAAGACTAGAGATCTCTTCAAGAAAATCTGATATACCAAGGGAACATTTCATGCAAAGATGGGCTTGATAAAGGACAGAAATGGTATGGACCTAACAGAAGCAGAAAATATTAAGAAGAGATGGCAAGAATACACAGAAGAACTGTACAAAAAAGATCTTCAAGACCCAGATAATCACAAGGGTGTGATCACTGACCTAGAGCCAGACATCCTGAAGTGTAAAGTCAAGTGGGCCTTAGAAAGCATCACTACGAACAAAGCTAGTGGAGGTGGTGGAATTCCAGTTGAGCTATTTCAAATCCTGAAAGATGATGTTGTGAAAGTGCTACACTCAATATGCCAGCACATTTGGAAAACTCAGCAGTGGCCACAGGACTGGAAAAGGTCAGTTTTCATTCCAATCCCAAAGGCAATGCCAAAGAATGCTCAAACTACCACACAATTGCACTCATCTCACATGCTAGTAAAGTAATGCTCAAAATTCTCCAAGCCAGGCTTCAGCAATATGTGAACCGTGAACTTCCTGATGTTCAAGCTGGTTTTAGAAAAGGCAGAGGAACCAGAGATGAAATTGCCAACGTCCGCTGGATCATCGAAAAAGCAAGAGAGTTCCAGAAAAACATCTATTTCTGCTTTATTGACTATGCCAAAGCTTTTGACTACGTGGACCACAATAAACTGTGGAAAATTCTGAAAGAGATGGGAATACCAGACCACTTGATCTGCCTCTTGAGAAATTTGTATGCAGGTCAGGAAGCAACAGTTAGAACTGGACATGGAACAACAGACTGGTTCCAAATAGGAAAAGGAGTTCATCAAGGCTGTATATTGTCACCCTGCTTATTTAACTTATATGCAGAGTACATCATGAGAAACGCTGGACTGGAAGAAGCACAAGTTAGAATCAAGATTGCTGGGAGAAATATCAATAACCTCAGATATGCAGATGACACCACCCTTATGGCAGAAAGTGAAGAAGAACTAAAAAGCCTCTTGATGAAAGTGAAAGTGAAGAGTGAAAAAGTTGGCTTAAAGCTCAACATTCAGAAAATGAAGATCATGGCATCCGGTCCCATCCCTTCATGGGAAATAGATGGGGAAACAGTGGAAACAGTGTCAGACTTTATTTTTTTGGGGCTCCAAAATCACTGCAGATGGTGACTGCAGCCATGAAATTAAAAGACGCTTACTCCTTGGAAGGAAAGTTATGACCAACCTAGATAGCATATTCAAAAGCAGAGACATTACTTTGTCAACAAAGGTCCATCTAGTCAAGGCTATGGTTTTTCCTGTGGTCATATATGGATGTGAGGGTTGGACTGTGAAGAAGGCTGAGTGCCGAAGAATTGATGCTTTTGAACTGTGGTGTTGGATAAGACTCTTGAGAGTCCCTTGGACTGCAAGGAGATCCAACCAGTCCATTCTGAAGGAGATTAGCCCTGGGTGTTCCTTGGAAGGAATGATGCTACAGCTGAAACTCCAGTACTTTGGCCACCTCATGTGAAGAGTTGACTCATTGGAAAAGACTCTGATGCTGGGAGGGATTGGGGGCAGGAGGAGAAGGGGATGACAGAGGATGAGATGGCTGCATGGTATCACTGACTCCATGTACGTGAGTCTGGGTGAACTCCGGGAGTTGGTGATAGACAGGGAGGCCTGGCGTGCTGCAATTCATGGGGTCGCAAAGAGTCAACTGAACACTAGATAAAAGTCAGACAGTGTCTGAATTAACCTTGGAGGGATCAGTAAGAAAAGGAATAAAATGTAGCAACAACCAGAAAGATTCAAGATTTACAGGTCAGTGTTTCTTTCCAAACTGGTTCTCTGAGTGTAAGAAGCCCAAAGTTCCCTGGTAGCAGTTGTAGCCTGTAATTCAATGAAACTCTTTCTATGTCCCACCAACCCTTCTAACCCTACAAAGCTTAGAGTCATGGTGATGGGACCCTCAGTATTCCCCAGGGGATCATTGAGATTAATAAGGAGTGGGGTCACTTCTTTCACCCCAATCCTGGAACTACCTGTTTCAATGTGGGCTCTCCAAGAAGCAGATGCCAAGACTGAACCAGACTGACAGGAGATTTCTGGGGTAAATGCCAGTGGACGATGAGAACAGGAGCAGGAGTAGCAGAGTGAGATCCCACATCTCAACAGTAATGATCAAAGGAAGGGTTGGATAGAAAGAGTCTCAGCATTCACTGCTGAGCTGAGAATTTCAAGCAGGCTATTAGAGAGACACCTAGCTTAAGTTGTGGGTTAGATGAAACCCATATCTTGTAGGAATTCTCGAGTGGGTGGGCATTCTAGTGGTTTCCTTGATCCCTGCCACTGCCCAGTCATTGCCTGCGAGTAGACTGGCGTGAACACTTTGGTGGGTTCAAAGTTGTAGCATTTCAGGGTGTCAGTTGCCTGTGTTTCCTAGGTAGCTTCTCTTAAAGGGAGATTGGAGCAGTTTGCTTCAATGACTGCTACAAAAAATTCTGGGTTAATCCAGAAGAAGGAAAATGTCCTTAAATATGTACAATTTGACTGATAAAGGATTCCCTAGTGGCTCGGATGGTAAAGGATCCGCCTGCAATGCAGGAGACCAGAGTTGAATCCCTGGGTCAGGAATATCCCCTGGAGAAGGAAATGGCAACCCACTTCCATACTCTTGCCTGGAGAATTTCATGAACAGAGGAGCCTGGTGGTAGGCTACAGTCCATGGGGTAGCAAAGAGTCAGACATGACTGAGCAACTAATACCCACAAATGAGTGACAGAGGGAAGGAGACAGTTTGATATACATTCACATTGTGTGCAAGATTCTACACTTGGAAGTTTTAATCCCCACTCCACTGTGAAGGTAGTACTTTGAAATACGCTTGGCAAGCAAAAGATGTTAGGGTCTTCTTTATGGCAGGAACATACATAGAAATGTGTGAGATAGACTGAGGGTGCTAAGGTTATCTTTATCAATATTTGTATTCTCTTTGTTCATAATACTTTATTATCAAAATCAATATTCAAATGTAAATATTGAGAATAAAATTTTACTCTTCTGTGGATTTTTTTTTTCACTTTAAATATATTTTAGTGATATTTTCTCTAGGACTTTTCATTAACATTTTCATGTTTTATTGATTGTAAACACTACCCAAAATACCACTAACTGTATTTGTCAATGTTTTTACAAATATTTAATTTTATTTTACTTGTCAGTAGAGAAGCTACCAAAATGTTATAAAAATTGTGTGGGAGCTTGACATGTTACATGTATTGACTGATTGATGTTTGCACTTGAATGTATTTATACACGATGAGGTCAAGAATGTTTTATTATTAGTGTGCTGACACTAATCTACAGAACCACTCATAATTGAATTCTTATAGACCAAACATCTTTAGAAATTTCACTCACTCCCAACCTTGATGAACTGTCATAATAATTGATTGTATTAACAAAAATAAATAGCCCAAATTTGACTTACCCTCACAACAACCCCGTTTCAACTGACACAGATGAGAAATAAGGTTATTTCACATTGCCACAGCCAGGTCAGGGCTCAAGGAAAGCTCTGGCTCGTGCCTTTAATGTGATCCTGCAGACACGTGGATGAATCAGCTTTGTCAGTCTCTTTCCGTTTGGTGTGGACACCAATAACCTTGCTTCTCTTTCCTGTTTCTCCTAAAGGGAAGAGATTTTTGGCAGAATACTGCTTACTTTTACTGTTACACAGCTACAGAGTTTAAGGAATGAACAGTAATTACATGCCATTAAACTCAGAAGGCCATCGGCATAGACGAACATTCTGAAGAGGACACAGCCTTCAATCTCAGTACAAGATGATTACCAGAGCGTATTAGTAGAGTGCTGGTGAAGGAGAGGAAGGAATAACTCTGAAAATATGCTAAGGCAGCAAAGCCATGAAAATGCAGTTAGACACGGCAGTGACTGCATTGATTATGCCAGGAATGATTTAGCAGAGGTGTTTCACACTTGCCATTAAACAAAGAGCTGTAATGGGGTTTAAAATGTACTCAGTTTCTACTTGCTCTATCCAGCTTTAACCACAGAGGTGTCACTTACATTATTTCTTCATGTTGGTTTGTGGGAAAATCCCTGGCTTTTTGTGACAAGACTGTTTTTCCTCTGGATTCAGCAACTGTAGAACTTTCTGTTTTCTTCTTTGTCTATCAATGACTCTCTTTTGGTTAAAACACATTTTAAAATTGCCCTTCTCCAGGAAGCTTTCCTGATTAATTGTATTTAGTTACTTCCTTTTAATATCTTCCATTTGTGAATGAGCACTGTTTTAAATCATATTTCTGATATGTTGGTTTGAAAGGCTCAAAATATGTAAGTATATATATATAGAGAGAGATATATATAGATATCTTAAATTTTCAAACCAGTGTGGATAGTAATATAATATATACTGAGATTGTGATAGGATATAATTATCTTCATAACTAGATCACTGACTCTGACTAAATCAGAATTTTTTATTTCCTTTTTACACATATAAGTATTATGTCATTTTGAATACAGTGTACAAAAGTCAGGTGACAAACCCTGCAGATTCAGTAGAAGGTATTTGTTTCTGACACAGATGAAAAGGAAAAACATTTGAATATCCAATGTAGGTTGGTCATTTTCCCACTGCCTTGAAAAGGGCAAGTGTTATAGCATTTCTTTTTTTCATCCTGATTATACAAGAGACTGTTCTTTATGTATGCTCTAGGAGAAATGAAAAAGTAAAAATCTAACCTGCTGTCAAGCAAAAGTAGCTTTCATTATTGAAATTATATGACCAAGTATGTTAAGACAGATTTAAGTAAAATACACAACTCTAAGAAGTGGGAAAAAATTGGGCAACTCTCAATTGTGCCTTGCTCAAGCCCCCATCTCCTTTAAAGCAGCCTTTTTTTTTTTTTTTTTTTGATTCCAGGATAAAATTCTACCCAGTGTCATCTATAGTCCTACTCTTCACTTCCTAACACAACTCCTAATTAGAATGCACATATATGGTGGGAATTCAAATGACTGAATCATCCCTATGATTACTAACTATATTAAGTTTCCAGCACTTCTATTAAAAACAAAACAAAGACTTGCTGGCTTAAAAATACATACACACACAAATTTATTGTCTTACAGTTCTGGAGATCAGAAGTTCAAAATCAGGGCTGAGCACTTCCAGTGGATCTAGAAGAGTATCTCCTTCCAGGCTTTCTCTTATCTTCTAGAGCTTCATTTCTTGCATTCTTTGGCTCCTAGCCCCTTTTCTATCTCAGAGCCAGTGGGAAGCATCTTGCTTCAATCACCAAATTGCCCTTTCTTGTGTCTGTAGTTCTATTTCTCTTGACCTCCCTTTTGTAAGGATACCTATGATTATATTTTAGACTTACCTGGAAAACTAAGGACAATCTCCCCATCTCAAGGTCATTAATTCAATCACATATGCAAAGTCCATTTTGCCTTATAAGGTAACATTTCCAGGTTCTATACTTTAGGATAATACTAGACATTGTGGTGGGATGGTGGGGAAATATATTTTTGTTCTCAGGGTGGGAGCTATCTTTTAGGATCCTTTGAATCACATTAGTTCAGCAGTTGCCTTGTCTGCCCACTTATGCCTGACCTAAGCAATAGAACTCTCATGTTTATTTAAACTTTCAAATGCTCATCATGCAATAAAACATGTGTTTTCTATTCTCAGGAGTTCTGTAAAATTTGGATGTGGACTGTTTACAATTTCAGGGCCAGTCTTTAGTTTCTCCTTTCTATATATAAGATGTTCTGTATTTTCTTGGGCTTCAAAATTACTATAGATGGTGACTGCAGCCATGAAATTAAAAGACACTTGCTCCTTGGAAGAAAAACTATGACAAACCTAGATACCATATTAAAAAGCAGAGACATTACTTTACCGACAAAGATTTATATAGTCAAAACTATGGTTTTTCCAGTAGTCAAGTATGGATGTGAGAGTTGGACCAAAAAGAAAGCCGAGTGCCGAAGAATTGATGCTTTTGTTTTTTTGGTTTTTTTTTTTTAGAATTGATGCTTTTGAACTGTGGTGTTGGAGAAGACTCTTGAGAGTCCCTTGGACTGCAAAGAGACCCAACCAGTCAATCCTAAAGGAAACCAGTCCTGAATATTCATTGGAAGGCTGATGTTGAAGCTGAAGCTCCAATCCTTTGGCCACCTTATGCAAAGAACTTACTCACTGGAAAAGACCCTGATGCTGAGAAAGATTGAAGGCAGAAGGAGAAGGGGATGATAGAGGATGAGATGGTTGGACGGCATCACTGATTCGATGGAAATGAGTTTGAGCAAGCTCCAGGAGTTAGTAATGGACAGGGAAGCCTGGCATGCTGCAGTCTGTGGGGTCACAAAGAGTTGGACATGACTGAACAACTGAACTTAACTGAATTGAGGTATGAACTTCCTAGCTTTCAAGTCCTTCTGAATATACAGCCAATAGCTCAATTAAAGCAATAAAGTAGATAAAAGGTAAATGTAAAGGTTATGCTTAGTGCTCAGTTGTTCAGTCATGTCTGACTTTTTGCCAGGCTATGGAATTTTCTAGGCAAGAATACCAGAGTGGAGTGCCATTTCCTACTCCAGGGCTTATTGCCAACCTAGAGATCAAAGTCTATTGAGTCTCCTACATTGGCAGATGGCTTCTCCACCACTAGCACCACTGGGGAAGCCCTAGGGTTTTTATATATATATATATATTTACATAAATATGTAAAATATTTATATAATGTAAATATGTAAACTATTTATATAATGTAAACATATAATTTTTATATATTTATATAATGCAAATATGTAAAATATTTATATATATGTAAAATATATATTTATACATAAATATATATATGTAAAAGATTCCTTTTAATTTTCCTACCAAAAGGAAAGAGTTATAGTTATACTTCTCCTAACATTTTGTGGTATTTGTCATGGGACTTCAAGCAAACTATTGTCTGTTATTCTGATCATATTACCAGATAAACTTATTATGAGATTTACATAATTTAACAACATCAGTTATGCATAGGTAGTCTCATTAAACCATGTAAACTGTGACTATTTATTGGATGAAACAGAGATTAAATTTTTTCACTAATATAAAAGATTTGCCACAAACTGCATTTTTTCCTGGATAGCAAGATTTCAAAAATGATTTTTTAAAATGTATATAAGAAACATTTTATTTTACACAGTACATAAACAGCAACAGTTATGTAGGAAAATAACTGGGTACATTAAATGTAAATGAGATAAAGTACCCAATATATACTAAAAAGTATAAAGAAAATATTCTTCATGATTGAAAATGGTGATCAAAGTAAACATCACATTGGTGAACAGGAGAAAATGACACAGAATATTCACTTAAAATTTTGAATCCAAGTGAAAAAAAAAAGATAAAATTTCATTCAAATGCTCAGGACATTCTTAATCTTGTAAATGATAATTGCAAAAATATTCTGTTTAAAGTAGAGAAAGCATGAGTATGTATCTTTAGAGATACATGATCAGAGATGATGGACCTCATGAGTCTAGGTACAAATATGTACAAGTCAATGGTTTGAGTTCACTGAATTGTTGAGTTGCTCCTTATTTTTGATTCATTATTTTTAGAATAACATGGATATTACTGATCATTTAGGGATATTATGATATGTGTTTTAATTACTTTAATAAACAGAAGCTCTGGGTCTAATGACCAGTGTATTCAAATTGAAGACATAGCATAGATCTTGCCTGTTTCATAAACTGCAGTTGCTAAAAGTAAGTTATGTTTATCAAAACTACAGAACCCTTAATAAAATAACTGAGTCACCTAAACTAACTTTTTTAGTAGCTTTTTTTTAATATATGTACATACGTTAGAACTAAAACATGGGCTAGTGCTCTCACTAGTGACAAGTGAATTTATTAAAGCTGTTTACTTTTTTTTTAAACAATGATGGTTTGAATTTGTGTTGTCTCCATTAAAATTATTAGTACCTCTAGTTAAAGTGCTTGGATCTATAAAACTATTTTGGTATATTACAGGATTTTCCCTCAGAATGAGGGTTAGTTTTAGTCAAGTAAATGTTTACATAAGGATTTTTGTGAGACTCTCTCTGTTTAATTGATGATCATTCCGCCTAGTATCATAGTATATAGCTTTATGTCGTTGTTCAGTTATTCAGTTGTGTCCTACTCTGTGACCTCATGACTGTAGCTTGCCAGGCTTCCCTATCCTTCACTATCTCTCAGAGTTTGTTCAGCTCGTGTTCATTGAATTGATGATGCCGTCTAACTATCTAATCTTCTGCCCCCGCCTTCTCCTCTTTCCCTCAATCTTTCCCAGCATCAGATCTTTTCCAATGAGTCGGCTCTTCCCATCAGGTGTCCAAAGTATTGGAGCTTCAGCTTCAGTATCAGACCTTCCAGTGAATATTCAGGATTGATTTCCTTTAGGATTGACCTTCTTATAGTCCAAGGGACTCTCAAGAGTCTTCTCCAGCACCACAGTTAGAAAGCTTCAATTCTTTGGCATTCAGCCTTCTTTATGCTACAGCTCTTACATCCATACATGACTACTGGAAAAACCATAGCTTTCACTATATGGACCCTTGTCAGTAAAGTGATGTCTCTGCTTTTTAATACACTGTCTAGCTTTGTAATAGCTTTTCTTCCAAGGAGTAAGCATCTTTTAATTTCATTGCTGCAGTAACTGTCTGCAGTGATTTTGGAGCCCAGGAAAATAAAGCCTGTTACTATTTCCTTTTTTTTATTCCCATAGATTTGCTATGAAGTGATGGAACCAGATGCCATGATCTTATTTTTTTGAATGTTGAGTTTTAGGGTAGTTTTTACTCTCCTCTTTCACTTTCATCAAGATGCTCTTTAGGTCCTCATTGCTTTCTGTCATTAGGGTGCTGTCCTCTGCTTATCTGATTTATTAATATTTCTCATGGCAATCTTCATTCCAGCTTATGATATAGCTTTATAATTCATAAATTTGTAGATATTCTTTCATGTAATTAGACATTATTAAGAATAGTCACACATTCATACAGAAAGCCACTCCCTACGCTCCCTGGATTTTCACATACGCTGGGGAAGAAAAGGGATTTTGTATTGCTGTTGTTAATATTGGCAGAAGAATATTATATTGGAAATAATAATTGCATTGTGCATTTGTTAATGTTTTATTCTTGGAATTTCAATGCTGTTGTTTCCTATTTATGAAGTGTGGATTCTAAAATACCTCTCTTAAATCAAGAACTTTTTAAAAATCAATGATTTCAATTCTGTTCAATCTGTCATTTGCACATAAACTTCCATTATTATCATGGAAGTTAGATATGAGCATCTGGTATGTTTTTACTTCAAGGCACACATATTGATTTTTGTCTTCCACTCTTTGGTTCTGAGGAGAAGGCAATGGCACCCCACTCCAGTACTCTTTCCTGGAAAATCCCATGGACAGAGGAGCCTTGTGGGCTGCAGTCCATGGGGTCTCGAAGAGTTGGATACAACTGAGCAACTTCACTTTCACTTTTCACTTTCATGCATTGGAGAAGGAAATAGCAACCCACTCCAGTGTTCTTGCCTGGAGAATCCCAAAGATGGTGGAGTCTGGTGGGCTGGGGTCACACAGAGTTGGACATGACTGAAGCGGCTTAGCAGCAGCAGCAGCTTTAGTTCTGAACTTCAGCTGTATTATTCAGAGTGAGTAAATCTATACCCATTGTATAATTATATCATAGTTCCGTGGTTGATCTTACCTGATCAGGTTGGCTAGATCAAGAACAAATGTGGTGCTGGTAATATGTACATAGGCATTTTTCATCATTTGGGCAAATAACTTTGTATTTTAAAAGTAACTAATAATTTTTAAAAACATTTAATGTATGCTTAGAATTGGAACCATGTGTAAGTTTCTCTCTGAAGCTATGTTGAAGCTTTTTGAAAGGACTGTAGTATTTCCATTATGGTAATTGAAATTTTCTTCTTTTTCTATGAAAACAAATCTATTTAGATTATCTTCTATCTTGAGTGAAATTTAGTAAAATTACAAGTTAACAGAATACTATTCATTCTATTTGAGATTTCAATGGTATTACTACTACTACTACCACTAAGTCACGTCAGTCGTGTCCGACTCTGTGTGACCCCATAGAAGGCAGCCCACCAGGATCCTCCGTCCCTGGGATTCTCCAGGCAAGAACACGGGAGTGGGTGCCATTTCCTTCTCCAATGCATGAAAGTGGAAAGTGAAAGGGAAGTCGCTCAGTCATGTCCAACTCCTAGCGATGCCATGGACTGCAGCCCACAAGGCTCTTCCGTCTATGGGATTTTCCAGGCAAGAGTACTGGAGTGGGGTGCCACTGCCTTCTCCATCAATGGTATTAGCAGAGTTGAAAAAATAGTTCCATATGACTTAAAAAATTTTTCTCTCTGGCAATTATTTTTCTTATTTTTGACATTTATTTATTTTTCACTTTTATCTTGTTTTTAAATTTTAATTAATTAATTAATTAATTTTATTATTTATTTTTGGCTGTGTTGTGTATTTGTTTCTGCTCAGGCTATTCTCTAGCTGCGGTAAGTGAGCTGCTCATTGTGGTGACTTTCTCACTGTGGAACACAGGCTCTAGGCCATGTGGGCTTCAGTAGTTGTAGGACATGGGCTCAGTAGATGGGGCTCCTGGGCTCTAGTGCACAGGCTAAATGGTTGTGGTGCTGGGGCTTAGTTGCTTTGCAACATGTGGGATATTCCTGGACCAGGGATCTAACCTGTGTTTCCTGCATTGGTAGGCAGAGTTTTTACCTCTGAGCCACCAAGGAAGCCCCACTTTACTCCTAATAAGATTGATTAATGATTTATTTTACTTTTTCATAAAAAGGTTATAAAATTTATTATCAATACTATATTTAAGTTGGTATTTTCTTTCTTTAAATTTTTATTGCATTTAAAAAAGTTTTTATAACTTTTAAGTCAAATATTTATTTTTTTATTCTTTATAATATTAAATTACTTGGATGTATACTCTCAATCCTATAGCACCTCTAAAATAGCAACAACAAAGAATAATATCTAATAATTCAATAAAGGAAATAAAATGGAACCATAACAACACTCAACCCAAAAGAATTAAAAAGATGCAAAAAAACAGAAAGGATAAAGAGAAAACAAAAGACAAAATTATAGGTAAAAACCAACTATGTCAATAATTCTACTAAATATAAATGTTCTAAAGACCCAAATTAAAAGACAATAATTGTCCAATTAGTTAAACTAAGGCTCAACTATATGCTTTCTGTGAGAAATGTACTTGGAATGAAAGTGAAAAGTCAAAGTTGTTCAGTTGTGTCAAATTCTTTGCAACCCCATGGAATTCTCCAGGCCAGAACACTGGAGTGGGTAGCCTTTTCCTTCTCCGGGGATCTCCCCAACCCAGGGATCAAACCCAGGTCTCCCATATTGAAGGCGGTTTCTTTACCAGCAGAGCCACAAGAAAGCCAAAATGTACTTCAAATAAAATATATGTAAATAGGTCAAAAGTAAAAAAAAAAAAAAAGGAAAAACATAAGCCATAAAAACACCTATCAAAATAAAGCAAGAATGGCTATATTAATATATGTGAAAGAAATTTCCACCAACTTTAAACATATGCTGACTTGTGTCTAATTCTTTGAACCCCATGGACTGAAGCACACCAGGCTCCTTTGTCTTCCACTATCTCCCAGAGTTTGCTCAATTTCATGTCCATTGAGTCCCTGATGCTATCTAACCATTTCATCCTCTGTTGCCCCTTTCTCCTCTTGCCCTCAAATCTTTCCTAGCATCAGAGTCTTTTCCAGTGAATCAACTCTTTGCATCAGGTGGCCAAAGTACTGGAGCTTCAGCTTCAGCATCAGTCCTTCTAATGGATAGTCTTTAAAAAAACTTTAAAATATTCTTTTAAAATACTTTAAATATGTATATATCTAATTAGATAACTTTTAGTACTTGAAATAGCTCAACTGAAATTCCATCACCTCCACTAGCTTTGTTCAAAGCGATGCTTCCTAAAGCCCACTTGACTTTGCATTCCAGGATGTCTGGCTCTAGGTGAATGATCACACCATCCTGGTTTTCTGGACCATGAAGATCTTTCTTGTATAATTCTTCTGTGTATTCTTGCCACCTCTTCTTAATATCTTCTGCTTATGTTAATTCCATACATTTCTGTCCTTTATTGTGCTCATCTTTGCATGAAATTTTCCCTTGGTATCTCTAATTTTTTTGAAGAGATCTCTAGTCTTTCCCATTCTATTATTTTCCTCTATTTCTTTGCACTGATCACTGAGGAAGTCTTTCTTGCCTCTCTTGGTATTCTTTGGAACTCTGCATTCAAATGGGTGTATCTTTCCTTTTCTCCTTTGCCTTTTGCTTCTTTTCTTTTCTCAGCTATTTGTAAGGCCTCCTCAGACAACCATTTTGCCATTTTATATTTCTTTTTCTTGGCACTGGTCTTGATCACTGCCTCCTGTACAATGCCATGAACCTCCATCTGTAGCTCTTCAGGCACTCAGTCTATCAGATCTAATCCCTTGAATTTAATTGTCACTTCCACTGTAGAATCATAAGGGATTTGATTTAGGTCATACCTGAATGGTCTAGTGGTTTTCCCTACTTTCTTCAATTTAAGTCAGAATTTGGCAATAAGGAGTTCATGACCTGAGCCATAGTCTGCTCCCAGTCTTGTTTTTGCTGACTGTATAGAGCTTCTCCGTATTTGGCAGCAAAGAACATAATCAATCTGATTTCTGTGTTGACCATCTGGTGATGTTTGTGTGTAGAATCTTTTCTTGTGTTGTTGGAAGAGGGTGTTTGCTATGACCAGTGTGTTCTCTTGGCAAAACTCTGTGAGGTTTTACCTGCTTCATTTTGTACTCCAAGGCTAAATTCTCCTGTTACTCCAGGTAGCTCTTGAGCTCCTACTTTTGCATTCCAGTCCCCTTTAATGAAGAGGACATCTTTTTTGGGTGTTAGTTCTATAAGGTCTTGTAGGTCTTCATAAAACCATTCAACTTTAGCTTCTTCAGCATTACAGTCAGGGCATAGACGTGAATTACTGTGATATTGAATGGTTTGCCTTGGAAATGAACAGAGATCATTCTGTCATTTATGAGACTGAATCCAAGTACTGCTTTTTGGACTCTTTTGTTGACAAAATTCTTTGCCAATGTCAAAGAATGCTCAAAGTACAGCACAATTACACTCATCTCACATGCTAGCAAAGTAATGCTCAAAATTCTCCAAGCCAGGCTTCAACAGTATGTGAATCTTGAACTTCCAGATGTTCAAGCTGGATTTAGAAAAGACAGAGGAACCAGAGATCAAATTGCCAACATCCATTGGATCACCAAAAAAGAAAGAGAGTTCCATGAAAACCTCTACATTTGCTTTACTGTGTACATCAAAGCCATTGACTGTGTGGATCACAAAAAACTGTTGAAAATTCTTCAAGAGATAGGAATACCAGACCACCTGACCTGCCTCCTGAAAATCTGTATGCAGACAAAAAGCAACAGTTAGACCTGGACATGGAACGACAGACTGGTTCCAAATAGGAAAAGGAGTACATCAAGGCTGTATATTGTCACCCTGCTTATTTAACTTATATGCAGAGTACATCATGAGAAATGTTGGGCTGGATGAAGCACAAGCTGGAATTAAGATTACCAGGAGAAATATCAATAACCTCAGATATGCAGATGACACCACCCTTATGGCAGAAAGTGATGAAGAACTAAAGACCCTCTTAATGAAAATGAAAGAAGAGAGTGAAAAAGTTGGCTTAAAACTCAACATTCAGAATACTGAGTTCATATCATCTGGTCCCATCACTTCATGGCAAATAGATGGGGAAACAATGGAAACAGTGACAGACTTTATTTTGGGGGGCTCTAAAATCACTGCAGATGGTGACTGAAGCCGTGAAATTAAAAGACCCTTGCTGCTTAGATGAAAAGCTATGACCAACCTAGGCAGAATATTAAAAAGCAGAGACATTATTTTGCTAAAAAAGGTCCATCTAGTCAAAGCTATGGTTTTCCCAGTGGTCATGTATGGATGTGATTGTTGGACTATAAAGAAAACAGCACTGAAGAATTGTTGCTTTTGAACTGTGGTGTTGGAGAAGACTCTTGAGAGTCCCTTGGATTGCAAAGAGATCCAACCAATCAATCCTAAAGGAAATCAGTCCTGAATATTCATTGAAAGGACTGATGCTAAAGCTGAAACTCTAAAACTTTGGCTACCTGATGGGAAGAACCAACTCACTAGAAAAGACCCTGATGTTGGGAAAGACTGAAGGTGGGAGGAGAAGGGGATGACAGAGGCTAAGATGGTTGGATGACATCACCGACTCCATGGACATGAGTTTGAGTAAACTCCGGGAGTTGGTGATGAACAGGGAAGCCTGGCAGGCTGCAATCCATCAGGTCGCAAAGAGTTGGACATGACTGAGTGACTGAACTGAATATGATAACTTTAAAACTGTTGAAGCAAAAAAAAACAAAAAAAACTGTTGAAGAAAAATTTGACAAAATAGAAATAAAAAAGAGGTTAAATTATATATTTTAATATACTTTTTTCAGTAATTGAATGGTCAAGCCTACTGAAAAATCAGTAAAATTTAAAACATAAACTATCATCCAAATTAATTTATTTTTAGATCATTCCACCTAAAAGTAAGAAAATATACATCTTTTTTAGTTCACCAGAACATTTACCAAAATAAACTATATTTTGGAATATGGGTCTGTCTTAATAAATGTAAAATAATTCAAGTGTTATAAGCTATAATTTCAGACCACATGAAATTGTGAAATCAATAACCATAAGGTAGATGGAAAATACTCAACTTTTGAAACCTAATACTAGGTCACTTTCCTTATAGTTTATCTTAAGTTTAAAGACATTTCAACAATGTTGTTTGATTTCTACATCGTACTAAAGTTCAATAATCAATAATAGAACTTAATAACGAAAACATATCTGGAAAATCCCCCAATTTTTAAATTAATAACTCCTTTATAATTAATTATTTCTATAGGTCAAATAAAAAAGTAAAAAATGAAAGTACTTGAATGAATGTGAAAATGTAGTCATATAAAAATTTGTGTAATGGAGCTAACTAAATTTGTATTTAGAGGGAACTTGATAGCACCTACATCCTATATTAAAAAGATAGAAAAGTCTAAAATCAGTCTTCCAGCTTCCTTACACTAGGAAATAAGAGCAAATTATACCCAAATAAAGCAAAGGAAAGGAAAAAAATTAAAAAGTATAAATTAAGAAAGGAAAATATAAAAACAGAAAAATGTAAAATAGAAAACAAACAAAAAAAAAATCACAAATTCCATGAATCCAAATGCTGGTTCGTTGAGACAATCAATAAAATTAAAAACAAGCAAATAAACAAAAAACTCTTCCTAGACTGATAAGAATAAAATAAATTAACAGTATCAGGAATGACAGCAGTGACACACTGCAGATTCTAGAGATATTAGAAATAATGAGAGAGCGATTATTATAAATAACATTATATCAGAAAATTCCTTATACACACAAGCACATAATTCTCCAAAACAAAGAAATAACATGTATCTCTTTTTGCAAACAGAAAAGGGTAAATAGTTTTCAACTTATTTCATGAGGCTAGTACTTCTTAGATGCTAAACCGGACAAAGACATGACAGGGAAAGAAAACTACAGCCCAATATGCCTCATGAACGTAGATGCAGAAATTCTAAACAAAATTTAGCAATGTGAATTCATCACTTCAAAATCCACAGAGTATCTCTCAAACTATCTGACCAATGTAAAACAATACTGTAGAAGAACTGTGGCCAATAACCTCATTAAGAATAAATGTAGTATGTATGTACTACATTTGAATAGGACCTTCAATAGAGTTTAATCCATATGGCATGGTGCTTTATCTTTGCCCATCTCTTATTTCTTTTCAAGGTCATTTATATATATATATATATACACACACTATAATTTCTATATATATATATATATATATATATATATATATATATAATTTCTTTGAAGTTCATAGCCTTTTTAACTTTAGTCCACTGGTAGTTATGAGAGGAAGGGTCTTCTCAAATTCAGCTTATTTCCCTGGAACCAGAAATTGGTATGCAATAATATTTTACTAGAGGAGATGGAATGCTAACTTTTTACTTTGCATAAGTCTTTTATTTTATCCACCGTGGAGTGATAGAAGATTTTACTATAACTATTCTCCACATTGGTGTCTTCCATGAAAGTCTCAAAGTTGGTGCCTTTCAGTTTCTACGAGTGCCACTTTCTAAAAGGGCTGGAAATTGAAATCAGACTTTCAACTCTGATGAAACAGACCAACTTTTCCTCATAGTGACCTTAGGCACGAAGAAGTTTCAACAATCTGGTCTGATTTCTACATCTTACTGAAGTGTAAATTTGCCACAGGAGATACTTTTCCTGTGAAAATTTGGGGAGGAATGAATAATATAAAACTCTTACTCAAAGGTCCTAATTCCAATGACTGAAGTAATGAATTCTTTTTGGACATGTTGCTTGCTACATCAGTTTTAAAGGATGTATTAATTAAATACAGGACAGGATTAAATGGAACATGAATGTTTTCAACCCTTATTATATGGTAAACTTTGATAACTACAATAAGAATCCTGAGTTTGGTACTATATGCCATAGAAACTGAAACTTTTATGTGAAATTCAGCAAGAATGTACGATGAGCAGTAAGTATGATTTATTTCCTACAGTAAGTGTGGTTAACTGGAGTCAACACAGGAATAAACAACTTAAAGTGGAAAAAGGAAACTATGACTCTCTTTTCTGTTGTCTTGTGCTGACCCACTG